>NC_053038.3:307635564-310135564 GCF_002575655.3 Aegilops tauschii subsp. strangulata | reverse complement strand
CACGTTTGTCTCCAGTTTGCGGGAGAAATTGCGTCCGGACCGCCCCACGGACAGATACAGGCCCGCGTTGGATGGCTTCTGCTGTCCGGACAGCGCGGTCCGGACGCATGCCGGAGGTTTGCGGGTTGGCGTTGGAGATGCCCTAATGTTACTTTAAATTGTTTAGTTTGAACAGGATAATGAAATTTAGTATCCTGTAATGTTTTGTCATGGAGGTCGCACCATTTGTCCTTCAACCCATTCTGCTTGTCACCACTCTCATATAGAACATATCGTTTACTGCATTGTGATCATCGACTATTTGAACAGATATCACAGTATTTCTTTTCCATCTAAATAAGATGGGTATGTACCATTCACATAAGTGCCATTATTTTCTGCAGTTATTTGCATTACGGTTTGCTGGCGGCTAGAGCAGAGATCTTAAAAGCTGGTGAAAACAGTGATTACAGCAACTGCATGTTGGATGGATATCATGGTATGTCCGCTTGGTTTTGCTTTATCTTCCGAGCCCAACACCCATATGTTTAAAACTGATTCATCTTTTCCTTGTTATTACCTTTCTAGAACTTAAAATGAACTTCATGCGAATATACTGAAATTGTGGCAGCATCTTAACGACGGATGCCAATTTTAAAACTAAGGTGTTTTTCTTTTTCATGAACATTGTTCTATCCTATGCAAGGTTTTGTACCTTATTCCGTAATAAGCAACACTATATTTTCATCATGTGGAAATTTGCATGCAGTCAAGTTTTAATAAATATTTACATTATGCTGTATAATGGAGGCATTAATAAAAGCATGTTTGCTATACTATCCTATTATGCTCAGTAGGCAGAGTCTTTAGTGTGTATGCATGTTCCAGTTTTCCCATCCCCTTGAATTCAACGTGCTAATTGCTCATGTCGCATTTTACCCTTATGATTCTGTATGACAGTGATGGGTTTTAATTGCAATTTTTTTACGTTGAATTGTAGGGAAATACCAATATGGGGATGATACATTTGAGGCCTCAGGTTCATCATCTGGTGCTACTTATTCCAAGTGCAGGGCTGTTGCAGTCAGAGCTCTTAAAGTTGATGAACCGGCATGCACTCACATGAAATGCACATTTGGTGGCGTGTGGAATGGTGGTGGTGGAGATGGACAGAAAAATCTATTTGTAGCATCATTTTTCTATGATAGGGCTGCCCAGGTAAGTCCTTTTGAGTTTTGACAGAATTTTTTTCTCGGGCAAATGGGCTATTTGTCATGCCTCCATTGGATTGATGAAACCAAGCAGTCCCACACTCAGCAAATGTTTCTATTCTTAGATAAAGGATATTTCAGCACCAAACATCCATCAGAGCCTTCATGTTCCAGTTCGCTCCAGGCTATCCTCTGTAGTTCCTTTGACTCACTCTCCAGTCTCCAGTCTTTCAGTATAGCGGGTGATCTGAAGCCACAACAGGTCATTGCAAATTCAGCACCACCATAGCAGGTCTCGGCCATCTAAGTAGTCTAGTCTAACCAGACAATTCCCTGAAAAAGAACTGCACTACTTAGTTTCTATACAAACCATTATGCTGCAGCACAAACGATATTTAGCACACACTGATTATTCTCACTTAACCGCCACCGAGACATTCAAAATCTTGACCAATACTGTGATGCCAACAAATTGAGAGTTGAAACCCCAATAGTCTTGAACCACGACACGTTTGAAGAAACGGTGCACCGTCTCAGGTTCATTACAATAAGTTATATTTTATCGTGTACATTTTGCACCTTGCTTAGTTTATCTGTGGCAGCAGTTTTTTGTTTTGTTTTGCCAACAGCCGTTAAAAGATCAGAATAAATGGTGGAATGCACGATTGCCAAATGACAGGAGTTGGGGTATATTGACCATACGGCCCAAAGTTTGACAGCCTACAAAGAACTCAGACCCTACACCCTAGCATTCTCATCAAAGTTCCAAAACATGCAGTTAGGTTCCTCAGTAAAAGACTGAATCTTTAACAGTTCAAACCTGAGGTTCAAGGAGCAATAATCAAAACATCTTCCGAAAACCAAATTCAGATTGATCCACCAGAGACATGGGCTAGAGAGAACCATCCTGCTCATGAGAAATAATGAATGGATCCCAACATTGCATTGCTAAACTGCAGCTCCTAAACCAGTTACCATCCCGGAAGTGAACATTGCCACCATTGCCAACCTGCCATCTAAAACCCTTTGTTGCTAGTTGCTACTCCCTCCGTCCCAAAATAAGTGTCTCAACTTTGTACTATCTTGTACTAAGGTTGAGACACTTATTTTGGGACGGAGGGAGTACATGACAATCCATATGATCCTCTACCGTTACCAACCTGCCCTAAAGCCCTTGTTTGTTGAAATCAAACAGTTCTCCAAAAAATATTTACCACCCAGGTAGCCAACAGGCAATCATGCAGATATCTAAATCCTGTATGTCAGGAATCCCTAAACCATCAGTCTTTCCTCTGCCATAAATTGACGTCTAAACTTTTCTGATTGTTCTGATGCTGGTTTCTGTTGACTTGCTTGCTCTTGTCACGTACACATTTAATTATATCTCATTGTCTCATCAGGCTGGTTTTGTAAACCCTAAGGCAGCAGTTGCTAAGGTTAAACCATCAGACTTTGAAGAAGCTGCACGACGTGTTTGTAAATTGAATGTGAAGGAGGCACATGCCACCTACCCTGATGTTTCGGAGGAAGACATTCCATTCCTTTGCATGGATCTTGTTTACCAGCACACATTACTTGTGGATGGATTTGGTATGACTTAGTGCGAAGGACAAAATTCGCAATAACTTAGAAGCTTTCGACATATTTCTTATTTTTTTCCGCCCGTATTCTTTCAGGTGTGGACCCCTACCAAGATATTACGTTAGTAAAGAAGGTGCGTTATGGCAATTCGTTTGTGGAAGCAGCATGGCCCCTTGGTAGTGCCATTGAGGTTGCATCTTCATCATAGGCAGAAACAGCTTGGAAGTAACTTATCAAAAAGAACCACCCAGCATATAGTTTTGGCTTAGCTTATCAATCTGGAATAGCGAGTTCAGATTCTAGGTTTGATGTTAGGATTTTGCCTTTGATTCACCATTTGTTCTCCATCTTCCATTCTATTTATTTAGCCTTTAAATACATTGACGTATACATGAGGAATATAGCTTGGAGTTGTCCCGTGCGGCCATTTGAACGTCTATTTTTTTGTACTAACGAAAGCCAGATCAGAAACTTTGTAATCCTTTTAGACTCTGATGCAGATGCATAAATCTGCACTATTCAATCTAGTTTCTGTTTAGTGAGTAGTTTCATAATATCTTATGCTCTTTTGTACAACTCGGTTGACTTACTGTTGTTTGTTTGTGTGTAAGAATATGATCGTTCCCTCTTTTCTATAGATTTTCTTTTTCCATGCGAACCAAATCCTCTTTTGAATTATATAGTGTACCGAAACGCCAATTGGTTTTGAAACTTGTATTTCATCAGCGTTTGAACTTTGAAATGGGCACGAGATGCAAAATGAAGGGCTTAACAACGACTACCTGAAACCAGTCTGCGGTTTCCTGGTCACTGCCTGAACGCATAACAAAGTAGGGCCCAAGCACTCAAAACGTAGAGATAGGAAAAACTCAGAAATTGATATGTCGTCATGCATCCTGGATTCATACAGAAAACTGCAAAATTATCATTGGGGTGTCACAGCAGGAAATACATGAATTGTGGACAGAAAGATAAGGAAAATTCTTATGAAATAGCCCATTCCATAGAAACCCCGTAGGAAACTTTCCTGTAGATACCCTGTTTTTCCTTTGGTTAGAGCATGACAATGAAAGCACCTCTTGGATCCTTGAATTGAAGAGAGATTGAGAGGGATCAAGAATCCTAATTATCTAGCAGATCACGCAAATCGGCGTCCCGCAAAACCGTTTTAAGGTTCACCCGAAAACTGATTTGCGGTACGATGAGGGCTCCGGCGGAACTGATTTGCGGTACGAGTTTATGGGATCTGTTTCGTTGGAGCCCTCGCCATACCACATATCACTTTTGATTTTCATATTCACATCAACTACAAATTCGTATAGTCATGCAATACACCGATTTAAATACTTGTACGATAATAATTCACATCCAAATACATGCGCAATACAAGAGGCAGCAAGTTTGTCCAAAAGAATGTGCAATCAAACACAATTAAACATGATTAAATCAAGCAACAACATGGTTGCCAAGATCATCTCCTCCACCACCGGCCATAGCACCATCTGCGTCAACAACATTGGTCGAAGAATGATCATCACCATTGGCGGAAGCACCACCAAGTCCATCGGCCGAAGCATCACCACCTCCATTGGCCGACACCACCACCACCTCCATTGCCGCCGCCACCACCACCTCCATTGCCAAAAGCACCACCACCACCTCCATTGCCGAAACCACCACCACCACCATTGTCGAAACCACCACCACCATCACCACCTCAATTGCCGAAACCACCACCACCAACCATAAGATATTGAAGCTCTTGCCTCCTCTGAAACATGATCTCCATTCTTTTCAACTCCCAAAACTCCCTTGTCATTAGTTCCATGTCATTCGGATTCATAATCAAGAACTGGTCCTCCTCGGCGGTCTTCTCGCCACTCCTCTTTTGCTCCTCAAGAGCGATTTGTGCTCCTCGAAGATACATATCATCTCCCATTTTGCCTCCTTTTGTTGGTTTCTTCTCGGCCAAGGCCACTTGGTTTCCAAAGGCTTCTCCAACATGGTTTCCTTGACCTTCACCATTTCACTAATTTGCTCCCTCAAGTTAGATGCTTCGGCCGACCTGTTCACCCTATCCTTGTCCAACTTTCTTCCATCGGGCTTGTTCTTGTTTCTTCCCCCCTTTGGTGCATCATCACTATCATCATCGTCTTCCAAGTTAACTAGTGCACCTTTCTTTGGTGGAGCTTCTTGATCCCTTTGCTTGAACCTTTCATGCGCAATGCGATCCTACAATTGGAATAGAGGCAAGTGTGAGCTCAAATTGTCATCAAAGCAAACAAAGTCACAAATATGTTCAACGAACTCACATAGTCATCAATTATGACACCACTTGGAGGTGCATTCCTCACTTGGTCCAAACAACCACTCAACGGGCTAGGTGCATGAGAAAGATGTCGGGCTGAGACTTCCCTCCCGCATGAACAGTGTGTTTGAAGGTCACTCCATATCAGCGTCCCCTAGCCTTCAAATATGGAGGCTCACATGCTCCATTTGGAGTGGTCTCCAAATATTATGTGGTCTGAGGGGCATATGGTGACTGTGATAGACCACCCTATTTGACCGTGTTTGCCATATGGGTGGTTATTATGGCGATTGGGTTGATACGACACATCTGTTAGAGTTTCTCTAACAAGCACGAAAGTTATTGTTACAGAGATTGCGTGCAAATTAGACAGAGATGCTAGAGTGTAACAATTAAAAAATGATATAAATATTAGAGAGAAACGGTCCTTGGAGGAGGATGGACAGGACGATGAAGCCAGGGAGGAACTATGCAGGGACCGAGCTGGCGTTGAGGCAGAGAAAGGACAACACCGGCTTGTCCAACGTAGAGGAGGAGGGGATGAGGAAAACGTGGGCGTGTCCGTGGGAGGCGACATTTGCCATGGCCGCATACACGAGAGTACTGGAGAAGATGGGATTGGAGCGCGGGAAGATGAGATCATGACCTGTTAACACGTCGATGGTAGCTCGTGTGTACAACTGATATGGGATGATGTGAGTCAAGTAATTGACGGGTGTGGATATTGGAGCCAAGCCTGAAGAAGCGAACAAGCTGAGCTCAAAGAGCGCGCGACATGCGATGTAACGTTGGAACGGGTGGCGACATATGTCGTCGTGTACGCACAGGATGGGATCTGTAGCAGCGGCTAGTGGAGCGGTACCATTTCTTTTTCCATTCCCTTGGGTCATGCTTTTGTGGTCTGAGGGGAAATGTCATGTGCTCCCTAGCCTCCCAGTCTTCCTTGTGAGCTCGGCATTGGATTTGAGATCTGACGGTCATCTGAGGAGCTCTGGCAAATTTTCTAAAAAAAACTAAGAGTCTAGTAATTACGCATAGGTCGAGAAGCTCCACCCGTGGATCCAGCAACCGACGTGAGCTTGTATCACAGGAGCACCTGATATTTCCTCTACGGTTAAGTGCCCTTTGTTATTTCGGCGCGGCCTCCGGTGTTGCGCATTGTCCTGAAGTGGGCGCTCTGATACCATGCAAAACTGTTAATATTGTTGTTTAAGCAATGATAAACCTCACTGGAGAGCTATCTTTATATACTCATTCCATCTAAAAATAAGTGTCATTGTAGTACAACTTTGTAATAAATCAGCGACACTTATTTTGGGACGGAGGAAGTATTAAACATGCAACTTGAGTTACAACATCAGTTACAAATGAGTCGATCATCCATAATCAAGAGAGGACTCTAGTCCTTCTATATTCTAGCACTGAGCACTAAATACTCAATGTTGCTTCATGCTAATGGCAGCACTAACTCATATTCCTTTTGTTCTTAAATATAAGACCTTTTAAAGATTTAAATATGGGTTACATATGAAGCAAAATGAGTGAATCTACACTCTAAAATATGTCTATATAATCCGTATGTAGTTCATATTGAAATCTCTTATATTTAAAAACGGAGGGAGTAGTAGTTATCTTAAAAGAGACACTGTACAAACTATCGGTCATCGCCACGCTCCAGAGTGGGCGGAGCGGGCACCCGAGACATAAACGAGCACCCGCGTGACCAAGAACCTGAAGCACCTCATGGCGCTGAAGTGGGGGTGGTATGGCTTCGCTAACATGAATTTGGTCGAGTGGTCTTGTCCAGGACAGGGATGAAGAAATTGGATCTTTTGCCCCAGTTTACTTCTAACTTTGATAACCACTAACCATTGACACAATAATGGGGTAAATCATCACCCCATGTAAAGTGGGGCAAATGATCCAAATCCCCGTCAGGGATGTGGACACGAGCGGTTGCCTTAGGACACGTATGCTATGGATATGTAGTGGTTTTAAAACTGAACTTGCAACGGGCAAATTTACTTCAGTTTTGTGATGTGAAGCACGTTTTTTCTATTGTGGATTATAAATTTGATGTCTACAAAGTACAGATATAGATCAGAGGCAATGGTTGTGCATCCTCTCGCTGCTTCAAGACGACAATGGTGTCAGACAGCTACAGGTACACGAGGGAAAACTACTAGTACTAACTTAGGTCATTATGCATTTCGTTCAACATAGTCCTTGCATAGCAAACAACATGGCATGGTGATGATACTACACTAAAATAAATAAAAATAAACGGTTACGTCGTCGTCTCCACTGTTCTATTCTAAACACCCAGCCATTATGGCTTCCATGGTGCTGGAGGCGGCGGGGGCGAAGGGAACATTGGCGGCACAGCAGAGAACATGGTGTTCTTGTCCACTCCATGGCCTTCACCCGATAAAGCTACCAATGCTGCGACTAGACCAGCGTTGCCCGCTAGGGTTGGTTCTGTGTAGTTGCGGTTCCTCCGGACGTCTTTGAAGCCGTCATGGCGATCAGGGCCGGCCACCATGGCTCCAACAATGATGTGAGGGTTGGGCTTCTTGGTGTCCCTCCATGTCCAACCCCCTTTGCAGCCAGGGTGAACACCTTTCTTCTTCGGGATCGACGCACCACGGTGATGAACACGCTTGGGATAATGCTTTCCGTGCCCGACCACATAGCTCATCTTCAAAGGATTTTTGCCCAAGATGTACTCCATCTGACACATGTAGTGAGTTAGAACCAGGCGCGCAGATTAATATTATACCAGATCAAAAATATGTTCAGATATTCAATGATAGAAACCTACCTGAGTCCTTGCAAAACTGCGAAGAACCTCGATGGAGTAGAAATGGGGGCCACAATACCACCCAGGGGTATCTGCAGCCTCAAGATAGTCACTGAACAGAGAAGCAAGGAATGCAGCATTGACTACATACTGGAGCGGTTGTGGCTGCCCGTGATTCAACTGTATCAAACCACCTGTAATGCAAGATAATTCAGTAAACTGTCCTATGAATTCAATAGGCAATCATGTATTTGTTTTTAGCTAGTTGCGACTTCAAACCTTTTGTTCTGTTAAATGATCTAAAATCTGGAAGATAAGAGCACATGATGGTGCTGGTTTGGTTGTGGTATGTCCTTAACATCTCTTCATACGGATACCCAGGACTCAAGAAGAGCCTTAACCGGCTCAGAAGAACCTGGAACGTCAAACAATGCAAAATAAGTAAAGTTAAGTCATATTAATTATTATTATAACTTTTATTTTGCAAGCTAGGGCACATGGTAATACAAAAACTTAGCCCTAAATTCTTCTACAAAGCAACGCTAACATGCTGTATGACACCTAAACTGAAACCTGTCGTATAGTGTTTTTTATGAAATCCTACTGTATAGCTAACTAACAGTGGTTTGCTTGGATTGTCACATGGTTCTTTACAAGCATAAACATCAGATTCTGCGAATAACGAATTTCTCAACTAGGTAATCCAAAATGTAGGTTCCATGCTGAAGGCTGTTTTCATTATGGCTATCCTTTTCAAGGATAAGAATTCCAAAGTACAGAAGATGAAAACATGATAACACTGACATGGTTTCAACAGAATCCTTGGTATATCCACCAAGCAGGAAACCTTTTGTGCTACAATCGTAAGTGCCCTGTACTTAGGCAGCATTAATGCTTATCACATGGTAGGACAAGTTGACTACACGCTTTACTAGTACTGCAGGTAAACTGGGTGAGATATTATAAAGAAATTTGGTCCCAATAGTACTATAACCTGACGGTCAGTGTGTTAGACATGGAATCTACTCCCTCCGGTCCCATAATGTAAGACGGCTTTTGACTCTAGTGTAGTGTCAAAAAACATCTTACATTATGGGACGGAGGGACTCTGTAAACTAATATAAGAGCGTTTAGATCACTACTTTAGTGATCTATACACTCTTATATTAGTTTACGGAGGGAGTATCATGCAAACTAAAATGCCAATGGGTCAGCATGGGGAATGTCTTGCGAATTAAACGAAACCAAGATACGCTAATACATTACCTGTGCACCAGGGAGCTTATTATCCCAGCTGAACACCCCATAGTTGGGGGGACGAGAGTAAATGTGAGCATTCTTTGCAAGCTTGGCATCCGTTGCGAACTGCAGGTATGATGAATTGCCAGTTGCGAGGTACATCCACGAACCGCCCCAAATATATTCATCCCAATAAGCGGTTGAATTGTAGAACTTTGCAGCATCTGACCGGGGTACACTATATGTTTGACGACTACCTCCCTTCCTTGCAAAGTCCCAGACGGTGGTAGCACCGTGTAACAGCTTGTGGGAGTAAACCCTGTTATCCTTGAACACAATGGATGCTGCGGCCAATGCTGCGGCCATCTCAGCACCAAGATCAGGGCAAGTGTGGCACTCGGTGACTGGACGTGGGTAGTCGATGTCCTCTGGCCTCATCCAACAATAATGATCATTGGGCTGGCTCGGACCTTCTGACATTGCAGCACCACCCACCTGCGCCCTCAAACAAAATTCACATTAGGAATGAACGAGTGGCAGGAACTTTGTGTCCATGTATGTATATCCAGAGTTGCTTTTACCTGCGCAACCAAGCGATCAATGGAACGTGCCGTGGAGTTGAAGGTCTTCAATAGGTAGTCGGCCCCCCACTTAATAGTGTCACGGACATGGCCAAGTTCCCCAGCAGCCTCGTACTTAGCATTGTACTCGATGACGCTCCAGCTGAGGAGGGTCATGGAGAAGGCAGATGCGAAGTTGAATTTCACAGCGCTTCCGCCGTCATAGTAGCCACCAGAGAGGTCTCGCCGGGATGTTTGGTCCGAGCGTCCGTCCTTGAGGCACGAGTCGCCGCGCCATGGTACATTGTTGTGCTTCGGCAGCTTCCCGGCTGCAGAAATTTTGCAGAACAAACAGATGAATTTTTTTTCAGAGCAAACAGATCAATAAAATAAAATATATTTTTTAATTGGGAGGATCGTTCTTCAAAATCTTCAGAATGGATCTGGTGGGTGGGAGGGTTTAAGGGCAACTGTCCGCCCCCATTCAAGCAAGGATGAATTTACATCTACAAAACCACCAGAAACACCGCATAAAGAAAGGGAATCTCGCATTTGCGGTTCGGCGCAGCTCACGCCTTAAATCAGAACCGAAACTCCGGTCCGGAACAATTACCAAAAGAAAGAACATCCGCTGGGTCGAAAAGCATCAAAATCTAATCTTTGAAACCGAAAATGAAGGGCAGAAGACAGCAGAGGGGCACTGACATTTCTGGGCATTGAAGAACATGAGCGCCTTGCGCAGCGCGAGGGTGAACTGGTCCGGTGGCGCGGGCGGGGCCTGGTGCCTGGGGACGGCCTTGGCAATCCCCGCGGCGATCCCCGCGAGCGCGGCGGCGGCGAGGAGCAGGCCGAGCGACCAGAGGAAGAGCTTGCGGCTGACGAGGAGGCATCCGAGGTCGACGTACCTCTTCTTCTTGCGGCCCTGGTCGCCGGGCCCCGCGAGCAGCCAGCTCTGCTGCGTCTCGTCGAGCGTCCGCGAGAGCGCCGCCCGGTCGAGGTCGAGGTTCCGGCTCCGGTCGTCGTCCGTGGCCGAGTCGTGGCATATCTCGAGCGGGCCGCCCCACGGGTCCCTCCCGTACATGCTCATCTCGCCCCCCGCCGGCCCGCCCGATCCCACAGATCCCCTACCACCACCTCGAAACGCCTATGAGCGCCTCCCGCAATGCCGCGGGCGCGCCTCCTCCGCCGCCGCCGCCTTGGAATGGGAACGGAAGGGTGGGTTTTTGGCGTGCGTGGGCGACGAGGTGAAGTGGGAGGAGGGATTTAGTGTGGGGGAGTGTATTAGGGACCGGGTGCTCTGGCCGTTTGCTTAACAAAAGTACTGCTAAGCGGTGGTACTGGCACTGGTATCGCTGTGTTGTGTTGGGTCCGGCGACAGCGATGGGTGCTTACGAGATGGAGAACTGTTTTCGTTTTCTTGTTTGACCATGGTCGTTCGTTTGGGCTTTGGGCTTAGGAAGGAGAGGCGGTTTTAATTGTTTCGTCTTTGTTTATAGTCGCCCATATCTCTGTCAGAGTTCTCTCCTGTTTGTTTATCAAAATCACCTGTCCTCACTATTATTAATTCGCAAAAAACATACTGGCAACTATTGTTCTTCTCTGAGATAATTAAAGGGATAGATAATTTCAGGGCATTCGACAGGGTCGTTTAATATGGAACGGGTGCAGGAATTTTGGAGGCATCCACCTGCGCTGCAGCAATCACGTGAAACTTGAGTGTCGGAAATGCTGTTGAGATGATAATACTAGTACTGACAAAACATTTCCGTAATTGATTCAAGTAGTGCTAGTACAGCGTAGGGCGTTGATCAGGTTATGAATAAATGCACTTTTGCGCGTTGAGCTGTGGCGCAACCTCTTATCGCTTAAGGCAGCCACTTTTTCATTCTGATTCATCACCGTGCGTGTTCCTTCCTAGCAAAGGAACTCAGCCTTACCCTCATCAATCAAGAAGAAGAGGAAAAAGGAGCTCCACCTCCACCTTTCCTTTTGCAGCTCCAACATGACGATGTGGCGCCTCACTGTTCCCTTCCCTTTTAACCTTATTAACTTGTTGCCAGCCAGCATTATGATGCATCTTCCTCCTGTTGCGTGGCGAACCCCCGCGATAGTCAATTCGGGGTTGAGTAGTTCCACTCTGATGATTTTGAGTGCTAACTACGTACTTACTCATGAGGTAAAAACAAAAAGCCTAATACAAGTGGGATTGCTAACACCGTTTTTCAGACACCAGGTTCTGGACTCGCTGAGAGGACGGTCTGGGTCTGCCCGTAGTGGACTGGATACTGCTGGATGCTGCTCCATTCTGCCAGCGGAGGAGGGGAACGCCGCGGCATCACCACACCACACCATAGACTTCAACTCGGTCGGACTCGCTGGACTCACGGGGTTTTGGAGCTGTGCCGCGTCGGCAATTTATTGGCTGCCTGGAATTTGGATTCCTTCCCCGTGCTGCCCGTGCCCGCCAAGCTTCCCGCTACCGCTCCAGAATTTACGTATTCACCACATCTCTAACCCTGACCCGTAATGGACGGTAAGACAATAGGTTTAGGGAGAACCGGCACAACCTTCTAGGGGTGCCCTATCACATCTTTACTTTTAATAGACGAGTTGGTTAAATAGTTCCATCATTTTTATCTGTTTTTTTTTGTTTGATTTTTTTCGTCTCACATCCCATCATCATATCTCCTAACGTTGGTTTTTTATCCTCACAATAAAAACTTTCCCAACCTTTTAAAATTTTCCTAATTAGACACGTTACAAACGGGCAGGAGCCGATAGCACATTACCAATCAATAATATTCAGTTTTATGGTAATCAATTTCAAATCCTAAGTTTCTTAATGCATCAACTTTGCCTTTTCTAAGAATCAATTTTTTTCTCTACTCCTAACGGGGGAGTCTGTAGGTCGTCGTTCGTTTCGTTCGTTGCCATCGAACGAAGGAAGTCGCCAACCCTACCATTGTTTTTTCCACCGCGAGCTCCATCTGGTTAATACCATTTGTTTTTTCTAAAAAAAGACCGACCAAACCTAATCTCTCTCCCCTGCCTCCCGCATCGCCGCCGCCAGCCTCCTCCCGCACTCCTCCTTGTACACTGGCGTCGTCGGCCTCCTCCCGCGCGCCCCCCTGCACCGCGTCGTCGCCGGCCTCCTCCCGTGCACCTTCCCACCCCGCCCCTCCCCCGCTCGCCTCCCTGCACCATGGCACCGCAGGACCGGCATCGCGTTGTCAGGACGCGCGGCCTCAACGTTTTCGTTCACACCCATACGGCGTGCCCGCCTCTGCTGGGTACAACTGTCGTCGTCGTTGGCACAGTAGACCGACACCGTAGGCAACCGCGGTGGAGAGAGGATAGTGGCCGCCGCGGACCTGCACGTGCTGACGCAGGTGAAGACCGCCGCCACAGACAGGTAGGACGTCGTGCAAGTTGGCTATCAATATGGCGTGTGCGACAGGGTGAGGATATGCTCACCCGCCCAGAGCTGGGACACCTCTGCAATGCAAGCGCACCTGCAGCAGTTCCAGCTGCTGGGCCGCCTCGGTAGGGCTAGCTCACAACCGCTGATGTTCGTCCACGCCTTCAACCTCAGGCAGGCACTCCTGTTCAGTGAGGTCTTCAAGGAGGGCGAACCTTGCCAGACGTCTCTGCCAAATCCATCGGAAAGGGATTTCAAGGTGAGCAATGTATTGATGCCTATGTTATTTCCTCTCAATGCTTGAACCATCTGGTGTATCAACGCATGAAATTACCAACAAAGCAATGTCACTTCCTTGCAGTTTGCAGTATCTCCAACAATCATGTCAATGCTTGACATCATTTACAGTTCCTGTATTTACAGCTTAATGCAAGAATTGGCATTGGTTATAGATTTCCCTTGATTTAATTTTCTGAATGTTAAGAACATTGACAACTTGTGACCTGACCGTGTTTTATTTCCATTGATTTTCTGATCAGGTCAATAACGTTGACAGCTTCTAACATACCCATGGTTCATTTTCTGATGGCTAGCAAGTAGCAACATTGATCACCATCCATTGTGCTCTTAATTTAGAATACTGACAGCTTGTGAGTTGTGACATGCTGATGGTTCATTTTCTAATAGCTAACATGGGTCATCATCAGTTTTACTCATGCCATTCTGATCGCTAACATGGGACATCATCAGTTGTGTCCTTGATTCATTTTTTCTGATGGTTAAGAACATTAATAACTTGCGACACTTATGCTCTTAATTTTTGCCTCATGGTTTGTCGTTGTTGTGCAGGTGGAATTAGGAGGCACAACTTCAAGCTTGGTCTGATGACTTACAGTTCCAAGAACCACAAAGTCTTAATTAGATTCGATCGGCGTGGGAACTAACCCAGGAGGATGGGCACCAAGGAAGCTCAAGATCGTAAATGATCTTAAACCTGTGATTATCAAGGGAGCCATTACTCCATGTGAATCTTCTCCGCATTAGGCTTGCCGAGATTGTTGGAAAGAACATCCGCAGGATCAGTTTCATTTTGTACCAGTTTAGCGTTTTCTTCTCCTATTATCCAAAATTGAAGGTGGTCTATAATTTGTACCTTTTATGGTACAGTCTCCCACGATGTATCTTCTTTTGAAATTACATTGGTGCGGCACCTAATTATAGATTATTTGCAGCTAATATTTGTTCGCGCCTCTAATTTTGTTATTCACACCCTGTTTCAAGAGACAGAGTGCAGCTCCATAGATGACAGCAAGCTGGTCATGAGTTGAAGTGGAGCTGAAGATGTACCACAATAGGTCGTCACCGCCCTCCAATGCTGCAAGGTTATTCATACCGCATAACGTGTACTGAGTGGTATGAGAACTAATTACAGAACAAGTATAATTTTTCACGGGTCAAAATAAACTTGCATGATATTTTTTTCTAAACTTTCAGCCCTAGCGACGTCAGGGAGTTCGTCGAGACGCTCGGAAGGATGGAGGGAGTCCCTTCGGTGACCTGTGTCGTCGCCGATGGTGCCATGGGATTCGGCAGTGCACATGGCTAAGGAGATGGGGCTGCCAACCTACCCATTCTTCAGTCTTAACCCTTGTTGTCGGCACACGTGGATGCACCGCTGAAGGTGACGATCTCTGGGGCGCCTGCATCAGGCAACGAGACACAATATCATATGATTGTTGAGAAGGTTATTCTTCTATTTTGTTGTGTTATGCATGAATTCACCTTTATATTCCTTCCATTTTTATGTGGCACAAATATTTTACCTGGATCTGTTCAACATTTTATACTTTTAAGATAATATTAACTCATAATTACATTTTCATGTGGCACAAACATACTACCTAGATCTGTTCAACATTTTATAAAAATATAAACTCTAACTAAATGGTGGGCCTGTATCTGAAAGTAGCTGACAGATTAATCAATCTTTTTTTATATATTTGATGCAAAATTAGGCTCTGTTTTTGGTAGTACACATGTTTATTTTGATCAATAGCCTGCTATGTTCTAAATCTGATATTTTTAAATTTCTTGTTGTATGGTTTAGTTCATATATCAACTAGGGATCTTCTACAGTCTAAAGTATCTTCTGGCATATATATAGGCAAGAAAACAAAATAATACTGTATATGGACAATGGCATCTTGCAGTGGCGGAGCTAGACAAGATTGATGTGGCACCCCGATCCGCATGGAACAGGGGGCCTTCGCACGTCAGCCCAGGATAACACCTGGCGCACGACAGGTCCAAGATACAACATTCCGGGTACAAGAATATTCATCAAATACATGTATAGAAGAGTACATCATTGATGAATACAATTATCTGGCTAGCCCTAAGGCTATTTAAAAGGTGGCGGAAGTCTTGGTTTGGCGGCTCATCAACTCTGGCTGGGCTCCACAACTCACAGGATTGGCAAGATTACGGCCTAGCACGACGGATCAAGCGAACAATCCAGGCACGACCTACAAGCTGGCATGACACGCCAGGTCAGTACATTGAATGTACTTGAATGTACTTGCAAGACAACCAAATACATAGCATCCAAACAAGCAGAAGACAAAGCAAGAACCAAGCGCATGCAACAACCTATCTCATATCAATTACTAAAAATGGCATGATATAAGTCAACTAAGCATGAACAACTCCCTAGCATCTACTAACATGGTAATAACATGGCATATCAAAACATGCTTATAACATGATAATAGCAAAACATAGCATATCATCTCAATCATGGCATAATTTAACATATAAATCAAAGCATGGCATGGCATCATGAAACTATGCTGAATATAAACTACCGGTCATATCCAATGCAGACATAGCATGTTAACTTTATGCAACTATCTCTTGTTCGGCCAAGGTTCTTTAAATGCAAACGTATTACTCATGCAATGCAAACAAATTTGTGGACTGAGTCCCTCGGACTCTCTTACCAACGGATTGCCTCGCAACCAAACTGTGATCATGCGCGGATCACAAACGGAACCACACTCGGTTCAACGGGTTACCTTGTAACCAAACGGTGATCTTTCCGGTGATCACAACCATGACCAACACTTGGTCTCCAACACTCACCGAGACCTCGTCTCGTGATCATATCAAAACATCGCCGTGACTTCTCACGACTATCTCATAGTCCAAGTCACCACATTCTGGTTATCACTGAAGGAAATATGCCCTAGAGGCAATAATAAAGTTATTATTTATTTTCATTATATCATGATAAATATTTATTATTCATGCTAGAATTGTATTAACCGGAAACATGATACATGTGTGAATACATAGACAAACAGAATGTCACTAGTATGCCTCTACTTGACTAGCTCGTTGATCAAAGATGGTTATGTTTCCTAACCATTGACATGAGTTGTCATTTGATTAACGGGATCACATCATTCTCCTAATGATGTGATTGACTTGACCCATTCCGTTAGCTTAGCACATGATCGTTTAGATGTTGCTATTGCTTTCTTCATGACTTATACATGTTCCTATGACTATGAGATTATGCAACTCCCGTTTACCGGAGGAACACTTTGTGTGCTACCAAACGTCACAACGTAACTGGGTGATTATAAAGGTGCTCTACAGGTGTCTCCGAAGGTACTTGTTGGGTTGGCGTATTTCGAGATTAGGATTTGTCACTCCGATTGTCGGAGAGGTATCTCTGGGCCCACTCAGTAATGCACATCACTATAAGCCTTGCAAGCATTGTAACTAATGAGTTAGTTGCGGGATGATGTATTACGGAACGAGTAAAGAGACTTGCCGGTAACGAGATTGAACTAGGTATTGAGATACCGACGATCGAATCTCGGGCAAGTAACATACCGATGACAAAGGGAACAACGTATGTTGTTATGCGGTTTGACCGATAAAGATCGTCGTAGAATATGTGGGAGCCAATATGAGCATCCAGGTTTCGCTATTGGTTATTGACCGGAGACGTGTCTCGGTCATGTCTACATAGTTCTCGAACCCGTAGGGTCCGCACGCTTAAAGTTAGATGACGGTTATATTATGAGTTTATATGTTTTGATGTACCGAAGGAGTTCGGAGTCCCGGATGAGATCAGGGACATGACGAGGAGTCTCGAAATGGTCGAGATGTAAAGATCGATATATTGGACGACTATATTTGGACATCGGAAAGGTTCCGAGTGATTCGGGTATTATTCGGAGTACCGGAGAGTTACGGGAATTCGTATTGGGCCTTAATGGGCCATACGGGAAAGGAGAGAAAGGCCCCAAAGGGTGGCCGCACCCCTTCCTTCTCCCTTCCCTTCTCCTACTCCAACAAGGAAAGGAGTCCTGGTGGGAGTAGGACTCCCCCTTGGCGCGCCCTCCTCCTAGGCCGGCCGCCTTCCCCCTTGCTCCTTTATATACGGGGGCAGGGGGCACCCCAAAGACACAACTATTGATCTCTTGATCTCTTAGCCGTGTGCGGTGCCCCCCTCCACCATAATCCACCTCGATAATATCGTAGTGGTGCTAAGGCGAAGCCCTGCGTCGGTAGAACATCATCATCGTCACCACGCCGTCGTGCTGACGGAACTCTCCCTCAAAGCTCGGCTGGATCGTAGTTCGAGGGACGTCATCGAGCTGAACGCGTGCTGTACTCGGAGGTGCCGTGCGTTCGGTACTTGATCAGTCGGATCGTGAAGACGTACGACTACATCAACCGCGTTGTGCTAACGCTTCCGCTTTCGGTCTACGAGGGTACGTGGACAACACTCTCCCCTCTCGTTGCTATGCATCACCATGATCTTGCGTGTGCGTAGAATTTTTTTGAAATTACTACGTTCCCCAACAGTGGCATCCGAGCCTGGTTTTATGCGTAGATGTCATATGCATGAGTAGAACACAAGTGAGTTGTGGGCGATATAAGTCATACTGCTTACCAGCATGTCATACTTTGGTTCAGCGGTATTGTTGGATGAAGCGGCCCAGACCGACATTACGCGTACGCTTACGCGAGACTGGTTCTACCGACGTGCTTTGCACATACGTGGCTGGCGGGTGTCAGTTTCTTCAACTTTAGTTGAACCGAGTGTGGCTATGCCCGGTCCTTGCGAAGGTTAAAACAACACCAACTTGACAAACTATCATTGTGATTTTGATGCGTAGGTAAGAACGGTTCTTGCTAAGCCCGTAGCAGCCACGTAAAACTTGCAACAACAAAGTAGAGGACGTCTAACTTGTTTTTGCAGGGCATGTTGTGATGTGATATGGTCAAAGCATGATGCTAAATTTATTGTATGAGATGATCATGTTTTGTAACCGAGTTATCGGCAACTGGCAGGAGCCATATGGTTGTCGCTTTATTGTATGCAATGCAATCGCCCTGTAATGCTTTACTTTATCACTAAGCGGTAGCGATAGTCGTAGAAGCATAAGATTGACGAGACGACAACGATGCTACGATGGAGATCAAGGTGTCGCGCCGGTGACGATGGTGATCATGACGGTGCTTCGGAGATGGAGATCACAAGCACAAGATGATGATGGCCATATCATATCACTTATATTGATTGCATGTGATGTTTATCTTTTATGCATCTTATCTTGCTTTGATTGACGGTAGCATTATGAGATGATCCCTCACTAAATTATCAAAGTATAAGTGTTCTCCCTGAGTATGCACCGTTGCGAAAGTTCTTCGTGCTGAGACACCACGTGATGATCGGGTGTGATAGGCTCTACGTTCAAATACAACGGGTGCAAAACAGTTGCACACGCGGAATACTCAGGTTAAGCTTGACGAGCCTGGCATATAACATATATGGCCTCGGAACACGGAGACCGAAAGGTCGAGTGTGAATCATATAGTAGATATGATCAACATAGTGATGTTCACCGTTGAAACTACTCCATCTCACGTGATGATCGGACATGGTTTAGTTGATATGGATCACGTGATCACTTAGAGGATTAGAGGGATATCTATCTAAGTGGGAGTTCTTAAGTAATATGATTAATTGAACTTGAATTTATCATGAACTTAGTACCTGATAGTATCTTGCTTGTCTATGTTGATTGTAGATAGATGGCCCGTGCTGTTGTTCCGTTGAATTTTAATGCGTTCCTTGAGAAAGCAAAGTTGAAAGATGATGGTAGCAATTACACGGACTGGGTCCGTAACTTGAGGATTATCCTCATTGCTACACAGAAGAATTACATCCTCGGAGCATGGCTAGGTGTACAACCTGCGCCAGCAACTGCAGACATTGTGAATGCCTGGCAGTCACGTGTTGATGACTACTCGATAGTTCAATGTGCCATGCTTTATGGCTTAGAACCAGGACTTCAACGACGTTTTGAACGTCATGGAGCATATGAGATGTTCCAGGAGTTGAAGTTAATATTTGAAAAGAATGCCCGGATTGAGAGATATGAAGTCTCCAATAAGTTCTACAGCTGCAAGATGGAGGAGAATAGTTCTGTCAGTGAGCATATACTCAAAATGTCTGGGTATAATAATCACATGATTCAACTGCGAGTTTATCTTCCGGATGATAGCATCATTGACAGAATTCTCCAATCACTGCCACCAAGCTACAAGAGCTTCGTGATGAACTATAACATGCAAGGGATGGATAAGACAATTCCCGAGCTCTTCGCAATGCTAAAGGCTGCTGAGGTAGAAATCAAAAAGGAGCATCAAGTGTTGATGGTCAATAAGATCACCAGTTTCAAGAAAAAGGGCAAAGGGAAGAAGAAGGGGAACTTCAAGAAGAACAGCAAGCAAGTTGCTGCTCAGGAGAAGAAACCCAAGTCTGGACCTAAGCCTGAGACTGAGTGCTTCTACTGCAAGCAGACTGGTCACTGGAAGCGGAACTGCCCCAAGTATTTGGCGGATAAGAAGGATGGCAAGGTGAACAAAGGTATATGTGATATACATGTTATTGATGTGTACCTTACTAATGCTCGCAGTAGCACCTGGGTATTTGATACTGGTTCTGTTGCTAATATTTGCAACTCGAAACAGGGGCTACGGATTAAGCGAAGATTGGCTAAGGACAAGGTGACGATGCGCGTGGGAAATGGTTCCAAAGTCGATGTGATCGCGGTCGGCACGCTACGTCTACATCTACTTTCGGGATTAGTTTTAGACCTAAATAATTGTTATTTGGTGCCAACGTTAAGCATGAACATTATATTTGGATCTTGTTTGATGCGAGACGGTTATTCATTTAAATCAGAGAATAATGGTTGTTCTATTTATATGAGTAATATCTTTTATGGTCATGCACCCTTGAAGAGTGGTCTATTTTTGTTGAATCTCGATAGTAGTGATACACATATTCATAATATTGAAGCCAAAAGATGCAGAGTTGATAATGATAGTGCAACTTATTTGTGGCACTGCCGTTTAGGTCATATCGGTGTAAAGCGCATGAAGAAACTCCATACTGATGGACTTTTGGAACCACTTGATTATGAATCACTTGGTACTTGCGAACCGTGCCTCATGGGCAAGATGACTAAAACGCCGTTCTCCGGAACTATGGAGAGAGCAACATATTTGTTGGAAATCATACATACAGATGTATGTGGTCCGATGAATATTGAGGCTCGTGGCGGATATCGTTATTTTCTCACCTTCACAGATGATTTGAGCAGATATGGGTATATCTACTTAATGAAACATAAGTCTGAAACATTTGAAAAGTTCAAAGAATTTCAAAGTGAAGTTGAAAATCATCGTAACAAGAAAATAAAGTTTCCACGATCTGATCATGGAGGAGAATATTTGAGTTATGAGTTTGGTCTTCATTTGAAACAATGCGGAATAGTTTCGCAACTCACGCCACCCGGAACAACATAGCGTAATGGTGTGTCCGAATGTCATAATCGTACTCTACTAGATATGGTGCAATCTATGATGTCTCTTACTGATTTACCGCTATCGTTTTGGGGTTATGCTTTAGAGACGGCCGCATTCACGTTAAATAGGGCACCATCAAAATCCATTGAGACGACACCTTATGAACTGTGGTTTGGCAAAAAACCAAAGTTGTCGTTTCTTAAAGTTTGGGGCTGCGATGCTTATGTGAAAAAGCTTCAACCTGATAAGCTCGAACCCAAATCGAAGAAATGTGTCTTCATAGGATACCCAAAGGAGACTGTTGGGTACACCTTCTATCACATATCCGAAGGAAAAACTTTTGTTGCTAAATTCAGAATTTTTTTGGAGGAGTTTCTCTCGAAAGAAGTGAGTGGGAGGAAAGTAGAACTTGATGAGGTAACTGTACCTGCTCCCTTATTGGAAAGTAGTTCATCACAGAAACCGGTTTCTGGGACACCTACACCAATTAGTGAGGAAGTTAATGATGATGATCATGAAATTTCAGATCAAGTTATTACTGAACCTCGTAGGTCAACCAGAATAAGATCCGCGAAATGGTAATCCTGTTCTGGAAGTTATGTTACTGGACCATGACGAACCTATGAACTATGAAGAAGCGATGGTGAGCCCAGATTCCGCGAAATGGCTTGAGGCCATGAAATCTGAGATGGGATCCATGTATGAGAACAAAGTGTGGACTTTGGTTGACTTGCCCGATGATCGGCAAGCAATTGAGAATAAATGGATCTTCAAGAAGAAGACTGACGCTGACAGTAATGTTACTGTCTATAAAGCTCGACTTGTTGCAAAAGGTTTTCGACAAGTTCAAGGGATTGACTACGATGAGACCTTCTCACCCGTAGCGATGCTTAAGTCTGTCCGAATCATGTTAGCAATTGCCGCATTTTATGATTATGAAATTTGGCAAATGGATGTCAAAACTGCATTCCTGAATGAATTTCTGGAAGAAGAGTTGTATATGATGCAACCGGAAGGTTTTGTCGATCCAAAGGGAGCTAACAAAGTGTGCAAGCTCCAGCGATCCATTTATGGATTGCTGCAAGCCTCTCGGAGTTGGAATAAACGCTTTGATAGTGTGATCAAAGCATTTGGTTTTGTACAAAATTTTGGAGAAGCCTGTATTTACAAGAAAGTGAGTGGGTGCTCTGTAGCATTTCTGATATTATATGTGGATGACATATTGCTGATTGGAAATGATATAGAATTTCTGGATAGCATAAAGGGATACTTGAATAAGAGTTTTTCAATGAAAGACCTCGGTGAAGATGCGTATATATTGGGCATCAAGATCTATAGAGATAGATCAAGACGCTTAATTGGACTTTCACAAAGCACATACCTTGACAAAGTTTTGAAGAAGTTCAAAATGGATCAAGCAAAGAAAGGGTTCTTGCCTGTGTTACAAGGTGTGAAGTTGAGTAAGACTCAATGCCCGACCACTGCAGAAGATAGAGAGAAGATAAAAGATGTTCCCTATGCTTCAGCCATAGGCTCTATCATGTATGCAATGCTGTGTACCAGACCTGATGTGTGCCTTGCTATAAGTCTAGGAGGGAGGTACCAAAGTAATCCAGGAGTGGATCACTGGACAACGGTCAAGAACATCCTGAAATACCTGAAAAGGACTAAGGATATGTTTCTCGTTTATGGAGGTGACAAAGAGCTCATCGTAAATGGTTACGTTGATGCAAGCTTTGACACTGATCCGGACGATTCTAAATCGTAAACCGGATACGTGTTTACATTGAACGGTGGAGCTGTCAGTTGGTGAAGTTCTAAACAAAGCGTCGTGGCGGGATCTACATGTGAGGCGGAATACATAGCTGCTTCGGAAGCAGCAAATGAAGGAGTCTGGATGAAGGAGTTCATATCCGATCTAGGTGTCATACCTAGTGCATCGGGTCCAATGAAAATCTTTTGTGACAATACTGGTGCAATTGCCTTGGCGAAGGAATCCAGATTTCACAAGAGAACCAAGCACATCAAGAGACGCTTCAATTCCATCTGGGATTTAGTCCAGGTGGGAGACATAGAAATTTGCAAGATACATACGGATCTGAATGTTGCAGACCCGTTGACTAAGCCTCTTCCACGAGCAAAACATGATCAGCACCAAGGCTCCATTGGTGTTAGAATCATTACTGTGTAATCTAGATTATTGACTCTAGTGCAAGTGGGAGACTGAAGGAAATATGCCCTAGAGGCAATAATAAAGTTATTATTTATTTCCTTATATCATGATAAATGTTTATTATTCATGCTAGAATTGTATTAACCGGAAACATGATACATGTGTGAATACATAGACAAACAGAATGTCACTAGTATGCCTCTACTTGACTAGCTCGTTGATCAAAGATGGTTATGTTTCCTAGCCATTGACATGAGTTGTCATTTGATTAACGGGATCACATCATTAGGAGAATGATGTGATTGACTTGACCTATTCCATTAGCTTAGCACACGATCGTTTAGATGTTGCTATTGCTTTCTTCATGACTTATACATGTTCCTATGACTATGAGATTATGCAACTCCCGTTTACCGGAGGAACACTTTGTGTGCTACCAAACGTCACAACGTAACTGGGAGATTATAAAGGTGCTCTACAGGTGTCTCTGAAGGTACTTGTTGGGTTGGCATATTTCGAGATTAGGATTTGTCACTCCGATTGTCGGAGAGGTATCTCTGGGCCTACTCAGTAATGCACATCACTATAAGCCTTGCAAGCATTGTAACTAATGAGTTAGTTGCGGGATGATGTATTACGGAATGAGTAAAGAGACTTGCCGGTAACGAGATTGAACTAGGTATTGAGATACCGATGATCGAATCTCGGGCAAGTAACATACCGATGACAAAGGGAACAACGTATGTTGTTATGCGATTTGACCGATAAAGATCTTCGTAGAATATGTGGGAGCCAATATGAGCATCCAGGTTCCGCTATTGGTTATTGACCGGAGACATGTCTCGGTCATGTCTACATAGTTCTCGAACCCGTAGGGTCCGCACGCTTAAAGTTAGATGACGGTTATATTATGAGTTTATATATTTTGATGTACCGAAGGAATTCGGAGTCCCGGATGAGATCAGGGACATGACGAGAAGTCTTGAAATGGTCGAGACGTAAAGATCGATATATTGGACGACTATATTTGGACATCGGAAAGGTTCCGAGTGATTCGGGTATTATTCGGAGTACCGGAGAGTTACGGGAATTCGTATTGGGCCTTAATGGGCCATACGGAAAAGGAGAGAAAGGCCCCAAAGGGTGGCCGCACCCCTCCCCATGGACTAGTCCGAATTGGACTAGGGAAGGGGGGCGCCCCCTTCCTTCCTTCTCCTTCTCCCTTTCCCTTCTCCTACTCCAACAAGGAAAGGAGGAGTCCTACTCCCGGTGGGAGTAGGACTCCCCCCTTGGCGCGCCCTCCTCCTAGGCCGGCCGCCTTCCCCCTTGCTCCTTTATATACGGGGGCAGGGGGCACCCCAAAGACACAACTATTGATCTCTTGATCTCTTAGCCGTGTGCGGTGCCCCCCTCCACCATAATCCACCTCGATAATATCGTAGCGGTGCTTAGGTGCTGAACGTGTGCTGAACTCGAAGGTGCCGTGCGTTCGGTACTTGATCGGTCGGATCGTGAAGACGTACGACTACATCAACCGCGTTGTGCTAACGCTTCCGCTTTCGGTCTACGAGGGTACGTGGACAACACTCTCCCCTCTCGTTGCTATGCATCACCATGATCTTGCATGTGCGTAGATTTTTTTTGAAATTACTACGTTCCCCAACAATCACATATTTATTTACCAACTTAATTATTTCAGGTTTATCCTCCATTTCGACTAAGACCCAAGTGTGACCTGCTACCTCTTGAGCACTGCATTGGTTTTTCCCTTGAAGAGGAAAGGGTGATGCAGCAAAGTAGCGTAAGTATTTCCCTCAGTTTGTGAGAACCAAGGTATCAATCCAGTAGGTGGCTACGCGCGAGTCCCTCGCACCTACACAAACAAATAAATCCTCGCAACCAACGCGATAAGGGGTTGTCAATCCCTACACGGTCACTTACGAGAGTGAGATCTGATAGATATGATATGATAATATTTTTGGTATTTTTATGATAAAGATGCAAAGTAAAATAAAAGTAACGGAAATAACTAAGTATTGGAAGATTAATATGATGGAAAATAGACCCGGGGGCCATAGGTTCACTAGTGGCTTCTCTCAAGAGCATAAGTATTTTACGGTGGGTGAACAAATTACTGTTGAGCAATTGACAGAACTGAGCATAGTTATGAGAATATCTAGGTATGATCATGTATATAGGCATCACGTCCGAGACAAGTAGACCGACTCCTGCCTGCATCTACTGGTATTACTCCACACATCGACCGCTATCCAGCATGCATATAGAGTATTAAGTTCATAAGAACAGAGTAACACTTTAAGCAAGATGACATGATGTAGAGGGATAAATGCATGCAATATGATAAAAAAAACCATCTTGTTATCCTCGATGGCAACAATACAATACGTGCCTTGCTGCCCCTACTGTCACTGGGAATGGACACCGCAAGATTGAACCCAAAGCTAAGCACTTCTCCCATTGCAAGAAAGATCAATCTAGTAGGCCAAACCAAACTGATAATTTGAAGAGACTTGCAAAGATAACGAATCATACATAAAAGAATTCAGAAGATTCAAATATTGTTCATAGATAAACTTGATCATAAACCCACAACTCATCGGTCTCAACAAACACACCACAAAAGAAGATTACATCGAATAGATCTCCATGAGAGAGGGGTAGAACATTGTATTGAGATCCAAAAAGAGAGAAGAAGCCATCTAGCTAATAACTATGGACCCGAAGGTCTGAGGTAAACTACTCACACATCATCGGAGAGGCTATGGTGTTGATGTAGAAGCCCTCCGTGATCGATGCCCTCTCCGGCGGAGCTCCGGAACAGGCCCCAAGATGGGATCTCACGGGTACAGAAGGTTGCGGCAGTGGAATTAGGTTTTTGGCTCCGTATCTGATCATTTGGGGGTACGTAGGTATATATAGGAGGAAGGAGTACGTCGGTGCAGCAACAGGGGGCCCACGAGGGTGGAGGGCACGCCTGGGGGGTAGGCGCGCCCCCCTACCTCGTGGCTTCCTGGAAGCTTCCTTGACTTAGGGTCCAAGTCTCCTGGATCATGTTCGTTCCAAAAATCACGTTCCCGAAGGTTTCATTCCGTTTGGACTCCGTTTGATATTTTTTTTCTGCGAAACTCTGAAATAGGCAAAAAACAGCAATTCTGGGCTGGGCCTCCGGTTAATAGGTTAGTCCCAAAAATAATATAAAAGTGTATAATAAAGCCCAATAATGTCCAAAACAGAAGATAAATATAGCATGGCGCAATAAAAAATTATAGATACGTTGGAGACGTATCAAGCATCCCCAAGCTTAATTCCTGCTCGTCCTCGAGTAGGTAAATGATAAAAACAGAATTTTTGATGTGGAATGCTACTTGGCATAATTTCAATGTAATTCTTCTTATTGTGGCATGAATGTTCAGATTTGATATGATTCAAGATAAAAGTTTAATGTTGACATAAAAACAATAATACTTCAAGCATACTAACTAAGCAATTATGTCTTATCAAAATAACATAGCCAAAACAAGTTATCCCTACAAAATCATATAGTCTGGCTATGCTCCATCTTCCCCACACAAAATATTCATATCATGTACGACCCCGGTTTTAGCCAAGCAATTGGTTCATACTTTTAACGCGCTTCAGCCTTTTCAACTCTTACGCAATACATGAGCGCAAGCCATGGATATAGCACTATGGTGGAATGAGGTATAATGGTAGGGGTTATGTGGGAAGACAAAAAAAAGAGAAAGTCTCACATCAACGAGGCTAATCAACGGGCTATGGAGATGCCCATCAATTGATGTTAATGCGAGGAGTAGGGATTGCCATGCAACGGATGCACTAGAGCTATAAGTGTATGAAAGCTCAAAAAGAAACTAAGTGGGTGTGCATCCAACTTTCTTGCTCACGAAGACCTCGGGCATTTGAGGAAGCCCATCATAGGAATATACAAGCCAAGTTCTATAATGAAATTTCCCACTAGTATATGAAAGTGACAAAATGAGAGACTCTCTATTATGAAGATCACGGTGCTACTTTGAAGCACAAGTGTGGTAAAAGGATAGTAACATTGTCCCTTCTCTCTTTTCCTCTCATCATTTTTTATTTGGGCCTTTTCTCTTTTTTATGGCCTCTTTTTTTTAGTCCGGAGTCTCATCCCGACTTGTGGGGGAATCATAGTCTCCATCATCCTTTCCTCACTTGGGACAATGCTCTAATAATGATGATCATCACACTTTTATTTACTTACAACTCATGAATTACAACTCAATACTTAGAACAAAACATGACTCTATATGAATGCCTCCGGCAGTGTACCGGGATATGCAATGAATCAAGAGCGACATGTATGAAAGAATTATGAACGGTGGCTTTGCCACAAATACGATGATACGATGTCAACTACATGATCATGCAAAGCAATATGACAATGATGGAGTATGTCATGATAAACGGAACGGTGGAAAGTTGCATGGCAATATATCTCGGAATGGCTATGGAAATGCCATGATAGGTAGGTATGGTGGCTGTTTTGAGGAAGATATAAGGAGGTTTATGTGTGATAGAGCGTATCATATCACGGGGTTTGGATGCACCGGTGAAGTTTGCACCAACTCTTAAGGTGAGAAAGGGCAATGCGCGGTACCGAAGAGGCTAGAAAATTGCGGAAAGGTAAGTGTGCGTACAATCCATGGACTCACATTAGTCATAAAGAACTCATATACTTATTGCAAAAACTTATTAGCCCTCGAAGCAAAGTACTACTATGCATGCTCCTAGGGGAAGGGTTGGTAGGAGTTAACCATCGCGTGATCCCGACCGCCACACAAAGGAAGACAATCAACAAATACTTCATGCTCCGACTTCGTTACATAACGGTTCAGTATACGTGCATGCTACGGGAATCACAAACTCCAACACATGTATTTTTCAATTCCACAATTACTCAACTAGCACAACTATGATATTACTACCTTTATATCTCAAAACAACCATCAAGCATCAAACTTCTCTTAGTATTCAACACACTCATAAAAAAGTTTTTACTAATCTTGAATACCTAGCATATTAGGATTGTTTAAGCAAATTACCATGCTATTTAAGACTCTCAAAATAATCTAAGTGAAGCATGAGAGATCCATAGTTTCTATAAAACAAATCCACCACCGTGCTCTAAAATATATAAGTGAAGTACTAGAGCAAAACTATATAACTCAAAAGATATAAGTGAAGCATATAGAGTATTCTAATAATTTCCGAATCATGTGTGTCTCTATCAAAAGGTGTGTACAGCAAGGATGATTGTGGCAAACTAAAAAGCAAAGACTCAAATCATACAAGACGCTCCAAGCAAAACACATATCATGTGGTGAATAAAAATATAGCTCCAAGTGAAGTTACCGATGGAAGTAGACGAAAGAGGGGATGCCTTCCGGGGCATCCCCAAGCTTTGGCTTTTTGGTGTCCTTAGATTATCTTGGGGGTGCCATGGATATCCCCAAGATTAGGCTCTTGCCACTCCTTGTTCCATATCCATCAAATCTTTTACCCAAAACTTGAAAACTTCACAACACAAAACTTAGCAGAAAATCTCGTGAGCTCCATTAGTGAAAGAAAACAAAAGACCACTTCAAGGTACTGTAATGAAATTATTTTTTATTTATATTGGTGTTAAACCTACTGTATTCCAACTTCTATATGGTTTATAAACTATTTTACTAGCCATAGATTCGTCAAAATAAGCAAACAACACACGAAAAACAGAATCTGTCAAAAACAGAACAGTCTGTAGTAATCTGTAACTAACGCAAACTTCTGGAACTCCAAAAAATCATACAAAATAGGAAGTCGTAGGAAATTTGTTTATTGATCAGCAGCAATTGGAATCAGTATTTTATCACGTTCTGTTGATTTTTAACAATTATTTTCATGAACAGAAAGTTTCTGAAATTTTCTGCAAGATCAAATAACTATCATCCAAGAAGATTAGGTTAAACTTGGCACAAACACTAATTAAAACATAAAAACACATCTAACCAGAGGCTAGATCAAATATTTATTCCTAAACAGAAGCAAAAAGCAAAAAAACTAAAAAATAAAATTGGTTTGCCTCCCAACAAGCGCTATCGTTTAACGCCCCTAGCTAGGCATAAAAGCAAGGATAGATCTAGGTATTGCCATCTTTGGTGGGCAATCCATGAGTGGCTCTCCTAATTGATTCATATGGCAGTTTTATTTTCTTCCTAGGGAAGTGTTCCATGCCTTTCTTTAATGGAAATTGGAATCTAATATTCCCTTCCTTCATATCAATAATTGCACCAATCGTTCTAAGGAAAGGTCTGCCAAGAATAATAGGACATGAAGGATTGCAATCTATGTCAAGAACGATGAAATCTATGGGCACATAGTTCCTATTTGCAACAATAAGAACATCATTAATTCTTCCCATAGGTTTCTTAATAGTGGAATCCGCAAGGTGCAAGTTTAAAGAGCAATCATCAAAATCACGGAAACCTAACAAATCGCACAAAGTTTTTGGAATCGTGGAAACACTAGCACCCAAATCACACAAAGCATAGCATTCATGATCTTTAATTTTAATTTTAATAGTAGGTTCCCACTCATCATAAAGTTTTCTAGGCTTAGAAACTTCCAACTCAAGTTTTTCTTCATAAGATTGCATCAAAGCATCAACGATATGTTTGGTAAAAGCTTTATTTTGACTATAAGCATGAGGAGAATTTAGCACAGATTGCAACAAGGAATACAATCTATCGAATACGACCAGAGAACCGTCCCAAAGGGGTTAAGCTAAGATTCGAATGCGATCATATAGCCCCCAGTGGCTTTGGCGATGCCAATCAAGAGGGTACCGACAGCTATGTTCTCTTTGGTTCGAATACGACCCATGTTTGAACAGGAAGCCCCCAAATGACCTTAAGAGTTGTTTAACGACGCTGATTCAAATACGATCCACGTCGGTTCCCAAAGGGGGTTGAGCTATGATTCAAATATGAACAACAAAAACTCCCCAATGAGCTCGACACTTTGCCAATCAAGTGGGTATCGACAGTTATCTTCTCTTTGGGTCGAATACGACCTATGTTTGAACAGGAAGCCCCCAGGTGATTATATTGGTTACGGCTAGATTTGAATACGATCATAAGCCGGATCCACCTCCAAGTGACCATGTGATGTTGTAATGGAAATAACACGTTTACCTTTGGAGGAGAAAAGGACAGAGGTCCTGCTTTATTATTGAACATAATATATACATGGCTATAGAAATATGTACATTATGAGAGCCGGTGGCTCAGGTGTAATAAGGCCGAAGCTGAGCTATGTTCCACGGCCGACGGGTCTCTTCTTCCGACTTGCGTGAATCTTTATGCTCCCGGACGTCAATAAGGTAGTATGACCCGTTGTGCAAGTTCTTGCTGACCACAAAGGGCCCTTCCCAAGGCGGGGATAGCTTGTGTGCATCTGTTTGATCTTGGATGAGCCGGAGCACCAGATCACCTTCCTGGAAGACTCGGGACTTAACCCGGCGACTGTGATAACGGTGCAGGTCTTGTTGGTAAATCGCTGAGCGAGCTGCTACCACGTCACGCTGTTCGTCCAACAAGTCAAGAGCATCCTGGCGCGCCTGTTCATTATCCGCCTCAACATAAGCCGCCACTCGAGGCGAGTCATGACGGATGTCACTGGGGAGGACTGCTTCCGCTCCATAAACCATGAAGAAAGGCGTGTAACCCGTAGACCTGTTAGGAGTAGTATTGATGCTCCATAGCACGGAGGGTAACTCCTCCACCCAACAACCCGGCGTCCGTTGCAAAGGGACCAAAAGCCGGGGCTTAATGCCCTTCAAGATCTCCTGATTAGCTCTCTCAGCTTGACCATTGGATTGAGGATGAGCCACTGATGAAACATCAAGCCGTATATGCTCTCGTTGACAAAACTCCTCCATGGCGCCCTTAGACAGATTGGTACCATTGTCAGTTATAATGCTGTGTGGAAAGCCGAAGCAAAATATCACCCTTTTCATGAACTGAACTGCCGTGGCCGCGTCACACTTGCTAACTGGCTCTGCCTCAACCCACTTTGTGAACTTGTCAACTGCCACCAAAAGGTGGGTCTTCTTATCCTTGGACCTTTTAAAAGGCCCAACCATATCAAGCCCCCAGACCGCAAATGGCCAAGTGATTGGTATCATCCTCAACTCTTGAGCCGGCACATGAGCCCGTCGCGAGAACCTCTGACAACCGTCACATTTACTGACCAAGTCCTCCGCATCAGCGTGAGCCATCAGCCAATAAAAACCATGACGGAAAGCCTTGGCCACAAGAGATTTTGAGTCGGCATGATGGCCACAATCCCCCTCGTGAATCTCACGCAAAATATCTTGGCCTTCCTCAGGGGAAACACAACGCTGGAAAGTTCCAGTAACACTGCGACGATGCAGCTCGCCATTGATGATGACCATTGACTTAGACCGCCGGGTTATTTGTCTGGCCAAAGTTTCATCCTCAGGCAAATCTCCCCGGGTCATGTAAGCCAAGTATGGTACTGTCCAGTCTGGGGTGATGTGGAGAGCCGCCACCAACTGTGCTTCCGGGTCAGGGACAGCCAAGTCTTCCTCTGTAGGTAACTTAACAGAAGGGTTATGCAAGATGTCCAAGAAAGTATTAGGCGGCACCGGCTTTCGCTGAGAGCCCATCCGGCTTAATGCATCAGTCGCCTCGTTCTTCCTGCGATCGATGTGCTCTACTTGGTAACCCTGGAAGTGTCCAGCAACGGCATCAACTTCACGGCGATAAGCCGCCATGAGAGGGTCCTTGGAATCCCACTTGCCTGATACTTGTTGAGCCACTAGATCTTAGTCGCCCAAACATCTTACTCTGCTCAAGCTCATCTCCTTAGCCACCCGAAGACCATGGAGCAAAGCCTCGTACTCAGCCGCATTGTTAGTGCATGGAAACATCAACCGTAGCACATAACGGAACTTGTCACCTTTAGGGGAAGTCAACACGACTCCAGCCCCCGAGCCCTCCAATTGCCTAGACCCATCGAAGTGAATAGTCCAATATGTATTATCCGGCTTTTCTTCAGGCACTTGTAGCTCTGTCCAATCGTTGATGAAATCCACCAAAGCTTGAGATTTAACAGCAGTGCGCGGTACGTATTTCAGACCATGAGGCCCGAGCTCTATAGCCCACTTAGCCACTCTTCCTGTGGCTTCTCTGTTTTGGATGATATCTCCAAGGGGAGCAGAACTAACCACAGTGATAGGGTGACCCTGGAAATAATGCTTAAGCTTCCGGCTTGCCATGAACACACCATAAACAAGCTTCTGCCAATGTGGATACCGCTGTTTGGACTCAATGAGCACTTCACTGACGTAATAAACCGGCCGCTGAACCGGATACTCCTTACCCTCTTCCTTGCGCTCCACCACCACAGCCACACTGACGGCTCGTGTGTTAGCAGCTACATACAGTAATAAGGGCTCCTTGTCAACCGGAGCAGCAAGGACTGGGGGCTCCGCCAGCTGCCTCTTCAAATCCTCAAAAGCAGTATTAGCAGCATCATTCCAGACAAAGTCATCAGTTTTCTTCATCAACTGGTACAGTGGCATGGCCTTTTCACCCAAGCGGCTTATAAACCGGCTCAAAGCAGCAATGCGGCCTGCTAGACGCTGGACGTCGTTTAGACACGCCGGCTTAGCTAGAGAGGTGATTGCCTTGATTTTTTCCGGGTTAGCTTCCATGCCTCTGTTAGAAACCAGGAAACCCAAGAGCTTGCCTGCAGGAACACCAAAAACACATTTGGCCGGGTTAAGCATCATCTTGTAAACCCGGAGATTATCAAAGGTTTCTCTAAGGTCATCGACTAGAGTCTCTTTTTCCCTGGATTTAACTACGATATCATCCACATAGGCATGAACATTGCGCCCAATCTGGTTATGAAGACAATTCTGCACACAACGCTGGTAAGTCGCCTGTGCACTCTTGAGTCCGAAAGGCATAGACACATAACAGAAGGCTCCAAAGGGAGTGATGAACGCCGTCTTCTCCTGGTCCTTAACTGCCATTTTAATCTGATGGTATCCAGAATAAGCATCCAAGAAACTTAAGCGTTCACAACCCGCCGTAGCATCAATGATTTGATCAATACGGGGGAGAGCAAAAGGATCAGCCGGACACGCCTTGTTTAAGTCCGTGTAGTCCACACACATCCGCCAGGTGCCATTCTTCTTGAGCACGAGCACCGGGTTAGCTAACCATTCTGGATGAAAGACTTCGACAATAAACCCGGCCGCCAAGAGCCGGGCCACCTCCTCACCAATGGCTTTTCGCCTCTCTTCATTAAACCGCCGAAGGAATTGCCTGACCGGCTTAAATTCGGATCAATATTGAGAGTGTGCTCAGCGAGTTCTCTAGGTACACCTGGCATGTCAGAAGGTTTCCATGCAAAAATGTCCCTGTTCTCATGGATGAACTCGATGAGCGCGCTTTCCTATTTTGGATCCAGATTGGCACTGATGCTAAACTACCGAGATGAGTCACCTGGAACGAAATCAACAAGTTTAGTCTCATCATATGACTTAAATTTCATCGCCGACTCATGCTCCGTGGTCGGTTTTTTCAGAGATGTCATATCTGTTGGGTCAACATTGTCTTTATAAAACTTCAACTCCTCTGTTGCACAAACAGACTCTGCATAAGCCGCGTCGCCTTCCTCACACTCCAAGGCTATCTTTCGGCTGCCATGAACCGTAATGGTCCCATTGTGACCCGGCATCTTGAGCTGTAAGTATATGTAACACGGTCGTGCCATGAACTTGGCGTAAGCCGGCCGCCCAAATATGGCATGGTACGGACTTCTTATCTTGACCACCTCAAAGGTCAATTTTTCCACCCTGTAGTTGTATTCATCTCCAAAGGCCACTTCCAGTTCGATCTTACCAACTGGATAAGCCGACTTACCAGGCACCACACCATGGAAAACAGTATTGGACTGGCTGAGGTTCTTATCAATCAACCCCATGCGACGGAAGGTTTCATAATAGAGGATGTTGATGCTGCTGCCTCCATCCATGAGCACCTTAGTGAACTTATATCCTCCCACCTGAGGAGCCACCACCAGGGCCAAGTGACCCGGATTATCAACCCGGGAAGGGTGATCCTCCCGACTCCACACAATAGGCTGCTCAGACCATCTTAAATAGCGTGGAACCGCCGGCTCAACAGCATTCACAACCCTCTTATGAAGCTTCTGATCTCGCTTACACAGACTGGTGGTAAACACATGGTACTGTCCACCATTGAGCTGCTTTGGATTGGTCTGGTATCCCCCCTGTTGCTGTTGATGACCCTGGCCGGACTGCTGATTAAAGCCCCCTTGAACATTTTGAGGATTGGAATTTGAGCCGCCGCCCGGGCCATGAAAGCCGCCGGCGCCTGAGCCGCCGCCTGAGCCATTGTTGCCATTAAAGGCATTGGAATTCTTAAAGGCCTTCATGATTGCACAATCTTTCCATAGATGGGTAGCTGGCTTCTCCCTAGAGCCATGCCTTGGACAAGGCTCATTCAACAGCTGCTCAAGCGTTGGGCCTGAACCGCCGGCTCGGGGAGGTGGCCTCCCCTTACGTCGCTGGTTGTTACCCTGTGAGCTGGCATTGGCCACAAACTCCATGCTGCCATCAGCCTTGCGCTTGTTACCTCCTTGGTTCGCCGGGTTATGCTGAGGACCCTTGCCGTTGCCGTTCTTCTTTCCCTTCCCTGTCATTTCATCATCTGACGCGGGGTCCTTGGTACTATCAGAGTCGGCGTACTTGACGAGAGCCGCCATCAGCGTACCCATATCATTGCAGTCGCACTTGAGCCGCCCGAGTTTCATCTTCAGGGGCAGGAAACGACAATTCTGCTCCAACATTAAGACTGCAGAGCCGGCATCCATCTTATCAGATGAATGTATTATCTCTTTGACCCGGCGAACCCAATGTGTCGTAGACTCACCCTCCTGCTGTTTACAATTAGTCAAATCCACAATTGACATAGACTGCCTACATGTATCTTTGAAGTTTTGGATGAACCGGGCTTTCAGCTCAGCCCAAGACTCGATAGAATTCGGTGGCAGCCCTTTCAACCAAGTGCGGGCAGTCCCATCCAACATCATGGTGAAGTACTTGGCCATCGCCGCTTCGCTGACCTCCAGCAATTCCATAGCCATCTCATAACTCTCGATCCAGGCTCCGAGTTGTAAATCAGCCGTGTAATTAGGCACCTTCCTAGGCCCTTTAAAGTCCTTGGGTAGACGTTCATTGCGGAGAGCCGGCACTAAACAAGGGACACCTCCAGTCCTCGTAGGGATACCCACGTCGGCGGAAGCCGTCGGATAAGCCGGGGGTGTCTGGTAAGCCGTCAACTGAGGCACCTGCTCCGCCTCTTGCCGTGCTCTGTCTTGGTCTGCTGCGTGAAAGGCCCCGTTATGAGCCGGGCCGTGGCCAGGTGGCAAGTCATGGCGTCGGACATTACTTGAGCCGGTCGCTGATATCATGTGTCTGCTATAACTCGGGCTCCGGCCTGGACGAGGGGTTGAATGGATCCTATCCCGGCTATAAGAGTACGCCTCTTGCTGCGCCAGAGCTGTCTGAAGGAGTTCTCTGACCTGGCGGGTTTCAACCGCCGTTGGAGAGTCGCCATCAATTGGGAGAGCCGCCAGCCGTGCCGCCGCGGCGACCATGTTTTCCAGCGGGTTGGCATAATGACCCGGTGGTATTGGCACGTACTGAGGCGGGGCAGGGTTCACCCGGGGAGGTCCCATCACTTGGGGCTGAATTGGTGTTCCAGCCCCGGGCACTATGATCTCCGGCGGGTTACTAGACCCTGCACCCGGCGTGTTGAAGAGGTTTCGAGGATCGTAAACCGGAGGGAGTCGAGATTGGGCCTTTTGATGCCTCCTTCTCATGACCTCATTGGATGCGTTTTGATCCATCGTGAGCCGGAAGGACTGTGCCTGAATCAGCTGAGTCTGGGCGTCGAGAGCCGCCCTCTCCGCAGCCATCCTGATCCCCTCCGCCGCCAGATCCTCCTTGGCCTTTGCTAGATCCATCTTTAACTGTGCCACCTCCGCGTCATGTTGAACTTGATCCGCCGGAGCCACCGTAGCGGTCAACAGGACCGTCATCTTGTCTGTGAGATCCATCAGCACCTGAGCCGGTGAGGGCACCGGGCTTCCTGACCCGGAGGCGGGGTTCTGAACAGGTTGCGCGTCGGCCATGAAGATTTCAACCCGACTTGGCGGTTCAAAAGGGTCCGGAATACTGTCGCCGTAGGAACAACCCCTGAGCCTGCCATCTTGAAGTTGATACAACGAGTTTGACTCATCCGTAGACGACTCGCCGTCAGAGCCGGCGGCCGTCTCATCACCAGATCCAGATCCTTCAGAGAGTCCTCCATGAACACATCCCACAAAAGCATGCTTCAAGGCAGGTAGAGCCCGGGCGGGTCGTGCATGCTGAGCCGTCTCGATGAGATCGGCGCAGAGATCCGGCTCAGGGCCCGGCTTACCAATCTTGCCAATGAAGACATGAATTCCGCCAAAGGGGACCCGGTACCCGTACTCAATTGAGCCAGCGTTGGGGCCCCAGTTTGCATCGTCGATGTAGAGCTTGCCGCGACGACTCTTGGTCATCCGGCCCACAACGTATCCCTTGAGCCCTTCGAAGCTGCCCTTCAAGAACTCAAATCCACCGTGCGCTAGCCCCACGGCGGGCGCCAACTGTCGTGGAATTGTCACGGCAGATGTCCTCGAGCTAGGACTTAGTCGTGGAGCCATCGCAGCTAGGAAGCTTAAAGGGGTTAAACGGGACAAGGAACACGGGGGTTATACTGGTTCGGCCCCTTACGGCGAAGGTAAAAGCCTACGTCCAGTTGAGGTGGTATTGATTATGGTTTCGATGACCAGGGAGCTTAATCGCTATGCCTGGCTCTCGATGAGATCTTACTTGTCCCTAAACCGCCGCCGGGTCGCCCCTTTATATAGAGAGGTTGACGCCCAGCGGCTCTCAGAGTCCCGGCCGGCTCATAAGAGTGTCCGGCTCGGACTCTCAACTATTCTTGCCTTACACTACAAGTTCCACCATAATGGCAGTTATCACTACGGGCCTTAAGCCATCTCCGGGTCTTAAGCCCATTATTGACCCGCCGTCTTCAAGCTCGGTACCGGGCTTCGCGTGATGACCATTATGAGTAACCCGGCCCCTCCTGGGCGGGTGACTCTAATGGTTATATCCTCAACAGCAGGGGTGTCCCAACTTAGCCCATCATAAGTTCTCACGATCAACGAAGGATAAACCTTCTCCCGGAAAGACCCGATCAGTCTCGGAATTCCGGTTTACAAGACATTTCGACAATGGTAAAACAAGACCAGCAAAGCCGCCCGAATGTGCCGACAAATCCCGATAGGAGCTGCACATATCTCGGTCTCAGGGCACACCGGATGGGCAAGACGTCGGGTTGGCATAGACCCTGGTTGCCCAGGGGGCGCCGGACATCGCTCGGTTTGGACCAGCACTCGAAGGAGCACTGGCCCGGGGGGGGGGGGGTAAATAAAGATGACCCTTGAGTCTGCAGAACCCAAGGGAAAAAGGCTTAGGTAGGCAAATGGTAAAACCAAGGTTGGGCCTTGCTGGAGGAGTTTTATTCAAGGCGAACTGTCAAGGGGGTCCCATAAATCACCCGACCGCGTAAGGAACGTAAACTCAAGGAACATAATACCGGTATGACGGAAACTAGGGCGGTAAGAGTGGAACAAAACACCAGGCATAAGGCCGAGCCTTCCACCCTTTACCAAATATATAGATGCATTAATTAAATAAGAGATATTATGATATCCCAACATATCCATGTTCCAACAAGGAACAAACTTCAACTTCACCTGCAACTAGCAACGCTATAAGAGGGGCTGAGCAAAAGCGGTAACATAGCCAAACAACGGTTTGCTAGGAAAGGTGGGTTAGAGGCTTGACATGGAAAAGATGGGAGGCATGATATAGCAAGTGGTAGGTAGCGCGGCATAGCAATAGAGCGAACAACTAGCAAAGCAAAGATAGAAGTGATTTCGAGGGTATGGTCATCTTGCCTGCAAGGTTCTCAGAGTTGTCGAAAGCTTGATCCTCGTAAGCGTACTCAACAGGTTCCTCGTACATGAACTCGTCTCCCGGCTATACCCAAAACAAGGACACAAGCAACGGAACCACAATCAATCACGGGGAATGCACAAGCAACATGATGCAATACATGAATGATATGCAAGATATGATATGCGATGCATATGCGTGCTCCGGACGAAAAATGATGAACAAGGCAATAACTTGGCAAACCAAGCATGCCACTGGAAAGATGAGATGATTTCGGTTGAAATCGATATAAGGATCACCGGAAACGGATGCACGGTTTGCAAATGGCAAGCAAAACAAGAATGACACGAATCTGCGATTAACAGCATGATAGCACTTAGAATGCAACAAGTAACAATGCTACAACACTCCAACATAGCAACAAAACCTATGGCAGTATCTACAGGAGATGCTTGACAAAAGATGAACACTGAGATACGGCTAGTTCACAACATAACAGGTTCAAACAAGCATGGCAAAAGTGCAAAAGATATCAGGTTCACAGACTTGGTGAAATTACTGGACATGCCTGAAACAGCATCAGGTAGCAATGTTCAGAGCATGAAATCAATATGCTACAGGAACTTAACATAGCAAAACAAGGCATGGCATGAATTTACTAAAAGCATGTGACAAAAGTCCCTTACTGACACTAAGCCAAAAAGGACCAGAAGATATGATGGCAACCATGTAAACATAGCAAGTTTTGTTAACAGGTTTCAGACTTAGCAGAGAACAGAGCATGGCAGAAACAATAATATGAAGGCATCTTTGTGAGCTTGATGCACTCACCACAAAGCAATGCATGACAAAAAAATCATATCTACAGAAAGATGGCATGTTTATGAAGCTATCCATGGCAAGAGCAAATACCTAGCATGTATGAAACAACTACAACAAGCTTGGCAAAATTGAATATCATGTTAACAATCTGCCAGAAATATTTTATAGCAAAAGTAGAGCGAGATTGAGTCATGCTATGGCACCCCATAATTGCAAAAAAGGGCATGAATGGATAAATCACAACTATATCTACAAAACATCCTTACTGAACATCCTCAAAATAAGCATGGATCTCTCTGTAGCCACATGGATACATAGCAACAAAATAACAGCAGTCACAGACTTAGAGAAATCACTAAGTCCCTGAAATCAGAAACATCACGAAGCCTAGTTTGCATGCTTGTGCTAGTCACCACATCGATCAAAAAAATACATGGCATACACCTTTGTAAATATGGCATGACATACATCAAAACACATGTAGAGCTCCTACTCATAAGATGCACAGATTAAATGCAACAAAAATAACAAATCCTTAAGTTCTGATAAGTAACAGCAGATAACAGCAACTAGCACTCTTGCACCAGAGATTTGGGCATCAAGATGGACTCAAATGAACATGGTTCAATGGAACAAAATGAAGAGCATCTCGAGGTGAACATTTCGATATATTACACGCACGAAACGGAGCTATATGCAAAGAGTTATAATGCGATGAACAGAGGCATGCAATGTAAAAATATTAGCACTTGGAGAAAAAATCGAGAGGGAGAAAAGTCAACCCTAGGGCAGCCCCGATCGGATCTGGCTCGAGCTCGGCTCGCCGGAGCTGCTGCTGTCGCCGGAGGGAGAGGGCGTCGTGGTCGGGGAGGAGGCGCCAGACGGGGAGGGAGGCGACCGCGCGCGGGGCGAGGTGCGAGGCGCGAGGTGTGGCGGCGGCGAGGCGGCGGCGTGGCGGCGGCGGCGGAGGCGCGGGGGTGCTGGAGGAGGACGACGGCGGCGTGCGGGCGGGGCGCCGTGGGCTCGGGGGCCGGATGCGGGCTCCCCGGGCCGCGGCGTACGGGCGGTGGCGGGCTGCCACATGTCGGGCGGCGGCTGGCTGCGGGCGGCGGTGGCTGCGTCCGGCGCGGGACGGACACGTCCGGCGCGCGGAGGCGATTTGATCTAGGTTTTGGTCTGCGAAGATTTTCGGAGGGGGAGGTGTTTTTATATGTAGAGGGAGCTAGGAGACTCCAAATGGAGCACGGTTTTCGCCCACACGATCGTGATCGAATGACCAAGAGCATGGAGGTGAGTTTGCTGGGTTTTGGGCTGGTTAGAGAGGGGTTTTTCTGCAACACACAAAAGGACTTTGCGGTTACCCGGTTAACCGTTGGAGTACCAAACGACCTCCAAATGGAACGAAACTTGACCGGTGGTCTATCGGTGGTATACCAAGGCCACTTGACAAGACTCGGTCCATTCCGAGAACGTTCAACACCCACTCACGAAAAGAAAACAAGAGGGGTGCGCCGGAGGAGATGGGAGTGCCGGATTGCAAAACGGACAACGGGGAAAATGCTCGGATGCATGAGACGAACACGTATGCAAATGCAATGCACATGATGACATGATATGAGATGCATGACGAAAACAAAATGCAAAACGAAAGACAAAAACCCGACCATGGTGGGAATATCATAACACATAGCCGAAAATGGCAAGAGTTGGAGTTACAAAAATGGAAAGTTGCATCCGGGGTGTTACACTCGGTGGTAACAGGCCTGTCGTAAGTGACGTTGAGATCCAGGAGGATCTTGATGTGCAGTTCGGCTTGTGTGATGTCAAGGTGGTTCCCCATTACCCAGAAGACATCTTCGCCCTCTTTGACTACCAGCACCATCGCAAAAAGGTCATGGCAGCCGAAAGATTCCGGCACAACGACCTCGACATCCACTCCACCAACTGGCATCTGAAAGCACAAGTGCTCCCTGGGTGATTTTGGTAATTGGTGTCAACATATCTCTTGTTGGACTAATAGTTTTATCTAGTATATTTTAGATAAGTTCAACAGTGGAATGGCAAGGACAAGAGGATGTGGACCTATTCAAAATGATAAGGACAAGGATTGCCAAAAGCTCAAGACTCTTCATTTTTGTTTAAGTGATCCATGATCACATTGAGTCCATAGGAAAGCCAGTGCTATTAAAAGGGGGTGAGGTGTTGCTTAACGGTCTACTTGCTCAAAGTGCTTAGTGATATTGCTCCAAAACCCTCAGCCACTTTCTCCATCCAAATATATCAAAACCCTAAACTCTAGCTCGACCCCACCGATACTTTCTATCCGGAGCCACCGAGTTCATCTTGACATAGCCACTGCCAGAAGACCTAACAGTTCGGTCACACCGATACGAATCTCGGTCTCACCGAGATGGCCTTACCAGCGCTCTATGACTTGTTGCATTTACTTTGGTCCCACCAAGTTTATGCAATCGGTCCCACCGAGTTGGCTTGACATATTCTGCTTCACTTCGGTCCCACCGAGTTGATGCAATCAGTACCACCAAGATGAAGTTTTCCCTAAGTCCTAGCACATCGGTCCCACCAAGTTGTTCCAGTCAGTCCCACCGAGATTCCTAACGTTCATATTTTTGAACAGATCGGTGCCACCGAGTTTCCGAATCGGTGCCACCGAGATGAGTCAAAAGTGTGTAACGGTTGAATTTTGTGTGGAGGATATATATACCCCTCCACCCCTTCTTCCTCATAGGGGAAAGCCATCACAATGTACCTACACTTCCACAATTCATTTTCCGAGAGAGAACCACCTACTCATGTGTTGATATCAAGAGATTCCATTCCAATCATTTGAACCTTGATTTCTAGCCTTCCCCGAGTTGCTTCCCACTCAATTCCTTCTTCCACCATAGCCAAATCTGTGTGAGAGAGTTGAGTGCTGGAGAGACTATCATTTGAAGCACAGGAGCAAGGAGTTCATCATCAAAACACCATCTATTACCTTTTGGAGAGTGGTATCTCCTAGATTGGTTAGGTGTCGCTTGGGAGCCTCCGACATGATGTGGAGTTGAACCAAGTTTGTAAGGGCAAGGAGATCATCTACTTCGTGAAGATCTACCCGAGTGAGGCAAGTCCTTCGTGGGTGATGGCCATGGTGGGATAGACAAGGTTGCTTCTTCGTCGACCCTTCGTGGGTGGAGCCTGATACGTCTCCATCGTATCTATTTTCCTAACGCTTTTGCTCTTGTTTTGGACTCTAATTTGCATGATTTGAATAAAACTAACCCAGACTGACGATGTTTTCAGCAGAAGTACCATGGTGTTGTTTTTGTGCAGAAATAAAAGTTCTCGGAATTGGATGAAACTTTTTGGAGAATGATTTCAAAATATATAAAAAATACTGGAACCAAGAACCACCGGAGGGGGTGCCCTGGCTGGCCACAAGACACCAGGGCGCGCCACCCCCCTAGGCGCGCCCTGGTGGGTTGTGGGGCCCTCGGGGCTCCGCTGACCCTAATTCCAACACTATAAATTCCTATTTTTTGAGAAAAAAAATTTAGAGTAGGAAGTTTCATCGCATTTCATGATACGGAGCCGCTGCCGCCTCCTGTTCTTCATCGGGAGGCTAGATCTGGAGCCCGTTTGGGGCTCCGGAGAGGGGAATCTTTGGTCTTTGTCATCACCAAACCTCCTTCATCACGAATTCCATGATGCTCCCCACCGGGAGTGAGTAATTCCTTCGTAGGCTCGCTGGTCGGTGAGGAGTTGGATGAGATTTTGTTGGGGAACGTTGCATGCAAAACAAAACAAAAATCTACGCACACGCAAGATCTATCCATGGAGATGCATAGCTACGAGAGTATGTCTACGTACCATCATAGACCGTAAAGCAAAAGCATTTATCAATGCGGTTGATGTAGTCGTACACCTTCACGATCCAGCCGATCTAGTACCGAACGCTCGGCACCTCCGCGTTCAGCACACGTTCAGCTCGATGATGTCCTCGCCTTCTCGATCCAGCAAGAGAGACGAAGTAGTAGATGAGTTCCGGCAGCACGAGGACGTGGAGATGGAGGTGGTGAAAGTATTTCCGCAGGGCTTCGCCGAGCACTACGAAAATTATGACCGAGGATGAACTAGAGGGAGAGGGGCGCCGCACATGGCTTGGGGATCGTGGTGTGTGTTGCCCCTCTCCCTCCTCACATATATAAAGGTGGGGGAGGAGGGGAGGCAGCCTAGGCGCCTCCAAGGGGGCCGGCAGCCACCCTGGGCTCCTGCTCTGGCCGCGCCCCTTCCTTCTTAGGCATGTGGGGGGAAGGCAGGAGGGGGTGGTGCCCCCCTTTCCTTTCTCTCATGTGTAGGGGAAGGCAGGAGGGACTAGACCTCCCTGTTTCCTTCCTTAGGGCCGGCGGCCTAGAAGTGGGGCACGTCAGCCCCTTGTGGGTTGTCGTGCTCCCCTCATTTGGCCCATATGCCCCATTAACCTCCCGGGGCCTCCCGGAACCCCTTCCGGTGATCCGATGAATACCCGATACATCCTGAAACCTTTCCGATGATCAAATAGCATAGTCCTATATATCAACCTTTACCCCCGGACCATTCCGGAGCTCCTCATCATGTCTGTGATCTCATCTGGGACTCCGAACAACAATCGGTCACCAACTCATATAACTCATATAATACTATATCGTCAACGAACATTAAGCGTGCGGACCCTACGGGTTCGAGAATGATGTATACATGACCGAGACGCCTCTCTGGTCAATAACAAATAGTGTGACCTGGATGCCCATATTGGTTCCTACATATTCTACGAAGATCTTTATCGGTCGAACCTTTATGACAACATATGTAATTCCCTTTGTTTGTCGGTATGTTACTTGACAGAGATTTGATCGTTGGTATCTCTATACCTAGTTCAATCTCATTGCCGGCAAGTCTCTTTACTCGTTCCGTAATACATCATCTTGTAACTAACTCCTTAGTCACTTTCCTTGCAAGCTTCTTGTGATGCTGTATTACCGAGAGGGCCCAGAGATACCTCTCCGATAGACGGAGTGACAAATCCCAATCTCGATCCATGACAACTCAACAGGCACCTTCGGAGATACCTGTAGAGCATCTTTATGATCACCCAGTTAAATTGTGACGTTTGATAACACACAAGGTATTCCTACGGTATCCGGGAGTTGCATGATCTCATGGTCGAAGGAATATGTATTTGACATTAAGAAAGCAGTAGCAATAAACTGAATGATCATATGCTAAGATAACAGATGGGTCTTGTCCATCACATCATTCTCCTAATGATGTGATCCCGTTATCAAGTGACAACTCATGTCCATGGTTAGGAAACCTTAACCATCTTTGATCAACAAGCTAGTCTAGTAGAAGCTCACTAGGGACACAGTATTTGTTTATGTATCCACACATGTATTTAAGTTTCCGGTCAATACAATTCTAGCATGAATAATAAACCTTTATCATGAATAAGGAAATATAATAATAACAACTTTATTATTGCCTTTAGGGTATATTTCCATCAGTCTCCCACTTGCACTAGACTCAATAATCTAGATTACATAGTAATGAATCTAACACCCATGGAGTCTTGGTGCTGATCATGTTTTGCTCATGAAAGAGGTTTAGTCAACAGGTCTGCCACATTCAGATTCGTATGTATTTTGCAAATTTTTATGTCTCCATCCTCGACCTTTTCACGAATGAAGTTGTAGAGTCTCTTGATGTGTTTGGTTCTCTTGTGAAACCTGAATTCCTTCCCTAAGGCAATTGCTCCAGTGTTTTCACAAAAGGACCCGATGCACTAGGTATTACACCCAAATCGGATATGAACTCCTTCATCCAGACTCCTTCATGCGCTACTTCCGAAGCAGCTATGTACTCCGCTTCACACGTAGATCCCGCCATGATGCTCTACCTGGAACTGCACCAACTGACAACTCCACCATTCAATATAAATATGTATCCGGTTTGTGACTTAGAGTCATCCGGATCTGTGTCGAAGCTAGCATCGACGTAACCTTTTACGATGAGCTCTTCGTCACCTCCATAAACGAGAAACATATCCTTGGTTCTTTTCAGGTACTTCAGGATGTTCTTGACAGCTGTCCAGTGATCCACTCCTGGATTACTTTGGTACCTCCCTGCCAAACTTATGGCAAGGCACACATCAGGTCTGGTACACAACATCGCATACATAATAGAACCTATGGCTGAGGCATAGGGAATGAATTTTATTTTCTCTATATCTCCTGCCGTGGTCGGACTTTGAGTCTGACTCAATTTCACACCTTGCAACACACGCAAGAACCCTTTCTTTGACCGGTCCATTTTGAACTTCTTCAGAACTTTGTCAAGGTATGTGCTTTGTGAAAGTCCTATTAAGCGTCTTGATCTATCCCTATAGATCTTGATGCCCAATATATAAGCAGATTCACCGAGGTCTTTCATTGAAAAATTATTATTCAAGTATCCTTTTATGCTATCCAGAAATTTTATATCATTTTCAATCAATAATATGTCATCCACATATAATATCATAAATTCTACAGAGCTCCCACTCACTTGTAAATACAGGCTTCTCCGTAAGTTTGTATAAAACCATATGCTTTGATCACCTCATCAAAGCATATATTCCAACTCCGAGATGCTTGCACGAGTCCATAGATGGATCGTTGGAGCTTGCACACTTTGTTAGCACCTTTAGGATCGACAAAACCTTCTGGTTGCATCATATACAACTCTTCTTTAAGAAATCCATTAAGGAACGCAGTTTTGATGTCCATTTGCCAGATTTCATAATCATAAAATGCGGCAATTGCTAACATGATTCGGACAGACTTAAGCATCGATATAATCATAAAATGCGGCAATTGCTAACATGATTCAGACAGACTTAAGCATCGATACGGGTGAGAAAGTCTCATCGTAGTCAACCCCGTGAACTTGTCGAAAACCTTTCGTGACAAGTTGAGCTTTGTAGATAGTGATATTACCATAAACGTTCGTCTTCCTTTTGAAGATCCATTTATTCTCAATGGCCTGCCGATCATCCGGCCTATCTCAGATTTATCCACCAAAGTTCGTACTTTGTTCTCATACATGGATCCTATCTCAGATTTCATGGCCTCAAGCCATTTGTCAGAATCTGGGCTCATCATAGCTTCTTCATAGTTCGTAGGTTCGTCGTTGTCTAACAACATGACTTCCAGGACAGGATTACTATACCACTCTCGTGCGGAACGTGTTCTGGTCGACCTACGAAGTTCAGTAGTAACTTGATCCGAAGTTTCATGATCATCATCATTAGCTTCCTCTCTAGTTGGTGTAGGCATCACGGAAACGGGTTTCTCTAATGTGCTACTTTCCAATTTGAGAGAAGGTACAATTACCTCATCAAGTTCTACTTATCTCCCACTCACTACTTTCGAGAGAAACTCCTTCTCGAGAAATGACCCATTCTTAACAACAAAAATCTTGCCTTCGGATCTGTGGTAGAAGGTGTACCCAATAGTTTCCTTAGGGTATCCTATGAAGACGCACTTCTCCGATTTGGGTTCGAGCTTATCAGGCTCAAGCCTTTTGACATAAGTGTCGCATCCCCAAACTTTAAGAAACGACAGCTTAGGTTTCTTGCCAAACCATAGTTCATACGTGTAGTCTCAACGGATTAGACAGTGCCCTATTTAACATGAATGCGGCTGTCTCTAATGCATAACCCCAAAATGATAAAGGCAAATCGGTAAGAGACATCATAGAACACACCATATCTAATAAAGTACGGTTACGACGTTCAGACACACCATTACGTTGTGGTGTTCCAGGTGGCGTGACTTGTGAAACAATTCCACATTATTTTAAATGAAGGCCAAACTCGTAACTCAAATATTCGCCTCAGCGATCAGATCGTAGAAACTTTATTTTCTTGTTACGATGATTCTCCACTTCACTCTGAAATTCTTTGAGCTTTTCAAATGTTTCAGACTTGTGTTTCATCAAGTAGATATGTCCATACCTACTCAAATCATCTGTGAAAGGTTAGAAAATAATGGTACCCGCCGCGTGCCTCAACACTCATTGGACCGCATACATCGGTATGTATTATTTCCAATAAGTCATTAGCTCGCTCCATTGTTCCGGAGAACGGAGTTTTAGTCATGTTACCCGATGAGGCATGGATCGCAAGTATCAAATGATTCATAATCAAGTGATTCCAAAAGTCCATCCGCATGGAGTTTCTTCATGCGCTTTACACCAATATGACCTAAACGGCAGTGCCACAAATATGTTGCACTATCATTATCAACTTTGCATCTTTTGGCATCAATATTATGAATATGTGTATCACCACGATTGAGATTCAACAAAAATAGACAACTCTTCAAGGGTGCATGACCATAAAAGATATTACTCATATAAATAGAACAACCATTATTCTCTGATTTAAATGAATAACCGTCTCGCAATAAACAAGATCCAGATATAATGTTCATGCTGAACGCTAGCACCAAATAACAATTATTCAGGTCTAAAACTAATCCCGAAGGTAGATGTAGAGGTAGTGTGCCGACGGCGATCACATCGACCTTGGAACCATTCCCGATGCGCATTGTCACCTCATCCTTAGCCAATCTTCGTTTAGTCCGTAGCCCCTATTTCGAGTTATAAATATGAGCAACCGAACCAGTATCAATAACATGTATATCAAATATACCTTTGTTCACTTTGCCATCCTTCTTGCCCGCCAAGTATTTGGGGTAGTTCCACTTCCAGTGACCATTTCTTTTGTAGTAGAAGCACTCAGTTTCAGGCTTGGGTCCAGCTTTGGGATTCTTCACGGGAGCGGCAACTTGCTTGCCATTCTTCTTGAAGTTCCCTTTCTTTCCCTTGCCTTTTTTCTTAAAACTAGTGGTCTTATTAACCATCAATGCTTGATGCTCTTTCTTGATTTCTACCACCGCCGATTTCAGCATTGAGAAGAGCTCATGAATTGTTTTTGTCATCCCTTGCATATTATAGTTTATCACAAAGCCTTTGTAGCTTGATGGCAGTGACTGAAGAACTCTGTCAATAACACTCTCAACTGGAAGATCAATTCCTAGCTGAGTCAAGTGGTTATGATACCCAGATATTTTGAGTATGTGTTCACTGACAGAACTGTTCTCGTCCATCTTGCAGCTATAGAACTTGTTGGAGATTTCATATATCTCAACCCGGGCATTAGCTTAAAATATCAACTTCAACTTTTGGAACATCTCATATGCTCCGTGGTGTTCAAAACGTCTTTGAAGTCCCGGTTTTAAGCCGTAAAGCATGGCACACTGAACTAGCGAGTAGTCATTAGATCGAGCCTGCCAGATGTTCATAACATTTGCAGTAGCTCCTGCAGCAGGTCTGTCACCTAGTGGTGCATCAAGGACATAATTCTACTATGCAGCAATGAGGATAAACCTCAAGTTACGGACCCAATCCGTGTAGTTGCTACCATCATCTTTCAACTTAGCTTTCTCTAGGAACGCATTAAAATTCAAGGGAACGGTAGCACGGGCCATTGATCTACAACATAGATATGCAAAACTATCAAGACTAAGTTCATGATAACTTAAGTTCAATTAATCAAATTACTAATGAACTCCCACTTAAATCAACATCCCTCAAGTTGTCTAAGTGATACATGATCCAAATCAGCTAACCCATGTCCGATCATCACGTGAGATGGGGTAGTCTTCAACAGTGAACATCTCTATTGTAACACCCAGATAATTAAGCTACAGTAATCCCCTATTAATGGTGCCAGGTCATCACTTTTACTGTTGCTACAAATCACTTTGATTCAAACCGGTTCAAATTCAAATTTAAATAAAGTCAAAACTCAAAAATAAAGTTTTCAAGTGTCAAAACTAAAATGTGCAAACTGTGGCTATTAATTCATAGGTGTTATTGGTGGAGAAACCAAAATTTTATAAAATGTTTAAGTGCTAAAAAATGATTAAAACAGTGGCTTAAACAATTATATAAATGGCTTTTCTAATTTCTAAAATATCAAATTAATTTATTTGGGTACCAAACTTTTTGTGGGAGAGGTATAAATAGCAATACTAATTAAGAAACTACTTTTGTATTTTATTTAAACTAAAACAATGTGGAGATTAAAGAAAATAGAAATAAACAAAATGAAAAACGAAACGAGGAAAATAAAAGAAACCCCACCACTGCCCCTGGGCCTTGGAGGCCCAGCAAGCCCACCTTACCCCCCATCGGTCGCCCCCTCCCTTCTTGTTCCTTTGCTCCGTGTCGCTACAGAGGTGAGGTAGACCCCGACCACCTCACTGGCATCGCCGTGGGGATAAGACCAACCCCAACACCCCCTCTCTCCCCCATGGAACCCTAATCCCCTCTCTCTCCCTCATGCGCCCCTCGTCCTTCCGCTCCAGATCCGTGCTACTTCTTGAGCTTGCGTTGGTTTTTCCCTTGAAGAGGAAAGGTGATGCAGCAAAGTCGAGATAAGTATTTTCCTCTGTTTGAGAACCAAGGTATCAACCCTGTAGGAGGTACACGCAGGTCTCCAATCTATGCACCTGCACAAACAATCAAACACTTGCACCCAACACGATAAAGGGGTTGTAAATCCCTTCACGGTCACTTGCAAGGATGAGATCTGATAGAGATAGATATAAAAGATTACTAAACCGTAAAACAAAGTAAAAAACAAATAAATTGCATCAAGGTATCTTTGGGTTTTTGGTTTATAGATCTGAAAATATATGATGGAAAATAGATCTGGGGGCCATATGTTTCACTAGAGGCTTCTCTCTTGAAAGCAAACATATGGTTGGTGAACAAATTACTGTCGAGCAATTGATAGAAAAGCGCAAAGTTATGACGATATCCAAGGCAATGATTATGAATATAGGCATCACGTCTGTGTCAAGTAGACCGACTCCTGCCTGCATATACTACTATTACTCGACACATCGACCGCTATTCAGCATGCATCTAGAGTATTAAGTTCAAAAGAACAGAGTAACGCCTTAAGTAAGATGACATGATGTAGAGGGATAAACTCAAGCAATATGATGAAAACCCCATCATTTTATCCTTGATGGCAACAATACAATACGTGCCTTGCTACCCATACTTTGTCACTGGGTGAGGACTGATATGTCTCCGTTGTATCTACTTTTCCTAACGCTTTTCCTCTAGTTTTGGACTCTAATTTGCATGATTTGAATGAAACTAACCCGGACTGACGATGTTTTCAGCAGAACTACCATGGTGTTATTTTTGTGTAGAAATAAATATAACATCCCAAATTTTCAGATTTGGAATGTTAATAGGATCCTTATCTTTCATCATGATTTCTATGCATTTTTTAATTTTCTGAATATTCAAAGAGTTTTCCAACTCAAGGCAAAATATTTGGAGTGGAGATAACATGACTTCTTCCCTGTTAAATATAGTTGGAAAGGTTTATAATATTATTTCGATTATATTGGGATTTTTTAATGCTCTTTATGTGCTTGTATTGCATAAAACAGTTTTCTCAAAATTTCAATAGAGTTATAAAAATGTTCACTGTATTCTATATTAGCAGTAGTATTTTACTGTGTGTATTAGCATTTTTTTGGGAAGTAATCTGGAATTTAACTTGTAGCCAAAACTTTTGCTGTGTAAAAATTATTTTGCCAATTACTATTCTCTGGACTGCACAGCACAACTGCAGCCCAAGTCCTTTTCCTCGCCCGCGCGCGCAGCCCAGCAAGCAGGCCGGCCCGTTTCGGCTTAGCGAGCACCCCAACACCGAAGCACACTTTTTTTTCTCTTTTCTTCTCTCTCCCGCTGACAGGGAAGGCCGGCATGTCATCCCCTTCCTCCACCCGTGTTCGTCATGGAGACCGCTCCCGAACCAGATTCGATCGATTGGATCGATCTATCCCCGCACCCCTAGACCATGGAATCCACCTATATGTGGTTCCCGAGTCCTCGTCTACCGATTTTCGCAAAAATCACTGTCACCCGTACCCTAGGGCGTCGTCCCGGTCTCACCGGAGTCCGCCGCCGCAGGAGCTCTCGTCGGTCGATTCCATCGCCACAGAAGGTTCCCAGCGCCTCCCTTACCATCTGTTGTCTTCGCCTTCACCTCCTATGTCTTCCTGAACATCTACATCACACAGGGAAGCACCCAGCCGAGTGCTTCGGGCTCGCCCCGACGAACACCCCCACTGCCCGAGCTCCAGCCACCCTCCGCCGCCATCCCCTCTCGCCACCGACGCGGCTGAGGATGTCTTCGAGACCGCAGCAGAGCACCTCGTCCCCTACGCTACCCGCCGGAGTCTGGAGACCACCGGAGCAGGCGCCACCATCGCCGCCCGAGCCGGCTCACACCTTTCTTCTTCAAGTCCGGCGGCTTACCCCTGTTCTTCTCCTGTGAGCAATCCCCATCCGTCCAATCTCCATCCGACGGTCTGGATTAGATATGTTCTTTTTTTTTTTAATTTGAACCGGTATGCACTATTTAGTGGCCGTCCGTCGGTTAGCCACTGCAGCAAACGACCACAACCAGTCAGCATGCACCACGTGGCACATCCACAGCTGCCGCAGCAGTTCTTCCAGGAACACTATTTTAGCACAATTCCTTTTGGGCAGATTTCATATCAAATTTTCATTTAGGTATATCTTGAGGTCCGTAACTCCAAATTCACCGATTGTTTTTCCTGTGTACTTGTAGTGACCAGGAGAACATTGTATACCCAAAATTTCACATGTTTGCACTTTTTAAATTTGAATTCGATCAAATTTGAAATTAACCTTTCGGAGGCCATACCTTTTAAACCGTAGATCCAAATTAGTTGATTCTTTTCGCATTATGATCCTACTAGCATGCAGATATTATATAACTACTGATATGTTCTGTTAATTAAGTTTTTATTTAAATTCCTTGTTGTTGACTTTATTGTGGGGTTATGTGAGTACGGTTTGTTTATCGGTGCCTTCGTTAATCGTATAGATTGTTCGGAGTGTGAAACGGATCGGAATTAATCGTTAGAGTACTTCAATAGCATTCAAGGCAAGTTTGCACTTTTGATTTTGCTCATCCTATATTCTGTTATGCACGTGTGGTTTTTATGCTATGACATGTGCTTGGTTTGATATGTTTGTTCTGTGTTGTCATATTCTGATATTGATTGTATTATGTGATGGTGTGATCAACTTGCTATGGTAGACACGGGCATGTGTCGAGTGATCCATGAAAGTGGTGAGTGTTTATAGCCGTAGGCTCGGGATTATTAACCAGGTGAATGCATCACTGGCAGAGCGCTCTATTGTCCCTAGAGAATGCGCCATTGAGAGAGCGCACTTGAGGCGAGGTATAGTTTTCGGAACTTAAATCAGGTGAATGCGTCCTTGGTAGAGCGCTATATTGTTCCTAGAGAATGCGCCATTGACAGAGCGCACTTGAGATACTTCTGAAGTTCTTGTCATGTTTATTTAGAATCTTTGGGTTATCTTGGGCGAGTAAATTAGAGACGGTTGTGAGTTCAGGTAGTGGAGGTAGGTGAAGACATTCTTCTCCAAACTAACTTGTGTGTTTTGTTTGTCATACATTGCTTTGTGGATGTAGGTTTGTTATATCATATTGTGTGATTTGCCAATACATTCAATGTATTGACCCTCTATGGCTGCAACTTATCATGTTGCAGGATTTTCAGATGATCAATGAGATACAGTAGGATCACGAGTCTTCACTCAACATGTTCTCCAGTGGCCATTGATGGGATTCATCGTTTATTATGCCACCTTTCCGCTGTTATTATTGAATAAAGCTAGCTGTGTGCTATGATATTGTAATACATTATATCTTCTGGATCATACGTTATAGTGAATGATGCACTTGTTACTTTGTTATTCATCTATACTGTGTGTGCTAGCGAGTCGATCCAGGGACTAGCACAGTGAGCACAGAGACATCGAATCTTATCAAGTTCGGGTCATTACAATAAAAGTTCTCCGATTGGAACGAAACTTTGCGAGGATTTTTTATACAATAAAAGAGAATTACTGGAGCCAAGAACCACCGGAGGGGGGCACCTGGGTGGGCACAACTCACCAGGGCGCGCCACCCCCTCCAGGCGCGCCCAGGTGGGTTGTCCCCACCTGGTGGCCCCGCAGACCCTGAAACCGACATTATAAAATCACATTTTCCAAAAAAAATGAGGGAGAAAGAATTATTGCGTTTCACGAGACGGAGCCGCCGCTGCCTCCTGTTCTTCCTCGGGAGGCCAGATCTGGAGTCCGTTTGGGGCTCCAGAGAGGGGGATCTTCGATCTTCGTCACCACCAACCCTTCTCCATCGCCAATTCCATGATGCTTCCCACTGGGAGTGAGTAATTCCTTCGTAGGCTCGCTGGTCGGTGAGGAGTTGGATGAGATTCATCATGTAATCGAGTTAGTTTTGTTAGGGCTTGATCCCTAGTATCCATTATGTTCTGAGATTGATGTTGCTATGACTTGCCATGCTTAATGCTTGTCACTTTGGGCCCGGGTGCCATGATTTCAGATCTGAACCGTTTATGTTATCACCATTATATCTATGTTCTAGATCCGATTTTGCAAGTTATAGTCACCTACTACGTGTTATGATCCGGCAACCCCGGAGTGACAATAGTTGGGACACTTCCCGGAGATGACCGTAGTTTGAGGAGTTCATGTATTCATCGTGTGTTAATGCTTTGTTCTGGTTCTCTATTAAAAGGAGGCCTTAATATCCCTTAGTTTCCAATAGGATCCCGCTGCCACGGGAGGATAGGACAAAAGATGTCATGCAAGTTCTTTCCATAAGCACGTATGACTATTTATGGAATACATGCCTACATTATACTTATGAACTGGAGCTAGTGCCGTATCGCCCTAGGTATAACTGTCACATGATGAATATCATCCAACAAATCGCCGATCCAAAGCCTACGATTTTCCTACATATTGATCTTGCTAAGTTACTACTGCTACTATTACTGTTGCACTTGCTACAAAATCATTGCTATCACGGTTACCGTTACTATTGCTGTTGCTACTACTATCAAAACTATCATATTACTTTGTTACTGATCACTTTGCTGCAGATAATTAATCTCCTGGTGTGGTTGAATTGACAACTCAGCTGCTAATACTTACAAATATTCTTTGGCTCCCCTTGTGTCGAGTCTATAAATTTGGGTTGAATACTCTACCCTCGAAAACTATTGCGATCCCCTATACTTGTGGGTTATCAAGACCTTTTTCTGGCGCTTTTGCCGGGGAGCATAGCTATATTTGTTGAGTCACTTGGGATTATTATCAAATTGTCACTATGAAGAATTTGAAGGATGCTAAGACTAAGATTTTTTCCCTCTAAGACGAGGGGAGGTAAGGAACTGCCATCTAGCTCCGCACTTGATTCACCTTTTGTTATAAGTAAACTTGCAACACCACCACATGCTATTAATCCTGATATGTCGCAAGTTATTGATGATGCTACTTCAGCTATGAACGATATTTATGATGATGCTAGTACCTTGCTTGATGATAATGTGCCACTAGGTGAATTTCTTGATGAACAACTTGCTAGAACTAAAGCTTTTGAGAATGCTGAAACTGATGAAATTGTTGAAACCAAAAATCTTGAAACACCTATTAGAACTAGTTCACCTAGATATGAACTGCCAAAGGTACCGGAAGGTTATGTTATGAATGAGGAGACAACTAGAGATATTCTTACTTGTAAGGATAGAGATGATCTAGAAAAATTATTATGCAAGTATAAAGAAAAGAGTTTGAATGCTAAAATGAAATGTGATCCTAAGTTTGCTACTACACCTATCTTTGTTGATGATAAGGATCATGAATTCTCTGTCGACCCAGAGTTAATTACTTTGGTTGAATCTAATCCTTTCCATGGTTATGAAACTGAAACTGTTGTGGCACATCTTACTAAGTTGAATGACATAGCCTCCCTTTTCGCTCATGATGAGAAAATCCGCTATTATTAGATTCTCAAATTATTTCCGTTCTCATTAAGGGGTGATGCTAGAGCTTGGTACAATACTCTTGCTCCTGGTTGTGTGCATAGTCCCCAGAATATGATTTATTACTTCTTTGAAAAAAAATCCCTGCTCATAAGAAACAAGCTGCCTTACAGGAAATATTTAACTTTGTGCAAATTGAAGAAGAGAGTCTACCACAAGCTTGGGGGAGGCTTCTCCAATAGCTTAATGCTTTGCCCGATCATCCTCTTAAGAAAAATGAAATACTTGATATCTTCTATAATGGACTAACCGATGTTTCTAGGGATTTCCTAGATAGTTGTGCTGGTTGTGTTTTCAGGGAACGAACTATTGGGCAAGTTGAAGAATTATTGAATAACATATTGAAAAGTTATGATGATTGGACTCTTCCTGGACCACTGCTAAACCTACTCCGAAGAAGAGGGGTATCTTATATCTCAGTCCTGAAGATATGCAAGAGGCAAAGAAATCTATGATTGAAAAAGGTATTAAAGCTGAGGATGCCAAAAATTTACCTCCTATTGAAGAAATACATGGGCTTGATACACCACCACCACCTAAGGTGGTAGAGGTAAATTCCCTAATGAAATTCAATGATAATGATAATCCTCACAATATGCACCCTAGCCAAACCTTTATTAGTTTGAAAATTACATTAGAAAGCAAGGTCACTTCAATGCAAATGTTATGAAACAACTGAAATACAATTCTGATATGATTGCTCGCTTGAGTGACTTGTTATTTAGAATCTCAAATGATGTTAGAGGCGTGAGAAAGCATGCTTCTATGGTTTAAGCTCAGTTAGAACAAGTTGCTAAATCTCAAAGAGAGTTGTTAGATGAAATGAATAATAATATCAATGATCATGCTATTAGAGTAATGACTAGAGGAGGTAGAATAACTCAGGAACCACTTTATCCTGAGGGACACCCAAAACTCTTGAACAAGACTCTCAAAGGGTTAACACTGATGCACATAGTCCTTCTAAAAAGAAAAAGAAGAAGAAAAATGATAGGACTCTGCATGCCTCTAGTGAACCAGAAGTAGAAAAACCTCCTGATTATGATAATGAAGTTTCTATCTCTGATGCTGAAACTCAATCTGGTAGTGAACACTCACCTTCTGATAATGAAAAAGATAATGATGAGGTTCGTGAAGACTCTCAAACAAATAATAAAGAACCAGACAATGATGTTGAGATAGAACCAGTAGTTGATCTTGATAACCCACAACCCAAGAATAAAAGATATGATAAAAGAGACTTTGTTGCTAGAAAACACAGCAATGAAAGAGAACCATGGGTTCAAAACCCCATGCCCTTTCCACCTAAGTCAACTAAAAAGAAAGATGATGAAGAATTTGAACGCTTTGCTGAAATGCTGAGGCCAGTCTTTTTGCGTACTCTCTTGACTGATATCTTAAAAATGCCTCCTTATGCAAAGTACATGAAAGACATCATCACCAATAAGAGAAAAATACCGTAAGCTGAAATCTCCACCATGCTTGCTAATTATACTTTTAAAGATGGAGTACCTAAAAAACTTGGAGATCCAGGAATACCAACTATACCTTGCTCCATCAAAAGAAATTATGTGAAAACTACTTTATATGATTTGGGAGCTGGTGTTAGTGTTATGCCTTTCTCTTTATATAAAAGACTTGATTTGAATAAACTCACACCTACTAAAATATCTTTGCAACTGGCTGACAAATCAACTGCCATACCTATCGGTATTTGTGAGGATGTGCCCGTTGTTGTTGCTAATGTTACTATTTTGACTAACTTTGTTATACTTGAGATGCCCGAGGACGACAACATGTCGATTATCCTTGGTAGACCCTTCTTGAATACTGCAGGGGTTGTTATTGATTGCAATAAAAGCAAGGTCACTTTTCATATCAATGGTAATGAGCATACAGTGCACTTTCCAAAGAAACAATTCCAAGTAAATGGTATTAATGTTATTGAAAAATCTCCGACAATCACTATTGGAAGTTTTCAACTACCTCTCCCTACTGTTAAAAAGAAATATGAAATGCTTATTGTTGGGGACATTCATATCCCCGTTGAGGTAACTTAGTGATTTACAAAAGTTCTTCGGTTTCATGCTAATCGAAAGTGGTTGTTAATAAGACTTGATCAACCTTATTAACAGATCATTTTTGAGAGGTATGAAGTTGATGAATTTAGTAAGCACTACCTTCTGTACCTACCTTCTGTTTCCTGTTTTTATTAGTTAAATAAAATAAAATTCCATGTTTTGTCTGTTTTCTGAATTTCCCATGCAATAAAAATAATTACCCAAAAATAAAAGTTCTCAGAATGCTCTAAAAATTTAATACAATTTTTTATGAATATTTAAGAATTTTTGGTGCAAATAATATCACAGGGAGGTGCACCAAGTGGGCACAACCCACCTGGGCGCGCCAGGACCCCCAGGCGCGCCTTGGTGGGTTGTGGTCCCCACGTGGGCCCCCTCACTTATCTCTTCATCCCACATCACCACCTACCTCCAGAAAAAAATCACCATTGCTCTCTCTCTCTCTCTCTCGTGTTCTTGCTCTCAAACCTGCGGATTTCGATCTCTTTGCTCTAAGCTTTGTTTCCGAAACTGTTTCGGGGGATTGTTGCTTGGTATGTGACTCCTCCATTTGTCCAATTAGTTTTTGCTTTAGTAGTTTATATTTTGAATAATTAGCTACTCTTGGTGCTGCTATAGATGAGCTTGCATGTTGAATTCTTAGAGTTCTAAGTAGTTTGAATGCTTGCTATGGCCTCTATGCATACCTATGAGTAGTTGCTATCAATCTTGTGAAGTTTTGTTGAGAACAATTTTGTGGACTAAAAATTTCATAATTTTGTTCATAGGAAAAACATGAGTATCTTTAGGAAGTTTGCTTCCAAGAAGAACTCCAAGGTAGTTATTGGGGTCATCTGACAGTGATCTCCATACCCGGAGAATGGCGGAGGTACGACCGTGCGAATGGCCGCATAACCCGTTCATGGAAGGGGCCGAAATCCTTTAGGAGTTTGCACAATATGCTGCTAATGCCGGCCTCACTGACTTCATTGCAGCTGAATGTGAACAGTATCATCTCCTCACAAATTCCTTTGTGCAAAGTTTTAATTTCCTTCCTAAGAATAATCCCCCTGAGGTGCAGTTTAATTTATATGCTGAAACCCGTCAGATACCACTAATACGTCTCCAACGTATCTATAATTTTTTATTGTTGCATGCTGTTATATTATCAATCTTGGATGTTTTACAATCATTTATAGTCATTTTATATCATTTTTTGGTACTAACCTATTGACATAGTGCCAAGTGCCAGTTGCTGTTTTTCCATGTTTTTTACATCGCAGAAAACCAATACCAGACGGAGTCCAAATGCCCCGAAACTTTACGGAGAATTTTTATGGGCCAGAAGGAACACAACGGGCCCTGGCTGCGCTTGGGGGGTGCCTCGAGGGGGGCACAACCCACCAGGGCGCGCCAGGAGGCCCATGCGCGCCCTAGTGGGTTGTGCCCATCTCGGGTGCCCCCGGACCGCCTCTTTGCTCTATAAATACCCCAATATTCCAGAAACCCTAGAGGAGTTGATGAAATATTCATCCAGCCGCCATAGAGTCTAGAACCACCAGATCCAATCTAGACACCATCTCGGATGGGGTTCACCACCTCCATTGGTGCATCTCCGATGATGCATGAGTAGTTCTTTGTAGACCTTCGGGTCCATAGTTAGTAGCTAGATGGCTTTCTCTCTCTCACTGGATTCTCAATACAATGGTCTCTTGGAGATCCATATGATGTAACTCTTTGCGGTGTGTTTGTTGGGATTTGATGAACTTTGAGTTTATGATCAGCTATATCTTTTTATATCCATAAAAGTTATTTGAGTTTCTTTGATCTCTTATATGCATGATTGCTTATAGCCTCGTATTTCTTCTCCGATATTTGGGTTTTCTTTGGCCAACTTGATCTATTTATCTTGCAATGGGAAGAGGTGCTTTGTAGTGGGTTCGATCTTACGGAGCTTGATCCTAGTGACATAAAGGGAACCGACACGTATGTATCGTTGCTACTAAGGATAAAATGATGGGGTCTATCTCTACATAGATAGATCTTGTCTACATCATGTCATCATTCTTATTTCATTACTCCATTTTTCCATGAACTGAATACACTAGATGCATGCTGGATAGCGGTCGATGTGTGGAGTAATAGTAGTAGATGCAGGCAGGAGTCGGTCTACTAATCTTGGACGTGATGCCTATATAATGATCATTTCCTGGATATCGTCATGATTATTCGAAGTTCTATCAACTGCCCAAAAGTAATTTGTTTACCCACCGTTTGCTATTTTTCTCGAGAGAAGCCACTAGTGAAACCTACGGCCCCCGGGTCTTCTTTCTCATATATTTGCCTTTGCGATCTACTTTTCTCTTGCATTTATTTTCAGATCTATTAAACAAAAAATACAAAAATACCTCGCTGCAATTTTTCCTTATTTATTTGATTTGGCGTTCGATCTATCAATTTACTACAAAACTTTCTCCCGTCCGCGCACCGTTTCTGGCGCCGCTACCCGAAAGGGATTGACAACCCCTTTAACACGTCGGGTTGTGATACGTCTCCAACGTATCTATAATTTTTGATTGTTCCATGCTATATTATATTCTGTTTTGGACATTATTGGACTTTATTATACACTTTTATATTATTTTTGGGACTAACCTATTAACCGGAGGCCCAGCCCAGAATTGCTGTTTTTTGCCTATTTCAGAATTTCGCAGAAAAAGAATATCAAACGGAGTCCAAACGGAATGAAACCTTCGGGAACGTGATTTTCGGAACGAACGTGATCCAGAGGACTTGGACCCTACGTCAAGACATCAACCAGGAAGCCACGAGGTAGGGGGGGCGCGCCTACCCCCCTGGGCGCGCCCTCCACCCTCGTGGGCCCCCTGTTGCTCCACCGACGTACTCCTTCCTCCTATATATACCTACGTACCCCCAAACTACCAGATACAGAGCGAAAAACCTAATTCCACCGACGCAACCTTCTGTACCCGTGAGATCCCATCTTGGGGCCTGTTCCGGAGCTCCGCCGGAGGGGGCATCGATCACAGAGGGCTTCTACATCAACACCATAGCCTCTCCGATGATGTGTGAGTAGTTTACCTCAGACCTTCGGGTCCATAGTTATTAGCTAGATGGCTTCTTCTCTCTTTTTGGATCTCAATACAATGTTCTCCTCCTCTCTCGTGGAGATCTATTCGATGTAATCTTCTTTTGTGGTGTGTTTGTTGAGACCGATGAATTGTGGGTTTATGATCAAGTTTATCTATGAACAATATTTGAATCTTCTCTGAATTCTTGTATGTATGATTGGTTATCTTTGCAAGTCTCTTCGAATTATCAGTTTGGTTTGGCCTACTAGATTGATCTTTCTTGCAATGGGAGAAGTGCTTAGCTTTGGGTTCAATCTTGCGGTGTCCTTTCCCAGTGACAGTAGGGGCAGCAAGGCACGTATTGTATTGTTGCCATCGAGGATAACAAGATGGGGTTTATATCATATTGCATGATTTTATCCCTCTACATCATGTCATCTTGCTTAAAGCATTACTCTCTTCTTATGAACTTAATACTCTAGATGCATGCTGGATAGCGGTCGATGTGTGGAGTAATAGTAGTAGATGCACGCAGGAGTCGGTCTACTTGTCTCGGACGTGATGCGTATATACATGATCATACCTAGATATTCTCATAACTATGCTCAATTCTGTCAAGTGCTCAACAGTAATTTGTTCACCCACCGTAAATACTTATGCTCTTGAGAGAAGCCACTAGTGAAACCTATGGCCCCCGGGTCTATTTTCCATCATATTAATCTCCCGTCAACAAGTTATTTCTAGCGCTGTTTTTATTTTACTTTCTTTACTTTGCATCTTTATCATAAAAATACCAAAAATATTATCTTATCATATCTATTAGATCTCACTCTCGTAAGTGACCGTGTAGGGATTGACAACCCCTTATCGCGTTGGTTGCGAGGATTTATTTGTTTGTGTAGGTGCGAGGGACTCGTGCATGGCCTCCTACTGGATTGATACCTTGGTTCTCAAAAACTGAGGGAAATACTTACGCTACTTTGCTGCATCACCCTTTCCTCTTCAAGGGAAAACCAACGCAGTGCTCAAGAGGTAGCAAGAAGGATTTCCTGCGCCGTTGCCGGGGAGGCTTATGCAAGGTCAAGTCAAGATGTGGACTCCCGACAACGAGCCATTTCTGGCGCCGTTGCCGGGGAGTCTACGCAAAAGTCAACATACCAAGTACCCATCACAAACCCTTATCTCCCGCATTACATTATTTGCCATTTGCCTCTCGTTTTCCTCTCCCCCACTTCACCCTTGCCATTTTATTCGCCCTCTCTTTTCCGTTCGCTTCTTTTTCGCTTGCTTCTTGTTTGCTCGTGTGTTGGATTGCTTGTTTGTCACGATGGCTCAAGATAATACCAAATCATGTGACTTTACCAATACCAACAATAATGATTTCCTTAGCACTCCGATTGCTCCTCTTACCGATACTGAATCTTGTGAAATCAATGCTGCTTTGTTGAATCTTGTCATGAAAGATCAATTCGCCGGCCTTCCTAGTGAAGATGCCGCTACCCATCTAAATAGCTTCATTGATTTGTGTGATATGCAAAAGAAGAAAGATGTGGACAATGATATTGTTAAATTGAAGCTATTTCCTTTTTCACTTAGAGATCGTGCTAAAGCTTGGTTTTCGTCTTTCCCTAAAAATAGTATTGATTCATGGAATAAGTGCAAAGATGCTTTTATCTCTAAGTATTTTCCTCCCGCTAAGATCATCTCTCTTAGAAACGATATTACGAATTTTAAGCAACTTGATCATGAACATGTTGCACAAGCTTGGGAGAGGATGAAATTAATGATACGTAATTGCCCTACGCATGGTTTGAATTTGTGGATGATTATACAATTTTTTTATGCCGGATTGAATTTTGCTTCTAGAAATCTTTTAGATTCGGCCGCGGGAGGCACTTTTATGGAAATAACTTTAGGATAAGCTACTAAACTCCTAGACAATATTATGGTTAATTATTCTCAATGGCACACTGAAATATCTACTAATAAAAAAGTGCATGCGATAGAAGAAATTAATGTTTTGAGTGGAAAGATGGATGAACTTATGAAATTATTTGCTACTAAGAGTGTTGCTTCTGATCCTAATGATATGCCTTTGTCTACTTTGGTTGAGAATAATAATGAATCTATGGATGTGAATTTTGTTGGTAGGAATAATTTTGGTAACAACGCATATAGAGGAAACTTTAATCCTAGGCCTTATCCTAGTAATTCCTCTAATACTTATGGTAATTCCTACAACAATTCTTATGGAAACTTTAATAAGATGCCTTCTGAATTTGAGACTAGTGTTAAGGAATTTATGAATTCGCAAAAGAATTTCAATGCTTTGTTTGAAGAAAAATTGCTTAAAGTTGATGAATTGGCTAGGAACATTGATAGAATTTCTCTTGATGTTGATTCTTTAAAACTTAGATATATTCCTCCTAAGCATGATATCAATGAGTCTCTCAAAGCCATGAGAATTTCCATTGATGAGTGTAAAGAAAGAACCGCTAGGATGCGTGCTAAGAAAGATTGCTTTGTGAAAGCGTGTTCTTCAAATTTCTATGAAAATAAAGATGAAGATCTAAAAGTTATTGATGTGTCCCCTATTAAATCTTTGTTTTGCAATATGGATCTTGATAATGATGGGACTCAATATGATCCACCTTTACCTAGAAGGCGTTCCAAAAATTCGGAGTTTTTAGATCTTGATGCTAAAGTTGATAAAAGTGGGATTGAAGAGATCAAAACATTAGATATTAATGAACCCACTATTTTGGATTTCAAGGGATTTAATTATGATAATTGCTCTTTGATAGATTGTATTTCCTTGTTGCAATCCGTGCTAAATTCTCCTCATGCTTATAGTCAACATAAAGCCTTTACCAAACATATCGTTGATGCTTTGATGCAATCTTATGAATAAAAACTTGAGTTGGAAGTTTCTATCCCTAGAAAACTTTATGATGAGTGGGAACCTACTATTAAAACTAAGATTAAAGATCATGAATGCTATGCTTTGTGTGATTTGGGTGCTAGTGTTTCCATGATTCCAAAGACTTTGTGCGATTTGCTAGGTTTCCGTGATTTTGATGGTTGCTCTCTAAACTTGCACCTTGCGGATTCCACTATTAAGAAACCTATGGGAAGAATTAATGATGTTCTTATTGTTGCAAATAGGAACTATGTGCCCGTATATTTTATTGTTCTTGATATAGATTGCAATCCTTCATGTCCTATTATTCTTGGTAGACCTTTCCTTAGAACGATTGGTACAATTATTGATATGAAGGAAGGGAATATTAGATTCCAATTTCCATTAAAGAAAGGCATGGAACACTTCCCTAGAAATAAAATAAAATTACCATATGAATCTATTATGAGAGCCACTTATGGATTGCCTACCAAAGATGGCAATACCTAGATCTATCCTTGCTATTATGCCTAGCTAGGGGCGTTAAACGATAGCGCTTGTTGGGAGGTAACCCAATTTTATTTTTAGTTTTTTGCTTTTTGCTTCTGTTTAGGAATAAATATTTGATCTAGCCTCTGGTTATATGTGTTTTTATGTTTTAATTAGTGTTTATGCCAAGTTAAACCTATAGGATCTTCTTGGATGATAGTTATTTGATCTTGCTGTAAATTCCAGAAACTTTCTGTTCACGAAAAAAATTGTTAAAAATCACCAGAACGTGATAAAATATTGATTTCAATTGCTGCTGATCAATAAACAAATTGTCTAGATCGTCCTATTTTGGATGAATTTTTGGAGTTCCAGAAGTTTGCGGTAGTTACAGATTACTACAGACTGTTCTGTTTTTGACAGATTCTGTTTTTCGTGTGTTGTTTGCTTATTTTGATGAATCTATGGCTAGTAAAATAGTTTATAAACCATAGATAAGTTGTAATAAAGTAGGTTTAACACCAATATAAATAAAGAATGAGTTCATTACAGTACCTTGAAGTGGTCTTTTGTTTTCTTTCGCTAACGGAGCTCACGAGATTTTCTGTTAAGTTTTGTGTTGTGAAGTTTTCAAGTTTTGGGTAATAGATTTGATGGATTATGGAACAAGGAGTGGCAAGAGCCTAAGCTTGGGGATGCCCATGGCACCCCCAAGATAATCTAAGGACACCTAAAAGCCAAAGCTTGGGGATGCCCCGGAAGGCATCCCCTCTTTCGTCTACTTCCATCGGTAACTTTACTTGGAGCTATATTTTTATTCACCACATGATATGTGTTTTGCTTGGAGCGTCTTGTATGATTTAAGTCTTTGATTTTTAGTTTACCACAATCATCTTTGCTGTACACACCTTTTTAGAGAGACACACATGATTCGGAAATTATTAGAATACTCTATGTGCTTCACTTATATCTTTTGAGTTATATAGTTTTTGCTCTAGTACTTCACTTATATATTTTAGAGCACGGTGGTGGATTTTTTATAGAAACTATTATTCTCTCATGATTCACTTAGATTATTTTGAGAGTCTTAAACAGCATGGTAATTTGCTTAAATAATCCTAATATGCTAGGTATTCAAGACTAGTAAAAACTTTCTTATGAGTGTGTTGAATACTAAGAGAAGTTTGATGCTTGATGATTGTTTTGAGACATGGAGGTAGTGATATCAAAGTTGTGCTAGTTGAGTAGTTGTGAATTTGATAAATACTTGTGTTGAAGTTTGCAAGTCCCGTAGCATGCACGTATGGTAAACGTTATGTAACAAATTTGAAACATGAGGTGTTCTTTGAGTGTCTTCCTTATGAGTGGCGGTCGGGGACGAGCGATGGTCTTTTCCTACCAATCTATCCCCCTAGGAGCATGCGTGTGGTGCTTGGTTTTTGATGACTTGTAGATTTTTGCAATAAGTATGTGAGTTCTTTATGACTAATGTTGAGTCCATGGATTATACACACTCTCACCTTTCCATCATTGCTAGCCTCTTCGGTACCATGCATTGCCCTTTCTCACATTGAGAGTTGGTGCAAACTTCGTCGGTGCATCCAAACCCCGTGATATGATACACACTTTCACACATAAACCTCCTTATATCTTCCTCAAAACAGCCACCATACCTACCTATTATGGCATTTCCATAGCCATTCCGAGATATATTGCCATGCAACTTTCCACCGTTCCATTTATCATGACACGTTCATCATTGTAATGTTGCTTTGCATGATCATGTAGTTGACATAGTATTTGTGGCAAAGCCACCATTCATAATTCTTTCATACATGTCACTCTTGGTTCATTGCATATCCCGGTACACCGCCGGAGGCATTCATATAGAATCATATTTTGTTCTAGTATCGAGTTGTAATCATTGAGTTGTAAATAAATAGAAGTGTGATGATCATCATTTTCTAGAGCATTGTCCCAAGTGAGGAATAAAAAAAAGAGAAAGGCCATAAAAAAAGGAGAAGGCCAAAAAATAAAAATAAAATGAGAGAAAAAGAGAGAAGGGACAATGCTACTATCCTTTTTTACCACACTTGTGCTTCAAAGTAGCACCATGATCTTCATGATAGAGGGTCTCTTGTTTTGTCACTTTCATATACTAGTGGGAATTTTTCATTATAAAACTTGGCTTGTATATTCCAACAATGGGCCTCCTCAAGTGCCCTAGGTCTTCGTGAGCAAGCAAGTTGGATGCACACCCACTTAGTTTCTTTTGTTGAGCTTTCATATATTTATAGCTCTAGTGCATCCGTTGCATGGCAATCCCTACTCCTTGCATTAACATCAATCGATGAGCATCTCCATAGCTCATTGATTAGCCTCGTTGATGTAAGACTTTCTCCTTTTTTGTCTCCTCCACATAACCCCCGTCATTATATTCTATTCCACCCATAGTGCTATATCCATGGCTCACGCTCATGTATTGCGTGAAGGTTGAAAAAGTTTGAGATTACTAAAGTATGAAACAATTGCTTGGCTTGTCATCGGGGTTGTGCATGATGAGAGCATTCTTGTGTGACGAAAATGGAGCATGACTAAACTATATGATTTTGTAGGGATGAACTTTCTTTGGCCATGTTATTTTGAGAGGACATAATTGCTTAGTTAGTATGCTTGAAGTATTATTATTTTTATGTCAATATTGAACTTTTATCTTGAATCTTTCGGTCTGAATATTCATACCACAATTAAGAAGAATTACATTGAAATTATGCCAAGTAGCATTCCACATCAAAAATTCTATTTTTATCATTTACCTACTCGAGGACGAGCAGGAATTAAGCTTGGGGATGCTTGATACGTCTCCAACGTATCTATAATTTTTGATTGTTCCATGCTATATTATATTCTGCTTTGCACATTATTGGGCTTTATTATACACTTTTATATTATTTTTGGGACTAACCTATTAACCGGAGGCCCAGCCCAGAATTGCTGTTTTTTGCCTATTTCAGAGTTTCGCAGAAAAAGAATATCAAACGGAGTCCAAACGGAATGAAACCTTCGGGAACGTGATTTTCAGAACGAACGTGATCCGGAGGACTTGGACCCTACATCAAGACATCAACCAGGAAGCCACGAGGTAGGGGGCACACCTACCCCCCTGGGCGCGCCGTCCACCCTCGTGGGCCCCCTGTTGCTCCACCGACGTACTCCTTCCTCCTATATATACCTACGTAACCCCAAACTACCAGATACGGAGCCAAAAACCTAATTCCACTGCCGCAACCTTCTGTACCCGTGAGATCCCATCTTGGGGCCTGTTCCGGAGCTCCGCCGGAGGGGGCATCGATCACGGAGGGCTTCTACATCAACACCATAGCCTCTCCGATGATGTGTGAGTAGTTTACCTCAGACCTTCGGGTCCATAGTTATTATCTAGATGGCTTCTTCTCTCTTTTTGGATCTCAATACAATGTTCTCCCCCTCTCTCGTGGAGATCTATTCGATGTAATCTTCTTTTGCGGTGTGTTTGTTGAGACCGATGAATTGTGGGTTTATGATCAAGTTTATCTATGAACAATATTTGAATCTTCTCTGAATTCTTTTATGTATGATTGGTTATCTTTGCAAGTCTCTTCGAATTATCAGTTTGGTTTGGCCTACTAGATTGATCTTTCTTGCAATGGGAGAAGTACTTAGCTTTGGGTTCAATCTTGTGGTGTCCTTTCCCAGTGACAGTAGGGGCAGCAAGGCACGTATTGTATTGTTGCCACCGAGGATAACAAGATGGGGTTTATATCATATTGCATGAGTTTATCCCTCTACATCATGTCATCTTGCTTAAAGCATTACTCTGTTCTTATGAACTTAATACTCTAGATGCATGCTGGATAGCGGTCGATGTTTGGAGTAATAGTAGTAGATGCAGGCAGGAGTCGGTCTACTTCTCTTGGACGTGATGCGTATATACATGATCATACCTAGATATTCTCATAACTATGCTCAATTCTGTCAATTGCTCAACAGTAATTTGTTCACCCGCCGTAAATACTTATGCTCTTGAGAGAAGCCACTAGTGAAACCTATGGCCCCCGGGTCTATTTTCCATCATATTAATCTCCCGTCAACAAGTTATTTCTAGCGCCGTTTTTATTTTACTTTCTTTACTTTGCATCTTTATCATAAAAATACCAAAAATATTATCTTATCATATCTATCAGATCTCACTCTCGTAAGTGACCGTGTAGGGATTGACAACCCCTTATCGCGTTGGTTGCGAGGATTTATTTGTTTGTGTATGTGCGAGGGACTCGTGTGTGGCCTCCTATTGGATTGATACCTTGGTTCTCAAAAACTGAGGGAAATACTTACGCTACTTTGCTGCATCACCCTTTCCTCTTCAAGGGAAAACCAACATAGTGCTCAAGAGGTAGCAGGTTGCGAGTGGTTTTGTGTGCGGGGGCTGTTTACGTTGTGTTGCTTGGTTCTCCTGCTGGTTTGATAACCTTGGTTTCATATCTGAGGGAAATACCTAGCGCCGCTGTGCTGCATTTGAGGGAGTCCTGGATTAAGGGGTCCTCGGACGTCCGGCCTGTGTGACGTGGGCCAGACTGATGGGCCATGAAGATACAAGATAGAAGACTTCTTCCCGTGTCCGGATGGGACTCTCCTTTGCATGGAAGGAAAGGTTGGCATTCGGATATGAAGATTCCGTCCTTTGTTAACCGACTCTGTATAACCCTAGGCCCAGTTTAGTCCGTAGAGGCAATCATAATAATACAGGCTAGACATCTAGGGTTTAGCCATTACGATCTCGTGGTAGATCAACTCTTGTAATCCTCATATTCATCAAGATCAATCAAGCAGGAAGTAGGGTATTACCTCCATCAAGAGGGTCCGAACCTGGGTAAACATCGTGTCCCTCGCCTCCTATTACCATCAACCTTAGACGCACAGTTCGGGACCCCCTACCCGAGATCCGCCGGTTTTGACACCGACATTGGTGCTTTCATTGAGAGTTCCGCTGTGTCGTCATCAGTAGGTTCGATGGCTCCATCAGTCATCTACAATAATGCCGCCCTAGGGGAGGTTTTTCTCCCCGGCCAGATCTTCGTATTCGGAGGCTTCGCACTGCGGGCCAACTCGCTTGGCCGTCTAGAGCAGATCGACAGCTACGCCCCAGGTCACCAGATTAGTTTTGGGAATCTGGACTATGTCGTTGATATCCAGGGAGACTTGATCTTCCAAGAGTTCATGACCCCAACCTCCGCTTTGGCCTTAGAGCCGGAGCACATCGCCAGGTTCGAAGACGGGATTCCTGAGCCCGCCGGACTATCTGCGGTCACTAAGCCCAGTACGGGAGAGCCGGAGGAAGTAGTGTCGCTGGCAACCATCATGAAGCCGGACTCTTCTCCGGACGCTAGCTCCGAACCCTCGGAGTCAGCATCGTGTGAGCTCGGCCAGGGAATCCCCTTCCCGCCGTACTCCACAGACTCTCTTCTCCCTGGCCAAACCTCGCCTTTAAGCAAGGCTCTGGACTTGATGCGATCCCTCGTCATTACAGAGGAGCAACGTCCGAACTACGCCCAGCCCGGACTAAGGCTCAGAGCAGGGAATTTTACGTCCCACCCACCACCCACTTCATAGCCACTGTCGAGGACTTAACTGACATGCTCGACTACGGCTCCGAGGACATCAATGGTACAGACGATGATGCCGGAGAGGAGCAGGCCCAAAACCCGCGGTTTACCGGACGCTGGACGGCCACCGCTTCATATGACATGTACATGGTGGATACACCCAAAGAGGGTAACGACGATAGCGAGAAGAATCCAGTCAAGGATAAACCTCTTGAGATACAACCAAAGCGCCGACGTCAGCGGCGCCGCTCTAAATCACGCTGTGGAAAAGACAGCAATACCGTCACGAGAGACAACAATACTCCGGACGATGCCGAAGACGAAGAAGAACCCGTCGAGCCAACCTCCGAACAGGACGATCGGGAAGATGGGCAAGTTAGACCTGATGAACAGGCCGTAAACGAAGACTCGGAGGACAACAATTATCTTCAACTCTCCGAGGATGAGGTGAGCCTTGTCGTGGTACTAAGACTGACAGTAGAATAGGGGGGTTGTATGGAAAGGCAAGATCCTAGCTATGGCGAAGTTGTACACACGAGTTTTACGAGTTCGGGCCCTTCTCAGAAGAAGTAACAGCCCTACGTCTCGGAGCCCGGAGGTGGTCGACTGGATTATGCGTATGTGTGTTTACAGGGGTGCGAACCCTTGTGCATATGGAGGGGGGTGGCTTATATAGAGTGCGCCAGGACCCCAGCCAGCCACGTTACAAAGGGTTTAAGGTACATCAAGAGGGGGGCGTTACTGGTAACGCTAGTAATAAAGGGTCATAATGATCATTAAAGCTATGGAGTAATGTCCGACCGTTGCAGTGCGGAGTGGCTTTAGATCTTCTAGCGGTCGAGTGACTGTCTCCATGGTCGAGTGACTTCGAGTCTTTCGAGTGGAATGCTTCGTGGTCGAGTGGATGGTGACTCCTCTTCGAATGCTTCTGGTTTTAGAGTGATGACCTTGGGAAGGGTATCTAGGTCAGGTCTATGACCCTACCCTAGGTACATAGCTTCATCATTAGCCCCCGAATGGATCAGGGTTTGAGTGGAGAAGGAGTTGGAACTACTTCCGATTCACTTTTCGCGCTTCGGATGTGTCTTGTTTGGATCGACGGACCAGCATGATGACACCAACTTCTTTTTCAGTCGCCTTGGTCCATTCCTGGTTTTGTCGAGTGAACTTTTGCTGAAAGAGCTTCGAGTGTTAATATGGAGAAGATCTTCCGTCTGACAAGTTGTTCTGCTATCCGCGGATCTTGCGGGATTCGAATTTTGGGAAGCGCGCGGGGCGGAGGAGGCCACAGTAATCGGGCTGGATAAGGCAGGGTCGCCTCGATTTCCGCACCACCTTTTTCGCCACGTATCACGCGTGCGACTGTTGCGGGATTTGATAAGATCGTCTGGGCCTACAGGTCCGTCACTCGGAAGCAACCTCATATAAGGCGCCGGACCGGGGTTTTTTGAACAGTGCGCTCCCATTCTTCTTCCTTCCTCTCAGTTTTCCCCATTGCGTCCACTCCTGCTCCAGCGCCGCCGCTCCATTCGAGCTCTGTCCGCCGCGATGGGGAAAGAGAAGACGGAGGCCCTGAAACACGTGAAGAAGACGACGGCGAAGGCGAAGGGGAAGAAGACCAGCCGGGGTGGATCCACGTCGAGGTCCGATCTGCCGCACGGCTGGATCCAGGGCGACTGGATCCGGTCGACGATCCGCCAGGACGACATCGATGATCTGGCGGAGGAGGGACTGATCCCTCACGGATCTGCGCGGCTCCCGGGGAATGAGACTGAGCCTCGACCGCAGGAGGGTGAGTGCGTCCTCCTCGCCACTCACATCGAGCGCGGGTTTTCTTTGCCTTCGCACCCCTTTTTCCGAGCTTTCTTGAACTTCTTTGGGGCACAACTTCATCACTTTTCCCTCAACACCATCGTGTACCTTGCTGCTTTTGTGTCTCTGTGCGAAAATTTCTTGGGTTGTCGACCACACTGGGGCCTCTTGAAGCACATTTTCACGTGTCGTTCCCAGTCGGTCAAAAAGGCCAATCCGAGTGATGAGAAGACAAAAGTTATTCAGATGTGTGGGGGTCTTGGAATTCAAATGAGGGGTAAGAGCTCTTTTCCAGCCATAATTCTTCCCGAGTCAGTCCGAGGGTGGCAGTCGACCTGGTTTTACTGCAAAGACCAGCCGACTCCAGGACAGTCGACTGGACTTCCCCCCTTTTCCATGGCTCGCGTGGAGAAGCCCTCCGCCTTGAAAGTGACCCTAGGGGAGAAAGCGGAGGTGAAGGTGCTGGTGGAGCGAGTGGTCTACCTCATCCGTGAGGGCGTGACCGGCATGGATCTGCTGGAAGTCTTCCTTAGACGACGTATTCAGCCACTTCAGGCCCGAGACCATCCGATGTGGATGTATTCAGGCATTGAAGATTCCACTCGGATACATCCAGAAGAAGTCGATGAGGACACGGTGGATAAGTGGTTGAGGGGTATCACTGGCAACAAAGATAACCCCAGGGGGGCCAGGAGAATCCCTCCACTCGACCAATCCTATGAACCAGACAAGGTCTAACTCCGAATTCCCGAGTGTTATCTTGATTTATCATGCAATTGTCTATGGTCCACTGACTGATTTTGTCTTGCTTGTTTTCTTCCAGGCCCTTACTGAGATGTATTCGATGCCCAACGGAGAGCAGGAGCAGGACCCGGAAGGGGAGGCAAGCGGAGGTGAAAGGGGTGAGTGGCATTCTGACGGCAAAGGGGACGAGGAGAGCGACGACCCGAGTGATGAAGAAGAGGTCGACTCAGCTCCCCGCAGGGAAAGGCGGTCCAAGCTCACCCACGATCCGGCAAGCGCCCGCGACAAGGCGACCGTTCAGACTGGGCAGTCGTCAAAGCGTCCTCGGACGTCGTCTCCGGCGCCGACTGAAAAGGCCCCGAAGCAGTCCAAGGTTGTAGTGCAGAAGACCCGGAAAGCGCTACCCAGAATCAAAATTGACATCCCTGTTGCCTCTGTGTGAGTGTCCTGTCTTCATTTTACCTGAAGTTTTGTGCTGTCCATTTTTCCTTGATTTGACCGAATGAATCTTAAAACTAGCAGTGCCGCTACCTCTGGGACCTCTGCTTGTAAAAACGAGGATGAGGACATGGAAGATGCAGTCACCTCCAGCCTAGGTATAATCTTTGTGATCTTGTCTTAGCTTTGTCGATTGAACTGTGATATAATCAATCGGGGATGAAATTTCGACGACTGATCTTTTTACAGCTCCTCTCAACGTCATTGACCTCCCCGACGACGACGAGGACGAGCCGCAAAGGCCCTTGGGGAGAAGAAACAGGAAAACGTCCGCTGGCAAGACACCTCAGTCGACGCCGGTGGTGGAACCGGTAATTCAGGACACCGGCGATGCCAATCGGACTTCTGTCTCCTTCGCTATACCGCTGTCGAGTGCTCAGCCTTCAGCGTCAGCAGCACAGGCTCCCGCCGATCCACCATCACTTTTTGCTGCACATTACGTCCCAGAGGACCAGGTGGGTGCTGCAAAAGAGGCTATACGCCAGGCGGGCATTATGATGGAGAAAATGAAGATGGCGCGGGAAGCCAGCCAAGCTGCTTATGATGCCAGCTCCGCTCTCCAGAGCAACGTCCAGGTTAGTAGGCTGTCGACTGACTCTTTTGGCTTGTTCTGTTAGGATATGGTACCTGAAAACTTTCTTTCCAAGAATCTTTTCATCTGTCTGCGCTTCGCATGTGTACACCCAGTGGGTGTTTTGATTTGCCACTGAGCAAACTCTCACTTTGAGCTGACTATGTTGTTGTCGATTGAAACTTTGAACCAGTGGGGGCACGCTGAGTGCACCAAGTGGGTGTAGTCCCCGAGACCATAGTTGACTGCGGGCAGTCGACTGTGGTCTGAGAATCGGATTTTTCCACTCGGCCTGGATATTCCACATCGAGTGGAAACTGAATCAGTGGGGGCACGCTAAGTGCACCCACTGGGTGTAGTCCCCGAGACCGTGGTCGACTGCAGGCAGTCGACTATGGTCTTAGTTTTTTTTGCCTGGATATTCCACGTCGAGTGGAAACTGAATCAGTGGGGGCACGCTAAGTGCACCCACTTGGTGTAGTCCCAGAGACCGTGGTTGACTGCGGGCAGTCGACTACGGTCTGAAAACAACTTGAATTTGTCGAACTATTGTTCTGAAGTAACTGATATTTCCATCTGTCGATTGACTGTCCCTTGATTATAGAAATCCTGTGAACTCGGAGTTCGTTTTGCTGAATTGGAGAAAAAACAGATTCAGCTCAATCTCGATCTGGAACTGGCCAAGACAAATCTGCAGAAGGCCAAGGATGAAGCTGCTGGTAAGAGAAAACTCGCCGACTGACTCGTCTTTGTGCCAGATCTTATTTTAGTTTTTCTGAACCGAACGTTGTTTCTTTTCAGAGAAAATGAATCAAGCTCTGGCGAAGAAGGACCAAGATCTTGCGGCCGCACAGAAAGCAGCTGACCAGAAAACTGCACTCGCCAAACAGAAACTAGCTTCAGTCGGCAAATTGGAGGAAGAAAACACCAGGCTGAGAACTGCTCTTGATGAAGCCAATAAGGAAGCGACCCGCCTGAAGAAGGACAAGAACAATCTGAACGAGAAGATGGAAGGTATTGCTCGCAGGAGGGACGACTTGGAGAATTATCTGGGAGGTCTTGCCAAGAAGCTGTTCGTCATGCTTGAAGGTATTCTCTTTGACCCGACTGACTCGTTTCTGTCGACTCGACATACAATCACTGTTCCATCTTTGAATTGTACGTGCAGAATTTTGCCAGAACTTCGAAGAAGAAACTGGGCGAGTTGAGACAAGCTTGGACCCCATCCATTCTCCAGTTAAAGACCTGCCATGAATGTACTCCGATTGGAATCTCGTGTTGCGGGTGTTGTTGATTACCTTGCTCGACTGAAGGTCGCAATGTCGCGGATCGACACAGCACTCTGGCCAGGGGCAACACTCCAGAATGATCTCAAGTCTCTAATGACTCGACTTAATGAGATTCCCGGTCGAGTGCAGGAATGGAAGAAGTCTTCCGCCCGGTGCGGCGCTGATGTGGCCCTGTCTTTGGTTCGTGTTCACTGAAGGAAGCGCGAGAAGAGAAGCTCACAGCAATCAAGGTTGCCAACACCAAGAGGCATGACTTCCAATCCTTCATGGAGACCTTCATTGCTGCTGCCACTCGGATTGCCGATGGAATTGACCTGGATGAATTCGTCGAGCCTGCCAGCCCTCCTCCTGCGGAGTGAACAAACTCTTATCCTCCACCTTAAATTTGCCTCGGTATGCCGAGTGATTTTGTAACCGTTAAACTACTTCGGGCTTGATGCCCGAGTACTTTAATCCGCGGTTGGAACTTTAGGATTTATCTGGATTTGGTTTATCTCCGAATATGTTTGTGCTTCCTTCGAGTGGAACTTATTCCTCACTCGGAACATTTTTGTACTTGAGATGCAGCTCTGGGGAGGAGGTTCTAGTCGACTTGCACCTCGTCGTTCTTGCGGATCGGGATGGAGCGCACGTTGTACTTGTGGCGCAGCTCCGCAGGAGAATGTTGCAGTCGACCTGCACCTCGTCGTCCTTGCGGATCGGGATGGAGCGCATGTTGTACTTGTGGCGCAGCTCCGCAGGAGAAGGTTGCAGTTGACCTGCACCTCGTCGTCCTTGCGGATATGGGCGTGACTGCAGCTAAGTCCCCGAGTGGGAGGCTGGCTCACCACTCGGTAGGATTTTTCAAACTTAGGCGAGTACTTGGACTGCAGCTAAGCCCCCGAGTGGGAGGCTGGCTCACCACTCGGTAGGATTTTTCAAACTTAGGCGAGTACTTGGACTGCAGCTAAGCCCCCGAGTGGGGGGTTGGCTCACCACTCGGTAGGATTTTTCAAACTTAGGCGAGTACTTGGACTGCAGCTAAGCCCCCGAGTGGGAGGGTTGCTCTCCACTCGGTAGGATTTTTTAAACTTAGGCGAGTACTGGACTGCAGCTAAGCCCCCAAGTAGGAGGGTTGCTCTCCACTTGGTAGGATTTTTTAAACTTAGGCGAGTACTTGGACTGCAGCTAAGCCCCCGAGTGGGAGGGTTGCTCTCCACTCGGTAGGATTTTTCAAACTTAGGCGAGTACTTGGACTGCAGCTAAGCCCCCGAGTGGGAGGGTTGCTCTCCACTCGGTAGTATTTTTTAAACTTAGGCGAGTACTGGACTGTAGCTAAGCCCCCGAGTAGGAGGGTTGCTCTCCACTCGGTAGGATTTTTCAAACTTAGGCGAGTACTGGACTGCATCTAAGCCTCTGAGTGGGAGGGTTGCTCTCCACTCGGTAGGATTTTTTAAACTTAGGCGAGTACTAGACTGCAGCTAAGCCCCCGAGTAGGAGGGTTGCTCTCCACTTGGTAGGATTTTTCAAACTTAGGCGAGTACTGGACTGCATCTAAGCCCCCGAGTGGGAGGGTTGCTCCCCACTCGGTAGGATGTTTCAAACTTAGGCGAGTACTGGACTGCAGCTAAGCCCCGAGTGGGAGGGTTGCTCTCCACTCGGTAGGATTTTTCAAACTTAGGCGAGTACTTGGACTGCAGCTAAGCCCTCGAGTGGGAGGGTTGCTCTCCACTCGGTAGGATTTTTGAAACTTAGGCGAGTACTGGACTGCAGCTAAGCCCCCGAGTGGGAGGCTGGCTCACCACTCGGTAGGATTTTTCAAACTTAGGCGAGTACTGGACTGCAGCTAAGCCCCTGAGTGGGAGGCTGGCTCACCACTCGGTAGGATTTTATTTTTTAAACTTAGGCGGAACGGATTCGCGGCTAAGTCACCCACTGGGGGATTTCATACACAAGTATAAGCAGCGACAATCATTCTTAGAAGACTGTAAAACTCTTGTCTCTAATAAACAAACTACAAAGGTATTTCTTATTACAACTCAACAGAATGAGCTCTTAAGTATAAAAGGGGCGGAGCAGCTCCGCATTCCAAGCCCGTGGCTCGTCTTTCTGATGTTCGACATTGTAAAGATGATACGCTCCATTGTGAAGCACCCTGGTGATGATGAAGGGACCTTCCCAGGCAGGGGCGAGCTTGTGTGGTTTCTGCTGATCCACTCGAAGAACCAAGTCTCCTTGAAACACTCGACCTCTCACGTTTCTGGCGTGGAATCGGCGCAAGTCTTGCTGATAAATGGTCGACCGGATTAAAGCCATCTCTCTTTCCTCTTCTAGGAGATCAATCGCATCTTGCCGGGCCTGTTCCGCTTCATCTTCAGAGAAAAGCTCGACTCGGGGTGCATTGTGAAGCAAGTCACTCGGTAGAACAGCTTCAGCTCCATAGACCAAGAAGAATGGAGCTCGGCCAGTCGACCGATTGGGAGTTGTCCTCAATCCCCAAAGAACTGAAGGAAGTTCATCGACCCAGGCGCCTGCTGCGTGCTTGAGATCACGCATCAATCGGGGTTTCAGTCCTTTGAGAATCAAGCCATTTGCTCTTTCTGCTTGTCCATTCGACTGGGGGTGGGCGACTGAAGCATAGTCGACTCGAGTGCCTTGGGAAGCACAAAAAGCTCTGAACTCATCAGAATCGAAGTTCGATCCGTTGTCAGTGATGATGCTGTGCGGAACCCCATATCTGAATGTCAACTCTCTGATGAAGCTGACGGTAGTACTGGCTTCAAGATTCTTGATAGGCTTGGCTTCAATCCATTTGGTAAACTTGTCGACTGCTACAAGCACATGAGTGAAGCCGCTCCTACCAGTCCTCAGGGGCCCAACCATATCTAACCCCCAAACAGCAAAAGGCCATATGAGTGGAATGGTCTTCAGGGCTGATGCAGGCTTGTGGGACATGTTGGAGTAAAACTGGCAGCCTTCACATTTGTCGACTATATCTTTTGCCATTTCATTTGCTCGTGGCCAATAAAATCCAGCTCGGTATGCTTTGGCTACAATGGTCCGAGAGGACGCATGGTGGCCACAGGTCCCTGAGTGGATGTCGTTGAGGATCACTCAACCTTCTTCTGGTGTTATGCATTTCTGGCTGACTCCAGTCACACTTTGTCTGAACAGCTGTCCTCTTATCACAGTAAAGGCTTTGGATCGACGAACGATCTGTCGGGCCTCCTCTTCATCCTTTGGGAGTTCCTTCCTGAGGATATACGCAATGTATGGCACCGTCCAGTCGGGAGTTATGACCAAAACCTCCATGATCAAGTCGACCACGGCTGGGACCTCGACTTCAGTCGGATCTGTGGCACTTTTAGGCTGCGGGGGCTCTTCAGTGAAGGATCTTCTTGAACTGAAGGTGTATGAATGTGTTCCAAAAACACATTGCTGGGAATGGCTTCTCTCTTGGAACCTATTTTTGCCAAATCATCGGCTGCTTGATTTTTCAGTCGGGGTATATGATGGAGCTCTAACCCCTCAAACTTATTTTCCAACTTCCTCACTGCATTACAGTAACCAGTCATAGCTGGGCTTCTGACGTCCCACTCCTTCATCACCTGATTGACTACCAAATCTGAGTCACCGTAGACCATGAGGCGACGGACGCCGAGTGAAATGGCCATACGTAACCCATATAAGAGTGCTTCATATTCAGCTTCGTTATTGGAGGAATCAAAGTGAATCTGGAGAACATATCCGAGCTTGTCTCCTCGGGGGGATACCAGTACCACCCCAGCACCGGAACCACTCAGCATCTTGGAGCCATCAAAGAACATGGTCCAGTGCTCCGAGTGGACTTGAGTCGGCAGCTGCTGCTCGATCCACTCGGCAAGGAAATCTGCTATTGCTTGGGACTTGATAGCTTTCTTTGCCTCAAACTTGATATCCAAGGGAAGGAGTTCAATCGCCCACTTTGCCACTCGACCAGTTGCATCTCTGTTGTTCAAAATCTCTGATAATGGGGCGTCGCTGACGACTGTAATGGAGTGGTCAGAGAAATAGTGTGGAACCTTCTTCGTGGTCATGTAAATCCCATAAACAAGCTTCTGATAATGTGGATATCTTTGCTTGGATGGAGTCAGAACTTCATAAACATAATATACGGGGCACTGAGCTTTATAAGCTTTTCCTTCTTCTTCCCGCTCGACCGTAAGTACTGTACTGACAACTTGTCCAGTGGCTGCAATGTAAAGCAGTAAAGGCTCTTTGCTGATTGGGGCAGCAAGCACCGGCTGGGTGGAAAGCAGGGCTTTGAGCTCTTGAAACGCTGCATCAGCTTCAGGAGTCCACTCGAACTTATCAGACTTCTTCATCAGTCGGTAAAGAGGCAATGCCTTTTCACTGAGGCGAGAAATGAATCGACTTAAGGCGGCCAAACAACTAGTAAGCTTCTGGACATCGTGCACACGCATAGGGCGTTTCATCCGGAGTATAGCACCAACTTTCTCTGGGTTAGCGTCGATCCCTCGTTCGGAAACGAGAAAACCGAGTAATTTTCCGCCAGGGACTCCGAATGTGCACTTTGATGGATTAAGCTTGATATCATACCTTCTGAAGTTGGCAAAAGTTTCAGCAAGGTCAGCCAGCAGGTCAGAACCTTTACGTGGCTTGACCACAATGTCATCCATGTATGCCTCCACATTCCGACTGATTTGAGTGAGCAAGCACTTGTGAATCATCCTCATGAATGTGGCTCGAGCGTTCTTCAGGCCGAATGGCATGGTGACATAATAGAAGCACCCGAATGGAGTGATGAAAGCTGTTTTTATCTCATCGGGTCCATACAATCGGATCTAATGATACCCGGAATAGGCGTCCAAAAAGGACAAGCGCTCACACCCCGCAGTTGAGTCGACTATTTGGTCGATGCGGGGAAGAGGAAAGTGATCTTTCGGGCTGGCCCGATTGATATGCTTGAAGTCAATGCACATGCGAAGTGAGTCGTCCTTCTTAGGGACCATAACAACATTGGCGAGCCACTCGGAGTGGAAATCTCTCGGATAAACTCAGCTGCCAGGAGCCGAGCTACTTCTTCACCAATTGCTTTTCTCTTCTGTACGGCGGACCATCGAAGATGTTCCTTGACTGGTTTCGCTTTTGGGTCGACCCGCAAATGGTGCTCAGCTAGCCCCCTGGGAACACCTGGCATGTCAGAAGGTTTCCATGCAAAGATGTCCCAGTTCTCACGGAGGAACTGGATGAACGCTTCTTCCTATTTGGAGTCAAGTGTTGTTGAAATGTGAGTCGGAGTAGCATTGGAATCGGTTGGGTGAATATGAATTGGCTTCGTTTCACCAGACGACTGAAATGCAGAGTCTGTGGCTGGCTTCTTGGCTCGTAGCAAATCACTCGGATCTGCATTTTTTTGATACTCTTGCAATTCTACTACTGCCATTTGGGCATTGGCGATCTTTGAGCCCTTCTGGAAGCACTCTTCCGCCTTCTGCCGATTGCCAGTGATAGTGATCACCCCTCTGGGACCAGGCATCTTCAGTTTGAGGTACACGTAACATGGTCGAGCTATAAAACGTGCATAAGCAGGCCTACCCAGAATAGCGTGGTAAGCACTCTGGAAATCCATGACTTCAAACGCCAACTTTTCCTTGCGGTAATTTTTGGAATCACCGAAAACCACGTCGAGGGCGATCTGGCCGAGTGATTCAGCCTTTTTGCCAGGTATAACGCCATGGAAACTCATATTGCTTTCACTGAGTTTGGACATCGGAACGCCCATTCCCTTCAAGGTCTCCGCATACAGGATATTTAGGCCACTACCACCATCCATCAGCACCTTAGTCAGTCGAGTGCCTTCAACAACCGGGTCGACCACCAGCGCTTGCCTCCCAGGGGTGGCTATACGTGCTGGGTGGTCAGACTGGTCGAATGTGATGGCAGTCTGGGACCACTTCAGATAAGTGGGTGTCGTCGGAGCAACCATATTCACCTCTCTGTTTATAACTTTCAATCGACTTTTGCTTTCAACATCAGCAAAAATCATCAAAGTGGAATTGACGTTGGGAAAACCATCATCATCTTCCTCTTTATCCTCACCCTTGTCCGACTCCTTTTCCTTTTCCTTGGGCTGTTTCTCTCGGAACTGTTGAATCAGGAGCCGACATTGCCGAGTGGTGTGTTTGGGGTAAATCAGGTTACCCTCCTCATCTTTCTTGGTATGAATGTGACAGGGCAAATCCAACACATCATTTCCATATTGATCTTTGACTTTCTTGGGATTCCACGGCCCCTTGGGCTTCCCCTTGAACTTTCCTTGAGTCACGGCTAAGGCTTCACCAGGAGCAGCTGGCTCGGCTTTGCGCTTCTGCTTCCGACTGGAGTTCCCTCCTCCGGTTTCGTGGGCGACTGTTTTGTGCTTGCCACTCCGGAGCCGATCCTCCTCTTCACCATTAGCATACTTGGTGGCAATTTCCATCATTCGACTTAGAGACATATCCCCAGTCCGACCGAACTTCAGGTTCAATTCTCGATACTTGACACCTTCCTTGAGGCACAAACTACTTGGTGATCTGACACATTCTCCACCGTGTGGTGCAACGTGATCCATCTCTGGATATAGTCTCTCAAGGTTTCATTCGGTTTCTGCACACATGACTGCAACTCTGTTAACCCTGCTAGTCGTTTGCATGTACCTTCGAAGGTCCTAACAAACACTCGGGCGAGTTCCTCCCAACTATATATGCTGCCCGGTGCTAACTGATTCAACCATGCTCTGGCCGAGCCTTCCAACATCAAAGGAAGGTGCTTCATGGCCACTTCATCGTTGCCGCCACCAATCTGAACAGCCACTCGGTAATCCTCAAGCCAAGTGTCAGGCTTGGATTCACCAGTGAACTTGCTGACTCCAGTCGCCAACCTGAAGTTGGGAGGAATCACTGCAGCCCTGATGGCTCTGCTGAAACACTCGGGACCTGAAACATGCACTCTGCTGCCAGTCGGGTAATCTCTGTCATGGCCTTCTCTGTGCGCTCTGTTCCTGTCAACCAAACCTTGAACGAGAATAGATCTCGCATCGAAGCCTGGCTCCCGGGGGTCGACTGGAATCCTTCGCCCACCACTGTGAGTGCGTCTGTCATCATGCTGCCGAGGCACGTATGACCCACTCCTTGGGGGAGGCATGGGCACTCGATGACGATCATCGTGGTTGAGTCGGTGATCATACTGCTCACGGTTTCTGTACTGATCTCGTCGGTCTCCACGTCCTTCACGCCTGGGGGGCGATCTTGGGCTATGAGCCGATGATAATCCCCAAGTGCAGGGAATCATCGTAGCAATTTCCAAAGGTGGAAGTGATAAGTATGGAGTGTCGAACCCAGGAGCTAAAGGTAAGATCAATATTCTCTCAAGCCCTATCTGCCACTGATACGACTCTACGTGCACCGAACGTTTGCTTCCAACTAGAAACGAGAAATAAAACTACGTTGTGGGTATGAAGAGGATAACTTTGCATGATATCGGAGAGCTAAAATATAAAAGTAGGTGCTGTTATCATGAAGTTAGAATATATTACTGAATATTATAAATAGCGAGTGTGGAATAATGGTGGATCGGTGTGCGGAATTGTCCTAGGCAATTATTAACAAGACCGGTAGTCGTCATTGCAATTTCATATGAGGGAGAGGCATAAGCTAACATACTTTCTCTATTTGGATCATATGCACTTATGATTGGAACTCTAGCAAGCATCCGCAACTACTAAAGATCATTAAGGTAAAACCCAACCATAGCATTAAAGCATCAAGTCCTCTTTATTCCCATACACAACAATCCCTCTTACTCGGGTTTGTGTTTCAGTCACTCACCAACCCACTATAAGCGAATCATGAACGTATTGCAACACCCTACAGCGGGAATCCCCCACGCTTGCGCGACATGGAGGGCACCATAGGACAGCACCAAAATAAAACATACAACTCGTACCAATCTATATCATCAATCAACCCAACGACAAAAGATATCTACTCAAAACATCATAGGATGGCAACACATCATTGGATCATAATATGTAGCATAAAGCACCATGTTCAAGTAGGGATTACAGCGGGGTGCGGGAGAGTGGACCGCGTAAAAGAGATGAGGATGGTGATGATGATGGTGATGTTGATGAAGACGATCACCGCGGCGATGATTCCCCTCTCGATGGCACTCCGGTGCCACCAAGAGAGAGGAGGAGAGGTTCTCCCCCTTGTGCTTCCTCCTCCATGGCCTCCCCCCTAGATGGGGAAAGGTTCTCCCTCTTGTCCTTGGCCTTCATGGCGATGATGGCCTCTCCGGGATACTCCTCCATGGCTACCGGTGATGATGGCCCCCTCCGGCAGGGTGCCGGAGAGGGCCTAGATTGATTTCTCGTGGCTACAGAGGCTTGCGGCCGCGGAACTCCCGATCTAGGTTTCTTTCTGGAAGTTTGGGTATATATAGAAGAGTTTTGCGTTGATTTCACGTCAGGGAGGTCTCCGGGCTGTCCACGAGGCAGGGGGCGCGCCCCCACCCTCGTGGGCAGCCCAGGACTCTTCTGGCCTGCTTCTGGTACTCCGTGGGCTTCTTCTGGTCCAAATATGATCTCCGTCAAGTGGCACGTCAATTGGACTCCGTTTGGTTTTCCTTTTCTGCGATACTCTAAAACAAGGAGAAAACATAAACTGGCACTGGGCTCTAGGTTAATAGGTTAGTCCCAAAAATCATATAAAATATCATATAAATGCATATAAAACATCCTAGAAGGATAGTATAATAGCATGAATACTTCATAAATTATAGATACGTTGGAGACGTATCAGCATCCCCAAGCTTAATTCATGCTCGTCCTCGAGTAGGTAAATGATAAAAGAAATAATTTATGAAGTGTGAATGCTAGCAAGTGCTTAAGTTTGATCAATGATAATTCCAATCACTTTTTCTAGCATCATTATATCTCATAACAATAGCTCATCTCATAAAACTTTTCATGATCAAGTAACAAGCAAATCACGTGTTTAAAGTATAGATCATAAACTTTCTGTAAAACTAACAAACAATATTCTCAGTCATCAAACAATTGAAATTCATCTTATTTTCATATTCTCAGTCATCAAACAATTGCAATTCATCTTATTTTCAGGAAGAGTCTATGTCAGAGCTTTGATTTAGCAAACTCCACATACTCAACTATCATTTAGTCTTTCACAATTGCTAACACTCACGCGATATTTATGGGTTCAAAGTTTTAATCAGACACAGAGAAAGATAGGGGCTTATAGATTCGCCTCCCAACCTTTTACCTCAAGGGTAATGTCAACAATAATAGTTCATGATGCCTTACATCCAATTGGATATATATATATCAGAATCTTTCCAACACAATGTGCTTGCCAAAGGATAAAATGTAAAAAGGAAAGGTGAAAAATCACCATGAATCTTGCATGAGGGTAAGAGATATAAGTAAAAGATAGGCCCTTCGCAGAGGGAAGCAGAGGTTGCCATGCGCTTTCGGGGTTGGATGCACAAAATCTTAATGCGAAAGAACATCACTTTATATTGCCACTTGTGATATGGACCTTTATTATGCAGTCCGTCGCTTTTATTTCTTCCACATCACAAGCGTATAAAGCTTATTTCCTCCACACTAGTCGATCATACATATTTAGAGGGCAATTTTTATTGCTTGCACCGATGACAACTTACTTGAAGGATCTTAATCAATCCATAGGTAGGTATGGTGGACTCTCATGGCAAAACTTGGTTTAAGGATATTTGGAAGCACAAGTAGTATCTCTACTTAGTGCAAAGAATTTGGCTAGCATGAGGGGGAAAGGCAAGCTCAACGTGTTGGGCGATCCATGACAATATACTTTATTTCAGATATAAGAAAACGTAACCCATTACGTTGTCTTCCTTGTCCAACATCAACCTTTTAGCATGTCATATTTTAATGAGTGCTCACAACTACAAAAGATGTCCAAGATAGTATATTTATATGTGAAATCCCTCTCCCTTCAATATTCTTTCATGAATTGTTCAAGTGACCAATTCTATGTTTGCTAACTTTCAATAAGTTTACTACCTATACTAATTATGTGTGAAGTCATTAATCCCCATGTTATAAGCATACGAAACATATATAAATTCAGATTTATGACATTCTATTTATTCAACCATTTACTCATAGGATATATATGAAGCACATGAGGAAATGACAAACTACTCCAAAAGATATGAGTGAAGAACACTGAGTAGTCAAATAATTAACTAGCCATGGGAGGATTCTTTTTCATTCAATATTTAAGATCCAATGATTTTATTCAAACAGCAAGTAAAATTGAAAATACGCTCCAAGCAAAACACATATCATGTGACGAATAAAAATATAGCTCCGAGTAAGGTATACCGATAGTTTTGAAGACGAAAGAGGGGATGCCTTCCGGGGCATCCCCAAGCTTAGGTACTTGAGTATTCCTTGAATATTGCCTTGGGCATCCCCAAGCTTAGGGTCTTTCCACTCCTTATTCTCCTCATATCGATATCTCACCCAAAACATGAAAGCTTCAATCACACAAAACTTAACCAAACTTCGTGAGATAGGTTAGTATGATAAAGAGCAAACCATTCACTTTGGTACTGTCAAAGACAAGGTTCATAATTGTTCTCACACAATTCCTACTGTACCATATCATTTCTACAATTTATATCGAGAAATATAAGTCATATAAATTAGAAAGCAAGCAAACTATGCAATGAAAACAGAATCTGTCAGAAACAGAACAGTCTGTAATGACCTGAACATAAACCATACTTCTGCTACTCCCAAAATTATGAAATAAATTGGTGGACGTGACGAATTTGTCTATTAATCTTCTGAAAAAAGAATCAACTAAAAATCCCTCTTCTGTAAAAAATGACAGCTAATCTCGTGAGCGCAAAGTTTCTGTTTTTTTACAGCAAGATCACATTGACTTTCTCCCAAGTCTTCCCAAAGGTCTTACTTGGCACTTTATTGAAACAAAAGCTATAAAACATGATTACTACAGTAGCTTAATCATGTAACCACACAAAAACAGTGAGGGTAAATATTGGGTTGTCTCCCAACAAGCGCTTTTCTTTAATGCCTTTTAGCTAGGCATGATGATTTCAATGATGCTCACATAATAGACAAGAATTGAAACACAAAGAGAGCATCTTGAAGAATATGACTAGCACATTTAAATCTAACCCACTTCCTATGCCTAGGGATTTTGTGAGCACACAACTTATAGGAACAAGAATCAACTAGCATAGGAAGGCAAAACAAGTATAACTTCAAGACTTTAAGCACATAGAGAGGAAACTTGATATTATTGCAACTCCTACAAGCATGTATTCCTCCCTCATAATAATTTTCAGTAGCATCATGGATAGCAACTTTGTTCTCATACTCAATTGGAACCTCTTCCAAAATAGCGGAATCATTACTAGCTAAAGTTGACACTCTTCCAAATCCACTTTCATACATATCACACTAAGATTCAACACCCTCCAAAATAGTGGGATCACTAATTCCTAAAGTTGACACTCTTCCAAACCCACTTTAAATGATAGTATTATTCATACTCCAAAGGATATAAGTGAAGTTCACGGAGCATTCTACAATTAATATAGACTAACCAATATCCAAGCTCAAAATGTATAAGTGAAGCACATGAAGCATTCTATAAAACCATACTCAAAAGATTTAAGTGAAGCACAAAGAGCAATTCTATAAGATCATACTTAAAAGATTTAAGTGAAGCACCTGAAGTATTCTATAAATCAATGAAGATCTATCTCATGCTAGCATGGTTCTTAAAGGAAAAACAAAAACACAAAGGACACAAATCATGTGAAAAAAACAAAAACCGATATTTGTTGAAGAAGAAAGATGGGATGCCAACCGGGGCATCCCCAAGCTTAGATGCTTGAGTATCCTTTGAAATATTTACTTGGGGTGCCTTGGGCATCTGCAAGCTTGAACTCTTGCCTCTCTTTATTCTTCTCATATTGATAACTCCTCGTTCTTCGAACACTTCATCCACAAAAACTTAACAAAAACTTTGTGAGATCCTTTAGTGTAATAAAGAAAATCACTACCTTTAGGTACTGTAATGAACTCATTATTTATTTATATTGGTGTTAAACCTACTGTATTCCAACTTCTCTATGGTTTATAAACTATTTTACTAGCCATAGATTCATCAAAATAAGCAAACAACACACGAAAAACAGAATCTGTCAAAAACAGGACAGTCTGTAGTAATCTGGAAGTTTAGCAAACTTCTGTAACTCCTAAAATTATGAAATAAATTTGAAAATTTGAAATATTTGTACAGAAGTAATGTGCAAAAAGTTTCAGACCCATTTGACCTTCCAGTAAAAAATGTAAATTCATGCACTACAGCCAAAGTTTCTGTTTTTGTTCTGCACATAGTAAACAAGCAATCTAATCATCCTAAAACCAAAGCTTGGCACATTATTTTTATAATACAATGGATATATACAAGGGGATAATTTACAGAGAAACTTACATGAAAAATTCTACATTTTTTCCGTGAGCATGAGCACAAGTACTCAAGGTCAACCCTCACTTCTTCAATGCATCACTTTCCAATCACTTCTCTTTTTGAAAAACTTTTTAGGCATGAGAGGCAAGTAATTTTTTTTTTGTATTTTCATTCTTTTAATTTTTTTTGTATGTTTCACCCACAACTAAACAGAGACAAAAAGGAAAAACAAAATCTACTTAGTGAAGAAAGCAAACAAGCACACACGAGAATATCAACCCCACGCTATTGCTCCCCGGCAACGGCGCCAGAAAAGAGCTTGATAATCCCCAAGTGCAGGGAATCATCATAGAAATTTCCAAAGGTGGAAGTGATAAGTATGGAGTGTCGAACCCACAAGGAGCTAAATGTAAGATCAATATTCTCTCAAGCCCTATGTTCCACTGATACGACTCTACGTGCACCGAATGTTTGCTTCCAACTAGAAACAAGAAATAAAACTACGTTGTGGGTATGAAGAGGATAACTTTGCATGCTATCGGAGAGCTAAAATATAAAAGTAGGTGCTGTTATCATGAAGTTAGAATATATTACTGAATATTATAAATAGCGAGTGTGGAATAATGGTGGATCGGTGTGCGGAATTGTCCTAGGCAATTATTAACAAGACCGGTAGTCGTCATTGCAATTTCATATGAGGGAGAGGCACAAGCTAACATACTTTCTCTACTTGGATCATATGCACTTATGATTGGAACTCTAGCAAGCATCCACAAATACTAAAGATCATTAAGGTAAAACCCAACCATAGCATTAAAGCATCAAGTCCTCTTTATTCCCATACACAACAATCCCTCTTACTCGGGTTTGTGTTTCAGTCACTCACCAACCCACTATAAGCGAATCATGAACGTATTGCAACACCCTACAGCGGGAATCCCCCATGCTTGCGCGACACGGAGGGCACCATAGGACAGCACCAAAATAAAACATACAACTCGTACCAATCTATATCATCAATCAACCCAAGGACAAAAGATATCTACTCAAAACATCATAGGATGGCAACACATCATTGGATCATAATATGTAGCATAAAGCACCATGTTCAAGTAGGGATTACAGCGGGGTGCGGGAGAGTGGACCGCGTAAAAGAGATGAGGATGGTGATGATGATGGTGATGTTGATGAAGACGATCACCGCGGCGATGATTCCCCTCTCGATGGCACTCCGGTGCCACCAAGAGAGAGGAGGAGAGGTTCTCCCCCTTGTGCTTCCTCCTCCATGGCCTCCCCCCTAGATGGGGAAAGGTTCTCCCTCTCGTCCTTGGCCTTCATGGCGATGATGGCCTCTCCGGGATACTCCTCCATGGCTACCGGTGATGATGGCCCCCTCCGGCAGGGTGCCGGAGAGGGCCTAGATTGATTTCTCGTGGCTACAGAGGCTTGCGGCCGCGGAACTCCCGATCTAGGTTTCTTTCTGGAAGTTTGGGTATATATAGAAGAGTTTTGCGTTGATTTCACGTCAGGGAGGTCTCCGGGCTGTCCACGAGGCAGGGGGCGCGCCCCAGGGGGTGGGCGCGCCCCCCACCCTCGTGGGCAGCCCAGGACTCTTCTGGCCTGCTTCTGGTACTCCGTGGGCTTCTTCTGGTCCAAAAATGATCTCCATCAAGTGGCACGTCAATTGGACGCCGTTTGGTTTTCCTTTTCTGCAATACTCTAAAACAAGGAGAAAACAGAAACTGGCACTGGGCTCTAGGTTAATAGGTTAGTCCCAAAAATCATATAAAATATCATATAAATGCATATAAAACATCCTAGAAGGATAGTATAATAGCATGAATACTTCATAAATTATAGATACGTTGGAGACGTATCAGCCGACTGGACTGTGTCTGCTACCATGGATCTACTATGGATCCTATTCCGCGACTGAGATACTGCTGTGTTTTGTTCCCCTGCTGCCCGGAGTAAAGCCCTGATCTGCATCAAACCTCTGCTAGCTTCCGACTGGGAGGGCTGAATCGACTCTGCTATTCGGGCTGCAGCTGTGAGATTCTGAATCGGAGTTCGGTATACCTGAGTTGGAGGCGGAAAAAGTTGTCATCGACTGGACTCAGGAATCCACTGTCGAGCACGCTGGTCGAGTGCGTGCTGGAGATTCTCCAGTTGAGTGCGCTCAGCCAAGTTGGCCAGGCGCGCCTCCTCCAAGGCCCGGGCCTCGGGGTTTTCTCCAACGATAGGAGTGTGAAGCGCATCCATGTTACGGCGACGAAGCTCCTCCCTCTACTGCGAAGAGAGGGGCTCGGGGCGGTATTCCTCGTGGGCGTGCGACGGATCGCCTCCGCCATCGCCACCGTCGTCCCGGGGGAAGCCAGGAGGACTGCGCGGTCCGTTGACCATCATGACTTCTGCCGCGGGGTCGCTGCTGTCGCACTTGGATGCAGTCTCGACGGAGCCAGTCGAACAGGCCGTAAAGAGTTTCATCGGGCTCGATTGCCGTGACTTGCGGGGTGGCCAACTGGCGAGCCACCGCATGCCTCACCCACCGCTGGAGCCGCGACCGACCGGAACGCTTGCGCCGGCGAGCGGCGGGGAGCGAGGACGCCACAGGAGCCGGCCGATACTGAGTCGACGGCTGCCGCAGAAGGATGCCGCGGACGCACGCGCGAAAGTGCATTGCCCCACGGACGGGGAGCGCCTTGACATCAAGTGGAGCCTCTTGTAGCCAAGCGGAGTCGTCGGCGACGAACACGAGTGCGCCGAGATGGACCTCACGGCCCTCGGCCAACCCTCCGCCAGAAACCATGATGATGGGGATCAGAAAAATTGCAATTTCTCCAATAAGTCGTTAAGACACCTGCCCCACGGTGGGCGCCAACTGTCGTGGTACGAAGACTGACAGTAGAATAGGGGGGGGGGGGTAGTATGGAGAGGCAAGATCCTAGCTATGGCGAAGTTGTACACACGAGTTTTACGAGTTCGGGCCCTTCTCAGAAGAAGTAACATCCCTACGTCTCGGAGCCCGGAGGCGGTCGACTGGATTATGCGTATGTGTGTTTACAGGGGTGCGAACCCTTGTGCATGTGGAGGGGGGTGGCTTAGATAGAGTGCGCCAGGACCCCAGCCAGCCCACGTTACAAAGGGTTTAAGGTACATCAAGAGGGGGGCGCTACTGGTAACGCTAGTAATAAAGAGTCATAATGATCATTAAAGCTATGGAGTAATGTCCGACCGTTGCAGTGCGGAGTGGCTTTAGATCTTCTGGCGGTCGAGTGACTTTGAGTCTTTCGAGTGGAATGCTTCGTGGTCGAGTGGATGGTGACTCCTCTTCGAATGCTTCTAGTTTTAGGGTGATGACCTTGGGAAGGGTATCTAGGTCAGGTCTATGACCCTACCCTAGGTACATAGCTTCATCAAGCCTCGGCAACGAAGACTTTATCGTGCCTGAGGAACCTCTCGAGCAGGAGCGCTTTAAGCGCTGGCTAATAGCCACTGCAAGGAGCCTGAAAAAGAAGAAGTAGCAGCTTCAAGCTGATCAAGATCTACTCAACGACAGGTGGACTAATGTCCTGGCAGCCAAGGAATACGGCCTCGAGCGCCCAACCAAAAGTTACCCGAAGCGTAAACTTCTACCTCAGTTCGACGACGAGGCACTAGACCCCGTACCATCAGCGCGTAACGCGGCTGACCGACCACCACGTGGCCGGGACAAAACGACAACTCAAGCCGAACACCAGCCCATACCACCTCCCCGTAAAGGTAGAGACACAACAGCTTGGGATATACATATGACCTACGGCAGGACCTGGAAAATAGAGCAGGTTAGACCAGATCGATCTATGGATCGCGGGGGTGTGCCCCGACGCGCGACGACGACTATCTAGCCGGACGTGACAAGCATAACCACGTCCGGGCCGAAAACCGCAGACGGACTCCATCCGAGCTACGACGCGACTTGGCCCGATATAGAGGCGCCGCACACCCCCTCTGCTTCACTGACGAAGTAATGGAGCACGAATTCCCAGAAGGGTTTAAACCCGTGAATATCGAATCATATGATGGGACAACAGATCCCGCGGTGTGGATTGAGGACTTTCTTCTCCATATTCATATGGCCCGCGGCAATGATCTTCGTGCCATCAAATACCTCCCGCTAAAACTTAAGGGACCAGCTCAGCAATGGTTAAACATCCTGCCAGAAAACTCTATTGGCAGCTGGGAGGACTTGGAAGACGCCTTCCGCGACAACTTCCAAGGTACATACGTCTGACCTCCGGATGCCGATGACTTAAGTCACAAAGTACAACAGCCCGGAGAGTTAGCCAGGAAATTCTGGACCAGGTTCCTAACTAAAAAGAACCAGATCATCGACTGTCCGGATGCCGAAGCCCTAGCGGCCTTTAAGCATAGCATCGGAATAAGGAAGCCAAATAGCTAAAAAACGATAGTTTTGGTTTACTAGAACCATCCGCATATTGTTTCAGATCGGTGGAAACCCAATTCTTTTCCTCCCACTCTCACGAGTGGAACTACTCTGTCCCGAACAACGGTCAGTCGGTTTGGCCAGCAAAGGCAAGACGGAAAGCAAGCATTAAGTGAAGAAGCAAGGTCCAAACCGGAGAAAGAGCAAGAAAACGGATGCGCTAACGCGCCCAAATGGAACGGTCTTTATTTGTGTTGTTGGTTGGTCTTTCTCAATGTGGTCTATAGCACGAAAAACCGCCAAAATATAAAAGTATTTCCAAGGTTGCAGGGTATGATTGCTTCTTGGAGATTGACTCCTGCCGGTAAGTGCACACCCGCGACAAATGGCTCGCCCGACACCTCGGCCAAGAAAAGCCGAAGTCCATGGCAGCCCTCACATCACTTATGACCCGCTTTTGCGCGGGCGAAGATAGCTGGCTAGCCCGTATCAATAATAATGCAAGCGAACCTGGCACCTCTGAAGCCAGAAATAGCAACGGCAAGCCTCGACGCAACAGGCACAAGCGTCGAAGCAACAGTGACAATACCGATGACACGACGGTCAACGCCGGATTGAGTGGCTCCAAATCCGGCCAGCGGAAGAAGCCATTTAAAAGAAAAAATCTGGGCTCATCCATCTTGGACCGCATACTTGATCGTCCATGTCAGATCCACAGCACCCCCGATAAACCGGCCAATCATACCAACAGAAACTGTTGGGTTTTTAAACAGGCCGACAAGTTAAATACTGAGAACAAGGAGAAGGGGTCACAAAGTGAGGACGACAACAAGGAGCCCCGTCCGCTGAACACAGGGGGACAAAAGAAGTTTCCCCCAAGTTAAAATGGTGAGCATGATATACATTACCCATATCCCCAAAAGGGAGCGCAAACGCGCGCTCAGGGACGTCTATGCGATAGAGCCAATCGCCCCAAAATTTAACCCATGGTCGTCCTGCCCGATCACCTTCGATCGCAGGGACCATCCGATCAGTATCTGTCATGGTGGTTCAGCCGCACTAGTCCTCGACCCAATCATTGATGGATTCCACCTTACGCGAGTCCTCATGGACGGTGGCAGCAGCCTCAACCTGCTTTATCAGGATACAGTCTGCAAGATGGGCATCGACCCATCAAGGATCAAGCCCACAAAAACTACCTTTAAAGGAGTAATACCAGGTGTAGAAGCCCGCTGCACGGGCTCAATCACATCGGAAGTCGTCTTCGGATCTCCGGACAACTTCCGAAGCGAAGACTTGATCTTTGATATCGTCCCCTTCTGCACTGGCTATCACGCACTGCTCGGACGAACTGCATTTGCTCGATTCAATGCGGTGCCACACTATGCTTATCTCAAACTCAAGATGCCCGGACCATGCGGTGTCATAACGGTCAATGGAAACACGGAACGCTCCCTCCGTACCGAGGAGCACACCGCGGCCCTGGCAGCGGAAGTACAGAGCAGCCTTATCAAGCAGAATTTTAATTCGGCGGCCAAGCTCCCAGACACTGTCAAACGAGTCCGGACTACTCTGCAGCATGACAGCCCAGCTCGTCAGAAGCTCGACTAGCAATTCGGCCTTCGTCTCAGTCCCGACCAAATGGCGGCGTACGTACCGCGCGTACATAACTACGCACTCAAAATACCATGGGCAAAGACGGAGGCATGACTCGATTGTGGTCCATAATACGGCTCGACCTCCCCCAGGCACACGTACTTTTCCTTTTCTTTTTATCCTTTTTTGGTTTCTTTTCCACAGGCCCCTCACGACAGTCTGATCATCGATCCTTTCGAAGGATGGATATACCAAGGCGGCAAGCAGCATAGAGGTATGGGGGAATCTCTAGGTGGTCTTCTTGACGACCACTCTACATGTTTTCAGGACCCGCACACAGCTCCCCCTTGGTCTTGGCATGTTAAATAGCCCTGTTGCTTATCGCATTTTTTGTACAAATACGCTTTGCCGTATTAATCAAATTATAATGAAAACAGTTTGCGGCCCAACTTCTGTGGCACTGGCTTACTACTTCATTTTATTTCGCTATTCTTATAATTGCACCCGTACACTTTGGTACGCTTTCATTAGCCAGGGGCTTCATTGTGCTCCATACTACGGCAACAAAGTCCGAACACTTTTTACAGTACAGTTCAGCACCCCGAATTTTGCATTATATGCATCGGCTCCGAATCATGTCTTTGGTCAATAGTTGGGTTGCCCGGCTCCTGTGCTTACTACCTTATGTTCCGTCTGATCGGCTAGGGTAGTAAAGGGAGAACTACTGTGATTGTGTTTCAGGTTTATCCGGGTAAACACCTCAGTAGGGAAAGGCGAAAACTGACTGTCATGATGCGGCGAGAGCTGGTCAGCTATTCGAAGGTTAAAATCTCTTGTGATTTTTTCCTCATTATGTGACGGATCGGCCTCCACCCGATCAGGTGTCTACAGCACCCTAGTCCGGATTAACAAATACTAACTAGGGGCTGCGCCTACATTTCTATTGTCAAACTCCTATGGCTAAGTGAGGGTGATAAAGCCACATAGTCCGATTGCCTGGTTCGCTGCGCTAAACACCTCCTTCAAGGACCAAAACTCTTGGATCAAGAGTGTTTAGGTTTCAACCCGAACACCCCCGTACTACCTACGTGGGGGTTGAAGTCGACGACTAGCCAACTCTCAGATTCAATAGAACGGCCGCACAGGGGGCAAAATTTTAAAACAAACAACAAGCATTATATTACATATCGGCTTTGTTTCATGATACAGGACGGGATAACATGAATGTCTTCATTCAAAGATAATGTCTTTTGCACACTGGCCCTCTACAATGCGGGATCCCTTCAGGACATCATCAAAATACCACTCAGGCGTGCGGTGCTCCTTGCCCGCGGGCGGTCCCTCGGTCGCGAGCTTGACGGCGTCCATCTTCGCCCACTGCACCTTGACACGGGCGAAGGCCATCCAGGCACCTTCGATGCAGACCAACCGCTTGATGGCATCAAGCCGAGGGCAGGCATCGACCAGCCGCTTCACGAGCCCGAAGTAGCTACTGGGTATGGCTTCGGCAGGCCATAGACGGATTATCAAATCCTTCATGGCCAGTTCGGCCACCCTATGTAGTTCGGTCAGCTGTTTCAGCTGATCGCTAAAGGGCACCGGATGCTCTGGCCCAAGGTATTGCGACCAAAACAGCTTCTCCGTTGAGCTCCCCTCTTCGGCTCGGAAGAACTCCGCAGCATCAGCAACACTGCGTGGCAGATCCGCAAACGCTCCTAGAGAACTCCAAATCCGGGTCAGTAAGAGGTACCTTTTCTTCACATATTTGCTCTGCATAATAAAGGCCTTAGCCGCCGTGGTTTTCCTGGCCTCCTGGATTTCCTGGAAGGCACCCTGGGCTTCAACTCGGGCCTCTTGTGTGCTTTGGCGGCCCTTGGCAAGTTTGGACTCTTGGTCCGCAATATTGCGTTCCAAGGACTCGCATTTCTTTACGGCGTCCTGGAGCTCCTGCTGGACCTCCCCGACTCTGGCCTCGTGTTTTTCGCGGGCGGCTTGTTCCTTCGCCGCTTTCTTCTGGGCCTCGGCCAGCGCGTTCTTGAGGGACTCCACCTCGGTTGCAGCACCTACGAAATATCATGATAACATGATCAACACAAACAATTCATATTTTTTAGATCTGAATAGGCCATTGCATACCTTGCTTGTCCTCTAGTTGTTTTTCACACGGCCGAGCTCTTCCTCGGCCCGCTCCAGACTCTGCTTCAGTTTGGAGACTTCGACAGAGTGGGAGGTCGCAGCCAGCATCGACGCCTGCTTGTTTACATAGACATGTATGGTTAGTCTCCTGCGAAAATTATTTGATCCTCTATCCGGCTTTTCTTTTCGAACACCAGACAGAGTCTCAGGGGCTACAGTTTATACTATGACATTCTTTTTGCATAAATTACGTCGCATACCTTAAAGCCTGTTAGAAGGCTGGTGCAGGCTTCGGTCAGTCCGCTCTTAGTGGACTGAACCCTCTCAACCACCGTACCAATGAGGGTACGGTGTTCCTCAACAATGGAAGCACTCTGCAGTGCTTCCAATAAAGTATCCGGTGCCTCTGGATGGACAGAGGTCACCGGCGGAATAGGGGCACCTCCTTCTTTCAAAGGAGGCTGCTTGCCTAATTCCGGAGCCGTATGGGCCTCCGGAATAGTATTTGGCTGGGGGCCGAATTGGATATGGCCCCCAACGCCAGTCTCCGGGGGGATTTGCTCCCCCATGTGTCTGGCGGCCAAGGTATCACCCTCTGGCGCCACCCTGACGGCCTCCTGTATCTCTCCCTGGCCTAGGGAGGTCCTTCAGGACAGCACCTCGCCAGCCCTGAAAAGACAGATAGGGAAGCTCAGACATCTTCCTTGAATGTACAGGTGAAGGATACACCTTGAAATATGCTTACCGAACTTGCGGCATGGGCCAGGTTGTACCCACGGTCCTCGGTCGTCTGCGGCCACGTCTCATTGGCCTTAAAAAGCACCTTCCAGATGCCTTCGTGCGTGGAGCCGAAGAACTGCTGCAAGGTCTGGTGCTTGGCCGAATCGAACTCCCATATTTTGCAAGTCCGGCTTTGGCAAGGAAGGATCCGGCGAAAAAGCATCACCTGGATCACATTGACAAGCTTGATGTTCCTGTCCACCATGCTCTTGATGTGCATCTGCAGTGCTGACACCTCTTCCGACGACGCCCAGTCCAGGCCCTTCTCTAGCCAGGAGGTAAGCCGCATTGGGGCCCCGGGATTGAATTCGGGAGCCGCGGCCCAGGTGGTGTGGCGGGGCTCTGTGACGTAGAACCGCTGCTGCTGCCACCCTTTGACGGTCTCCACAGAAGTACCTTTGGGCCATGTGACGCTGGACATCTTGCTCACCATAGGGCCTCCGCACTCTGCGTGTTGACCACCCACCACCTTCGGCTTCACATTGAAGGTCTTCAGCCACAATCCGAAGTGGGGTGGGATGCGGAGGAAAGCCTCGTACATGACAATGAATGCCGAGATGTTGAGGAAGGAGTTTGGGGCCAGATCATGGAAATCTAGCCCATAGTAGAACATGAGTCCGCGGACGAATGGGTGGAGAGGAAATCCCAACCCGCGGACGAAGTGGGGGATGAATACCACCCTCTCGTGGGGCTTCGGGGTGGGGACGATCTGCCCCTTTGCCGGAAGCCGGTGGGCGATTGCCTGGGCCAAGTACCCCGCCTCCCGGAGCTTTGTAATGTCCTTCTCCGTGACGGAGGAGGCCATCTACTTGCCCTGCGCTCCAGATCCGGACATGGCTGGAGTGCCTTTTTGAGGCGGAAAGGATGGAAGCTTGGGCACTGGAGCTTGAGAATGGGTGGGCAGAGAGAAAGAAGGCATGGGTGAAAGGGTGAATCCTTATCTCTTTATAAAGGCAGTGAATATCAAGCGCCTCCCCATTCGCCTTAAAACTCGCCTATTCCCCAAGGGCCGTGCAGGCGGCGCGGTTGGATTACCCACGCCCGTATTGATGAGAATCCCGCAATAAGGGGACACGAACTCTGCTTCGACAAGACGTGCGAATGAAAACCGCATCTCGAAACATGGAGCGGGAGGCTAAAAAACGGTCCGAAATAATGACCGGGCAGAGACGTGGCGTCTCACTACAGAAGATGTCAGTAGATGGGACTTGTTAAATATTATACACTTTGCGGAGCTTGTTTTGCAGAGCCGGACACGTTCTCTGTGTTCGAAGACTACTTTGGAGTATTCGGAGGAGGAACCCGCCTTGCAGTGCCGAAGACGATCTGCGCGCGGGACACATTGTCATTGAAGCCTGGTTCAGGGGCTACTGAGGGAGTCCTGGATTAAGGGGTCCTCGGACGTCCGGCCTGTGTGACGTGGGCCGGACTGATGGGCCATGAAGATACAAGATAGAAGACTTCTTCCCGTGTTCGGATGGGACTCTCCTTTGCGTGGAAGGCAAGCTTGGCGTTCGGATATGAAGAGTCCTTCCTCTGGCAACCGACTCTGTATAACCCTAGGCCCCTCCGATGTCTATATAAACTGGAGGGTTTAGTCTGTAGAGGCAATTAGAATCATACATGCTAGACATCTAGGGTTTAGCCATTACGATCTCGTGGTAGATCAACTCTTGTAATCCTCATATTCATCAAGATCAATCAAGCAGGAAGTAGGGTATTACCTCCATCAAGAGGGCCCAAACCTGGGTAAACATCGTGTCCCCCGCCTCCTGTTACCATCGACCTTAGACGCACAGTTCGGGACCCCCTATCCGAGATCCGCCGGTTTTGACACCGACAGCATCATCCCTTCCTCTTTGGGGAAATACCGACGTAGATTTAAGCGACATCAAAAGGAATTTCTGGCGCCGTTGCCGGGGAGGATCTTCAACATATACCAGGTTCCTAATCACAAATCTCATCTCCTCACAATTTACATTATTTGCCATTTGCCTCTCGTTTTCCTCTCCCCCACTTCACAAAAATTTGCCGTTTTATTCGCCTCTCTTTTTCATTTGCCGTTTTCTTGCCGGGTCTATTTTTGAGTGCAATCTTGTTGTGTGGTCATCACGACTCAAGAGAACACCAAGTTATGTGATTTCTCAAATAGCAACAACAATGATTTTATTGGCACTCCGATTGCTCCTCCCGCCACTAGTGCGGAGTCTTGTGATATTAATACTGTTTTGCTGAATCTTGTTATGAAAGATCAATTTCCGGTACTCCTATTGAGGATGCCGCGTCCCATCTTAATACCTTCGTGGAATTATGCGATATGCAAAAGAAAAAAGATGTGGACAATGATGTGGTGAAGATGAAATTATTTCCGTTTTCTTTGCGTGATTCTGCAAAAATTTGGTTCTCTTCTTTACCTCGCAATAGTATTGATTCTTGGAATAAGTGCAAAGATGCTTTTTACCACTAAGTATTTTCCTCCCGCAAAAATTATTTCCCTTAGAACCCAGATCATGAATTTCAAGCAACTTGAACATGAGCATGTTGCACAATCTTGGGAAAGGATGAAAATGATGCTAAGGAATTGCCCAACTCATGGGTTAAATCTTTGGATGATCATACAAAATTTTTATGCGGGATTGAATTTTGTTTCTCGTAATCTTTTAGATTCCGCCGTGGGTGGGACTTTTATGGAAATTACTTTGGGTGAAGTCACCAAATTGCTTGATAATATCATGGCAAATTATTCACAATGGCATACCGAAAGAGCTCCTACTAGTAAAAAAGATAATTCGGTTGAAGAAATTTCTTCTTTGAGTGAAAAGGTTGATGCTCTTATGAAATTGGTTGCTAGTAAAAGTGCTCCTATTGATTTTAATGATATGCCTTTGTATACTTTGATTGAGCAAAATAATGATGCCATAGATGTGAATTTTATCTCTCGAAATAATTTCAATAACAATGCTTATAGAGGTAATTTTAATCCTAGGACTTTTTCTAGTAATTCCTCTAAAAATTATGGTAATTCCTATGGAAATCAATCTTATAATAGTAATAGGAACACCTCTCATCTTGGGAATAATATTAAAGAATTTATCAACACGCAAAAAGTTTTCAACACTTCCATAGAAGAGAAGTTGAGTAAGATTGATGATTTCTCTAGAAGTGTTGATATAATTGCTCATGATGTGGAAAATCTCAAGATGAAATTTTTTGTGCCTAAAGTAGATGAATCAATTAAATCTCTTTATGTTTCTATGGATGAAAGTAAGAAAAGAACCGCTATGCTTAGAGCTAAAAGAGTATTTTTAGAGAAAGCGTTTTCTAGTGATTTCTTTCGCAAAAGTGATGGAGATCTTAAAATGATTGGTGTATCTTCTATTGATTCCCTGTTTAGTAAAGTTAAGATTGATGAAAAGGGACTGGAGAATAGTGAACTTTAGGTAGAAGGCGTCCCAATATTTCGGAGGGTGTAAATCTTGTTGAGAAAATTGATGAAAGTGGGTTTGAAGAGGTCAAAGCTTTAACTAGTGATGTGCCCACTCTTTTGGATTACAAAGACTTTAATTATGATAGTTGCTCTTTTATTGATTGTATTTCTTTGTTGCAATCCATGATAAATCCACCCCATGCTTATGAACAAAATAAGGCTTTTACTAAACATATTGTTGATGCTATGATGAAAGCTTTGGAAGAAAAGTTGGAATTAGAAGTATCAACTCCTAGAAAATTGCATGATGAATGGGAACCTACTATCAAAGTCAATATTAAAAATTATGAGTGTTTTGCTTTGTGTGACTTGGGTGCTAGTGTTTCCACAATTCCGAAATCTTTATGTGATGTGCTTGGTCTCACTAATCTTGAAGAATGTTCTTTGAATTTGCACTTGGCGGATTCTACTATTAAAAAGCCAATGGGAAGAATTAATGATGTTCTTATTCTTGCAAATAGGAATTATGTGCCCATAGATTTTATTGTTCTTGATATTGATTGCAATCCGTCTTGTCCAATTATTCTTGGTAGACCGTTTTTACGCACCATCGGTGCCGTGATTGATATGAAAGAAGGCAATATTAAGTTCCAATTTCCTTTGAGGAAGGGTATGGAACACTTTCCTAGAACAAGAATTAAGCCACCTTATGAATCAATCATGAGGGCATCTTATGGATGTTGAACCAAAGATGACAATACTTAGATCCTTGCTTTAAGCCTAGCTAAGGGCGTAAAACTATAGCGCTTGTTGGGAGGCAACCCAACGAATAAATTTTATTTTTGATTTTTGCTTTCTGTTCTTGAGTGTTAGCACAGTTATGCTACTGTTATGATTGTGTTTTTTGTGTTTTAATTAGTGTTTGTGCCAGGTAGAACCGATAGGATCTTCTTGGGTGATGGTTGTTTGATCTTGCTGAAAAAGACAGAAACTTTGTGCTCACGAAAATAATTCTCATTTTTTATAAGAAAGTGCCTTTTCCCTGATTCTTTTTGCATAAGATTATTATACAAATTGCTCAGGTCGTCCTATTTTCTCAGAATTTTTCCAGTTCCAGAAGTTTTCGACAAAGTCAGATTGCTACAGACTGTTCTGTTTTGACAGATTCTATTTTATTTGTGTTGTGTGCTTATTTTGATGGCTCTATGGTTTTCTTTGATGAGTTTTTGCCATAGAGAAGTTGGAGTATAGTAGATATAATACAAAAACAAAATATGAATTGGTTTGATACAGTACTTATACTAGTGGTTTTCTTTCTTACACTAACGGATCTCAGAGAGGTTTTGTTGAGTTTTGTGTGATTGAAGTTTTCAAGTTTTGGGTTATCTTACAATGGATGAAGGAAGGATGGAAGAGCCTAAGCTTGGGGATGCCCCGGCATCCCAAGCTATTATCCAAAGATGAGCAACCAACTAAGCTTGGGGATGCCCCCGAGTGGCAACCCCTCTTTCTTCTAACGACCATCGGTATTTTACTCGAAACTATATTTTTATTTGTCACATGATATGTGTTTTGCTTGGAGCGTCTTGTATGATATGAATCTTTGCTTGTTTTATTTTGTGTTTTAAGTCATCAATCCTTGCTGGACACACCTGTTTGAGAGATCCAAAATTATGTCATGACTTGTTAGAATTGCTCTCTATGCTTCACTTAAATTCTTATGAGTTATGGACTTGCTCTAGTGCTTCACTTATATGTTTTTGAGCACGGTGTGCTTTAGTATTTTTGAAGAAATGCTCTCTTGCTTCACTTAGATTTATTTGAGAGTTAGTAAAATTTTCAAGAAATTCTCTCTTGCTTCACTTAAATTAATTTGAGAGAAATAAAAATTATTATGCTCATGATCTTCACTTATATTTGTTGGAGCTTGTCAAAAGCAACACATGAAAATTAGTCCCAAAGTGATAAGTATCCAAGAAGGATATAATAAAAACTTTCATGAGGATCATTGGACAAAATAAACTTGATTCTTAGTAATAGTTTTGAGATATGATGATATGATATGTGAGTTATGTTGGTGAGTAATTATGCTTTAGTAAGAATATTGGTGTTAAGGTTTGTGATTCTCTATGCAAGTACGAAAGTCAATAGTGATGCAATGAAATTATATCCTACTTGTGGTGCATTATTTGGTGTTATTTATGCTTAATGCTTGCTTATGAGATTATCCGTTTCTTCGTTGGTCGCTTCTCAATCTTTTGCTAGCCTTCATTTTGCACCAAGTATGATCTCTACTTGTGCATCCAAAAACCTTTAAACCAGTATTGCCACATGAGACCACTATATCTACCTATATGCGGTATTTTTTTGCCGTTCTAAGCAAATTTGTATGTGCCACCTCTAATTTTCAAAATAAACTTCTCTTTTGTGTGTTTGTTTCGCTCGCGGAGAGGTGAGGGGTGGCTAATATTTTCCATGCTAGATGTGTTATTCTCACGATGAGTGTTCATTCACTTGTCATTGCACGAGAGTAAGACAAAGGTATTAGGGATGCCCAGTCCCGAAATGCAAAAAAAAAGAATTTACTTTATGTTGTCAAATAATGAATTCCTTGGAAAGTGTTGGTATGGAGGGCACCCGTGGATACGGTTAGCCATGGAAAGTGAAAGTATGGTGGAAAAAGGAATAAACTTTATTTTCTGTTTGGGAACCACCTATGATATATCTAGCATGGAAAGTGTTGGGAACTCTATGTCATTTTTGTTGGTGGGATGGATACACCTCCCAAAATGTTTTTATCTCTAAGTTTTTCGCTTTGAGCTCTGGCACCTCTACAAATCCCTACTTCCCTCTGCGAAGGGCCTTTCTTTTAATTTATGCAATTTTTATTTTTGAATTTGAGTCTCCATTTCTCTTATAAAAGCACCAACTAGGAGGCAATATGATCGTACTTAAGTATTTGGTGTAGCTAATATTCGAGTGTGTTTCATGAATGGATCAATGGTTGAGCATGATGGGCTAGGGATAACTTATTTTACCGTTGATATTTTGAAAGACATGGTTGCTTGTTGATGTGCTTGAGTATCTAAAGTATCATGTCAAAACTAGACTATTGCTTTGAACAACTAAAAGTCCAAATGTCCATGCTATAAAGAAAAGAAATATGATATGACATGTTAGGCATCATTCCACATCAAAAATTCTGTTTTATCACTTACCTACTAGAGGACGAGTAGGAGTTAAGCTTGGGGATGCTGATACGTCTATGAAAGTGCGTTATATCGACTAGAGGGGGGGTGAATAGGCGATTTTTATGAATTCTTCACTGAGGAATTTCAGGGAGAGGAAATTCCTAAGCGAAGAACTACTTGCAGCGGAATAAGTACTCAGATGCAAACATAACAGAACATAAGCATGGTCATCATGATGAAATGAAAACAAGCACAGAGTACGGAAAGCGTAAACACAGGATAAGCAGGAAGAAGACAAACATACTGAAGAAATTGAACTCAGGAAATTGAGAAAGTCTTCAGTCAAAGTCTTTAAACAGATATGAACAAGTGCACAACACATTAATGAGGAAATGAAAGAGTTGAGGAAATAGAACCTGTTGGCTTGGTGAAGACAATGATTTGGTAGACCAGTTCCAACTGTTGTGACAGCTGTACGTCTGGTTGGAGCGGCTAGGTATTTAAACCTGAGGACACACAGTCCTCACCATATTCTCCTTGAGCTAAGGTCACAGACCTTGCCCAATCACTTGTGTTAAGTATTCAGGTGACTTCCAAACCTTCACAAACTCGGTCACTCGGCGATCCACAATTTCCTCTTGGATGCTCTGGACCATCACGCCTAACCGTCTGGAAGATGCACAGTCTTCAAAGGTAACAAGTGTCCGATCCACGAAGGATCAATCTCTTTACTGATGCTCAATCACTTTGGGTTTGTAGGTGTTTGGGTTTGGGTTTCCTCACTTGATGATTTTCGCTCAAAGTCCTCGGAGGATGGGATGCTCTCAAATGACAAGTGTCAGTTTCTCTCCGAGCAGCCAACCAGCTAGTGGTTGTAGGCGGCAGCTATTTATAGCCTAGGGAGCAACCCGACATGATAAGACATAAATGCCCTTCAAAGATATGACCGTTAGGTGGGTAGATATTTTGGGACAGCTAGCGCATAGCACAGCAACGGCCGGAAATTTGAGTCTCAAATTCCTCAGGGCTATCATGTTCCTCACTTGTAGGCAATCCGCACTGGCGAATTCCTAACTCCTCAGTCAGAACAAATTCCTCAGGGACCAGAAGAACTTCGTCTCTGTCACTGAAGAAATTGACTGAACTGTATGAGATTTACAATGGCTTCACCCGAAAGGATTGGTAGGTGTAGGATTTTGAGATGAGCATCACTTGGAAACTTTTCCTTAGTTTTTCCTCGACCCCCTTTAGCAGTACGGTGTTTCCTATGACTCAAGAAAGAGAAAATGAAACTACGAAAACAAAAGTCTTCACGCTTCATGTTCCTTGTATGAATATCAAGTCTTCATGGTCACACCAATTTCTTCACTTTCAAAGTCTTCAGAAAGTCTTCAGAAATCCAAAGTCTTCAGTCGAAGACATTCATTTTTAGGGGTCGACTTTCTTTGTAAATACCAAACTCCTCATAGACTTATAGACCTGTGTACACTCACAAAAACATTAGTCCCTTAACCTATACGTCTTCAATACACCAAAATCACTGAGGGGCACTAGATGCACTTACAATCCCCCCTTTTTGGTGATTGATGACAATATAGGTTAAGTTTTCAACGGGGATAAAACATATGAAGTGTAAATAATGATATTGAGGAATTTGATTGCAAGATATAGAAGAACTCCCCCTGAAGTTGTGCATAGTGAGGAATTTGCTTTTGAAGCAATGCACACTTGAAGAGTAGAATCTTGGAGATCTCCCCCTATATCTTATTCTTCAGTCGGCTGAGCAGCAGGCCTCAGCCTGAGGAGATTCATGTTGCGTTGGGGCTGCAACATTTGAGGTGAATTCCTTGGTCAAGTTGACGAATCTGACTTTGGCTCCAAGCCAGTCAGCATAGTAGCGATCAAATTCATCACTAAGATTCTTGATCTCTGATTGCAGAGCGACAAGTTCTTTAGGTGAAAGCTTCAAGATGTTTTGCTTCAGAAAGCGCTCTTTCTTGTACTGTGCTTTCTTCACCTTCCTCCCCTATTCATATTTCCATTTCTCCTCACCAATGAAGGTAGTCAACATATGACTTTGACCAAGAGTGAGGTTCATCTCAGGCAGAGGTGTGTTGGGGTCCTTGTGCCACAGGTCGATGAAGTCGAGGATCAACTTTGGATCCAGCATCAATGGCACAATACTGCCTTTGGCTCTAGCGGCCCTTTGCTGTCTGTCTCTGATGATTTCGGCAAGTTCCTCATCATCAGCTTCGTCATCATCGGACGGTACTTGAAAGGCGACCTGCTTCTTGTGTGGACTTGGTCTAGTGCCTCATACATCAGTGGCCTTAGTCTTCAGCAGAGTGGTGCCTGTTGAGGAATTTGGAGGAGCTGAAGAACTTGCAGAGGCTCCTGAGGCAGTAGATTTTCCTAAGGTCCTTTGGCACGAGGCGAGATGCACAGGTGCTGAGGACTTTGTCGGAGGAGCTGAGGACTTGGAAGGAGCTGGAGCAGCATGAGGGATTTGCTGTGAGGGCTTTGCAGAACTGGGCCGTGAGGGCATTGCTAAGGATCTTGGACGTGAGGGCATTGAAGCAGAGGCACTGGGCTTGTGTGCCGGCTTCTTGGGCATGGCCTTCTTAGGCTTGCTTGCAGAGGCCTCAGCAGTGGCAGCAGCAGAATCTTCATTAAATTTCTTCACTGCCTCTTTAGCCATTTTGGCCAGTTTAGCTTGACGGTTGGCCCATTCCTTGGGAAATTCCTCACCTCTTCTGATGCTTGAGGGATCAGCAACTTGGCCTGGTGCCAAGGGAGGTCTTGGGCATGGAGGGTGTACTGCGAATTTCTTCATGTACTTGGGAGTTACATATCTGTACTCCCTCCATTCTCTCGCCCATCTCCTCTCTATCCTCTGAATGCGCACTTTGCGCTCATTCTTTGTTTCATGAGGAGGAGTGCAGTACCCTGCATAGATGTCATCAGGAATCTCAAAAGCATTGTTGACTTCCAATTTCTTTCCTCCCTTCTGACGTTTCTTGCCATCTGCCATTTTCTTCAGCTGAGGATTTTGAACTATTGAGTTCTCTGAAGAGGTATGCAACTTTTCTTCGAGGAACGCTGCAAATGAGTTAAGTTGATGAGAACCTAGTGATTCAGCTGCGGACGTGTGTACCTGTGAACGGAGTATAGGTGCGGAGAATTTGGAGAGATCATATGCATTCTCAGAAGTTTTTGCAAAAAGAGTAAGTTTGAGGAATTTGACCAGATTAGTCTTGAGGAATTTCACTAAGCGTTCTTTGACTTAGGTTCATGAGTTGTACAGATTGAAAATCCACACAATTGAGGAATCTTGAAGAAAAATGTTGCTTAGGGAAACAGATCAAGAACATATGTTATGTGAGGTGTTTAGTGTGTGAAGATTTGAAAAATAAACACCTTTTGAAGATTTTGTAGAAAACATCAGAATCAACAAGGGCAGTAAAAGTAACTTTTAATTACCCTTGATGAAGAACACGATGAACTGTGAAGTGTAGATTTAGAAGTTCGTCAGTTCAGATCTTCCACGCCCTAACTTGGCAGAGGAAGACAGCTACGGCGGCGGCGAAGTGAAGAAATCCGCGGCCGGCGTGAGTACGACGGTGACGAGGTCAAGGCAGCGAAGCTCTTCCTCACCGGCAACGATGGAAGTACCAGCGGCGCTAGGTTTTGAGAGCTCGAGCGAGGGAGTGAGCTCGAGCGGAGTAAAAACAAAGTGAGGAGGGAAGGGGTATTTATAGCCGAGGTGAAAAACCGCTCGCCCGAGGAAATTGGACGAACGTGCCCCTGACCCTTCTCATTCGCATGACATGTGTCACCCACGTACTGTGAGGTGGCGATCGTGCGTGATCTTGGGTGAATAGATAAATCCATCATGGAATGTGGAACGGTTTGAGCGGCAACAGCCGAAAATTCAGATATGAAAATTTTAAAGTTTTCGTTCGCAAATTCTTCAGCTGGCAAGGACACAATGAAGATTTTGAACGAGTTTCAAATAGAACACATATGAAGAATTTGTGAATAGACTGGGTTGAGTTTAGCATAGAGGGGGAAGGGTCCGATCACATTCACTTAGCAGAAAAGGCAACATGAAGAATTAGCAATAAGTGAATGTTGTAGAGGACATAAACTCATATATTTATATATAGCCAATGAAGAACAACAACGGAAAGAGTGAAGACATTGCAAAGTTGAAGAAATTTAACAACTGAGGAATTTCAAAAATGAAGAAAAACTCAAATTGAAGATTTTCAACTTTTGGTGGTGGCATGACCCACCGTATAAGAATGATGATTTCAGACACCACGTACAATTGTCGTAGGGTTCTGAGAATCAAATTCTTCGTAAATTTCTTCACACTTAGAGTGTTAGTATTCATTGATTGAAGAAAAACGTTTCTTCGTGTGTTGCACATCTAAGTCATCAATTTTGCATAAGTGTTAGGATGTGTGTCCTTTTCAAAGGACATCCGAAGATTCTAGGATATTTAGCTCACACCGCAACTTGCTAAATCTCTTCTCATCTAAGGGCTTTGTGAAGATATCGGCTAGCTGTTCTTCAGTCTTCACATGCTCAATAGAGATGTCGCCCTTCAACACATGATCACGAAGAAAATGATGACGAATCTGAATGTGCTTTGTCTTCGAGTGCTGAACTGGGTTATGAGCAATCTTGATGGCACTCTCATTGTCACAATAGAGTGGCACATTCTTCACATTGATGCCGTAGTCCTTGAGGGTTTGCTTCATCCATAGCAATTGAGCACAGCACGATCCAGCAGCAATGTACTCAGCTTCAGCAGTAGAGAGTGATACACAGTTCTGTTTCTTCGAGGACCAACATACCAAGGATCATCCGAGGAAATGACATGTGCCTGAGGTTGACTTGCGGTCCACACGATCACCAGCATAGTCAGAGTCTGAATATCCAATGAGATCAAAAGCCGAGCCCTTGGGATACCATAATCCAAGTGTTGGTGTGTGAGCTAGATATCGAAGAATATGCTTCACAGCCTTATGGTGTGATTCCTTCGGTGTAGCTTGAAATTGGGCACACATGCAAACACTAAGCATAATATCTGGCCTAGATGCACATAAATACAATAAAGAGCCAATCATGGAGCGGTATACCTTTTGATCATAGTCAATACCATTTTCATCAGTGCATAGATGGCCATTTGTGGGCATAGAGATTTTGACGCCTTTGCAATCTTGCATGCCGAATTTCCTCAATACATCCTTGAGGTATTTCTCCTGAGATATGAAGATGCCATTGTGCTGTTGACGAATCTGAAGACCTAAGAAGAATTTCAATTCTCCCACATAGACATTTGATATTCTTCACTTATCATATAGGCAAATTCATCACTGTAACATTGGTCAGTACAGCCAAAGATAATATCATCAACATATATTTGGCACACGAATAATTCATCATCATAGGTTTTGGTGAAAAGAGTTGGGTCAAGTGAACCGGGTTTGAAGCCTTTCTTCATGAGGAATTCCTTCATGGTATCATACCACGCCCGAGGGGCCTGCTTGAGGCCAAAGAGGGCCTTATTGAGCCCGAAGACTTTGTCAGGATGCTTTGGATCTTCAAAACCTGGGGGTTGAGCAACATATACTTCTTCCTCAAGCTTACCATTGAGGAATGCACTTTTCACATCCATTTGATATAAGATGATATTATGATCGTTAGCATAAGCAAGTAACATGCGAATAGCCTCAAGTCTAGCAACAGGTGCAAAAGTTTCATCGAAATCAATTCCTTCAACTTGTGTGTAGCCTTGAGCTACAAGCCGTGCCTTATTCCTCACAACAAGGCCATTTTCATCTTGCTTGTTGCGATAGATCCATTTTGTGTGATGATATTGTGCTTGCGAGGGTCTGGACGTTTGACCAGTTCCCAGACGTTGTTGAGCTCGAATTGATGTAATTCCTCTTGCATAGCTTGAATCCATTAAGGCTCCAGAAATGCTTCATCTACCTTAGTGGGCTCTGTGATAGAGACAAAAGCAAAGTGCCCACAAAAGTTAGACAAATGTGAAGCTTTTGAGCGTGTGAGAGGACCTGGTGCGTTGATGTCGCTGCTAGTTTTCTCAATTTGCACTTCATTTGCAACGCGAGGATGAGCGGGTTGTCGTCGAGGAATTTGATCAGCATTTTCTTCAGCACCATTTTCCTCAGGTGCATCAGCGTGATGTTCTTCACGTTCTGGAATGACTTCTTTAGCAGATTCTTCGGTAGGAATGACATCCTCAGTAGCCTTAAACTTGATGGTTTCCTCAGGTGACTTTTCATCTAGCACAGGAGGTAGGTGCTCTCTTTGCGAGCCATTAGTTTCATTGAACCGCACATCTACAGTTTCAACAACTTTGTGGTGAACATTGTTGAAGACTCTGTAGGTGTGCGAGTCCTTTCCGTAACCAAGCATAAAACCTTCATGTGCTTTCGGTGCAAATTTAGAATTGTGATGAGGATCTCTAATCCAACATTTTGCACCGAAGACTTTGAAATAACTCACATTGGGTTTCTTGTCAATGAGGAGTTCATATGCAGTCTTCTTGAAGAATTTGTGAAGATATACCCTGTTGATGATCTGGCACGCAGTATCAATTGCCTCAATCCAGAAATGACGAGGTGTCTTGTATTCATCAAGCATAGTGCAAGCCATCTCAACAAGAGTCCTGTTCTTGTGCTCCACGACGCCGTTCTGCTGAGGAGTATAAGGAGCAGATAACTCATGAGTAATACCAAGTTCATCAAGATAGTCATCAAGACCAGTATTCTTGAACTCAGTTCCGTTGTCACTTCTGATGTGCTTGATCTTCACTCCAAAGTTGGTTGAAGCCCTTGAGGAAAATCATTTGAAGACTTCCTACACTTCACGTTTGTAAGTGACGATATGTACCCATGTGTAACGAGGGTAATCATCAACAATAACAAAGCCATATAGAGATGCTTCATTAGTGAATGCATAACAATGGTTAGGACCAAAGAGATCCATGTGAAGCAATTCAAATGGTCTAGCGGTTGTCATGATAGTCTTCGCGGGATGCTTGGCCTTGGTCATCTTTCCAGCTTCACAGGCTCCGCACAGGTGATCCTTGAGGAATATGACATTCTCAATGCCAATGACATGCTTCTTCTTTGCGAGCGTGTGCAAGTTCCTCATGCCAGCATGACCAAGTCGTCGATGCCATAGCCAGCCTTCTGAAGCTTTTGCAAGTAGACATATAGCTGGTTGTGGTCCTGTAGAGAAATCAACAATATACAGATCTCCTCTCCTAAATCCTTCGAAGACTTTGGAATGCTCAGCTTCCATGATCACAACACAACGATACTTGCCAAAGATAACGACCATATCAAGATCACAAAGCATTGAGACTGACATGAGGTTGAATCCTAAGGCTTCGACAAGCATGACTTTGTCCATGTGTCGATCCTTTGAGATCGCAACCTTACCTAGACCCAATACCTTGCTTTTTCCTTTGTCAACATAGGTGATATGCTTCAGATGTGATGGAGATAAGGGAGCATCCATCGATAGATTCTTGTCACCAGTCATGTCATTTGTACATCCACTATCGAGGACCCACTCAGTGGCTTTGTGTTGATCATCCTGCAGATGAATTAGTGCAGCTTACGAACTCATATACTTCATCAGTGAAGAATATGACATCAGTTTCATCAAGAAATAGAACAGATAAAGCAGTATGAGGACGTGAGAAATGAAAGTTCATTTCTTCATGATTAGCTTGCATCCTTTCAAGCATCTTCAGGTCTCCAGCAAATTCTGCAGACGTTTAAGCACGTCTGGAGACCTGACCCTGCATAAGAGATTAATTTTTTTTCTTCACCACCCACATCTGAAGGGGTGGCAAAGAGTTCATCATTCTGCGGGCTCCATAAGAGAACAGTGACATAGAAGCCAGTCCACTTCGTTTCACATAAGAGGACTTAGGGTAAGCATATGAATAAGCAGAGAAATTCTTTGGGGACTTATGAACATAATGGTTAGAAGAATACTGCTCATATTCATAGCCCTTAGATCTTCCCTGCAAAACAGAAGTGTTAGCACGATGATGTTCATATGAGGACTTTGATCCTTTTGAGGAATTTGATCCACGTGAGGAATTCGGTCCGTATGAGGACTTGGATCCATATGAAGAATTTGATCTGGGGTTCCTATTCTTCATAGGTGGTGTCATGATGACATTCACCTGAAGACTTTCAAGGCACCTTTTGAGAACCCAGATTTTCTTCATAGGGGAACCGTTCCTGTAGTTAGTGCCAACATATCTAGCAAATACTTCACCATTCTGATTTTTGAACAATTTATAGTTGGAGTCAAATGACTCATCAGAAGAATGAGGAGATTCACATGTAAAGCCAGATAGAGTAGATGGATCTACTAGAGGTTCCTTTGCAGCAACCCATGAGGTTTTGGGAACTGCTCAGGCTTCCAGTATGTTCCATCAGCATTGAGTTTCCTCTCAAAGGCAATACCCTCTTTCCTAGGGTTCCTGTTGAGGATCTGCTTTTTAAGGACATCACAAAGAGCCTGATGCCCTTTGAGGCTTTTGTACATGCCTGTCATATACAATTCCTTCAGCCCTACATTGTCAGTGATACTAGCAATATCCTCAGATGAGGAATTGGTGATAGCAGAGGCAGGTGAAGAATTTGTAGCAGTAGAAGCATTTGAACTTTCAGGTGAAGAATTAGCAGATTCACGTTCAATGCACTTCAAACATGGAGGAATGAATTCTTCCTAAGCAGCGCTGATTTGTTGAGCAAGTAATGAAGCAGTTGAACTTTCAGGTGAATATCTTCATAACTCACCCTTAGCTTCTCAAGATCTTGCTTTCTTTGAATAAATTCATAAGAAAGCTTCTCATGATCAGATAAGAGAGTGTTATGATGACTTTGAAGGTTGTCAAACTTAGACTGAAGTCTCTGAAGATTTTCAGTCAAGGTTTTAGTGCGATCCATTTCTTCACCCAACATATCATCACTTTTGTCTAGCATATTTTGAACCTTTTCAAAAGCCTTTTGTTGTTTCACAGCAATCTTAGCAAGTTTAGAGTAGCTAGGCTTGAGGTTTTCATCAGATTCATCCTCACTTGATTCAGAGGAGGGATATTTGAGTACCTTGGCACCCTTAGCCATGAAGCAATAGGTGGGAGCGTAGTCATCATCGCCTTCGTCAGCATTGTTGGTGAAGCCATTTTCTTTAGAATTGAAGATCGACTTGCTGACAAACGCAGTAGCGAGGGCTAGGCTCGCCACTCCAGATTCTGACTCCTCAGATGCCTCCTCTTCCTCATGTTCATCAGATTCAGCTTTAGAGTCCATTTCCTTGCCAATGAATGCCCGAGCCTTCTTGGAGCTGCTCTTCTTGTGAGATGAAGACTTCGAGGATTTTGATGATGAGGACTTTGAAGATTTCTTCTTCTTCTTAGAGTCATCAGAATTGTAATCCTTGTATTTCTTCTTTGATTCCTTTTCCCACTGAGGACAGTCTTGAATGTAGTGACCGGGTTTCTTGCATTTGTGGCACAGTCTCTTTTTGTAGTCACGGGATGAGGAATCATCACTTCTTGAGGATTTTCCAAAGCGACCACGTCTTGAGAACTTATGGAATTTCTTCACGAGCATTGCTAGCTCCTGGCTCAGTTCTTCAGGATCACCAAGGCTGCTACCAGAATCTTCACCTTCAGATTCAGACACCGCCTTTGCCTTCAGAGCACGTGATCTGCCATAGCTCGGTCCATAGAGATCTCTCTTCTCAGCAATCTGGAACTCATGAGTGTTTAGCCTCTCAAGGATATCAGCGGGATCAAGTGACTTGTAGTCTCCACGTTCTTGTATCATCAGTGCCAGAGTGTCAAATGAGGAATCAAGCGATCTCAGCAATTTCTTCACCACCTCATGGTCGGTGATGTCAGTGGCACCAAGTGTTTGAAGCTCATTTGAGATGTCAGTGAGGCGATCGAAGGTTTGCTGAACATTTTCATTGTCAAGTATTTTGAAGCGGTTGAAGAGATTGCAAAGAACGTCAACTCGAGAGTCACGCTGTGTTGAGACTCCTTCATTTACTTTGGACAACCTATCCCAGATAAGCTTAGCAGTTTCCAAAGCACTCACTCTTCCATACTGCCCTTTACTCACATGGCCACATATGATGTTCTTCGCTTGAGAATCGAGTTGCTAGAATCTCTTCACATCAGCAGCACTCACAGAAGGTGTGACAGAGGGAACACCATTTTCCACAACATACCAGAGATCGTTATCAATTGCCTCCAGATGCATTCGCATCTTGTTCTTCCAGTAGGGGTAGTCCGTCCCATCGAAGGTACGACACCCAGCAGAGACCATGATCATGCCTGCGGTCGACATAATTAAAACTCCAGGCGGTTAAACCAAAATCACACAGAACAAGGGAGTACCTTGCTCTGATACCAATTGAAAGTGCATTATATCGACTAGAGGGGGGATGAATAGGCGATTTTTATGAATTCTTCACTGAGAAATTTCAGGGAGAGGAAATTCCTAAGCGAAGAACTACTTGCAGCGGAATAAGTACTCAGATGCAAACATAACAGAACATAAGCATGGTCATCATGATGAAATGAAAACAAGCACAGAGTACAGAAAGCGTAAACACAGGATAAGCAGGAAGAAGACAAACAGACTGAAGAAATTTAACTGAGGAAATTGAGAAAGTCTTCAGTCAAAGTCTTTAAACAGATATGAACAAGTGCATAACACAGTAATGAGGAAATGAAAGAGTTGAGGAAATAGAACCTGTTGGCTTGGTGAAGACAATGATTTGGTAGACCAGTTCCAACTGCTGTGACAGTTGTACGTCTGGTTGGAGCGGCTAGGTATTTGAACCTGAGGACACACAGTCCCAGACACATAGTCCTCACTGTATTCTCCTTGAGCTAAGGTCACACAGACCTTGCCCAATCACTTGTGTTAAGTATTCAGGTGACTTCCAAACCTTCACAAACTCGGTCACTCGGCGATCCACAATTTCCTCTTGGATGCTCTGGACCATCACGCCTAACCGTCTGGAAGATGCACAGTCTTCAAAGGTAACAAGTGTCCGATCCACGAAGGATCAATCTCTTTACTGATGCTCAATCACTTTGGGTTTGTAGGTGTTTGGGTTTGGGTTTCCTCACTTGATGATTTTCTCTCAAAGTCCTCGGAGGATGGGATGCTCTCAAATGACAAGTGTCAGTTTCTCTCGGAGCAGCCAACCAACTAGTGGTTGTAGGGGCGGCTATTTATAGCCTAGGGAGCAACCTGACATGATAAGACATAAATGCCCTTCAAAGATATGACCGTTAGGTGGGTAGATATTTTGGGACAGTTGGCGCGTAGCACAGCAACGGTCAGAAATTTGAGGCTCAAATTCCTCAGGGCTATCATGTTCCTCACTTGTAGGCAATCCGCACTGGCGAATTCCTAACTCCTCAGTCAGAACAAATTCCTCAGGGACCAGAAGAACTTCGTCTCTGTCACTGAAGAAATTGACTGAACTGTATGAGATTTACAATGGCTTCACCCGAAAGGATTGGTAGGTGTAGGATTTTGAGATGAGCATCACTTGGAAACTTTTCCTTAGTTTTTCCTCGACCCCCTTTAACAGTACGGTGTTTCCTATGACTCAAGAAAGATAAAATGAAACTCCGAAAACAAAAGTTTCACGCTTCATGTTCCTTGTATGAATATCAAGTCTTCATGGTCACACCAATTTCTTCACTTTCAAAGTCTTCAGAAAGTCTTCAGAAATCCAAAGTCTTCAGTCGAAGACATTCATTTTTAGGGGTCGACTTTCTCTGTAAATATCAAACTCCTCATAGACTTATAGACCTATGTACACTCACAAACACATTCGTCCCTTAACCTATAAGTCTTCAATACACCAAAATCACTAAGGGGCACTAGATGCACTTACAGTCTCCAACGTATCTATAATTTTTGATTGTTCCATGCTGTTATATTATCAATCTTGGATGTTTTACAATCATTTATAGTCATTTTATATCATTTTTTGGTACTAACCTATTGACATAGTGACAAGTGCCAGTTGCTGTTTTTTCCATGTTTTTTACATCACAGAAAATCAATATCAATGGAGTCCAAATGCCCCGAAACTATACAGAGAATTTTTATGGTCCAGAAGGAACACAACGGGCCCTGGCTGCGCCTGGGGGTGCCCCGAGGGGGGCACAACCCACCAGGGCGCGGACGGAGGCCCAGGCGCGCCCTGATGGGTTGTGCCCACCTCAGGTGCCCCCCGGACCACCTCTTTGCTCTATAAATACCGCAATATTCCAGAAACTGTAGAGGAGTCGACGAAATATTCATCCAACCGCCGTAGAGTCCAGAACCACCATATCCAATCTAGACATCATCTCGAGTGTGGTTCAACACCTCCATTGATGCCTCTCCGATGATGCGTGAGTAGTTCTTTGTAGACCTTCGGGTCCATAGTTAGTAGCTAGATGGCTTTCTCTCTCTCGCTGGATTCTCAATACAATGGTCTCTTGGAGATCCATATGATGTAACTCTTTTGCGGTGTGTTTGTTGGGATCTGATGAACTTTTGAGTTTATGATCAGTTAGATCTTTTTATATCCATGAAAGTTATTTGAGTTTCTTTGATCTCTTATATGCATGATTGCTTATAGCCTTGCATTTCTTCTCCGATATTTGTTTTTTTGGCCAACTTGATCTATTTATCTTGCAATGGGAAGAGGTGTTTTGTAGGAGTTCGATCTTACGGTGCTTGATCCCAGTGACAGAAAGGGAACTGACACGTATGTATCGTTGCTACTAAGGATAAAATGATGGGGTCTATTTCTACATAGATAGATCTTGTCTACACCATGTCATCATTCTTATTGCATTACTCCATTTTTCCATGAACTTAATACACTAGATTCATGCTGGATAGCGGTCGATGTGTGGAGTAATAGTAGTAGATGCAGGCAGGAGTCGGTCTACTAATCTTGGACGTGATACCTATATAATGATCATTGCCTGGATATCATCATGATTATTCGAAGTTCTATCAATTGCCCAACAGTAATTTTTTTACCCACCGTTTGCTATTTTTCTCGAGAGAAGCCACTAGTGAAACCTACGGCCCCCGGGTCTTCTTTCTCATATATTTGCCTTTGCGATCTACTTTCTCTTGCATTTATTTTCAGATCTATTAAACTAAAAATACAAAAATACCTTGCTGCAATTTTTCCTTATTTATTTTATTTGGTGTCCGATCTATCAATTTACTACAAAACTTTCTCCCGTCCGCGCACCGTTTCTGGCGCCGCTACCCGAAAGGGATTGACAACCCCTTTAACACGTGGGGTTGCGAGTGGTTGTTATTTGTGTGCAGGGGCTGTTTACATTGAGTTGCTTGGTTTTCCTACTGGTTCGATAACCTTGGTTTCATTTACGAGGGAAATACATACCGCCGCTGTGCTGCAACATCCATTCCTCTTTGGGGAAATACCGACGTAGCTTCAAGCGACATCAACCACTTACTGATTTTTGTGATATTTGCATGATCCCTTCTGACGGGGATTTAGTTGAGCCTAGGCCTGCAGAGTTTGATCGTTTTTACCACACTCTGACTGTGGGGGATGCGATAGGGGTGTCAGGTGTCACCGCCACTAGCCTGCACTTTCCTGCTGTGCATTATTTTGCTTTATTTATTGCAAAGTGTTTGCTTGCTAGAGAGAAGGTAGGTGCACTTAGTGCTCCAGATTTTGCTGTTTTACATCGTGCACTTTACGGCGACAACACTTATAGCTTGGGAGCTATTGTGGCACGTCTCCTCCACATTAATAGATCCAAGGGCAAAATACATGGTGGTATTTATGCTACTCGCTTGGCAACTCACTTTACCGTTCAGATACGCCAGCGTGATTATCCTTTGCCCAAGGTTTAGCTTGATCGCGCGGCTATGGTAGACCACCACTTTATTGATAGCGAGAACACCACTATGGATATCCCATATAACTTAGTTTTCAGTGTGGACACTCATGATGTTATTTCTTTGCTTGCACCTGCTTTGTTTGATCCTATTGCCAGGGGTGGATACAGGATTATGCCTAAGGACATCATCGCCTACTGGAACAATCTAGCTGCAGCACAGGCGGAGCCTCAGCAGTGGGATCCTCAGGTGCCCACTCCTCAGCATTTCAACATAGGACCCCATGGTTTCTTCGGCTGGTGATTACCAAGTTAGGCCAAAAGCCTAAGCTTGGGGGAGTACGTATTTCCACCGACATTACATTCATGCTTACACATCTTATTACAGTTGTCGGTGTTCATACTTTTTCATTGTATTATCCATGCTAGATTTATTTTCTCGCTTTCTTCTTGTGTGTTTGAAAAACTTTGAGAAAATCCAAAAATATTTCCGGCTTCTTTTTTATTTTTCTTTCTAGTGTAGTTAGCTGTAGTGTCTAAAAAGAAAACTCAAAAATATTTCCTTGTTCTTCTTTTGCTTGTTGGGAGCTTTCCCGTGTAAATAGTTTTCCTCGTTTTTGTTTTTCTCTCTTTAAGTTGCTTTCTTTCGGAAAAACCAAAAACTCCAAAAATATTTCAGTGTGTTTCTCTGAATTTCTTTTCCTTTTATCGAGTCGTACCGAGGAGAAGACCACTATGAAAATGTTGAGTGGCTCTCATTTGCATTATTGTTGACCTAATAAAGAGCCCATATTACCTTGTCTTCTCCTCTCGAATAAAATGTTTGCAGATTCCAGCTTAGTCGACGGCACTCTTGCACTATTATTATTTTCATATCGTTCAGTCGTGCAAGTGAAAGGTAATAATGACGATATTTGATGAACTGACCGTGGCAGAGAGAAACGGGTATGAACTTGACTTGTTCTGTTTTTAAATATGTTTAACCTAGTATCCATGATTCAGCCTGTTATGATCAAACATGTTTGCAATGACACCTAGAGATTATAGTTTCTCATGACATGCATAAGTAGCTAGGAGTGGATAATGATTTATCTTGGAGGTCAACATTGCATTAAAATGATTGTGATGTAGTATGATGATATGGTATCCTCCTCTGAATGTTCGAGTGGCTTGACTTGGCACATGTTCATGCATGTAGTTGAATCAAAACCAACATAGCCTCTATGATATTTATGTTCATGGTGTCCATATCCTACTCATGCTAGTATCCAATGTTACTTAGGCATAATGCATGTTCATGACCGTTGTTCCTCTATAGCTAGCCGCTTCTCAACCTATTTGCTAGCCTTCGCCTGTACTAAGTGGGAATTCTACTTCTGCATCAAAAACCTTAAACCCAAGTTATTCCAGATGAGTCCATCATATCTACCTATATGCGGTATTACCCTGCCATCCTAAGTAAATTTGCATGTGCCACCTCTAAAAACTTCAAATAAATATCCTTTTTGTGTGCATGGATTGTTCATAGAGCGACAGGAGGCAGTCAGTATCTTCCATGCTAAGCGTGTTATTCTCATGATGAGTGTTTATTCACTCGTCATTGCACGAGAGGGGCGGTAATAGGGATTCCCAGTCCAAACTGCAAAAGGAATAGAGCTTACAAATAATCCAACAAAACTCCTACGGAGTAATAACCTTTACTTTATCGCTTGGGAACCAGCGCTAATGTGTTTAGCATGGAAGATATTGATAACTAATGGTCGCGAAGTAAACAAGAAGGGTGCATTTCTCAAAATTTCATTTACCTCTGTTTTAAAAACTTGAGCTCTGGCACCGCTGCAAATCACTGCTTCCCTCTGCGAAGGACTATCTATTTACTTCTATGTTGTGTCATCACCTTCTAAAATAAGCGCCAGAACCTGAGAGCACTGCTGTCATGCTTATGCATTGTGTGTAACTAATGTTGGGTGCATCATGACTAGATCTTTTCTACCATGAATTACAATGTTTAGTCGCTGCTTGAACTTTGGAGGTGCTCTGCATTTATGTTTTGTGGTCTTAGAAAGGGCTTGCGAGATACCACTATTGTCATATTATATCATGGTTGTTTTGACAACGTGTTGCTGTTTGAGATATCTTATTATTACTCGCTAGCTGATTATGTCATTGATATGAGTTAATATAATTTTTAAGAGTTATTGTCGACATGGTTAGTTATAATCTTGGCTGAAAACCCGGGTGTTGTTTAAGCTTATTTATGCAAACAAGAGCAAAAGAGTTCATAAAATTTTTCTCTTTCACTTTCAGTTTATCAGCTGGATTGCTTGAGGATAAGCAAATGTTTAAGCTTGGGGGAGTTGATACGTCTCCGTCGTATCTAATTTTCCTAATGCTTTTCCTCTTGTTTTGGACTCTAATTTGCATAATTTGAATGAAACTAACCCGGACTGACGCTGTTTTCAGCAGAACTACCATGGTGTTATTTTTGTGCAGAAATAAAACTTCTCGGATTGGAACGAAACTTTGCGAGGATTTTTTATACAATAAAAGAGAATTACTGGAGCCAAGAACCACTGGAGGGGGGCACCTGGGTGGGCACAACCCACGAGGGCGCGCCACCCCCTCCAGGCGCGCCCAGGTGGGTTGTCCCCACCTGGTGGCCCCGCAGACCCTGAAACCAACGCTATGAAATCACATTTTTCCAAAAAATTTGAGGGTGAAAGAATTATCGCGTTTCACAAGACGGAGCCGCCGCCTCCTGTTCTTCCTCGAGAGGCCAGATCTAGAGTCAGTTTGGGGCTCCGGAGAGGGGGATCTTCGATCTTCGTCATCACCAAGCCTTCTCCATCGCCAATTCCATGATGCTCCCCACCGGGAGTGTGTAATTCCTTCGTAGGCTCGCTGGTCGGTGAGGAGTTGGATGAGATTCATCATGTAATTGAGTTAGTTTTGTTAGGGCTTGATCCCTAGTATCCATTATGTTCTGAGATTGATGTTGCTATGACTTTGCCATGCTTAATGCTTGTCACTTTGGGCCCGGGTGCCATGATTTCAGATCTGAACCGTTTATGTTATCACCATTATATCTATGTTCTAGATCCGATCTTGCAAGTTATAGTCACGTACTACGTGTTATGATCCGGCAACCCCGGAGTGACAATAGTCGGGACACTTCCCGGTGATGACCGTAGTTTGAGGAGTTCATGTATTCACTGTGTGTTAATGATTCGTTCCAGTTCTCTATTAAAAGGAGGCCTTAATATCCCTTAGTTTCCAATAGGACACCACGGCCACGGGAGGGTAGGACAAAAGATGTGATGCAAGTTCTTTCCATAAGCATGTATGACTATTTACGGAATACATGCCTACATTATATTTATGAACTGGAGCTAGTGCCATATCGCCCTAGGTTATAACTGTCACATGATGAATATCATCCAACAAATCGCCGATCCAATGCCTACGATTTTCCTACATATTGATCTTGCTAAGTTACTACCGCTACTGTTACTGTTGCACTTGCTACAAAATCAATGCTATCACTGTTACCGTTACTATTGTTGTTGCTACTACTATCAAAACAATCATATTACTTTGTTACTGATCACTTTGCTGCAGATAATAAATCTCTAGGTGTGGTTGAATTGACAACTCAGCTGCTAATACTTACAAATATTCTTTGGCTCCCCTTGTGTCGAATCTATAAATTTGGGTTGAATACTCTACCCTCGAAAATTGTTGCGATCCCCTATTCTTGTGGGTTATCAAGGACACCGCAAGATTGAACCCAATACTAAGAACCTCTCCCATTGCAAGAAGAACCAATCTAGTTGGCCAAACCAAACCGATAATTTGAAGAGAAATACAAAGATATGAAATCATGCATATAAGAATTCAGAGAAGATTCAAATAATATTCATAGATAATCTGATCATAAATCCACAACTCATCGGATCTCGACAAACACACCACAAAAGAATATTACATTGGATAGATCTCCAAGAACATCAAAGGAGAACATTGTATTGAAGATCAAAGAGAGGAAGAAGCCATCTAGCTACTAGCTATGGACCCGTAGGTCTGTGGTAAACTACTCACGCTTCATCGGAAGGGCAGTAGAGTTGATGTAGAAGGCCTCCATGATCGAATCCCCCTCCGGCAGGGTGCCGAAAAAGGCCCCAAGATGGGATCTCACGGGTACAGAAGGTTGTGGTAGCGGAAAAGTATTTTAGTGGACGCTTCTGGCCGTTTGGGAATATTTGTGAACTTATAGGCCAAAGATTAGGGTTGGAGGAGCTCAGAGGGGCCCACAAGCCCTTAGGCCCCCCCTAGAGCGCGCCCCTGAGGCTTGTGGTTGCCTCAGGACTCCTCTGACTTTATCTCCAAGTCCTACGGGTGTCTTCTGGTCCAAGAAAAATCATCGCAAACGTTTTATTCCGTTTGGACTCCGTTTGATATTCCTTTTCTGTAAAACTAAAAAACAAGGAAAAACAGAAACATGCATTGGGCTCTAGGTTAATAAGTTAGTCCCAAAAATAATATAAAACATCATATTAATGCATATAAAACATCCAAAACAGATAATATAATAGCATGGAACAATAAAAAATTATAGATATGTTGGAGACTTATCAAGCATCCCCAAGCTTAATTCATGCTCGTCCTTGAGTGGGTAAATGATAAAAACAAATTTTTTGATGTGAAATGCTACCTAACATATTTATCCATGTAATTTTCTTTATTGTGGCATGAGTATTCATATCCATAAGATTCAAAACAAAATTTTAATATTGACATAAAAACAATAATACTTCAAGCATACTAATAAAGCAATTGTGTCTTCTCAAAATAGCATGGCCAAAGAAAGTTATCCCTACAAAATCATATAGTCTGGCTATGCTCCATCTTCATTACACAAAGTATTAAGTCATGCACAACCCCGACGACAAGCCAAGCAATTGTTTCATACTTTTGATGTTCCCGAACTTTTTAAGCTTTCACGCAATACATGAGCGTGAGCCATGGATATATCACTATAGGTGGAATAGAATATGGTGGTTGTGGAGAAGACAAAAAGAAGGAGAAAGTCTCATATCAACTAGGCGTATTAACGGGCTTATGGAGATGCCCATCAATAGATATCGATCTGAGTGAGTAGGGATTGCCATGCGACGGATTCACTAGAGCTATAAGTGTATGAAAGCTCGGAAAGAAACTAAGTGGGTGTGCATCCAACTCGCTTTCTCACGAAGACCTAGGGAAATTTGAGGAAGCCCGTCATTGGAACATACAAGCCAAGTTCTATAATGAAAAATTCCCACTAGTATATGAAACTGACAACATAGGAGACTCTCTATAATGAAGATCATGGTGCTACTTTGAAGCACAAGTGTGGTAAAAGGATAATAGCATTGCCCCTTCTCTCTTTTCTCTTTTTTTGTTTGGGCTTCTTTGGACTCTTTTAGTTTTTTGAAAAGTCTGGAGACTCATCCCAACTTGTGAGGGGATCATAGCTTCCATCATCCTCTCCTCACATGGGACAATGCTCTAATAATGATGATCATCACACTTTTATTTACTTACAACTCAAAAATTACAACTTGATTCTAGAACAAAATATGACTCTATATGAATGCCTCTGGCGGTGTACCGGGATGTGCAATGATCAAGAGTGACATGTATAAAAAATATGAACGGTGGCCTTGCCACAAATACTATGCCAACTACATGATCATGCACAGCAATATGACAATGATGAAGTGTGTCATAATAAACGGAACAGTGGAAGTTGCATGGCAATATATCTCGGAATGGCTATGGAAATGCCATAATACGTAGGTATGGTGGCTGTTTTGAGGAAAGTATATGGTGGGTTTAATGCACCGACGAAAATTGCATGGTACTAGAGAGGCTAGCAATGGTGGAAGGGTGAGAGTGTGTATAATCCATGGACTCAACATTAGTCATAAAGAACTCACATACTTATTGCAAAATTCTATTAGCTATCGAGACAAAGTACTACAAACATGCTCCTAGGGGGGTAAATTGGTAGGAAAAGACCATCGCTCGTCCCCGACCGCCACTCATAAGGAAGACAATCAATAAATAAATCATGCTCCGACTTCATCACTTAACAGTTCACCATACGTGCATGCTACGGGAATCACAAACTTTAACACAAGTATTTCTACCAATCCACAATTACTCACTAGCATGACTCTAATATCACCATCTTTATATCTCAAAACAAATGCAAGGAATCAAACTTCTCATAGTATTCAACGCTCTTTACATGAAAGTTTTTATTATATCCCTCTTGGATGCCCATCATATTAGGACTAAATTCATAATCTAAGAAAATTAACATGTTGTTTAGAGACTCTCAAAATAATATAAGTGAAGCATGAAAGTTCAACAATTTCTATAAAATGAAGCCACCGCCGTGCTCTAAAAAGATATAAGTGAAGCACTAGAGCAAATTGCCTATAGCTCAAAAGATATAAGGGAAGCACAAAGAGTATTCTAATAAATTCATGACTCATGCATGTCCCTCTCAAAAGGTGTGTACAGAAAAGATGATTGCGGCAAACTAAAAAGCAAAGACTCATATCATACAAGACGCTCCAAGCAAAACACATATCGTGTGGTGAATAAAAATATAGCCTCAAGTAAATTTACCGATGGATTGAAGACGAAAGAGGGGATGCCATCCGGGGCATCCCCAAGCTTAGATGCTTGGTTATCCTTGAATATTACCTTGTGGTGCCTTGGGAATCCCAAAGCTTAGGCTCTTGTCCCTCCTTATTCCATAGTCCATCAAATCTCTACCCAAAACTTGACAACTTCACAACACAAAACTCAACAGAAAACTCATGAGATCCGTTAGTATAAGAAAATAAATCACCTCCTTTTGGTACTGTTGTGAACTCATTCTTTATTTATATTGGTGTCATATCTATTGTATTCAAACTTTTCCATGGTTCATACCCCCGATAATACCCATAGAATCATCAAAATAAGCAAACAACACATAGAAAACATAATCTGTCAAAATCAGAACAGTCTATAGCAATCTGTAAACTTTGTATACTTCTGTAAATCGAAAAGTTCTGAAAACTTAGGACAACCTGGGAAATTTGTATATCAATCTTGTGTAAAAAATTCAGATCAAAGCACGCTTCTGTGATTTTTTGAAATTGTTTTACTAAGCGCAAAAGTTTCTGTTTTTCAGTAAGATCAAATCAACTATCACCGTAAGCCATCCCAAAGGTCTTACTTGGCCCAAACACTAAATTAAACACCAAAACACAATCACTACAGAGGTAATAATGTGTATTCATTGAAAAATAGAACCAAACACAAAAAACATAAAAATAAAATTGGGTTGCCTCCCAACAAGCGCTATTGTTTAATGCACGTAGCTAGGCATAAAACATAGATCTAGGTATTATCATTTTGGTATGCAATCCATAAGTAGCCCTCATAATAGATTCATATGGCAACTTAATTTTCTTTCTTGGAAATCTTCCATGCCCTTCCTTAACGGAAATTGAAATCTAATGTTTACTTTTTTCATATCAATAATTGCACCAATCGTTCTAAGGAAAGGTCTACCAGGAATAATAGGACATGTAGGATTGCAATCTATATCAAGCACATTGAAATCTACGGGCACATAATTCCTATTTGCAGCAATAAGAACATCATCAATTCTTCCCATAGGTTTCTTAATAGTGGAATCCGTTAGATGCAAATTTAAAGAACAATCATCAAATTCACGGAAACCTAGGACATCACATAAAGTTTTTGGAATCATGGAAACACTAGCACCCAAATCACACAAATCATGGCACTCATAATCTTTAATTTTAATCTTAACAGTAGGTTCCCACTCATCATAAAGCTTTCTAGGGATTGAAACTTCCAACTCAAGTTTTTCTTCAAAAGATTTCATCATAACATCAACGATATGTTTAGTAAAAGCTTTATTTTGATTATAAGCACGAGGAGAATTCAACATGGATTTCAACAAGGAAATAAAATCTATCAAAGAACAATTATCATAATTAAATTCCTTGAAATCCAAGAGAGTGGGTTCATCGCTACTTAAAGTTTTGACCTGTCCAATCCCACTTTTATCAATTTTTGCATTAAGATCTATAAACTCCGAATCATTGGGACGCCTTCTAGCTAAAGTTGACTCATCTTCAGTCCCATATTTATCAATATTTATAATAGAAAACAAAGATTCAATAGGAGTCACTTTAAGATCCTCATCATTATTATCACAAGAAATCGAAGAACACGCTTTTACAAACCAAACCAATCTCACTTAGCACGCATCCTATCGGTTTTTTCTTTGCACTCATCGATAGAAATTTTAATAGCTTTCAGAGATTCATTATTATCATGCTTGGGTGGCATAGATCTACTTTTCAAAGAATCAATCTCAAGAGAAATTCTATCAACATTCCTAGCCAAATTATCAATCTTGAGCAATTTTTCTTCAACCATAGCATTGAGAACTTTTTGGGAATTAATAAATCTTTAATATTGTTCTCACGATAAGAGGGCATCTTATTATAATTTCCATAAGAATTGTTGTAGTAATTACCATAATTATTAGAGGAATTACTAGGAAATGACCTAGGGTTGAAATTACCTCTATAAGCGTTATTACCAAAATTGTTCCTACCAACAAAATTCACATCCATAGATTCATTATTGTTCTTAATCAAAGTAGACAAAGGCATATCATTAGGATCAATAGGAGCACTCTTACTAGCAATCAATTTCATAAGTTCATCCATCTTTCCACTCAAAGTATTAATTTCTTCAATCGCACACACTTTTTTACTAGTGGAAGATCTTTCGGTATGCCATTGAGAGTAATTAGCCATAATATTATCTAGGAGTTTAGTAGCTTTTCCTAATGTAATTTCCATAAAAGTACCTCCTATGGTGGAATCTAAAAGATTTCTAGATGCAAAATTCAATCCAGCATAAAAATTTTGTATGATCATCCATAAACTTAAGCCATGAGCAGGGCAATTTCTTATCATCAATTTCATCCTCTCCCAAGATTGTGCAACATGTTCATGATCAAGTTGCTTAAAATTCATTATATCATTCCTAAGGGAGATGATCTTAGCGGGAGGAAAATACTTGGAAATAAAAGCATCTTTACACTTATTCCATGAATCAATACTGTTTTTAGGCAAAGATGAAAACCAAGTTTTAGCACGATCTCGTAGTGAGAATGGAAATAGCTTCAATTTAACAATATCATTATCCACATATTTTTTATTTTGCATATCACACAACTCAACGAAAGTATTTAGATGGGATGTGGCATCTTCACTAGGAAGGCCAGAAAATTGATATTTCATAACAAGATTCAGCAAAGCAGCATTAATTCCATAATATTCCGCACTAGTAGTGGGAGCAATTGGAGTACTAATAAAATAATTATTATTAGTATTGGAAAAGTCACGCAACTTGGTATTCTCTTGAGTCATCATGACAAAGCAAGCAATCTAGCACACAAGCAACCAAAAAGCAAACAAAAAGACGAACGGAAGAAGGGCGAATAAAAAGGAAAATCTTTTTGTGTTTTTCTGAAATCGTTTTAGAAGTGAGGAGAGGAAAACAAGAGGCAAATGGCAAGTTATGTAATGCAAGAGATGAGAGTTTATGGTGGGTACTTGGTAGGCTTGATGTAGAACCTCCCCGGCAACGGCGCCAGAAATTCTTCTTGCTACTTCTTGAACTTGCGTTTGTTTTTCCCTTGAAGGGGAAAGGGTGATGCAACAAAGTAGAGATACAAATTTCCCTCAGTTGGAGAACCAAGGTATCAACCCAGTAGAAGGTACACGCAAGTCTCCAATCTATGCACCTGCACAAACAATCAAACACTTGCACCCAATGCGATAAAGGGGTTATCAATCCCTTCACGGTCACTTGTAAGGATGAGATCTGATAGAGATAGATATAAAAGATTACTAAAACATAAAACAAAGTAAAAACAAATAAATTGTATCAAGGTATTTTTTGGTTTTTTTGGTTTATAGATCTGAATATATATGATCGAAAATAGATCCGGGGGCCACAGGTTTCACTAGAGGCTTCTGTCTTGAAAGAAAACATACAGTGGGTGAACAAATTACTGTCGAGCTATTGATAGAAAAGCGCAAAGTTATGATGATATCCAAGGCAATGATTATGAATATAGGCATCACGTCCGTGTCAAGTAGACCGACTCCTGCCTACATCTACTACTATTACTCTACACATCGACCGCTATCCAGCATGCATCTAAAGTATTAAGTTCAAAAGAACGGAATAATGCCTTAAGTAAGATGACATGATGTAGAGGGATAAACTCAAGCAATATGGTGAAACCCCCATTTTTTACCCTTGATGGCAACAATACAATACGTGCCTCTCTACCCCTACTTTGTCACTGGGTGAGGACACCGCAAGATTGAACCCAAAACTAAGCACCTCTCCCATTGCAAGAAGAACCAATCTAGTTGGCCAAACCAAACCGGTAATTCGAAGAGAAATACAAAGATATCAAATCATGCATATAAGAATTCAGAGAAGATTCAAATAATATTCATAGATAATCTGATCATAAATCCACAATTCATTGGATCTCGACAAACACGCCGCAAAAGAATATTACATCGGATAGATCTCCAAGAACATCAAGGAGAACATTGTATTGAGGATCAAAGAGAGAGAAGAATCCATCTGGCTACTAGCTATGGACCCGTAGGTCTATGGTAACTACTCACGCTTCATCTGAAGGGCAATAGATTTCATGTCGAAGCCCTTCGTGATCGAATCCCCCTTCGGCAGGGTGCCGGAAAAGGCCCCAAGATGGGATCTCACGGGTACAGAAGTTTGCGGCGGTGGAAAAGTATTTTGGTGGACGCTTCTGGCCGTTTGAGAATATTTGTGAATTTATAGGCCAAAGATTAGGGTTGGAGGAGCTCCGAGGGACCCACAAGCCCTCAGGGCGCGCCCCTGCGGCTTGTGGTCGCCTCGGGACTCCTCTGACTTCCTCTCCAAGTGCTACCGGTGTGTTTTGGTCCAAGAAAAAACATCGCGAAAGTTTTATTCCGTTTGGACTCCGTTTGATATTCCTTTTTTTGTAAAACTCAAAAACAAGGAAAAAGCAGAAACTGGCATTGGGCTCTAGGTTAATAAGTTAGTCCCAAAAATAATATAAAATATCATATTAATGCATATAAAACATCCAAAACAGACAATATAATAGCATGAAACAATAAAAATTATCGATAAGTTGGAAACGTATCAAGCTATCAATCCGCTTCGGCCACACCCCGCCATCGCCATGCGCCTCGCCTCGCCGCGGCCACCGGGCTCCATCCGCCTCTCCAACCTGACACCGAACACTGCCACCCTCACCTGCATCGACTACGCGGGCGCGCTCGAGCTCAGAGCCTCCGCAATGCCCCGTTTGAGTTCTTCTTCAACCTGTGGCCGCCGGCGATTCCCCGTTGATTTCGGCTCCGACCAGCCTCCCCGAGCTCGCTGCCTTCCCCGATTGAACCAACGTGAGCACCGCTCCATTTCCCCCCTCGATTTACCTTGCTGCATCGCCCATAGCGGCCGTGCTTACTTAGCTGAAGCTCGCCCCGCGTCGCGCTCCTCTGCTGCTACTGACTTCTGCCTGCCACGAGCTCCACCGCCCGCACCTGCACGCGCGCGTTCCCTGTGCTCGACTGCCCATCCACGCTCGCCCAGTGCGCGCCTCGCCGCCCCCTGCTCCTCCCCGTCTCCCCTTGCATGCGCTGCCGCCCCCATATCGTGCCCGCCCCCAGAGCCCCTCTTGTGCACCTGCTGCAGTCCGCGACCGCAGCCGCCCACGACCACCCGACGGCCGCTGCCGCTTCTCCCTGCCTTCTACTGATGCAGCCGCCGCTGCTGCTCTGCCTGGCTGCTGCCGCTGCGCCTCTGCCCTAGGCCGCCCAGTCCGCTCCCCGCCCCGCCTCACTTGGCCGGCCCCCGTGTAGCCCTGCGCCGCCCGCGTCCACCTCCGCTCCGTCGCACCAGCCTGCACCCACTTCGTCCGACCATGCCCGTTCCGGCCGGTTGCGTCCGCCCCACCGCTACTCGTGGATCGCCCCGCTCGCTGCTCTCCGGCGCCTGCTCGCCTCGCCTTCTGCTCCACCCGCCCGCGCCTAGCCACCACCTCGCGCCCGCTCGGCGCCGGCCCTGCCCGCTCGCCGACCACGCCCCGCTCCCTCACCCGCTTTCCCCCTCGCCGACCGCCACCCAGCTGCGCCCCCTGGTGGCCTCGGCCGCTCGCCGCGCGCGGGCGCCCATGCCCGTTCACCCGGTAGCCCGCCCGGTTGGCCTGGGCCACTTACAGGCGAGGCCTAGCCCCTAAAAACAACAAACAAACAAAAATATTATATATATAATTAATCAATTAATCAACTTAAACAATTTGGTTTAATTATACTAATTAAAATTAATTAGCCTAATAACCTAGTTAGACTAAATTAACTAGTTAGTTAATGAAATAGACAATGACAGGGGGCCCCACCCCCTGTTGACCAGTCAACATTGACTGGTCAACTGGGACCCCCTCGCCCCACATGTCAGCCCGTGTACACTTCTGTGTACACAGTGCTATGTGCACTTAGCAATTTAGTCATTTATTTCAAATTAAATTAAATTGCAGAATATTAATAAAACTTTAAAAATTAATAGAAAATAAATCGTACCTCGGATGAAAAAGTTTATACATGAAAGTTGCTCAAAAAAATATGACGAACCCAAATATGCTCTCCGTTCATCTGTCACGTGCCCCTAGCATAGCGAACATGCAACCGCCCCCCTCCGTTTCATGTGTTCGAGAATGTCAAATGTCGGGAAAACTTTCCCTGAGGTTATTCCCCTTCGCCGGTATCGTGTAACACTGTGTTAGAGCACCCCTAGCACCACATATCGTCATGTCATGCTTAGTGATGCAATTGTGTGCTTTGTATTTACTGTTTCTTCCCCCTCTTCTTCTCCGGTAGACCCCGAGACCGCTGCCGATGCCGCTATGATCGACTACGTCACCGACGACCCTTCTTCCGTGTCAGTAGAGCTTCAAGGCAAGCAAACCCCCTTGATCATTCCGATATCGCCCATTCCATTCTCTCTCATGCTTGCATTAGATTTTGCTACTATAATTGATTGCTCCTATTCTGATGCATAGCCTGCTTTTGTAACCTGCTCATTGTACCTTACCTGCTTATCCTAAACTTCTTAGTATAGGCTGGTCGGTGATTCACCAGTGGCCACCACTTTGTCCCAGTTGCCCCGGCTTGATGACCGATGTCTCAATCAACATGATCGATGACCAGAGCCCGACACATCACCTCACCCCCTTTAGTTGTATGACTCCGCAGGGCTACTATCGAGTGCTGAGGGTGATACCTCGTGACGCACTCCTGATGTTAACTCTGTAGTGTAGCTAATCGATCGTGGGCTACCGAGGGTGATTCCTCCTTCAACACTCCCGATGACGACTCTATCGTGCAACACCTCAAGTGTGAACCTCGAGGGTGTTTCCTCCTACGTTCACCTTGATGATTACATCGAGTGGAATCCATCAAGGATGATTCCTCGGGTTTTGCCCCTTGATGTTTTGGACACATGTTTACCTTGACTTTACTTGAGACCTTTGTGGAAGTCAGGCGAGCCTAGTGAGCACCCGTGAGAGATACCTGTGAAAGTCGGGCGGGCCCGGAGAGCACCCGTGAGATTTTACGGTGGCAGATGGTTGTTTAGCGGTATCACCCAAGAGGGGGTGGTAGCTCCGGACTTGTCCCGACGGCGTCACTTCTTTTAATTGTTAATGCACTAACAGGTTTGGGTATTTGTTCTGAGTTGGCCACTGGCCTATACACACTAACCACCACGCGGGAATAGTTATGGGCACTCGGTGTCATAGTATCAGCCGAAGCTTTGTTAGACGTCCAATTCAGCATCGTGGGCCTGTCGGGCTAGTGCCACCCATGATGAGGTGGTGCTCGTCCTGGCTCGTCGCACAATGACCCGAAGTGCAACGGGCGATGGGCCCAAGACCCCGGAGTGCTTAGGATGTAGAACGGAGGGGACCTCTCTGCTGAGCCTAGGTAGGGCTGCGACATGTTGATCTTCCGAGGCCGGGCATTGTCCCAGGAAAGTGTGTCCGGCCAGAGTAATCAAGCATGTTGGGAAATGTGGTGCACCCCTGCAGGGAAGATTATCTATTCGAATGTCCGTGTCCACGGTAACGGACGCCCAGAGTGGTATCCTGATCTATTACAACTAGAAATGGATACTTGAGATATGTGATGGATATGTTGGCTCTGAGATTGCTTTCTTGCAGAGAGTCGAGGAAGGATATCTGGGGTTAATACTACAACATGTTTGTTAAATATAAACTGCTATTCTATACTCTTCTGAATGCTGCAAGATGCTTGGAGCTGCTTGAAGATGCTAGTCTTCAATAGGCTAGGCCTTCCCCTCTATTATGGCATTCTTCAGTTCAGTCCATAGATACATACATTCCTTTGATACCAATGCATACTTAGTATAGATCTGATGCTTGCAAGTACTTTGGATGAGTACTCACGGTTGCTTTGCTACCCCTTTTCCCCCTTCTTCCTTCTTTCCGGTTGTTGCAACCAGATGGTGGATCCCTGGAGCTAGATGCCACTACCGACGGATACTACTAAATGGAGGCCACCGAAGACCAGGAGTAGTTAGGAGGTCCCAGGCAGGAGGCCTTGCCTCTTCGATCGTTGTTGCTTTTGTGCTAGCCACCTTATGGCACCTTGTTTAACTTATATCTATACTCAGATATTGTTGCTTCCGTTTACCCTTGTGTTCGAGCTTCTGTATTCGAGCCCTCAAGGCCCCTGGCTTGTAATATGAAGCTTGTATTATTTCAATTTGTGTCTAGAGTTGTGTTTTTATATCTTCCCGTGAGTCCCTTATCTTGATTGTACACATTTGCGTGTATGATTAGTGTACGATTGAATCGGGGCATCACATCTATGTTGACCATATCTACTATATGACTCATGTTCGACCTTTCGGTCTCTAGTGTTCTGAGACCATGTCTGTACATGCTAGGCTCGTCAAGTATAACCCAAGTATTCTGCATGTGCAAAACTGGCTTACATCCGTTGTATGTGAACGTAGAGTCTATCACACCCGATCATCACGAGGTGCTTCGAAACTACGAACTTTAGCAACGGTGCATACTCGGTGAGAACACTTTTATCTTGAAATTACATGAAGGGATCATCTTATAATGCTACCTTGTTCTAAGAAAAATAAGATGCATAAAGGATAAACATCACATGCAATCAAAATATGTGACATGATATGGCAATCATCATCTTGTGCTTTTGATCTCCATCTCCAAAGCATCGGCATGATATTCCTCGTCACCGACATGACACCTTGATCTCCATCGTAGCGTCGGGGTCGTCTCGCCAACTATTGCTTCTACAACTATTGCTAACACATAGCGATAAAGTAAAGCAATTACATGGGGCTTAATGATTGATGCACATGTCATACAATAATTAAAGACAACTCTAAGGCTCCTGCCGGTTGTCGTACTCATCGACATGCAAGTCGTGAACTTATTACAAAACATGATCATCTCATACATCAACATATATCACATCATATCTTGACCATATCACATCACAACATGCCCTGCAAAAATAAGTTAGACGTCCTCTACTTTGTTGTTGCAAGTTTTACGTGGCTGCTACGGGCAACTATAGCAAGAACCGTTCTTACCTACGCAAAGCTACATCGGTGATTATCAAGTTTGTTGTTTTAACCTTCTTCAAGGACCGGCCGTAGTCAAATTCGATTCAACTAAAGTAGGAGAAACAGACACCCGCCAGGCACCTTTATGCAAAACAAGTTGCATATCTGTCGGTGGAACCGGTCTCATGTGCGTGGACATGTAAGGTTGGTCCGGGCCACTTCATCCCACAATGCCGCCGAATCAAAATAAAACATTGGTGGTAAGCAGTATGAACCTCACCACCCACAACTCCTTTGTGTTCTACTAGTGCATATCGTCTACGCATAGACCTGGCTCATGATGCCACTCTTGGGAAACGTTGCATGGAAAACAAAAAAATTCTACGCACACGCAAGATCTATCCATGGAGATGCATAGCTACGATAGGGGAGAGTATGTCTACATACCCTCATAGATCGTAAAACGGAAGTGTTTATCAACGCGGTTGATGTAGTCGTACACCTTCACGATCCAACCGATCTAGTGCCGAACGTACGACACCTCCGCATTCAGCACACGTCCAGCTCGATGACGTCCTCGCCTTCTTGATCCAGCAAGAGAGGCAAAGTAGTAGATGAGTTCCACAACACGACGTGGCGACGGTGGTGGTGAAAGTATCTCCACAGGGCTTCGCCAAGCACTACGAAAATTATGACCAATGACGAACTTGAGGGAGAGGGCCGCCGCACACGGCTTGGGGATCGTGGTGTGCGTTGCCCCTCTCCCTCCTCACACACACACACACACACACACACACACACACACACACACACACACACATATATATATATATGGAGGAGGGGAGGCAGCCTATGGCGCCCCCAAGGGGCCCGGCGGCTACCCTAGGCTCCTGCCCTGGCCGTGCCCCCCTTCCTTCTTAGGCACGTGGGGGGAAGGCAGGAGGGGGCACTACTGCAGGATGCTGCTAACGCGACACTACGACCAGAGACCCTTTGACGAAACTGTGTGCGATGCATTAATCGCAAACGGTGATGCAAAATAACCGTAAAAAAAGATGCAAAACATTTGCGATGAAGGATACAACAAACACGGTTCAGATTTTAGTTGTGTGTGCGATGCGGGGCATACGGTTCAGTTCAATGAACTGTTTGCGATGAGGCAGAACAAAAGAAACAGGCAGCCAGATGAAGGCGTGTGTGATATACGACATACAGTTCACTTAGATAAACTGTTTGTGATGATGCGGAACAATAGAAACGGGCAGCCAGATGAAGGTGTGTGCAATATATGGCATACAGTTCACTCGGATGAACTGTTTGCGTTGAGCCAGGAGAACAGAATCGGTTCAGCTTAAGAAGATGTGTGTGATACGCGGCAAACAGGTCTGTAACGGGAAATGTGTGGGAAGACCGATAACAACACACACGATTCCTGTTAACAAGCCATGTGCGTTGTGAGCAAACGATTGCTGGTATACAATTGTCAGTGATTGATGAAATCATCACCGACGGGTTCCATTGTTTAGTCCATGTGCGATGTGATTTGCTGTGTCTACAGAGCATCAACATATATACTTAAAAAGACAACATTGCATAACCAAATTTAGCATACAATTACACAAGTGACTACACACATAACATTTCCACACACCAAAGTAAGCAATTACATGCATACTTAACTAGGAGAAACGAGGATCTAATCATGTACTTGTTGCGATGACGCTTTCCATTGCTCTGCTTTCGGCTGGATCCCTGGCCATTTTGGGGAAGGAGGCACTTCCTCATGTCAACGACCCGCCTGTACATCTTGTAGCTCGTGTACACCTCCTTGGCCGCGTACACGACGTGAGCTTTGTCGAGTTTATCCATCCAGGCTGAGTGTCAGGCACGCTTGTCCTTGTTGCAGGAATCCTTCATGTCTCTGTAGTAGGGATCGATGATGGCCTCGGCGAGGTGAACCGGTGAGCCCTTCTCATGCTCGTTGCTGCCCCAGATCTTGTATTGGCCCTGGATGTCAACAAGATTCTGGCAGGCGATGCCCGAATTCTTGAGCACCTTTACATCGTTGGTGATGTCTATCGTAGCAAACATGTAGTGGGGTTTGTTGACAAACCTGGCGAAATGCTCGCAAGGCCTTGTGGCCAGGCAGTAGTGGTAGACGAGGACGTGACTACGCACCCACATCTGGGCGACGACGACCTTGGGACGAGACCCGACACGAGCGTGGGTGTACTCAAGGTCGAACCCGACCACCTTGTACTTCCCCTCAGCAAGAAACAACTCCATGATGTGGATGGAGTGCTCTACCCAGACCGGGTTGTTGGTGTACACCACCGAGAGCTCCGTGAACCTTCTGTGGGTGTCCACCGTGGCATGCATGGTGAACTGCTGCTCGTCGTCGGCAGCCGCTCGGAGCGCCATTGGATCCGCGCAGGATATCCTCTAAGAATTTGTCGTGGTGTGTGTGCTTCTTGCAATGGTGGGGCACGATTGAAAGGTTGAAGAGACACAAGGGCTAAATGGCCGCTGTAATAAATGGGGGCCAACCAGCCTGTAATCATAATGTCTTGTCATGACGTTCATAGCGGAGGACTCTAGTGCACGCTTGACAACACTGCACGCGTCTCGTTTGACCATGCATGGGCTCGAAGAGGCGCCAAATGTATCGTCGATGAGCCTATTCCTGCGCTACCGCGCAGTTTACCACGCAAGCTTCCCACCCGGCTAGATTGGCCACGCGTCAGCTAGAAGAGGGATAAATCATGGGCGTTTATTGACAAAAAGCTTTGTAAAAACAAAGTGTGTGGAATGACTTCGGTCATAAGTTATCCGTGGGTGATGAGGTCAAAGTTACACAGAAGGGTGATGATGAACACTCAGGTGCGATAATTAATTCTGCGCTCTACAGGGCACACGGTTGAAGAAACCAACTGTGTGCAATAGTGTCGAAGATCGCAGTCGAGTTAGCTGTACAGATCGTGTGCTATGAGATCGACAAGGTAAACAGATTCGAGAATGGTTAATAAAATCGAAGTCCATTGCATATTAAAGTCAAAATAGTGCTACCAATATACGCATCTCATACGATGCCATTTCAACTATTGTACCACAAAAGCTCGAAATATTACAAGGTTCAAATTCCAGAGTTATATGGCTCAAATTCAAAGATTACAAGGTTCAAACTGATATTAGAAATGAAATTTAGCTCATCAGCTGCAAACGCTCGTGTTGATCCGCTGAATATGGATATAAGAGAGGTTCAAACTAATATTACCACTTGTAAGGATGGTTTTGAAACCTCACTAAGAAGTCATGTATGGGGTTGACACGATGACTTCCGATTACTTTGTCATCGGAAGTTCCAAAATGAAATTCAGCATTTTTGGAGCCTATTCCATTCTGCCGCAGCCGCCGGCGCTGATCAACAAACCATTCATTTTTGCAAAATAAATGTAGGGAAAACCTCATTACCTTCAGCACCCTTGCTCTGACAACAAAGAACCTAACAAATATAATCTCCGGTAAAGTCCCTGGTAGGAGTTCAAAGTAATTTCTGAGAGATGCAGATCTAGGCATCCGATGTGATTGTTATATTGTATCACATTATCCACCACCGAGCCTAATCTTATCTGCAAAAGAAGAAAACGTGTTAGTGCCTACATGCAGTTCTGAACACTACTACATGCCTATTTGGTTTGCAGGATTTGTAAAATGCACTCACGTGCCATCTTCGATCCGACATGACTAACATGGGCATTTGATTACAATCTAGAAAAATGTAGGCTTCTTCACAAGAGGTTGTAGTGGATGAGAAGTTCCCTAAGAAAACTAGTACAGATGAATCCAAAGGAGAAATGCTTATGGATTGTAACCAGATGGATCAAAGCAACCAATATGGGGAGAAACATGTATGTACTGAAATCCTCCAAAAATCCTTCAGAAATTGTAGTACATTGTCATTATAAACTTGGAAAAAGGTGTCACAAATTGAACTCCCTTATGGTTAACATTTAACAGGAAAGGAACATCACCTTGATATATAGCTTCTCCAGGCACGAAAAGCATCTCAGTAAACTGACAACTTACTCCAGGTTGGGGCCGATAGATTCTAGTGCCAAGACCTTCACTGCGCGCAATTTCGGGGTCAAGCTTGTCGGAATCATTTTCTGGATGACAGCCGAACATACATCTTCAAAATTAGAAATAATGTTAATTTCTAGAAGGAGAGGTAGAAGGCGGCTGTTGTACCTGAACGGGTGTGGATCCAATAACAAGTTCGGAGTATTTGTCAGACGAGTAGCCCACCATTGTCAATTTCGGCTCAGAAATGACATTGATTCTTGTTGGACCTTCTTGATCAACAACAAGTAATCTCTCAAGTGAAGGTCTGTCCTCAGTGACCATACTGTGGTACACATCTTGTGATGTCTTCTTGCAGCACTAGCAACACACATAAATAGTCCGGAGAGTCAAGGAGGTGATGTGGAAGCTACTCAACCCATTGATCACTTGAAGACGAAGGTACTTGAGTGCAGTACAGCTACGGAGTAGGCGCTCCATGTCACCATTTGGGAGGCATACGACGACGAGCTCGAGGTGCTTCAGTTGTGGTAGAATAAGAGCGGGCGCGTCATTAAGGGGGGATGGCAGTTCCTGAACTTGGCGATGCGCAGCGTGGGCGCGAGGCAGAGCACGGACGTTGGCAGCGAGCGCATATGCCCGTCATCAAAAGTGAGCTCCTCGAGTTGATCTAGGGCGGGGGATCAGAACCAGTCGTCAAGCTTGGTTCGTTCCTTGCTGTTGGAACGGGACTTGCCCATGCGAAGGCCTCTGGTTGGGCCAGGGTGACTGCAGAGGATCTTGGAGAACACATCCAAGCTTTTGCGATAGCCATGGCAGAGCTCGTGGGTGTAGATGAGGTCGAGAGGGGTGGAGTTCCATAGGGGGCGCCACCACCTGGAAAGGACGGTTGTCCGCGCCCTATATTTGATTGGGAGGAGGGAGATGATGATTGTCAACATATCATCGGGGAGGCTGCTGATGAAGTCTAGGTCTGCTGGAGTCGCTTGCCGTTCTTGCTTGACCCGCCTCCGCTTGTTGGCAGCCCCATTCTCCACCCCCGGAGTCTCGTCATCAGCGGCGCTTTCTGATAGAAGTGGGAGTACAAGGAATATTTAGTTAAAACGGGGCAGTAGAAAAGTGTATTGGTAACTAAAAGTTAGTAGGTAGGAATAGAGTAAGAAAATGGAATAACAATTGGTTGCTTAAATACCACACAATTCCTTTGATATTGCTCATGTAGATACTTGAAAAGAACACTTACTTTGAACAAATTCTAGACAGATGATATCGTCGGGGAAGTTAGCATATATCTCATGACCATGGTCTTTTATGTGCAGTGCAATTTTAGTGCCCGCTTTCAGTACATAAAACTTAGAAATTTCTATCCAAAGGCCCTTGGCAAAATAGGAGTGACCACATTCATCCAAGTCTTACAGAAGCAACTATTATAAATCCATGGTTTGTCAGTATGACATCCCTACAGTCTTGATTTATGTAAAGGGAAAGATTTTGTGTACTACAGATTCTGTTGCATAGCAAGGGACGCGCTGCAGAAAATGGTAGGATTGTTAAGGAATATGGTAACATGCAAATATGGGCGAAATTGAAAGAACTGTACAACTGTTGAAATCAAAGGACAAAAATCTATAATTAAACAGATAGGGTAACCATGATGTCATGGAAATATGAGAGTAATCGAAAGAACAATACATCATTAATTTGCCTAATATAGAATTAAGAGGAAAAAGATCCCCTTTGACGTATATGCTCATGTGGCACCTTTTATCCAAATGCAGCAATATATAGTATATGTTCGGGAAAGTAGGCCGTGCCAACCGATTTAGGGTGAGATTGAACATACCGCGGGCATCCTCAAGTCATCTGGTACGGTGAGATGGAACTCCATGGATGTCTGGCCGAGGCTGCAAAGTCCTGATGTGTCCGTGCACTGTACACCCTATGAATGAAAGAAAATCCTCAAATCAGCTCGAATAAAAATGAATTAACGGCGATTTCGGCCGGGTGATTAAAGGAGGCAGATGAACTGGGATAAGAGATGAGATAATATCTCATTAAATTAGTTACCTTGTCCATGAGAAAAAACCCTCAATACGGTGGATCCCACAATGGGGCGGAGCTGGGTCGGCGACGAGCAGCGTTGAGAAGGTCGATGGCAATAGGCGGCGGCAAGCAGAAGTGGCGAAATGTGGTGGGGTTTGCCGGCAGCCCGGTGGCGGCGACATGCGTCGAGCTAAGTGGTTACTGCGGAAATAGGCGGTGCCATGGATAGATGCAGAGGATCTTGTGCATGTGTGAATGGGGACCGGAGGGGGTGGCGAGCCTGGTGAGGGTTTTTGTGACATGTGGATGGTGAGAGTTTTTTTTGAATTGGGTGGTGAGGGTTTTCTGTCCCACAAAGAGTTTTGGAGGCAACGATTTGCTAGAGCGAACCGTGTGTGATTGACGTAACAGGGAAAATGAAAGTCATTGCACAAGGTTCCAATTTTGGGAACCGTGTGTGATTGACGTACTACCTCCATCCTGGTTTATTGCTCCCCTTTGTAATTTGTGCCAAATTATGACCAAAGATTTAACTAACAAATGTTTATGCATGTCACCCAAAATTATATCATTGAACACTATGTTCAAATACGCATCCAACGATATAATTTTTGCTGACCTGCAGTAACATTTTGTCAGTTAAATCTTTGGTCAAAATTTAACACAAATTACAAAAGGGACCAATAAACCAGGATGGAGGTAGATTCCATCAAGCGTACAAATTGTATCCATATACCACATTTAGACATAAGTAAACATAGATTAAACATACTCACACATAGATAATAAGCGTACACAAGCATAGTTCAACCATAAGTACATAGTTCAACCATCATTTAGCAGACTCAAGCGTACATAGTTCGATCCCACATCTCATCTCTTCTGCCGGCACGATCCTGAAGCTTCTCCAGGTACTCAGTGTACGTGGTGTGCACCACCCTGCGAGAATACTTCTGCCTGAAGGAGCCAACGGCTCGTCCTCTTGCATGCGCCAGAACACTTTGATACGCATCATGAAGCATTTGGTTGCAAAATGGGCATCGATAGCCGCCGTCCCAAGTCCTAATACGCCTGTTATGCATTCCCGCATAAAGCTCCCTGATGATTTTCCTCTTGTACCTTCTGTGGCCATCTTCATCCTCACTGTCAACATCGTCAGACAACACCTATACATATAGTAAAAAATGTGGCGTCAAATTAATGTTTACAAACTAATCTCTAACGAACATTTGGCGATTGCTAGAATTTGGCATCAAATTAATATTTACATGCCATAAAGTAGGATTAGGAATTTATGGCTATTTTTAGACATATCCAAAGATTATGGTTCGATTTTTAAGCACAATTGTCTATGTACAGACCAATCTTGAAAAAAATGGCACAAACATATATTTAGGTCATTCAAAAATCAATTGTGAAGCCCTGGCTAAGAATTATTAGCAGGAAACACTAACCCTAGTCGGATTATTAGCAAAAATCATTTGTACATATGAAACAACTAATCACTTATCATTTCGACCATTCAAACAATCAATACACTACACAGATCTAACGAAACTTACTCGGATTTCATGGATAGAGAGAACATAACCATAGGATTTCTATTTCAAAAAGGGGGAGGTAGGAGTAACCATAGAAACCCTAGGATGTATTTGACACATAAATGGGTATAGATGACTAACCGGTTGTCCGTCGTCGTCGGAGTCATCGCCGGAGTGGTCGTCGGAGTCGTCGCCAGAGTCGTCACCGGGGTCATCGCCGGAGGCGGTGTGGACCTCCGGCTCCGGTCGTGGAAGCACGACGCCGTCGACGACGTCAGGGTGCAACGAGACCTCGACGGCGGTGACGACAACCTCTGTCTCCATCTTCACGTCGTGCTCCGGTGCTTCCACAGCGCTGGCGTCGGCACTCCCTTCGATGGGCCGCTTCAGCGGCATCCTCATACACAGACGGCGGTGAGGACTGAGAGCAGCATCGAGGATGCAGGCGGAGAGAGAGAGGATTGTATGTGCGACAAAGATGGGGTGTGTGGCTGCTCGGGCGTGCGATTAATATGTAGTAATGGGAGAGAGGCGGGCGGTGGTCAAACCGCTGGCTCGCCTCCCGGTGAGCCTGCGCACTGGACTGCTAGCATGCCTACCGTCATTTCACATAGCTACTCGCACGCCTCCCGATGACACTATGCAGCGAGAACGCCTCCCGTCAATTCACACACCTGCACGCACGCCTCCCGGTCTGCCTGTGCGGCGGACTGGTCGCATGCATCTCGTCAAGTCATGCCTGCTCGCACGGCATAGGGGTCGCGTGGTGGCACGTATATTGTTTTTCTATTTTGATGATTAATGCTACCGCTTTATTGCTTAACCGAAGCATGGCACGTATCCATTGTTGGTCTAACGCCCACGGTTCGAATAAATAATCCGTTTGCGATATTGGTTCCCAATTATTAATAATCTCTCATTTGTAAGAAGATAAAGATTACATCAAAACTGGTCTCAAATTTGACAAAAAAAGTATAATGCCACTTTGTATTGGTGTCCATATGACAATACGATAAGTTTCATAAATTTCAAATAAGTTTTGGATGTACTAGAATTTAAAAATCAAGATTCTCAATGTTTGAAATTTCTTACACGGGGAGTAGACATGCACCCAGTGAGACACATGTGTTTTTCCAATCCATTTAGGTGCACTGTCACGTGTGCATGTAGCTCAAATTTGATTTTTGCACATTATACCCATGGAAAATCAATCGATGTACTAAAACGTCTTAATGATCTCTGTTTTTTTCAAAACTAAAACATCCCTCCTTTAGTAACATACTTTCACCACGGGAAAATTTAACATGCATCGTAGTTGCGGCAGATGCGGTGTGTGTGTGTGTGCGTGCACCCGCGCATCTGGGGGTGGGGGTGGCTGGCAGTACACTACGAGTCATAAGCCACCGTGTGGCCGTTTTGTGAGGCAGGTGCCACAACAGAGTCGTGAATTCGTTATTTAAAACATTACACGCCCCTTTCATACATACATGTATTGGCCACATGCAATCGGTGGTTGTCCTACATGACACTCACTCACGTGTGACGCTTTCTGCGGGCCCGTGAGGTCGTCATCCATCACTTTGACCAACAGGTGGTAGAGAGGTTAATTTGACCAGCAAGGTAGAATACTTTTTGTTTGTGTTATGGTGGGAGTATATAGTACGCGTCGAAGAGGTGGGAGGGGACTAGCATATATACTATACGTACGCGTCCGTGAACAAGTACACCTCACTCAGTGTCGGGACTTTTCAGTTTCCGAGGCACACGCCACATCAAAGTTGTGAATTGGCTATTCAAACATCACACACCACCTCTTTGGGCCACATGCATGCAGGCGGTGGTTATCCTAGGACACTCACGTGTGACGCTTCCATCTGTGGGCCCGCGAGGTCATCGTCGATGCATGCATCACTTTGACCTACATCGGGAGAGGTTAATCAATTTCACCATCAAGGAGGATTCTTTTCGGGTTGTATTACGGTAGGATCATATAGTATGCGTTGAAGAGGGGGAAGGGGACCATCATATGTAGTATGATTCATGAACCTCGCTCTATGTGGGGACTTTACAGTTTTCGAGGCATGTGCCACATCAAACTTGTGCATTTTGGGTATTCAACATATGTTTGTCCTCTCGCACCCACTCACGCGGTTATCAGCGATATCGATGCTTTCCATCTATGGGCTCGCTTGGTCCATCACTACTTTGCCTGACAAGGAGAGAGGTTAATTTGACTGAGGAGGGGATTATTTTTTTGTTTGTAATACGGTATATATAGGTCATGCTCTGGGATGACATGATACAGTTTGAGCACACCACTACAAAAAAATACACTTTCGTGATGATACATGTTTGTCACAGTAGGTCACGTTTTCTGTCATGCATGTACATCCATGACGATTTTATGACAGTATCAAGATAGTCATACATGTGCTATTGTAGAAATGTTCCATGACATTACCAATATTATCATCACAGAAGTGTCCACTTCCATGACGATAAATCGCGCATCATAGAAGTGCTTTCGTCAAGGGTAACTGACACGTGGCATCAACCGTAACGGGTCGCCGTTAAGCTATCAGGTTCCGGTTTGGATCCGATAACCCGTTAACAGCCCGGACCAATGACGATTTTCCACGTGTAAAATTCTCATTCACCGACGATCCACATGTCGGCTCAGCATTCGGACAGATGTCAACCATCCATTTGATAAGAATCGCCAAGGAAACTTTGACACGCGGGATGGCCCAATAGAGGCCCATATAGGTTTAAACACTGCCTAGGAACAGGCACACAATATTTCGTCAGATATAATGGGCCAGCCCGTTAACAGCCTAACATTTTTTGGACCAAATTATAGCCCACATTAGATACAGGACGTTACATGACTGCAATATTCTGGGCCAGTTTACGGCCCATATCAGATCCGGCTCGTTAACAGTCTGCAATAGTTTGGGCCAAATTACGGTCCATACCTGATCCGGCCTGTTAACTGACTTTCGTTTCTTGGGCCAAATTATGGCCCATAACAGATACGACCCTTTTAACAGCTACTGTGCCATTGGGCACATTGGGGGGCCTGATTTGCTCTTCGACCTCTTAATGGCCCGTTTAATAGTTCGGCCCGATATTAGTTTCGGCCTGTCAGCGGCCCTGTCTACATATGGGCCTCTTTCAGCCCGATTTCACTTTCAGCTATTTAAAGGCCCTAGTTGCACCTGGGCCTAATTTTGGTCCGTACTTACTTTTGGCCTCTTAACGGCCCGTAGTCTTCATGGATACTTTCTAGCCCAAACTGCCTATCGGCCCGTTAAAGGCCCTTGAGAGTGTTGGGCCTAATTTCGGCCCGTTATACATCCGGCCTGCTTCCCGCCCGTCATGTAATTGGGTCAGCCAAGGCCCAAAAACATTTCACCCTATTAATGGCCCGTCACCCGAATGGGCCAATAATGGGCTGATTTATATTACAACACTCTGTCGGCCCGTGATTTATTCGCCACAATTAAGGCTGAATCTAGTTTTCAACCTGTTAAAAGCCTATTTAATTTTCTGGCCCAATTAAGGCAAGCGGTTTACTCGGCCTTTTAAAGGCCCGAAACTAATAGTGGGCCAGATTAAGACTAGACCTAACTAATGGCCCAAGATGATTGTAGGCCCACGGTTCGGCCCGTACTAGCGGTTGGCGACCGACCAGTTTTTGTACAGAAATTATTATTTTATAAACCTAACATATTGGCTCATTGCGCACCGATCGAAGATTATGACCTTTTCTCAGAGCGAGCAGCAGAAACAACAAATAAATTACAGCATCATGATGAAGAATAAACCTAGACTATACAACAAAGAAATTACAGCATATTACATCCCCTAGGCATCAAAGTTCGCCGCCAGTTATAATAAAGGGCAACCAGACAGCAGATTCCATAAACTGGGTAGGTCGCCACCAGTGGAAGTTAACGGGCTGACAAAATAGTAGACAGAACCGACAGCACTTCAACACAATTCAAGAAAGGTTAGCCCGGCCCAGGATTTGCAGCGCAAGCAGCTTAGCAACCTGATGAGACTGTGTTTCTTTGACACTTATATCCACCAACTTAAGCTGCATAGCATCAATAGACGTCCTGTACTTATGGTTAATCTTGCATAGAGATTGGAGTTCCAGTCGGATTTGAGCGGAAGCATTTATTTCTGCTTGAATTTCATACTGAAGAAGTCGAACAGATTCAGGTGGCGACTTCATCGAGCTTGTGTCACTGAGTAAGTTTGACACTACATCAAGATATGACTTTGTGGTTGTATCCCTACCCTCAAGATGTGTTGCCTTTTTCTCTGGAATATATGTTAGAGGGACAAACAATGGGTACGTCTCACTATCATTGTGGCAGTTCTTCCTAGCAGCAGTGCTATCACCCTGAAAAGAGAAACAGGTAGGTAGATAACAGGTTTTGCACGTATAAGAATCAGCGCTGTCAATTCTCATTTCTTTGTCAAAAATAAAGAGACATGGTTTAAAATAGCATTAACATAATAGGCATTGTTCATAGTTAAGACGACAGGAAATGGCATTGTGCAGGAGCGGCCAGCTTCACCAAACCACTGGATTATAGATCAAGAACAAAAGCATACATGTAGTTCTAAACAACGTATAAGCATGAATGGTGAGTGTACTGTCAATTTATACCATTTCAGATTGGTAAATAAAAAGACAAGATTTAAATAACATTAATATAATATGACATTGTTCATAGTTGAGACATAGCAGGATATGACATTGTGATGTTGTTGGTAGTTTCACCACACCACTGGATTACAGATCAAGAACACAAGCATACACATAGTGCTAAAGAAGATAACTTGTTATGTTTAGTTTAATTTACATGGTACGAATAAGGAACTAGGTTGTAGAACTAAAGACTGGAATTGAGAAGGACAAACTTATGTTTATGTACTTCTTCTATATTAACTTTGAACAAGCAATTTGATGCAGATGACAAAAATAAACAACATTTGCACTCATAGCTATCCAAATATACACAACAAAGTTTGAAGGCTCAAGGAGGACAAACTTACATTAGTAGTGAAGACAGGCTCTATAAAGCCCTTGTCCATATTGATGGGGGGGGGGGAATTCAAGAAGTTTACCGCACACTCTTCTTCAAGAGCATTGCATTTATTCTACATTTAGTTAAGAGTAAATATAGATGTGAAAATATAGGAACAAATGGCGATTATTTAACTTAAGATGCAGAGTACAAATGTAAATACAACATACAGGCAAAAGGCACTAACAAGAGCAATGCGGAGCTAAACTTCTTCAGTAACATTGGTTTTATTCAATATTTTGGCAAGAGTAAACTTAGATCTGATGTGTAGAAAATGGAGGACAAGGGAAAATAAGATGCAAAGTGTACATGAAGAACTAGCTGACAAATATAAGTACAGTGATGAAGGACAACAGATACTTACAAGAACAATGCAGAACTAAATTTCTTCATGAGCACTGGATTTGTTCTACATTAATTTAAGAATTAATATAGATCTGATGATTTGGAGCAAACAGCGAATAAGCATGCCATAATGCACAATGGTGTCACCTAATCCACCAGGTATGAATGTAAGGACAGCGATAGGACAATATGTACTCACAAGAGCAGAGCAGCGACCAACATAGTTGCGATATCCTAGGTTCTGCAGTGCTGGTTCTATCGCCAATATACGTCAGGTGCTATGTGATTTCTCCGATAGCACCACCTTTTTCAAGGACTTTGCTTGTACTCCTTCAGGTTCTGCAATCACCCTCTTCCTTTTGGATGTCTAAAACACAAGAACAACATTTGATTGGAAAAACATGGTATGACGACAAATGGAATAGGTCTTGATAATGGATGGGCATGGGATCTTCACATATATCATGAGTAAACTAAGCAGATGGCGGTGCAACGAAGCAAAAGAAATGCAAGACACCTTATGCAAGATATGTGCAACCAATAAAACTTTGCCAAATTAGAACAGGCACCTTATTGGGTGAACAGGATAGGCCATCTGCCTTTGACTCCTTGAGCTCACAATAGTCATTAGGATCATATTCTGAGTACAAATCTATAGTCAGGAGCATGTGGGTTTCATTGCATCCACAATGGACCTCAATCCCTTGATGCCAAGTTTGTTACCCATTGAACTGTTCCGCAATATTCTTCTGATGTGCGCATTCTTATATTCATTGTGATTACGTACAATATCTGAAAAGCATGAAAACATAAATAGTAGTGACATTATCTTTGTAATGCAGAGGATATTGTAATATAATAGGGGCTCCCTGTAAACCCTTGTGTGCTATCACTGGATTCTGATGGGAGAGCCCATGTGTGCTGTAATATGGTGATAGATTAATATAATCTGGCACAACTACACAATAAAATAGGCTCCCTATTGGGAGCTCCAGATGTAAGGATAGTTGGCAGATGATAGGTTCATAATATACCATATAGAAAGTTTATTGCCAAACCAAGATAACGAGAGCGCAGAGATAGTAGGCAGATCGTAGTGTAGATAATAGGGGAACACCATCACCACCAATAAATCGGGAAAGCAGAACTGGCAGGAAAAAACAGGGTTTTGCCAATACTAATATGTAGCCTATTGATCACCTACAGGGCAACTCTATTCATCTGAAGGCGCACAACAGTTACTATAAGTTTATTCTATCAAAGACCGCGCGGCTCCCACCATTTCTGGGATACTATGGCAGACGATCTCGAAGTGCGAAATCATGTAGCAGAACCGACCCAATAGAGTTGTCGACTGCAGATAACCCTGCTCCCCTTCCTGACAAGGAACATACTGTACTTACTAAAGAAGATCAGAAGAGGGACATGTTAAAGAATAGAAGGGTGTAGCGACCCGACCTCAGACGGTCAAGTCTCTGTGCTTCAGTGTCATCCCTGGATCGGTAATGCTGACACACACAGTACTCGAACTCGAATCATCCCTGGATCAGAAAACGGGCTAAGTTGTCAACTGGAGGTGGTGGCGGTGGGTTGTTGTTGTTGTTGTTGTTATTGTTGTTGTTGTTGTTGTTGTTGTTGTTGTTGTTGTTGTTGTTGTTGCCTTGGTTCTGAACTAACAACTGCATCAAGGCATTCTGCTGCTGGATCAACTGAGTGAGCTCCGGTGGGAAGACAAATCCGGTATCACGTCTCGGAGGCATCTGATGGGTTTAGAGGGAAGAGATTAGAATAGAATGGGGTCTAATGAGAAAGCACTACCCATATGCACATGAGACAAACACAATCATATCATATCACTCAATCAATCAAGCAAGGGCATACAATCGATCTAACTATCGTTACAGTGCTCAGACTATACTATATACATGGGGAAAAATTCTACTTGATCATATGGTGGTCTACTACAAATTTTGATCGGTGGAAGACTCCATGATATCTGCTCCAGCTTCGTCTTCATAGTCATCATCACTACTGTCGGGGTCGGAGTCGGTGTCGTCGATCATGATGTAGTCTTCAGAACGAATGTCTTTGGATTGATCGTCATCTCCTCCTGGCGCGGGATCTCCCACGAATACTCTGATCTTATTTATCAGGTCGTCATTCTTCTCCAATAGTATTGCGATTTCCTCCTTGTATCCGTCGCGCGTAGACTTGAGTTCCTCTTCTAGCTCCATGTTCCTGGTCATCGCCTTCTTCAAATCTATCATACCAGCGCACATCTGGTTCTCCTGGCGTCGGATCTGCTGGTTTAACTCCTGAATGAATGCTGCAATGGACCTGTCCTTCCTGGTGCTGATCATCTCCCATTGTTCATCTCGGCGCCCACATATCTGGTAGATAGTGTCCTTCAGCTCCTGTTTGTAGACTTCTCCAATACGTCTCATAGCAATGTGGGCTGCCATACTTTTGCCTAGACTCCAGGTTGGTGCATCAAAGGAAAACTCTATGGGCTCAGTGACTGGCGTAAACGTCCTTCCTGGAACTTGAACTCGAATCATCCAGCGCTCCTCTTCTGGTAAAGTGGCGGTGTAGGTCCCGGTGAAGCTTGGTATTCCGATGTTCAGGTACCTAGTGACTTCCTTCAAGTGTCGTCCAAAAGGTGTGTCTTCATCTGGTTGTGCAAACTTATTCCTCGAGTCCGCCATCCGAAAGATTAGAGAATGGAGAGGAGTCAGAAATGAGTAGAGAAGAGTGACCTATGGTTTTTCTTAGTGGTCGTGTCCTATATTCAGTGTGTGCTCTGATACCATCTTGTAGCGACCCGACCTCAGACGGTCAAGTCTCTGTGCTTCAGTGTCATCCCTGGATCGGTAATTCTCACACACACAGTACCCGAAGGATTTATAACAGAGTAGCAATCACATACTTATTACATTGAATGTCTCCAAAAGAGAACTTATTACAATAAATATGGCTTAAGGCCATCTAAATAAGATAACAGCGGAAGGCTTGGAAGATAAAGTGAGTCCATCAACTCCAACGACATAGCTGAGTGCACGACAACGGCCTAGCGAACCTTACTCCTCGTCTGAAAAGTCTGCAACATGATACGTTGCAAACCGAAAATGGGTCAGCACATGGAATATGCTGGCAATGTAACACAGTAGAGTAATGAACAGATAAATGCTATCACTATATGCATATATGGCTGGTGGAGGCTCTATGGTTAATATGCTTTTGCGAAAAGCCAATTTTTTCCTACAACAAAGGAATATATTTTATTTAACTATCATGGTAGTTCAAACATCATTGAGAAGGTTCCTCCAACTCAATCCCAATTAAAAGTAATTATCAACCCAACAAGTTAATTTAGAGTGATGAGATCCATATGATAATCCAAAAATCCAGATACTCAAGATGTCCATAACCGGGGACACGGCTAACCATGATTAGTTTGTACACTCTGCAAAGGTTTGCACACTTTTCCCCACAAGACTCGATCTCCTCCGTTGGATTTCTCGCACTACATGGTGTTTGAGAAACGGATGACCGAGACACAGTCTTTCAGAAACATTAACTCTAACCCCGCGAGGACAGTTACACCTACTTTCCCTCTACATCTGCTAGCCCACCACTGGAAGAGGTCATGCAACATACACAACTATGCTAGAGCCCATAATAGCTTGTGGCTGCACACGGAAGTTTCTAGCATGAATAATCTTATGATCCCTTTGAGCCTGGGTGGCGGACTGTAGGATGATCACACGGGTACTCCGGGATATCCTAGGACAGCACTGGATTCTCCAGGTGCCCACAAGCAATCCACCCAGATGTGCATTAAAGTTGCTACCTTAAGTTGAACCATTAATTAACAATCTCACATCTGTCATGGATCTCTCAACCCAAACCACGTCTACGAGCATAGCATAGCAAATAAGCATACGTAGAAGTAACTCCCAAGGGTTTGATAATAAACAGGGCAATAGGTTCTACCTGATCATCTACTTCCCAATACCCACAAGTTAAACACATCCTAATCGTGCAATGTTTGAGGGGAACTAATGCATAAAAACTGGGTATGAAAAGAGTATGATCAATGTGTTACTTGCCTTGCTGACGATCAACAAAACCTTGTGACTCGTAGTAGCACGCTTCGCACTCCGGGAATTCTATCGCAAACAAACAATAGCATACATAAGAAATCAAACAACGATGCACGGATAACTCCCAAATAAGAAGATCTAGCCAGAAAGTTCAACTGAAGAACTCCGGTTTGCAAAAAGAATCAAATCAAACGGAGCAACGAAACTCAAACCACGAAAGAAACAAGATCCGATTACTAATCTGGACTAAAGTCAAATTTTACTATATCAAAAACTTGTTCAAGTTGGTTAAACAGAAAAAGGGTTTCGAGACAAAGATCTAGGCGCTTGAATCGCCTGATTCCGATAAACGAGCGAAAAGATAAACTAAAACGGAAATCTGGCAGAAATCGCGATCGAAAATAATTGCGGAAAAACCCTAGAAAAAGAAAAACTGACGAACAGGCTAACGAACGAACATTCGCTATCTGCGGCTAACGGGCGAACAACGTTCATTAAAACAAAGGTACGAACGAACGTCCGCTATTTAACCGAACCGAGAAAACCGAAACAAAACCGATTCTAAAAAAAGCGAGATCTAGGTTTATGAAATAAAAACCGATCGGCTAAAAAAATTGGCGGCTACCTCGTGGAACGGGACGGCGGCGGCGGCGTACTCCGGCGGCGGGGCGGCGGATCCGGCGGGCGGCGGGTCGGGGCGGCCGCCGGACGCGGCGGCGGCGGCGTCCGGCGGCGGTGGTGCTAGTCGGGTGGCGGGGCCGGCGGCTAGGGTTTCGGGGGTGGGGCTGGCGGCTCGGGCCTTCGGCCTTTTAACGGGCCGGCCGGGTCGGTGTCCCAGGCGGACACGGCCCGGTAAGGCGGTTCGCTTTTTTTTAATATTCCGACGCGAAGAAAAAAAAGAAAATAAATACTAAACGGACTCCAAAAATCCCAAAATAAATTTTCCCCGTCCTCTAAAAATATGCCGGACAAGGTGAACATTTATTTGGGCCTCTAATGCAATTTTGCAAAACGCGAATTTTCCTAATTCAAATAAAATTGCAATAAAATCCAAATGAAATTTATTAATTGATTTTAATATTTTTCCTCCAATATTTCATTTATTTTGGAGAAGTCATATTATCTCCTCTCATATACTTTTAGTATGAAATATTTTCGAAGAGAAAAATTATTAAAACCAAAATGATCCTTGTTTCGATATTTGAGAAAAAATCAAATATGAAAACTAGGAAATCCCCAACTCTCTCCGAGGGTCCTTGAGTTGCTTAGAATTTCGAGGATCGCAAAACGAAATGCAATAGGATATGATATGCATGAATGACCTATGTATAACAATCTAAATTGAAAATTTGGGATGTTACAAACCTACCCCCCTTAAGATGAATCTCGCCCTCGAGATTCGGGTTGGCTAGAAAACAGGTGTGGGTGGTCTTTCCGTAGATCATCCTCTCGTCCCCAGGTGGCTTCATCCTCGGTATGGTGGCTCCACTGAACTTTGCAAAACTTGATGACCTTGCTGTGAGTAACTCGGCTGGCAAACTCGAGAATCTTGACAGGTTTCTCCTCATATGTCAAATCAATGTCCAACTGAATTGCTTCTAGGGGCACTGTATCTCTCAGGGGAATATCGGCCATCTCTGCATGACACTTCTTCAACTGGGAAACGTGAAACACATCATGAACTCCTGACAGTCCTTCGAGTAACTCCAACTTGTAGGCAACCTCTCCCATGTGTTCCAAAACTCGGTATGGTCCTAAAAATCTCGGGTCTAACTTTCCCTTAACTCCAAAACGCTTAACTCCTCGCAGAGGCGACACTCGCAGATAGGCTCTGTCTCCGATTTCATAGACTACCTCCTTGCGTTTTGAATCTGCATAACTCTTCTGCGTGGACTGAGCTACCTTCAGTCTATCTCGAATCAACTTAACCTTCTCTTCTGACTCTTTAATCAAATCCGGTCCAAACAACTGACGGTCTCCAACTTCATCCCACATCAACGGTGTTCTGCACCTTCTTCCATACAGGGCTTCGAATGGTGCCATCTTCAAACTGGCCTGATAGCTGTTGTTGTATGAGAACTCTGCGTAGGGCAGGTTGTCATCCCAACTAGATCCATAATCTAGCGCACAAGCTCTCAGCATGTCCTCCAGAATCTGACTGACTCTCTCGGTCTGTCCATATGTTTGTGGATGAAAAGTTGTACTGAACTCTAGCCTGGTACCCAAAGTCTAGTGCAACTGATGCCAAAACTTTGAAGTGAACTGTGTTCCTCTATCTGATACGATGGTCCTCGGAACTCCGTGCAGACATACAATACTGGTCATGTATATCTTGGCCAACTTCGCACTTGTATAGGTGGTTTTCACTGGGATAAAGTGAGCTACCTTGGTCAACCGATCCACTACTACTTAGATAGAATCATATCCCGATCGGGTCCTGGGTAATCCGGTGGTACAATCCATGCCAAGCTTATCCCACTTCCATTCGGGTATCGGCATAGGCTGCAGTAGTCCTGGTGGCTTCTGATGTTCAGCCTTCACTCTCTGACATACATCACATACGGCTACATTCAATATCCTTCTTCATACCGGTCCACCAGAAACACTCCTTTAAATCCAAATACATCTTAGTGTTTCTGGGGTGTATCGAGTATGGTGAGTCATGAGCTTCCTGTAGTATCAACTTCCTGATCTCTGCATTATTGGGCACATAAATGCGGTCCTGAAACCACAAGGTGTCGTGCTCATCCTCACGAAAACCTTTGGCCTTTCCTTTGCTCATTCTCTCCTTTATCTCGGCAATTTCCTTGTCATCCTTCTGAGCCTCCCGAATCTTTCCCAACAATGTAGACTGAACTTCCATTGCTGCAACAAAACCTCTAGGAACAATCTCCAAATGAAGTTCCCTGAGATCCTCAGCTAACTCCTTTGGCATCCCTCCCATTAAGAGAGTATTGACATAACTTTTCCGGCTCAAAGCGTCTGCTATGACATTGGCCTTTCCTGGATGATAATGCAGCTTCATGTCATAATCCTTTATAAGCTCCAACCATCTCCTCTGCCTGAGGTTCAGCTCCTTCTGGGTGAATATGTACTTCAAACTCTTATGATCCGTGTACACATCACAACGGTTTCCAATAAGAAAGTATCTCCAGGTTTTGAGCGCATGCACTACTGCTACTAACTCCAAGTCATGTGTGGCATAATTCAACTCATGCGGTCGAAGCTGTCGTGAGGCATATGAAACAACTCTTCCATCTTGCATAAGTACTCCTCCAAGTCCTAAGCGAGATGCGTCGCAATACACTTGGAAATCCTTGCGTATATCCGGCAAAATTAGCACTGGGGCTGTAGTCAGGCGTTTCTTCAACTCCTGAAAACTGGCCTCACATTCTTCTATCCATTTGAACCTGGTGTCCTTCTTCAGCAACTCCATCATGGGCTTCGCAATTTTAGAGAAATTCTCAATAAATCTCCGGTAATATCCCGCTAGTCCAAGAAAACTGCGGATCTCTCCAACTGAGGTGGGTGATAACCAATCAGTGACTGACTTAACTTTGGTGGGGTCTACTGCTATACCTTCTCCTGATATAACATGTCCAAGGAATCCAACTTCCTTCAACCAAAACTCACATTTGCTGAACTTGGCATACAACTGATGCTCCCTGAGCTTCTCGAGAACTAAACGCAAATGCTCCTTGTGTTCCTCTTCATTCTTTGAGTATACCAAGATATCATCAATGAACACCACAACAAACTTATCCAAGAACTCCATGAACACCTTGTTCATCATACTCATGAAATAGGCAGGGGCATTAGTCAATCCGAATGACATAACCGTATACTCATATAACCCATACCTCGTGGTAAAAGCTGTTTTAGGTATATCTTTCTCTCGAATCTTCAACTGGTGGTATCCTGATCGCAGATCGATCTTCGAAAACACTTTAGCTCCTTGCAGCTGGTCAAACAGATCATTGATCATTGGCAGCGGGTACTTGTTCTTGATCGTCACTTCATTCAGCGCACGATAATCTACAACCATTCTCAATGATCCATCCTTCTTCTCAACCAAGAGTACTGGGGCTCCCCATGGTGATTCGTCGAATGTAACCTTTCTCCAATAACTCCTTAATATGTTTCTTGATCTCCTCCAGATCATTCGCGGGCATCCGGTATGGTCTCTTCGATATAGGCCCGGTGCCTGGCAACAACTCTATCAAAAACTCGATGTCTCGATCTGGCGGCATGCCTGGTAACTCCTCTGGAAATACATCTAGGTAATCCTTTACAACAGGCACTTCCTCCTGAATAGCTCTTGAGAGGGAATTTACTTGGGTTCTCCTTGGCGCATGCCTGGATACATACTTGATCCTTTTTTCCCTCCAGAGTGGTAAGCAAAATCGACTTACTGGCGCAATCGATGTTTCCCCCATACATCGATAGCCAATCCATGCCTAGTATCACATCCAATACTTGTGACTCCAGGATTATCAAGTCGGATGGGAAAACATTACTACCTATGGTTAGTGGCATCTGAAAACATCCACTGCTTGCCATATAGTCAGCTCCGGGTGAGGTTACTAGCATAGGTGTCCTAAGAACTTTAGTGGGCAACTTATACTTATCCACAAATCCCCTTGATATGTATGAATGCGATGCACCAGTATCAAAAAGAATGATTGCAGTAAATGACTTAACCAAAAACTTACCGATAACTGCATCTGGCTGCTCTTCAACCTCCTCCACATTCATGTGGTTCACTTGTCCTTTGTTAAATGGATTAGGCTTCTTCCCAGAGCTCCCATTACCATTTCCGTTCTTCGCTTCAGGGCACTCGGTGGCATAGTGTCCAGTCTTCCCGCACTTGAAACAAGTAATGTGACTTAGGTCCCTCTTGGCGGGTGTGGCTGGATTGGAGCGGTTCTGATTGCTGCTTGCTCCATTCCTATTCCCATTCTTTGGGCCATTATGATTATGAGAACTTCCTCCATTGTGAGTGTGGCCTCCATGGTTATGGGTAAGTCCTCCCGAGTTCGGGGTAAAACGAGGCTCCTGCTGAGCTCCTGAATTATACTTCCCTTGTCCATACTTCCTCTTGCGGCTCTCTATCTGCTGTTGCTTCCCTTCGATCATGAGAGCTTTATCTACCAACTCCTGGTAGTTGTTAAATATTGCCACCATTAACTGCATACTCATCTCATCATTCAGTCCTTCCATAAACTTCTCCTGCTTCGCGGCATCTGTGGCCACATCATCTGGGGCATAGCGGGATAACTTGCTAAACTCATCCCCGTACTGCCCCACAGTACGGTTCCCTTGGCGTAAGTTGTGGAATGCACGCTTCTTCATGCTCATAGCTCCAGTTGAGACGTGGGCGGTGCAGAATGCTTGCTAAAACTGCTCCCAAGTGACATTGGCTATAGGGAAAGTGGCTGTGTAATTCTCCCACCATGAGGCTGCTGGTCCATCCAATTGGTGTGCAGCAAAACACACCTTCTCAGCATCTGTGCAACCTGCGGTGGTCAACTCCCTTCCAATCCTGTGCAGCCAGTCATCAGCAACTATTGGCTCAGTGCTACTGGAAAACACCAGCGGCTGCAACCTCAGAAAACGGGCTAAGATGTCAACTGGAGGTGGTGGCGGTGGGTTGTTGTTGTTGTTGTTGTTGCCTTGGTTCTGAACTAACAACTGCATCAAGGCATTCTGCTGCTGGATCAACTGAGTGAGCTCCGGTGGGAAGACAAATCCGGTATCACGTCTCGGAGGCATCTGATGGGTTTAGAGGGAAGAGATTAGAATAGAATGGGGTCTAATGAGAAATCACTATCCATATGCACATGAGACACACACAATCATATCATATCACTCAATCAATCAAGCAAGGGCATACAATCGATCTAACTATCGTTACAGTGCTCAGACTATACTATATACATGGGGAAAAATTCTACTTGATCATATGGTGGTCTACTAGAAATTTTGATCGGTGGAAGACTCCATGATATCTGCTCTAGCTTCGTCTTCATAATCATCATCACTACTGTCGGGGTCAGAGTCGGTGTCGTCGATCATGATGTAGTCTTCAGAACGAATGTATTTGGATTTATCGTCATCTCCTCCTGGCGCGGGATCTCCCACGAATACTCCAATCTTCTTTATCAGGTCGTCATTCTTCTCCAATAGTATTACGATTTCCTCCTCGTATCCGTCGCGCGTAGACTTAAGTTCCTCTTCTAGCTCCATGTTCCTGGTCATCGCCTTCTTCAAATCTATCATACCAGCGCACATCTGGTTCTCCTTGCGTCGAATGTGCTGGTTGAACTCCTGAATGAATGCTGCAATGGACCTGTCCTTCCTGGTGCTGATCATCCCCCATTGCTCATCTCGGCGCCCACATATCTGGTAGATAGTGTCCTTCAGCTCCTGTTTGTAGACTTCTCCAATACGTCCCCAGCAATGTGGGCTGCCATACTTTTGCCTAGACTCCAGGTTGGTGCATCAAAGGAAAACTCTATGGGCTCAGTGACTGGCGTAAACGTCCTTCCTGGGACTTGAACTTGAATCATCCAGCGCTCCTCTTTTGGTAAAGTGGCGGTGTAGGTCCCGGTGAAGCTTTGTATTCCGATGTTCAGGTACCTAGTGACTTCCTTCAAGTGTCGTCCAAAAGGTGTGTCTTCATCTGGTTGTGCAAACTTATTCCTCGACTCCGCCATCCTAAAGATTAGAGAATGGAGAGGAGTCAGAAATGAGTAGAGAAGAGTGACCTATGGTTTTTCTTAGTGGTTGTGTCCTATATTCAGCGTGTGCTCTGATACCATCTTGTAGCGACCCGACCTCAGACGGTCAGGTCTCTGTGCTTCAGTGTCATCCCTGGATTGGTAATGGTGACACACACAGTACTCGAAGGATTTATAACAGAGTAGCAATCACACACTTATTACATTGAATGTCTCCAAAAGAGAACTTATTACAATAAATATGGCTTAAGGCCATCTAAATAAGATAACAGCGGAAGGCTTGGAAGATAAAGTGAGTCCATCAACTCCAACGACATAGCTGAGTGCACGACAACGGCCTAGCGAACCTTACTCCTCGTCTGAAAAGTCTGCAACATGATACGTTGCAGCCCGAAAACGGGTCAGCACATGGAATATGCTGGCAATGTAACACAGTAGAGTAATGAATAGATAAATGCTATCACTATATGCATATATGGCTGGTGGAGGCTCTATGGTTAATATGCTTTTGCGAAAAGCCAATTTTTTCCTACAACAAAGGAATATATTTTATTTAACTATCATGGTTGTTGAAACATCATTGAGAAGGTTCCTCCAACTCAATCCCAATTAAAAGTAATTATTAACCCAACAAGTTAATTTAGAGTGATGAGATCCATATGATAATCCAAAAATCTAGATACTCAAGATGTCCATAACCGGGGACACGGCTAACCATGATTAGTTTGTACACTCTGCAGAGGTTTGCGCACTTTTCCCCACAAGACTCGATCTCCTCCGTTGGATTTCTCGCACTACATGGTGTTTGAGAAATGGATGACCGAGACACAGTCTTTCAGAAACATTAACTCTAACCCCGGGTGGAAAGTTACACCTACTTTCCCTCTACATCTGCCAGCCCACCACTGGAAGAGGTCATGCAACATACTCAACTATGCTAGAGCCCATAATATCTTGTGGCTGCACACGGAAGTTTCTAGCACGAATAATCTTATGATCGCTTTGAGCCTGGGTGGCGGACCGTAGGATGGTCACACGGGTACTCTGGGATATCCTAGTACAACACTGGATTCTCCAGGTGCCCACAAGCAATCCACCCAGATGTGCATTAAAGTTGCCACCTTAAGTTGAACCATTAATTAACAATATCACATCTGTCATGGATCTCTCAACCCAAACCACGTCTACGAGCATAAGCATACGTAGAAGTAACTCCCAAGGGTTTGATAATAAACAGGGCAATAGGTTCTACCTCATCATCTACTTCCCAATACCCACAAGTTAAACACATCCTAATCATGCAATGTTTGAGGATTGGAACTAATGCATAAAAACTGGGTATGAAAAGAGTATGATCAATGTGTTACTTGCCTTGCTGACGATCCACAAAACCTAGTGACTCGTAGTAGCACGCTTCGCACTCCGGGAATTCTATCGCAAACAAACAATAGCATACATAAGCAATCAAGCAAATATGCACGGATAACTCCCAAATAAGAAGATCTAACCAGAAAGTTCAACTGAAGAACTCCGGTTTGCAAAAAGAATCAAATCAGACGGAGCAACGAAACTCAAACCACAGAAGAAACAAGATCTGATTACTAATCTGGACTAAAGTCAAATTTACTGTATAAAAACTTGTTCAAGTTGGTTAAACAGAAAGAGGGTTTCGTGACGAAGATCTAGGTGCTATAATCGCCTGATTCCGATAAACGAGCGAAAAGATAAACTAAACGAAAATCAGGGCAGAAATCGCGATCGAAAATAATCGTGGAAAAACCCTGGAAAAAGAAAAACTGACGAACAGTCTAACGAATGAACGTTCGCTGTCTGCGGCTAACGGGCAAACAAGGTTCATTAAAACGAACGTACGGATGAACGTCCGCTATTTAATCGAACCGAGAAAACCGAAACAAAACCGATTCTAAAAAACGAGATCTAGGTTTACGAAATAAAAACCGATCGGTTTTAAAAAACCCGGCGGCTACCTCGTGGAACGGGACGGCGGCGGCGTACTCCGGCGGGCGGCGGCGTACTCCGGCGGGCGGCGGCGTCCGGCGGCGGGGCGGCGACATACTCCGGCGGCGGGGCGGCGGATCCGGCGGGCGGCGGGTCGGGGCGGCGTCGTCCGGCGACGGCGCGAGTCGGGTGGCAGGGCTGGCGGCTAGGGTTTCAGGGGTGGGGCTGGCGGCTCGGGCCTTCGGCCTTTTAAAGGGCCGGCCGGGTCGGTGTCCCAGGCGGACACAGCCCGGTAAGGCGGTTCGTTTTTTTAATATTCTAACGCGGAAAAAAAGAAAGAAAAGAAATACTAAACGGACTCCAAAAATCCCGAAATAAATATTCCCCGTCCTCTAAAAATATGCCGGACAAGGTGAACATTTATTTGGGCCTCTAATGCAATTTTGAAAAACGTGAATTTTTTCTAATTCGAATAAAATTGCAATAAAATCCAAATAGAATTTATTAATTGATTTTAATATTTTTCCTCCAATATTTCATTTTTTTTGGAGAAGCCATATTATCTCATCTCATATACTTTTAGTATGAAATATTTTTGGAGAGAAAAATTATTAAAACCAAAATGATCCCTGTTTCAATATTTGAGAAAAATTCAAATATGAAAACTAGGAAATCCCCAACTCTCTCCGAGGGTCCTTGAGTTGCTTAGAATTTGGAGGATCGCAAAACGAAATGCAATAGGATAGTATATGCATGAATGACCTATGTATAACAATCCAAATTGAAAATTTGGGATGTTACAAAGGGGAAGCATATTATTGAGATTCCCCTTCTTTCTATACAATGTTGGTTGCCCACCCATGATGAATCAGAGCGCCCAAAGAAATGCAATTCCATGATGTCTCTCTATATGTGTCCACATGCATTTGGAAACTCAAGTGGGAGCATGAGCTAACCAATTAAATGTGTGTTTGTTAGCTAATGTCAGTATCATATCACATTCGTATTTGAAGAACCTTAGGACGTATGATTGGTGTGGTATTTAGCTTTAAAGGGTAGACAGCTGCTAGTAGGACACAAAGCACCTACGCAGAGCATAGTGTAGATATAATGGAAAAACCCTAAGCATCAGGAGTAAAATCAGGAAAGTGGAACTTGCTGGAGTATATGTGCTAGTACTGCCGGTACGACTAGAAAGGCTTCACATACCAGCTCTCTACAACTGAAGGCGCAATACTGTTACTACCAGTCTAACTCTCAAAGGCGACACATACGATCGAATACGAAGAGTTGAAAGCGTCCATGACAATTGACATGAAGACCAACACGAAGAGTTGAAAGCGTCCATGACAAGCGACCGAATAGACATGTACACTGCAAATGTCCCTACTCCTCTTCACTACAAAGAACATATTGTACAACTAGTATACTCCCTCTATTCCTAAATACAAATCTTTGTAGAGATTCCACTATGGATCACATACAGATATATATAGATAAATTTTAGAGTGTAGATTCACTCATTTTGCTCCGTATGTAGTCGATGGAGGAATCTCTACAAAGACTTATATTTAGGTATGGAGAGAGTGCTTACAAAGGAAGAACAGAAGAGGAGCATGCTAAAGAAGAGCAAGCAGATTTTGGATAATAAAATGTTGGTTGGCCACACATGATGAACTAGAGCGCATAAAGAACGCAACTCCCTGCTGTCCCTCGATATGTGGTGCATGTGCTTTTCGAAAGTAAAGTAGGAACATTAACTGACCAATTAAACATTCTCTGTTTTAATACATGTCAGCATCATATCAGATCAGATTCGTATTTGAGCAACTAAGTTTGGAATTATGAGTGGCATGTTGTTTAGATTGATGGGTTGAGGAGCACTGCTTGCACGTACGTCTCGAAGCACCTACGATAATAGTACTGAATATATGGGAATGTCTACATGCAAGTCGCCTGACTTTCGTCATTTGGGTCAGTCGACCATTTCAGGCGGTTAGATGAAGATCCTACGTATCCTAACCCTTCTTCTTCCCCGCCTCTTATTCTTCCCCTAAAGACCACCGCACGGGTCGCCGACCGAACCACCGGCCCCCGCCCTCCCCTGAACCTCCCACCACCTTCAATCTTTCGCGGCCCCTGGCCATCCCTCTAGCTAACCCCACCCCTCACCCGCATCGATTTTTGCCTCCGGCAAGCCCCCACCATAGCCCGACGATAGCCCCCCGCAACCACTATCCCCACCCGAAACCCTAAGATAGATAATGGGGCAGCCCTCCGGCGAGCCCCTTCCTTCCCTCCAGCGAACTCTGGCAAGCTTTAAAAAATCGATCGACCCAATTTTAAAATTTAGTCTACTTTCATTTAACTAGTGTGGATTATAAAAGGGGAAAATCATAAGCATTGTGAGTATAGTGTTGAGCGTGTCATGGCGGACCTGAAGGTGCAAACCAGACAAAGGCAACTTCGCAACCCATGTTTGCTTTCAACCAACAAGTAAGATCCTAAGTGATGGACAAGAAATCACAGTAAAGTAGTGGCGATCTATTTTCTTGCTGCGATAAATAAGTTGAGCAGATATGAAAGAGTACAGCCTCTGGTGCGGCGCTGTGTATGCATCTGCTGAGAATTTGACGATGCTGAGGCAGTGATGGCTGTCAGCGGTGTGGAAGCAGATCTAGGAGGGTAGATGGTGGCGGTGGGGGAAATATCCCAGTGCGATGGACGAGACAGTTGTAGGAGCGGCGCTGGCAAGGTGGACGATGGCGGGGATGAAGCGAGAGGACGGGATGCAAGGATCCTGGTCCGAAGCCGTGGATGAGAGAGGTCGATCTCTTGTAATGGACGGCGGCGTCGGGGTATCAACTCCGGCATGGTGGTGGAGGACGGCGGTGGATGGGGAGGCGGACGGAGGAGGCTGGGGTGGAGAGGGTGTTTTGGCGCACACGGAGTATGAATGGGGAAATGGGGGGAGAGAGGAAGGGGGAACCATGTTTTCAGGGCACGCTTGTCTGAAATGCGAAGAAATTTACAAACTTAGCCCCTGTTTAAAATTTCGTACATCACAACAATATTAGTCGGTTGGGTATAGGACGGTAATCTCGCATACACCGAATATTTGCCGATGGAGATTTCGGCTGATGAGAGTTTGTTTTGGCGCCCACCGTGTATGAATCGGGGAGGGAGGCGATTTTGGCGGAGGAGAAACTGTGATAGGCAGTAATGAATCCGGGGATGTGAGAGGCAGAGGCGGTTATGTGACGTTTGAGTGAAATTACAAGCCTACCCCTATCAAAACCTATAGAAATCGAGCCGATAGGCTTTGCATGCCAGGGATAGGCAGTAATTTCCATCTCGCAGATTTTGGTTTCGAGCGGTTACTGCGACTTTCCCCGCTTTGTTCAAATTTTTGCAGAGAAAGAGTGCACGTTTACCGTGCCAACTCAACTCGAATCCAGTTTGTATTTTTTTCGGGCATGATCCATTCTTATTGGGTTTTTTTACATCCGTGCCCTTGGTTCCTTAGCTCTACTCATTCATCCCCGCGCTCTTAACTTTTGCTCAGTTTTCCCCACTCCCTTTCCCGAAACCCTCAGAACTGGTTACAACGGACGATGCCGTCGGGTCAATGGCTTGAACGTTAACTCTAACGAGTGGGGCCGCACTGGATTGTGTCATCCGTTGGACCTAACAAGTGGGCCCGCGTTGGGCGGTGTTGCTGTTCGACCGTTGGGCCATGGTTTCGTTGGGTCATCCCTTGCATTAAACGCCTGCGCGCGCTGCCACGATAGAATCCTGCTATGCATGCACCCAAACAAGCCTGCCTGCATGCGTCGATGCGCGCCGCCACGATGCGCCGACCGAGCCTACATGCGCTGATGCGTCCGCCACGATGCACTTACCGAGCAGCTTTCTTGCACGCCAGCCGCCATGCATGCAGCGACGGTCACTGCCGCTGGTCCTCTCTTCTAGGTAGGTGGCTACATATTTGTGGCTTGTGTAAAAAAAGAGCAGGGTTCGTTGTGGTTGCATGCACTAGGTGGTTACTGACAAAGCGAGCTCTCTAAGAAAACAATCAACAAATATGTAGTCCCAATATGTAGATAGGGCCAACAAGCCCATAACACGATCACATAGTTCAAACTAGGAAGAACATAATAATAAAATAGATAGAAAACTTAATAATAGAACTTAATAAAAGGGCCAACAAGCCCATAGCAACTCCAACATAGTTCAATTACAACTTAACATAACATAGACTAAAAAAAGTTAGAGGGTTTAGAACCCTAGCCGCCGCCTTCTCCACCTCGCTCCTCCTCCGGGCGCCCTTCACTACTCCTCGAGGGCGTTGTCGATGGGGTACGGAAGAGTGTGCATGCGCGACGCCGTGGGGAAGATGTTGGTGTACTCCGTGAACCTGTTGTGGGTAGTGAAAGCGATGAACTTACAGCCACACCAAACAACTCGGCCGAGGAGGTAGAAGGCATCGAATGTGTTGGTGAAGTGGGCAAGGAGAGCAACCACCACCCCGTTTCAGATGACCTCCTCGACACGGAACATCATTGGAGATCCCCGTGGGAGGTGGTGGTAGCCGAACACAAGGAAGAACTCGGTGAAGTTCCTTGCGGTCCTCCACCTTGATATCGCCCACACACGTAGTGTGCGCTCAACGTACACGCCGGTAGGGTAGAGCCTCTCCGGCACGGTGGGTGGGAAGCGGTAGGTTGGTCTGGTGTACTGCATGGCTGAGGGATGCGCAGAAGAAGGAGAAGGGGTCGAAGAGCAACAAGGGCGGATGGCAGAGGATGGGAGATGGATGAGGGATGGCAAAGGCAGAGGGTGGCTTAAATAGCCGTAGTGCTACGTGTTATTTGGCCGTGGCAATAACGGGGTCAAATGTGAAGTAGCCCGTTTTCACACCACCGCGGCATCGGGAGTGTACACGCGTGGGAAACCGTGGTTTGAAAAGAAGAAGAAAAAGAAGCTAATTACACGTGTGGGAATCCGTGGTCATATATATTATATGAACAAAAAGAGACAATTTTTGAATAGTTTGTGGCCATTTTGCATGCTAAAAATAAATTTGTCCCTTATAAATTTGGTCATTTTGCATTTGTATTGAACAAAAAGAACTAAATTTTCTATGTAATGTCAATTTTTGTGTAATTTCAAACGATGCAAAAAAACAGAGCCAACACGTTCACAAAAAACAGAGCAAACGATGCAAAAAAATAACGCGATTCGACGGCTCAACCAGAGCTTGGTTTCCTTTTGGGCCCAATAACAACATTTTTTCGCGGAGTCAGTGGTGGGCGAGCAGCTGAGCACAACCAACAGGATCGCCTCTCGCGGATCGCCCCATGATCCAACGATGCGGAGCCGTCCATGTGATCCAACGGCGCGGAGCCTACATACAGCCTGCCCACCGAATTCCTTCTAAAAGTCCACATCAGAGGGCTGTCGCTTGGCGCCAGGGGATGATCGGATGGCTGACGTTCGGAGCTAGGGTTAGGCGAAACCTCGTGGGGTTTTGAGGGGTTTTGAGCTAGTCAACGGGGTTCCAAGGCTTTGACTGAGCATAACTAATTTTTAAAAAAGTGAAAAAATATGAAACCTTCGCCATTCGTCGTTTTATAAGACACACTAATGAGGAAAAATACTAAACTTGGTCTATGGTCATTTTCATGAAAAAAAACCTAGCTGGCACGATCGAGGTCAAATGAGCACCATTAATTTTAAAAAAATCAAAAATATATAAAACATGCGCACAATGTTGTCTTGTGTGACATGTTACCAACCAAAAATCATAAACTTGGTCTATTGTCATTTTCATGAAAACACATTCACACATATGAGCTATCACGTACAAGATTTCATAGAGTTCAAGGAGAGGAGGTAGGTTTACCTTCTGTTTTTGAAAAATAAAATCAAAAAATCACCAAAGCTTTATTTCAAAGTGAATAAGAAGGATCTGAACTTAGTTTTCCATTTTCATATTTTGAACGTGTTTTTAATAGTTTTTACATTAAAGCATATTTTTTTCAAAAAAAATGTAAAAATATGAAGATTTATTAAAAAATAGTGAGACTTCGAATCTACACTATATAGATTGAATAGGTGTTAATACAAAAACATTTGGCTCATTTAGAGTAGGTCAAAAAAAACTTGATTACAAATGGGCTGTTTACCCTAGCCTGGGAGCTCATTTGGAGCACATTTCTCAAATTCAAATTTCTTTGACCTCCTCTAAATCACCTCAAATTTTGCACACCTGATCTCCTACATAACATAGATAGTTTGCCAAGGGTTTTTTTGCATTTTTTTGAATTTATACTGTCCTGTCGAATGTCAGTTCAAAACATCGGATGATGAAACATGCTGGTGGGAAAAAGCATGCATTTGATTTGATTAATAAACATGAGACAAATAATTAGGATAATACTCCTTTTTATGATTAGTGAAAAAGCAGCATGTCTGATCAGTGAAGTAACACTGAAACAACATGTGTGATCATTGCAGCACCTAAACTGGTGAGAAAAAGCAGCATGTCTGATCAATGAAGCAACACTGAAACAACATGTGTGATCATTGCAACACCTAAATTCATAGTTCACAACATCTAAACAGAACTAACCATACACCACAGGCAAATTTAAGGACAGAAAAATATACAAATATAGATAGCATAATACATTACTACCATCACCATAGATTCAGTTCATCACACCATAAACAACCACATTCAGTTTACCAAAAGTAACCCAAAAGATAAAGATAAAACATGCTGCCACATTCAGTTCATCACATCATCACATCACACCGGAGTCGGGGCCTTCGCGAGGGCAGCATGCTGCCCCCTAATCATGTAGTCCTCCCCGCGTATCGCTACATGCTCTGCATGAGGCACAAGGCGATCGAAGCGGCCATCCTTTGGCTTTGGCTTGGTGGTGCAGTAGGGGCAGTGCCACTTCTTATCTTGCGGTTGTAGAAGGAAGCAACTCCCTTGACCTTGATCTTCTCCACCTCCTTCACTGTGAAGGACGCGACGTTGCCCTTGTACACATCTTCTCCAGAATCATACTGCACACATGAATGAATTACATTAATACAATATGGATTCATATACACCATGTCAAGGAACTAAATGAACAATCTAAATTTCAAGTAGGCTTACCTCATATTCTTCGTCGTCACTATACTCTGGATCGTACGGGTCAAACCCAGTAAGGGCAGCTTCCTCCCCCCCCCAACCATCATCCTCCTGAATATACAATTACATCCATCACTAGTAAATATAGAAGCCAATTGAAAATTTAGATATGCACACATGACACATTGATCATAGGGCTAATATACTATGATCCTATTTGCATTTTCCATTGTCATGCACACACATTGAAAAATAGAGCTAATATAACTACATATTGTGGACAAATTTATATACTAGTGAATCAAATAACTTCTTAATCAATGGATTCCATTTGGGAATATGACATTCAAAACCCCAATCTGCGTAGCATTCAAAAAAAATCTAATAGGGACCCAATCTAATAAGCATACATGTCTGCAGCACTAAAAACCCCAATCTGTGAGCATTAAAAACAAATCTAATAAGCATACATCTGTGTAGCATTGAAGCACAGAGATCCCTATCTCTCATACACATCAATCTAGCATTTTTGCACCGAATGTAATCCAACAAACCCTAGTACAAAAACCCACATCCCCCCATACAAAAAACCCCGGCCCATCCATCAAACCAACTACTCTAACCATCTGTACTACCGTATGAATCACAATCTAACCAATGCAACTAACTCTACAAGCTAATATCCTAAATATTGCAATAACAAGCAAGTGCAAATACCTCCTGCTCCTTGCCAGGCTGCGCATCGGGGGTATCAGGATGGACTGCGCCACTCGACGCCGTCACCTTCTGCTCCGGCAGCGCTGAGGCGGAGCCCGCCACCTCCTTCTCCACATCCGCAGCGGTTGTGAGTTTCCCCGCACCGCCGTGGACGCCGCCAATGTCCTTCACTTGATCCGCGGTCACCGCGCCCTGAAGCTCCACTACATCTCTGGCCACTGCATCAGCGTCGCCATGAGCTTCCGCCATCGGATAGATTGAGGCGATGAAGCTGAGGAAGAGGATGTGGTGGGGTAGAACGAGACGGTGCGGTGGAGGTAGTGGAGGAGAGCGAGACGACGCTGGTGGGGGAGAGAAAGACGATGCGGCAGGGAGTGGATTTTGAGGAAAACCCTGGGGAAATGGTAGGGAAGATGCGCCGGGAGGTGGTTCCCCCTCTTTATACGATGGGACGTTTCGAGCATGCCCCATGGACACGTGCTACCCCACAACCGCGGTAAGTTGCATGTGCCCACGTATATGAATACCACTGTATGTCAGCATACGAAACCACTATACGAGTAAACATTCAAAGGTGGACTCGGCCCTACGCGGCCCCACTCGTCAGAGTTAAGGTCAAAGGCATTGACCTGATGGCAACGTCCATTGTAACCTATTCTGAGGGTTTCGGGCAAGGGAGTGGGGAAAAGTGAGCAAAAGTTAGCAGCGTGGGGATGAATGAGTACAACTAACGAACGAGGGGCGTAGAAATAAAAATCCCTTTTTATTCGAATACAAATGTATATACATCATTTTTTATATATACTTTCAAAAGCACAACACCCTTTATACATAATTATGGTTTATAAATGGCATGATCTCAGATTCATAAGGCTGGATCCATCTTAATTTGGATTTTCAAATATTTGAAACCACTTTATGTTGAAATCCAATGTATGCATTTCTCGCTAACTGTCTCCAATTAATGTGTGTTTCATGCCATTTTTTTACTTCTCAAACATGTTTAATGTGTTTCACACACGCAACATATACTGTAATCCCGTTTAGACATTAATTGCATATAAACCATGCATTGTCTCTAATTAAAGAATCTATGGATCACTAATATTGATAAACTATATCACATTACACGTGTCCCCAAATTCAAATGAATATGCATGTTTGATACACCAATTTTCGTTATGATATTATCGATTAGTTTAAATATTTAAATCCCCTTTAATCTAGATATTCATCTCATATAGCTATCACTCATGCTTATATCTCTCTCTAGACCTATATGCCAGGTATCTCTCGTGCTACTTGTATGTCGACAATGATCTTTTATCTTCGTAACACACTGACGGTACTCTCTCCCTCGACCTTCACTCTATCTCTCTCTAAGTATATCTCGCTCCCTGCTATGTGTCTCTAACTATGATTCTCCCTGTGAAATCTCTTTCTCTCACACGAACACAAACTTCGTCTCCCGGGGTCTCATTTCTCTCTACTATTCCCCTGTGTGCCACTCGCACACGCCCTCTCACACAGAGATGTCTTGCGCTCCTTAGGTATGAGAAGCTACGACTCTTCCTCTTAAATATCTCTTTCTCACACACAAACACAAACTCAGTCTCCCAGGGTCTCATATCTCTCCATCATTCTCTTGTATGTCGCTCACACACACTCTCTCCCTAGAGATATCTCGCGTTCCCTGATATGTCTCTCTGGCTATCACTCTCGTTGTGAAATATCTTTCTCTATCGCAGACACAAAACTCCGTCTCTCGGGATCTCATTTCTCTCTGATATTTGTTTGTATGTGACTCACATGCACCCTCTCTATCTCTCTCACACCCACACACATAACTCAGCCTTCTGATCCACTCGACTCTTATCTCTAACACACACATACTAGCTAGCATCTTTATCTTTCTATTTATCTGTTTCTCCATCAACCTTCTTTCTCGCCCTCACTCTTGCTTCCTATCATGCACACTCTATATGTTTCTCTCTACATGCAGTCATGCGCCCTCTTTTTATCTTGCTCTCTCACACACATAACTTCACCCTCTGAACCACTCGGCGGTCATCTCCAACACTCAAACTAGCCGATGTCCCTCTAGCTAGCATCTCTATCTCTCTATCTATCTATAGTTTCTCTGTTAACATTTCTTTCTTGCACACACTCTTGCTTCCTATCACGCACACTATATTTGTCTCTCCATACATACATCTATAGGTTGATCTCTTTTGCACAATCATTGTGTCTCGCCCCCTCTGCTCGCCATAGATGCATGCTCCAGCCCACGCCACTATCTCTTAAAGACAAAAACACATGCTCAATTATCGGGCCTTCTTCCCTGCACTCTCACATGCATGCATATTGTCATACCGATTCGTCTCTCCCATGTTGTTGATCTTATGACTTATGTCTTCTTTCTTTTATCTCGATCATGCGCGCGTGCACACACATCCCTCAGCCACATCAAATCGTTCTCTTCTTGTGTGCACATAACTTCCGCCTGGATGGGTAAAACACACACTCACACTTAACAATCTCCTTCTAGCTACCCCCTCTCTCTCACTCTTCCCCTATATCCCCGAAACCAATAAGACCATCCCTTTGTTTAATTCCCGCCTACATGCACCATCGATATATAGTAGTCTTCCTGGGTGTCTCTCGAACAAACACGTTCTCTCAATGTCGAATCCTCTCTCGCGCGCGCGCCTTCTCTTTCCTCTCTACGGGCCTGTTCTCTCTCGCACCCCCTCGTTGGTGGCCTCTGCCATATAGATCACCTCTCTATGATGAAGCCGACCACACTTAAATTACTTTCGCCACCGAAGACTCCGCTTCACACACACACACACACAAACACACGCACCCACACACCCACCCACACAAACACACACGCACTGTCGGGGGAAACGACACCTATGGGATCCCGAGGAATCCCTTCTACGGTTGGTGGGGCGTGGAGTTGCGCAAAGAGTAGGTTTAGAAGATCAGCGCGAGGGGATTTTTACCCAGGTTCGGGCCGCAAACGATGCGTAAAACCCTAGTCCTGCTTGTCTGTGTATATTGGGTGTTCTTGAGCTCTTGAACTAGCTGCGATGCATGCCCAATCCAAAAAATTCTGAATCCTTCCACAGTACGCCTCGGGCCTCATTTTATATGTCAAAGGGGTCGCCACAGTGGCACACAGGAGGTGGAAAGTATCTACAGTGTACAAGTTTATCACCTGGCACTGTAGGACAAACGCATTTAATGTGCTGCCTATGTGCCCTCTTGCTTTATTGGGGACGACAACGAAGCTCGTCCCGTCCGTCGCCGCCTCGCCTTGCTTCGATGCGCGTCCAAGCTGACGAGGCATGCAGCGCCATGCTGGCTGGCTGGTTGCCGAGCTGGTGTGGTGATAGGGTCTTCACGAAGATCTGCATGCCACCACGCAGGTGCTCGGCTAGTTGGCCTAGAAGCTGCATGCTGTCATGCAGGCGCTCGCCTAGTTGGCCTAGAAGTTGCATGCTGCCACGCAGGCGCTTGCCTAGTTGGTGGGCTGGTCGCCGCGTCGGAACGGGCTCGGGGCAGCAAAACTTTGGAAGGCGCGGGCCTGGCCTGGGCCCTGCAGATGCCCCCGGCAAGGGTCTTGCCGGGGTCTCGCGGGCGTCCCCGGCAAGGGTCTTGCCGGGGACTCGTGAGCGTCCCCGGCAAGGATCTTGCCAAGGGTCTTCGGCTGTCCCCGGCAAGGATCTTGCTGGGGGTCTTTGTGACGCCCGGATAATTAAGCTACAGTAATCCCCTGCTAATGATGCCACGTCACCTCGGTTGCTGTTGCTAATCTCGCGTAACAATTAAAATTCTAATTTGAATTATTGGCAAACAACAAAAGTTTTCAAACAATAAAACTAAAATGTTCACACTATTCTATAAATTACCCTAATCATTGCCATGATGGTACCAACTTCATTTGACTCACAGATAAATCCCTAGGAAATTAATAAGTGGTCTAACAACAAATAAATTAGCCATTCCAAAATAAATGAATGTTTATGTATTTACAAACCACTTGAAATCGTGTGTGCTAGCTCAAAACATTGCCTATTATTTATGTGACAAGTTTTGTGTTCAACAAAACTTATTTGGATTAAATTAAAATACAAAACGGTGGAGAAAATACAAAACAGAAAATTAGAAGAGGGAACAGGGGCTAAGTGCACACTGTACACTACAGGCCCAGTGCTATAGTGCACGACGCAGCCCACCACAGGCCTTTCCTCTTTCTCCTGTACAGAGGAGATGGCAGGGGCCATGGCGCGCGGCCATCCCACGGCGCCACGGCCGGATGACCGACACCTGCTCCTCTCGAGTGCCCTAGAGAGGATAAGGAGGACACCCACGACCCCCCTGCCGAACCCTAGACACTTCCCCTCTTCTACATCATCCCCCACGCTCGATCCCGATCTCGACCGTCTGCATCCATGGCCGCGCCGCGTCGATCCGGCAGCCTCCGGCCTCCCCTCGTCGCGCGAAGATGACTGGGAGCTCCGTCGTGGTCGGCTCCATCACCACGCCGAAGGGCTCGAGCTAGGATGGCCCGTAGCCTCGACATCGTCCTCATCTTCGCCCACAGTCGCCGCATCGCGCCATCGTTTGCCACCCCAACGGACCACCCCGGCTTCCTTGACCATGTGCACGAGCCTCCCCGTGAGCTTCTCTGTCGATTCCCCTACTTTTCACCCTCGATCCGTGCCCCTACGTGTCAAACACCGCCATGGCCGGAGCTCCGCTTCCGCGTACGCGTACGTGTTGTTCTTGGCTGTTGCTCCCTGCTCCTGTAGCCTGCTGCTCCATGCGTTGTTGTGCTGCTGCTGCCGCTTGCCTGGCGCCCTACTGCGTGTGTGCCGGCCACGGCCTCGCCGCGCCCGCCTGCCCCGCTGCCCGTCGCCTCCCTGAACCCCCGGCCGCTCAAGATACTGGCCGTAGCCGCTGTGTGCTTGTGCGTGTATGCACAGCCACGATGAGGCCGCCTGGGTTCTGTCCACTAAGGCTGGCCCCGTTATAATTTGCTGGTACTAATTAGGTTTGTTAGGTGTTAATTAGCCTAATGGCCCAATGATAGTGGGCCCCCATCTAAATAACCTTTTAATTTAACTATAGTCAATGACATGTGGGATCCACAACACTGTTCACGTTTGACTCCAGTCAACACTTTGACTATTGACTGCTGAGTCAGCTCCCAGGTGTCCCACCGTCAGCCTCTCAGCCTATGTGGCTGGGTACAATAGTGGGTACACATAGAAAAATCCCCTTTTTATTTCAAATTAATAATAATTCCAAATATTCTTTTAAACTTTGTAAATTCATATAAAATAATCCATAGCTCGGATGAAAAAACTTTGTACATGAAAGTTGCTCAGAACGACGTGACGAATCCAGATACGCAACCCGTTTATCCGCCACACATCCGTAGCATAGCGAACATGCAACTTTCCCCTCCGGTTCATCTGTCCGAAAACGCGAAACACCAGGAATACTTTCCCGGATGTTTCCCCCCTTTCCCGGTACCACCTCCTACCGTGTTAGGGCACACCTAGCACAGCGCATTGACATGTCTTCCATCGTCATGCTTATGTTTGCATTATATTTATTGTTTCTTCCCCCTCTTCTCCGGTAGACTACGAGACCGACACCGCTGCTGGTGCCCCGACCGACTACGCTGTTGACGACCGCTCCTTCTTGCCAGAGCAATCAGGCAAGCCCCCCCCTTGATCACCAGATATCGCCTATTCCTTCTCTATACTGCTTGCATTAGAGTAGTGTAGCATGTTACTGCTTTCGGTTAATCCTATACTGATGCATAGCCTGTCATTGTTGCTCTAGTTGTTACCCTTACCTGCTATCCTACTGCTTAGTATAGGATGCTAGTGTTCCATCAGTGGCCCTTCACTCTTGTCCGTCTGCCATGCTATACTACTGGGCCGTGATCACTTCGGGAGGTGATCACGGCTATATACTATATACTTTATATACATGACACATGTGGTGACTAAAGTCGGGTCAGCTCGTTGAGTACCCGCAAGTGATTCTGATGACGGGGCTGAAAGGACAGGTGGCTCCATCCTGGTAGAGGTGGGCCTGGGTTCCTGATGGCCCCCGACTGTTACTTTGTGGCGGAGCGACAGGGCGGGTTGAGATCACCTAGGATAGAGGTGGGCCTGGCCCTGGTCGGCGTCCGCGGATACTTAATAATAACACGCTTAATGAGTTCTTGGTATTTGATCTGAGTCTGGCCATTTGGTCTATACGCACTAACCAACTACGCGGGAACAGTTATGGGCACTCAACGTCGTGGTATCAGCCGAAGCCTTCGTGACGTCAGCAACTGAGCAGCGCGCGCCGCATTGGACCGTAAGCTCGCGCTTGTATTAAGGGGGCTAGGTCTGCTTCCGGCCGCGTACGCAACATGCAGGTGTGCAATGGGAGATGGGCCCAGACCCCTGTGCTATAGGATTTAGACCGGCGTGCTGACCTCTCTGTTGTGCCTAGGTAGGGCTGCGACGTGTTGATCTTCCGCGGCAGGGCATGACCCAGAAAAGTGTGTCCGGCCAAATGGGATCGAGCGTGTTGGGTTATGTGGTGCACCCCTGCAGGGAAGTTTATCTATTCGAATAGCCGTGTCCCTCGGTAAAAGGACGACCCGGAGTTGTACCTTGACCTTATGACAACTAGAACCGGATACTTAATAAAACACACCCTTCCAAGTGCCAGATATAACCCGGTGATCGCTCTCTAACAGGGCGACGAGGAGGGGATCACCAGGTAGGTTTATGCTATGCGATGCTACTTGGTGAACTTACCATCTACTCTCTTCTACATGCTGCAAGATGGAGGTGGCCTGAAGCATAGTCTTCGACAGGATTAGCTATCCCCCTCTTATTCTGGAATTCTGCAGTTCAGTCCACCGATATGGCCCTTTACACATATACCCATGCATATGTAGTGTAGCTCCTTGCTTGCGAGTACTTTGGATGAGTACTCACGATTGCTTTTCTCCCTCTTTTCCCCCTTTTCCCTTCTACCTGGTTGTCGCAACCAGATGCTGGAGTCCAGGAGCGAGAGATCCCGAGGATGATTCTACATGGAGTTCGGCTTCGATGAGTAGTTAGGAGGTCCCAGGCAGGAGACTTGCACCTCTTTCGATCTGTATCCCAGTTTGTGCTAGCCTTCTTAAGGCAAACTTGTTTAACTTATGTCTGTACTCAGATATTGTTGCTTCCGCTGACTCGTCTATGATCGAGCATTTGTATTCGAGCCCTCGAGGCCCCTGGCTTGTATTATGATGCTTGTATGACTTATTTATGTTTTAGAGTTGTGTTGTGATATCTTCCCGTGAGTCCCTGATCTTGATCGTACATGTTTGCATGCATGATTAGTGTACGATTGAATCGGGGGCGTCACAAGTTGGTATCAGAGCCGACTGCCTATAGGAATCCCCCTTTCCAATTCCTTGGCCGAAGTCGAGTCTAGTCACTGAAAAACTTTTACTAACATGGTTGTGCGGCTTACGGGCCCACGTCGCCATTGGGTGGTATTAGGAGCTTTTTATTCCTTAACCTATACTGTGGGACTCTGATCTCTCTCCTATTCGGGTTTAATGAATTTACTAAAATCTAACTTTAGGATCTTGTTACTACTTCCTCCCGGAGAACCCCTCACTCCAGATGATTGCTCCGCGCACCAGAAGAATTCTAAGATACTCTCCGATATTCTCTCGAGACCTTGTGCCTGTCGCTTTTGCAATTCCCTACCACCGAAACATCCCTATGGATACTTACACGTGTCGTCTGTCGTTCTTAGTTTTATTTCCAGTCGATCTTGTTATTACAAGATACCCCGAGAATACTTTGTGCCTACTGCCTTGCAGTTCCTTGCCACCTGAATACCCCTACGAATAATTTCTCACACTTATCAAGGATTCACTCATTCCCAGTTGATTCATGTATTTCACAATAGTCTTGAAAATACCATTCGATCTTCCAAAAATCTTTGGCAGCCTATTGCTCTTGAAATCCTTGCTTGCTTTCATTATGGTTAATCTCATAAGTCTAGTAATCTTATTGGCATCCTTTGACACTATCATTTTGAGTCCGTTGATTCTATATGTGTGCGAATGCACGCAATCATCAGTTGATCCTTATAAATTATCTTTCCGTCTCAGACGCCTTTCGAACATGAGCTGGTTCTCAGCCAATCAGATTGCCATCGATTGTACCCCTAAGTCTATTCAACTTATCCATCCTTGATCAGAGCGTTTGCTCCTGATCCCTTGATTTGAAAATCATAATTCCTTGGTTATTTAAACGTTGAATTATTCAGATGTTCTATAAACCGATGCATTTGCATTCTTTCTTCCTCTGATTGGGTATCGATACTCACATCAGCTCCATTGTGGATCGCCATATCCACTGTTGGATTATTATCCGACAGTGTCCTTCATAATTAATCACCTGGTGAGTTCTTTCTCCGATACATAATGCCTTTGGTAAATTGTATCCTCTCCTTTTTGTCAACCATGCTCTATTTTCAAGCTTGTGTTAGTTACTCTCGAAGCTTGTGGTATATGTTTCTAAGATACCCCGATGGGTTGAACCTATGCCTTCCTTAATATGTGTGAACTCGAAAGTTTTCACGATTCATACTCTTCTGGTATTTTGCCAAATAAAATTTCAACACTACAACTTCATCGAAAGCGAGAAGTGAATGAAAGGTCGTGCGTTGGAGAAGTGGAAGTCGACCTTGAACTTTGTGTTCATGCGCATGGACACGATGTAGATCTTATCATTAAAGCTTCTCTTAAATTAATTATTCCTTTGGTATAAGTTCATCTTATATCTGGGATCTGGTCTTTTGCAATCGTGGTTCCGACCATGTTCTCCTTTAAATACCATTTCTCGTGCAAGTTTAAGCACTTGTCTTCTGCAGAGCAATACCCCAGTCCAACCTCTACTTTGATCTGTCATCGAGTATTACCCCCCTGGTATCTTGAGATTATCATGGAACTGCATAACCTCTTATGAGGTCTTCATCAAGTACCATTCTCACTCATTCCAATTTTTTCACGGGCTTTGAGTCATTAAACACTCAAGGACACCGATAACTGAATCAAGTCTGCACCGCGATTAAACAACTATTAGTAATCTTCTTTACTTACGAGTTTGTACTCGATCATGTCATTTCTAGCCTGATCAGCTATATCAGTATCGTGCTGATTTTAACTGTGCTACCTGGTCCTTACTCCCGGAGCACCACTTTCGGCGATGAGTTAAGCTTACGTCGATCTTCCTCGTCTTACCGTTTCGCCTTGAACAACAAGCTTGGTTTTGAGTTTGTGTCGTACCCATGGTTCTAATAACTTTTCGCTTCATCATTTCTTCGACTTGATGTCATCGCCGATCGATTACATCTTCAGGTAATCTCTCGACAAATGAGTCGTGATGATCATCAACATTCTGAGCTCTTCTAGAATATCAATCAAATTCATGATGAGAATTATCATCCTTGCCCCTCGATGATTTGTGTTGTCATTGACTACTTCCTTGCCTTCTTTCCAACACAAACTTGTTCGAGTTGTGGTTGTACCTTGAGTTCCTGGCAATCCAACTTGTCTTATGTCCTACCTTGAAGTAATACCATCTTATATATCAAGAATGTTGTGAGAATTTCACCACCTCTTTAAGAATTCTTGATACAAGTGCTACTTATTACCATCATCATTCCATTCTTGGTCCTCGTGTTGTTTCTAACCAGAATACCGACAAATGGTCTGTGATGTGTAAATCCTAAACTTCTAGCAACCCTGTTGCTTTGAAGTTATTGGTCGATAGTTTCATTCTAAGTCTATTGCTTATTGGATCACCATTCTGAACATTGACCATGCTACCTAAGCCCATATTATGGGTGCATCTTTCAACCAATGTTTAATGGCATAGGTTTTCTTCGAGCATACATCATTATACCATTTGATCTGGCAAATGTTATCTCCTTGTTCACATAATTGTGGAAATCCATCCTTTGGAAATCTCGATGATTTTTCGCTGAGTCCATCAGCCACCTCCTCATTCTCTCCTTGGTTTAATGATGAACTTTTGTTTCGGAACTCGCTTCCATAGTTCATTTCCCGAGAATCTTACAATGTCATCTTGTCAATTTGTGTCGCACCTTTTTCTTCTCAGGCATCCTGAGTCTGAGGTATCATGTCACCAATCAGAACTGAATCTCGGTCAAATATGATGGTTGGAACATATTTCCAAGAGTTATAACAATGGTCTTTATGTGACCTGGTAAGGTGATGTCGTGTCGAGCACACCTGGCCGGAGGCCCTATTGTTATAGATTCCTTTTCGGCAAGGTTATCCATTCTTCCATGAGGAAATTGTAAGACTTATTCTACATGTTATTCCTGATGGATCCTTTGTGTTTCCAAAGTCTGATCTTCACCTGATGACCATGTCAATGTTATCTCGAGGCCTGTATGTGGTACTCCGATTTTCAACAAGAACATTTGAAGCCCAATGCTAAATGTTTCCTGCTCAATTATCCAAACACCGTTGTATGGGTAATGTCATGAAATTCCTCTCCCCTTACCTAAATGGTTACATACTTGGAGCCCTATCCTTAATATCTTGCTTTGCCTTTCCTTGGGAAAGATATACTCTAAAACTTGAGTATAAACACCTTTTCCTTTCCATTGGTCTGATTAATGTAATAATCACATTTTCTTTTCCGTCGTTTGGTTTAACCTTTCTTGTGATCTATATGATCTAACCAGTAATAATTCGCTGCTTATGTAAACACCTCGGTGTACAACTCTGTCAGTGAGACCCTGTTTCTACTGTTGATGACTTTCCGGTAGCCGTTGATGGACGAGAACTTTGCCTATTGGCCCGCCTCGTTCAACGAGCAGAAAAATGGTTCTCTTCGTCCCTCGCTCTTGCTACCGACGTTGTTGCCGACATAATCGACAGGCTACCCTCTGACCTGCCTTGCTATCATGACCATGCAAGGTGTCACCGCTCCTCCTACTTTTAACCACATGGTGGGCCCAAAACCCACAGTTCCACAGGATCGAAACCTGACTCTCTTATACACCCCCGGTTTCCAAAGTTAATTCCTCGCACTTGGCCTCATATGTGATTCACGAGCCACCTTCCGAGAGATCATCAATTCTGGTATCAGACACAATACTTATTCCCATTGCTTTGAACCCCTTTTCACGCCCTGTTTCAGGCATCGAACGATTGCCTGCCCGCTCGATACTTCCCATGATACCTCCTTACTTTGCTCTCGATATTTTCGTAAATTTCAATTCGAGAGTTACTTCCGCCACCTCCCTCGATGTTATCGACCAGATAGTCGACCTTGCAGAGGGCTGTTCTCCCGGAATGCCCACTCTTTGTTCTTTCGTAAGTACGATGGAGTTCCTGAAGAAAGGACGCCGACTTCATCATGATGACCTAAAGCAAAGAAATGAAGACATCAATATATTGGACCGGCCCCTTCAAGAAGAGCAAGCCAGGATGAGAAGACCCGCTAGATTCGTTACCAAACCTTCCCCCTTTCACTACCTCTTAAATCTCGGGACGAGATTTCTTGTAGTGGAGGAGAATTGTGACGCCCGGATAATTAAGCTACAGTAATCCCCTGCTAATGATGCCACGTCACCTCGGTTGCTGTTGCTAATCTCGGGTTAGTTCAAAACAATTAAAATTCTAATTTGAATTATTGGCAAACAACAAAGGTTTCAAACAATAAAACTAAAATGTTCACACTATTCTATAAATTCCCCTAATCATTGCCATGATGGTACCAACTTCATTTGACTCACAGATAAATCCCTAGGAAATTAATAAGTGGTCCAACAACAAATAAATTAGCCATTTCAAAATAAATGAATGTTTATGTATTTACAAACCACTTGAAATCGTGTGTGCTAGCTCAAAACATTGCCTATTATTTATGTGACAAGTTTTGTGTTCAACAAAAATTATTTGGATTAAATTAAAATACAAAACGGTGGAGAAAATACAAAACAGAAAATTAGAAGAAGGAACAGGGGCTAAGTGCACACTGTACACTACAGGCCTAGTGCTATAGTGCACGGCCCAGCCCACCACAGGCCTTTCCTCTTTCTCCTGTACAGAGGAGATGGCAGGGGCCATGGCGTGGCGGCCATCCCACGGCGCCACGGCCGGATGACCGACACCTGCTCCTCTCGAGTGCCCTAGAGAGGATAAGGAGGACACCCACGACCCTCCTGCCAAACCCTAGCCACTTCCCCTCTTCTACATCATCCCCCACGCTCGATCCCGATCTCGACCGTCTGCATCCATGGCCGCGCCGCGTCGATCCGGTAGCCACCGGCCTCCCCTCGTCGCGCGAAGATGACTGGGAGCTCCGTCGTGGTCGGCTCCATCACCACGCCGAAGGGCTCGAGCTAGGATGGCCCGTAGCCTCGACATCGTCCTCATCTTCGCCCACGGTCGCCGCATCGCGCCATCGTTTGCCACCCCAACGGACTACCCCGGCTTCCTTGACCATGTGCACGAGCCTCCCCGTGAGCTTCTCTATCGATTCCCCTACTTTTCACCCTCGATCCGTGCCCCTACGTGTCAAACACCGCCATGGCTGGAGCTCTGCTTCCGCGTACGCGTACTTGCTATTCTTGGCTGTTGCTCCCTGCTCGTGTAGCCTGCTGTCCATGCGTTGTTGTGCTGCTGCTGTTGCGCTACGCTGCCACTTGCCTGGCGCCCTACTGCGCGTGTGCCGGCCGCGGCCTCGCCGCGCCCTCCTGTGCCACTGCCCGTCGCCTCCCTGAACCCCCGGCCGCTCGAGCTACTGGCCGTAGCCGTTGTGTGCTTGTGCGTGTATGCACAGCCACGATGAGGCCGGCTGGGTTCTGTCCACTAAGGCCGGCCCCGTTCTAATTTGCTAGTACTAATTAGGTTTGTTAGGTGTTAATTAGCCTAATGGCCCAATGACAGTGGGCCCCCATCTAAATAACCTTTTAATTTAACTATAGTCAATGACATGTGGGATCCACAACACTGTTCACGTTTGACTCCAGTCAACACTTTGACTATTGACTGCTGAGTCAGCTCCCAGGTGTCCCACTGTCAGCCTCTCAGCCTATGTGGCTGGGTACAATAGTAGATACACATAGAAAAAATCCCTTTTTATTTCAAATTAATAATAATTCCAAATATTCTTTTAAAATTTGTAAATTCATATAAAATAATCCGTAGCTCGGATGAAAAAACTTTGTACATGAAAGTTGCTCAGAACGACGAGACGAGTCCAGATACGCAGTCCGTTCGTCTGCCACACATCCCTAACATAGCGAACACGCAACTTTCCCCCTCCGGTTCATCTGTCCGAAAACGCGAAACACCGGGAATACTTTCCCGGATGTTTCCCCCCTTTCCCGGTACCACCTCCTACCATGTTAGGGCACACCTAGCACCGCGCATTGACATGTCTTCCATCATCATGCTTATGCTTGCATTATATTTATTGTTTCTTCCCCCTCTTCTCCGGTAGACTACGAGACCGACACCGCTGCTGGTGCCCCGACCGACTACGCTGTTGACGACCCCTCCTTCTTGCCAGAGCAATCAGGCAAGCCCCCCTTGATCACCAGATATCGCCTATTCCTTCTCTATACTGCTTGCATTAGAGTAGTGTAGCATGTTACTGCTTTTGGTTAATCCTATACTGATGCATAGCCTGTCATTGTTGCTACAGTTGTTACCCTTACCTGCTATCCTACTGCTTAGTATAGGATGCTAGTGTTCCATCAGTGGCCCTTCACTCTTGTCCGTCCGCCATGCTATACTACTGGGCCATGATCACTTCGGGAGGTGATCACGGGTATATACTATATACTTTATATACATGACACATGTGGTGACTAAAGTCGGGTCAGCTCGTTGAGTACCCGCAAGTGATTCTGATGAGGGGGCTGAAAGGACAAGTGGCTCCATCCCGGTAGAGGTGGGCCTGGGTTCCTGACGGCCCCCGACTATTACTTTGTGGTGTAGCGACAGGGCGGGTTGAGACCACCTAGGAGAGAGGTGGGCCTGGCCCTGGTCGGCGTCCGCGGATACTTAATAATAACACGCTTAACGAGTTCTTGGTATTTGATCTGAGTCTGGCCATTTGGTCTATACGCACTAACCAACTACGCGGGAACAGTTATGGGCACTCGACGTCGTGGTATCAGCCGAAGCCTTCGTGACGTCAGCGGCTGAGCGGCGCGCGCCGCATTGGACCGTAAGCTCGCGCTTGTATTACGGGGGCTAGGTCTGCTTCCGGCCGCGTACGCAATGTGCATGTGTGCAATGGGCGATGGGCCCAGACCCCTGCGCCATAGGATTTAGACCGGCGTGCTGACCTTTTTGTTGTGCCTAGGTAGGGCTGTGACGTGTTGATCTTCCGCGGCCGGGCATGACCCAGAAAAGTGTGTTCGGCCAAATGGGATCGAGCGTGTTGGGTTATGTGGTGCACCCCTGCAGGGAAGTTTATCTATTCGAATAGCCATGTCCCTCGGTAAAAGGACGACCCGGAGTTGTACCTTGACCTTATGACAACTAAAACCGGATACTTAATAAAACACACCCTTCCAAGTGCCAGATATAACCCGGTGATCGCTTTCTAACAGGGCTACGAGGAGGGGATCGCCGGGTAGGTTTATGCTATGCGATGCTACTTGGTGAACTTACCATCTACTCTCTTCTACATGCTGCAAGATGGAGGTGGCCTGAAGCGTAGTCTTCGACAGGATTAGGTATCCCCCTCTTATTCTGGCATTTTGCAGTTCAGTCCACCGATATGGCCCTTTACACATATACCCATGCATATGTAGTGTAGCTCCTTGCTTGCGAGTACTTTGGATAAGTACTCACGGTTGCTTTTCTCCCTCTTTTCCCCCTTTCCCTTCTACCTGGTTGTCGCAACCAGATGCTGGAGTCCAGGAGCGAGAGATCCCGAGGATGATTCTACATGGAGTTCGGCTTCGAGGAGTAGTTAGGAGGTCCCAGGCAGGAGGCATGCGCCTCTTTCGATCTGTATCCCAGTTTGTGCTAGCCTTCTTAAGGCAAACTTGTTTAACTTATGTCTGTACTCAGATATTGTTGATTCCGCTGACTCGTCTATGATCGAGCATTTGTATTCGAGCCCTCGAGGCCCCTGGCTTGTATTATGATGCTTGTATGACTTATTTATGTTTTAGAGTTGTGTTGTGATATCTTCCCGTGAGTCCCTGATCTTGATCGTACACGTTTGCGTGCATGATTAGTGTATGATTGAATCGGGGGCGTCACAGTCTTCGTCTTCTGGTTCTCGTCTAGGCTTGCAGGCCTTTGGTCCTCACAAAGATCTGCATGCCACCACGCAGGCGCCCCCGAGTCTTGGTCTCGACATTGTCAATGGTGTCAGAGCTCTCAGGCTCAAAGGTGGCGGCCTTGCTGGTGTTGGGCAAGTTGCCCCGACAAGGCTCTTGCCGGGGCTATGTAGGCCACCCCGGCAAGGCTCTTGCCGGGGCTATGTAGGCCGCCCCAGCAAGGATGTTGCCAGGGAAAATTCATCTTGTCCTTTTGCTCTTCGCGCCTCTGGCTTGAGCACTGCCTTGGCAGCCTTGTACCTTTCCTTCCTCTGCCCCGCCAAGCGTGGCCACAGGTGTGGCTACGACTGCCCGTGCACAAGTAAAGGGGTGCAGAAAGGCCCCTACTTTTGTACACCGGCAGGAGCCCCCGGGCCTGGGCCACACATAAGCGCAAAGTGTTGTTGGGCTAGGCCCAGAACGGTGCGCGGGCACGCGTGGCAGAGTTTTAACTACGGTAACTCCTTCGCCAGTTGCGCTTCCCCATGTTCCGCATTGAGTGCGTGACGTGGGGATCGTGCATGGAACGGTCGCAGCATGCTTGCGTCACCCTGTGGTGAATAGTAAAGAGGCGTCCCACGTATTCCCCATTAGAAAGTGGAAACCGCAGGGGCGCTACTCATTTACCCTCTGCGCCCTTTCCAATCTTGGAACCGTTGTTCCCCTCTTCTTCTCCAAGCGCAAATCGAAGCTCTCACCCCTGCTCACCGCCGCCGCGCCCCCATCGCCCTTGATCCCTCACCCTCAGCCGTCATGGTGCCCAAGACAAGCAAGGGCAAGGGAGCGGCCAAGGACGTCGGGGAGAAGGAGGCGCCGGAGAGCGAGTTGGTGGAGCTGCGGACGCATTATGCCCTCTTCACCTCGACGGTCGACGTGCTCACCCTCAAGGAGAAGTTCAGGCCCCTGTGGGAAGGGAGACGCCGGGGCATCCCGCCACGCGCATCGTCCCCGCTTCCTGCGCCAAGGCCGGTCCAACTCGGTACCATTTCTTCATCGACTATTTCTCCTGTCGGATCTGCCCCCCTTTCTCAAATTTCTTCAACGACATCATGCACACCTACGGCTTCCACCTTCTGGACCTCATGCCGAACGCCGTGGCGTGCATGGCCTTCTTTGCCCGTCTTTGCGAGGGCTTCGCTGGAGTGCACCCCAGCACGACGCTCTTCCGCCATTACTTCACCCCTCGCATCCAGCCAGGGGGCGCCATCTCTGGCTGCATCACTTGGATCCCGAGGAACCAGAGCAGGGGCACGTACCCGAAGGGCGCCTAGAAGGAGAGGTGGGATGAGTGGCGGGGCCGGTGGTGCTGGATTAAGGAGGCAGACCCTCAGGAGTTCTGCCGGGTCCATTGGAAGCCGCCGGTCCGCAGCAAGGACTGGGGCGATCTCGACGCCGACGACAAGAAGCTCACGGTTGCCACCACCAAGATCCATCGCCTCACCTCAGCCGGGCTCACTCTCGAGATGATCGGGGCTGACTTCATCCGCCGCCGGATTACCCCGCTGCACAATAAGGGGAGGCCGGCCTAGGACTTCAGGAATGTGGCCGATCTTGAGGCTCCGCCCCGGCCTGAACCACAACTTCACGGTGCTGCAGCATGCCCACCTTTGCCAGAGGCTTTTCCAGCTCAAGGTTGACGAGGTCGGCAGGGTCGAGAGGACTAGCAAGTCTCTGTTCGGGTTGCCAGTGGGGGTGGTCCCGTTGAGCAACAACTCTTGCCAAACCGCCATCATCACCATGATGCCGGTCTTCAACGCACACGGCCTCGATCCAACCTGGGCCGAGCCACAAAGGGAGCTGGTGTAGGCATTCTTTGACAACTTGTCAGAGAGGTACAGTCATGACGAGCCACAGCACATCCGCGACACCACTGAAGAAGAGCTGGCGTACATTGCCACCAGGGCAGAGGAGGCAGCACTTGCCGAGGAGGCCGGTAGCCTCGGCACTATGGAGGACGAGGCCGACGTGGCCGCAGAAGAGAGGGAGTTTGCCGAGTGGACGGGGTCTACCGGGGAACCCAGCGGCGTCGGCGCTGGGGTTCCCCTTGTCGAAGAAGTGGTCGAGGAGTCGGCCGAAGAGGAGACCGAGGCAGATGACTCCTCGGCCCCGGGGAGGAAGCGCGTCCTGCGGTGGGCTAGCTCCGGCGAGCCGGTCCGGCCCGGCAGGACCACGCAGTGGCAATAGGCCCAGGCGCAGCCCGCACGCCAGACGAGGGCTGCGGCAGCGAAGAAAGCCGCGGTGGCCGCCTCTTCCTCATCCAAGCGGCGCACGACACCTTCGCCTTCTCATCCCCTCGCAGACGCCGCCCTGGAGGCCGACTTCGATCTTGGTTCCTTCAGCCCGAAGAGGAAGAGGAGGCCAGCGGAGGAGGACGAGTAAGCATCTTGCCCTTCATCATTTCCTGACCCTCTGCCCGTGCCATCTTTCCCTGACTTGATCTTATCTTCGTAGTGACACGGAGACGCTAGCCCAGAGGGCGGTGAAGAGGGCCAAAGCCTCGACGGGCGGCGAGCCCCCAGCGAGCACTCCGCGCACGCCGGCGTTGGTGGTGATTAGCCCGGACAACAGCCCTCGGCGCAGCCCCCGCTTCATCCCCCAGTGTGAGTTCATCATTCACTCTCCATCGACGGGCGGTGGGGTGCGTATCCTCGGTGCTGACCTTGCCGGGTTTGCAGGAGGAGAGCGGCAACAGGAGGAGCCGCTGAGGGCGGCCCTTGACATGCCGCCCCCGTCGACCATGCCACCCAGAGGGGCGTCTCCGGCAAGGGCACCTACCGCTGAGCCCACGCGCACGGAGGAAGAGGAGGCGAGCTTGGATGTTGGTGGCTCCGTCTCGGCAACGAACATTGGCACGGAGGGAAACACTTCTAATCAGTTCGGCACGGGTAAGTTGCTTGCCTCCCGTCCCTGTTCTTTCTTTTCTTTGTTCTGAACTTTGATTTTAGCCTCGCTTCATTCTCCTTTCTGGTTTCCAGACCCTCCCTCAACGGATCAAGAAGACATCAACACTGTCATCGAGGAGGTCGCCAAGGATGCCGAAGCCGAGGCCACAAAGATCGCGGCTGGGGAAGCCGCCAAGTCCGCTACCAAGGAGGCCGCCAAGGAGCCTGCCGGGGAGACCGGCGAGGCTGCTGCTGGGGAGGCCAGCAAGGCCGCTGCCGAGGAGGCCGGGAAGGCTGCTGCCGGGGAGGCCGGCAAGGAGCCTATCGAGGAGGAGGTGGCCAACGACCAACCTTCCTCCCCTGTAGCCCCCGCCCCAGGCAAGTACTTGAGGGTGGGCGACGATCTTTTCATCCGCCTCCCAGGGACGGCAAGCACCAGAGCGCCAGCCGAAGGGGAGGTTTTTGATGTGCTCGCCACCACCGGGCTCCAGGTTGTTGACGAACCAAGCGCCAGCGGCGGCGGTTCCCAAGAGGAGCAGCTCCTTCGGGCCATGAGCGCCAATTTCCAGAAGCTCCAGGCGCTCCACCATGCCCTCCAAGACAAGGTGAACTCCAGGATGGCAGCTGTGGACAAGGCGGAATCGGATTTTCAGGAGCGTGTCGCTCAGACGCAAGTCTGGTTCGGCGAGGCCCGGGAGGAACTGAGGACTGCCCAGGGTGAGCTGGATGAGCGCAAGCGAGAGCTCATCCTGAAGCAGGCCGACATCGAGAAGGCCCAGGAGGCGGCGAAAGAACAGGCCGCCAAGGACGAAGCTGGCCGGCGGCAGCAGCAAGCTTTGCTGGACACCCAGGAGGAAGACCTTGTTGCTCGTGAGCAGGCGCTTGCCGCCACGCTCCGCGGCAAGGACGAGGAAATTGGGAAAATCATCGCGCACCGGACCCAGGAGCTGGAGCAGAAGCACAAGGACGCACTTGATGCTCTAGCCCGGGACCAAGCCAGCAAGGTGGAGAAGCTGGAGCTGGAGAGGGAGGGGCTAAAGAAGGAGGTCTCAGAGCTGACGGAGGAGAGGGGCACGCCCAACTACACTCTGGCGGATTTGCAGGTCGCCATCTCCGACAATACCAAGCTGCTCTCCGAGGCCAACGGCTCCATTGATGATCTGAAGTTGAAACTGGACACCTTGGAAGGGACGCTTTCGGAGGTCATGGCCCGCGAGGAGACCCTGAACAAGGCCCTTGAGGACGAGAGGCAGCTGCGGAAGGATGACGCCGCTGCCTGATACGTCCATTTTGATTCATGCTTTTATATTGATATTTATTGCATTATGGGCTGTTATTACACATTATCTCACAATACTTATGCCTATTCTCTCTTATTTTACAAGGTTTACATAAAGAGGGAGAATGCCGGCAGCTGGAATTCTGGGCTGGAAAAGGAGCAAATATTAGAGACCTATTCTGCACAACTCCAAAAGTCCTGAAACTCCACGGAAGTTATTTTTGGAAATAATAAAAAATACTGAGCAAAGAAAATACCAGAGGGGGCCCACACCCTGGCCACGAGGGTGGGGGCGCGCCCTACCCCACTGGGCGCGCCCCCCTGCCTCGTGGGCCCCTTGGTGGCCCTCCGGTGCCCATCTTCTGCTATATGAAGTCTTTCATCCGAGAAAAAATCATAAGCAAGCTTTCGGGACGAGACTCCGCCGCCACGAGGCAGAACGTTGGTGGAACCAATCTAGGGCTCTGGCGAAGCTGTTCTGCCGGGGACACTTCCCTCCGGGAGGGGGAAATCATCGCCATTGTCATCACCAACGCTCCTCTCATTGGGAGGGGGCCAATCTCCATCAACATCTTCACTAGCACCATCTCCTCTAAAACCCTAGTTCATCTCTTGTATCCAATTCTTGTCTCTAAGTCTGGGATTGGTACTTGTAGGTTGCTAGTAGTGTTGATTACTCCTTGTAGTTGATGCTAGTTGGTTTATTTGGTGGAAGATCATATGTTCAGATCCATTATGCATATTAATACCCCTCTGATTATGAACATGAATATGCTTTGTGAGTAGTTACATTTGTTCCTGAGGACATGGGAGAAGTCTTGCTATTAGTAGTCATGTGAATTTGGTATTCGTTCGATATTTTGATGAGATGTATGTTTTCTCTCCTCTAGTGGTGTTATGTGAACGTCGACTACATGACACTTCACCATTATTTGGGCCTAGAGGAAGGCATTGGGAAGTAATAAGTAGATAATGGGTTGCTAGAGTGACAGAAGCTTAAACCCTAGTTTATGCGTTGCTTCGTAAGGGGCTGATTTGGATCCACATGTTTCATGCTATGGTTAGGTTTACCTTAATACTTCTTTCGTAGTTGCAGATGCTTGCAATAGGAGTTAATCATAAGTGGGATGCTTGTCCAAGTAAGGATAGCACCCAAGCACCGGTCCACCCACATATCAAATTATCAAAGTACCGAACACGAATCATATGAACGTGATGAAAACTAGCTTGACGATAATTCCCATGTGTCCTCGGGAGAGGCTTGTCCTTTGCTACAAAAAGGATTGGGCCATCTTGCTGCACTTTATTTACTTTTATTTACTTGTTGCTCGTTACAAATTACCTTATCACAAAACTATCTGTTACCTATAATTTCAGTGCTTGTAGAGAATACCTTGCTGAAAACCGCTTATCATTTCCTTCTGCTCCTCGTTGGGTTCGACACTCTTACTTATCGAAAGGACTACGATAGATCCCCTATACTTGTGGGTCATCAAGACTTTTTTCTGGCGCCGTTGCCGGGGAGTGAAGCGCCTTTGGTAGGTGAAATTTGGTAAGGAAAAATTTATATAGTGTGCTGAAATTTACTGTCACTTGTTACTATGGAAAGTAATCCTTTGAGGGGCTTGTTCGGGGTATCTTCACCTCGACCAGTAGAGCAAAGAGTTGCTCCTCAACCTACTGAATCTACTGAAAATGAAAATGTTTACTTTGAAATTCCTTCGGGTATGATAGAGAAACTGCTAGATAATCCTTTTGCAGGAGATGGAACATTGCATCCCGATTTACACTTAATCTATGTGGATGAAGTTTGTGGATTATTTAAGCTTGCAGGTAAGCCCGATGATGTTATCAAGAAGAAGGTCTTCCCTTTATCTTTGAAGGGAGATGCATTGACATGGTATAGGTGATACGTCTCCAACGTATCTATAATTTTTTATTGTTCCATGCTATATTATATTCTGTTTTGGACATTATTGGGCTTTATTATACACTTTTATATTATTTTTGACTAACCTATTAACCGGAGGCCCAGCCCAGAATTGTTTTTTTGCCTATTTCAGAGTTTCGCAGAAAAAGAATATCAAACGGAGCCAAACGGAATGAAACCTTCGGGAACGTGATTTTCGGAACGAACATGATCCAGAGGACTTGGACCCTACGTCAAGACATCAACCAGGAGGGCACGAGGTAGGGACGCGCCTACCCCCTGGCGCGCCCTCCACCCTCGTGGGCCCCCTGTTGCTCCACCGACGTACTCCTTCCTCCTATATATACCTACGTACCCCCAAACTACCAGATACGGAGCCAAAAACCTAATTCCACCGCCGCAACCTTCTGTACCCGTGAGATCCCATCTTGGGGCCTGTTTCGGAGCTCCGCCGGAGGGGGCATCGATCACGGAGGGCTTCTACATCAACACCATAGCCTCTCCGATGATGTGTGAGTAGTTTACCTCAGACCTTCGGGTCCATAGTTATTAGCTAGATGGCTTCTTCTCTCTTTTTGGATCTCAATACAATGTTCTCCCCCTCTCTCGTGGAGATCTATTCGATCTAATCTTCTTATGCGGTGTGTTTGTTGAGACCGATGAATTGTGGGTTTATGATCAAGTTTATCTATGAACAATATTTGAATCTTCTCTGAATTCTTTTATGTATGATTGGTTATCTTTGCAAGTCTCTTCGAATTATCAGTTTGGTTTGGCCTACTAGATTGATCTTTCTTGCAATGGGAGAAGTGCTTAGCTTTGGGTTCAATCTTGCGGTGTCCTTTCCCAGTGACACTAGGGGCAGCAAGTCACATATTGTATTGTTGCCATCGAGGATAACAAGATGGGGTTTATATCATATTGCATGAGTTTATCCCTCTACATCATGTCATCTTGCTTAAAGCATTACTCTGTTCTTATGAACTTAATACTCTAGATGCATGCTAGATAGCGGTCGATGTGTGGAGTAATAGTAGTAGATGTAGGCAGGAGTCGGTCTACTTGTCTCGGACGTGATGCCTATATACATGATCATACCTAGATATTCTCATAACTATGCTCAATTCTGTCAATTGCTCAATAGTAATTTGTTCACCCACCGTAATACTTATGCTCTTGAGAGAAGCCACTAGTGAAACCTATGGCCCCCGGGTCTATTTTCCATCATATTAATCTTCCAACACTTAGTTATTTCCGTTGCCTTTTATTTTGCTTCTATTTTACTTTGCATCTCTATCATAAAAATACCAAAAATAGTATCTTATCATATCTATCATATCTCACTCTCGTAAGTGGCCGTGTAGGGATTGACAACCCCTTATCACGTTGGTTGCGAGGATTTATTTGTTTGTGTAGGTGCGAGGGACTCGTGTGTGGCCTCCTACTGGATTGATACCTTGGTTCTCAAAAACTGAGGGAAATACTTACGCTACTTTGCTGCATCACCCTTTCCTCTTCAAGGGAAAACCAACGTAGTGCTCAAGAGGTAGCAAGAAGGATTTTTGGTGCCGTTGCCGGGGAGGCTTACGCAAGGTCAAGTCAATATTTGGACTCCCGACAACGAGCCATTTCTAGCGCCGTTGCCGGGGAGGCTTACGCAAGGTCAAGTCAAGATTTGGACTCCCGGCAACGAGCCATTTCTGGCGCCGTTGCCGGGGAGTCTACGCAAAAGTCAACATACCAAGTACCCATCACAAACCCTTATCTCCCGCATTACATTATTTGCCATTTGCCTCTCCTTTTCCTCTCCCCCACTTCACCATTGCTGTTTTATTCGCCCTCTCTTTTCCGTTTGCCTCTTTTCGTTTGCCTGTCGTTATGGCTAGTCCTGTATCTTCTCCGTTGTCTCCCGAGAATGAAGTTCTAAATTTTAAGCAAATGGAGGGATAAAATCTAAAAGACGCTTGGTATAGAATTTGCAATGCTCAAAATAGATCTACCCGGAAGCAGTCTACTTCCGTTCTTCTCCGCAATTTTTATGTAGGCGCTACTCCTTGGTACAGATATATCCTTGATACCATTATCGGAGGGAATTTCTTGGGTAGCCATACTTTTGATTCTTATAATGCTATGATAGATTTGTTTGGCTCACCACCTCTTTTGGTTAATGGAACTATGTTAACTTTGGAGCATGTAATGCAAAGACTTGAAATTATTGAAGATAAAGTTGCTACCATAGAGTTAATCGAAAATTTTGATAAAAATATCCACAACCAAATTACCCAATATGGATCTAAAGTAGGAGTCACTTTGAAAAATATTAAGGAGAAGGAACCCATAGTTAATGAAAGAATAAATCAACATTCCACTAGAATCGATAAACTTGAGGGTATCATTACCAACTTGGGAACCGCTTTTTCTTCCGTAAAGAATACTCCAAGTCCTCCAACTAAAATTGCCAAGCTTATGTATGTTCCTAAAAACAAGGGTGAATCCTCTAGTAAGGAAACTGCGGATCTCAAATCTATAAGTATTCATCCCAATCTTTTTGCTATCATTAAGGAACCATTTGCTACAAATGAATTTTTCAATTTTGTGCCTAGGAGTTTGATAATTAATAAAAAGAAAGAAACTCCTAAGGGTGATAGATGTCTTATTAAAGAGTTGCCTACCAAAGATGGCAATACCTAGATCTATCCTTACTTTTATGCCTAGCTACGGGCGTTAAACGATAGCGCTTGTTGGGAGGCAACCCAATTTTTTTTAGTTTTTGCTTCTGTTTAGGAATAAATCTTTGATCTAGCCTATGGTTAGATGTGTTTTTATGTTTTAATTAGTGTTTGTGCCAAGTTAAACCTATAGGATCTTCTTGGATGATAGTTATTTGATCTTGCAGAAAATTCCAGAAACTTTCTGTTCACGAAAATAATTGTTAAAAATCACCAGAACGTGATAAAATATTGATTCCGATTGCTGCTGATCAATAAACAAATTGTCTAGGTCGTCCTATTTTGGCTGAAGTTTTGGAGTTCCAGAAGTTTGCGTTAGTTACAGATTACTACAGACTGTTCTGTTTTTGACAGATTCTGTTTTTCGTGTGTTGTTTGCTTATTTTGATGAATCTATGGCTAGTAAAATAGTTTATAAACCATAGAGAAGTTGGAATACAGTAGGTTTAACACCAATATAAATAAAGAATGAGTTCATTACAGTACCTTGAAGTGGTCTTTTGTTTTCTTTCGCTAACGGAGCTCACGAGATTTTCTGTTAAGTTTTGTGTTGTGAAGTTTTCAAGTTTTGGGTGAAAGATTTGATGGATTATGGAACAAGGAGTGGCAAGAGCCTAAGCTTGGGAATGCCCATGGCACCCCAAGATAATCTAAGGATACCCAAAAGCCAAAGCTTGGGGTGCCCCAGAAGGCATCCCCTCTTTCGTCTACTTCAATCGGTAACTTTACTTGGAGCTATATTTTTATTCACCACATGATATGTGTTTTGCTTGGAGCGTCTTGTATGATTTGAGTCTCTGCTTTTTAGTTTACCACAATCATCCTTGCTGTACACACCTTTTGAGAGAGACACACATGATTTGGAAATTATTAGAATACTCTATGTGCTTCACTTATATCTTTTGAGTTAGAAAGTTTTTGCTCTAGTGCTTCACTTATATCTTTTAGAGCACGGTGGTGGATTTGTTTTATAGAAACTATTGTTCTCTCATGCTTCACTTAGATTATTTTGAGAGTCCTACAAAACAGCATGGTAGTTTGCTTTAACAATAATAGGCATTCAAGATTAGTAAAGAAAAAATGAAAAATTCTTATGAGTGTGTTGAATACTATGAGAAGTTTGATGCTTGATAATTGTTTTGAGATATGAAGATGGTGATATTAGAGTCATGCTAGTTGAGTAGTTTTAAATTTGAGAAATACTTGTGTTAAAGTTTGTGATTCCCGTAGCATGCACGTATGGTGAACCGTTATGTGATGAAGTCGGAGCATGATTTATTTATTGATTGTCTTCCTTATGAGTGGCGGTCGGGGACGAGCGATGGTCTTTTCCTACCAATCTATCCCCCTAGGAGCATGCGCATAATACTTCGCTTTGATAACTTGTAGATTTTTGCAATAAGTATATGAGTTCTTTATGACTAATGTTGAGTCCATGGATTATACACACTTTTCCTCCTTCCACCATTGCTAGACTCTCTAATACCGCGCACGTTTCGCCGGTATCATACACCCACCATATACCTTCCTCAAACCAGCTGCCATACCTACCTATTATGGCATTTCCATAGCCATTCCGAGATATATTGCCATGCAACTTGCCACCGTTCCGTTTACTATGACAGGCTCCATCATTGTCATATTGCTTCGCATGATCATGTAGTTGACATTGTATTTGTGGCAAAGCCACCGTTCATAATTCTTTCATACATGTCACTCTTGATTCATTGCATATCCCGGTACACCGCTGGAGGCATTCAAATAGAGTCATATTTTGTTCTAAGTATTGAGTTGTAATTGTTGAGTTATAAGTAAATAAAAGTGTGATGATCATCATTTTTAGAGCATTGTCCCAAGTGAGGAAAGGATGATGGAGACTATGATTCCCCCACAAGTCGGGACGAGACTCCGGACGAAAAAAAAGAGGCCATAAAAAAGAGAGAAGAAAAGGCCCAAATAAAAAAATGAGAGAAAAAGAGAGAAGGGACAATGTTACTATCCTTTTACCACACTTGTGCTTCAAAGTAGCACCATTATCTTCATGATAGAGAGTCTCCTATGATATCAGTTTCATATACTAGTAGGAATTTTTCATTATAGAACTTGGCTTGTATATTCCAATGATGGGCTTCCTCAAAATGCCCTAGGTCTTCGTGAGCAAGCGAGTTGGATGCACACCCACTTAGTTTATTTTGTTGAGCTTTCATATACTTATAGCTCTAGTGCATCTGTTGCATGGCAATCCCTACTCACTCACATTGATATCTATTGATGGGCATCTCCATAGCCCGTTGATATGCCTAGTTGATGTGAGACTATCTTCTCCTTTTTTGTCTTCTCCACAACCACCATTCTATTCCACATATAGTGCTATGTCCATGGCTCACGCTCATGTATTGCGTGAAGATTGAAAAAGTTTGAGAACGTCAGAAGTATGAAACAATTGCTTGGATTGTCATCATTGTTGTGCATGATTTAAATATTTTGTGTGGTGAAGATAGAGCATAGCCAGACTATATGATTTTGTAGGGATAACTTTCTTTGGCCATGTTATTTTGAGAAGACATAATTGCTTAGTTAGTATGCTTGAAGTATTATTATTTTTATGTCAATATTAAACTTTTGTCTTGAATCTTTCGGATCTGAATATTCATACCACAATTAAGAAGAATTACATTGAAATTATGCCAAGTAGCATTCCACATCAAAAATTCTGTTTTTATCATTTACCTACTCGAGGACGAGCAAGAATTAAGCTTGGGGATGCTTGATACGTCTCCAACGTATCTATAATTTTTGATTGTTCCATGCTATATTATATTCTGTTTTGGACATTATTGGGCTTTATTATACACTTTTATATTATTTTTGGGACTAACCTATTAACCGGAGGCCTAGCCCAGAATTGTTGTTTTTTGCCTATTTCAGAGTTTCGCAGAAAAAGAATATCAAACGGAGTCCAAACGGAATGAAACCTTCGGGAACGTGATTTTCGGAACGAACATGATCCAGAGGACTTGGACCCTACGTCAAGACATCAACCAGGAGGGCACGAGGTAGGGGGCGCGCCCTCCACCCTCGTGGGCCCCCTGTTGCTCCACCGACGTACTCCTTCCTCCTATATATACCTACGTACCCCCAAACTACCAGATATAGAGCCAAAAACCTAATTCCACCGCCTCAACCTTCTGTACCCGTGAGATCCCATCTTGGGGCCTGTTCCGGAGCTCCGCCGGAGGGGGCATCGATCACGGAGGGCTTCTACATCAACACCATAGCCTCTCCGATGATGTGTGAGTAGTTTACCTCAGACCTTCGGGTCCATAGTTATTAGCTAGATGGCTTCTTCTCTCTTTTTGGATCTCAATACAATGTTCTCCCCCTGTCTCGTGGAGATCTATTCGATGTAATCTTCTTTTGCGGTGTGTTTGTTGAGACCGATGAATTGTGGGTTTATGATCAAGTTTATCTATGAACAATATTTGAATCTTCTCTGAATTCTTTTATGTATGATTGGTTATCTTTGCAAGTCTCTTCGAATTATCAGTTTGGTTTGGCCTACTAGATTGATCTTTCTTGCAAAGGGATAAGTGCTTAGCTTTGGGTTCAATCTTGTGGTGTCCTTTCCCAGTGACAGTAGGGGCAGCAAGGCACGTATTGTATTGTTTCCATCGAGGATAACAAGATGGGGTTTATATCATATTGCATGAGTTTATCCCTCTACATCATGTCATCTTGCTTAAAGCGTTACTCTGGTCTTATGAACTTAATACTCTAGATGCATGCTGGATAGCGGTCGATGTGTGGAGTAATAGTAGTAGATGCAGGCAGGAGTCGGTCTACTTGTCTCGGACGTGATGCCTATGTACATGATCATACCTAGATATTCTCATAACTATGCTCAATTCTGTCAATTGCTCAACACTAATTTGTTCACCCACCGTAATACTTATGCTCTTGAGAGAAGCCACTAGTGAAACCTATGGCCCTCGGGTCTATTTTCCATCATATTAATCTTCCAACACTTAGTTATTTCCGTTGCCTTTTACTTTGCTTCTATTTTACTTTGCATCTCTATCATAAAAATACCAAAAATATTATCTTATCAGATCTCACTCTCGTAAGTGACCGTGTAGGGATTGACAACCCCTTATCGTGTTGGTTGTGAGGATTTATTTGTTTGTGTAGGTGCGAGGGACTCGTGCGTGGCCTCCTACTGGATTGATACCTTGGTTCTCAAAAACTGAGGGAAATACTTACGCTACTTTGCTGCATCACCCTTTCCTCTTCAAGGGAAAACCAACTCAGTGCTCAAGAGGTAGCAATAGGCTATGTGATGATATGGGATCATGGGACTACAAACGGTTGAAATTGGAATTCCATCAAAAGTTTTATCCTATGCATCTTGTTCATCGTGATCGTAATTATATATATAATTTTTTGCCTCGCGAAGGAGAAAGCATCGCTCAAGCTTGGGGGAGGCTTAAGTCAATGTTATATTCATGCCCCGATCATGAGCTCTCAAGAGAAATGATTATTCAAAAAAATTATGCTCGGCTTTCTGACAACAATCGCTCCATGCTCGATACTTCTTGTACTGGTTCTTTTATGATGAAGACTATTGAATTCAAATGGGATTTATTGGAAAGAATTAAACGCAACTCTGAAAATTGGGATCTCGACGAAGGTAAGGAGTCAGTTATAACACCTAAGTTTGATTGCGTTAAATCTTTTATGGATACCAATGTGTTCCATAAATTTAGCACTAAATATGGACTTGACTCTGAGATAGTAGCTTCTTTTTGTGAATCTTTTGCTGCTCATGTTGATCTCCTAAGGAGAAGTGGTTTAAATATAATCATCCCGTTGAAGTAAAAGTAGTTGCACCTATTAATGTTGAAGAAAAGACTATCACTTATAATGATCCTGTTGTTCCTACTGCTTATGTTGAGAAACCACCTTTCCCTGTTAGGATAAAGGATCATGCTAAAGCTTCAACTGTGGTTTGTAAAAGCAATATTAGAACTTATACACCTCCTAAGCAAGTTAAAGTTGAACCTAATATTGCTATTGTTAAAAGATCTCTTGGCTGATAATATCGATGGGCATGTTATTTACTTCTGTGATGAAACTGCTAGAATTGCTAAACCTGGTGCTAAAGATAAACATAGACCTGTGGTAGGCATGCCTGTTATTTCTGTTAAAATAGGAGATCATTGTTATCATGGCTTGTGCGATATGGGTGCTTGTGCTAGTGCAATACCTATTTCCTCATACAAAGAAATTATGCATGATATTGCACCCGCTGAGTTAGAAGATATTGATGTCACCATTAAACTTGCCAATAGAGATACTATTTCACCAATTGGGATTGTTAGAGATGTTGAAGTCTTGTGTGGGAAAGCTAAATATCCTGCTGATTTCCTTGTTCTTGGTTCCCCACAAGATAGCTTTTGTCCCATTATATTTGGTAGACCCTTCTTGAACACTGTTAATGCTAAGATAGACTGTGAAAAGGATGTTGTTACTATTGGTTTGGATGATATGTCTCATGAGTTTAATTTTTCTAAATTTTGTAGACAACCTCGTGATGAGGAATTGCCTAGTAAAGATGAAATTATTGGTCTTGCTTCTATTGCCGTGCCTCCTAGTGACCCTTTAGAACAATATTTGCTAGACCATGAAAATGATATGTTTATGAATGAAAGAAGGGAAATAGATGAAGTATTCTTTCAACAGGGACCTATTCTGAAACACAACTTGCCTGTTGAAATCCTAGGGGATCCTCCTCCACCCAAGGGTGATCCCGCGTTTGAACTTAAACCATTACCCGATACTCTTAAATATGTTTATCTAGATGAAAAGAAGATATATCATGTTATTATTAGTGCTAACCTTTTAGAGAAGGAGGAAGAAAAATTATTGAAAACTCTGAAGAAGCACCGTGCTGCTATTGGATATACTCTTGATGGTCTTAAGGGCATTAGGCCCACTCTATGCCAACACAAAATAAATTTGGAGAAAGATGCCAAACCAGTTATTGATCATCAACGACGGTTGAATCCTAAGATGAAAGAAGTGGTAAGAAAGGAAAAACTAAAGCTCCTTGAGGCAGGTATAATTTACCCCGTTGCTGATAGTCAGTGGGTAAGTCATGTTCATTGTGTCCCTAAGAAGGGAGGTATTATTGTCGTTCCTAATGATAAAGATGAATTGATTCCGCAAAGAATTATTACATGTTATAGGATGGTAATTTATTTCCGCAAATTAAATAAGGCTACTAAAAAAGATCATTACCCCTTACCTTTTATTGATCAAATGCTAGAAACATTATCCAAACATACACATTTTTGCTTTCTAGATGGTTACTCTGGTTTCTCTCAAATACCTGTGTCAGCTGATGATCAAGCAAAGACCACTTTTACTTGCCCTTTCGGTACTTTTGCTTATAGACGTATGCCTTTTGGTTTATGTAATGCACCTGCTACCTTTCAAAGATGCATGATGGCTATATTCTCTGATTTTTGTGAAAAGATTTGTGAGGTTTTCATGGACGATTTCTCCGTTTATGGCTCCTCTTTTGATGATTGCTTGAGAAACTTTGATCGAGTTTTGCAGAGATGTGAAGAAACTAACCTTGTCTTGAATTGGGAGAAGTGCCACTTTATGGTTAATGAAGGCATTGTCTTGGGGCATAAAATTTCTGAAAGAGGTATTGAAGTTGATAGAGCTAAAGTTGATGCTATTGAAAAGATGCCGTGTCCTAAGGACATCAAAGGTATAAGAAGTTTCCTTGGTCATGCCGGTTTTTATAGGAGGTTCATTAAGGACTTCTCAAAAATTTCTCAGCCTCTGACTAATCTCTTACAAAAGATATACCTTTCGTTTTTGATGATGATTGTGTAGAAGCATTTGAAATACTTAAGAAAGCATTAATCTCGGCACCTATCGTTCAGCCACCTGATTGGAATTTACCCTTTGAAACTATGTGTGATGCTAGTGATTATGCTGTAGGTGCTGTTCTAGGGCAAAGAGTTGATAAGAAACTAAATGTTATTCAATATGCTAGTAAAACTCTAGACAATGCCCAGAGAAATTATGCCACTACTGAAAAAGAATTCTTAGCAGTTGTATTTGCTTGTGATAAGTTCAGACCTTATATTGTTGATTCTAAAGTAACTATTCACACTGATCATGCTGCTATTAAATATCTTATGGAAAAGAAAGATGATAAACCTAGACTTATTAGATGGGTTCTCTTGCTACAAGAATTTGATTTACATATTATTGATAGAAAGGGAGCTAAAAACCCCGTTGCAGATAACTTGTCTAGGCTAGAAAATGTTCTTGATGACCCACTACCTATTGATGATAGCTTTCCTGATGAACAATTAAATGTCATAAATGCTTCTCGTACTGCTCCATGGTATGTTGATTATGCTAATTACATTGTTGCTAAATTTATACCACCTAGTTTCACATACCAGCAAAAGAAAAAGTTTTTCTATGATTTGAGACATTACTTTTGGGATGACCCACATCTTTATAAAGGAGTAGATGGTGTTATTGGGCATTGTGTACTTGAGCATGAATAGGAACAAATCCTATGCAAGTGTCACTCCGAGGCTTATGGAGGACACCACGCTGGAGATAGAACTGCACATAAGGTATTGCAATCCGGTTTTTATTGGCCTACTCTCTTCAAGGATGCCCGTAAGTTTGTCTTATCTTGTGATGAATGTCAAAGAATTGGTAATATTAGTAGACGTCAAGAAATGCCTATGAATTATTCACTTGTTATTGAACCATTTGATGTTCGGGGCTTTGATTATATGGGACCGTTTCCTTCCTCTAATGGGTATACACTTATTTTAGTTGCTATTGATTACGTTACTAAGTGGGTAGAAGCTATTCCAACTAGTAGTGCTGATCATAACACTTCTATTAAGATGCTTAAAGAAATTATTTTTCCGAGGTTTGGAGTCCCTAGATATTTAATGACTGATGGTGGTTCACATTTTATTCATGGCGCTTTCCGTAAAATGCTTGCCAAGTATGATGTTAATCATAGAATTGCATCTCCTTATCACCCACAGTCTAGTGGTCAAGTAGAATTGAGCAATAGAGAGCTCAAATTAATTTTGCAAAAGACTATTAATAGATCTAGAAAGAATTGGTCCAAGAAACTTGATGATGCATTATGGGCCTATAGAACTGCATATAAAAATCCTATGGGTATGTCTCCGTATAAAATGGTTTATGGAAAAGCATGTCACTTACCTCTCAAACTAGAACATAAGGCATATTGGGCTATTAAAGAGCTCAATTGTGATTTCAAACTTGCCGGTGAGAAGAGGCTATTTGACATTAGCTCACTTGATGAATGGAGAACCCAAGCCTATGAGAATGCCAAGTTGTTTAAAGAAAAAGTTAAAAGATGGCATGACAAAAGGATACAAAAGTGTGAGTTTAATGTATGTGATTATGTATTGCTATACAACTCTCGTTTAAGATTTTTGCAGGAAAACTTCTCTCTAAATGGGAAGGTCCTTGCGTTATCGAGGAGGTCTATCGTTCCGGTGCCATAAAAATCAACAACTTCGAAGGCACAAACCCGAATGTGGTAAACGGTCAAAGAATCAAACATTATATCTCAGGTAATCCCATAAATGTTGAAACTAATATTATTGAAACCGTAACCCCGAAGGAATACACAAGGGACACTTTCCAGAATGTTTCAGACTCCGAAAAGGAATAGGTATGTGGTACTGTCGTGGAATTGTCACGGCAGATGTCCTTAGTGTCAGGACTTAGTCGCGAGGCCAACACATCTATGTGGTAGCTTGAGAGGGGTTGAGCGGAATCGAGAGACGCAACACAAGACAAGGATTTAGACAGCTTCGGGCCCCGGGAGACATCATCCGGTAACAACCCTACATGCTGTTTGAGGCTAGGTCTCATTATGATCACGGGGGAGTCGCCGGGAACCGGCTCTCGGTGTTTAGCCCTAGAGATTGTTTCTTGTCTTGTCTGTCTTTGGGGAGCCCTGCCCCTCCTTATATAAGTTGAAGGGGCGGCTTACATGTAGAGTCCTAGTAGGATTAGAACTAATTTTATCTCTATTACAAGTCGGATACAAGTACGGGTCTTGCTTCCTTGTAAAGGAAACATTCCTCATGCCTTCTGTCTTAAGCCGGCCCACAATAACATGAGCCGGCCTTCTGGGCCTTGGGCCTAGTCTTCTATCTGACCCGCCATCGGGGCCATCCATGAGTCGTCTGGTTCATGAGTTGTCTGACCAACGAGCCGCCAGACCCATGAGTCGCTAGTCCTCCGCCGGGTCATCAATGAAATACCAAGTCCAGCCGGGTCATACTTCCGGCCGGGTCATACTGCGGGGTATATCCCCAACATTAGCCCCCAGTTTAATTTGGATTTATCCATGTTAAACTGATCCTGCAACGTAAACACAAGAACAAATTTGACAGGTTGTGCTCCGGGTTAAATATTCTTGTCAACCGGCACCTGATCATCCTTGAGTCCTTGACATTTTCTCCTGGAATATCCGGGTCAATAGGCCAGCTTCATAACCCATTTGTTGATATTGGCTCTTGTAAATAAAGAATCCATTTGAATTGGCCTTCAATGCTCTGACTTGACAAAAATATTAGTCTCTGAAATATTCAACTGATATCCAGCCGGCTTGAAGATGTAAAACTTGTCAGTTTATGATTACCACCATTGTCGGGTTATAAAAGCTGATAATTCCAGGTCATGATTGCTGCCAATGCCGGTTCATGATTATTGATGACGCCGGGTTGTAGACACAGGGTCATAATGATTGGTGACGCTGGGTCAATCTAGTCTACTCCAAACTGAGAATTTGAAGATATTTCTTTGATAATAATATAATACCTGTAGCCCCCAAGTCTTGAGTAGAACAAAGTGATGGTTTAAGACTTGCTTCAATATAAATGCTACCACTTTGAAGAAATCCATATTGTTCATGTCAGTCACTAGTAAAAACTGAATACTCCATATTATGTAGCCCCCAAGTGCCGGGTTGTCATGCTTGCAGCAACCTGGAACTTGTAATTGCCTTATGCTCATGAAAACTTCAACCAGTGTAGCCCCCAAGGGCCGGGTCATTATGCAATAATGAGTAGGGACTTTGTAGATATAACCATGTAAACTTGAACAGCAACGTGTAGCCCCCAAGGGCCGGCTTAGTAAGATAATACTGAGCTGGGACTTTGATAATAACATCATATAATATAATCTCCACCATGGGGCTTGAACCCACGTCCACAAGGTTAAGAGCTTTATACTCTACCAACTGAATAGTGGATCGTACAATATAATGAATTAATGCTTGTGTACCTTGAATTGTTGACAGGAGCAATTGGTAGCCCCCAAGGGCCGGCTCATTATAATGTGATGAGTCGGGTCTTCAATAAGATGAGCAAAAAATGACTTTGCATTAGCCCCCAAGTGTCATGGTGCCTGCTGGCAGTGACATGGGACTTGCATATTTGATGTTATCTCAATTTAAATAATGTAGCCCCCAAGTGCCGGGTCATAAGCCTGCAGCGACTCGGGACTATTCTTTCCATTGTAGAATAAATCATATCCATTGATAAAATAATAGCCATTGCGCCAAAGCGACTTTGAATACCTCATCTGTTGATAAGTCAATCCGGAGTTTAAATACCCGGCGGCTCTTGGCCGATGGCGATTTAATACGCCTCCATTGTAAGCCGAAATTTGTACAACCCGGCGGCTTATAGCCTTTGAGAAAATCAAGAATTGATAACCCTTTTGAGACACCAATTTAAATCTTTGATGACGGGCTTGAATTTAATCATTTATGTAAGTCATAGCTCTGTAAATCCTGCACAGAATTTAAACAACATATGCCCTGGCGACTTAACGTCAAAAAGCCAGGGCGGGTAACCACCCAAATGTAGTCTTATCCCTTGGCGGTTTACCGCAGGGCGGGTCATAATATCTCACATATAACAATTGATGTGTAACAAGGAGTCACAGATAAGCCTGTTATGAATCATAACTTTGAAACATAACTATAATAATAATATTATACCTATGATATTGAATTTTCACTGCCGGTTATGTGACCTGTGCAGTAAGGGTGATAACCCAATCCTTAGAAGCCAATGCTTCCACATAGATGATGATTGTCATAAGCTGGCGATTTATCATCGAAAATCAAGCCGGGTTAAATAGCAACCACTCATATACACTTTAGATATGAAAAAGAGCTTCAAATAAAATCCAAAATTGTTTGAAAAAAGAGACTTCAAAATTTTTTGAGGCTTCTGATTCGAATACGATCAGAAAACCGTCCCAAAGGGGTTAAGCTAAGATTCGAATACGATCATATAGCCCCCAGTGGCTTTGGCGTTGCCGATCAAGAGGGTACCGACAGCTATGTTCTCTTTGGTTCGAATACGACCTATGTTTGAACAGGAAGCCCCCAAATGACCTTGAGAGTTGTTTAACGATGCTGATTCGAATACGATCCACGTCGGTTCCCAAAAGGGGTTGAGCTATGATTTGAATACGATCAAGAAGCCCCCTAGTGAGCTTGGCAGTGTGCCAATCAAAAGGGTACCGGCAGCTATGTTCTCTTTGGTTCGAATACGACCTATGTTTGAACAGGAAGCCCCCTAGTGATCATGAGAATATTTAACGACTCTGATTCGAATACGATCAGGGTCACACCAAAAGGGTTAAACTAAATTCGAATACGATCAGCTCCCAATGGCCATTAAAGCAGGGTACCTATATTTGAGTTGTGCTTTGTAACCGACTCTCTTTGGTCCCTTTAATTTTTCCTGAGAATTCGAACTTTGCGAGAGATAACTTCTTTTTGAACCAAAAATTTGTAAACCGGATATTGAGAGCTCCAAAGCTTTGTAAGATATAAATTTACCTTGAGCCGGATGTTTGAACCGGATTTGAGAGCTTCTAAACTTTGCGGGAGAGAGATATCTCTTGAACCGGATTTTAAACCGGAATCTTTATTTTGAACCGGCAATTTTCTGACGGCCTTTAAATTCTCATTAATATGGTAGTAGCCTCTGGAACCGGGTTATCATTCCCTCCAACGACCCAGAGTTCTTGAATGCATTGAAACCGACCAATGATGCCGAGTCATATCATTGTAGCCCCCGAGTCTCAAGACGACTCGAGGAGTTGGCTTTCAGATTCTCCATATTGACCATAGCATAAGGGGTATATCATTGGTGTTGACAGCGCGATGTGAATCCACAGAAGGTTGAGGTGACTGCGGCGGGTTATAAATTATCCCGTATGAGCCGTGTCAGCAACTCGGCCAATGGTTCCTTCCAACTGGATGTTTTGAAGTTAACCAGACTGTAGTGGCGGCGACTTGTGCGCATGCCCATTGAGCCGTCCAATGCCGATGGCGGCTGATAACACATGACAATTTTCCTCCAAGCTGTTGGAACAAAAACCGGGCTTCCCAAGCAGTGACTTGCTCATATTCAATAATCCGCTCATGCAGACAGGTGCAGTCCTGGTGTGTCGATGTAGACCCGGCCGCAATAGACAGATGGAAAAGACGACCGCCGCGTCAAAGGCAGCTCAAACAGATGAACCGGCTGCGGCGCTATAAACCGGCGCGAGCGAGTCAACCATGTTTGTTTTGACGTAGTGAACACATGTCCTGCATCAACAATAGTGCAGACCAAGGCAAAGATAAACTGCTCTTTGACAAAAATACTATGTGTTAAGAACAAACTTGGATGAATATCACCTAATTCGCCCGGGCAACAGATGAGCTGGTCACGGCACTGTAAGCCGGTGCGGACGAGCAAATTGTCCTCCTCGTTGTAAGCCGATGCGGACGCGTGTACCAGTCGCGAGGGCGGGCAGGCGAGTCGCTTGTGGTGCTGCAATGCGGCGCGGACGGGCGAGTCGGCCGGCGCGTTGATATAATCCAGACCATGACACACCAGTCCGTGAAGCCGCGCGGTACCACCGAACGTGCCTCCGTGGCATAACACCACTTTGTAACGGATAATTCTCCTGCATACAAAAATACCGTAGAGCAGAGTAGTTGTGCTCATAGTAATTAAAGTATACTAAGAAAATGCATAGGAGAAATAACACCTGATGTGTCTAGGCCGGAAGTAATCCGCCATGAAGTTAATCACAGGTGAGTCAACCGCAGCACTGTAAACCGGTGCGGGCGGGAGAGTCGGCCGCGACATTGTAAGCCGGTGCGGGAATCCGTTGAGTAAGGACAACCACCTGTGCCAAATAACGTTTGGCGTGTCTCCATCTCCGCGGTATAATGCCACTTTGCGACGGGTAATTTCCCTGCATACAAAATACAACAGGGCAAAGTAGTTTTGCTCGGATGATTTAATATGTGCTGACAAAATACATAGAAAGGATAGCACCTGGTATTTTTTGTTGGACGGACGAGTTGGCCGCGGCGTTTGTAAACCGGTGCGGACGGGTGAGTCGGCCGCGAAAGCGGACGGGCGAGTCGTCCGTGGTGTTTGTAAGGCGGCGGCGGTTGTGGCCGGCTCGAGGAGGCGAGGCGCAGGTGGTTTACGACCGCAGTTTAGATGGACAGCGGCTCAAGGCCGCAACGGCGCCTTGGAGGGAGCAGAGCCTGCGTGATGCGGAATGGCGCGAGGTGGAAGCGGCCTGCTCCTGAGACAGCGGCGGCGAAGACCACGGCGACAGCGGAGGCGAGCCACTGGCTTGATACGAGGCTCGGGGTCCGGGTCAACGACAGAGTCGGAGCCCGTGGACGACCCGTTCCTGGGTCATGGGCTCGTGGCTCTCTTCTCTGTTTTTTTTTTGAAAATTTCCCTGATGATGATCCGGCTGCCGCTTTTGGAATCTTCTGACTCGGATGGAGGTAGTAATCTGATCTATTAGCACTCAAGTAGGAGTAGTACTAGTCTTGGACTTTGTGGACGTGGAGTAGTACTAGTCTTAGACTTCTGACTCGGCTGCCGCTCTTGTAACACGTACTAGTGTAAGTACTAGTTGATTTTTCAAATTTAACTATTCTTCACATCGGGAAAAAAGGTAGCAACAAACGATTGATTTCCACGGCCTGGAACTTTGTGGACGTGGAGTAGCAGTGGAAACTCGGCGGATTAAGCGGTAGTCTCGGATCAATCTCCAGTGCTGCATATAGGACGCGAAGGCAGCGGCCAACCGACCGATCGGCTCCAAATTTCCGTTTTTTCAATTATTTGCAAAGCCGTAGGTAAATCACCTGTGCTGCAGTCTTTGTCTTGGACTCAGCGGAATGCACGATGCGACGGCGGCGACTTGCCAAATCAGATCAAAACAACCGTAATTTGATGATTTTGATACGTACTGATAGAATCCCTTCTGCCCTTGGCTTCTTACGACGGTGCAGCGGAAAGTGATCCGGCCATGACGGATCGCCTGATGCTCATAGACGCAAACCGGCTCTGCTTCATCTGAAAACCACGAACTTCTCGAAACCCTGGGAAGAATCCCTTCAAGAACTCAACACCACCGTGCGCGGGCCCCACGGTGGGCGCCAACTGTCGTGGAATTGTCACGGCAGATGTCCTTAGTGTCAGGACTTAGTCGCGAGGCCAACGCATCTATGTGGTAGCTTGAGAGGGGTTGAGCGGAATCGAGAGACGCAACACAAGACAAGGATTTAGACAGCTTCGGGCCCCGGGAGACATCATCCGGTAACAACCCTACATGATGTTTGAGGCTAGACATCATCCGGTAACAACCCTACATGCTGTTTGAGGCTAGACATCATCCGGTAAGTAAACCGACTCCAAAACAGTTCTAATGGCAATTTTCTCCGTTTTGGATTATTTAGAAAAATAGGAAAATGAGAAGTAGTCCGGGAAGGACACGAGGCCTCCATGAGGGTGGAGGGCGCGCCCTACCCCCTTGGGCGCGCCCCCTGCCTCGTGGGCACCTCGTGCGCTCTCCGGACTCCGTTTTCTTGCACGATACTTCTTTCGGTCAGTAAAAATTCATTATATAATCTCCCGAAGGTTTTGACTCTTGTATCACGCAAATACCCTGTGTTTTCGTTTTGAGCTGTTTTTCTGACAGATCTAGATCATCATGACGTCTCCAAGCACCCCCAAGGACAAGTTCTCCGAGAAGGTCATCAACCCCTACCTCACGGAGGTGCTGCAACACCCTCAAACCATTGAGATGCGTGATGGTTTGCTGCACATACGCGATGTTGAGGGACCAAGGAGGACCGAAAGCGTGGAGACGAGGTTCGAAGCAATGGAGCTACAAGTTTTCAAGTGCCAAGGGATGGTGGAACGTGGACTCAACGCCAACCACATGATGATCACGGAGTTCACCAACAACCACAAGCTGGAAGCCAAGAACATTGGGGAGACCATCTTTAAGCTTCACGAGAAGATCGAGCACCTGCAAGCCCAAATCTATGACCTGCAAAACCAGAACTGTGAGTATGAATATAGGTTCAAGAGGATGAGTTTGGCTGCAGATTTGAGGATCCCGGAGACTCGATCATCCTTCTATGATGGTGAGCCTATGCCTTGGAAGATGGACGACAAGCCCACATCATCAACAACTCCACCATCTTCTTCACCAGCAAAGGGGATATAATCATATGGGTATGGGCACTCCCCTTGGCAACTGTCAAGCTTGGGGGAGGTGCCCCGATATCGTATCACCATCACACTCCTATCTTTACTGTTTTCTTAGTTCGATCCTTTTAGTATTATCTTGATCTAGTAGAATAAAGTTTTAGTATGATCTAGTTGTGAGTTTTGCTTTATGATCCTTCTATGTAATCGAGTCCGTGAGCTATATAATAAAGATTAGTGTCGAGTCAAGGGCTTGATTATCTTGCTATGATCTTGAGTGAATAAAAGAAAAAGAAAGAATAAAAAGAAATAAAGAGAGATCATATTGATCTTATGGAGAGTAATGACTTCACATAAAGAGTATGATGATTAAAAGTTGTTGAGAGTTGACAAACATAGTTTTGGTCATCGTTGCAATTAATAGGAAGTAATAAAGAAAGAGAGGTTTCACATATAAATATACTATCTTGGACGTCTTTTATGATTGTGAGCACTCATTAAAATATGACATGCTAAAGAGTTGATGTTGGACAAGGAAGACAACGTAATGGGTTATGTTTTCTTATATCTGAAATAAAGTATATTGTGATGGATCATCCAACATGTTGAGTTTGCCTTTCTCCTTCATGCTAGCCAAATTCTTTGCGCCAAGTAGAGATACTACTTGTGCTTCCAAATACCCTTAAACCCAGTTTGCCATGAGAGTCCGCCATATCTACCTATGGATTGAGTAAGATCCTTCAAGTAAGTTGTCATCGGTGCAAGCAATAAAAATTGCTCTCTAAATATGTATGATTGATTAGTGTGGAGGAAATAAGCTTTATACAATCTTGTGATGTGGAAGAAATAAAAGCGACGAACTGCATAATAAAGGTCCATATCACAAGTGGCAATATAAAGTGACGTTCTTTCGCATTAAGATTTTGTGCATCCAACCCTGAAAGCGCATGACAACCTCTGCTTCCCTCTGCGAAGGGCCTATATTTTACTTTTATCTTCTACCTTCTGCAAGAGTCATGGAGATCTTCACCTTTCCTTTTTTACATTTTATCCTTTGGCAAGCACAGTGTGTTGGAAAGATCGTGATATATATATCCAATTGGATGTAAGTTAGCATGAACTATTATTGTTAACATTACCCTTGAGGTAAAAGGTTGGGAGGCGAAACTATAAGCCCCTATCTTTCTCTGTGTCCGATTAAAACTCTGGAACCACAAGTATTGCATGAGTGTTAGCAATTGTGAAAGACTAAATGATAGTTGAGTATGTGGACTTGCTGAAAAGCTCTTATATTGACTCTTAATGATGTTATTATAAATTGCAATTGCTTCAATGACTGAGATTATAGTTTGTTAGTTCCCAATGAAGTTTCTGATTCATACTTTGCATTGTGAATAGATTATTACTTGAGCATAAGAAATCATATGACAATATCCATATATGTTGCTGTTATAAGAATGATCATGATGCCCTCATGTCCGTATTTTATTTTATCGACACCTCTATCTCTAAACATGTGGACATATTTATCGTTATCGGCTTCCGCTTGAGGACAAGCGAGGTCTAAGCTTGGGGGAGTTGATACGTCCATTTTGCATCATGCTTTTATATTGATATTTATTGCATTATGGGCTGTTAGTACACATTATGTCACAATACTTATGCCTATTCTCTCTTATTTTACAAGGTTTACATAAAGAGGGAGAATGCCGGCAGCTGGAATTCTGGGCTGGAAAAGGAGCAAATATTAGAGACCTATTCTGCACAACTCCAAAAGTCCTGAAACTCCACGGAAGTTATTTTTGGAAATAATAAAAAATACTGAGCGAAGAAAATACCAGAGGGGGCCCACACCCTGGCCACGAGGGTGGGGGGCGCGCCCTACCCCCCTGGGCGCGCCCCCTGCCTCGTGGGCCCCCTGGTGGCCCTCCGGTGCCCATCTTCTGCTATATGAAGTCTTTCGTCCGAGAAAAAAATCATAAGCAAGCTTTCGGGACGAGACTTCGCCGCCACGAGGCGAAACCTTGGCGGAACCAATCTAGGGCTCTGGCGGAGCTGTTCTGCCGGGAACACTTCCCTCTGGGAGGGGGAAATCATCGCCATCGTCATCACCAATGCTCCTCTCATCGGGAGGGGGCCAATCTCCATCAACATCTTCACCAACACCATCTCCTCTAAAACCCTAGTTCATCTCTTGTATCCAATTCTTGTCTCTAAGTCTGGGATTGGTACTTGTAGGTTGCTAATAGTGTTGATTACTCCTTGTAGTTGATGCTAGTTGGTTTATTTGGTGGAAGATCATATGTTCAGATCCATTATGCATATTAATACCCCTCTGATTATGAACATGAATATGCTTTGTGAGTAGTTACGTTTGTTCCTGTGGACATGGGAGAAGTCTTGCTATTAGTAGTCATGTGAATTTGGTATTGGTTCAATATTTTGATGAGATGTATGTTGTCTCTCCTCTAGTGGTGTTATGTGAACGTCGACTACATGACACTTCACCATTATTTGGGCCTAGAGGAAGGCATTGGGAAGTAATAAGTAGATGATGGGTTGCTAGAGTGACAGAAGCTTAAACCCTAGTTTATCCGTTGCTTCGTAAGGGGCTGATTTGGATCCACATGTTTCATCCTATGGTTAGGTTTACCTCAATACTTCTTTTGTAGTTGCGGATGCTTGCAATAGGAGTTAATCATAAGTGGGATGCTTGTCCAAGTAAGTACAGCACCCAAGCACTGGTCCACCCACATATCAAATTATCAAAGCTCCGAACGCGAATCATATGAACATGATGAAAACTAGCTTGACGATAATTCCCATGTGTCCTCGGGAGCGCTTTTCTCTATATAAGAGTTTGTCCAGGCTTGTCCTTTGCTACAAAAAGGATTGGGCCATCTTGCTGAACTTTATTTACTTTTGTTACTTGTTGCTTGTTACAAATTACCTTATCACAAAACTATCTGTTACCTATAATTTCAGTGCTTGCAGAGAATACCTTGCTGAAAACCGCTTATAATTTCCTTCTGCTCCTCGTTGGGTTCGAAACTCTTACTTATCGAAAGGACTACGATAGATCCCCTATACTTGTGGGTCATCACTGCCCACAATAACTTTGTGGGTAGCGTAAATCTCTAGATCAGCCGCCTCATCGACGTTGCAGAGAAGCTCACCGTGCAGCTAGCCGTCATGGGCATGTCGGACGCCAGGTACTCCCAGGAGGCGAACATAAGCCCCAATGCCAGGCTGACCTTGTTCTTCGAGTGCGTCCTCGACGCCCTGGAGCAGCTTCGCTCCAATCGAGCGACCTATCTGGCCAATGAGGCTCGGAAGCTTTGCTGGGGTGCCCTGACCAAGGTGCTCCCCAAGGTGGCGTTCTGGAACCCCAGCGTCGACTTCGCCAATGCACTTGAGAGCTTGCCAGAGGATGTGGACCTCATGGCACTCGAAGAGCGTATCGAGCCCATCATTAGCTGTGTTGGCGGAGTCAAGAGGGTGGAGGGCCAGCGCCAGGACTAGCCACCCCATTTCTCATTGCCGCTACAAGTTCACGCCCAAGACAATTTTATCTTAAGTTAGAACCGCAGCAACCATTGATGTAATATAACTTTGCAGTACTTTGAAATGAAGCATGCTATCTTCCTATTTGATCTTTCTTTGTATGTACGCACCCACGCTTAGTTGGATAGGTTTGCCGGCACGTAAACCTGTGTTGTTGCACTTTGTGGAACGGATCCTTAGCAGCTTGCCGGGGGGCGCTTGCTGCCGGGCAAGCCACCCTGCCGTTCACAGTGCAGCTGCTTGAACTGTTGAGCAGACTCGAAACAGAATAAGGGCGTTGCCAATAGCGGAAGGGTCCCTTTGCGTGCAGGTTCTCCATACAAGGAGCAAGATCTTTCGAGGAAAATAACCTTATAAAAAGGAAAATTGCTCAAGGTTTTGCGTGACTTAGCTTTTCCGTCGCCACACGGATGGTTGTTGCGGCCGCAGATGGCACCACTCGCCTGGCTGATGGCACCGGAGTGTGGCTGATCGATGTTTCCTTCTTCCTCGGAGCCGTCGCGATGAAGGAGTTGATGCGTTGACTTCTAGAACATATTTTCACAGCCTCAGCGCCCCCTACTTGGCGCGCCAAAGATGTTGGGGGAAATGACACCTATGGGATCCCGGGGAATCCCTTCTACGGTTGGCGGCGCGTGGAGCTGCGCAAAGAGCAGGTCTAGAAGATCAGCACAAGGGGATTTTTACCCAGGTTCGGGCCGCAAATGATGCGTAAAACCAAGTCCTGCTTGTCTGTGTATATTGGGTGTTCTTGAGCTCTTGAACTAGCTGCAGTGCATGCCCAGTCCAAAAGGTCCGAATCCTTCCACAGTATGCCTCGGGAAAGTATAGCTGCAGTGCATGCCCAGTCCAAAAAGTCCGAATCCTTTTATATGTCAAAGGGGTCGCCACAGTGGCACACATGAGGTGGAAAGTATCTACAGTGTACAAGTTTATCACCTGGAACCATAGGACAAACACATTTAATGCGCTGCCTACGTGCCCTCTTGCTTTATCGGGGATGGCAACGAAGCTTGTCCCGTCCGTCGCCGCCTCGCCTTGCTTCGACGCGTGTCCAAGCTGAGGAGGCATGCAATGCCATGCTGGCTGGTTGGTTGCTGAGCTGGTGCGGTGACAGGGTCTTCACGAAGATCTGCATGCCACCACGCAGCTGCTCGGCTAGTTGGCCTAGAAGCTGCATGCTGCCACGCAAGTGCTCGCCTAGTTGACCTAGAAGCTGCATGCTGCCACGCAGGCGCTGGCCTAGTTGGTGGGCTGGTCGCCGCGTCGGAACGGGCGCGGGGCAATGAAACTTTGGCAGGCGCGGGCCTGGCCTCGGCCCCGCAGATGCCCCCGGCAAGGGTCTTGTCGGGGTATCGCGGGCGTCCCCGGCAAGGGTCTTGCCGGGGGCTCGCGAGAGTCCCCGGCAAGGATCTTGCCGGGGGTCTTCGGCCGTCCCCGGCAAGGATCTTGCCAGGGGTCTTCGTCTTCTGGTTCTCATCTAGGCTTGCAGGCCTTTGGTCCTCACAAAGATCTGCATGCCACCACGCAGGCGCCCTCGAGTCTTGGTCTCGACGTTGTCAATGGTGTCAGAGCTCTCAGGCTCAAGGGTGGTGACCTTGCTGGAATTGGGCAAGTTGCCCTGGCAAGCCTCTTGCCGGGGCTATGTAGGGCGCCCCGGCAAGGATGTTGCCGGGGGAAATCCATCTTGTCCTTTTGCTCTTCGCGCCTCTGGCTTGAGCACTGCCTTGGCAGCCTTGTACCTTTGCTTCCTCTGCCCTGCCAAGCGTGGCCGCAGGTGTGGCTAGGACTGCCCGTGCACAAGTAAAGGGGTACAGAAAGGCCCCTACTTTTTTACACCAATATGCACTAAGACTCCATCTCACACACACATGCTCTAGGCGGAGCATTTGTTCCTACCACCCTTCGTCCAACCTTACTTGTATGATAAACAATCACCTTAATTTACTTGTATAACATGGACAAATTCCACTTTACTTTAGTAGTTAGCAAACTTATATAACGCAAATCACGAGCAGGAAGCGACTTTTTTTACACAACCACGTTAACATGGCGACGTAAATCACTAGCTAAAGTGTAATACCATTATACTTATATCCCGATGCAAAAGGTTGAGTACATGTCCGAAGAGTAGAGTCGCACACACGCACTCTGTCTCTCAGAATCTCACACACATACCAGTTACGTGACGCCCCCTTAAGCAGACCCGTATGTTACAATTTGTGCACCCGCGGGTACACATGATGGTGCACATTTACTTAAGCTGGACGGCGAACCCAAACAGTAGTTGCATTCATTCCCCTCCCGCCGCCTCTGCTCTGGCCGCCGTCGCTCGATAGCCATGAATCGGCCGAAGGTAACGACATACGCCATACTCCCGCCGGAGCGGCGCTTTAATCTAGAGGCGGCGCGAATCCCGGATCGCAGCCGCCCTGCCTCTAGAGTCCGGACTAGCCGGAGCCGGACAAGGAGGCGTTGGAGGCGGAGCAGCACACGGAGCCGAAGGAGGAGAACAACGACGCGGAGCTGGAACAGGAGGACAACGATGCTGGCGAAGCGGAGCTGGAAGAGGACGATGATTTCCATTATACACAGACTTAAAGGGATTTGAGTTTCACGCCACATTTATTTCACAGAGATAATAGAAAGGAAATTTTAGTGGTCATGCATGCATCTTTTTGTGCTAGCACTCCTATTTAAGAGTTGGCCGGTCGCTTCCCGCGGACGTGCACAGACGGTGGAAGAGGAAGGTGAAGGGAAGCGGGCTGCGGAGTACGCCAGTTGCAGCACGAGTTCCAAGGAACGTTCGTGCCTAACAATGCATAGTTGTACAGTATAGTCCAGCGGAGTATGAATTGGCCTTTAGGTTGCGTGTGGATGGCATGGCTGCAACATGCAGGCTGCAGTTCGACAGCCTACCGCTCCGCTTCGCACGGTTTGGTCACGCAAGATTTGCATGCACACATGTCACGCACGTACTTGTCAAAGGCGTGCTCGAAAAAGGGCGACCAGGTCCGCTAGTCCGCGTTGGTCCATGTGCCAGGAAAATAACTAATCCCAGTGTAAATGTCGTGCGTGCTTTAATTTCGGGCTAGTGGATGGACGCGAACATGCCGTACAACGAACCTTCTGCCAGCTCCCTAATCTCTATCTCTACTCTTATAATAATAATAATAATATATCTATCTCTATCTCTCTTCTACTACTCTTATAAAAAACAGAGTTGGTGATGACGGTGTGCCTGCCATCCTGCAATATAGGCCGTCTGATTTATATCTGGCGGATAGGAAGAAAACTATGGCAATTTTGCAAAAAGATACCCACACCCTTCTCCACATTTGCAAATAATGCCTTCCCTCGTTCATCCTTTTCTCTCACAAGATAAACTACTCATACAAATGCATCTTGATGTTACGTGCAACGCACTAGGATGTTTCCTTGGGGGTCTCTCCAGCACGGCGTGGCCGTAGTTGCAAGTTGACGCCCCTTGAGATGCCGACGTTGAGGGGCACTTGGATTTTGTCGCACGAGCAGGTAAGTGATGAGTTTGATCACGTAGTAAATGCAATCTAAAGATTACTTTCGTGTCCATTTCCTAATTCCCCCGCTGGCCACTGTTTCACAGGTTAGGCTTGGTGCCAGTGGAGATTGGCTTGCATATGTACAGGAGGGTACCAACATCAATTTGCACAACATTTACAACGGTGACACCATTCCCGTAGAACCTTTGTCCAACATAGGGATCAGCCATGCAACGGGCCGGTGAGATTGAAGAAGATAGAAATCCCGGAAACCCCGATAAGGTCGTCCGCCAACCAAAATTACACTCCCATCACGGTGTTCGACATCGCGATTGCTTTCATGAACCCTGCACATGGCGGTCAAAGGTGGACCATGCTGTCTGCGGCCGATTTGTTGCCGTACGAGCACGAAGATGTTGTGCTCCTTTCTAACCGTATCTTCGCGGTGACAAACCCGGGGACTTGTTTCATATGGGACAAATCCTACGGTATACTCCCTCTCTTCCAGTTTATTTGTTTTGAATTTTTTTGTTTTATAAGTTTCAAATTCAAATTTAGAGCTCTCCATCACATGTTGAGATTACAATGTCCATTAAATCGTTGCGTGCATGTACTAGTTTTTTATTGGTCATGCAGGCATGCATTGCAAGTAACGTTTTTACCACAATTTCTTAGGAAACTAAGTGCAATAATTGAGTAGTTTTGCAAACTACCAGTACTACACCTGAAACGGTTCAAAATCAATACCACCACCATGCCCGTGTCTGACCGCCCTGGCCAACCCAAACCCCCTTCCTTGCCGGCACGCGCTTCCTGCATGAAACGATCAGCGTCGCCCCGGAGCGTCAGTGCCGCATTAATGCCCGGCCAGAGCGGAGGCGACCTCTCACTGGCACCGGCTTCGAACCAGCACGATGGCCGAGAGAGCGCCGCTTCCCGGTGCACGCGACTGCACCGCGTCGAGGCTGGTGATGTCTACTACACAACTTGTTCTTGTAGACTCGTATTGGGCCTCCAAGCGTAGAGTTTTGTAGGACAGTAGCAAATTTCCCTCAAGTGGATGACCTAAGGTTTATCAATCTGTGGGAGGCGTAGGGTGAAGACGGTTTCTCTCAAACGACCCTGCAACCAAATAATAAAAAGTCTCTTGTGTCCCCAACACACCAAATATAATGGTAACTTGTATAGGTGCACTAGTTCAGCGAAGAGATGGTGATAAAAGCGTAGTAATGATAGTAGATATTGACTTTTGTAATAGAAGCAATAAAAACAGCAAGGTAGCAATTGATAAAATGGAGCACAAACAGTATTGCAATGCTTGAAAATGAGGCCTAGGGTCCGTACTTTCGCTAGTGCAATCTCTCAACAATGCTAATATAATTGGATCATATAACCATCCCTCAACGTGCAATGAAGAATCACTTCAAAGTTCCTATCTAGTGGAGAACATAAGAAGAAATTGTTTGTAGCTATTCTTTTCGATCGATCTATCCAAGAGTTCGTACTAAAATAACACCAAGTTATTCTTTCCGATCGATCTATCAAGAGTTCGTACTAAAATAACACCAAAGCAAATTCAGATTCATAATACTCAATCAAACACAAAGAACCTCAAAGAGTGCCCCAAGATTTCTACCAGAGAAACAAAAGACGAGAACGTGCATCAACCCCTATGCAAAGATTACCCCAATGTCACCTCGGGAATCCGCGAGTTGAGTGCCAAAACACATATCAAGTGAATCAATGTAATACCCCATTGTCACCATGAGTATTCATATGCAAGGCATATATCAAGTGCTCTCAAATCCATAAAAGTATTCAGTCCAATAAGAACAAAATCTCAAAGCGAAAACTCAATTCATCACCACGAGATAGAGAGGGAGAAACACCATATGATCCAACTATATTAACAAAGCCCGCGATACATCAAGATCGTGCCATCTCAAGACCACGAGAGAGAGATTTAACACATAGCTACTGGTACAAACCCTCACCCCCGAGGGTGGACTACTCCCTCCTCATCATGTTGCCCGCTGGGATGATCAAGATGGCCACCGATGATGATTTCCCGCTCCGGCAGGGTGCCGGAACGGGCTCCCGATTAGTTTTTGGTGGCTACAAAGGCTTGCGGCAGTGTAACTTCCGATCTAGGGTTATCTCTGGTGGTTTCTCTATTTATAGGATTTTTTGGCGTCGGTTTCACGCGAAGATGGGCCTCGAGGTGAGCACAACCCACCGGGACGCGCCTGGGCCCCCTGGCGCGCCCCGGTGTCTTGTGCCCTACTCCTTCACCTTCTGGTCCTTCCATGAAGCTTTGGGGTTCTCTTTTGTTCCAAAAAATCATCAAAAAGTTTCAGCTCATTTGGAGAACTTTCATTTCTGCACAAAAAACAACACCACGGTAGTTCTGATGAAAGCAGCGCAGTCCGGGTTAGTTCCATGCAAATCATACCAAAACCATATAAAATTATTGTAAACATGTCATGAATACTTCATAAATTATTGATACGTTGGAGACGTATCAGCATCCCCAAGCTTAATTCCTACTCATCCTCGGGTAGGTAAATGATAAAAGAAATAATTTATGAAGTGTGAAAGCTAGCAAAGTGCATAAGTTTGATCAATGATAATTTCGATCACTTTTGCTAGCATCATAATAGCAATTCTTTCTCATAAGACTTTTCTTGTTAAAGTAGCAACCAATTCACATGTTAAGGTTCAAACAATGAATTCTCTTGAAACTCAACAACCTATATTCTTAGTCACCAAACAACTGCAATTCAACTTATTCGATAGAGTCTAAGTAAGAGCTCCACATACTCAATCATCATATAGTCTTCCATGATTGCTACTACTCAAAGCATATTCTTGGAACAAATGGCATCCATCGAACACAAAGAAAGATAGGGGCTTAATATTTCGCCTCCCAACTCATTTATCATAGAGATAATTGTCAACAATAATAAATCATGATCAAATATATTTGACTGGTCCTATGTGCCTAGATCTTTCCCCACCACATGATGCTTGCCAAGTAGAGAATAATTTAGGTTGAATGAGGATGTATACTATTGACTCTTTGCATGAAAGTAAATACTGAAAAGTAAAAGATAGGCCCTTCGCAGAGGGAAGCAGAGGTTGTCATGCGCTTTTTATTTGGATGCCCAAGCTCTTAATGCAAAGGAATGTCACGTTATATTGCCCCTTATGATATCAACCCTTATTATGCAGTCTGTCGGTTTTATTACTTTGCCATCACAAGTTCGTACAATGCTCAATTTTCCATTACAATAAAAGATCAAACATATTTAGGAGCAATTTTTATTGCTTTATGCACCGATGACAACTTACTTGAGGGATCTTATTCAATCCATAGGTAGGTATGGTGGACACTCATGGCAAGAGACTAGGTTTAAGGATTTTGGGATGCACAAGTAGTATCTCTACTTAATACGAATTTTTGGCTAGCAAAAGATCCCAGGGAAACATCACATGTTGGAGGATCCATAACAATATAACTTCTATGCAGATATACCCAAACATAACTCATTACGTTGTCTTCCTTGTCCAAATTTAACTAATTTTCTCAAGTTTGAAAATAATTAATGGGTATTCAAATCATAGAAGATGTCCAAGATAATATATTTGTATGTGAAAGTTCTCTTCCTTATACTAATCACTCATCAATTGCTTGTATGACCAATATTGTGATTGCCAAGCTTCAAAAGATTTCACTTTCTAAACCCAAAGTGAAGCTACTACTAGGCATGATATGAACATATAATTTCAACTTCATGATATTCAATTCATTCAACAATTTACTCATAGGATATAAGTGAAGCACAAGAGTAAATGACAAACTACTCCAAAAAGATATAAGTGAAGATCAAGCGAGTAGTTAAGTAAATAGGTAGCTAATTGTGGACTCTCTCTTATTTAAAAACTTTAAGATCTAAGTATTTTATTAAAACATCAAGCAAAAAAAATAAAATGATATTATAAGAATAGCACACATCATGTGAAGAAGCAAAAACTTAGGCTCAACCGAGACTAACCGATAATTGTTGATGAAGAAAGGTGGGATGCCTACCGGGGCATCCCCAAGCTTAGATTCTTAAGACTTCTTGAAATATTATCTTGGGATGCCTTGGGCATCCCCAAGCTTGAGCTTTTGTGTCTCCTTAATTCCTTTTATATCATGGTTTCCCTAAATCTTAAAAACTTGATCCATACAAAACTCAACAAGAACTCATGAGATAAGTTAGTATAAATCAATGCAAACCCTTATCATTCTCTACTGTAGCAAATCACTAAAATTATTATTTAACATTGGATACTAAATGCCTCTGCATATTTAATACTCCTATCCTCAAATAGAATCATTAAACAAGCAAACATATGCAAACAATGGAAACATAACAGCAATCTGTCTAGACAGAACAGTGTGTAAAGAGTGCAATATTCATCATACTTCCCTAACTCCAAAAATTCTGAAAAATTACCACACTGTAGAAAATTTATTATAGATTACTATGCAAAAAGATTCAAACTTTTATTACATTCTGACTTTTCTAGAGAATTTTTGCAACAGCGATAAACTTTCTGTTTTGAAACAGCAACTCATATACTTGCAAAATAAGCATGGCAAAGGCTATACTTGACATTTTTATTGAAATAAAAGATACAAAACATTATTCTAAATAACATAAAACAAAACAAAATAAAATGACGTGCCAAGAAAAACTCATATCATGTGAAGAATAAAAATATAGCCTCAAGTAAGGTTACCGATATTGTTGGAGACAAAAGAGGGGATGCCTTCCGGGGTATCCCCAAGTTTAGTTGCTTGGATCTTCCTTGAATATTACCTTGGGGTGCCTTGGGCATCCCCAAGCTTAGGGTCTTGTCACTCCTTATTCTCCTCATATCGACATCTCACCCAAAACTTGAAAACTTCAATCACACAAAACCTAACAGAACTTCGTGAGGTAGGTTTTTTTAACACAACTTCGTGAGATAGGTCAGTATGATAAAGAGCAAACCATTTCACTTTGGTACTGCCAAAGACAAGATTCATAATTGTTCTCACACAATTCCTACTGTACCTCATCATTTCCACAATTTATATTGAGCAATATAAGCCATAGAAACTAGAAAACAAGCAAACTATGCATTGAAAACAGAATCTGTCAAAAACAGAACAGTCTGTAGTAATCTATACTCCAACCGTACTTCTATAACTCCAACAATTCTGAAAAATTAGGACAACGTAGGTGATTTGTATATAAATCTTCTGTAAAAAATTCAGAATTTTTCGACGCTCCAGTAAATTTGAACAATTCTATGACTGGGCACAAAAGTTTGTGTTTTCTCACAGAATCAAGTCAATCATCATCCACACTATCCCAAAGGCTTTACTTGGCCCTTTATTGAAACAAAAGCAATAAAACATGATTACTACAGTAGCATAATGATGTAAACACACAAAAACAGTAGGTAAAAGTTTTGGGTTGTCTCCCAAGAAGCGCTTTTCTTTAATGCCTTTTAACCTAGCATGATGATTTCAATGATGCTCACATAAAAGAAAAGAATTGAAACACAAAGAGAGCATCATGAATCAAATGGCAAGCACATTTAAGCCTAACATACTTCCTATGCGTAGGGATTTTGTGAGCAAACAATTTATGGGAACAAGAATCAACTAGCATAGGAAGGCAAAACAAGCATAACTTCAAGATTTTCAACACATAGAGGGGAAACTTGATATTTTTACAATATGTAAAAGCATATAATCCTCTCTCATAATAATTTTCAGTAGCATCATGAAGAAATTCAACAATATAACCATCACATAAAGCATTCCTTTCATGACACAAACGCATAGAAAACTTATTACTCTCCACATAAGCAAATTTCTTCTCATCAATAGTAGTGGGAGCAAACTCAACAAAATAACTATCACGCGAGTTAAAATAAAAATCATGATGACAAGTTTCATGGTTATCATTATTCTTTATAGCATACATGTCATCACCATAATCATCATAGATAGCAACTTTGTTATCATAGTCAATTGAAGCCTCATCCAAAATGGTGGATTCATCACTAAATAAAGTCATGACCTCTCCAAATCCACTTTCATCATTATAATCATCATAAATAGGAGGCACACAATCATTATAACAAATTTTCACATCAAATCTTGGGGGACTAAAAATATCATCTTCATCAAACATAGCATCCCCAAGCTTATGGCTTTGCATATCATTAGCATCATGGATATTCAAAGAATTCATACTAACAACATTGCCATCATGCTCATCATTTATACCAAACATTCTGTTGAATTCTTCTTCTATCAATTGAGCACAATTTTCCTTTCCATCATTTTCATGAAATACATTATAAGTATGAATAATATGATGCAACCTCAATTCCATTTTTTTGTAGTTTTCTTTTATAAACCAAACTAGCGATAAACAAGAAACTAAAAGATTCGATTGCAAGATCTAAAGATATACCTTCAAGCACTCAACTCCCCGGCAACGACGCCAGAAAAGAGCTCGATGTCTACTACACAACTTGTTCTTGTAGACTCGTGTTGGGCCTCCAAGCGCATAGTTTTGTAGGACAGTAGCAAATTTCCCTCAAGTGGATGACCTAAGGTTTATCAATCCATGGGAGGCATAGGATGAAGATGGTCTCTCTCAGACGACCCTGCAACCAAATAATAAAAAAGTCTCTTCTGTCCCCAACACACCAAATACAATGGTAATTTGTATAGGTGCACTAGTTCGGCGAAGAGATGGTGATAAAAGCGTAGTAATGATAGTAGATATTGATTTTTGTAATAGGAACAACAAAAAACAGCAAGGTAGCAATTGATAAAACGGAGCACAAACGGTATTGCAATGCTTGAAAATGTGGCCTAGGGTTCGTACTTTCGCTAGTACAATCTCTCAACAATGCTAATATAATTGGATCATATAACCATCCCTCAACGTGCGATGAAGAATCACTCCAAAGTTCCTATCTAGCGGAGAACATAAGAACAAATTGTTTGTAGCTATTCTTTCCGATCGATCTATCCAAGAGTTCATACTAAAATAACACCAAGTTATTCTTTCTGATCGATCTATCAAGAGTTCGTACTAAAATAACACCAAAGAAAATTCAAATTCATAATACTCAATCCACCACAAAGAACCTCAAAGAGTGCCCCAAGATTTCTACCGGAGAAACAAAAGACGAGAACATGAATCAACCCGTATGCAAAGATTACCCCAATGTCACCTCGGAAATCCACGAGTTGAGTGAACAAAACACATATCAAGTGAATCAATATAATACCCCATTGTCACCACGAGTATTCATATGCAAGACATATATCAAGTGCACTCAAATCCATAAAAGTATTCAATCCGATAAGAACGAAATCTCAAAAGGAAAACTCAATTCATCACAACAAGATAGAGAGGGAGAAACACCATAGATCCAACTATATTAACAAAGCCAGTGATACATCAAGATCGTGCCATCTCAAGACCACGAGAGAGAGATTGAACACATAGCTACTGGTACAAACCCTCACCCCTGAGGGTGGACTACTCCCTCCTCATCATGTTGGCCGCCGGGATGATGAAGATGGCCACCGGTGATGATTTCCCCCTCCGGCAGGGTGCCGAAATGGGCTCCCGCTTGGTTTTTGGTGGCTACAGAGGCTTGCAATGGCGGAACTTCCAATCTAATCTCTGATGGTTTCTCTATTTATATGATTTTTTGGCGTCGGTTTGACGCGAAGATGGGCCTCGAGGTGAGCACAACCCACCGGGACGCACCTGGCCCCCTGGCGCGCCCCGATATGTTGTGCCATACTCCTTCACCTTCTGGTCCTTCCACAAAGCTTTGGGGGTCTCTTTTGTTCCAAAAAAATCGTCAAAAAGTTTCAGCTCATTTGGAGAACTTTCATTTCTGCAAAAAAACAACACCGTGGCAGTTCTGCTCAAAACAGCGTCAGTCCGGGTTAGTTCCATGCAAATCATACCAACACCATGTAAAATTATTGTTAACATGGCATGAATACTTCATAAATTATAGATATGTTGGAGACGTATCAGCTGGTCATAGTTTGGATGAGTCTCCATCGTGGGGAGCCACATTAAGAAGCTGTGATGATATGGACTCCCATTGCCCACCGTTATGGATCGTTCCATCTATGAAGAACAAGTGGGACTGGAACTATGAGATGGAAATGTACCCAGGAGTGGATGTACGAACCTGAGTAATGTAGCGCAGTAAGTGAAGTCGAAAGGCACAAATAGTATGAACATGCATGGCATATAGGCATTTGTCTCTTACTACCACTAAATGTTGTACGTGCAATGCACGGTGATGTTATGATGTACGTGTGGGGGAACGCAGTATTTCAAAAAAAATCCTATGATCATGCAAGATCTACTTAGGAGATGCATAGCAACGAGACAGGAGAGTGTGTCCACGTACCCTCATAGACCGAAAGCGGAAGCGTTTAGTAACGCGGTTGATGTAGTCAAACGTCTTCACGATCCAACCGATCCAAGTACCGAACGTACGGCACCTCCGTGTTTAGCACACGTTCAGCACGATGACGTCCCTCGAGCTCTTGATCCAGTCGAGGTTGAGGGAGAGTTCCACCAACTTGATAGCGTGGCAACAGTGATGATGAAGTTACCGACGCAGGGCTTCGCCTAAGCACTACGACGATATGACCGAGGTGTTAAACTGTGGAGGGGGGCACCGCACACGGCTAAGAGATTGTCTGTTGTGCTTTGGGGTGCCCCCTGCCTCTGTATATAAAGGAGGGAAGGAGGAGACCGGCGGCCAGGGAGGGCGCGCCATAGGGGGAGTCCAACTAGGATTCCCAATCCTACTTGGACTCCCCTTCCTTTTCCAAGAGGGGGAGAGGGAAGGAGGAGGAGAGGGAGAAGGAAAGAGGGGGCTCCGCCCCCTCCCTAGTCCAATTCGGATATGCCATGGGGGGCACCCCTTGAGGCCCTTCTCTCCTTTCCACTAAAGCCGATGAAGGTCCAATACTTCCCCTGGGGGTTCCGGTAACCCCTCGGTACTCCAAAAAAATGCCCGAATCACTCGGAACTATTCCGATGTCCGAATGCAACCTTCCAATATATGAATCTTTACCTCTCGAACATTTCGAGACTCCTCGTCATGTCCGTGATCTCATCTGGGACTCCGAACAAACTTCGGTCATCAAATCACATGTAGCGACCCGACCTCAAACGGTCAAGTCTCTGTGCTTCAGTGTCATCCCTGGATCGGTAATGCTGACACACACAGTACTCGAAGGATTTATAACAGAGTTGCAATCACACACTTATTACATCAAATGTCTCAAAGGAGAACTTATTACAATAAATATGGCTTAAGGCCATCTAATACGATAACAACGGAAGGCTTGGAAGATAAAGTGAGTCCATCAACTCCAACGGCATAACTGAGTGCACGACAACGACCTATCGCACCTTTACTCGTCATCTGAAAAGTCTGCAACATAATACGTTGCAGCCCGAAAACGGGTCAGCACATGGAATATGTTGGCAATATAACACGGTAGAGCAATGAACAGATAATGCTATCACTATATGCATATATGGCTGGTGGAGGCTCTATGGTTATATGATTTTTGCGAAAAGCCAATTTTTCCCTGCAACAAAGGAATAAATTTTATTTAACTATCATGGTAGTTATTAAACATTGAGAAGGTTCCTCCAACTCAATCCCAATTAAAGGTAATTATCAACCCAACAAATTAAATTAGAGTGATGAGATACAATAGGATAAACCAAGTACTAGATACTCAAGATGTCCATAACCGGGGACACGGCTAACCATGATTGGTTTATACACTCTGCAAAGGTTTGCGCACTTTTCCCCACAAGACTCGATCTCCTCCGTTGGATTTCTCGCACTACATGGTGTTTGAGAAACGGATGACCGAGACACAGTCTTTCAGAGACATTAACTCTTTACTCTGGGTGGACAGTTACACCTACTTTCCCGCTACATCTGCTAGCCCACCACTGAAAGAGGTCATGCAACATACTCAACTATGCCAGAGCCCATAATGGCTTGTGGCTGCACATGGAAGTTTCTAGCATGAATAATCTTATGATCCCTTTGAGCCTGGGTGGCGGACCGTAAGATGATCACACGGGTACTCCGGGATATCCTAGGACAACACTGGATTCTCCAGGTGCCCAAACAAGCAATCCACCCAAATGTGTGTTAAAGTTGCCACCTTAAGTTGAACCATTAATTAACAATCTCACATCTTTCATGGAATACACTCAAATACAATCCAAGTCTACGAGCATGGCATAGCAATATAAGAAATACGTAGAAGTAACTCCCAAGTGTTTGATATTAAACAGGTAATAGGTTCTACCTCATCATCTACATCCAAACCCACATGTTAAGAGATCCTACTCATGCAATGTGTGAGGGTTGTAGCTAATGCATAAAAACTGGGTAATAAAGGGATATGATCAATGTGTTACTTGCCTTGTTGACGATCCGCAAAACCTAGTGACTCGTAGTAGCACGCTTCGCACTCCGGGAATTCTATCACAAACAAACAATAACATACATAAGCAATCAAGCAAAGATGCATGGGTAAAACTCAAATAAGAATATCTAACCAGAAAGTTCAACTTACGAACTCCGGTTTGCAAAAAGAATCAAATCAAACGGAGCAACGAAACTCAAACGGCGAAAGAAATAAAATTCGATAACTAAACTGGACTAAAGTCAAATTTTACAGTATCAAAATCTTGTTCAAGTTGGTTAAACAGAAAGAGGGCTTCGAGACGAAGATCTAGGCGCTTGAATCGCCTGATTCCGATAAACGTGCGAAAAGTTATACTAGAACGAAAATCGGATCAGAAATCGCGATCGGAAATAATTGCAAAAAACCCGAGAAAAAGAAAAAATGGACGAACAGGCTAACGAACGAACGTTCGCTGTCTGTGACTAACGGGTGAACGGCGTTCGTTTAAACGAACGAACGTACGAACGTCCGCAAAATAAATAAACCGACGGAAAAACCGATCTAAGAAAATAAACCGAAAAAAACCCGAGGTTAACTGAAGAAAACCGACCGGTCAACGACGGTCAACGGCGAGATCCGGCACGGCGGCGGCGGCTCCGGCGACGGCGGGCGGCGACGCAGCGGCGGGAGGCGGCGGCGGCGCTAGCGGGCGGCGGCGCTAGGGTTTCGGCGGCGCGGGTGGGCTGGGCGGCGGTGGTGGGCTGCGGGGCAGGGGGGCCCCGGCTTATAAAGCCCCCCGGGCGGAGTCCCGGTCGGGTACGGCCCGGAGTCGGTTTCCCTTTTTTTTAATTCCTACGTGCAGAAAAAGAAAGAAAAGAAATACTAAACGGACTCCAAAAATCCCGAAATAAAATTTCCCCGTCCTCTAAAAATATACCGGACAAGGTGAACATTTATTTGGGCCTATTATGCAATTTTGAAAAACGCATATTTTTCCTAATTCAAATAAAATAGCAATAAAATCCGAATAACATCAAATATTTGATTTTAATATTTTTCCTCCAATATTTCATTTATTTTGGAGAAGTCATATTATCTCCTCTCATATATTTTAATATGAAATTTTTTGGAGAGAAAATAAATTAAAACCAAAATTATCCTTGTTTCAATATTTGATAAAAATCAAATATGAAAAAAAAACGTGAAATCCCCAACTCTCTCCGAGGGTCCTTGAGTTGCTTAGAATTTCGAGGACCGTGAAACGAAATGCAAAAAAATATGATATGCATGAATGACCTATGTATAACGTTCCAAATTAAAAATTTGGGATGTTACAAACCTACCCCCCTTAAGATGAATCTCGCCCTCGAGATTCGGGTGGGCTAGAAAATAGGTGCGGGTGGTCTTTGCGTAGATCATCCTCTCGTTACCAGGTGGCTTCGTCCTCGGTATGGTGGCTCCACTGAACTTTGCAGAACTTGATAACCTTACTTTGAGTGACTCGGCTGGCAAACTCAAGAATCTTGACCGGTTTCTCCTCATATGTCAAATCACTATCCAACTGAATCGCTCCCAGGGGCCCTGTATCTCTCACAGGAATATCGGCCATCTCTGCATGGCACTTCTTCAACTGGGAAACGTGAAACACATCATGTACTCCCGATAGTCCTTCGGGTAACTCCAACTTGTAGGCAACCTCTCCCATGCGTTCCAAAACACGGTACGGTCCCACAAATCTCGGAGCTAACTTTCCTTTAACTCCAAAAAGTTTAACTCCCCGAAGAGGTGATACTCGCAGATACGCTCTGTCTCCGATTTCATAGGCTACCTCCTTGCATTTTGAATATGCATAACTTTTCTGTCTGGACTGAGCTACCTTCAGTCTATCCCGAATTAGTTTAACCTTCTCTTCAGATTCCTTAATCAAATCCGGTCCAAACAACTGGCGGTCTCCAACTTCATCCCACATCAACGGTGTTTGGCATCTTCTTCCATACATGGCTTCGAAAGGTGCCATCTTCAAACTGGCCTGGTAGCTGTTGTTGTATGAGAACACCGCGTAGGGCAAGTTGTCATCCCAACTAGATCCGTAATCTAGCGCACAGGCTATCAACATGTCCTCCAGAATCTGATTGACTCTCTCGGTCTGTCCATCTGTCTGCGGGTGAAATGCTGTACAGAACTCTAGCCTGGTTCCCAAAATCTGGTGCAGCTGGTGCCAAAACTTTGAGGTAAATTGTGTTCCTCTATCTGATACGATGGTCCTCAGAACTTCGTGCAGACATACGATCCTGGTCATGTATATCTTGGCCAACTTCGCACTTGTATAGGTGGTTTTCACTGGGATAAAGTGGACTACTTTGGTCAAGCGATCCACTACTACCCAGATTGAATCATATCCCGATCGGGTCCTGGGAAATCCGGTGATGAAATCCATGCCAAGCTTATCCCACTTCCATTCGGGTATCGGCATAGGCTGCAGTAATCCTGCTGGCTTCTGATGTTCTGCCTTCACTCTTTGACATACATCACATATGGCTACATACTCGGCAATATCCTTCTTCATGCCAGTCCACCAGAAACGCTCCTTCAAATCCAAATACATCTTGGTGTTTCCGGGGTGTATTGAGTATGGCGAGTCATGAGCTTCCTGTAGTATCAACTTCCTAATCTCTGCATTATTGGGCACATATATCCGGTCCTCAAATCATAAGGTGTCGTGCTCATCCTCACGAAAACCTTTGGCTTTCCCTTCACTCATCTTCTCCTTTATCTCGGCAATCTCCTTGTCATCCTTCTGAGCTTCTCGAATTTTTCCCAACAATGTAGACTGAACTTCCATTGCGGCGACATAACCTCTGGGAACAATCTCCAAACGTAGCTCCCTGAGATCCTCATCTAACTCCTTTGGCATCCCTCCGCTTACGAGGGTGTTAACATAACTCTTACGGCTGAAAGTGTCTGCTACGACATTGGCCTTGCCGGGATGATAGTGCAGCTTCATGTCGTAATCCTTTATGATCTCCAACCATCTCCACTGCCTAAGGTTAAGCTCCTTCTGTGTGAAGATGTACTTCAAACTCTTGTGATCCGTGTACACTTTGCAACGGTTTCCAATGAGAAAGGGTCTCCAGGTCTTGAGCGCATGCACCACAGCTGCTAACTCCAAATCATGCATGGCATAATTCAACTCGTGCGGTTTCAGTAGTCGTGAGGCATACGAAACAACTCTCCCGTCTTGCATAAGTACTCCTCCAAGTCCTAAGCGATAGGCGTCGCAATACACTTGGAAATCCTTGCGTATATCCGGCAGAATCAGCACTGGGGCTATAGTCAAACGTTTCTTCAACTCCTGGAAACTTGCTTCACATTCATCAGTCCAATGGAATTTAGTGTCCTTCTTCAACAATGCCGTCATAGGCTTCGCAATCTTCGAAAAAATCTCAATAAATCTCAGATAGTATCCCGCGAGTCCAAGAAAACTGCGGATCTCTCCGATTGAGGTGGGTGCCAACCACTCAGTGACTGACTGAACCTTGCTGGGATCCACTGCTATACCTTCTCCTGATATAACATGTCCAAGAAATCCAACTTCCTTCAACCAAAACTCACATTTGCTGAACTTGGCATACAACTGGTGTTCCCTGAGCTTCTCGAGAACCAAACGCAAATGTTCCTTGTGCTCCTCTTCATTCTTCGAGTATACCAAGATATCATCTATAAACACCACGACAAACTTATCCAAGAACTCCATGAATTCAGCTCCTGGCGAACTTACTAACATTGGTGTCCTAAGTACCTTAGTGGGCAACTTATACTTATCCACAAATCCCCTTGATATGTATGAATGTGATGCACCAGTATCGAAAAGAACAATTGCTGTAAAAGACTTAACCAAAAACTTACCAATAACTGCATCAGGCTTCTCCTCAACTTCCTCCACGTTCACGTGGTTCACTTGTCCCCTATTTAAAGGGTTGGGCTTCTTCCCAGCGCTTCCATTGCCATTGCCATTCTTTGCTTCAGGGCACTCAGTGGCATAGTGTCCAGTCTTCCCGCACTTGAAACAAGTAATGTGACTTAGGTCTTTCTTGGCGGGTGTGGCTGGGTTAGAGCGGTTCTGATTGCTGCCTTCTCCATTCCCGTTTCCATTCTTGGGGCCATTGTGGTTGTGAGAACTCCCTCCATTGTGGTTGTGGCCTCCATGGTTATGGACAAGTCCTCCCGAGTTCAGGGTGAAACGAGGCTTCTGCTGAGCTCCAGAATTGTACTTCCCTTGTCCATACTTCCTCTTGTGGCTCTCAATCTGCTGCTGCTTCCCTTCAATCATAAGGGCCTTGTCTACCAACTCCTGGTAGTTGTTGAATGTTGCCACCATCAACTGCATGCTCATCTCATCGTTCAGCCCTTCCATAAACTTCTCCTGCTTCGCGGCATCTGTGGCCACATCATCAGGGGCATAACGAGACATCTTACTAAACTCATCTACGTATTGAGCCACAGTACGGTTCCCCTGGCGTAAGTTGCGAAACTCACGCTTCTTCATGCTCATAGCTCCAGTTGAGACATGGGCTGTGCGGAATGCTTGCTGAAACTGATCCCAGGTAACATTGGCTATGGGAAAAGTGGCTGTGTAATTCTCCCACCATGAGGCTGCGGGTCCATCCAACTGATGTGCGGCAAAACGCAGCTTCTCTGCATCCGTGCAACCTGCGGCGGTAAACTCCCTTCCAATCCTGCGTAGCTAGTCATCCACAACTATTGGCTCGGTGCTACTGGAAAACACCGGCGGCGGTAACCTCAGAAAACGGGCTAAGTTATCAACTGGAGGAGGGTTGTTGTTGTTGTTGTTGTTGTTGCCTTGGTTCTGGACTAATATCTGCATCAAGGCATTCTGCTGCTGGATCAACTAGGTGATCTCCGGTGGGAAGACAAATCCAGTGTCACGTCTCGGAGGCATCTGAGGGGTTTTAGAGGGAAGAGATTAGAATAGAGAAGAGGTCTAGTGAGAAAACACTACCCATATGCACATGAGACATACACAATCATACACTCAATCAAACAAGCAAGGGCATACAAACGGTCTAGAACTATCATTACAGTGCTCGGACTATACTATTTACATGGGGGAAATACTACTGATCATATGGTGGTCTACTAGAAGTTTTGATCGATGGAAGACTCCATGATATCCGCTCCAGCTTCGTCTTCAAAGTCATCATCACTATCGTCGGGGTCGGAGTCGGTGTCGTCGATGATGATGTAGTTTTCCGGGCAAGTGGAATCATCGTCTTCTCCTCCTGGCACGGGGTCTCCCATGAATACTCCGATCATCTTTATCAGGTAGTCGTTCTTCTCCAACAGGGTCGCGATTTCCTCCTCATATCCATCGTGTGTAGACTTGATTTCCTCCTCTAACTCGGTGATCCTTGTCATTGCCTCCTTCAAGTCTATCGTGCCTGCGCACATCTGGTTCTCCTGGCGTCGAATGTGCTGGTTTAACTCCTGGATGAATGTTGCAATGGACCTGTCCTTCCTGGTGCTGACTATCTCCCATTGCTCATCTCGGCGCCCACAAATCTGGTACATAGTATCCTTGAGATCCTTGTGGTAAACTTCTCCAATGCGTCCCATGGTGATGTGGGCTGCCATGCTCTTGCCTAGACTCCAGGTGCGTGCATCAAAGGAAAACTCCATAGGCTCCGTGACTGGCGTGAATGTCCTTCCCGGAACTTGAACTTGAATCATCCAGTGCTCCTCTTCTGGTAAAGTGGCGTTGGAGGTCCCGGTGAAGCTTGGTATTCCCATGTTCAGGTATCTAGTGACTTCCTTCAAGTGTCGTCCAAAAGGGGCGTCTTCATCCGGTTGCGCAAACTTGTTCCTCGAATCCACCATCCTAAAGAGTAGAAAATGGAGAGGAGTCAGAAATGTGTAGAGAAGAGTGACCTATGGCTTTTCTTAGTGGTCGTGTCCTACATTCAGCGTGTGCTCTGATACCATCTTGTAGCGACCCGACCTCAAACGGTCAAGTCTCTGTGCTTCAGTGTCATCCCTGGATCGGTAATGCTGACACACACAGTACTCGAAGGATTTATAACAGAGTTGCAATCACACACTTATTACATCAAATGTCTCAAAGGAGAACTTATTACAATAAATATGGCTTAAGGCCATCTAATACGATAACAGCGGAAGGCTTGGAAGATAAAGTGAGTCCATCAACTCCAACGGCATAGCTGAGTGCACGACAATGACCTATCTCATTTGAAAAGTCTGCAACATAATACATTGCAGCCCGAAAGCGGGTCAGCACATGGAATATGCTAGCAATATAACACAGTAGAGCAATGAACAGATAATGCTATCACTATATGCATATATGGCTGGTGGAGGCTCTATGGTTATATGATTTTTGCGAAAAGCCAATTTTTCCGTGCAACAAAGGAATAAATTTTATGTAACTATCATGGTAGTTGTTAAACATTGAGAAGGTTCCTCCAACTCAATCGCAATTAAAGGTAATTATCAACCCAACAAATTAAATTAGAGTGATGAGATACAATAGGATAATCCAAGTACTAGATACTCAAGATGTCCATAACCGGGGACACGGCTAACCATGATTAGTTTATACACTCTGCAGAGGTTTGCGCACTTTTCCCCACAAGACTCGATCTCCTCCGTTGGATTTCTTGCACTACATGGTGTTTGAGAAACGGATGACCGAGACACAGTCCTTCAGAGACATTAACTCTTTACTCTGGGTGGACAGTTACACCTACTTTCCCTCTTCATCTGCTAGCCCACCACTGAAAGAGGTCATGCAACATAATCAACTATGCCAGAGCCCATAATGGCTTGTGGCTGCACACGGAAGTTTCTAGCATGAATAATCTTATGATCCCTTTGAGCCTGGGTGGCGGACCGTAGGATGATCACACGGGTACTCCGGGATATCCTAGGACAACACTGGATTCTCCAGGTGCCCAAACAAGCAATCCACCCAGATGTGTATTAAAGTTGCCACCTTAAGTTGAACCATTAATTAACAATCTCACATCTGTCATGGAATACACTCAAACCCAATCCACGTCTACGAGCATGGCATAGCAATATAAGCAATACGTAGAAGTAACTCCCAAGGGTTTGATATTAAAACAGGTAATAGGTTCTACCTCATCATCTACTTCCCAAACCCACAAGTTTTTTCACATAAGCATCACAGCCCCAAACTTTAAGAAATGACAGCTTAGGTTTCTTGCTAAACCACAGTTCATATGGTGTCGTCTCAACGGATTTAGATGGTGCCCTATTTAACGTGAATGCAGCCGTCTCTAAAGCATAACCCCAAAACGATAGCGGTAAATCAGTAAGGGACATCATAGATCGCACCATATCTAATAAAGTATGGTTACGACGTTCGGACAGACCATTACGTTGTGGTGTTCTAGGTGGCGTGAGTTGCGAAACTATTCCACATTGTTTCAAATGAAAACCAAACTCATAACTCAAATATTCTCCTCCACGATCAGATCATATAAACTTTATTTCTTGTCACGATGATTTTCTATTTCACTCTGAAATTCTTTGAACTTTTCAAATGTTTTAGACTTATGTTTCATTAAGTAGATATACCCATATCTGCTCAAATCATCTGTGAAGGTTAGAAAATAACGATACCCGCCGCGAGCCTCAACACTCATCGGACCGCATACACCAGTATGTATTATTTCCAACAAGTCAGTTGCTCGCTCCATTGTTCCGGAGAACGGAGTCTTAGTCATCTTGCCCATGAGGCATGGTTCGCAAGAATCAAGTGATTCCAAAAGCCCATAAGCATGGAGTTTCTTCATGCGCTTTACACCAATATGACCTAAAACGCAGTGCCACAAATAAGTTGCACTATCATTATTAACTTTGCATCTTTTGGCATCAATATTATGAACATGTGTATCACTACAATCGAGATTCAACAAAAATAGACCACTCATGAAGGGTGCATGACCATAAAATATATTACTCATATAAATAGAACAACCATTATTCTCTGATTTAAATGAATAAATGTCTCGCATCAAACAAGATCCAGATATAATGTTCATGCTCAACGCTGGCACCAAATAACAATTATTCGGGACTAAAACTAATCCCGACGGTAGATGTAGAGGTAGCGTGCTGACGGAGATCCCATCAACCTTGGAACCATTCACCTCGTCCTTAGCCAATCTTCGTTTAATCCGTAGCCCCTGTTTCGAGTTGCAAATATGAGCAACAAAGAACCAGTATCAAATACCCAGGCGCTACTACGAGCATTAGTAAGATACACATCAATAACATGTATATCAAATATACCTTTCACTTTGCCATCCTTCTTATCTGCCAAATACTTGGGGCAGTTTCGCTTCCAGTGACCAGTCCCTTTGCAGTAGAAGCACTCAGTCTTAGGCTTAGGTCTAGACTTGGGCTTCTTCCCTTGAGTAGCAACTTGCTTGCTGTTCTTCTTGAAGTTCCCCTTCTTCCCTTTGCCCTTTTTCTTGAAACTAGTGGTCTTGTTAACCATCAACACTTGATGATCCTTCTTGATTTCTACCTCCGCAGCCTTTAGCATTGCGAAGAGCTCGGGAATAGTCTTTTCCATCCCTTGCATATTATAGTTCATCACGAAGCCTTTATAGCTTGGTGGCAGTGATTGAAGAACTCTGTTGGTGACACTATCATCAGGAAGATTAACTCCCAGCTAAGTCAAGTGGTTATGGTACCCAGACATTCTGAGTATGTGTTCACTGACAGAACTATTCTCCTCCATTTTGCAGCTATAGAACTTGTTGGAGACTTCATATCTCTCAACTCGGCCATTTGCTTGAAATATTAACTTCAACTCCTGGAACATCTCATATGCCCCATGATGTTCAAAACGTCTTTGAAGTCCCAATTCTAAACCGTAAAGCATGGCACACTGAACTATCGAGTAGTCATCAGCTTTGCTCTGCCAAACGTTCATAACGTTCGAAGTTGCTCCTGCAGCGGGCCTTGCACCTAGCGGTGCTTCCAGGACGTAATTCTTCTGTGCAGCAATGAGGATAATCCTCAAGTTATGGACCCAGTCCGTGTAGTTGCTACCATCATCTTTCAACTTAGCTTTCTCTAGGAACGCATTAAAATTCAAAGGAACGGTAGCACATGCCATTGATCTACAACAACATAGACATGCAAAAACTATCAGGTACTAAGTTCATGATAAATTAAAGTTCAATTAATCATATTACTTAAGAACTCCCACTTAGATAGACATCCCTCTAGTCATCTAAATGATCACGTGATTGTAGCGACCAGACCTCAAACAGTCTGATCTCTGTGCATCAGTGTCATTCCTAGATCGGTAATGCTGACACGCACAGTACTTGAAGGATTTATAACAGAGTAGCAAATCACACACTTATTACATCGAATGTCTCAAAAGAGAACTTATTACAAATAATATGGCTTAAGGCCATCTAATACGATAACAGCGGAAGGCTTGGAAGATAAAGTGAGTCCATCAACTCCAACGGCATCACTGAGTGAAAGACCACGACCTAAGGCACCTTACTCGTCGTCTGAAAAGTCTGCAACATGATACGTTGCAGCCCGAAAATGGGTCAGAACATGGAATATGCTGGCAATATAACACCAAAGAGTAATAAACAGAAATAAGGCTATCACTACATGCATATATGGCTGTTGGAGGCTGTATGGTTAATATGTTTTGCGAAAAGCCATTTTTTCAATACAACAAAGGAATAAATTTTATTTAACTATCATGGTGGTTCTTAAACATTGAGAATGGTAAACCCCATCTCAATCCCAATTAAAAGTAATTAATAACCCAATCAAATTTTATAATTAAGAGTGACGAGATCCACATGATAATCAAAGAACCAGATACTCAAGACGTCCATAACCAGGGACACGACTAACCATGATTAGTTTGCACACTCTGCAGAGGTTTGCGCACTTTTCCCCACAAGACTCGATCTCCTCCATTGGATTTTTCGCACTACATGGTGTTTGAGAAACGGATGACCGAGACACAGTCTTTCAGAAGCGTTAACTCTTTACTCTGGGCAGACAGTACCACCTACATCCCCTACATCTTCTAGCCTACCACTAAAAGAGGTCACACAACATACTCAACTATGCCAGAGCCCATAATGGCTTGTGGCTGCACACTGAAGTTTCTAGCATGAATAATCTCATGATCCATTTGAGCCTAGGTGGCAGTCCATAGGAGAATCACACGGTACCCCGGGATTTCCAAAAAATACAGGCAATCACTGGGTTCCCCAGGTGCCTCAATCCACCCAGATGTGTATTAAAGTTGCCACCTTAAGTTAACCAATAATTAACAATACTCACATCTGTCATGAATACTCTCAAACCCAAACCACGTCTACGAGCATAGCATAGCAATATAAGCAACGTAGAAGTAACTCCCATAGGTTTGATAATAAACAGGTGAATAGGTACTACCTCATCTACTTCCCAAACCCACAAATTAAATTAGACCCTAACCATGCAATTGTTTGTGGATTGATCTAATGCAATAAAACTGGGTAGTAAAAAGGTATGATCAAAGTGTTACTTGCCTTGCTGATGATCCGAGAAACCTAGAGACTCGTAGTAGCACGCTTCGCACTCCGGGTACTCTATCGCAAACAAATAAGCATACAATAAGCAATCAAGCAAGAATGCACGGGTAAAACTCAAATAAGAGATCTAACCAGAAAGTTCAACTTAAGAAATCCGGTTTGCAAAAAGAATCAATTCAAACGAAACAACGAAACTCAAACTGCGAAAGAAACAATCTTCGTTTGCTAATCTGGACTAAAGTCAATTTTTATAGTGGCAAAAACTTGTTTAAGTAGGTTAAACAGAAAGAGGGTTTTGAGACAAAACTCTACGCGCTTTAATCGCCTAATTTCGATAAACGAGCGACAAGTTAAACAAAAACGAAAATCGGATCAGAAATCACGATCGAAAATAATCGCGAAAAAATCCGAGAAAAAGAAAAAATGACGAACAGACTAACGAACGAACGTTCGTTATCTGCGGCTAACGGGCGAAAACCGTTCGCTAAAACGAACGTACGGACGAACGTCCGCTAAATAACTAAACCGAACCGAAACTAAAAAAAGGATCTAGGGTTTAAAAAAACGATCGGTTTTCTTGCGAAAATCGAGGCGGCGGCGGCTACCTCCGACGGGGTCGGGCGGAACGGCGGCGGCAAGGCGGCGTGCGGCGGTGGCGGGGCTCGGGACGGGCGGCACAAGCGGCGGGGCGGCAGCGTTCGGCAACGGCGTCGCGAGCGGCGGCGGCGGCGGCGGCGGATCGGGGCGGGGCTAGGGTTTGCGGGTGGGCTGCGGCGGCGGCTGCGCCTCGCGGCTTATAAAGCCCCCCCCTCGGGCGGAGTCCCGGGCGGGTACGGCCCAAGGTCGGTTTCTTTTTTGTAAAAAATTATTTCGCGCAGAAAAACGAATAAAAGAAATACTAAACCGACTCCAAAAATCCTGAAATAAATTTTCCCCGTCCTCTAAAAATCTACCGGACAAGGTGAACATTTATTTGAGACTCTAACGCAATTTTGAAAAATGCATATTTTTCCTAATTCAAATAAAATAGCGATAAAACTCCAAATAAAAATCTTATTTGATTTTAATATTAAATATCCAATATTTCTTTATTTTGAGGAAGTCATTTTAGCCTCTCTCTTTTTATTTTTATAAAAGTAATATTCGAAGAGGAAATAATTAAAATCAAACGATCCTCTTTTCAAAATTTGAGAAAAACTAAAATATGAAAATAACGGAATTCCCAACTCTCTCCGTGGGTCCTTGAGTTGCGTAGAATTTCTAGGATCAAACCAAAATGCAATAAAATATGATATGCAATGATGATCTAATGTATAACATTCCAAATTGAAAATTTGGGATGTTACAAACCTACCCCCCCCTTAAGATGAATCTCGCCCTCGAGATTCGGGTTGGCCAGAAAATAGGTGAGGGTGATCCTTCCGTAGGTCTTCCTCTTGTTCCTAGGTGGCTTCATCTTCGGTATGGTGACTCCACTGAACTTTGCAGAACTTGATTACTTTGCTGCGTGTAACTCGGCTGGCAAACTCGAGTATCTTGACTGGTTTCTCCTCATATGTCAAGTCACTATCCAACTGTATCGCTTCCAGTGGTACTGTATCTCTCAGAGGGATATCAGCCATCTCTGCGTGGCACTTCTTCGACTGAGAAACATGGAACACATCATGAACTCCTGACAATCCTTCAGGCAATTCCAACTTGTAAGCAACTTCTCCCATACGTCCCAAAACTTGGTATGGAACCACAAAACGTGGTGCTAACTTTCTGTTAACTCCAAAACTCTTCACTCCTCGAAGTGGTGATACACGAAGATACACTCTGTCTCCAACTTCATAAACTGTCTCCTTGCGTTTAGAATCTGCACAACTCTTCTGCCTGGACTGGGCTATCTTGAGTCCATCGCGAATCAGCTTAACCTTCTCTTCAGATTCTTTAATCAAATCTGGTCCAAACAACTGTCGGTCTCCAACTTCGTCCCACAACAACGGTGTTCTGCACCTCCTTCCGTACAGTGCTTCGAAAGGGGCCATCTCCAAACTGGCTTGATAGTTGTTGTTGTATGAGAACTCTGCATACGGCAAATTATCGTCCCAACTAGACCCATAGTCTAGCGCACAAGCTCTCAACATGTCCTCCAGAATCTGGTTGACTCTCTCAGTTTGTCCATCTGTCTGCGGGTGAAAAGCTGTACTGAACTCTAGCCTGGTTCCCAAAGTTTCATGCAACTGATTCCAAAACTTTGAGGTGAACTGGGTTCCTCTATCTGATACAATGGTCCTCGGAACTCCATGCAGACATACGATCCTGGTCATGTATATCTTTGCCAACTTTGCACTAGTGTAAGTGGTCTTCACTGGGATGAAATGAGCTACCTTCGTCAAACGATCGACTACAACCCATATTGAGTCATAGCCTGAACGAGTCCTGGGTAATCCCATGATAAAGTCCATGCCTAGTTTATCCCACTTCCATTCGGGTATCGGCAATGGCTGTAGCAATCCTGCTGGCTTCTGATGTTCTGCCTTCACTCTCTGACATACATCACAAACTGCTACATACTCCACAATATCCTTCTTCATTTCGGTCCACCAGAAACTATCCTTCAAATCCAGGTACATCTTGGTATTTCCTGGGTGAATCGAATATGGCGAATCATGGGCCTCCTGCAAAATCAGCTTCCTGATCTCCTGATCATTTGGCACATATACGCGGTCCTCAAACCATAAGGTATCATGCTCATCCTCACAAAATCCTTTAGCCTTTCCTTTACTCATCCTTTCCTTTATTTCGGCTATCTCCTTGTCCGTCTTCTGAGCTTCTCTGATCTTATCCATCAAAGTAGATTGAATCTCCAAAGCTGCTACATAACCTCTGGGAACATTTTCCAAACATAGCTCGCGAAGGTCATCTGCCAACTCCTTGGGTAATTCTCCAGTCATGAGTGTATTGACATGACTTTTGCGGCTCAATGCACCGGCTACTACGTTAGCCTTTCCGGGATGATAATGCAACCTCATATCATAATCCTTAATGAGTTCTAACCATCTCCTCTGCCTAAGATTCAACTCCTTCTGCGTGAAAATATACTTCAAACTCTCGTGATCTGTGTATACCTCACAATGGTTTCCGATGAGAAAATGTCTCCAAGTCTTCAACGCATGCACTACGGCTGCTAACTCCAAATACTTTGCGGGCATTCTGTACGGTTAGATATTGGCCTTGTGCCTGGCAAAAGCTCAATCAAAAACTCAATGTCTCTATCTGGTGGCATGCCTGGCAACTCTTCTGGAAATACATCCGGAAAATCCTTCACCACTGGTACTTCCTCTTGTACAACTCCTGATAAGGAATTCACTTGAGTCCTATTCGGCTTATGCCGAGATACATACTTGATCCTTCTTCCTTCTGGGGTGGTGAGCAAAATCGACTTACTAGCGCAGTCAATGTTCCCTCCATACTTTGATAACCAATCCATGCCTAATATCACATCCAGTCCTTGTGACTCCAATACTATTAGGTCTAAGGGAAACAGGTAGTTACCAACCCTTAATGGTAACCGGTCACACCATAGGCTAGCCATATACTCTGCTCCTGGCGAGGTTACTAACATGGGTGACCTAAGGGCTTGGTTTGGCAGTTTAAACTTATCCACAAATCGCCTTGATATGTATGAATGCGATGCACCAGTATCAAAAGGTACGACTGCAGTAAATGACTTAACCAAAAACTTACCTATTATTGCATCGGGTTGGGCTTCAACCTCCTCCACGCTAACATGGTTCACTTGTCCCCGGGTGAAAGGGTTGGGCTTCTTCCCAGAGCTTCCATTGCCATTTCCATTCTTAGCTTCAGGACATTCATTGGCATAATGTCCATTCTTCTGGCACTTGTAGCAAGTAACGTGGCTTAGATCTTTCTTGGCGGGTGTTTCCGGGTTGGAACGGTTCTGTCTGTTGCTTCCTCCATTACCATTCCCGTTCTTGGCGCCATTATGGTTATGCGAACTCCCTCCAGTGTGATTGTGACTTCCATGGTTATGGACAAGTCCTCCCGAGTTCGGGGGTGAAACGGGGCCTCTGATGAGCTCCAGAATTATACTTCCCTTGTCCATACTTCCTCTTGCGGTTGTCAATCTGCTGTTGCTTCCCTTTAATCATGAGAGCTCTGTCTACCAACTCCTGGTAGTTATTGAAATTTTCCACCATCAACTGCATGCTCAGCTCATCATTCAGTCCTTCCAGAAACTTCTCCTGCTTAGCTGCATCTGTAGCGACGTCATCTGGGGCATAACGTGCTAGCTTACTAAAGTCATCCACATACTGGCCAACGGTGCGTCCTCCTTGGCGTAAGTTGCTAAATTCGCGCTTCTTCATGGCCATAGCTCATGTTGATACAAGGGCAGTGCGAAAAGCCTGCTGAAACTGATCCCATGTCACAGTGTCGATGGGGTAAGTGACTATGAAATTCTCCCACCATGATGTTGCGGGTCCATCAAGCTGATGTGCGGCAAAACGCACTCTCTCCGCATCTGTGCATCCTGCAGTAGTCAACTCCCTTTCAATCTTGCGGAGCCCATCATCTGCAACAATCGGCTCGGTGCTACTGGAGAACACCGGCGGATTTAGCCTAAGAAAACGGGCTAAGTGGTCAACTGGTGGTGGTGGGGTGGGTTGTTGTTCCCCTGGTTCTGATTCTGGACTAGTATCTGCATCAATGCATTCTGCTGCTGGATCAACTGAGTGAGCTCCGGTGGGAAAGCAAATCCATTGTCGCGTCTCGGAGGCATCTGCTGGGTTTAGAAAAGGTGAGAAAACAGAGTAGAATGAGGTCTAGGGGAAAACACTACCCATATGCACATGAGATAAACACAAACATATCACTCAATCAATCAAGCAAGGGCATACAATCGGTCTAAAAACTATCGTTACAAAAGTGCTCGGACTATACTATGTACATGGTGGAATTCTACTACGGATTTGGTGGTCAACTAGAAAAATTGATCGGTCGAAGACTCCATGATATCTGCTCCTGCTTCATCAACATAGTCATCATCGCTATCGTCGGGATCCGAGTCGGTGTCATCGATGATGATGTAGTTCTTCGGGCAAGTGGAACTGTCGTCTTCTCCTCCTGGCGCGGGGTCTCCCATGAATACTCCCAGCTTCCTTGTCAGGTCGTCATTCTTCTCCACTAGTACGACGATTTCCTCCATATAATCCTCGCGAGTAGCCTTGAATTCTTCCTCCAGTTCCATGATCCTTGTCATTGCCTGCTTCAAATCTGTCATGCATGCACACATCTGGTTGTCCTAGCATCGAATGTGTTGGTTTAACTCCTGGATGAAAGCTGCAATTGATCTATCCTTCCTGGTGCTGATCATCTCCCATTGCTCATCTCAGCGCCCACAAATCTGGTAGATAGTATCCTTGAGATCATTGTGGTAAACTTCTCCAATGCGTCCCATGGTAATGTGGGCTGCCATACTCTTTCCTAGACTCCAGGTTGGCGCATCAAAGGAAAACTCTATGGGCTCAGTGACTGGCGTAAACGTCCTTCCTGGAACTTGAACTTGAATCATCCAGCGCTCCTCTTCTGGTAAGGTGGCGTTGTAAGTCCCTGTGAAGCTTGGTATTCCAATGTTCAGGTATCTAGTGACTTCCTTCAAGTGACGTCCAAAAGGGGTGTCTTCATCCGGTTGCGTGAATTTGATCCTTGCATCCGCCATCCTAAAGAGTAGAAAATGGGGAGAGGTTAGAAATGAGAAGAGAGTAGTGATCTAGGGCTTTAGCTTAGTGGTCGTGTCCTACAGTGAGCGTGTGCTCTGATACCATCTTCTAGCGACCAGAGCTCAAACAGTCTGATCTCTGTGCATCAGTGTCATCCCTGGATCGGTAATGCTGACACGCACAGTACTTGAAGGATTTATAACAGAGTAGCAATCACACACTTATTACATCGAATGTCTCAAAAGAGAACTTATTACAAATAATATGGCTTAAGGCCATCTAATACGATAACAGTGGAAGGCTTGGATAAAGTGAGTCCATCAACTCCAACGGCATCACTGAGTGAAAGACCACGACCTAAGGCACCTTACTCGTCGTCTGAAAAGTCTGCAACATGATACGTTGAAGCCCGAAAACGGGCTAGCACATGGAATATGCTGGCAATATAACACCAAAGAGTAATAAACAGAAATAAGGCTATCACTACATGCATATATGGCTGATGGAGGCTGTATGGTTAATATGTTTTGTGAAAGCCAATTTTTCCCTACAACAAAGGAATAAATTTTATTTAACTATCATGGTGGTTGTTAAACACTGAGAATGGTAAACCCCATCTCAATCCCAATTAAAAGTAATTAATAACCCAATCAAATTTTATAATTAAGAGTGATGAGATCCACATGATAATCAAAGAACCAGATACTCAAGACGTCCATAACCAGGGACACGACTAACCATGATTAGTTTGTACACTCTGCAGAGGTTTGCGCACTTTTCCCCATAAGACTCGATCTCCTCCGTTGGATTTTTCGCACTACATGGTGTTTGAGAAACGGATGACCGAGACACAGTCTTTCAGAAGCGTTAACTCTTTACTCTGGGTAGACAGTACCACCTACATCCCCTACATCTTCTAGCCTACCACTGAAAGAGGTCACACAACATACTCAACTATGCCAGAGCCCATAATGGCTTGTGGCTGCACACTGAAGTTTCTAGCATGAATAATCTCATGATCCATTTGAGCTTGGGTGGCAGTCCATAGGAGAATCACACGGTACCCCGGGATTTCCAAAAAAATACAGGCAATCACTGGGTTCCCCAGGTGCCTCAATCCACCCAGATGTGTATTAAAGTTGCCACCTTAAGTTAACCAATAATTAACATTACTCACATCTGTCATGAATACTCTCAAACCCAAACCACGTCTACGAGCATAGCATAGCAATATAAGCAACGTAGAAGTAACTCCCATAGGTTTGATAATAAACAGGTGAATAGGTACTACCTCATCTACTTCCCAAACCCACAAATTAAATTAGACCCTAACCATGCAATTGTTTGTGGATTGATCTAATGCAATAAAACTGGGTAGTAAAAAGGTATGATCAAAGTGTTACTTGCATTGATGATGATCCGAGAAACCTAGAGACTCGTAGTAGCACGCTTCGCACTCCGGGTACTCTATCGCAAACAAATAAGCATACAATAAGCAATCAAGCAACAATGCAAGGGTAAATCTCAAATAAGAGATCTAACCAGAAATTTCAACTTAAGAACTCCGGTTTGCAAAAAGAATCAATTCAAACGAAACAACGAAACTCAAACTGCATAAGAAACAAGCTTCGTTTGCTAATCTGGACTAAAGTCAATTTTTATAGTGGCAAAAACTTGTTTAAGTACGTTAAACAGAAAGAGGGTTTCCAGATGAAACTCTAGGCGCTTGAATCGCCTGATTCCGATAAACGAGCGAAAAGTTAAACTAAAACGAAAATCGGATCAGAAATCACGATCGAAAATAATCGCGGAAAAATCCGAGAAAAAGAAAAACTGACGAACAGACTAACGAACGAACGTTCGTTATCTGCGGCTAACGGGCGAAAACCGTTCGTTAAAACGGACGAACTTCCGCTAAATAACTAAACCAAAAAAAACCAAACCGAAACTAAAAAAATGGATCTAGGGTTTAAAAAAAATGATCGTTTTCTCGCGAAAACCGAGGCGGGGTCGGGCGGAACGGTGGCGTGCGGCAACCTCCGGCGGGGTCGAGCGGAACGGCGGCGGCGGCGGGGCGCGGGACGGGCGGCGGCGTGCGGCAACGGCGTCGCGGGCGGCAGCGGCGAGGCGGCGGCGGATCGGGACGGGGCTAGGGTTTGCGGCGGCGGCTGGGCCTCGCGGCTTATAAAGCGCCCCCCCCCCCCCCCCCGCCGGGCGGATACGGCCCAAGATCGGTTTCTTTTTTTTTAAATTATTTCGTGCAGAAAAACGAATAAAATAAATACTAAACGTACTCCAAAATCCTGAAATAAATTTTTCCCGTCCTCTAAAAATCTACCGGACAAGGTGAACATTTATTTGGGACTCTAATGCAAATTTGAAAAACGCATATTTTTCCTAATTCAAATAAAATAGCGATAAAACTCCGAATAAAAATCTTATTTGATTTTAATATTAAATCTCCAATATTTCTTTATTTTGAGGAAGTCATTTTATCGTATCTCTTTTTATTTTTATAAAAGAAATATTCGAAGAGGAAATAATTAAAATCAAACGATCCTCTTTTCAAAATTTGAGAAAAACTCAAATATGAAAATTACAGAATTCCCAACTCTCTCCGTGGGTCCTTGAGTTGCGTAGAATTTCTAGGATCAAACCAAAATGCAATAAAATCTGATATGCAATGATGATCTAATGTATAACATTGCAAACTGAAAATTTGGGATGTTACAGTGATCCATATCAACTAAACCATGACGGTCATCACGTGAGATGGAGTAGTTTTCAATGGTGAACATCACTATGTTGATCATATCTACTATATGATTCACATTCGACCTTTCGGTCTCAGTGTTTCGAGGCCATATCTGCATATGCTAGGCTCGTCAAGTTTAACGTGAGTATTTTGCACGTGCAAAACTGGCTTGCACTCGTTGTATGTGAACGTAGAGCTTATCACACCCGATCATCATGTGGTGTCTCGGCACGACGGACTATAGCAACGGTGCATACTCAGGAAGAACACTTATACCTTGAAATTTAGTGAGGGGTCGTCTTATAATGCTACCGCCGTACTAAGCAAAATAAGATGCATAAAGGATAAACATCACATGCAATCAAAATATGTGACATGATATGGCCATCATCATCTTGTGCCTTTGATCTCCATCTCCAAAGCACCGTCATGTTCTCCATCGTCACCGGCTTGACACCTTGATCTCCATTGTAGCATCGTTGTCGTCTCGCCAACTATTGCTTCCACGACTATCGCTACCGCTTAGTGATAAAGTAAAGCAGTTTCATGGCGATTGCATTTCATACAATAAAGCGACAGCCATAAGGCTCCTGCCAATTGCTGATAACTTTTACAAAACATGATCATCTCATACAAAAATTTATATCTCATCACGTCTTGACCATATCACATCACAACATGCCCTGCAAAAACAAGTTAGACGTCCTCTACTTTGTTGTTGCAAGTTTTACGTGGCTGCTACGGGCTTCTAGCAAGAACCGTTCTTACCTACGCATCAAAACCACAACGATTTTTCGTCAAGTGTGTTGTTTTAACCTTCAACAAGGACCGGCCGTAGTCAAACTCGATTCACATAAAGTTGGAGAAACAGACACCCGCTAGCCACCTCTGTGCGAAGCACGTCGGTAGAACCAGTCTCATGAACGCGGTCATGTAATGTCGGTCCGGGCCGCTTCATTCAACAATACCGCCGAATCAAAGTAAGACATTGGTGGTAAGCAGTATGACTATTATCGCCCACAATTCTTTGTGTTCTACTTGTGCATATAACATCTATGCATAAACCTGGCTCGGATGCCACTGTTGGGGAACGCAGTATTTCAAAAAAAATCCTACGATCACGCAAGATCTATCTAGGAGATGCATAGCGACAAGACAGGAGAGTGTGTCCATGTACCCTCGTAGACCGAAAGCGGAAGCGTTTAGTAACGCGGTTGATGTAGTCGAACGTCTTCACGATCCAACCGATCCAAGTACCGAACGTACGGCACCTCCGTGTTCAGCACACGTTCAGCATGATGACGTCCCTCGAGCTCTTGATCTAGTCGAGGGAGAGTTGGTGATGATGAAGTTACCGACGCAGGGCTTCGCCTAAGCACTACGATATACGACCGAGGTGTTAAACTGTGGAGGGGGGCACCGCACACGGCTAAGAGATTGTCTGTTGTTCTTTGGGGTGCACCCTGCCTCTGTATATAAAGGAGGGGAGGAGGAAGCCGGCAGCCAGGGAGGGGCGCGCCATAGGGGGAGTCCAACTAGGATTCCCAATCCTAGTTGGACTCCCCTTCCTTTTCCAAGAGGGGGAGAGAGGGAAGGAGGAGGAGAGGGAGAAGGAAAGAGGGGGAGCCACCCCCTCCCTAGTCCAATTCGGACTTGCCATGGGGGGTGTGCGGCCACCCCTTGAAGGCCCAATACTTCCCCGGGGGGTTCTCCGGTAACCCCTCGGTACTCCGAAAAAATGCCCAGATCACTCGGAACTATTCTGATGTCCGAATGCAACCTTCCAATATATGAATCTTTACCTCTCGAACATTTCGAGACTCCTCATCATGTCCGTGATCTCATCCGGGACTCCGAACAAACTTTGGTCATTAAATCACATAACTCATAATACAAATCGTCATCGAATGTTAAGCGTGCGGACCCTACGGGTTCGAGAACTATGTAGACATGACCGAGACACATCTCAGGTCATAACCAATAGCGGAACCTAGATGCTCATATTGTCTCCTACATATTCTACGAAGATCTTTATCGGTCAAACCGCATACCAACATACGTCATTCCCTTTGTCATCGGTATGTTACTTGCCCGAGATTCGATCGTCGGTATCATCATACATAGTTCAATCTCGTTGCCGGCAAGTCTCTTTACTCGTTCCAAAATGCATCATCCCATAACTAACTCATTAGTCACATTGCTTGCAAGGCTTATAGTGATGTGCATTACCGAGAGGGCCCAGAGATACCTCTCCGATACACGGAGTGACAAATCCTAATCTCGATCTATGCCAACTCAACAAACACCATTGGAGACACCTGTAGAGCATCTTTATAATCACCCAGTTACGTTGTGACGTTTGATAGCACACAAAGTGTTCCTCCGGTATTCGGGAGTTGCATAATCTCATTGTCAGAGGAATATGTATAAGTCATGAAGAAAGCAATAGCAATAAAACTAAACGATCATTATGCTAAGCTAACAGGTAGGTCTTGTCCATCACATCATTCTCTAATGATGTGATCCCGTTGATCAAATGACAACACATGTCTATGGTCAGGAAACTTAACCATCTTTGATTAACGAGCTAGTCAAGTAGAGGCACACTAGGGACATTATGTTTGTCTATGTATTCACACATGTACTAAGTTTCCGGTTAATACAATTCTAGCATGAATAATAAACATTTATCATGGTATAAGAAAATATAAATAACAACATTATTATTGCCTCTAGGGCATATTTCCTTCTGTACGTGCCTAAGTACTCTACTACTATATTAATTGGAGGCACATATTAGGTTTTATATTTGTTTACGTGTATAGCCCGAGACTTCCAGCTAGACTTGTCTTTCTCCCCGGGTCGCACTTTGTATTGTTCATACCACTAGTACTACTACGTGTGGTCTCCGACCTAGAAGTGGAACAAGTGGAGACGCTCTACCACGCTGTTCATGTCCCACTCCATTCGCTGACGTGCAGGACATCCAGCACGTGTCGTGTTTGTCACTCCTTCGTCGTAAGAGTTGAAACGCTAGCTTTCATCAAAAATAAAATATAAATATAAATCAGCAGTGATACTATACCATGCGGTTTCCTTGCTCCTCGATATCGGAAAGAATACTTCTGTTTGCCGACATGTGGGATGTCGACCATCCTGGTCCATTTGCCATGCATGCAGAACTCCAAGGGAGAGTCACCCCGGTCATCGCGCCATAGTAATAATGACTAATGAGCCGTCAAATGACAGGCCCAACCTTTCCCGCTGTGAAGTTGCTCGGACGAAGGAACCATCATGACTTCGTTGAATTCCGCTTCTTGAAGAAAACTACTGTACCAGCAGTACTGCTAGCTACAGTAGTACTGTACTCCAACAGATGCCTCCTTTGGTTCATAGGATAGGAATATTATGGGAATATGAAAATCATAGGAAGTGAGATGACATGCATATCAATTCCTATAGAGAAAGAGATGCCATTTGATGCATAGGATAGGAATTTTTCCATTGAGTCTAGACTAATGTACTGGTAATTTGCTCTAGAAACTACAGTAGTAACTAGTACTGGTACATGCTCGTAATTAATTAAACAAACGTATGGGCGACACAGACACACACACTAACTACTAGTACTACTACTTCTCACATGCTAGCCATATGCCGTCTTTCTCCTTCCCGGCTTTGTCGGCGACACCCCACCGTGCTTGGATCTCCGCCGAGCTCTCTGCAGCAGCGCATGCGTCCTCTTCTTTCTTGCGGCGGCGGGCCTCTCTTTTCTTGAGTGCTTTCTGCCTTTTTCGCTCCCTCTGTGCGGCTTTGGCCGCCTCTTGCTCTACCACCCATTCGGCCTTGGCAGCTTCAAAGTCCGCCCACGTAGGTGTGAGGTCACGAGCGGCAATGAACTCAGCACAACGGGATGTCATCGCTTCCCAACCATTTTGTGTGCGGTCGTGGGCAGCGAGGAACTCGGCGCGGCGGGATGCCATCGCTTCCTTACCGGTTAGTGTGCGGCACGGTGGCATGGACGATGCTTGGTGAGAGCTCTGGGGTGGAGTGGTCGGACAACCGTATAGTGCATTGGTTTGTCAAGAGCTCAAGGACAGAAGACGAAGGAAATTTGGATTCCCCTTCAATCTTGGTCATTTATTACCGAGTAAAATGCTTTGGCGGTCATCGAACTTGCCTTGATAGCTCACTTTGATCATTGTATACGAGATATGGTGATTATAGGGTCACTGGCTCAGCGTATAACTCCGTATTTCTCTGGTTGACCACTCAAACAGTCCACATGCGCCTCATCAGCTCGTGTTCTGTATCTATCTATCTATGCGGGCCTACCTGTCAGTGGAGAAAGAAATAAAAATCAAAATTATGTGTATGTGAGGAATCAAACCACGGACTCGTCGCTGCAATGCACACTCATCAGCCAAATGAAAATGAAATACTTTGCGTTAAATGGACAAACCGATTTTTTATATTATATGTGATGCACACATTAGCGCACACCGTCCATAGACGCAAGTAGCATGCACGTTGCCCTCTCAATCAAAGTCCTGCTAATGGCGCAACACAAACAGCGAGCCCGTCACCTGCGTGCCCCGGCGGTGCCTGACATTACTATTTAGACATTTGCCGGCGGCCTCCGCGAACACCGAGCATGTATTCACCTGGCTAAACACCCACATCATACTCGTGCTTGGGCGCCGAGCTGCTCGACACTAGCCATGGCTCTGCACACGACGCGACGACGTGACTTGGCGCCTTGCTCATGTATATCATCCATCACAACGACAATCTATAAAACAGCCTAGCTAGAGAGGGTACTATGGTACCTATATATGTATCGTGAGCGACCGATCATAGTGCCACTCCACACGAGTGTGTGTTTGATCGATTCGTCCATTATTCGTAAGTTATGCATGGTTGTGTGGTGTCTAATGGTGGTCGTCGAAGGCTAGCTGGCGACAAGAGCGGTTGCATGGATGCCTGGTTGTCTATACGTGCCGCATATGCTTCAAAGGCTCGTCATCCATGAGTTCACATTTTACCACCATGCCAGCGTCTGACCGCCCTGGCCTACCGAAACCCCTTCCATCACTAGTGCGCGCTTCCCGCCTGAAACGGTCACCGTCTCTCCAGAACATCAATGCCGCATTCAGGGACTGAGCTTCAGTGAGTTAACTGCAGATGCCGTTGGGTCACTCACATGTGGGCCAGATGCCTGTTGGGACCACATGTCAGTGACCCAACTGCACCTGCAGTTAAGTTGCTGAAGCAGCGTCCGCATTCACGCCCGACGAGACCTCTCACTAGCGCCAACATTGCAGCAGCGCGACGGCCGAGAGAGCGCCAACCGCGCGGCATCCCGATGCAAGCGACTGCTCCACGTTAACGACACCACGACCATCCGTCCATCCACCGCCCACATTAATGACACGCGGCTGCCGACGAACCTACTCCGGCGCTAGCCGTCCATCCGTCTGCCGCGGCTCATTGCCATTCGCCCGCTATATTAACTTCAGCCCCAGCTCCCAGCCATAGCCAAAGAACCACATTCATCCTCCTCCGGCCCCTTCCTTCTGTCGGCACCACTCCAACCATGGCCTCCTGACGCTCCAAAGCTCTCTTGGATGTACTGTCACAGGAGCAGACGAAGGACATCGGCGGCTCCACTCCGGGCGTGCTCCAAAGCTCTCTTGGACGTACTGTCATAGGAGCAGACGAAGGACATCGCCGGCTCCCCCCCCGGCCGCCCTCCGCTACCATGACCACGAAACCGGCGCGCGTGCGCGGGCATAGCCGGCAGCGAGGAAGAGTAGTACATGGTAGGTCACGCCGCTCTGGTCCCAGGAAGGCCACCGCTCCTCCACTCAGTCGATGCCATGCTTGGTGGGGTAAACATCGGCGGCCGATTAGCCGCTTGACAGCGATGTGGAGGCGGAAATCTTCAGAACCTTGTCCTTCAGAGGAGGAGGTTATCGAGGTGGAGCTGGACAAAGCCGAGGCGGATGAGGAGGAGGCAAAGGCAATAGCCGGAGCGTCAGTTCTCGGTGTAGGATCGAAAGTATGTCTAGAGGGGGGTGATTAGACTACTTGACTAAATAAAATTCTAGCTTTTTCCCAATTTTAAGTCTTGGCAGATTTTAACAATTTAGCATAAGTCAAGTATCAACCTACACATGCAATTCTAAGAGTATAGCAGCGGAATGTAAAACAATTGCATATGAAGGTAAGGGGAGGAGTTTGAGGGAGCAAACGCAATGTAGACACGGAGATTTTCGGCATGGTTCCGATAGGTGGTGCTATCGTACATCCACGTTGATGGAGACTTCAACCCACGAAGGGTAACGGTTGCGCGAGTCCACGGAGGGCTCCACCCATGAAGGGTCCACGAAGAAGCAACCTTGTCTATCCCACCATGGCCATCTCCCACGAAGGACTTGCCTCACTAGGGTAGATCTTCACAAAGTAGGCGATCTCCTTGCTCGTACAAACTCCTTGGTTCAACTCCACAATCTTGACGGAGGCTCCCAAGTGATACCTAACCAATCTAGGAGACACCACTCTCCAAAAGGTAATAGACGGTGTGTTGATGATGAACTCCTTTCTCTTGTGCTTCAAATGATAGTCTCCCCAACACTCAACTCTTTCTCATAGGATTGGATTTGGTGGAAAGATGATTTGAGTGGAAAGCAACTTGGGGAAGGCTAGAGATCAAGATTTATGTGGTTGGAATGGAATATCTTGACCTCAATACAAGTGTAGGTGGTTCTCTCTCAGAAAATGTATGTTGGAAGTGTAGGCATGTTCTGATGGCTCTCTTCACGAATGAAGAGTGAGTGGAGGGGTATATATAGCCTCCACACAAAATCTAACCGTTACACACAATTTACCAAACTCGGTGGGACCGAATCAGAAAACTCGGTCAGACCGATTCAGTTCAAAATGTGAACGTTAGGATTTTCGGTGGGACCGACATGTCAACTCGGTGGGACCGATTTCATAAGGGTTAGGGCATAACGTAATCTCAGTGAGACCAATTACACAAACTTGGTGGGACCGATTTTGGTAATAAGCAAACAGAGAGTTGGTTAGGCAAACTCGGTGGGACCGATTCGCTCATTTTAGTTGGACCGAAACGTTAAGAGGGGGAAACAGAGAGTTTGCATTGCGAACTCGGTGGGACCAATCGCTCATCTCGGTTAGACCGAAACGTTACGAAGGGAAACAGAGAGTTTGCAATCCCATCTCGGTGAGACCGAGATCCCTATCAGTGAGACCGAAGTGACTAGGGTTACTGGCAATGGCTATGTCAACAGAACTCGGTGGCGCCGGATAGAAAGTTTCGTTATGGCCGGGTTTGACTTTTGGTTTGGGACAAATGTGGATATGAGAAAGTGGTTCAGGATTTTGGAGCATATCACTAAGCATTTTGAGCAAGAACCTCATTAAGCAACACCTCATCCCCTTTTAATAGTATTGGCTTTTCCTATGGACTCAATGTGATCTTGGATCACTAAAAGTAAAATGTAGAGTCTTGTGCTTGAGCCAACATGTGTCCTTAGCATTTTGAGGGGTCCACATTCCTAATCCATGCCATGCCAGTCATTGAGCTTTCCTGAAATATTTATCTTGAGATAGCATTAGCTCAATGAGCTATATGTTGTTAGTAATTACCAAAACCACCCAGGGATAGTTGCACTTTCAATCTCCCCCTTTTTGGTAATTGATGACAACATATAGATCAAAGCTTCGACAAATTATAATAAGATTGAAATACATCGTCGCTTTGAGAAGTATGTGATAAGCAAGAGCTCCCCCTAAATTTGTGCATTATTGAAAATTTGCTTTTGGATGCAAATGCACAATCGATTAGGATCATGGGTCACCCTTCCATGTCACATACATCTTGGTGGAGCGCTCAAAATGATAAACATTAAAAAAACATGCACTCATCACCAAATAAAGTGAATGATCATAGAGAGATATAAAAGATAGTATCATCCAAGCAAGCATTAAAGTAGCATATGATCAATCACATGATCACACAAGTATCTCACACAAGGACATAAAGTATCTCACACAGGCACACAATAAAAAGTTCAACCAAAAGCAAAGAAGCAAAACACTCTCTCGAAGCCTATGATCTATACATATTTCTCCCCCTTTGGCAACAAGTTACCAAAAAGTTCAAATATACATAGTGTTATGCGTCTCTCAGGCTTGGTCTTCGGGAGGTGGTGTAGAGAGAACTCCAAGGACGAAGGCATCAGTTGATGTAGTTGGAGCTTGTGGAGTGGCTGCTGGAGGTGGCACTGGAGCTGTGGCTGCCGGTGCCGATGTTGTTGCTGTTGTATAAGGTACATGCACTGCAGCAGACCTCTATCCTCTAGGCACTCGCTGAAATGCATCAGTAGTTGCCTTCCCTCTCTTCTCTTCTGCTTCCTCCTGAAGCTGCTCAACTGCTGTTTGAATCTCAGTTACCTTCAGATCAAGATCATAAAATTTGGTTTCTATGATCCTCTCCAAGCTCTCCTGGTTTTGAGTCAGGGTGGCCAAGCCCTTCTCAATCCTCAGTGTAGACTGGATCAGATATGCAAGTTGATCTTGCTTGCTCTTCAGGAAAACTTGAGATGCCTCTTCAACACTTGGCATCTTGGCAGCTTTCTCAGCCTTTGCTTTGGCTATCTTCTCCTGTGCTTGAGCTGATGATGGTTCCTCCTCATTCATCACTACAGTGTTGTCTTCAAAATCAGGATATAAGGGTAGATGCTCCTTATCCAACAGATATGTTCCTGTGCCCATCTTTGAGTTAATGAGCTCCTGAATGTGTGGAGCATACCCACAACTTCTCTTCTGGTCAGCAGCAGTCCTCTTGATTGTCTCTACAATCAGACCCATGACCTTGAACTTCTGAGGGACATCAAAAAGCTGTAGCAGGTTGATAGAATGCCCTCTAATCATCTTGTGATCTCCTGACTTGGGTAGCAGAGTGTGCCTAAGGATTGTGTTGATGGTAGGCAGACCAGACAACAAGTAATGTAATGATCCAAGCTTGTGAGACTCCAAAGCTTTATCTGGGATCTCCTTGTACATGTTTGCCATAGTGTTGTGGTCCTTCTTCTTCTTGGCATACACATCCAAGTCATCTTCATGTTCTTCTGGGGCATTTATCAGCTTGGCCCACTCTTCAACAGTGGATTGGTACCTAGTACCTTCTGACATCCAAACTATCCTCCCATCTGGATAGAAGTGAGCAGTGGAGTAAAACTGCATGATCAGCTCATCATTCCATTTTGTGAGCTTCTGCCCAACAAATTTGTCAACTCCACATGCTTCGAAGCTGTCATGAACTCCTGGAAAGTGATCTTCTTCCTCCTTGATGTATTCCCAATCGACCCATCTCATGTCACATACAATTGGCTTCTTGTCAAGCAAAATTGTTTCATAGAAGTCTTGCTGTTCCTTTGTATGAAACCTGTAGTCAACTGCAGTCCTCCTCCTCACAGCATAAGGGTCAGACTGTCTCCACAATCTCAGTCTAGCATCCTTTCTGATGCGCATGTCCTCAGCCACTGGATGAGTATCATTGTGGTCTGGAATCTTGGGCTTCAATTTCCTCAAAATAAGAGAATCATCATCCTCTTCTTCAGCTTGAGGCACTGGGGCCTTGTTCTTCTCTTCAGCAGGAATACTTCTGGTGTTCCACTTGGGCTTAGGAGGTTTCCGAGCTTGAGCTTTGGGAGCTGTCTTGGGCTTTGATGGAGCAGCCCCTGAATTTATAGCATCTCCCATCAGCTTTTGAGCTTTGGGTGCTGGAGCATCCTCTTCTTCTTCTGAATCTCTTACCATAGTAGATTTTCCAAGAACTTTTGCAGTAGTGGTTCTTGCCCTCTTCTTTTTCTGGTCATCACCTTCTGCTTCACCATCATCTGATTCTATGGTGAATTTCATTGTCTCTCCTGTTGCAACATTCCTTGGCTTTCACATTGGGATCCTTCTGGCAGGTGCCTTCTTGTTCAAGCCTGGCTTTGTTGCAGCAGCTGTGCCATACTCCTTTTTCAACACCTTCTTCTTGGAGCTCACTTCTTCCTTAGCAGCCACATAGTCCTCATCCTCTGAATCTGAGGTTCTCTTCTTCCTGGATCTGGTGGCTGCCTTTGGCAAGTTACTTGGAGTGCTCCTGCTGCCATCATCAAGAGTGCTTGAGGGATCTGAACCCTCACTCAGCTGCACATGTTCCTCAGACATGTTCTGACTGTCACTCTGATCAGACATCTTTGCAAACTTACTGACAGCTGACCCTGTGAATAGATGTAGATGAGGTAGAGTGGATGAGCATCACAAAGTGCAGAGATTTTTGCAAAACAGATGACTTAAAAACTTAGTTTTAGTTCTCCACAGAAAGCATTTCGGAGCTACCGATTTGTAAACTCCGTGATACCGAAGCAACATTTGGAACCTAAACTAGTGAACTCGGCTAGACCGAGTCACAGTTTGGTGGCACCGAGATTGCTAGGGTTTCACAGAGAATCGAACTCGGTCACACCGATTTGCAGTTTTCGGTCAGACCGAAAATCGCATGTGCAATGGCCTAAGCCAAATCGGTGAGACCGATTTCTTCAACTCGGTCGGTCCGAGATGAGTTCGGCCGAGACCTAACCCTAAATTTTCAAATCAAATCTAACCTAAAGGATGTTTTCAGTGGATAGAGTGGTTGCATACGTGGTAAGGATCATGGCAAAACAATGTGCTATGAATCAGAGGTAAAATAATAGCACAAGAGGTTGAACCCATACCCTAGTTCGGCGGGAGTTCTCTACGGCGACAACGGCGCAGCAGATTTCTGTTGACGGTGATGGAAACCAGCGGCGGGAGGTTGCTGGCGGCAAGGAGACGATCCGGATACCCAAGGAGGCAGAGCAGGACACACGCGCGGGCTGAGGAGTTTGAAGAAATTTCCAAAATCTCACCAGTGGGTATATATATCCCGACCATGTCGGTGTGACCAAGTGGAACAACTCGATGGCACCGATGCAGAATCGCGAGCGGTTACTGCAACTTGGTGTGACCGAAAAGTTCAAATCGGTTGCACCGAGATTGAAAACCTAGATCAACTTAGTGAACTCGGTGTGACCGAAGTGGATGACTCGGTCATACCAAAATGCACAAAGAGGTTTTGGAAGTTTAAGTCTATGACGAATCGGGGACTCCGAGTGCTCCTCACACAGAGTGGTTCGAATATGACTTGCTCAAAATTTGTGATGTAGCATGAATAGAGTTTGAGACGAGAAAAGCATAGATAGCTAGAGGGAGTCCTTAGGCATTCTTGTCCATCCATTTGGCAAAAGAGAAAGAGCCAAACAATCAAAGCAACAAATGGATGTCCTCGAATGAGTAAAATATGCATCCAACATGCTCACACAATAAGATGGCAAATGAAATATGTGACAAAGCATGCACAAACACTCTAGCATCTATCAAGCAATTTGGCGTACAATCTCCTCAAATTGCTTACTTCCGGCAAGGTTCTTGTAAACACCTTTCTCTATAATTCCCTTCAATAAGCTATTTTCTTGCTCAAGTGTAACTTGGCTAAGAGAATCATTAGTGGAATCAAGAGAACTACTAGAAGCAACGACATTGGTTTTAGCATGATTATTGTTACTACTAGAAGAAGAATCTTTCTTGTTCTTGTTGTTGGATTAAACTTGTGGCATGTAAGTAAACAAGAGTAAACGCTTGGCAATGTAAGAAGAACTTTTCTTGCGAAGATCATCATTGATTGCCTTTAAGAACTCATGCTCTTGCTCACGGTTGAGCTTTTCAAAGCGTAGCTTCTCATAAGTCTTTAAAAGTTCTCGATGATCTTCCAAGGTAGTTTCATGAGCTAACTTAAGAGTGTTTACTTCTTTAGTTAGATGCTCAATCTCCTTCTTATCATCGTCATTCGTTTTATCTTGATTAGCATGATTAATAGCAAGTTCATCATAGTTTTCATAACTAGAGTTGTCAACAAGTAAATCATCATCTCCTAGCAAATCATCTTCATCACTATTGAAATCAACATACTCGGGGTGTGATACCTTTGGGCCTTTAGCCATGAAGAATCTTCCAATTCCTTCATTTGGTGAGTCAAATATGTCGTAGGAGTTGGTTGACACAAGTGCTAGACCGGCAACACCTTCATCTTGAGTATATTTGGAGTCGGAGTGATAACTTCTTTCGGAGTGATGGTCGGAGTCGGAGACGGATATCTATTCACCAACATGAGCTTGATGTCTTCATTTTGTGTAGCTCTTTGATGACTTGTCCTTCCTTTCCGAATCCTTGCTTCTCCGAGAGGGTCTTCGTTCATAACGATCATCTCTACTCCTTCTCTCTCTTGGTGGTGATTCTTCTCTCCTACTCCTTCTTTTGGGAGAATCTTATCTTCTTTTGTAGGGAGCCGTACACTCATTGGAGTAGTGTCCGGGTCTTCTACAATTGTAGCAATTTTGTTCACGACTTGAAGATCTTTTGTCATTGTAGTACCTTGACTTGGAACTTCTCTCCTTGCTTCTACTCTTTTAGAACTTGTTGAAGTTCTTCACCATTAGGCTCAATTCTTCATTGAAGGTTTGTTTCTCAATTGATGATGTGGGGGCATCACATGATGCTTTGTAAGCACCGCTTGACTTGTTGTGGAGCTCTTCCTTATCCTTAAGTGACATCTCATGAGCAACAATTCTTCCAATGACTTCTGTTGGCTTGAGATCGTTGTAATTGGGCATCATTTGGATCAATGTGCACACGGTATCATATTTTCCATCCAAGGCTCATAGGATCTTCTTGATGATGAATTTGTTGGTCATCTATTCACTTCCTAAGCCGGCAATCTCATTTGTGATGAGAGCAAGCCTAGAGTACATTTCAGCGACACCTTCACCATCCTTCATTTTGAACTTGTCAAGCTGACTTTGAAGCACATCCAATTTGGATTCCTTGACGGAGTCGATACCTTCGTGCATATCAATCAAAGTATCCCAAATTTCCTTTGCATTCTCAAGACGGCTAATTTTGTTCAATTCTTCGGGGCACAATTTGTTGAAGAGAATATCACAAGCTTGAGCATTGTATTATAGCATCTTCAACTCTTCCGCGGTAGCTTCACGGTTCGGTTCTCTCCCATCAAAGAATTCACCTTGCAAGCCAATACACACAATAGCCCAAACAGCGGGGTTATGTCCAAGAATATGCATTTTCATCTTATGCTTCCAACTAGCAAAATTAGTACCATCAAAGTAAGGACCTCTACGGTGGTAATTTCCCTCGCTAGACGCCATACTCTCCTAGGTTGTGAAACCAAGGCTATGATCACCAAAAGCTATGGAAATCAAAGCAAGTTGAGACCAAAGCTCTGATGCCACTTGTAGGACCAAAAGTATGTCTAGAGAGGGGGTGATTAGACTACTTGACAAAATAAAATTCTAGCCTTTTCCCAATTTCAAGCCTTGGCAGATTTTAACAACTTAGCACAAGTCAAGTAATCAACCTACACATGCAATTCTAAGAGTCTAGCAGCGGAATGTAAAACAATTGCATATGAAGGTAAGGGGAGGAGTTTGAGGGAGCAAACACAATGTAGACACGGAGATATTTGGCGTGGTTCCGATAGGTGGAGCTATCGTACATCTACGTTGATGGAGACTTCAACCCACGACGGGTAACGGTTGCGCGAGTCCACGGAGGGCTCCACCCACGAAGGGTCCACGAAGAAGCAACCTTGTCTATCCCACCATGGCCATCGCCCACGAAGGACTTGCCTCACTAGGGTAGATCTTCACGAAGTAGGCGATCTCCTTGCCCATACAAACTCCTTAGTTCAACTCCACAATCTTGACGGAGGCTCCCAAGTGACACCTAACCAATCTAGGAGACACCACTCTCAAAAGGTAATAGACGGTGTGTTGATGATGAACTCCTTGCTCTTGTGCTTCAAATGATAGTCTCCCCAACACTCAACTCTCTATCTCATAGGATTGGATTTGGTGGAAAGATGATTTGAGTGGAAAGCAACTTGGGGAAGGCTAGAGATCAAGATTTATGTGGTTGGAATGCAATATCTTCACCTCAACACAAGTGTGGGTGGTTCTCTCTCAGAAAATGTATGTTGGAAGTGTAGGCATGTTCTGATGGCTCTCTTCACGAATGAAGAGTGGGTGGAGGGATATATATATATATATATATATATATATATATATATATATATAGCCTCCACACAAAATCTAACCATTACACACAATTTACCGAACTCGGTGGGACCGAATCAGAAAACTCGGTCAGACCGATTCAGTTCAAAAATGTGAACGTTAGGATTTTCGGTGGGACTGACATGTCAACTCGGTGGGACCGATTTCATTAGGGTTAGGGCATAACGTAATCTCGGTGAGACCAATTACACAAAATCGCTGGGACCAATTTTGGTAATAAGCAAACAGAGAGTTGGTCAGGCAAACTCAGTGGGACCGATTCGCTCATTTCGGTTGGACCAAAACGTTACGAAGGGGAAACAGAGAGTTTGCATTGCGAACTCGGTGGGACCGATCGCTCATCTCGGTTAGACCGAAATGTTACGAAGGGAAATAGAGAGTTTGCAATCCCATCTCGGTGAGACTGAAGTGACTAGGGTTTTTGGCAATGGCTATGTCAACAGAACTCGGTGGCGCCGGATAGAAAGTTTCGGTATGGCCGAGTTTGACTTTTGGTTTGGGACAAATGTAGATATGAGAAAGTGGTTGAGGATTTTGGAGCATATCACTGAGCATTTTGAGCAAGAACCTCATTAAGCAACACCTCATCCCCTTTTAATAGTATTGGCTTTTCCTATGGACTCAATGTGATCTTGGATCACTAAAAGTAAAATGTAGAGTCTTGAGCTTGAGCCAACATGTGTCCTTAGAATTTTGAGGGGTCCACATTCCTAATCCATGCCATGCCAATCACTGAGCTTTCCTGAAATATTTATCTTGAGATAGCATTAGCTCAATGAGCTATATGTTGTTAGTAATTACCAAAACCACCCAGGGATAGTTGCACTTTCACTCGGGGCTCATGGCCGGACATGGTGGTCGGGCACCGGCGATCGTTTAGATTAGGTTTACAGTAGGTTTTAGTACGGTTTGTGCAAAATATGTAATGAATTTCGTCCAGTTTATAGGACAAGTTTTCAAAATGTAATGAATTTCATCTTGTTAATTTGAAATTTGCTTTGTTTGCACGAATTTCATCTGGTTAGTTCATATAGTTGTCGAAAGGTATGCGGGCAGCATTGGATGGCATCCTCTGGCATCAATGTCCTCGGACAGATGCCGGTGTAAATTTGTGGGTCAGCGCTGGAGATGCCCTAACTATCATGCTATAATCGCTAACAGTGCTCCATTATTTCACAGGGAAGAGTTATCCCTCGATCAAAATCAGATTCGTTGTGTTTCGCACTCCTCCCACGTAACAATGTAGACTCTTGCTTACATAAAAATGGAGCAAGTGGATGGCACTGTAGCACGTCATATCACTCAAACTAGCCCGCCTAACGCACGGGAAAGCCCCACCCTCATCATTTTATTCTGGATTTCTATCGATCGATCACACGAAAATGTTACGCTTTGCAAGTTCAAAAGGAAAAGGCGGCAAACTTAAAGCACGCCTGTTGCGTTCGCGTCGCACCCCCGACAGTCCGGTTCGCACGCCGCTCACCAGAGGGGACACGCGTTGTCTTGCATTTTCACTGACATGTGGGACTGCAATTGAATAAACCATCAATAGCCGAAATATAATCGCTTGGCGGGCGTCGGCTGAGAAGAGAGAGACGGGGAGGGAGAAGAGATCGCCCGCCCGCCGCCACGGACTCCAAGAAATATGGTGATAATGTGAGGTGGGCCATGCAGGAGTCCGGACCACTTCCAAGCCTGCTTTTGACCACCCTGGCCCACCAGAAAACGCCTCCCGCCTCCCGCGCGCGCTCCCCCTCACATGCCAGCTGCCCGCATTCATAGCAAGTAGTACTAGTACAATACTGGGCTATAAGCCCGCTTATGTGGAGGAGAGAGAGGCATTGACAAAGTCAAGGAGTGGGATCTGCAAGAGCCCGTCTCTACACGTGCTCCTAGGTATAAAAAAACTAATTCTAAAAAAAAGAGGTATAAAAAAACAATTGTGTGTCTAAAAAAAGGAGGTAAAAAATATTTGAGAGGAAATAGATAGAGAGAAAGTGAGAAAAAGTTGTAATCTTATAGCCAACCTTATAGTCAACACTATGGTACATGAGGAATGAGGGAGTTGTGCACATGCCAAGTTCACTGGGTTGCCGTGTTTCACACTCCTCCGTCGTAACAGGGGAGACAATAGCTTTTATAAAAAATAAACAGTGAATACTCGTTGCTCGTCCTCGATATCGGAAAGAATACTTTCATTCGCCGACATATGGGCCGTCGACCATCCTGGTCCACCTGCCACGCACAAAATTATCCTGGTCCACCCTGGTCGTAGCGCAGGCCCAACCTTTCCCACTGTAAGTTGGTCAGATGAAGGAACCATCATGACTTTGTTGAACTCCGCTTCTTCAAGAAAACTTACTGAACCCGCAATACTGCTACCACACGCGAAGACTGGACGACACTGTAACACGTCATATCACTGAAACCCACTAGGCCAAACTAGCCCGCCTAGGATTTGTACTCCCTCCGTTTCAAAGTTAGTACAAAGTTGAGTCCTCTATTTTGGAACGGAGGGAGTAAGTCTCTGTACTGCTATGATTTTGCGTTCTCAAAAAATATCCTTTGTCAATCTAACGATTAGGCTCTAGATCTCTCTCCATCCCACAACCCCTCTAGCACACGTACACACTCTCTGTAGCCACTCCGAAAGTACGACGTCACTACACATTCACGCTTCCAACAAAAAAATTACACATTCACGCATGTTACAAGTACGTGCCAATTTTTCTGGCTATTAATGTGAGGCCTCCTTTGGTTTAGAGGAATCTTGTGGGAATTTCATAGGATAGGATTCCTATAGGAAAAAATTCTGTAGAGCCCTTTGGTTTATAGGAATGGAATCATATTCCTATGGAGGAATTCTTCCTATCCTCCACATTTCATAGGAAAATAAACATTAGCCTAGACTCAATGGAAAATATCCTATGATGTGAATCAAAGGGCATCTCCTTTCCTATTGCTACTCATAGGATTTAAGATACATGTCATCTCATTTCCTATGACTTTCTTATTGCTACGATTTTCCTACCCTATGAACCAAATGAGGCTTGAATGTGTCCGTGAACCAACTCTTTGAGTTTGATGTGAATTAATGTATAATTGTGGACTATTGTCTGATCAATCGCTAAGCCTACAATTTTAGGAGCTTGGGCTATTGGTCGATCGACGACGGATCAGACCTATAAGCGTACCACGAGCTCATCGGCCCCAACGTTTCTCTTCGGTGAGTATTTTGCAAGTACTATAGCTCGCACGGTAGCTAGCCTACTAACACCAAGAATCATCATACAAGCCCTGATGATATGATAAACAGTTCAAACTTACATCTAAGCATGCCATATATTACATCAAAAGCTGGTGAGGATACATCGTTTCCATAACTCGGAGAGGGTTTGCATGATTCACTATCAAACAAAAGTAGCAAGTACCGCCCACACAAGATAGTGCACTAGCCCTAAGATGGTTTGATAACATGCATCGTTCTGGTATTAAACACAATGCAAACTACCTTCAAGGATTAGCGCGGCCAACTATTTCTTGTCATCGATCTCTCGGGCAATGACCACAGCACAGACAGCAGCATGGCAATCGATCTCTGGGGCAATGTCCACAGGACGGACCGCCACATCGGAATTGATCTCTGGGGCGATGTCCACAGGACGGATAGCGGCATCAGAATCGATCTCCGGGGCGATGTCCACAGGACGGACCGCAACATCAAAAACGATCTCTGGGGCATTGTCCACAGGACGGACCGCGACATCGGAATCATCAAGGACGTCCACTGGCACCTGCACAACCCTAACATATTAGCAAGCACATTACAAATAATCAAAAACACAACTATGGTAAGCCATTTTTTACCTTGTGTAGATCACCCGGGGATCCCATCCCTCCGGGGGCCATCACCTTGCCAGGGAAATACTGCTTCTCAACGGCGACTATCTCCTCAAACTTGGCCTTGAGCCTCTCATAGGTGGCCATTAGAGTTTCTGGGGTAGGCACGGTGGGGCCCTTGCTATTCTTCCGGCTTTCTTTGAGGAGTTTGTCCGTCAACGTCGTCAACTCTTTGGCCAATGCTTATTTCTTGGAGTTCTTCGTCTCCATGGGTTGGCCCACCAACATGGCCAACTCGTTGGTCAGTGCTCGCTTCCTGGAGATCTCTGTCTCGAGTGGGTTGTCCGCCGGCAACTCTTTGCCTAGTGCTCCAGGATCCATCAATAAACTGACAAACAAAAATCAATCAAAAGGAAACCACAATCGCAATGAAAACGGGAAAAGAATAGGCTGTGAGAATAGGTCGGTGCTTCGCAAAAAGAAGACTATTGGAATGAAAATATAGTAGCATCACTGACTCGCCCACCTTTCCTTCGTTGGTACAGAAGAAAAATGGCAGAAGTGAGTAGCCTGGAGTGGGGTTTTCTTCAAGGGCAGAAAGGGCTTCAACGAGCGTTCCAGTGAAATGATGGTTACTTCGTCTAGTCCAACTTCGAGGCCGCTTTACCACTGCTGGTAAAGGTGTGGGTTTTGTGATATGATGGGTCTTGACGGCCACACCGCGGTGACCGGTGAGTCTCAACTATAGCACCTCGCTGTGATTTGGTGGATGGCACGCGGGCCCGGATGCTTTGATGTCCCGCATGTAGATAGAGCGGCTAGTCATATACAGTAGTAGTTTGGACGACAGATGAGGAGCTCCATCCTAGTTTATTGGTCCCTATGATAATCTGTGCCAAATTTTGACTATAAATTTAACTAACCAAATGTTCATGCATATCACAAAAAATTACATCATTGAAAACTATGTTTAAATACGAATCAAAGTATATAATTTTTGTTAACATGCACTAACATTTTTTTAGTTAAATCTTTGATCAAAATTTAGCACAAATTACAAAAGGGCCCAATAAAGATTGAACTCTCACATTTTGTTTTGAGGATACTCCCACATAGAAAATATAAATAATAATGCATGTTGGGGCGGCCCATGTTTCTGATAATTTTAGCCGTGGGCTTGTTCACAAATTTTACGAGGCGGTGATTGTTCACTTAATGGAGGGTCTAGTACCAGACTTGAACGATCCAAAGTGTGACCTGGCACACTGTAACACCACTTGGAATAAGCGGGTAGCTATCTCAAAAAATAATCAACAACTCAAAAAAACGGCGACCTGGCACGTACACAATTTTAAACGATTGTTTTGATGGAGTGAAAAAAGAAAACTACCCCACTATACGTATATATATATAGGTCGGAGCCTCCGCGCTTCCTTGCTGGGGTTGCTCTATTCACACACTCTCATCCTCTCTAGATTTAAACAAGATAGCGGTGGTAACACTGTCTTTCTATCCTCACCGCTGGTTACAGATCCGGATGTATCCCCCTCCACCAGTGAAGGGGAGGAGGGGCAGCGTTTAGGCCGTCGTCGACAGCGAGGGAGGAGACCCACTGCCGGCCGCAACGTTATCTCTGGCCGAGCGCTAGCGCGGGAGGTCCTCCGATCCCTTCATCGCTGCCCTAGTGTGGGCGGATCCACCCTCCCGTCACCCACCAATCCACATCCCAACGACCTTCAGGTATATCTTCCTTCGAAACCGGCCTAGCTCTACTTCCCCAGCTCGCTACATCGCTGCATGTGCATCATTTTCTACCTCTCAGCCCCACTTGATCGGATGGTCCAACGTCACCTTTTTTATATTGGTAGAGGTTAAGCTACTTCATGGATTCGAATCTTGTAGTTGGTTCAAACAAGAAATAAAGGGGGGAAATTTAGTATGTACATCAGACTTGGTACAAACAGGAAGGAAAGGGGGTGAAAGTAGTACAGACTGGTCATCCAACCGGTCTCTTGGTCGAAAAGGGAAATATAGGGGAAACCCTGTAGACGGTGGTATGACTAGGACTAGATTCGCTATCCACACATAGGAGTAGGTGGCTAGAGTGAACAAAAATGGGACCAACCCAGATATGTTTCTTGGATGTTTGTTTCTCGGGGCAACAAACTCTGAATCACCACTTTATGCCCCGGTTTAGGTACATGGTGTTGGACTGCTGGTACACCCACTGTCCCATGCCCTTATAACAAATATTTAGTTGTTCTTAATCTAATGCCCCTGGTAAAATGGAACCATGCCACTGTTATAAGCCATGACAAGTTTAGCCAATTGTTTTTGCCGGTAATTGTTTGAGACTCTGACTGTTTCCTCTGTAGCTTTTTGTGCAAACAAGGATATCCATTTCACCTCGTTGCTATTGCAACCTTTTGGTGCACTGCACGAAACACTTCTTAAAAGAAGTGACTTTTGTGTTGTTTAATTGGAATGTCATAATGGAACCGTTGGTTCATTTTGGTGGAACTGCACAAAGGGAGATCTGTGTTCCAATCTTCATCATCCATATTGGCACCATAACCTTCCTTTAGGTAAGAATGATATTTAATGCATGTTTTCATCTCTATTTTGCGACTGCCATTGGAAAATAATGCTATTGTTTACTAGTACACTTGTACTCCCTCACTGACAAAACCAATTCTGAAATAGAAGGCCAATCATGTACTTGGTTTCACCAACTGGTGAGGAGAAAGAGAAACATAGCATGAAGAGGAAGACGAAGAAGAATGAGGAGGAAATTAAGAAGATCACATGATGGTACCGTCCTCTCTTATCCTAACATCTTGCTAGTGGTATTGTATTGTTGTGTTACTACTAGTCTTAATTTACTTAGAAGACTAGCAAGATGCCCATGCGTTGCACGTAACATCAAGATGCATTTGTATGAGTAGTTTATCTTGTGAGAGAAAAGGATGAACGAGGGAAGGCCTTATTTGAAAATCTGGAGAGGGGTGTGGGTGCCTTTTTGCAAAATTGCCATAGTTTCCTTCCTATCCGTCAGATATAAATCGGACGGCCTATATTGCAGGATGGCAGGCACACCATCATCACCAACTCTATTTTTTATAAGAGTAGAGATAGATAGAGAAATGCAACAGAGTAGTACTTGGGTTGACGACACATCATACTAATTAACTGGATTTTGGATGCATGTGTGACCCAGCTCTACATGATCAACAGTGCCAAGGTGATCTTGCTGAAGCCGAGGCCTCAGTCGAGGCCATTCAAGGGCTCCCGCAACGTCTCCCTTACATGTGAGATGATCCTCCAGGGAGCCCTTCCACTTCTGTTGTCTCTCCTCAAGGTCAATTAATTAATTAGGAATACTTAAGTAGCACTAATTTATTGCTGCCTAATTTTCCTGTTGGAGTTAAACAAATCTTTAGGAGCACCCTATGCTGAATCATGTACGTGTGTATGTGTGTCTGTGGAGGTGAATCATGTGGTGGAGCAGGGAGGGAATCTTGGTAGTGTCATGACATAATAATGCTATTGTTTTGCATGTCAATTTATTGCCATTGGTTCAATGAGGCAGTGTTTTGTGTATTGTCCATCATGAATCTGATGCTACTGTTAAAGTAATATGCTAATGTCTTTCTATCCTTTCTCACTAAGCTAATGAAGGTTTCACCTTGTTCCTACTTGTGCAAACAGGGATCATGTTGTGCCAATCATACATTTTAGTGGAACTGCACAAGAGAATACAATGAACTGTATCCCAACCAGTGCTTTAACTCTGCTGGAAGTTCTTGATAATCTTTCAATATAATCTCACCACTGGTAAACAAGAGTGATTTCAATCATACATTTGAAGTGCACAAAAATATATACTATTGAGTGATTCCAGTGAGTGCTTTATCATCTCTTCTGGGACAACTTGAATAAGATTTTTTGCTCAGGTTGGTACCGATCTAAGGCCTTCATCCTTATTAGTTTGTTGTCATCATTATTTGTATCATGCTACTGTGTTGCTACTGTCATGAGAAACTCCTTTATCTTTACACGTTAAAGTTTTGCAACCTATGATACATGGCAATGCTTTGAGTGTTGAGCTAATTGGCACTGATTAAATAAACTAATACCTCTCTTTAAACAAGACTACTATGTTGCTAACTTTACCCATTAAGATAATGAGGGTGCTTCTATTTGTTAATGTATGTTTCATCAACTAGTCCCACTATTACAGTAATCTCACTCTCTCAATATATGTGCCAACAGGGATGATCGATTTCGGTGGAACTACACAAAAACTTTGGGTGCTTCATTGCCTCGACTGCTTCCTTCCTTTTCTGTCAGTTGCTTATCTCGGCTTCCAGTCAAAGGAAATAGTAATTGATATGCTACCTCACACAGGTTGGTAGCGGTCTTTATCCTGATTATTGTGCTTGTCATATGTATTGGTAATTTGGTATTGCGCTACTATTTGTCAATTTCATAAAGGAGTAACTTGGAGCCTGAACTCGCAGGGAAATCATTACATTGGGCGATTTCAGTAGAACTCCACAAAAAGATCAGATGGACAGATACTTATGTTGCTGCTATGTACTCCAAAGTTCACTCAGACAAGCATCGATGTTGACAAGAAGAAGTGCCTATATTCATTCGAGTATCAACCGGCGTCAACCAGTTGTCAAACTCCAAGTATTAGGAGAGTGAACACCAAAAATATTGCCTGGCGCATAGCCCAGAAAAACGCAGTCCAGTCTTTGGTCCCAACTTGTGCCTTTTGGTTATCGGCACATATGGTAGCGAACTGTCTGGCATGGAGTCTAAAGATTCCATACAAGTTGGTTGACGGGTATATTCATCTGACACTTAATCAGTCTGCACGCCAGGGATGCTCCATTTCAGTTGAACTGCACACAAAAATTTGGGTGGTTCATTTTATCGACTGCCTCCTTTCTTGTCTGCAACGTAGAATTTTGGCGAGCTATAGAACCAAGATGAGCTAGTAAACTAGTTGGATGAAAGTAGTGGCCAAGTTGCTCAAACCTCCCGCGGCATCGAGGCCACTATCTCGAGGATAAACCTACAAGGAAAGTTCAGATTGTGTGTGTTGTCTCTTATGTACTCGAAAGTTTACTCATACAAGCATTAATTTTAGTAAGAAGTACCTCCGAGTGAACACCATTTACCAGTCTGTACCCTAGGTAATTAAAGTTTGTCCATGAATGATATTGGCTGTGATCTCAATCATTTGGATGCATAAACATACTGAACATGTGTATATCTGAATCTTTTTGTGAATTATCTATGAATATTGTCTTGTGATCTATTAATCATTTGGATGCATAGACATGCTGAGCTTGTGTATATATGAATCTTTTGAGTTGTTGATTGTGAATGTTGGCTATTAATATGAACGTTTCCTGTGAACCTGAGTTTGATACGAATGTTTACCTTTTCTGTTGTACTTGTGTGTGAACTTGTTAGTATGTCTACTGTGGGATTTGTGACGTGTGGGTGTCAACTGCACACCTTCTTCTCGAGAAGAATTGCACCTGCTTGTTAGGGTAGCAACGGCGCATCAACTCTTTTTTATCGTTTTGCTCTGTCTCCCCCCTCCCCCGCTCAACCACTGCCGTAATGTTTTCGGCCTAAAAAACATAGTACATCGTTGTTTTTGGGGCTTGATGAAAAATTGAGTGCTGCTTTCTGTAGGTTGGCCCGCCTAGCAAATGGGTTGCTGGTCCACCATAGACTGGGAGGCTAAAAATACAAGTTGTATGGTGCAGAGGCAAGTAAAAAATGCTATCAAGAGCCATCCACTGGAAAAAAATCGGGTCTGATGTGCTTCTTCAGTCACGCCGCCGGCCCCCTCTTTAATCCATTTCGCTCCATTCCCCAACCGCCAGTATGAGACAGAAGTTTATTTCCCCCTCGCGCTGTCGGGGGATTGAAGAAGTGCGGCATCGAATCCAACACCGGTGATGGCTGCTTGTCCAAGTGATTTTCAGATAAGAAACCACATGTTTCAGAGGCAGAGCATTTAAATCAATAGGCACTTTTCAAACATGGATAACAGAATGTTGGAAATTTTATTCATGGTAAAAAATGGAACTAACAACAGGTTAACATCATGCTGATCAACATTCATGTATAGCACATCTTCATATGATGCAAAGTCAAAAAGATATGCTATTTTCAAAATGGCAAGACAATGTTGAGTGTGCGAAAAACTGGGTAAACTAGGGACGAAATTTTGGCAAGTGTTAGATATTTTTCAATTGACCAGTTGGAATCGAACTCGGGCAGTACAACTTTTGGGTGAGAGGGCTGCAGCCACTGGGCTAGTGCGGTATGCTCAAAAGAATGAAGGCGTCTTCCCCGGCTTCGGTTCTTTCCCGTCTGTGTTCGCTCGCCGTGGCGCCGCTGTATGCCGTTGTCAACATGCTCAACAAACGAGAGGAATCCGGAAAGGATTGTACGCCGGGAGACTGACAGTAGGGACCCACCAGGTCCAAGCCGTACGCAAGCAAGTGCCTCATTGAAAAAAAGCTTCCTCCTAATTGTATATTGACGTTGGGGCCCACGGGTTTGTCAACCTAGTCAATAAACGAAATAAATTTCTAATGATGACTGTCATCGAGGAGCTTTTTTTAGGGGTATCGGGGATCTTTTTTGTTGTTGTTGTTGTTGTTGTTGCGGGAAAGGGGTATCGGGGATCTAGCTGGTATCATTTTTTCAGAGGGCGAACAAGTATCAGCTAGGCCTAGGTTTTGTTTTTTAACATGCGTAGCCCACGACATACCGAGATAGTGGTTTCAACTTATTTTTTGAGGTCCATCATGTACGTACCGGCCAATGGGCCTCCTAGCGTAGGTTTCACTTTTTCTTAAATATCGGCGGCCCAATGTATTTTTTTAATAAAACGCAGATCTTTGTTCTATTTATCTACATGTAAGAATAATAATGTTGTGTCCAATTTATGTTTTCCCTTCTAACCATATTATATATATTTATATTAATACTATTATCTTATATTTAATACAGACTTATATATACATTATAAAGACATCCCACGTCTTATTAACTTATAAAAGTAAATGTTTAACAGAAGTTGGCAAGGAAAATCCTCGTTGTTTTTGACTCACGGGCAAGGAAAATTCTGGTGATTGCGTACAAAAGCTTGCGAAGATTTTAAGGACCAATGTAATAATAATGCGCTCATTTTTCTTTTGAGCAATAACTCGCTAATTTGTTAATTATATATATATATATATAATGTGTCGCTCCGGTTTATTTTTTGATATTAATTGCTCCTTCTAACCTAACATTGTATATAGAACAAGCCCAGCTAATTAATGTATTTCAAGAAAGTGCAAATGGCCTGGGGTTTCTTAGAAAATATTAAATGGGCCGCATTGACGTGAAATTATTTGTTCGCCCAGCCCAGCAAATGGACTGTAAATTCTAGAAAACATGGGTTAAGTATATGCCACATTTTTGCAAGCTGACATGTGGGCCAATAGGTCGAAGCCTACGCAAGGCATTGTCAACTTAGTCAACAAATGATTCTGACATCCACAACCATTGGATTTATATCCAATGGCCGACATGCACCTTCAATCTATCGTCTTCTTCCTCCAGCGTCGCCGGGACCACCTGCTCCGGCTTCCGGCGGCTAGCGGCTTTGCTTAGCACGCATCGCTGTGAAGCGCTACCCTAGCGACGGCCAGGCTATCCCTCCACCCCTCCACACCTCCTGTTATTCTCGACTGACTGTAGCCCCACGCGGCACCAGAACCAGTTATAACCCTTGTACTCCTCTCTATGTGCGACTCCACTGCCGCGTCTGCCCATCTCCGGGTCATTCCCGTCCGGGCCTCGCCTCGTCCACCGCCTCGTTCGCGTGGTCAACAAATGAGAGTCATCGGAAGAGGACTGTACATGGAGAGGCTGACGGTTGGGACCCACGAGGTCCATGGTCCCACGCAAGGAAAGTTCCTCCTTATTAAGCTGAAAAAATATTTCCTCCCCCTAACAGCTAGGACCCACCGGATGTATCTTTCCACGGAAGGATGTTATGCGAAAAAAACTATTCCTCCCGATGATAGCTGGGACCCGATACGTTTGGTGGATGACTTGTGGGCCTACTAAGCTGACGTGTACGCAGGGCTTTGTCAACGTAATCAACAAATGATTCTAGTAGCTGGACCATTGGATGTTAATCCAACAGCCATGCTGCTTCTTCAACCTCTGTTCTTGCTCCTGTCTCCCGTGGGGGCAGTGCTGCCGCGCACCCGAACCAGTCAAGTTCCCCACTCCTCTCCATCTGCGACTCCACTGCCGTGTCTTCCCCATCTCCGGGTTGTTCTAGTCTGGGGCCTCGCCGTTGTCCACCGGCCTTGGTGCGCTCAGCACGGTGTGGTCATTGTGGTCAACAAACGAGAGTCATCGGAAGATGACTGTACGTGAGAGGCTGACAGTGGGTACGCACCACGCCCATGGACGCATGCATGCAACTGCATCCTTTTTACACTAAAAAATAATGTTTTCTCCCCAGGGAGCTGGGACCCACCAGCTACATCTTCGCATGCAAGGAAGTGCATCCTTATTATGGGCAAAAAAATGATTCCCCCTGATAGCTGGGACCCAGCAGCTATATCTTCGCACGCAAGGAAGTGCGTCCTTATCCTCCCTGACAGCTGGGACCCACCCGGTCGAAGCGTATGTAGCGTTGTCTGTCTTGTCGCGAATGTGTACGTACATACTAGTCGATCGGTCGCTCTGCAACGATGAACCATGGCCGAGTAAGTAGCGGCACATGTCATAGTAGAGCTCCCCACGTAGCAGTTCAGGTTGTCCCGTCTAAACCGTGTACACGTACATACAGCCACACGCCAAAAAATACGGCCACGTACGTACATACGAGCGGGATCTCGAAACGCGTACTCGCGCATACGGACGGCCAGGGATCGTGTACATGGAGAGGCAACGGACGGCAGCGACATTGTCCTGTTCATCTTCAGCTAACCAGCTGGGTAGGAACGGAGGAAACAACATCGTGTTGACCGGGAGCCAAGTGACTGGGTCGGAACGCGTCCTGTTCATTGGGAGGCAACAGACTGGGTTGGAATGGGTCGTGTTCAATGGGAGTCAACTAGCTTGGACAGAACAGCCGGAACGGGGACTGGCGTACCACAAAATGGAGGAAAACGGCCTTGTGTTCAACCGTGTATGGTCGAAACGAGGTCCTGTTCATCGGGAAAGGTCTAGCGTACCGCAAAACAGAGGAAACAGACTTGTGTTCGAGCTCCTACGGTCGAAACGGGGTCCTGTTGATTGGGAGGGGTGTGGCGTACCGCAAAACAGAGGAAACGGACTTGTGTTGGAGCGCCTACGGTCGAAACGGGGTCCTGTTCATTGAGAGGGGTGTGGCGTACCGCAAAACGGGACTCCACGGGCTACTGTTCATCCACTGTCTACTACCTCGCTCCAGCCTCCATGGGCTACTGTTCATCCACCGTCGACTTCCTCCAGCCTCCACCTACTACTGTTCATCCACCGTCGAGTTCCTCCAGCCTCCACCAGCTACTATTCACCACGGGGTCCTGTTCATCCAGCCTCCACCGGCTACTGTTCAACCAGCCCTCTCCACGGGCCACTGTTCATCCATCCCTCCACCGACTGCTATTCAACCAACCCTCCACCGGATGCTGTTCATCCAGCCCTCCACGGGGTCCTGTTCATCCACCCCCAACCGGCTCGATCGGGGTCCTGTTCATCCAGCGGCAACGACCTCTACTACCACGGGGTCCTGTTCATCCAACCCCCGGCGGGAACTATACATCCAACCCCCAACAACGCTCATTGTTCATCAAGAGGCAATAGGTTTGATTGGCTTCAGTTAGCAGCAGTAGCGAAGGAATCGATCGGGTTCAGTTAACAGCCAAGGATCGATCGCTAGGGTTCAGTAACGTAACCAGTGCAATCGCTCAGGTTCAGTAAGCGAACACCTTGCTCGGGTTAAGTTAGAGCCCAACGCCTCGCACACACACGCGTACGTGTACGAGAGAAACACGCAAACCTCCGTGCATCGCTCGGCCCCGACCACCCACCGTAACCGGGAACTCCCCGAAATTTTCCTCGCCCTCGCTTCTACCATGATTTTTTTCGTCATGGACGGTCCAAAGAATGCCATGCAGGTGCGTCTCCAGCCCACCCAGGATGAAAAGCCCATTTTCTATCATGATTTTTTGTCATAGAAGTAGGAGCTCGCCACATCTATGATGATACCGGGTTTTGTCACAATTATCGTCATAGAAGTGTCATAAGCATGACAGAAAAAATTTCGTTCGGCCCAAAATGTCACGGATGTGTCTTTTTTTTTTGTAGTGCACACATGCATGTGTGCGCATGAATCCGACCTTCCCATCGACTCGAAGTGGCTAGTACCACGACACGTCATGAACTGATCTCGCTCTGTGTGGGGACTGTATGATTTTCTACGCACGCGCCACATCAATGTTGTGAATGGTATTCAAACATGCATGCACGCATCACCTCCATACATATGAATGTAGTGGTTGTCTTCGAACGGTACACTCCCTCGCGTGGTTATTGGCGACAAGCCTATATACTTGTGGGCCCGCGTAGACATCCATGATCACTTTGACTGACAACAAGATAGGTTACCATGGCGGATTCTTCCTTTGGTTCGTGTTATCGTAGTATAGGTCATGGTGAGATTTAGACCTAATTAAGTTTGAGAGCTTACTATGCACACATGCATGCATGAATCCCGTCATCAGCTTGAAGTGTGGCGTGACATACCTATGCATCGTCAACTAACCTTCGCTCCGTGTGGGGATTTCTGGTAAAGCACGGTGCCACATCAAAGTTGTTCCATTGTGTATTCAAACATCAACACCTCTCCATACATATGTTTGGGTCACGAGGGCAGTGGTTGTCTCCGGGGTCGCATGGATGGCCATCACTTTGACCAACAACAAGAGAGAGGTTGTATGACCAAGATGGATTATTCTTGGTCTGTTTTATGATACATCTTGGTGAGGTGCCCTCTCCGGGCCGCCGACTGAAAGTGTGTGTGTGTGTGTGTGCGCGCGCGCGCGTGTGTGATGGGGGGTTGCTACTTCACACTTTGCTAGGTGAACCTCCGTGGGGGGGCATGCATTCATAGCTTAGGATTCCCCTCCTGCCGACACGAGGGGGCAAGCAATACCGTGCGCTTTGCGAGATAGGTGCCACATTGAAGTTGCATTTGGTATTTGAACATCAAACCACCCTTTTCATACATATATTTGGTCCACATGCAAGTGTGTTCGTTTTTTGACCCTTTCACATGCCATTTTCGCCAAATTTATGAACATTAGACTGGTCGGATGACGCAACAGACATGGTTCACTCACACTAACCATGTGCCACACCGGTGCCCCTGTCACGCACATCCGCACAGTACATTGGGCTCCACGAGGCTTCCCCTCTCAAAATTATCTACCCGCCTACAGTTTTTTCTGTTTGATAACACACGGTTATCATGTTTCGACCGTGTGTGATGTTTGTTGTTCCCGCTCCCGCCTGCATCCCTCAAAAATATCTGCCCACCTCGAGGGATTTTCTGTTTCATAACACACGGTTGTTATTTCCAACCATGTGCGATGCACCATCATCCAAATTTTCAATAGCCGCAGACTAAGGCATAGCCTAGTGGTGGGAAGGGGCTGATGCCTTTCCACCCACCCAGGTTCAAGGCATGGTACTTGCAATTTGGGTTTGTTGCACCAATTATACTATAGGGGGATCCCTTATAGTCTTTTTGTCAAAAAAATTCAATAGGCCCGGCATTTCACTCCCGCGTTTGACTCCCGCGTATTAAAATTCTCAGTAGCCGCGTCATTTCCTCAAACACCCCCTGCCCCCTCCACACACATACACACACACACACACACACACACACACCCACCACAACCCCTCCCTCGCTCAAAACCCTAGCAAGGTCGCCGCCATCGCCGCAAGACCTCCAATGTCAACATCTGTCGGTTTGCGCGTGCATCTTACCCACCGATCTCCATACCCGGGCCGCCCTGAGTTTCTTAGATGACGCCTGCCAAACGCCCCCTTTCCCGCAGATCCCCGTTCTCATCCCCCACTCCAGAGCATCGCAGCCTAAGCCCGGCTACGCTTCCCGTGGAGCTCGAGGAGTGACTCGCCCAAAAGAGGTGTATCATGGTCTCTTTGCCCGACGTCGCCGAGGTGGCCGCCGAGGAAGCTGACGACCATTACTCACCGCAGGCACTCGATCGGCGGGCTAGAGTATGCGGGTATGTCACGGACGCCGGCTACGACATCTAGGTCGTCGACAGCGACGGCCTGACACGGGCTATGTCACAGGTTAATTGGCCCACCCCAACCCCTCGGGTTCAACCACCATAGATCTCATCCATGGCCCCGCCGCTGATCTCCTCTGGCTCGCTGTCAAGAATTTGCCATCCTACATCGCCATCGAGCCCCTTTTGTCATTTCTGAAGGACGCGTTCTGTGACACTGGCTTGGGATCTACAGCTTCCAAGTCAGACCTCATCAACGGCGACCACGAGGAGGGCACCCTCTCCAGCTCTTCCAAGGGGAAAGAGCGCATCTGCTCTTCCAAGGGGAAATATCCCGACTGCGACATCAGGAGGGCACCCTACAGCCGTGCTCTTCCAAGGGGAAGGAGCCCATCTACGACAACATGGAGCGCATCCAGGGTCCGTGCGCTTCCCACGGAAACGAGCCCATCTGTGACAAGTGAGGAAACCCATGATTTGTTTTGCCGTTCCTCTTCACAGGGGGGAACCAATAATTTGTTTTGTCGAGTCCCTTTTGTAGTGTAGTGAGAATATGTCCAGTTTTAGTTGCTATATTTGGTTGTTTGCAGTATGCCTTGTTTATTTCAGTTGTTCACAATGTGATGCTCTATATGTGCAACTATTTACTGTGCAGTACATTTTCATCAATCCAGTTTTAAACATACCGATAGGAATGCATATATTTGCCTGTCGTTAAGCTTGTTATAGCTAGCATATGCCTCTTTTAAAGTTTTTGGTTGTTCAGTTGTTTCTAGTTAGCACATGTCCAGTGTCAAATGATATCTTTGGTTGTTTGTAGTATGCCTTGTTTATTCCAATTATTCACAATGTGGTGTTCTATATGTGCAAGTATGAACTGTGCAGTTCAATTTCATCAATACCAGTTTCAACAATACCACTATGAATAACTACATTTGGTTGCTGCATTTTGTAGTTAACACGCCTTTCCATTTATATTTCACAATAACCAGTGTACTTAGACAGACACAATACCAGTTTGAATGATTATGTTTGCTTGTTGGTAAATGTTAGGCCTATTGCAGTTAACACACCTTTCCACTTGTTTTGCTTTACTAGCGTGCTTAAACCTGCACACTGAAGCTATCTTTTGGAGATTATTTGGTCTGCCATGGATATATTTGGTTGATGTTTAGCCTGTTGTGCTTAACATGCCTCTCGATGTACTTACACGGGACAATTTTGGGAACGACTGTTGTTTTTCATCGAGGTTAGTTTCATCCCATGGCTTATATATACTCACTGTTCAGGATATCGTTAGCTGGTACCATATAGGCTGGGGGCTGAAAAGGGACTAATCGGTGAATCAGAATTTTAACTAAATATATCTGTAACCCATTTATCGTATGTTAACTAGGGCCATATGTAATATATCTGAGGCTACATAGCAACATGCACTGTACTGAATGTCTAAATATGCAATCCTAGGCTACATAGAAACAAGGAAGAGTGTTACCTTAATGTTCTGATGATGTCTAGATATACGTAGAAGAGCAGCAGCAACAACAACAACAACGACACAGCCCTGTTTGGATACTCTAACTTAGCTAGAGGTTAGAGTTATTTTCTAACTAACCCTAAACTAACTCTAGCCCAAGAGGTGTTTGGATGACAGGGTTAGATTGACAATAAATACACCAGGAGAACTAGCTCCAATTAGCACCTCTTGGGTGGGATAGTTTTTTTTGGTGGGTTAGATGCAACTAGCTCAAACTAGCCCTCATGTTTGGATATAATTTAGGGCTATTTGAGCCCAAACTAGCTCAAACTAACTCTAACCCATGGATACAGCAGCAGTTAATCAGCCGATAATTTGTAAGAATGCAATAAACTCCCTGCGTCCCATAATATAAGATGTTAATTCATCTAACATGTGATCGAGGGAGAGGGGATGTTGTACTACATCATTGTGCAATTGTTGTTTAGCTTCTAATATTAACTCGGTGCTTTTAGGTACATATGTCATTGGTAAAGATCCGCGCTTCGACCCTTTCTGCGTATGGGGCAATGAGATATTGATGAACCAGCATCAAGTGAGGAAGCTCATAAAGGTTGTTAGTAAAATGGGTCAAAAGATGGCAATTAAACTACTTGTTTACACTTTATCCAAGACAACAGCGAACTGCAGGATGGTAAGTAAGAACCCTGTAGCCCTCTTTTTACTGCCCATAATGAGTTGTGTTAGATGACAATGTCTGAATCTTTTTCCTTTGTAGTGGTTCCCAAAGCAGTTTACTCAAGGTTACCACTCAAACTACATGATTGGTGGGCATGCAAAGGTTAAAGTATTTCTAATAGAACACGATGATTATCTAGATGTGTTTGTGAAGACAGTGAAGGATGGGTGGTCGGCCATCACAACGGGTTGGACTAGAGTCATGCGTGCCTTCTGCATGGAGGATGGCACAATGTGGGCATTCTGCTTCACCTTGTTGTAGGATCGAAAGTATGTCTAGAGGGGGGTGATTAGACTACTTGACCAAATAAAAATCTAGCCTTTTCCCAATTTTAAGTCTTGGCAGATTTTAGCAACTTAGCACAAGTCAAGCAATCAACCTACACATGCAATTCTAAGAGTATAGCAGCGGAATGTAAATCATTGCATATGATGGTAAAGGGGAGGAGTTTGAAGGGAGCAAACGCAATGTAGACACGAAGATTTTTGGCGTGGTTCCGATAGGTGGTGCTATCGTACATCCACGTTGATGGAGACTTCAACCCACGAAGGGTAACGGCTGCGCGAGTCCACGGAGGGCTCCACCCATGAAGGGTCCATGAAGAAACCTTGTCTATCCCACCATGGCCATCGCCCAAGAAGGAATTGCCTCACTAGGGTAGATCTTCACGAAGTAGGGGATCTCATTGCCTGTACAAACTCCTTGGTTCAACTCCGCAATCTTGACGGAGGCTCCCAAGTGACACCTAACCAATCTAGGAGACACCACTCTCCAAAAGGTAATAGATGGTGTGTTGATGATGAATTCCTTGCTCTTGTGCTTCAAATGATAGTCTCCCCAACACTCAACTCTCTCTCACAGATTTGGATATGGTGGAAAGATGATTTGAGTGGAAAGCAACTTGGGGAAGGCTAGAGATCAAGATTCTTGTGGTTGGATTAGAATGTCTTGGTCTCAACACATGAGTAGGTACGTTGTGATGGCTCTCCTCACGAATGGAGGAAGGTGGAGGGGTATATATGGCCTCCACACAAAATCTAACCGTTACACACAATTTACCAAACTCGGTGGGACCGAATAGTGAAACTCGGTCAGACCGATTCAGTTCAAAATGTGAAGGTTAGGCTTTTCGGTGGGACCGACATGATCAACTCGGTGGGACGATGTGCTAGGGTTAGGGCATAACTTGATCTCGGTGAGACTGATCACATGAACTCGGTGAGACCAATTTCAGTAATAGGCAAACAGAGAGTTGGTGAGGCAAACTCGGTGGAACCGATCGCTCATTTCGGTGAGACCGAAACGTTACGAAAAGGAAACAGAGAGTTTGCATTGTGAACTCAGTGGGACCGATCGCTCATTTCGGTTAGACCGAAATGTTACAAAGGGAAATAGAGAGTTTGCAATCCCATCTTGGTGAGACCGAGATCCCTATCGGTGAGACCGAACTGATTAGGGTTTCTGGCTATGGCTATGTCAATAGAACTTGGTGGCGCCGAATAGATCAAATCGATGGGACTGATTTTAACTTTAGGTTTAGGACATATGTGGAATTGAGAAAGTGGTTGAGGGCTTTTGGAGCATATCACTAAGCATTTTGAGCAAGCAAGCCATTAAGCAACACCTCATCCCCTTTTAATAGTATTGGCTTTTCCTATGGACTCAATGTGATCTTGGATCACTAAAATGAAAATGTAGAGTCTTGAGCTTTTGCCAATATGTGTCCTTAGCACTTTGAGGGGTCCACATTTGTAGTCCATGCCATGCCAATCATTGAACTTTCTGAAATGATCATCTTGAAATAGTATTGGTTCAATGAGCTATATGTTGTTAAGAATTACCAAAACCACCCAGGGATTAGTTGCACTTTCAATCTCCCCCTTTTTGGTAATTGATGACAACATATAGATCAAAGCTTCAACAAATGATAATAAGAATGAAATACATCGTCGCTTTGAGAAGTATGTGATAAGCAAGAGCTCCCCCTATATTTGTGCATTATTTAAATTTTGCTTTGGAATGCAAATGCACAATCGATTAGGAACATGGGTTACTCTTCCATGTCACATACATCTTGGTGGAGCGCTCAAAATGATAGTAAATGAAATATACACTCATCACCAAGACAAAGTGAATGATCATACATGAGAGACATATAATATTATCATCCAAGCACACACATTAAAGTATGAGATGATCAAACACATGACCATACAAGTATCTCACACACACAACCATAAAGTATCATCCAAGGAAGCAGACAAACAAGTAGCAAATGAGTAGCAAAAGGGCAAAAAGAAGCAAAGCTCTCTCTCTCAGCCTATGATCTATACACTTTCTCCCCCTTTGGCAACAAGTTACCAAAAATCTTGAAAATGCATAGTGCTATGCGGCTCTCTAAGCTTGATCTTCTGGAGGTGGCATGGAGAGGAGTCCTGCAACAAATGCATCTGAAGAGGTTGAAGGTACTGGTGGAGTTGCAACTGGAGGGGCAACTGAAGCTGTGGCTGCAGGAGCTGAAGTGGTAGCTCTAGTGTCTATCACTGGCACTGCTGCAGACCTCTGTCTTCTGGGCACCCCTTGATAGGCATCAGTGGTGGTCTTGTCACTCCTATCCTCAAGCTCTTCTTGGATCTTCTCCACAGAAGTCTGAATCTCTATCACCTTGACATCCAAGTCATGAAGTTTGGTCTCAAAGATTCTCTCAAGACTCTCTTGATTCTGAGTCAGGGTGGCCAATCCTTTCTCAATCCTCAAAGTAGCCTAAATAAGATAGCCAAGTTGGTCTTGTTTTGATTTGAGAAAAACTTGTGAAGCCTCTTCAGCACTTGGGATGTTGGCTGCCTTCTCTGCTTTTGCCTTTGCTCTCTTCTCCTTAGCCTCTACTGAAGTAGGATCTGTAGCCTCCATGACAACTGTGTTGTCCTCAAAATCAGGCCTCAAGGGAAGGTGCTCTTTGTCCAACAGGTATATGCCTTTGCCCATCTTGGAGTTGATGAGCATCTGAATGTGTGGAGCATACCCACATGATCTCTTCTAATCAGCAGCTGTCCTCTTGATTGTCTCTACAATCAGTGTCACACTTTGAACTTTTCTGGCACATCAAACATATGCAGCAAATTGCTGGAATGCCATTTTATCATCCTGTGATCTCCAGACTTGGGCAACAATGTGTGCCTAAGGATAGTATTAATTGTAGGCAGTCCTCACAAAAGATAATAGACAGAGCCAAACTGGTGATGTTCCAAGGCTGCATTAGGAATCTCTTTGTACATATGTGCCATGGAGTTGTGTCCTTTCCTTGGCTTGGCATACACATCTGTATCATCCCCATGCTCTTCAGGGGCATTTATAAGCTTGGCCCACTTAGCAACAGTAGACTGGTACCTTGTACCCTCAGACATCCAAACAATTCTCCCATCTGGGTAGAAGTGAGCTGTTGAATAGAATTGCATGATAAGCTCATCATTCCACTTGGTCAATTTTGGACCCACAAAGGCATCAACTCCATTCATTCTGAAGCTCTCATGAACTCCAGGAAAGTGATCTTCATTGTCATCAATATATGACCAATCAACCCATTTCATATCACTGACTATGGGCTTCTTATCCAGGAATACAGTATCATAGAAGTCATGTTGTTCCTTAGTGTGGAACCTGTAGTCTACATCAGTTCTCCTTCTTGCAGCATAGGGATCTGACTGTCTCCACAGTCTGAGACCTACATCCTTCCTTATCTTCATGTTTTCAGCCACTGGATGTGTATCATCATGATCTGGGATCTTGGGCTTTAACTTTCTGAGCACTTGGGCTTCCTCTTCTTCTTCTATTTCAGGCACTGGGGCCTTGTTCTTCGCAGCAGCTGGTATGTTTCTGGTGGATCTCTTGGGGGCAAACTTGGTGGCTTGTGCAGTAGCTTTGGGGGCAGTCTTGGGCTTTGATGGAGCAGCCCCAGACTTGATGGCATCCCCCATCAGCTTCTGAGCTTTAGGTGTTGGTGCAGCATCCTCTTCTTCATCTTCTTCCTCATCCTGAGCTGGGTCTCTCATCATAGAGGATCTGCCAATAACTCTGGCCATGGTCTTCTTGACCCTTTCCTTTCTCTTCTTGCCCTCACCAGCAGCCTCTCCAACAGTTGATTTGGAGGCTTCAAGGGCTGAGGCTTTGTCCTTAGACATGGGCACTCTCTTGGCAGGAGCCTTCTTGTTCAGACCATGCTTAGTTGAAGCTGTTGTGCCAAATTCTTTCTTGACAACTTTCTTCTTTGAGCTGACTTCTTCCTTAGCAGCAACATAGTCTTCATCCTCAGAGCCTGAGTTTCTCTTTCTCCTTGTCCTTGTTGCTACCATGGGCAAGTTGCTCGGGGTGCTTCTGCTACCCTCATCAGAGCTACCAAAGGGACTAGTGCCCTCACTCAAGTTAACTTGCTCCTCAGACTTGTTTTGGCTGTCACTTTGATCAGACATTGTTGACACTGCAAGCGAAAGCTGACCCTGTGAATAGATGTAGTTGAGATAGAGTGGATGAGCATCACAAAGTGCAAAGATTTAGCAAAACAATTGAGTCAAAAACTTAGTTTTAGTTTTCTACAGAAAGCATTTCGGAGCTACCGATTTGTTAAACTCAGTGACACCGAAGCAATATTAGAGTCTCAACTAGTGAGATCGGTTAGACCGAGACACAGTTCGGTGACTCCGAGATTGCTAGGGTTTCACTGAGAGTTGAACTCGGTCACACCGATTTGCAAGTTTCGGTCAGACCGAAAATTACAAGTGCAATGGCCTAGGCCAAATCGGTGAGACCGATTTCTACAACTCGGTCGGTCCGAGATGAGTTCGGCGGAAACCTAACCCTAAATTTTCGAATCAAAACTAATCTAAAGGAAGTTTTTGTTGGATGGAGTAATCTCATACGTGGTAAGAATCATGGAATGTCTTTGTGCTAAGAATCGGAGTGAGAAAGTGTCGGAGTAAGTGGCCACGGGTAGCCAAACCGGCTACCCCTGGCTCTTCAGAAAATTCATCAGGCCTTTGGGCCTTCAAGCACTCCAAGCATTTGGGCCGCCTTCCCGGGCCGGCTACCACTAAAGCCGACTCCCGGAAGGCGACCCAGCCTCGCCGACTCCAAGAAGCCGGCCAAGAGAAACGCCGACTCCTAGAAGCCGGCCGAGACCACAACCGCCCCTACATAACGACGACCTGACGGGGCATGGCCACAGTGCGGCCCACGACCCCCGAAGCCCGAGGCAGGCATGGTTACAGGAGGCCGTACGGGAGGGATGTCTCCCGTGCGGCCGGGCACTGTAGCCACGCCAGCTACGACGTCATCCACGACCCACTCCTGCACGGCCCAAGGACTGCGGGCCCCTTCAGCCAGAGGGAGGCGTGAAGGCGGCCCGGCCTTTCCTAGTCGGCCAGGAGCATAGCCGGCCTCCAGAAGCCGGCGACTCCCTTCCTCGAAGCAGGAGCCCATTTAAGGAGACAAGACGAGGCGAGGCTACAGTGATAGCCCCCGACGCGGACCACTGTAGCCACGCTTACCTCGCCAAAGCCCTCATCATCAGAGGCGCGGCTACAGTAAGCAGCCGCCGACAAGACCCTAGGCGGTGGGGCCGGCCTGCCGACCGAGTAGCCGGCAGCCGGCGGGACCCACCAGCCGGCGGGACCCAGCAGCCGGCGGAGGAGCCGGCAGGCGTAGACACTGACGGCTGGGGCCAGTTCCCAGTCGGATTACCATTGTACCCCCGGGGGGTAGGCCTATATAAACCCCCCGGAGCACCCATGCAAAGGGTTGGCACCTCTGCATGTTTGGCTTCCAAGCATAGCACACGCACACACATCATAGATAGAGAGAAGCAAGAGCTAGCCTTGTTCTTCTTCTCCCTTGATCCCAACAGCTCTAGGAGCGATTGTAGCTACTCTTTATCGAGCTAGTGATCATGCGGAGACCCCGCAGAGCAGGACTAGGGGTGTTATCTCCTCGGAGAGCCCCGAACCTGGGTAAGATTCGCCGGCGTGCATGTCTTCGCCTCATCCCGTTTCCAGGCACCGGCGACGTTTTATTGGCTCCCACAATGATAAGCCATCCTTTGGCATATGTCGCACCAACCACCCGACATTTGGTGCCCACCGTGGGGCCAGGTGCACCGTCGTCCGGAGACCTGTTCTGGACGGGAACCTTCTTCCTTCCCCGCGAGCGCAGCCAGCCTGCTGCGCCCGATGGCGCTTGCCCCGACGCGCTGCAAGGCGTCGACGACGCCTGCGCAGCGAGCCGCCTCGCCGATCTGCTCGGCGAGACTCGCATCTCCGACGAGCCTGCGTCCGACGCAGGCACCGACTACTCCGAGAGCCGCCTCGTCAGCCTCCTCGACCAACTTCACGTCTCCAGCGAGCCTGCTGCGGACATGGAGTCTGTCGGCTCCACCGACCCGATGCTCATCGACTCCGACACCGCGTCGCTCGACGCCTACCCCACCGACGTGGTGGTCTTCGACGACCCACTCCCTCGAGCTGACAGCAGCAGCAGCGCTGTCACTGAAGTGCTGGTCATCAGCCACGTCTCCAACTCGGGCGGGAGCGCCCGCGACGCTCAGCAAGCAGCGATGCACGACCTCTCCATCCCCCTCCCGGACGACCCCAACGCCGAGACCCTGGAGGCACGCCGTCTTGCCCTCATCACGGAGAGCAAGAAGATAGCCTCGATGAGACGCCTCACCGAGGCCCACCAGCGCGAAGTCGACCGCGCCGCCTCCGGGACGCCGCCGCCGAGCGGCCCGAGCCGAGCTGGCTTCGTGTAGAAGCGCGGCGCAGCCGTTGCCAGCATGCTGGGCGCGGATCGCCCCGTCTACGCCACCCCGCTCGAGAATCTGCGAGCCGCTCAGGCGGCAGCAGAGGAGCTCAATGGGCTGGGAGCCGATGAGCTCCCCTACATGACAAGACGGATCCAGCAGCTGATCGACGCGGCTGCAGAACGGCACGAAGCCGGCGCCCGAGCTGATAGCCATCCCCCGCGCCGGGAGCACGCCGCGACGTCCCGCTCGCCGACTGCGAGCGGCACGCGCCAGAAGAAAGACAAGGAGCCGGCTGCCAGCCGCAGCCGGACCCGCATCACTATCGAGCGCGACGCGGAAGGCCGCCCTCGGGCGGTTGAACATCAGGGAAACCTGCCTCCTCCCCCGCCTCGAAGAGAAAGACGCCTCACTCCGCCGCCCATCACACATCCGACTCTTGGCGACCGACTCGGCCGCCGAGAAGGAGTCGGCGAGAGTGACGCCCGCCACAGGATCGACCGCCTTGCTCGATCCCTGGCGTTAGAAGAAGAAGACGATGTCGGCCCGCCATGCTTTGGCCCCCGCATCCGCAACGAGCCCTTCCCCAAAGGGTTCTCGCTCCCCAGAGACACGCCCAAGTACAACGGCTCGGTGAAGCCGGAAGATTGGCTCATCGACTACTCCACGGCCGTCAGCATCGCCAACGGCAATCGGCGCGTCGCCGTGAAGTACGTCCCCTTGATGCTGCAAGGGACGGCGCGCACGTGGCTCAACAGCCTCAAGCCATACAGCATCAACAGCTGGCTGGACTTCACCGAGGTTTTCGTCCGCAACTTCACTAGCACCTACAAGCGGCCTCCCAAGCCTCGCCAGCTCTCCCTCTGCGTCCAAGGGCCCAACGAGTCGACCCGCGACTACCTCACGCGATGGGCCGAGCTCCGCAACTCCTGCGAGGGAGTGCATGAGGTCCAGGCCATCGAGTACTTCACTGCCGGGTGCCGAGAGGGCACCCTCCTCAAGCACCGACTCCTCTGCGATGAGCCGGCTACCCTCGATGAGTTGCTGATCACCGCCGACAAGTACGCCACTGCCGACTCCTCCATGAAGACCGAGCTCCGAGTGGACGCCTCGGGGAAGGTAGTCGCTCCGGCTCCCAAGACGCCGGCTGGCGACCCAAACCGGCGCCCCTACCAGAACGACCACAAGCGCAAGGGCCCCATGCCGACTTCCTCCAGTCGGCAGGTGGCCACAGTTGAAGACGAGCAGCCCGAGGAGCGGCCCGCTCCCAAGAAGAAGGGAGGCCGGCCGCCCTGGCAGCCGTCCTTCTCCTACGAACAAGCACTCGATGCCCCCTGCAAGTTCCACAGCGGCGCGAAGCCATCCAACCATACAACACGGAAATGCCACTGGCTCACCCGCATCACCAAGGGCGAAGGGATAGTGCCGCCTCCGCCTCCCGGCCCGCCGCCTCCAGCTCCCCAGTAGCCGGCGGCCCGGCCGGCAGTCGGCGCCATCCAAGACGAGTTCCCCGAAGCGCACGACGCCTACGTCGTCTTCACAAGTCCAGTCGACGACAAGCGCAGCCGACGCCGGCAGCACCAAGAAGTAAACGCAGTCGCCTCTAGCACCGCCGAGTTCATGCACTGGTCGGAAAAACCCATCAGCTGGAGCCAGGCCGACCACCCAGAGGTGATGCCTTCGCCTGGCTCCTATGCTATGGTTTTGGACGTCACCCTTGCGACGGAGAGGCGAGCTGCCAGATTTTCCCGCGTCCTGATAGACGGCGGAAGCAGTATCAACATACTGTACCGCGATACCATGGACAAGCTGAACATCAAAGCGAAGCAGCTCATGCCGAGCCGCACAGTCTTCCATGGTATCGTACCCGGCCTATCTTGCTCTCCAATCGGCAAGATCAAGATGGATGTTCTCTTCGGAGACAAAGATCATTTTCGCCGGGAAGCAATATGGTTCGAGGTGGTGGATTTGGAAAGCCCCTATCATGCACTGCTTGGCCGACCTGCTTTGGCCAAGTTCATGGCTGTGCCCCACTATGCCTACCTGAAGATGAAGATGCCGAGCTCGAAAGGGATCATCACGATAGCCGGCGACTACAAGAAGTCCATCGAGTGTGCCATGGCCAGCAGCCGGCTGGCCGAGTCCCTCGTGGTGGCGGAAGAGAAGAAGATGCTGGAACGGGTTGTGGCCATGGCCGGCAAGCAGCCGAACTTGTCCCCCAACCCCAAGGACTGTGATGCGCAGGGCTCCTTCCAGCCTGCAAAAGAGACGAAGAAGATACCTCTAGACCCGGAGCACCCGGAGAGGTTCGCCGTGATTGGGGCGAACTTGGACAGTAAATAGGAAGGCGAGCTCGCCGACTTCCTCCGTGAGAATCGAGACATCTTTGCATGGTCCCCAAAGGACATGCCGGGTGTCCCGAAGGATTTCGCCGAGCACAAATTACATGTCCGAGCTGATGCGAAGCCGGTCAAGCAACCCCTCCGCCGACTATCAGAAGAGAAGCGAAGAATCGTGGGAGAAGAGATAGCCCGGCTCCTCGCAGCCGGCTTCATCATGGAAGTGTTCTTTCCGGAATGGCTTGCCAATCCAGTTCTGGTTTTGAAGAAGAATAACAAGTGGCGCATGTGTATAGACTACACAAGCTTGAACAAGGCCTGCCCAAAGGATCCGTTTGCTTTGCCACGGATTGACCAAGTGATAGACTCTACAGCCGGATGCGAGCTGTTGTGTTTTTTGGATGCATACTCAGGGTATCATCAGATCAAGTTGGACCCAGCTGACCGCCTGAAGACTGCCTTCATCACACCCTTTGGAGCTTTCTGCTACCTGACAATGACATTCGGCTTGAGAAACGCCGGTGCCACTTTTCAGCGTTGCATGCAGAAATGTCTCTTGAAACAACTCGGCAGAAATGCCCACGTCTACGTAGACGACATTGTGGTGAAGACAGAGAAGCGCGGTACCTTGCTGGAAGACCTGAAGGAAACATTTGCCAACTTGCGCCGATTCCAGATCAAGCTCAACCCCGAGAAGTGCGTGTTCGGAGTACCAGCCGGCCAGCTGCTAGGCTTCCTGGTCTCCGAACGCGGCATTGAGTGCAACCCTGTCAAGATCAAGGCCATCGAGAGGATGGAGATACCCACCAAGCTGCGAGATGTGCAGAAGTTCACTGGCTGCTTAGCCTCCCTGAACCGTTTTATCAGCTGACTAGGAGAGAAGGCCCGCCCCCTGTACCGACTCATGAAGAAGTCCACTCACTTTGAGTGGAATGATCAAGCCGACCAAGCCTTCCATGAGTTGAAGAAAATGTTGACCACTCCGCCCGTCCTGGCTGCGCCGACTGAGAAGGAGCCCATGCTTCTCTACATCGCCGCGACAAGCCGAGTCGTCAGCACTGTTGTTGTGGTCCAGCGCCCGGAGGAAGGCCGAGCCCAGCTGGTCCAGAGGCCGGTCTACTATCTCAGCGAAGTACTATCCAGCTCAAAGCAAAACTACCCGCACTACCAGAAGATGTGCTATGGGGTGTACTTCGCTGCCAAGAAATTGAAGCCCTACTTCCAAGAGCACCCCATCACGGTCGTGTGCACTGCCCCGCTCGCCGAGATCATAGGCAGCCGGGATGCATCCGGCCGGGTGGCCAAATGGGCCATTGCCTTGGCGCCTTACACGATTTTCTATCAACCCCGCACCGCCATCAAGTCGCAAGCATTGGCCGACTTCCTCGTCGACTGGGCCGAGACCCAGTACTTACCGCCGGCTCCCGACTCTACCCATTGGCGGATGCACTTTGACGGGTCCAAGATGCGCACCGGCTTGGGAGCCGGCATCGTCATCACCTCTCCCAAAGGCGACAAGCTCAAGTACACGCTGCAGATCCACTTCGCCGCCTCCAACAACGTGGCCGAGTACGAGGCGCTCGTACATGGGCTCCGGCTAGCCAAAGAGCTCGGCATACGCCGGATCCTGTGCTACGGCGACTCCGACTTAGTGGTCCAGCAATCATCTGGTGATTGGGACGCCAAGGACGCGAACATGGCGAGCTACCGCTTCCTCGTCCAGCAGATGAGCGGATACTTCGAAGGGTGCGAGTTCCTTCATGTGCCAAGGGCCGACAACGACCAAGCAGATGCCCTAGCACGGATCGGCTCCACCCGACAAGCCATACCGACTGGCGTCTCCCTCCAACGCCTCCTCAAGCCGTCCATCAAGCCGTCTCCAGAGTCGGACTCCATCTTCGTACCGCCTGCGCCAGAAACAGCCGGATCCGGCTCAAGAAATCCCGCAGGCGGCACGGGGACTTCGACGACTGCCCCGGAACTGACGTAGTCGCACCCGGCCCAGGGACCTCAGAGCCCGGCCCGGGGACTGCAGCAGTCGGCCCGGGGACTGCAACGACGCAAGAAGTGGTGGTCAACCCCAACACAACACCCAACCCACCCACCCGAGTCATGGTGGCCACGATAACAGCAGAAGAAGTCACAGCTCCCTCATGGGCCCAGCCCATCCTCAAGTTCCTAGTCAGCAGAGAGCTGCCGACTGATGAGATCGCAGCAAGACTAGTGCAACGACGAGCCGCAGCATACACAATAATCAACAGGGAGCTTGTGAAGCGCAGCGTCACTGGAGTCTTCCAGCGTTGCGTCGAGCCAGAAAAAGGAGTGGCAATCCTCAAAGACATCCACCAAGGCGAATGCGGCCACCACGCCGCCTCAAGATCCCTCGTGGCCAAGGCTTTCCGCCATGGGTTCTTCTGGCCGACTGCCTTGGAGGATGCTAAAGAAATAGTAAAGAGCTACAGAGGGTGTCAAGTCTTCAGTTCCAAACAACACCTGCCGACTTCCGCCCTCAAGACCATTCCCCTCACCTGGCCTTTTGCCGTCTGGGGACTGGACATGGTAGGCCCTTTCAAGACGGCCCGCGGTGGCTTGACACATCTACTCGTTGCTGTGGACAAGTTCACAAAGTGGATCGAAGCCAAGCCGATTAAGAAGCTGAACGGGCCGACTGCCGTGACATTCATCACCGACATCACCACTCGGTACGGCGTGCCGCACAGCATCATCACCGACAACGGCAGGAACTTCGCCAAAGGCGCACTGGCACGTTTCTGCGCGACACAGGGCATCCGACTGGACTTAGCGTCCGTTGCCCACCTGCAGTCAAACGGCCAGGTCGAGCGAGCAAATGGACTTATCCTCTCCGGCATCAAACCCCGACTGGTTGTACCACTGGAGCGATCGGCCGGCTGCTGGCTTGAAGAACTGCCGGCTGTCCTCTGGAGTCTGCGCACTACACCCAACAAGTCAACCGGCTTCACTCCATTCTTTCTTGTGTACGGTGCCGAGGCTGTCATCCCAACAGACATCGAGTTCGACTCGCCTCGGATCACCATGTACACGGAGGAGGAAGCCAAAGAAGCAAGAGAAGACGGCGTCGACCTACTGGAAGAAGGCCGGCTGTTAGCCCTCAGCCGGTCCGCCATCTACCAGCAAGGCCTGCGCCGCTACTACAACCGCAAGGTCAAGCCAAGATCCTTCCAAGAGGGCGACCTTGTGCTCCGGCTGATCCAGCGAACAGCAGGCCAGCACAAGCTCTCGGCCCCTTGGGAAGGCCCCTTCGTCGTCAGCAAGGCACTCGGCAACGACTCCTACTACTTGATCGACGCGCAAAAGCCAAGAGCACGCAAGAGAGACGACTCCGGCAAGGAGTCGGAGCGACCATGGAACGCAAACCTCCTAAGACGATTTTACAGCTGAAAAGCAGTATGTATCACGCTACCCCTTTTGTATTAAGTTACAAACCAACAGGCCCCCCGAACAGTACTCGGGGACTGCCTTTTATTTATCTATGGATGACAAGTGTCATATCCATGAATGTCTTATTACATTTTGAATTCTTGTCCGGCACCGGGTCCGACTAGTCGGCCCGGGGACTGGCCGCCTTAAGCTATATTATAAGTTCTTCCCGAAGTCAGCAAAGTAGTGCGCCGGCTCCCCAGTCCTCTCTTGTTGAAAGTCGCAGCTCAAAGAACTGACTGTCCGACTAGCAAGAGAGAAGACAGAAAGGACGCCCACACGAAAACGGCTAAGGAACAACTAACCTATATAGCAAAAAGACGGCCTCTATATACGCCTGCCGACTGTCACAACAGCCGGCCGGCCGGCTTCCTAAAAACTTAGCTTAAGTCCGACCGAGCTAAAAGTACTTCCCCCTCCCCAATCGGCCAGGCACTCCCCGGCTACAGATTGCAGAGCAACTGTTTGACTAGGGAGGAGGCAACCAAGGGAGGGTGGCAAAGGAAAAAAGCAGAAGGACAAAAAGCGAAAGTACAAGGAAAGACCGATTGCATAACTTATATACATAAAAGCCCCCGATAGGCGGCAACAGACTTGAGTTTCAATACACCCAGTGGGTGGAACTGCGCAGACTTAACCAAAAACATTGTTCAAAAGTAACAAGACAGGAAACAAAAGAAAGAAGACAAAGGCGCGAAGGCCGACTTGGTTGGTGAAGGCAGCTCGCCGGCTGAAGGAGTGGCCGCCTAGCTGGTCCCGGCTTGACCGCCTCCCGCAACAGGAGACGCACTCGCACGCAGCGTACTGCTGGAGGCGCGGTCAGGCTGGCCGGCTGCTCCACCAGCCGGCTCGACGTCTTCACCCTCCTCCTCCTCCTCTTCGCCCTCGTCGCTGGAGTCGATCTCCTCCGCCGAGTCCTCGCCGCACGCTGGGTCCAGCCCGAACCAATCTTCCGGCTGGGCGACTCCATTGTCGTCCACCTCGGGGGCGAAGACGTTGGTGTCGGTGTAGTCGGCGATTGCCGAAGCCCGTCGAATGATGGCCGGCCGCGCCGGCTCCAGCTCCGCGTCGGCTTGCTGCCGCCAGGTGGCCAGCTGGTCCAGATTCAGGCCTGGGTACCAGGCCTTGACGAACTCCAGCGCCCGCCCGGCGCCGGAGCGAGCCGCTGACGCCTTCCAAGCCTCGAAGCGCCCGACGGCCACCTCCAGCCAGTCGGCGGTCCGACTGGGAGTGCGCGGGATCACTTGGCCGGGCCAGAGGGCGGCCAGGACCTGCGACCCGGCACGCTGAAGCCGGCGGAGCAGCCTGTGAGCCGGCTGGATACGAGCCTGTATCGCCAGGAGCTGCTCCTCCAGCGAGCGGCCGGCAGTCGGCGAAATCTCGAAGCCGGCTTGCCTCTTCGCCTGGCGACGAGCTTCGATGGCCTGGTTGGCGGCAGTGGAATAGCCGGGGAAGTACTCTGCGCAGAAAAGAAAAGAAGAACCCCAAGTCAGAAAAACAAGTCAAAATGACAGATGGCAAGAAAGGACGAAGGGGTAGACGACTTACCGTCAACCAGATCCTCAATCTGGCCATAGCCGGAGACCAGAGTCTGCCTGGCTCCGTCCCAGGCGGCCGCCTCCGTCTCGAACTCGGCCTGGAGGGCGGCTTCGCGGTCCTGCGCGGCCTTCGGCGCCGCCTTGTGGCTTTCCTCCTGGTCGGCCAGCTTCTTGACCAGGCGGTCGTGCTCCTGCACCAAGGCGGCGAGCTCCACGTCCTTGGCACGAAGAGCAGTCTGGGACTCCCCCAGCTGTGCCCTCAGACTGGCGTTGGCCGTTGCAGAGACAGAAGAAGAAGAACAATGAGAAATCATCAAGGAAGATCCGAGCCGACTGCTCAGCAGTCGGCCCGAATCTCGGGGACTACACCCAGTGGGTGCGCTGACGCGCCCCCACATGAGATAGAGATCAAGTCACATACCTCGGCTTTCAGTGAGATCGGCGGTCTTCTGCATCAGCTCCCGAGCCTGGGAGTTGAAAGCGGCCGCTCGGAGGTTGTGGTAGTCCTGCAAGATGGACAGAAGACCGAAGTAAGAACAAAAATAGCAAAGGCAAATCCACCAAGAAGTTCCAAGCCGCCTGCTCAGCAGCCGACTCGGAACTCGGGGACTACACCTAGTGGGTGCGCTGACGCGTCCCCACGAGAAAAGTCAAGGGCAAAATTGAGAATACGAACCCGGATGGCTGCCCGCGTGGCGAGGAATTCGTCGGTGAACTGCCTCAGCGTCGTGGCTTGGTTCTGGAGCCGGGTCCGGACGTCTTGTGCAGCGATGTTCACCACGGCTGTCCCTCCGCCTGGCGTCCACCCGGAGGTAGCGCTGGCCGCCTCCGCGTCTCGGGCCGACGAGCTGGAGCCCACGGCCGGCCGTGGCTCCGACGCCGCCTTATGCGGCTCCGACGCGGCCTTCCCTGCGCGCCGGCTTGGCGGAACCCGGACTGCCACCTCAGCTCCCGCGGCCGGCTCGCCTTCCGCCGACCGTGCGAGCGCAGGCTCGGTCTGACCGCCTTGGGCCTCCCTAGTCGGAGGAGTCGGCCTCGGCGCCTCCCTCACGAAGATGACGTCGTCGCCGCTCCCGCCCAGACCCGGCTGGGAACCGCTGGCTCCCCCTGGCGAGGGATCCGCGTCCCCGGGCGCCATGGCCTCCCCTGCCGCCGCTTCGGCCTCGGCCTCTGCCTGGGCCTTGGCTGCAGCCTCGGCGAGCGCCTTCGCCGCCTCCTCGTCCCGAGCTGCCTGGGCGGCGGCTGCCTTCCGTGCCTCCGCCTCCCGCGCTTCCTGCTCCTCCCGCACCTCCCGCGTGTTCCTTTCCGTCGCCTCCAGGAGGGCGGCGCAGGGATCTACGCGGCGGATGGTGCTCCCAGAGCCCCCTGGCGACTCGACAACGGAGCCGGCAGCCGCCCGCTCGAGTGACAGTGGAGCTCTGATCAAAGAAAAGAAGACAAAGGTTCAGAAGACCACCCAAGAAAAGAAAGAAGGAGAATACACAGAAAGAAAGAAAGCTTACGCTGACACAGCCTGCGGCTGCTTCATCACTTTGCGGAAGCGAGCCGCCTTCGCGGCCGCTTCTTCCCGCCTGGTGGCTGCCGCCCCACCCCTCGGCTTCTTCGTCCGGCTACCGAACATGCCCTGGGTGGCGCGACGTTTCTGGCCTCTACCCCGAGCAGGTTGCGCGCTGGAGGAGCCCGCGCCGCGTCCGGAGGCTGGCTGGCGGGGCGGGACGACTTCGGCTTCATCCTCGTCCGGCCAATCGTCGAAGGTCGCGGTGAACCCGGCGCCGCCTGCTTCGCCGCCGGCTTGGCCACCAGCCGGCTCGGCGGCTTCCTCCATATGGACCGCCCCCAGATCGGGGTCCTCCTGGTCGTGCTCGGTCCGGTCGGGGGCGAAGCGGCGCTCCACGTCCGCCCCGCCGGCCGGCCGAAGCAGAGGATTCTGTCAAAAGAGCGAGCCGACTGAGTTAGAGTCGGCCCGGAGGAACTCGGCGACAAAGAGAAAAAGAGAAGGGGAGCGTACCGTAGGCGGAGGATTGGCGCGGCTGTATGGCTCCTTGCCGAATTGCCAGTCGTCGGGAAGCTGGCAGTTGGCGAGGTAGTTCACCATGTCGGCAGCGTCGGCCTGCGGCATCTCCTTGGTACACATCCGGCTCGGATCGAGCTGGCCGCTCATCTGACAGATCAGATGAGGCCGGCTCTGGAGCGGGAGGACCCGGCGCGTGACGAACGCGGCCAGGAGGTCGGGCCCCGTCAGGCCCTCCGTCTGGACCATCACCCGCAGGCGGGCGATGGCGGCGTTTCCTCCCTGCGACAGCGTCACCGCCCGGAAGGACCACTGGGGCAGCCTCCCCGCCGGCTGGCCGGCTACGTAAGCCGGCAGGTTGACGTAGTCGCCCCGTGGAGCGATGTTCCGCACGTAGAAGTATGACTTCTGCCACTTCTTCACCGATTGGATCAGCGTGATGACGGGGAAGGGGTTGTCGGCGCCCGATCTCCGCGACGCGATGAAGGCACCAGTGTGGGCCGGCACGCCCTTGCTGCGCGTACCCAGCTTCGACTGGAAGAACTCCCCCCAGAGCTCAAGGGTGGGGAGGACGCCGAGATAGCCCTCGCACAGGGTGACGAAGGCCGACAGCAGCACCACCGCGTTGGGGGTGAGGTGGTGCGGCTGGAGCTGATAGAAGTCCAGCCAGGTGCGGAAGAAGGCGCTCACTGGCAGGCCGAAGCCGCGCAGGAAGTGCGAGCGGAAGACCACCCGCTCGCCATCCCGCGGCGCTGGCCTGATTTCTTTCTCCGGCGCGAGGCGGACCTCCACTTTGTCCGCACTGGGCAGACGCCGTGTGTCGCGGAGGAAGTCGATGTGGTCGTTGTGGACGATGGAGCCATCCCAATCCCCGCCAAGCTGCTCTACGTGGGGAGGCATGGCGGAAGCCAGCACGGCGGCGGAGGAGCGTGTGAAGGAAGAGCGCGGCGGCGAGGCGCTGTCGCAGGAACGAGCAAGGCGAGAAGACGAAGGGAGTAGGAGGAGCGTGCGAGGGTCTGCCGCCCTCCACCTCCCCCTACTTATAGCCTCACGCGGCCGAAGAGGCCGGACGTGGGGGGAGACGTGGGATTAACTGCGCCCACTCCCCCCACGTCTCGCGTTTATTACGCATAAGTGCGAGCCGAAACTGCCGCACGGAACATGCGGGCGGTTCCGGGATACAAAAGATCCGCGCCTGGGCTGGGGCGCGGACGTGGCGGGCCCCCTCTCTGCGGCAACGTCCCGTCTCGCGCGTGGGCTGGCAGGCTTTCCGGCTACGTGGCGCGCCGTCGGCCCGTGGCCGGCCCGCAGCCCGGCGCACATGCCAGCGGGTTCCCGCCCTCCGACTCCAGAAGATTTCGGCTCAGGCGACGTGCCTGACCAAGGCCGGCTCCCAGCTGCCGGCTTGTCGCGATGGGAAGCTGTTCGAGCTTCTCGAACCCTACTCCACCTCGAAGCCCGATCAGCTTCGGGGACTACTGTCGGAGTAAGTGGCCACGGGTAGCCAAACCGGCTACCCCTGGCTCTTCAGAAAATTTATCAGGCCTTTGGGCCTTCAAGCACTCCAAGCATTTGGGCCGCCTTCCCGGGCCGGCTACCACTAAATCCGACTCCCGGAAGGCGACCCAGCCTCGCCGACTCCAAGAAGCCGGCCAAGAGAAACGCCGACTCCTAGAAGCCGGCCGAGACCACAACCGCCCCTACATAACGATGACCTGACGGGGCATGGCCACAGTGCGGCCCACGACCCCCGAAGCCCGAGGCAGGCATGGTTACAGGAGGCCGTACGGGAGGGATGTCTCCCGTGCGGCCGGGCACTGTAGCCACGCCAGCTACGATGTCATCCACGACCCACTCCTGCACGGCCCAAGGACTGCGGGCCCCTTCAGCCAGAGGGAGGCGTGAAGGCGGCCCGGCCTTTCCTAGTCGGCCAGGAGCATAGCCGGCCTCCAGAAGCCGGCGACTCCCTTCCTCGAAGCAGGAGCCCATTTAAGGAGACAAGACGAGGCGAGGCTACAGTGATAGCCCCCGACGCGGACCACTGTAGCCACGCTTACCTCGACAAAGCCCTCATCATCAGAGGCGCGGCTACAGTAAGCAGCCGCCGACAAGACCCTAGGCGGTGGGGCCGGCCTGCCGACCGAGTAGCCGGCAGCCGGCGGGACCCACCAGCCGGCGGGACCCAGCAGCCGGCGGAGGAGCCGGCAGGCGTAGACACTGACGGCTGGGGCCAGTTCCCAGTCGGATTACCATTGTACCCCCGGGGGGTAGGCCTATATAAACCCCCCGGAGCACCCATGCAAAGGGTTGGCACCTCTGCATGTTTGGCTTCCAAGCATAGCACACGCACACACATCATAGATAGAGAGAAGCAAGAGCTAGCCTTGTTCTTCTTCTCCCTTGATCCCAACAGCTCTAGGAGCGATTGTAGCTACTCTTTATCGAGCTAGTGATCATGCGAAGACCCCGCAGAGCAGGACTAGGGGTGTTATCTCCTCGGAGAGCCCCGAACCTGGGTAAGATTCGCCGGCGTGCATGTCTTCGCCTCATCCCGTTTCCAGGCACCGGCGACGTTTTATTGGCTCCCACAATGATAAGCCATCCTTTGGCATATGTCGCACCAACCACCCGACAGAAAGCACAAAGGATCGAACTCATACCCTAACTTGGCGATGAGCTCGCTACGGTGGCAACGGCGGTGAAGATTCCCGTTGACAGCAGCGGAGACCAGCAGCAGGAGGTCGCTGGCGATGAGGAGACAATCCGGAGACTCGAGTCGGCAAAGCAGGATATGCACGGGCGAAGGGTTTCGGAGGAATTTCCAAAATTGACCCATGGGTATATATATCCTGACCCTATCGGTGTGACCGAGTGGAACGACTCGGTGGCACCGAGATGCAGAATCGCAAGCGGTTACTGCAACTCGGTGTGACCGAACTGATCTAATCGGTTGCACCGAGATTGAAAACCTAGATCAACTCAATGAACTCGGTATGACCGAAAGGGATGAATCGGTCAGACCAAAATACACAGAGAGGTTTTGGAAGTTTAAGTCTATGACGAATCGGTGGCTCCGAGTGCTCCTCACCAGGAGGGTTCGAATCTGACTTGATCAAACTTTGTGATGTAGCATGAATAGAGTTTGAGATGAGAAAAGAATAGATAGCTAGAGTAAGTTCTTAGGCATTCTTGTCCATCCATTTGGCAAAACAAAAAGACCGAACAATCAAAGCAACAAATGGATGTCCTCGAATGAAAAAAAATATGCAATCAACATGCTCACACAATAAGATGGCAAATGAAATATGTGGCAAAGCATGCACAAACACTCTAGCATCTATCAAGCAATTGGCGATGACTAGGTCATCTATATAAGAGTATATTGACTGAGGAGTCAAATGAGAACATTTGATCTTAGGTCATACTCATCGTTTAAGCACAAGTGGGGTTGCCACTTTTACATAAAGCATTGTTGTATTCACACCATTAGAGTTGCTTTAGCTCAATTCTTAGAGTAAAGCTCCCCCTAGATGTGATATCCCCCCTAAGAGGGATGAACTAACATTGGGTTTTGTCGATGATGACTTCATGTAGATGTTGAAGATGTGGATGCTCAATGTTGATGTAGATCACTTGGAGCAATCCATTGGAGTGAGTTGCACTTTCAATACCTACATGGGTTAGTCCCACAAGAAACAAACAAGGATATCCATAGACATAGAGTGAAGTACATACAAGATGATGTCCATGAAAGTATTAGGTTACCTTGTCCCTTGTCTTACCAACAAGAGGGTTTGTGACTCCTTGAACTAGTGCAAGATGTAGAAGTTGTTTGCACATGTTCTCGCCAAAATGATGTGAGTGAAGTATGTTGGCGGAGTCACCCTCAAGAACTATCTAGTTCTTCTTCTTCGGGATCCACATCAACTTGATGGGAATCCTTTGAGTTGTTGTCGTACTTGATGAAGTAGAACTTGATGTAGTCTTGGGAACCCACTTGACCAAGGCCTTGGGAGCTTCTTCAAATGCATCAATTTCCTCTTGAAGCTTGTCCTTGCCTTTTTGCTTGTGGTCTTGTGGTGGAAGATCATCTTGAGCTTGTGTCCCCTTGAAGGAAGTAGGATCATACTTCTCTTGTTGAGGAACAAACTTAGTCTTGGGGTATTGATGTTCTTCCCACTCAACTCCATTGGCATTGAACTTTCATTCAAAACCAACACCTTGATTCTTCTGGTGCCTTCCTTGCTTGCGTATAATTTCCTCAAATTGCTTACTTCCGGCAAGGATCTTGTAAACACCTTTCTCTATAATTCCCTTCAATAGGCTATTTTCTTGCTCAAGTGTAACTTGGCCAAGAGAATCATTAGTGGAATCAAGAGAACTACTAGCAGCAACAATATTGGATTTAGCATGATTATTGTTACTACTAGATGAAGAATCTTTCTTATTCTTGTTACTAGATTTTTACTTGTGGCATGTAAGTAGACAAGAGTAAACACTTGGCAATGTAAGAAGAAATTTTCTTACGAAGACCATCATTGATTGCTTTTAAGAACCCATGCTCTTGCTCTAGGTTGAGCTTTTCAAAGCGTAGCTTCTCATGAGTCTTTAAAAGCTCTCGATGATCTTCTAAGGTAGTTTCATGAGCTAACTTAAGAGTGTTTAGTTATTTAGTTAGATGCTCAATCTCCTTCTTATCATCGTCATTCGTTTTATCTTGATTAGCATGATTAATAGCAAGTTCATCATATTTTTCATCACTAGAGTTGTCAACAAGTAAATCATCATCACCTAGCAAATCATCTTCATCACTATTGAAATCAACATACTCGGGTGTGATACCTTTGGGCCTTTAGCCATGGCATCTTCCAATTCCTTCATTTGATGAATCAAAAATGTCATAGGAGTTGGTTGACACAAGTGCTAGACCGGCAACACCTTCATCTTGAGTATATTCTGAGTCGGAGTGATAACTTCTCTCAGAGTGGTGGTCGGAGTCGGAGCCGGATACCCATTCACCAACATGATCTTGATGTCTTCGTTTTGTATAGCTCCTTGATGACTTGTCCTTCCTTTCCGAATCCTTGCTTCTGCGAGAGGTTCTTCGTTCATAACGATCATATCTACTCCTCTCTCTTGGAGCTGATTCTTCTGTATTGCTTCTCCTTTTAGGTGATTCTTCTCTTCTTTTGTAGGGAGTCGTACACTCATTGGAGTAGTGCCCGGGTCTTCCACAATTGTAGCAATTACGCTCACGACTAGATCTTTTGTCATTGTAGGACCTTGACTTGGAACTTATTTCTTTGCTTCTACTCTTGTAGAACTTGTTTAAGTTCTTCACCATTAGGCTCAATTCTTCATTGAAGGCTTGTTTCTCACTTGATGATGTAGGAGCATCACATGAGGCTTTGTAAGCACCACTAGACTTGTTGTGAAGCTCTTCTTTATCCTTGAGTGACATCTCATGAGCAGCAATTCTTCCAATGACTTCGGTTGGCTTGAGATCTTTGTAATTGGGCATCATTTGGACCAAAGTGCACACGGTCTCATATTTTCCATCCAAGGCTCTTAGGATCTTCTTGATGATGAATTTGTCGGTCATCTCTTCACTTCCTTAGCCGCAATCTCATTTGTGATGAGAGCAAGCCTAGAGTACATTTCAGCGACACCTTCACCATCCTTCATTTCGAACTTGTCAAGCTGACTTTCAAGCACATCCAATTTGGATTCCTTGACGGAGTCGGTAGCTTCGTGCATATCAATCAAAGTATCCCAAATTTCCTTAGCATTCTCAAGATGGCTGATTTTGTTAAATTCTTCGGGGCACAATCCGTTGAAGAGGATATCGCAAGCTTGAGCATTGTATTGCAACATCTTCAATTCTTCCGCGGTCGCTTCACGATTCGGTTCTCTCCCATCGAAGAATTCACCTTGCAAGCCAATACACACAATAGCCCAAACGGCGGGGTTATGTCCAAGAATAGGCATTTTCATCTTATGCTTCCAACTAGCAAAATTAGTACCATCAAAGTAAGGACATCTACGGTGGTAATTTTGCTAGACGCCTTACTCTCCTAGGTTGTGAAACCAAGGCTATGATCACCAAAACTATGGAAATCAAGGCAAAGGGAGACCTAAGCTCTGATACCACTTGTAGGATCGAAAGTATGTCTAGAGGGGGGTGATTAGACTACTTGACCAAATAAAAATCTAGCCTTTTCCCATTTTAAGTCTTGGCAGATTTTAGCAACTTAGCACAAGTCAAGCAATCAACCTACACATGCAATTCTAAGAGTATAGCAGTAGAATGTAAATCATTGCATATGAAGGTAAAGGGGAGGAGTTTGAAGGGACCAAACGCAATATAGACATGGAGATTTTTGGCGTCGTTCCGATAGGTGGTGCTATCGTACATCCACGTTGATGGTGACTTCAACCCACGAAGGGTAACGGCTGCGCGAGTCCACGGAGGGCTCCACCCACGAAGGGTCCATGAAGAAGCAACCTTGTCTATCCCAACATGGTCATCACCCATGAAGGACTTGCCTCGCTAGGGTAGATCTTCACGAAGTAGGCGATCTCCTTGCCCATACAAACTCCTTGGTTCAACTCCACAATCTTGACGAAGGCTCCCAAGTGACACCTAACAAATCTAGGAGACTCCACTCTCCAAAAGGTAATAGATGGTGTGTTGATGATGAACTCCTTGCTCTTGTGCTTCAAATGATAGTCTCCCCAACACTCAACTCTCTCTCACACAGATTTGAATATGGTGGAAAGATGATTTGAGTGGAAAGCAACTTGGGGAAGGCTAGAGATCAAGATTCTTGTGGTTGGATTGGAATGTCTTTGTCTCAACACATGAGTAGGTGGTTCTCTCTCAGAAAATGAGTAGTGGAAGTGTAGGCACGTTCTGATGGCTCTCCTCACGAATGGAGGAAGGGTGGAGGGGTATATATAGCCTCCACACAAAATCTAACCGTTACACACAATTTACCAAACTCGATGGGACCGAATAGTGAAACTCGGTCAGACCGATTCAGTTCCAAATGTGAACGTTAGGCTTTTCAGTGGGACCGATGTGCTAGGGTTAGGGCATAACTTGATCTCGGTGAGACCGATCACATGAACTCGGTGAGACCGATTTCAGTAATAGGCAAACAGAGAGTTGGTCAGGCAAACTCGGTGGGACCGATCGCTCATTTCGGTAAGACCGAAACGTTACGAAAAGGGAACAGAGAGTTTGCATTGCGAACTCGGTGGGACCGATCGCTCATTTCGGTTAGACCGAAACGTTACGAAGGGAAATAGAGAACTTGCAATCCCATCTTGGTGAGACTGAGATCCCTATTGGTGAGACCGAACTGATTAGGGTTTCTGGCTATGGCTATGTCAATAGAACTCGGTGGCGCCGGATAGATCAAATCGGTGGGGCCAAGTTTGACTTTAGGTTTAGGACATATGTGGGATTGAGAAAGAGGTTGAGGGCTTTGGGAGCATATCACTAAGCATTTTGAGCAAGCAAGCCATTAAGCAACACCTCATCCCCTTTTAATAGTATTTGCTTTTCCTATGGACTCAATGTGATCTTGGATCACTAAAATGAAAATGTAGAATCTTGAGCTTTTGCCAATATGTGTCCTTAACATTTTGAGGGGTCCACATCTCTAGTCCATGCCATGCCAATCATTAAACTTTCTGAAATGATCATCTTGAAATAGTATTAGTTCAATGAGCTGTATGTTGTTAAGAATTACCAAAACCACCCAGGGATTAGTTGCACTTTCACTTGTTCAGCAACCAGAATGTATTTCGCCTCTTTCTTTACTGTCTTTAATAGTACAAGTATACAACTGTGGTTCATCATTCTTTATTTGGTTCTTATGTAATTCTTGAACATATGTACCTGTGAATCGAATAATGCATTTGTTGTTTGAACCTGATGGATATGAATACAGCTATAGCATACTTTCAAATTCAAATTCGGTACAATTTGAAATAGCAGCAATTACGTTACGGTGAAGTTACGCTCCACAGGTCGTTACGGCGCACATGGTCGGTAAAACACAAACGTTTGTGATATAAACCATAATCCGACATGGTTCACAGAGAGGAAACGTGTGGGAGCATGCACACAGTTGCCGTTTGCAAACCGTGTGTGATGTCAGACAATAATACAAACGGTGCGGGCAAACTAAACCTTTGTGATAGGTGCCTTATCATACACGATTTGCAACCATGAACCGTTTCTGATGTATTACGCATCATAAACGTTGCACCACAGAATAGTGTGTGCAATAGTTATCATGTATGACGATGTTACAACGGTCCGACATTTCGTAATCCTATATGACACTCGTATGACCATTAGCTAATCTTCTTAATTAGTTATCGCACACAGTTCGGGAAAAGTGAATGTGTGTGATTGTCTGCTTATCATACATGTTCTATAATCGTGAACCGTTCGTGATGGGCCGCGCATCGTAAAAGTAGCACCACAGAATACCGACTTTAATGGCAATGCGAGCACAAACAAGTAGGGACAACTATATATATGCACCAAGGCTCCCTATCCCCGACGGTTTTTGGGTCGTGTGGGAAGGACCCCCCCCCCTATCGCAGTCACTCACTAGGCAACGGTTCAGAATGCCGTCACGGAAAGGGGTTAAAAAACGTTTGTATAGCACCTTGCTACCTCTTGAGCATGCGTTGGTTTTCCCTTGAAGAGGAAAGGGTGATGCAGCAAAGTAGTGTAAGTATTTCCCTTAGTTTTTGAGAACCAAGGTATCAATCCAATAGGAGACTACACGCGAGTCAGCTAGTACCTGCACAAACAATCAAGAACCTTGCAACCAACGCGATTAAGGGGTTGTCAATCCCATCACGGCCACTTGCAAAAGTGAGATCTGATAAAGATAATAAGATAAATATTTTTGGTATTTTTGTTGTATAGATTGGAAAGTAAAGATTGCAAAATAAACGGCGACAGAAATTGGCAAGTTGATAATAAACTAATATGATCTAAAATAGACCCGGGGGCTATAGGTTTCATTAGTGGCTTCTCTCAAGATAGCATATATACGGTGGGTGAACAAATTACTGCCGAGCAATTGATAGAAAAGTGCATAGTTATGATGATATCTAAGGCAATGATCATGAATATAGGCATCACGTCCGTGTCAAGTAGACCGAAACGATTTTGCATCTACTACTATTACTCCACACATCGACCGCTATCCAGCATGCATCTAGAGTATTAAGTTCATAAGAACGGAGTAACGCATTAGGCAAGATGACATGATGTAGAGGGATAAACTCAAGCAATATGATATAACCCCCATCTTTTTATCCTCGATGGCAACAATACAATACGTGCCTTGCTGCCCCTGCTGTCACTGGGAAAGGACACCGCAAGATTGAACCCAAAGCTAAGCACTTCTCCCATTGCAAGAAAGATCAATCTAGTAGTCCAAACTAAACCGATAATTCGAAGAGACTTGCAAAGATATCAAATCATGCATATAAGAATTCAGAGAATAACCAAATAATATTCATAGATAATCAAGTTCATAAACCCACAATTCATCGGATCTCGAGAAACACACCACAAAAGAGTATTACATCGAATAGATCTCCAAGAACATCGAGGAGAACTTTGTATTGAGATCCAAAGAGAGAGAAGAAGCAATCTAGCTAATAACTATGGACCCGAAGGTCAGTGGTAAACTACTCACACATCATCGGAGAGGCTATGGTGTTGATGTAGAAGCCCTCCGTGATCGAATCCCCCTCCGGCAGATCGCCGAAAAAGGCCCCAAGATGGGATCTCACGGGTACAGAAGGTTGCGGCGGTGGAATAGTGGTTTCATGGCTCCCCTGGATGTTTTTAGTGTATAAGAGTATATATAGGCAAAAGAAGTAGGTTGGTGGAGCTACGAGGGGCCCACGAGGGTGGGGGGCGCGTACCCCCTGGGCGCGCCCTCCTGCCTCGTGACCGCCTTGTTGCTTCCTTGACTTCCACTCCAAGTCTCCTGGATTGCGCTTGTTCTAGAAAAGATCCTCGCGAAGGTTTCGTTCCGTTTGGATTCCATTTGATATTCCTTTTCTGCGAAACACTGAAATAGGCAAAAAATAGCAATTTGCACTGGGCCTTCGGTTAATAGGTTAGTCCCAAAAATAATATAAAAGAGCATAATAAAGCCCATTAAACATCCAAAACAGATAATATAATAGCATGGAACAATCAAAAATTATAGATACGTTGGAGACGTATCAAGCATCCCCAAGCTTAATTCCTGCTCGTCCTCGAGTAGGTAAATGATAAAACAGAATTTTTTATGTGGAATGCTACCCAATATAATTTTCAATGTAATTCTCTTTATTGTGGCATGAATGTTTAGATCCAAAAGATTCTAGACAAAGTTTTAATATTGACATAAAAATAGTAATACTTCAAGCATGCTAACCAAGCAATTATGTCTTATGAAAATAACATAGCCAAAGAAAGCTTATCCCTACAAAATCATATAGTTTGGCCATGCTTCATTTTCGTCACACAAAATGCTCCCATCATGCACAACCCCGATGACAAGCCAAGCAATTGTTTCCTACTTATCCTTTTCAAACTCTTTCAACTTTTACGCAATATATGAGCGCAAGCCATGGACATAGCACTATGGGTGGAATAGCATATGATGATGGGGGTTATGTGAGAAGACAAAAAAGGAGAAAGTCTCACATTGACGCGGCTAATCAATGGGCTATGGAGATGCCCATCAATTGATGTCAATGCGAGGAGTAGGGATTGCCCTGCAACGGATGCACTAGAGCTATAAATATATGAAAGCTCATCAAAAGAAACTAAGTGGGTGTGCATCCAACTTGCTTGCTCACGAAGACCTAGGGCATTTTGAGGAAGCCCATCATCGGGATATACAAGCCAAGTTCTATAATGAAAAATTCCCACTAGTATATGAAAGTGAAAAATAAGAAACTCTCTATCATGAAGATCATGGTGCTATTTTGAAGCACAAGTGTGGAAAAAAAAGGATAGTAACATTGTCCCTTCTCCCTTTTTCTCTCATTTTTTGGGCTTCTTTGGCCTCTTTGTTTTTATTTGGGCTTCTTTGGCCTCTCTTTTTCGTCCGGAGTCTCATCCCGACTTGTGGGGGAATCATAGTCTCCATCATCCTTTCCTCACATGGGAGAATGCTATAATAATGAAAATCATCACACTTCTATTTATTTACAACTCAAGAATTACAACTTGATACTTAGAACAAAATATGACTCTATGTGAATGCCTCCGGCGGTGTACCGGGATATGCAATGAATCAAGAGCGACATGTATGAAAGAATTATGAAGGTGGCTTTGCCACAAATACGATGTCAACTACATGATCATGCAAAGCAATATGACAATGATGGAGCGTGTCATAATAAACGGAACGGTGGTAAGTTGCATGGCAATATATCTCAGAATGGCTATGGAAATACCATAATAGGTAGGTATGGTGGCTGTTTTGAGGAAGATATAAGGAGGCTTATGTGTGATAGAGCGTATCATATCACGGGGTTTGGATGCACCGACAAAGTTTGCACCAACTCTCGAGGTAAGAAAGGGCAATGCACGGTACCGAAGAGGCTAGCAATGATGGAAGGGTGAGAGTGCGTATAATCCATGGACTCAACATTAGTCATAAAGAACTCACATACTTATTGCAAAAATCTACAAGTCATCAAAACTAAGCACTACGCGCATGCTCCTAGAGGGATAGATTGGTAGGAAAAGACCATCGCTCGTCCCCGACCGCCACTCATAAGGAAAGCAATCAAAGAACACCCCATGCTTCAAATTTGTCACACAACATTCACCATACGTGCATGCTACGGGACTTGCAATCCTCAACACAAGTATTCCTCAATTCCACAATTACCCAACTAGCATGACTCTAACATTACCACCTTTATATCTCAAAACACTATCAAGTATCAAACTTATCATAGTATTCAATGCACTCTATATGGAAGTTTTTATTATACCCATCTTGGATGCCTATCATATTAGGACTAATTTTATAGCCAAAGCAAATTACCATGCTGTTCTAAAAGACTCTCAAAATAATATAAGGAAGCATGAGAGATAAATAATTTCTATAAAATAAAACCACCACCGTGCTCTAAAAATGTATAAGTGAAGCACTAGAGCAAAATTATCTAGCTCAAAAGATATAAGTGAAGCACATAGAGTATTCTAATAAATTCCGATTCATGTGTGTGTCTCCCAAAAGGTGTGTACAGCAAGAATGATTGTGGTAAACTAAAAAGCAAAGACTCAAATCATACAATACGCTCCAAGCAAAACACATATCATGTGGTGAATAAAAATACAGCCTCAAGTAAAGTTACCGATAGACGAAGACGAAAGAGGGGATGCCTTCTGGGGCATCCCCAAGCTTAGGCTTTTGGTTGTCCTTGAATTTTACCTTGGGGTGCCTTGGGAATCCCCAAGCTTAGGCTCTTGCCACTCCTTGTTCCATAATCCATCAAATCTTTACCCAAAAACTTGAAAACTTCACAACACAAAACTCAAACAGAAAATCTCATGAGCTCCGTTAGTATATTCTAATAAATTCCGATTCATGTGTGTGTCTCCCAAAAGGTGTGTACAGCAAGAATGATTGTGGTAAACTAAAAAGCAAAGACTCAAATCATACAATACGCTCCAAGCAAAACACATATCATGTGGTGAATAAAAATACAGCCTCAAGTAAAGTTACCGATAGACGAAGACGAAAGAGGGGATGCCTTCTGGGGCATCCCCAAGCTTAGGCTTTTGGTTGTCCTTGAATTTTACCTTGGGGTGCCTTGGGAATACCCAAGCTTAGGCTCTTGCCACTCCTTGTTCCATAATCCATCAAATCTTTACCCAAAAACTTGAAAACTTCACAACACAAAACTCAAACAGAAAATCTCATGAGCTCCGTTAGTATAAGAAAACAAATAACCACCTTTAGGTACTGTAATGAACTCATTCTTTATTTATATTGGTGTTAAACCTACTGTATTCCAACTTCTCTATGGTTCATAACCCCCGATACTAGCCATAGATTCATCAAAATAAGCAAACAACACACGAAAAACAGAATCTCTCAAAAACAGAACAGTCCGTAGCAATCGGATTTGTTCGAATACTTCTAGAACTCCAAAAATTCTGAGAAAATAGGAAAACCTGGATAAATTGTATATTGATCTACTTCAAAAATAATTGGCATTTTATCACGTTCTGGTGAATTTTAACAATTACTTTCGTGAGCGTAAAGTTTCTGTCTTTTTCAGCAAGATCAAACAACTATCACCCAAGAAGATCCTATTGGTTCTACTTGGCACAAACACTAATTAAAACATAAAATCACATCTAAACAGAGGCTAGATGAATTATTTATTACTAAACAGTAACAAAAAGCAAGGAACAAAAATAAAATTGGGTTGCCTCCCAACAAGTGCTATCGTTTAAGGGTCTGTCTAGGACACATCTAGATGTGACATAGTTATATCACATCTAACCTAATTTGCACTATGTTTGTGGTATGTTTTTTTGTTCTAGTTTTTTTTTATTTTTTGTTGCTGCATTATATATTTGTGGGTGCTTAGATGTGACATCCTTAAAAAACATCTAGATGTGAATTAGACAAACTGATCGTTTAACGACTCTAGCTAGGCGGTATTGTCATCTTTGGTATGCAATCCATAAGTGGCTCTCATAATAGATTCATAAGGTAATTTAATTTTCTTCCTAGGAAAGTGTTACATGCCTTTTCTTAATGGAAATTGGAATCTAATATTTCCTTCTTTCATATCAATTATTGCACCAATCGTTCTAATGAAAGGTCTACCAAGAATAATAGGACATGTAGGATTGCAATCTATATCAAGAACAATGAAATCTACGGGCACATAATTCCTATTTGAAACAATAAGAATGTCATTAATCCTTCCCATAGGTTTCTTAATGGTGGAATCCACAAGATGCAAATTTGAAGAACAATCATCAGATTCACGGAAACCTAGCACATCACACAAAGTTTTTGGAATCGCGGAAACACTAGCACCCAAATCACATAAAGCATAGCATTCATGATTTTTTATCTTAATTTTAATAGTAGGTTCACACTCATCATAAAGTTTTCTAGGGATAGAAACTTCTAATTCAAGCTTTTCTCCATAGGATTGCATTAAAGCATCAACGATATGTTTGGTAAAAGCTTTATTTTGACTATAAGCATGAGGAGAATTTAACACGGATTGCAACAAGGAAATACAATCTATTAAAGAACAATTATCATAATTAAATTCCTTGAAATCCAAAATAATGGGTTCATTGCTATGTAAAGTTTTGACCTATTCAATCCCACTTTTACCAATTTTTGCATCAAGATCTAAAAACTCCGAACCATTGGGACGCCTTTTAACTAAAGTTGACTCATCTCCAGTCCCATATTTATAAAGATTCATATTGGAAAAAAAGATTTAATAAGAGACACATCAATCACTTTTAGATCTTCATTATTATTATCATGAAAACTAGAAGAACACTCTTTCACAAAGCAATCTTTTTTAGCACGCATCCTAGCGGTTCTTTCTTTGCACTCATCAATGGAAATTCTCATGGCTTTGAGAGACTCATTGATATCATGCTTAGGTGGAATAGATCTAAATTTCAAAGAATCAACATCAAGAGAAATTCTATCCACGTTCCTAGCCAACTCATCAATCTTAGGCAATTTTTCTTCAAGCAAAGCATTGAAACTCTTTTGCGAATTCATAAATTCTTTAACACTAGTCTCAAAATCAGAGGGAATCTTATTAAAATTTCCATAAGGTTTGTTGTAGGAATTACCATAATTATTAGAGGAATTACTGGGAAACGGCCTAGAATTAAAATTTCCTCTATACTCGTTGTTACCAAAATTGTTCCTACCAACAAAATTCACATCCATAGATTCATTATTATTCTCAATCAAAGTGGACAAAGGCATATCATTAGGATCAGAAGAAACACTCCTATTAGCAAACAATTTCATAAGTTCATCCATCTTTCCACTCAAAACATTAATCTCTTCAATAGCATGAACTTTTTTACTAGTGGATCTTTCGGTGTGCCATTGAGAATAATTAACCATAATATTATCTAGGAGTTTAGTAGCTTCTCCTAAAGTGATTTCCATAAAAGTGCCTCCCGCGGTCGAATCTAAAAGATTTCTAGAAGCAAAATTCAATCCAACATAAAAAAATTGTATAATCATCCATAAATTCAAACCATGTGTAGGGCAATTATGTATCATTAATTTCATCCTCTCCAAGGCTTGTGCAACATGCTCATGATCAAGTTGCTTAAAATTCATAATATCGTTTTTAAGAGAGATGATCTTAGCGGGAGGAAAATACTTAGAGATAAAAGCATCTTTGCACTTATTCCATGAATCAATACTATTTTTAGGCAAAGAAGAGAACCAAGTTTTAGCACGATCTATAAGAGAAAACGGAAATAGATTCAATTTAACGATATCATTATCCACATCTTTATTCTTTTGCATATCGCACAAATCAACGAAGTTGTTTAGATGGGTAGCGACATCTTCACTAGGAAGGCCAGAAAATTGATCTTTCATGACAAGATTCAACAAAGCAGCATTAATTTCACAAGATTCAGCATCGGCAATAGGAGCAATCGAAGTGCTAATAAAATCATTATTTTTGGTATTGGAAAAGACACACAATTTAGTATTATCTTGAGCCATCGTGACAAACAATCAAACCAACGCACAAGCACAGAAGAAGCGAGCAAAAAGAGACGAACAAAAAAGGGCGAATAAAACGTCAAAGGTGAAGTGGGGGAGAGGAAAACGAGAGGCAAATGGAAAATAATGTAATGTTTGTGATGGGTACTTGGTATGTGATGTCTACTACACAACCTTCTTCTTGTAGACGTTGTTGGGCCTCCAAGTGCAGAGGTTTGTAGGACAGTAGCAAATTTCCCTCAAGTGGATGACCTAAGGTTTATCAATCTGTGGGAGGCGTAGGATGAAGATGGTCTCTCTCAAACAACCCTGCAACCAAATAACAAAGAGTCTCTTGTGTCCCCAACACACCCAATACAATGGTAAATTGTATAGGTGCACTAGTTCGGCGAAGAGATGGTGATACAAGTGCAATATGGATGGTAGATATAGGTTTTTGTAATCTGAAAATATAAAAACAGCAAGGTAACTAATGATAAAAGTGAGCGTAAACGGTATTGCAATACTAGGAAACAAGGCCTAGGGTTCATACTTTCACTAGTTCAAGTTCTCTCAACAATAATAACATAATTGGATCATATAACTATCCCTCAACATGCAACAAAGAGTCACTCCAAAGTCACTAATAGCGGAGAACAAACGAAGAGATTATGGTAGGGTACGAAACCACCTCAAAGTTATCCTTTCTGATCTATCTATTCAAGAGTCCGTAGTAAAATAACATGAAGCTATTATTCCCGTTCGATCTATCACAGAGTTCATACTAGAATAACACCTTAAGACACAAATCAACCAAAACCCTAATGTCACCTAGATACTCAATTGTCACCTCAAGTATCCGTGGGTATGATTATACGATATGCATCACACAATCTCAAATTCATCTATTCGACCAACACATAGAACCTCAAAGAGTGCCCCAAAGTTTCTACCGGAGAGTCAAGACGAAAACGTGTACCAACCCCTATGCATAGGTTCATGGGCGGAACCCGCAAGTTGATCACCAAAACATACATCAAGTGGATCAATAGAATACCCCATTGTCACCACGGGTATCCCACGCAAGACATACATCAAGTGTTCTCAAATCCTTAAAGACTCAATCCGATAAGATAACTCAAAAGGGGAAACTCAATCCATTACAAGAGAGTAGAGGGGGAGAAACATCATAAGATCCAACTATAATAGCAAAGCTCGCGATACATCAAGATCGTATCACCTCAAGAACACGAGAGAGAGAGAGAGAGAGAGATCAAACACATAGCTACTGGTACATACCCTCAGCCCCGAGGGTGAACTACTCCCTCCTCGTCATGGAGATCGCCGGGATGATGAAGATGGCCATCGGTGAGGGATCCCCCCTCCGGCAGGGTGCCGAAACAGGGCCCCGATTGGGTTTTGGTGGCTACAGAGGCTTGCGGCGGCGGAACTCCCGATCTATTCTGTTCTTCGATGGTTTTAGGGTATATTGAGATATATAGGCGAAAGAAGTCGGTGAGGGGAGCCACGAGGGGCCCACGAGGGTGGAGGGCGCGCCCAGGGGGTGGGCGCGCCCCCCTGCCTCGTGCTCTCCTCGTTGATCCCCTGACGTGCACTCCAAGTCTCCTGGATTGCTTTCTCTCCAAAAATAACTTCTCCCGAAGGTTTCATTCCGTTTGGACTCCGTTTGATATTCCTTTTCTTTGAAACACTAAAACAAGGGGAAAACAGGAACTGGCACTGGGCTCTGGGTTAATAGGTTAGTCCCAAACATAATATAAAAGTGTATAATAAAGCCCATAAACATCCAAAACGGATAATATAATAGCATGGAACAATCAAAAATTATAGATACGTTGGAGACGTATCAGCATCCCCAAGCTTAATTCCTGCTCGTCCTCGAGTAGGTAAATGATAAAAACAGAATTTTTGATGTGGAATGCTACCTAGCATATTTATCAATGTTTTCTTTATTGTGGCAAGAATATTCAGATCCATAAGATTCAAGACAAAAGTTTAATATTGACATAAAAATAATAATACTTCAAGCATACTAGCAAAGTAATCATGTCTTCTCAAAATAACATGGCCAAAGAAAGCTATCCCTACAAAATCATATAGTTTGGCTATGCTCTATCTTCATCACACAAAATATTTAAATCATGCACAACCCCGATGACAAGCCAAGCAATTGTTTCATACTTTTGATGTTCTCAAACTTTTTCAATCTTCACGCAATACATGAGCGTGAGCCATGGATATAACACTATATGTGGAATAGAATGGTGGTTGTGGAGAAGACAAAAAAGGAGAAGATAGTCTCACATCAACTAGGCGTATTAACGGGCTATGGAGATGCCCATTAATAGATATCAATGTGATTGAGTAGGGATTGCCATGCAACGGATGCACTAGAGCTATAAGTATATGAAAGCTCAACAAAAGAAACTAAGTGGGTGTGCATCCAACTCGCTTGCTCACGAAGACCTAGGGCATTTTGAGGAAGCCCATCATTGGAATATACAAGCCAAGTTCTATAATGTAAAATTCCCACTATTATATGAAAGTGACAACATAGGAGACTCTATATCATGAAGATCATGGTGCTACTTTGAAGCACAAGTGTGGTAAAATGATAGTAGCATTGTCCCTTCTCTCTTTTTCTCTCATTTTTTTTGTTTGGGCCTTTTCTCCCCCTTTTTTTAGGCCTCTTTTTTCCCCTTTTTTATTTTTTATTTTTTGTCCGAAGTCTCATCCCGACTTGTGGGGGAATCATAGTCTCCATCATCCTTTCCTCACTGGGACAATGCTCTAATAATGATGATCATCACACTTTTATTTACTTACAACTCAAGAATTACAACTCGATACTTAGAACAAAATATGACTCTATATGAATGCCTCCGGCGGTGTACCGGGATGTGCAATGAATCAAGAGTGACATGTATGAAAGAATTATGAACGGTGGCTTTGCCACAAATACGATGTCAACTACATGATCATGCAAAGCAATATGACAATGATGGAGCGTGTCATAATAAACGGAACGGTGGAAAGTTGCATGGCAATATATCTCGCAATGGATATGGAAATGCCATGATAGGTAGGTATGGTGGCTGTTTTGAGGAAGGTATATGGTGGGTGTATGGTACCGGCGAAAGTTGCGCGGCACAAGAGAGGCTAACAATGGTGGAAGGGTGAGAGTGCGTATAATCCATGGACTCAACATTAGTCATAAAGAACTCACATACTTATTGCAAAAATCTATTAGTTATCGAAACAAAGTACTACGCGCATGCTCCTAGGGGGATAGATTGGTAGGAAAAAACCATCGCTCGTCCCCGACCGCCACTCATAAGGAAGACAATCAATAAATAAATCATGCTTTGACTTCATCACATAATGGTTCACCATACGTGCATGCTACGGGAATCATAAACTTTAACACAAGTATTTCTCAAATTCACAACTACTCCACTAGCATGACTCTAATATCACCATCTTTATATCTCAAAACAATCATAAGGAATCAAACTTCTCATAGTATTCAATGCACTTATATGAAAGTTTTTATTATATCCCTCTTGGATGCCCATCATATTAGGACTAAATTCATAACCAAAGCAAATTACCATGCTGTTCTAAAGACTCTCAAAATAATATAAGTGAAGCATGGGAGTTCATATATTTCTTAAAAATAAAGCCACCGCCATGCTCCAAAAGGATATAAGTGAAGCACTAGAGCAAACGACAAACTACTCCGAAAGATATAAATGAAGATCAATGAGTAGTTGAATAATCATGCAACTATGTGAAGACTCTCTAACACTTAAGAGTTTCAGATCTTATTATTTTATTCAAACATCAAGCAAATCTAAAGAAAATAAAACGATGCTCCAAGCAAAACACATATCATGTGATGAATAAAAATATAGCTCCAAGTAAAGTTACCGATGAACGAAGACGAAAGAGGGGATGCCATCCGGGGCATCCCCAAGCTTAGGCTTTTGGTTGTCCTTGAATATTACCTTGGGGTGCCTTGGGCATCCCCAAGCTTAGGCTCTTGCCACTCCTTATTCCATAGTCCATCGAATCTTTACCCAAAACTTGAAAACTTCACAACACAAAACTTAACAGAAGATCTCGTGAGCTCCGTTAGTATAAGAAAATAAATCACCACTTCAAGGTACTGTAATGAACTCATTATTTATTTATATTGGTGTTAAACCTACTGTATTCCAACTTCTCTATGGTTTATAAACTATTTTATTAGCCATAGATTCATCAAAATAAGCAAACAACACACAAAAAACAGAATCTATCAAAAACAGAACAGTCTGTAGTAATCTGTAACTGACGCAAACTTCTGGAACTCCAAAAATTCTAAAATAAATTTCTAGACCTGAGGAATTTGTCTAGTAATCATCTTCAAAAAGAATCAACTAAATAGCACTCTCCAGTAAAAAGTTTTAGCTAATCTCGTGAGCGCTAAAGTTTCTGTTTTTTACAGCATGATCATAAAGACTTCACCCAAGTCTTCCCAAAGGTTCTACTTGGCACAAACACTAATTAAAACACAAAACCACATCTAAACATAAGCTAGATGGATTATTTATTCATAAACAGAACCAAAAAGCAAGAAACTAAACTAAAATTGGGTTGCCTCCCAACAAGCGCTAACGTTTAACGCCCCTAGCTAGGCAGGATGATTTCAATGATGCTCGTATAAAAGATAAGAATTGGAACATAAAGAGAGCATCATGAAGAATATGACTAGCACATTTAAGTCTAACCCACTTCCTATGCATAGGTATTTTGTGAGCAAACAACTTATGGGAACAATAATCAACTAGCATAGGAAGGCAAAACAAGCATAACTTCAAAACTTTAAGCACATAGAGAGGAAACTTGATATTATTGCAATATGTAGAAGCATATGATCCTCTCTCATAATAATTTTCAGTAGCATCATGAATGAATTCAACAATATAACCATCACATAAAGCATTCTTTTCATGATCCACAAGCATAGAAATTTTATTACTCTCCACATAAGCAAACTTCTTCTCATGAATAGTAGTGGGAGCAAACTCAACAAAATAATTATCATGTGAAGCATAATCCAATTGAAAACTAAAATCTTGATGACAAGTTTCATGGTTATCTTTATTCTTTATAGCATACGTGTTATCACAATAATCATCATAAATCGGAGGCATGCTTTCATCATAATATATTTTCTCATCAAAACTTGGGGGACAAAAAATATCATCTTCATCAAACATAGCATCCCCAAGCTTGTGGATTTGCATATCATTAGCATCATGGGTATTCAAATAATTCATACTAACAACATTGCAATCATGCTCATCATTCAAAGATTTAGTGCCAAACATTTTAATGCATTCTTCTTCTAGTACTTGAGCACAATTTTCCTTTCCATCATTTTCACGAAAGACATTAAAAAGATGAAGCATATGAGGTAACCTCAATTCCATTTTTTTGTAGTTTTCTTTTATAGACTAAACTAGTGATAAAACAAGAAACTAAAAGATTCGATTGCAAAATCTAAAGATATACCTTCAAGCACTCACCTCCCCGGCAACGGCGCCAGAAAAGAGCTTAGTTGACGGGGTGTGTGTGCCGCTTACCTAGCCTCCCCGGCAACGGCGCCAGAAAAGAGCTTGATGCCTACTAGACAACCTTCTTCTTGTAGACGTTGTTGGGCCTCCAAGTGCAGAGGTTTGTAGGACAGTAGCAAATTTCCCTCAAGTGGATGACCTAAGGTTTATCAATCCGTGGGAGGCGTAGGATGAAGATGGTCTCTCTCAAACAACCCTGCAACCAAATAACAAAGAGTCTCTTGTGTCCCCAACACACCCAATACAATGGTAAATTGTATAGGTGCACTAGTTCGGCGAAGAGATGGTGATACAAGTGCAATATGGATGGTAGATATAGGTTTTTGTAATATGGAAATATAAAAACAGCAAGGTAACTAATGATAAAAGTGAGCGTAAACGGTATTGCAATGCTAGGAAACAAGGCCTAGGGTTCATACTTTCACTAGTGCAAGATCTCTCAACAATAATAACATAATTGGATCATATAACTATCCCTCAACATGCAACAAAGAGTCACTCCAAAGTCACTAATAGCGGAGAACAAACGAAGAGATTATGGTAGGGTACGAAACCACCTCAAAGTTATCCTTTCTGATCTATCTATTCAAGAGTCCGTAGTAAAATAACATGAAGCTATTCTTTCCGTTCGATCTATCACAGAGTTCAAACTAGAATAACACCTTAAGACACAAATCAACCAAAACCCTAATGTCACCTAGATACTCAATTGTCACCTCAAGTATCCGTGGGTATGATTATACGATATGCATCACACAATCTCAAATTCATCTATTCGACCAACACATAGAACCTCAAAGAGTGCCCCAAAGTTTCTACCGGAGAGTCAAGACGAAAACGTGTGCCAACCCCTATGCATAGGTTCATGGGCGGAACCCGCAAGTTGATCACCAAAACATACATCAAGTGGATCAATAGAATACCCCATTGTCACCACGGGTATCCCACGCAAGACATACATCAAGTGTTCTCAAATCCTTAAAGACTCAATCCGATAAGATAACTCAAAAGGGGAAACTCAATCCATTACAAGAGAGTAGAGGGGGAGAAACATCATAAGATCCAACTATAATAGCAAAGCTCGCGATACATCAAGATCGTATCACCTCAAGAACACGAGAGAGAGATCAAACACATAGCTACTGGTACATACCCTCAGCCCCGAGGGTGGACTACTCCCTCCTCGTCATGGAGATCGCCGGGATGATGAAGATGGCCACCGGTGAGGGATCCCCCCTCCGGCAGGGTGTCGAAACAGGGCCCCGATTGGGTTTTGATGGCTACAGAGGCTTGCGGTGGCGGAACTCCCGATCTATTCTGTTCTTCGATGGTTTTAGGGTATATTGAGATATATAGGTGAAAGAAGTCGGTCAGGGGAGCCACGAGGGTGGAGGGCGCGCCCAGGGGGTGGGCGTGCCCCCCTGCCTCGTGCTCTCCTCGTTGATCCCCTGATGTGCACTCCAAGTCTCCTAGATTGCTTTCTCTCCAAAAATAACTTCTCCCGAAGGTTTCATTCCGTTTGGACTCCGTTTGATATTCCTTTTCTTCGAAACACTGAAACAAGGGAAAAAACAAGAACTGGCACTGGGCTTTGGGTTAATAGGTTAGTCCCAAAAATAATATAAAAGTGTATAATAAAGCCCATAAACATCCAAAACGGATAATATAATAGCATGGAACAATCAAAAATTATAGATACGTTGGAGACGTATCAGTATGTCTTGACTTGTGCGTAGATCTCCCCGACAACGGCGCCAGAAATCCTTCTTGCTACCTCTTGAGCATGCGTTGGTTTTCCCTTGAAGAGGAAAGGGTGATGAAAGCAAAGTAGCGTAAGTATTTCCCTCAGTTTTTGAGAACCAAGGTATCAATGCAGTAGGAGACTACACGCGAGTCACCTAGTACCTGCACAAACAATCAAGAACCTTGCAACCAACGCGATTAAGGGGTTGTCAATCCCTTCACGGCCACTTGCAAAAGTGAGATATGATAAAGATAATAAGATAAATATTTTTGGTATTTTTGTTGTATAGATTGGAAAGTAAAGATTGCAAAATAAACGGCGACAGAAATTGGCAAGTTGATAATAAACTAACATGATGTAAAATAGACCCGGGGGCCATAGGTTTCACTAGTGGCTTCTCTCAAGATAGCATTTATATGGTGGGTGAACAAATTACTGCCGAGCAATTGATACAAAAGTGCATAGTTATGATGATATCTAAGGCAATGATCATGAATATAGGCATCACGTCCGTGTCAAGTAGACCGAAACGATTCTGCATCTACTACTATTACTCCACACATCGACAGCTATCCAGCATGCATCTAGAGTATTAAGTTCATAAGAACGGAGTAACGCATTAGGCAAGATGACATGATGTAGAGGGATAAACTCAGGCAATATGATATAAACCCCATCTTTTTATCCTCGATGGCAACAATAAAATACGTGCCTTGCTGCCCCTGCTGTCACTGGGAAAGGACACCGCAAGATTGAACCCAAAGCTAAGCACTTCTCCCATTGCAAGAAAGATCAATCTAGTAGGCCAAACTAAACCGATAATTCGAAGAGACTTGCAAAGATATCAAATCATGCATATAAGAATTCAGAGAAGAACCAAATAATATTCATAGATAATCAAGTTCATAAACCCACAATTCATCGGATCTCGACAAACACACCGCAAAAGAGTATTACATCGAATAGATCTCCAAGAACATCGAGGAGAACTTTGTATTGAGATCCAAAGAGAGAGAAGAAGCCATCTAGCTAATAACTATGGACCCGAAGGTCTTTGGTAAACTACTCACACATCATCGGAGAGGCTGTGGTGTTGATGTAGAAGCCCTCCGTGATCGAATCCCCCTCCGGCAGATCGTCGAGAAAGGCCCCAAGATGGGATCTCACGGGTACAGAAGGTTGCGGCGGTGCAGAAGTGGTTTTGTGGCTCCCCTGGATGTTTTCAGGGTATAAGAGTATATATAGGTGAAAGAAGTAGGTCGGTGGAGCTACGAGGGGCCCATGAGGGTGGGGGCGCGCCTACCCCCCCCCCCCCCGGGCGCCCCCTCCTGCCTCGTGGCCGCCTCGTTGCTTCCTTGACTTCCACTCCAAGTCTCCTGGATTGCGTTTGTTCCAGAAAAGATCCTCGCGAAGGTTTCGTTCCATTTGGATTCCGTTTGATATTCCTTTTCTGCGAAACACTGAAATAGGCAAAAAAAACAGCAATTTGCACTGGGCCTTTGGTTAATAGGTTAGTCCCAAAAATAATATAAAAGAGCATAATAAGCCCATTAAACATCCAAAACAGATAATATAATAGCATGGAACAATCAAAAATTATAGATGCGTTGGAGACGTATCACACCTCGATGTACTAGTGGGTGGCCCTTTCCTTTCTCTCATGTGGAGGGGAAAGCAGGAGGGGCTAGCCCTCCCCCTTTCCTTCCTTAGGATCGGCGGCCTAGAGGTGGGGCCCGCCAGCCCCTTGAGGGCTGTTCTGCTCCCCTCGTTTGGCCCATTAACCTCTCAGGGCCTCCCGGAACCGCTTCCGGTGATCTGATGTGATGAATACTCGATACATTCCGAAACCTTTCCAGTGATCAAATAGCATCGTCCTATATATCATCTGGGACTCCAAACAACATTCGGTCACCAACTCATATAATACTATATCATCAACGAACATTAAGCGTGCGGACCCTACGGGTTCGAGAATGATGTAGACATGACCGAGACGCCTCTCTAGTCAATAACCAATAGCGGGACCTGGATGCCCATATTTGTTCCTACATATTCTATGAAGATATTTACCGGTCAAACCTTTATGACAACATATGTAATTCCCTTTGTCTATCGGTATGTTACTTGCCTGAGATTCGATCGTCGGTATCTCTATACCTAGTTCAATCTCATTATCGGCAAGTCTCTTTACTCATTTCGTAATACATCATCTCGTAACTAACTCCTTAGTCACTTTGCTTGCAATCTTCTTGTGATGATGTATTACTGAGAGGGCTGAGAGATACCTCTCCGATACACGGAGTGACAAATCCCAATCTCGATCCATGCCAACTCAAAAGACACCTTCGAAGATACCTGTAGAGCATCTTTATGATCACCCTGTTACATTGTGACGTTTGATAACACACAAGGTATTCCTCCGGTATCCGGGAGTTGCATGGTCTCATGGTTGAAGGGATATGTATTTGACATTAAGAAAGCAGTAGCAATAAACTGAACGATCATATGATAAGCTAACGGATGGGTCTTGTCCATCACATCATTCTCCATCACAACTCATGTCCACGGTTAGGAAACCTTAGCCATATTTGATCAACGAGCTAGTCTAGTAGAGGCTCACTAGGGACACGGTATTTGTTTATGTATCCACACATGTATTTAAGTTTCCGGTCAATACAATTCTAGCATGAATAATGAACCTTTATAATGAATAAGGAAATATAATAATAATAACTTTATTATTGCCTCTAGGGCATATTTCCATCAGATTCATCATGTAATTGAGTTAGTTTTGTTAGGGCTTGATCCCTAGTATCCACTATGTTCTGAGATTGAGGTTACTATGACTTTGCTATGCTTAATGCTTGTCACTAGGGCCCGAGTGCCATAATTTCAGATCTAAATCGTTTATATTTTCATCATTATATCTATGTTCTAGATCCGATCTTGCAATTCATATGCACCTATTACGTGTTATGATACGTAAATGCTTGTGTGACAGTAATTGGGATACTTTTCCGGTGATGACCGTAGTTTGAGGAGTTCGTGTATTCACTATGTGTTAATGCTTTGTTCCGGTTCTCTATTAAAAGGAGGCCTTAATATCCCTTAGTTTCCTTATGGACCCCGCTGCCACGGGAGGGTAGGACAAAAGATGTCATGCAAGTTCTTTTTCATAAGAACGTATGACTATTTGCGGAATACGTGCCTACATTATATTTATGAACTGGAGCTAGTTCTGTGTCGCCCTAGGTTATGACTGTTATATGATGAATATCATCCAACGAATTCACCGATCCAATGCCTACGAGTTTTCCAAATATTGCTCTTGCTAAGTTACTATTGCTATTGCTACTGTTACAACACTACAAAAAAAGACACATCCGTGACATTTTGGGCCGAACGAATTTTTTTCCTGTCATGCTTATGACACTTCTATGACGATAATTGTGACAAAACCACATATCATCATAGATGTGGTGGGCTCCTACTTCTATGAAAGAAATCATGACAAAAAATGGGCTTTTCATCCTGGGCGGGCCAGGGACGCACCTGCATGACATTCTTTGGGCCATCCATGACGGAAAAATTTGTGGTAGAAGCGAAGGCGAGGAAAATATTGGGGAGTTCCCGGTTACGATGGGTGATCGGGGCCGAGCGATGCACGGAGGTTTGTGCGTTTCTCTCGTACACGTACGCGCGCATGTGCGAGGCGTTGGGCTCTAACTGAACCTGAGCGAGGTGTTCGCTTACTGAACCCGAGCGATTGCACTAGCTACGTTACTAAACCCAAGCTATCGATCCCTTGGCTGTTAACTGAACCCGAGCGATTCCTTCGCTACTAGTGCTAACTAAAGCCGATCGAACCTGCTGCCTCTTGATGAACAGTGACCGTTGTTGGGGGTTGGATGAACAGGACCCCGTGGTAGTAGAGGCCCTTCCCGCAGGATGAACAGGACCCCGATCGAGGAGGTGAGGGTGGATGAACAGGACCCCGTGGAGGGCTGGTTGAACAGTAGCCGGTGGAGGCTAGATGAACAGGACCCCGTGAATGAACAGTAGCTGGTGAAAGCTGCAGGAAGTCGACGGTGGATGAACAGTAGCAGGTGGAGGCTGGAGGAAGTCGACGGTGGATGAACCGTAGCCCGTGGAGGCTAGAGCATATTGGAGAGAGAAAATATTGTGCTCCAAAGATGCGTATATCATGTCATTGTGTCTATGTTTCTGGATGCTTTTGTTGTTTTAAATATGTCTTATTCTAGCTCCAGCAAAAAATCCTTGCCTTGGCCGCATTTTTTTTTGCCTATACACCACTCCCAGTTTTTTTCTTAAAGGTGAGACACTGAAAGTTTGTGGATTTTCACGGAGTTTGTAAGGATCACCTCAACACCTACTTCTGGGCCGAGATAGAGTTTTAATTCTTGGGGCTCATGGAGAAGAATGTGGGACTTTGTGTCGTTCGGGATACACCTCTCCAATGGAGACTAACTTCCCTCCAAAAAAAGTGAACTTCGACATACATCTTCGTCTCTAAGTGATTTGATTGTTTCTATCATTCTTCTTCATTTGCAATGTTATCTCGCTTGCTAGTACATATAAGGGTCACACATAGTTGCATGTTTAGAGAATATTATTTATCCGCAATTCCTAAAATCATACTCAACCCCCTTACCCCCTAGTTGATATCTTTGGTCCTTCACAAACCCACAAAATCAGGGACAATCCGGTAGTCGTTCTCATTGGTTTTAGCACAGAACACCAATAGGTTGCTCAGCTCCCACACGGTGGAGAAACGCCGGAGCTCCACTCAAACATGTGCAGGTTGTCCTTGGGGTGCATGTTGTCCTTCGGGTCATCGTGGGCACGCACCACCGCTATGACCGATCTTACCCTACGGATGTGCTCATAGAGTCTAGATATGAACTTTGGCGTGTATTGCCTCCACGAGTGCGGTGATAATGGGCCCGCAACGCAGAAGATTCGATGGCACAGAGGCTTTGTGGGAGCGAAGGCGTTCCATTGTTGGTGGTGGCAGAGAAGCTGACGATGGGTGAAGGTGCCCCCCTCATTGTGTTGTTCGGTGAGCTAATTAGATCTCTTCGTCCATCAGATTTGACGACGCGGCAAGGGGTCCACACTACCGTCATCGCCACAAGAGATCGAGGTGAGAGTGACTCCACCACACGACTACGTGCGTGCTTTTGAGGACCACCTTAGCCTGCCCCTGGCAAGCGTATCATGCATGACTCAACGGGCCATAATCTTTAAAAAGGTATAGTTAGTGACGATTTCACTAAATTGAATAATTAGGGGGAATTTTAACTAAATGGGGTAATTGGTGTCACAAATGTGTAACTAGGGGGTTAAAAGTTGAAAATATGTTTTGGCTCTCACGCTTCATGGACCCTGTTATTTTTTAAAACTTGAAAATAAAATTCAAGTTATCAAAAAAATTGTAAGATAAAATTCTTGATGTAACTACGCGTGTGCAAAATTTCAGTAGAAGAGAATTTAACATGCGGCAAATGCGTGGACTTGAAAATAGCAAACAACACACGCACTGTTTATACTAGTATTAAAATTCCACAAAGTTGTCCTTTTTTTAGCTCACTTGTTCAGGTATCTCACTATGGAACTTTATACACACGTAGAATACATTTTTTTTTTATATTTCAGAAATTTTGATACTTTGAAAGAAGAGTTTCAATTTTCTTTCTTCTAAATTTCAGGCTTCATGTATCAAAATTTATTAGGAAAGTAAAGTTGGATATTTTTTCTTGTAGTTCCGCTATTTTTCTCGAGGTTTCTTTCATGGAGCCTGTTGCATAACTTGTTGATTGTGTTTCCTTCTCCTTTTGGCGTCAAAAGATCCTAGAAAGGGCATCGCCACTTGTGACTGTGACCTAGGTTTGGTTAATAACGTTGTTTTCAACACTGGTATCATCTCTCGTAGGCACGAGCTGTACCCCGCATGTAAAAGACCTCGTGATGGTGTTTTGGTTCTCCCTAACACTCTCATCACCAGGGTATCTAGATATTTCCCAAAATTTAAACCAGGCTAACATTCATAGTTGTAATCTTAATGTTATTGCAAGAGCATCAAATCATGCCGGGGAACTTACCCCGCTTCAGACCAATTATCCTGCTACCATGGTTCACAGCCTTTCATCATCAGCGACAGAAATCACCATCATGTGACTCTGAAAAGGCAGCCTAGTCGGTAAAAAGAGGACTTATTGCCTTCAAAAATCTGTCTGCACCTAGAGTAAGTGCAACGTATATTTTCAGTGTTTACAAATTAGCCACTTGTCAGAGTTAATTACCTCAACTGAACGCAAGAAAGATCATGGAAAAACATGTGAGATCACGCTCAGTTTATCTTCCTTCTTTTGTGAGGATATTCAACCTTGCACTGCCTTCCGCGGACAGCGTCGGCTTCGCTTTCACTTCACTGTCGATCACAGATTAACATCAATGAGACACGGTCCTATTATCTCTTGCGAAGACCTTTTCCTTAACCATGCTCTAATTAAGGCATGCCTTGTCAGCATAGTCCAAAATATAATCTATATAACTGAAAGAACATTCTCTCCAGTGCAAAAGTGGGTGATAAAGGAGGTCAATCATGGGCATCATTAGTTTAATCCCCACCAAATTTCCCTCTTTACGTGCCTTGAATCGCACCCCTAATCATCACTAAACTCCTTTAAACCCCAATGAAAAACAGACTTTCCAAGCAGCACCACGAGCATGACATGAAAGACCAGCACACTAGTCACTAGTGCACTCGTACCGACTGAACTCAAGATTGAGGTGGGGAGGAGTTGCCGTAGAGCAAGGGTCACGTTCGCGCGGCCGTATCCTCCGCCCTTTTGACCGCTCGCTCAGTGCCTTCCGCGGACAGCGAGACGTACGGGGACGACCGGTATCGGCGTGCTCAGCTACAGCCAGCCACCGAGGAATTGCTGGGGCAGTGGGAGCTTGAGGCTTGGCTTGCTTTCAAGTCAAGTCGTTGATATTTGGCACCACTTCTCCCGCCTGTATCTTTCTCTCCAGAGCTTGCAGGATCCTATCATTTTAGCTTGGCGAATGCACGTCCCATCATGAGCCGCATCATGGGCTGCGGTTGTGGTGCCGGTGGTTGCCTTGCGCTCCAGAGCTTTTGCTGAGCACCTAAAACCGCACCTCGCCCCCCTCTGCGAGCTCGATCGGCTCACTTCTTGCGTGCGTGCGTGCGTGGAGGAAGCTGGTGGCTGTGCGAGGATGGGTCTGAGAGGGGTGCTTCTCGCTCTGGCCTTGCTGCTCTCGGTGTGCGTGCGAGCAAGCCATGGACTCACGGACAGCCAGGACAGTGAGTACCCTGACTCATCCATTCTTGCTTAGTTTCACAAGTACTGTAGTACAATTCATCGATGATGAGACAAGAATTTTGAGCTCTTTCTCCTCTTTCTTTACCCAAGTAGTATAACTCACGTGTGATAACTCATACTACCTTGGAGTCGATTGTAGCTTCTGTTCTCCGAGCGTTAATGGATCAGTGGCAGAACTCGCCGCCTACGTGGGGACAATCCGATGATCCCTGCGGTGTTTCGCCATGGGACGGAGTGACATGCAGCAACGACAGGGTGATCTCCATGTAAGTGTGGGCAAAGCTCAACAAGAATTTCACTGCACACTCCGCCGAGTGCCAAGTCAACAAATCTTACCATTATTATACAACCGTGTCTTTCAGAAAAGTGTCAACCATGGGTATCAAAGGACTTCTAGCTGCTGACATCGGGCAGCTGACCGAGCTGCAATCCCTGTATGTAGCGGCAGAGCACTAGAGTGTCAAGCTAAACCTTTTCTTCAACATAATCCCTCTTCTTGCAGCTCTGCTTGAATTACTGAGCCATGACATGAGCAATTCTATGTGTATGCAGGGACCTGTCATTCAACAAAGACCTTGGAGGTGTGCTCACTCCGACCATCGGTAATTTGAAGCAGCTTGCGACCTTGTAAGTTTCCAAACGTGCTCTGCCTCTTGTTTTCGGTTAGGTTATATGTCACTATGCTCATGTGTTGTACTTGTGCCGCCTGGTTTGAAGGATTCTGGCAGGTTGCAGCTTTCATGGCAACATCCCTGATGAGCTAGGCAGTCTTCCAAAACTATCCTACATGTAAGAGACTACTCGCTGGCGCAGGAATCATCCGCACAGATGATCGTGCACGTTTGTTCCTCTGTGCTTCAGTTTTTGCAGGAAAATAATGAGATTGATCAAACTCTCTTTCAGGGCTCTGAACTCGAATCAGTTCTCTGGAAAAATACCAGCATCTCTGGGCAATCTCTCCAGCCTCTATTGGTTTGATGTCGCCGACAATCAACTGACCGGCCCATTGCCAATCTCATCAAACGGGGGAATGGGTCTAGACAAGCTTACAAAAACCAAACACTTGTAGGTTATACAAGACTTTTTTTTTGGTCATCATCATTTCTGAAGCAGAAATGAGAAGTGGAACGTATCTCTAACCGTACTGTTTCTGGTGATCTGTAGCCACTTCAACAAGAACCAATTGTCTGGTCCCATCCCAGATGCTCTCTTCAGCCCTGAGATGACACTGATTCATCTGTGAGTTCCTGAAGCCCTCTCTGTCTATAGACTCATCTTTCTCCTGCTTCGCAACATATTTGCTGACACCTTAAGATATTCGGTGCAGGCTTTTCGATGGAAATAAGTTCACCGGTGACATCCCGGACTCTCTTGGGTTTGTTAGCACACTCGAAGTTGTGTAAGTGTCCTTGTCAGACGAAACTCTGCCCAATTCTTCTTATTTTGTTGGATGAGCTGCCAGATATGAATCTTCTATATGTTTGTTTGGACAGCCGGCTGGATAGAAATTCCCTCTCCGGACCAGTTCCGGCGAACCTGAATAACCTCACCAAAGTAAACGAGCTGTAAGTTGTCTACGATACACTGTGTAAGTAAGTGCAAGTACAAAGCTATAGCCATTGTAAGCACATTATCTTTATATATGTTTCAGCAACTTAGCCAACAACCAGCTTAACGGACCGTTGCCCAATCTATCTGGGATGACTCTTCTCAATTATGTGTAAGCACTAAGAAATTCGCTGCGCACAAGATTTCTGCTGCTAATTTGTTCGAACCACCAGGCTTGATCTCATAGTAATTCATCTGGTCTAATTGCACCGCAGTGATCTGAGCAACAACACATTTGATCCTTCCCCGAGCCCGCAGTGGTTCTGGAAGTTGCCACAGCTCTCAGCTCTGTAAGTTCCCCTGAAATAACTTTGCAACTTCACAGTACATATGCTCGGATGGATAAATCTGACACTGTCTTGTGATGCCAAACCAAGGATCATACAATCCGGAAGACTATACGGCACGGTGCCGATGAAGCTGTTCAGCAGCCCGCAGCTGCAGCAAGTGTAAATTCGCGCAAAAACCTTGTCTGGATTTTGCACCAAAAAATGGTGAAACTGGTGTTCTTTAGAGTGCCGTGCTGTGGCAAATCTGACAAGGCCTCTTTGCAGGATCCTGGACGGCAACGCGTTCAATGGCACCCTCGACCTGGGGAGGAGCATTAGCAGCGAGCTGAGCATGGTGAGCTTCAAGGACAACGACTTCTCCTCCGTCACGGTGACCTCCAGCTACAACGGCACCCTCGCGTGAGTACCAAGTAGTAGTGTCCAGTTCCGGTTTCCAGACGGTGGCAGTGCTGTCATCTTACTTACAAACTCCTGCCACGGCATGGCATCGTTCAGGCTGGCCGGGAACCCGGTGTGCGACCACCTGCCGAACACGGCGTACTGCAACGTGACACAGCACGCGCCTTCTCGGGCGTACACGACAAGCCTGGTGAAGTGCTTCTCCGGGGCGTGCCCGCCGGAGCAGAGCATGAGCCCGCAGAGCTGCGGGTGCGCGTACCCGTACCAGGGGGTGATGTACTTCCGCGCGCCCTTCTTCGCGGACGTGGGCAACGGCACGGCGTTCCAGGAGCTGGAGAGCAAGCTGTGGACCAAGCTGGAGCTCAGCCCGGGCTCCGTGGCCCTGCAGGACCCCTTCTTCAACAGCGACTCCTACATGCAGGTCCAGGTGAAGCTCTTCCCTTCCGGCGGCCCCTACTTCAACCGCACCGAGGTGATGCGCATCGGCTTCGACCTCAGCAACCAGACCTTTAAGCCGCCCAAGGAGTTCGGCCCCTACTACTTCATCGCCTCCCCGTACCCCTTCCCAGGTCACCAACGAACAACGATTACCTGTTGTTTGCTCAACCTTTGAGTACGTATGTGGCTGAGTGAGATACCATGTGGGATGTGTGGTTTGCAGATCGGAACGTGCCGGCATCCAAGAGCAAGGGCGCCATCATCGGGATCGCGGTTGGCTGCGGCGTCCTGGTCATCGCCCTCGTCGGAGCTGCTGTCTACGCGCTCACGCAGAGGCGCCGCGCACAGAAGGCCACGGAAGAGCTCGGCGGACCTTTCGGTACGCCTTCTTATAAATAAACTTATAGGAGGATTGAAAGCATTTTCTTCACCGGCCGGCCAGACGAGTGAAGTGAAACTGGTGGTGCTGCAGCGTCGTGGGCTCGGAGCGAGGAGCGGGGCGGCGCGCCGCGGCTGAAAGGGGCGAGGTGGTTCTCGTGCGAGGAGCTGAAGCGGAGCACCAACAACTTCGCGGAGGCGAACGAGCTGGGGTACGGAGGGTACGGCAAGGTGTACAGGGGCATGCTGCCCAACGGGCAGTTCATCGCCATCAAGAGGGCGCAGCAAGGGTCGATGCAGGGCGGGCACGAGTTCAAGACCGAGATCGAGCTGCTCTCCCGGGTGCACCACAAGAACCTCGTCGGCCTCGTCGGCTTCTGCTTCGAGCAGGGCGAGCAGATGCTCGTCTACGAGTACATGTCCGCCGGCACACTGCGCGACAGCCTCACCGGTATGCAGAGCATGGCTTCGTCCCGTCTCAATAATAATCGTATCAAGTCAAGTACAAGTCCAGCAACCTTCCGCCCGTGGTTGCAGGGAAGAGCGGCCTGCATCTCGACTGGAAGAAGCGGCTCCGGGTGGCGCTGGGCGCCGCACGCGGCCTCGCCTACCTGCATGAGCTCGCCGACCCGCCCATCATCCACCGGGACGTCAAGTCCAGCAACATCCTCATGGACGAGCACCTCACCGCCAAGGTCGCCGACTTCGGCCTCTCCAAATTAGTGTCTGACAGCGACAAGGGCCATGTCAGCACCCAAGTCAAAGGAACGCTGGTAAGGCTCATGCATCCATCCCTGCAGTTGCAGATGTTCCTTCCAGTGAATGTGACTTGGTGTGGTTTCTGTTCTTGGCCTGCAGGGTTATCTGGACCCCGAGTACTACATGTCCCAGCAACTGACGGAGAAGAGCGACGTCTACAGCTTCGGCGTGGTCATGCTCGAGCTGATCATCGCCAGGCAGCCGATCGAGAAGGGGAAGTACATCGTCAGGGAGGCCAAGAGGGTTTTCGACGCTGCCGACGCCGAGTTCTGCGGCCTCAGGGGCATGATAGACTCCAGGATCATGAACACCAACCATCTCGCCGCGTTCAGCAAGTTCGTGCAGCTGGCCCTCCGGTGCGTGGAGGAGGGCGCTGCCGCCCGACCGTCGATGAGCGACGTCGTCAAGGAGATCGAGATGATGCTGCAGAGCGAGGGGCTCAGCAGCGCCTCGACATCCGCCTCAACGTCTGCGACGGACTTCGACGTCACAAAAAGTGCTCCTCGCCACCCTTACAACGATCCTCTCCCAAAGAAGGACAAGGACATGAGTACAGAGTCATTCGACGATTATAGCGGAGGATATTCTTTCCAGTCAAAGGTCGAACCAAAGTAGCTGGTTTCTGGTAGGGATTCTATGCTGGCCGGACCTTTTCTTCCTCCTCAGCAAGTAGCTTGCCTAATACTATGTCGAGATGTGAAGAATTTTTATTCTATGTGATTTACCTCCCATTAGCACTCTCTTATTAGAGTGATTTTGTATGGCCATGTTCTAATCAAAACGTTGTTACTTACGGCTAACACCGCTGGGGCCACCAAACAAACAGTTCTGAATGAGTAATTGCCCTGCTAATAGGGGGAAATCCTATTTATGATACTAGATCGGTCCTGACTTTTGCCAGACGAATTCATTGCACGGAAGAATTTCCTCACACACAAAAATGTTTTCAGCACACTACATTTGTTGCATGAAAACATCTCAGAAATAATGTTATGATACAGCAATTTCTATGTTGCACATATACAGAAAACACTGTTGCGGCACAATTGACATGTTTCATTGCTAGTCAAATTCTATGTCAGGAATTTGGATCAGATTACCAATCCTAAGTTCTCCCGCGATAGTGCAATTAAACAGGCACACTGACTCGACAAGTAACAAGGCATCTATCTATGTTGTATTTCCTGAGGGATAATACTATCAGATTTGCTGCAAAAGCTAATGCCGCTGCCGCATAGGTTGCATTTTGCTATCTAGTTTTATCATACAACCAAACACAGGATAATTCTTAAACACAATTTACTGGTCATATAAAATTGATTCGTATCTGCTCCACATGCAAAGATTTCATCCATTTCATAAAAAGTGAATCAATTCCGTTACAGAAGGAACACACTCAAGGTTACAATGGTACAATGACTATTTTCTATAAAATTAGCTGTCAAAATTTCCAATCATAGGTCCTTCTTGCTACCTACAGGTCTAGGGTGGAAGTCCAACATCCATTGCTTATAATTTGTGTACAGGGTCAAAATAATAAACTGTGAGAAGCAGATGAACATTATCAGTGCATCAAAGAGGAAGGGATACCTCTTTGGAGGCTCTATTTGCAGGTACACAGTGTGAAGTAAGATCGAGCATAACAATGGCAGGCTCAGAACTGCCATTGTTCCAGACGAAATTTTCATCCCCTTTCCATAGTTTCCACCAGGTGAGTAGTAAATAAGAACGAATAATCCAAGAACAGATATATATTGTAGAAGAAGCTGATCACGGCAGATAAGCGGGTACATCGAAAAAAGTGCATAGTACGTGAACCATCCATGCAGGTGAGGTTCGTGTAATGCTAAAAGGCTTGCGGGTAAAAGAGGAAGCAAAATTGATTTCTCATGCACTGCAATTATAAAACAAAGAAACATGAAGATCAAAGAAATATCACATATACTTGCAAAAAAAAAGAGTATCAACCCAGCAGTAGAACATACCTTGGTACGAGAATAGGTAGAAAGAGAACGAACTGTTCAACAGAGAATAGAGGAAGCCAAGATTACTTGGTGACTTGACTTGCTGAATAAATGAAGGCAAGAAAGCCAGGATGGTAGCAGAAAGACTCATAAGTTTCAGCGGCTTTATTGCGTACAATCGCTTCCACTTGATAAGAACTGAGGTGGTACACCAGAAATTTGCAACATAATCCTCATATATACCTCTCTCAAACGGAGCCAATCGAGAGATCACCTGACAGTGGAGTTAACATGTTTAGTGAACTGAGCCAATTATGTATAGAGTAAGCTTCATTTTGGTGAATTGACCAGCTCAGTAAGGAGATCACTACATTTTAGTTAAACAAGATTTCTTCAGTATAGACTAGTTTGCTTGAACAACAAAATAACCAGATCACATATGCAGCAATTACCTGCATGGCAGCCTCATAAGAATGTAAATAAGGCCACCAAACAAGAGCAAAAGTTCCCAGTACAACAAAACCAAGTTTCATGATCTCAACAATTGGATACTTCCGCTTCAGGCATTTTCCAAGAAGATGCCCAAAAAAAGCTGGCGCAAAGTACATGCTCATCTGCAAGATATCAAATATGCCCATGATTTATAGGATCACAATTTATTTGCAAAGCTCTATATGAACAGGGAGAGGCGCAGGTTAGTTTTATGGAAGTAGTGCAGGAAACTGTAGTAGATAAAAATCCATGCAAGACTTGTAACTGATTCAGCAGGTTTACTCTATTTCCCATCAAAGTAAGTGGCACAATTATAATGGATTCACTCCCAATTTTCATCTCTATCAGCCCATTATACTGCCAGCTTGAGCTAGTTGGAAATTCAGCTAGTAGCCCTCAAAAGTTGAGTACTAAATGTTGACGTATAATGTGCTGCCTAGTCTCTTCCATCAGATCGGCCTTTTGGTTGCATTGGCTAGGGCATGCACTTCTACATGGTATCGGAGCCAAGAGGTCTTGAGCTCAAGACCCGGCTGGCGCAATTAAATTGCAGCCCACTTTCGGTCCACGTTTAGGCCTGAGGGCCACACGTGAAGGGGAGTGTTGATGTATAATGTGCTGCCTAGTCTCTTCCATCAGATCGGTCTTTTGGTTGCATTGGCTAGGGCATGCACTTCTACACTAAGGATTGTACCAACACTGCATGCACTTTTTGTGACAGCCTACTCTATTTGTATTGCTTTGGGATTGTCTCTTACAGGTCTGCGACTACTGGCATTCACTGTTGATGCTACTGCCACTCGTGATCACTGACTTTGTCATTCATGCTAGCAGCTTTTTCCCCACCCTCCCGGGTCGCACGCGCGTGCGGCTCCGGAGGCTTCCCCAAACCCTAGCCCCCAAGACCTCAGATCCCCTCCCCCGCTGCCGCCGCCGGCGCCGGCGGTGGCGGCCCCGCCCGGCCGGCGAAGGCGGCGGGTGCTGGCTGCGCCCTCTGGACGGCTCCCCTTCGCGCGGAGCGGGACGTCCCTGAGGCGGCCATGATGGTGGTGGACTTTCACGGCGGGGAACGCGGAGTGCGGCGACGCCAACAGATCCAGGGGCGCAGCAGGGTGGCGGAGGTAGGTGGATTCGGCTTTGCTGGGGGCGGCGGCGCGAGCTCAGCCATGGTGGTGGCGGCGCCGAGGAGGCCCTGCCAGGAAGGGATCTTGGTGGGCAGCAGGTGGCCGGCCAGCCGCCGTGTGAGGAGCGCGCGGTGATGCCCCGGTGGAGTTGGCGCAGGAGTGTGGCTGGAGGCACAGGTCAGCTCCATGCTTGTGGCAGTCCCCTGGTGTGGGTGAAGGCCGACAGTGCTGGATCTTGCCCTTGCACGGCTTGGTGGATGCTGCTGCTCCTCGTCTGTGGTTGACGGTGGTGTGGGTCGCGTTCTCTCGGCAGTGAGGGTGGGAGAGGACCACGGCTGCGCAGCCTCGACGGCAATTTGCTGCAGTGGCGGCGGTGCGAGGCATCATGGACGGTACTGTCCAATACCTTGGAGGAGTGGAGTGGCGCGGCATTATGGATGAAAATCTAGTCCGGTTTTGGCCGGGCCGGCGGCGATGGCACCCGTGGGTGTTATTCCCCTCCCTAGAGGCGTCGCTGAGTGTGTCGCCAAGTCCCTCTCTTGCTTGGTATTGGCAGTAGTCTCCGGGCGAAAGCCTTGATTCGGCGTTGAATCGGCACGATGGCGGCGTTCTCGACGTCGTCTCTCTGTTGGGAGCATCGTGCTGGGAGACTTGGAGTTCCTATGTTGCGCTCCTCCGGTGTTCGCCGTTACCCTGATCGTTCTCCCCCCCCCCCCCCCCCCCCCCCGGCGCAATGCACGGTCGTCGACGGTGATTCCAAGACGGTGCCTTTCTTAGGTCGGATCGAGTCCTGCCATCCTCTTGCCACCTCCTCTTGGCTTTATTGGGGATGGTGCGTTGATAAGGGAAGCTTGGAGGGAGCTGCTGTTCTTCGGAGGTGACCGACGTCGGTCGAGACACGGCGAGGTTTTCGGTTTTGGGTAGGCTCTTTTGCGTTGTTGTTGTGTTGTCGTGGGTGGCTGTCCTTGGACTAGCCGGGTGTGGAGTTATGCTACGTTCGTTGTTCGCAGCGAGTGGTAGTGGTCTCGTACTTGATATTCTCTTCTTCTATAAAGCTATGGTACGCAATTTGCGTACTCTCAAGAAAAAGTCATTCATGCTAGCAGTCGCTTGGGTTAAGTTGGTATCCACTATACACCCCAGGAGCTCCCTTTGGGAATCTGTGGGGTTTGCAAAGGCAGAGATCTCTAAGATTTATGACTTACATCATGTTTGTTGACGAAGCTTGAAAGTAGGAAATTAAAGAGTAAATGCAGTTTCACCTCCCTGGAAATAAAACAGATATATTTATCTTTGTTCCAGATAAGAAAGAACCTGCTTATGGTTAATTGCAAGACTGAAGAGAGCAGCAGCAACAAGTTCGTTCCTCGACAGAATACCAGCAATCGCTCCGAGTGTCAGCCCAAGACTGATGCAGTTATACTGAAACAAAAGGGCAATCCGTCATTGTGTAACACACTGGGCAATGCAGTCAAATGCCCTGCTCCAATGCACATACACCACTAGTATAATCCTCACCTGAAAATGGCCGTGGTCGATTAATACTAAACACGGGTTGAGAAGAACCATGGCGAGCAGCCACGTCCACCCCTCACGCCTCTCCCCACTACCGCCAACCCCATCCTTCATGTACGCCCACACGAACCATAGCGCCGCGGGGAAGAACAGAATGAGATCAGACGAGAGTACTGTCCACCGCATAAGCAACTTCCTGCAGGAAACAAACCACAGAGACTTAAAACAGACACACGATTCTGCACACCACGCCATGTACTAAATGTTAGTCCAAAGATGTCCGTACGATTCCTGGGACTCGAACCCGCGAGAGGATCGGAGGGCGACAGCGTCGGGGAGGGAGGCGTTGATGAGGTGAGCGTGGAGCCGGCTCTGGTAGGCGGAGAGGGGCGGGTAGTCGAGGCCCCAGTGGGCGAGGTCGTTGTCGGAGGTGTTGCGGTACCAGTCGGAGGAGGGGAGGTGGAGGGTGAGCTCCATCCAGTGCCGCTGAGCCTCGTAGTCGCCGAATTTGGGTGCTGCGCCCTGACCCGAGTAGGGGCCGACGGAGACAAGCGCGCGGAGGAGGAGGGCAGCGAAGGAGATAAGGAGGGCAGTGGCGAGCGGCGGCGCTGAGGGCTGCCATGGGAGCCGGGCGGCGACCGATGGATCTGGGGCGGAGTTCCGGGATTTCTTCGGCTTCGCCATTGGCGACTTCGCTTCCGGCAGATCTTGGTGTCTGACTTGATTAGTTCCAGGTGGTTTGCCGTAGGCATATGTGAAATCTTATTTTCCTATTCTGAATCGACCTTTAATTCGTATATTGCGAGCTCATAGGTCTATACTGAATTCTGCTGGATATTACCACTTTTTCGATTGATTTAATTTTTAAGTAAATCATATTTTTTTGAAAAAGTTCAGATTTAATAAAAGATTTACCGAAAGTATAAAGCACCTCAAACATAATAAAAATTACATCGAGATCGATGAACCACCGAATGACCATTGTCACCGCCAGAACAAGCCGCCGATGCGCCGTTGTCGCCGCTCCCATATCGGAACCGGCTTGACCTTGTCGATGATAGTCAGGAAGTCTTCGTGCACGTGCCCGTAAAGATCAGCGCCCTGTAGCCGCAGTCGTCGCCTTTGAATTCTTGAATCGATTTGAAGAACCTGGCACCAAATATTACCGTTATGTACGTACGGCAAGAAACCTTAACCTCACCGCCCCAAAGAGCTAGTATGAATCTACGCCAGAGCTCCGTCTAATACGTCCCAACGGACGAACTTAAGAAGGATCAGAGGCCGAAAGACTGACTCAAAGAAGGAGCGCCATCATACGTCCAAACGCCGCCCCTGCGAGAACTAAAACCCTACCTATCTACTAGTGGAAGTCGAGACACTAGGATTCTCCTCCCCACCACCGGCCGCCAGAGCGGCAGCCGGGGGGAGGCAAATCCACGGATTCACCGGAGAAGATCGAGGGAAGGAAGGCTTTCCTAAGTCGCCTTGAGAGAGAGGAAAGATTGTCTTTACTATAGTTTTAAGTAAATCATTAACATGTTATTACCAATATAAATCTCATACAAATATATAAACATGTGAGCACGTATCAAACATAGAACTGACACATCTATGAACATAATATGGGCGTGTTTGGATGCTTTCCACGTTGGTGTACACCTGGCGTGGATGATGCCTGGGTTCTGCCTGGCAGCTGTTTGCTTTATGTCTATGTAGAGAAGATGTGTGTCTGGCTTGGCCGTTCCTGCCATATGATTAGCCTGGCTCAATTAGGAAAAAAATTACAAAGAAAATAGTTAGCCCAGGTAACCTCGTTAGCCTGGTCCAGGTGTCCATTTTCATGCGCCTCGCGCGCTACAGCAGGAGCCTGGAGTTAATTAATGACCGGTAATTGTACGTCTATTCTTTAACAATATTTTAAACAATCAACTCACATCAACCAAGCAAAGACAAGAATAGCAGGCGAGCCTGGCTGGCAAAATTGGCACCTTATTTTCTCAGGCACATTGGCCAGGCCTCTAACCAAATGGCCTCTATATGCGGCTAGCACATGAACGAGCAAATAGAGGATGAACAGATCGTACTCTCCGGTAGGTCAGGCTAAAGCCGCGCACGGGAAGTGGTTGCGGCCTTGTTCGCGTCCTTCTTCTTGGCGGTAGCGGCGGCCATGGCACCGGTGTCGAGCAACTAGTAGAAGTCGAGGACGGAGATGAAAACGGGCCGAGACGCTCCCCAAAAACCTTATTGCGCTTCTCCCGGTGCAGGATTGCAAAGGATAGGGTTCCGGAGGCCTGCTCTCTCAAACGGTCGTGCACACAATCGACGGGATGGTATCGCCGGAAGCAGCAACAATTAGTGGAATAGTAGATGATGGCTAGGGTTATGCGCGAGAGGAACTGACTGTATCGGCGGGGGTTGCCAAGTGAGTCGTGGGCCTAGGCTTAGGCCCACGAATGAGCCGGCAAACAGCTCGGGATCCAACGTCATGGACAGTGACACATCTATTAGCAACTCGTAATTAATCTCTGATTAATTAACCATTCCCGACGGCAAAAATAAAATGCAAAGTATTACATAGGACTGAGCTCGGCTCAGCTCATTCATGAAACACGATATGCGCGGGGGAGGGGAGGCGTTGTGAGGTGGGCGGCGGAGGAGGAGCGCAAGTGTACCATTCATCTTCTCAAGCTCCAATAGCATGTAAAAGAGAAACCCTTATAAAGGGATCTCAGCTCTCCTCTACTTGTGAGGTGGTACGAAACATTCCACTGTGTCATGCACTTACATGAGCCTTGGAGATTAATCAGGAATTATTATTGTTATATGTGCCCAAGGCCCATCTATAATTCAACAATCCTCCACAGTTCTCGAGGCACATTAGTATGTCCTTTGCTCCAAACAATGTTTTGATACGAGAATTTCCAGTGAAGACCGGTTAAGGTTGAACATCCATCTAGAGCAAATAATTAGACTTCTTCACAACTAAACAAAAGGACTATACCTTGAACTGTGGGTTTGATGTTCAGAAGTTTCATCCATTGTCATACTGGTACTAGGCTACTGAAAGCTAACCCTGCGGGTGGAGCATATTAGTCATACTCCTGCCCGTCCATGAGCTTCCTAGAAATTGTCGTATCTCATAGACTAGGGGTGGAATTCGAGTCGAGTTGAGCCAACTTGGTTTGGCCCGTTAACATAACAAGTTATCTCAGCTTGACTCATTAACACAACGAGTTATCTCGGCTCGACTCATTAACATAATGAGCTCGAATCCAAACTCGGCACGACTCGTGGAGTTAGCCGTTAAGCTTGTTATAGACGTGTGCTACTTCTTGAGCTTGCATTGATTTTTCCCTTGAAGAGAAAAGGGTGATGCAGCAAAGTAGAGATAAGTATTTTCCTCAGTTAAGAACCAAGGTATCAATCCAGTAGGAGGCACAAGCAAGTCCCCAATATATGCACCTGCAAAAACTAACAAACACTTGCACACAACGCGGAAAAGGGGTTGTCAATCCCTTCACGGTCACTTGCAAGAGTGAGATCTAATGAGATAGATATAAAAGATAAGTAAATAAAAAAAAGTAAATATAAATAAATTGCAGCAAGATATTTTTGGATTTTTAGTTTTATAGATCTGAAAATAATATGGTGGAAAATAGACCCAGGGGCCATAGGTTTCACTAGAGGCTTCTCTCTCGAAGAAAGCTTACGGTGGGTAAACAAATTACTGTTGAGCAATTGATAGAAAAGCGAAAAGTTATGACGATATCTAAGGAAATGATCATGAATATAGGCATCACGTCTGTGATAAGTAGACCGACTCCTGCCTGCATCTACTACTATTACTCCACACATCGACCGGCTCCTGCCTGCATCTAGAGTATTAAGTTCATAAGAACAGAGTAACGCCTTAAGCAAGATGACATGATGTAGAGGGATAAACTCAAGCAATATGGTATAAACCCTATCCTTTTATCCTTAATGGCAACAATACAATACGTGCCTCGCTGTCCCTTCTGTCACTAGAAGAGGACACCACAAGATTGAACACATCACAAAGCACTTCTCCCATTGCAAGAAAAACCAATCTAGTAGGCCAAACCAAATCGATAATTTGGAACAGAGGGAGTAGATCGAAGAGTATTACTAAGCTATCTCATTCATGCATAAGAGAGTTCAGAAAAGACTCAAATAATATTCATAGATAATCTGATCATAAATCCACAATTCATCGGATCTCAACCTGAAGGAAATATGCCCTAGAGGCAATAATAAAGTTGTTATTTATATTTCCTTATATCATGATAAATGTTTATTATTCATGCTAGAATTGTATTAACCGGAAACTTAGTACATGTGTGAATACATAGACAAACAGAGTGTCACTAGTATGCCTCTACTTGACTAGCTCGTTAATCAAAGATGGTTAAATTTCCTAGCCATAGACATGAATTGTCATTCGATGAACGGGATCACATCATTAGAGAATGATGTGATTGACTTGACTCATCCGTTAGCTTAGCACTATGATCGTTTAGTTTATTGCTATTGCTTTCTTCATGACTTATATATGTTCCTATGACTATGAGATTATGCAACTCCCGAATACCGATGGTGTTTGCTGAGTTGGCATAGATCGAGATTAGGATTTGTCACTCCGATTGTCGGAGAGGTATCTTTGGGCCCTCTCGGTAATGCACATCACTATAAGCCTTGCAAGCAATGTAACTAATGAGTTAGTTACAGGATGATGCATTACGGAACGAGTAAAGAGACTTGCCGGTAATGAGATTGAACTAGGTATGTTGATACTGACGATCGAATCTCGGGCAAGTAACATACCGATGACAAAGGGAACAACGTATGTTGTTATGCGGTTTGACCGATAAAGATCTTCGTAGAATATGTAGGAGCCAATATGAGCATCCAGGTTCCGCTATTGGTTATTGACCAGAGATGAGTCTCGGCCATGTTTACATAGTTCTCGGACCCGTAGGGTCAGCACGCTTAACGTTCGATGACGATCAGTATTATGAGTTTATGTGTTTTGATGTACCGAAGGTATTTCGGAGTCCCGGATGAGATCACGGACATGACGAGGAGTCTCGAAATGGTCGAGACATAAAGATTGATATATTGGATGACTATATTCGAACACCGGAATGGTTCCAAGGTGTATCGAGTATTTACCGGAGTACCAGGGGGTTACCGGAACCCCCCGGGGGGTTATTGGGCCTCATGGGCCTAGTAGTGGAAGAGAGGAGGAAGGCCAAGAGGTGGCGCCCCCCTAGCCCAAACCGAATTGGACTAGGGGGCTGCCCCCCTTTCCTTCTCTCCTCCCTCTCCTTCCCCCTTCTCCTAGTTGGAATAGGAAAGGGGGGGGCCGAATCCTACTTGGAGTAGGATTGCCCCCCTTGGCGCGCCTCCTCCCCTTGGCCGGCCTCCTCCTCCCTCCCCCTTTATATACGTGGGAGGGGGCACCCCAAGGGCACACCAAAGTTTCTCTTAGCCGTGTGCGGTGCCCCCCTCCACAGAAACACACCTCGGTCATATCGTTGCAGTGCTTAGGCGAAGCCTTGCGCCGGTAACTTCATCATCACCGTCACCACACCGTCGTGCTGACGAAACTCTCCCTCGGCCTCAGCTGGATCAAGAGTACGAGGGACGTCATCGAGCTGTACGTGTGCAGATCGCGGAGGTGCCGTGCGTTCGGTGCTTGATTGGTTCGATCGCGAAGACGTTCGACTACATCAACCGCGTTACTTAATGCTTCCGCTTTCAGTCTATGAGGGTACGTGGACACACTCTCCCCGCTCGTTGCTATGCTTCTCCTAGATAGATCTTGTGTGATCGTAGGATTTTTTTTTGAAATACTACGTTCCCCAACAGTGGCATCCGAGCCAGGTCTATGCGTAGATGTTATATGCACGAGTAGAACACAAAGAGTTGTGGGCGATAATAGTCATACTGCTTACCAGCATGTCATACTTTGATTCGGCGGTATTGTTGGATGAAGCGGCCCAGACCGACATTACATGACCGCGTTCAAGAGACTAGTTCTACCGCCGTGCTTCGCACACAGGTGGCTAGTGGGTGTTTGTTTCTCCAACTTTAGTTGAATCGAGTGTGACTACGCCCAGTCCTTGTTGAAGGTTAAAACAGCAAACTTGACGAAAAATCATTGTGGTTTTTGATGCGTAGGTAAGAACGGTTCTTGCTAGAAGCCCGTAGCAGCCACGTAAAACTTGCAATAACAAAGTAGAGGACGTCTAACTTGTTTTTGCAGGGCTTGCTGTGATGTGATATGGTCAAGACGTGATGATATATAATTTGTTGTATGAGATGATCATGTTTTGTAACAGTTATCGGCAACTGGCAGGAGCCATATGGTTGTCGCTTTATTGTATGAAACGCAATCGCCATGCAATTGCTTTACTTTATCACTAAGCGGTAGCGATAGTCGTAGAAGCAATAGTTGGCGAGACGACAACGATGCTTCGATGGAGATCAAGGTGTCAAGCCAGTGACGATGGTGATCATGACGATGCTTTGGAGATGGAGATCAAAGGCACAAGATGATGATGGCCATATCATATCACTTATATTGATTGCATGTGATGTTTATCCTTTATGCATCTTATTTTTCTTAGTACGGCGGTAGCATTATAAGATGATATCTCACTAAATTTCAAGGTACAAGTGTTCTCCCTGAGTATGCACCGTTGCTACAGTTCGTCGTGCCGAGACACCACGTGATGAACGGGTGTGATAAGCTCTACGTTCACATACAAAGGGTGCAAGCCAGTTTTGCACATGCAGAGTACTCGGGTTAAACTTGACGAGCCTAGCATATGCATATATGGCCTCGGAACACTAAGACCGAAAGGTCGCGCGTGAACCATATAGTAGATATGATCAACATAGTGATGTTCACCATTGAAAACTACTCCATCTCACGTGATGATCGGACATAGTTTAGTTGATATGGATCACGTGATCACTTAGATGATTAGAGGGATGTCTATCTAAGTGGGAGTTCTTAAGTAATATGATTAATTGAACTTTAATTTATCATGAACTTAGTACCTGATAGTATTTTGCATGTCTATGTTGTTGTAGATAAATGGCCCGTGCTACTGTTCTGTTGAATTTTAATGCGTTCCTAGAGAAAGCTAAGTTGAAAGATGATGGTAGCAACTACACGGACTGGGTCCGTAACTTGAGGATTATCCTCATTGTTGCACGGAAGAATTACGTCCTGGAAGCACCGCTAGGTGCCAAACCCGCTGCAGGAGCAACACCAGATGTTATGAACACCTGGCAGAGCAAGCTGATGACTACTCAATAGTTCAGTGTGCCATGCTTTACGGCTTAGAACCAGGACTTCAACGATGTTTTGAACGTCATGGAGCATATGAGATGTTCCAAGAGTTGAAGTTAATATTTCAAGCAAATGCCCGGATTGAGAGATATGAAGTCTCCAATAAGTTCTACAGCTGCAAAATGGAGGAGAATAGTTCTGTCAGTGAGAATATACTCAGAATGTCTGGGTACCACAATCACTTGACTCAGCTGGGAGTTAATCTTCCGGTTGATAGTGTCATTGACAGAGTTCTTCAATCACTGCCACCAAGATACAAGAGCTTCGTGATGAACTATAATATGCAAGGGATGGATAAGACGATTCCCGAGCTCTTCGCAATGCTAAAGGCTGCGGAGGTAGAAATCAAGAAGGAGCATCAAGTGTTGATGGTCAACAAGACCACTAGTTTCAAGAAAAAGGGTAAAGGGAAGAAGGGGAACTTCAAGAAGAACGGCAAGCAACATGCTGCTTAAGTGAAGAAGCCCAAGTCTGGACCTAAGCCTGAAACTGAGTGCTTCTACTGCAAAGGGACTGGTCACTGGAAGCGGAACTGCCCCAAGTATTTGGCGGAAAAGAAGGATGGTAAGTGAAAGGTATATTTGATATACATGCTATTGATGTGTACCTTACTAATGCTCGCAGTAGCGCCTGGGTATTTGATACTGGTTCTGTTGCTAATATTTGCAACTCGAAACAGGGGCTATGGATTAAGCGAAGATTGGCTAAGGATGAGGTGACGATGCATGTGGGAAATTGTTCCAAAGTCGATGTGATCGCCCACGACACGCTACCTCTACATCTACCTTCGGGATTAGTTTTATACGTGAATAATTGTTATTTGGTGCTAGCGTTAAGCATGAACATTCTATCTAGATCTTGTTTGATGCGAGACAGTTATTCATTTAAATCAGAGAATAATGGTTGTTCTATTTATATGAGTAATATCTTTTATGGTCATGCACCCTTGATGAGTGGTCTATTTTTACTAAATCTTGATAGTAGTGATACACATATTCATAGTATTGAAGCCAAAAGATATAAGTTTAATAATGATAGTGCAACTTATTTGTGGCACTGCCGTTTAGGTCATATTGGTGTAAAGCGCATAAAGAAACTCCATGCTGATGGGCTTTTGGAATCACTTGATTATGAATCACTTGATGCTTGCAAACCATGCCTCATGGGCAAGATGACTAAGACTCCGTTCTCCGGAACAATGGAGCGAGCAACAGACTTGTTGGAAATAATACATACTGATGTATGTGGTCCGATGAGTGTTGATGCTTGCGGCGGGTATCGTTATTTTCTGACCTTCACGGATGATTTAAGTAGATATGGGTATATCTACTTGATGAAACATAAGTCTGAAACATTTGAAAAGTTCAAAGAATTTCAGAGTGAAGTGGAAAGTCATCGTAACAAGAAAATAAAGTTTCTACGATCTGATCGTGGAGGAGAATATTTGAGTTATGAGTTTGGTCTTCATTTGAAACAATGCGCAATAGTTTCGCAACTCACGCCACCCGGAACACCAGAGCGTAATGGTGTGTCCAAACGTCGTAATCCTACTTTATTAGATATGGTGCGATCTATGATGTCTCTTACTGATTTACCGCTATCGTTTTGGGGTTATGCTTTAGAGACGGCCGCATTCACGTTAAATAGGGCACCATCTAAATCCGTTGAGACGACACCATATGAACTATCGTTTGGCAAGAAACCCAAGTTGTCGTTTCTTAAAGTTTGGGGCTGCGATGCTTATGTGAAAAAGCTTCAACCTGATAAGCTCGAACCCAGATCGGAGAAATGTGTCTTCATAGGATATCCAAAGGAGACTGTTGGGTACACCTTCTATCACAGATCCGAAGGCAAGATATTCGTTGCTAAGAATGGATCCTTTCTAGAGAAGGAGTTTCTCTCGAAAGAAGTGAGTGGGAGGAAAGTAGAACTTGATGAGGTAACTATACCTGCTCCCTTATTGGAAAGTAGTTCATCACAGAAATCAGTTCCAGTGATTCCTACACCAGTAAGTGAGGAAGCTAATGATGATGATCATGAAACTTCTGATCAAGTTACTACCAAACCTCGTAGGTCAACCAGAGTAAGATCCGCACCAGAGTGGTACGGTAATCCTGTTCTGGAGGTCATGTTACTTGACCATGGTGAACCTACAAACTATGAGGAAGCGATGATTAGCCCAGATTCCGCTAAATGGCTTGAGGCCATGAAATCTGAGATGGGATCCATGTATGAGAGCAAAGTGTGGACTTTGGTTGACTTGCCCGATGATCGGCAAGCCATAGAGAATAAATGGATCTTCAAGAAGAAGACTGACGCTGACGGTAATATTACTGTCTACAAATCTCGACTTGTTGCGAAAGGTTTTCGACAAGTTCAAGGAGTTGACTACAATGAGACATTCTCACCCGTAGCGATGCTTAAGTTCGTCCGAATCATGTTAGCAATTGCCGCATTTTATGATTATGAAATTTGACAAATGGATGTCAAAACTGCATTCCTTAATGGATATCTTAAAGAAGAGTTGTATACACTACAAAAAAAGACACATCCATGACATTTTGGGCCGAACGAATTTTTTTCCCTGTCATACTTATGACACTTCTATGACGATAATTGTGACAAAACCCGGTATCATCATAGATGTGGTGGGATCCTACTTCTATGACAGAAAATCATGACAGAAATGGGCTTTTCGTCCTGGGCGGGTCGGAGACGTAGCTGCATGACATTCTTTGGGCCGTCCATGATGGAAAAAACCATGGTACAAGCGAGGGCGAGAAAAATATCGGGGAGTTCCCGGTTATGGTGGGTGGTCGGGGGCCAAGCGATGCGCGTTTCTCTCGTACGTACGCGCGTGTGTGCGAGGCGTTGCGCTCTAACTGAACCCGAGCGAGGCGTTGGGCTCTAACTGAACCCGAGTGATTGCACTGCAGGCTACGCGTTACTGAACCCGAGCGATCGATCGATGGCTGTTAACTGAACCCGATCAAGCGATTCCTTCGCTACTGCTGCTAACTGAAGCCGATCGATCCTGCCTCTGGATGAACAGTGAGCATTGTTGGGGAGGTTTGGATGAACAGTTCCCGGTGGGGGTTGGATGAGCAGGAACCCGTGGTAGTAGAGGCCGTTGCCGCTGGATGAACAGTACCCCGATCGATCGAGCCGGTGGATGAACAGGACCCCGTGGAGGGCTGGATGAACAGGAACCCGTGGAGGGCTGGTTGAACAGTAGCTAGTGGAGGGCTGGTTGAACAGTAGCCGGTGGAGGGCTGGATGAATAGTAGCCCGTGGAGTGGTGGTTGAACAGGACCCTCGTGGAGAGGGCTGGTTGAACAGTAGCCGGTGAAGGAGCGCGCGGTGGAGGCTGGATGAACAGGAGCCTGTGGATGAACAGTCGCAGGTGGAGGCTGGAGGAGGTCGACGGCGGATGAACAGTAGCCCGTGGAGGCTTGAGGAGGTCGACGGTGGAGATGAACAGTATCCCGTGGAGTCCCGTTTTGCGGTACACCACACCCCTCCCGATGAACAGGACCCCCGTTTCGACCGTAGCACTCCAACACAAGTCCGTTTCCTCCATTTTGCGGTACGCCACACCCCTCCCGGTCAACAGGACCCATTTCGACCGTAGGAGGTCCAACAGAAGTCCGTTTCCTCCGTTTTGCGGTACGCCAGACCCCTCCCGATGAACGGAATCTCGTTTCGACCATGGCCGGTCGAACACCAGGCCATTTCCTTCGTTCTGCGGTACGCCAGGCCTCATTTCCATCGGCTGTTCCGTCCAAGCCGGTTGGCTCCCGATGAACACAATGACGCATTCCGTTTCGACCCAGGCGGTTGGCTCCCCATGAACACGACGACGATGCAGTTTCTCCGTTTCGACCCAGCCATGTACACGAGCCCTGGCCGTACGTATGCGTGAGTAGGCATTCGAGACCCCGCCCGTATGTACGTACGTGGTCGTATTTACTTTCTTGCACCCTGGCCGCTGTACGTACGTGTACATGCTACGTGTGCGCCTCTACTACCACACGTGCGCGCCTCTACATCGACCAGTATGTATGTACTCGTTCGCGACCGGAATGACATCACTACGTACACTTCGACTAGGTGGGTCTCGACTGTCAGGCACTTCCTTGCGTGCGAAGATGTAGCTGGTGGATCCCAGCAGTCAGGGGGGAAACGTTTTTTTCATGAAATACGGTGGCCCGTCTGGTGGGTCCCTGCTGTTAGGTGGAGGAATAATTTTTTTGCGCATAATAAGGAGGCACTTCCTTGCTACGGCCGTGGACCCAACTGTCAGCCTCTCCACGTACAGTACTCTTCCGATGGAAGTCATTCCTTGACCACATTGACCACACCGCACCGAGAGCACCAGGGCGGTGGACGGCGAGGCCTAGGAAGGGGACGGCGCGGGGCCGGGGAAGACGCGGCAGTGGATGCCCACGCGGAGAGGAGTACGAGGGTTCACTGGTTCGGCTGCGGTGTGAGGCTGCCGTCGCCGCAGGGCCTGGCCAGCGGTGGGAGTAGTAGGGGGCGGGGAGGCTTCCGCGGTAGCACAGCCGGCCACGGGAGGCAGGAGCAGGTGGCCTCGCCGGCGCTGGTTTGGGCCGCTGGTGGAAGAAGAGCAGCGATTGAAGAAGCAGCAGGACCGTTCGATTCAAATCCAATGGTCACTGCTGCTAGAATCATTTGTTGACTAAGTTGACAAGCCCTGCGTACGCGTCAACTTAGTAGACCCACAGGTCAGCCTCCCAACCGGTGCGCCCCAGATGTTAGTGGGAGGAATCATTTTTTTCGCGTAATAAGGAGGCAGTTGATTGCGTGCGGCCAGGCCAGCGGAGGGAGTAGGGTGGGCCGGTGAAGCCTGCGCATCATCACAGCGGGCCACAAGAGGTGGGAGCAGGCAGTCCCGCCGACGCTAGTTTAGGCGGCTGGAGCAGGAAGACCAGAGATTGAAGAAGCCCGTCGGCCGTTGGATGGACATCCAACAGTCACTGCTGCTAGAATCGTGTGTTGACTGACAAAGCCTTGCGTAAACAAGTCAGCCTCGAAATCTATGGCGTGTACAACCCATTTGCTATTATTTTTTATAATTTTTACTCATTTTCTAATTCATATGGAATTTATTGCAGCCCATTTTCCATTTTTAGAATTGCTACCCATTTTCTGGTCAGTACCAGGGTTAAAAAATTGAACTAAATATGTGCGAAATTTTGAAAATTCGCAAATTTTTGCTGGGGAACAAAATATTCTTAATCCAAAAAATAGTAGCCATACTAAAACAAATTTAAAAATAAATTAGTACTATGTCATGTTAAATCCAATGAAATATAAAATATCAGTGAAGAACAAAAACAAAAAAGGAAACTGATTTCCCATTTGCTATAATGTTTTTGGAATTTTCAACCCCTTTGATATTACTTTTAACAGACACTGACCATACTCTTTGGCCAGGCCGGAATGCATCCCTCCTCGTCTTGAAAGATTTGCAGCCCAGTAAGTCGGAGAAAACAAATAGGCCTAGCTTGGGTATTCTTCAAAAATAAATATTGGGCTACCTATTTTCGCAAAGAAAAAACTGCTGGGCTGGTCATGTTGTTAGACGGGCCGCAGAGACCGCACTACCCAGTTTATAGCCTGCTCCTCCAAATTACTACTCAAAAAATAAGTTGTGCAATTCTATCATTAATTGACTATACGTTGAAAATGATGTGGGTCCCAGATATCAGCAGGGTGGATTAGAGTACAAAAACGAGGGGTGCATCTGAGTAGTAAAAGAGGCGCTTGCTTGTGTTCGGGAGTGGACCTGGTGGGTCCATACTGTCATACTCACAACTACAGTCCTCTCCCGATTCACTATGTTGACAGGGCCGGACGGCGGCGCCGCAGTGAGCGCACCAAGGCGGAGGATTTAGTGTTGTCGCCAATGTGTTGGGCTGGGTTGGACATTCTTATTGAAAAATAAAAATGGACCAGAACTATTTACGACATTGACTACGATTTGCATGGGTCCGCTGGTTGCAGGAAGAAAATGGTGGGAGAAAGAAGACTGGTCGCTATCTTTGCCTAAGAATAATATCGACTGAATGTAACGACACTATCATAGGAAATAATATCCTCCTGTTAAATCGTGAATTTAAAGAACTGGTGCATGAGCATTTAGCTTTATTTATTTATTTACTTATTTATGTTTAGGGGAACATGAGCATGTACCTGGGCCGGATTCATGTGAGAGCCTCCCTTCCAGTTAATTATGGGCTCCTCTATTGGGCCTTCATCAGTGGGCTGCATGTTATCAACAAGTGGAAAATGTGTTCCGTACAAAAAATAGTATGCGTTACGCACGGTACGGGGCACTAAAGGATCGGACCGTGCAACGACTTCCAAAACATTGTGTTTGTCGTTCTAACAACACATTAATTCAACCAACAGACGAAATATACTACTAACTGTACATTGAAAATAGCAGCAGCAGCAACCAGGGCTGGGGGTGCAACAGAAGCAGTAAGCAGGCCAAAAGAGTAAAGACGCAGCTCTCTCTTCCAAATCAAACATCAGCCATCATTACAAAAGGGCTACCAAAAAAGAACAAGTGTATGCATCAAACTAAATAAACATCCTACTACACTAAGTGTACGCATCTAACTAACTAGCTCAGTTAGACGTTACTATTTATTAAGCTGTAGAGATTGGCTGACGGCTTGAACCAGATGGGTGCCTGACGGGGGAAACTCCAGCCAGCAGGTCAAAGTCTGATACTTGCGACCCTCTCTCCTACTTTGGGCTGCAGAGCATGGCGGCACATATCAGGGTATGGTGCATGCAGAGACGCATGGTATGCTGTGTACACACAGTTTTGCCTGATGAACGAAACGGCGCTGCCATCATGATCCTTGCCGTCGGTTATCTCCTAGTTAATCAGATAATTCAGTCCGAGAAATAGAGAGCGTGTACCAAGGCTACTTACCAGCCTCCAGTCAAAAATTCCTGAAGGCCAAGAGAAGCTGGAATCCTGCTCAAAGACCTTGCAGTGACTGTGATTGTATTCCGCGAAACAACACGTCCGGTACGTGCGAACGATCATCAATCGTTCGCCGTTGTCTGATCGAGCCAGGAACCACCTGCAACTGCCATGCCGCTTTTCTTTGAAAGGTTCTGGGATTAGGAAGGGTAGGGACACCAAGCGGCCTACAACATCATATCAAGTTGGAGTCAAATAAAAAGGGCTCTTAATGTAGTCAATCTTAAGAACAACATGTTATGAGCATGAATTTTTTTCCAGTAAATGTTGACAGTAATATAAGCAAGCCATCATGATATCATAGGAAAGTAACATACTGCTGTAACAGTCGTTTGTAGCGATGACTAGAGTAGGCTAGCAATACGTCCAGCCATAGAAGGAGTCGACAACGTAAATGAAGCCCTTGTGTTCAATGGCATCAGAGAACCATGGAGGATGTATGATCCTGCGATGGACGTGCAGATTTATCCACTTACCGCAGTGACCTATCAGATAGGCGAGACCGCGGTTGAAGAACGCAATTAGCCTGAAGTCTTTATAATTCGCAGATCTTGTGGGCACTTGGCAGATTACAACCTTGAGCAAATCAAACTTGGTATCATGTTGGCTACTGTAAGATTCCAAGTATTCTGGGCCGCCGTGCCAAAGCAGTGCAGTGTTAATCGAAGGAAGGGGGATCAATCGCCGGGTGTAGACCTCCACGAGCATCAGCTGCCGCGACCGTCGACGAGCACCATCCAAGACGTGTTCATGTCGACCCATTACATACCGTTAATGTAGTTGAGCGTGACGGGGATCGGATCGCAGTCAAGGGGGTTGATGCTCGCCACCCTACGATCATTATGCTGTGTGACATGCCATTTCTGAAGATCAGGCGGCATCAGCAAGCAAGGAGCTGGCTTAAAAAGCTCCGGCCTGAGGGCTTTGAGTAAACGGTACAACCCCGACGAGCACGCGATGAGCGGCATGGTACTGAGATTGTCCACACGCGAAACAATGAGCTTGATTACCTCTGTGGGGAGCGAATTCCAGCCACTCTTTCGGCAGATGCTGCTCGGTTCTGCCATTGTTAGTGCTTGGGTTTCGGACGAGGGGGAGGCGCCTTAGCGGGCATGGAAGATTGGACGAGATTATGTGCGGACAAAGATGGAGAAGCGAATATGTGCTGCGGGAAGTGGACAGGTGATGATGACTACAACACGCCGCTTGACTTACGAGACACATACCAGCAGCGTAGGGTCATATCAATGCCAGACAACTTGCTTGAGTGATCACAGTACTGGTACTCCCTACAGTACCTACTACTATGCCCTAACTTGCTTGAGTAGAGTAGCAGTGGAGTAGGACTGGAGGAGTAGTATATTCTAATCTAAAATAGTTACAAAGTTCAATGCCCGAGCGTGGAACAACTACGAACCGCCATCGGTGCTAACTCCAATCCCTAGCAAACGTTCGCTGGGAGACATGGCAGTTGCAAACGCCCGCGACGCAGTTACAGTACGTGTGTAAGGGTGGCGGTTTTGTCAAATACTATGGCTTAAAAACAGGCCACCGTCGGATGGAAATCTGATGGTTACGTGGGATTTGCCAGGATTGAGCTCGTGGCAAACAATCGCTAGATATCATCACTAAAAAAAAGGTTAAAACACCCGGGGCTATAACTTGCACTAGCTGACCACTAACAATGATACTAACATAGTTGTAAAATGGTCAAAGACTGTGTCTACGTGGCATTTTTTACAAAACACCAATTGTGATTGACCCATGCAGGAGTAATCCCATGTGTAAAAACTAATGATATCCTGAGAATTTTATCAAAAAATGGTATGTCGACCATTTCATCGAAAAAATGATATCTCGAGAAAGATGATAGATAAGGTGAGGAGGAGTGGGGCATGGTGGTGACTGGTGGTCGGACTGGGCGGAGGCATGGGGATGGACGGCGCCGGTAGCGGCCACCATGCCAGATTGTTCCAGAGACTTCCTTTTTTTAATTTCTCAGCAATGAGGTTGTGGGAGATAAGGATGAACGAGGCAAGGCCTTATCTGTAAATGTGGAGAGAGGTGCAGGTATCTTTTGTAAAATTGTCATTGTTTGCTTTCTATCCGTCAGATATAGATCAGACAGTCTATATTATAATATGGCAGGCACACCATCATCACCAACTAGGTTTTTTCTCTACTCCTACTCCTATAAAAGACTCAGTTGGTGATGATGGTGTGTCTGCCATCCGCCATTTCTGACCATTAGATTTGCATCTAATGGCTGTGATGTAAGTTGTGGCCTTTTGCAACAATTCCCACTTCTCTGCTCTAGTTTACACAAAACCCCTTAGTATCTTGAAACCAACCACATTCCTCCCTTACTTCATCAAAACAGCCCAAAGAATATATTTGGAGTGAAACATAAGATATTTTTAGTGATACGTATATCAAAACTAAACCGTCCCCTACAGCCACTCTCGTTTCATGGATGGCCTGGTCGATGCCTCCAAGGAGCCCTTCGTCTACTGCTATGAGTGACCGGTGCCGTTTTGGGGCTCGCCGACGGACCTCGTGCGTCACCTCACGCAGGCGTCCGTCTATCACTACTGGCCCGCGGCGAAGAACATCAAGTACGAGACGTGCTACCCGTTCACCGTGTCGGAGTCGCTGGAGGAGGACGGCGGCGTCTTCCTCTTGATCTTGGGCACCGGCGAGGCTAGCGCAGGCCGCCGCCCCGTCTCTGTAGTGTGCGTCAGGGGCGACGCCGCTGACGCTGACACTGACACGAGGTCGATGTACGGGTGCGTGCTCACTATTACTACCCCTCAGAGGTACGTGGGCGGCGACACTGGCTACGTCAAGCTGACTAGGACTGTGCCGAGCTGGGACCTTCCCGCCGATGTGGACATGGAAGACGCATGGCATGATTTGACCCCCAACAATGTGCACGGGGACTCCAAGGAGGTTCACCTGGACATATGCATTACCAAGTTAAATGTTGATCATTAGTCTTCGCTCAATGTAATCCGCTGTCTAAGCATGTGGAGACTTCCATGCATGATCTTGCTCTATTGGAGTATCACGCATGAATAAAAGTGTATCCATTTATGGTTTAGTCTAGAATCTTCCATGTATGAAATTTTTACTACAGTACTGGTGAAAGACTTATGATGAACCATTTCTTACATCTCCTCTGCCCCCTTCCAAGTCATCCTGATTTAATCCCTCCGTCTAGGTGTATAAGGGCATGGTTAATACTTAATAGTATGGCCAACTTTTGACTATAAGAAACTGCCATGTCATCTGTAGCCAACATGTATAACAATCGATACTCAAAAACTAATTCTTAAAGATCATTTCTTGCAAAGCACAATAAGTGTTATTTCTTCACAAGTTTTGGATGCAGGTTGAACGGTTGAACGTTTTTGTTTGCAAAAGATACTTTTTTATCTATTTCACCCGGATGTTTGTGAGCTCTAGAGATGAAATAATATCCGAAGAAACCTATCGATACCCGTTACACATGAGATGACCCCCACATCCCTTGTCAAAATAAACAACTCCCCGATCAATGCATTTCACTGTTCCGTGCAACACACGGGCACCTTACCATAGATTAGTACGACCAAAAATTGAACTAACAATATATATAGTACGATAAATGCTGATGCATGTCACCTAAAATTATATCATTGAAAACTATGTTCAAATACGAATCCAACGATATAGTTTTTGTTGACATGCACTAACATTTTGTCAGTTAAATCTTCAGTCAAATTCAATGGGGGACTAATAAACCACGACCGATGTAGTACTAGTGTAGAGGGCGGCACTGCACGCGAGTCTCACCCCGCTCGTGGCGCGGCAGTAAAGCCGTCATATCACAAAACCGAACCACTCCCAGTAATAAGTGGCCTGGTAAAATAAACGGACAAGCAACCATCACATACCTCCGTCTTTTTTGCATTTCATCTCTCTGCATTTACTTTCTCCGGTTCATCTTGCACACTCGATCCCTAGCTACTACTCCTAGTATCCCTAGCTACTACTCCTAGGGCCAGTTCTTTTGGCGGCTTAAAAAATAAGTCGTCTCTTCCCCGGCTTTCCCATAAGACTAGTCACAGTGGAGAGTAACATTAAGGCCCTGTTTGGTTCATAAGTCCTAGGACTTTTTCTAGTCCCAACTAAGAAGTCCCTCCCTGTTTGTTTCCAGGGACTAAAAAGTCCCTAGTCCCTCCCTGGAGGTTATTAAGGGCCTGTTTGGTTGGAGACTAGTGTGGCCAAGCCAAAGTGTGGCTAGCCACACAAGTATAGCAAGCCACACAAGTGTGGCTGAGAAATTGGATGCCAAACTTTGGCAAAAGTTGGCAAAAAAATAGTCTCTATGACAAGTGGGCCATAGGTGCAATAAAGTGTGGCAAGCCAAAGTGTGGCAAAAACCAAACACATGCCAATTAAAATGTAGCTGCCAAATTTTGGCTTGGCAAACTGTGGCCGGGAACCAAACAGCCCCTAAATGACCATGTTGCCCCTAGTATACAGAAAAATAACAACCAAACAACACCATGGGCCGGCGGAAACAAACACCCCCTAAGGCGCCTCACTCATTTATTTGGGCCTCTAAACTACTACTAGTACCTCCGTCCTGGTTTATTCGTCACCAATGTAATTTGTGCTAAATTTTGACCAAAGATTTAACTGATAAAATGTTAGTGCATGTGACGTGCACTAACATTTCATTAGTTAAATTTATGATCAAAATTTGACACAGATTACAATGGGGACCAATAAACCAAGATGGAGGTAGTAGTTATGGGATTACTAATCTAGAAGCCTAAAAGAACTGGCCCCTGGTACTCCTACCAGTAGTAGTACTCAAGTTGGAATTCCAATTGCACGGCACAACTTGTTAGGCAAAAAATTCGATACAGGGTGTAGGAAGCAGTTTGGGAATTTGCATGCCTTTCCGACCAGTGAGATACTCCGTACAAAGTATGACGGAGAAATAACCACGGAGAAGGAAGCTAAAAGTAAACAATCAAACAAGCATTTTTGCATTTGTTTTGCATTGAATCGTTTCACAAGCTTGACTAGTGTTGTTTTTCTACTTTTACAAAAACCGCATCGTAATGTTAAAACGTGCATTTGCACGTACATAAGTAATAGTAGTACTCCCTCTGCCTAGGTGTATAAGTCTTCCCTCCTTCTTGGTCACGGTGCACAACCAAAGATGACTTATTCACCTGGACGGAGGGAGTAGCACAGTTTGCAAGCATATATAGAGAGAGACGTGTAGTGCGATAGTATATAGGAGTAGTAAAGTTTGTCCTATATGCACGTACTTACAAAATGCGTACGGATACACAAGGTTTACATACTTAATTAAGGATGCTAATAATTCTTGAACGTTCGGGATTTATCATTTGCATCCCAAAACTAATGAGATCGCCTTACGGAACTAAATTATACTCCTACTAAAAGCCACGACGGTCGCAGGAGCGCTTGCGGCGCGCCACGAGTGCCCTGGTGCGCGGCCGTTTCCCAGCGCGCCGACACAACGCCTCTTCCTCAGCCTCGCAACTCGCGAGGTGCTGATTGGCGGCTTGCCGGCGGGCGAGCGCGATCTCACTGGTGTGGTGATCTGGCGCCAACAGGTACTCCTCGTTGGAAGCGTGCACCCCGTCCACGTACTGCCAAGCGTTGATGAGGCACTTGGGCCCGACTGCACTCAGGGCTTTGGCACGGGCGTCCTCCGCCACCCTCACGGCCCTCGCACGAGCCTTCTGCCAAAGAGCCAATTGCCTGACTCTCTCGGACGCGACATAGGCCTGCGAGACAGCTTGTCCCGCGGCGCGCTTCTCTTCCTCGGCCTTCTTCTCTGCCTCTATTTTGGCGCGCTCTGCCGGAGGCAAAGCCTCCCACAAGGCGACATCCATTTCTTTCGAAAGCTCCTCAAGGCTGGGGGGCTCGGCGAGCGGCGTGGCGTTCTCCTCGTAGCGGGGAGCCGACGCGTCCTTCGACGCGCGTGCTGGCGAGATTGGGAACGTCGACACATCCACCTCGACGCGTCGCGGCGAGGAGCGGAACACCGACGCGTCCTCCTCGACTAGTGGCGGCGAGGAACGGAACGACGACGCGTGACCGTCCGCGCGGTGCAGCGAGGGGCGCCTAGGGCTTGGGAGGGGCGATGCCATGGTGGTCGACGTGAGAGGGAGGGGGAGGAGATAGCGATGAACATGAGCGTTCTTCTGAATGCCGTGGGAGGTGCAGTATTTATAGCGAGCAATGGCACACCTACGTAAGATATGGACTGAGCTGCACTGACTTAACTGCAGGTCCAGTTGCATCACTGACATGTGGGCCAGACACCTGTTGGGCCCATATGTTAGTGACCCAATGCACCTGCAGTTAAGTAACTGAAGTAGCGTCCCGTAAGATATGTTGCGTGATTAACATAACAACTACGTGGGCATATTTGTTGGAGTAAATTACGGGGGAGGAAGGGGTGGAAATATTGGTGGTCACAACGGATTGGATGAGCGTGGGGGGAGGAGAGTCATGCATGCAGATTTTTTCCACACGGGGTGGAGTGGTGGGACCGCCGGAGGGAGAAGGAGAGTCAAGCAGGCATATTGTTTTCACACATGGAGAGGAAAAGATTTGGAGACGAATAGGCTTCCTGCAGGTATGGGTAACGGTGCATAATAAGTCATCTTGCATGCCGGGCTAGGTATAGTCTCAAGTCATTAAAAACATACACGCCCCACACATGTTCATATTTCAAGGTGCACTAAATTATTGCATGATGATTAAGGCTGGCCATAATGGTGGTATCTTAGCTGGTATCTGATAATCCCCAAGTGCAGGGAATCATCGTAGCAATTTCCAAAGGTGGAAGTGATAAGTATGGAGTGTCGAACCCACAAGGAGCTAAAGGTAAGATCAATATTCTCTCAAGTCCTATCTGCCACTGATACGACTCTACGTACACCGAACGTTTGCTTCCAACTAGAAACGAGAAATAAAATTACGTTGTGGGTATGAAGAGGATAACTTTGCATGGTATCGGAGAGCTAAAATATAAAAGTAGGTGTTGTTATCATAAAGTTAGAATATATTTCTAAATTATATAAATAGCGAGTGTGGAATAATGATGGATCGGTGTGCGGAATTGTCCTAGGCAATCGTTAACAAGACTTGTAGTCGTCATTGCAATTTCATATGAGGGAGAGGCATAAGCTAACATACTTTCTCTACTTGGATCATATGCACTTATGATTGGAACTCTAGCAAGCATCCGCAACTACTAAAGATCATTAAGGTAAAACCCAACCATAACATTAAAGCATCAAGTCCTCTTTATTCCCATACGCAACAACCCCCTTACTCGGGTTTGTGTTTCAGTCACTCACCAACCCACTATAAGTGAATCATGAACGTATTGCAACACCCTACAGCGGGAATCCCTCACGCTTGCGCGACACGGAGGGCACCATAGGACAGCACCAAAATGAAACATACAACTCGTACCAATCTAGATCATCAATCAACCCAAAGACAAAGGATATCTACTCAAAACATCATAGGATGGCAACACATCATTGGATCATAATATGTGGCATAAAGCACCATGTTCGAGTAGGGATTACAGCGGGGTGCGGGGGAGTGGACCGCGTAAAAGAGATGAGGATGGTGATGATGGTGGTGATGTTGATGAAGACGATCACCGCGGTGATGATTCCCCTCTCGATGGCACTCCGGTGCCACCAAGAGAGAGGAGGAGAGGTTCTCCCCCTTGTGCTTCCTCCTCCATGGCCCCCCTGGATGGGGAAAGGTTCTCCCTCTGGTCCTTGGCCTTCATGGCGATGATGGCCTCTCCGGGATACTCCTTCATGGCCATCGGTGATGATGGCCCCCTCCGGCAGGGTGCCGGAGAGGGCCTAGATTGATTTCTCGTGGCTACAGAGGCTTGCGGCGGCGGAACTTCCGGTCTAGGTTTCTTTCTGGAAGTTTGGGCATATATGAGAGGTGTTGGCGTCGAGAACAAGTCAGGGGGGTCTCCGGGCTGTCCATGAGGCAGGGAGGCGCGCCCTGGGGGGTGGGCGCGCCCCCCACCCTCGTGGGCAGCCCGGGACTCTTTTGGCCCAACTCTTTGACTCCTTGGCCTTCTTTTGGTCCAAAAATAAGCTCCGTCAAGTTTCAGGTCAATTGGACTCCGTTTGGTTTTCCTTTTCTGCGATACTCTAAAACAAGGAGAAAACAGAAACTGGCACTGGGCTCTAGGTTAATAGGTTAGTCCCAAAAATCATATAAAATAGCATATAAATGCATATAAAACATCCAAGGTTGATAATATAATAGCATGAATACTTCATAAATTATAGATACATTGGAGACGTATCAGCATCCCCAAGCTTAATTCCTGCTCGTCCTCGAGTAGGTAAATGATAAAAGAAATAATTTATGAAGTGTGAATGCTAGCAGGTGCACCAGTTTGATCAATGATAATTTCAATCACCTTTTCTAGCATCCTTATATGTCATAACAGTAGCTCATCTCATAAAACTTTTCATGATCAAGTAACAAGCTATTCACATGTTAAAGTATAGTTCATAAACTTTCTTGAAAACTAACAAACAGTCCTCTTAGTCATCAAACAATTGCAATTCATCTTATTTTCAGGAAGGGTATATGTCAGAGCTTTGATTTAGCAAACTCCACATACTCAACTATCATTTAATCTTTCGCAATTGCTAACACTCGCGTGATATTTATGGGTTCAAAGTTTTAATCGGATACAGAGAAAGATAGGGGCTTATAGATTCGCCTCCCAACCTTTTACCTCAAGGGTAATGTCAACAATAATAGTTCATGATAACTTACATCCAATTGGATATATATATATATATATATATATATATCAGGATCTTTCCAACACAATGTGCTTGCCAAAGGATAAAATGTAAAAAGAAAAGGTGAGGATCACCATGACTCTTGCATAAGGTAGAAGATAAAAGTAAAAGATAGGCCCTTCGCAGAGGGAAGCAGAGGTTGTCATGTGCTTTTAAGGTTGGATGCACAAAATCTTAATGCAAAAGAACGTCACTTTATATTGCCTCTTGTGATAGAGACCTTTATGATGCGGTCAGTCGCTTTTATTTCTTCCCTATCACAAGTTCGTATAAAGCTTATTTTCTTCGCACTAATAGATCATACATATTTAGAGAACAATTTTTATTGCATGCACCGATGACAACTTACTTGAAGGATCTTACTCAATCCATAGGTAGGTATGGTGGACTCTCATGGCAAAACTAGTTTAAGGGATATTTGGAAGCACAAGTAGTATCTCTACTTGGTGAAAATAATTTGGCTAGCATAAGGGGGAAAGGCAAGCTCAACATGTTGGATGATCCATGACAATATACTTTATTTCAGATATAAGAAAACATAACCCATTACGTTGTCTTCCTTGTCCAACATCAACCTTTTAGCATGTCATATTTTAATGAGTGCTCACAATTAAAAAAGATGTCCAAGATAGTATATTCATATGTGAAATCTCTCTTCCTTCAATATTCTTTCATGAATTGTTCAAGTGACCAATTCTACGTTTGCTAACTTTCAATGAGTTTACTACCTATACTTATTATGTGTGAAGTAATTACTCCCCATGTTGTAAGCATATGAAACATATATAAATTCAGATTTATGACATTCAATTCATTCAACCTTTTACTCATAGGATATACGTGAAGCACGTGAGTTATTAACAAACTACTCCAAAAAGATACGAGTGAAGAACACTGAGTAGTCAAATAATTAGCTAGCCATGGGATGATTCTTTTTCATTCAATAATTCAGATCCAATGATTTTATTCAAACAGCAAGTAAAAATGAAAATACGCTCCAAGCAAAACACGTATCATGAGACGAATAAAAATATAGCTCCGAGTAAGGTATACCGATAGTTTTGAAGACGAAAGAGGGGATGCCTTCCAGGGCATCCCCAAGCTTAGGCGCTTGAGTCTTCCTTGAATATTAACTTGGGGTGCCTTGGGAATCCCCAAGCTTAGGGTCTTTCCACTCCTTATTCTCCTGATATCGATATCTCACCCAAAACTTGAAAACTTCAATCACACAAAACTTAAAGGAACTTCGTGAGATAGGTTAGTATGATAAAGAGTAAACCATTCACTTTGGTACTGTCAAAGACAAGGTTGATAATTGTTCTCACACAATGCCTACTTTACATATCATTTCTACAATTTATATTGAGAAATATAAGCTATAGAAACTAGAAAACAAGCAGACTATGCAATGAAAACAGAATCTATCAAAAACAGAACAGTCTGTAATGATCTGAACAGAAACCATACTTCTACTACTCAAAAAATTATGAAATAAATAGGTGTACGTGAGGAATTTGTCTGTTAATCTTCTCCAAAAAGAATCAACTCAAAAGCACTCTTCTGTAAAAGATGGCAGCTAATCTCGTGAGCGCAAAGTTTCTGTTTTTTACAGCAAGATCACATTAACTTTCACCCAAGTCTTCCCAAAGGTCTTACTTGGCACTTTATTGAAAAAAGCTATAAAACATGATTACTACAGTAGCTTAATCATGTAAACACACAAAAACAGTAAGGGTAAATATTGGGTTGTGATTTCAATGATGCCTTTTAGCTAGGCATGATGATTTCAATGATGCTCACATAAAAGATAAGAATTGAAACATAAAGAGAGCATCATGAAGAATATGACTAGCACATTTGAATCTAACCAACTTCCTATGCCTAGGGATTTTGTGAGCACATAATTTATAGGAACAAGAATCAACTAGCATAGGAAGGCAAAACAAGTATAACTTCTAAACTTTAAGCACATAGAGAGGAAACTTGATATTATTGCAACTCCTACAAGCATATATTCCTCCCTCATAATAATTTTCAGTAGAATCATGAATGAATTCAAAAATATAACCAACACATAAAGCATTCTTTTCATGATCTACGAGCATAGGAATTTTTCTACTCTCCACATAAGCAAAATTCTTCTCATTCGGAATAGCGGGATCACTAGTTCCTAAAGTTGACACTCTTCAAAACCCGCTTTAGATGATAGTATTATTCATACTCCAAAATATATAAGTGAAGTTCATGGAGCATTCTACAAATAATATAGACTAACCAATGTCCAAGCTCAAAATGTATAAGTGAAGCACACGAAGCATTCTATAAAACCATACTCAAAAGATTTAAGTGAAGCACAAAGATCAATTCTATAAGATCATACTTAAAAGATATAAGTGAAGCACATGAAGTATTCTATAAATTTATGAGGGGACATCTCATACTAGCATGGTTCGTAAAGAAAAAGAAAACACAAAGGACACAAATCGTGTGAACAAAACAAAAACCGAGGTATACCGATAATTGTTGAAGAAGAAAGATGGGATGCCAACCGGGGCATCCCCAAGATTAGATGCTTGAGTATCCTTGAAATATTTACTTGGGGTGCCTTGGTCATCCCCAAGCTTGAACTCTTGCCTCTCTTTATTCTTCTCATATTGATAGCTCCTCGATCTTCGAACACTTCATCCACACAGCACTTTAACAAAAACTTTGTGAGATCCGTTAGTATAACAAAGCAAATCACTACTATAAGTACTGTTGCAAACCAATTCATATTTTGTTTTTGCATTATAGCTACTGTAATATAACTTTTCCATGGCTTAATTCACTGATAGAAATCGATAGTTTCCTCAAAACAAGCAAGCAATGCATCAAAAACAGAATCTGTCTTAAACAGGACAGTCTGTAGTAATCTGGAAGTTTAGCAAACTTCTGTAACTCCAAAAATTATGAAATAAATTTGAAAATTTGAAAATTTTGTGCAGAAGTAATGTGAAAAAAGTTTCAGACTCATCTGACCTTCCAGTAAAAAATGTAAAATCACGCGCTACAGCCAAAGTTTCTGTTTTTGTTCTGCACATAGTAAACAAGCAATCTAATCATCCTAAAACCAAAGCTTGGCACATTATTTTTATAATACGATGGATATACACAAGGGGATAATTATTTACAGAGAAACTTCCATGAAAAATTCTACATTGTTTCTGTGATCATGAACACAAGTGCTCAAGGTCGGCCCTCACTTCTTCAATGCATAACTTTCCAATCACTTCTCTTTTTGAAAAACTTTTTAGGCATGAGAGGCAAGTAATAATTTTTTTGTATTTCATTCTTTTTTATGTTTCACCCACAACTAAACAGAAACAAAAAGGAAAAACAAAATTTACTCAGTGAAGAAAACAAACAAGCACACACAAGAATATCAACCCCACGCTATTGCTCCCCGGCAACGGCGCCAGAAAAGAGCTTGATAATCCCCAAGTGCAGGGAATCATCGTAGCAATTTCCAAAGGTGGAAATGATAAGTATGGAGTGTCGAACCCACAAGGAGCTAAAGGTAAGATCAATATTCTCTCAAGTCCTATCTTCCACTGATACGACTCTACGTACACCGAATGTTTGCTTCCAACTAGAAACGATAAATAAAACTACGTTGTGGGTATGAAGAGGATAACTTTGCATGGTATCGGAGAGCTAAAATATAAAAGTAGGTGCTGTTATCATAAAGTTAGAATTGTTGGGAATCGTAGCAGAATTTTAAAATTTTCCTACGCTCACCAAGATCCATCTATGGAGTATACTAGCAACGAGGGGAAAGGAGTGCATCTACATACCCTTGTAGATCGCGAGCGGAAGCGTTCCAATGAACGAGGTTGACGGAGTCGTACTCGCCGTGATTCAAATCACCGATGACCGAGTGCCGAACGGACGGCACCTCCGCGTTCAACACACGTACGGTGCAGCGACGTCTCCTCCTTCTTGATCCAGCAAGGGGGAAGGAGAGTTTGATGGAGATCCAGCAGCACGACGGCGTGGTGGTGGATGTAGCGGGATGTCGGCAGGGCTTCGCCGAGCTTCTGCGAGAGAGAGAGGTGTTGCAGGGGAGGAGGGAGGCGCCCAAGGCTGTTGTGTTGCTGCCGTCCCTCCCCCCCTTTATATAGGCCCCCTGGGAGGGGGGGCGCCGGCCAAGTCCCATCTAGATGGGGGGGCGGCGGCCAAGGGGGTGCCTTGCCCCCCAAGGCAAGTGGGGCGCCCCCCCACCCTAGGGTTTCCAACCCTAGGCGTAGGGGGAAGGCCCATGGGGGGCGCCCCAGCCCACTAGGGGCTGGTTCCCTTCCCACTTCAGCCCACGGGGCCCTCCGGGATAGGTGGCCCCACCCGGTGGACCCCTGGGACCCTTCCGGTGGTCCCGGTACAATACCGGTGACCCCCGAAACTTTCCCGGTGGCCGAAACTTGACTTCCTATATATAATTCTTCACCTCCGGACCATTCCGGAACTCCTCGTGATGTCCGGGATCTCATCCGGGACTCCGAACAACTTTCAGGTTTCCACATACTCATATCTCTACAACCCTAGCGTCACCGAACCTTAAGTGTGTAGACCCTACGGGTTCGGGAGACATGCAAACATGACCGAGACGCCTCTCCGGTCAATAACCAACAGCGGGATCTGGATACCCATGTTGGCTCCCACATGTTCCACGATGATCTCATCGGATGAACCACGATGTCGAGGATTCAATCAATCCCGTATGCAATTCCCTTTGTTAATCGGTATGTTACTTGCCCGAGATTCGATCGTCGGTATCCCAATACCTTGTTCAATCTCGTTACCGGCAAGTCTCTTTACTCGTACCATAATGCATGATCCCGTGACTAACGCCTTAGTCACATTGAGCTCATTATGATGATGCATTACCGAGTGGGCCCAGAGATACCTCTTCGTCATACGGAGTGACAAATCCCAGTCTCGATCCGTGCCAACCCAACAGACACTTTCGGAGATACCCGTAGTGCACCTTTATAGTCACCCAGTTACGTTGTGACGTTTGGCACACCCAAAGCACTCCTACGGTATCCGGGAGTTGCACGATCTCATGGTCTAAGGAAAAGATACTTGACATTGGGAAAGCTCTAGCAAACGAAACTACACGATCTTTTATGCTATGCTTAGGATTGGGTCTTGTCCATCACATCATTCTCCTAATGATGTGATCCCGTTATCAATGACATCCAATGTCCATAGTCAGGAAACCATGACTATCTGTTGATCAACGAGCTAGTCAACTAGAGGCTTACTAGGGACACGTTGTGGTCTATGTATTCACACATGTATTACGATTTCCGGATAACACAATTATAGCATGAACAATAGACAATTATCATGAACAAAGAAATATAATAATAACCATTTATTATTGCCTCTAGGGCATATTTCCAACAGTCTCCCACTTGCACTAGAGTCAATAATCTAGTTACATTGTGATGAATCGAACACCCATTGCGTCCTGGTGTTGATCATGTTTTGCTCTAGGGAGAGGTTTAGTCAACGGATCTGCTACATTCAGGTCCGTATGTACTTTACAAATATCTATGTCTCCATTTTTAACACTTTCACGAATGGAGTTGAAGCGACGCTTGATATGCCTGGTCTTCTTGTGAAACCTGGGCTCCTTCGCAAGAGCAATAGCTCCAGTGTTGTCACAGAAGAGAGTCATCGGGCCCGACACATTGGGAATCACCCCTAGGTCGGTAATGAACTCCTTCATCCAGACTGCTTCCTGTGCTGCCTCCGAGGCTGCCATGTACTCCGCTTCACATGTAGATCTCGCCACGACGCTTTGCTTGCAACTGCACCAGCTTACTGCTCCTCCATTCAAAATATACACGTATCCGGTTTGTGACTTCGAGTCATCCAGATCTGTGTCGAAGCTACCGTCGACGTAACCCTTTACGACGAGCTCTTCGTCACCTCCACAAACGAGAAACATATCCTTAGTCCTCTTCAGGTACTTCAGGATATTCTTGACCGCTGTCCAGTGTTCCATGCCGGGATTACTTTGGTACCTTCCTACCAAACTCATGGCAAGGTTTACATCAGGTCTGGTACACAGCATGGCATACATAATAGACCCTATGGCTGAGGCATAGGGGATGACACTCATCTTTTCTCTATCTTCTGCCGTGGTCGGGCATTGAGCCGTGCTCAATTGCACACCTTGCAATACAGGCAAGAACCCCTTCTTGGACTGATCCATATTGAACTTCTTCAATATCTTGTCAAGGTATGTACTCTGTGAAAGACCAATGAGGCGTCTTGATCTATCTCTATAGATCTTGATGCCTAATATATAAGCAGCTTCTCCAAGGTCCTTCATTGAAAAACACTTATTCAAATAGGCCTTTATACTTTCCAAGAATTCTATATCATTTCCCATCAATAGTATGTCATCCACATATAATATGAGAAATGCTACAGAGCTCCCACTCACTTTCTTGTAAACACAGGCTTCTCCATAAGTCTGTGTAAACCCAAACGCTTTGATCATCTCATCAAAACGAATGTTCCAACTCCGAGATGCTTGCACCAGCCCATAGATTGAGCGCTGGAGCTTGCATACTTTGTTAGCATTCTTAGGATCGACAAAACCTTCCGGCTGCATCATATAGAACTCTTCCTTAAGGAAGCCGTTAAGGAATGCCGTTTTGACGTCCATCTGCCATATCTCATAATCATAGTATGCGGCAATTGCTAACATGATTCGGACGGACTTCAGCTTCGCTACGGGTGAGAAAGTCTCATCGTAGGCAACCCCTTGAACTTGTCGATAACCCTTAGCGACAAGTCGAGCCTTATAGATGGTCACATTACCATCCGCGTCTGTCTTCTTCTTAAAGATCCATTTGTTTTCTATGGCTCGCCGATCATCGGGCAAGTCAGTCAAAGTCCATACTTCGTTTTCATACATGGATCCTATCTCGGATTTCATGGCTTCTAGCTATTTCTCGGAATCCGGGCCCGCCATCGCTTCTTCATAGTTCGAAGGTTCACCGTTGTCTAACAACATGATTTCCAGGACAGGGTTGCCGTACCACTCTGGTGCGGAACGTGTCCTTGTGGACCTACGAAGTTCAGTAGTAACTTGATCCGAAGCTTCATGATCATCATCATTAACTTCCTCCCCAGTCGGTGTAGGCACCACAGGAACATTTTCCCGCGCTGCGCTACTTTCCGGTTCGGAAGGGGTGACTATCACCTCATCAAGTTCCACTTTCCTCCCACTCAATTCTTTCGAGAGAAACTCCTTCTCCAGAAAGGACCCGCTCTTGGCAACGAAGATCTTGCCTTCGGATCTGAGGTAGAAGGTATACCCAATAGTTTCCTTAGGGTATCCTATGAAGACGCATTTCTCCGACTTGGGTTCGAGCTTTTCAGGTTGAAGTTTCTTGACATAAGCATCGCATCCCCAAACTTTTAGAAACGACAGCTTAGGTTTCTTCCCAAACCATAATTCATACGGTGTCGTCTCAACGGATTTCGACGGAGCCCTATTTAAAGTGAATGCGGCAGTCTCTAAAGCATAGCCCCAAAATGAGAGCGGTAAATCGGTAAGAGACATCATAGATCGCACCATATCCAATAGAGTGCGATTACGACGTTCGGACACACCGTTTCGCTGAGGTGTTCCAGGCGGCGTGAGTTGTGAAACGATTCCACATTTCCTTAAGTGTGTACCAAACTCGTGACTTAAATATTCTCCACCACGATCTGATCGTAAGAACTTTATTTTTCTGTCACGTTGATTCTCAACCTCACTCTGAAATTCCCTGAACTTTTCAAAGGTTTCAGACTTGTGTTTCATTAGGTAGACATACCCATATCTACTTAAGTCATCAGTGAGAGTGAGAACATAACGATATCCTCCGCGAGCCTCAACACTCATTGGACCGCACACATCGATATGTATGATTTCCAATAAGTTGGTTGCTCGCTCCATTGTTCCGGAGAACGGAGTCTTGGTCATCTTACCCATGAGGCATGGTTCGCACGTGTCAAATGATTCATAATCAAGAGACTCCAAAAGTCCATCTGCATGGAGCTTCTTCATGCGCTTGACACCAATGTGACCAAGGCGGCAGTGCCACAAGTATGTGGGACTATCGTTATCAACTTTACATCTTTTGGTATTCACACTATGAAATGTGTAACATCACGTTCGAGATTCATCAAGAATAAACCATTGACCAGCGGGGCATGACCATAAAACATATCTCTCATACAAATAGTACAACCATTATTCTCGGATTTAAATGAGTAGCCATCTCGAATTAAACGAGATCCAGATACAATGTTCATGCTCAAAGCTGGCACTAAATACAATTATTGAGGTTTAAAACTAATCCCGTAGGGAGATGCAGAGGTAGCGTGCCGACGGCGATCACATCGACCTTGGAACCATTCCCAACGCGCATCATCACCTCGTCCTTTGCCAGTCTCCGTTTATTCCGTAGTTCCTGTTTTGAGTTACAAATATGAGCAACCGCACCGGTATCAAATACCCAGGAGCTACTACGAGTACTGGTAAGGTACACATCAATTACATGTATATCACATATACCTTTGGTGTTGCCGGCCTTCTTGTCCGCTAAGTATTTGGGGCAGTTCCGCTTCCAGTGACCACTTCCCTTGCAATAAAAGCACTCAGTCTCGGGCTTGGGTCCATTCTTCGACTTCTTCCCAGTAACTGGCTTACCGGGCGCGGCAACTCCCTTGCCGTCCTTCTTGAAGTTCTTCTTACCCTTGCCCTTCTTGAACTTCGTGGTTTTATTCACCATCAACACTTGATGTTCTTTTCTGATCTCCACCTCCGCTGATTTCAGCATTGAATATACCTCAGGAATGGTCTTTTCCATCCCCTGCATATTGAAGTTCATCACAAAGCTCTTGTAGCTTGGTGGAAGCGACTGGAGGATTCTGTCAATGACCGCGTCATCCGGGAGATTGACTCCCAGCTGAGACAAGCGGTTATGCAACCCAGACATTCTGAGTATGTGCTCACTAATAGAACTATTGTCCTCCATTTTACAGCTGAAGAACTTGTCGGAGACTTCATATCTCTCGACCCGGGCATGAGCTTGGAAAACCATTTTCAGCTCCTCGAACATCTCATATGCTCCATGTTTCTCAAAACGCTTTTGGAGACCCGGTTCTAAGCTGTAAAGCATGCCGCACTGAACGAGGGAGTAATCATCAGCACGCTGCTGCCAAGCGTTCATAACGTCTTGGTTCTCTGGGATTGGTGCTTCACCTAGCGGTGCTTCTAAGACATAATCTTTCTTGGCTGCTATGAGGATTATCCTCAGGTTCCGGACCCAGTCCGTATAGTTGCTGCCATCATCTTTCATCTTGGTTTTCTCTAGGAACGCGTTGAAATTGAGGACAACGTGGGCCATTTGATCTACAAGACATAGTGTAAAGATTTTAGACTAAGTTCATGATAATTAAGTTCATATAATCAAATTATTCAATGAACTCCCACTCAGATAGACATCCCTCTAGTCATCTAAGTGAAACATGATCCGAGTTAACTAGGCCGTGTCCGATCATCACGTGAGACGGACTAGTCAAGATCGGTGAACATCTCCATGTTGATCGTATCTTCTATACGACTCATGCTCGACCTTTCGGTCCTCCATGTTCCGAGGCCATGTCTGTACATGCTAGGCTCGTCAAGTCAACCTAAGTGTATTGCGTGTGTTCTGAGGCCATGTCTGTACATGCTAGGCTCGTCAACACCCGTTGTATGCGAACGTTAGAATCTATCACACCCGATCATCACGTGGTGCTTCGAAACAACGAACCTTCGCAACGGTGCACAGTTAGGGTGAACACTTTCTTGAAATTATTATAAGGGATCATCTTACTTACTACCGTCGTTCTAAGCAAATAAGATGCAAAACATGACAAACATCACATGCAATCAAATAGTGACATGATATGGCCAATATCATTTTGCTCCTTTGATCTCCATCTTCGGGGCACCATGATCATCTTCGTCACCGGCATGACACCATGATCTCCATCATTGTGTCTTCATGAAGTTGTCACGCCAATGATTACTTCTACTTCTACGGCTAACACGTTTAGCAATAAAGTAAAGTAATTTACATGGCGTTATTCAATGACGCGCAGGTCATACAAAATAATAAAGACAACTCCTATGGCTCCTGCCGGTTGTCATACTCATCGACATGCAAGTCGTGATTCCTATTACAAGAATATGATCAATCTCATACATCACATATATCATTCATCACATCTTCTGGCCATATCACATCACATAGCACATGCTGCAAAAACAAGTTAGACGTCCTCTAATTGTTGTTGCAAGTTTTTACGTGGCTTGTATAGGTTTCTAGCAAGAACGTTTCTTACCTACGTAAAACCACAACGTGATTTGCCAATTTCTATTTACCCTTCATAAGGACCCTTTTCATCGAATTCGTTCCGACTAAAGTAGGAGAGATAGACACCCGCTAGCCACCTTATGCAACTAGTGCATGTCAGTCGGTGGAACCTATCTCACGTAAGCGTACGTGTAAGGTCGGTCCGGGCCGCTTCATCCCACAATGCCGCCGAAACAAGAAACGACTAGTAGCGGCAAGAAGAATTGGGAACATCAACGCCCACAACTGCTTTGTGTTCTACTCGTGCATAGTAACTACGCATAGGCCTGGCTCATGATGCCACTGTTGGGAATCGTAGCAGAATTTTAAAATTTTCCTACGCTCACCAAGATCCATCTATGGAGTATACTAGCAACGAGGGGGAGGAGTGCATCTACATACCCTTGTAGATCGCGAGCGGAAGCGTTCCAATGAACGAGGTTGACGGAGTCGTACTCGCCGTGATTCAAATCACCGATGACCGAGTGCCGAACGGACGGCACCTCCGCGTTCAACACACGTACGGTGCAGCGACGTCTCCTCCTTCTTGATCCAGCAAGGGGGAAGGAGAGGTTGATGGAGATCCAGCAGCACGACGGCGTGGTGGTGGATGTAGCGGGATGTCGGCAGGGCTTCGCCGAGCTTCTGCGAGAGAGAGAGGTGTTGCAGGGGAGGAGGGAGGCGCCCAAGGCTGTTGTGTTGCTGCCGTCCCTCCCCCCTTTATATAGGCCCCCTGGGAGGGGGGGGGGGGGCGCCGGCCAAGTCCCATCTAGATGGGGGGGCGGCGGCCAAGGGGGTGCCTTGCCCCCCAAGGCAAGTGGGGCGCCCCCCACCCTAGGGTTTCCAACCCTAGGCGTAGGGGGGAGGCCCATGGGGGGCGCCCCAGCCCACTAGGGGCTGGTTCCCTTCCCACTTCAGCCCACGGGGCCCTCCGGGATAGGTGGCCCCACCCGATGGACCCCCGGGACCCTTCCGGTGGTCCCGGTACAATACCGGTGACCCCCGAAACTTTCCCGGTGGCCGAAACTTGACTTCCTATATATAATTCTTCACCTCCGGACCATTCCGGAACTCCTCGTGACATCCGGGATCTCATCCGGGACTCCGAACAACTTTCGGGTTTCCGCATACTCATATCTCTACAACCCTAGCGTCACCGAACCTTAAGTGTGTAGACCCTACGGGTTCGGGAGACATGCAGACATGACCGAGACGCCTCTCCGGTCAATAACCAACAGCGGGATCTGGATACCCATGTTGGCTCCCACATGTTCCACGATGATCTCATCGGATGAACCACGATGTCGAGGATTCAATCAATCCCGTATGCAATTCCCTTTGTCAATCAGTATGTTACTTGCCCGAGATTCGATCGTCGGTATCCCAATACCTTGTTCAATCTCGTTACCGGCAAGTCTCTTTACTCGTACCGTAATGCATGATCCTGTGACTAACGCCTTAGTCACATTGAGCTCATTATGATGATGCATTACCGAGTGGGCCCAGAGATACCTCTCCGTCATACGGAGTGACAAATCCCAGTCTCGATCCGTGCCAACCCAACAGACACTTTCGGAGATACCCGTAGTGCACCTTTGTAGTCACCCAGTTACGTTGTGACGTTTGGCACACCCAAAGCACTCCTACGGTATCCGGGAGTTGCACGATCTCATGGTCTAAGGAAAAGATAGTTGACATTGGGAAAGCTCTAGCAAACGAAACTACACGATCTTTTATGCTATGCTTAGGATTGGGTCTTGTCCATCACATCATTCTCCTAATGATGTGATCCCGTTATCAATGACATCCAATGTCCATAATCAGGAAACCATGACTATCTGTTGATCAACGAGCTAGTCAACTAGAGGCTTACTAGGGACACGTTGTGGTCTATGTATTCACACATGTATTACGATTTCCGGATAACACAATATAGCATGAACAATAGACAATTATCATGAACAAAGAAATATAATAATAACCATTTATTATTGCCTCTAGGGCATATTTCCAACAAGAATATATTACTAAATAATATAAATAGCAAGTGTGGAATAATGATGGATCGGTGTGCGGAATTGTCCTAGGCAATCGTTAACAAGACCGGTAGTCGTCATTGCAATTTCATATGAGGGAGAGGCATAAGCTAACATACTTTCTCTACTTGGATCATATGCACTTATGATTGGAACTCTAGCAAGCATCCGCAACTACTAAAGATCATTAAGGTAAAACCCAACCATAGCATTAAAGCATCAAGTCCTCTTTATTCCCATACGCAACAACCCCCTTACTCGGGTTTGTGTTTCAGTCACTCACCAACCCACTATAAGCGAATCATGAACGTATTGCAACACCCTACAGCGGGAATCCCTCACGCTTGCGCGACATGGAGGGCACCATAGGACAGCACCAAAATGAAACATACAACTCGTACCAATCTAGATCATCAATCAACCCAAAGACAAAGGATATCTACTCAAAACATCATAGGATGGCAACACATCATTGCATCATAATATGTGTGTAGCGACCAGACCTCAAATAGTCTGATCTACCGTGCACGAGTGTCATCCCTGGATCAGTAATGCTGACACGCGCAGTACAAATGGAGGATTTATAACAGAGTAGCAATCACACACTTATTACAACGAGTATCTCAAGAGAGAAATAAGTATGACAAATATGGCTTAAGGCCATCTAATACGATAACAGCGGAAGACTTGGAAGATAAGTGAGTCCATCAACTCCAACGGCATCACTAAGTATAAGACCACGACCTAAGGCACCTTACTCGTCGTCTGAAAAGTCTGCAACATGAAACGTTGCAGCCCGAAAACGGGTCAGCACATGGAATATGCTGGCAATGCAACACATAGAGAGTAATGAACATAATAATGCTATACTACATGCATATATGGCTGGTAGAAGGCTTTATGGTTACAGTTTTGCGAAAAGCCAATTTTTCCCTACTACAATGGAATAAATTTTATTTAACTATCATGGTGGTTGTTAAACATCGAGAATGGTTGACAGCATTCTCAATCCCAATTAAGTATCATCAATAACCCAACAAAATTAATTAAAGTAACATGATGAGATCCACATGATAATCCAAGTACTAGATACTCAAGATGTCCATAACCGGGGACACGTCTAACCATGATTAGTTTATACACTTTGCAGAGGTTTGTGCACTTTTCCCCACAAGACTCGATCTCCTCCGTTGGGATTCTCGCACTTCATGTGTTTGAGAAACGGATGACCGAGACACAGTATTTCAGAAGTGTTTGCACCTTACGATGTGATAGACCGTACCAACCTACATCCCCTACATCTGCTAGTCTACCACGTTCACACAACTTAGTCAACTATGCTAGAGCCCATAATAGCTTGCGGCTGCACACGGAAGTTTCTAGCATGAATAATCTCATGATCCCTTTGAACCTGGGTGGCGGTCCAAAAGAAAACAGGCAATCCTGGAATACCCAGGTACCTCAATCCACCCAGATGTGAGTTTTAGTTGCCACCTTAAGGTTAACCATTAACTAACAATCTCACATCTGTCATGGTAACACTCAAACCCAATCCACGTCTACTAGCATAGCATAGCAATATGAGCAAACGTAGAAGTAACTCCCAAAGGTTTGATAATAAACAGGGCAATAGGTACTACCTCAACTACTTCCCAATTCCCACAGCTTAATTAGATCCTAACCATGCAATGTTTGAGGGTTGATCTAATGCAATAAAACTGGGTAGTAAAAGAAATATGATCAAAGTGTTACTTGCCTTGCTGATGATTCGTGAAACCTAGAGATTCGAAGTAGCAAGCGGCGCACTCCGGGTACTCTATCACAAACAAACAAGCAAACAATAAGCACTCATCTAATGCACAGGTAAAACTCAAATAAATATCTAACCAGAAAGTTCAACTTAAGAACTCCGGTTTGCAAAAAGAATCGAATCAAACGAAGCAAGGAAAGTCAAACGGCGAAAGAAACAAGCTTCGTTTACTAATCTGGATCTAAGTCAAATTTTACAGTAGCAAAAACTTGTTTGAATAGGTTAAATGGAAAGAGAATTTCGAGACGAAACTCTAGGCGCTTGAATCGCTTGATTCCGATAAACGAGCTAAAAGATAAACCAGAACGAAAATCTGATCAGAAATCGCGATCTGGGAAATCGCGGAAAAATCCGACGAAAAAGAAAACTAACGAACAGTTAAACGAACGGACGTTCGTCAGCTGCGACGAACCGACGAACACGTTCGTTAAAACGAACGGATCGATGAACATTCACTAACTAACTAAACCAAAAAAAATAAACCGATCTATAAAAAAAATCTAGGGTTTCGAAAAAAACCGAACGTTTAAAAAAAACGGCACGGCGGCGGCGGCTGCGGTTACCTCGGCGAGGTACTCCGGCGGGGTCTCCGGGGTGCGGCGAGGGGCGGCGGGGTGCGGGCGTCGTCGGGGAGGCGAGGGGCGACGAGGCGGCGGCGTTAGGGCTGTGGGGCAGCGGCTCCTTCGGGTGGCGGGGTCGGCTCCGGCGTCGGGCTCCTCCGGCGTTGGCGGGTTGGGTGTGGGGCGGGGACGGGGTGAGGGAGGGCGGCGGGGCTGGGGGAGTATATATGGAGGGGGGTGCTGCCTTGGGGGAGGGGGGGCAAGGCGGCGGGCGGCGGGGTCGTGCGGGACTCGGGCGGCGGCGCTGCCGTGCTCGGGAGGGAGACGGAGGCGCGGCTGGGCTGGGCCGCTCGGCTGGGCTTCGGCCCAGTCGGGCGCCCGCGGATTTTTTTTAAATAATTTCGCTGAACCTAAAAAAACGTAGAAAAATAAATAAAAATCCAAAAATGCCAAAACAAATTTTCACCTTCTAATTAAAATAATTAGAACGAGATGAACATTTTCTTGGCCCAAAATACAGTTTTGAAAACGTGCAATTTTTCTAATGCAATTAAAATTGCAAATAAAATCCAATATTTGATTTTAATATTTTTCCTCCAATATTTCAATTATTTTGGAGAAGTCATATTTTCTCCTCTCATTTATTTTAATACGAAATATTTTTCGGAGAGAAAAATAATTAAAACCAAAAATCCTCGTTTTATTATTTGATAAAAATCAAATATGAAAACCGCGAAAAATCCCCAACTCTCTCCTAGGGTCCTTGAGTTGCTTAGGATTTCGAGGATTTGCCAAAATGCAATATCTATGCAATGATGATCTAATGTATAACATTCCAAATTGAAAATTTGGGATGTTACAATGTGGCATAAAGCACCATGTTCGAGTAGGGATTACAGCGGGGTGCGGGGGAGTGGACCGCGTAAAAGAGATGAGGATGGTGATGATGGTGGTGATGTTGATGAAGACGATCACCACGGCGATGATTCCCCTCTCGATGGCACTCTGGTGCCACCAAGAGAGAGGAGGAGAGGTTCTCCCCCTTGTGCTTCCTCCTCCATGCCCCCCTGGATGGGGAAAGGTTCTCCCTCTGGTCCTTGGCCTTCATGGCGGTGATGGCCTCTCCGGGATACTCCTCCATGGCCACCGGTGATGATGACCCCCTCCGGCAGGGTGCCGGAGAGGGCCTAGATTGATTTCTCATGGCTACAGAGGCTTGCGGCGGCGGAACTTCCGATCTAGGTTTCTTTCTGGAAGTTTGGGTATACATGAGAGGTGTTGGCGTCGAGAACAAGTCAGGGGGGGTCTCCGGGCTGTCCACGAGGCAGGGAGGCGCGCCCCCCACCCTCATGGGCAGCCTGAGACTCTTCTGGCCCAACTCTTTGACTCCTTGGCCTTCTTCTGGTCCAAAAATAAGCTCCGTCAAGTTTCAGGTCAATTGGACTCCGTTTGGTTTTCCTTTTCTGCTATACTCTAAAACAAGGAGAAAACATAAACTGACACTGGGCTCTAGGTTAATAGGTTAGTCCCAAAAATCATATAAAATAGCATATAAATGCATATAAAACATCCAAGGTTGATAATATAATAGCATGAATTCTTCATAAATTATAGATACGTTGGAGACGTATCAGTATCATGCACACGGGAATAGCAAACATGCTGATGTGGCAAAAAATTAAAGAAGAGAGGGGGGTTAGAGTAAAACTAGTGTTCATGCATGCATGCAATGCGATAATGCATTGGTAAACACATATTTTTTGTGAAGAACGACAACATTAGTTGAGTACTTTTGCATACTACAAAAACTATTCCACCGCCTCTATCTTGGTAAGAGTAGGTGAAAATTTTGAATCGAGACCTTTAAAGTAGAAGGGAGGTGGTAGTACTCTAATAGCTAACCTTCTTGTGATGACTAGATAGTACATGGCACGCACCTAGACGGAGGAACTACTAGTCTGCATTGTGCATTTAAGTTTTGTCTGAAGTCAATGTACCTCTACTTTGACCAAACTTATAGAAAAATGTATCAACATTCACAATGTCAAATCAATATTTTTATACTCATTATGAAACGTAGTTCTTATACTCATTATAATCAGTATTGTAGATATTGATATTTTTAGTATAAATTTGGTCAAACACTTTGCAAACGGTTGACGGAAGTAAAAAGGACCAGAGGGAGTATGATGCATGCAGACTAGGCCAAACAAATTGCTCATTTATAGCCGCTCGAAGTCTCAAAGGGCGCGACCGCGCGAGGGAGGCGAAGGTCGTGGGAGGCACGATGGTTGACGGAATTAAGTGAAGTTATATCCACGCGCCGGCATGGCGTGCGAACACGCAGAAGCTATACCGTCAGGCCTATGATATGGGTCTAGTAGACATGACATCTAGTGGGTCCCGCATAGTACTCGAGAACTCTTTGGGGGCTTGCAGCCGTTTATCCACCGGGCAAGCCAACAACCCCACGCCGTTCGCACGCCCTACTCATCCCCATATTCTACTACTACCTTACAACAGTTCGCTCCCAGTCGTCCCGTCCTTTCACATTACACCAGTTCAACTTCTCCTAACCCTCCTCCAAAATCCATGGCCTCCCAAATCTCCATGGTCGCCACTGAGTACCAGGTTAGTGCCATCACCGGCGATGAGTTCATCGTCATCTACACATGTGGATCCGCGACGGTGAAAGCATGCCTTGCTCGCTTCCTACGCATGTTCAACAGTTCAAAGGATGAGTGGGTCGCTGGGCTAGATGATGAGTACACCACAGTCCTGGAAAGAGAGAAGATTCTAAAGGAGGCAGAGAAGAAGAAGCCCGCCATGATCCAGGTTTGCGTACATAACTTGTGCTTGGTCTACCACACATGCCATGCCGGCGTTGAGTGCCAGGATTTTAAGAACTTCCTCAAGGATGAAAGAGTGAAATTCGTTATTGTAGACTTTAGGAACGACAGGGATGTCCTGGGTCGGATAGGCCTCATTGCAGGCCAGCCCTTCGATCTCCAGAAGGCAAGCCTGGTGTCCTCCTCTCAGCCTTCAATGCTGACCCTGGCAGCAGCCATGATTGATCCCTCGTATGTTAAACTGAAGAAACCTCACCACAAGTTTCATCATGCATGGGAGTCGAAGACATTAGATGAAGATCACATCCTGTACGCAACAATGGATGCCTACCTTTGTTTAAATATCTACAAGGGTTGGATGAAGAAGCAGAGCCCAGTGTCCGGTTCAAGCAAAGAAGCGTCGGCGAAGAGGAAGAGGAAGAGGGACGAGGACAAAGTCGAGGACGTGGACTCGGACTCCGAGTAAGGTGGCAGTGCCGTCGCTCATGCTGGTTCTACTGCAGTGTCAAGCGGACTAGTTGCTTAGTTTTATTTCAGGGGTGTGTTGTGCTGAGCCCCCAGCAGAACTATGTTTATGTTCTTTCTCGTTATTTGAACTTTATGTTCTTTCTCGTTATTTGAACTCTTTCGTACGTACAGTAGTACTAGTACTATGTCTTACTATTGTTCTTCTTGCAGTTGGTACTACTGCTCGTATCTTCGTGTTCCTACTGTACTTAATACGTTCGTACTAGTAGTATAATTTGGGTCAGTCGATTTGTGAAAGAAGTTCGACGGAGCGAAGGAAGAAGACAGCAGAGAAGCTACCCCAGTATCTATATTAGGGTGGCAGGGTACCCATGATCTATCTTATGAGTGTTGGGTGTGGAATGCAGTTCGCCGGAAAAAATGGATCGTGCCCGGGGTTAAACGGATGGCGGGGGTGGGGTGAGCATGGCGGTGGCAGGCGGTTCAGGGGAGGGTGGGGCGGCAGCGGCAGGCGGTTAGGCGTGTGGCGGGCTGAGAAGATGAACAGTGCATCTGTTTCGAAGGTTGAAGAAGCTCTTCTAGCCATCCATGTTGCATCCAATGGCTCACAAGAGTCGACTGACCCAAATTGCTCCTTCAGATTGCAGGATCCACGTGGCATTCAAGGTCTCGAAGGTAGATTCCGTGTCAGCACCTGGTTTGCGGGCTCGGCGTGGGCGCGACCGGCTTCCGCCGCGACAGCCAGCATGCGCGCCTCCTCCGCGCGGGCGGAGACGACAATGACACGCTAGTTCCTCCTCACCAGCGTGCTGGAGCACGCACTCGTCCTCCTCCTCGTACGTTGCGTGCATAGACGCGGCTCCACCAGCTGCTCGCGTGCTTGGCAGCGCGGCGGCATTGCAAGGAGGGACTACAGACGACGTGAGCGGGCAAGCCTTCGGCTTCATGGCACAGGGATGGCGGCGACACGGCGGTGATGGGCGAGAAATTGTTGGCCGGAGCAGGCGGGCACCGGCGTGCGCAACGGCGGCGGCGGCATATTGATGAGTGCGCGTATGGGAGCTTAGTTTAGTTTTATATAGGGTTGGTCAAACTTAAAAGAAAACCGTACTAGTACACGTAAACATTAGACTGAGGCAGCGCTTATATTAGTTACCACAGCCACGATACGGGATCCTGTGCAAGCGCGTGAACCGCGGCCGCGCAGTCGATCGAACGGTGCATCACCATGTCGCGCTCGAAGGACATCCACCTAACCTTTTTGTGTGTCTGAAAACAATCCCCGAATATTACTCAACTTTTTTTTCCTGGAAAAGTTCTTGACGCTACAATATTTCCATATATTTGAATTTAGCTCCTGTTCGTGTTTATTTGGATTTGGACGTTTTAGGTGCGCCCTAGTTTTTTTAATACTGATTTTGTGTGTGTGACTGAGAGAGAACGTGTGTATGTGTCCATATGTGTGTTGTGGCGGAAGGGCAATGTGGAGACGGTGTGCGTGTGATAGAGACATAGAGAGGTGTGAATGTGCAAATGATCATGCATGAGTGAGACATAGACAGATGCCGATACATTGTGTATACATGAGAGAACGGTCTTCTATTTTACTTGTGTGTGTGTGTGTGAGAGAGAGGGGGGAGCATCCATAACACAACAACCATCTCTCTCGATTCGTCCGTCCCTCGCATGATTGCATGTAACACATGCATCAACGCACACATTTTGACACCCTCACCCGGCCCCTGCGCACCTCAAGGCCCGCATACCGCTCTCTATCTCGCACGCACAATCTCTTCGTGAAAACCCTATTTAGCATGTAGCTTTCCATCACATACACACACATTTCTCTCCATAGGTTTGATTTCTCTCAATATCTGACACACACACACCGCACACACACAACCCCTCCCCCGAGCACACAATTCATCCCCATCCAAGGTTATATGGAGACCACTCTCGCTTGTGCTTCTCTGCACCCCAGCATGCACAACACCTCAATCTTCAAAGAGGGCATCGAGGAGATCGAAGACGGCGACCACACTGCACTAGAGAATGCGGGGCCATTTGGAAGCAGGATGATGTGACGATGGTTGACTGACTCCTCCGCCCTCCCTCTCTCTCCCACACAAAATTACCAATCCCTCTCTCCCCCGCACAAAATGATCAATCCCTCAACCCATGAGATCCTTCCCCTATCGTCCATGTTTTTCCAGCTCTCTCATCAAACATGTTGTCTCTTCTCCTTCCACGTGTACAGAATCCCAATGCACACGCATCTCACGTATATTACATGTCTCCATCTTTCTCACAGACCTAACTTCTTCCTCTCTCTATCTCTCTCTCTCTGTCTCGTTAGGTTTGTCTCCTACTCTCTCGTCCACATACATACAATATTTCCCGCCCTATCTGCTCCATCTTCGCAAGTTCTCTCTACACATTTCATTCCCACATTGGGATGTGTTCAAAATGTTGCTTTTATAATGGATGATGTAGAGTTATGGTTGGTTTTGTTGCATCCTACAAAGTAATAACTATGAAATGCATTTATATTCTCATTTGACTGGGATTATGTGAGTTTGAGCATATTGTGAAGTACTATAGACCCCGTATACATCTTGGAATTCAACAATGATTGCAACTATTGAATTGTATAGACCATTACATTCGAAGTCAGTAGCCTAATATATTTATTTCACAATTACAACAAATGATTAATTCAGTACAAACTAAGAAAACAAATGTGTACTCCCTCCGTTTTTATTTAATTCCGTGTATTAGCATTGGTCAAAGTCAAGTTTTGTAAACTCTCAGAAAGTTTATAACAAAAAAATTAACATATGCAATAAAGTAACAAATAAATACCATTAGATTCATTATTGAATGTACTTTCACATCATACATATTTGTTATGGTAAATGTTTATATTTTTCTATAAACTTGGTCAAACTTTAGGAAGTTTGACTTCGGTCAAACCTAATATGCAAAGTTTATAAAAACGGAGGGAGTACTAGTAGTTACTAGTACTACCCGCTAGTTGCTTAACCCAATCACCCAGCACGCCACACGTGGAGTTCAGTGTCACAAAATTTTGAGGTCGGCGAGAAAATCTCCCGCGACCCTGATTCGAGCAGTGCAAAGTTACCATCATAGCCTTCAGAACAGGCCTACGGATGACGCTTGGTAGGGGGCTGTTTTCGTAACTTCGGGTTCACCCTACCCAGCCAACCCCACCCCGGCACCAGAGTAGTACACCTGAATACTCCCCATTTTCTATACCCACCGCAAAATAGACTTCTCCACGGCACCGCAGCCTTCGTGCTCCTCCCCTTCTACATCGGCGCACTCGTCCACCGCAGCGCATCTGCCTCATTGACGACCTCGTACGCCGCACTGGAGCCGGTCCACCGTTGTCGTCGTACACGGAGCCTCTTCCCCGGCACCATCTTCCACGGTCTCGAATCTGCTTCCCGGAAGCCGACGCCAAGCGCAGAAGCACCACCGTCGTGGAAAATGAACTGACTCCCGTTGCCGACCATGATGCACAGAGTCCGCCGCGACCATCGTTTTCCTCCTTGATTGGTAATGTGTGTATTGAATCACTTAGCAGTACATGTGCAGTTCCAATTTTGTTCATACCTACCCTTCAAATTTCCTGGTTGCTATTGTTCCTGTAAAAGTAATTGGTTATAGCCTCCATTGTCCAACAGAATATCAGCTTGTAATTGTGCGCTGCTCCTATATCGCGCTGTGCTTGGGTAGGTTCTTCATCTGCAACCAGTAGTGTGGCAAATGATTAAAAGTTTTTTAGAACTAGCAAGATGCCCATGTGGTTGCATGTATCAAGATGCATTTGTATGAGTAGTTTATCTTGTGGGAGAAATGGATGAACGAGGGAAGGCCTTATTTGCAAATCTGGAGAGGGGTGTGGGTATCTTTCTGCAAAATTGCCATAGTTTCCTTCCTATCCGTCGGATATAAATCGGACGACCTATATTGTAGGATGGCAGGACACCATCATCACCAACTCTATTTTTTAAAAGAAAATTAAAAGCAAGATGCCCATGCGTTGCACGTAACATCAAGATGCATTTGTATGAGTAGTTTATCTTGTGTGAGAAAAGGATGAACGAGGGAAGGCCTTATTTGCACATCTGGAGAGGGGTGTGGGTATCTTTCTGCAAAATTGCCATAGTTTCCTTCCTATCCGTCGGATATAAATCGGACGGCCTATATTGTAGGATGGCAGGCACACCATCATCACCAACTCTATTTTTTAAAAGAAAATTAAAAGCAAGATGCCCATGCGTTGCACGTAACATCAAGATGCATTTGTATGAGTAGTTTATCTTGTGTGAGAAAAGGATGAACGAGGGAAGGCCTTATTTGCAAATGTGGAGAGGGGTGTGGGTATCTTTTTGCAAAATTGCCATAGTTTCCTTCCTATCCGTCGGATATAAATCGGACGGCCTATATTGCAGGATGGTAGGCACACCATCATCACCAACTCTGTTTTTAATAAGAGTAGAGAAAAAAAGAGTAGAGAGTAGAGAAGTAGAGATAAATATTAAATATAAAATAAATATAACAGTAGAGAAGAGAGTAGAGATAGCAGGGACATCGGGAAAGAATTGCGCGCACGCGGGAAAAATCGGCCGGGCGCGCGCTAGTTTTGGCGCGCGGCGTCCGGCGCGCTTTATAAAATCCAACGCCCTCCCACCGCTCTGTGCCTTGCCACTGCTCTCTCCCCGCTCTGTGCTTTGCCACCGCTCTCTCCCCGCTCTTTCTCCCCTCACTGCCGCTGTCGGTGTCAAAACCGGCGGATCTCGGGTAGGGGGTCCCAAACTGTGCGTCTAGGATCGATGGTAACAGGAGACGGGGGACACGATGTTTACCCAGGTTCGGGCCCTCTCTATGGAGGTAATACCCTACTTCCTGCTTGATTGATCTTGATGAATATGAGTGTTACAAGAGTTGATCTACCACGAGATCGTACTGGCTAAACCCTAGAAGTCTAGCCTATGTGAATATGGTAATGAGTACATGTATCCGGACTACGCTCTCCGGTTTATATAGACATCGGAGAGATCTAGGGTTACATGGAGTCGGTTACATAAGAGGGAATCTTCATAGTCGGTCGCCAAGCTTGCCTTCCACGCCAAGTAGAGTCCAATCCAGACACGGGTACAATCTTCGGCCTTCGTGTCTTCACAGCCCATCAGTCCGGCCCAATGAATAACAGGCAGGACGCCCGAGGACCCCTTAGTCCAGGACTCCCTCAGTAGCCCCTGAACCTGGCTTCAATGACGACGAGTCCGGCGCGCTGATTTGTCTTCGCCATTGTAAGGAAGGTTCCCTCCTTCCGAACTCTGGAATAGTCTTTGGATGTAGTAAGTATATCCGAACCCGTGTATGTAATTGCAGAGAACACAATATTCCACAGGTCCGACCTGCTGACAACTGTTTATGACATTGCATTACGCCTGCTCGGTTATTATTTCCAGCCGTTGGCTAGCCCCTCGCCTCACGTCTCGGGACGCTGTTTTATCGGCACGTCTTGTCAAAGCAGGGATCGTGTCCCTTATTCACGGGATTTTCAATAATGTAGGCGTGGGTAACCCAACCGTCCCCTGGGTACAACTCTTTGAGGATAGGTAAGTTTCGAGACCCAGGAGGGGATGCTCAATATTCTGGGCCTTTATATAGGGACCCATACTTGTCTTTTCTCTTTTGCGCTTGGTTCTTCCCCAACCCCAGCCACCTCGAGTTCCAGCCCTCGGGTTCCAATCACCACCAACCCCAATCATGTCCGGGTCCAGCCGTTCAGGCCGGTGGGTGGCCTCTTCTGTCACGGAGGAGGATATTGCGAAGCTCCGCGTGGCGAGGTATCTGACCCCAGAAATCCTTCATCGGCTTCCCACCGAGGGGCAGGTTATTCCCACCCCCAAATCTGGCGAGAGGGTAGTATTTGTGTCCCACTTCCTCCATGGGTTAGGGTTCGCGCTCAACCCCTTCGTCCGGGGGCTCATGTTCTACTATGGGCTAGATTTTCACGATCTGGCCCCGGACTCTGTTCTTCTCATCTCGACATTCATCGTCACATGTGAGGCCTTCCTCCGAACTCCTCCGCACTTTGGTGTGTGGCTCAAGACTTTTGACGTGAGGCCGCGGGTGGCAGAGGAGGAACAGGTAGAGTGCGGCAGCGTCGTAATAGGCAAGCTTGTCGACGCGGTTTGGTTTGAAGGATCCTTCGCCGAGTCTTTCGGCATGTGGCAGCAGGGGTGGTTTTATATCAACGAGCCGCGGGGCTCCAAGTGGGCGCCTACGTCTGCGTTTCGACCCAGCCCTCCGATTCAGCTTGCTTCATGGATCAATAAGGGATTGGACTAGGGATCCGCCAATGAAGTGCAGACTCTGCAAAGTCGCATCCGGAGCCTTTCTGAAAAGGGCATCGATCTTGTGAACGTCGTTCAAGTAATGCTAGTTTGCCGGACCCTGCCATGTCAGCGGCGGCCTCTTCGTATGTGGGAGTTTAATCCAGAAGGGCGACGGACTCTTCAGCACTTCTTCGGCGCTACGCATGAAGGGATGTGGAAGTTATATTTCGGGGAGCGAGAGCAATGGCCGGACACCACCGAAAACGTTGACCTTGACTGCAATCACCCAGACACTTCGGTAAGTATTCAATGTCTGAACACCTTCCATTCTAGCATCTCTTGACAAGATATTGAACAATCCGTCCCTATACTGGACTGGATAAACAAAGCGGTGTTAATCTGGTCTCCGGTGCCCCTTCCCGAAGACTCTGCGACCGCCCTGCTGACGAGGATGCTGACTCGGACACCGTACCAGGTGTCTGGCGAGGGGGGCGAGAGCGGGGAGCCCAGAGGTGATGCCCGCCCTGAGGACGAATTAGTCTCTGTGTTCGGGGAAACCGAAACCCTTTTGCCCATGGGCAAAGGTGCAGAGGGGGCCCCCCATGGCAAGAAGAGGGCCGCTTCCGGAGGTCAGGAGGGGAAACCTTCCAAGAAAGGGAAAACGCCATCGTCGGGCGGCTTGAGCCGGGCAAGCGATGTCGATGTAGAGCTTTATGATGAGGACAAACCTCTGGCCAAACCGTAAGTGTAGCGGGGTATTTTAATCATACCTCATTCCTTTCTTATTACTAAAGTAATCCCCCGACATATCTACGTCCTCGCAGGTTAACGCCTGGTGTTTCTCAATCATCTTCCTCCTCGGGAGACCTTCTTCTAGGGATGATGGAGAGTGACACGCCTTCTCCAGCCTCCTCGCCCAATAGGGCGGATGATTTTGAGGCATCGTCCCGGGGGGCTCCTCCCGATCGACAAGTAGTGCAGGAAACAAAGAAGGCGTTACCCGAAGGTGGTGCCTCTGTCACTCGGGGTTCGGGAATCAAGTACGACGGCCCCGAACTATCCGATTTACAGCCGGAGACGATTCTGGAGGTGAGTGGGCGGATCCCTTCAAAGGAATGCCGTATTCCGGCGGCGGTTTCCGGAGACCCAGGAGCGCCGGAGACGCTGACGGACATGCTGCGACAAGCGTCCGTTTCAGAGGAGCATCGTGCCTTGATGGCTACGGTGGTCGAAAAGGTTTTATCCACGAAGAGCGGGTTGAAGGAGGCCTTTACGAGCCTTTTGAGGGGTTTTGATGTTTGTGATGTAGTTTTGCCAATGGAATTTTGTTGACAGAATGCACCTGTTGTATATGAAGTAGCCCCTGAGACTCGGATTGCCTTCCAAAGGAAGCGATTGGAGGATCGAAAAGATATGCTCAGGTACTAACCTTGATTTAACAATGAATACAGGCTGCCTCCCCTCCTGCGGCTACCCGAAATACGGAAGTGGCCGAACTGCAGCGGAAGCTGGATATTGCGGAGGATGACATTGCATTGATCAACAGGTGTCTTGACGACTCGCAAGGTATATATTTCGAGCATTCCTTATACCAATGTGCTTGTATTTTAAGCCTGACTCTAAAAAGAGTTTTATATGACATGTGCATGAATGTAGATGGTGCTGCCGCCGTGGAGGCCTTTCGGGCGGAGGTAGCCCGGGCCAAGAAGCAGGCCCGGTTTAGTAATGCGGCTGCCGAAAAGGCATCGGCTGAGTTGAAAGCCGAACAAGCTACGCGGCGCCAAGACAAGGAGAAGATGTCCACCATGGCGCATGACTTAGAGAATGCGGCTAGCCGCTGTAAACTTCTTGAGAAGGAAACTGAAGCCAAAATGGCTGAACTTGACAAGGCCTTACGAGAGGCGAGAGAAGCGCGGTCTGAATCCAGAGCGGCCCGTGAGGAAATCCGGCAAGCTGGGGACATTGCGGCTGGCAAGCCGTTTTTGCTGCAGACTAAGTTCGGCGATCCGAACTATGCTCAGCTTAACCAAGTATGGAGTTCTCCGGACAGACTTACCGAAGAGTTCTTCCGATGCGGCGCATTTTTACCATGCACAAGAGGGGTATGCAATGGAGAAGCTTTTCTGGTCACAATTCAGCGCGTCAAAGCGCCCTCTGCTGCTGAATGAACAGATGTCCCATTGGGCCGAGCTGCATAGGATATCCGGCGCTGCCATGAAGAACGTCATAGTCCGGTTGTGGCCGACTGAGCCTGTTTCGAGTAGTTATTTCGGCCTGGTGTAGCGGCTTGTTGACGCGGTGCCACATATCGATGCTGTGAAGCGGTCGGCGTGCATTGAGGGTGCACGGATGGCCTTTGCCCGAGTCAAAATGTTCCGGGGAAAGATGAAGGCCATCGATGTTGCAGCGAGGAGTCCACCCAAGGGCAAGGACCGTTGTGGGCTGGAGCACTATTTGGAAGACGTCCTAGAGGCCGCTCGCTTGATAGAGGGTCAGTGCTCGAAAGACATAATATTCAAGTGATGTATGTAAGGGTTGTAACAGACAACTTTTATAGTTAATCTATTTTTATATTTTGCTCGAAAGCTTAAATTCCTCCTGTGCGGCCGTTTTAGTATAATCTGAAAGTTTTCCAGTCGTCGGCTTCAGCCCCCTCGTAGGAAGTACGGGGGTGTTCGGAAAAGCATTTAATCACTCTTTATCCAACGTCTTGGTTCATAAAGGAGGTGATAATGCGGCGAACTAGGCAATTGGACTATAGGGCGTTAACACTTTCACTTAGCCATAGGAGTTTTATCGTGAGGCTACGACATAGCCCCTGGTATGTATACGGTGTATTGTAATATCGTGCCTTACATATTTTGATCTAAAAAAGATCCTTCGTGTGACACGGAGAATCGCTAAAGATTCGAATAAATCGTCAAGTGGTTGACCAGCTCTCGCCGCATCATGACAGTCAGTTTTCGGCTTTCTCTACTGAGGTGCTCATCCGGTTTAGGCCAGGGCACAATCGCAGTAGTTCTCCCTTTACTACCCTAGCCGATAGAGCGGAACGTAGGGTAGCAAGCATAGGAGCCGGGCAACCCAACTGTTGACCAAAGACAATGATTCGGAGCTGATGCATAAAAGGCCAAACTTGCAACGCCGAAGTACGCTATAGAGCTGTTCGGACTTTAACTGGCGACTCATTTGTTCCCATACCGGGCCCTGGCAAGTTATGCCGAGGTGCGTCTTGTAAGGCAGCCGTTACGGCCGGACTCATTGTAGAAAGAGCATGGAAGATTAGTTCGGATGAAGTTTACTGGGAGCGGAGCAATATGCCAATGATAAATATATATATATAGTAAAAAACCACAACCCGGCTATTTGACATGCTCGGGGTTGGGAATGGAGGAAAAAGGCATAGTACAGGCTCAAAATAACGAGTGCGGTCTACAAAAACTTATTTTGGACCTCCTGTCGCACGTCTGCGCCGCCCGTTCTCGGGGAGGGGGAATCCTTAACGGAAGTGGCCTCTTAGGTGAGTGTATGGATCCGAACTCAGATAGAGTCTGATGTAGATGTTGTCCTGATGGTCACCTGTTTTTAAGAGATAATAAAGAAAAGTAAGGAAAACAGATAAAAAACGTTACGGGAATGCTTGCAGGGTTGTCCGTATTGTGCTTCCGCCGATGCCCATGGTATCTTGAGCGCGTAGTGATGTACGGGTGGTGTAAATCTTGCCAGTATAGTGGGTAGGTGGCGGAAGCCGAACTGCTATTTCCGTTCCGGGAGTGGTCGAACTTCGGAGGGAAACTATTTCTGGCCCCTGGTGTTCGGCTGGCGAGCCGCTCCGTCGTCTTTATCGCTTGGTGGCCTCCTCCCCTTGTGCTCGGCATTAAGCTTGCCTGCCTGCTTGAAGACCCAACAGTTTCTGTTGGTATGATTGGCTGGCTTATCAGGGTGACCGTGAATCTGACAAGGTCGGTCCAATATCCTGTCAAGGGTGGATGGTCCATCCTGGTTTGCCTTTAATGGCTTCTTCCGTTAACCGGGTTTCGGATTGTGAAATCCGGCGTTGACCACTGTGTCGCATAATCTTTCATTATTATTGCGACTGTTGTGTTCGGTTTGTCGTGGCTTGTCGTTGCCGTCTCGGATTTTGGAAGTGCCCGGGTCGCTGGCGTTGTTGCTTTTACGAGCGAGCCAGTTGTCTTCTCCCGCGCAAAAGCGAGTCATTAGAGCGGTAAGGGCTGTCATGGATTTAGGTCCTTCCTGGCCGAGGTGACGCGCTAGCCATTCATCCCGGATGCTATGTTTGAAGGCCGCAAGGGCTTCCGCGTCCGGACAGTCGACAAATTGGTTCTTTTTGACTAAAAACCTAGTCCAGAGCTGCCTGGCTGACTCGCCGGGCTCCTGGACAATGTGACTCAAGTCATCGGCATCTAGTGGCAGGACATGTGTTCCTTGGAAGTTGTCCCGAAAGGCGTCTTCCAAATCTTCCCAGTTGTCAATAGAATTTTCTGGCGAACTGTTTAGCCAGTACCGAGCTGGCCCTTTGAGCTTGAGAGGTAAGTATTTAATGGCATGAAGGTCGTCTGCGCGAGCCATGTGAATATGGAGGAGGTAATCCTCAATCCATACCGCGGGATCTGTTGTTCCATTGTATGATTCGATGTTAATGGGTTTAAACCCGTCTGGGAATTCATGCTCCATTACCTCGTCAGTGAAGCAGAGAGGGTGTGCGGCTCCTCTATGTTGGGCCACACTGTGAAGCACCTCCGGCGGACTCCGCTTATGGTTTTCGGACCGGGCATGGTCGGGTCTGTTGTGTTCGAATAGATAACCGTCGTCACTGGTCGGGGCATGTCCCCGCGGTCTGGGTGTCGATTTTGTGTGTCCTGTTCTACCCTCCAGGTCTTGTTGGATGTCGCGAGTGTTCCCCCGAGCTGCTTTATTCTTGCTTGGACGACCAGATGGGTTGGTATGGTGCTCTGCTTGGGCTGCTGCTTTGTCCGGACTGAACTGTGGTCGGCCCACCGCACTATTCGATGGTGGTGTGGGCTCCAACGCCCTGCCATTGTACTGAGGGAGCCACCTACTCTTGGGGTGGCTTTTGTCTGGTCCGCTAAGGCCGTATTCTATGGCGGCCAAGACTTCGGTCCATCTATCATTGAGCAAATCTTGGCTTGCTTGAAGCTGCAGGTGCTTCTTCCTTAGGCTCCTTGCAGTGGCTATAAGCCGGCGTTTAAAGCGCTCCTGCTCGAGAGGTTCCTTAGGCACGATAAAATCCTCGTTGCCGAGGATCTCCTCCTCCTCGGAGAGTGGGAGATAATTGCTGTCCTCTGAGTCTCCATATGTGGCCTGTTCATCAGGGCTGTCTTGCCCGCTTTCCTGTTCCTCCTATTCGGGTTCTACCTCAACAGGGTCTTCATTGTCCGGAGTGTTGTCTTTTCTAGTGCTAGCAGTGTTTTATCTTGGGCGATATGACTTGGAGCGGCGCCGTGGGCGCCGGTGTTCGGAATATGTGCCAGGAGGTTTATTCTCGACTAGATCCTCCTTGCCATCATCGAGAGCGCCGTCAGGTGTGTCTATCATACACACGTCATACCAGGAAGTGGCCATCCCGTGTCTAGCGGGTAGAAAGGTCTGGCCCTGCCCCTCATCGTCGTCCATACCGTCGATGTCTTCGGAGCGGGGGTCAGGCGTGTTGGTTGGGTCTTCAATGGTGGCAATGAAGTGGGTGGCGGGTGGGAAGCAAAATTCTCCATCATCCGCCGTAAGTTCGAACCGAACATAGTTCGGCGACGAGTCATCTGCCAGGGATAGGTTTTTCAATGAGTTTAGCAGGTCGCCCATGGGAGAGTGTTGTAAGACATCTGCGGCGCTGAACTTGAAGATCAATAACTGATTGAGTTCGGTATCCGCGGGCTCGCAGGGTTCAGAACTCGACACCGGAGAGGAGTCCGGGGTTCTGTTGATGCAGATACCGTACGAAGTGGAATCTGCGAGCAGCTCCAACGCCGCAGAATCGGTAGCCCCCGCGATGGGCGTGAGCTTCCCATCTTCGGACGACTTGATCTGCTCCGGATCTAAGGCCAGAGTTGCTACAGGGGCTCTCTCCTGGATGCGGCCCGATGACAGGTTTAAGCCATGTTCATCGGGGTAACGGGGAGCGATTGCCGCGGTCTCGAATCCGTCGAAGATCAAGTCTCCACGGACGTCCGCAACGTAGTTCAAGCTTCCGAATCTCACCTGATGGACAGGGGCGTAGCTGTCGATCTGCTCCAGATGGCCAAGCGAGTTGGCCCGCAGTACGTAGCCGCCGAATATGAAGATCTGTCCGGGGAGAAAGGTTTCTCCCTGAACAACGTCATCACTGACGATCGAAGGGGCCATCGAGTCCTTTGCCGACGGCACAGTGGAACTCTCAATGAAAGCACCAATGTCGGTGTCAAAACCGGCGGATCTTGGGTAGGGGGTCCCGAACTGTGCGTCTAGGATCGATGGTAACAGGAGACGGGGGACACGATGTTTACCCAGGTTCGGGCCCTCTCTATGGAGGTAATACCCTACTTCCTGCTTGATTGATCTTGATGAATATGAGTGTTACAAGAGTTGATCTACCACGAGATCGTAATGGCTAAACCCTAGAAGTCTAGCCTATGTGAATATGGTAATGAGTATATGTATCCGGACTACACTCTCCGGTTTATATAGACACCGGAGAGATCTAGGGTTACATGGAGTCCGTTACATAAGAGGGAATCTTCATAGTCGGTCGCCAAGCTTGCCTTCCACGCCAAGTAGAGTCCAATCCGGACACGGGTACAATCTTCGGCCTTCATGTCTTCACAGCCCATCAGTCCGGCCCAACGAATAACAGGCCGGACGCCCGAGGACCCCTTAGTCCAGGACTCCCTCAGCCGCCGCGCCACCATGTGCCGCGTCGCCGTGAAACTTGGGGATACCGCGGCGTCTGCGCGCGCCCCTCCGGCGGCTTCTCCGCCGAGATCTGGTTCGGCGGGATGCGCCTCGGCCTCGGCAATTTTGACACCGCCAATGAGGCCGCCCGCACATACGAAGCGGCGGCGTGGCGCCTCCGGTGGCCTCATAGAACATTGAACTTCCCCAATGTGCCAACGCGGGAGCGGGCGCAGGAGCTCGCGCCTCTGCCGCGGTTTATCACCGACGAGGATCGTTGCGACAACCAAAGGCGGGAGCACCGTCTCGGCATCGCCGAGATGGACGAGGAAGCCATGGCGCTGTGGTGCCAACGTTTCCCACAGGACATCATGAACGAGCGCGAGTTCTACGCACAAAGGAGGGCGGAGAGGGAGAAGAGGAGGGCGGAGCGAGCCGCCTATCGCGAGGATAAGCGTACGCGAAAAGCGGACACTCAATTCAACATGAGGCTAGGAGCAGCGTCGCCCTGGGAATCCGACGACGATCGGTATCTTCACGCCTACATTGAGATGTCAGAGGAGGACATCACCGAGGAGGAGTCGGACGATGAGGAGTAGTTGAACTATCTATTTTTTATCTATCTATGCTGAGAACTATCCTCTACTCTCTATCTCTACTTCTCGATCTTAGCACTGTAAACGCTTTTTTAAAGCGCCATGCGTTGCGCTTCTGTTGGAGGTGCTCTAACATGGCAGACGAGTGCTTTAATGTTGCCCACAAGATGCGTGAGTATTACTAGTAGTATATTTTTCTTTCCATGTTGAGATTTTAAGACCACGAGTGCGACCATGCAGAGGAGCAATGAAGACCAAACACGGGATATTTGGGACATCTTCAAGGAGCGTGGCAAGTTAAAGAGCAGCTGCACCGAACCTGTAAAACAAGCTTTGGTAAGTAACAGCCTTCCAATTACTTCCATTTAGCCTCGTGTTCTTCGATGTGTATATGTTGTAGTTTCTATTTCTCGTAGCCTCGTGTTCTTCGATGTGTAATAAGAAGAGTCTTAATCGTCCTAATGCTTTCATTTTTAGCTTGATGTAGGAAGTGGGTGTTCTCACCTTATAGTCTGTTTTTATATTTTTCCTTTTGAATTCACTTCTGCGAGTCTTGTTTATCTGGCTTCTACTAAATGGATCTGGGTTGCTCTGAGTATTGATCTAAAAAAGAAGTAACTTCATGTCAGGATGCGGTTCCTGCGAGGAGGGAAGTATGGTCAACCTCCAGATCATGTTTCCAAAATGAGGCTGGATTACACACAAGGTGCCAGTTCCCCAACGATGCTGGATTAGACAGAAGGTGCAAATTCCCAGATGATGCTGGATTACACACAAGCTAGGTGGAGTCGTTAGCTGTTCGTGTCCTCGCGGCTCTAATAAAGGCTGAAAGAAAGCATGCAGCAGCCCTTGAGAATGTAGCTGAGTTCCTGAAGAAGCGAAAAGATCAATCAGATGCTCTCTTCACCCAAGCCAAAGAAGAGATGGAAGAAGCCAGAAATAAGCTAGCAGAGGCAGAGCAGGCTAGGCGTCTCCTGCTATCTAATACTGTTGTCAATACAAAATTTCCTTCATAATAGCTAGGTTCAAATGTTTATCCACTCAGCATGCCTGTTGTGATGCCCGTGCATCTACTGATGTGGCACAAAATATTTTTTTTTCGGGTCATGTAATAACGACAATTACTTTCCAAACAATAACAGACGAAGCATTGGACATGGTATAGTTCACGCGCAAGCCCGACATTCCAAGTTCAACTTCCACACCAAACTCATGTTCACAGATATCTGCACATTCATAGATAATGTCCACAACCATGATTCACTTCAAAGCCAAAAAAAATGTCAGGAGAGTTATAAATAAAGAAAAACCTCTAGTTCCTGCTACCACTGCGAGCACAACAAGTCAAGACCATGCGTAATTAATTATATTTTGGTCATTTGTTGTGTTCTAAAATGTCGGCCGGCTCGCAGAAGGACGTGTTGCCGGCACACGCGCGGATTCAATGGAGGCAGGCGGGGCAGTCTGAAGCCGGTTGCATGCGGCGAGGAGGCGTGTTCAGCCCGGCCTGCAGCGAGTGGGGCCCTCTTGGCCGACGCGCCGGTTCAATGCCTGCGCTATGAGAGGTCGCGTCCGTGTTAGAGCAATCACTCCCTCCAGTCCTTTTTTGTTTGGGTATAACAAAAATTTGGTTTCCATTCACATTTTACAAGTAAAATTAGTGGACAAACTTTGACCCAAACTACGATGGGGACCAGTAAACTGGAACAGAGGTAGTAGTTTTTTTATCAAAGAAGGGTTCCCCCCTTCTGATTTTCATTACTGAAAACCAACATCTAAACCATAGTATTTGCCCTAGAACTACCATGTTCAACATCTCGCAACATAAACCCATACAACCATATGCCAAGGAGGTAGTAGTTATGAATTCCATATTCGCTCCATACCAATCATTCTAAAAACTACTTAGTACATATAACGCGCCATTGAATATCAGAACTCTTACCCCGCTAAAAAAATGATATTTTAAACGTGGCTACTCGATCTGTGGCAACTGGCGAGCCACCGCCTCCAGGTCGTTCACCTGTGGCCCCAACCATCAACTCCTACGGATCAAATTATCACGCGAGCTGACTATACCGACAAAGATGCGCCACCACGTAGCCGGTACCCGCGCATGCAGCAATCATGCACCTAGGGTTTTAGGGTTTATTTGTTAACGGTGCCTTTACGTAACTCTCATGTGTGCGAGACAACGAGAGACCGACTGCGTGTGTGCACCTCATCTCTTCGTATATGTACTCCACCGTTTGTCTGGTGTCCAAAAAATTATACAGTGGTAATAACTACTCCCTCCGTTCCATAATGTAGTGCCTATAGATTTTTTTGAAAAGTCAAACCTCACAAACTTTGACCAAGTTTGTGGAGAAAAATATTTACATCTAGAGTGCGAAACATATATCACTAGATTCGTCATATGATGTAGTTTCACATTATATATTTTTGCTATTGTAGATATAAATATTTTTCTCTACAAACTTGGTCAAAGTTTGCAAAGTTTGACTTCTTAAAAAATCTATAGGCACTACATTGTGGAACAATGCGTTGCCACACGATCAAAGTTGATTAATACATATTCACTGATTTGATAGAAAAAAGAGTCTAGTTTTGAAATAGGTATATCACTAAAAATATGTTATGTTTCACTCAAAATATATTCCTTTGGCGGTTTTGATGAGATAAGGGAGGAATGTTGTTGGTTTCAAGATTCGAGAAGTGGTATATGTCTAATTTCTACTCTTACTAGCAAGATGCCCGTGCGTTGCATGGAACATCAAGATCTTGTGGGAGAAAGGGATGAACGAGGGAAGGCCTTATCTGCAAATGTGGAGAGGAGTGTGGGTAAATTGCCATAGTTTCCTTCCTATCCGTTAGATATAGATCGGACGACCTATATTGCAGGATGGCAGGCACACCATCATCACCACCTATGCTTTTTATAAGAGTAGAGATAAAAAATAGAGTTGGTGATGATGGTGTGCCTGCCATCCTGCAATATAGGCCGTCCGATTTATATCTGGCGGATAGGAAGGAAACTATGGCAATTTTGCAAAAGGATACCCACACCCCTCTCCACATTTGCAAATAAGGCCTTCCCTCGTTCATCCTTTTCTCCCACAAGATACACTACTCATACAAATGCATCTTGATGTTTCATGCAACGCATGGGCATCTTGCTAGTTGTTGCAAAAAGCCCATGTGTGTGTGAGAGAGAGGAGGAGGACGGAGTGCATGTGTGACAAAGACACAAAGAGTGTGTGTGCGAGAGGTATCATCTTAAAATGAGGCGATAGTGTGTGTGTGCACGATCGAGAGGGAGTGTCTCAAGAAGGGAAGAAAAATCTACATAGATACAAGGAGCACGAGAGAGACATGTATGCGATAGTGGAAGCACGAGTGTGCGGGTGTATAAACCTATCTAGAGGCTAGTCGATAAATGTTTGTGAGAGAAGTACGAGTCGGGGGTGCGAAAGTGAGAGTTTTGTGTGTGTGAGAGAGAGACGGTAGTTGGGAAGGGGAGTGGAAGGAGGAGTTGTGTGTGTGAGAGAGGGGAGGGGGAGTTTGTCTGATCGGTAAACGAATGAATAATGTCAGTTTTATAAATGGGATGGAGATGGAAAGGAGACCGGAACAAATGTTGTGTCTGCAGGAGAGAGTAATTTTAGTGGTATGAGTCATATCTAGAGACATATAGGGTGTGTGAGAGAACCCCATAGAGAGAAAGACAAAGTGAAAGATGAGTGAGACTGTGTGTGTGGCGGTGAAAAAGAAAGGTTAGGTACCTAGTGATACCAGAGAACGGTAGAGACATGAGAGATAATGAAAACCGTGTAATGTATAACGATAGGGAGAGTGTGACACTTCTCAAGGGAGACGTCGAGAGACCATGTTTGCGAAGATAGGAGAAACATGAAGTGAGCATGCGGGTGAGCTGGAGAAAAGAGAGTGATAGCTAAATGAAGGAGCATGCATGCAAGAGAGATGGGAGTGAAAGGAGTCAACATAAAAGGGATTCAAATATTTGAATTCAAGATGATGATACATGTAATTCATACTCGAACCAAAATTGATCTATCAAACATGCATACTCATATGAATTCACGCACATCTATGTTATTTAATAGGTAGATATTACTGATCCATATATTTTAGTAGAACATAATTTGGTTTAAATTTTTTGAATTCAACCTTATGTTTTTGAGATCATTGTATTTGTAAATCATATTATACATATAAAGGAGCAGAATTCTTTGTTGTGCTTTTGAAAGTATATATACATATATATAATGATGTATATAGAATTTTATTCCAATCGAAAATGGATCCCGCCCGAACAAAAATAGAATACAAACTGGATTCGAATTGAGTTGGCACGGTAAACGTGCACTCTTGCTCTGCAAAAATTTGAACAGCGAGGAAAGTCGCAGTAACTGCTCAAAACCAAAATCTGCGAGATGGAAATTACTGCCTATATATCCCTGCCACGCAAAGACTACCGGCTTGATTTCTATAGGTTTCGATAGGGGTAGGTTTGTAATTTCACTCAAACGTGACATAACCGCCTCTCACCCGGATTCATACACGGTGGGCGCCAAAACACAGTGTCTCCTCGGCCGAAATCGACTCCCTCCCCAATTCATACACAGTGGGCGCCAAAAACAAACTCTCGTCGGCAAATATTCGGTGTATGCGAGATTACCGTCCTATCCCCAACCGACTAATATTGCTGTGATGTAGGAAATTTTAAACAGGGGCTAAGTTTGTAAATTTCCTCGCATTTGAGACAAGCGCGCCTTGAAGACATGGTTCCCCCTTCCTCTCTCCCTCCATTTCCCCATTCGTACTCCATGGGCGCCAAAACACCCTCTCCACCCCAGCCTCCTCCGTCCGCCACCCCATCCACCGCCGTCCTCCTCCACCATGCCGGAGCTGATACCCCGATGCCGTCGGCCATTACAAGAGATCGACCTCTCTCATCCACGGCTTCGGACCGGGATCCTTGCATCCCGTCCTGTCGCTTCATCCCCGCTGTCGTCCACCTTGCCGGCGCCGCTCCCACGACCGTCTCGTCCACCGCGCCCTGCCGCCACCGTCTACCCTCCTAGATCTGCTTCCATGCCGCCGACAGCCATCGCTACCGCAGCACCGTCAAATTCTCAGCAGATGCATACACGGCGCCGCACCAGAGGCGGCACTCTTTCGTATCTGCTCAACTTATTTATCGCAACAAGAAAATAGATCGCCACTGCTTTACTCTGATTTCTTGTCCATCACTTACTTGTTAGTTGAAAGCAAACATTGGTTGCAAAGTTGCCTTTGTCCGATTTGCACCTTCAGATCCGCCATGGCACGCTCAACACTATACTCGCAATGCTTATGGTTTTCCCCTTTTATATTCCACACTAGTTAAATGACAGTACACTAAATTTCAAAATTGGGTCAGTCGATTTTTGAGAGCTCGCCGGAGTTCGCCGGTGCGAAGGAAGGGGCTCGGGTGGGGACGGTGGTTGTGGAGGGCGGTGGTGGGGCCTCGCCGAACAAAGAAAACTCGACGCGCGGGGGGGGGGCTGGGGGTGGTGGTGGCGGAGGAACACAGGCGGTGGGGGCCGGTGGTTCGGCCGACGGCCCGTGCGGTGTTCTGTATGGGAAGAATCAGAGACGAGGAAGAAGAGGGGTTAGGAGACATAGGATCTTCATCCAACCGCCTGAAATGCTCGACTGACCCAAATGACAGAAGTCACGCGACTTGCATGCAGACATGCCTTTATATTCAGTACCATCATCGTACCTGCTTAGCACTGCTCCTGAATCCATCAAGCTAAACAATGTGCCACTCATAATTCCAAACTTGTTGCTCAAATACAAATCTGATATGATGTTGATGTTACTAAAACATATAACGTTTAATTGGTCAGCTAATGTTCCTACTTTACTTTCGAAAGCACGTGCACCTGATACGTCTCCGTCGTATCTATAATTTTTTATTGTTCCATGCCAATATTATACAACTTTCATATACTTTTGGCAACTTTTAATACTATTTTTTGGGACTAACATATTGATCCAGTGCCCAGTGACAGTTCCTGTTTGTTGCATGTTTTATGTTTCGCAGAAACCCCATATCAAACGGAGTCCAAACGGGATAAAAACGGACGGAGAATATTTTTGGAATATTTGGGAAATATGGGAAGAAGAATCAACGCGAGACGGTGCCCGAGGTGGCCACGAGGCAGGGGGCGCGCCTGCCCCCCTGGGCGCGCCCCTGACCCTCGTGGGCCCGCCGTAAGGCGGTTGCTGCTCTTCTTTGGCCGCAAGAAAGCTAATTTTCGGAAAAAAAAATCTTGGCAAAGGTTTCAATCCAATCAGAGTTACGGATCTCCGGATATAGAAGAAACGGTGAAAGGGTAGAATCCCAGAGCGCAGAAACAGAGGGAGACAGATCCAATCTCGGAGGGGCTCTCGCCCCTCCCATGCCATGGAGACCAAGGACCAGAGGTGAAACCCTTCTCCCATCTAGGGAGGAGGTCAAGGAAGAAGAAGAAGGAGGGGGGCTCTCTCTCCCTCGCTTCCGGTGGCGCCGGAGTGCCACCGGGGGCCATCATCATCACCGCAATCTTCACCAACAACTTCACCGCATCATCACCAACTCTTCCTCCCTCTATGCAGTGGTGTAACCCCTCTTTTACCCGCTGTAACCTCTACTTAAACATGGTGCTCAACGCTATATATTATTTCCCAATGATGTATGGCTATCCTATGATGTTTGAGCAGACCCGTTTTGTCCTATGGGTTAATTGATGATCGTGATTGGTTTGAGTTGCATGTTTTATTATTGGTTCTATCCTATGGTGCCCTCCGTGTCGCGCAAGCGTGATGGATTCCTGCTGTAGGGTTTGCAATATGTTCATGATTTTCTTATGGTGGGTGGCGTGAGTGACAGAAGCATATACCCGAGTAAGTAGGTTGTTTGCGTATGGGATAAAGAGGACTTGATACTTTAATGCTATGGTTGGGTTTTACCTTAATGATCTTTAGTTGTTGCGGACGCTTGCTAGAGTTCCAATCATAAGTGCATATGATCCAAGTAGAGAAAGTATGTTAGCTTATGCCTCTCCCTCATATGAAATTGCAATAGTGATTACCGGTCTAGTTATCGATTGCCTAGGGACAAATAACTTTCTCGTGACAAAAAGCTCTTTACTAAAACTAATTTAGTTGTGTCTTTATCTAAACAGCCCCTACTTTTTCTTTACGCGCTCTTTATTATCTTGCAAACCTATCCAAAAACACCTACAAAGTACTTCTAGTTTCATACTTGTTCTAGGTAAAGCGGACGTTAAGCGTGCGTAGAGTTGTATCGGTGGTCGATAGAACTTGAGGGAATATTTGTTCTACCTTTAGCTCCTCGTTGGGTTCGACACTCTTACTTATCGAAAGAGGCTACAATTGATCCCCTATACTTGTGGGTTATCAAGACCTTTTTCTGGCGCCGTTGCCGGGGAGTTATAGCGTGGGGTGAATATTCTCGTGTGTGATTGTTTGCTTTATCACTAAGTTATTTTTACTTGCTGTTCTTAGTTGTTCTTTATCTTATTTATGGATATGGAAGACGAAATACCAAAAAAATTAGGTGTATTTGCTACTCATGGAGATGGGGAACCTCCTAAAACCCTCGATGCTCGTTATGTGACAGATATTATGTACTACTTTGATAATCCTGAGAAAACCCCATTCAATCTGGTAATGGGAGACACGTTGTATCAACGTGAATACTTTAGGGATTATCGCTTGACTCAAAAAGGGAAACTATTATGGGATCAAATTTATATGTTGTGGTATGCTCGGCAAGTATGCTTGAGCTATGATTATACTTGTTGCTCTAGGATGAAGGCTCCACACCTTCCCTTTTAATGCAAATTTAATGATAATAAAACCTTGGCTTCTTATGCTAATGGTATATATGATTACTATGATGTGGAACAAATAGAAGAATTTGTTGCTTTTATGGGTGCTTATGAAATTGAATCTTTGTTCAAAGAGTGTGAAAATCTTTATGATGCTGTTTATAGACCTGAAAATTTAGCTATCCTTAAATATTGCTATGAGAATTATGAATTCAACTCCGATATTGATGAATTTATTGAGAAAGTCTCCGATGTCCAAGAAGAGACTAATATTTTGCATGAGCCTATGAAAGAAGAAATTAATGACACTGTGAGCTCATTGGATGAAAAAGATGAGGAGGAGAGCGAAGAACAAAAGGAGGAAGAGCGGATTGATCACCCGTGCCCACCTTCTAATGAGAGTAACTCTTCAACTCATACATTGTTTAATTTCCCTTCGTGCTTACCGAAGGATGATTGCTATGATGATTGTTATGATCCCATTGATTCTCTTGAAATATCCCTTTTTGATGATGCTTGCTATGCTTGTGGCCAAGATGCCAATATGAATTATGCTTATGGAGATGAACTTGCTATAGTTCCTTATGTTAAACATGAAATTGTTGCTATTGCACCCACGCATGATAGTCCTATTATCTTTTTGAATTCTCCCAACTACACTATATCAGAGAAGTTTACCCTTATTAAGGATTATATTGATGGGTTGCCTTTTACCGTTGCACATGATGATTTTGATAGATATAATATGCATGTGCTTGCTGCTCCTACTTGCAATTATTATGAGAGAGGAACTACATCTCCGCCTCTCTATGTTTCCAACATGATAAAATTGCAAGAAACTGTTTATACTATGCATTGGCCTTTACTTTGTGTGCATGAATTGTTCTTTTATGACATGCCAATGCATAGGAAGAGAGTTAGACTTCGTCACTACATGATATATGTTACTTTGTGCTCACTACTAAATTACAAATCATTGTTAATTAAAATTGGCTTTGATATACCTTGGGATCCGGGTGGATTCATTACTTGAGCACTATATGCCTAGCTTAATGGCTTTAAAGAAAGCACTGCCAGGGAGACAACCCGGAAGTTTTAGAGAGTCATTTATTTATGTTGAGTGCTTTTATATAGTTTAAAAACAAAAAAATAAAGAGGGTAACCTAAAACTTTTTCAAAAAGGAAAGTGAAAGTGAGAAAGACAAGCATGGTTGAAGTGGGGGAGCTCCTTGAACTTTGTTCATGCTCACAGAAACTTTGTGAATCTTGATTATAGAAACTTTTCAACAAAAATAATTATCCCCTTGCACAATTCCATTGTATTATAAAAATAATGTGCTAAGGTTTGCCTTTAGGATGTTTACAATGCTTGTTGGTTGGTGCGGTGCAGGACAGAAACTTTGGCTGTAGTGCGCGATTTTACATTTTTTACTGGAATGTCAAACGGTTCTGAAACTTTTTGCACTGTCTTTCTATACAAATTGTTTATTTTCCTAATTTTGGCAGAATGTTTGGAGTACCAGAAGTATGGTGAATGATCAGATTATTACAGACTGTCCTGTTTAAAACAGATTCTGTTTTTGATGCATAGTTTGCTTGTTTTGATGAAACTATTGATTTATATCAGTGGATTAAGCCATGGAAAAGTTATATGACAGTAGCTATAATGCAAAAACAAAATATGAATTGGTTTGCAACGGTACCTAGAGTAGTGATTTGCTTTATTATACTAACGGATCTTACCGAGCTTTCTGTTGAGTTTTGTGTGGATGAAGTGTTCGAAGATCGAAGATGTCTCGATATGAGGATAAGGAGGAGAGGCAAGAGTTCAAGCTTGGGGATGCCCAAGTCACCCCAAGTAAATATTCAAGGAGACTCAAGCGTCTAAGCTTGGGGATGCCCCAGAAGGCATCCCATCTTTCTTCAACAAGTATCGGTATGTTTTCGGATTCGTTTCGTCATGCGATATGTGCAAATCTTGGAGTGTCTTTTGCATTTAGTTTTCATTTTTCTTTTATGCACCATGCTGGTATGAGATAGTCCATGGTTGATTTATAGAATTCTCATTGAACTTCACTTATATCTTTTGAGTATGGCTTTATAGAATGCTTCATGTGCTTCACTTATATCATTTTAAGTTTGGATTGCTTGTTTCTCTTAACATAAAAAACCGCCATTTATAGAATGCTCTTTTGATTCACTTATATGAGGGAAATATTCCCTAGAGGCAATAATAAAGTTATTATTTATTTCCTTATATCATGATAAATGTTTATTATTCATGCTAGAATTGTATTAACCGGAAACGTAATACTTGTGTGAATACATAGACAAACAGAGTGTCACTAGTATGCCTCTACTTGACTAGCTCGTTAATCAAAGATGGTTATGTTTCCTAGCCATTGACATGGGTTGTCATTTGATTAACGGGGTCACATCATTAGGAGAATGATGTGATTGACTTGACCCATTCCGTTAGCTTAGCACTCGATCGTTTAGTATGTTGCTATTGCTTTCTTCATGACTTATACATGTTCCTATGACTATGAGATTATGCAACTCCCGTTTACCGGAGGAACACTTTGTGTGCTACCAAACGTCACAACGTAACTGGGTGATTATAAAGGTGCTCTACAGGTGTCTCCGAAGGTACTTGTTGGGTTGGCGTATTTCGAGATTAGGATTTGTCACTCCGATTGTCGGAGAGGTATCTCTGGGCCCACTCGGTAATGCACATCACTTAAGCCTTGCAAGCATTGCAACTAATGAGTTAGTTGCGGGATGATGTATTACGGAACGAGTAAAGAGACTTGCCGGTAACGAGATTGAACTAGGTATTGAGATACCGATGATCGAATCTCCGGCAAGTAACATACCGATGACAAAGGGAACAACGTATATTGTTATGCGGTCTGACCGATAAAGATCTTCGTAGAATATGTGGGAGCCAATATGAGAATCCAGGTTCCGCTATTGATTGACCGGAGACATGTATCGGTCATGTCTACATAGTTCTCGAACCCGTAGGGTCCGCACGCTTAACGTTTCGATGACAGTTATATTATGAGTTTATATGTTTTGATGTACCGAAGGTTGTTTGGAGTCCCGGATGTGATCACGGACATGACGAGGAGTCTCGAAATGGTCGAGACATGAAGATTGATATATTGGAAGCCTATATTTGGATATCGGAAGTGTTCCGGGTGAAATCGGGATTTTACCGGAGTACCGAGGGGTTACCGGAACCACCCGGGGGCTTAATGGGCCATAGTGGGCCTTTGTGGAGAAGAGGAGAGGCGGCCAGGGCAGGGCCGCGCGCCCCTCCCCCTAGTCCGAATAGGACAAGGAGAGGGGGGCGGCGCCCCCCTTTCCTTCCTCTCTCCCTCCTCTTTCCCCCTCCACTCCTAATCCAACTAGGAAAAGGGAGGGAGTCCTACTCCCGGTGGGAGTAGGACTCCACCTGGTGCGCCCCTCCTGGCTGGCCGCACCTACCCCCTTGCTCCTTTATATACGGGGGCAGGGGGCACCCTAGAGACACAACAATTGATCGTTTGATCTTTTAGTCGTCTGCGGTGCCCCCCTCCACCATAGTCCACCTCGATAATACTGTAGCGGTGCTTAGGCGAAGCCCTGCGTCGGTAGAACATCATCATCGACACCACGCCGTCGTGCTGACGAAACTCTCCCTCAACACTCGGCTGGATCGGAGTTCGAGGGACGTCATCGGGCTGAACGTGTGCTGAACTCGGAGGTGCTGTGCGTTCGGTACTTGATCGGTCGGATCATGAAGACGTACGACTACATCAACCGCGTTGTGCTAACGCTTCCGCTTTCGGTCTACGAGGGTACGTGGACAACACTCTCCCCTCTCGTTGCTATGCATCACCATGATCTTGCGTGTGCGTAGGATTTTTTTTTGAAATTACTACGTTCCCCAACAGTGGCATTCGAGCCTGGTTTTATGCGTTGATGTTATATGCACGAGTAGAACACAAGTGAGTTGTGGGCGATATAAGTCATACTGCTTACCAGCATGTCATACTTTGGTTCGAAGGTATTGTTGGATGAAGCGGCCCGGACCGACATTACGCGTACGCTTACGCGAGACTGGTTCTACCGACGTGCTTTGCACACAGGTGGCTGGCGGGTGTCAGTTTCTCCAACTTTAGTTGAACCGAGTGTGGCTACGCCCGGTCCTTGCGAAGGTTAAAACAGCACCAACTTGACAAACTATCGTTGTGGTCTTGATGTGTAGGTAAGAACGGTTCTTGCTAAGCCCGTAGCAGCCACGTAAAATTTGCAACAACAAAGTAGAGGACGTCTAACTTGTTTTTGCAGGGCATGTTGTGATGTGATATGGTCAAGACATGATGCTAAATTTTATTGTATGAGATGATCATGTTTTGTAACTGAGTTATCGACAACTGGCAGGAGCCATATGGTTGTCGCTTTATTGTATGCAATGCAATCACCATGTAATGCTTTACTTTATCACTAAGCGGCAGCGATAGTTGTAGAAGCATAAGATTGGCGAGACGACAACGATGCTACGATGAAGATCAAGGTGTCGCGCCGGTGACGATGGTGATCATGACGGTGCTTCGGAGATGGAGATCACAAGCACAAGATGATGATGGCCATATCATATCACTTATATTGATTGCATGTGATGTTTATCTTTTATGCATCTTATCTTGCTTTGATTGACGGTATCATTATAAGATGATCCCTCACTAAATTATCAAAGTATAAGTGTTCTCCCTGAGTATGCACCGTTGCGAAAGTTCTTCGTGCTGAGACACCACGTGATGATCGGGTGTGATAGGCTCTACGTTCAAATACAACGGGTGCAAAACAGTTGCACACGCGGAATACTCAGGTTAAGCTTGACGAGCCTAGCATATAACAGATATTGCCTCAGAACACGGAGACCGAAAGGTCGAGCGTGAATCATATAGTAGATATGATCAACATAGTGATGTTCACCATTGAAACTACTCCATCTCACGTGATGATCGGACATGGTTTAGTTGATATGGATCATGTGATCACTTAGAGGATTAGAGGGATGTCTATCTAAGTGGGAGTTCTTAAGTAATATGATTAATTGAACTTAAATTTATCATGAACTTAGTACCTGATAGTATCTTGCTTGTCTATGTTGATTGTAGATAGATGGCCCGTGCTGTTGTTCCGTTGAATTTTAATGCGTTCCTTGAGAAAGAAAAGTTGAAAGATGATGGTAGCAATTACACGGACTAGGTCCGTAACTTGAGGATTATCCTCATTGCTGCACAGAAGAATTACGTCCTGGAAGTACCGCTGGGTGCCAGGCCTGCTGCAGATGCAACTGACGACGTTAAGAACGTCTGGCAAAGCAAAGCTGATGACTACTCGATAGTTCAGTGTGCCATGCTTTACGGCTTAGAACCGGGACTTCAACGACGTTTTGAACGTCATGGAGCATATGAGATGTTCCAGGAGTTGAAGTTAATATTTCAAGCAAATGCCCGGATTGAGAGATATGAAGTCTCCAATAAGTTCTACAGCTGCAAGATGGAGGAGAATAGTTCTGCAAGTGAGCATATACTCAGAATGTCTGGGTATAACAATCACTTGATTCAACTGGGAGTTAATCTTCCGGATGATAGCGTCATTGACAGAATTCTCCAATCACTGCCACCAAGCTACAAGAGCTTCGTGATGAACTATAACATGCAAGGGATGGATAAGAGGATTCTCGAGCTCTTCGCAATGCTAAAGGCTGCGGAGGTAGAAATCAAAAAGGAGCATCAAGTGTTGATGGTCAATAAGACCACCAGTTTCAAGAAAAAGGGCAAAGGGAAGAAGAAGGGGAACTTCAAGAAGAACAGCAAGAAAGTTGTTGTTCAGGAGAAGAAACCCAAGTCTGGACCTAAGCCTGAGACTGAGTGCTTCTACTGCAAGCAGACTGGTCACTGGAAGCGGAACTGCCCCAAGTATTTGGCGGATAAGAAGGATGGCAAGGTGAACAAAGGTATATGTGATATACATGTTATTGATGTGTACCTTACTAATGCTCGCAGTAGCACCTGGGTATTTGATACTGGTTCTGTTGCTAATATTTGCAACTCGAAACAGGGGCTATGGATTAAGCGAAGATTGGCTAAGGACGAGGTGACGATGCGCGTGGGAAATGGTTCCAAAGTCGATGTGATCGCGGTCGGCACGCTACCTCTACATCTACCTTCGGGATTAGTTTTAGACCTAAATAATTGTTATTTGGTGCCAACGTTAAGCATGAACATTATATCTGGATCTTGTTTGATGCGAGACGGTTATTCATTTAAATCAGAGAATAATGGTTGTTCTATTTATATGAGTAATATCTTTTACGGTCATGCACCCTTGAAGAGTGGTCTATTTTTGTTGAAACTCGATAGTAGTGATACACATATTCATAATAATGAAGCCAAAAGATGCAGAGTTGAAAATGATAGTGCAACTTATTTGTGGCACTACCGTTTAGGTCATATCGGTATAAAGCGCATGAAGAAACTCCATACTGATGGACTTTTGGAACCACTTGATTATGAATCACTTGGTACTTGCGAACCGTGCCTCATGGGCAAGATGACTAAAACGCCGTTCTCCAGAACTATGGAGAGAGCAACAGATTTGTTGGAAATCATACATACAGATGTATGTGGTCCGATGAATATTGAGGTTCGTGGCGGATATCGTTATTTTCTCACCTTCACAGATGATTTGAGCAGATATGGGTATATCTACTTAATGAAACATATGTCTGAAACATTTGAAAAGTTCAAAGAATTTCAGAGTGAAGTTGAAAATCATCGTAACAAGAAAATAAACTTTCTACGATCTGATCGTGGAGGAGAATATTTGAGTTATGAGTTTGGTCTTCATTTGAAACAATGCGGAATAGTTTCGCAACTCACGCCACCTGTTGGGGATATAACTATTGGAGTCACCCGCCCAGGAGGGGCCGGGTTATGCTATGACGATCATCACATGAAGCCCAATCTCAAATTTGAGGATGGCGGTTTAGTAATGGGCCTAAGGCCTAGAGACGGCTTAAAGCCCGTAGTGATAAACCGTCGTTAAGGTATGACTTGTAGTGTAAGGCAAGAATAGTTAAGAGTCCAAGCCGGACACTGTTTATAAGCCGGCCGGGACTCTGAGAGCCGCTGGGCGTTAACCTCTCTATATAAAGGGACGACCCAGCGGCGGTTCAGGACAAGTAAGATCAGATCGATAGCCAGGCATAGTGGTTTAGCTCCCTGGTCATCGAAACCCTAAGTAATTCCACCTCAACTGGAGTAGGCTTTTACCTTCACCGTAAGGGGCCGAACCAGTATAATCCTCGTGTCCTTTGTCCCGTTTAACCTCTTTAAGCTTCCTAGTTGCGATGGCTCCACGACTAAGTCCTTGCACGAGGACATGTGCCGTGACTATTCCACGACAGTTGGCGCCCACCATGGGGCCAGCGCACGGTGGATTTGAGTTCTTGAAGGGTAGCTTCGAAGGGCTCAAGGGATACGCTGTGGGCCGGATGACCAAGAGTCGTCGCGGCAAGCTCTACATCGACGACGCAGGCTGGGGCCCCGACGCCGGCTCAATCGAGTATGGGTACCGGGTCCCCTTCGGCGGAATCCATGTTTTCATTGGCAAGATTGGTGAGCCGGGCCCTGAGCCGGACCTCTGCACCGACCTCGTCGAGACGGCTCAGCGTGCGAGACCCGCCCGGACTCTGCCTGCCTTGAAGCGTGCTTTCGTGGGATGCGTCCATGGAGGACTCTCTGAAGGATCTGGATCTGGCGATGAGACGGCCGCCCGCTCTGACGGCGAGTCGTCCACAGATGAGACCAACTCATTATATCAACTTCAAGATGGCAGGCTCAGGGGTTGTTCCGATGGCGACAGTATTCCGGACCCCTTTGAGCCGCCAAGCCGGGTTGGAATCTTCATGGCCGGCACACAACCTGTTCAAAACCCCGCCGCTGGGGCAGGAGGCCCTGTGCACTCGCCGGCTCAGGTGCTAATGGATCTCACAGATAAGATGACGGCCCTGTTAACTGCCACGGTCGTCCCGGCGGATCAAGCTCAACATGATGCAGAAGTGGCACAACTAAAATTGGACATAGCGCAGGCCGAGGAAGACCTGGCAGCGGAAGGAGTTAGGATGGCTGCAGAGCGGGCGGCTCTGGACGCCCAGACTCAGTTTATTCAGGCGCAGTCTTTCCGGCTCACGATGGATCAGAACGCATCCAATGAGGTCATGAGAAGGAGGTATCAGAAGGCTCAATCTCGGCTCCCTCCGGTTTATGATCCTCGCAACCTCTTCAACACACCCGGTGCAAGGCCTAGCAACCCGCCAGAGATAAATCAGATCACGGCACCCGGGGTAGGAACGCTGGTTCAGCCACCAGTGATGGGGCCTCCCCGTGTGAATACTGCACCTCCTCCATATGTGCCAACACCACCGGGTCATTATTCTAACCCGTTGGAAAACATGATCGCTGCAGCAGCGCGACTGGCGGCTCTTCCGGTTGAGGGTGACTCCCCAACGGCGGTCGAAACCCGCAGGGTCAGAGAACTTCTTCAGACGGCTTTGGTGCAGCAGGAGGCATATTCATATAGCCGGGACAGGATTCATTCGACCCCTCGACAGGCAATTCGTCAAAACCGGAGTCCGAGTTATAGCAGACACATGGCATCGGCGACCGGCTCAAGCAACGTCCGGCGCCATGACTTTCCTGGGGGGCATGGCCCGGCACATAATGGAGCCTTTAATGTGGTAGATCAAGACAGAGCGCGTCAGGAAGCTGAGCAGGCGGCTCAGATGACGGCTTACCAGCCTTTTCCGGTTTACCTGACGGCTTCTATTGAGGCAGGCATGGCTACAAGAGCCGGAGGCGTCCCTTGCCTGGTGCCGGCTCTCCATAACGAATGTCTGCCCAAGGATTTCAAAGGACCTAGGAAGGTACCTAATTACACGGCTGATTTACAGCCCGGAGCATGGGTTGAGAGCTACGAGATGGCTATGGAGTTGCTGGAGGTCAGCGAAGCGGCAATGGCCAAATAGTTCACCATGATGTTGGATGGGACTGCCCGCACTTGGTTGAAGGGACTGCCGCCCAATTCCATCGGGTCATGGGCAGAGCTAAAAGCCTGGTTCATCCAAAACTTCAAAGATACATGTAGGCAATCAATGTCAATTGTGGATTTGACTAACTGCAAACAACAAGAAGGCGAGTCTACAACCCATTGGGTACGCCGGGTCAAAGAGATAATACATTCGTCTGATAAGATGGATGCCGGCTTTGCGGTCTTGATGTTGGAGCAAAATTGTCGTTTTGCGCCTCTGAAGATGAAGCTTGGGCGGCTCAAGCGCGATTGCAACGATATGGGTACGCTGATGGCGGCTCTGGTCAAGTACGCCGACTCTGATAGTACCAAGGATCCCGCGTCTGATGAGGAAAAGACAGGGAAGGGAAAGAAGAATGGCAACGGCAAGGGCCCTCAGCATAACCCGGCGAACCAGGGAAGTAATAAACATAAGGCTGATGGCAGTATGGAATTTATGGCCAACACCAATGCGCAAGGTAACGACCACCGACGTAAGGGGAGACCACCTCCCCGATCCGCCGGATCAGGCCCGACGCTTGAGCAATTGTTGAATGAGCCCTGTCCAAGGCACGGTTCTAGGGAGAAGCCAGCCACTCATCTATGGAAAGACTGTGCAATCATGAAAGCTTTCAAAAATTCCAACACTTTCAATGGCAACAATGGGCAGGGCGGCGGCTCAGGCGGCGGCTGCTTTCATGGCCCGGGCGGCGGCTCAAATTCCAATTTTCAGAATTTTCAAGGTAATCAAGGGGGGGGGGGGCGTTCAACCAGCAATCTGGCCAGGGTAATCAGCAGCAGCAGCAGGGGGATATCAGACCAATCCAAAGCAGCTCAACAGTGGACAGTATCATGTGTTTACTACCAGTTTGTGCAAGCGAGACCAGAAGCTTCATAAAAGGGCTGTGAACGCTGTTGAGCCGGCGGTTCCACGTTACTTGCGATGGTCTGAGCAACCTATTGTATGGAGTAGGGAGGATCACCCTCCCCGGGTTGATAATCCGGGTCACCTGGCTTTGGTGGTGGCTCCTCAGGTTGGTGGGTATAAATTCACTAAGGTGCTCATGGACGGGGGCAGTAGCATCAACATCCTCTATTATGAGACCTTCCGTCGTATGGGATTAACCGATAAAAACCTCAGCCAGTCCAATACTGTTTTCCACGGCGTGGTGCCTGGTAAGTCGGCGTATCCAGCTGGTAAGATCAAGCTGGAAGTAGCCTTTGTAGATGAGTACAACTCCAGGGCGGAAAAACTGACTTTTGAGGTGGTCAAGATCAGAAGCCCGTACCATGCTCTATTTGGGCGGCCGGCTTATGCCAAGTTCATGGCATGGCCGTGTTATGTATATTTGCAGCTCAAGATGCCGGGTCACAACGGGACCATTATGGTTCATGGCAGCTGAAAAGTAGCTTTGGAGTGCGAGGAAGGTGACGCTGCTTATGCTGAACCTGTTTGTGCGACAGAGGAGTTGAAGTTTTATAAGGATAATGTTGACCCAGCAGATATGACGTCTCTGAAAAAGCCAACCACGGAGCATGAGCCGGTAATGAAATTTAAGTCAGCCGATGAGACTAAGCTTGTTGACTTTGTTCCAGGTGACTCATCTAAGCAGTTCAGCATCAGCGCCAATCTAGATCCTAAATAGGAAGGCGCGCTCATCGAGTTCATCCGTGAGAACCGGGACATCTTTGCATGGAAACCTTCTGACATGCCGGGTGTACCGAGAGAGCTCGCTGAGCACACTCTTAATATTGATCCAAAATTTAAGCCAGTCAGGCAATTCCTCTGTCGGTTTAATGAGGAGAGGCGGAAGGCCATTGGTGAGGAAGTAGCTCGGCTCTTGGCGGCCGGGTTCATTGTGGAAGTCTTTCATCCAGAATGGTTAGCTAACCCGGTGCTCGTACTCAAAAAGAACGGCACCTGGCGTATGTGTGTGGATTATACGGATTTAAACAAGGCCTGTCCGGCTGATCCTTTTGCTCTCCCTCGTATTGATCAAATTATTGATGCTACGGCGGGTTGTGAGCGTTTGAGTTTTTTGGATGCGTACTCTGGTTACCATCAGATCAAAATGGCTGTTAAGGACCAAGAGAAGACGGCGTTCATTACTCCCTTTGGAGCTTTCTGTTATGTGTCTATGCCTTTTGGGCTCAAGAGTGCACAGGCGACTTACCAGCGTTGCGTGTAGAATTGTCTTCATAATCAGATTGGGCGCAATGTTCATGCCTATGTGGATGATATTGTGGTCAAATCCAGAGAGAAGGAGACCTTGATAGATGATCTGAGAGAGACCTTTGATAATCTCCGGGTCTACAAGATGATGCTTAACCCGGCCAAGTGTGTTTTTGGTGTTCCTGCAGGCAAGCTCTTGGGTTTTCTGGTTTCTCACAGAGGCATTGAAGCTAACCCGGAGAAGATCAAGGCAATCACCTCTCTGGCTAAGCCGGCATGCATAAATGACGTCCAGCGTCTGGCGGGTCGCATCGCTGCTTTGAGTCGATTTATAAGCCGGTTGGGCGAAAAGGCCATACCACTGTAACAGATGATGAAGAAAACAGATGACTTTGTCTGGAGTGATGCTGCTAATGCTGCTTTTGAGGATTTGAAAAGACAGTTAGCTGAGCCGCCAGTCCTTGCTGCTCCTATCGATAAGGAGCCCTTATTGTTGTATGTAGCCGCTAACACACGAGCCGTCAGTGTGGCCGTCGTGGTGGAGCGCAAGGAGGCGGGTAAGGAACATCCGGTTCAGCGGCCGGTTTACTACGTCAGCGAAGTACTCATTGAGTCCAAGAAACGGTATCCACATTGGCAGAAGCTTGTTTATGGGGTGTTCATGGCAAGCTGGAAGCTTAAGCATTATTTCCAGGGCCACCCCATCATTGTGGTTAGTTCTGCTCCTTTAGGAGATATCATCCAAAACAGAGAAGCCACCGGAAGAGTTGCTAAGTGGGCCATTGAACTTGGGCCTCATGATTTAAAGTATGTGCCACACACTGCTATCAAATCTCAAGCATTGGTAGACTTCATCAACGACTGGACAAAACTGCAGATGCCTGAGGAGAGGCCAGATAACACATACTTGACTATTCACTTCGACGGGTCCAGGCAGTTGGAGGGCTCGGGACCTGGAGTCGTTTTAGCTTCCCCTCGAGGTGACAAATTTCGTTATGTGCTATGGTTGATGTTTCCCTGTACTAACAATGCAGCTGAGTATGAGGCCTTGCTCCATGGTCTTCAGATGGCTAAGGAGATGAGCTTAAGCCGGGTGAGATGCTTTGGCGACTCAGATTTGGTGGCTCAACAGGTATCAGGCAAGTGGGATTCCAAGGACCCCCTCATGGCGGCTTAGCACCGTGAAGTTGATGCCATCGCCGGGCATTTTCAGGGTTATCAAGTGGAGCACATTGACCGCAGAAAGAACGAAGCGGCTGATGCCTTAAGCCGGCTGGGCTCTCAGCGTAAGCCGGTGCCGCCTAATACTTTCTTGGATATTCTACATAACCCTTCTGTCAAGTTGCCTACAGAGGAAGACTTGGCTGTTCCTGACCCAGAAGCACAGTTGGTGGCGGCTCTTCACGTTATCCCAGATTGGACAGTGCCATACTTGGCTTACATGACCCGGGGAGACTTGCCTGAGGATGAAACTTTGGCCAGACAGATAACCCGGCGGTCTAAGTCAATGATAATTATCAATGGCGAGCTGCATCATCGCAGTGTTACTGGGGCTTTTCAGCGTTGTATTTCCCCTGAGGAGGGTCAAGAAATTTTATGAGAGGTTCACGAGGGGGATTGTGGCCATCATGCCGGCTCGAAATCCCTTGTGGCGAAGGCTTTTCGTCATGGTTTTTATTGGCTGACGGCTCACGCTGACGCAGAGGACTTAGTTAGTAAATGTGATGGTTGTTAGAAGTTCTCAAGACGTGCTCACGTGCCGGCTCAAGAGTTGAGGATGATTCCAATCACTTGGCCGTTTGCAGTCTGGGGGCTTGATATGGTTGGGCCTTTCAAAAGGTCCAAGGATAAGAAGACCCACCTCTTGGTGGCGGTGGACAAGTTCACAAAGTGGGTTGAGGCAGAGCCAGTTAGTAAGTGTGGCGCAGCCACGGCGGTTCAGTTCATGAAAAAGGTGATATTTCGCTTTGGTTTTCCACACAACATTATAACTGACAATGGTACCAATCTGTCTAAAGGCGCCATGGAAGAATTTTGCCAACGAGAGCATATTCGGCTTGATGTTTCATCACTAGCTCACCCACAATCCAATGGTCAAGCTGAGAGAGCCAATCAGGAAATCTTGAAGGGCATCAAGCCCCGGCTTTTGGTCCCTTTGCAACGGACGCCGGGTTGTTGGGTGGAGGAGTTACCCTCTGTGTTATGGAGCATCAATACTACTCCTAACAGGTCTACGGGTTACACGCCTTTCTTCATGGTCTATGGAGCTGAGGCGGTTCTCCCTAGCGACATCCGTCATGACTCGCCTCGAGTGGCGGCTTATGTCGAGGCGGACAATGAGCAAGCGCGTCAAGATGCTCTTGACTTATTGGACGAACAACGTGACGTAGCAGCAGCTCGCTCGGCGATTTACCAACAAGACCTGCGCCGTTATCACAGCCGCCGGGTTAAGTCCAGGACCTTTCAGGAAGGTGATTTGGTGCTCCGGCTCATCCAGGATCAAATAGATGCACACAAGCTATCCCCACCTTGGGAAGGGCCCTTTGTGGTCAGCAAGAACTTGCACAACGGGTCATACTACCTCATCGATGTTCGAGAGCACAAAGATTCACGTAAGTCGGAGGAGGAGACCCGCCGGCCGTGGAATATTTCTCATCTTCGGCCGTATTACACTTGAGCCAACGGCTCTCATAATATACATATTTCTATAGCCATGTATATATTATGATGAATAATAAAGCAGGACCTCTGTCCTTTTTCCCCCTCCAAAGGTAAATGTGTCATTGTTATTTTCATTATAATATCACATGATCACTTGGAGGCTAATCCGGCTTATGATCGTATTCGAATCTAGCCGTTAAATATAAGATCAATTGGGGGCTTCCTGTTCAAACATAGGTCGTATCCGAACCAAAGAGAACATAGCTGTCGATACCCACTTGATTGGCATATTGCCGAGCTCACTGGGGAGTTTCTTGATCATATTTGAATCATAGCTCAACCCCCTTTGGGAACCGACGTGGATCGTATTCGAATCAGCGTCGTTAAACAACTCTCAAGATCATTTGGGGGCTTCCTGTTCAAACATAGGTCGTATTCGAACCAAAGAGAACATAGCTGTCGATACCCTCTTGATCGGCAACGCCAAAGCCACTGGGGGCTATATGATCGTATTCGAATCTTAGCCTAACCCCTTTGGGACTGTTCTCTGGTCGTATTCGAATCAGAAGCCTCCAAATCTTTGAAGTCTCTTTGTTGCAAACAAGTTCTTTTGATTATATCTAAAGTGTTCAAGGGTGGTTTCTACTCCAGCAGCTTAACTTTGGTCAATAGAGTTGATCGCACATGATAAGCATCATGTTACATAGTGGGGTTTTTACTCATTATTCGGATCACATAAACCGGAGGTGTACTTGAAGGATCACAGGTATGCTGTTATGGTTGTCTCAAGGATATAATGGAGGACCGGTTTGTTATGATTCCGGGTTATATGTAAAGTGTATGACTCTCCATGCGGTAAGCCGCCAAGGGACTTGTGATTTGTTTTTCTATGCAGGACAATTAAAGACAACTCTTTAAACATAAGGAAAACAGAGGATCAAGCATAACCCGGAAGAATATAAAAGGGCAGCTTAAACAATATTGAGTGCTACACACGTGTGCGATGGCACGACAAAATTAAGTGTTTGTCCTACTCTATTACATGACTCCCCGAGTCCAAAAGGTGAGGCATCGTCTTTTAAGACATAACCATGAGCCGCCTACGAGATCAAGGGCGTTGTTGGCCTGAGGTTTCCGGGTCATCCCTCTCCGCTCCTCCGGCTGTTTCCATGACCTGGAAGGTTGATGATTTCCAGTCAATGCCACTCAAGGCTTCAAATTGAGCCACATCATCAATTAACCCGGCCGGGTCAACTTCAGGGGCGAAGGTATGCTTACGAGTTGGAGGAATCAGGCTGACTGCTTCATAGCGTGGTGTTGGGATTCTCTGATTCTCCGCGTCATAGCCCGGTTGATATTTGGTAAGATCTGTGTCATTGCCAATCAAAGTGGCCACAGGGCGTACGCTCTTCACACAAGCGGCGAAGTCCTTCTGGTCAAAGGGGGTGCCCTCTTCCTTCAAGCTGGGATACCCAAGGGCGATGTCGGCCGGGTCTAGCTCCGGTAGAAACGCCTTGGCCCGGCTCAGAGCGGCTATAGCTCCGGCTCTTGCAGAAGCCCGTCTCAACTCTTGGAAGTGTTGAGGAAGTACGGCAAGCCGCCTGAGTACATCCGCCAGGTGAGTGGGAACTTCATTTGACAGAGCCACAACGGCTATGGCACGTTGTGACCCGGTGTAAAGTTGCTCTACCAAGGTATAAACCGCCTTCAATTTTGTCAGCATGTTTTGATTAAGATTGGAGCTCCTGGGGCCTGTATTGCAAAGACAGGTAAGCTGATGACAATTGAGATGCTCTTTGGAAAAGATGTAAACTAGCTAAACACTTATAGAGTAACTTACCAAAGATTGCGGAGACCATCTGAGAAACATGGTGTTTTAAGCCGGATAGCTCGGCGGCTGTTTCAGCAAGAGTGGCCTCCGCTTGTTCGGCCCGGCTGAGCAAAGCCGTCTTTTCATCCGCCCAGGATTTTCTCTCTGCTTCAAATTTCTTCTTCAGTTTCTCTTGAGCAGATACACTGAATTCAAACTTGGAGTTGGCCTTTTGGGTTTCATTTTCTTGAGTCTTCAGGCGGTTCTTTAAATCAGAGATCTTCGATTCAAATTGCTTGACGGCGGCCTGTTCAAATTCCGGGTCACAGTTAAGGTGATTATAATGCAACATTAAGTCCCAAGTACTTTGCAAGCAAAGACACTTGGCACTTGGGGGCTAATGTATGCTGAAGAGCTCTATTTACAGTGGCGGTTCATGCAAATAAGTCCCAAGCACTTTGCAAGCAAAGGTACTTGGCACTTGGGGGCTAATGCATATTGATGTTCAACTACTTAATTAAAACAAGGTAAGGACCGGTTCAGATATGCTGATTAAACCGGACCTTGAGTGCTACCAGGTAAGCCGGTTTTCTTGCAGTGCTTACTAAGCCGGTATTAAGTCTACAACATATTTTATCATAAGTAATAAACTTGGGGGCTGGCATGGTAAGTATAACTATGGAGTAAGAAAGAGAGTTATACCTCAGATTCTTGCTGTATTTGTTTCACCATGTCAATCTCCAGATCCCGGCTGTTGTGCACTTGATTTACATAGCCAGAGACAATATCTTCAATGCTCAGATGAGCATAACCAGTGATGTCCAACTTGGCCCGGCGGCGCTCCATAAGTTCTTCCTTGGCAGAGCACTTGGCCAGCACGGTAGGTCGTCCCGGTTCGACAAACTCAATCCGGGTGATCTCAACGTCCGGATCATCTGGATGAGCCGGGCTGGGGATCTCCTGGTTCTCAGAACCTTCCATAGCTTGTTCAACAGTGGGAGCAGCGGTGGCATCAGGAGATGGTACAGCCGGCGACTCATCAGCAGAGGCATTAGGAGCAGCCATTCTGAGTTCCGGCTTAGCCAGGACCGGCTCTTCGGCCGGCTTATTTTTCTTCGCCCTCTTGCTGGGCTTCACTTGTACACTGCAAGTCAAAGGGTTAGTGCAAAAACATGAGTAAGATAAGTACAAAATCAACTGATCATCATTACCCGGGAGCGGTTTTGGAAGCCGACAAGCTGGACTGCATTGAGTCGCCGGAGGAAGGCGAAGTTCCCTGGTAGTTTGAGTCAGAAGAATTGAGTGGTTGACAAGGGACGCCCGCCAAAGGATATAAAGAATATAAGTCGGAGATAACCTCAGTCCGGCGCTTCCTTAATGCTTCGGGTAAGCCGGAGGAGAGGTCTGCATCTTTGCTGGTCTGGGGCTGCCTCCGACTCTCATAAATCTGTCGCTTCAAAAGAAATTGAGGATCCTGATAAGCTAAAGGATGTGAAAATCTTACTTTCCGGGTTACTCTTCGGATTTTCTGTCTCGGCAAAGGCTCGGAGTCGGAGGAAATTATAGTTACCTCTTCATTCACTTCATGACTTGTTCCGGTGTCCTCCTGCTGATAATCCGTTTCAATAAGATGGTTAAAAAAGGAGCCTAAAGAGTCAAGAGCTACCTCTGACTCGGAGGTGTCTTCCAGACGAAGCAGGTCCGAGGCGCTAGGTTTATTCCCCTTCTTACGGGGAGCGGTTTTCCTGACGGCTTTCTTAACTTTTCGGGCTTTCTTGGCAGCTTCGTGGTCATACTTGACCTTCCAGAATTTATCATTAGCCTGTAAAATACAACAAAGGTTAGTAAGTTAAGACAAAATCGTTAAAATGGAAGGTGAAGTATTCAGGTCAATAGTTTACCGCTGGAGCCGGGTTAGCCTTGCAGAAAGGGCTTAAGCCCACTCTCCCGCAATCTGCCAGGCTCTCGTTCAGAAGAGACTTAGTTGTATCATCAATGACGTCCTCAGGTAAGTCGTCTGGACTGTGCCGAAGAGGATCATCCTTCTGGCCCGTGTAATCATACATCAAGCCGGGGCGGCGGCTTAAAGGAACACCCGCCAGGCAATCCAGACCCGGGCCAGATCAATGCCATTTAGGCTGTTCCCCAGAAGAGCTTTGATTTTGTTGATGGTGGGAGTAAGTGGTTGACGTTCAGCTTGAGATAATTTGTCTGGCAAGGGGTGATTTGACTCCAGACGCAGGGCGCGAAAGCCGGGCAGAGGGTTCTCGTCAGCCGGAGAAGTGTCTTGGCAGTAGAACCATGTCTGGTTCCAATCTTTTGGGTGGCTTGGCGGCTCAGCATAAGGGAAGAGACAATCTCTCCGTCGTTGGATTGAGATTCCACCGAGCTCCAAGCTGGGCCCGTTGGCACATTCATTCTGGCGGTTCAAATAAAATAACTCCCTAAAGAGTAGCAAGCTGGGTTCTTCTCCGAGGTACACCTCATAGAACACTTGGAAGTTGCAGATGTTTGACACAGAATTGGGTCCGATGTCTTGAGGTCGCAGATCAAAAAAGTGCAGGGCATCTCTGAAGAATTTTGAGCCGGGAGGAGCAAAGCCCCGGTTCATGTGATCAGTAAATATGACAACTTCCCCATCCTTGGGTTGAGGCCTCTCTTCTGACGGGTCAGGAGCACGATAGGACATGACCTCTTTCTTTGGCAGGTAACCCGTTTTCACGAAATCAGCTAAGATGCTGTTAGTGACGTTGGATCTAACCCAGTTGCATGTGACGGGTGCTTTGGGAGCCTTAGGCGGCATTGTGAAAGATGGAAGCCTATGACCAAATAAAATTTCCGGTTCAAATTTAAGCCGGAGGAAAGTTTCAGTTCAGTATTCAAGATGGCGGCTTATGAAAGGGCCTAATGATATATGGCTAATTGTGTTAGGTTATTTAAGCCGCCATGGATATCATGAGTAATTAAGTTATTTAACTCTATTATGAATGATCCGGAAATTTCACAAAGCATGGCCTCTTTTAAGCCGGCGATATGAGCCGCCATGGCTAACAGATGCAGTTTTTGCCTAAGTGTTGCACAAACAAGTTTCACAGATTGCAGGGATTATTTTGGATCAAACGATCGTCCAGAAAAGAAAAATTTCTAGACCTAAAAACTGGTACAGAGAAGTTCATGAGCTCTAAATGAGGTCTTTTTGCAAGCAAAAGGGATCTGCTAGTATTGAAAATGGGTGTGAAACGACTACCGCCGAAGTTATGCACTACTCTTGGAGGCCGTTGTTGAAGAACTGCGAAGGAATCACAAGGAACCACGAAGAACACAGAAGAACTCGCGAACCCTAATGCGGATCTAATATACGGGACGGCGAGGACTTACTGGTGCTGATGAGCAGTGGAGGTGCGCCGCGGTTCTCTGGTCAAGACAGGTCGATGCAGCGGCCTTAGTTGGTGCAGATGGGATGTGCGGCGGCGGCGGCGGAGCTCGGGCTCTGAACCGTCGAGAGGAGGAAGACGATGGAAAGGGAAGAATGACGAAGACCTAAGGGCCGGGCCTACTTATAAGGGACGACTGATGAATGGGCGCGAGAAACGAGGAGGCTGAAGACATGGTTATCCAGCTGCGGAGACGCCTCGATTTTTGGGACAGTTATTAAGATAAGGATCCGTTGAGATACGTTGAGCAAAACATGCATTAATGGCGGATGATGTCATGGCGGGTTAAAGCCTTTGCGCAAACAGAAGCCGGAAGATTTTTTATTAAGGTATTGAAGATTGACATGAACCGGCTCAAATCAATCTGGGGCCTAATGTTGGGGATATAACTACTGGAGTCACCCGCCCAGGAGGGGCCGGGTTATGCTATGACGATCATCACATGAAGCCCAATCTCAAGTTTGAGGATGGCGGTTTAGTAATGGGCCTAAGGCCTAGAGGCGGCTTAAAGCCCGTAGTGATAAACCGCCGTTAAGGTATGACTTGTAGTGTAAGGCAAGAATAGTTAAGAGTCCGAGCCGGACACTGTTTATAAGCCGGCCGGGACTCTGAGAGCCGCTGGGCGTTAACCTCTCTATATAAAGGGACGACCCAGCGGCGGTTCAGGACAAGTAAGATCAGATTGATAGCTAGGCATAGCGGTTTAGCTCCCTGGTCATCGAAACCCTAAGTAATTCCACCTCAACTGGAGTAGGCTTTTACCTTCACTGTAAGGGGCCGAACCAGTATAATCCTCGTGTCCTTTGTCCCGTTTAACCTCTTTAAGCTTCCTAGTTGCGATGGCTCCACGACTAAGTCCTTGCACGAGGACATCTGCCATGACTATTCCACGACACCACCCAGAACACCACAACGTAATGGTGTGTCCGAACGTCGTAATCGTACTCTACTAGATATGGTGCAATCTATGATGTCTCTTACTGATTTACCGCTATCATTTTGGGGTTATGCTTTAGAGACGGCCCCATTCACGTTAAATAGGGCACCATCAAAATCCGTTGAGACGACGCCTTATGAACTGTGGTTTGGCAAGAAACCAAAGTTGTCATTTCTTAAAGTTTGGGGCTGCGATGCTTATGTGAAAAAGCTTCAAACTGATAAGCTCGAACCCAAATCGGAGAAATGTGTCTTCATAGGATACCCAAAGGAGACTGTTGGGTACACCTTCTATCACAGATCCGAAGGCAAGACTTTTGTTGCTAAATTCAGAATCTTTCTGGAGAAGGAGTTTCTCTCGAAAGAAGTGAGTGGGAGGAAAGTAGAACTTGATGAGGTAACTGTACCTGCTCCCTTATTGGAAAGTAGTTCATCGCAGAAACCGGTTTCTGCGACACCTACACCAATTAGTGAGGAAGTTAATGACGATGATCATGAAACTTCAGATCAAGTTATTACTGAACCTCATAGGTCAACCAGAGTAAGATCTGCACCAGAGTGGTACGGTAATCCTGTTCTGGAAGTTATGTTACTAGACCATGACGAACCTACGAACTATGAAGAAGCAATGGTGAGCCCAGATTCCGCGAAATGGCTTGAGGCCATGAAATCTGAGATGGGATCCATGTATGAGAACAAAGTGTGGACTTTGGTTGACTTGCCCGATGATCAGCAAGCAATTGAGAATAAATGGATCTTCAAGAAGAAGACTGACGCTGACGGTAATGTTACTGTTACTGTCTATAAAGCTCGACTTGTTGCAAAAGGTTTTCGACAAGTTCAAGGGATTGACTACGATGAGACCTTCTCACCCGTAGCGATGCTTAAGTCTGTCCGAATCATGTTAGCAATTGCCACATTTTATGATTATGAAATTTGGCAAATGGATGTCAAAACTGCATTCCTGAATGGATTTCTGGAAGAAGAGTTGTATATGATGCAACCGGAAGGTTTTGTCGATCCAAAGGGAGCCAATAAAGTGTGCAAGCTCCAGCGATCTATTGATGGACTGGTGCAAGCCTCTCGGAGTTGGAATAAACGCTTTGATTGTGTGATCAACATTTGGTTTTGTACAAACTTTTGGAGAAGCCTGTATTTACAAGAAAGTGAGTGGGAGCTCTGTAGCATTTCTAATATTATATGTGGATGACATATTGCTGATTGGAAATGATATAGAATTTCTGAATAGCATAAAGGGATACTTGAATAAGAGTTTTTCAATGAAAGACCTCGGTGAAGCTGCGTATATATTGGGCATCAAGATCTATAGAGATAGATCAAGACGCTTAATTGGACTTTCACAAAGCACATACCTTGACAAAGTATTGAAGAAGTTCAAAATGGATCAAGCAAAGAAAGGGCTCTTGCCTGTGTTACAAGGTGTGAAGTTGAGTAAGACTCAATGCCCGACCACTGCAGAAGATAGAGAGAAAATGAAAGATGTTCCCTATGCTTCAGCCATAGGCTCTATCATGTATGCAATGCTGTGTACCAGACCTGATGTGTGCCTTGCAATAAGTCTAGCAGGGAGGTACCAAAGTAATCCAGGAGTGGATCACTGGACAGCGGTCAAGAACATCCTGAAATACCTGAAAAGGACTAAGGATATGTTTCTCGTTTATGGAGGTGACAAAGAGCTCATCGTAAATGGTTACGTTGATGCAAGCTTTGACATTGATCCGGACGATTCTAAATCGCAAACCGGATACGTGTTTACATTGAACGGTGGAGCTGTCAGTTGGTGCAGTTCTAAACAAAGTGTCATGGCGGGATCTACGTGTGAAGCGGAACACATAGCTGCTTCGGAAGCAGCAAATGAAGGAGTCTGGATGAAGGAGTTCATATCCAACCTAGGTGTCATACCTAGTGCACGGCGTCCAATGAAAATCTTTTGTGACAATACTGGTGCAATTGCCTTGGCGAAGGAATCCAGATTTCACAAGAGAACCAAGCACATCAAGAGACGCTTCAATTCCATTCGGGATTTAGTCCAGGTGGGAGACATAGAAATTTGCAAGATACATACGGATCTGAATGTTGCAGACCCGTTGACTAAGCCTCTTCCACGAGCAAAACATGATCAGCACCAAGGCTCCATGGGTGTTAGAATCATTACTGTGTAATCTAGATTATTGACTCTAGTGCAAGTGGGAGACTGAAGGAAATATGCCCTAGAGGCAATAATAAAGTTATTATTTATTTCCTTATATCATGATAAATGTTTATTATTCATGCTAGAATTGTATTAACCGGAAACGTAATACTTGTGTGAATACATAGACAAACAGAGTGTCACTAGTATGCCTCTACTTGACTAGCTCGTTAATCAAAGATGGTTATGTTTCCTAGCCATTGACATGGGTTGTCATTTGATTAACGGGGTCACATCATTAGGAGAATGATGTGATTGACTTGACCCATTCCGTTAGCTTAGCACTTGATCGTTTAGTATGTTGCTATTGCTTTCTTCATGACTTATACATGTTCCTATGACTATGAGATTATGCAACTCCCGTTTACCGGAGGAACACTTTGTGTGCTACCAAACGTCACAACGTAACTGGGTGATTATAAAGGTGCTCTACAGGTGTCTCCGAAGGTACTTGTTGGGTTGGCGTATTTCGAGATTAGGATTTGTCATTCCGATTGTCGGAGAGGTATCTCTGGTCCCACTCGGTAATGCACATCACTTAAGCCTTGCAAGCATTGCAACTAATGAGTTAGTTGCGGGATGATGTATTACGGAATGAGTAAAGAGACTTGCCTGTAACGAGATTGAACTAGGTATTGAGATACCGACGATCGAATCTCGGGCAAGTAACATACCGATGACAAAGGGAACAACGTATGTTGTTATGCGGTCTGACCGATAAAGATCTTCATAGAATATGTGGGAGCCAATATGAGCATCCAGGTTCCGCTATTGGTTATTGACCGAAGACGTGTCTCGGTCATGTCTACATAGTTCTCGAACCCGTAGGGTCCGCACGCTTAACGTTTCGATGACAGTTATATTATGAGTTTATATGTTTTGATGTACCGAAGGTTGTTCGGAGTCCCGGATGTGATCACGGACATGACGAGGAGTCTCGAAATGGTCGAGACATGAAGATTGATATATTGGAAGCCTATATTTTGATATCGGAAGTGTTCCGGGTGAAATCGGGATTTTACCGGAGTACCGAGGGGTTACCGGAACCCCCCGGGGGCTTAATGGGCCATAGTGGGCCTTTGTGGAGAAGAGGAGAGGCGGCCAGGGCAGGGCCGCGCGCCCCTCCCCCCCTAGTCCGAATAGGACAAGGAGAGGGGGCGGCGCCCCCCTTTCCTTCCTCTCTCCCTCCTCTTTCCCCCTCCACTCCTAATGCAACTAGGAAAAGGGAGGGAGTCCTACTCCCGGTGGGAGTAGGACTCCACCTGGCGCGCCCCTCCTGGCCGGCCGCACCTCCCCCCTTGCTCCTTTATATACGGGGAAGGGGGCACCCTAGAGACACAACAATTGATCGTTTGATCTTTTAGCCGTGTGCGGTGCCCCCCTCCACCATAGTCCACCTCGATAATACTGTAGCGGTGCTTAGGCGAAGCCCTGCGTCGGTAGAACATTATCATCGTCACCACGCCGTCGTGCTGACGAAACTCTCCCTCAACACTCAGCTGGATTAGAGTTCGAGGGACGTCATCGGGCTGAACGTGTGCTGAAGTCAGAGGTGCCGTGCGTTCGGTACTTGATCGGTCGGATCGTGAAGACGTACGACTACATCAACCGCGTTGTGCTAACGCTTCCGCTTTTGGTCTACGAGGGTACGTGGACAACACTCTCCCCTCTCGTTGCTATGCATCACCATGATCTTGCGTGTGCGTAGGATTTTTTTTGAAATTACTACGTTCCCCAACATTATATTTGTTAGAGCGTGGGCATATCTTTTGTAGAAAGAATTAAACTCTCTTCCTTCACTTATATCTATTTAGAGAGATGATAGGAATTGGTCATTCACATGGTTAGTCATAAAATCCTACATAAAACTTGTAGATCACTGAATATGATATGTTTGATTCCTTGCAATAGTTTTGCGATATAAAGGTGGTGATATTAGAGTCGTGCTAGTTAAGTAATTGTGAAATTGAGAAATACTTGTGTTGAGGTTTGCAAGTCCCGTAGCATGCACGTATGGTGAACCGTTATGTAACAAAGTTGTAGCATGAGGTATTTATTGATTGTCTTCCTTATGAGTGGCGGTCGGGGACGAGCGATGGTCTTTTCCTACCAATCTATCCCCCTAGGGGCATGCATAGTAGTACTTTGCTTCGAGGGCTAATAAACTTTTGCAATAAGTATATGAGTTCTTTATGACTAATGTGAGTCCATGGATTATACGCACTCTCACCCTTCCATCATTGCTAGCCTCTTCGGTACCGTGCATTGCCCTTTCTCACCTCGAGAGTTGGTGCAAACTTCGCCGGTACATCCAAACCCCGTAATACGATACGCTCTATCACACATGAGCCTCCTTATATCTTCCTCAAAACAGCCACATACCTACCTATCATGGCATTTCCATAGCCATTTCGAGATATATTGCCATGCAACTTCCATCATCATCATATACATGACTTGAGCATTTATTGTCATACTGCTTTGCATGATCGTAAGATAGCTAGCATGATGTTTTCATGGCTTCTCCTTTTTTGATGTCATTGCTACGCTAGATCATTGCACATCCCGGTACACCGCCGGAGGCATTCATATAGAGTCATATCTTTGTTCTAGTATCGAGTTGTAATATTGAGTTGTAAGTAAATAAAAGTGTGATGATCATCATTATTAGTGCATTGCTCCAAGAAAAAAAGAGAGGCCAAAGAAGCCTAAATTAAAAAAAGGGGGGACGAAGCCCGGAAAAAAGAAAAAAAAGAAAAAAGGAAAAAAAAGAAAAAAGAAAAAAATAAAAGGGGGCAATGTTACTATCCTTTTACCACACTTGTGCTTCAAAGTAGCACCATGTTCTTCATATAGAGAGTCTCTTGAGTTATCACTTTTATATACTAGTGGGAATTTTCATTATAGAACTTGGCTTGTATATTCTGATGATGGGCTTCCTCAAATGCCCGAGGTCTTCATGAGCAAGCAAGTCGGATGCACACCCACTTAGTTTCCAGTTTGAGCTTTCATACACTTACAGCTCTTAGTGCATCTATTTGCATGGCAATCCCTACTCCTCACATTGACATCAATTGATGGGCATCTCCATAGCCCGTTGATTAGCCGCGTCGATGTGAGACTTTCTCCTTTTTTGTCTTCTCCACACAACCTCCATCATCATATTCTATTCCACCCATAGTGCTATGTCCATGGCTTGCGCTCATGTATTGCGTGAGGGTTGAAAAGGCTGAAGTGCGTTAAAAAGTATGAACCAATTGCTCGGCTTGTCATCAGGGTTGTGCATGCTGTGAAATTTTTGTGTGGTGAAGATGGAGCATAGCCAGACGATATGATTTTGTAGGGATAACTTTCTTTGGCCATGTTATTTTGAAAAGACATGATTGCTTTATTAGTATGCTTGAAGTATTATTGTCTTAATGTCAAATGATAGACTATTGCTTTGAATAACTCGTGTCTTAATATTCATGCCATAATTAGATTACATGATCAAGATTATGCTAGGTAGCATTTCACATCAAAAATTATCTTTTTTTATCATTTACCTACTCGAGGACGAGCAGGAATAAGCTTGGGGATGCTGATACGTCTCCGTCGTATCTATAATTTTTGATTGTTCCATGCCAATATTATACAACTTTCATATACTTTTGGCAACTTTTTATACTATTTTTTGGGACTAATATATTGATCCAGTGCCCAGTGCCAGTTCCTGTTTGTTGCATGTTTTATGTTTCGCAGAAACCCCATATCAAACGGAGTCCAAACGGGATAAAAACGGCCGAAGAATATTTTTGGAATATTTGGGAAATATGGGAAGAAGAATCAACGTGAGACGGTGCCCGAGGTGGCCACGAGGCAGGGGGCGCGCCTGCCCCCCTGGGCGCTCCCCTAACCCTCGTGGGCCCCCCCGTAAGGCGGTTGCTGCTCTTCTTTGGCCGCAAGAAAGCTAATTTTTGGAAAAAAATCTTGGCAAAGGTTTCAATCCAATCGGAGTTACGGATCTCCGGATATATAAGAAATGGTGAAAGGGCAGAATCCCAGAGCGCAGAAACAGAGAGAGACAGAGAGACATATCCAATCTCGGAGGGGCTCTCGCCCCTCCCATGCCATGGAGACCAAGGACCAGAGGGGAAACCCTTATCCCATCTAGGGAGGAGGTCAAGGAAGAAGAAGAAGGAGGGGGGCTCTCTCTCCCTCGCTTCCGGTGGCGCCGGAGTGCCACCGGGGGCCATCATCATCACCGCAATCTTCACCAACAACTTCACCGCCATCATCACCAACTCTTCCTCCCTCTATGCAGCGGTGTAACCCCTCTTTTACCCGCTATAACCTCTACTTAAACATGGTGCTCAACGCTATATATTATTTCCCAATGATGTATGGCTATCCTATGATGTTTGAGTAGATCCGTTTTGTCCTATGGATTAATTGATGATCGTGATTGGTTTGAGTTGCATGTTTTATTATTGGTGCTATCCTATGGTGCCCTCCGTGTCGCGCAAGCGTGAGGGATTCCCGCTGTAGGGTTTGCAATATGTTCATGATTTGCTTATGGTGGGTGGCGTGAGTGACAGAAGCATATACCCGAGTAAGTAGGTTGTTTGCATATGGGATAAAGAGGACTTGATACTTTAATGCTATGGTTGGGTTTTACCTTAATGATCTTTAGTAGTTGCGAACGCTTGCTAGAGTTCCAATCATAAGTGCATACGATCCAAGTAGAGAAAGTATGTTAGCTTATGCCTCTCCCTCATATGAAATTGCAATAGTGATTACCGGTCTAGTTATCGATTGTCTGGGGACAAATAACTTTCTCGTGACAAAAAGCTCTTTACTAAAACTAATTTAGTTGTGTCTTTATCTAAACAGCCCCTACTTTTTATTTGCGCGCTCTTTATTATCTTGCAAACCTATCCGAAAACACCTACAAAGTACTTCTAGTTTCATACTTGTTCTAGGTAAAGCGAACGTTAAGCGTGCGTAGAGTTGTATTGGTGGTCGATAGAACTTGAGGGAATATTTGTTCTACCTTTAGCTCCTCGTTGGGTTCGACACTCTTACTTATCAAAAGAGGCTACAATTGATCCCCTATACTTGTGGGTTATCAGCACCACATATAGAGAGATAGTAGGGAGTTGCATTCTTAATGTGCTCTGGTTCATCATGTGTGGGCACTGCGCAACGAACATTTTATTATCCAAAATCTGCTTGCTCTTCTTTAGCATGTTCCTCTTCCGTTCTTCTTTAATAAGTACTCTCTCCGTTCCTAAATACAAGTTTTTGTATAGATTCCACCATGGACTACATATGGAGCAAAATGAGTGAATCTACACTCTAAAATGTATCTGTATACATCTGTATGTGATCCATAGTGGAAATCTCTACAAAGACTTATATTTTGGAACAGAGGGAGTATGATAGTAGTACAGTATGTTCCTTGTAGTGAAGATGAGCAGGGACATTTGCAGTGTAGAGGTCTATACGGTCGGTTGTGATGGACACTTTGAACTCTTCGGGCCTCTTAGATTCGTAGGATTTTGTAAACATAGGAATAGGAATTGTAGTGGCCTGCCCAATTGAATCCTATAAGATTAGCAAGGAAATGCGGGGAGCTGTGTCGCCTTTGAGAGTTACACAGATATTAACAGTACCGCACCTTCAGTTGAAGAGAGCTGGTATCCGAAGCCTTTCTAGCCGTACCGACAATACTAGCACATATATTCCAGCAAGTTCCACTTTGCTGATTTTACTTGTCATGCTTGCGATTTTCCCGTTATATCTACACTATGATCTGCGTAGCTGCTTTGTGTCGCACTAGAAACAGTCCACTCTTGAAGCTAAACAATACACCAATCATAAGTCCAAAGCTTACTTCTTCAAATACGAATTGTGATATGATACTGATATTAGTTAACAGACACACATTTAATTGGTCAGGTAATGCTCCCACTTGATTTTCCAAATGCATGTGGCCACATATAGAGAGGCAGCATGGAATTGCATTTCTTTGGGTGCTGTGATTCATCATGAGTGGGCAACCAACACTGTATGCAATGAAGCGGAACCTCAAGAATATGCTTCCTTTTCTGTTCTTTAACATGTTACTCTTTTGTTATTCTGTATTTAGTACGTACAGTATGTTCCATGTCAGGAAGGGGAGCAGGGACATCTGCAGTGAACAGCTGATAGAGCTGGCCTGTACGTGATCGATAGGCTTTCAATTAGTAGCGGCAATACAACGCCGTAATTTCCAGCCAGTTCCACTTTCCCGATTTATATATCCTGGTTATGGTGTACCCCTTTTATGCAAACTACGATCTGCCTAGTTGTTGTGTGCTCTTGTTATCATGGTTTGGCAATAAACTCTCTATACAGTATATTATGAACCTATCATCTGCCAACTATCCTTACTTTTGGAGCCTATTTTTTTGTGTACTTGTGCCAGATTATATTAATGCACGCACCATATTACAGCACACATGGGCTCTCTCATCAGAATCCAGTGATAGCACACAAGGGTTTACAGGGGCGCCCCTATATTAGAATATCCTCTGCATTACAAAGATAATCTCACTACTATTTATGTTTTCATGCTTCTCAGATATTATACGTAATCACAGTGAATATCAGAATCCGCGCATCAGAAGAATATTGTGGAACACTGCAACGACTTACAAAATTGGCACCAAGGCATTGAGTGCCATTCTAGATGCAATGAAACTCATACGCTCCCCACCTGTAGATTCTTGTTCAGAATATGATCCTAATGACTATTCCGACCTCGAGGAGTCAAAGGCAGATGGCCTGTCCTGTTCACCCATCAAGGTGTCTGTTCTAATTTGGCAAGGTTTTATTGATTGCGCGTATCTTGCATAAGTTGTCTTGCATTTCTTCTACTTTGTAGCACCGCCATTTGCTTAGTTTACTCATCATATATGTCAAGATGCCATGCCCATCCATTATCAATACATATTCCATCTGTCATCATACCATGTTTTTCCACTCAAATGCTGTTCTTGTGCATCAGAATCAGAAAGAAAGAAGGTGATTGCCGAACCTGAATGAGCACCAGCAAAGTCCTTGAAAATTGTGGTGGTGCCGGAGAAATCAGACAGCACCCCACTTATATTGGCTCTACAACCAGTGACACAAAATGTAGGACCGACTCCAGCAGACTGTACCCATACTTCACTGGCCACACCACTAGCCCCACCACATAGGACCTGCACTCCAGCAAAAGGTATGCCGATTTCAGTTGCCATAGCACCATCCGTACCACAGAAAAATCCCACTCTAGCAAAAAGTACAGCAAGTCCACTGGCGGAAGACCTATCCCAACTGCAAAGACGGCCAATTCCTGCAGATTGGAACCCGATTCCAGTTATTCACAGTTTAAAAGACAATGCTTTCAATGTTGTTAGGGACTACGTGCATATATTCCCATCATGGGAAGATTATAGTGAAGACAAACACCATTTTCACATCTTCCTCTCCCACTTACGTGTAAGTGCTATTATTCATGATGATTATTTTCCTGTTTTCTGTTGATTGAACACATCAATGATTTACATTACATTGTTGTAAGTAGGTGAGGGTCAATCTGGATAGTCATGGCGAGCAAAGCTTGCTTGCGCTTTTCAAGGAAGCATTGCAGCAGTATCGATGTTACTTGAGGAAATCACACTTTGATGGCAAGTCTATAAACGAATTTCCGGTGAAGTCTCCTGTGCTAAATTTAGAAGACGTTGAATGGAAAAACCTTGTTATGCACTGGTCTCATTCCCAGGATGAGGTATTGTCTATGATATCACATGACAATTTGAACTTCTACTTTTCCACATGTGCCTTACGGATCTTTTTTGCAGGAAATCTGCTGGAAGAAGAATTCCAGTTTGAAAAGGACGACAGGATATCGCAAATACGCTGCCCGCTGCTTTCCTCTTGTTAGTACCTATTGTCATGTATCACTGTACTTGCATACATACCTGGTTCATTATGTGACAGCTTGCTTATCAATTGTTCGCTCCAAATTATCTGATATGTATGAATGGTTACATTAGTGTAGAATATATCCAATGCCAATGATTTTTTTAGCTCTGCATTGTTCTTGTAAGTACATGCTGGCCTTTATCAGTGTACTTATATTGACAGCTAGTTGTACATGTACCATCACTCTACAACTTATTTTCCTTTGCCCTCCATTTTCTACACATCATATCTATATTTACTCTTACCATAAGGTTGGATAACACCAATGGTACTGAAGAAGTTTAGCTCTGCATTGCTCTTGGCTCTACCTTTTTCCTATATCGTTGTACTTACATTTATAGCTACTTGGTTATGTAGCATCACTCTTCATCTTATCTTAAATATTCTCCATTTTTTCTTATATTATCACATCTATATTTACTCTTAACAAAATGTAGAATAAAGGCAATGCTTATGAAGAAGATTCTGTGGTAAACTTCTTGAATTGCCCCCCCCCATCAGCATGGACAAGGGCTTTATAGAGCCTGTCTTCACCAATAATGTAAGTTTGTCCTTCTCAAGCCTTCAAACTTTATTGTGTATATTTGGTTAGGCATGACTGCAACAGCTGTTTATTTTTGGTGTTTGCATCAAATTGCATGTTTAAAGTTTATTATGTAGTTCATAAACAAAAGTTTGTCCTTCTCAATTTAAGTTTTCAGTTGTACAACCAAGTTCCTTCTTCATACCATGTAAATTAAACTATACAGAGCAAGTGATCTTCTTTGCACTGCATGTATGCTTCTGTTCTTGATCCGTAATCCAGTGGTGTCGTGAACCTACCCACTACAGCACAATGTCATATTCTGCAATGTCTTAACTATGGACAATGTCATATCATTCTACTATTATTTAAACTGTCTCTTTATTTGCCAATCTGAAATGGGATAAATTGACAGCACACTAACCAACTTGTGAGTTCTTGATCTGTAATCCAGTGGTGTCATGAAGCTGCCAACTCCTTCACAATGTCATTTCCTGCCATGTCTTGACCTGAACAATACCACATTGTGTTAATGCTATTTTAAACTGTGTCACTTTATTCGTCACTAAGAAATGTGATGAATTGTCAGCACTCATACTTATATGTGCAAAACCTGTCATCTGTCTGCTTGTTTATCTTTCAGAGTGAGGAGGATATAAGTGTCAAACAAGCGCAGTCTCATCAGCTTGCTCAGCTGCTTGCGATGCAGCTCCCGAGCAGGGCTAACCTTTCTTGAACTCTATTGAAGTGCTGATGGTTTTGTATATTAGTTTGTCGGCGTGTTTATTTGCACTGGTGGCAATCTTTGATGCCCAGTGTATGTAATCTGTTGTCTGCTTGTGCTTTATTATCATAGTGGTGAACTTTGATGCCCAGTGAATGTAATATGTCGTAATTTCTTTATTGTATAGTCTAGGTTTTTTCTTATTCATGATGCTGCAGTTATTTTACTGTATATATATCCTGTCTTCGCAGTAAACCGACCAAACCATAAAATTACGGTACATAATCGGGCCGTCATGCAAATCACTATGTATGATCCGCATCATGGGCCCAGTCATCTTGGTCCTCTAACAGGCCTAAATGTAAACTGGCCCACAAGTAGATTCGGGCCTTTAATAGACCGAGTAAACCGTCGACCCTATTTTCGCAAGAAAACTCAATGGGCTTTTAGGAGGCTGGAAAGTAGGTTGGGCCTGAAACATGTCGAACAGCTCACGGGCCGGCAGCAGGCCGAAATAGACCCCGGCCCATGATTGTGCCAATCACATCACGGGCCGTTAACAGGCCAAAATTGTCTCCATCCTTGTTTGGCCCAATCAGGTTATCGGCTGTGAGCAGGCTGGATGCAAACCGGGCCGTAGTTTGGCCCAACTATATGACGGGCTTTTAACAGGCCGAAATGTTAAACAGGCCTTTAACAGGCCAAAAACTAATATCAGGCCGAATTACTAAATGGGTCTTTAGCAAGTGGGCCCAAAAGTATAGCGTCCAGTTGACGAGCCGAATCTGATATGGGCTATAATTTGGCCCAAAGCCTCTTAAAGGGCCGTAATTTGGCCCAGAACGTGGTAGGCTGTTAATGGGCCAGATCTCATATGGGCCTTTATTAGGTCCAGAATGTGGCAGGCTGTTAATGGACCAGATCAAATATGGGCCGACATTTGGCCCAAAACATGGCAGCCTGTGAATGGGCCGGCCCACTAGTGTCCTCAAAATCTTGTGGTCCTTTAGCTGGGCCGGCCCATTATGGTCGGCAAAATCTTGTGGGCCTTTAGCTGGACCGGCCCATTATGGTCCGCAAAATCTTGTGGGCCTTTAGCTGGGCCGGCCCATTATGGTCCGCAAAATCTTGTGGGCCTTTAGTTGGGCCGGCCCATTATGGTCCGCAAAATCTTGTGGGCCTTTAGTTGGGCCGGCCCATTTAACCTATATGGGCCTCTGTTGGGCCCTGCCACGTGTTGACGTATCATAGGCATGTCTCCTCCAATGGACGGGCGACATCTGGCCCACCGAGGAGCAGACACGTGTTTCCTTCGGCCAATGAGAATTTTACACGTGGAAAATCACCATTGGTCTAGGCTGTTAACGGGTTATCGGATCCAAAACCGGACCCAATAGCTTAACGGCGAGCCGTTATGGTGGATGCCATGTGTCGGTCACCCTTGACGAAAGCACTTCTATGACGCGCGATTTATCGTCATGGAAGTGGACACTTCCATGGTGATAATTTTGGTAATGTCATGGAACACTTCTACGACAGCACATGTATGACTATCTTGATTCTGTCATAAAATCATCATGGATGTACATGCATGACAGAAAACGTGACCTACTGTGACAAACACGTATCATCACGGAAGTGTATTTTTTTGTAGTGATATGATGCAACCAAAAGGTTTTGTCGATCCAAAAGGTGCTAACAAAGTGTGCAAGCTCCAGCGATCCATTTATGGACTGGTGCAAGCCTCTCGGAGTTGGAATGTACGCTTTGATAGTGTGATCAAAGCATATGGTTTTATACAGACTTTTGGAGAAGCCTGTATTTACAAGAAAGTGAGTGGGAGCTCTGTAGCATTTCTGATATTATATGTGGATGACATATTATTAATCGGAAATGGTACTGAATTTCTGAATAGCATAAAAGGATACTTGAATAAGAATTTTTCAATGAAAGACGTCGGTGAAGCTACTTATATATTGGGCATCAAGATCTATAGAGATAGATCAAGACGCTTAATTGGACTTTCACAAAGCACATACCTTGATAAAGTTTTGAAGAAGTTCAAAATGGATCAAGCAAAGAAAGGGTTCTTGCCTATGTTACAAGGTGTGAAGTTGAGTAAGACTCAATGCCCGACCACTGCAGAAGATAGAGAGAAAAGCAAGGTCATTCCCTATGCTTCAACCATAGGTTCTATCATGTATGCAATGCTGTGTACCAGACCTGATGTGTGCCTTGCTATAAGTCTAGCAGGGAGGTACCAAAGTAATCCAGGAGTGGATCACTGGACAGCGGTCAAGAACATCCTGAAATACCTGAAAAGGACTAAGGATATGTTTCTCGTTTATGGGTGACAAAGAGCTCATCATAAATGGTTACGTCGATGCAACCTTTGACACTTATCCGGATGACTCTAAGTCACAAACCAGATACGTGCTTATATTGAATGGTGGAGCTGTCAGTTGGTGCAGTTCCAAGCAGAGCATCATGGCGGGATCTACGTGTGAAGCAGAGTACATAGCTGCTTCGGAAGCAGCAAATGAAGGAGTCTGGATGAAGGAGTTCATATCCGATCTAGGTGTCATACCTAGTGCATCAGGTCCAATGAAAATCTTTTGTGACAATACTGGTGCAATTGCCTTGGCAAAGGAATCCAGATTTCACAAGAGAACCAAGCACATCAAGAGATGCTTCAATTCCATCCGCGATCAAGTCAAGGAGGGAGACACAGATTTGGAAGATACATACGGATCTGAATGTTGCAGACCCGTTGACTAAGCCTCTCTCATGAGCAAAACATGATCAACACCAAGACTCCATGGGTGTTAGAATCATTACTGTGTAATCTAGATTATTGACTCTAGTGCAAGTGGGAGACTGAAGGAAATATGCCCTAGAGGCAATAATAAAGTTGTTATTTATATTTCCTTATTTCATGATAAATGTTTATTATTCATGCTAGAATTGTATTAACCGGAAACTTAGTACATGTGTGAATACATAGACAAATAGAGTGCCACTAGTATGCCTCTACTTGACTAGCTCGTTAATCAAAGATGGTTAAGTTTCCTAGCCATAGACATGAGTTGTCATTTGATGAATGGGGTCACATCATTAGAGAATGATGTGATTGACTTGACCCATCCATTAGCTTAGCACTATGATCGTTTAGTTTATTGCTATTGCTTTCTTCATGACTTATACATGTTCCTATGACTATGAGATTATGCAACTCCCGAATACCGGAGGAACACTTAGTGTGCTATCAAACGTCACAACATAACTGGGTGATTATAAAGATGCTCTACATGTGTCTCCGATGGTGTTTGTTGAGTTGGCATAGATCGAGATTAGGATTTGTCACTCCGATTGTCGGAGAGGTATCTCCGGGCCCTCTCGGTAATGCACATCACTATAAGCCTTGCAAGCAATGTAACTAATGAGTTAGTTATGGGATGATGCATTACGAAACGAGTAAAGAGACTTGCTGGTAATGAGATTGAACTAGGTATGATGATACCGATGATCGAATCTCGGGCAAGTAACATACCGATGACAAAGGGAACAACGTATGTTGTTATGCGTTTTGACCGATAAAGATCTTCGTAGAATATGTAGGAGCCAATATGAACATCCAGGTTCCGCTATTGGTTATTGACCAGAGATGAGTCTCGGACATGTCTACATAGTTCTCGAACGCGTAGGGTCCGCACGCTTAACATTTGATGACGATCGGTATTATGAGTTTATGTGTTTTGATTTACCGAAGGTAGTTTGGAGTCCCGGATGAGATCACGGACATGACAAGGAGTCTCGAAATGGTCGAGACATAAAGATTGATATATTGGATGACTATATTCGGACACCGGAATTGTTTCGTGGTGTATCGAGTAGGATTGCCCCCCCTTGGCTCGCCTCCTCCCCTTGGCCGGCCTCCTCCTCCCTCCCCTCTTTATATACCTGGGAGGGGGCCATGCCAAAGGCACACAAAAGTTACTCTTAGCCATGTGCGGTGCCCCCTCCACAGAAACACACCTCGGTCATATCATTGCAGTGCTTAGGCGAAGCCCTGCGCCGGTAACTTCATCATAACCTTCACCACGTCGTCGTGCTGACGAAACTCTCCCTCGGCCTCAGCTGGATCAAGAGTACGAGGGACGTCATCGAGCTGTACGTGTGCAGATCGCGGAGGTGCCGTGCGTTCAGTGCTTGATTGGTTGGATCGCGAAGACGTTCGACTACATCAACCGCATTACTTAACGCTTCCGCTTTCGGTCTACGAGGGTACGTGGACACACTCTCCCCGCTCGTTGCTATGCCTCTCCTAGATAGATCTTGTGTGATCGTAGGAATTTTTTTGAAATACTACGTTCCCCAATAGTGGCATCCGAGCCAGGTCTATGCGTAGATGTTATATGCACGAGTAGAACACAAAGAGTTGTGGGCGATAATAGTCATACTGCTTACCTGCAGGTCATACTTTGATTCGGCGGTATTGTTGGATGAAGCGGCCCAGACCGACATTACATGACCGGGTTCATGAGACTGGTTCTACCCCGTGCTTCGCACACAGGTGGCTAGTGGGTGTCTGTTTCTCCAACTTTATTTGAATTGAGTGTGACTACGCCTGGTCCTTGTTGAAGGTTAAAACAGCAAACTTGACGAAAAATCGTTGTGGTTTTTGATGCGTAGGTAAGAACGGTTCTTGCTAGAAGCCCGTAGCAGCCACGTAAAACTTGCAACAACAAAGTAGAGGACGTCTAACTTGTTTTTGCAGGGCTTGCTGTGATGTGATATGGTCAAGACGTGATGATATATAATTTTTTGTATGAGATGATCATGTTTTGTAACAGTTATCGGCAACTGGCAGGAGCCATATGGTTGTCGCTTTATTGTATGAAATGCAATCGCCATGTAATTGCTTTACTTTATCACTAAGCGGTAGCGATAGTCGTAGAAGAAATAGTTGGCGAGACGATGGAGGGAGTCTTGGATTAAGGGGTCCTCGGACGTCTGGCCTGTGTGACGTGGGCCATGAAGATACAAGATAGAAGACTTCCTCCCGTGTCCGAATGGGACTCTCCTTTGCATGGATGGCAAGCTTGGCATTCGGATATGAAGATTCCTTCCTTTGTAAACCGACTCTGTACAACCCTAGGCCCCTCTGGTGTCTATATAAACCGGAGGGTTTAGTCCGTAGAGGCAATCACAATCATATATGCTAGACATCTAGTGTTTAGCCATTACGATCTCGTGGTAGATCAACTCTTGTAATCCTCATATTCATCAAGATCAATCAAGCAGGAAGTAGGGTATTACCTCCATCAAGAGGGCCCGAACCTGGGTAAACATCGTGTCCCCCGTCTCCTGTTACCATCGACCTTAGACGCACAGTTCGGGACCCCCTACCCGAGATCCGCCAGTTTTGACACCGACATTGGTGCTTTCATTGAGAGTTCTGCTGTGTCGCCATCAGAAGGTTCAATGGCTCCATCAGTCAACTACAACAATGCCGCCCTGGGGGAGGTTTTTCTCCCCGGCCAGATCTTCGCATTCGGTGGCTTCGCACTGCGGGCCAACTCGTTTGGCCATCTAGAGCAGATCGACAGCTACGCCCAGTGAGGGAGTCCTGGACTAAGGGGTCCTCGGGCGTCCGGCCTGTTAGCCATGGGCCGGACTGATGGGCTGTGAAGATACAGAGACCGAAGACTTTACCCTTGTCCGGATGGGACTCTCCTTGGCGTGGAAGGCAAGCTTGGCGATCAAATATGTAGATTCCTTTCTTTGTAACCGACCTTGTATAACCCTAGATCCTCCCGGTGTCTATATAAACCGGAGGACTTAGTCCAGAGGCGAGACTCATAACCATAGTCATACAGGCTAGACTTTTAGGGTTTAGCCACTACGATCTCGTGGTAGATCAACTCTTGTAATACTCATATTCATCAAGATCAATCAAGCAGGAAGTAGGGTATTACCTCCATAGAGAGGGCTCGAACCTGGGTAAACATTGTGTCCCCCGTCTCCTGTTACCATCATCCTTAGACGCACAGTTCGGGACCCCCTACCCGAGATCCACCGGTTTTGACACCGACATTGGTGCTTTCATTGAGAGTTCCACTGTGCCGTCCCCAGAAGGCTCGATGGCTTCTTTAATCATTAACAACGATGCTGTCCAAGGGGAAACCTTCCTCCCTGGAGAAATCTTCGTGTTCGGCGGCTTCGCACTGTGGGCCAACTCGCTTGGCCATCTAGAGCAGATCGATAGTTACGCCCCTGGCCATCAGGTCAGATTTGGGAGCTTGAATTACGTCACGGATGTCCGTGGAGACGTGATCTTCGACGGCTTTGAGACCACGGCAGCCGCTCCGTGTCCCCACTGTGAACATGACTTAGATCTGTCGCCGGTCCATACTCAGGAAATTGCACCTGTGACTACTCTGGCCCTAGATCCGGAGCAAATCGCGCCATCCGAGGATGGGAAGCTCAACCCCGCCACGGAGGCCGCAGATTCCACGGCATTGGAGACGCACACAGACTTAGCCTCAGGTGACATCTGTGTCTCCGGAACCTCGGACTCGTTTCCAGCTATAAGTTCTGAACCATGTGCGTCCACGTTTGTCGAGCAAGATCGGTCATCGATCGCCGAATTCAACGCCGCGGACATCTTCTGGCACTCTCCTTTAGGCGACGTGCTCAATTCATTAAAAAACTTACCCCTAGCGGGGGACTCTCAGCCAAATTATATCCGGTTTGAACTGGAGGCTGATGATGGAGAATTTTGTTTCCCACCCACCGCCCACTTCATAGCCACTGTCGAAGACCTAACCGACACGCTTGACTATGACTCCGAAGACATCGACGGTATGGACGACGATGCCGGAGAAGAGGAGGCCCAAAACCCACCGTTCATGGGACGATGGACGGCCACTTTCTCATATGACGTATTCATGGTGGATGCACCAAAAGATAATAGCGGCGACGCCAAGGAAAACCCAGAGAAGAATGACCCTCCCAAGACACAACCAAAGCGCCGGCATCAGCGGCGCCGCTCTAAATCGCGCCGCAGCAGAGACAACAACACCGACATAGGAGACGACAACACTCCGGATGTCGCCGAAGTCACAGAGGAACCCGATGAACAAACTGCCGAACAAGACAATCGGGAAGATGGGCAAGTCAGCCCTGACGAACGGGCCATAGAAGAAGACTCGGAGGACGACAGTTATCATCAGCCCTTCGAGGAGGAGGCGAGCCTCGGCAACGAAGACTTCATCATGCCTGAGGAACCTCTCGAGAAGGAGCGCTTTAAGCTTCAGCTAATAGCCACTGCGAGGAGCCTGAAAAAGAAGGAGCAGCAGCTTCAAGCTGATCAAGACCTGCTCAATGACAGATGGACCGATGTCCTGGCAGCCGAGGAATACGGCCTTAAACGCCCAGCCAAAAGTTACCCGAAGCGCAAATTGCTACCTCGGTTTGATGACGAGGCGCCAGAGCCCGCACCAGCATCACGCAATGTGGTTGATCGGCCACCGCGCGGTTGGGATAAAATGGCAACTCGAGCCGAAAACCAGACTGTCCCACCTCGCCGTAAAGGCAGGGATAAGACAGCTCGGGGCTATACATATGACCTTCGTCAAGACCTGGACAGTAGAGCAGGACATACAAGATCGATCTACGGATCGCGAGGACGTGCCTTGACACGCGAGGACGGCTATCTATTCGGACGTGACAAACCTAGTCACGCCTGGGCCGAAAACTGCAGACGAACTCCATCAGAGCTACATCGCGATGCGGCCCGATATAGAGGCGCCGCACACCCTCTTTGCTTCACTCACGAAGTAATGGATCATGAATTCCCAGAAGGGTTCAAACCCGTAAACATCGAATCATACGATGGAACAACGGATCCCGCGGTATGGATCAAGGATTTTATTCTCCACATCCACATGGCCCGCGGGGATGACCTTCACGCCGTCAAATACCTCCCACTAAAACTCAAAGGGCCAGCTCGGCACTGGCTAAACAGTCTGTCTAAAAATTCCATTGGCAGCTGGGAGGACTTGGAAGAAGCTTTCCTTGACAACTTCCAAGGTACATATGTCCGGCCACCAGATGCCGATGACTTAAGTCACATAGTCCAACATCCTGGAGAGTCAGTCAGGAAATTCTGGACTAGGTTCCTAACTAAAAAGAACAAGATCATCAACCATCCGGATGCCGAAGCCCTAGCGGCCTTTAAACATAGCATCCGTGACGAATGGCTCGCCCGCCACCTCGGTCAGGAAAAGCCAAAATCCATGGCAGCCCTCATGGCGCTCATGACCCGCTTCTATGCGGGAGAGGATAGTTGGCTGGCCCGTAGCAAAAATATAGCAAGTGACACGGGCACCTCCGAGGACAAAAATAGCAACGGCAAGCTCCGACGCAGCAGACACAAGCGCTGAAGTAATAGTGACAACACCGATGACACGACAGTCAACGCCGGATTCAGTGCTTCCAAGCCCGGTCAGCGGAAGAAGCCGTATAAAAGAAACAATCAGGGACCATCAAGCTTAGACGGCATACTCGATCATCCGTGCCAAATCCATGGCACCCCTGATAAACCAGCCAATCATACCAACAGAGATTGTTGGGTTTTTAAACAGGCCGGCAAGTTAAATGCCGAGAACAAAGAAAATGGATCGCAAAGCGAGGACGATGGCGAGGAGCCCCGGCAACCGAGCACAGGGGGAAAAAAGAAGTCCCCCCCAGGTCAAATCGGTGAACATGATATATGCTACACACATCCCCAAGAGGGAGCGCAAGCGCGCGCTCAGGGACGTCTATGCGATAGAGCCAGTCGCCCCAAAATTTAATCCATGGTCGCCATGCCCGATCACTTTTGATCGACGGGATCATCCGACCAGTATCCGTCATGGCGGTTCAGCCACATTGGTCCTTGACCCAATAATCGATGGATTCCACCTGACGCGAGTCCTTATGGACGGCGGCAGTAGCCTGAACCTGCTCTATAAGGATACAGTGCGCAAAATGGGCATTAACCTATCACGGATCAAGCCCACAAAGACCACCTTCAAAGGAGTCATACCAGGTGTAGAGGCCCGCTGCACGGGCTCAACTACGCTAGAGGTTGTCTTCGGATCTCCGGACAACTTCCGAAGCGAAGAGTTAATCTTTGATATCGTTCCTTTTCGCAGCGGCTATCACGCTCTGCTCGGACGAACCGCATTCGCTCAATTCAATGCGGTGCCTCATTACGCTTACCTCAAGCTCAAGATGCCCGGGCCACGCAGTGTCATAACAGTTAATGGAAACACGAAACGCTCCCTCCATACAAAAGAGCACACCGCTGCCTTAGCAGCAGAAGTACAGAGCGGCCTTCTCCAGCAGAACCTTAATTCGGCTGCCAACCCACCGGACACCGTTAAGAGGATCCGGACCATTCTGCAGCAGGACAGCTCGGGTCGTCAAGAGCTCGACTAGCAATTCGGCCTCCGTCCCAGCCCCAACCAAGTAGCGGCATTCGTACGGCGCGCACATCACTACGCACTCAAAATACCATGGGCATAGACGGAGGCATACCTACCTTGTGATCCATAGTACAACTCAACCTCTCCCGGACACATATACTTTCACTGTTTATCTTTCCCCTTTTCAGATCCCTTTTCCACAGGCTTTCCCTGATGGCTTGATCACCGGTCTAGTCAAAGGATAAACACACCAAGATGGCAAGAAGCACAAGCATACTAGGGAATTTCTAGGTGTTTTCTTTAACAATCACTCTACCTGTTTTCAGGACCCACACGCAGTCTCCCTTGGTCATGGCATGTCAAATAGCCCATTGCTTATCGCACTATTTGTACCAATGCGCTTTGACGTATTAATAAAATTGCAATAGAAACAATTTTGCGGCCCAAATTTTAGGGCCCCAGCTAATTACCTTTTGCTCCTTGTTTATTTTCCATTTTCTGTTGACAACCTTATCAGTTAGCACCCGTACACTCTGGTACGTTTCATATTTGCCAGGGGCTTTATAGCGCCCTGCAATATGGCAACAAAGTCTGAACACTTTTTACAGTATAGTTCGGCACACCGAATTTAGCACTATATGCATTGGCTCCGAATCATGTCTTTGGTCAATAGTTGGGTTGCCCGGCTCCTGTGCTTACTACCTTACGTTCCGCTATATCGGCTAGGGTAGTAAAGGGAGAACTACTGTGATTGTGCCCTGGTTCATCCGGATGAGCACCTCAGTAGAGAAAGCCAAAAACTGACTGTCATGATGCGGCGAGAGCCGGTCAGCTCTTCGGAGGTTTCAAATCGCTAGAGGTTTTTTCCGCATTATGCGATGACTCGGTTTTTATCCGATCACGTGTTTACAGAATCCCCAAGTTCGGACGTCCGAATACCAGGGGCTGCGCCTAAAAATCTATTATCGAACTCCTATGGCTAAGTGAGGGTGATAAAGCATTATAGTCCGATTGCCTTGTTCGTTGCGCTAAACACCTCCTTTAAGGACCAAATAATTGGATCAAGAGTGTTTAGATTCCATCTCGAACACCCCGTACTACCTATGTGGGGGCTGAAGCCGATGACTGGCCAACTCTCAGATTTAATAAAAACGGCCGCACCGGAGGTAAAAATCTAACACAAAGCATTATATTACATAAACTGTGTTTGTTTCATAATACAGGGCGAGACAAAATATGAATGTATTCATTCAAAGATCACGTCTTTTGCACACTGCCTCGCAACAATGCGGGACCCCTCTAGGACATCTCCAAAATATCGCTCGGGTGTGCGGTGCTCCTTGCCCTTAGGCGGCCCCTCGGTCGCTAGCTTGACGGCGTCCATCTTTGCCCACCACACCTTGACATAGGCAAAGGCCAGGTGCGCGCCCTCGATGCAGATCGACCGCTTGACGACGTCCAGCCGAGGATAGGCATTCACCAGCCGCTTCACGAGGCTGAAGTAGCTGCTGGGTATAGCTTCGGCAGGCCACAGCCGGATTATCACATCCTTCATGGCCAGTTCGGCCACCCTATGTAGCTCGACCAGCTATTTCAGCTGATCGGTGAAGGGCACTGGATGTTCTGGCGCAAGGTATTGCGACCAGAACAACTTCTCCGTCGAGCTCCCTTCTTCGGCCCTGAAGAACTCCACAGCGTCTGACACGCTGCGCGGCAAGTCCGCAAAAGCCCCTGGAGAACTCCGAATCCGGGTTAGTAAAAGATACTTCCTCTTCACATTTTTGCTTTGCATACTAAATGCCTTACCCGCCGCGATCTTCCTGGCCTCCTGGATCTCCTCGAGGGCGCCCTGGGCCTCATTCCAGGCCGTCTCTACGCTTTGTCGAGCCTTGGCGAGTTCGTTCTCTTGAACCGACGCATCGCGCTCCAAGGTCTCACACTTCCTTACCGCGTCCTAGAGCTCTTGCTGGACCTTGTTGACCCGAGCCTTGAGCTTCTTACGGGCGGCCTGCTCCTTGACAGCCTTCCCCTCGGCTTCGGCCAGGGCCTTTCTGAGGGCCTCGACCTCGGTCGTTGCTTCTATACACATCATGACACTTCGGTCAATATACATGATTTTATTCTTTTCAAATATATAACTGGTTATCACATACCTTGTTTTTCTTGGAGCTGCCTTCTCACCTGGCTGAGCTCCTCCTCGGCCTGCTCCAGTCTCTGCTTCAGTCCGGAGACTTCGGCAGTATGCGAGGCCGCGGCCAACAGCGACGCCCGCGTATTCATTTCAGACATATTTAGTTAGTTTCCTGCAATAAGGGATTGATCCTCTGTCCGCCTTTTTCTTTCCGAACACCGGATAGTGTCTCAGGGGCTACTGTCTATATTGGGATCTTCTCTTTTTTCGTCGCTTACCTCAAAACTTATCAGCAGGCTGCTGCTGGCTTCGGTTAGTCCGCTCTTGGCGGACTGAACCCTTTCAATTACCGTGCCCATAAGAACACGATGATCATCCACAATGGAGGCGCCTCGCAGCGCTTCCAGCAGATTATCCGGTGCCCCTGGTTGGACAGGGGTCACCGGCGGAATAGACATACCCCTTTCTTTCGAAGGAGGTTGCATGCCGGATTCCGGAGCCGTATCGGTCTCCGAAATTGAGTTCGGCTGAGGGCCGAATTGAATACGGCCCTCATCACCAGTCTCCATGGGGATTGGTTCCCCCTGGTGTTCAGCGACGGAGGCTTCGCCTTCTGGCACCTCCTGAACCTCTCCCCGGCTTGGGAAAGTCCTTCGGGACAGCACCTCCGCGTCGTCCCTGGCCTTGGGGGAGTGAGCGGTCGACGACGACTCACTGGCCATCGCCTTTGAATCCAGCGAACCTCGTGACGAGGATCGCTGGGAGCTGTCGTGGGCCGAACTGCAATAGCATAGCTAGTCATGTCAATACAATGAAGAAGAGAGGCTGGATCTATGGGTATGTGTGAGTCTTAGCACTTACGATGCAGCCCAAGGCTTAGTGCGGGGGCGTCGCTCCGGACTGCTGTCGGCGTCCCACGCGGAGTTATCCGCGAGGGAGCCCTTCCCCTTCTTGGACGTCTCCGCCTCCAGGTTCATGGAGGCCGCCCTCTTCTTCTTTCCCTCATCAGGCGGAGGGTTGTTCTCCTCCTCCTCCTCATCGTCATCGTCCTCAGCGGCAGAGGAAAAGGTCACTTCATCTTCAGACATCACGTCCGAGGCACCCTTGCGACGGGGGCCACCCTTGGCCCCCTTGGCCTTCTTCTTAGCCTTCTTTTCCGGCGGCCTATAGGGTGCTGGAACCAGCATCTTCGCCACGAGCGGGATGACTGGCTCTTCGGGCAGCGGAGCCGAACTATGGATCTGCTCCGCTCTCTCCATCCACACCTAAAAAAATACATCAAAGGTTAGGCATCCTCCTTGAACAAACAAGTAGAAGGTATGCCTTAAGAACTCACCTCATTGGCGGGATGGGTGTGATCGTGCCCACGGTCCGAATCTATGACCGGCGGCTTCTCGTTGCCCTTGAAGAGCAACTTCTAGGCATCTTCGTGAGTAGTTTCGAAGAACCCTCCCAGGGTCTGGTGCTACTCCGGATCGAATTCCCATAAAGGGAAGCTTCGGGGTTGGCAGGGGAGAATCCGGTGAACCAGCATCACCTGGATCACGTCGACGAGCTTGATGTTTTTATCCACCATGCTCTGAATGCGCGTTTTTAGCGCTATCAGCTCGTCTGACGCAGACCTGTTGGGGCCCTTCTCCGTCCAGGAGGTGAGCCGCATTGGAGCTCCAGCCTTAAATTCGGGAGCCGCCGCCCAAGTGGCACCGCGTGGCTCTGTGATGTAGAACCACTGCTTCTGCCACTCCTTGACAGTCTCCACGAAAGTGCGTGTGGGCCAAGTGACGTTGGGCATCTTGCTCACCATGGCACCTCCGCACTCCGCGTGCTGGCCATCCACAACCTTTGGCTTCACGTTGAAGACCTTGAGCCATAGGCTGAAGTGGGGATGGATGCGGAGGAAGGCCTCGCACACGACAATGAATGCCGAGATATTGAGGAAGGAGTTCGGGGCTAGATCATGGAAATCTAGCCTGTAATAGTACATCAGTCCGCGGACAAAGGAGTGAAGTGGAAACCCCAATCCGCGGATGAAGTGAGGGAGGAAAACTACCCTCTCAGTAGGCTTCGGGGTGGGGATGACTTGCCCCTTGGAGGGCAGACGGTGGGCGATTCCTTTCGCCAGGTATCCGGCCGCCCGAAGCTGGGTGATATCCTTCTCCTTGACGGAGGAGACCATCCACTTGCCTTGGCCTCTGGATCCGGATATGATCGAGTGCTTCCTTGAGATGGAGAAGATGGGAACTTGGGCGCTGGAGCTCGAGAATGGGAGAGGAGGCATGGGTGAAGAAAGGGGATTCTTATCTCCTTATAAAGGCAGTGAATGTTGAATGCCTCCCCACTCGCCTTAAAACTCGCCTATTCCCAAGGGCTGTGTAAACGGCACGGTTGGGTTACCCACGCCCGTATTGATGAGAATCCCACAATAAGGGGACATGATCTCTGCTTCGACAAGACGTGCCAATGGCAACCGTGTCTCGAAACACGGAGCGACAGACGAAAAATGGTTCGAAATTATGACCGGACAGACGTGATGTCATCTCGCCAAAAGTTGTCAGCAGATGGGACTCGTGAAATATTAAACTCTCTACGGCTGTGTGTGTGGTACTTGTGTTGCAGATCCGGACACGTTCGTTGCGTCCGAAGACTATCATGGAGTACTCGGGAAGGAGAACCCGCCTTGCAATGCCGAAGACAATCTGCGCGCTGGACACCTCGTCTTTGAAGCCTGGTTCAGGGGCTACTGAGGGAGTCCTGGACTAAGGGGTCCTCGGGCGTCCGGCCTGTTAGCCATGGGCCGGACTGATGGGCTGTGAAGATACAGAGACCGAAGACTTTACCCGTGTCCGGATGGGACTCTCCTTGGCGTGGAAGGCAAGCTTGGCGATCAAATATGTAGATTCCTTTCTTTGTAACCGACCTTGTATAACCCTAGATCCTCCCAGTGTCTATATAAACCGGAGGACTTAGTCCGGAGGCGAGACTCATAAACATAGTCATACAGGCTAGACTTTTAGGGTTTAGCCACTACGATCTTGTGGTAGATCAACTCTTGTAATACTCATATTCATCAAGATCAATCAAGAAGGAAGTAGGGTATTACCTCCATAGAGAGGGCCCGAACCTGGGTAAACATTGTGTCCCCCGTCTCCTGTTACCATCATCCTTAGACGCACAGTTCGGGACCCCCTACCCGAGATCCGCCGGTTTTGACACCGACACCCAGGTCACCAGATTAGTTTTGGAAATCTGGACTATGTCGCTGATATCCGAGGAGACTTGATCTTCCAAGGGTTCACGACCCCAACCTACGCTCTGGCCTTAGATCCGGAGCGCATCGCCGGGTCCAAAGACGGGATTCCTGAGCCCGCCGGACTATCTGCAGCCACTAAGCCCAGTACGGGAGAGCCGGAGGAAGTAGTGTCGCTGGCAACCATCACGAAGCCAGACTCTTCTCCGGACACTGGCTCCGAACCCTCGGAGTCAGCATCGTGTGAGCTCGGCCAAGGAGTCTCCTTCCCGCCATACTCCACGGACTCTCTTCTCTCTGGCCAAACCTCGCCTTTAAGCGAGGCTCTGGACTTGATGCGATCCCTCTTTATTATAGAGGAGCAACATCCGAACTACGCCCAGCCCGGACTAGGGGCGCCGAGCAGGGAATTTTACGTCCCACCCACCACCCACTTCATAGCCACTATCGAGGACTTAACTGACATGCTCGATTACGGCTCCGAAGACATCGACGGTATGGACGACGATGCCGGAGAGGAGTAGGCCCAAAACACGCCGTTTACCAGATGCTGGACGACCACCTCTTCGTATGACGTGTACATGGTGCATACACCCAAAGAGGGTAACAGCGATAACGAGAAGAATCCAGCCGAGGATAAACCTCCTGAGATACAACCAAAGTGCCGAGATCAGCGGCGCTGCTCTAAATCACGCCGTGGAAAAGACAACAATACTCCGGACGACGCCGAAGACAAAGAAGAACCCGTCGAGCCAACCTCCGAACAGGACGATCGGGAAGATGGGCAAGTTAGCCCTGATGAACAGGCCGTAAACGAAGACTCGGAGGACAGCAATTATCTTCCACTCTCCGAGGATGAGGTGAGCCTCGGCAACAAAGACTTTATCGTGCCTGAGGAACCTCTCGAGCAGGAGCGCTTTAAGCGCCGGCTAATAGCCACTGCAAGGAGCCTGAAAAAGAAGCAGCAACAGCTTCAAGCTGATCAAGATCTACTCAACGACAGGTGGACTAATGTCCTGGCAGCCGAGGAATACGGCCTCGAGTGCCCAACCAAAAGTTACCCGAAGCGTAAACTTCTACCTCAGTTCAACGATGAGGCACTGGACACCGTACCATCAGCGCGTAACGCGGCTGACCGACCACCACGTGGCCGGGACAAAACGACAACTCAAGCCGAACACCAGCCCATACCACCTCGCCATAAAGGTAGATACACAACAGCTCGGGGATATACATATGACCTACGGCAGGACCTGGAAAATAGAGCAGGTCAGACTAGATCGATCTACGGATCGCGGGGGCGTGCACCGACGCGCAACGACGGCTATCTAGCCGGACGTGACAAGCATAACTATGTCCAGGCCGAAAACCGCAGACGGACTCCATCCGAGCTACGATGCGACTTGACCCGATATAGAGGCGCCGCACACCCCCTCTGCTTTACTGATGAAGTAATGGAGCACGAACTCCCAGAAGGGTTTAAACCCGTGAATATCGAATCATATGATGGAACAATAGATCCCGCGGTATGGATTGAGGACTTTCTTCTCCATATTCATATGGCCCGCGGCGATGATCTTCATGCCATCAAATACCTCCCGCTAAAACTCAAGGGACCAGCTCGGCACTGGATAAACAACTTGCCAGAAAACTCTATTGGAAGCTGGGAGGACTAGGAAGACGCCTTCCACGACAACTTCCAAGGTACATACGTCCGACCTCCGGATGCCGATGACTTAAGTCACATAGTACAACAACCCGGAGAGTCATCCAGGAAATTCTGGACCAGGATCCTAACTAAAAAGAACCAGATCATCGACTGTCCGAATGCCGAAGCCCTAGCGGCCTTTAAGCATAGCATCCGCGACGAATGGCTCACCCGACACCTCAGCCAAGAAAAGCCGAAGTCCATGGCAGCCCTCACAACACTTATGACCCGCTTTTGCACGGGCGAAGATAGTTGGCTAGCCCGTAGCAATAATAATGCAAGCGAACCTGGCACCTGTGAAGCCAGAAATAGCAACGGCAAGTCCCAACGCAACAGGCACAAGCGTCGAAGCAACGGTGACAATACCGATGACACGGCGGTCAACGTCGGATTCAGTGGCTACAAGTCCGGCCAGCGGAAGAAACCATTTAAAAGAAACAATCCAGGCTCATCCAGCTTGGACCGCATACTTGATCGTCCATGTCAGATCCACGGCACCCCCAATAAACCAGCCAATCATACCAACAGAAGCTGTTGGGTTTTTAAACAGGCCGACAAGTTAAATACTGAGAATAAGGAGAAGGGGTCGCAAAGTGAGGACGACGACGAGGAGCCCCGTCCGCCGAACACAGGGGGACATAAGAAGTTCCCCCTCCCCCAAGTTAAAACGGTGAGCATGATATACGTTACCCATATCCCCAAAAGGGAGCGCAAACACGCGCTCAGGGACGTCTACGTGATAGAACCAGTCGCCCCAAAATTTAACCCATGGTCGTCCTGCCCGATCACCTTCGATCGTAGGGACCATCCGACCAGTATCCGTCATGGCGGTTCAGCCGCACTGGTCCTCGACCCAATCATTGATGGATTCCACCTCACGCGAGTCCTCATGGACGGTGGCAGCAGCCTCAACCTGCTTTACCAGGACACGGTCCGCAAGATAGGCATCGACCCATCAAGGATCAAGCCCACAAAAACTACCTTTAAAGGAGTAATACCAGGTGTAGAGGCCCGCTGCACAGGCTCAACCACATTGGAAGTCGTCTTCGGATCCCCGGACAACTTCCGAAGCGAAGACTTGATCTTTGATATCGTCCCCTTCCGCAGTTGCTATCGCGCACTGCTCGGACGAACTGCATTTGCTCGATTCAATGCGGTGCCACCCTATGCCTATCTTAAACTCAAGATGCCCGGACCATGCGGTGTCATAACGGTCAATGGAAACACGGAACGCTCCCTCCGTACCGAGGAGCACACCGCGGCCCTAGCAGCGGAAGTACAGAGCGGCCTTATCAAGCAGAATTTTAATTCGGCGGCCAAGCTCCCGGACACTGTCAAACGAGTCCGGACTACTCTACAGCATGACAGTCCAGCTCGTCAGGAGCTCGACTAGCAATTCGGCCTCCATCTCAGTCCCGACCAAATGGCGGCGTACGTACCGCGCGTACATAACTACGCTCTCAAAATACCATGGGCAAAGGCGGAGGCATAACTCGATTGTGGTCCATAATACGGCTCGACCTCCCCCGGGCACACATACTTTCCCTTTTCTTTTTATCCTTTTTGGTTTCTTTTCCATAGGCCCCTCACGACGGCCTGATCATTGATCCTTTCGAAGGATGGATATACCAAGGCAACAAGCAGCATAGACGTATGGGGGAATCTCTAGGTGGTCTTCTTGACGACCACTCTACCTGTTTTCAGGACCCGCACGCAGCTCCCCCTTGGTCTCGGCATGTTAAATAGCCCTGTCGCTTATCGCACTATTTGTACAAATACGCTTCGATGTATTAAGCCAATTATAATGGAAATAGTTTGCAACCCAACTTATGTGGCACTGGCTTACTACTTCATTTTATTTCGCTATTCTTAATCGATTGCACCAGTACACTTTGGTACGCTTTCATTTGCCAGGGGCTTCATTGCGCTCCATACTACGGCAACAAAGTCCGAACACTTTTTACAGTATAGTTCGGCTCCCCGAATTTAGCATTATATGCATCAGCTCCAAATCATGTCTTTGGTCAATAGTTGGGTTGCCCGGCTCCAGTGCTTACTACCTTACGTTCCGTCCTATCGGCTAGGGTAGTAAAGGGAGAACTACTGCGATTGTGTTTCTGGTTTATCTGGGTAAACACCTCCGTAGAGAAAGCCGAAAACTGACTGTCATGATGCGGTGAGAGCTGGTCAGCTATTCGGAGGTTAAAATCTCTTGCGATTTTTCCCGCATTATGCGACGAATCGGCCTCAACCCGATCAGGTGTCTACAGCACCCTAGTCTGGATTAACAAATACTAACTAGGGGCTGCACCTACATTTCTATTGTCAAACTCCTATGGCTAAGTGAGGGTGATAAAGCCACATAGTCCGATTGCCTGGTTCGCTGCGTTAAACACCTCCTTCAAGGACCAAACTCTTGGATCAAGAGTGTTTAGGTTTCAACCCAAACACCCCCGTACTACCTACGTGGGGGCTGAAGCCGACGACTGGCCAACTCTCAGATTTAATAAAACGGCCGCATAGGATGCAAAATTTTAAAATAAACAACAAGTATTATATTACATATTGGCTTTGTTTCATAATACATGACGGGATAACATGAATATCTTCATTCAAAGATAATGTCTTTTGCACACTGGCCTTCAGGACATCATCAAAATACCGCTCGGGCGTGTGGTGCTCCTTGCCCGCGGGCGGTCCCTCGGTCGCGAGCTTGACGACGTCCATCTTCGCCCACTAAACCTTGACACGGGCGAAGGCCATCCGCGCACCTTCGATGCAGACCGACCGCTTGATGGCATCAAGCCGAGGGCAGGCATCGACCAGTCGCTTCACGAGCCCGAAGTAGCTGCTGGGTATGGCTTCGGCAGGCCATAGACGGATTATCAAATCCTTCATGGCCAATTCGGCCACCCTATGCAGTTCGGTCAGCTGTTTCAGCTGATCGCTAAAGGGCACCGGATGCTCTGGCGCAAGGTATTGCGACCAGAACAGCTTCTCCGTTGAGCTCCCCTCTTCGGCTCGGTAGAACTCCGCTGCATCAGCAACATTGCACGACAGATCTGCAAACACTCCTGGAGAACTCACATTTCTTCACGGCGTCCTGGAGCTCCTGCTGGACCTCCTCGACCCTAACCCCATGTTTTTTGCGGGCGGCTTGTTCCTTTGCCGCTCTCTTCTGGGCGTCGGCCAGCGCGTTCTTGAGCGTCTCCACCTCGGTCGCAGCTCCTACAAAATATCATGATACCATGATCAAAACAAACAATTCATATATTTGTAGATCTGAATAGGCCATTGCATACCTTGCTTGTCCTCTAGCTGTTGTTTCACACGGTCGAGCTCTTCCTCGGCCCGCTCCAGACTTTTCTTCAGTTTTGAGACTTCGGTAGAATGGGAGGTCGCAGCCAGCATAGACGCCTGCTTATTCACATAGACACATATGCTAAGTCTCCTGCGAAAATTATCCGATCCTCTGTCCGGCCTTCTTTTTTAACACCGGACAGAGTGTCAGGGGCTAATTTCTATACTACAACATTCTTTTTGCATAAATTACGTCGCATACCTCAAAGCCTATTAGAAGGCTGGCGCAGGCTTCGGTCAGTCCGCTCTTAGCGGACTGAACCCTCTCAACCACCGTACCCATGAGGATACGGTGTTCCTCAACAATGGAAGCACTTTGCAGCGCTTCCAGTAGAGTATCCGGTGCCTCTGGATGGACAGAGGTCACCGGCGGAATAGGTGCACCTCCTTCTTTCGAAGGAGGCTGCTTGCCTGAATTCAGAGCCATATGGGCCTCCGAAATAGTATTCGGCTGGGGGCCGAATTGGATATGGCCTCCATCGCCAGTCTCCGGGGGGATTTGCTCCCCCATGTGTCCGACGGCCGAGGTATTGATAACCCACAAGCATAGGGGATCGCAACAGTTTTCGAGGGTAGAGTATTCAACCCAAATTTATTGATTCGACACAAGGGGAGCCAAAGAATATTCTCAAGTGTTAGCAGTTGAGTTGTCAATTCAACCACACCTGGATAACTTAATATCTGCAGCAAAGTATTTAGTAGCAAAGTAGTATGGAAGTAACGGTAACGGTGGCAAAAGTATCAGTAGCAGTTTTGTAGTAGTTGTAACAGTGGCAACGGTAAAGTAACTTAGCAAAGAAAAATATGTGAAAAGCTCATAGGCATTGGATCAGTGATGGAGAATTATGTCGGATGCGATTCCTCATGCAAGAGTTATAACATAGGGTGACACAGAACTAGCTCCAGTTCATCAATGTAACGTAGGCATGTATTCCGAATATAGTCATACGTGCTTATGGAAAAGAACTTGCATGACATCTTTTGTCCTACCCTCCCATGGCAGCGGGGTCCTATTGGAAACTAAGGGATATTAAGGCCTCCTTTTAATAGAGTACCGGACCAAAGCATTAACACTTATTGAATACATGAACTCCTCAAACTGCGGTCATCACCGGTAAGTATCCCGATTATTTTCACTTCGGGGTTAACGGATCATAACACATAATAGGTGACTAGAGACTTGCAAGATAGGATCAAGAACTCACATATATTCATGAAAACATAATAGGTTCGGATCTGAAATCATGGCACTCGGGCCCTAGTGACAAGCATTAAGCATAGCAAAGTCATAGCAACATCAATCTCAGAACATAAGGGATACTAGGGATCAAACCCTAACAAAACTAACTTGATTACATGGTAAATCTCATCCAACCCATCACCGTCCAGCAAGCCTATGATGGAATTACTCACGCACGGCGGTGAGCATCATGAAATTGGTGATGGAGGAAGGTTGATGATGACGACGGAGACGGATTCCCCTCTCCGGAGCCCCGAACGGACTCCAGATCAGCCCTCCCGAGAGAGATTAGGGCTTGGCGGCAGCTCCGTATCATAAAACACGATGAATCCTTCTCCCTAATTTTTTTCTCCCCGAACGTGAATATATAGAGTTGGAGTTGAGGTCGGTGGAGCTCCAGGGGGCCCACGAGGCAGGGGGCGCGCCCGGGGGAGGGGGGGTAGGCGCGCCCCCACCCTCGTGGACAGGGTGTGAGCCCCTGGTCTTGATTCTTTCGCCAGTATTTTTTATTAATTCCAAAAATATTCTTCGTGAAGTTTCAGGTCATTCCGAGAACTTCTATTTCTGCACAAAAATAACACCATGGCAATTCTGCTGAAAACAGCGTCAGTCCGGGTTAGTTCCATTTAAATCATGCAAGTTAGAGTCCAAAACAAGGGCAAAAGTGTTTGGAAAAGTAGATACGATGGACACGTATCAACTCCCCCAAGCTTAAACCTTTGCTTGTCCTCAAGCAATTCAGTTGACAAACTGAAAGTGATAAAGAAAAACTTTTACAAACTCTGTTTGCTCTTGTTGTTGTAAATATGTAAAGCCAGCATTCAAGTTTTCAGCAAAGATTATGAACTAACCATATTCACAATAACATTTAGGTCTCACATTTACTCATATCAATGGCATAATCAACTAGCGAGCAATAATAATAAATCTCGGATGACAACACTTTCTCAAAACAATCATAATATGATATAACAAGATGGTATCTCGCTAGCCCTTTCTGAGACCGCAAAACATAAATGCAGAGCACCTCTGAAGATCAAGGACTGACTAAACATTGTAATTCATGGTAAAAGAGATCCAATCATAGTCATACTCAATATAAATTAATAGTAATGGATGCAAATGACAACGGTGCTCTCCAACTGCTGCTTTTTAATAATAGAATGATGACTCAGCATAAAAGTAAATAGATAGGCCCTTTGCAGAGGGAAGCAGGGATTTGTAGAGGTGCCAGAGCTCAATTTTGAAATAGAGATAAATAATATTTTGAGTGGTATACTTTCATTGTCAACATAACAACCGAGAGATCTCGATATCTTCCATGCTACACACATTATAGGCGGTTCCCAAGCAGAATGGTAAAGTTTATACTCCCCCACCACCAACAAGCATCAATCCATGGCTTCCCCGAAACAACGGGTGCCTCCAACTGACAACAATTCTGGGGGAGTTTTGTTTGCAATTATTTTGATTTGGTTTGAGCATGGGACTGGGCATCCCGGTGACCAGCCATTTTCTCATGAGTGAGGAGCGGAGTCCACTCCTCTTGAGAATAACTCACCTAGCATGGAAGATACAGACAGCCCTAGTTGATATATGAGCTATTCGAGCATACAAAACAGAATTTCATTTGAAGGTTTAGAATTTGGCACATACAAATTTACTGAACGACAGGTAGATACCGCATATAGGTAGGTATGGTGGACTCATATGGAATAACTTTGGGGTTTATGGAAGTGGATGCACAAGAAGTATTCCCGCTTAGTACAAGTGAAGGCTAGAAAGACACTGGGAAGGGACCAGCTAGAGAGCGACAATAGTCATGAACATGCATTAAAACTAATCAACACTGAATGCAAGCATGAGTAGGATATAATTCACCATGAACATAAATATCGTGGAGGCTATGTTGATTTTGTTTCAACTACATGCGTGAACATGTGCCAAGTCAAGCCACTCGAATCGTTCGAAGGAGGATACCACCCTATCATACCATATCACAACCATTTTAATAGCATGTTGGCACGCAAGATAAACCATTATAAACTCTTAGCTAATTAAGCATGGCATAAGCAACTATAATCTCTAATTGTCATTGCAAACATGTTTCATTCATAATAGGCTGAATCAGGAACGACGAACTAATCATATTTACAAAAACAAGAGAGGTCAAGTTCATACCAGCTTCTCTCATCTCAATCAGTCCATCATATATCGTCATTATTGCCTTTCAGTTGCACGACCGAACGGTGTGGATAATAATAATAGTGCACGTGCATTGGACTAAGCTGGAATCTGCAAGCATTTTAGTACACAGGAGAAGACAAGGCAATATGGGCTCTTGGTTAAATCAACAATAATGCATATAAGAGCCACTTAACATTTTCATCATGGTCTTCTCCTCTCGACCCCCAAAGAACAAGAAAAGAAATAAAACTATTTACACGGGAAAGCTCCCAACAAGCAAAAGAAGAACGAGAAATCTTTTTGGGTTTTCTTTTAATTACTACTACAGGCATGGAAAGTAAACTAGCTAAAAGCTACAACTAATTTTTTTTGTTTTTTCTTAAGGTTATTCAGACACACAAGAAGAAAGCGAGAAAAAGAAAATAAACTAGCATGGATATTACAATGAAAAAGTATGAGCACCGACAACTAGAATGAGTGTGTGAACATGAATGTAATGTCGGTGAGAAATACGTACTCCCCCAAGCTTAGGCTTTTGGCCTAAGTTGGTCTATGCCCAAGGATCAAAGTGGCCCTCTCCGGTGTATGGAGGAGTGTCCTCTGGGTGCCACTGGTTGGCGATCTCCTCCAGATCCCACTGATAAACAGACTGGCGGTAAGGATCAAGTGGTGGCTCCGGCTCAGGATCTGGAGCTGATGTCTGGCTCCGGTACGCATGCATGGCCTCCGGAAAAATGAGATACGTGCCTGAAAATATGTTAAACAAAGAGGGCGCAAGCAAGGTAATAATCTCACAATAATTTTTATCAATTATCAATTTGTACTTAAGCATGTTCTTCTTATCCTTAACAATAAACTCATGTGCTACCATACTCTTATAATCTAGAAAAATAGGAGGCAACAACTTTTTTCTTTCTCATAATGCCTGATAGGTATGTTAAAGTGTGCAGCAAGGTGCGAGGAAAAGATGCCTCCGAGGACGGGACCTGTCGTGGTTTTGTCACGGCAGATGTCCTAGAGAAAGGACTTAGTCGTGGAGCCATCGCTACGGGTTAGCTTAAAGGGATTAAAGCAGACAAGGGACGCAAGAGAGTTTTATACTAGTTCGGCCCCTTACGATGAAGGTAAAAGCCTACATCTAGTTGTGGTGGAATTGATGGGGTTTCGATGACCGGGGAGCGAATACGCTTTTCCTGGGTCTTGAGTTGTGTCTCTTCCCTTGAACCGCCACCGGGTCGTCCCCTTATATACATGGGTTGATGCCCGTCGGTTTACAGAATCCCGAGGCCGGCTCATAATCGTGTCCGGCTCGGTCTCTGCTACTTCTATCTTACAACACAAGTTTACATATCAATACCGGTTTATGTCTACAGGCCTTAAACCAGCTTTGGGCCTTGGGCCTTCATGAAGCGTCACCGTCTGTCTTCATGGACTTCAGATACAGATGAACTACTTATGGGGTTAACCCGGCCTCTCCTGGCGGGTTTACGCCCAGTGGTAATATCCCCAACATTAGGCCCCAGATTGATTTGAACTGGTTCATGTCAATCCTCAATACTTAAGAAAATTTCTTCTTCAACATCTTCACATAATCTTATAAACCGCCGTGACATCATCTTCTAGGATCATGGTAAACCGCCGTGACGTCACCTGTCATTAACAAGCCTCCGACAATTGAGGCGACAGCTCCGCCTCATATCCCATTTTTCGGGCTCCTCGATTCTCGCACCTGCCACTTATCCATTCACCTTATAAATATGGCCGAGGAGTTCTTTTCACTTTTCCCCCCTCGTGCCTCTTCGCATTGTCTTCTTCCTCGTGCTGCCCGACCTTTGGAGCTCCGCCGCCACCATCGACCTTCGCTTCTGCCTCAACTCCGGCCGCTGCATCACCCTGAACGCACCAGAGAATCGCGGCGCCTCTCCGCTCTTCCATCAACATCGGTAAGCCTTCTTTCCTTCCGCCATAGATCTGTCATTAGGGTTTCAGTGTTCATCGGTGTTCGTCGGTGTTCGTCGTTGTGCAATAGCTCTTTGATTCAAAACTTGATATTTATCCTATACGACGATAGCCGTAGCCCTTCTTTTCCATCCATGCATCTCGTTTAACTGGAAAATCCCATCTGAACCTTCATCAACTGCTTCGGTACCAATATTTAGGTCTGAATATATTTTCATTTTCTAACATGCGGTAGATCCAAAATTATAATGCCAACTTGTGAAACCTGTTTTTCCCTTCACTTATACATCTTTAGTACCAGATTGGGCGGTTTAACTTCATATACAAAATGATGACCCAGTAGATACCATTAGTCCCCTGTTGAACCGCCAATGCATTACACTGTTTCCATTGTCAGATTCCGGTTTACGAATAACCAAATCCGGTTTATCAATATGCTTGTTATCCTTATACCGATGTATAGTTGTCCACTATGAATCTTAAACCAGCAATAATCATGTTTCAGACTTCCATTGCCATGGCCAAGCAAGTCTATGAGTGCAATTGGGCTCCTTCTCGAGTAACCGAAGAGCAGTTAAGCAATCTTGTTAAAACGGGCACTTTAGCCAAAAAGATGTCATCCACTGGAGGGTCCCTGGCCCGGAAAATCCTCCTACACCCAAGGACGGAGAGGTAGTCGTGTTTGCTGATCATCTCGGACGAGGTTTTAGCCCTCCCGGTTCAAAAATTTTCCGGGATGTACTGGCCAGCTTTCAACTGCGCCCTCAAGACATCGGTCCCAATTCTGTGACCAATATCTGCCACTCCCAAGTCTTATGTGAGGTTTATCTGCAAGAGGAACCTTCTGTCGAACTGTTTAGGGATTTCTTTCACTTAAACCGTCGCACAGAATTCTTGGATGGACCCAATACGGAACTAGGCGGAATGGCGGTTCAGAAAAGGAAAGAAGTCACCTTCCCTCATCCCAAACCCCACAATCACCCCAAAGAATGGAACCAGACTTGGTTTTATTGCATGGATACCTCTCCATCTGATGAAAACCCCCTGCCGGGTTACCGCCCTGAACGCCTGAGCAACACACATCCTTTTCCTCAGAGGTTGACTGCAAGAGAAAGGGCCAACTATGCTCCTCAATTATCAAAGCTTAGAGCCTTCATGGCAAACGGTTTGACCGGAGTTGACCTTGCTCGTTGTTGGATAAGCTGGAGTATTCTGCCTTTAAGTCGGCGCTCCGGTTTGATGTGTGAGTATACGGGGAGTTTTAAGGATGCTCAGCGGCACATTGACATTCAGCTTACAGATGCAGAAGTCACTGAGGCTGTAAAAAAGATTTTAAACGAACCGGAGGCTGTCTGTGCCCAAACCGGACTACTCCCTTTCTTCACCTTCAACAAACCACCAGCTGTAAGAATCATATAATCTTTTTATTTGAAGTTGCTTCTGTCCAAATTTTTTCTAAAAGTGTGGTTATTTTCTGACAGGGTGATGATCCGTTCTGGAACAAGAAACCATCACAAGACAAACCGGCGAAGCCGCAAGACAAACCGGTTAAGCCAGTTCGTCCAAAGACCAAGGTTGTTAAAAAACCTGCCAAGAAAAGGACCACTGCATCCTCCGATCTACCAGCTGATGACGACGTGGGTAATCCGGAACCAGAGGTAGAACTTGACTCTCTTGGTTCATTTTTCGTACATCTCATTGACAATGATTATTATCAGGACGACGCTGAAGGCAGTCATGCTGAGGACGTAGAGGTAACCATTCTTTCCTCCGATTCAGATCCTCTGCCAACATAAAAAATCCGTCAAGCAAACCGGAAAGTAAAATTTTCTCACCCTCTTGCTTACTTGGACCCAAACTTTCTTTTGAAGACATAGCAGCACGAGGCTCGCCGTACAACCCGGCACAGCGGCCAGGTAGTTACCTCCGCCGGTTTACCGAACAGTCCGGTTCGGAAACGCCGTTCATAGGTCTCTTATCCTATTGATACTTCATACCCCAAAGCAGGTTGTTTCCGCCAGCCTCTTAACCCGTCTGATTCAAATTATCAGGGTACTTCTCACTCATCTTCTGGCGAGTCATCGGCCACACAACTTCCACCCCTCAAAACAGTTCCTGGGTGAGCTATGCACGTGTCTTTATTCTTGATGTGTTAACTTTTCATAATGTACTGATTCTCATGTCTATCTTTTCTTAGCGCCAAGCCGAGACCCAGCAAGAAGGCTCGGTTAAGCAAACCGGCTGATGATAATGTAGCCGTTGAACCGGAAAAAATGCCAGATCCAGAAGAAACCGACGCGGACGACATGCTTAACGATGCGCCACCTCAAGACCATGACTTCCTTGCCGAACAAGTGCAAGTTGACACTACCAGCCATGCAGACCGGCCAACCAGCCCTGTCCGAACTGATGACAAACCGGTCGGTCCAGTTAAGGATACTGACAAACCGCCAACTCCAGAGAAGGCTGCTGATGACCAAGATGATGACATTATGATTACTGGCACTGGCCACACCACTCCTGGCAACCCTGTCACTTTGTCAAAGCATACTGCCAAGGACGATCTCTCTGCTATCGGCAAAGGCAAATGGAATGCCGATTTATCAAGCTATGCCCATCTCAATGCTCAAGACATTCACTCTGGCTTCTTGAACCGTCTGTATACCAGCCGTGACTATGAAGCTAGTTTGGTAAACTTGATGAAGGAGCGATATGAGGTAACTACTATTTTTCTCTTTTGTCCGATTGCAGCTTATCAACTCCTAATAGCCCCCAAGGGCCGGTTTAACTTTATAAAGATGAACCGGGACTGTATAAGAATTCCCATACCAACAGTTTTTGAGCAAACACACATTAGCCCCCAAGTGCCAAGATTAATACTTGTATTGTGCTTGGGACTTGTAAAAATTTCTGACAAGGAGCAAATATGCATTAGCCCCCAAGTATCAAGGGCATAACTTGTTATGTGCTTGGTACTTCAAATATGTACTTTCAACTCATTATGTATCTGTCTTTGTATAGGCTGAACTGAGCAAGAAGGAAAGCCAAACCGCTGATCTGCAAGAGAACATCAAGTCCCAACAAGGCCGAAACTTCCAAAGCTAAAGATGAGCTGATGAGCGCCTTAGCCGCTATGGAAAAGCTAAAGGAGAGCTTTGCCAAGGAGCGGGCGGATTGGAACACAAAGAAATCCACTTTGAGGAAAAGAGCTGAAGATGTAGAAGCTGCTCTCAAACCGGTGGTAGACGAGCTGACTGGTGTAAAGCGGCAAGTACATGCTATGACCGCTGCTGTGTTTGGTAAGCATCCTTGCTTTATACTTTCAACATATCTTCCCATGCATTGCCGGTTTACTGATGTTTGTAATGATGCAAGAACTCGCATTAGTCATCTGGGCTCTGATGTTCAGAAGAAGCTGAAGGCTGCCTACACGCTGATAGAGCAACTGTATACCGATGCACAACGAATTATCTGCACCGCTTCTCACAATAAGCCGCCCCCGACATTAATCAAGGATACCTTAGACCAGCTATCTATGCTGCCTGCCCGGGTAGAAGAGCTAAAGAGGTCTGCTGCAAGGGCTGGCGCTCTGAGCGCCCTAACCCGGGCAAAAGCATGGGTGCCTGACCTTGATCCGATGGACGTGTCCAAAGGCTACCCAAGCTTAAAAGAAGATGGATCAGAATTTGGCACTGAAGATCTCCGCGCCATAAACCGGGAAGTACGTCCACTAGCTTGCCAACTTGCTGAAGAGGCTGATCTTTCATTTTACCAGGCGAGTTATGATACCAATAACAAACGGGTTGCTGCACCAACTCCTAAGGCTCAAAACCTGATCCCTCCAATCCGTAAGCACACTTATGCCCCTGATATTGAACCGTCAACCCTTATAAGCGATGAAGCTGTGTTCCAAGCTTTAACTGGGATCGACTGGACAACTGTTGACTTCCAGCCGCTGGGTAGAGACGAAGAAGATGAACCGGTGCAAGCTGATCCGCAGCCGTCAGGTCAAGCTGATAAGCAAACATAATCTGGGGGCCGGTTTAGTCTTCCACATGCTGCAATACTTATTGAGAAACAATTATCCCTTTGGGCACTGAAATGCCTTGTAATAGGCTAGTTAAAACATTTGGTCTGTTATGCCTTCGTGCATATTTATCTGCAACTGATGCGTGTTAAACCACCATGCTTTAAGATATGATGTTCATAAGCCATAGCTATTTATTCAAGTTGTTCCTGCAGATAAGAAGCTTAAAACGCCCTGGCGGTTTACCACCGGGCGGGTCATGATACCCAAATACATATATAACCAAGGTTGTAAAAGATAACCAAATATGGAAATATATGATACCTGTGACTTTAGGCATAGTGTTGGCTGACCAACTTTGTAATGAGGGTAATAACCCTAATCCGGAGTAGAAGTAATTCCTGTTATATGCTGCCGGTTTATCAGAAAACCGTTCCAGGCTGTGATAAACATTGGTTTATTCCATACTGGTGACTTCGAGTCAAAACCAGACCGGGCTGATAGTCTCCGGACTTATAATTTGATCGTGTACTGACAACTTGTAGTTGACAGCCTAACCATGTTGATAAACACCGGTTTGAAAACATCACAAATCTTATCAAAAGAAAGAGAAACTTAGCAAAAGGCAAATAAAACCGTTGTAGTCGAGGCTTTTCACGGGCTGCCAGGCCCTAAATTTGACAGCAAAAAATCTCCAAACAACATTGTGAGCTGTGCTCAGTGGGTGCCTATGTTTGAGCTGTTGTTTTACAACACTGTCTTTGGCCCCGGATTGATGTGGCTTTGAGCCGATCAAGAGGTGTGACTATGGTTCGGGTTCGACCAAGCCCCCAAGTTATACTGTGGCATTGCGCCGATCAAGAGGTGTAGCTATGGTTCGGGTTCGACCAAGTCCCCCAAGTGATGGTGTGGCATTGCGCCGATCAAGAGGTGTAGCTATGGTTCGGGTTCGACCAAGCCCCCAAGTGATGCTGTGGCATTGCGCCGATCAAGAGGTGTAGCTATGGTTTGGGTTCGACCAAGCCCCCAAGTGATGCTGTGGCATTACGCCGATCAAGAGGTGTAGCTATGGTTCGGATACAACCAAGCCCCCAAGTGATGCTGTGGCATTACGCCGATCAAGAGGTGTAGCTATGGTTCGGATACGACCAAGCCCCCAAGTGATCTAATATCAAGCTTTGAGAAGCTAAATCAAGGGGTAAACTGGACGCCGCTTTGTAAGCTCCATGTAACCACGCATGATGTAAGAAAACAACAGATACCCCACTTTAGCTGAGGTTCCGGTTTATTATATTGATCATAATATATACAATGTCATAATATGTACATAAGCAGAGCCTATAGCTCAAGTATAGTAGGGCCGAAGATGAGCAATATTCCACGGCCGGTTGGTCTCCTCCGATTTACGTGAGTCCTTGCGCTCTCGAACATCGATTAGGTAGTATGACCCGTTGTGCAGATTCTTGCTGACCACAAAAGGTCCTTCCCAAGGGGGGGATAGCTTGTGCATATCCGTCTGATCCTGGATGAGTCGAAGCACCAAATCTCCTTCTTGAAAGGTTTTGGTTCTAACCCGGCGGCTATGATAACGACGCAGATCTTGCTGATAAATCGCTGAACAGGCTGCCGCCATGTCACGCTCCTCATCTAACAGGTCAAGAGCTTCCCGCCGTGCCTTCTCGTTGTCAGTTTCAACGTATGCCGCTACACGAGGTGAGTCATGACGGATGTCACTAGGAAGAACCGCTTCCGCTCCATAAACCATGAAGAACGGTGTGTATCCTGTCGATCTGTTGGGTGTGGTATTGATGCTCCATAACACTGAAGGTAGCTCCTCAACCCAACAACCCGGCGTCCGTTGCAAAGGAACCATAAGCCGGGGTTTGATGCCTCTCAAGATCTCTTGATTGGCCCTCTCCGCTTGACCATTAGACTGTGGGTGAGCCACTGATGACATGTCAAGCCGGATGTGCTCATGTTGACAGAACTCCTTCATGGCACCTTTTGACAAATTGGTACCATTGTCTGTTATAATGCTGTGTGGAAAGCCAAACCGGAAGATCACCTTTTTGATGAATTGAACCGCCGTGGCTGCGTCACACTTACTAACTGGCTCTACCTCCACCCACTTCGTGAACTTATCAACCGCCACCAAAAGGTGGGTCTTCTTGTCCTTGGACCTCTTGAAAGGCCCAACCATATCCAGCCCCCAAGTTGCAAACAGCCAGGAGATTGGAATCATCCTCAATTCTTGAGCCGGTACATGAGCGCGTCTTGAGAATTTCTGACAGCCATCACATCTTTTGACCAAGTCCTTGGCATCAGCATGAGCTGTCAACCAATAGAAACCGTGACGAAACGCCTTGGCCACCAAAGATTTTGAACCGGCGTGGTGACCACAATCTCCTTCGTGGATCTCACGCAAAATTTCACGACCTTCCTTAGGAGACACACAGTGTTGAAACGCCCCTGTCACACTGCAATGATGTAACTCTCCATTGATAATAGCCATGGACTTGGACCGCCGGATTATCTGCCTGGCCAGAGTTTCATCCTCTGGTAACTCGCCCCGGTTCATATACGCCAGATATGGAACCGTCTAATCCGGGATAACATGAAGGGCCGCCACCAACTGAGCCTCCAAATCAGGAACAGCCAAATCCTCTTCACCAGGGAGCTTGACGGACAGATTATGCAAAACATCCAGGAAGACATTAGGTGGAACCGGTTTACGCTGGGAACCCAGGCGGCTTAAAGCGTCTGCCGCATCATTCTTCCGCCGGTCCACGTGATCCACCTGATAACCTTTAAAGTGACCTGCAACAATATCCACCTCACGACGATATGCTGCCATTAGTGGGTCCTTGGAATCCCAAGTGCCGGACACTTGTTGAGTCACCAGATCCGAGTCACCGAAGCACTTAATTCGGCTTAGGTTCATCTCTTTAGCCATCCGAAGACCATGGAGTAAAGCCTCATATTCAGCTGCATTGTTAGTGCAAGGGAACATTAAACGGAGAACATAACAGAACTTATCACCTCGTGGGAAGTTATACGACTCCAGCCCCCGAGCCCTCCAATTGCCTGGACCCATCAAAATGAATAGTCCAATAAGTATGATCTGGCTTCTCCTCTGGCGCTTGTAATTCTGTCCAATCATTGATGAAATCCACAAGTGCCTGAGATTTGATCGCTGTTCGGGGTATGTATTTCAACCCGTGAGGCCCGAGCTCGATAGCCCACTTAGCAATCCGGCCAGTTGCTTCACTGTTCTGGATTATATCCCCCAAAGGAGCAGAGCTGACCACCGTGATGGGATGACCTTGGAAATACTGCTTAAGCCTCCGGCTTGCCATAAAAACTCCATACACAAATTTTTGCCAATGCGGGTACCTCTGCTTGGACTCAATAAGTACCTCACTGATATAGTAAACCGGCCGCTGAACCGGATATTCCTTTCCTGCCTCCTTGCGCTCCACCACAATAGCCACACTAACAGCCCGAGCATTAGCTGCCACATATAGCAACAATGGTTCTTTATCCACTGGAGGAGCGAGAATCGGCGGATTAGCCAGCTGCCGCTTTAAGTCCTCAAATGCTTCATTAGCGGCGTCACTCCAGACGAAGTTATCTGTTTTCTTCAGCATCTGATACAAAGGGATGGCCTTCTCGCCAAGGCGACTGACAAACCGGCTCCACGCGGCAATCCGACCTGCCAGGCGTTGAACATCGTTGATACACTTCGGTTTAGCCAAGGAGGTGATGGCTTTGATCTTTTCCGGATTAGCTTCAATGCCCCTGTTAGACACCAAAAAGCCCAAGAGCTTGCCTGCAGGTACACCAAAGACACACTTGGCCGGATTAAGCATCATTTTATAAACCCGCAGGTTATCAAAGGTTTCCTTCAAGTCATCCATCAATGTCTCCTTCTTCCTTGATTTTACCACAATATCATCCACATAAGCGTGAACATTGCGGCCGATCTGTTTATGAAGACAATTCTGCACACATCGTTGATAAGTCGCCTGGGCACTCTTGAGCCCAAAGGGCATGGACACATAGCAGAAGGCTCCAAACGGAGTTATGAAGGCTGTCTTCTCCTGGTCCTTAACTGCCATTTTGATCTGATGATAACCAGAATATGCATCCAAAAAGCTTAAACGCTCGCAACCCGCCGTAGCATCAATAATTTGATCAATACGGGTAAGGGCAAAAGGATTTGCTGGACAAGCTTTGTTGAGATCTGTGTAGTCCACACACATACGCCAAGTGCCATTCTTCTTGAGGACCAGCACAGGATTAGCCAACCACTCAGGATGGAATACTTCAACGATAAATCCAGCCACCAAGAGCCTGGCTACTTCTTCTCCAATAGCTTTGCGTCTTTCTTCATTGAACCGGCGGAGAAACTGCTTGACCGGTTTATACTTAGGATCAATATTGAGAGTGTGCTCAGCGAGTTCTCTCGGTACACCGGGCATGTTAGAAGGCTTCCATGCAAAGATGTCCCGATTCTCATGGATGAACTCGATGAGCGCGCCTTCCTATTTCGAATCCAAGTTAGCGCTGATGCTAAACTGCTTGGACGAATCGCCAGGCACGAAGTCAACAAGCTTAGTCTCATCCGCCGATTTAAATTTCAGGGCCGGATCATGCTCTGTAGTTGGTTTCTTCAACGAAGTCATATCTGCCGGATCAACATTGTCTTTGTAAAACTTCAACTCTTCTGTTGCACAAACCGACTCAGCATAAGCCGCATCACCTTCTTCACACTCCAAAGCAATCTTGCGGCTCCCATGCACGGTTATAGTTCCCTTGTGACCCGGCATCTTGAGCTGCAGATAGACATAACAAGGTCGTGCCATAAATTTAGCAGGATGGCCGTCCAAATAGGGCATGATACGGGCTTCTGATTTTCACCACTTCAAAGGTCAAGGTTTCTGATCTCGAGTCATGCTCATCTCCAAAAGTCACTTCTAGAGCTATCTTACCAAAAGGATATGCCGACTTACCAGGCACCACACCATGGAACACCGTATTGTACGGTTTAAGATTTTTATCTGTTAACCCCATGCGACGGAAAGTTTCATGATACAGGATATTAATGCTACTCCCTCCATCCATGAGTACCTTAGTGAACTTATAACCTCCCACCTGAGGTGCCACCACCAGAGCTAGATGACCTAGATTATCAACCCGGGGTGGATGATCCTCTCTACTCCACACAATCGGCTGCTCGGACCAGCGCAAATAACAGGGCACCGCCGGCTCAACAGCATTCACCGCCCTTTTATGAAGCTTCTGATCGCGCTTGTCTAAGCTAGTGGTGAAGACATGATACTGTCTGCCATTCAATTGCTTCGGGTTGCTCTGGTAACCCGACTGCTGCTGCTGCTGATTGCCCTGATGATTATAGCCACCTTGGTTACCCTGATTACTTTGATTGTTATGTCCACCCTGACTGCCGTGGAAGCCTGAACCGGAATTTCCTCCGCCATAACCCGGCCCATGAGAACCGGGGCCTGAACCGCCTCCTGGTCCATGATCATACCGGATAGAATCAGAATTTTTGAACTCTTGCATGATGTAACAATCTTTCCAGAGGTGCGTGGACGGGTCCTCCTTCGTCCCATGCTTTGGACATGGCTGGTTCAACTGATAAGACAAACGGTCCGGATTAGGACTTGGCTTTCCATCGCGCTGGGGCGGTTTACCCTTACGCCGCTGGCCCTTCTCATGTGTATTAGTGTTAGCCACAAAGTCTAAACCGTGGTCCGCTTTACGCTTGCCGCCGTTTCCATGACCCGCCGGGTTGTGGTGCTGCCCCTTGGCGTTGCCGCTCTTCTTTCCCTTCCCTGTCTTATCATCGTCAGACTCGGGATCCTTGGTACTATCAAAGTCGGCATACTTCACTAGTGCAGCCATGAGGGTTCCCATTTCATTACAATGACGTTTGAGCCGTCCCAACTTCAACTTCAGGGGTTCAAACCGGCAATTGCCTTCCAATGTTAAAACTGCGGTGTCAGCGTTGATGCGGTCCGATGAATGCAAAATCTCCGAAACCCGACGCACCCAATGAGTTGTTGACTCTCCTTCCTCCTGGACACAGGCAGCTAAGTCCACAATTGACATGGGCTGCTTGCATGTATCCTTGAAATTCTGAATGAACCAGGCTCTCAACTCGGCCCATGACCTGGTAGAATTAGCCGGTAAGCTCTTTAACCAAGTGCGGGCTGTCCCTTCTAGCATCATGGTGAAGTATTTTGCACATGCCGCATCATCCACATCCAGCATCTCCATGGCCATCTCATAGCTTTCGACCCATGTTTTAGGGGATAAATCGGCGGTGTAATTCGGCACCTTGCACGGGCCCTTGAAATCCTTGGGCAGGCGCACATTGCATAATGCCGGGACGAGACACGACACTCCCAAAGAACTAGAGGTAACTCCTGGTTCCACCGATGTGGTTGGACGAACCGGAGTAAGCTGACGGGCTTTATGCTGCGCCGCTAACTCGGCCTCTCTGCGTGCCCGAGCCCGGTCCACCACCTCCTGAGCATCACCAGCACCACCCGCCGGGTTATTGCCACGGGGCGGATCACGGTTCCGCGCATTGCTTGACACTGCCGGTTCATCCATACGCCTGCTGTAACTCCGGCTTGGACGGGGAGTGGAATGAATCCGATCGCGACTATATGAATAAGCCTCCTGTTGAACCAAGGCTGTCTGAAGAAGCTCCTTAACCCGACGCGTCTCGACCGCCGCCGGAGAATCGCCTTCGATCGGGATGGCCGCCAGCCGTGAAGCGGCAGTGACAATGTTATCCATTGGGTTAGAATAATGACCCGGTGGCGTGGGGACATGCGGTACTACAATGTTGTTCTGACGAGGCGGATCCACCAAAGTGGCTGAACCGGCGCCCCTGCTCCAGGTGCCTCCGCCCGGTTTACCACTGGCGGATTACTGGTCCCTGCTCCTGGGGTGTTAAAGAGATTTCTAGCGTCATAAACCGGCGGCAGGTGAGATCGGTGCCTCCTCTTCAGGACTTTGTTCGACGCACTCTGATCCAACATAATCCGGTAGGCTTGTGCATCCAAAGCGGCCCGCTCCACGGCTATCCTAGTATCCTCAGCTGCTAAGTCGGCTTTGGCCTGGGTGATCTGATCTTTCACTTTCGCGATTTCCGCATTGTGTGCATCCTGAACCGCCGGGTTAACCTCCGCCATCAGCGTCGCCAACGCGTCAAACAAATCAGATAGAACCTGAGCTGACGGTCGTACAGGGCCTCCTGCCCCGGCCGCTGCCGATCCGGAAATCATCGCCGCTGCGGTCGAAGAGTGGAGCGCCGGTTGCGTGCCGGCCATGAAGATCGCCACCCGGTTTGGCAGATCAGAGGGGTCCGGAATACTGTCGCCATCGGAACAGCCCCAAATCCGGCCATCTTGTAACTGATATAATGACTCAGTCTCTCCGGTCGATGACTCGTCGCCGGAATAAACGACGGTCTCACCACCAGATTCCGATCTATCCTCAGATTCCCCTCCATGGATAACTCCCACGAAGGCATGCTTCATGACAGGCTTCACCCGGGCAGATCTCGCACGCTGAGCCGTTTCGACGAGGTCGGTGCAGATGTCCGGCTCAGGGCCCGGTTCGCCGATCTTGCCAATGAAAACGTGTATGCCACCAAAGGGGACCCGGTACCCGTACTCGATTGAGCCGGCATCGGGGCCCCAGCCTGCATCGTTGATGTAGAGCTTGCCGCGACGACTCTTGGTCATCCGGCCCACAACGTAACCCTTGAGCCCTTCGAAGTTGCCCTCCAAGAACTTGAAACCATCATGCGATAGCCCCATGGTGGGCGCCAACTGTCGTGGTTTTGTCACGGCAGATGTCCTAGAGAAAGGACTTAGTCGTGGAGCCATCGCTACGGGTTAGCTTAAAGGGGTTAAAGCGGACAAGGGATGCAAGAGAGTTTTATACTAGTTCGGCCCCTTAGATGAAGGTAAAAGCCTACGTCTAGTTGTGGTGGAATTGATGGGGTTTCGATGACCAGGGAGCGAATACGCTTTGCCTGCGTCTCGAGTTGTGTCTCTTCCCTTGAACCGCCGCCGGGTCGTCCCCTTATATACATGGGTTGACGCCCGTCGGTTTACAGAATCCCGAGGCCGGCTCATAATCGTGTCCGGCTCGGTCTCTGCTACTTCTATCTTACAACACAAGTTTACATATCAATACCGGTTTATGTCTACAGGCCTTAAACCGGCTTTGGGCCCTGGGCCTTCATGAAGCGTCACTGTCTGTCTTCATGGACTTCAGATACAGATGAACTACTTATGGGGTTAACCCTGCCTCTCCTGGCCGGTTTACGCCCAGTGGTAATATCCCCAACAGGACCCTTTGTGCGGTTCAGATTTAACCTTTTAGCAACAATAGCGCCTAAACTGAAAGTAGTATCACGAAGCAAAGCATGGCGCAAAATAAGAATATTAGGGGCACTAAGGTTCCCACATTTCCCACGACCAATTAAGAATCTACTAGCAAATATTGCAAAGTAACGCAGAACAGGAAAATGTATGCTAGTGATTCTTGCATCGGAAACCTTTCTCGTTTCCCCTATAGCAATCATATCAATAAACCCTTCCACATCGTTACGATGCGGTTCCTCTACGCTGCCCGCAAAGGGTATCATACAGACCCGGCAGAAATCAAATAGTGACATCTCCTTAAACTCATCATATAAATAAAAATCCACCGAAGGTGGCGATCTTCTAGCATGGAAATGAAAATTTTGCACGAAAATATTAGTGAGGAGAAGATACTATTCGTGTTGGTCGTGGAGGAAGTCGGTGAGGCCTGCATTCTCAGCAAAATGATAAAAGTCATCACGAATATCGGCTGCTCTCAAGAACTCATTGTCGGTGTCAAAACCGGCGGATCTCGGGTAGGGGGTCCCGAACTATGCGTCTAAGGCGGATGGTAACAGGAGGCGGGGGACATGATGTTTACCCAGGTTCGGGCCCTTGATCACCCACAAGTATAGGGGATCGCAACAGTTTTCGAGGGTAGAGTTTTCAACCCAAATTTATTGATTCGACACAAGGGGAGCCAAAGAATATTCTCAAGTATTCGCAGTTGAGTTGTCAATTCAACCACACCTGGATAACTTAGTGTAGCGACCCGACCCGAATGGCTCAAGTCTCTGTGCTTAAGTGTCATCCCTGGATCGGTATGCTGACACACACAGTACTCGAGGATTTATAACAGAGATAAATCACATGTATGAAATAACGTAAATACTATTACCTCAATCCAAATAGCGGAAGTAACAAGGTTGTGGATTCCCATCAACACCAACGGCAAAGTTGAGTGTAGAAATCGTAACCCTAACGTATCCCTTACTCGTCGTAAGATATCCTGCAACATGAAACGTTGCAGCCCAAAAAACGGGTCAGCACACGGAATATGCTGGCAAATGCACACCATAGAGAAATGATGAACAAAGGCTATCACTACATGCATATGTGGCTGGTGGAAAAGCTCTATGGTTATAATGTTTTTGCGAAAAGCCATTTTTTCCCTACTTCAAAGGAATAAATTTTATTTAACTATCATGGTGGTCGTGAAACATTGAGATGGTTGACAGCATCTCAATCCCAATTAAGTATCATCATTAACCCAACAATATTAATTAAAGTAACATGATGAGATCAACGGGATAATCCAAGAACTAGATACTCAAGATGTCCATAACCGGGGACACGGCTAACCATGATTAGTTTGTACACTCTGCAGAGGTTTGCGCACTTTTCCCCACAAGACTCGATCGCCTCCGCTTGATTCTCGCACTGCATGATGTTTGAGAAACGGATGACCGAGACACAGTCTTTCAGAAACAATCACTCTTTACTCTAGATGGACCGGTACACCTACTTTCCCCTACATCTGCTAGTCCACCTCTTCAAGAGATCCTGTAACCTACTCAGCTATGCTAGAGCCCATAATAGCTTGTGGCTGCACACGGAAGTTTCTAGCATGAATAATCTTATGATCCCTTTGGGCCTGGGTGGCGGTCCTTATACATACAGACAACACTGGGTTCTCCAGGTGCCTCAATCCACCCAGATGTGAGTTTTAGTTGCCACCTTAGTTAAACCATTAATAACAATCTCACATCTGTCATGAAGATCTCTCAAAACCAATCCACGTCTACGAGCATAGCACGGCCATAATAAAAGCAACGTAGAAGTAACTCCCAAGGGTTTGATAGGAAAAACAGGTAATAGGTACTACCTCAACTACTTCCCAATACCCACAGTTTAATTAGATCCTAATCATGCAAGTTTTTGAGGAAATAGATCTAATGCAATAAAAACTGGGTATGAACGGGGTATGATCAAAGTGTGAACTAGCCTGCAATGATGATGAGGATGATTCGCACTCAAAACTCTTGATAGATCTACTCGTCACACTCCGGTCAATCTATCGCAAGCAAGCAATAGTAACCATACATAAGCAATCACTCGAAAGATCAGAAAGAACGAAGAAGACGATTCGGGAAACATCAAAACCTAGCAAATAACTCTTGCAACATAAAACAATTTCTAACAGTACCAAAATTATGTGAATTTGGCCTTATCAGAAAGTTTAGGTCAAGAGCTTCGATTTGCAAAAAGAATCAACTCAAACGGAGTTACGGAACTTAAGTTATGAACAAAAGAAGTTTGAATACAAATCTGTTTGCATTCAAATTTTAAAACTTTCAAAAACATGTTTTAGTTGTTTTACTGGATAGAGGAGATCATAACGAAGACGTGGGCGTTGGTTTCGTTGGATTTGGACAAACGAGTAAAAAGTTATAGACGTTTGAAGATTAGGGGCTAATCTGTAAATAAAATATTCACAGACGGGTCCCTGGCCGAAAATAATAGAAAAAGAAAAAACTAAATAGTGAACGTTCGTTAACTAGGATCTAAACAGAGAATGTTCATTAAATAGATCTAACAAAAAAAACTAAACCGGACTAAAAAGAAAAACCGAAGAGTAAAAAAAAACCGGATCGGGGTTATACCGGTTCGGCCGGCTTGGTGGTTTAGGCGGAGAAAACCGCCGGCGGGACGGCGAACAGCGGGCGGCGGCTCCGATGAGTCCGGCGACGGGCGGCGGCGCTATGCGGTGGCGGCGGACTGCGGCGGCGGCGGCAGCCAGTGGGCGGCGCGGGCGAGGGGATGGCGGCGTCGTCGGTGGTCCCCGGCGACGAGACGAAGCGCGGCGCGGCGGATCTCGTCGGGCGGGCTCCGGCGAGGGCAGCGGTTGCGGCGGGGAGGAGGAGAGAGAGAGGGCCGGGGTGGCCCGGTATTTAAGGAGGAGGGGTGGCCTTGGGAGGCGTGGGGAAGGGGCAAGGCGGCGGCGGGCACGGCTCGGACTCCGGCCGGAGTCCTGCTCGGCGACGGGGATGATGGCGGTGCGCGGAGCTGGGCCTTGGCCTGGCTTCGGCTGGGCCGGCCCAGTTCGAGGGCGAAGTTTTTTTTTTTTATAAAACATTTCTCAGACAAAATAAAAACGAAATAAATAAAAATGTTATATAGGCATATAATATATCAAAATTTTCAGAAAAAGATTTCCAACAGCGTGAACATTTTTGTAAAGTCAAATAAAATCCACACAAATTTTAATAAATCAAACAGTGCTCCTGCCTTAATAAAATCCAATAAAAATCATTTTAAAAATACCAAAATGATTTCAAATTTATTTCTCTCCAATTTTCTGATGTAGGGAATCATGTTACCCTATTTTCTGTATATTTTTTTTTTGGAGAAAATAATTTGAATAAAACTCAAATAACTCCAATATTGAAAAATAATTGCAACGGGACTTTGAATAAATCCTTTGAAACTCCCAACTCATATTTCCTTTGTTTTGAAGAAGTCATTTTATCTTCTCTCGTGAAAATCATTGAGTCGCATAAAGTTTCAGAAATGAAAAATATTTTCAAATAAAATTCAAATATTTTCAACACCCCTCGTCATTTAAATAAATGGAAGAAGTCATGTCATCTTCTCTCCAGGGTTTTTGTGATGAAAAGAATTTGAATTCATGGAGATCATAACAGCCAAAATGAAAGTTTGGGAAAGTCCTTTTATTCCCTCTCATTTAACTTTCAAAAGTTTCAAATTCCACTCACTTTCAGTCAATCAATCACACAACAATCCAACAAACAATCAAATCTATCTATTTATTATAACATTCCAAAATTTAGAATTTTGGGATGTTACAAACCTACCACCCTTAAAATGAATCTCGTCCTCGAGATTCGGAGAGGCTAGAAAGAAATAGGTTAGGGTTTGAGGGTCTTCTCAAAATCCATCGATCATCTCAGGGGTTTGGGGTGCTACCACCCTTAAAAGCATGGTTACGGTTCCATCAAAACTCATATACTCCATCCATCTTTGACAGTGTCAGTCTTCTCAGATTCTCGGAAAATTCCTTCTCTGGGTTCTTCCGGTAGTGGCATAACCTTTTTCCTCAATTCTTCTGTCCTTTCATCTTGGTAAGGTTCTTCCATGACTCGGTCTTCTTAGCTGACGGGCCTGGCGCCAAAACTAAACAACTATCGATATCTCATGGTGGTCAACGATTTATGGTTTCTCCTGCAGGAAATGGGTCTGGTTGATCCTCACCGTATAACCTACGATTGGCAAGAACTGCCGTGTACAAGGGAAACGTTCTTATACCATTCTAAGCTTCAAGCAAGGTTTGATCGTCGTCTCTCTACTATAGGTAAGTCACTCAGATTTACCATCCCGTATAGCAAAGCGAATAATAAGAGTAAGTCGGTATGGTGATCAATCCATCCCGCACCCAAATCATTACCTTGTATATGGTTTAGCGAATCTCGCATTCTAACACTCGGTCATCCTTGCAAGCATTGCAGAATTTCTCTTGTCGACGAACCAAGTTCGAATAAATCCATGGATTCTGCAAGCCAAACAAACATCTATCGTTCCTTCAAAATTCCCAGGTTTTGCGTAACTCCTATAAGATCGTCTGTCGATAAAAATCGTAACTTCTTCCAGGGTCTTCCCTTTAACAAGAGTGTGCTTGCTTCTTGGCAGGTCCTGGGCCTGCAGGTTATGGCCCATCTCATCACTTGTAGTTCCTTGAACTTATCGTCGGGTAACTGATCCTTAATCCAACATCCAACTTCCTGGTATTCTTAAATCCATCCAATTGTACTGTCTTCCTTCCTTCTATTGGCACCACTAGGACATGATTACTCAGACTCATCATGGAATTTCCATTGGTACATATTTCCAACATCATACCTCCTTTATATCCAATAGTACTCTTCATCCTCGTGGGATATCCCACATACCGAGATAAAACTTATACTTATGAAATCCATACTCCACTTCATGGAACATCATTATCTTTTCGAGGGTCAAGCGTCCTTACTGGGGAATATTGGCCATCTCTGCATGGCACTTCTTCAACTGGGAAACGTGAAACACATCATGAACTCATGACAGTCCTTCGGGTGACTCCAACTTGTTGGCCACTTCTCCCATACGTTCCAAAACTCGGTATGGTCCTACAAATCTTGGGGCTAACTTTCCCTTAACTCCAAATAGTTTAACTCCTCGCAGAGGGAACACACGAGGACATGCTCCATCTCCAATTTCATAGACTACCTCCTTTACATCCAATAATACTCCATACCCTCATATTCTTGGGGTATCCAACATATCAAAATAAAACTCATACTTATTTTGTTCGAAATCCACTTCGTGGAATATCATTACCTTTTTCCAAGGGTCAAGTTTCCTCACGGGGTACTACCACCTTTAAAATGCACAATCTTCCATAGACCATATTTCTCATATCCTCGAAAATGGTCAAAAAATTTCTTCATAGAGTAACAACTCTTAAAATCCAAACCAATACCAATGATGCTAACTTTATTGATTCTCAAATATTACAATCTCCTTCATTCCATTACATGCCTCAATCCAACACCTCACTAATAAAAGAAATGTCCACACTACTACTACTATACTTCTTGTTGCACTCAACTATTTGTCTCAAGTCTCCGTCTCCTTGGGGCATTCTCTGGCAAAGTGCCCTGCTTCATCACAACGGAAACATATTACTTCTGACATATCTCGGGGTTTCCTTGTGATTATATAGCCTCCTGGGGTCCTCATCTTTCCTTTTGGGCAATCATTGTCGTAGTGTCCTGAATTTTTGCACTTGAAACATGTGATATGACTCAGGTCTCTCTTTGTAGAAATTGGGTTGTTCCTGGCATCCAATCTATTTCTCTTCCTGGACTTTTCCGTTCCAATCAGGGCTTCTATTTCCTGTGGGTCATACTCTACTTCCTCTGTCGGGAATTCTACTAAATCCCCATTCAGACAATTTTGGGAGATGTGTCCTTCTTCTCCACATGAATAGCATGACTTGGTGCAGGGTTTAATTGGTTATTCTTTGGGTGTGTCCTCCACCTCTTCCTTCATCACAGATTCCTCTAAAATTTCCATGAGGGCTCTTTTCATTGCTTCTTTCTTCTGCTGGACTGTCCTTTGTACCACGGGGTAGATGTGACACTGAGCAGGGTAGTGGGTAGTCCCTTCACACAAGAAACAAGTGATCTGCCTAGTTGGGCATTCTTCAGCTGGGCGACTTCCTTCACAATTAGGGCATTCATCCTTGTGTTCCTTATGGTTGTGTCCTATTTCTCCACAAGGCTTGTATGCACAAGGTTTCTTCATATCCTTTCCATAAGGCTTCAATTTCTGGGACACAAGACGAGATCTTTGTAGAGTCCACTTAAATTCTTTCCAAGTGGTTACTCCTTTCCATCCATTGATGGTTTGGTACATCCTCCACCAAGTAGCAGCACCTCTTTCAAAACATTGAAGAGCATGCCAGGTCATATCCTTTCCGACTATAGGGTTATTCTTCATGTGATCCTCCATGTTCTGAATCCATCGGTCCGTCTCCAATTGACTCATCGGTCCAGAAAATACAAGCTCATCTCCATTCATCCTCTATTGGGTCCAAGGGTTTGGGGTGAGATAAGAGAGGTCGAGAGGGATGCACACAATACAAACAATAGTTTGAAAAGACAGATTTTTATTGTGGCTGTCGGAAAACAACAAACAAATGACAGCTCACAAACGTCGCATCTAACGTAGGTATAACAGGGGTTTGGTCTTCTAAAGGTCAACAAATCTTCAACGTCACCAAACTCTTCAAGTCTTGTTAATGTCTCCGATGGCTTCTTACAATCATGCTTGTCCTTCTCAAGTTCTTTTGCCAAACCATCTCTGTTGACGCGAAGTCTCTCGTGACGTCCTTTAATATTTCTGGAGTTGCGTTCCAAACTTCTGGGTCTCAACATCCTTGACATGAACCATGATTCTACTGTCCTTCAGTTCCTGACGAATCTTTGATGTCTCAAGGTTTTGCTCCTTTAGCTTGGCTACTTTCAGCTTCTGGGTCATGAGTTCTTCACGAAACACTTCTTGTCGAAATACTGCTTCCTGAAGGTTCATCTTTAAATTTCCTGATGTAATGCTCCAGATCCTGGTGATACACCGGTCTAAAGTTAAAACTTCATCTTGCTGATAGGTGCTCCATCAGCCTTCTACCATCCAATCCTTCCATGCATATGCATACTTAATTCAACACGGTGACAATATGATAAGCAGGCGATAACCTCATGGGTATCCGTGTTTCTGCTCTTGTCATTACCATGAGCTATCATTCCATAGTTGATATCTCCTGCCTTAGGGTTTCCTTGACAAAACTTTGAGTTTCTAACTCTCCATGTTTCGGTCTTTTTCCGATACACCTTGCTCTCGAGTATTGACAGCTTCCATAGTCCGCCAAGTTCCATAAGGGTAACCTTCCTAGGTCATACACATCTGGCAATTCTTCAGAGCCTTCAAATTCTCCCAGTCTTCGGAGTCTTCAACCGTTGTAGTTTCCATTATCATAATGCATGGTAAAATCCTCTTTATTCCAAATGGTCTTGGTTGTCCGATATCTTGTCCTTCTTGGAGTGGTCTCATTAGTCGAATCTTCGTGTGGTCAAAAGGGGAAAGGGGTATGGTCTCACTAAAAGGGAATATTTGAATAAGCTCAGAAGAGAAGAGAGGTAAAGATCTTTTTGAAAAGGAAAATTTTAGGGAAAATCCTTCCTATGGGCTTGCCAGTTTCTAGGGTCACGTCCTACAGCCAACATGTGCTCTGATACCATCTTGTAGCGACCCGACCCGAATGGATCAAGTCTCTGTGCTTAAGTGTCATCCCTGGATCAGTATGCTGACACACACAGTACTCGAGGATTTATAACAGAGGTAAATCACATGTATGAAATAACGTAAATACTATTACCTCAATCCAAATAGCGGAAGTAACAAGGTTGTGGATTCCCATCAACACCAACGGCAAAGTTGAGTGTAGAAATCGTAACCCTAACGTATCCCTTACTCGTCGTAAGATATCCTGCAACATGAAATGTTGCAGCCCGAAAAACGGGTCAGCACATGGAATATGCTGGCAAATTCACACCATAGAGAAATGATGAACAAAGGCTATCACTACATGCATATATGGCTGGTGGAAAAGCTCTATGGTTATAATGTTTTTGCGAAAAGCCAATTTTTCCCTACTTCAAAGGAATAAATTTTATTTAACTATCATGGTGGTCGTGAAACATTGAGATGGTTGACAGCATCTCAATCCCAATTAAGTATCATCATTAACCCAACAATATTAATTAAAGTAACATGATGAGATCAACGGGATAATCCAAGAACTAGATACTCAAGATGTCCATAACCGGGGACACGGCTAACCATGATTAGTTTGTACACTCTGCAGAGGTTTGCGCACTTTTCCCCACAAGACTCGATCGCCTCCGCTTGATTCTCGCACTGCATGATGTTTGAGAAACGGATGACCGAGACACAGTCTTTCAGAAACAATCACTCTTTACTCTAGATGGACCGGTACACCTACTTTCCCCTACATCTGCTAGTCCACCTCTTCAAGAGATCCTGTAACCTACTCAGCTATGCTAGAGCCCATAATAGCTTGTGGCTGCACACGGAAGTTTCTAGCATGAATAATCTTATGATCCCTTTGGGCCTGGGTGGCGGTCCTTATACATACAGACAACACTGGGTTCTCCAGGTGCCTCAATCCACCCAGATGTGAGTTTTAGTTGCCACCTTAGTTAAACCATTAACAACAATCTCACATCTGTCATGAAGATCTCTCAAAACCAATCCACGTCTACGAGCATAGCACGGCCATAATAAAAGCAACGTAGAAGTAACTCCCAAGGGTTTGATAGGAAAAACAGGTAATAGGTACTACCTCAACTACTTCCCAATACCCACAGTTTAATTAGATCCTAATCATGCAAGTTTTTGAGGAAATAGATCTAATGCAATAAAAACTGGGTATGAACGGGGTATGATCAAAGTGTGAACTTGCCTGCAATGATGATGAGGATGATTCGCACTCAAAACTCTTGATAGATCTACTCGTCACACTCCGGTCAATCTATCGCAAGCAAGCAATAGTAACCATACATAAGCAATCACTCGAAAGATCAGAAAGAACGAAGAAGACGATTCGGGAAACATCAAAACCTAGCAAATAAATCTTGCAACATAAAACAATTTCTAACAGTACCAAAATTATGTGAATTTGGCCTTATCAGAAAGTTTAGGTCAAGAGCTTCGATTTGCAAAAAGAATCAACTCAAACGGAGTTACGGAACTTAAGTTATGAACAAAAGAAGTTTGAATACAAATCTGTTTGAATTCAAATTTTAAAACTTTCAAAAACATGTTTAAGTTCTTTTACTGGATAGAGGAGATCATAACGAAGACGTGGGCGTTGGTTTCGTTGGATTTGGACAAACGAGTAAAAAGTTATAGACGTTTGAAGATTAGGGGCTAATCTGTAAATAAAATATTCACAGACGGGTCCCTGGCCGAAAATAACAGAAAAAGAAAAAACTAAATAGTGAACGTTTGTTAACTAGGATCTAAACAGAGAATGTTCATTGAATAGATCTAACAAAAAAAAACTAAACCGGACTAAAAAGAAAAACCGAAGAGTAAAAAAAAACCGGATCGGGGTTATACCGGTTCGGCCGGCTTGGTGGTTTAGGCGGAGAAAACCACCGGCGGGACGGCGAACAGCGGGCGGCGGCTCCGGTGAGTCCGGCGACGGGCGGCGGCGCTACGCGGTGGCGGCGGACTGCGGCGGCGGCGGCAGCCAGTGGGCGGCGCGGGCGAGGGGATGGCGGCGTCGTCGGCGGTCCCCGGCGACGAGACGAAGCGCGACGGCGGCGGCGGATCTCGTCGGGGCGGGCTCCGTCGAGGGCGGCGGTTGCGGCGGGGAGGAGGAGAGAGAGAGGGCCGGGGTGGCCCGGTATTTAAGGAGGAGGGGTGGCCTTGGGAGGCGTGGGGAAGGGGCAAGGCGGCGGCGGGCGCGGCTCGGACTCCGGCCGGAGTCCTGCTCGGCGACGGGGACGATGGCGGTGCGCGGAGCTGGGCCTTGGCCTGGCTTCGGCCGGGCCGGCCCAGTTCGCGGGCGAAGTTTTTTATTTTTATAAAACATTTCTCAGACAAAATAAAAACGAAATAAATAAAAATGTTATATAGGCATATAATATATCAGAAATTTCAGAAAAAGATTTCCAACAGCTTGAACATTTTTGTAAAGTCAAATAAAATCCACACAAATTTTTATAAATCAAACAGTGCTGCTGCCTTAATAAAATCCAATAAAAATCATTTTAAAAATACCAAAATGATTTCAAATTTATTTCTCTCCAATTTTCTGATGTAGGGAATCATGTTACCCTATTTTCTGTATATTTTGTTTTTGGAGAAAATAATTTGAATAAAACTCAAATAACTCCAATATTGAAAAATAATTGCAACGGGACTTTGAATAAATCCTTTGAAACTCCCAACTCATATTTCCTTTGTTTTGAAGAAGTCATTTTATCTTCTCTCGTGAAAATCATTGAGTCGCATAAAGTTTCAGAAATGAAAAATATTTTCAAATAAAATTCAAATATTTTCAACACCGCTCGTCATTTAAATAAATGGAAGAAGTCATGTCATCTTCTCTCCAGGGTTTTTGTGATGAAAAGAATTTGAATTCATGGAGATCATAACAGCCAAAATGAAAGTTTGGGAAAGTCCTTTTATTCCCTCTCATTTAACTTTCAAAAGTTTCGAATTCCACTCACTTTCAGTCAATCAATCACACAACAATCCAACAAACAATCAAATCTATCTATTTATTATAACATTCCAAAATTTAGAATTTTGGGATGTTACACTTAATATCTGCAACAAAGTATTTAGTAGCAAAATAATATGGAAGTAACGGTAACGGTAGCAAAAGTAATAGTTTTGGGTTTTGTAGTGATTGTAACAGTAGAAACGGAAAAGTAAATAAGCGAAGAACAATATGTGAAAAGCTCGTAGGCATTGGACCGGTGATGGAGAATAATGCCGGATGTGATTCATCATGTAACAATCATAACATAGGGTGACACAGAACTAGCTCCAACTCATCAATGTAATGTAGGCATGTATTCCGAATATAGTCATACGTGCTTATGGAAAAGAACTTGCATGACATCTTTTGTCCTACCCTCCCGTGGCAGCGGGGTCCTAGCGGAAACTAAGGGATATTAAGGCCTCCTTTTAATAGAGTACCGGACCAAAGCATTAACACATAGTGAATACATGAACTCCTCAAACTACGGTCATCACCGGGAGTGGTCCTGATTATTGTCACTTCGGGGTTGCCGGATCATAACACATAGTAGGTGACTATAGACTTGCAAGATAGGATCAAGAACACACATATATTCATGAAAACATAATAGGTTCAGATCTGAAATCATGGCACTCGGGCCCTAGTGACAAGCATTAAGCCTAGCAAAGTCATAGCAACATCAATCTCAGAACATAGTGGATACTAGGGATCAAACCCTAACAAAACTAACTCGATTACATGATAGATCTCATACAACCCATCACCGTCCAGCAAGCCTACGATGGAATTACTCGCACACGGCGGTGAGCATCATGAAATTGGTGATGGAGGATGGTTGATGATGACGACGACGACGAATCCCCCTCTCCGGAGCCCCGAACGGACTCCAGATCAGCTCTCCTGAGAGGTTTTAGGGCTTGGCAGCGGCTCCGTATCGTAAAACGCGATGAATCCTTCTCTCTGATTTTTTCTCCCCGAAAGTGAATATATGGAGTTCGAGTTGAGGTCGGTGGAGCGTCAGGGGGCCCACGAGGTAGGGGGGCGCGCCCAGGGGGCAGGCGCGCCCCCACCCTCCTGGACAGGGTGTGGGCCCCCTGACGTGGATTCTTCTTCCAATATTTTTAATATTTTCCAAAAATACGTTCCGTGGAGTTTCAGGTCATTCTGAGAACTTTTGTTTCTGCACATAAATAACACCATGGAAAGTCTGCTGAAAATAGTGTCAGTCCGGGTTAGTTCCATTCAAATCATGCAAGTTAGAGTCCAAAACAAGGGCAAAAGTGTTTGGAAAAGTAGATACGACAGAGACGTATCAACTCCCCCAGGCTTAAACTTTTGCTTGTCCTCAAGCAATTCAGTTGATAAACTGAAAGTGATAAAGAAAAACTTTTACAAACTCGGTTTGCTCTTGTTGTTGTAAATATGTAAAGCTAACATTCAAGTTTTCAGCAAAGATTATGACTAACCACATTCACAATAACTCTTAGGTCTCATGTTTACTCATATCAATGACATAATTAACTAGCGAGCCATAATAATAAATCTCGGATGACAACACTTTCTCAAAACAATCATGATATGATATAATAAGATGGTATCTCGCTAGCCCTTTCTGAGACCGCAAAACATAAATGCAGAGCACTTTTAAAGATCAAGGACTGACTAAACATTGTAATTCATGGTAAAAGAGATCCAGTCATAGTCATACCCAATATAAATTAATAGTAATGGACGCAAATGACAGCTGCGCTCTCCGGCTAGTGCTTTTTAATAAGAGGGTGATGACTCAACATAAAAGTAAATAGATAGGCCCTTTGCAGAGGGAAGCAGGGATTTCTAGAGGTGCCAGAGCTCGATTTTAAAGCAGAGATAAATAATATTTTGAGCGGCATACTTTCATTGTCAACATAACAACCAAGAGATGGCGATATCTTCCATGCTACACACATTATAGGCGGTTCCCAAACAGAATGGTAAAGTTTATACTCCCCCTCCACCAACAAGCATCAATCCATGGCTTGCTCGAAACAACGAGTGCCTCCAACTAGCAACAGTCCCAGGGGGAGTTTTGTTTGCAATTATTTTGATTTAGTTTGCATAAAGCATGGGACTAGGCATCCTGGTGACCAGCCATTTTCTCGTGAGTGAGGAGCGAAGTCCACTCCTCTTGAGAATAACCCGCCTAGCATGGAAGATACGGATAGCCCTAGTTGATACATGAGCTATTCGAGAATACAAAACAGAATTTCATTAGAAGGTTTAGAGTTTGGCACATACAAATTTACTTGGAACGGCAGGTAGATACCGCATATAGGAAGGTATAGTGGACTCATATGGAATAACTTTGGGGTTTAAGGGATTGGATGCACAAGCAGTATTCCCGCTTAGTACAGGTGAAGGCTAGCAAAAGACTGGGAAGCGACCAACTAGAGAGCGACAACAGTCATGAACATGCATTAAAATTAATGAACATTGAGTGCAAGCATGAGTAGGATATAATCCACCATGAACATAAATATCGTGAAGGCTATGTTGATTTGTTTCAACTACATGCGTGAACATGTGCCAAGTCGAGTCACTTAAATCATTCAAAGGAGGATACCACCCCACTATACCACATCACAACCATTTTAATAGCATGTTGGCACGCAAGGTAAACCATTATAACTCATAGCTAATCAAGCATGGCACGAGCAACTATAATCTCTAATTGTCATTGCAAATATGTTTATTCATAATAGGCTGAATTAGGAACGATGAACTAATCATATTTACAAAAACAAGAGAGGTCGAGTTCATACCAGCTTTTCTCATCTCAGTCAGTCCATCATATATCGTCATAATTGCCTTTCACTTGCACGACCGAACGATGTGAAAATAATAAGAGTGCACGTGCATTGGACTAAGCTGGAATCTGCGAGCATTCAATAAACAGGAGAAGACAAGGCAATATGGGCTCTTGGTTAAATCAACAATAATGCATATAAGAGCCACTTCAACAATTTAATTATGGTCTTCTCCTATCGACCCCCAAAGAAAAGAAAAGAAAAAAAACTATTTACATGGGAAAGCTCCCAACAAGCAAAAGAAGAACGGGAAATCTTTTTGGGTTTTCTTTTTAATTATTACTACTACAGCAAGAAAAGTAAACTAAATAAAAGCTACACTATTTTTTTGGTTTTTCTTAAGGTTTAACAAACACACAAGAAGAAAGCAAGAAAAAGAAAATAAACTAGCATGGATATTACAGTGAAAAATTATGAGCACCGACAACTAGCAATGAGTGTGTAAACATAAAAGTAATGTCGGTGGGAAATACGTTCTCCCCCAAGCTTAGGCTTTTGGCCTAAGTTGGTTTATTGCCACGGATGGCCTGGCGGATATTTCGTAGTTGTAGCCGGAGTCGTACTGCGATGCGGCAATTATTGCCACCTGGGCTGCAGCGTGGCGGAGAGCTGCCTCCGCCCTCCTCTCGTACTCATCTGCCTCCTCTCTGGTAATAACATATCTTCCTTTTGCCTGATAATCAAAGAAGGCAGGAGCAGGGAGAGTAATACGGACAGCACGACATCTGTCAAAGATTAAGCGATACTGGAGAGGTGATTCATTCCTCTCAACAAACCTGTGGTGAACCATAGCATTAAAGTCTAGGTAAGCAGGAGGCAATTCAATATCATCATTACGTATGGTTACACCAAGAAAATCAGCTAAGCGGGTTGCATAAATTCCATCGAAGAAATCTCCATTAAATCTATTATTATGCAACCTACGTGCAACAATGGCTCCCAAATTATAAGATTTGTCTCCTAACACAGCACTCCTAAGAATACTGAGGTCAGGAACACACATATGACATGCTTCATCTTTACCATTTATGCACCTACCCATGAAGAGAGCATAATAATGTATAGCAGGAAAATGAGTGCTCCCTATGGTAGCTTGTGCTATATCTCTAGATTCCCCCACATTTATACTAGCAAGAAAATTTATAAATTCAGATTTGCGGGGTTCACTAGCACCACCCCATTGTGGGAGTTTGCAAGCAGTGGTAAAATCCTCTAAGTCCATCGTATAAGATTTTTCATAAAGATCAAACAGGACAGTTGGAGAATTACGTGAAGATGAAAATTCAAACCTCCTCACAAGGGAACTAGTAAGATAGTGGTACTAGCGGCATTTTTCTGCCTCGAAGCTCACAAGATCAGTGTTACGCAAATATGCATTAAATTCTTCCTTGATTCCCGCTCGATCCATAAAGTTTTCTGAAGGCCATTCACAAGGCCGCACTGGAGCATCCCTTGGTAGCTCATCGTCAGCATCACGCATTGCAAGCCTGGGTCCTTGCTTCCTTGAAGAACCACCTTGGTACATTTTCCTAAGCATATTTCTTCCTCTGAAAAATTTCTAATTTTTTTAGTAACTTCAAACAAAAGTGAACCAAGCTCAATAAAATTGATAGCAACTACTCCTACAAGTGCCTAGAGCCTATATCATGCATTAGAACTACTTGGAACCATATAAATTTGACATGTAAGCTCAAGAACATGGTCACCTAGGCAGCACAAATTTGCAATGAATAAAGCACTAGAACAAAAACTAATTGGACCAATGGAGGAGTCACATACCAAGGAACAATCTCCCCAAGCCGTTTTGTGAGAGGTGCTTTGAGCAAGGAGATCGAAAATCGCAGCAAAATGAGCCAGAACTCGTGCTTGAGCTGGATGGTGATTTTTTTTGGGAGGAAGAAGGAGTGTGTGGGTGCAGGAATAAGTGGAGGGGAGCCACCATGGGCCCACGAGGCAGGGGGCGCGCCTAGGGGGTAGGGCGCGCCCTCCACCCTTGTGGCCAGGTGCTTGCCCCTCCTGCTGTGTTCTCAGTGCCAGATATTCTCAAATATTCCAGAAAAAATCATATTCCATTTTCAGGGCATTTGGAGAACTTTTATTTTCGGGGTATTTTTATATTGCACGGATAAATCAGAAAATAGACAGAAAAATACTATTTTTTTACTTTATTTCAACTAAATAACAGAAAGTAGAGAGAGGGTACAGAAGGTTGTGCCTTCTAGTTTCATCCATCTCATGCTCATCAAAAGGAATCCACTAACAACGTTGATCAAGTCTTGTTAACAAACTCATTCCGAATAACATGGAACCGGAGAAATTTCGAATAACACTATGTTACCTCAACGGGGATATGCATATCCCCAATAATAAGAATATCATATTTCTTCTTGACAGTAGGAAGAGGAAATTCAAAACCTCCAAAAATAATCGATGGAATTTTTCCAATAGAATTGATACTGTGGACTTGAGGTTGTTTCCTCGAAAAGTGTACCGTATGCTCATTGCCATTAACATGAAAAGTGACATTGCCTTTGTTGCAATCAATAACAGCCCCTGCAGTATTCAAAAAGGGTCTTCCAAGAATAATAGACATACTATCGTCCTCGGGAATATCAAGAATAACAAAGTCCGTTAAAATAGTAACGTTTGCAACCACAACAGGCACATCCTCACAAATACCGACAGGTATAGCAGTTGATTTATCAGCCATTTGCAAAGATATTTCAGTAGGTGTCAACTTATTCAAATCAAGTCTACGATATAAAGAGAGAGGCATAACACTAACACCGGCTCCAAGATCACATAAAGCAGTTTTAACATAGTTTCTTTTAATGGAGCATGGTATAGTGGGTACTCCTGGATCTCCAAGTTTCTTTGGTATTCCACCCTTAAAAGTATAATTAGCAAGCATGGTGGAAATTTCAGCTTCCGGTATCTTTCCTTTATTTGTAACGATACCTTTCATGTACTTAGCATAAGGATTCATTTTGAGCATATCAGTTAATCGCATACGCAAAAAGACAGGTCTAATCATTTCAGCAAAGCGCTCAAAATCCTCATCACCCTTTTTCTTGGATGGTTTGGGAGGAAAAGGCATTGGTTTCTGAACCCATGGTTCTCTTTCTTTACCATGTTTCCTAGCAACAAAGTCTCTCTTATCATAACATTGATTCTTTGATTGTGGGTTATCAAGATCAACAGCAGGTTCAATTTCTACATCATTATCATTACTAGGTTGAGCATCATCATGAACATCATCATTAACATTTTCATTAGGTTCATGTTCATTACCAGATTGTGTTTCAGCATCAGAAATAGAAATATCATTTGGATTCTCAGGTGTTTCAGCAATAGTTTCACTAGAAGCATGCGAAGTCCTATCATTTTTCTTTTTCTTCTTTTTAGAAGGACTAGGTGCATCTATATTATTTCTCTGAGAATCTTGTTCAATTCTCTTAGGGTGGCCTTCAGGATACAAAGGTTCCCGAGTCATTCTACTAGTTCTAGTAGCCACTCTAACAACATAGTCATTATTCTTATTATTTAATTCATTGAGCAAATCATTTTGAGCTTTAAGTACTTGTTCTACTTGAGTGGTAACCATAGAAGCATGTTTGCTAATGAGTTTAAGTTCACCTTTAACATTAGCCATGTAATTACTCAAGTGTTCAAGCGTATCAGAATTGTATTTCAATTGTCTACCAAAATAAGCATTGAAATCTTCTTGCTTAACCATAAAGTTATCAAACTCATCCAAGCATTGGCTAGCAATTTTAGTAGGAGGGATTTCAGCTTTATCATATCTATAGAGAGAATTTACCTTTACTACCTGTGTCGGGTTATCAAGACCATGAGTTTCTTCAATAGGTGATGGATTAAGATCATATGTTTCTTTAACAGGCGGTAAATTAAGACCATGTATTTCTTCAATAGGAGGTAAATTCTTAACATCTTCAGCTTTAATACCTTTTTCTTTCATAGATTTCTTTGCCTCTTGCATATCTTCAGGGCTGAGAAATAGAACACCTCTTTTCTTCGGAGTTGGTTTAGGAATAGGCTCAGGAGCTGGCTCAGGAAGTGTCCAATTATTTTCATTTGTCAACATATTATTCAATAGAATTTCAGCTTCATCCGGTGTTCTTTCCCTGAAAACAGAACCAGCACAACTATCTAGGTAATCTCTGGAAGCATCGGTTAGTCCATTATAAAAGATATCAAGTATTTCATTTTTCTTGAGAGGATGATTAGGCAAAGCATTAAGTAATTGGAGAAGTCTCCCCCAAGCTTGTGGGAGACTCTCTTCTTCAATTTGCACAAAATTACATATTTCCCTTAACGTAGCTTGTTTCTTATGAGCAGGGAAATATTTAGCAGAGAAGTAATAAATCATATCCTGGGGACTACGCACACAACCAGGATCAAGAGAATTAAACCATATCTTAGCATCACCCTTTAATGAGAACGGAAATATTTTAAGGATATAAAGGTAGCGAGATTTCTCATCATTAGTGAACAGGGTGGCTATATCATTTAATTTAGTAAGATGTGCCACAACAGTTTCAGATTCATAGCCATGAAAAGGATCAGATTCAACCAAAGTAATTATATCAGGATCAACAGAAAATTCATAATCCTTATCAGTAACACAGATAGGTGAAGTAGCAAAAGCAGGGTCAGGTTTCATTCTAACATTAAGAGATTGCTGCTTCCATTTAGATAATAACCTCTTGAGCTCGTATCTATCTTTGCAAGCTAAAATAGCTAATGCAGCTTCTTTTTCGAAAACATAACCCTCAGGAATAACAGGTGATTCATATTTATTAGGGGGGGGGGAGTCTTCATCATCACTTTCATCAATATTATTAGTTTCAATAATTCATTCTCTCTAACCCTACCAAGTTGTTCATCAAGAAATTCACCAAGTGGCACAGTAGTATCAAGCATAGAAGTAGTTTCATCATAAGTACCATGCATAGCAGAAGTGGCATCATCAATAACATGCGACATATCAGAACGAATAGCGGAAGCAGGTTTAGGTGTCGCAAGCTTACTCAAAACAGAAGGTGAATCAAGTGCAGAGCTAGATGGCAGTTCCTTACCTCCCCTCGTAGTTGAGGGATAGATTTTTGTTTTCTCGTCTTTCAAGTTCTTCATAGTGACCAGCAGATATAAATCCCAAGTGACTCAAAGAATAGAGCTATGCTCCCCGGCAACGGCGCCAGAAAATAGTCTTGTTAACCCACAAGTATAGGGGATCGCAACGGTTTTCGAGGGTAGAGTATTCAACCCAAATTTATTGATTCGACACAAGGGGAGCCAAAGAATATTCTCAAGTATTCGCAGTTGAGTTGTCAATTCAACCACACCTGGATAACTTAGTATCTGCATCAAACTATTTAGTAGCATAATAATATGGAAGTAATGGTAACGGTAGAAAAAGTAATATTTTTGGGTTTTGTAGTGATTGTAACAGTAGCAACGGAAAAGTAAATAAGCGAAGAACAATATGTGAAAATCTCGTAGGCATTGGATCGGTGATGGAGAATTATGCCGGATGCGGTTCATCATGTAACAATCATAACATAGGGTGACACAGAACTAGCTCCAATTCATCAATGTAATGTAGGCATGTATTCCGAATATAGTCATACGTGCTTATGGAAAAGAACTTGCATGACATCTTTTGTCCTACCCTCCCGTGGCAGCGGGGTCCTAGCGGAAACTAAGGGATATTAAGGCCTCCTTCTAATAGAGTACCGGACCAAAGCATTAACACATAGTGAATACATGAACTCCTCAAACTACGGTCATCACCAGGAGTGGTCCCGATTATTGTCACTTCGGGGTTGCCGGATCATAACACATAGTAGGTGACTATAGACTTGCAAGATAGGATCAAGAACTCACATATATTCATGAAAACATAATAGGTTCAGATCTGAAATCATGGCATTCGGGCCCTAGTGACAAGCATTAAGCATAGCAAAGTCATAGCAACATCAATCTCAGAACATAGTGGATACTAGGGATCAAACCCTAACAAAACTAACTCGATTACATGATAGATATCATCCAACCCATCACCATCCAGCAAGCGTACGATGGAATTACTCACGCACGGCAGTGAGCATCATGAAATTGGTGATGGAGGATGGTTGATGATGACGACTGTGATGAATCCCCCTCTCCGAAGCCTCGAATGGACTCCAGATCAGCCCTCCCGAGAGGTTTTAGGGCTTGGTGGCGGCTCCGTATCGTAAAACGCGATGAATCCTTCTCTCTGATTTTTTCTCCCCGAAAGTGACTATATGGAGTTGGAGTTGAGGTCGGTGGAGCGTCAGGGGGCCCACGAGGTAGGGGCGCGCCCAGGGGGGCAAGCGCTCCCCCACCCTCGTGGACAGGGTGTGGGCCCCCTGACATGGATTCTTCTTCCAGTATTTTTAATATTTTCCAAAAATACGTTCCGTAGAGTTTCAGGTCATTCCGAGAACTTTTGTTTCTGCACATAAATAACACCATGGAAAGTCTGCTGAAAACAGCGTCAGTCCGGGTTAGTTCCATTCAAATCATGCAAGTTAGAGTCCAAAACAAGGGCAAAAGTGTTTGGAAAAGTAGATAAGACGGAGACGTATCAACCCTCTCGATGGAGGTAATACCCTACTTCCTGCTTGATTGATCTTGATGATATGAGTATTACAAGAGTTGATCTACCACGAGATCGTAGAGGCTAAACCCTAGAAGCTAGCCTATGGTATGATTGTTGTCGTCCTACGGACTAAGCCCTCCGGTTTATATAGATACTGGAGGGGGCTAGGGTTACACAAAGTCGGTTACATGGGAGGAGATCTACATATCCGTATTTGCCAAGCTTGCCTTCCACGCCAAGGAGAGTCCCATCCGGACACGGGGCGAAGTCTTCAATCTTGTATCTTCATAGTCCAATAGTCCGGCTAAAGTACATAGTCCGGCCGTCTGAGGACCCCCTAATCCAGGATTCTCTCAGTAGCCCCTGAACCAGGCTTCAATGACGATGAGTCCGGCGCGCAGATTGTCTTGGGCATTGCAAGGAGGGTTCCTCCTCCGAATACTCCATAGAAGATTTCGAACACAAGGATAGTGTCTGGCTCTGCAAAACAAATTCCACATACCACCATAGAGAGAATAATATTTCCACAAATCTAATCTGCTGACACATTTTGCAGCATGACATCACACCACGGCCCGGTCATTATTTGAACCGTTTTTCTCAACCAGCCACTGCACATATCGCGAGGCGGTTTTCTTGGCACGTCTTGTCGAAGCAGAGATCGTGTCCCCTTATCACGGGATTCTCATCAATACGGGTGTGGGTAACCCAGCCGTGCCATCAATTACGGCGCTTGGGGAATAAGCGGTTTTACCAGGCAAGTGGGGAGGCGTAGAATCCCTGCTGCCTTTATAAGGAGATAAGGACTCCCTTTCACACCCACACTTTCTACTTCCCGATCCATTCCCCTCCGCCCAAGCTCCAGCACCCAAGCGTTCATCTTCTCTGCCCACAAAGGCCTTCCGAAAATGTCCGGATCCGGAGCAGGAGGCAAATGGATGGCCTCTACCGTCCGGGAGAAGGATATCAAAAAGCTTCGGGAGGCCGGGTACCTGGCCAAGAAAATCAGCCACCGTCTCCCGACGGTGGGACAAATCGTCCCTACTCCGGAACCCCACGAGAGGGTTGTATTCCTCCCTCACTTTGTCCGCGGGCTAGGGTTTCCCCTCCACCCGTTCGTTCGCGGCATCATGTATTATTACGGGATCGATCTTCACGATCTGTCCCCCAATTCCTTCCTCAACATCTCGACATTCATCGTCGTGTGCGAGGCTTTTCTCCGTATCTCGCCACATTTCGGCTTATGGCTGAAGATTTTTAACGTGAAGCCCAAGGTAGTGGGCGGAGAGCACGCCGAGTGCGGGGGTGCTATGGTGAGTAAGATGCCCAACGTCATATGGCCAACAGGCACCTTTAATGATTCTGTCAAGCAGTGGAACAGCAGTGGTTTTACATCACCGAGCCGCGCGGTACGGAATGGGCCGCTACTCCCGAGTTTCGATCCGGAGCCCCTCTGCGGCTTACATCCTAGGTCAAGAAGGGCCTGAACTGGTCTTCGTCCGATGAACTGTTGGTGCTCCAGATGCGCGTTAAAGATATGGAAGACAAGAACGTTGAACTTGTCAACGTAGACCAGGTGATGTTAGTTCGCCGGATCCTGCCTTGTCAACACCGAACTTGCAATCTATGGGAATTCGATCCGGCCAAGCACCAAACCCTGCGAGAGCTCTTTGGCTCCTCGCATAAAGACATCTGGAAGGTGCTTTTCAAGTCCGGCAAATCATGGCCGGACTCGGCCGAGGACCGCGGGTACCAACTGTCTCGCCCTGCAAGCTCGGTAAGTGATCATACATTTTATCCGCATAACCCAAAGGAAATGCTTAATATGTTTTCCAGAACTCTCCTAGGGCTGGACGAAGAAGGCGGAGCGGATCCACTGTCCGGCCCCGCTGCCCGAAGAACTGGCCGTCCCACTTCTGACGAAGATGCTGGTCCTGGCGCCTTACAAGGTGCCGAAGAAGACGGCCAAGAAGGAGGCCAAAAAGACCCGGGGCGGCCTTCGTCGTCGCGGCACTTCAGACACAATATCTGAAGGCTCCAATGCCCGTTCCGCCTCCGAAGAGGACGAGGAGGAGGAAGATGAACCCCCTCGGGGGGAAGAAAGAAGAGGACGGCCTCCGCAGACTTGGAGGCCGAGTCGCCTAAAAGGGGAAAAGCTCCTCGTCCGGAGGAGTCCACTACCGCCGCCGACAGCGGCCCGGCGTGGGATCCCAGGGCCCAGCCCCTGGTGAACTCGTGAGTATATACAGTCCGAATACGTTTATGCGTCCAGACTCATCATGGCATAACATTTTAAGCTGAGCCATATTTTTTGTAGTCCGGCGAGGTCCCGTACCGAACAATCCTCATCAGAGGATTCGCTGAGCTCGGATGCTATGGAAAGCGGGACGCCCCCGAAGGCCCCTTCCTTCGAACAGGTGAATACCACCGAGGCTTCGTCCCAGAGGGACCCCTACCAAGGAGGAGAGGGAAAGACCGTGAAGGCGGCGCCTGTAGGTCAAACTTCAGGGGCCGAACACATGGGGGAGAAAATTCCCATGGGAGCTGACGGCGGGGGCCGTCTTGAATCCAGCTCCCAGTCGGGTGCAGTTCCGGAGACCAGTACGGCTCCAGAATCAGGCAGGCAGCCTCTCCCAGCTGCAGGGGCATACCGGCAAGCTCTATCCAACCAGAGGTGTCGGATGCTTTGTTGGTGGCGCTGAAGAGCGCCTCCATCGTCGATGAACACCGTGCCCTTATGGGTGCGGTGATTGAGAAGATTCAGTCTGCTGAGAGTGGACTGAATGGAGCTTGTATCAGCCTTATAAAAGGTTTTGAGGTATGTTTTTCGAAGAGTGTCATTGTATGGATAGTAGCCCCTGATACACTGTTCGGTGAAAAAAGCCGGACAGAGGATCAAATTTCATGTTCGCGGGAAGACTCATTAAATGACATCTATTTCTCTTCTGTTATAAGCAGGCGTCTGTAGCGACTGCTGCCTCTCATACTACGGAGATCTCTGGACTGAATCAAAGTCTGGAGCGGGCCCAAGAAGAACTTGGCCAGTTGAAAATGCAGTTGGGAGATAAACAAGGTATGCACAAGTCTTGTTCGCGTTCATTGCGAATGAATTTTCAGTATGATGAAATAGGCTCCATGATTTGCACTAGGGATGGTGACCGAAGTCGAGGCCCTTAAGAAGGTTGTGGCCGAGGCTGAGAAAAAGGCAACCACAGAGCAGGCTATTCATGAGAAGTACGAGGCCAGGGTTATTAAAGCTGAGCAGGAGCTGCAAGAGGCCATGAAGTAATGCAAGACCTTGGAGCAGAGTTTAACGGAGAAAGAATCCGAACTCACCAAGGCGCATCAGGCCACGAGCGATGCCCGGGGGGAAACCCAAAGCGCCCTGCAGGGGATCTAAGAGGCGAGGAAGATCGCGGCGGGTAAGGCTTTTTCCTTGTAGCTAGTATTTGAGGAGAAGATTATGTTTCGAATTTTGAATTCATATTTCTTCAGGGGTATTTGCCGAGCTGCCCACAGCATATCGGATGCCGCCCAATTCTACTGGGCCGAGGAAAAGAACACTGCGGATAAGCTCTTTTGGTCGCAGTATTTGGCACCGAATTATCCGGTGCCTTTTGTCGATCAACTGAAACAGCTGATCGAACTGCATAAGGCGGCGGAACTAGCCATGAAAAATTTGGTTATCCGGCTATGGCCTGTCGAGCCGATTCCAAACAGCTACTTCGGGCTCGTGAAGCGGCTTGTAAGCGCTTGCCCTCGACTTGACGTCATCAAGCGGTCGGTCTACATAGAAGGTCCGCGAATGGCCTTCGCCCGCGCAAAGGTGCACTGGGGGAAGATGGATGCGGAGAAGCTGATGACCGAAGGGCCGCCAGAGGGGAAGGAGCACCGCAAGCCCGAATTATATTATGAAAGTGTCCTAAAAGGATCCTACCTTGCGGCGGAGTTATGCACTAAGGACGTTATATTTCCATGAATGCCAATCATGTTGTCCTTTGTAATGTTTGAACAAGGTCATTTATTTATTGCCTGTTATATAAAAGTTTACCCTCCTGTGCGGCCGTTTTATATGTTAAACCTGAGAGTTGGCCAGTCGTCGGCTTCTGCCCCCACGTAAGAAGTACGGGGGTGTTTGGGATAGACCTGAGCACTCTTTATCCCAGTTTTGGGTCCTTCGAAGGAGGTGCTCAGCACAACGAACCAGGCAATCAGACTATAGGGCTTTATCACTCTCACTTAGCCATAGGAGCTTTAGTAAGGTAGGCGTAGCCCCTGGTGTTCGGAAGACCGTACTAGGGGCTCTATAAGCACCTGATCGGAGGAAAGACCGATCCATCACACACTGCATTGGTTATGGCATTATGCGAGAGAAATCCTTAAAAGATTTTACGACCTCTCTAACAGCTGACGAGCTCTCGCCGTATCATGACAACCAGTTTTCGGCTTTCTCTACTGAGGTGCTCGTCCGGAAGAACCGGGACACAATCACAGTAGTTCTCCCAGTGCTACCTTAGCCGATATAGCGGAACGTAAGGTACCAAAACATGGGAGCCGGGCAAACCCAACTATTGACCCAAGACATGATTCGGAGCTGATGCATATAATGCTATAGGTTCAGGGTGCCGAACTTCCGTGAAGGTGTTCGGACTTTATTGCTGTATTATGGGTAAAACGAAGCCCCTCGCATGTTTAAAGGCATATCGTGGTGTACGAATGCCATTTGACAAAAGAATTTTAATAAGAGATAACAGCAGAAAAGCGTCATATAAATCCACATGTTGTATTTGAATAGTACGTTGATGCGTATGAGTATAGGTAATGTGATAAAAAGGAAATATGACTGTGGAACCTGCTGAGACCAGGGGGAAAGGAGCTGTGTGCGGATCCGGAGTATAGTCGGATGGTCATTGCGGGGAATATCTAAGGATTCCCTTGCGCGCTCGAGTTGCCTCCGTATCGCCTGTCCTGGTCGGCGCAAAGGTGAACCTGCAGAGAAAATGTAAGAAATGTTTGTTTGCTGGAGAGCGGTTGAGCCGCTGTGTGCGGCCTGTCCTGGCCTTCGTCGGAGTCTTTAATTGAGCTCTGGACGAGTCGGGCTATCCAGCCGCGAAGTGGTTCGGAGTCCTTTGGCGATGGCCGGGAGCCTGACCGTCGACTTGAGCTTCGGCTGCGGGTTGCTGCTTGTTACTTCTGCTGTTAAGGCAGCGGTGTACTCGTTGGTGCCGAAGGAAAGTTCGGCCTTGCCCTTCACCATGATGACGGCCCGTGGACCGGGCATCTTGAGCTTACGATAGGCATAATGTGGCACCGTGTTGAATCGAGCGAACGCGGTTCGTCCAAGCAGTGCCTGATAATCACTGCAGAAAGGGACGATTTCAAAGATTAACTCTTCGGTACGGTAATTGTTTGGTGATCCGAAGACTACCTCAAGGGCGATGGAGCCTATACAGCTGGCTTCCACACCTGGTATAATGCCTCAGAAAGTGGCTTTAGTGGGTTTGATCACCGAATGATCAATACCCATCTTGCGCACTGTGTCCTGGTAAAGCAGGTTTAGACTGCTGCCTCCGTCCATATAAGGACTCGTTTGAGGTGGAACCCGCCAATTATTGGGTCGAGGACTAGTGTGGCTGGATTGCCCTGATTGGCATTAACCGGACGATCCGTGTGGTTGAAGGTGACCGGCCCTAGTTTATATTGTGGGAAGACTAGTTCCGTTAAGTCGGCATCCCTAAGGGAGCGCATCCGGTCCTGGTTGGGAATGCGGGCGTTGTTTACCACGTTCACTGTTTGGATTTGGGAGGGGAATTTCTTTTGCCCTCCTGTTTTTGGTGATCTGGGCTCTTCGTCGCCATCATCGCTTTGGACCCCCCATCTTTGTTTGTGGCGCCTGCCCTGCCAACTTGTTTAAAGACCCAACATTCTCTGTTGGTATGGGTGGCTGGCGTTCCTGGGGTGCCATGAATTTGGCATTGGCGGTCGAGTATGCGGTCCAGACTGGACGGACCCGAATTGTTATTTTTGAGTGGCCCTTTCCGTGGACCGGAATTAGGGCCCCTAAATCGGACATTAACTGCCGTATCTTCGGCGTTTTCACCATATTTGCGGCGCTTGTGTTTATTGCGTTGGGGTTTGCCGTTGCTATCTCTGGCTTCTGATGTGCCAGGTTTGCTTGCTGTGTTGTTTCTACGGGCCAACCAGCTATCTTCGCCCGCACAAAAGCGGGTCATAAGTGTCGTGAGGGCTGCCATGGATTTCAGCTTCTCTTGACCGAGGTGCCGGGCGAGCCACTCATCACGGATGTTATGCTTAAATGCCGCTAAGGCCTCTGCATCCGGACAGTCGATAATTTGGTTTTTCTTAGTTAGGAACCGGGTCCAGAATTTCCTAGCCGATTCCCTTGGCTACTGAGTTATATGACTTAAATCGTCAGCATTCGGCGGTCGCACATAAGTGCCCTGGAAATTGTCCAGGAATGCATCTGCCAGGCTCTCCCAACTTCCGATGGAGTTTGCCGGCAAGCTATTCAGCCAATGCCGAGCCGACCCTTTGAGTTTTAGCGGGAGGTACTTGATGGCGTGTAGATCATCCCCGCGGGCCATGTGAATGTGGAGGAAGAAGTCTTCTATCCATACCGCAGGGTCTGTAGTACCATCATATGATTCAATGTTCACGGGTATAAACCCTTCTGGGAATTCATGATCCATTACTTCATCGGTGAAGCATAGGGGTGTGCGGCGCCTCTGTGCCGGGCTATGTCACGACGCAGTTCATACGAGTCTTGTCTACTGTATTCAGCCCGGCCGGATTTGCTTTTAGTGTATCCGGCGTGACGATCATCGTCACGTGTTGGGGCGCGACCCTGTGATCCGTAGATCGATCTTTTATGTCCTGCTTTGTTTTCCAATATGTCTCGCAGGTCCCGCGTGTTGCCTCGGGCCTTGGTGTTGTTGTTTTTCCGGCGATGGGGTGCGGGCTGGACTTCGGGCTGATATGCCCCTCTATCTCGGCCACGAGGTGGCCGATCAGCCGCATCATACGCTGGTGATGTAGGTTTTAATGCTTCCTCCTCGAGTTGGGGTAGCAACCTGCGCTTTGGGTAACTCTTGGTTGGGCGTTCGAGTTCGTATTCCTCGGCCACAAGGACTTCAGTCCATCTATCCGCTAGCAGATTTTGATCAGCTCGAAGCTGTTGTTGCTTTTTCTTCAGGCTGTTTGCTGTGGCTATAAGCCGGCGCTTGAAGCGCTCCTGTTCGACGGGATCCTCAGGCACGATCAATTCTTCGTTGCCGAGGCTCACCTCATCTTCGGAGAGAGGCTTGTAATTGTCACCCTTCGATTCTCCGTCTGCTGCCTGTTCCGGAGGGCTAGCTTGTTCATCCTCCCGCTCTAGGTCTGGCTGGAGGGGATTTTTCACATGGACGAACTTCCGCGGTGCGAGGAAGATTATATTTGGGCTTCTTATTCTCTTCACTTTGCTTATCCTTCGAGCTTCGGCTCAAAGAGCTCCTCAATAATCTCTTCATCATTTTCTGAAAATTTCTGAAATCTTTAGTAACTCAAAATAAAAGTGAACCAAACTCAACAAAATTGATAGCAACTACTCCCACAAGTGCCTAGAGGCAATATCATGCATTAGAACTACTTGGGACCAAATAAATTTGACATGCAAGCTCAAGAACAGGGTCACCTAAGCAGCAAAAATTTGCAATGAATAAAGCACTAGAACAAAAACTAATTGGACCATTGGAGGAGTCACATACCGAAGAACAATCCCCCAAAGCAGTTTCGTGAATGGAGCTTTGAGCAAGGAGATCGAAAATCGCAGCAAACACAAGCTAGAACACGAGTTTGAGCTGTGTGGTGATTTTTTCTGGAGGAAGATGGTGTGTGTGGGTGCTGGAATAAGTGGAGGGGGGCCACGAGGGCCCACGAGGCAGGGGCGCGCCCTGCACCCTCGTGGCCAGGTGGCTGCTCCCCCTGCTGTGTTCTCAGTGCCTAAAATTCTCAAATATTCTAGAAAAAAATCATATTTCATTTTCACGGCATTTGGAGAACTTTTATTTTCGGGGTATTTTTTATTGCAAGGATAATTCAGAAAACAGACAGAAAATACCATTTTTCTTTATTTAATCTAAATAATAGAAAGTAAAAGGAGGGTACAGAAGGTTGTGTTTCCCAAATTCATCCATCTCATGCTCATCAAAAGGAATCCACTAACAAGGTTGATCAAGTCTTGTTAACAAACTCTTTCCGAATAACATGAAACCGGAGAATTTTCAAATAACACTATGTTACCTCAACGGGGATATGCATGTCCCCAACAATAAGAATATCATATTTCTTCTTGACAGTAGGAAGAGGAAATTTAAAACCTCCAATAGTAATTGTTGAAAATTTTCCAATAGAATTGATACTGTGGACTTGAGGTTGTTTCCTCGAAAAGTGTATCGTATGCTCATTACCATTAACATGATGTTGCAATCAATAACAGCCCCTGCAGTATTCAAGAAGGGTCCTCCAAGGATAATCGACATACTATCGTCCTCAGGAATATCAAGAATAACGAAGTCCGTTAAAATAGTAACGTTTGCAACCACAACAGGCACATCCTCACAAATACCGACATGTATAGCAGTTGATTTATCAGCCATTTGCAAAGATATTTCAGTAGGTGTCAACTTATTCAAATCAAGCCTACGATATAAAGAGAGAGGCATAACACTAACACCGGCTCCAAGATCACATAAAGCAGTTTTAACATAGTTTCTTTTAATGGAGCATGGTATAGTCGGTACTCCTGGATCTCCTAGTTTCTTAGGTATTCTACCTTTAAAAGTATAATTAGCAAGCATGGTGGAAATTTCAGCTTCCGGTATGTTTCTCTTATTAGTAACAATATATTTCATATACTTAGCATAAGGATTCATTTTAAGCATATTAGTCAAACGCATACGCAAAAAGATAGGTCTAATCATTTAAGCAAAGCGCTCAAAATCCTCATCATCCTTTTTCTTGGATGGTTTGGGAGGAAAAGGCATGGGTTTCTGAACCCATTGTTCTCTTTACCGTGCTTCCTAGCAACAAAGTCTCTCTTATCATAACGTTGATTCTTTGATTGTGGGTTATCAAGATCAACAGCAGGTTCAATCTCTACATCATTGTTATTGCTAGGTTGAGCATCAACATGAACATCATCATTAATATTATCACTAGGTTCATGTTCATTACCAGATTGTGTTTCAGCATCAGAAATAGAAATATCATTGGGATTCTCAGGTGTGTCAACAACAGGTTCACTAGAAGCATGCAAAGTCCTATCATTTTTCTTTTTCTTCTTTTTAGAAGGACTAGGTGCATCTACATTAGTTCTCTGAGAATCTTGCTCAATTCTCTTAGGGTGGCCCTCTGGATACAAAGGTTCATGAGTCATTTTACCTCCTCTAGTCATAACTCTAATAGCATTATCATTCTTCTTATTATTTAATTCATTGAGCAAATCATTCTGAGCTTTAAGTACTTGTTCTACTTGAGTGGTAACCATGGAAGCATGTTTACTAATGAGTTTAAGTTCACCCTTAACTCTAGACATATAATCACTCAAGTGTTCAATCATATAAGCATTACGTTTCAATTGTCTACCAACATAACCATTGAAGTTTTCTTGTTTAACAATAAAGTCATCAAACTCATCCAAGCATTGACTAGCAAACTTAGTAGACGGGATTTCAGCTTTATTATATCTATAGAGAGAATTTACCTTTACTACTTGTGTCGGGTTATCAAGACCATGTATTTCTCCAATAGGTGGTAAATTCTTAACGTCTTCGGCTTTAATACCTTTTTCTTTCATATATTTCTTTGCCTCTTGCATATCTTCAGGACTGAGCAATAGAATACCCCTTTTCTTCGGAGTTGGCTTAGGAGTTGATTCAGGAAGTGTCCAATTATTTTCATTAGTCAACATATTATTCAATAGCAATTCAGCTTGATCAACAGTTCTTTCCCTAGAAACACAACCAGCACAACTATCCAGGTGGTCTCTGGAAGCATCGGTTAGTCCATTATAAAAGATATCAAGTATTACATTTTTCTTGAGAGGATGATCAGGCAAAGCATTAAGTAATCGGAGAAGCCTCCCCCAATCTTGTGGGAGACTCTCTTCTTCAATTTGCCCAAAATTATATATTTCCCTTAAAGCAGCTTGTTTCTTATGAGCAGGGAAATATTTAGCAGAGAAGCAATAAATCATGTCCTGGGGACTGCGCACACAACCAGGATCAAGAGAATTAAACCATGTTTTAGCATCACCCTTTAATGAGAACGGAAATAATTTAAGGATATAATAGTAGCGAGTTTTCTCATCATTAGTGAATAGGGTGGCTATATCATTCAATTTAGTAAGATGTGCCACAACAGTTTCAGATTCATAGCCATAAAAAGGATCAGATTCAACCAAAGTAATTAACTCAGGATCGACAGAGAAATCATAATCCTTATCAGTAATAAAGATAGGTGAAGTAGCAAAAGCAGGGTCATATTTCATTCTAGCATTCAAAGATTTTTCTTTCAGCTTAGCTAATAATTTCTTATGATCATATCTATTATCGCAAGCAAGAAAATCTCTAGCAGTTTCTTCATCCATAACATAACCCTCATGCACAACAGGCAATTCATATCTAGGGGGAGAATCTTCATCATCACTTTCATCAATATTATCAGTTTCAATAATTTCATTCTCTCTAACCCTAGCAAGTTGTTCATCAAGAAATTCACCTAGTGGCACAGTATTATCAAGCATAGAAGTAGTTTCATCATAAGTATCATGCATAGCAGAAGTGGCATCATCAGTACATGCGTCATATCAGAATCAATATCAGGTGTAGGTGTCGCTAGTTTACTCATAACAGAAGGTGAATCAAGTGCAGATCTAGATGGCAGTTCCTTACCTCCCCTCGTAGTTGAGGGATAAATCTTTGTTCTTTCATCTTTCAAGATCCTCATAGTGATCAACAGATATAAATCCCAAGTGACTCAAAGAATAGAGCTATGCTCCCCGGCAACGGCGCCAGAAAATAGTGTTGATAACCCACAATTATAGGGGATCGCAACAGTTTTCGAGGGTAGAGTATTCAACCCAAATTTATTGATTCGACACAAGGGGAGGCAAAGAATATTCTCAAGTATTAGCAGTTGAGTTGTCAATTCAACCACACCTGGATAACTTAATATCTGCAACAAAGTATTTAGTAGCAAAGTAGTATGGAAGTAACGGTAACGGTGGCAAAAGTAACACTAGCAGTTTTGTAGTAGTTGTAACAGTGGCAACGGTAAAGTAACTAAGCAAAGAACAATATGTGAAAAGCTCGTAAGCATTGGATCAGTGATGGAGAATTATGTCGGATGCGATTCCTCATGCAACAGTTATAACATAGGGTGACACAGAACTAGCTCCAGTTCATCAATGTAACGTAGGCATGTATTCCGAATATAGTCATACGTGCTTATGGAAAAGAACTTGCATGACATCTTTTGTCCTACCCTCCCGTGGCAGCGGGGTCCTATTGGAAACTAAGGGATATTAAGGCCTCCTTTAAATAGAGTACCGGACCAAAGCATTAACACTTAGTGAATACATGAACTCCTCAAACTACGGTCATCACCGGTAAGTATCCCGATTATTGTCACTTCGGGGTTAACGGATCATAACACATAATAGGTGACTATAGACTTGCAAGATAGGATCAAGAACTCACATATATTCATGAAAACATAATAGGTTCAGATCTGAAATCATGGCACTCGGGCCCTAGTGACAAGCATTAAGCATAGCAAAGTCATAGCAACATCAATCTCAGAACATAATGGATACTAGGCATAAAACCCTAACAAAACTAACTCGATTACATGGTAAATCTCATCCAACCCATCACCGTCCAGCAAGCCTACGATGGAATTACTCACGCACGGCGGGGAGCATCATGAAATTGGTGATGGAGGAAGGTTGATGATGACGACAGCGACGGATTCCCCTCTCCGGAGCCCCGAACGGTCTCCAGATCAGCCCTCCCGAGAGAGATTAGGGCTTGGCGGCGGCTCCGTATCGTAAAACGCGATGAATCCTTCTCCCTAATTTTTTCTCCACGAACGTGAATATATAGAGTTGGAGTTGAGGTCGGTGGAGCTCCAGGGGCCCACGAGGCAGGGGGCGCGCCCAGGGGGGTAGGCGCGCCCCCACCCTCGTGTACAGGGTGTGGGCCCCCTGGTCTTGATTCTTTTGCCAGTATTTTTATTAATTCCAAAAATATTCTCCGTGAAGTTTCAGGTCATTCCGAGAACTTTTATTTCTGCAAAAAATAACACCATGGCAATTCTGCTGAAAACAGCATCAGTCTGGGTTAGTTCCATTCAAATCATGCAAGTTAGAGTCCAAAACAAGGGCAAAAGTGTTTGGAAAAGTAGATACGATGGAGACGTATCAGGTATCATCCTATGGCACCACCCTGACGGCCTCCTATATCTCTCCCTGGCCTGGGGAGGCCCTTCGGGACAATACCTCGGCGTCGTCCATGGCCTTGAGAGAGGAGGTCGCCGGAAGTGACCCGCTGTCCATCACCTTCGGATCCAGCGAATTCCCCGAAGATGAGGATCGCTGGAGGCGGGCATGGGCCGGACTGCAGCGCATGATTCGACATATTAAAACAACAAAGTAAAGAAGTTGGATATATGTGTGTATAAGTGCCTTTGAGTACTTACGATTCGGCCAGGGGCTTCTCCCTCGGGCGCCACTCAGAGCTGCTATCGGTGTCCAACGCGGAGTTGTCCGCGAGGGAGACCTTCCCCTTCTTGGACACCTCTGCCTCCAGATCCATGGAGGCCGCCCTTTTCTTCCTTCCCCCCTCGGGGGGAGAGTTGCTTTCCTCCTCCTCCTTCTCGTCCTCGGCGATGAAGGAGGAGTGGGTTTCAGCGTCTTCAGACGTCACGTCCGAAGTGTCCTTATGGTGGAGGCCACTTCCGGTCTCCTTGGCCTTCTTCTCCGGCGCCTGGTAGGGCGCCGGAACTAGCATCTTCGTCAGAAGTGGGATTGCTGGGTTTTCGGGCAGCGGAGCCGGACACTGGATCCGCTCCGCCTTCTTTGTCTAGCCCTGAAAAGACAGATAGGGAAGCTCAGACATCTTCCTTGAATGTACAGGTGAAGGATACACCTTGATATGAAAAACTTACCAAACTGGTGGGATGGGTCAGGTTGTACCCACGATCCTCGGTCGTCTGCGGCCACGTCTCGTTGGCCTTAAAAAGCACCTTCCAAATGCCTTCGTGCGTGGAGCCGAAGAACTGCTGCAAGGTCTGGTGCTTGGCCGGATCGAACTCCCACAAATTGCAAGTCCGGCTTTGGCAAGGAAGGATCCGGCGGAAAAGCATCACCTAGATTACATTGACAAGCTTGATGTTCTTGTCCACCATGCTCTTGATGCGCATCTGCAGTGCTGACACCTCGTCCGACGAGGCCCAGTCCAGGCCCTTTTCTAGACAGGATGTAAGCCGCATTGGGGCCCCGGACTTGAATTCGGGAGCCGCGGCCCAGGTGGTGTCGCCGGGCTCTGTGACGTAGAACCACTGCTGCTGCCACCCCTTGACAGTCTCCACAAAGGTGCCTTTGGTCCACGTGACGTTGGACATCTTGCTCACCATAGCGCCTCCGCACTCTGCATGTTGACCACCCACCACCTTCGGCTTCACATTGAAGGTCTTTAGCCACAATCCGAAGTGGGGTGGGATGCAGAGGAAGGCCTCGCACACGACAATGAATGCCGAGATGTTGAGGAAGGAGTTTGGGGCCAGATCATGGAAATCTAGCCCATAGTAGAACATGAGTCCGCGGACGAAGGGGTGGAGAGGAAACCCTAACCCGCGGACGAAGTGGGGGATGAATACCACCCTCTCATAGGGCTTCGGGGTGGGGACGATATGCCCCTTGGCCGGAAGATGATGGTCAATTTCCTGGGCCAAGTACCCCGCCTCCCGGAGCTTCATGATGCCCTTCTCCATGACGGAGGAGGCCATCCACTTGCCCTGCGCTCCAGATCCGGACATGGTCGGAGTGCTTTTTTGAGGCGGAAAGGATGGAAGCTTGGGCGCTGGAGCTCGAGAATGGGTGGGCAGAGAGAAAGAGGGCATGGGTGAAAAGGTGAATCCTTATCCCTTTATAAAGGCAGCGAATATGAAGCGCCTCCCCATTCACCTTAAAACTCGCCTATTCCCCAAGGGTCGTGCAAACAACGCGGTTGGATTACCCACGCCCGTATTGATGAGAATCCCGCAATAAGGGGACACGACCTCTGCTTTGACAAGACGTGCCAATGAAAACCGCATCTCTAAACATGGAGCGGGAGGCTGAAAAACGGTTCAAAATAATGACCGGGCGGGGACGTTGCGTCTCACTACAGAAGATGTCAGTAGATGGGACTTGTTAAATATTATACTCTTTGCGGAGCTTGTTTTGCAGAGCCGTACACGTTCTATGTGTTCGAAGACTACTTTGGAGTATTCGGAGGAGGAACCCGCCTTGCAATGCCGGAGACGATCTGCGCGCCGGACACAACATCATTGAAGCCTGGTTCAGGGGCTACTGAGGGAGTCCTGGATTAAGGGGTCCTCGGACGTCCGACCTGTGTGACGTGGGCCGGACTGATGGGCCATGAAGATACAAGATAGAAGACTTCCTCCCGTGTCCAGATGGGACTCTCCTTTGCGTGGATGGCAAGCTTGGCGTTTGGATATGAAGATTCCTTCCTCTGTAAACCGACTCTGTACAACCCTAGGCCCCTCCGGTGTCTATATAAACCGGAGGGTTTAGTCCGTAGAGGCAATCACAATCATACAGGCTAGACATCTAGGGTTTACCAATTACGATCTCGTGGTAGATCAACTCTTGTAATCCTCATATTCATCAAGATCAATCAAGCAGGAAGTAGGGTATTACCTCCATCAAGAGGGCCCGAACTTGGGTAAACATCGTGTCCCCCGTCTCTTGTTACCATCGACCTTAGACTCATAGTTGGGGACCCCCTACCCGAGATCCGCCGGTTTTGACACCGACAACGACAATGATGCTTCGATGGAGATCAAGGTGTCAAGCCGGTGATGATGGTGATCATGACAGTGCTTTGGAGATGGAGATCAAGGTGTCAAGCCGGTGATGATGGTGATCATGACGGTGCTTTGGAGATGGAGATCAAAGGCACAATATGATGATGGCCATATCATATCACTTATATTGATTGCATGTAATGTTTATCCTTTATGCATCTTATTTTGCTTAGTACGACGGTAGCATTATGATACGTCTCCAACGTATCTATAATTTTTTATTGTTCCATGCTATTATATTATCTGTTTTGGATGTTTAATGGGCTTTATTATGCACTTTAATATTATTTTTGGGACTAACCTACTAACCAAAGGCCCAGTGCAAATTGCTATTTTTTTGCCTATTTCAGTGGTTCGCAGAAAAGGAATATCAAACAGAATCCAAACGGAATGAAACCTTCGGGAGAGTTATTTTTGGAACAAACGCAATCGAGGAGACTTGGAGTGGATGTCAAGGAAGTAACGAGGCAGCCACGAGGTAGGGAGGCGCGCCCAGGGGGGTAGGCGCGCCCCCACCCTCGTGGGCCCCTCGTGGCTCCACTGACCTACTTCTTTCGCCTATGTATATACTCATATACCCCGAAAACATCCAAGAGCACCACGAAACCCTATTTCCACCGCCGCAACCTTCTGTACCCGTGAGATCCCATCTTGGGGCCTTTTCCAGCGCTCCGCCGGAGGGGGAATCGATCACGGAGGGCTTCTACATCAACACCATAGCCTCTCCGATGATGTGTGAGTAGTTTACCACAGACCTTCGGGTCCATAGTTATTAGCTAGATGGCTTCTTCTCTCTCTTTGGATCTCAATACAAAGTTCTCCTCGATTCTCTTGGAGATCTATTCGATGTAATTCTTTTTGCGGTGTGTTTGTCGAGATCCGATGAATTGTGGGTTTATGATCAAGATTATCTATGAACAATATTTGTTTCTTCTCTGAACTTTTATATGTATGATTTGATATATTTGCAAGTCTCTTCGAATTATCAGTTTGGTTTGGGCTACTAGATTGATCTTTCTTGCAATGGGAGAAGTGCTTAGCTTTGGGTTCAATCTTGCGGTGTCCTTTCCCAGTGAAAGCAGGGGCAGCAAGGCACATATTGTATTGTTGCCATCGAGGATAAAAAGATGGGGTTTATATCATATTGCTTGAGTTTATCCCTCTACATCATGTCATCTTGCCTAATACGTTACTCTGTCCTTATGAACTTAATACTCTAGATGCATGCTGGATAGCGGTCGATGTGTGGAGTAATAGTAGTAGATGCAGAATCGTTTCGGTCTACTTGTCGCGGACGTGATGCCTATATACATGATCATGCCTAGATATTCTCATAACTATGCACTTTTCTATCAATTGTTCGACAGTAATTTGTTCACCCACCGTAAATTATGCTATCTTGAGAGAAGACACTAGTGAAATCTATGTCCCCCGGGTCTATCTTCCATCATATTAATCTCTCTTTAATTAGCTATTTCTGTCGCCTTTATTTTGCAATCTTTACTTTCCAATATATATCATAAAAATACCAAAAATATTTATCTTATTATCTCTATCAGATCTCCCTTTTGCAAGTGGCCGTGAAGGGATTGACAACCCCTTTATCGCGTTGATTGCAAGGTTATTATTTGTTTGTGTAGGTACGAGGGGCTTGCGTGTAGTCTCCTACTGGATTGATACCTTGGTTTTTAAAAACTGAGGGAAATACTCAAGCTACTTTGCTGCATCACCCTTTCCTCTTCAAGGGAAAACCAATGCATGCTCAAGAGGTAGCAAGAAGGATTTCGGGCGCCGTTGCCGGGGAGGCTTACGCCAAGTCAAGTCAAGATTTGATCTCCCAGCAACTAGCCATTTCTGGCGCCGTTGCCGGGGAGATCTACGCACAAGTCAAGACATACCAAGTACCCATCACAAACTCTTATCCCTCGCATTACATTATTTTCCATTTGCCTCTCGTTTTCCTCTCCCCCACTTCACCTTTGCCGTTTTATTCGCCCTCTTTTGCCATCCGTCTCTTTTCGCTTGCTTCTTGTGTGCTTGTGTGTTGGATTGTTTGTCACGATGGTTCAAGACAATACTAAACTGTGTGATTTTTTTCAATACCAACAACAATGATTTTCTTAGCACTCTGATTACTCCTATTACCGATGTTTAATCTTGTGAAATTAATGCTGCTTTGCTGAATCTTGTCATGAAAGATCAATTTACTCGCCTTCCTAGTGAAGGTGCCGCTACACATCTAAACAACTTTGTTGATTTGTGTGATATGCAAAAGAAGAAAGATGTGGATAATGATATTGTTAAATTGAAGCTATTTCCGTTTTCGCTTAGAGATCATGCTAAAACTTGGTTTTCGTCTTTGCCTAAAAATAGTATTGTAACACCCCGCATGTAACTTGCCATATTTGTAACTCCGACTCTTGCCATTTTCGGCTATGTGATATGTTTTTCCCTCCGTTGTCGGGTTTTGTCTTTCGTTTTGTATTTTTTCATGTCATGCAATTTCATATCATGTCATCTTGTGCATTGCATTCGCATACGTGTTCGTCTCATGCATCCGAGCATTTTCCCCGTTGTCCGTTTTGCAATCCGGCGCTCCTATCTCCTCCGGTGCACCCCTCTTGTTTTCTTTCGTGTGCGTGTGTCAAACTTTTTCGGAATGGACCGAGGCTTGTCAAGTGGTCTCAATATACCACCCGGAGACTACCGGTCAAGTTTCGTTCCATTCGGAGGTCATTTGGTACTCCAACAGTTAACCGGGCATCCGCAAAGTCCATTTGAGTGTCCAGCAAAAACCCCCTCAAAAACCAGCCCAAAACCCACCAAACTCTCTTCCCTGCTCTAGGTCGTTCGATCACGATCGTGTGGGCAAAAATCGCACCTCATTTGGAGCCTCCTAGCTCCCTCTACCTATTTATTTGTGGACATCCCGAAAACGAAATCGCAGTCTCCCGTAACCCTAAATTCCCCTCTCCGCGGGCGGACGCGTCCAGCGCCCGCCGGACAAACGCGCTGCCGCGCCCGGCGAACCAGCGCCCGCCACCTGTCCTCCGCCGCCGCGGGCCCGAGGCCGGCCCGCCCCTCGCCGCGCCGGGCCCGAGCGCCTCGTCCCGCCGGCCCGCGCCGCCGCCCTCGCCTTCGGCCGCCGCCGCCGCGGAGCTCGCCGGCCGGCCCCGCCATCTTGCCGCCGCCGGCCTGCTGCGCCCCGCCGCCGCGGTCGCGCCGCCCCGCCGCCGGCCTCCTCTCCTCCGGCCTCGCCTCCTCCTGCCCCGCGCCTCTTCGACCGTCGGCCCGCCGGCCCCTGCCTCGCCGTCGCCGTCGGCAGCTCGAGGAGCTCGGGCTCGATCCCATCTGGGTCAACGGAGGTTGACTCCCGAAACCCTAGCTTTTTTTCTATTAGTGTTGGTTTTATCTCAGCATGTGCCTCTGTTCCCGATGCCGTAACTTTGTGCATGTAGCTCCGATTTGCGCGTGTAATATATCAAAATGTTCGCCTCGTGATGCTCTTCATTTTGTTAAATTGCACCATGTTCATTAGAGGTCATATTGATTCCCAAATCTTCGTTGGAAGATGGCTAGTTGCTGTTATTCTCGGGTTCTTAACAGAACTTGGAGATTTGTCATTTTTGTATCATTTATTCTGTGCATCTTTTGAGCATGAGCTCTACATGTGTTTTAAAGTATGCCATGCCATCTTTCCAGTGGTATAGTCCTTGTATTTTTTTGATCTCTGTGGTGACTAGCACAAGCATGCAAAGTAGGTCCCGTAATATTTCTGATTTCAGGGACTTAGTGATTTCTCTCAAGTCCTTGTCTGCTGTAATTTTGTTGCCAAGTAAACTTGATGCTACAGAGAGATCCATGCATATTTTGGAGATGTTCAGTAAGGATGTTTTGTAGCTATAGTTGTAATTGATCCATTCCTGCAATTGTTTACAATTATGGAGTGCCATAGCATGACTCAATCTTGCTCTACTTTTGCTATAAAATATTTCGGGCAGATTCTTAACATGAGATGCATTTTTGCCAAGCTTATTTTAGTTGATCCATACATGCTATGCTATTGTTCTTGCCATGGATAGCTTCATAAACATGCCTTCTTGCTGTAGGTATGCTTGGTTTGTCATGCATTGCTCTGTAGTGAGTGCATCAAGCTCACAAATAGGCCTACATATTAATATTTCTGCCATGCTCTGTTTTCTGCTAAGTCTGAAACCTGATAACGAAACTTGCTATGTTTACATGCTTGCCATCATATCTTCTGGTCCTTTTTGGCTTCTGGTCAGTAAGGGACTTTTGACATGTGCATTTAGTAGAACACTACCATGCCTTGTTTTGCTATGTTAAGTTCCTGTAGCATGTTGATTTTGTGCTCTGAACATTGCTACCTGATGATGATTTCTGCCATGTCCAGTTTTTCACCAAGTCTGTGAACCTGTAATCTTTTGCACTTTTGCCATGCTTGTTTGAGCTTGATATGTTGTGAACTAGCCATAGCTCAGTGTTCATCTTTTGTCACGCATCTCCTCTAGATTACCGCCATGTGCTTTGTTGCTATGTTGGGGCGCTGTAGCTTTGTTACTTGTTGCATTTTAAGTGCTATCTTGCTGTTAATCGCAGATTCGTGTCATTCTTGTTTTGCTTGCCATTTGCAAACCGTGCATCCGATTCCGGTGATCTTTATATCGATTTCGACCGAAATCATCTCACCTTTCCAGTGGCATGCTTGGTTTGCCAAGTTACTGCCATGTTCATCTTTTTCCCTCCGGAGCACGCATATGCATCGCATATCATATCTTGCATATCATACATGTTTTGCATCATGTTGCTTGCGCATTTCTCGTTGTTGATTGTGGTTCCGTTTGTTTGTGTTCTTGTCTTGGGTAGAGCCGGGAGACGAGTTCGTGAACGAGGAACCGGTCGAGTACGCTTACGAGGATCAAGCTTTCGACAACTCTGAGAATCTTGCAGGCAAGATGACCACCCCTCGAAATCACTTCTATCTTTGCTATGCTAGTTGTTCGCTCTATTGCCATGCTCCGCTACCTATCACTTGCTATATCATGTCTCCCATTTTAGCCATGTCAGCCCTAACCATCTCTTCCTAGCAAACCGTTGTTTGGCTAAGTTACCGCTTTTGCTCAGCCCTTCTTATAGCGTTGCTAGTTGCAGGTGAAGTTGAAGTTTGTTCCATGTCGGAACATGGATATGTTGGGATATCACAATATCTCTTATTTAATTAATGCATCTATATATTTTGGTAAAGGGTGGAAGGCTCGGCCTTATGCCTGGTGTTTTGTTCCACTCTTGCCGCCCTAGTTACTGTTATACCGGGATTATGTTCCTTGAGTTTGCGTTCCTTACGCGGTCGGGTGATTTATGGGACCCCCTTGACAGTTCGCCTTGAATAAAACTCCTCCAGCAAGGCCCAACCTTGGTTTTACCATTTGCTACCTAAGCCTTTTCCCCCGGGTTTTCGCGAGCCCGAGGGTCATCTTATTTTAAACCCCCGGACCAGTGCTCCTTCGAGTGCTGGCCCAAACCGAGCGATGTCCGGCGCCCCCTGGGCAACCAGGGTCTATGCCAACCCGACGTCTGGCTCATCCGTTGTGCCCTGAGAACGAGATATGTGCAGCTCCTATCGGGATTTGTCGGCACATTCGGGGGCTTTGCTGGTCTTGTTTTACCATTGTCGAGATGTCTTGTAAACCGGGATTCCGAGACTGATCGGGTCTTTCCGGGAGAAGGTTTATCCTTCGTTGACCGTGAGAGCTTATGATGGGCTAAGTTGGGACACCCCTGCAGGGTATTATCTTTCGAAAGCCATGCCCGCGGTTATGAGGCAGATGGGAATTTGTTAATGTCCGGTTGTAGATAACTTGTCACTTGACCCAAGTAAAATACATCTACTGCGTGTGTAGCCGTGATGGTCTCTTCTCGGCGGAGTCCGGGAAGTGAACACGGTCTGAGTTATGTATGACGTAAGTAGGTGTTCAGGATCACTTCTTGGTCATTGCTAGATGACGTCCGTTCCGTTGCTTCTCTTCTCGCTCTCATTTGTGCAAGTTAGCCACCATATATGCTTTTGCCGCTGCAGCTCCACCTCTTTGCACCATCTTGTCCTACTAGCTTAAATAGTCTTGATCTCGCGGGTGTGAGATTGCTGAGTCCCCGTGACTCACAGATTCTACCAAAACAGTTGCAGGTGCCGACGATGCCAGTGCAGATGATGGCGTCGATCTCAAGTGGGAGTTCAACGAGGAACGTGGTCGTTACTATGTGTCTTTTCCTGATGATCAGTAGTGGAGCCCAGTTGGGACGATCGGGGATCTAGCATTTGGGGTTGTCTTATTTTCTTCTGGATTTTGACCGTAGTCGGTCTATATGATTGTACTTTGAATGATGTATGATGATATTTATGTATTGTGTGAAGTGGCGATTGTAAGCCAACTCTTTATCCCATTCTTGTTCATTACATGGGATTGTGTGAAGATGACCCTTCTTGTGACAAAACCACTATGCGGTTATGCCTCTAAGTCGTGCCTCGACACGTGGGAGATATAGCCGCATCGTGGGCGTTACAAGTATTGATTCATGGAATAAGTGCAAAGATGCTTTTATCTCTAAGTATTTTCCTCCCGCTAAGATCATCTCTCTTAGAAACGATATTATGAATTTTAATCAACTTGATCATGAGCATGTTGCACAATCTTGGGAGTGGATGAAATTAATGATACGTAATTGCCCTACTCATGGTTTGAATTTATGGATGATCATACAATTTTTTTATGCTGGATTGAATTTTGCTTCTAGAAATCTTTTAGATTCGGCCGCGGGAGGCACTTTTATGGAAATCACTTTAGGAGAAGCTACTAAACTCCTAGACAATATTATGGTTAATTATTCTCAATGGCACACCGAAAGATCTACTAGTAAAAAGGTTCATGCAATAGAAGAGATTAATGTTTTAAGTGGAAAGATGGATGAACTTATGAATTTTTTTGCTAATAAGAGTGTTTCTTCTGATCCTAATGATATGCCTTTGTCTACTTTGATTGAGAATAATAATGAATCTATGGATGTGGACTTTGTTGGTAGGAACAATTTTGGTAACAACGCGTATAGAGGAAACTTTAATCCTAGGCCGCTTCCTAGTAATTCCTCTAATAATTATGGTAATTCCTACAACAAATCTTATGGAAATTTTAATAAGATGCCCTCTGATTTTGAGACTAGTGTTAAAGATATTATGATTTCGCAAAATAATTTCAATGCCTTGCTTGAAGAAAAATTGCCTAAGATTGATGAGTTGGCTAGGAACATGGATAGAATTTCTCTTGATGTTGATTCTTTGAAACATAGATCTATTCCACCTAAGCATGATATCAATGAGTCTATCAAATCCATGAGAATTTCCATTGAGGAGTGTAAAGAAAGAACCGCTAGGATGCGTGCTAAAAAAGATTGCTTTATGAAAACGTGTTCTTCTAGTTTTCATGATAATAAGGATGAAGATCTAAAAGTGATTGATATGTCTCCTATTAAATCTTTGTTTTGCAATATGAATCTTGATAATGATGGGACTGGAGATGAGTCAACTTTAGTTAAAAGGCGTCCCAATGATTCGAAGTTTTTAGATCTTGATGCAAAAATTGGTAAAAGCAGGATTGAAGAGGTCAAAACTTTACATAGCAATGAACTCACTATTTTGGATTTCAAGGAATTTAATTATGATAATTGTTCTTTGATATATTGTATTTCCTTGTTGCCATCCGTGTTAAATTCTCCTCATGCTGATGATCAAAATAAAGCTTTTACTAAACATATCATTGATGCTTTAATGCAATCTTATGAAGAAAAGCTTGAATTAGAAGTCTCTATCCCTAGAAAACTTTATGATGAGTGGGAGCCTACTATTAAATTAAGATTAAAGATCACGAATGCTATGCTTTGTGTGATTTGGGTGCTACTGTTTCCACGATTCCAAAAACATTGTGTGTTGTGTTAGGTTTCCATGAATTTGATGATTGTTCTTTAAACTTGCATCTTGCGGATTCCACCATTAAGAAACCTATGGGAAGGATTAATGATGTTCTTATTGTTGCAAATAAGAATTATGTGCCCGTATATTTTATTGTTCTTGATATAGATTGCAATCCTACATGTCCTATTATTCTTGGTAGACCTTTCCTTAGAACGATTGGTGCAATTATTGATATGAAAGAAGGAAATATTATATTCCAATTTCCGTTAAGGAAAGGCATGTAACACTTTCCTAGGAAGAAAATTAAATTAACTTGTGAATCTATTATGAGAGCCACTTATGGATTGCATACCAAAGATGATAATACCTAGATCTATTCTTGTTTTTATGCCTAGCTAGGGGCGTTAAACGATAGCGCTTGTTGGGAGGCAACCCAATTTTATTTATTTTTGTTCCTTGCTTTTTGTTTCTGATTAGTAATAAATAATTCATCTAGCTTCTGTTTATATGTGGTTTTATGTTTTAATTAGTGTTTGTGCCAAGTAGAACCTTTGGGAAGACTTGGGTGAAGTCTTTATGATCTTGCTGTGAAAAACAGAAACTTTAGCGCTCACGAGATTAGCTGCCATTTTTAACTGGAGAGTGATTTTAGGTTGATTCTTTTTGAAGATGATTAATAGACAAATTCCTCACGTCTTCCAATTTATTTCAGAATTTTTGGAGTTACAAAAGTATACGTTTGATACAGATTACTACAGACTATTCTGTTTTTGACAGATTCTGTTTATCATGTGTTGTTTGCTTATTTTGATGAATCTATGGCTAGTATCGGGGGGTATGAACCATAGAGATGTTGGAATACAGTAGGTTTAATACCAATATAAATAAAGAATGAGTTCATTACAGTACCTTATTGTGGTGATTTGTTTTCTTATACTAACGGAGCTCGTGAGATTTTCTGTTGAGTTTTGTGTTGTGAAGTTTTCATGTTTTTGGGTAAAGATTTGATGGATTATGGAATAAGGAGTGGCAAGAGCCTAAGCTTGGGGATGCCCAAGGCACCCCAAGGTAAAATTCAAGGAAAACCAAAATCCTAAGCTTGGGGATGCCCCGGAAGGCATCCCCTCTTTCGTCTTCGTCCATCGGTAACTTTACTTGAGGCTATATTTTTATTCACCACATGATATGTGTTTTGCTTGGAGCGACTTGTATGATTTGAGTCTTTGCTTTTTAGTTTACCACACTCATCCTTGCTGTACACACCTTTTGGAGAGACACACATGAATCGGAATTTATTAGAATACTCTTTGTGCTTCACTTATATCTTTTGAGCTAAATAATTTTGCTCTAGTGCTTCGCTTATATCTTTTAGAGCACGGTCGTGTTTTATTTTATAGAAATTATTGATCTCTCATGCTTCACTTATATTATTTTGAGAGTCTTATAGAACAACATGGTAATTTTCTTTGGCTACAAAATTAGTCCTAATATGTTTAGCATCCAAGATGGGTATAATAAAAACTATCATATAAAGTGCATCGAATACTATGAGAAGTTTCATTCTTTATGATTGTTTTGAGATATGAAGATGGTGATATTAGAGTCATGCTAGTTGAGTAGTTGTGAATTTGAGAAATACTTGTTGTAAAGTTTGTGATTCCCGTAGCATGCACGTATGGTGATGTTGGGGAACGTAGTAATTTCAAAAATATTCCTACGCACACGCAAGATCATGGTGATGCATAGCAACGAGAGGGGAGAGTGTTGTCCACGTACCCTCGTAGACCATAAGCAGAAGCATTATGATAACGCGGTTGATGTAGTCGTACGTCTTCATGATTGACCAATCCTAGTACCGAAACCACGGCACCTCCATGATCTGCACACGTTTGGCTTGGTGACGTCCCACGAACTCACGATCCAGCAGAGTGTCGAGGGAGAGCTTCGTCAGCACGACGGCGTGATGACGGTGATGATGAAGCTATCGGCGCAGGGCTTCGCCTAAGCACTGCAACGATATGACCGAGGTGGATTATGGTGGAGGGGGGCACCGCACACGGCTAAGAGATCAATGATCAACTTGTGTCTTTATGGGGTGCCCCCTGGCCACGTATATAGAGGATGGAGGGAGGAGGAGGCCTACCCTCATAGGGTGCGCCCAAGGTGTGGAGTCCTACTAGGACTTCCTAGTCCTAGTAGGATTCCACCTCCCACATGGAATAGGAAAAAGGGAAGGGACAAGGAGAAGGAAGGAAGGGGGCGCCCCCTTTCCCTAGTCCAATTCAGACCAGTCCATGGGGAAGGCGCGTGGCCACCCTTGAGGCCTTTCTCTCCTTTCCCGTATGGCCCATTAAGGCCCAATACGAATTCCCGTAACTCTCCGGTACTCCGAAAAATACCCGGATCACTCGGAACCTTTCCGATGTCTGAATATAGCCTTCCAATATATCGATCTTTACGTCTCAACCATTTCGAGACTCCTCGTCATGTTCCCGATCTCATCCTGGACTCCGAAACTTCGGTCATCAAATCACATAACTCATAATACAAATCGTCACAGAACGTTAAGCGTGCGGACCCTACGGGTTCGAGAACTATGTAAACATGACCGAGACTCATCTCCGGTCAATAACCAATAGCGGAACCTGGATGCTGATATTGGTTCCTACATATTTTACGAAGATCTTTATCAGTCAAACCGCATAACAACATACGTTGTTCCCTTTGTTATCGGTATGTTACTTGCCCGAGATTCGATCGTCGGTATCGCAATACCTAGTTCAATCTCGTTAACGGCAAGTCTCTTTACTCGTTCCGCAGTGCACCATCCCGCAACTAACTCATTAGTCACATTGCTTGCAAGGCTTATAGTGATGTGCATTACCGAGAGGGCCCAGAGATACCTCTCCGACAATCGGAGTGACAAATCCTAATCTCGATCTATGCCAACTCAACAAGTACCATCGGAGACACCTGTAGAGCACCTTTATAATCACCCAGTTACGTTGTGACGTTTGGTAGCACACAAAGTGTTCCTCCGGTGTCCGGGAGTTGCATAATCTCATAGTCATAGGAACATGTATAAGTCATGAAGAAAGCAATAGCAATATACTAAACGATCAAGTGCTAAGCTAACAGAATGGGTCAAGTCAATCACATCATTCTCTAATGATGTGATCTCGTTAATCAAATGACAACTCATGTCTATGGCTAGGAAACTTAACCATTTTTGATTCAACGTGCTAGTCAAGTAGAGGCATACTAGTGACACTCTGTTTGTCTATGTATCCACACATGTACTAAGTTTCTGGTTAATACAATTCTAGCATGAATAATAAACATTTATCAGGAAATAAGGAAATAAATAATAACTTTATTATTTCCTCTAGGGCATATTTCCTTCAGTCTCCCACTTGCACTAGAGTCATTAATCTAGTTCACATTGCCATGTGATTTAACACCAATAGTTCACATCACCATGACCAACACTCAAGTCAGTAATCTTAGTTCACATCGCCATGTGATTAACACCCAAAGAGTACTAAGGTGTGATCATGTTTTGCTTGTGAGAGAAGTTTAGTCAACGGGTCTGCCATATTCAGATCCGCATGTATTTTGCAAATTTCTATGTCAACAATGCTCTGCACGGAGCTACTCTAGCTAATTGCTCCCACTTTCAATATGTATCCAGATTGAGACTTAGAGTCATCTGGATCAGTGTCAAAACTTGCATCGACCTAACCCTTTACGACCACTAAGGATAATTTTGACCGCTGTCCAGTGATCTACTCCTAGATCACTATTGTACTCCCTTGCCAAACTCAGTGCAGGGTATACAATAGATCTGATACACAGCATGGCATACTTTATAGAACCTATGGCTGAGGCATAGGGAATGACTTTCATTCTCTTTCTATCTTCTGCCGTGGTCGGGCTTTGAGTCTTACTCAATTTCACACCTTGTAACACAGGCAGGAACTCTTTCTTTGACTATTCCATTTTGAACTACTTCAAAATCTTGTCAAGGTATGTACTCATTGAAAAAAACTTATCAAGCGTCTTGATCTATCTCTATAGATCTTGATGCTCAATATGTAAGAAGCTTCACCGAGGTCTTTCTTTGAAAAACTCCTTTCAAAAACTCCTTTATGCTTTCTAGAAAATTCTACATTATTTCTGATCAACAATATGTCATTCACACATACTTATCAGAAATGTTGTAGTGCTCCCACTCACTTTCTTGTAAATACAGGCTTCACCACAAGTCTGTATAAAACTATATGCTTTGATCAACTCATCAAAGCATATATTCCAACTCCGAGATGCTTGCACCAGTCCATAGATGGATCGCTGGAGCTTGCACATTTTGTTAGCACCTTTAGGATCGACAAAACCTTCTGGTTGCATCATATACAACTCTTCTTTAAGAAATCCATTAAGGAATGTAGTTTTGACATCCATTTGCCAGATTTCATAAAATGCGGCAATTTGCTAACATGATTCGGACAGACTTAAGCATCGCTACGAGTGAGAAAATCTCATCGTAGTCAACACCTTGAACTTCGTCAAAAAACCTTTTTGGACAAGTCTAGCTTTGAAGATAGTAACACTACTATCAGCGTCTGTCTTCCTCTTGAAGATCCATTTATTTTCTATGGTTTGCCGATCATCGGGCAAGTCAACCAAAGTCCACACTTTGTTCTCATACATGGATCCCATCTCAGATTTCATGGCCTCAAGCCATTTCGTGGAATCTGGGCTAATCATCGCTTCCTCATAGTTCGTAGGTTCGTCATGGTCTAGTAACATGACCTCCAGAACAGGATTACCGTACCACTCTGGTGCGGATCTCACTCTGGTTGACCTACGAGGTTTGGTAGTAACTTGATCTGAAGTTACATGATCATCATCATTAGCTTCCTCACTAATTGGTGTAGGAGTCACAGGAACAGATTTCTGTGATGAACTACTTTCCAATAGGGGAGCAGGTACAGTTACCTCATCAAGTTCTACTTTCCTCCCACTCACTTCTTTTGAGAGAAACTCCTTCTCTAGAAAGGATCCATTCTTAGCAACGAATGTCTTGCCTTCGGATCTGTGATAGAAGGTGTACCCAACTGTCTCCTTTGGGTATCCTATGAAGACACATTTCTCCGATTTGGGTTTGAGCATATCAGGATGAAACTTTTTCACATAAGCATCGCAACCCCAAACTTTAAGAAACGACAACTTTGGTTTCTTGCCAAACCACAGTTCATATGGTGTCGTCTCAACGGATTTAGATGGTGCCCTATTTAACGTGAATGCAGCTGTCTCTAATGCATAACCCCAAAACGATAGTGGTAAATCGGTAAGAGACATCATAGATTGCACCATATCTAATAAAGTACGGTTACAATGTTCGGACACACCATTATGCTGTGGTGTTCCAGGTGGCATGAGTTGCGAAACTATTCCGCATTGTTTCAAATGAAGACCAAACTCGTAACTCAAATATTCTCCTCCACGATCAGATCGTATAAACTTTATTTTCTTGTTACGATGATTTTCCACTTCACTCTGAAATTATTTGAACTTTTCAAATGTTTCAGATTTATGTTTCATCAATTAGATATACTCATATCTGCTCAAATCATCTGTGAAGGTCAGAAAATAACGATACCTGCCGCAAGCCTCAACACTTATCGGACAGCATACATCAGTATGTATTATTTCCAACAAGTCTGTTGCTCGCTCCATTGTTCCGGAGAACGGAGTCTTGGTCATCTTGCCCATGAGGCATGGTTCGCAAGCATCAACTGATTCATAATCAAGTGATTCCAAAAGCCCATCAGCATGGATTTTCTTCATGCGCTTTACACCAATATGACCTAAACGACAGTGCCACAAATAAGTTGCACTATCATTATTAACTTTGCATCTTTTGACTTCAATATTATGAATATATGTATCACTACGATCGAGATTCAATAAACCATTCACCTTGGGTGTATGACCATTGAAGGTTTTATTCATGTAAATAGAACAACAATTATTCTCTGACTTTAAATGAATAATCGTATTGCAATAAACATGATCAAATCATATTCATGCTTAACACAAACACCAAATAACATTTATTTAGGTTCAACACTAATCCCGAAAGTATAGGGAGTGTGCGATGATGATCATATCAATCTTGGAACCACTTCCAACAACCATCGTCACTTCACCCTTAACTAGTCTCTGTTCATTCTGCAACTCCCGTTTCGAGTTACTAATCTTAGCAACTGAACTAGTATCAAATACTGAGGGTTTGCTATAAACACTAGTAAAGTACACATCAATAACATGTATATCAAATATACCTTTGTTAACTTTGCCATCCTTCTTATCCGCCAAATACTTGGGGCAGTTCTGCTTCCAGTGACCAGTCCCTTTGCAGTAGAAGCACTTAGTCTCAGGCTTAGGTCCAGACTTGGGCTTCTTCACTTGAGCAGCAACTTGCTTGCCGTTCTTCTTGAAGTTCCCCTTCTTCCCTTTGCCCTTTTCTTGAAACTAGTGGTCTTGTCAACCATCAACACTTGATGCTTTTCTTGATTTCTACCTTCGTCGATTTCAGCATCACGAAGAGCTTGGGAATCGTTTCCGTTATCCCTTGCATATTATAGTTCATCACGAAGTTCTAGTAACTTGGTGATAGTGACTACAGAACTCTGTCAATCACTATCTTATCTGGAAGATTAACTCCCACTGGATTCAAGTGATTGTAGTACTCAGACATTCTGAGCACATGCTCACTAGCAGAGCTATTCTCCTCCATCTTGTAGGCAAAGTGCTTGTCAAAGGTCTCATACCTTTCGACATGGGCATGAGTCTGAAATACTAATTTCATCTCTTGGAACATCTCATATGCTCCGTGGCGTTCAAAACGTCTTTGAAGCCCCGATTCTAAGTCGTAAAGCATGGTGCACTAAACTATCAAGTAGTCATCATATCGAGCTTGCCAAACGTTCATAACGTCTGCATCAGCTCCTGCAATCGGTCTGTCACCTAGCGGTGCATCAAGGACATAATTCTTCTGTGCAGCAATGAGGATAATCCTCAGATCACGGATCCAATCCGCATCATTGCTACTAACATCTTTCAACTTAGTTTTCTCTAGGAACATATCAAAAATAAAACAGGGGAGCTAAACGCGAGCTATTGATCTACAACATAGATATTCTAATACTACCAGGACTAAGTTCATGATAAATTAAAGTTCAATTAATCATATTACTTAAGAACTCCCACTTAGATAGACATCCCTCTAGTCATCTAAATGATCACGTGATCCAAATCAACTAAACCATGTCCGATCATCACGTGAGATGGAGTAGTTTTCAATGGTGAACATCACTATGTTGATCATATCTACTATATGATTCACGCTCGACCTTTCGGCCTCCAGTGTTCCGAGGCCATATCTGCATATGCTAGTCTCGTCAAGTTTAACCCGAGTATTCCGCGTGTGCAAAACTGGCTTGCACCCGTTGTATGTGAACGTAGAGCTTATCACACCCGATCATCACGTGGTGTCTCGACACGATGAACTTTCGCAACGGTGCATACTCAGGGAAAACACTTATACCTTGAAATTAGTGAGAGATCATCTTATAATGCTACCATCGAACTAAGAAAAATAAGATGCATAAAGGATAAACATCACATGCAATCAATATAAGTGATATGATATGGCCATCAGCATCTTGTGCCTTTGATCTCCATCTCCAAAGCACCGTCATGATCACCATCGTCGCCGGCACAACACCTTGATCTCCATCGTAGCATCGTTGTCATCTCGCCAACTATTGCTTCTACGACTATCGCTACCGCTTAGTGATAAAGTAAAGCAATTACATGGCGATTGCATTTCATACAATAAAGCGACAACCATATGGCTCCTGCCAGTTGCCGATAACTCCGTTACAAAACATGATCATCTCATACAGTAAAATTTAGAATCATGTCTTGACCATATCACATCACAACATGCCCTACAAAAACAAGTTAGACGTCCTCTACTTTGTTGTTGCAAGTTTTACGTGGCTGCTACGGGCTGAGCAAGAACCGCTCTTACCTACGCATCAAAACCACAACGATTTTTTGTCAAGTATGTGCTGTTTTAACCTTCAACAAGGACCGGGCGTAGCCACACTCGATTCAACTAAAGTTGGAGAAACTGACACCCGCCAGCCACTTGTGTGCGAAGCACGTCGGTAGAACCAGTCTCGCGTAACCGTACGCGTAATGTCGGTCCGAGCCGCTTCATCCAACAATACCGCCGAATCAAAGTATGACATGCTGGTAAGCAGTATGACTATTATCGCCCACAACTCACTTGTGTTCTACTCGTGCATATAACATCTACGCATAAACCTGGCTCGGATGCCACTGTCGGGGAACGTAGTAATTTCAAAAATATTCCTACGCACATGCAAGATCATGGTGATGCATAGCAACGAGAGGGGAGAGTGTTGTCCACGTACCCTCGTAGACTGTAAGCGGAAGCGTTATGATAACGCGGTTGATGTAGTCGTACATCTTCACGATCGACCGATCCTAGTACCGAAAGCACGGCACCTCTGCGATCTGCACACGTTCGGCTCGGTGACGTCCCACGAACTCACGATCCAGTGGAGTGTCGAGGGAGAGCTTCGTCAGCACGACAGCGTGATGACGGTGATGATGAAGCTACCGGCATAGGGCTTCACCTAAGCACTGCAACGATATGACCGAGGTGGATTATGGTGGAGGGGGGCACCGCACACGGCTAAGAGATCAATGATCAACTTGTGTCTTTATGGGGTGCCCCCTGGCCACGTATATAAAGGATGGAGGGAGGAGGAGGCCGGCCCTTATAGGGCGCGCCCAAAGTGTGGAGTCCTACTTGGACTCCCAAGTCCTAGTAGGATTCCACCTCCCACATGGAATAGGAAAAAGGGAAGGGAGAAGGAGAAGGAAGGAAGGGGGCACTCCCTTTCCCTCGTCATGTTCCCGATCTCATCCGGGACTCCGAACAAACTTCGGTCATCAAATCACATAACTCATAATACAAATCGTCACAGAATGTTAAGCGTGTGGACCCTACGGGTTCGAGAACTATGTAGACATGACCGAGGCTCAGCTCCGGTCAATAACCAATAGCGGAACCTGGATGCACATATTGGTTCCTACATATTCTACGAAGATCTTTATCGGTCAAACTGCATAACAACATACGTTGTTCCCTATGTCATCGGTATGTTACTTGCCCGAGATTCGATCGTCGGTATCTCAATACCTAGTTCAATCTCGTTACCGGCAAGTCTCTTTACTTGTTCCGTAATGCATCATCCCGCAACTAACTCATTAGTCACATTGCTTGCAAGGCTTATAGTGATGTGCATTACCGAGAGGGCCCAGAGATACCTCTCCGACAATTAGAGTGACAAATCCTAATATTGATCTATGCCAACTCAACAAGTTCCATCAGAGACACCTGTAGAGCACCTTTATAATCACCCAGTTACGTTGTGACGTTTGGTAGCACAGAAAGTGTTCCTCCGGTGTCCGGGAGTTGCATAATCTCATAGTCATAGGAACATGTATAAGTCATGAAGAAAGCAATAGCAATATACTAAACGATCAAGTGCTAAGCTAACAGAATGGGTCAAGTCAATCACATCATTCTCTAATGATGTGATCCCGTTAATCAATGACAACTCATGTCTATGGCTAGGAAACTTAACCATCTTTGATTCAACGAGCTACTCAAGTAGAGGCATACTAGTGACACTCTGTTTGTCTATGTATCCACACATGTACTAAGTTTCCGGTTAATACAATTCTAGCATGAATAATAAACATTTATCGGGAAATAAGGAAATAAATAATAACTTTATTATTGCCTCTAGGGCATATTTCCTTCAGGTGAACCGTTATGTGATGAAGTCGGAGCATGATTTATTTATTGATTGTCTTCCTTATGAGTGGCAGTCGGGGACGAGCGATGGTCTTTTCCTACCAATCTATCCCCCTAGGAGCATGCGTGTAGTACTTCATTTTGATAACTAATAGATTTTTGCAATAAGTATGTGAGTTCTTTATGACTAATGTTGAGTCCACGGATTATACGCACTCTCACCCTTCCACCATTGCTAGCCTCTCTAATACCGTGCACCTTTCGCCGGTATCATACACCCACCATATACCTTCCTCATAACAGCCACCATACCTACCTATTATGGCATTTCCATAGCCATTCCGAGATATATTGCCATGCAACTTACCACCGTTCCGTTTGTTATGACACATTTCATCATTGTCATATTGCTTTGCATGATCATGTAGTTGACATCGTATTTGTGGCAAAGCCACCTTTATAATTCTTTCATACATGTCACTCTTGATTCATTGCATATCCCGGTACACCACCGGAGGCATTCACATAGAGTCATATTTTGTTCTAATTGAGTTGTAATTTTTGAGTTGTAAGTAAATAAAAGTGTGATGATCATCATTATTAGAGAATTGTCCCAAGTGAGGAAAGGATGATGGAGACTATGATTCCCCCACAAGTCGGGATGAGACTCCGGTCGAAAAGAAAAAAAAGAGGCCATAAAAAAGAGAAAAGGGCCCAAATAAAAAAATGAGAGAAAAAGAGAGAAGGGACAATGTTACTATCCTTTTACCACACTTGTGCTTCAAAGTAGCACCATGATCTTCATGATAGAGAGTCTCCTATGTTGTCACTTTCATATACTAGTGGGAATTTTACATTATAGAACTCAGCTTGTACTTCCTCTGTCCCATAATATAAGAACGTTTTTGATACTAGTGTAGTGTCAAAAACGTTCTTATATTATGGGACGGAGGGAGTATATTCCAATGATGGGCTTCCTCAAAATGCCCTAGGTCTTCGTGAGCAAGCAAGTTGGATGCACACCCACTTAGTTTCTTTTGTTGAGCTTTCATACACTTATAGCTCTAGTGCATCCGTTGCATGGCAATCCCTACTCACTCACATTGATATCTATTGATGTGCATCTCCATATCCCGTTGATACGCCTAGTTGATGTGAGACTATCTTCTCCTTTTTGTCTTCTCCACAGCCACCATTCGATTTCACATATAGTGCTCAATCCATGGCTCACGCCCATGTATTGCGTGAAGATTGAAAAAGTTTGAGAACATCAAAAGTATGAAACAATTGCTTGGCTTGTCATCGGGGTTGTGCATGATTTAAATATTTTGTGTGATGAAGATAGAGCATAGCCAGACTATATGATTTTGTAGGGATAACTTTCTTTGGCCATGTTATTTTGAGAAGACATGATTGCTTTGTTAGTATGCTTGAAGTATTATTATTTTTATATCAATATTAAACTTTTGTCTTGAATCTTTCGGATCTCAACATTCAGGCCACAATAAAAAAAATTACATTGAGAATTATGCTAGGTAGCATTCCACATCAAAAATTCTGTTTTTATCATTTACCTACTCGAGGACGAGCAGGAATTAAGCTTGGGGATGCTTGATACGTCTCCAACGTATCTATATTTTTGATTGTTCCATGCTATTATATTATCTGTTTTGGATGTTTAATGGGCTTTATTATGCACTTTTATATTATTTTTGGGACTAACCTACTAACCAAAGGCCCAGTGCAAATTGCTGTTTTTTTGCCTATTTCAGTGTTTCACAGAAATGGAATATCAAATGGAATCCAAACAGAATGAAACCTTCAGGAGAGTTATTTTTGGAACAAACGCAATCGAGGAGAGTTGGAGTGGACGTCAAGGAAGCAACGAGGCGGCCACGAGGTAGGGAGGCGCGCCCCCCACCCTCGTGGGCCCCTCGTGGCTCCATTGACCTACTTCTTTCGCCTATATATACTCATATACCCCGAAAACATCCAAGAGCACCACGAAACCCTATTTCCACCACCGCAACCTTCTGTATCCGTGAGATCCCATCTTGGGGCCTTTTCCGGCGCTTCGTCGGAGGGGAAATCGATCACGGAAGGCTTCTACATCAACACCATAGCCTCTCCGATGATGTGTGAGTAGTTTACCACAGACCTTCGGGTCCATAGTTATTAGCTAGATGGCTTCTTCTTCTCTCTTTGGATCTCAATACAAAGTTCTCCTCGATTCTCTTGGAGATCTATCCGATGTAATTCTTTTTTGCAGTGTGTTTGTCGAGATCCGATGAATTGTGGGTTTATGATCAAGATTATCTATGAACAATATTTGGTTCTTCTCTGAATTCTTATATGTATGAGTTGATATCTTTGCAAGTCTCTTTGAATTATCAGTTTGGTTTGGGCTACTAGATTGATCTTTCTTGCAATGGGAGAAGTGCTTAGCTTTGGGTTCAATCTTGCGGTGTACTTTCCCAATGACAGCAGGGGCAGCAAGGCACGTATTGTATTGTTGCCGTCGAGGATAAAAAGATGGGGTTTATATCATATTGCTTGAGTTTATCCCTCTACATCATGTCATCTTGCCTAATGCGTTACTCTGTTCTTATGAACTTAATACTCTAGATGCATGCTGGATAGCGGTCGATGTGTGGAGTAATAGTAGTAGATGCAGAATCGTTTTGGTCTACTTGTCGTGGACGTGATGCCTATATACATGATCATGCCTAGATATTCTCATAACTATGCACTTTTCTATCAATTGTTCGACAGTAATTTGTTCACCCACCGTAAATTATGCTATCTTGAGAGAAGCCACTAGTGAAACCTATGGCCCCCGGGGTCTATCTTCCATCATATTAATCTCCCTTTAATTAGCTATTTCTGTCGCCGTTTATTTTGCAATCTTTACTTTCCAATCTATATCATAAAAATACCAAAAAATATTTATCTTATTATCTCTATCAGATCTCACTTTTGCAAGTGGCCGTGAAGGGATTGACAACCCCTTTATCGCGTTGGTTTCAAGGTTCTTATTTGTTTGTGTAGGTACGAGGGACTTGCGTGTAGTCTCCTACTGGATTGATACCTTGGTTTTTAAAAACTGAGGGAAATACTTACGCTACTTTGCTGCATCACCCTTTCCTCTTCAAGGGAAAACCAACACATGCTCAAGAGGTAGCACATTATAAGATGATCTCTCACTAAATTTCAAGGTACAAGTGTTCTCCCTGAGTATGCACCGTTGCTACAGTTCGTCGTGCCGAGACACCACGTGATGAACGGGTGTGATAAGCTCTACGTTCACATACAACGGGTGCAAGCCAGTTTTGCACATGCAGAATACTCAGGTTAAACTTGACGAGCCTAGCATATGCATGTATGGCCTCGTGTAGGATCGAAAGTATGTCTAGAGGGGGGTGATTAGACTACTTGACCAAATAAAAATCTAGCCTTTTCCCAATTTTAAGTCTTGGCAGATTTTAGCAACTTAGCACAAATCAAGTAATCAACCTACACATGCAATTCTAAGAGTATAGCAGCGGAATGTAAAACAATTGCATATGAAGGTAAAGGGGGGAGTTTGGAGGGAGCAAACGCAATGTAGACACGATTTTTTATCCGTGGTTCTGATAGGTGGTGCTATCGTACATCCACGTTGATGGAGACTTCAACCCACGAAGGGTAACGGTTGCGCGAGTCCATGGAGGGCTCCACCCATGAAGGGTCCACGAAGAAGCAACCTTGTCTATCCCACCATGGCCATCGCCCACGAAGGACTTGCCTCACTAGGGTAGATCTTCACGAAGTAGGCGATCTCCTTGCATGTACAAACTCCTTGGTTCAACTCCACAATCTTGACGGAGGCTCCCAAGTGACACCTAGCCAATCTAGGAGACACCACTCTCCAAAAGGTAATAGATGGTGTGTTGATGATGAACTCCTTGCTCTTGTGCTTCAAATGATAGTCTCCCCAACACTCAACTCTCTCCCATAGGATTGGATTTGGTAGAAAGATGATTTGAGTGGAAAGCAACTTGGGGAAGGCTAGAGATCAAGATTTATGTGGTTGGAATGGAATATCTTGACCTCAACACAAGTGTAGGTGGTTCTCTCTCAGAAAATGTATGTTGGAAGTGTAGGCATGTTCTGATGGCTCTCTCCACGAATGAAGAGTGGGTGGAGGGGTATATATAGCCTCCACACAAAATCTAACCGTTACACGCAAATCACCAAACTCGATGGGACCGAATCAGAAAACTCGGTCAGATCGATTTAGTTCAAAATGTGAACGTTAGGATTTTCGGTGGGACCGACATGTCAACTCGGTGGGACCGATGTCGTTAGGGTTAGGGCACAACGTAATCTCGGTGAGACCGATTACACAAACTCGGTGGGACCGATTTTGATAATAGGCAAACAGAGAGTTGGTCAGGCAAACTCGGTGGGACCGATTCGCTCATCTCGGTTAGACCGAAATGTTACGAAGGGGAAACAGAGAGTTTGCATTGCAATCTCGGTGGGACCGATCACTCATCTCGGTTGGACCGAAACGTTACGAAGGGAAACAGAGAGGTTGCAATCCCATCTCGGTGAGACCGAGATCCCTATCGGTGAGACCGAAGTGACTAGGGTTTGTGGCAGTGGCTATGTCAAGTGAACTCGGTGGCGCCGGATAGAAGATTTCTGTGGGGCCGAGTTTGACTTTTGGTTTGGGACATATGTGGATATGAGAAAGTAGTTGAGGGTTTTTGGAGCATATCACTAAGCATTTTGAGCAAGTAACTCATTAAGCAACACCTCACCCCCTTTTAATAGTATTGACTTTTCCTATGGATTCAATGTGATCTTGGATCACTAAAAGTAAAATGTAGAGTCTTGTGCTTTGAGCTTGAGCCAATCTTTTGTCCTTAGCATTTTGAGGGGTCCACTTTCTAATCCATGCCATGCCAATCATTGAACTTCCCTGAAATATTTATCTTGAAATAGCATTAGTTCAATGAGCTATATGTTGTTAGGAATTACCAAAACCACCCAGGGATAGTTGCACTTTCAATCTCCCCCTTTTTGGTAATTGATGACAACATATAGATCAAAGCTTCAACAAATGATCATAAGATTGAAAAACATTGTCGCTTTGAGAAGTATGTGATGAGCAAGAGCTCCCCCTAAATTTGTGCATTATTTAAAATTTGCTTTTGAATGCAAATGCACAATCGATTAGGATCATGGGTTACTATTCCATGTCACATACATCTTGGTGGAGCGCTCAAAATGATAGAAATTAAAAGCATGCACTCATCACCAAGCAAGTGAATGATCATATATGAGATATAAAAGATAGTATCATCCAAACAAGCATTAAGGTAGCAAATGATCAATCACATGATCACACAAGTATCTCACAAGGACATAAAGTATCTCACACAAGCACACAATCAAAAAGTTCAACCAAAAGCAGAAGGCAAAAAACTCTCTCGAAGCCTATGATCTATACATATTTCTCCCCCTTTGGCAACAAGTTACCAAAAAGTTCAAATATGCATAGTGTTATGCGTCTCTCAGGCTTGGTCTTCGGGATGTGGTGTAGAGAGAACTCCAAGGACGAAGGCATCTGTTGATGTAGTTGGAGCTGGTGGAGTGGCTGCTGGAGGTGGCACTGGAGCTGTAGCTGCTGGTGCTGATGCTATAACTCTAGAATCTCTCACTGGCACTGCGGCAGACCTCTATCCTCTAGGCACTCGCTCAAATGCATCAGTAGTTGCCTTGCCTCTCTTCTCTTCTGCTTCCTCCTAAAGCTGGTCAACTGTTGTTTGAATCTCAGTTACCTTCAGATCAAGATCATAAAATTTGGTTTCTATGATCCTCTCCAAGCTCTCCTGGTTTTGAGTCTAGGTGGCCAAGCTCTTCTCAATCCTCAGTGTAGTCTGGATCAGATATCCAAGTTGATCTTGCTTGCTCTTTAGGAAAACTTGAGATGCCTCTTCAACACTGGGCATCTTGGCAGCTTTCTCAGCCTTTGCTTTGGCTCTCTTCTCCTGTGCTTGAACTAATGATGGTTCCTCCTCATTCATCACAATAGTATTATCTTCAAAATCAGGATGTAATGGTAGATGCTCCTTATCCAACAGATATGTTCCTGTGCCCATCTTGGAGTTGATGAGCTCCTGAATGTGTGGAGCATACCCACAGCTTCTCTTCTGGTCAGCAGCAGTCCTCTTGATTGTTTCTACAATCAAACTCATAACCTTGAACTTCTGAGGGACATCAAAAAGCTGTAGCAGGTTGATAGAATGCCCTTTGATCATCTTGTGATCTCCAGACTTGGGTAGCAGAGTATGCCTAAGTATTGTGTTGATAGTTGACAGACCAGACAACAGATAGTGTACATATCCAAGCTTATGAGTCTCCAAAGCCTTATCTGGGATCTCCTTGTACATGTTTGCCATGGTGTTGTGGTCCTTCTTCTAGGTGGCATACACATCCAAGTCATCTTCATGTTCTTCAGGGGCATTTATCAGCTTGGCCCACTCCTCAACTGTGGATTGGTACCTTGTACCCTCAGACATCCATACCATCCTTCCATCTGGATAGAAGTGGGCAGTGGAGTAAAACTGCATGATCAGCTCATCATTCCATTTGGTGAGCTTTTGCCCAACAAATTTGTCAACTCCACATGCCTTGAAGCTGTCATAAACACCTGGATAATGATCATCTTCTTCCTTGATGTATTCCCAATCCACCCATTTCATGTCACATACAATGGGCTTCTTGTCAAGCAAAATAGTCTCATAGAAGTCTTGTTGTTCCTTTGTGTGAAACTTGTAATCAACTGCCGTCCTCCTCCTTACAGCATAAGGATCAGACTGTCTCCACAATCTTAGTCCAGCATCCTTTCTGATACGCATGTCTTCAGCTATTGGATGAGCATCTTTATGGTCAGGAATCTTGGGCTTCAACTTCCTCAAAACAAGTGAATCATCTTCCTCTTCTTCAGCATCAGGCACTGGGGCCTTGTTCTTTTCCTCGGCTGGAATACTTCTGGTGTTCCTCTTGGGTTTTGAGGGCTTCTGAGATGGAGCTTTGGGAGCAGACTTGGGCTTAGATGGAGCAGCCCCTGCCTTTATAGCATCTCCCATAAGCTTCTGAGCTTTGGGTGCTGGTGCAGCATCCTCTTCATCTCCCTCTTCTTCAGAGGGATCTCTCATCATGGAGGACTTCCCAATAACTCTGGCAATGGTCTTCTTGACCCTTTCCTTCCTCTTCTTGCCTTCACCACCTTCTTTGGGTTCAAGAGTGAACTCCATTTTCTCTTGAGTAGAGGCTCTGGCCTTAGACATAGGAATTCTCCTTGCTGGTGCCTTCTTATTCAGCCTTGGCTTACTTGTAGCAGCCGTGCCATACTCCTTTTTCAGCACCTTCTTTTTGGAGCTTACTTCCTCCTTAGTGGCAACATAATCCTCATCCTCAGATTCTGAGGTTCTCTTCTTCCTGGTTCTGGTGGCTGCCTTTGGCAAGTTGCTGGGAGTGCTCCTGCTGCCATCATCAGAAGTGCTAGAGGGATCTGAGCCCTCACTCATCTGCACCTGTTCCTCTGACCTGTTCTGACTGTCACTTTGATCAGACATCTCTGCAAACTTACTGACAGCAAACCATGTGAATAGATATAGATGAGGTAGAGTGGATGAGCATCACAAAGTGCAGAGTTTTTGCAGAACAGATGACTTAAAAACTTAGTTTTAGTTCATCACAGAAAGCATTTCGGATCTACCGATTTGTAAACTCGGTGATACCAAAGCAGCTTTTGGAACCTAAACTAGTGAACTCGGTTAGACCGAGTCACAGTTCGGTGGCACCGAGACTGCTAGGGTTTCACAGAGAATTGAACTCGGCCACGCCGATTTGCAGTTTTCGGTCAGACCGAAAGTGCAAGTGCAATGGCCTAAGCCAAATCGGTGAGACCGATTTCTACAACTCGGTCGGTTCGAGAAGATTTCTGCGGAGACCTAACCCTAAATTTTCAAATCAAACATAACCTAAAGTATGTTTTCAGTGGATAGAGTGTTTGCATACGTGGTGATGATCATGGCAGAGCAATGTGCTACGAATCAGAGGTAAAAGAATAGCACAAAGGATCGAACTCGTACCCTGGTTCGGCGAAGTTCGCTACGGTGGCAACGGAGGGGCAAAATTCCATTGACGGCGATGGAAACCAGCGGCGGGAGGTCGCTGGCAGCGAGAAGATGATCCGGAGACCCGAAGCGCCAGAGCAGGATACGCGCGGGCTGAGAGGTTTCGAAGAAATTTCCAAAATCTCACCCGTGGGTTTATATATCCCGACCCTGTCGGTGTGATGGATGACTCGGTCATACCGAAATGCACAAAGAGGTTTTGGAAGTTTAAGTCGATGACGAATCGGGGACTCCGAGTGCTCCTCACACAGAGTGGTTCGAATCTGACTAGATCAAACTTTGTGATGTAGAATGAATAGAGTTTGAGATGAGGAAAGCATAGATAGCTAGAGGGAGTTCTTAGGCATTCTTGTCCATCCATTTGGCAAAAGAGAAAAAGCCAAACAATCAAAGCAACAAATGGATGTCCTCGAATGAGTAAAATATGCATCCAACATGCTCACACAATAAAATGACAAATGAAATATGTTACAAAGCATGCACAATCACTCTAGCATCTATCAAGCAATTTGGCGATGACTAGGTCATCTATGTATGAGTATATTGACTTAGGAGTCAAATGAGAACATTTGATCATAGGTCATACTCATTGTTTAAGCACAAGTGGGGTTGCCCCTTTTACATAAAGCATCATCGTGCTCACATCATTATAGTTGCTTTAGCTCAATTGATTAGAGTAAAGCTCCCCCTAGATGTGATATCCCCCCTAAGAGGGATGAACTAACCTTGGGTTTTATCGATGATGACTTCATGTAGGTGTTGAAGATGTAGATGCTCAATGTTGATGTAGATCATTCGGAGCAATCCTTTGGAGTGAGTTGCACTTTCAATACCTACACGGGTTAGTCCCACAAGGAACAAACAAGGATATCCATAGACATAGAGTGATGTTCACATAGGATGATGTCCATGAAAGCATTAGGTTACCTTGTCCCTTGTCTTACCAACAAGAGGGTTTGTGACTCCTTGAACTAGTGCAAGATATGGAAGTTGTTTTCACTTGTCCTTGCCAAAATGATAAGAGTGAAGTATGTTGGCGGAGTCACCCTCAAGATCTCTCTAGTTCTTCTTCTTTGGGATCCACACCATCTTGATGGGAATCCTTGGAGTTGTAGTCGTACTTGATGAAGTGAAATTGATGTAGTCTTGGGAACCCACTTGACCAAGGCCTTAGGTGCTTCTTCAAATGCATCAATCTCCTCTTGAAGCTTGTCCTTGCCTTTTAGCTTGTGGTCTTGTGGTGGAAGATCATCTTGAGCTTGTGTTCCTTGGAAAGAAGTAGGATCATACTTCTCTTGTTGAGGAACAAACTTCGTCTTGGGGTATTGATCTTCTTCCCACTCAACTCCATTGGCATTGAACTTCCATTCAAAACCAACACCTTGATTCTTCCGGTGTCTTCCTTGCTTGCGTACAATTTCCTCAAATTGCTTACTTCCGGCAAGACTCTTGTAAACACCTTTCTCTATAATTCCCTTCAATAAGCTATTTTCTTGCTCAAGTGTAACTTGGCTAAGAAAATCATTAGTGGAATCAAGAGAACTACTAGAAGCAACAACATTGGATTTAGCATGATTGTTGTTACTACTAGAGGAAGAATCTTTCTTGTTCTTGTTGCTAGATTTAACTTGTGGCATGTAAGTAGACAAGAGTAAACGCTTGGCAATGTATGAAGAACTTTTCTTGCGAAGATCATCATTGATTGCTTTTAAGAACTCATGCTCTTGCTCAAGGTTGAGCTTTTCAAAGCGTAGCTTCTCATGAGTCTTTAAAAGTTCTCGATGATCTTCCAAGGTAGTTTCATGAGCTAACTTAAGAGTGTTTAGTTCTTTAGTTAGACGCCCAATCTCCTTCTTATCATCGTCATTCATTTTATCTTGATTATCATGATTAATAGCAAGTTCATCATAGTTTTCATAACTGGAGTTGTCAACAAGTAAATCATCATCTCCTAGCAAATCATCTTCATCACTATTAAAATCAACATACTCGGGGTGTGTTACCTTTGGACCTTTAGCCATGAAGCATCTTCCAATTCCTTCATTTGGTGAGTCAAATATGTCATAGGAGTTGGTTGACACAAGTGCTAGACCGGCAACACCTTCTTCTTGAGTATATTAGGAGTCGGAGTGATAACTTCTTTTGGAGTGATGGTCGGAGTCGGAGCCGGATACCCATTCACCAACATGAGCTTGATGTCTTCTTTTTGTGTAGATCTTTGATGATTTGTCCTTCCTCTCCGAATCCTTGCTTCTCCGAGAGGGTCTTCGTTCATAGCGATCATCTCTACTCCTTCTCTCTCTTGGCGGTGATTCTTCTCTTCTACTTCTTCTTTTGGGAGAATCTTCTCTTCTTTTGTAGGGAGCCGTACACTCATTGGAGTAGTGTCCGGGTCTTCCACAATTGTAGCAATTTCGTTCACGACTTGAAGATCTCTTGTCATTGAGGGACCTTGACTTGGAGCTTCCTTCCTTGCTTCTACCCTTGTAGAATTTGTTGAAGTTCTTCAATATCAGGCTCAATTCTTCATTGAAGGTTTGTTTCTCACTTGATGATGTGGGAGCTTCACATGAGGCTTTGTAAGCACCACTTGACTTGTCGTGGAGCTCTTCCTTATCCTTAAGTGACATCTCATGAGCAACAATTCTTCCAATGACTTCCGTTGGCTTGAGATCTTTGTAATTGGGCATCATTTGGATCAATGTGCACACAGTATCATATTTTCCATCCAAGGCTCTTAGGATCTTCTTGATGATGAATCTATCGGTCATCTCTTCACTTCCTAAGCCGGCAATCTCATTTGTGATGAGAGCAAGCCAAGAGTACATTTCAACGACACCTTCATCATCCTTCATTTTGAACTTATCAAGTTGACTCTGAAGCACATCCAATTTGGATTCCTTGACGGAGTTTGTACCTTCGTGCATAAAAATCAAAGTATCCCAAATTTCCTTTGCATTCTCAAGACGGCTGATTTTGTTGAATTCTTCGGGGCACAATCCGTTGAAGAGAATATCACAAGCTTGAGCATTGTATTGCAGCATCTTCAACTCTTCCGCGGTAGCTTCACGGTTCGGTTCTCTCCCATCAAAGAATTCACCTTGCAAGCCAATACACAGAATAGCCCAAATGGCGGGGTTATGTCCAAGAATATGCATTTTCATCTTATGCTTCCAACTAGAAAAATTAGTACCATCAAAGTAAGGACCTCTACGGTGTAATTTCCCTCGCTAGACGCCATACTCTCCTAGGTTGTGAAACCAAGGCTATGATCACCAAAAGCTATGGAAATCAAAGCAAATTGAGACCAAAGCTCTGATACCACTTGTAGGATCGAAAGTATGTCTAGAGGGGGGTGATTAGACTACTTGACCAAATAAAAATCTAGCCTTTTCCCAATTTTAAGTCTTGGCAGATTTTAGCAACTTAGCACAAATCAAGTAATCAACCTACACATGCAATTCTAAGAGTATAGCAGCGGAATATAAAACAATTGCAAGTGAGGGTAAAGGGAGGAGTTTGGAGGGAGCAAACGCAATGTAGACACGGATATTTTTTATCCGTGGTTCCGATAGGTGGTGCTATCGTACATCCATGTTGATGGAGACTTCAACCCACGAAGGGTAACGGTTGCGCGAGTCCACGGAGGGCTCCACCCACGAAGGGTCCACGAAGAAGCAACCTTGTCTATCCCACCATGGCCATCGCCCACGAAGGAGTTGCCTCACTAGGGTAGATCTTCACGAAGTAGGCGATCTCCTTGCCCGTACAAACTCCTTGGTTCAACTCCACAATCTTGACGGAGGCTCCCAAGTGACACTTAGCCAATCTAGGAGACACCACTCTCCAAAAGGTAATAGATGGTGTGTTGATGATGAACTCCTTGCTCTTGTGCTTCAAATGATAGTCTCCCCAACACTCAACTCTCTCCCATAGGATTGGATTTGGTAGAAAGATGATTGAGTGGAAAGCAACTTGGGGAAGTCTAGAGATCAAGATTTATGTGGTTGGAATGGAATATCTTGACCTCAACACAAGTGTAGGTGGTTCTCTCTCAGAAAATGTATGTTGGAAGTGTAGGCATGTTCTGATGGCTCTCTCCACGAATGAAGAGTGGGTGGAGGGGTATATATAGCCTCCACACAAAATCTAACCGTTACACACAAATCACCAAACTCGGTGGGACCGAGTCAGAAAACTCGGTCAGACCGATTTAGTTCAAAATGTGAACGTTAGGATTTTCGGTGGGACCGACATGTCAACTCGGTGGGACCGATGTCATTAGGGTTAGGGCATAACGTAATCTCGATGAGACCGATTACACAAACTCGGTGGGACCGATTTTGATAATAGGCAAATAGAGAGTTGGTCAGGCACCGATTCGCTCATCTCGGTTAGACCGAAACGTTACGAAGGGGAAACAAAGAGTTTGCATTGCAATCTCGGTGGGATCGATCGCTCATCTCGGTTGGACCGAAATGTTACGAAGGGAAACAGAGAGGTAGCAATCCTATCTCGGTGAGACCGAGATCTCTATCGGTGAGACCGAAGTGACTAGGGTTTGTGGTAGTGGCTATGTCAAGTGAACTCGGTGGCGACGGATAGAAGATTTCGGTGGGGCCGAGTTTGACTTTTGGTTTGGGACATATGTGGATATGAGAAAGTAGTTGAGGGTTTTTGGAGCATATCACTAAGCATTTTGAGCAAGTAACTCATTAAGCAACACCACACCCCCTTTTAATAGTATTGGCTTTTCCTATGGACTCAATGTGATCTTGGATCACTAAAAGTAAAATGTAGAGTCTTGTGCTTTGAGCTTGAGCCAATATTTTGTCCTTAGCATTTTGAGGGGTCCACTTTCTAATCCATGCCATGCCAGTCATTGAACTTCCCTGCAATATTTATCTTTTGTTAGGAATTACCAAAACCACCCAGGGATAGTTGCACTTTCACCTCGGAACACTGAGAACGAAAGGTCGAGCGTGAATCATATGGTAGATATGATCAACATAGTGATGTTCACCATTGAAAACTACTCCATCTCATGTGATGATCGGACATGGTTTAGTTGATATGGATCACATGATCACCTAGATGATTAGAGGGATGTCTATCTAAATGGGAGTTCTTAAGTAATATGATTAATTGAACTTTAATTTATCATGAACTTAGTACCTGATAGTATTTTGCATGTCTATGTTGTTGTAGATAAATGGCCCGTGCTACTGTTCCGTTGAATTTTAAAGCGTTCCTAGAGAAAGCTAAGTTGAAAGATGATGGTAGCAACTACACGGACTGGGTCCGTAACTTGACGATTATCCTCATTACTGCACAGAAGAATTACATCCTGGAAGCACAGCTGGGTGCCAAACCCTCTGCAGGAGCAACACCAAATGTTATGAACACCTGGCAGAGCAAAGCTGATGACTACTCGATAGTTCAGTGTGCCATGCTTTACGACTTAGAAGCGGGACTTCAACGATGTTTTGAACGTCATGGAGCATATGAGATGTTCCAAGAGTTGAAGTTAATATTTCAAGCAAATGCCTGGATTGAGAGATATGAAGTCTCCAATAAGTTCTACAGCTGCAAAATGGAGGAGAATAGTTCTGTCAGTGAGCATATACTCAGAATGTCTGGGTACGACAATCACTTGACTCAGCTGGGAGTTAATCTTCCGGTTGATAGTGTCATTGACAGAGTTCTTCAATCACTGCCACCAAGCTACAAGAGCTTCGTGATGAACTATAATATGCAAGGGATGGATAAGACAATTACCGAGCTCTTCGCAATGCTAAAGGCTGCAGAGGTAGAAATCAAGAAGGAGCATCAAGTGTTGATGGTCAACAAGACCACTAGTTTCAAGAAAAAGGGTAAAGGTAAGAAGGGGAACTTCAAGAAGAACGACAAGCAAGTTGCTGCTCAAGTGAAGAAGCCCAAGTCTGGACCTAAGCCTGAAACTGAGTGCTTCTACTACAAAGGGACTGGTCACTGGAAGCGGAACTGCCCCAAGTATTTGGCGGAAAAGAAGGATGGCAAAGTGAAAGGTATATTTGATATACATGCTATTGATGTGTACCTTACTAATGCTCGCAGTAGCGCCTGGGTATTTGATACTGGTTCTGTTGCTAATATTTGCAACTCGAAACAGGGGCTACGGATTAAGCGAAGATTGGCTAAGGACGAGGTGACGATGCACGTGGGAAATGGTTCCAAAGTCGATGTGATCGCCGTCGGCACGCTACCTCTACATCTACCTTCGGGATAAGTTTTAGACCTGAATAATTGTTATTTGGTGCCAGCGTTAAGCATGAACATTATATCTGGATCTTGTTTGATGCGAGACGGTTATTCATTTAAATCAGAGAATAATGGTTGTTCTATTTATATGAGTAATATCTTTTATGGTCATGCACCCTTGATGAGTGGTCTATTTTTACTAAATCTTGATAGTAGTGATACACATATTCATAGTACTGAAGCCAAAAGATATAAGTATAATAATGATAGTGCAACTTATTTGTGGCACTGCCGTTTAGCTCATATTGGTGTAAAGCGCATAAAGAAACTCCATGCTGATGGGCTTTTGGAATCACTTGATGCTTGCGAACCATGCCTCATGGGCAAGATGACTAAGACTCCGTTCTCCGGAACAATGGAGCGAGCAACAGACTTGTGGGGAATAATACATACTGATGTATGCGGTCCGATGAGTGTTGATGCTCGTGGCGGGTATCATTATTTTTTGACCTTCACAGATGATTTAAGTAGATATGGGTATATCTACTTGATGAAACATAAGTCTGAAACATTTGAAAAGTTCAAAGAATTTCAGAGTGAAGTGGAAAATCATCGTAACAAGAAAATAAAGTTTCTACGATCTGATCGTGGAGGAGAATATTTGAGTTATGAGTTTGGCCTTCATTTGAAACAATGCGGAATAGTTTCACAACTCACGCCACCCGGAACACCACATCATAATGGTGTGTCCGAACATCGTAATCGTACTTTATTAGATATGGTGCGATCTATGATGTCTATTACTGATTTACCGCTATCGTTTTGGGGTTATGCTTTAGAGACGGCTGCATTCACGTTAAATAGGGCACCATCTGAATCCGTTGGGACGACACCATATGAACTGTTGTTTGGCAAGAAACCCAAGTTGTCGTTTCTTAAAGTTTGGGGCTGCGATGCTTATGTGAAAAAGCTTCAACCTGATAAGCTCGAACCCAGATCTGAGAAATGTGCCTTCACAGGATATCCAAAGGAGACTGTTGGGTACACCTTCTATCACAGATCCGAAGGCAAGATATTCGTTGCTAAGAATGGATCCTTTCTAGAGAAGGAGTTTCTCTCGAAAGAAGTGAGTGGGAGGAAAGTAGAACTTGATGAGGTAACTGTACATGCTCCCTTATTGGAAAGTAGTTCATCATAGAAATCAGTTCCAGTGATTCCTACACCAGTAAGTGAGGAAGCTAATGATGGTGATGATGAAACTTCTGATCAAGTTACTATCGAACCTCGTAGGTCAACTAGAGTAAGATCCGCACCAGAGTGGTATGGTAATCCTATTCTGGAGGTCATGTTACTTGACCATGACGAACCTACGAACTATGAGGAAGCGATGATGAGCCTAGATTCCGCAAAATGGCTTGAGGCCATGAAATCTGAGATGGGATCCATGTATGAGAACAAAGTGTGGACTTTGGTTGACTTGCCCGATGATTGGCAAGCCATAGAGAATAAATGGATCTTCAAGAAGAAGACTGACGCTGACAGTAATATTACTGTCTACAGAGCTCGACTTGTTGCGAAAGGTTTTCGACAAGTTCAAGGAGTTGACTATGATGAGACATTCTCACCCATAGTGATGCTTAAGTCCGTCCGAATCATGTTAGCAATTGCCGCATTTTATGATTATGAAATTTGGCAAATGGATGTCAAAACTTCATTCCTTAATGGATATCTTAAAGAAGAGTTGTATATGATGCAACCAGAAGGTTTTATCGATCCAAAAGGTGCTAACAAAGTGCGCAAGCTCCAGCGATCCATTTATGGACTGGTGCAAGCCTCTCGGAGTTGGAATATACGCTTTGATAGTGTGATCAAAGCATATGGTTTTATACAGACTTTTGGAGAAGCCTGTATTTACAAGAAATTGAGTGGGAGCTCTGTAGCATTTCTGATATTATATGTGGATGACATATTATTAATCGGAAATGATACTGAATTTCTAAATGGCATAAAAGGATACTTGAATAAGAATTTTTGAATGAAAGACCTCGGTTTAGCTGCTTATATATTGGGCATCAAGATCTATAGAGATAGATCAAGACGCTTAATTGGACTTTCACAAAGCACATACCTTGATAAAGTTTTGAAGAAGTTCAAAATGGATCAAGCAAAGAAAGGGCTCTTGCCTGTGTTACAAGGTGTAAAGTTGAGTCAGACTCAATGCCCGACCACTGCAGAAGATAGAGAGAAAATGAAGGTCATTCCCTATGCTTCAGCCATAGGTTCTATCATGTATGCAATGCCATGTACCAGACCTGATGTGTTCCTTGCTATTAGTTTAGCAGGGAGGTACCAAAGTAATCCAGGAGTGGATCACTGGACAACGGTCAAGAACATCCTGAAATACCTGAAAAGGACTAAGGATATGTTTCTCGTTTATGGAGGTGACAAAGAGCTCGTCGTAAATGGTTACGTCAATGCAAGCTTTGATACTGATCCGGATGACTCTAAGTCACAAACCGGATACGTGTTTATATTGAATGGTGGAGCTGTTAGTTGGTGCAGTTCCAAGCAGAGCGTCGTGGCGGGATCTACATGTGAAGCGGAGTACATAGCTGCTTCGGAAGCAGCAAATGAAGGAGTCTGGATGAAGGAGTTCATATCCGATCTAGGTGTCATACCTAGTGCATCGGGTCCAATAAAATCTTTTGTGACAATACTGGTGCAATTGCCTTGGCAAAGGAATCTAGATTTCACAAGAGAACCAAGCACATCAAGAGACGCTTCAATTCCATCCGCGATCAAGTCAAGGAGGGAGACATAGAGATTTGCAAGATACATATGGATCTGAATGTTACAGACCCATTGACTAAGCCTCTCTCACGAGCAAAACATGATCAGCACCAAGACTCCATGGGTGTTAGAATCATTACTGTGTAATCTAGATTATTGACTCTAGTGCAAGTGGGAGACTGAAGGAAATATGCCCTAGAGGCAATAATAAAGTTGTTATTTATATTTCCTTATATCATGATAAATTTTTATTATTCATTGTATTAACCAGAAACTTAGTACATGTGTGAATACATAGACAAATAGAGTGTCACTAGTATGCCTCTACTTGACTAGCTCGTTAATCAAAGATGGTTAAGTTTCCTAGCCATAGACATGAGTTGTCATTTGATGAACGGGATCACATCATTAGAGAATGATGTGATTGACTTGACCCATCCGTTAGCTTAGCACTATGATCGTTTAGTTTATTGCTATTACTTTCTTCATGACTTATACATTGAAAGTGCGTTATATCGACTAGAGGGGGGGTGAATAGGTGATTTTTATGAATTCTTCACTGAGGAATTTGCGGGTGAGGAAATTCCTTAGCAAAGAACTACTTGCAGCGGAATAAGTACTCAAGAGTAAGCATAGCAGAACATAGGCATGGTCATCATGATGAAATGAAGACAAACACAGAGTACAGAAAGCGTAAACACAGGATAGCACAGGATGAAGACAAACAGACTGAAGAAATTGAACTGAGGAAATTGAGAAAGTCTTCTGTCAAAGTCTTCAAACACAGATATGACAAGCACACAACACATGAATGAGGAAATGAAAGAGTTGAGGAAATATAACCAGTAAGCTTGGTGAAGACAATGATTTGGTAGACCAGTTCCAACTGCTGTCTCAGTTGTACATCTGGTTGGAGCGGCTAGGTATTTAAACCTGAGGACACACAGTCCCAGACACACAGTCCTCACCGTATTCTCCTTGAGCTAAGGTCACATAGACCTCGCCCAATCACTCGTGGTAAGTCTTCAGGTGACTTCCGAACCTTCACAAACTCAGTCACTCGGCGATCCACAATTCCTCTTGGATGCTCTAGACCATGATGCCTAACCGTCTGGAAGAAGCACAGTCTTCAAAGGTAACAAGCGTCGGATCCATGCAGGATCAATCACTTCAGTGATGCTCAATCACTTTGGGTTTGTAGGTGTTTGGGTTTGGGTTTTCCTCACTCGATGATTTTCGCTCAAAGTCCTCGAAGGATGGGATGCTCTCAAATGACAAGTGTCAATTTCTCTTGGAGCAGCCAACCAGCTAGTGGTTGTAGGGGGTGGCCTAGGGAGCAGCCCGACATGATAAGACATAAATGCCCTTCAATGATATGACCGTTAGGTGGGTAGATATTTTGGGACAGCTGGCGCATAGCACAGCAACGGTCGGAAATTTGAGTATCAAATTCCTCAGGGCTATCATGTTCCTCACTGTGTAGGCAATCCGCACTGGCGAATTCCTAACTCCTCAGTCAGAACAAATTCCTAAGAGACCAGAAGAACTTCGTCTCTGTCACTGAAGAATATGACTGAACTGTATGAGATTTCCAATGGCTTCACTCGAAGGGATTGGTAGGTGTAGGATTTTGAGTTGAGCATCACATGGAAATTTTTCCTTAGTATTTCCTCGACCCCCTTTAACAGTATGGTGTTTCCTATGACTCAAGAAAGAGAAAATGAAACTACAAAAACAAAAGTCTTCACGCTTCATGTTCCTCAAATGAATACCCAGTCTTCAAGGTCACACCAATTTCTTCATTTTCAAAGTCTTCAGAAATCCAAAGTCTTTAGTCGAAGAACTTCATTTTTAGGGGTCGACTTTCTCTGTAAATATCAAACTCCTCATAGACTTATAGACCTGTGTACACTCATACACATTAGTCCCTTAACCTATAAGTCTTCAATACACCAAAATCACTAAGGGGCACTAGATGCACTTACAATCTCCCCCTTTTTGGTGATTGATGACAATATAGGTTAAGTTTTCAACGGGGATAAACATATGAAGTGTAAATATTGATATTGAGGAATTTGATTGCAAGATATAGAAGAACTCCCCCTGAAGATGTGCATAGTGAGGAATTTGCTTTTGAAGCAATGCACACTTGAAGAGTTGAATCATGGAGATCTCCCCCTATATCTTGTAATTCATACACGCATTTGACATATAATATGAAGAATTTGAAATGGATGATGAAATATGGTGACTGATGTAATTCAGCATGCGTGCAATAATATTAACGAGGGATAAGCATGCAGAAGAACACAGCAAAAGTATCAGGCCACCATAGAGTTTAAGTTTACAACTCAATCCAATAAAGTCTCAAAAGAACGAGAGTTGTAACTTAGCAAAAAAACGCCCATAAAAGATAGACCCGCTTGAAGACTAACTCAAACTTCTCCCCCTTTGTCATCGAATGACCAAAAGGTTCGAAAATGAGGACTAACGCCCCTGAAGAATATCAAGTTGATGAAGGAGCGCCAGCGTTGTTGGGGTCGTTTGTTGATGTAGGGCCTACCGCAGTGTCGTCCAAGTCTTCATGCTCGTCGGTGTCACGCGATGAAGAATAGGAGCTGGCCACCAAGGACGGAACCTTGACCTTCTTGTATTTCTTCGGTGGAGGAGTAGACCAGTCAAAGTTTTCCTTGAGACCCATTTTCTTCAGATCTTCAGCGCTATAAATGTGAGACAGAACAGCCCAGGTACGGTTGAAGGTTTCATGGAGGTAGTAATGGTTTTTCTTCACTGCATTGTGGGTAGCAGTCATGTTGTGAAGAATTGAACCAAACTGACGCTTGACCCATTTGTGATTGCGATCAACCTTCTGGTGAAGACTGAGGAGAAGCTCACGGTCAGTCATCACACGAGGAGCAATGGCTTGAGGATTAGGCTTGGAGGCATGGGCAGCAGAATCATGAGTGGCAGAGTCATCATTGGTGGAATAAGATGCAGCCTTGCGAAATTGACCATCCAATGGACAAATGCCTTCATCTATAACAGCTGGTGCCTTGCCCTTTTCGTCAGCTGAGGAATAGGTCCGCTTGAGGACTTCAATTGGGGGCAAGTAGCTGCAATGGTTCAGTGTATCAGCTTTGTAGTTGAGTGAAGACCTTATTCTGATGAATCTCATAATCCACGGAGCATAAGGCTTCAACTCAAAAGGTGACATTGCGACATTGGCCAGAGTCCTCATGAAGAAATCATGGAAGTTGACGGGAACGCCATGAATGATATTGAAAAGCAGATTCTTCATGATGCCAACGACTTCTTCTTCATTCGAGTCGTGGCCCTTGATAGGACTCAATGTCTTCGTCAGAATGCGATAGACAGTCCGAGGCACATATAACAATTCCTTCACAAGGAATTAGTTCTTGGGGCCTGACCTGGCTTCAATGGCTTCATCAGCACTTGCATATAGTGATCTGTAAGCTCAGGTTCACTGTAGACGCAACGAGCAGCTTCAAGGGGAGGACTGAGAGGCAAAGCACGAAGCAATTCAGTAGCTGGTGCCTTGTAGTGAGTATTTTCAGACATCCAGTCCAGCACCCATGAATTCACATCTTCAGAGTCTCCGGTGATGTGCAGAGTTGCATAAAATTGAAGAATGAGCTCTTCATTCCAATCACATATATCAGTGCAGAAATTTAACAGCCCAGCGTCATGAAGAACACTGAGGACTGGCACGAAGCACGGCAGAGATTCCATATCCACATGAGGAATGTGCTCATGATCGAAGACTTTGTCTTTGTTGAACAGCACCGAGGAATAAAAATTTGCCTAGCTGGCAGTCCAGAAACGCCTCTTCCTAATGCGAGCAGAGTCATAGGGGTTGTAATCAGTGAAGAATACGTGCTCGCCGAAGAAATCATTAGCCTTGAATTTTTGCTTCCTTGAGAATGGATCCTTTGGCTTGGGCAGAGGAGTGTCAGTCAGTTGCATTACAACCTCAGGAATCGCAATCTCAGGTTCTTCAGGCTGAGGAATTTCCGGTTCCTCTTCAGTGGTAGTCTGTGTCTTCAGTGATTCAGCAGCAGCAGTTTCTTCAGCACTAGTGACTGGAATTTCTTCATGGACAGATGGGGCTGCACAAGGTTCCTCAGATCCCATTTGTACTTCAGTAGCAACAGGGGACTGAGGAATTTGCTGTAAAGGTGTGAAGAGTGGAGAGTTGGGGTGCTGACTTTCCCAAAAGTCATCATTCATCACTGGTGTGGTACAGCCAATGTCCACGTCTTCATCTTCTATTTCTTCAACGTCGGCTTCTTCAGTAGTAAACTGAGGCATAGGCGAGGAAACAGCTGGAGTTGAAGGGATTTCATCCACTTCAATTTCTTCATCCATCTGCTCTGACGAATCAGCAAAAGGATTTTCTTCATCAGATCCGCTAGGGATCACATATTCTTCATCAAAAGGAACAAGGTCCTTTGATGTCATGGTTGAGATCGGAACAGCATCAATGGGGTTTGCAACTGAGCTGGTCAATTTCTTCATCTTCTTCGGAGCTGAAGAATCTGATGAAGCTGATGCTTTCCTTTTCTTCACTGTTGCACGCTCTGCAGCCTTGGTCTTCTTCACATCTGATGCAGATGGAAGAATTGGCGTTGGGGTATGCGCAAGAGGAGCAGAGGAATGTGGTTGATTTTCTTCAGGCACAACTGATGCAGTTGCCCTGACCTCTTCATTTTCTTCAGGCGCACCACTAGTGGATGCCCTGGCAATTTCATCAGCGGCTGGAATGCAGTCATCAGCCCTGGAGCTCACATTTTCTTCAGCAACCTAAATGTCATCAGCGGTGCTGGCATGTTCTTCAGTTGGCTGAGCAGATGCTTCAGTCTGAGGAATTTCTTGTTGCGATGGGGCTGCAACATTGGAGGTGAACTTCTCAGTCAGTTTAACAAACCTGACTTTGGCTCCTTGCCAATCAGCATAGTAAGTATTGAAATCATCGCTGAGGACTTTGATTTCAGACTGGATCTTCACAAGATCATCAGTTGTCATAGAGACAACGTTGTTCTTTAGGAATTTCTCCTTCCTGTACTGCGCTTTCTTGATCTGCCTAGCCTTCTCAAATTTCCATTTCTCTTCTTGGATGAAGGCAGTCAGCATATGATTTTGGCCAGGAGTCAGCTTGAAGTCAGGCATAGGAGTGTTTGGGTCCTTGCGCCAGAGATCAATGTAATCGAGGATCAACTTTGGATCCAAAAGCAGAGGCACATTTGTGCCCTTGGCTCTAGCAGCCCTAACTTGCCTATCTCTGATGATTTCAGCAAGTTCTTCATCATCAGCTTCGTCTTCTTCAGACGGCACTTGGAAGGCGACCTGCTTCTTGTGAGGACTTGGGCGAGAACCTCGTCCAGCAGTGGTCTTTGTCTTCAGCAGAGAGGGTCCTATTGAAGAATTTGGAGCAGCTGAGGAACTAGCTGAAGCTCCTGAGGCAATAGAGATGCATGTAGTCCTTTGGCACGTGGCAAGATGCACAGGTGCTGAGGATTTGGTCGGAGCAGCCGAGGACTTATGCGGAGGAGCTGAGGATTTTGGAGGAGCAGGAGCAGCGTGAGGAATTGGCCGTGAGGGCTTTGAGGATTCTGGCCGTGAGGGCATTGCTGAGGAACTTGGCCTTAAGGGCATTGAAGATGAAGCACTTGGCTTACGCGCATGCTACTTTTCCATGGATTTCTTTGGCTTGACAGAGGCCTCAGCGGCAGCAGCAACAGCAGCAACAACAGAGTCTTCATTGAATTTCCTCACTGCTTCTCTAGCTTGTCTAGCCAGCTTGGCCTGGCGCTTGGCCCATTCATCAGGATAATCCTCACCACGCTTGAGGCTGGTGAGATCAGCTTCTTGGCCAGGTGCCAACGGAGGTCTTGGGCATGGAGGATTGAGTGCGAATTTCTTCATGTACTTGGGAGTCACATACCTGTACTCCCTCCACTCTCTTGCCCATCTCCTCTTTATCTTCTAAATGCGCACCTTGCGCTGATTTTTATCTTCCTCAGGGGGTGTGCAGTACCCAGCATAGATGTCCTCAGGGATTGCAAAGGCAGTATTGATTTCAGGCCTCTTTCCTCCTTTCTGTGGCTTCTTTCCATCGGCCATTTTCTTCAGTTGAGGAATTTGAACAATTGAATTCTCTGAAGAAGTATGCAACTTTTCTTCGAGGAACGCTGCAAATGAGTTAAGTTGATGAGAACCTAGTGATTCAGCAGCGGACATGAGTACCTGTGAACAGAGTATAGTTGCGAGGAATTTGGAGAGGTCATATGCGTTCTCAGAAGGTTTTTCAAAAAGAACAAGTTTGAGGAATTTGACCAGATGAGTCTTGAAGAATTTCACTAAGCGTTCTTTGTCTTAGGTTCCAGAGTTGTATAGATCGAAGATCCACACAATTGAGGAATCTTGAAGAAAAATTATTGCTTAGAGAAACGAATCAAGAACAGATGACATGTGAGGTGTTTAGTGTGTGAAGAATTTGAAGAATAAACACCTTTGAAGATTTTGTACAAATCATTTGAATCAAAGAGGGCAGTAAAAGTAACTTTTAATTACCCTGAACGAAGAACATGACGAACTGGGATGTGGAGATCTGAAGTTCGTCAGTGCATATCTTCCACACCCTAACTCGGCGGAGGAAGACGGCTACGGCGGCGGTGGAGTGAAGATTTTCGCGGCCGGCGCGAGTACGGCGGCGACGAGGTCGAGGCAGTGAAGCTCTTCCTCACCGGCGATGATGAAGTAGCGGCGGCGCTAGGGTTTGAGAAGCTCGAGCTGGAGAGAGGTCGAGCGGAGTAAAGGAAGTGAGGAAGGGGAGAGGGGGGTATTTATAGCCACGGTGAAAAACTGTTCGCCCGAAGATTTTGGACGAACGTGCCCTTGACCCTTCTCATTCGCTTGACATGTGTCACCCACGTACTGAGAAGTGGAGATCGTGTTAGATCGTGGGTGAATAGATAAGTATTTCGTGGGATGCGGAACGGTTTGAGCGGCAAAGTGGAAAATTTGGATAAGATAAGTTTTAACGTTCCGTTCGCAAATTCTTCAGCTGACAAGGACACAGTGAAGATTTTGAACGAGTTTCAAATAGAATGCACATGAAGAATTTATGAATACATTGGGTTGAGTTTAGCATAGAGGGGGTAGGGTCCGATCACATTCACTTAGCAGAAAAAGCAACTTGAAGAATTAGCCATAAGTGAATGTTGTAGCCAATGAAGAAAAACGACGGAAACAGTGAAGACAACGAACAACTGAGGAATTTCAAAACTGAGAAAAAAACTCAAATTGAAGATTTTCAACTTTTGGTGGTGGCGTGACCCACCGTATAAGAATGATGATTTCAGACACCGCGTACAATTGTCGTAGGGTTCTGAGAATTAAATTCTTCGTTAATTTCTTCACACTTAGAGTGTTATTCTTCATTGATTGAAGAAAAACGTTTCTTCATGTGTTGCACATCTAAGTCATCAATTTTGCATAAGTGTTAGGATGAGTGTCCTTTTCAAAGAACATTCGAAGATTCTAAGATATTTAGCTCACACCGCAACTTGCTAAATCTCTTCTCATCCAAGGGCTTTGTGAAGATATCGGCTAGCTGTTCTTCAGTCTTCACATGCTCAATAGAAATGTCGCCCTTTAACACATGATCGCGAAGAAAATGATGACGAATCTGAATGTGCTTTGTCTTCGAGTGATGAACTGGGTTGTGAGCAATCTTGATGGCACTCTCATTGTCACAGAAGAGAGGCACATTCTTCACGTTGACGTTGTAGTCCTTGAGAGTTTGCTTCATCCACAGCAATTGAGCACAGCAAGAACCAGCAGCAATGTACTCAGCTTCAGCAGTAGATAGTGATACGCAGTTCGGTTTCTTCGAGGACCAACAGACCAAAGATCGTCCGAGGAAATGACATGTACCAGATGTTGACTTGCGGTCCACACGATCACCAGCATAGTCAGAGTCAGAATATCCAATAAGATCAAAAGTCGAGCCCTTGGGGTACCATAATCCAAGTGTTGGTGTGTGAGCTAGATATCAAAGAATATGCTTCACAGCCTTATGGTGTGATTCCTTCGGTGTAGCTTGAAATCGGGCACACATGCAAACAGTAAGCATTATATCTGGCCTAGATGCACATAAATACAATAAAGAACCAATCATGGAGCGGTATACCTTTTAATCGAAGTCAATACCATTTTCATCAGTGCATAGATGACCATTTGTGGGCATTGGAATTTTGACGCCTTTGCAATCTTGCATGCTGAATTTCCTCAGTACATCCTTGAGGTATTTCTCCTGAGATATGAATATGCCATTGCGCTGTTGACGAATATGAAGACCTAAGAAGAATTTCAGTTCTCCCATCATAGACATTTGATATTCTTCACTCATCATATAGGCAAATTCATCACTATAACGTTGGTCAGTACAACCAAAGATAATATCATCAACATATATTTGGCACACAAACAATTCACCATCATAAGATTTAGTGAAAAGAGTAGGGTCGAGTGAACCGGGTTTGAAGCCTTTCTTCATGAGGAATTCCTTCAAAGTATCATACCATGCCCAAGGGGCCTGCTTGAGGCCATAGAGGGCCTTATTGAGTCTGAAGACTTTGTCAGGATGCTTTGGATCTTCAAAACCTGGGGGTTGAGCAACATATACTTCTTCCTCAAGCTTACCATTGAGGAATGCACTTTTCACATCCATTTGATATAAAGTTATATCATGATGGTTAGCATAAGCAAGTAATATGCAAATAGCTTCAAGTCTAGCAACAGGTGCAAAAGTTTCATCGAAATCAGTTCCTTCAACCTGTGTGTAGCCTGGAGCTACAAGCCGTGCCTTATTCCTCACCACAAGGCCATTTTCATCTTGCTTGTTGCGGTAGATCCACTTTGTGCCAATGATATTGTGCTTGCGAGGATCTGGACGTTTAACCAGTTCCCAGACGTTGTTGAGCTCGAATTGATCTAATTCTTCTTGCATGGCATGAATCCACTCAGGCTCCAGAAATGCTTCATCTACCTTAGTGGGCTCTATGATAGAGAAAAAAGCATAGTGCCCACAAAAGTTAGATAAATGTGAAGCTTTTGAGCGTGTGAGAGGACCTGGTGCTTCAATGTCATCGATGATCTTTTCAACTTGCACTTCTTTTGCAACGCGAGGATGAGCTGGTTGTCGTCGAGGAATTTGATCATCATTTTCTTCAGCACCATTTTCTTCAGCATTTTCTTCAGGTGCATTAGCTCGACGTTCTTCATGTTCTGAAATGAATTCTTCAGCAGATTCTTTGGTAGGAATGACATCCTCAGTAGCCTTGAACTTGATAGTTTCCTCAGGTGCTGGTTCATCTATCACAGAGGGTAGGTGCTCTCTTTGCGAGCCATTAGTTTCATCGAACCGCACATCTACAGTTTCAACAACCTTGTGAAGAACGTTGTTGAAGACTCTGTAGGTGTGCGAGTCCTTTCCGTAACCAAGCATAAAACCTTCATGTGCTTTCGGTGCAAATTTAGCATTGTGATGAGGATCTCTAATCCAACATTTAGCACCGAAGACTTTGAAATAACTCACATTGGGTTTCTTGTCAGTGAGGAGTTCATAGGCAGTCTTCTTGAAGAATTTGTGAAGATATACCCTGTTGATGATGTGGCATGTAGTATAAATTGCCTCAATCCATAAGTGATGAGGTGTCTTGTACTCATCAAGCATAGTGCAAGCCATCTCAACAAGAGTTCTGTTCTTGCGCTCCACGACGCCATTCTGCTGAGGAGTGTAAGGAGCAGATAACTCATGAGTAATACCAAGTTCATCAAGATAGTCATCAAGACCAGAATTCTTGAACTCAGTTCCATTGTCACTTCTGATGTGCTTGATTTTCACACCGAAGTTGGTTGAAACTCTCGAGGAAAATCGTTTGAAGACTTCCTGCACTTCATGTTTGTAAGTGACAATATGAACCCAAGTGTAACGAGAGTAATCATCAACAATAACAAAGCCATAGAGAGATGCATCATTTGTGACTGCTGAGTAATGGTTAGGACCGAAGAGATCCATATGAAGCAATTCAAATGGTCGAGTAGTGGTCATGATAGTCTTTGCTGGATGCTTAGCCTTGGTCATCTTTCCAGCTTCACAGGCTCCGCATAAGTGATCCTTGAGGAACTTGACATTCTCAATGCCAATGACGTGCTTCTTCTTCGCAAGCATGTGCAAATTCCTCATGCCTGCATGACCAAGTCGTCGATGCCATAGCCAGCCTTCTGAAGCTTTTGCAAGTAGGCACATGGCTGGTTGCGGTCCTGTAGAGAAATCAACAATATACAAGTCTCCTCTCCTAAAGCCTTCGAAGACTTGCCAAAGACAACAACCATATCAAGATCACAAAGCATTGAGACCATAAGGTTGTATCCTAAGGACTCGACAAGCATGACTTTGTCCATGTGTCGATCCTTTGTGATTGCAACCTTACCTAGACCCAATACCTGACTTTTGCCTTTGTCAGCGAAGATGATATGCTTCAGATGCGATGGTGATAAGGGAGCATCCATCAATAGATTCTTGTCACCAGTCATGTGATTTGTACATCCACTATCGAGGACCCACTCAGTGGCTTTGGGTTGATCATCCTGCAGATGAATTAGTGCAGCTTACGAACTTCATATACTTCGTCAATGAAGAATATGACATCACAATTCATCAGACCAATTTCATCAAGCAATGCAACAGTTAAAAAAGTATGAGGACGTGAGAAATGAAAGTTCATTACTTAATGATTAGCTTGCGTCCTTTCAGGCACTTTTTAGGTCTCCAGCAAATTCTTCAGACGTTTGAGCACGTCTGGAGACCTGACCCTGCATAAGAGATTAGTCCTTTTTCTACACCACCCACATCTGAAGGGGTGGCAAAGAGTTCATCACTCTGCGAGCTCCATACGAGAAAGGTGGCATAGAAGCCAATCCATTTTGTTTCACATAAGAGGAGTTAGGGTAAGCATATGAATAAGCAGAGAAATTCTTCGAGGACTTATGAACATAATGATTAGAAGAATAATGCTCATATTCATAGCCCTTAGCTCTTCCCTGCGAAACAGAGTTGTTAGCATGATGATGTTCATATGAGGACTTTGATCCTTTTGAGGAATATGATCCACATGAGGAATTCGATCCGTATGAGGACTTGGATCCATATGAAGAATTTGGTCCATATGAAGAATTTGATCTAGGGTTCCTATTCTTCATAGGTGGTGTCATGAGGACATTCACCTGAAGACTTTCAAGGCACCTTTTGGGAACCCATATTTTCTTCATAGGAGAACCGTTCCTGCAGTTAATGCCAACATATCTAGCAAATACTTCACCATTATGATTTTTAAACAGTTTATAGTTGGAGTCAAATGACTCATCAGATGAATGAGAAGATTCACATGTAAAGCCGGATAGATTAGATGGATCAAATGGAGGTCCCTTTGCAGCAACCCATGAGGTTTTGGGGTACTGCTCCAATATGTACCATCAGCATTGAGTTTCCTCTCAAAGGCAATACCCTCTTTCCTAGGGTTCCTGTTGAGGATCTGCTTTTTAAGCACATCACAAAGAGTCTGATGCCCTTTGAGACTTTTGTACATGCCTGTCATGTACAATTCCTTCAGCCCTGCATCGTCAGTGATACTAGCAATGTCCTCAGATGAGGAATTAGTGATAGCAGAGACAGTTGAAGAATTTGTAGCATTAGAAGCATTTGAACATTCAGGTGAAGAATTAGCAGATTCACGTTCAATGCATTTCAAACATGGAGGAACAAATTCTTCCTGAGCAGCGCTGATTTGTTGAGCAAGTAATGAATCACGCTCCTTCTGAAGATCTTCATAACTCACACTTAGCTTCTCAAGATCTTGCTTTCTTTGAAGAAATTCATAAGAAAGCTTCTCATGATCAGATAAGAGAGTGTTATGATGACCTTGAAGGTTGTCAAATCTAGACTGGAGTCTCTGAAGATTTTCAATCAAGGTTTTAGTGCGATCCATTTCTTCACCCAACATATCATCACTTTTGTCTAGCATGTTTTGAACCTTTTCAAAAGCCCTTTGTTGTTTCACAGCAATCTTAGCAAGTTTAGAGTAGCTGGGCTTGAGGTTTTCATCAGATTCATTCTCACTAGATTCAGAGGAGGTATATTTGAGTACCTTGGCACCCTTTGCCATGAGGCATGGTGCAAAAGATGATGGTTCAGGTTCGAAAGTCATCGTTTTGAGTGATTCCTTGAAATCCTCAAACCAGGGATCATGACAAGTTCGATGACCTTCATAGACGTCAGAGATTCGGTCCCAGATAAGCTTCGCATTGCAAAGATGCATAATGCGCCTGAATTCATCTCTGGATAGGCAGGAACAGATGATATCCTTCGCCATGATGTCAAGTCGAGTGTACTTGCGAATATCATAAGTGTCCGCCATCTTGCATAGATCGGTAAGACCAATCTCAGTGACGGTCCACAGCTCGCTGTTCAGTGCCATGAGGCGCTTCCTCATCATGGCCTTCCACTTGGGATAATCATGACCGTCAAAGATGGGGCATGTAACTTTCTTCATACCTACGGTCGACATAACTAAAACTCCAGGCGGTTAAACCAAAATCACACAGAACAAGGGAGTACCTTGCTCTGATACCAATTGAAAGTGCATTATATCGACTAGAGGGGGGTGAATAGGCGATTTTTATGAATTCTTCACTGAGGAATTTACGGGTGAGGAAATTCCTTAGCGAAGAACTACTTGCAGCGGAATAAGTACTCAAGAGTAAGCATAGCAGAACATAGGCATTGTCATCATGATGAAATGAAGACAAACACAGAGTACAGAAAGCGTAAACACAGGATAGCACAGGATGAAGACAAACAGACTGAAGAAATTGAACTGAGGAAATTGAGAAAGTCTTCTGTCAAAGTCTTCAAACACAGATATGACAAGCACACAACACATGAATGAGGAAATGAAAGAGTTGAGGAAATAGAACCAGTAAGCTTGGTGAAGACAATGATTTGGTAGACCAGTTCCAACTGATGTCTCAGTTGTACATCTGGTTGGAGCGGCTAGGTATTTAAACCTGAGGACACACAGTCCCGGACACACAGTCCTCACCGTATTCTCCTTGAGCTAAGGTCACACAGACCTCGCCCAATCACTCGTGGTAAGTCTTCAGGTGACTTCCGAACCTTCACAAACTCGGTCACTCGGCGATCCACAATTCCTCTTGGATGCTCTAGACCATGACGCCTAACCGTCTGGAAGAAGCACAGTCTTCAAAGGTAACAAGCATCGGATCCATGCAGGATCAATCACTTCAGTGATGCTCAATCACTTTGGGTTTGTAGGTGTTTGGGTTTGGGTTTTCCTCACTCGATGATTTTCGCTCAAAGTCCTCGAAGGATGGGATGCTCTCAAATGACAAGTGTCAATTTCTCTTGGAGCAGCCAACCAGCTAGTGGTTGTAGGGGGTGGCCTAGGGAGCGGCCCGACATGATAAGACATAAATGCCCTTCAATGATATGACCGTTAGGTGAGTAGATATTTTGGGACAGCTGGCGCATAGCACAACAACGGTCGGAAATTTGAGTATCAAATTCCTCAGGGCTATCATGTTCCTCACTGTGTAGGCAATCCGCACTGGCGAATTCGTAACTCCTCAGTTAGAACAAATTCCTAAGAGACCAGAAGAACCTCGTCTCTGTCACTGAAGAATATGACTGAACTGTATGAGATTTCCAATGGCTTCACTCGAAGGGATTGGTAGGTGTAGGATTTTGAGTTGAGCATCACATGGAAATTTTTCCTTAGTATTTCCTCAACCCCCTTTAACAGTACGGTGTTTCCTATGACTCAAGAAAGAGAAAATGAATCTACGAAAACAAAAGTCTTCACGCTTCATGTTCCTCAAATGAATACCAAGTCTTCAAGGTCACACCAATTTCTTCATTTTCAAAGTCTTCAGAAAGTCTTCAGAAATCCAAAGTCTTCAATCGAAGAACTTCATTTTTAGGGGTCGACTTTCTCTGTAAATATCAAACTCCTCATAGACTTATAGACCTGTGTACACTCATAAACACATTAGTCCCTTAACCTATAAGTCTTCAATACACCAAAATCACTAAGGGGCACTAGATGCACTTACATACATGTTCCTATGACTATGAGATTATGCAACTCCCGAATACCGGAGTAACACTTAGTGTGCTATCAAACGTCACAATGTAACTGGGTGATTATAAAGAAGCTTTACAGGTGTCTTCGATGGTGTTTGTTGAGTTGGCATAGATCGATATTAGGATTTGTCACTCCGATTGCCAGAGAGGTATCTCTGGGCCCTCCCGGTAATGCACATCACTATAAGCCTTGCAAGCAATGTAACTAATGAGTTAGTTACGGGATGATGCATTACGGAACGAGTAAAGAGACTTGCTGGTAACGAGATTGAACTAGGTATGATGATACCGACGATCGAGTCTCGGGCAAGTAACATACTGATGACAAAGGGAAAAACGTATGTTGTTATGCGGTTTGACCGATAAAGATCTTCATAGAATATGTAGGAGCCAATATGAGCATCCTGGTTCCTCTATTGGTTATTGACCGGAGATGAGTCTCGGTCATGTCTACATAGTTCTCGAACCCGTAGGGTCCACACGCTTAACGTTCGATGACGATCGGTATTATGAGTTTATGTGTTTTGATGTCCTGAAGGTAGTTTGGAGTCCCAGATGAGATCACGGACATGACGAGGAGTCTCGAAATGGTTCCGAGGTGTATTAAGTATTTACCGGAGTACCGGGGGGTTACCAGAACCCCCCGAGGGGTTATTGGGCCTCATGGGCCTATAGTGGAAGAGAGGAGGAAGGCCAAGAGGTGGCGCCCCCCTAGCCCAAACCGAATTGGACTAGGGGGGCCGACCCCCCTTTCCTTCTCTCCTCCCTCTCCTTCCCCCTTCTCCTAGTTGGAATCGGAAAGGGGGGGCCGAATCCTACTTGGAGTAGGATTGCCCCCCCTTGGCGTGCCAACTCCCCTTGGCCGGCCTCCTCCTCCCTCCCCCTTTATATACGTGGGAGGGGGGCACCCCAAAGGCACAACAAAGTTTCTCTTAGCCGTGTGCGGTGATCCCCTCGACAGAAACACACCTCAGTCATATCGTTGCAGTGCTTAGGCGAAGCCCTGCGGCGGTAACTTCATCATCACCGTCACCACGTCGTCATGCTGACGAAACTCTCCCTCGGCCTCAGCTGGATCAAGAGTACGAGGGACGTCATCGAGCTGTATGTGTGCAGATCGTGGAGGTGCCGTGCGTTCGATGCTTGATCGGTTGGATCACCAAGACGTTCGACTACATCAACCGTGTTACTTAACGCTTCCACTTTCGGTTTACGAGGGTACGTGGACACACTCTCCCCGCTCATTGCTATGCTTCTCCTAGATAGATCTTGTGTGATCGTAGGATTTTTTTTGAAATACTACGTTCCCCAACACAACCAACACATCGCAAAAGAAGATTACGTCGAATAGATCTCCAGGAGCATCGAGGAGAACATTGTATTGAAGATCAATGAGAGAGAAGAAGCCATCTAGCTACTAGCTATGGACCATTAGGTCCGTGGTAAACTACTAACGCATCATCGGAAGGGCAGCAAGGTTGATGTAGAGGCCCTCTGTGATCAAACCCCCCCTCCGGCAAAGTGCCGGAAAAGGCCCCAAAATGGGATCTCACGGGAACATAAGCTTGCGACGGTGGAAAAGTATTTTTGGTGTGCCCTCTGGTATAGGGGGAATATTTGAGGATTTATAGTGCAAGGATTAGGGCTAGGAGGGCTACGAGGGGCCCACGAGCCAAGGCCCCCTCTTGGGGCACGCCCCCACGGCTTGTGGCCGCCTCGTAGGTCTTCTGGCCTCCTCTCCAAGTCTCCTGGGTTTCTTATGGTCCAAGAAAAATCACCGTAAAGTTTTATTCCATTTGGACTCCGTTTGATATTCCTTTTTGGTAAAAGTCAAAAACAAGGAAAAAAACAGAAACTGGCACTGGGCTCTAGGTTAACAGGTTAGTCCCAAAAATAATATAAATAGCATATTAATGCATATAAAACATCCAAAACAGATGATATAATAGCATGGAACAATCAAAAACTATAGATACGCTGGATACGTATCAAGCATCCTCAAGCTTAATTCCTGCTCGTCCTCGAGTAGGTAAATGATAAAAACAGAATTTTCATGTGGAATGCTACCTGACATATTTATTCATGTAATTCTTCTTACTGTGGCATGAATATTCAGATCCATAAGATTCAAAACAAAAGTTTAATATTGACATAAAAACAAAAATACTTCAAGCATACTAATAAAACAATCATGTCTTCTCAAAATATCATGGCCAAAGAAAGTTATCCCTACAAAATCATACTGGCTATGCTCCATCTTCATCACACAAAGTATTTTTATCATGCACAACCCCGGTGTTAGCCAAGCAATTGTTTCATACTTTTGGTGTTCTCAAACCTTTTCAACTTTCACGCAATACATGAGCGTGAGCCATGGATATAGCACTATAGGTGGAATAAAATATGGTGGTTGTGGAGAAGACAAAAAAGGAGGAAGTCTCACATCAACTATGCAAATTAATGGGCTATGGAGATGCCCACCAATTGATATCGATGCAAGTGAGTAGGGATTGCCATGCAACGTATGCACTAAAGCTATAAGTGTATGAAAGCTCAAAAGAAAACTACGTGGGTGTGCATCCAACTTGCTTGCTCGCAAAGACCTAGGGCAATTTGAGGAAGCCCATCATTGGAATATACAAGCCAAGTTCTATAATGAAAAATTCCCACTAGTATATGAAAGTGATAAAATAGGAGACTCTCTATCATGAATAACATGGTGCTATTTCAAAGCACAAGTGTGGAGAAGGATAGTAACATTGTCCCTTCTCTCTTTTTCTCTCATTTTTTTGTTGGGCTCTTTGGCCTCTTTTATTTTTTTAAATTCCGGAGACTCATCCCAACTTGTGAAGGAATTATAGCTTCCAGCATCCTTTCCTCACATGGGACAATGCTCTAATAATGATGATCATCACACTTTTATTTACTTACAACTCAACATTACAACTCGATACTAGAACAAATATAGGACTCTATATGAATGCCTCATGCATATGAGAACAATATAACAATGATGGTGCGTGTCATAATAAAATAGAACGGTGGAAGTTGCATGTCAATATATCTCGGAATGGCTATGGAAATGCCATAATAGGTAGGTATGGTGGTTGTCTTGAGGAAGGGTATATGGTGGGCTTAATGCACCGGCAAAAGTTGTGCGGTACTAGAGAGGCTAGCAATGGTGGAAGGGTGAGAGTGTGTATAATCCATGGACTCAACATTAGTCATAAAGAACTCACGTACGGATTTTTGGCTAGCAAAGATAGGGGGCAAGCACCACATGTTAAAGGATCTATGACAATATGACTTCTATGTGAATATGAACAAACATAAATCATTAAGTTGTCTTCCTTGTCCAACGTCAACAATTTTGGCCTATAATATTTTGATGGGAGTTCACAATCACAAAAGATTTCTAGGATAGTATATTTATATGTGAATCTTCTCTTCCCTTATTAATTCTTTCATGAGTTGCATCATTGACTAATGCTATGTTTGTCAACCTCTAATAAAATTTTCTACGTATACTTTTCCTTATGTGGTGCCATCACCTACCATAAGATTAGTACATGATCTTCTTGATTCATTTCCTTTATTTTGTTTATTTCCTTTCCTTTTATGTATTTCTTTTCTTTTGATTGCAACAAGAAAGTAAAGAAAGCAAAAAACTCAAACTAAACTTTATTATATATCTTGCACACGATTACAAGGATAGATCACTAAGCAAACTCTCAAAGAAGAAAGGATCAAACTAAACTTTTATTCATCTAAAGCAAAAGATCGAACTAAAATAAGTAAAGGCGAAAAGATAAAGGGGATGATACGATATCGGGGACCTCCCCCAAGCTTGGCGAAAGCCAAGGGGAGTGCCCATACCCGATACTCAGTTTTCCTTTGGTGGTGAAGAAGATGGCGGTGGTGATGAAACGATCCTATCCTTAAGGATCAAGAGATTCTCCAGTCGACGGATGACGCTCCGGAGGTGGATGATATGCTCTTGATGCAGAATACTTTCGCGAGTGAGATACTTATTTTGCACGCGAACTGTTTCAATGATGCGAAAGGCTTCAATCTCAGTAGGGGTAAGGTGAGCAAGGTAAGGCTTAAGGATATCTTCTGCTTCCTCCTCGACCGGCAGTACTTGTTCTACCACCAAAGGTGGATCTACGGTAGCCTCCTTGCCCTTGTCTCCCTTAACAGCGTCTGTGGGCTCCTCCCTCTTCAGCTCAATTTTCATTAACCAAGCATCTTCTTCCATGTTGTTGACGGAGGAGGAAGACATGATGCCTGGCTTGATAGATCTGACGGGAAAGTGTAAGAAAAGAGAACAGAGGATTTCTCCGCGATACAGTTATCAACAGGTTCGGGGAGTATATAAAGATTTTTTTATCTTGGGAAACAAGCAAGCTATAGAAAAACAGAGTCCGGAAGGTGTCCTAGGTGGGCACAACCCACCTAGGCGCGCCTGGCAAGCCAGGCGCGCCCTGGTGTCTTGTGCCCACCAGAGTACGCTTCCTAGAAGTTTCTTATTTTCCTATTTTTCTATATATTCCAAAACCGACAAAAAAAATTGTGGATTTTTTGGAGTCCGTTTACTTAACGTATCACGTACCTCCTTATTATCACGATTCTGGAGTGTTCCTGAAGGACTCTTTTATTTGTTCTTCCAATGTCAAAGCTTGGATAATATTACTTTCAACATTAATGGGTGTACCTGAGATATAATGCTTTATTCGTTGCCCATTGACAACCTTCGGGTTAGTACCTTCGGCATTATTTATTTTGATGGCTCCTGATCGATAAACCTCCTCGATAACATATGGGCCTTCCCATTTTGAGAGGAGCTTTCCTGCAAAGAATCTGAAACGAGAGTTTTACAAAAGAACATATTCTCTGACTTTAAACTCACGCTTTTGGATTCTCTTGTCATGCCATCTTTTAACTTTTTCTTTGAATAATTTTGCATTTTCATAAGCTTGGGTTCTCCATTCATCTAATGAGCATAACCTCTTTCCACCAGCAAGTTTAAAATCATAATTGAGTTCTTTGATTACCCAATATGGTTAATGTTCTAACTCAAGAGGCAAATGACAAGCTTTTCCATAAACCATTTTATAAGGAGACATACCCATAGGATTTTTATATGCTGTTCTATAAGCCCAAAGTGCATCACCTAATTTCTTAGACCTATTCTTCCAGGACCTATTAACAGTCTTTTGTAAGATTAATTATATTTCTCTATTGCTAAGTTAAACTTGACCACTAGACTGAGGATGATAAGGTGATGCAATTCTGTGGTTAACATCATACTTGGCAAGCATTTTACGGAAAGCACCATGAATAAAGTGTGAACCACCATGAGTCATTAAATATCTAGGGACTCCACACCTTGGGAAAATAACTTCCTTAAGCATTTAAATAGAGGTGTTGTGATCAGCACTACTAGTTGGAACAACTTCTACCCATTTAGTAACATAATCAACAGCAACCAAAATATGTGTATACCCATTAGAGGAAGGAAAAGGTCCCATGTAATCAAATCCCCAAACATCAAATGGTTCAACAACAAGTGAATAATTCATAGGCATTTCTTGACGCTTACCGATATTACCTATTCTTTGGCATTCATCACAAGATAAGACGAACTTAGGGCATCCTTGAAGAGAGTAGGCCAATAAAATCCAGATTGCAATACCTTGTGAGCAGTTCTATCTGCAGCATGATGCCCTCCATAAGCTTCAGAGTGACATTTCCGTAGGATTAGTCCCTGTTCATGCTCAGGTACACAACGTCTAATAATACCATCTACTCCTTCTTTATAAAGATGTGGGTCATCCCAAAAGTAGTGTCTTAAACAATAGATGAATTTTTTTGTTGGTAAGTAAAGCTAATTGGTAAATATTTAGCAACAATGTAATTAGCATAGTCAGCATACCAAGGAGTATTATGAGCAACATTTATTGCAGCTAACTGCTCATCAGGAAAATTATCATCAATAGGTACTGGGTCATCAGGCACATTTTCAAGCCCAGACAAGTTATCAGCTACGGGGTTCTCAGCTCCTTTTCTATCAGTGATATGTACAAATTCTTGTAGCAAGAGAACCCATCGAATAAGTCTAGGTTTAGCATCTTTCTTTTCCATAAGATATTTAATAGCAGCATGATCGGTGTGAACAATTACTTTTGAATCAACAATATAAGGTCTAAATTTATCACAAGCAAACACCACTGCTAATAATTCTTTTTAGTAGTTGCATAGTTTCGTTGAGCACTGTCTAGAGTTTTACTAGCATAATGAATAACATTCAGTTTCTTATCAACACTTTGTCCTAGAACAGCACCAACAGCATAATCACTAGCATCACACATAATTTCAAAAGGCAAGTTCCAATCAGGTGGTTGAACAATAGGTGCAGAAATTAAGGCTTTCTTGAGTGTTTCAAAGGCTTCTAAACAATCATCATCAAAAACAAAAGGAATATCCTTTTGCAAAAGACTCGTAAGAGGCCTAGAAATTTCAGAAAAGTCTTTGATAAATCTCCTATAGAAACCAACATGACCTAAGAAACTACGAATACCTTTGATATCTTTAGGACATGGTATTTTATCAATTGCATCAACCTTAGCTTTGTCAACTTCAATACCTCTTTCAGAAATTTGATGACCCAAGACAATACCTTCATTAACCATAAAGTGGCACTTCTCCCAATTCAAGACAAGATTTGTTTGCTCGCATCTCCACAAAACTCGATCAAGATTTGTTAAACAATCATCAAAAGACTTCCCATAAACAGAGAAGTCATCTATGAAAACCTCAACAATCTTTTCACAAAAGTCAGAGAATATAACAGTCATACATCTTTGAAAGGTAGCAGGTGCATTACATAAACCGAAAGGCATACGTCTATAAGCATAAGTTTCGAAGGGACAAGTAAAAGTGGTCTTTTCTTGATCAGGTTGAGAAACAAGTATTTGTGAAAACCCAGAATATCCATCAAGGAAGAAAAGTGTGTGTGCTTAGATAATCTTTCTTGCATTTGATCAATAAAAGGTAGAGGGTAATGATCTTTTCTAGTTGCTTTGTTTAATTTTCTAAAATCAATTACCATTCAATAGCCTGTAACAATTCTTTGTGGAATAAGTTCATTCTTACCATTAGGAACAACAGGAATACCTCCTTTCTTAGGGACACAATGATCGGGACTTATCCATCTACTATCAGCTATGGGATAGATTATACCTGCTTCCAGAAGTTTTAATATTTCTGTTCTTACCACTTCTTTCATCTTCAGATTTAACCGACGTTGGTGATCAACAACGGGTTTAGCATCAGGTTCCATATTAATTTTGTGATGACATAGAGTGTGACTAATGCCCTTTAAATCATCAAGAGTATATCCAATAGCAGCTCGGTGCTTCCTTAGAACTTTCAATAATCTTTCTTCTTCACGTTCTGAAATATTAGCACTAATAATAACAGGCTTTATCTTTTTTTCATCAAGATAAGCATATTTCAAAGTGTCTGGCAATTGTTTTAATTCAAACACAGGATCACCTTTGGGTGGAGGAGGACCTCCTAGAGTTTCAATAGGCAAATTGTGTTTAAGAAGAGGGCGTTGTTCAAAGAAAATATTATCTACTTCATTTCTTCCATGCATATGAAAATCATTTTCATGGTCTAGCAAATATTGTTCTAAAGGATCAGTAGGTGGCACAGCAATAGAAGCAAGACCAATTATTTCATACTTACTAGGCAATTCTTTTCAATGAAGCTTTCTACTAAACTTGGAAAAATTAAACTCATGAGACTCATCAGCAAAACTAACACCGACAGTTTGTTTCTCACAGTCTATTCAAGCATTAACGATGTTCAAGAAAGGTCTACCAAAGATAATGGGACAAAATACATCTTGTGGGGAACCAAGAACAAGAAAATCAGTAGGGTATTTTATTTTCCCACACAAGACTTCAACATCTCTAACAATCCCAATTGGTGATATAGTGTCTCTATTTGGAAGTTTAATAGTAACATTTGTGTCTTCTATCTCTGCGGGTGCTACGTCATTCATAATTTCTTGATATAAGGTGTAAGGAATAGCACTCACACTAGCACCTATGTCACATAAACCATGATAACAGTGATCTCCTATCTTAACTGAGACAACGGGCATGCCAACAATAGGTCTATGTTTATCCTTTTTATCAGGTTTGGCAATTCTAGCAGCTTCTTCGCAGAAGTAAATAACATGCCCATCCATATCTTCTTCCAAGAGATCTTTAACCATAGCAATACTAGGTTCTACTTTGATTTGTTCATCAGGTTTAGGTGTTCTAATATAGCTTTTGTTAACCACAGTTGAAACCACTATTAAAAAAATCTTCCAATTTAGCGATTTATCATCCGATTTATCGCTACTATTGGGGTGACCGATAAGATTAGGCCTTATCGTCACCGTTTATCGTTTGGGCTAATTTATTGCTATGACAAGTGATTTATCGGGAATCTACCGATAAATCAGGCCTATTCATAGCACCATGTTTGCAAAAACTATGTTTATTTACATTTTGTGGACCTTGTTACGCGACATGTACTATTGTCCTATTTTGTTTGTCGTTATACAAGGATTCAAAGGCTAGGAATGAAGGTAACACTTCTGCCCAATATTATTTTTGTGTTGAATATAGCATATTTTATTATTGGGAACATGGGATTTGCAAAAAATGGGCGATTAATAGCCGACCGATAAATCAATTAATTGGCTGATTTCCGATTAATCCCTAATCCCCAGCTAACCGAGATGCTAACGATAAGCGATATCCTCAACATTGGTTGAAAATTTAGCATGTTCCTTTATCCTAACAGGGAAAGGTGGTTTCTCAATATAAGCAAAAGGAACAACTAGATCAACATTATAAATTATGGTTTCTTCTGTAATTGGTACTGGTTCTTGAATTTCTTCTTTAATAGGTGGGTGATATTTAAACCACTTCTCTTTAGGGAGATCAACATGAGTATCAAATGATTCACAAAAGGAGGCTACTATCTCAAAGTCAAGTCCATATTTAGTGCTAAACTTTTGAAAAGCATCGGTATCCATAAAAGATTTAACACAATCATACTTAAGCTTAATACATGACTCTTTACCTTTGTCGAGTTCCCAATCTTCAGAGTTGTGTTTAATTCTTTCCAAAAGATCCCACCAAAATTCAATAGTCTTCTTCATAAAAGAACCAGCACAAGAAGTATCAAGCATGGTTTGATCATTACGAGAAAGCCAAGCATAAAAGTTCTGGATAATAATTTTTCTTGAGAGCTCATGATTGGGGCATGAATATAACATTTACTTAAGCCTCCCCCAAGCTAGAGCAATACTTTATCCTTCACGAGGCCAAAAATTATATATGTAATTCCGATCACGATGAACTAGATGCATAGGATAAATGTTTTGGTGGAACTCCAATTTCGATCGATTCCAATTCCAAGATCCAATATCATCGGATAGCCTATACCATGCCAATGCTTTTCCCTTCAAAGATAAAGGGAAAAACTTTTTCATAACTTCGTCTCTGGGTAAACCTGCAAGCTTAACAATCCACAAATTTGTTTCACATATATCAAGTGCATATCAGGATGTTCACTTCCATCTCCTGCATAAGGATTAGCTAGCAGTTGTTCTATCATACCCGAAGGAATTTCATATTCAATATTTTCAGTACGTGCACTAGGTTTAGGGGTAGCTAATTGTGGTTCCGGTCGAGGTGAAGATACCCCGAACAAACCCCTCAAAGGATTGTTTTCCATAGTAACAAGTGACAATAAATTTCAGCACACTATATAAATGTTTCCTTACCAAAGGCGCTTCACTCCCCGACAACGGTATAGAGGATCAATTGTAGCTCTTTTCGATAAGTAAGAGTGTCGAACCCAACGAGGAGCAGAAGGAAATGACAAGTGGTTTTCAGCAAGGTAATGTCTGCAAGTGCTGAAATTGTAAGTAGCAGAGTAGTTTGATAGCAAGATAATTTGTAACGAGCAAGTAACGATAGTAGTAGCAAAAGTGCAGCAAGGTAGCCCAATCCTTTTGAGAAAAAGGACAGACCAAAATGGTCTCTTATAATAAGCAAATCGTTCTTGAGGGTACACGGGAATTTCATCTAGTCACTTTCACCATGTTGGTTCGATTTGTGTTCACTACTTTGATAATTTGATATGTGGGTGGACCGGTGCTTAGGTGCTGTTCTTACTTGAACAAACCTCCTACTTATGATTAACCCTCCTGCAAGCATCCGCAACTATGAGAAAAGTATTAAGAATAAATTCTAACCATAGCATTAAACTTTTGGATCCAATCAGTCCCTTACAGAATAGCGCATAAACCGGGGTTTAAGCTTCTGTCACTCTCGCAACCCATCATCTAATTGCTACTCCACAATGCATTCCCTTAGGCCCGAATATGGTGAAGTGTCATGTAGTCGACGTTCACATGACACCACTAAGGGAATCACAACATACATACTATCAAAATATCGAACACATATCAAGTTCACATGATTACTTGCAACATGATTTCTCCCGTGACCACAAGAACAAAAGTAACTACTCACAAATGATAATAATGCTCAAGATCAGAGGGGTATTGAATAGCATATTGGATCTGAACATATAATCTTCCACCAAATAAACCGTATAGTAATCAACTACAAGACGTAATCAACACTACTAGTCACCCACAAGCACCAATCTATAGTTCCGGTAACTAGATTGAACACAAGAGATGAACTAGGGTTTGAGATGAGATGGTGTTGTTGAAGATGTTGATGGAGATAGCCCTCCCCAAGATGGGATAGTTGTTGGTGATGATGATGACGATGATTTCCCCCTCCGGGAGGGAAGTTCCCCCGGCGGAATCGCTCCGCCGGAGGGACAAAAGTGCTCCTACCCAAGTTCCGCCTCAAGACGGCGGCGCTCCATCCCGAAAGTCCTGTCCTTATTTTTTCTAGGTCAAAATGACCTATATACCAGAAGATGTACACCGGAGGTGGGCCTGGGTGAGCACAACCCACCAGGGTGCGCTTGGGATCCCTGGCACGCCCAGGTGGGTTGTGCCCACCTAGTGGGCCCCCTCTGGTAGTTATTTACTCCAATATGCATCATATATTTGATAAAAAAATCTCCATGAATTTTCAGCTTGTTTAGAGTTGTGCAGAATAGGTGGTCTGACGTAGCTTTTCCGGGTCCAGATTTCCAGCTGCCGAAATTCTCCCTTTTTGTGTATATCTTGCATATTATGACAGAAATGGCATTAGAATAACTCCAAAAAGCATTATTATGGATAAAAACATCATAAATAACATTAAGAAAACATGATGCAAAATGGGCGTATCAGCATCTTACCCCCGATGAGTATCTTGATGATTGTCTATTTGAGCTTTGTGACCTCATGTGTGCCAAAGGAGATGTTGGAGTCATTAGTAGCATCATTTCTCAAGTCATTAGAATTCATAAACATGCACATTGTCACCGTCATCTATACCTATACCTATACTAATTACAGACTTCCTAAAAATTACCACGTTATTCAGTAATTAGGAGCCGTTAATCTGGTGGGACCGTGTTATTACGGTCTAGATCTTCCTAATTTTTTTATGGAAAAAACTATTGTGGAAAACACTATTAACCATCGTATTATGGTAGGAATCTCTCCCACGTGCAAGCAATCTAGATCTTCCTATTTGTTTTACCGAGAAAACTATACAGTGGTAGGAATCTCTCACGTGCAAGCAAACTCTCAATCATGGATGCCATCCTGCCGCAATAACGAATATCCACAGTCATCTCTCCCCTCCTCGAATTTTACTTCAGTTGCAAAATATAGCAACAGATTTATCCATCACGGAGACCAAGCAGGAAGAACAAACAGGAAATAGAGAGGATCAGGTCATGGGTTGAATTGTCCTGCACCTGGTCCTTCGAAGAGAAACGGAGAGAATCGGCGGCGGCTGGCTAGCGCCGCGGCGGACTTGGCTGGGCAAGCGAAAGGTGGGCAATGATAGGGGCGCGCAGCGCTGCTTCAACCTCCAGGCCGCAGCCCACACTCTCCCGATGTCCGTCTCCTGCTGCAGCAATAGCCAACAGCACGGTGCGGACGAAGTTGCTACTGGGCTGTGGTATTCTGCTGACACCGTGGCTATCTAGAGGATGGACTGGAAGGGCAGCAAAGAAAAGAGTCTGGGGTCAGGTAAAGATTTGCTTTCTAAAATTATGAAGTTCTTTTAGTGTAATCTGAGTTTCCGTCAACTACAGATCTTAAATTCTTAGTGATCTCCTGATGCTATGATTTCCGAAACGCATATATTTGACAAGATACTTATTTTTACACCTTATTAGTGTTTCCCTTACCTTACAATTTGTCCATCCTCCATCATTGTTTGTGCTATGGATGATTATACCTCCGTTGAAAACTTTCTTCAATAATCTCCTTAATGTGTCAGCTGATTATCAATGTTCCATTAGCGAGAAAAACATTATGTGATATTTGCAGCCTACCCAAGCATGACGAACCCACCATTGTTCTCACCTTATTGGCCGCCTCTTTTCATCAGCTCAATCTTCTATCTTCTCTCACATACTCCTTTTGTTAGAAAGCTACACACGACACGGTTCCTCCCTCGCTGTTACCTCAATAGCTGCCTGGTGTATTAGCCATTGGTTTACCCACTGTTTAGTCCTATATATAAATACCAGCATACGAAGATAGCACACGTTCCTTGCCATGGTCAGCCAACGCTTGATGCAGTCCATCCTATAAGGTATGCAAGGAGCAATAATGGAGTAGGTTTTCATTTCTGGAGATTTTATGTTGTCACCCTGCAGTTTGAGACTTGGTCTGTAAAGAGCATGTACAGTCTAGGATTTCATTTCGGGGGGATTTTGATGACATGCATTCATTAGTTTTCGACCCTGTCATATATACTTCAAATGGTAAGATTTGTAGGTGCTATACAGTTCAATTAATTTGGGGATTCAATTCAATAAATATATTGATATACGTTTGCGCATTGAACTCGAGCATCGCTTCTAATTTTCTCGGAAAGTGGATAAGTCAGTTTGGAGCATTACATGATTTGCCAAATCTACTTCTCTACGTTTCTTACATGGTTTTGTCAACTTGGATCTGTTCTTTCTATTTTATGCTTCAATGATCCAATAAAGATATGTGGATATTTGAATCATAAATTACGCTTCGTGTTGATGGAATTTCTTTTGATAGTGCTCTTTGCAGACTTGGTGTGTATATGCATTCAGAAGGTCAAGAAGTCAGCACCTTAGCAGTATGTATTCAAAGCAACAAAGAAGATCGAAAATGATGCCCAAGTTAACCTCTTGGTAGTAATTCCTCACATTTCATCTACTTGGTTATCTTGGTGTCGTCCCTATAATAAAAACATATCTGAGTTGATTTTTGTACAGTTTACGTACTCTGTACACCGTGTTGGGACTTGCTTAGTAAGAGCTGATATTGACTTAAGATCAGATTAATAACACCAATAAACTTCCAAGAAATGTATGTTGTTGTGGTTGATATCTACTTTGTACATACATGTGCATAGTTTACTAGACACACATCATGACCAGATAAAGTTTAGTCACTATTTCTTTATTTAAGCAGAATATATGGTCTTGCATGTGTCTATTTCCATTCTCATATAATTGAAGGAATCATGTTATATGATCCAATCTAATACCTTATACTTTAACGAAAGAGAGCAGGTTATGCCCAGATTAATTTTGATATCATATTCTGTAACAAATGTCTACAAAGAGATCATTGGTATGTACACTTTGGATGCTCTCAAGTTTATGGATCTCAGATATATCTGAGTTGTTTCGAGTGCATGGAATATTTAATGACAATGAAATTTTATTAAATCATCAAAAGAACAGTTGGGCAGTCATGAATTTGTCATTCTGGACATCTTTTACGTTGCCTTAATTTGGTGCAAATAGTTCATTACTCATGGTATCTCTCATTTCCTTCTTACTTTCTGGTGAGGTCAACTAATTAATGGGCAGACAAATAGGATGTTTATCTATATAGATAGTGCTACTTGGAATTATTATTTGTTAGTATGAAATGATATTCTTATGTTGTACACACATAGATATGCGTCACCTCAAGAATTAACTATATTATTTGTTAGTACGCAAATTGATTTTGGTTGCAACAACCACATTAGCCTCTCTATTTTTGACAATGTCTGCATAATGTTCAAGTTCTACATTTCTGCAACAATGCCAAGAAAACATATTATTCTTTCTTTGCAAATATTTATTGATGCAAACATATCGTTCTGCCCTATTTCTCTATCAGATCATGGATCAATATATGTCCGTAATTTGCAAGCTAGCCCTAATCTCATAGCTAATTGGTCCCTAATTTTCTTTCTTCTAAGTGAATATTACTTCACTGTATTATTGTAGGCTGAACAAACTAATGGCCTCCACCATATCTACTAGATTTCTGGTCCAAATGAAGAACAAAGTATCACCATATTGGGGGCAATGAGTTAATTCCATCAAAAAACTAATCAATATCATATTTGCCATGTTGAATGGTTACTTTTCGTAATCTGATAACTACTTCTTACATTTGTTCTTTAACACATACGACATACCGTAAAACATGAAATATTTCTTTCTCCTATCTGACACCGAGTGAGTGTGTGTACATGGTTTACCGGTACCACAATTTCCATCATTTAATGGAAGATCACATATAGCGCTGAAATGTAAGTAACTAGCCCGTGCGAATGCACGGGTTCACGACTGGTACATCTAATGAATCACTCTCTCTAGGTGATGATCATTCACATGATGATGGTGAGCATGGATATTATGATGAGGATGATGATAGTGACTTTGATCTTGATGAGTTAATGAGGCACTTTGGTCTTATGTCTAACCTTCGTATCTACATGGCCGGAGGAAATGAATGGGTTCTTGATAGTGGATGTACGGATCATATGACGGGAGATAGGACATGTTTCCTGAGCTAGCTGAAAACGACGGTCCTCGAAAGTATGTCACTTTCAGTGATAACTCAAAGCGCAAGGTAGTTGGCCTTGGTAAGGTGGTCATCTCCCATGATAGGTCTATCCAAAATGTCATGCTCGTTGAATCCCTTGGTTATAATCTACTTTCCGTATCTAGACTAGCTGACTTCGGTTTCAATGTTCTATTTACTGAAATAGATTGCCAAGTGTTTCGAAGAGATAATCATAATATGGTCTTTACTGGTATTCGTAGAGGTGATCTATACATTGTTGATTTCACTAAGAGAGCTCAACCTCGTACTTGCTTAATTTCTAAATCTTCTAAATGTTGGTTGTGGCATAGAAGGTTAGGTCATGTGGGTATGTGAAATCTTGATAAGCTTATTAAAGGTGATCATATCCTTGGTGTTATAGATGTCATATTTGACAAGGATAGACTTTGCAGTGCTTGTCAAGCAGGAAAACAAGTTGGAGGAAGTCATCCCGTGAAGAACATCATGACCACGAGAAGACTGCTTGAACTACTTAATATGGATCTTTTCAGTCCCAACGCCTACAAGAGTCTCGATGGTAACTCGTTCGGTTTGGTCATTGTTGATGACTTTTCAAGATTTACGTGGGTGTTCTTTCTTGATGGTAAATCACAGGTCCAAAAGATCTTCAAGAACTTCGCTAGGAAGGCCAAAAACCAATTTGAAGTGAAGATCAAGAAGGTTCGAAGCGACAACGGAACGGAGTTCAAGAACGCCAATGTGGATACCTTTCTTAACGAAGAAGGGATTGCACATGAGTTCTCGGCTACGTACACACCTCAACAAAATGGAGTTGTTGAGAGGAAGAACTGGGCACTTATTGAGATGGCAAGAATGATGCTTGATGAATACAAGACGCCAAAACGTTTTTGGGCGGAAATAGTTGAGACAGCTTGTCATGCTACGAATAGACTATATCTTCACAAGCTTCTCGGCAAGACGGCATACGAACTTCTCACCGGTAACAGACCCCAAGTTGGATACTTTCGAGTATTTGGCTCAAAGTGTTACATTCTTGATAAGCATCATCGCTCAAAATTTGCCCCTAAATCTCATGAAGGTTTCCTACTCGGCTATGGCTCAAACTCTCACACTTACCGTGTCTACAACAATTTCACCCGAAAGGTTGAGAGACGGTAGATGTGAAGTTTGACGAATCTAACGGCTCGCAAGTAGAGCAATTGCCAATTGATGTAGGAGACAAAGACCCTTCGGAAGAAATCCAAGATTTGTCCATTGGCAAGATTCGCCCAAAGGAGGTGAAGGAGAGTACCTCGTTCGTTCAAGTGGAAGCCTCAACCTCACACCAAGGTGAACAACAAGTTGATTTGGAAGCATCCACAAGTGGAACACATCAAGATGGAGGAAGAGAGGAAGTACAACAAGAGGAACCCCATTGACCTCCCTCTCCACCTCCACAAGAGAATAACAACGCCAACAACAATGATGAAAGACAAGAAGAAGAAGAAGACAATGAAGAGGATGTTCCACCCCAACACAAACAAAATCTCTCATGAGTTAGAGCAAGAGTCACAAGAGACCATCCCATCGAACAAATATTTGATGATGTTCGAACCGGGAGAATTACTCGCTCTAAAACTCGTTTAGCTAACTTTTGTGAACATTACTCATTCATTTCTAGTATTGAACCTATGAAGGTCGAAGAAGCTCTTGAGGATCCGGATTGGGTAAATGCCATGCATGAAGAGCTACACAACTTCGAGAGGAATCAAGTGTGTACATTGGTTGAAAATCCGGATGACAACCACAATGTTTTTGGAACCAAATGGGTGTTTCGGAATAAGCAAGATGTAGATGGACAAGTTGTACACAACAAGGCCCATCTCATCTCCCAAGGCTACACTCAAGTCGAAGGTATGGACTATGGTGAGACATATGCCCCATTGCTAGACTTTAGTCCATACGCATCTTACTTGCTTATGCCAATCACCATTATATCACTTTATACCAAATGGAAATTAAAAGGGCTTTTCTAAATGGAGAAATTGAGGAGGAAGTCTATGTTAAACAACCTCCCGGCTTTGTCAATCCTAAGAAACCTAATCATGTTTACAAACTTCACAAACCTCTTTATGGTCTTAAACAAGCTCCTAGAGCACTGGTACGCGTCGGTGCTATACAAACGGTTTTTAACCCCTTTCCGCGACGGCATTTGGAACCGTCACCAAGTGAGCGTGGGCGATAGGGGGATCCTTCCCACATGACCCAGAAATCGTTGGGGATAGGCCCTCCTAGGACACCAAATGAGCTCGTGTCCGATCGGGTGAGGCATCGAAACCCAATCATTTCCGTAGGTATGTACATCCCACATGGTGAATCCTAGAAAAACATTTCCGTAGGTATGTATACCACACACAGTCAATCCAAGGAATACGTTTCCGTTCTTATGTACATCCCACACAGTCAATCCAGGGAAAACGTTTCCGTTCTTATGTACATCCCACACAGTCAATCCAGGGAAACCGTTTCCGTTCGTATGTACATCCCATGCAGTTTTATATGTAGGCTCGTGTGTGAAAGGTGTAACTATCACACATGCTCTGCCTTGGTTAACTGTTTGCTTTTATCAATTACATCACACACGATTTGATGAAGAAAACTGTGTGGCATTGGGCTATCCATCACAAGCGCTTTTACTGCTAGAACCGTTTGCAAAGTTCCATGACACATTTAGCAGTTTTATTAGTTTACAATTAATAATTCCAGTATTACGCAAATTCACATTTCATATCGAACAATTGTTTGCCAATTTCATATCAGGCACATAAATATATCATAACATCACAGTGCGATATCTACATGAAAACATCACAATACAACATATAGCTAGTTCAACTTCATAAGAACAATATATTCATTTCCCTAATCGAGAGCATCCAGGCTCGTCTTATCCACCTCTGCTTTCAGTTCAGTAAGAACCTATTTTGCACAGGACAACTGGGAAAGTGCCTCCTCCTTCGCCAACACCATCTTAGCAAAGTTTGATTTAAAAAAATCTGAGCTCATTCTCCACCTTCCTCTTTTTATCCCGCATCTTCAAATATTCTTCAGCGTTGACAACACTTTCTCTGTTCTCTTCCTCATACATGCTCCAGAGCTTCGCTAGGCACATCTTTTAAGACTGTGGCCACTCTTGATCAACCCACTCCAAGTAAGAACACTTCCGTTTATCCTATAATATTTAAAACTAGATCAGTAACAATTGTAGGGGAAACGTGTTTATAGCAACATAGAAAATCACCAATGCTTATTTTGAAAAATTGAAGAAACATGTTAATTATGACATATCTTCTCAAAAAGATCAATGTGCAAATGAATTAATTGCTATTGAGACAATAACCAAATTCTGGAACATCAGAAGCTATAATTAACTACAACAACGCTACAAGTTTTTACTCATGTACAATAAATAACAAATTAAACATTTTATGAGGAAGGTAAATATAACTGCAACAGCATAGCGACAGTGTTTGGATGACAACAAATAGATACTAACAGGTGTGTACATGCAGAAATTTAGTAACATAGAACTAATAGCACTAAGGCCATCCACTATGTATGCCAAAACCGGTGTAAAGACAACTATTGCTACATCTCGCACCGGTGCCCTCCACTGGCGAGCCGATGCAGCTGAAAAAAATCAGGGACCCGGACTTCGGAGCACGTAGTTGCTCTGATGCCCAGTTCCTTCGTGCCATAAAGATTTAGTATTTTACTGCTTGGCTGCTCGCATGTGTGGACCAAAGTTGGCTGCACAAACTGCTGAAGCGGTGCCAAATAATTTTCTAATGGCACCGCTGATGAGATGGCAACAATTTTTGTAGCGACCAGACCTCAAACAGTCTGTGCTGCTGTGCACCAGTGTCATCCCTGGATCAGTAATGCTGACACGCACAGTACAAATGGAGGATTTATAACAGAGTAGCAATCACACACTTATTACAACGAATATCTCAAAAGAGAATAAGTATGATAAATATGGCTTAAGGCCATCTAATACGATAACAGCGGAAGACTTGGAAGAATAGTGAGTCCATCAACTCCAACGGCATCACTGAGTATAAGACCACGACCTAAGGCACCTTACTCGTCGTCTGAAAAGTCTGCAACATGAAACGTTGCAGCCCGGAAACGGGTCAGCACATGGAATATGCTGGCAATGTAACACATAGAGAATAATGAACATAATAATACTATACTACATGCATATATGGCTGGTAGAAAGCTCTATGGTTACAGTTTTTGCGAAAAGCCAGTTTTTCCCTACTGCAAAGGAATAAATTTTATTTAACTATCATGGTGGTTGTTAAACATTGATATGGTTGACAGCATCTCAATCCCAATTAAGTATCATCATTAATCCAACAAGATTAATTAAAGTAACATGATGAGATTCACATGATAATCCAAGTACTAGATACTCAAGTTGTCCATAACCGGGGACACGGCTGACCATGATTAGATTGTACACTCTGCAGAGGTTTGCGCACTTTTCCCCACAAGACTCGATCGCCTCCGCTTGATTCTCGCACTACATGATGTTTGAGAAACGGATGACCGAGACACAGTCTTTCAGAAGCGTTAGCACCTTACGATGGGTAGACCGGTACACCTACATCCCCTACATCTGCTAGTCTACCACTGTAAGAGTTCACACAACTTAGTCAACTATGCTAGAGCCCATAATAGCTTGTGGCTGCACAAAGAAGTTTCTAGCATGAATAATCTCATGATCCCTTTAAACCTCGGTGGCGGTCCAAAAAGAAAAACAGGCAATCCTGGAATACCCAGGTACGTCAATCCACCCAGATGTGAGTTTTAGTTGCCACCTTAAGTAAACCATTAATTAACAATCTCACATCTGTCGTGAATATCTCTCAAACCCAATCCACGTCTACAAGCATAGCATAGCAATATAAGCAAACGTAGAAGTAACTCCCAAAGGTTTGATAATGAAACAGGTGATAGGTACTACCTCTTCTACTTCCCAATACCCACAATTTAATTAGATCCTAATCATGCAATGTTGAGGATTGACCTAATGCAATAAAACTGGGTAGTAAAAGGGGTATGATCAAAGTGTTACTTGCCTTGCTGATGATCCGTGAATCCTAGCGATTCGAAGCAGCAAGCGGCGCACTCCGGGTACTCTATCGTAAACAAACAAGCAAACAATAAGTACTCATCTAATGCACGGGTAAAACTCAAATAAGAGAACTAACCAGAAAGTTCAACTTAAGAACTCCGGTTTGCAAAAAGAATCAAATCGAACGAAGCAACGAAAGTCAAACGGCAAAAGAAACAAACTTCGTTTACTAATCTGGACCTAGGTCAAATTTTACAGAAACAGAAAACTTGTTTGAGTTGGTTAAACGGAAAGATAATTTCGGACGAAACTCTAGGCGCTTGAATCGCCTGATTCCGATAAACGAGCGAAAAGTTATACTAGTTCGAAAATCTGATCAGAAATCGTGATCAGAAAATCGCGGAATAAATCCGAGAAAAGAAAAACGTCGAACAGATTAACGAACGAACGTTCGTTAACTGGATCTAAATGACGAACACGTTCAATAAAACGAACGACCGAGCGAACGCTTGCTAATTAACCTAAACCAAAAAAAACCGATCTAAAAAAACGGATCTAAAAAAACCGACGAAAAACCGCGGAAAAACCGAACGGTTTTTCGCGAGAAAACCGGCGGCTACCTCCGGCTCCGGCGAGGCGGCGGCTCCGGCGACGGGGTCGGGCGGCGGCGGCGGGACGGCGAGGGGCGGCGGCGGCGAGGCGGGGCGGCGGGACGACGCGGCGGCGGCGGCGGCTGGCGGCGGCGGCGGCGGCGGGGTCGGGCTGGGGCGGCGCGGGGCTCGAGGCGGCTAGGGTTTGGCCTCGGGCTGGGCCGGCTCGGCGCTATATAAAGCCCTGGTCAGGCGGAGTCCTGACCGGTTACGGCCCATAGTCGGTTTCGTTTTTTTTAAATAGTTACGCGCAGAAAAATGATTAAAAGAAATATCAAACGGACTCCAAAAATCCCGAAATAAATTTTCTGCGGCTTCTAAAATCAAGCCGGACAAGATGAACATTTATTTGGGGCCTAAATGAAATTTGGAAAACGCACATTTTTCCTAAATTCAAATAAAATATCCGAAAACTCCGAAATAAAATCTTATTTGATTTTTTTTATTAAATCTTCAATATTCCTATATTTTGGGAAAGTCATTTTATTCCCTCTCTCATATTTTTATAATTGGAATAATTGAGGATAAAATAAATAAAACCAAATGATCCTATTTTCAAAATTTGATAAATCTCAAATACGAAAATAACGAAATCCCCAACTCTCTCTGTGGGTCCTTGAGTTGCGTAGAATTTCTAGGATCAAACCAAAATGCAATAAAAATATGATATGCAATGATGATCTAATGTATAACATTCCAAATTGAAAATTTGGGATGTTACAAACCTACCCCCTTAAGATGAATCTCGCCCTCGAGATTCGGGTTGGCTAGAAAATAGGTGAGAGTGGTTCTTCCGTAGATCTTCCTCTCGCTCCCAGGTGGCTTCATCCTCAGTGTGGTGACTCCACTGAACTTTGCAGAACTTGGTAACCTTGATGCGGGTGACTCGGCTGGCATACTCAAGAATCTTAACTGGTTTCTCCTCGTAGGTCAAATCACTTTCCAACTGAATCGCTTCCAGTGGCACTGTATCTCTCAGTGGTATCTCAGCCATCTCTGCGTGGCACTTCTTCAACTGGGAAACGTGAAATACATCATGAACTCTTGACAATCCTTCAGGCAATTCCAGCTTGTAAGCAACTTCTCCCATACGCTCCAAAACTCTGTATGGTCCTACAAAACAGGGCGCTAACTTTCCCTTAACTCGAAAGCGCTTCACTCCTCGAAGTGGTGATACTCGAAGATAAACTCTGTCTCCGACTTCGTGAACTGTCTCCTTACGTTCAGAATCCGCATAACTCTTCTGCCTGGACTGGGCTACCTTGAGCCTATCGTGAATCAACCTCACTTTCTGTTCAGACTCTTTAATCAAATCTGGTCCAAACAACTGACGGTCTCCAACTTCGTCCCATAACAATGGTGTTCTACACCTCCTTCCGTACAAAGCTTCGAAAGGGGCCATCTTCAAACTGGTTTGATAACTGTTGTTGTAAGAAAACTCTGCATATGGCAAATTGTCGTCCCAACTAGATCCATAATCTAGCGCACAAGCTCTCAACATGTCTTCCAAAATCTGATTGACTCTCTCGGTCTGTCCATCTGTCTGTGGGTGAAAGGTTGTACTGAATTCTAGCCTGGTTCCCAAAATTTCATGTAACTGATTCCAAAACTTTGAGGTAAACTGGGTTCCTCTATCTGATACAATGGTCCTCGGAACTCCATGCAAACATACGATTCTGGTCATGTATATCTTTGCCAACTTAGCACTGCTGTAGGTGGTCTTCACTGGGATGAAATGAGCTACTTTCGTCAAACGATCGACTACAACCCATATTGAGTCATAGCCTGAACGAGTCCTGGGCAATCCCGTGATAAAATCCATGCCTAGTTTATCCCACTTCCATTCGGGTATCGGCAATGGTCGTAGCAATCCTGCTGGCTTCTGATGTTCTGCCTTCACTCTCTGACATACATCACAAACTGCTACATACTCCGCAATATCCTTCTTCATACCGGCCCACCAGAAAGTATCCTTCAAATCCAAATACATCTTGGTATTTCCTGGGTGAATCGTGTACGGTGAATCATGGGCCTCTTGCAAGATCAACTTCCTGATCTCCGGATCATTGGGCACATAAACGCGGTCCTCAAACCATAAGGTATCGTGCTCATCCTCACGAAATCCCTTGGCTTTTCCTTTGCTCATCTTTTCCTTTATCTCGTTAATTTCCTTGTCTGTCTTCTGAGCTTCTCTGATCTTTTCCATCAGGGTAGACTGAATCCTCAACGTTGCTAAATAGCCTCTTGGAACTATCTCCAAACATAGCTCGCGAAGATCCTCGGCTAACTCCTGGGGTAACTCTCCTGTCATGAGTGTGTTGACATGGCTCTTGCGGCTCAACGCATCTGCTACTACGTTAGCCTTCCCTGGGTGATAATGCAATCTCATATCATAATCCTTAATGAGCTCCAACCATCTCCTCTGCCTGAGATTCAACTCCTTCTGCGTGAAAATGTACTTCAAACTCTTGTGATCCGTGTACACCTCACAATGGTTTCCGATGAGAAAATGTATCCATGTCTTCAACGCATGCACTACGGCTGCTAATTCCAAATCATGTGTGGCATAATTCTTCTCATGGGGTTTAAGTTGTCGTGAAGCATATGAAACAACTCTTCCTTCCTGCATAAGCACTGCTCCAAGTCCTCGACGTGAAGCGTCACAATAAACTTCATAATCCTTGCGTTGGTCTGGCAGAATCAACACTGGAGATGTAACCAATCGTTTCTTCAACTCTTGGAAACTAACTTCACATTCCTCAGTCCAATTGAATTTGGTGTCCTTCTTCAATAGCTGAGTCATGGGTTTTGCAATCTTTGAGAAATTCTCAATGAACCTCCGGTAGTATCCTGCAAGTCCAAGAAAACTCCGGATCTCTCCAACTGACGTGGGTGATTCCCAACTTGTTACTGTGTCAACTTTGGCGGGGTCTACTGCTATTCCTTCTCCGGATATAACATGTCCGAGGAATCCAACTTCCTTTAGCCAAAACTCACACTTACTGAATTTGGCGTATAACTGATGTTCTCTGAGTTTCTCAAGCACCAAACACAAATGCTCCTTATGCTCCTCTTCATTCTTTGAGTAGACCAAAATATCATCAATGAACACCACGACGAACTTATCCAAAAACTCCATAAACACTTTGTTCATCAGGTTCATAAAATAGGCAGGTGCGTTAGTCAGACCAAATGACATAACGGTATACTCATACAGCCCATACCTGGTGGTAAAAGCCGTCTTAGGTATATCCCGCTCTCGAATCTTCAACTGGTGGTATCCTGATCGTAGATCGATCTTGGAAAATACCTTAGCTCCTTGTAAGCGGTCAAACAAATCATTGATCATCGGCAGTGGGTACTTGTTCTTGATGGTCACTTCGTTCAATCCTCGATAATCAACAACCATCCTCAACGATCCATCTTTCTTCTCCACTAGAAGTACTGGTGATCCCCAAGGTGACAAACTTGGGCAAAAATAGCCTTTATCCAGTAAATCCTTAATCTGCTTTTTAATTTCCTCCCAATCTTTTGCGGGCATCCTGTACGGTCTCTTAGATATTGGTCCTGTGCCTGGCAAAAGTTCAATCAGAAACTCAATGTCTCTATCCGGTGGCATGCCTGGCAACTCTTCTGGAAAAACATCCGGGTAATCCTTCACCACTGGTACTTCCTCCTATACAACTCCTGATAAGGAATTCACCTGAGTTCTCTTCGGCATATGCCGGGATACATACTTAATCCTTCTTCCTTCTGGGGTGGTAAGCGAAATCGTCTTACTGGCGCAATCGATGTTTCCTCCATACATCGATAGCCAATCCATACCCAAAATTACATCCAAACCTTGCGACTCCAAAACTATTAGGTCTGAGGGGAAAACATGCCTACCTATGGCCAATGGCATCTGAAAACATCCTTGGCTTGACATATACTCTGCTCTTGGTGAACTTACTAACATAGGTGTTTTAAGAACCTTGGTGGGCAACTTATACTTATCCACAAATCCCCTTGATATGTATGAATGCAATGCACCAGTATCGAAAAGAACGAGTGCAGTAAATGACTTAACCAAAAACTTACCTATTACTGCATCAGGCTGTGCTTCAACCTCCTCCACGTAAACGTGGTTCACATGTCCTTTGTTGAAAGGGTTCGGCTTCTTCCCAGAGCTTCCATTTCCATTACCATTCTGGGCTTCAGGACATTCATTGGCATAATGTCCAGTCTTCTGGCACTTAAAGCAAGTGACTTGGCTCAGGTCTCTCTTAGCTGGGGTTGAAGGGTTGGTACGGTTCTGGCCGTTGCTTCCTCCGTTCCCATTACCATTCTTGGAGCCATTATGGTTGTGCGAACTACCTCCTCCATGGGTATGCTGAAAGTGTCCTCCCGATTTCGGGGTAAAACGTGGCTTCTGCTGAGCTCCAGAATTGTACTTCCCTTGTCCATACTTCCTCTTACGGTTTTCAATCTGCTGTTGCTTCCCTTCAATCATGAGTGCTCTATCTACCAACTCCTGGTAGTTATTGAAGGTTGCTACCATTAGCTGCATGCTCAGCTCATCATTCAGTCCTTCCAGAAACTTCTCCTGCTTGGCTGCATCTGTAGCAACGTCATCTGGTACATAACGTGCTAACTTACTGAAATCCTCCACATACTGGCCTACGGTGCGTCCGCCTTGGTGTAGGTTGCGAAACTCACGCTTCTTCATAGCCATAACTCCTGCTGAAACATGGGCTGTACGGAAACCTTGCTGAAACTGGTCCCATGTGACAGTGTCAATAGGGTGTGTGGCTGTGTAATTCTCCCACCATGATGCCAAGGGTCCATCAAGCTGATGTGCGGCAAAACGCACTCTCTCCGCATCTGTGCATCCTGCAGTGGTCAACTCCCTTCCAACTTTGCGGAGCCAATCATCTGCAACAATCGGCTCGGTGCTGCTGGAAAACACCGGCGGAGTTAGCCTCAAGAAACGGGCTAAGTGATCAACAGGTGGTGGTGGTGGGTTGTTGTTGTTGTTGTTGTTGTTGTTGCCTTGGTTCTGTACTAACACTTGCATCAGGGCATTCTGCCGCTGAATCAACTGTGTGATCTCCGGTGGGAAAACAAATCCGGTGTCGCGTCTCGGAGGCATCTGATAGGTTTAGAAAAGATGAGAGTTTAGAATAGAATGAGGTCTAGAGAGAAAACACTACCCATATGCTCATGAGACAAACACAATCAATATCACTCAATCAAATCAAACAATGCATACAATCGATCTAACTAGCGTTACAAAAGTGCTCGAACTATACTATATACATGGGGGAATACTACTACTGATATGGTGGTCTACTAGAAATTTTGATCAGTCGAAGACTCCATGATATCTGCTCCAGCTTCATCAACAAAGTCATCTTCACTTGGTTCCGAGTCGGTGTCGTCGATGATGATGTAGTTATCCGGGCAAGCGCATTCATCATCTTCTCCTTTTGATGCTGGATTTCCCATGAATACTCCAATCTTCTTCTCCAGGTCGTCATTCTTCCCTACTAGTGCGACGATTTCCTCCAAATAATCCTCGCATGTAGCCTTGAGTTCTTCCTCCAACTCCTTGATCTTGGTCAATGCCTTCTTCAGATCTATCATGTCTGAGCACATCTGGTTCTCCTGGCGACGAATGTGTTGGTTTTGCTCCTGGATGAAAGCTGCAATTGATCCATCCTTCTTGGTGCTGATCATCTCCCATTGCTCGTCTCGGCGTCCACAAATCTGATAAATAGTATCCTTAAGCTCCCTGTGGTAGACTTCTCCAATGCGTCCCATAGAGATGTGGGCTGCCATGCTCTTCCCTAAACTCTAGGTTGGTGCTTCAAAAGAAAACTTTATAGGCTCAGTGACTGGTGTAAACGTCCTTCCTGGAATTTGAACTTGAATCTTCCAGCTCTCCTCTTCTGGTAGTGTGGCGTTGTAGGTTCCGGTGATGCTTGGTATTCCAATGTTCAAGTACTTAGTGACTTCCTTCAAGTGTCGTCCAAAAGGTGTATCTTCATCTGGTTGCATGAACTTGTTCCTTGCATTCGCCATTCCTAAAAGAGTAGAAAGTGGAGAGGAGTCAGAAATGAGAAGAGAGTAGTGTTCTAGGGTTTAAGCTTAGTGGTCATGTCCTACAGTCAGCGTGTGCTCTGATACCACCTTTGTAGCGACCAGACCTCAAACAGTCTGTGCTGCTGTGCACCAGTGTCATCCCTGGATTAGTAATGCTGACACGCACAGTACAAATGGAGGATTTATAACAGAGTAGCAATCACACACTTATTACAACGAATATCTCAAAAGAGAATAAGTATGATAAATATGGCTTAAGGCCATCTAATACGATAATAGCGGAAGACTTGGAAGAATAGTGAGTCCATCAACTCCAACGGCATCACTGAGTATAAGACCACGACCTAAGGCACCTTACTCGTCGTCTGAAAAGTCTGCAACATGAAACGTTGCAGCCCGGAAACGGGTCAGCACATGGAATATGATGGCAATGTAACACATAGAGAATAATGAACAAAATAATACTATACTACATGCATATATGGCTGGTAGAAAGCTCTATGGTTACAGTTTTCGCGAAAAGCCAGTTTTTCCCTACTGCAAAGGAATAAATTTTATTTAACTATCATGGTGGTTGTTAAACATTGATATGGTTGACAGCATCTCAATCCCAATTAAGTATCATCATTAACCCAACAAGATTAATTAAAGTAACATGATGAGATTCACATGATAATCCAAGTACTAGATACTCAAGTTGTCCATAACCGGGGACACGGCTAACCATGATTAGATTGTACACTCTGCAGAGGTTTGCGCACTTTTCCCCACAAGACTCGATCGCCTCCACTTGATTCTCGCACTACATGATGTTTGAGAAACGGATGACCGAGACACAGTCTTTCAGAAACGTTAGCACCTTACGATGGGTAGACCGGTACACCTACATCCCCTACATCTGCTAGTCTACCACTGTAAGAGTTCACACAACTTAATCAACTATGCTAGAGCCCATAATAGCTTGTGGCTGCACACGGAAGTTTCTAGCATGAATAATCTCATGATCCCTTTGAACCTGGGTGGCGGTCCAAAAAGAAAAACAGGCAATCCTGGAATACCCAGGTACGTCAATCCACCCAGATGTGAGTTTTAGTTGCCACCTTAAGTAAACCATTAATTAACAATCTCACATCTGTCATGAATATCTCTCAAACCCAATCCACGTCTACAAGCATAGCATAGCAATATAAGCAAACATAGAAGTAACTCCCAAAGGTTTGATAATGAAACAGGTGATAGGTACTACCTCTTCTACTTCCAATACCCACAATTTAATTAGATCCTAATCATGCAATGTTGAGGATTGATCTAATGCAATAAAACTGGGTAGTAAAAGGGGTATGATCAAAGTGTTACTTGCCTTGCTGATGATCCGCGAAACCTAGCGATTGGAAGTAGCAAGCGGCGCACTCCGGGTACTCTATCGTAAACAAACAAGCAAACAATAAGTACTCATCTAATGCACGGGTAAAACTCAAATAAGAGAACTAACTAGAAAGTTCAACTTAATAACTCCGGTTTGCAAAAAGAATCAAATCGAACGAAGCAACGAAGTCAAACGGCGAAAGAAACAAACTTCGTTTACTAATCTGGACCTAGGTCAAATTTTACAGAAATAGAAAACTTGTTTGAGTTGGTTAAACGGAAAGAGAATTTCGAGACGAAACTCTAGGCGCTTGAATCGCCTGAGTCCGATAAACGAGCGAAAAGTTATACTAGTTCGAAAATCTGATCAGAAATCTCGATCAGAAAATCGCGGAATAAATCCGAGAAAAGAAAAACGTCGAACAGATTAACGAACGAACGTTCGTTAACTGGATCTAAACGACGAACGCGTTCAATAAAACGAACAACCGAGCGAACGCTCGCTAATTAACCTAAACCAAAAAAACCGATATAAAAAACCGGATCTAAAAAAACCGACGAAAAACCGCGGAAAAACCGAACGGTTTTTCACGAGAAAACCGGCGGCTACCTCCGGCTCCGGTGACGGGGTCGGGCGGCGGCGGCGGGACGGCGAGGGGCGGCGACGGCGGGCGGCGGCGGCGGCGTCGGCCCGGCGGCGAGGCGGGGCGGCGGTGTGGCGGCGACGGCGTCGGCGAGGCGGGGCGGCGTCGAGGCGGCGCGGTGGCGGGACGACGCGGCGGCGGCGGCGGGCGGCGGCGGCGGCGGCGGGGTCGGGCTGGGGCGGCGCGGGGCTCGAGGCGGCTAGGGTTTGGCCTCGGGCTGGGCCGGCTCCGCGCTATATAAAGCCCCGGTCAGGCGGAGTCCTGACTGGTTACGGCCCATAGTCGGTTTCGTTTTTTTTTAAATAGTTACGCGCAGAAAAACGATTAAAAGAAATACCAAACAGACTCCAAAAATCCCGAAATAAATTTTCCCCAGCTTCTAAAATCAAGTCGGACAAGATGAACATTTATTTGGGGCCTAAATGAAATTTTGAAAAATGCATATTTTTCCTAAATTCAAATAAAATATCTGAAAACTCCGAAATAAAATCTTATTTGATTTTTTATTAAATCTTCAATATTCCTATATTTTGGGGAAGTCATTTTATTCCCTCTCTCATATTTTTATAATTGGAATAATTGAGGATAAAATAAATAAAACCAAATGATCCTATTTTCAAAATTTGATAAATCTCAAATACGAAAATAACGAAATCCCCAACTCTCTCCGTGGGTCCTTGAGTTGCGTAGAATTTCTAGGATCAAACCAAAATGCAATAAAAATATGATATGCAATGATGATCTAATGTATAACAATCCAAATTGAAAATTTGGGATGTTACAATTTTAGATACTAGGTACAAACTGTGACACTGTCTTAGGATGCGTTTGGTTGAAGGTGTGGTATGAATGGGTTTGGACCGTGACAGTGTCTGAATCACATCTAACAAATGATTTGTAACAACGAAAGAGGGTCTAACCTTCTCTTCACATGCCAGAAACTTCCTCCCACTGTCCACGGATTCAAATGCAACTAGCTTCACGCATGGAGATTGATGGTGACAACGAGCAGATAGATCTTCAGCCACCCCGCTCTATTCGTTGCCACTGATGGTCTTAGGGAGCTACAAGAGGAAGAAATGACTCAAATCGACCGCCGGGTAAAATCCTTCATTCCAAGTCATAGCCCGAGAGAGAGAAGAGAGGCATACCCGGGTGGTGAAGGAGTCATCACCGCAGGAGGAACCGCTGGAGAGGTCTTTGACGAAGACCATGGCGACCCCGGTGGTAGGATGCGAGACGGCGATAGCGAGGAAGCGGCTATAGCTTAGGAAGGAAGGAAGGAAGGAAGGAAGGAGGAAACAGGGGAAATGTGACTTGTGGTCGGGGAGAAAATGGGGTGGGGAAGGGGGGAGGGGGGAGGTGTAGATATTTTGGCGGTAGGCCAAAATTTTGGAAATGTGGAGAGAAACTTTGCGCGCGGTGCCGCCGGACCATTCACTTTGAACGATTGTGTGCATCGCAAACGATTCTTCTGCTTTACACGCATGGGATGAGTTTGATAATTCATAGTTTGGTGGAAATTTCCCCAGGTACGTCATTGCATAATTTAACATCGTTTGCTAATTTGGGCACACAAAAGAGCGTACAGCAGATAGACCACACTTACTGAATCAAGCAATTTTAGTAATTAAACAGAGCCAGTTGACCTAAACATTGCTCTAACAAAAGACCAGCATTAAAAACAAAGCCTAAGTACACATAATTTTAACAAATCCGCCGCCGCGCCGGCCTATGCATCGCCGGTGTGAGATGAGACATTGATGACTTGTCCTGGCGACATGCCACCATTGGTGGATTCCGCGTCCCCCCTGCTGAAGTGGACCGCGTCCTCGTCCTTGTCCTCGGCGCCGCCCTCAAGGTTGTAGTACTCGTAGTAGTGGCTGCCCCAGAGATCGCGTTGGTACTCCACCGCCGATTCCTCGATGGACAAACTCTTCTCTACCTCGACCTCGCCCACGCGCAACTCCTCCTCCCGGCGCTCCTCGATCTCCGCCGCCTCTCGCATCTCCAGCTCCCACTGGGCGACCTCATGAGGAAGCAGGTGCTCCATGGCCACCGTCGCCTTTTCGGACAAGGGTTGCATGCTGGAGTCTGAGGTGGCCTGGAATATCTTGGCATGTGCATCCTTGATCTTGGTGTGGATGGCCTCGACCCGGGCCAGGGCGACATCAGCGGCACGGACGGCAGCTCGAGCACTCTCGGCTTTTGCAGCCACTGTCGCAGCAGCAGCTGCAGCCGTCTCGGCTGCTGCACCTGCCCTGTTGGCTTCTGCAGACACCCTCTGGATGGAAGCGGGCCGCGCTCAATGCGGATGCGGCGGCACTCTCGGCGTAGGCGGCGGCGCTCTCGGCGCAGGCAGCGGCGCTCGGGGGGACGCGACCATCGTACGGGCCTTCACGAAGCGTTTCCACAGTGTCATCTTTGCAAGAAGGGGGTGTGGGAATGGGGATTGGGATTCGTGGATTCGGGGGTTGCCGGCACTGGAGCAGACGAGCCGGCGAAGCTTAAGGAGGGAGACTTAAATAGACCCAGATATTTTCATCGCAAACGGTTCCTAGAAAACAACTGTGTGTGATGTTGCAGATATTTTTTATTAGCTATGAAAGACGAATTTGGAGTAAAGTGACAACGGATGGTGTTTTAAATGAATGAGAAATTTTGTAGTACTAATACAGCTGTCATGTCAATTTTTGGAAAATTTCAGGGGTCATTTGAACTTTTAAGACATTTATGTGATTTTCTAGCCATTTAATGACCGTAATTGAAATTTGAACTACATGTACATGCAACAGCTAACCATAATGGTTTGAAAAGTCATATTTTGGTACTTGTGTGTGATTGAATTCCATGTGCAGTAAATTGGAAGTATTTTTCAAACATATTGGTCTAACGGCTATGATACAATTAAGGATGGAGTGCCATGGCATTTAAATTCCAAAAAATCAAAAAATATCATAAACACATGAAACCTTTGTTGATGTAATGTCATGCCACCAAGATGATGTGGTAAAAAATTTGGCATGTGTGACGAAAGTTTGGACACACACCCCTCACAAACCGGAGCAACTCACTAGAAGGCTCGTGGTTCCAAGAGGGAACAATGCATGTTTGATGACGAATGGGAGCACTACAAAAAAATACACTTCCGTGATGATATGTGTTTGTCACAGTAGGTCACGTGCATGCATGTACATCCATGACGATTTTATGACAGAATCAAGATAGTCATACCTGTGCTTTCGTAGAAGTGTTCCATGACATTACCAAAATTATCATCACGGAAGTGTCCACTTCCATGACGATAAATCGCGTGTCACAGAAGTGCTTTCATCAAGGGTGACCGACACGTGGCATCCACCATAATGGGTCGCTGTTAAGCCATCGGGTCCGGTTTTGGATCCAATAACCCGTTAACAGGCCGGACCAATGGGAAATTTCCATGTGTAAAATTCTGATTGGCCGGAGGAAACATGTGTCAGCTCGTCAGTGGATCAGATAGGCGCCTATGATATGTCAACACGTGCGACGGCCCACCACTAGCCCATTTAGCTTACAAAGGCCGGCCCGTTTTACTTAGTCAAAAGTTAGCGGGCTGGCCCATGAAAAGCCTGTTAACGGTCTCTTCGCAAATAGCCCATTTTGCGGCCCGGTAACTCACATCCCGTTAGGGCCTACCCGAAATCGGCCCAACAATGTCATGTGGGCCGTCGAATATAACACCAGCCCGTTTCACTTTCGACCCATGTATGGCCCACGACGTCTTTCGGCCCATATGAGGCCTTCATATCTTTAGGCCCTTTAGAGGCCCACGGTGACTCTAGCCCATAATGAACAGTAAATTTCTTTGTACCCGTTAACGGCCCATGATTCACATGGGCCGTTTCCAGCCTGTGTTAGCTTTCGGCCTACTGACGGCCCATACGTTCTTGGGCTCCTTTCCAGCCCTCGATTACTTCCGGCCCGTTACTCACCTGTTCCCCTAATGGGCCAAATTCGGCCCGTGGCAAGAGTCGGCCCGTTTCTGGCCTATTAACCTGTTGCGCCGTTTCCAGCCTGTCCTATATTCTGGCCCATTAACGACCCGTTATGCCCGTGACATAATTAAGCCTTTGTTGTCCTCCGGCCTATTAACGGCCTATTACCGTGCTGGGCCGATACCAATTACGCCCGTTTACGGCCCATGTTGACCCATTTATCCGACGGCCCGAGGCCCACCGATTCTACGGCTCTGTTGGAGGCCCATTTATCGATGGCCCATAGGAGGCCCATGGATCCTATGGCCTGTAGGAGGCCCATGGATCCTATGGCCCATAGGAGGCCCATGGATCCTATGGCCCGTAGCAGGGTCAAGGTTACCACGGTCCGTATATGGCCCATGGTTGTTGCGACCACTATCAAACCAGGGAAAAAGAAGACTAGGAAATAAATAAGCCCGAAACTAACGCTAGGCTATTAAGGCGATTGCACAGATTACATCCACTGGGCATCAAAGATCGGCACCAGTGCAAATATAGGGAACACCATACACTATACAAAAATGGCTTGCTGTTTTCTTCAGCCGGTGGCTGCACATTAAGAACAAATTTTGTATCGCAACAAAACAAATTACAACTATAAAACAAAAGGAAGGTTGGCATAAAAGTTAACAGTCTGGCAGATAAATGCACCACCAGAAGTTCAGAAGCTCAGTTCATTTGACCCGGCTGTTATGTTTTCATGTTGTATTGTCCGATGGAGCACCATAACCTTCGCCTTCATTTCTCCTAGGCTCCTGAACAACATAGCAAATGTCTGATAGTCTGGTTTCAAAACCATGCATATCTTGACGACATCGAACAATGTTTGTCCTTGTTTCACAAAGATTCTCTGTTAGGGAATGGACTTGTGTCTGGAGCACAGATATAACATTGTTTTGAGCTTGCATATCTTATCATGAGGAAGTTGTGACGAGATTGCCTTAACAACCAACCCAGTATTACGCAGGAACATGCTTTTGGCACTGTTAGTGGACAGGTACTGACCCACTTCATCAAGAGCTGACATTGCAGTTATAGTTGCCTCGCCACCTTCAGAAGGTGGCGGTTCCACCATTTTTTCCATAGCTTGCTGAAAAGTTGAGTTTTTACATTAGTAGTACCAGAACTGAAGATATTAAGGAGGCAGCAAAACCAAACAAAATAGCTTTGGTCTATGTACAGAACTTATTCTGGTGAACCCATGTAAAATATTAGTTGTATTTTACTGCAAAGTACATAATAAAACCAGGTTCCAAACATATGACCATGTACCATGTCTAATGTATTATATATTCTTCACATTGTATTGACAGCTAAGGATAAAGAGACAAAGTTTATAATACGGTAAGCATAGTATGACATCATTCATATCACAAAACAACTGAGAACAGACAAACAGGCAATTGTAACGTTGTGTGGGCAAGTCCAGCACGGAACTAGATTACATGTCAAGATCAAAGGAACATCACTCCTCTCTTTTAAACCTTGTAAGGTGCAATGATACGCTAAGACAATTGTGTATAAAACTGAAAAGAGTGATAGACATTGGCTGCAAACCATGCAGTTCAAGGCACGAGTCAGAGTAAGTAGTAGTTAAAAGGCATGAGGATTAAGGACTTACAACAGCGGCTTTGACTGGTGTAGTCATGCCCTTCGTCTTGCTGGTGTGACAGTCCTTGAAGATTTCCACATCATTTGGTTCAGGTACTTTTTGGTCCTTGCGGGCTTTCCTCTGCATTTGGAACAAGTCAATATAGATATGATAATATGGTAGAGCGAAAAGAGTGAAACAACAGCTAATTACAAGAGCCTCGCAGTGTGCAATATAGCTACGAGATCCTGTCGTCTGTTGGAATTTCACTTTCGTACAGTTGGACTTGTTCTTTGAATAGTTCACCTACAAGAAGATAGATTTGTGTGGCACATGCGTAAATAGGACTTCAACATGTGATCTGATCACATATATATAATGTACCTGATACTTTGGATTAGACCAGTGTTTAACGAGGCCTCTCCAGTCTTCATCCGATATATTTTCCACTGGAGATGTTTGGGCAAGATCACTGTTAGCCTTGCCTTCAAAGTGAGTTTTCGTCAAGTTATACCGATACTGTCGCAAAGCAGACTTGAAAACATGGGTGCAAGCTTGTCTGGTTGCATCATCTTGGCTATCCAACTTGAACCTCATCTGTTGAAAATTATGGGAGTCTCATTATCAGCAACCTAGAAAGTATGGGACAGAGCAAGACGATATTACTAGTTTCCATACATAACCATACTTACAGATAAATGGTCGAGGAAGGTGTTGAACTGGGTTTTGTCTTTGTCATTCCTGTACTAAATCCATGTTGGGAGGATACGTACATGACACCTAACAGCAACCGCTGCCTCTGATACTAACTTGGCTGACTCTGTAGCATCACGTGGCCTTTTTAAACCTGCCTCAAAACGGATCTCCATTCTTCCTCCTCTAGATTTAGTTAACCTATCGAGCATTATCCCTGATGTTTGTTTCCTCTTGCGCCTAGGTGCTAGTCCAACAGCGAACATAGGAAGTGTTAGTGTACATCAAACTGTGAGACTACATACAAAGAAGCATGCAACTTTAACTTGACTCCAGCAACTACCTTCTTCCTGTTGAAGCTCACAAAGTTCATCTGATCTTGCCAACTCATCTTGTGTCAAGAGTGCTTCAGAAGTAGTGTCAGGTGGCAAGGGAGCTTGGGAACGTGCTGCTAGCTGAGTTGACCAACGAGTAAATCGTGCAGCTGGTGGTACGGTGGAAGGTGTTGCAACAACTAGGGCTATCTCTGCTTGTTTGGTGGCAGCTATTTGTTTTTGTTTGGCTTGTTTAGCAGCTCGTGTAGCATGGGATACCCTGTTTGTACAATTTTCCGCTAGACTTTGACCTTCTATTGCACCATCAGTACCAGCAGAATCTGCAGGATTCTTCCGCTTCCCGTTCCTTGTCAATCTGTGTTGCTTCCTCTTTCTTTGTGCCATGTTAAGTCAAGCCGACAAGAAAAAAGAATAACAATTTAGTTCTTCAGAACAAATTGATGCGTGATACAGACGAACTGAACTTTGATGTTAGACAACCACATGATAGGAGGATGTAATATGTACGAAAAACTGGACGGCATGAGATAACCAGAACTATGATGTGTAAACTAAGCAGAAGACATTTCACTAAATTAGAAGCAATGCAATGGAAGGTAGACATGATATGAAAGATGCTACAAATATCGCTCTGCCAAGTTAACAGTGTCTCATCATAAATGGCGTTTAAACAAATGTGAAGCAGTACAAGAAATAAATCATATGCAAGATGCAAACAACATCACACTACCAAGTTAAAGGTCTCTCATCATTAGTGCCATTGCATATTCACATCATTGCATATTCACAGCTTATGATGTGTAAACTAAGGAGAAGGCATTTCAATAAATTAGAAGCAATGAAAGCTAGACACCATATGAAAGACACAACGAATATCACTCTACCAAGTTAAAACTGTCTCGTCATAAGTGCCATTTCAACAAATTAGAAGTAGTACAAGCTAGAAAAGAATGCGAGATGTAACCTATATCACACTCCCAAGTCAAATGTGTCTTATGATAAGTGATTGTTGCAGGTTACACAACAGTAGTACTTTGATGTAAGAACATGGTGTGATAGGCAGATATTGTATGTTCTAGAAACAGGAACACGTGTCTTATTTACAAGTATAATGTGTAAAGTAAGCAGATGGAATTCAACAAAATTAGAAGGAATACAAGATAGACATCATACATAACATGCAACCACATATAACAGTGCCAAGTTAGAGAGAGCACCTGTGATGGTGCACTAGGGGAGACGTGCTCATCATCAACACAGCTACATTGAATGTCTATGCATGTGTTGTCTTGGAAATCATCTTGGGGGGATGGAGGAGTAGAATCTATAGAGGCCCTCAGTTTCGAAGGAGCACCTTTATCCGCTGCCTTGCTAACTTCCTTCCGCTTTATTGATTTTGAAATGTCAAGTAAAACCGACAAGAAATAGCAATAAAATTCACTCTTCAGAACTCATTCGTGCATGATACTGACAATCACTACTTTGATGTAAGGCAAAGACATGATACCAGGATGGAATATGTACGAAAAACAGGACGACATGGCATATTCACAACTGTTTGTGTAAACTAAGCAGAAACCATTTCAACAAATTAGAAGCAATGCAAGCTAGACACCACATGAAAGATGCAACCAATATGACTCTGCCAAGTTAAAAGCGTCCCATCATAAATGGCATTTCAACAAATTAGAAGCAGCGCATTCTATAAATCATATGAAAGATGCAACTAATATCACACTGCATATACTAAAGGTGCCTCGTCATATTGATTGATGCGGGATACAAAAAAACAATAGTTTTATGTAAGGACATGCTTAATAGACAGATGTACTATGTACTAAAAACAGGAAGGCATGTCACATTAACAGGTATAATGTATAAACTAAGCAGAATAGCACATGCAATTTAACCAGATTGGAAGAATTACAATCTAGACACCATATGCAACATGCAACCACATATCACACTGTCAAGTTAGAGCAAGCACATGCGATGCTAGTGTAGGGGAAATGCGGTAATCAACTACAGAGCTACGTTCACTATCTTCATCTAGCCTTGTTGTTTCTTGAGAATCATGTCGGGAGGCTGACGCTACATTCTTTAAATGAGGATCTTTACTCACGGTAGTCCACTGGCCTGACTGCCTCATCATAAGTGATTGATGAGGGATACACAAGAAGATTAGTTTGATGTAAGAACATGGTTAATAGACAGATGTACTAGTATGTACCAAAAACAGGAAGGCATGTCATATTGAAAGGTATAATGTGTAAGCTAAGCAGATGCAATTTAACCAAATTGGAAGCAATACAAGCTAGACATCCAGCTGGAGTGGTGAGCATGATCATCTAGGACCTGAGAGCCTGGTGGGAGGCGGGCTGCTTCGCCACCATCGTGGCTTTTTAGTTGGCTTCCAGGTAATGATTGTCTGTGCTGGGCTTGTCACTGGCTCGGCCAGTGCCCTGACTAGCTATTTGTCTTCTGGTGCTCACGGGATGGTGGTTCATGTAAAAAATATATTTCCTTATCTTAATAAAGACCGACTTCGGCCTTTCGAATACAAGCTAGACACCATATGCAACATGCAACCACATATGGCATGGTGAAGTTAAAGCAAGCACCTGGGATGGTGGTTCATTGCCAGCGAGGTCATCAACTCCAAAGCTACGTTTACCGTCTCCATCTGCTCACACTGCACCTATTATAAGGCTGAAACATGTCCGGCCTATCTGCGTACGACACTGGAGCCACTTCTCTCTTTTCTTTTTTGCTTCTCCCATAGCAGCAGAGTCTGAAATACCCTTGCATAAAAACACAATAGTGACAGTATGGGTGAAGTGTGTGCAGAACTAGTGCACTGTAAAAGTAGCAGATAGTAGGTGGCAGAAAAATAAATGACAGGAGACATATGATAGCTCTACAAATTGCATGGCAAACAAAATTAGATTCTACTCCGTATGATTTTGTAATATATGAGCACAGGAAATGCAGGTACTCCTCCAGCACACCACCACATGTGGTCCTATCAAGATAACAGTCGACTAAAAATAAATAGGTCAGTCGATTTTTTATGAACCGTCCGATCTATAAGGAACGGCCAGATGGCCTTCGTCTACCTCCCGCCAGTCACTGTTGACGATCTTTCTCGAACCGCCAGCGACCATCAGCCCAGACCCCTGCCTCCGCCGCCCCGCCCTCTCCTCGACCTCACACCACCGCCGTGCTTGGCAGCGCCCCCAGGCCAGCCCTTTAATCTCGGCCGACCTCCAGATCGGGCGCCAGCAGCTCTAGGCCCCACACGTCCCCAAGATAAACACTGAGGCGCTGCTTCCCCGACGTAATAGGGGGACTAGCGTCTGTTACACCGGGCAATGCTTCCGTTAATTGGGAATCAACTGACTAGGAATTGAAATCCAGAGGGCGACGGACCTCTAGCTAAGGTGAAATAGTATATGAGGAGAAACCTTGTGCATCGCGAGTTACTAGGAACATCTAGTATCAAGAAGAAGTGGGCAACTAGTGTCTTCTGTGGGACGAATACCGTGCAAGCAGACACGTAAGATTTGCATGAATAAGGGAAGAGGAGTACCATTTCTGGTTGCCAGTGTGGTCGCCTCGATATGTCGCGCCGATCTTCTTCTTTTTGTCGGGGAAACCGATGTTTTGGAGGAGGGTGCAGGCTTGGACGAACACATGGCCAAATTGTTTACTGTGTTGCCTTGGCCGTATGTCGGCGGAGGGGAAGTAGATCCAAGGCGGCGAAGGATGGCTTAGCAGGAACGACTCCGGTGCGGTGGACGGTGGCGAAGTTGGAGCGGCAGCGGTGAGGCGCGGGGCGGCGTGGTTGAACTGGCCCCCCTCTTAAATTGGGGAAAGTACAAATGGGACGTGCTTGTTTTGGCTTTTTTGAACAGATGGGACGCGCTTGTTTGAAATTTGGGGAAAGTACAAACTTTGCCCCCCTCTTAAATTTCAGACCAACTGCGGGTCGGGGGTAGGATGGTAATCCCAGGTGTCCCAAATAGTGGGCGGGAGCGATTTCGGCCATGCACATGTGTGTTTAGGCCGCCGTTGTGTACGAATGTTTTTCGGAGGCGGTTGCATGGCGTCTAGATGAAGCTACAAACCTACCCGGTTTAGACCTTTGGACGTCGGGCCGGTAGGTTTCATGGGTCAGAGTTAGAAAAGTAATTTCCTTCTACTACCAAACATTGGTCTGACGCGGTTTCAGGCGAGTAGAGGCTCTTTTGGCGCTTCATTCGAAATTTTGAAACAGAAGCATTCACGTTTAGAGTACTCTGGAACTTTGAGGTTGACCTAAATAGACAACGTTAAATTTGACCTTGTATGTTTGCAAACCTTATTAAATTATCCGCTTCTTTTTGAAATTTTGACACTTGAAAAATCCTATAACTACGATTATTTTGGAATGGAGGAGCTAAATTAGAATCTATTTTGTACACGACTATATATGCTATTATGTACAAAATCAGAGCAAAGATTGGTGCCCCCATAATTATGTGTGATTTACAAATGCCATGATATCGAATTCAAATAACTGAATGGACTTCATGTTGAATTCTATTTTTTTAAACCACCTTAAGTTGAATTCAAATGTATGCTAGGTCATAGCTAGCTATTTATAATGTTCATTGTGTAACTTTCGTATGTGTAATGTGCTTTACACACACAACATGAACTATACTCACGTTTATATTTGATTGCTAAAGCGATGCATTGTATGGAGTTCAAAATACTAACTATGTGGATCAATTATGTCGAATAATAACATAGACATGCTCAAATTTGATAGAAGCTAGATTTCTGATGGATCAATGACCGTTCCTTACGCGAATTGCAATTATCATGATCCCATCCTAATATTTGGATACAATTTATATCTTTAATCAATGTGTACATCAGTCTTTTACGTGTAGTTTCACTCACCATCGGTGGTCTCTCACACATGCTCACACACTCTCTCCCGAGGTGTCTTTCTCGCAGACATGCTCTCGATATAACCCTCCCTCCCTCTCGTAACCATTTACGACTGTTTTCACTAACCTTTATCATAAGCACTCTTCCTCTCACAAGAATACACACGCACAATCCCCGTCGACCCTTTCTATATACATAGACATGCCTACGTGTCTCCTGTACGCACATTATCTTTAGGCCTGTCTCTCACGCATTGTCTCACACCTCTCTTCCTAATTGACGAGTATGATTCTAGCAGAGCATTCTGTAGGATGCCCCTTAAAGTTAGGCTGGATGAATAGTAATATCAGAGATAAGGGGTTACCTTAGTCCGAGAACCTAGGGTTACAAATCCTAGCCGGCTTTGTCAGTGGACACGGAGTCCTTCACAATTCTGCTATGTTTGTCTTGTACGACTAGTCATCCATGGGTCTCCCTAAATGCGTCACGGGCCGACCAATGTGGCGCAGGACGGAACCGAACCAAGGGCCTCACCTTGACCCACCGGACCTCACGCGGTGACACACCCTCTGCCCCCAGGTCTCATTATCTTCTCACACCCACACATACCAACACAGACACCAGACAAAAAAAATTCTCCTCGTGCCTCTATCCCCTCCCTCCTTGCATACACACACTCAAGGGAATCTCTCGCCATGACATCATATTCGTCTCTCTCTCTCTAGACCTCTCTCATTTCTCGTGCTATCTCTCCCATGCCCCCCTCCCCCCGCCGGCACCTCTATCCATGCCTCTCTCGAATGCGTAATACACACACATACCTCTCTAGGCCCTGCCAAATACATCAACTACACATTCACACATGTTACATCACGTACCCCGTTGATCTAAAAAGCCCTCTCTTCACGTTTATTTCGCATACAACATTCCTTTTGAATAAAGTGTGGCCAATTTTTTTTAGAATTTCTAAATATATACAACATTACAAAGTTATATGGAGGAGTATGAACATTTATTTGCATTGCATGGTGCCCACAATGATATTTATTCCGCACTGTGAATTTTTATATTTTTATACTATATATAAAGTTAGTCATAATAAAGAGAAACGAAGAGCATCTCTCTCTCCATCGCATACACCCCCTCTACGCCCCTTTCACGTACGCACACAAACTATCTCCAGATCCTCTAAAAGTAAGCCCCCAGCATATTCATGCATGTTTCATCTTTCTCTCGTGATATAGAGTGAAGATCATTGTATTTGAAGCGAAAGCACGATACGTACATTGGACTTCAGAATCCACTCATTACGGTCACCATTTACGTTTTGTGGTTATTATACAGTCATGGGCTCACCGTACAACTCTATAGTTGCTCAAGACATGACTAGTTGACCAGTTAAACACTCCAGATGGCACCTCTAGTGCTGCATCACATTATCTCACTACCATTGGGCCCACATGTCGGCTTGTATCTACTCTACATCTACATCTACACTCTTATAACTACACTCTTATAGAAAACAGAGTTGGTCATGATGGTGTGCCTGCCATCCTGCAATATAGTCCGTCTGATTTATATCTGACGGATAGGAAGGAAACTATGGCAATTTTGCAAAAAGGTACCCACACACCTCTCCACATTTGCAAATAAGGCCTTCCCTCATTCATCCTTTTCTCTCACAAGATAAACTAGTCATACAAATGCATCTTGATGTTACGTGCAACGCATGGGCATCTTGCTAGTTAGAATGAAAACAAATGACAAAAAAATATTGGACGGTGGTTCGAAGTCATGACCACGGGCACAGCGGACAAGGTGGCCTTTATTGGTATGCTGAGCCGTCTGTTTTAACACACAGGAGCTGGTGTGGTGATTATACACACACGCACGCATGCACATGAACTGCATGCACGCAACACTCACACGAACACATGCAGCCACGCACGCACGCAACACTCACATGTACACACGCAGCACGCACGCACGCAACACTCACACGCACACACGCACGCATGCATGCACACACCACACAACCAACACACACTCTCACACTCAAGTGCTCAACCTACACGTGCATGCGCACACATCAGGCCCTGACAGACACATACACAACCAGGTGATTCCCGCGCACGGGTTGGAGTCTTATCGCGCCTGCGTAAATTTGTGTTTATCTGACCTTTTTCCTATGCGAACTGACAGGTGGGACCCACAAGGAACGTGGTCAATTTAACTAGCACTACTGCAGGATGCTGCTAACGCGACACTACGATCAGAGACCCTTTGACAAAACTGTGTGCGATGTATTAATCACAAACGGGGATGTAAAAAAAGTCAAAAAGGTGCAAAACGTTTGCGATGGCGGAGCCATCAAACACGGTTTAGATTTTAGTTGCGTGTGCGATTCAGGCCACACGGTTAACCCGTTCGAACTGTTTGCGATGAGGCAGAACAACAGAAATGGGCAGCCATATCAATGTGTGTGCGATATACGACATACAGTTCGCTCTGATGAACCGTTTGCTATTAGGGAGTGCAACATAAACGGTTAGCCAGATCAAGGTGTGTGTGATATAGGGCATACAGTTCACTCGGAAGAACTGTTTTCGATTAGCGAACGCAACAAAAACGGTTCAACTTAACAAGATGTGTGTGATACGTGGCAAACAGCCTACTCGGATGAACTGTTTGTGATGAGAAATTACAACACAGACGGTTAATACAGTTAGTTCGTGTGCGATTCTTTGTGTACAAAAAACTTTGAAAAATGCAAACTAGTTGCTTGCGGTGGCTAGGAGTATCGCACACGATGCGTCTGCGAGTACTCGTGTGCGATGATTAGTAAGTTACACATACATTTCCTTATGTTAACACTTGTGTGATAAATAACACGTGGCACCGGATACGGTATTCGGGTTGTGTGTGTGCTCCACTTAGTCTTCCCACGCTCCACATGGATGAATTGTAAAATCCACGCCTACTCCCTCACCGGTTTCCCGCCACCAGCTAACGGCTTGCTGCATATAACCCAGGCGGCAACGCACCGCCGCGACACTCTGCGAAGATCTAGTCCTCACCCATCTACCATTAGTTATTCCAAGCATGCTAGGCTACGACCAAAGCTTCGGCGTCGATGCCTACCTGCGTTACATCTTCGGCGAGGAGAACGAGCCAGAGCAGGTCGGGTAGCAAGAGCTTCATCGGCCGGTGCAGGCACCATGGCCCATCGGCAGCGATATCGGCGTCACAGTCCTTGGGAGCACAATTGACATATTCCAGAGGGGATGTGATGAGTAGTTTGCCATCCACCATGCAAAAGATCCAGAGCTGCTCGGCGGCATCATCGACGACCCACCCGAAGAGCCGCCGTCACCAGTGCTCATCAAGAGCCTGATGCCCCGCAAGGAATGGGCAGAGGACCTCTGCGATGCCGTCAAGACAAAGGCAGCCTACGGCTTCATCATTGCCCGCGGCGGCCGTGTCAACCTCGATCCCGATGATGTGGTGGCCAGGCTCGAGCGCATCCTTGGCGGGGTTGACGTCCCGATGAAGTAGAACATCGCCAACGTGATATCTTGAGGATGCAGGTGATCGACAGAATTTGCTACCAGGCCAAAGACATGGAAATGGAGCAGCTCTGCGGAGTTGTCACGCGCGTGATTGCACACCGTCAAGCTCTTCTGGAAGAGGCCCAGCAGCTCCGTATGCGGAGGCGGGTTGGGACACTTGGAGTGAACGGCCGCAAGGGTGCTATGCTGATCATGGAGTCCGAGAAGACCATCGTCGGAAGGCCGCCAGCTCAGCCTTTTAGCTTATATTTTATTATAATTGTATGCATATGTAGGTCGTGAGTGTTCCAGGCCTTGCCTCATTTCGCATTTTAAATTATCCTGAATATGTAAGACAATTACTAAGAATTATTAACAGTTGCCATTGTAACTTTGCCTCAACGGCGAGCAGAGCGCGCGCAGGGACGCCAGAGCGGAGCACGCCGCGGCCGCCTCAACGACGAGCAACCACGTGGTCAACCTTCTGCCATCAATAAATTTTGACCTTATTTCTCGTCACATTGCTGATTACAACGCAATAAATAATTGCAAATCTGTTCACACCTATCAAACTAATATGTGTTCACACTTAGCACCGGGCTATAAAAACTACCCACTCGAAAATTACTTCACAGTTCCTCTCCTCATCACCGACAAAACTAGTTTTTTCTGTCAAGTCGTTCCGCCATGACTGGTAGGAGGAGTTTAGGGTGGACATATAACCAGGCAGCAAAGAACAAGGCCGCGGAAGCACTAGAGAGGTCCCGCCGCGAAGCTGTAGCCGCAGCAGAGATGTCCCGGCGCGCCGCGGAGCGCTCGAACGAGCTCTCACGGGTATGCGAGGGCTCTCACAAGTGCATTCGCGGCATTGGCCATCGCGATGAGCCGGCGTTCCTGAAGTCCTTCGCCAGCGATGACGACATTCACGCTGGCGTCACTACGCAATAGGAGCTGGTCGACGGCTTGATGAAGCTGCTCAAGATCTGCGATGCCTCGGTTGACAAGGCGACAGGCCTTGTCGAGCAACTCATGGATGACAATGCGAAGCTCCTCAAGTTGGCCACCGACAAGGCGGAGGAGGCCGCCGGCTGGAAGATGCTGCATGAGCAGGGCAGTGCCTCAGAGATGACGCTGAAAGCGGTCATCGAGGAACTGATGGGTGGCTTGAGGAAGCTCCGGATCGAGCGCGAGCAGGAGGTGGACGAATCCGTGGCTGCTTTCAAGCAAAGTCGCGAGGAATTGAAGAAGGAGCTGGAGGATTTCGCCGCCCGGTGATCCATCGATGAGTAGAGACAGTAGCGACCCAGATCGTTGTCTGCAATTTCCTTCTTCTCTTGCCCCCGTGTCTTCCGGGCTTTGCCGCATGTGGCATTTTAAACTATCCAGAATATGTAAGACAATTATTATCCGCGCCATTGAAAATTTGTTGTCATATTATCCGTTGCCATTTTATTTGTGGTCGTATTATCCGTTGCCCTATGTGGCAATTTAAATTAGGGCGGAATACGAGTTGAAAACACGAACAAAGAAAATGCTGCCATGGGATCACAAGCAAACACCCTCCGTCCAGGTGCTTTAATTAACCCATTAATGGAGAAGTTGTGAGCGAGGCGGGCGGCGGCTGGTGCATGGAGGTCAGAGAGCTCGCTTCCCGGTGAGCATGGGCGGCCTTGCTGCTCGCACGTGTCCCATCGAGCCTACGAGGTGGACAGGATGCATGCCTCCCGTCGAGCCTGCGCGGCGGACTGCTCGCACGCATCCCGTCGAACCTGCACGGCGGACTTCTCGCGCTCGTCCCGTCTAATCAAACAGCTGCACGCACGCCACCGAGTATGGTTAAATTTCGACACGGTAAATATAATACAGCCGCTTGCGATATTAATGTGTCAGCTTTTTGTTTCAAAATGGACTTCACTGGCTACTAATGTGTGCGCCTCTTCTCAAACTGGACGATTTTTTTACCATGGCATATATGTGCCATGTCATGAAACCATGCCAAGTTTCATGTTTTTTGGGTGACTTTTTTATTTACTGGGATTTAAAAACCGAGATTCTCATTGTTTCAGGACGACGACAAGTTTGTAATTCATTCTCATTCCTTAAACGAGACCTAAACATGCACCCAATGACACATGTACGATTTCCCACCCATTTTGCTTCACTGGAGCATGTGGTTGTAGTTCAAATTTGAATTATGGACTACATTAAATGCATAAAAAACTTAGTAATTAGTAATATATATACAATGGCCAAACGAACCCTGAACAGTTTCAAATTTCAGCCCGACACTCCTATTATTCTATGTTGCCTGTAGAAAACAAAGTTCAAGGCGAGAAGAGGCATCGATTATCGTTTCGCCCACAAGAGGGGCATGTTTCCCTACCGGAACCACGAGGGTTGCGACAGGCTCCGGTTTGTAAAAGGCTTGTAATATAGCTTCGCCCAAATTGGACAATTATATATACCATGTAGTGACACCATGCCAAGTTTCATGATTTCCTAGTGAGTTTTGGATTTACAGACATTTAAAAACCGAGATTCGCAATGTTTGTGGCCAGGCCAGGACGGCGAGACGGTTGAATTCGTTCCCATTCATTCCATGGGACCTAAACATGCACCCCAAGGAAACATGTACGTTTTTTCTAGCCATTTTGGTGCACTGGAGCATGTATTTGTAGTTCGGATTTGAATGATGGACATTAAATGCCTAGAAAACTCAAATAATGAATATAAAAGGTCAAACGAACCATGAATAATTTCAAAGTTCAGCACGAATCTCCAGTTGTTTCATGTCGCGTGTAGAAGAAAATACGAGGCTAGAAGAGGGAGTGATTATCGTTTGGCCCACAAGGGGACACGTTTCCCTATCGAAACCATGAGGGTTCTTGCGACATGCTCCGCTTTGTAAGAGGTTTGTAATAAAGCTTGGCCCAAATTGGCAATGTTTTTACCACGACATATATGTGCCATGACATGACACCATGCCACCTTTGATGACTTTCTAGTGAGTTTAGGATTTATGGGGACTTAAAAACCGAGATTCAAAATGTTTGAGGACGACCAGGACACCAGTATGGTTGTAATTCGTTCCCATTCCTGGCATGAGACCTAAACATGTACCCAAGGACACATGTATAATTTTTCTAGCCATTTTGGTGAACTGGAGCATGTATTTGTAGTTCAGATTTGAATTATGGACATTAAATGCCTAGGAAACTAAATTAGTGTATAAAAAGGCCAAACGAACCCTGAATAAGTTTAAATTCCAGCACGGATATCCTGTGGTTCCATGTTACCTGTGGAAGAAAATACAAGGCAAAAAGAGGCAGTGATTACGTTTCGCCCACAAGGGGAACACGTTTCCCTATCAGAACCACGAGGCTTCTTTGAGAGAAGCTCCAGTTTTTGTAAGAGGTTTGTAATAAAGCTTGGCCCAAATTGGACAATGTTTTTACCACGACATATATGTGCCATGACGTGACACCATGCCACCTTTGATGACTTTCTGGTGAGTTTAGGATTTATGGGGACTTAAAAACCGAGATTCGAAATGTTTGAGTACGAGCCATGACACCAGTACGGTTGTAATTCGTTCCCATTCCTGGCATGGGACCTAAACATGCACCCAAGGACACATGTATAATTTTTCTAGCCATTTTGGTGAACTGGAGCATGTATTTGTAGTTCAGATTTGAATTATGGACATTAAATGCCTAGGAAACTCAATTAGTGTATAAAAAGGCCAAACGAACCCTGGATAAGTTTAAATTTCAGCACGGATATCATGTCGTTCCATGTTGCCCGTAGAAGAAAATACAAGGTGAAAAGAGGCAGTGATTACATTTCGCCCACAAGGGGGACACGTTTCCCTATCGTAACCACGAGGCTTCTCTGAGAGAAGCTCGGGTATGTAAGAGGCTTGTAATAAAACTTGCGCCACAATGGACAAAAAAAATTCCTCGACATATAAGTGCGATGTCGTGACTCCATGGCAGGTTTCACGATTTTCAGCTTAGTTTTGGATTTACGGGGATTTAAAAACCAAGATTCTTCTCACGAAATGTTTTCAAATAGCGCACGGTTCACTCACGAAAGCCGATATTCAATGAAAACTTTGTGGAAATCATATTTTAAAGTTTCATAAATATCTGAAAAAATGTGGGATGTTAAGAAGGTGATGTTTTATTGCGACACAAAATTTCAAGTTGAAAAACATTACGAGATGTGAGCTATGAAAAAAATAAATTCCACCCTGAATTGTGACATTACTATTCGGCACTATTCAACACTGATTTTGTCTTTTTCGTAGCTCACATCTCTTAATGTGTTTCAACTTGAAATTTTGTGTGCCAATAAAACATCATCCTCTTAACGTCCCGCATTTTTTTGAAACTTCAAAACATCTTTTTCTCGTGGTTTTCACCGGTGTCCACCGAATGTTGGTTTCCGTATGATATCCCCCCCGTTGCGCACGCGATCTAAGTCCTGCGTTCTTACTGGCCAGAACCCAAACCCCACGGATCGTACGTGTGCACCATTGGATGCTCCCAGATCGAACAGCAACCCTGAGCCCTTTCGATAGCACATGCAGTACATGGGTAAGCATTGTGTGCATGCATCGTGTAGCTCACGCATCCTTCTCTACTAGGTTTTCATTCAAAATGGGCTACCGTTTCTCGCCACTCCTCTCATCGGTTTCCCGCCTCTTCTCCCAGATATGCATGATGTAGATGTTCGTTTAATTCTTATAGTTCATCTCATCCAAAATCAATTAGTTTTGTAAAAAACAATTTTAAGATTCATGGAATTGTGCATTGTAAAGGTAAAAACAAAAGGTGACAATTCATTTAGAAAAAAAAGGTTTGGGCAATTAAGATATGGAAGATTCTAGAGAACAAAGGAGAAGTGCTTGTGTTTTGAAGTTTGTGCATTATGCTTAATTTCAACCATGGAGTCTTCTAGATTGTACATGTGGCAGAATCTAGTGGAATGTAGATGATATCCAACGACTAGTAGTGCTCAGATTTGCCATCTCTGTACCGTCGGATTGGCTTCATCCAACGAGCAACTTTCATAGTTATTCGCACACTATATAGGTGTATAGATGTATATATGTGTGTGTGTGTGTGTGTGTGTGTCCCATGCTAGACAAAATAAAGTTTGAGCGCATGCGTGGGACGACCCCCCCCCCCCCCCCCCCCCCCGCTGCCACCTCGAAGTTGGGAAACTGACATCATAGGTATTGAACCAGGCTTGGAGTCGGGTACGGTGTTCGGTTTGTAATGTACTTGGTGTGGTCCATCGAAGTTGTGCATTTGGGATTTAAACACATCATACACCATCGTACCCATACATATTTTCGGGCTGCATGCAGCGTACACGGGGTCTTCTGATCGACCACGTCTCCCTTGTGCGGTTTTTTGTGATGACATGGATATCTGTGGGCTCCCCGAGTGTATATATATTATCGCTTTGACCGATAATGAGGGGTATATGTTGGCCATGAATGGATTCCTCCTAGTTCATGTTAGGGCCGGTCACCGTCAAATGTCAGTCAACCAAAGCTAGAGCTCATGCGTTGTCAGGATTCCCTCCCAGATGCTCGGATTGCTAGGTTCGACCTACATCAAACCCTGCGTACGTATCTCGTCCTTAACTACCTTGCCTTCATGGTTGTTGTCTGTATCGAGAGGTAGGCACCACATCTAAATTGTGCATTACTCTATATTGAAAACACACATCACCCCTTCCCAACGTACATCATTTTGGGCCGCATGCAAGAGGTGCTGGTTTTGTGGTCCCTCTCGTATGATGTTTATGATGGTTCAATCTATTGGCCCAAGCGGTTTATCGACAACAACAACTGTCATTTGACCAAACGAAAGATTCATTGGTCCGTCTTATGGTAGGTCATGGTGACATGCATGTATGACCAAAGTATCGATCATTACGTGCATCCGCCCCGCTGATACGAAGTGGGAGGTGGTGGGCCAAGCATCCTATCTAGGTACGGCATTATGTCATTATATATATCCTGGCTAGGTGGTTGTTAGGGTGCTTTCGGGTTTGCGAGGCAGGTGCCACCAAAGGGTGGAGGTACTAGCTCAACCGTGTGCGATGCAAGTGCGCTGAAATCACCACGACCGCGCAAGCGCGAGCAAATGGTGGAGGTACTCGCTCAACCGTGTGCGATGCAAGTGCGCTGAAATCACCACGACCGCGCAAGCACGAGCAAAGGGTGGAGGTACTGGCTTAACCGTGTGCGATGCAAGTGCGTTGTAAAACCACCACCTGTGGAAGCTAAAGGCGGGTAAGTTTAGTTGGAAATTAGGACGAACCGTGTGCAATAGACCAGCTAGCTAGAAATATAAAAAAACAAACTATCCGCCTTGAGCGTTGCAAAAATCGGCGGATCCGCGCCACTTTTCCTTATTATCATACACGCATATTGTTATTGGACCATGCGCGATCTTGGGCACTCCCGCCCCGCATCAATTCCTCTACCCAAATTTTAGTAGCCGCCGTACTTCAACCGTCGCCCACACTCCTCCAGCACCGACCTTATAGTAAAATTGCAGTAGCCGAGGCATTTGAACCGTCGCCCTCCCTCGTCCACCACCATCTCCACCCACCATTACTAAAATTTTCAGTAGCCGCGGCGTATCCTCAAACATCACCCCCCCTCCACAGTCCCCCACCCACCTCCTCCCCCCTTAAAACCCTAGCTCGCGGCCACCGCCGGCGCCGCCACCAACCCTGCCGGTCTGCCTGTTCCTCCTAGCTTAGATAATAAAGTTTAGGTTATCCAGCGATTCCCATACAGTCGCCCCACTCCCCTAAGTTTTTAGATGAGGACCGCGGTGTCCTTCCCCGCCAGATCCACATGCCCTGCTCCAGAATGTCGCAACCTAAGCTCGACCATGTATCCCGGGGAGCCCGGCGAGCGTTTGGCCAAGAAGAGGTTTATCATGGCCTCTCCGGCGGACGTTGGCGAGGTGGCCGCCGTTCGCCCCGACCTATCGACCCCGGAGCAACACGTCGCCGCGGAAGCTGGCGAAGACGTTGACTACGTTACCATGCCGAAGGCTTCATGTCAGCAGGCTAGCGTATTACTGTATCTCAGGAAAGCTGGCTACGACATCAAGCTCATCCACACCGACGGCTTCACGCGGGCCATGTCACAGGTTAAGTGGTCCATCCCCAACCCCTCTGGTTCTACCACCGTCGATCTCTTCGACGGCCCTGCCGCTGATCTCCTCCGCCAAGCGGTCAAGGATTTGCGAGCTTTATACACCATCGAGCCCATTTTGTCACTTCTGAAGGACACGTTCTACGGCGGCAGCTTGGGATCCTCAATTGCCAAGTCAGATCTCATCGACCACGACCACGAGGAGGGCACCCACGAAGGTTCTTCCAAGGTGAAACAGCCCATCGGTGACATCAGAGAGCGCACCATGGGTCTGTGCTCTTCCAACTGGAAGGATCCCATCCATGAAATGTGAGGCAACATTCTATCAGCAAATATTACCTTTTCTAGCTTGCCAACCCGTACCCTTTGTTGTAGTAGCATTTGCCGTGCGGTGCTTTAACTGTGCCGTGTTTAATTATTTTAGTTATTCAAAAATGTATTGTTCAATAGGTCTATGTGATGTTTAAGTATGAATTGTCCACTTTAGTTTCACGAATGGCTATATTTGGTTGTTTATAGTGAGTAGATGCCTTGTTTATCTGTATTTGGTTGTTAGGTTGGTTGGAGTGAGCATTTTTCAGTTATCGAGCAGATGCCTTGTTTATCTGTATTTGGTTCTTAGTTTGGTTGCAGTGAGTATTTGTCCAGTTATCAAGCAGATGCCTTGTTTATTTGTATTTGGTTGTTAGGTTGCTTTTTTAGCATTTGTCCAGTTATCAAGCAGATGCCTTGTTTATCTGTATTTGGTTGTTAGGTTGCTTTTTTTAGCATTTCTCCAGTTATCAAGCAGATGCCTTATTTATCTTTATCTGCTTGTTAGGTTGGTTGCAGTGAGCATTTGTCCAGTTTTCAAGCATATGCCCTATTTATCTATATTTGCTTGTTAGGTTGGTTGCAGTGAGACTCTATCCAGTTTTCAATGGCTATATTTGGTTGTTATACTGGTGATTTATGCCTTGTTTATTTCAGTCATTCACAATGTGTGGTTCATTATGTGCAAGTCGGAACTGTGCCGCTCGACTACATCAATACCAGTTTGAACGGCTATATTTGGTTCCAATTATTCCTGGTGTAGTTAACACATGCCCTTTATTTCAGTTTTACACATTTATCCAGTGTGATGTTTAAGCATTACCTACGTTCTATTCATTTTCAACAATACCAGTTTGAATTGCAATATTTGATGGCTGTTAAGCCTGCTGTTGGTAACATTGCCTTCCATTTTATATCTGCTTTAGCAGCATGCTGAAACCAACACATTCAAGCTATCATTTGGAGATGATGTTGTTTACCTTTGCTATATTTGTTTGATGTTAAGATTGCTGTAATTATCATGCCTTTCCACTACTTATGCAGGACAACAACGGGAGTGGCCACCATTTTCCGCCGAGGTTAGCTTCATCCCTCGGCTTGTACTCCCCCCGTCGTTCCATAATGTAGTGCATATAGATCCAGGCCTGGACACTAGTTAGCTTCTAATATTGACTTGTTGCTTGTAGGTACATATGCCCTTGGCAAGGATCCACGCATCGACCCTTTTTGCGTATGGGGCAATGAGATATTGATGAATAAGCATCAAGTGAGGAAACTGATAAGGATTATTAGCAAAAAGATACGAATGGTGGCAAGCAAATTATTTGTTTATGCTCTATCCAACACAACAGCGAGCTGTAGGATGGTAACTACAAACTCTGTAGCCTTCTCTTTTTACTGCCCATAATGAGTTGTTAGACAACAATGTCTGAATCTTTTTCGTTCCCAGTGGTTCCCGAAGCAGTTCACTCAAGATTACCTCGCAAAGTACATGATTGGTGGACACGCAATGAAGGTTGAAGTATTTCATCCAGACTACAATGAGCATCGAGAAGTCCTAATGAAGACAGTGAAGGATGGACGGGCAGCCATCATAAGGGGTTGGCCTAGAGTCGTGCGCGCCTTACGCATGGAGGAGGGCACAATATGGGCATTCCGCTTCACCTTCTCCAGCAACCAGAATGTCTTTCGGCTCTCTCTTTACAGTCTTTAGTACAACTGTGGTTCATCGTTCTTTACTTGGTGCTTCTGTAGTTCTTCAGTATATGTACCTGTGCATTGAATTATGGATTCGTGGTTGAACCTATATTTGTAATAAACATGGTTGGATATGAAATAAGTGATTGGCTACTTTCAAATTCATAACATGTGATTTTTAAATTAGGGATTAATTGGATTAATTATGGATTAAATAAGGATTACACTGCACATGGTTTGCGAAAGCGAAATGTCCGCGATATACGTGGAGATCAGAAACGTTTCTAGGATCCACTACGTGTGCGATCAATCTCCACTGCACACACGACTTTCTCTTGAAAAATGTTTGCGTTAGGCCACCTTGCGCAAACGTTTATCACATAAAAAGTGTGTGTGATGGACAATTTTTGCCACACAGTTTCTTCTACGCACCGTGTGTGATGCATTCAGTAATGCAAACGATAAAATTATTAATATCGTGTGCAATGGCAACGCTATCACAAACGATTTAACGGGAAAAATTGTGTGTTACCTGTGAACGGAAACGTTTTCCTTGGAGCGACTATGTGGGATGTACATACGAACGGAAACGTTTAGCGAGGACAGAATGTGTGGGATGTACTTGCGACCGGAAACAATTTCGCCGTATAATTGCATTTTTTAGCTCTACTGTACGTATTTCCATATTTGAGCGCTCGCCGGTCGCACACGACCTCATTTTGCCGAACGTGTGTGCCAGGAGGGCATATCCCCGACGGTTTCTGGGTCGTGTGGGAAGGACCCCCCTATTGCCCACACTCACTTGGCGACGGTTCCAAATGTCGTCGCGGAAAGGGGTTAAAAACCGTTTGTTTAGGACCAACGCGCACCAGTGTAGTCAACATGGTGCCACACAGACTATTTGGCCGGTTAACAGAGTGCAATTCGATGTTGAACGGTGAGCAAGTGACCGTATGATCACCACAAAATGTATATAGTGACAGTAATGAGCGTTTTCTTAAGTTCGGTGACCGTATTATGCTTTGTCTCTGTAGGCCCTCCAAAACTACATCTCTACACGTTCTCGCATGTTACATCTAACAACTATGCAATACAGCACTACTACTACACTCTAACACAATAAATCATATGTGTTTTTAGTTTTACTAGATATCATATTGTTACTTAATTATTCAGTTTGCATACATTAAAATTGCCTTTGAAATGTATGGCCAATATCATCTACCGCGCCGGAAAAATCCCGCCCTTTCCTGTTTAATCGGGTTTGTATCAAAATCTTGTATCGATGGATCGTGCCAAACAGCAAAACTATAGTACTACACAGTACAAGTGACAGTTAACTGGGCCGCCGTGCCCTGTACTCCTCCGTCGTAAGAGTGGAGCGCTCGCTTTCATAAATGTTCTAGTCCCTTTCGCCGACATGTGGGACATCAAGCTACCAGGTCCACGTGCCATACCGAAATACAGTGCAGAGCAGCAGGGGTGAAGCACCCCAGTCATGGCGCCGGTGTAGTAATGAGCAATGAGGCGTCAAATCACAAAGCTGCACCTTTCCCACAGTTAAGTTGGAGGGATGAAGTAATAATAATGCTAGTAAAAAAAGAAGTCGGAGGGACGAAGCAACCATCATTTCACTCGTTGTTGAATCCGCTTCTCCCTCATCTTCTTCAAGTTAACCACGTGTTGCTTCTGCCTCATGTGGGACGCGGATCGGCTTGGTAAAGCACTGACATGTGGGACCGCATGTTAGCAAACCGCCAGGCCAACGTCCTCTAAAAATAAGAAACCTCCCCCGCCATCCGCGCGGCAAAATCACCTCCTTTTTACTAATCTTAATTCTATAATTTTTTAGATCAATATAATTGAGATTTGTATAGATAGCACACAGGAGCAAAACCAAATGGTACGGTTAAGGGCATCCACAATGTGTAGCCAAATGTGAAAATAGCTTTTGTCATCGATGGGAACCATTGTGGACGGTGCTACCACAGCCAAAAAGATGGAACCGAAACTCCCTAGTTGATTGATTGAAGGAATAGAAAAATGAAACGTCTCTCCTCTTTCTCCCGTGCTTGGACGCATGTACAGTATAGAGCATAGAGTCTAGTCCCCTGTCCCTTCTATCACAAATCACAAAGCAGTGAGGCGTCAAATCACAAAGCACAGACGAAGCAACCATCATCTCACTCTTCGCTGACTCCGCTTCTCCATCGTCTTCTTCGAGAAACCACCTCACCGCACTAAGCTGGACGGACGACGCTATTGTGTACTAGTTGTACTAGTACATTTACGCGTCCTTTGGTTCAACGGACTTCCTGGATGCAAATAAGGCGGTTGTCTCGGCTTGCAGATGGCACTTGCGAACGACTTACCGTGGTCTCCCTCAATGGTGTTCTACGTCGAACGCACTTCGCCAAACCACAACGTTTGAGATATCGTCGACGTCACCGCAATGGGGAAGGAAGTCAAATAGTTACTACCTCCATTTGTTTTGTACACAAGGCCAGTATATCAAAATTACAATTTGCAAAAGGCCACTAACACTAAACGAGGCAAAATTGATGGGGTTTGCCTTGCACTAGCAACTAAGGAGATTAATATACCCTTGTGTGCATGCGGAAGTGAGAAGGTTTGTTTGCATGGTGCTGCATTAATCAAGCGATGAGGAGTGAGATGGTTAGCTCTTTGGGCTTTGGAGACAAAATACGCATTAATTGACACGTCAAACGAGGATTCATATCGATTAATCCCGCGAAGGAAAACCCGCCTTTCTTTTTTAACACTAGTACTCCTAGTACGTACGTACTTATCTAGTTTGGGTCTAGGCCTTGCATTGCCATACTTCGCCACACATTTTTTCCAAGATTGCCTAAAGTTTTCAAAATGAAAAGGAGGTACACTTGCGCACGGCTGTCGCGGTCGCACCGCACCCTCATACAGTCGCTCCTGCACGCCGCGGTCGCACCGCACCCTCACACAGTTGCTCCTGCACGCTGCAAACCCAACCAAGGGAACGCACCCTCACTGACACGTGCTACTGCTGACAGATAATTTTCGTTCATACATTATGTTTATCCAACCGCATGTTGGGGTGGATCCGTACGGCCCATGCGGTGGTCTGTTGGGGAAGAAGAAGAGGTGAGGAAGAAGGGTTAGGAGACGTAGGATATTCATCCAACCGCCTGAAATGGTAGACTAACCCAAATGATGAAAGTCAGGCGACTTGCATAACAATATATGTTTTTACACAGCAAAAGATCCCTAAAAACAACAACATAAAGAAAAACTATCACTACTCGCGGAACGAGACAGCCTCGTCGTCTTTGGCTGTCGGCGCCAACCAGCCATAGCTGCCGACATGTGTCTCCGCACAGTGGTTGTCCTTAGCCTCCAGCTATTCATTCACGCGGAGCGTGCGGGCACTCTGCACGTACGAGAGCACCGCCCGGTTCAAGTCGAGGACGTCCGGTTCTGCCTGCAGGAGGGCCTCGATGGCAGCGGCATCCGTGCGCTCCGCATCGAGTTGAGCCTCTGCCGCCCGGTTCAAGTACAGGACGTCCGGCTCTGCCTGCAGGAGGGCCTCGATGGTAGCAGCATCCGCGCGCTCCGTGTCGAGTTGAGCCTCCGCCTCCCGGTTCAAGTCCAGGACATCTGGTTCCGCCTGCAGGAGGGCCTCGATGGCAGCGGAATCCGCACGCTCCGTGTTGAGTTGAGCCTCCGCCGCCCGGTTCACATCCACGACATTCGGTTCCGCCTGCAGGAGAGCCTCGATGGCAGTGGCATGCGCGCGCTCCGTGTCGAGTTAAGCATCTGCCTCCCGGTCCTCCTTTACTATTGCCAGGTTGAACCGTTGGTCCGCCTGCACCATGGGGGACCCGGACGCCGGCACGAAGTCGACGTCCATCATCTCATACCCATCGGGGGCCTTCTGCGCCGCGACCTCCGCCATGAACATTGGATCGGCTTCCTCCTCCTCGTAGCTCGGCTCGAGAGAACTCAGGGATTGGCCCGCCACAAAGCAAGCTTGGGAACAGAGGTCTGTGGCACCGACCGCCGCCACGATTTCTGCGCGGCGCTCCGGCGTCAGCATCTTGTAGTACCTGATCTTGCGGCGCACCATGGCTTTCTGGTGAACTAGGGGACGCTTGATGCGGGCTAGGGGATCGAAAGGTGGGGGAATGGGCTGGAGAGGAGGTGTGGTTTTGGGGCAGTGGCTGGCGTAGGCCGAGCGGCAAAGGTTCTGGTGTGAATAGTGGTTCCGGTCAAGCAGCAAAGGTCAATCGGTTTTGACTGTACATTGCTCTTGTCGCGTTCGCGTTGCACCCCGACACGCTGGACCCTCCACATCGTTCACCGAATGGAACGCGCCTCGTCTTGCGTTTTTGCTCGCTCGTGGGACCACAGTTGAGAGCAAACCGACGTCCCTCCCCCTCCCCTGCCCGCGTCATTTATACTACCACTCCCTCCGTTTTATGCGGAGTAAATAAAAACAGAGGGAGTATACTACGGATGAGGATCCCCTGAGGTGGCCGAACCCATTGAGTAACTGACATGCGGGGCCTAGCAAGCATGGGGTCCACCAGTAAGTGACCGAAAGGGAGGGTAAGGTAGGGATACCTACGTCAGAGGATCCACTTCCACTACTACTCCCTCCTTCCATCTATAGGGCCTAATGCGTTTTTCGAGGCTAACTTTGACCAAATGTTAGAGTAATAATATATGACATGCAACTTACACAAAGCATACAGTCAAATTTGTATGTGAAAGGAGCTTCCAATGATATAATTTTCACATTATACATCTCATGTACTATTAATCTTGTTAATAGTCAAAGGCGGTTTTGAAAACGCATTAGAGCATGGTTAATAATATAGCCAGCCGATGGCTATAAGCAACCGCCATGTCATCTATAGCCATCATCTATATGCACTCATACAATAGTGTGGGCTATAAGGTTGGCTATTTCCCACAAAAAATAATATAAAAGGTTGGCTATTGTATTAGTACTTTTCCCATCTCCTCTCTATCTCTTTCTTCATATTTATTGTATTTACGTAGGAATGCGTATATAGCTAGGCTCTTGCATGAGAGCTCACTCCCCTTACTTTTTCACATCTCTCTCCTTCACATAGGCAAAAGTGCCATGTAAGTTGGCTCTTAGAATGGCTATTAGGTTGGCTCTAAGCATTTAATATTTGCATGAGCAAGGTATATGATTGGAAGAGAGTTGCATGCATACTATTTTTTCTTGATCTACGAGCAAGGTATATGATTGGAAGAGCCCGCTTCACTCTCTCTCCTCTCTTGTCACTCCTCCAAGTAGGACTTTAATGACGTGACAAGTCTTATAGCCTGCTGACAAGGCCTTATTAGACTTGCTCTTAGGCCCTATATAAATGGAAGGAGGGAGTACAATGAGCACTGCATACTCTACTACAGATGTTGTCAGTACTCCACTAGTACTATTGGACAGGGAGCTTAAAAAATTTACTATTGTACTGGCTATATGTGGCGAAATCCTAGTAGGAAGAGCATGCGCGAGAACAAGCACATTCACGTGGTTGAAAACAAATTGGAAACCATCTCTGTTTGAATACAAATCTGGGAGTACGTACGAATCTAACAATATTGATTGGGCGTTGTTGAATGTTGATACTTTTTTCTGTAAGTTTGATCAAAGTAGAGATACTTTGACTACACATAAAACTTATATGTAAATTAGAAAGGATCAGAGGGAGTATATTGTATGTTCAAAAGCGAAACGAACATTGAATACCCTTTATATATGATTTGCGGATGCTATGATCACCAGTTCAAAATTTTGAATCTGCCTTAGGTATCACACATGCACCCACTCGTTTTCTCTCGATTTCATCTCGGGGTCCGGAGATCGATTGAAAGAGGACTAGGGTGGGTACAATATGTTCGTTCCGCTTATGAACGTACAATATACTCCCTCTGATCCACACAGACTCCCCCCCCCCCCCCCCCGCGGGTCATTTCTATCATAGAAACAGACCAAACTTTATGTCCTTGCACGACACGCAATTGATCTCTCAACATCAATCGATCTCGTCAAGATGTGTCGGGGCATGAACCGAATGGGATGTCAAAACTAAGACGGGAAGCGACACGTAGTGGAGGCAAAGTGAAACTTTAAACGAACCATTTGTTTGTATGCATGTCGCACAAATTACAACATTGGAAATACAAGCATGGTCTAGGCCCACATGCGAATGATACTCGGCGGAATGTTCAAATGACGCATGCGGGAGGATGGACTCGACCGGAGGACGGCATGATGGATGGAGAAGAGGGTTGGAGAGGAATGAGAAATAAGCAACGCCGCATGATTATACTTGAACGGCTCAAATAAACAATAAGTTGTCTCGTTTTCCCTTCCGTCTGGGTCACGGAGTAAGATACTCCCTCTGTTTTTATTTACTCTGCATATTAGGTTTAACCGAAGTCAAACTTCATAAAATTTGACCAAGTTTATAGAAAACTAGCAAGATGCCCATGCCTTGCACGGAACATCAAGATCTTGTGGGAGAAAAGGATGAACGAGGGAAGGCCTTATCTACAAATATGGAGAGGAGTGCGGGTAAATTGTCATAGTTTCCTTCATATCCGTTAGATATAGATCCGGCCTATATTGCAGGATGGTAGGTACACCATCATCACCAACTCTGCTTTTTATCTACTCTAGCAAGATGCCCGTGCGTTGCACGGAACATCAAGATGCATTTGTATGTGTAGTTTATCTTGTGGGAGAAAAGGATGAATGAGGGAAGGCCTTATTTGCAAATGTGGAGAGGGGTGTGGGTATCTTTTTGCAAAATTGCCATAGTTTCCTTCCTATCCGTCAGATATAAATCGGACGAACTCTTATAAAAACAGAGTTGGTGATGATGGTGTGCCTGCCATCCTGCAATATAGGCCGTCCGATTTATATCTGACGGATAGGAAGGAAACTATGGCAATTTTGCAAAAAGGTACCCACACACATCTCCACAATTGCAAATAAGGCCTTCCCTCGTTCATCCTTTTCTCTCACAAGATAAACTAGTCATACAAATGCATCTTGATGTTACGTGCAATGCACAGGCATCATGCTAGTAAGAGTAGAAATATGAACATTTACAATAGCAAATATATATGATGTGAAAGTATATTCAATAATGAATCTAATGGTATTGATTCGTTATTGTATATGTTATTATTTCTGTCTATGAACTTTGTCAAAGTTTACAAAGTTTGACTTTGAGCAAAGCTAAAATGCGGAGTAAATAAAATCAGAGGGAGTACGCAGGGACTAGTATAGTTACTACTGCCGGAACATGGTAAGTTGGACCCCTAAATGCGGGCACAGACCAGGCACGCCTCAATTATTCTTTCAAACAGTCGGACACCTACATTTAGCACACCATCTGGCTACTTAATCAAGTGTTATGCTTCACTAATTGAAAAGGAAAATGGTGGTAGCGTACCCAAAACCACCACACTTGGGGCTAGGGTAACAACTTGGTACTGTACCACATTCGAACCAGGGCACAAAAACCACCTGTTCTGCGCCTAATCTACAACGCGGAGCACTGACGCTCGAATGTGGCCAGGAAAACAGGGAAACCGACATGTGGGGCACACCTATCGGGACGACGTGGCGCAGACTAGTCCAATGGAGGAGATGGCCCACGACCTCCTCGCCACCGGGAACCGTTCATGTGGGTCGTGGGGGCCAGTAGCGTGGCCAGCTCCAGCACCACCTTTGGACAGGGCGACCGCGGTGAGCGACACGCTCATCATTGTTGGACACGGTCGGTTTCAGTGTGCCGAGGGTGGCGTTAGCGATGTGGCACGACCAGCAGATCAACACCCGGCTCGTCGAGGATGCACGGGGCGCCGAAGTGCGCGCGCGCTGCGACGCGTCCGCGGAGTGTTGTAGCACGGCCAACTGCATCCCCAGGACCTGAGACCATGCCAGGCCGTCTTGCTTTTTCAATGACATGTGGGGTCGCATGTGAGCAAAGGGCATCTCCAACATTGCCACGACTGCAGCTGACTACCCTGGCACACCAAAAACCCTCGTCCCTCGCGCCGTCGTGCTGTGCGTTCCCAGCCGGTGCCAGTTGCCTGCATTCATGCCGTCCGTCCGTATGCCGTCGTTAAGAGGCTCGTTGCCCGAGGAACAAACTCCGGCGACTTAATGACGCGCCCGGACACTTTGGCCTCACCGGAATGCGCTACTTAAAGCGGCAATTCCTAGCTAACCTCCACACCATAGCGCATCGTGCTGCTACCTGGCACCACATCCGCCATGACCGCGAGCGCGAACGCTCTGCGGGAGAGCTTTGTCTTCGGGGATGAAGCTCGAGGTCACCGCCCTCAAGTCGCCGCTCGCGACGCAATAGCGGCGTAGCCGGACATGGATGCGACCGCACAAGCGGTGGCCACGATGGCGGCCGACGACGGGAGCACCGTCAGCCACGTGTCCTACTTGCCGCCGTCCAACGTCCACCACCGCCGAGGTCGGGGACTCCTCCGAGGATGAGTAGGGCATGGGAGGCGGCAGGGCATGGTGTGCCAACTGGCCGGTCCATCTCCTGTGTTCTACTCGTCCTCGCCGGAGACCGCACCTTCGTCTTGAACCCCGCCCCTCTACATGGAGATCGCAGATGGAGGACGTCGGTCGCCGCCGTAGAATAGGTTTAGGGTCAGGTTTCTTTTATTTTTCTGCCCTATAAAAGTTCGAAATGTAATGAAAATCTGCCGTGTTTGCATTAATCTCGGCCGGTGTATATGAACTTTCACAATAATATAGTATATTGTAGGAGTACTAGCAAGATGCCCGTGCGTTGCACGGAACATCAAGATCTTGTGGGAGAAAAGGATGAACGAGGGAAGGCCTTATCTGTAAATGTGGAGAGGAGTGTGGGTAAATTGTCATAGTTTCCTTCCTATCCGTTTGATATAGATCGGACGGCCTATATTGCTGGATGGCAGGCACACCATCATCACCAACTCTGCTCTTTACTGAACCGAGACAAAGCTAACATGCAAAGTAAATAAACACATAGGGTCTACATACACAATTTATCTTAGGCACTCCAATAGTATGTCCACTACACATTCACACATTTCACATCTTTCTACATCTACGGGAACCTATGAAAGGGTTAACATAAATTGCCTCTCTCTCTCCTCCCTGATTTTCATGGTGGTGGGCCCCTCCCTCCCTCAATCTACAATCAACAGCTCACATGTTTCACATTACGTTAATTACGTAACTGGGATTACGTAGGTGTAGCATTACTCGTCCAAAAAACCCCAACTAAGCCAACCTCCCAGCATATCGCGCTGGAAAAGACCCGGCCGCGCCATTTTAGTCGAGATTACCAGATTACTAGTAGTAGTATCGATGGATCGCGCGAAGCACCAAGTTTTTTTAGGGGGCGAAGCACCTAGTTTAAAAGGAAAAAGGGGGTACACTCACAGCACCCCTGTCGCGGTCGCATTGCACCCCACACACGTTCGGTCCTGCACACGGCTCACGCAAACGGAACGCGCTTCGGCTTGCCTCTTCACTGACACGTGGGACTGCACTTGGAGAAACCGACCATGTGCCACTGCGCGAAAATCCCCACCCAAAAATTCCCCCCAAATCCCAAATTCAACCGCCCTTCGGCCAACTAGCCAATAATATTTCCCAAACCCCCCTCCCCCCGTCCCCCTCCACTCCATTCGCTCCGCCAAATCCGCCCTCCCCGCCGCGCTGATACGTCAGCGCTGCGGTTCGTCGAGGGGACGCACGGTGATGCTCTCGCTCCCACAGTACGCTCTCGTAGACTGCCGTCCTCGAGCCGCGCTGCCACCGCTGGCGACGTTCTTGTGGAGGCGCATGGCAGTCAGAGCCGCCACCGCTGGCAATGTTCATGTGGAGATGCACGGCGTTCAGCTTCTCCCATGGTACGCGCATTCTAGACTGAGGCCCCGTGCATGTCGGTGTAGCGTTGAATGTTAGCTGATAGACCCTGTGAATCTCACTGTTTGCCGAAGTAGTTTACAGTCAATATGCTCTGCTTAAGAAGCTTCCTTGCCCTATTCTGCACTCAATCTGCTTAGCTGAGATGGCATGCCAAGCCCGATTATTTGCTAAAATATCCTACCATATATTTATTGTGACGTAGATTAACATGGTCTAGTAGCCAATCTGTTAGGTGAAATAGCTCTACACCGTTTATACTCGATCTTTGTTCGATGGCTGTGTGCTCGGCCTCATTGACTGCTGAAACAGCCTGCCATTATTTAGCACTCAAATATGTTTACTGAATTAGCTTTAAATATATTTTGTTACTTAGATCTGCTCGTCCAAATATCTTGCCATAGCTTTAGACATCGACCTAGGTATTTTTTTCTAGACTTCATAAAAAAGCATATATGTTTTTCCTGTAATATCTTGTAGAAGAACTAATTTGTATGTCTAACAGATGGACAGGACTTGGATAACTTCTGCTCGAAGATTCTCCGCTGCATATGTCGAGGGGGTTGAAAACTTCATGGACTTTATAAGAGCTGAGTACGGTGGTCCGAAATCAGATGTGCTCTGCCCGTGTAGCAGTTGTATGAATTCAGTTACAAGACCCCAGTCAACTGTGCAAAATCATCTACACTTGTATGGGATGTCGGTCACATATACTAGGTGGGTTCATCATAGTGAAGCTGTGAACGTCAATGTTACTGACCACATGGAAGCAGCAGATCACCATCTTGATCTGCCTAATTCTCAGGTGGAAGAGGAGGAGGAGGTGGTGGTGGCGGAGCCAGTGAGTTTGACCAACATTGAAACAATGCTACGAAATGCTCGTGCATTTCGTAAACTTTCACCTGCAGAAGAAAAACGGGGGGCCCGCATGTTGGAACAATGCAACGTGGCTATCACCCCAAGAAATAAGTTGTCAGTATTCTCAACTATGGTCACCTTTCTTCAGGTGAAGACATCTGAGTAGATGACCAACAAATCATTCGATGCGATGTTGGCTGCTTTCCGCAAAGCTTTCCCAGATGCGTCTGAGCTGCCACACACCTACAGTAAAATGAAGAATTTCCTTCGTGCAGTTGGAATTGGATATGATATGATCTATGTTTGTAAGAATAATTGTGTTCTGTTCCGGAAGGATTATGCCAACTTAAGTGAATGCCCGAAATGCAAATCATCAAGATGGAAAGATGGCGATGCTGTGAAGAGGATTCCTCATAATGTTCTAAGACGTTTTCCAATTACACCAAGATTGCAGAGGTTATTTCATGATGCTAAAACAAGAGAGGATGTACTGTGGCATTCTAGGAACCAGGGGTACAGAGATCAGAATGTAATGAGCCATCCATCACATGGTAGTGAGTGGAAAAGCTTCAATCAGAAACACAAAAAGTTTGATGCTGACCCGAGAAACATTAGACTTGGCTTAGCTTCAGATGGATTTAACCCATTTGGCCACCAGAGCGCCACATATAGCATGTGGCCAGTGCTTGTTATCCCTTACAACATGCCTCCAAATGTCTGCACCAAAGAATCAAACTACATGATAGCCTTGCTCATCCCAGGTCCAAAAAGTCCTGGAAAGGATTTTGGTTTATTCATGGAGCCTCTTGTGGAGGAACTATGGAAGGGTGTTCTCACTCGAGACCTATATAGCAGCCCACCAGCTGATTTCTTTCCGCGTGCTGTTATAATTTGGTGCATCCATGATTATCCGGCTTTGGGCACTATGTCAAGGCGAACGACACATGGTTACAATGCATGTGTTCGCTGTGACAGGAATCCGCTGTCATATGACATACTTAGCAAGATCTGCTACATTGGACCCCGCCATTTCTTTGCCAAGGAAAAGCCGCGTCCTACAAAATATCGAAGACATGTGTTCAATGCAACGCATGAAAACTGCGATGCGCCAAAGAGGCTCACCGCCGATGAGTTGCAAGTGGAATTAGAGAAGGTCAGGCATATTACACCAAGAAATCATCCTGGTAATGGTAGCGGGAAAAGGAAGCATGGCAGGGCAGAAGAGAGATTATTGTTTACCCGCAGGTCCACTTTGTGGGACTTGGAGTATTGGAAAGATTTGGATCTGCGGCATAATCTTCATGTGATGCACATCGAGAAAAATATATGTGACAGCATTATAAGCACACTTCTTAGGATAGATTTGACACACCTGGGTATCAGAAAGGATTTGCAGGTGGAAGATGAAGGTAAACCACGGGATATGGCACCAGCTGTGTACGTCTTGGACAAGGTAAAAAGAAAAGAATTCTGCAAGGTCCTGTCACGTGTGAGATTCCCACATGGATTTGCTTCCAACCCTGAAAGGAGAGTCAATGCAGATGTAAACAAGGTACAAGGGTTGAAAACTCATGACTGCCACGTCCTACTTCAAAGGGTTTTACGTGTTATCCTTAGAGGATTGGGCCGCCCTGACTTATACAGAGCAGTTGCAGAGTTGGGACAATTCTTCAGGGAACTCTGCAGTATAAATATCAGGGTAGATGCTTTGGAGCATCTTAGAGACAAGATACCAACTATCCTATGCGACCTTGAGAAGATATATCCTCCAGCCTTTTTTGATGTGATGGTGCATTTGGCTGTTCATCTACCTGACGAGGCACTACTTAGAGGTCCAGTACAGTATGGCTGGATGTACCCTATTGAAAGGTGGCTAGGCACTTTCAAGGGCTATGTTAGGAACAGAGCTAGACCCGAGGGTTCCATTGCAGAGGCCTACATTGCTACAGAAGCGTTGACATTTTGCTCAAAATACATTGAAACAGCTGATCAGCTTGGCAAAGAGGTGGGTGAAGACAATCCCGGGCTCAATGTTCTCGATTATTCTGTTCGAGTTACAGGGAAGAGTCGACAAGAGGACAAACCTATAGATTTGGACAAAATGGTTTGGTATGTGTTGAATAACTGTCCTGAGATACTACCTTATATCAAGTAAGTGCTAAGTACTGCAGCTTATACACCGTAATCTACTAAACTTGCAGCACATTCTTATATATTTAGATGTTTGACGTGATCACTATGTTGTGCAGCATCTACAAAAAGGAGTTATTGCCGCAAAATCCAAAACATTGACAAACCGGTTATGGCAGGATTTGCGAAATGGTTCGAGAGCCATGTAAGCTTTTGAATTGCACTGACAGTTTTTTTAATATATTGAGTACATAAGATGATCAGCTTGTCTATTTTCTAACCATAGGTTAAGAAGATGCGGGAGGATGGGCAGGCAGTTGATGATGCCCTTTACGCACTAGCAATGGGTCCTGATGCTCGGGTAAGACATTATGAATCTTGCGTTGTTGGAGATGTGCGCTACAACACCCTTGCACGCGACGAAGGTAGGAAGACACAAAACGGTGCCATCATGAGCACGGATACGTACGACGGAGAGACAACTGAAATGTATGCTAACATAATAGACATTGTTCAGTTGCAGTATATCTCCAGTTTCGAGGATCATCGGTGTGTGGTTCTGTTGTGCTGTCGTTGGTATAACCTGTTTTCCAGGATCACAAAACCTAGAGCTGATGATTATTTCAAATCCATCAATGTCAAGGCGGCGTACCAGACCAACGAGCCTTTTATTTTGCCAAATCAAGCAACACAGATGTTTTTCTTGGAAGACACATTTGCACGTAGCGATGACTAGAGAGTATTGCGAAGGTTTGAGCAGAGGAATTCGTTTAATGAAGTTGCACAACAAAATGATGCTTACACTGCTCCTGATGTACAAGATTCCACAGATGTTCCTAATATCTTTGAGAACCATCACGTCAATGACGCTGGTGTAAAGATTGCATGTCGTGCTGTGGACATACAAGTGTTGATCAAGAAGAAGCCAACATTCAAGGACATTGAGGATGAAGAAGAAGATGACACTCTAGGGAATTACGATTCAGACTCATACACATAGCGAAGATGTTGACGCTGCTGCTGCGGATGATGATTAGATTGCTTTTGTCGTATTTGCCTGTCACAAGACGTTTTTTATCTACTATGTGAAATTGTGTTTGCTATGACAACTGGAACCTGATGAATGTGTTGTTTAGTATTTTGCTGTGAGGACATCACTTGTTATGTATGTTCATTTGTGTTTGGTGATTGTATGACGACTAAAACATGATGACATTGTTGTTTAGTTGTACTCATATTTGGCTGTGAAACTTGAATTTGATGACATAGTTTGTTGTTGGACTGCAATTTGCTCGACGTCTTCGAATGGGAACAAAGCTGACCCGACAGGGTCTCTGCTAATTTATTTATTTATTACCAAAAGGGCCTATGCTATTTATTTATTTATGAGCAAAAGGGGATACCCCCCCCCCCCGATTTATGTTAATAGAAATCATTAGATGTTCACAAAACTACGCCCAGCCTGCTACACAGGTTTCATTCATTACTAGTTTCAGCAAAGTGCTAATGTCATAGCCACTGAATACATCACGATTGCTACATAGACTGCAAATAAAGAGACAATCATCCTACATAGCACATCGATTTTGCCCATTATCTTCACAAGCTCTTTCATCTCCTCATTGTTGTCAAGGCCTTTCAGCAGCTGTTGCTTGGCCGTGATCAGAGGAACTGCATCTTCCTCTTCTGTCGTTCCTTTAGTTACTTGTCCAACACCCCAACCTGCTGGTATTGGGATTCCTCGGCTAACCAAATAATCTGCGTAGTTGTGTTCCCCCAGATCAGCAACTTCCCAAAAATACAAATCACACGACTCTTCCCTTTTCTGCACGAATCAAATTGGAAGATCATCAACCAAACTATTAAAAAATCAGCAACTGAAAGCAGCAGAACAACACTTAAACATATTATTACCCCATGATTCGGGCATTTGTAGAAGACTCGGCCAGGGTTGAGGATTGTGGTTGAGACGCGACGGATGACACTGCGTGATTTGCAGCAGTGGCACCACACCAACGGCAGCGGGTTGCGATGAGCAACCAGCTGCGATGCGTGTGCCGGCGGGGGTGTGATGAGACCCACAGGCGATGGTACGGGTGGAGACTTGGCGCATATCTGGTTGTTGCCTGCTGAAGAGCAGGTGGACGAGCAGCCAGCAGACATGGTTGCTGCAGCCAGAGCTTCTGATGCTAGGCAGAGTAAGTAGAGAAGAGGAGAAGCGAACGTTGGATATGTCAATTTGATTACTTGCAGAGTAGCATAGCACCATACATAGTCATAGTCTAGGTTTGGATTCGAACCAGCTACAGGAGCACGTCTCTCTTTTTTCTAAAACTCAGCAACGTCTCTTTACTGGTACACTAGCTTGTTCTATATGCCTTCTCAAGTCTTTGATTTTATTTCTTCTTTTTTTTGCGAGGAAGGAAGGAGGACAAAATTGAGAGTTCCTGGAACTCGAACCCAAGACCTCTCGGTTGAAAACCAAGGGTGCTATTCACTTATGTGGCGAACGTTCCCTAGGAGGAGGATGGCAGACGAACGCATTTTCCTCGCGGTTTTAGTTGTGATGCAAGATCGAATGGTCGCAGTTTCGGGAATGTTATCAGGCGAACGAGCCCAGTTTTTCTTTTCTTCCTATATATAAAAAAGTATGCTACTTGGTGTCAGCTTAGTCAACAAACGATTGTGCCAACCTTGACCGTTGGATTGACATTCAACGTCTGTCGTGTTTCTTCAGTCTCTTCTTCCTCCAGCCGCCAAAGCCAAACCAGCGCTGGCGGGACCGCCTGCTCCCGCCTCCCACGGTTGGCTGTGCTGCCACGCATGCATCGTGGCCACATCGCACCCTAAAACTCTGCGCATCTTCCCAGGCTCCTGTTCGTTCTCGTCCGAGGCCTCACCATCGTCCTCCGCCTTGGTTCGCTCGCCACGGCGCCGCCCTCCGGTGTTGTCAACATGGTCAACAACCGAGAGGAATAAGGAGATGACTGTACATGGTGAGGATGACAGTAGGGACCCAGCAGCGCGCACAGTAATTTTGTTTTTTCGGGACGGAGAAGGGTATCAACTGGGTTGTTTGGGAGCTGTGGCCCGTCTAGCACATGACCAGCCCAGTTTGTTTTTTTCCTTTCTGAGAATGGCTAGCCCAGCTATTTTGTTTTTTGCAGAATAACCAACGTAGGCCTACTTGTTTTTCTACGCCCTGCTGGGTCGGAAATCTTTCCAGACGAGGAGGGATGCATTTTGCCCAGAAAATGGGCTATAAGTAATAAGAAATGGGCTATAAGTAATATTAAATGGGTTGTAAAATGAAAAAATACAGCAAACAGGCAATTAGTTCCAAAATACTTTTTTCTTTCGGATTTTGATATTTTAAATTTCATTGTTTTTGTGCGGGTAAAATTTCATTGGATTTAAATTAAGGTATGTTTAGTTTTTAAATTAATTTGAATCTGGCTAGAAATTTCGGGCTGTATGCTGTCTGGGACAGATTTGGAGGCTGACTTGTGGGTCTACTAGGTTGACGTGTACGGAAGGCTTTGTCAACTTAGTCCACAAACGATTCTAGAAGCAGTGACCGTTGGATGTTAATCCAACGGCCGTGCTGCTTCTTCAATATCTGATCTTCTTGCTCCAGCCGCACAAACCAACGCCGGTGGGACTGCCTGCTCCCGCCTCCCATGGCTGGCTGTGCTGCCGCACAGGCCGCACCGCCCCACCCTACTCCATTGCTGGCCAGGCCATTCCTCTACTCACCCACACCTCCTGTTATTTTCCGGTGACAGCAGCCGGACCAGTAAACCCTCGTACTCCCCACCGCATGGGCAACCACTGTCGTGTCTTCCCCGGCTCCGTGACGTTCCCTTCCTAGGCCTCGCCGTCGTCCACCGCCCTGGTGCTCTCGGCGCGCCGTGGTCAACGTGGTCAATGAACGACATCCATCGGACGTGGAATGTACGTGGAGAGGCTGACAGCTGGGTCCACGACCGCACACAAGGAAATGCCTCCTTATTACGTGCAAAATAATGATCCCTCCACCTGACATCTGGGACCCACCGGAAGGGCCTCTGTATTTCGCGGAAAAAACGTTCCCCCCGCTGACAGGTCGGACCGACCACCTATATCTTCGCACGCAAGGAAGTGCCTCCTTATTACGCACAAAAAAATGAATACTCCCCCTGCTTGCTGGGACCCAGCATAGTGGGAGGCTGACATGTGGGCCTACTAAGTTGACGGGGACGGAGGGCTTTGTCAACTTAGTCAATATGAACGATTCTAGCTCCAGTGACCATACGATGTACATCCAACGGCCGTATTGCTTCTTCAACCTCTGGTCTTCTTTCTCCAGCCGCCCAAAGCAGCGCCGGTCGTGCCGCCTGCTCCTGCCTCCCGTGGCCGGCTGTGCTGCCACAGAGGCCTCACCGCCCCCTACTACTCCCACTGCTGGCCAGGCCCTACGGCGACGGCAGCCTCACACCGCAGCTGAACCAGTGAACCCTCGTACTCCTCTCCATGTGGGCATCCACTGTCACGTCTTCCCCAGCTCCGCGTCGTTCCCTTCCTAGGCCTCCCCGTCGTCCACCGCCTGGTGCTCTCGGCGCGGCATGGTCAATGTGGTCAACGAACGACTTCCATCGGAATAGTACTGTATGTGGAGAGGCTGACAGCTGGGTCCACGGCCGCAGCAAGGAAGTGCCTCCTTATTACGCGGAAAATAATGATTCCTCCACCTGACAGCAGGGACCCACTGGACGGGCCACCATATTTCGCGAAAAAAATGTTCCCCCCTGACTGCTGGGACCCACCAGCTATATCTTCGCACGCAAGGAAGTGCGTCCATATTACGGGCAAAAAAAATGATTCGCCCCCTGACTGCTGGGACCCACCAGCTACATCTTCGCACGGAAGGAAGTGTGTGACAGTCGGGACCCACCTGGTCGAAGCATACGTTGCATTGTCATTCTGGTCGCGAACGTGTACATACATACTGGTCGATGTAGAGGCCCGCACGTATCATAGTAGAGGTGCGCACGTGTCGTAGTAGAGGCGCGCACGTAGCATGTACACGTACGTACAACGGCGAGGGTGCAAGGAAGAAAATATGGCCACGTACGTACATATGGGTGGGGTCTCGAACGCCTACTCGCGCATACGTACGGCCAGGGCTCATGTACATGGCTGGGTCTGAACGGAGAAGCCGCGCCATTGTCCTGATCATGGCGAGGCAACTGGCTGGGTCGGCACGGAATTCATCGTTGTGTTCATCGGGAGCCAACCGTCTTGGACGGAATAGCCAATGGAAACGAGACCCGGCGTACCGCAGAACGGAGGAAACGGCCTTGTGTTCGACCGGCCATGGTCGAAACGGGATCCTGTTCATCGGGAGGGGTCTGGCGTACCGCAAAACGGAGGAAACGGACCTCCTACGGTGGAAACGGGGTCCTGTTGATCAGGAGGGGTGTGGCATACCGCAAAACGGAGGAAACGGACTTGTGTTGAAGCGCTACGGTTGAAACGGGGGTCCTGTTCATCGGGAGGGGTGTGGCGTACCGCAAAATGGGACTCCACGGGATACTGTTCATCTCCACCGTCGACCTCCTCCAGCTTCCACGGGCTACTGTTCCTCCACCGTCGACCTCCTCCAGCCTCCACCTGTGACTGTTCATCCATGGGCTCCTGTTCATCCAGCCTCCACCGCGCGCTCCTCCACCGGCTACTGTTCAACCAGCTCTCTCCATGGGGTCCTGTTCAACCACGCCTCCACGGGCTACTGTTTATCCAGCCCTCCACCGGCTACTGTTCAACCAGCCCTCCACGGGGTCCTGTTCATCCATCCCTCCATGGGCTCCTGTTCATCCAGCCCTCCACGGGGACCTATTCATCCACTGGCTCGATCGATCGGGGTACTGTTCATCCAGCGGCAACGACCTCTACTACCACGGGGTCCTGTTCATCGAACCCCCATCAAGAACTGTTCATCCAACCCCCCCCCCCCCCCCCAACAAAGCTCACTGTTCATCCAGAGGCAGCATCGACCGGCTTCAGTTAGCAGGAGTAGCGAAGGAATCACTCGGGTTCAGTTAACAACAAGGGATCGATCTATCGCTCGGGTTCAGTAACGCGTAGCCTGTAGTGCAATCGCTCAGGTCCAGTTAGAGCGCAACGCCTTGCACACACGCACGTATGTACGAGAGAAACGCACATTGCTCGGCCCCTGACCACCCACCGTAACCGGGAACTCCCCGATATTTTCCTCGCCCTTGCTTCTACCACGGTTTTCTCCGTCATGGACGGCCTAAAGAATGTCATGCAGCTGCGTCTCCGGCCCGCCCAGGACGAAAAGCCCATTTTCTGTCATGATTTTTTGTCATAGAAGTAGGACCCCACCACATCTATGATGATACCGGGTTTTGTTACAATTATCGTCATAGAAGTGTCATAAGTATGATAGAAAAAAAAATTCGTTTGGCCCAAAATGTCACGGATGTGTCTTTTTTGTTGTTGTTGAGATAGCTTCCTCTTACAACTTTCAATTTTTTTTCTACGTGTAACATGCACTAATATAATTGTCATGTGAAAATTTGGAAAATTTCAGGGGTCATTTGACCTTTTGAAGACATTTAAGTAATTTTCTAGCCATTTAATGACCGTAATTCAAATTTGAACTACATCTACATGCAACGCCTAACCATAACGGTTTGAAAAGTCATATTTGTGTACTTGTGTGCGAGTTAATTCCATGTGCAATAAATTAGAAGGAATTTTCAAACATATTTGTCTCACGACATGGACACATGCATATGTATGCATGGAGTGCCATGGCATTTAAATTCCAAAAAAATCAGAAACACATAAAACCAATGTTGATGTAATGCCATGCCACCAAGATGATGTGGTAAAAAAATTGGCATGTTTGATGAAAGTTTGGACACACACCCCTCACAAACAGGAGCAACTCACTAGAAGGCTCGTGGTTCCAAGAGGGAACAATGCATGTTTGATGACGAACGAGAGATAGCTTACTCTTACGACCTTCAAATTTTTTCTACATTTAACATGCACTACTATAGCTGTAATGTGAAATTCAGAAAATTCTAGGAGTCATTTGACCTTTTAAAGACATTTAAGTGATTCTCTAGCCATTTACTGACCGTAATTCAAATTTGAACTACATCTACATGCAACGCCTAACCATAGCGGTTTGAAAATTCATATTTGTGTACTTGTGTGCGAGTTAATTCCATGTGCGGTAAATTAGAAGGAATTTTCAAACATATTTGTCTCACGACATGGACGCGTGCATATCTATGCATGGAGTAACATGGCATTTTAATTCCAAAAAATTAAAAAAATATCAGAAACACATGAAACCTTGCTTGATGTAATGTCATGCCACCAAGATGATGTGGTAAAAAAATTGGCATGCACTGGTGCGCGTCGGTCCTCAACAAACGGTTTTTTACCCCTTTCCGTGACGGCATTTGGAACCGTCGCCAAGTGAGTGTGTGCGATAGGGTGTCCTTCCCTCATGACCCAGAAATCGTCGGGGGTAGGCCCTCCTGGAACCCAGGCTGGGGCCATGTACGATCGGGCGAGGCATCGAAACCCAATCATTTCCGTAGGTATGTACATCCAACATGGTAATCCAAGAAAATCATCTCCGTAGGTATGTACATCCCACACGGTAATCAGAGAAAATCATTTCCGTAGGTATGTACATCCCACACGGTAATCCGAGAAAATCAATTCCGTAGGTATGTACATCCCACACGGTAATACGAGAAAATCATTTCCGTAGGTATGTACATCCCACACGGTGAATCCCAGAAAAACATTTCCGTTCGTATGTATATCACACACAGTCAATCCAAGGAATATGTTTTCGTTCTTATGTACATCCCACATAGTCAATCCAAGGAAAACATTTCCGTTCGTACGTAAATCCCACACCGTTTTATGTGTAGGCTCGTGTGTGAAAGGTGTAACTATCACACTCGGTCTTCCTTGGTTAACTGTTTGCTTTTATCAACTATATCACACACGATTTGATGAAGAAAACTGTGTGGCATTGGGCTATCCATCGCAAGCACTTTTACTGCTAGAACCGTTTGCAAAGGTCCATGACACATTTAGCAGGTTTATTAGTTTACAATTAATAATTCCAGTATTACGCAAATTCACATTTCATATCGAACAGCTGTTTGCCAATTTCATATCAGGCATAAATATATTATAACATCACAGTACGGTAGCTACATGAAAACAGCACAGTACAACATATAGCTAGTTCAACTTCAAAAGAACAATATATGCATTTCCCTAATCGAGATCATCCAGGCTCGTCTTATCCACCTCTGCTTTCAGTTCAGTAAGAACCCGTTTTGCACGGGCCAACTGGGAAAGTGCCTCCTCCTTCGCAAACATCATCTTAGCAAAGTCTTCTTTTTAAATCTGGGCTCATTCTCCACCTTCAACTTTTTATCCCGCATCTTGAAATATGCTTCAGCGTTGACAAGACTTTCTCTAAGCCTAACTGTGTTCACTTCCTCATACATGCTCCAGAGCTTCGTTAGGCACATCTTCAAAGACTGTGGCCACACTTGATCAACCCACTCCAAGTAAGAACACTTTCGTTCATCCTATAATATTTAGAACTAGATCAGTAGCAATTGTAGGGGAAATGGGTTTATAGCAACATAGAAAATCACCAATGCTTATTTTGAAAAACTAAAGAAACATGTTAATTATGACATATCTTCTCAAAAAGATAAATGTGCAAATGAAATAATTGGTACTGAGACAACAACCAAATTCTGGAACATCATAAGCTATAATTAACTACAATGACGCTACAAGTTCTTACTCATGTACAATAAATAACAAATTGAACATTTTATGAGGAAGGTAAATATAACTGCAGCAACATAGTGACAGTGTTTGGATGACAGCAAATTCATACTAACAGGTGTGTACATGCACAAATTTAGTAACATAGAACTAATAGCACTAAGGCCGTCCACTATGTATGCCAAAACTGGTGTAAAGACAACTGTTGCTACATCTCGCACCGGTGCCCTGAATTGGCGAGCCGATGCAGTGGAAAAAAATTAGGGACCCGGACTCCGGAGCACGTGGTTGCTCCGATGCCCAGTTCCTTCGTGCCATAAAGATTTAGTATTTTACTGCTTGGCTGCTCGGATGTGTGGACCAAAGTTGGTTGCATAAACTGCTGAAGCGGTGCTAAATAATTTTCTAATGGCACCATTGATGAGATGGCAACAATATAAGATACTAGGTACAAACTGTGACACTGTCTTAGGATGCGTTTGGTTGAAGGTGTGGTATGAATGGGTTGGGACCATGATAGTGTCTGAATCACATCTAACAAATGATTTGTAACAACGGAAGAGGGTCTAACCTTCTCTGTACATGCTAGAAACTTCCTCCCAGTGTCCACCGTATCAAACGCAAGTAGCTTCACGCATGGAGATTGATGGTGACAACGAGCAGATAGATCTTCAGCCACCCCACTCCATTCGTTGCCACTGATGGTCTTAGGGAGCTACAAGAGGAAGAAACGACTCAAATCGACCTCCGGGTAAAAATCCTTCATTCCAAGTCATAGCCCGAGAGAGAGAAGAGAGGCATACCCGGGTGGTGAAGCAGTAGTCGCCGGAGGAGGAACCGCTGGAGATGTCTTTGAAGAAGACCATGGCGACCCCGGCGGTAGGATGCAAGACGGCAAGAGCGAGGAAGCGGCTATAGCTTAGCAAGAAAGGATGGAAGGAGGAAACAGGGGAAATGTGACTTGTGGTCGGGGAGAAAAGGGGGTGGGGAAGGGAGAAGGGGGCGGGGGTAGATATTTTGGCGGTAGGCCAAAATTTTGGAAATGTGGAGGGAAACTTTGCGCGCGGTGTCGCCGGACCATTCACTTTGAATGATTGTGTGCATCACAAACGATTCTTCTGCTTTACGCGCATGGGATGAGTTTGATAATTCAAATTTTGGTCTCAAGGCATGGGCACATTCACTTTGAACGTGCGCGGTGCCGCCGGACCATTCACTTTGAACGATTGTGTGCATCGCAAACGATTCTTCTGCTTTACGCGCATGGGATGAGTTTGATAATTCAAATTTTGTTGGAAATTTCCCCGGGTACGTCATTGCATAATTTAACATCGCTTGCTAATTTGGGCACACAAAAGAGCGTAAAGCAGACAGACCACACTTACTAAATCGAGCAATTTTAGTAATTATACAGAGCCAGTTGACCTAAACATTGCTCTAACAAAAGACCAGCATTAAAAACAAAGCCTAAGTACGCATAATTAAAAATCCGCCGCCACGCCGGCCTATGCATCGCCGGTGTGAGATGAGACGTCGATGACTTGTCCTGGCGACATGTCGCCGTTGGTGGACTCCACGCCCCCTTGCTGAAGTCGGCCGCATCCTCGTCCTCGACGTCGCCCTCAAGGTTGTAGTACTCGTAGTAGTGGTTGTGCCAGAGCTCGAGTTGGTACTCCACTGCCGATTCCTCGACGGACAGACTCTTCTCTACCTCGACCTCAGCCACGTGCAACTCCTCCTCCCGGCGCTCCTCGATCTCCACCGCCTCCTGCATCTCCAGCTCCCGCTCGGCGACCTCATGAGGAAGCAGGTGCTCCATGGCCGCCACCGCCTTTTCAGACGTGGGTTGCATGCTAGAGTCCGAGGTGGCCTGGAATATCTTGGCGTGTGCATCCTCGATCTTGGCATGGATGGCGTCGACCCGGGCCAGGGCGACATCAGCGGCACGGACGGTAGCTCGAGCGCTCTCGGCGTTTGCAATCGCCGTCACAGCAGTAGCTGCAGCCGTCTCGGCTGCTGTAGCTGCCCTGTCGGCTGCTGATGAAGCTATGTACCTAGGGTAGGGTCATAGGCCTGACCTAGATACCCTTCCCAAGGACATGACCCTAAAACCAGAAGCATTCAAAGAGGAGTCACCATCCACTCGACCACGAAGCATTCCACTCGGAAGACTCGAAGTCACTCGACCATGGAGACCATCACTCGACCGCCAGAAGATCTGAAGCCACTCTGCACTGCAACGGTCGGACATTACACCATAGCTTTAATGGTCATTATGACTCTTTATTACTAGCATTACCAGTAACGCCCCTCTCTTGATGTACCTTAAATCCCTTGTAACGTGGGCTGGCTGGGGTCCTGGCGCACTCTATATAAGCCACCCCCTCCACATGCACAAGGGTTCGCACCCCTGTAAACACACATACATATAATCCAGTCGACCGCCTCCGGGCTCCGAGACGTAGGGCTGTTACTTCTTCTGAGAAGGGCCTGAACTCGTAAAACTTGCGTGTACAACTTCGCCATAGCTAGGATCTTGCCTCTCCATACTACCCCCCTATTCTACTGTCAGTCTAGTACCACGACAGTTGGCCCACCGTGGGGCAGGTGTCTTAGTGATTTGTTGCAGAAGTTGCAATTTTTCCAATCACCATCATCATGGTTTCTGGCGGAGGATTGGCCGAGGGCCACGAGATCCGTCTCGGCGTGCTCGTGTTCGTCGCCGACGACTCCGCTTGGCTCCACTCGACGTCGAGGCGATCCCCGTCCGTGGGGCAACACACTTTCGCACGTGCGTCCGCGGCGTCCTTCTGCGGCAGCCGTCGACTCAATATCGGTCGGCTCCTGTGACGTCCTCACTCCCTGCTGCTCGTCGGCGCAAGCGTTCCGGTCGGTCGTGGCTTCAGCGGTGGGTGAGGCACGCGGTGGCTCGCCAGTCGGCCACCCCACAAGTCGCGGCAATCAAGCCCGACAAAACTCTCTACGGCATGTTCGATCTGTCGTCTGGCTCCGTCGAGACGGCATCCGAGTGCGACAGCAGCGACCCCGCGGTGGAAGTCATGATGGTCAATGGACCGCGCAGTCCTCCTGGCTTCCCCCGCGGAGACGGTGGCGATGGCGGTGGCGATCCGTCACGCTTCCACGATGAGTACCGCCCCGAGCCCCTCTCTTCACAGCAGAGGGAAGAGCTTCGTCGCCGTAACATGGATGCACTTCACACTCCTATCATCGGAGAAACCCCCAAGGCCCAGGCCTTGGAGGAAGCGCGCCTGGCCAACTTGGCTGAGCACACTCGACTGGAGAACCTCCAGCACGCACTCGACGAGCGTGCTCAGCAGCGGATTCCTGAGTCTAGTCGACGACAGCTTTTTCCGCCTCCAACTCAGGTATATCGAACTCTGATCCAAAATCTCACAGCTGCAGCCTGAATAGCAGAGTCGATCCAGCCTTCCCAGTCAGAAGCTGGCAGAGGTTTGATGCATATCCGGGCTTTACTCCGGGCAGCAGGAGAGCAGAACACAGCAGTGTCTCAGTCGCGGAATAGGATTCATAGCAGATCTGTGATGGCAGACACAGCTCAGTCGGCTCACAGCCCCAGATCGCCTCCAAGGCGTGAGGGATGTGGAGATCGGAGGGATCAGTATAGAAACCGTGAATAGTATGATCACCGACTCGACCACGATGATCGTCGTCGAGTGCCCACGCCTCCCCCAAGGAGTGGGTCATACGCGCCTCGGCAACACGATGACAGACGCCCCCACAGTGGTGGGCGAAGGATTCCAGTCGACCCCCGGGAGTCGGGCTTTGATGTGAGATCTATTCTCGTTCAATGTCTGGTTGACAGGAACAGAGCGCACAGAGAAGGCCATGACAGAGATTACCCGACTGGCAGCAGAGTGCATGTTTCAGGTCCCGAGTGTTTCAGCAAAGCCATCAGGGCTGCAGTGATTCCTCGCAACTTCAGGTTGGCGACTGGAGTCAGCAAGTTCACTGGTGAGTCCAAGCCTGACACTTGGCTTGAGGACTACCAAGTGGCCATTCAGATTGGTGGCAGCAATGATGAAGTGGCCATGAAGCACCTTCCTTCGATGTTGGAAGGCTCGGCCAGAGCATGGTTGAATCAGTTAGCACCGGGCAGCATATATAGTTGGGAGGAACTCGCCCGAGTGTTTGTTAGGACCTTTGAAGGTACATGCAAACGACCAGCAGGGTTAACAGAGTTGCAGTCCTGTGTGCAGAAACTGAATGAAACCTTAAGAGATTATATCGAGAGATGGATCACGTTGCACCACACGGTGGAGAATGTGTCAGATCACCAAGCAGTTTGTGCCTTCAAGGAAGGTGTCAAGTATCGAGAATTGAACCTGAAGTTCGGTCGGACTAGGGATATGTCCCTGAGTCGGATGATGGAAATTTCCACCAAGTATGCTAATGGTGAAGAGGAGGATCGGCTCCGGAGTGGCAAGCACAAAACAGTCGCCCACGAAACCGGAGGAGAGAACTCCAGTCGGAAGCAGAAGCGCAAAGCCGAGCCAGCTGCTCCTGGTGAAGCCTTAGCCGTGACTCAACGAAAGTTTAAGGGGAAGCCCAAAGGGCCGTGGAATCCCAAGAAAGTGAAAGATCAAGATGGAAATGATGTGTTGGATTTACCCTGTCACATTCATACCAAGAAAGATGAGGAAGGTAACTTGATTTACCCCAAACACACCACTCGACAATGTCGGCTCCTGATTCAACAGTTCCGAGAGAAACAACCCAAGGAGAAGGAAAAGCAGTCGGACAAGGGTGAGGATAAAGAAGAAGATGATGATGGTTTTCCCAACGTCAATTCCACTCTGATGATTTTTGCTGATGTTGAAAGCAAAAGTCGATTGAAAGTTATAAACAGAGAGGTGAATATGGTTGCTCCGGCAACACCCAGTTATCTGAAGTGGTCCCAGACTGCCATCACATTCGACCAGTCTGACCACCCAGCACATATAGCCACTCCTGGGAGGCAAGCACTGGTGGTCGACCCAGTTGTTGAAGGCACTCGACTGACGAAAGTGCTGATGGATGGTGGCAGTGGCCTAAATATCCTATATGCGGAGACCTTGAAGGGAATGGGCATTCCGATGTCCAAGCTCAGTGAAAGCAATATGAGTTTTCATGGCGTCATACCTGGCAAGAAGGCTGAATCACTCGGCCAGATCACCCTTGACGTGGTTTTCGGTGATTCCAAAAATTACCGCAAGGAAAAGTTGACGTTTGAAGTCGTGGATTTCCAGAGTGCTTATCACGCTATTCTGGGTAGGCCTGCTTATGCACGTTTTATGGCTCGACCATGTTACGTGTACCTCAAACTGAGGATGCCTGGTCCCAGAGGAGTGATCACTATCACTGGCAATCGGCAGAAGGCGGAAGAGTGCTTCCAGAAGGGCTCAAAGATCGCCGATGCACAAATGGTAGTAGTAGAATTGCAAGAGTATCAGAAAAATGCAGATCTGAGTGATTTTCTACGAGCCAAGAAGCCTGCCACAGACTCTGCATTTCAGTCGTCTGGTGAAACGAAGCCGATTCATATTCACCCGGCCGATCCCAATGCTGCTCCGACTCACATTTCGACAACACTTGACTCCAAATAGGAAGAAGCGCTCATCCAGTTCCTCCATGAGAACTGGGACATCTTTGCATGGAAACCTTCTGACATGCCGGGTGTTCCCAGGGGGCTGGCTGAGCACCGTTTGCGAGTCGACCCAAAAGTGAAACCAGTCAAGAAACATCTTCGACGGTCCGCTGTACAAAAGAGAAAAGCAATTGGTGAAGAAGTGGCTCGGCTCCTGGCAGCTGAGTTTATCCGAGAGATTTACCACTCCGAGTGGCTCGCCAATGTTGTCATGGTCCCCAAGAAGGACAACTCAATTCGCATGTGCATTGACTTCAAGCATATCAATCGGGCATGCCCGAAACATTTTCCTCTCCCCCGCATTGACCAAATAGTCGACTCGACTGCGGGGTGTGAGCGCTTGTCCTTTTTGGACGCCTATTCCGGGTATCATCAGATACGACTATATGGACCCGATGAGATCAAAATGGCTTTCATCACTCTGTTTGGGTGCTTCTGTTATGTCACCATGCCGTTCGGCCTGAAGAACGCTAGAGCCACATTCATGAGGATGATTCAGAAGTGCTTGCTTACTCAAATCAGTCGGAATGTGGAAGCGTACATGGATGACATTATGGTCAAGTCACGTAAAGGTTCTGACCTGTTGGCTGACCTTGCTGAAACTTTTGCCAACCTCAGAAGGTATGATATCAAGCTTAATCCATCAAAGTGCACATTCGGAGTTCCTCGTTTCCGAACGAGGGATCGACGCTAACCCAGAGAAAGTTGGTGTTATACTCCGGATGAAATGCCCTGTGCGTGTGCACAATGTCCAGAAGCTTACTGGTTGTTTGGCCGCCTTAAGTCGATTCATTTCTCGCCTCGGTGAAAAGGCATTGCCTCTTTACCGACTGATGAAGAAGTCTGATAAGTTTGAGTGGACTCCCGAAGCTGATGCAGCGTTTGAAGAGCTCAAAGCCCTGCTTTCCACCCAGCCGGTGCTTGTTGCCCCAATCAGCAAAGAGCATTTACTGCTTTAAATTGCAGCCACTGGACAAGTTGTCAGTACAGTACTTACGGTCGAGCGGGAAGAAGAAGGAAAAGCTTATAAAGTTCAGCGCCCAGTATATTATGTTTCTGAAGTTCTGACTCCATCCAAGCAAAAATATCCACATTATCAGAAGCTTGTCTATGGGATTTATATGACCACGAAGAAGGTTGCACACTATTTCTCTGACCACTCCATTACAGTCGTCAGTGATGCTCCATTATCAGAGATTTTGAACAATAGAGATGCAACTGGTCGAGTGGCAAAATGGGCGATTGAACTTCTTCCCTTGGATATCAAGTTTGAGGCAAAGAAAGCTATCAAGTCCCAAGCAATAGCAAATTTCCTCGCCGAGTGGATCGAAGAGAAGCTGCCAACTCAAGTCCACTCGGAGCATTGGACCATGTTCTTTGATGGCTCCAAGATGCTGAATGGTTCCGGTGCTGGGGTGGTACTGGTATCCCCCCGAGGAGACAAACTCAGATATGTTCTCCATATTCACATTGATTCTTCCAATAACGAAGCTGAATATGAAGCACTCTTATATGGGTTACGTATGGCCATTTCACTCGGCGCCCATCGCCTCATGGTCTACGGTGACTCAGATTTGGTAGTCAATCAAGTGATGAAGGAGTGGGACTTCAGAAGCTCAGCTATGACTGGTTACTGTAATGCAGTGAGGAAGTTGGAAAAGAAGTTTGAGGGGGTTGGAGCTCCATCATATACCCCGACTGAAAAATCAAGCAGCCGATGATTTGGCAAAGATAGGTTCCAAGAGGGAAGCCATTCCCAGCAATGTGTTTTTGGAACATATTCATACACCTTCAGTTCAAGAAGATCCTTTCACTGAAGAGCCCCCGCAGCCTAAAAGTGCCACAGATCCGACTGAAGTCGAAGTCCCAGCCGTGGTCGACTTGATCATGGAGGTTTTGGTCATAACTCCCGACTGGACAGTGCCATACATTGTGTATATCCTAAGGAAGGAACTCCCAGAGGATAAAGAGGAGGCCCGACAGATCGTCCGTCGATCCACAGCCTTTACTGTGATAAGAGGGCAGCTGTTCAGAGAAAGTGTGACTGGAGTCAGCCAGAAATGCATAACACCAGAAGAAGGTCGAGTGATCCTCAACGACATCCACTCGGGGACCTGTGGCCACCATGCATCCTCTCGGACCATCGTGGCCAAAGCATACCGAGCTGGATTTTATTGGCCATGAGCAAATGAAATGGCGAAAGATATAGTCGACAAATGTGAAGGCTGCCAGTTTTATTCCAACATGTCCCACAAGCCTGCATCAGCCCTGGAGACCATTCCACTCGTCTGGCCTTTTGCTGTTTCGGGGTTAGATATGGTTGGGCCCCTGAGGACTGGTAGGAGCGGCTTCACTCATGTGCTTGTAGCAGTCGACAAGTTCACCAAATGGATTGAAGCCAAGCCTATCAGGAATCTTGAAGCCAGTACTGCCGTCAGCTTCATCAGAGAGTTGACATTCAGATATGGGGTTCTGCACAGCATCATCACTGACAACGGGTCGAACTTCGATTCTGATGAGTTCAAAGCCTTCTGTGCTTCCCAAGGCACTCGAGTCGACTATGCTTCAGTCGCCCACCCCCAGTTGAATGGACAAGCAGAAAGAGCAAATGGCTTGATTCTCAAAGGATTGAAACCCCGATTGATGCGTGATCTCAAGCACGCAGCAGGCGCCTGGGTCGATGAACTTCCATCAGTCCTTTGGGGATTAAGGACAACTCCCAATCGGTCGACTGGCCAAACTCCATTCTTCTTGGTCTATGGAGCTGAAGCTGTTCTACCGAGCGACTTGCTTCACAACGCACCCCGAGTCAAGCTTTTCTCTGAAGATGAAGCAGAGCAGGCCCGACAAGACGCATTTGATCTCCTAGAAGAGGAAAGAGAGTTGGCTTTAATCCGGTCGACCATTTATCAGCAAGACTTGCGCCAATTCCATGCCAGAAACGTGAGAGGTCGAGTGTTTCAAGAGGGAGACTTGGTTCTTCGAGTGGATCAGCAGAAACCACACAAGCTCGCCCCTGCTTGGGAAGGTCCCTTCATCGTCACCAGAGTGCTTCACAATGGAGCGTATCATCTTTACAATGTCGAACATCAGAAAGACGAGCCATGGTCTTGGAATGCGGAGCTGCTCCGCCCCTTTTATACTTAAGCGCTCATTCTGTTGAGTCATAATAAGAAATACTTTTGTAGTTTGTTTATTAGAGACAAAAGTTTTACAGTCTTCTAAGAATGATTGTCGTTGCTTATACTTGTGTCTGAAATCCCCCAGTGGGTGACTTAGCTGTGAATCCGTTTCGCCTAGGTTTATAAAATCCTACCGAGTGGTGAGCAAGCCTCTCACTCGGGGACTTAGCCGCGAATCCGTTTCGCCTAAGTTTAAAAAATCCTACCGAGTGGTGAGCAAGCCTCTCACTCAGGGGCTTAGCCGCGAATCCGTTTCTCCTAAGTTTTAAAAAAAATCCTACCGAGTAGTGAGCAAGCCTCTCACTCGGAGGCTTAGCCGCGAATCCGTTTCGCCTAAGTTTAAAAAAAATCCTACCGAGTGGTGAGCAAGCCTCTCACTCGGGGGCTTAGCTGCAGTCCAGTACTCGCCTAAGTTTGAAAAATCCTACCGAGTGGTGAGCAAGCCTCTCACTCGGAGGCTTAGTTGCAGTCCAGTACTCGCCTAGGTTTGAAAATTCCTACCGAGTGGTGAGCAAGCCTCCCACTCGGGGGCTTAGCTGCAGTCCGGTACTCGCCTAAGTTTGTAAAATCCTACCGAGTGGAGAGAAACCCTCCCACTCAGGGGCTTAGCTGCAGTCCAGTACTTGCCTAAGTTTGAAAAATCCTACTGAGTGGAGAGCAACCCTCCCACTCGGGGGCTTAGCTGCAGTCCAGTACTCGCCTATGTTTGAAAAATCCTACCGAGTGGAGAGCAACCCTCCCACTCGGGGCTTAGCTGCAGTCCAGTACCCGCCTAAGTTTGTAAAATCCTACCGAGTGGAGAGCAACCCTCCCACTCGGGGGCTTAGCTGCAGTCCCGTACTCGCCTAAGTTTTAAAAAAATCCTACCGAGTGGAGAGCAACCCTCCCACTCGGGGGCTTAGCTGCAGTCCAGTACTCGCCTAAGTTTGTAAAATCCTACCGAGTGGAGAGCAACCCTCCCACTCGGGGCCTTAGCTGCAGTCCTGTACTCGCCTAAGTTCAAAAAAAATCCTACCGAGTGGAGAGCAACCCTCCCACTCGGGGGCTTAGCTGTAGTCCAGTTTTCGCCTAAGTTTGTAAAATCCTACCGAGTGGTGAGCAACCCTCCCACTCGGGGGCTTAGTTGTAGTCCAGTACTCGCCTAAGTTCGAAACACATCCCGATCCGCAAGGACGACGAGGTGCAGGTCGACTGCAACCTTCTCCTTCGGAGCTGCGCCACAAGTACAACGTGCGCTCCATCCCGATCCGCCAGGAGGACGAGGTGCAGGTCGACTGCAACCTTCTCCTTCGGAGCTGCGCCACAAGTACAACGTGCGCTCCATCCCGATCCGAAAGGACGACGAGGTGCAGGTCGACTGCAACCTTCTGCTTCGGAGCTGCGCCACAAATACAACGTGCGCTCCATCCCAATCCGCAAGGACGACAAGGTGCAGGTAGACTGCAACTTTCTCCTTCGGAGCTGCGCCACAAGTACAACATGCGCTCCATCCCAATCCGCAAGGACGACGAGGTGCAGGTCGACTGCAACCTTCTCCTTCGGAGCTGCGCCACAAGTACAACGTGCGCTCCATACCGATCCGCAAGGACGACGAGGTGCAGGTCGACTGCAACCTTCTGCTTCGGAGCTGCGCCACGAGCACAACGTGTGCTCCATCCCGATCCGGAAGGATGGCGAAGTGCAGGTCGACTGTAAACTCCTCCCCAGAGCTGCATCTCAGGTACAAAAATATTCCGAGTGAAGAATAAATTCCACTCGAGGGCAAGCACAAGCATATTCGGAGATAAACCAAATCCAGATAAATCCTAAGGTTCCAACCGCGGATTAAAGTACTCGGGCATCAAGCCCGAAGGAGTTTAATGGTTAGAAAAATCACTCGGCATCCCGAGGCAAATTTAAGGTGGAGCATAAAAATTTATTCACTCCGCAGGAGGAGGGCTGGGAGGCTCGACGAATTCGTCCAGGTCAATTCCGTCGGCAATCCGAGTGGCGGCAGCAATGAAGGTCTCCATGAAGGATTGGAAGTCATGCTTCTTGGTGTTGGCAACCTTGATCGCTGCCAGCTTCTCTTCTCGTGCTTCCTTGCAGTGGACACAAACTAAAGACAGAGCCACATCAGCGCCGCACCGGGCAGAAGACTTCTTCCATTCTTGCACTCGACCGGGAATCTCATTAAGTCGAGTCATCAGAGACTCGAGGTCATTCTGGAGCATTGCTCCTGGCCAGAGTGCTGTGTCGATCCACGACATTGCGACCTTCAGTCGAGCAAGATAATCAACAACACCTGCAACACGAGATTCCAATCGGAGTACATTCATGGCAGCCTCGTCCTTCACCGGAGAATGGATGGGGTCCAAGCTTGTCTCAATTCGCCCAGTCTCTTCCTCGAAGTTCTGGCAAAATTCTGAGCATACAGTTCAAAAGTGAGTCAGTGATTGAATGTCGAGTCGACAGTAACGAGTTAGTCGGGTCGAAGAGAATACCTTCAAGCATGACGAACAGCTTCTTAGCAAGGCCTCCCAGATAATTCTCCAGGTCATTCCTCCTGCGAGCAATGCCTTCCATCTTCTCATTCAGATTGTTCTTGTCCTTCTTCAGGCGAGTCGCTTCCATATTGGCTTCATCAAGGGCAGTTTTCAGCCTGGCGTTTTCTTCCTCCAGTTCGCCGATTGAAACTAGCTTCTGTTCGGCGAGTGTAGTTTTTTCGTCAGCTGCTTTCTGGGCGGCCGCAAGATCTTGGTCCTTTTTCGCCAAAGCTTGATTCATTTCCTCTGAAGGAAACAACGCTCGGTTCAGAAAAAGTAAAATAGAATCTGGTACAGAGACAAATTAGTCGGCAAGTTTTGTCTTACCACCAGCTTCATCCTTGGCCTTCTGCAGATTTGTCTTGGCCAGTTCCAGATTGAGGTTGAGCTGAATCTATTTCTTCTCCAATTCAGCAAAACGAACTCTGAGTTCACAAGATTTTTGCAACCAAAGAGCAAGTCAGTTGACAGATGAAAAGATTGGTTGTTTCGAAGAGTAAAGCGTTAAAGTCAACAAGTTCTAAGACTACTGCTGAATCAAACATCCAACAGTAGTCTCGGGGACTACACCCAGTGGGTGCACTTAGCGTGCCCCCACTGGTCCAGTTTACACTCGACATGGCCTGTCCAGCACGAGTGCAAAAAAAAGAGAGAGAAGAAGATCTAAGACCATAGTCGACTGCCCGCAGTCGACCATGGTCACGGGGACTACACCCAGTGGGTGCACTTAGCGTGCCCCCACAGATCCAGTTTACACTCGATGTGGAATGTTCAGACCGAGTGGAAAAATCCAATTCTCAGACCACAGTCGACTGCCCGTAGTCAACTATGGTCTCGGGGACTACACCCAGTGGGTGCACTCGGCGTGCCCCCACTGGTTCAAAGATTCAATCGACAACAACATAGTCAGCTCAAAGTGAGAGTTTGCTCAGTGACAAATCAAAACACCCAGTGGGTGTACAGATTCGAAGCGCAGACAGATGAAAAGATTATTTGAAAGAAAGTTTTCAGGTACCATATCCTAACAGAACAAGCCAAAAGAGTCAGTCGACAATCTGCTAACCTGGACGTTGCTCTGGAGAGCGGAGCTGGCATCATAAGCAGCTTGGCTGGCTTCCCGCACCATCTTCATTTTCTCCATCATAATGCCCGCCTGGCGTATAGCCTCTTTTGCAGCACCCACCTGGTCCTCCGGGACGTAATGTGCAGCAAAAAGTGAAGGTGGATCGGCCGAAGCCTGCGTGGCTGATGCAGAAGGCTGAGCACTCGACAGTGGGATAGCGAAGGTGACAGAGGTCCGACTGGCATCACCAGCCTCTTGGATCACCGGTTCCGCCACCGGCGTCGACTGAGGCGTCTTGCTAGTAGACGTTTTCTTGCTTCGCCTTCCCAAAGGTCTCGGTGGCTCGTCTTCTTCATCATCTCGGAGGTCAATGATGTTGGGAGGAGCTGCAAAAAGATCAGTCGCCAAAAATTCATCCTCATTGGTTATACCGCAGTTCAATCGACAAAACAAAGACAAAATCACGAAGGTTATACTCGGGTTGGAGGTGACCACATCTTCCAAATCCTCATCCTTGTTTTTGTAAGCAGAGGTCCCAGAGGTAGCAGCACTGCCAGTTTCAAGATTCATTCGGTCAAACTAAAATAGATAGCACAAAACTTCGGATAAAATGAAGACAGGACACTCATGCAGAGGCAACAGGGACGTCAATTTTGATTCTGGGCAGCGCTTTCCGGGTCTTCTGCACTACAACCTTGGACTGCTTCGGAGCCTTTTTAGTCCGCGCCGGAGACGACGTCCGAGGACGCTTTGACGACTGCCCGACCGGAATGGTCGCCTTGTCGCGGGTGCTTGCCGGATCGTGGGTGAGCTTGGACCGCCTTTCCCTGCGGGGAGGGGAGTCGACCTCCTCTTCATCACTCTGGTCGTCGCTCTCCTCGTCCCCTTCACCGTCACAATGCCACTCGCCACTTTCACCTCCGCTTGCCTCCCCTTCCGGGTCCTGCTCCTGCTCTCCGTTGGGCATCAAATACATCTCAGTAAGGGCCTAGAAGAAAACAAGAAAGATAAAGTCAGTCGGTGGACCATAAACAGTTGCATGGTAAATCAAAATAACACTCGGCAATTCAGAGTTGGACCTTGTCTGGTTCATAGGATTGGTCGAGTGGAGGGATTCTCCTGGCCCCTCTGGGGTTATCTTTGTTGCCAGTGATACCCCTCAACCACTTCTCCACCGTGTCCTTGTCAACCTCTTCTGGATGCACCCGAGTGGAATCTTCAATGCCCGAATACATCCACATCGGATGGTCACGGGCCTGAAGTGGCTGAATACATCGTCTGAGGAAGACTTCCAGCAGATCCATACCGGTCACACCCACACGGATGAGGTAGACCACTCACTCAACCAGCACCTTCACCTCCGCTTTCTCCCCTGGGGTCACTTTCAAGGCGGAGGGCTTCTCCACGCGAGCCATGGAAAAGGGAGGAAGTCCAGTCGACTGTCCTGGGGTCGGCTGGTCTTTGCAGTAAAACTAGGTCGACTGCCACCCTCAGACTGACTCGGGAAGGATTATGGCTGGGAAAGAGCTCTTACCCCTCATTTGAATTCCAAGACCCCCACACATCTGAATTACTTTTGTCTTCTCGTCACTCGGATTGGCCTTTTTGACCAACTGGGAACGACACGTGAAAATGTGCTTGAAGAGGCCCCAGTGTGGTCGACAACCCAAGAAATTCTCGCACAGAGACACGAAAGCAGCAAGGTACACGATGGTGTTGGGGGAAAGGTGGTGAAGTTGTGCCCCAAAGAAGTTCAAGAAAGCTCGGAAAAAGGGTGCGGAGGCAAAGAAAACCCACGGTCGATGTGGGTGGCGAGGAGGACGCACTCACCCTCATGCGGGAGGCTCAGTCTCAATCCCCGGGAGCCGCGCAGATCCGTGGGGAATCAGTCCCTCCTCCGCCAGATCATCGATGTCGTCCTGGCGGATCATCGACCGGATCCAGTCGCCCTGGATCCAGCCGTGCGAAAGACCGGACCTCGACGAGGATCCGCCTCGGCTGGTCTTCTTCCCCTTCGCCTTCGCCGTCGTCTTCTTCCCGCGCTCCAGGGCCTCCGTCTTCTCTTTCCCCATTGCAGCGGATAGAGCTCGAACGGAGCGGCAGCGCTGGAGCAGGAACGGACGCAGTGGGGAAAACTGAGAGGAAGGAAGAAGAATGAGGGCGCACTGTTCAAAAAAACCCAGTCTGGCGCCTTATATGAGGTTGCTTTCGAGTGACTGACCTATAGGCCTGGACAATCTTATCAAATCCCGCAACATTCGCGCGCGCGATACGTGGCGAAAAAGGTGGCATGGAAATCGAGGCGACCCTGCCTTATCCAACCCGACTACTGCGGCCTCCTCCGCCCCCTGCGCTTCCCAAAATTCGAATCCCTCGAGATCCGCGGATAGCAGAACAAACTGTCAGACGGAAGATCTTCGCCATATTAACACCCGAAGCTCTTTCAGCAAAAGTTCACTCGACAAAACCAGGAATGGACCAAGGCGACTGAAAAAGAAGTTGGTGTCATCATGCTGGTCCGTCGATCCGAACAAGACACATCCGAAGCGCGAAAAGTGAATCGGAAGTATTTCCAACTCTTTCTCCACTCAAACCTTGATCCATTCGGGGGCTAATGATGAAGCTATGTACCTAGGGTAGGGTCATAGGCCTGACCTAGAAACCCTTCCCAAGGACATCACCCTAAAACCAGAAGCATTCGAAGAGGAGTCACCATCCACTCGACCACGAAGCATTCCACTCGGAAGACTCAAAGTCACTCGACCATGGAGACCGTCACTCGACCGCCAGAAGATCTGAAGCCACTCTGCACTGCAACGGTCAGACATTACACCATAGCTTTAATGGTCATTATGACTCTTTATTACTAGCGTTACCAGTAACACCCCTCTCTTGATGTACCTTAAATCCCTTGTAACGTGGGCTGGCTGGGGTCCTGGCGCACTCTATATAAGCCACCCCTTCCACATGCACAAGGGTTCGCACCCCTGTAAACACACATATGTATAATCCAGTCGACCGCCTCCGGGCTCCGAGACGTAGGGTTGTTACTTCTTCTGAGAAGGGCCTGAACTCGTAAAACTCGCGTGTACAACTTCGCCATAGCTAGGATCTTGCCTCTCCATACTACCCCCCCTATTCTACTGTCAGTCTTAGTACCACGACAGCTGCCGCAGACGCCCGCTCGGCGGAAGCGGCCGCGCTCAATGCAGATGTGGCGGCACTCTCGGCATAGGCGGCGGCGCTCTCGGCGCAGGCGGCGGCGCTCGGGGGAACGCGGCCATCGTGCATGCCTTCATGAAGCGTTTCCACGGCGTCATCTTTGCAAGAAGGGGATGCGGGAATGGGGATCGGGATTCATGGATTAGGGGGTTGCCGGCGCTAGAGCAGACGAGCCGGTGAAGCTTAAGGAGGGAGACTTAAATAGACCCAGATATTTTCATCGCAAACGGTTCCTAGAAACAACTGTGTGTGATGTTGTAGATATTTTTTATTAGCTGTGAAAAACGAATTTGGAATAAAGTGCCAATGGATGGTGTTTTAAATGAATGAGAAATTTTGTAGTACTAATACAATTGTCATGTCAAATTTTGGAAAATTTCAGGGGTCATTTGACCTTTCAAAGACATTTAACTGATTTTCTAGCCATTTAATGACCGTAAGTGAAATTTGAACTACATGTACATGCAACAGCTAACCATAATGGTTTGAAAACTCATATTTCGTGTACTTGTGTGCGATTTAATTCCATGTGCAGTAGATTGGAAGGAATTTGCAAACATATTGGTCTAACGGCTATGACACAATTAAGCATGGAGAGACATGGCATTTTAATTCCAAAAAATTAAAAAAATCAGAAACACATGAAACCTTGGTTGATGTAATGTCATGCCACCAAGATGATGTGGTAAAAAATTTGGCATGTTTGACCAAAGTTTGGACACACACCCCTCACAAACCGGAGCAACTCAATAGAAGGCTCGTTGTTCCGAGAGGGAACAATGCATGTTTGATGACGAACGGGAGCTAGCTTCCTCTTACAGCCTTCAAATTTTTTCCTACGTCTAACGTGCACTACTACAACTGTAATGTAAATTTTTTGAAAATTCTAGGGGTCATTTGACCTTTTAAAGACATTTAAGTGATTTTCTAGCCATTTAATGACCGTCATTCAAATTTGAACTACATCTACATGCAACGCGTAACCGAAACGGTTTGAAAAATCATATTTGTGTACTTGTGTGCGAGTTAATTCCATGTGCAGTAAACTAGAAGGAATTTTCAAACATATTTGTATCACGACATGGACACATATGCATGAATACGTATGCATGGAGTGGCATGTCATTTTAATTCCAAAAAAAATCAGAAACACATGAAACCTTGGTTGATGTAATGTCATGCCACCAAGATGATGTGGTAAAGAAATTGGCATGTTTGACGAAAGTTTGGACACACACCCCTCACAAACCGGAGCAACTCGCTAGAAGGTTCGTGGTTCCGGGAGGGAACACTGCATGTTTGATGACGAACGGGAGATAGCTTCCTCTTACGGCCTTCAAATTTTTTCTACGTCTAACGTGCACTACTACAATTGTAATGTGAAATTTTGGAAAATTCTAGGGGTCATTTGACCTTTTAAAGACATTTAAGTGATTTTCTAACCATTTAATGACCATAATTCAAATTTGAACTACATCTCCATGCAACGCCTAACCAAAACAGTTTGAAAAATCATATCTGTGTACTTGTGTGCGAGTTAATTCCATGTGCAGTAAATTAGAAGGAATTTTCAAACATATTGGTCTCACGACATGGACACATGCATACGTATGCATTGAGTGACATGGCATTTTAATTCAAAAAATAGAAAAATGATCAAAAACACATGAAACCTTGGTTGATGTAATTTCATGCCAGCAAGATGATGTGGTAAAGAAATTGGCATGTTTGCGTTTGGACACACACCCCTCACAAACCGGAGCAACTCGCTAGAAGGTTCGTGGTTCCGAGAGGGAACAATGCATGTTTGATGACGAACGGGATATAGCTTCCTCTTACGGCCTTCAAATTTTTTCCTACGTTTAACGTGCACTAATACAACTGTCATGTTAAAATTTGGTAAATTTCAGGGGTCATTTGACCTTTTAAAGACATTTAAGTGATTTTCTAACCATTTAATGACCGTAATTCAAATTTGAACTACATCTACATGCAACGCCTAACCATAACGGTTCGAAAAATCATATTTTTGTGTACTTGTGTGCGAGTTAATTCCATGTGCAGTTAATTCGAAGGAATTTTCAAACATATTGGTGTCAAGGCATGGGCACATGCATGGAGTGCATGCCATGGCATTTTAATTCCAAAAAATTAAAAAATGATCAAAAAACATGAAACCTTGCTTGATTTAATGTCATGCCACCAAGATGATGTGGTAAAGAAATTGGCATGTTTGACGAAAGTTTGGACACACACCCCTCACAAACCGGAGCAACTCACTAGAAGGTTCCGAGAGGGAACCATGCATGTTTGATGACGAACGGGAGATAGCTTCCTCTTACGGCCTTGAATTTCTTTCTACGTCTAACATGCACTACTACAACTGTAATGTGAAATTTTGGAAAATTCTAGGGTTCATTTGACCTTTCAAAGACATTTAAGTGATTTTCTAACCATTTAATGACCGTAATTCAAATTTGAACTACATCTACATGCAACGCCTAATCAAAACGGTTTGAAAAATCATATCTGTGTACTTGTGTGCGAGTTAATTCCATGTGCAGTAAATTAGAAGGAATTTTCAAACATATTGGTCTCACGACATGGACACATGCATACGTATGCATGGAGTGACATGGCATTTTAATTCAAAAAAATAGAAAAATGACCAGAAACACATGAAACCTTGGTTGATATAATGTCATGCCACCAAGATGATGTGGTAAAGAAATTGGCATGTTTGACGAACGTTTGGACACACGCCCCTCACAAACCGGAGCAACTCGCTAAAAGGTTCGTGGTTCCGAGAGGGAACAATGCATGTTTGATGACGAACGGGAGATAGCTTCCTCTTACGACCTTCAAATTTTTTCCTACGTTTAACATGCAACTGTCATGTGAAAATTTGGTAAATTCCATGGGTCATTTGACCTTCTAAAGACATTTAAGTGATTTTCTAACCATTTAATAACCATAATTCAAACTTGAACTACATCTACATGCAACGCCTAACCAAAACGGTTTGAAAAATCATATTTTTGTGTACTTGTGTGCGAGTTAATTTCATGTGCAGTAAATTCGAAGGAATTTTCAAACATATTGGTGTCAAGGCATGGGCACATGCATGGAGTGCATGCCATGGCATTTTAATGCCAACAAATTAAAAAATGATCAGAAAAACATGAAACCTTGCTTGATTTAATGTCATGCCACCAAGATGATGTGGTAAAAAATTGGCCTGTTTGACAAAAGTTTGGACACACACCCTCACAAATCGGAGCAACTCACTAGAAGGTTCGTGGTTGCGAGAGGGAACAATGCATGTTTGCTGATGGACGGGAGATAGCTTCCTCTTACGGCCTTCAAGTTTTTTTCCTGCGTTTAACGTGCACTAATACAACTGTCATGTGAAAATTTGGAAATTTTCAGGGGTCATTTGACCTTTTAAAGAAATTTAAGTGATTTTCTAACCATTTAATGACCATAATTCAAATTTGAACTACATCTACATGCAACGCCTAACCAAAACGGTTTGAAAAATCATATTTTTGTGTACTTGTGTGCGTGTTAAAAAATCATCAGACGATGTAATATCTGGTGTTCAAAAAAGAAGATGTAAAGATCTGGCAAGACAACCGGCCCCCACACGATTGGCACTCTATCTCGAGGCTCGAGGTTTGGTAGGTGATTGGCGGGGATCATTAATCAGACACGGTTGTGTATTGGAAACCATGAGCTATTATGTTCACAGACGGATTTGCTGCGGAATTGTGTGTAATTCAAACTACAGTACTCGTAAATTCCGGCGACCGGTGTGTGTACTGTCCCCGTCGATCTAGATTCCGGCCGCCAATAAATACTACCTTGCTCACGTCGTCCCGCCTGCATTCTCATCTACATCCTCCCCTCGCTCGCCCTCTCTCTCTCTCTCTCAAATCTCTACCATGGCGCCGCCGGTCTGCCCACGCGCCTACGAGGAGTCGCGCCCCTCGAGGACGCTCACTCGATTAGCAGCGACGAGGACCCCTACGCGCCGCCTGACGAGGTTGCGCCTGATACGTCTCCAACGTATCTATAATTTTTTATTGTTCCATGCTATATTATATTCTGTTTTGGATGTTTAATGGGCTTATTTATACACTTTTATACTATTTTTGGGACTAACCTATTAACCGGAGGCCCAGCCCAAATTGTTGTTTTTTTGCCTATTTCAGTGTTTCGCAGAAAAGGAATATCAAACCGAGTCCAAACGGAATAAAACCTTCGGGAACGTGATTTTCGGAACAAACGTGATCCAGAGGACTTGGAGTCTACGTAAAGCAACAAACAAGGAAGGCACGAGGCAGGGGGCGCGCCTACCCCCCCTAGGCGCGCCCTCCACCCTCATGGGCCCCTCGTTGCTCCACCGTCGTACTTCTTCCTCCTATATATACCCATATACCCCGGAAACACCAGATACTGAGCCAAAACCCTATTTCCACCACTACAACCTTCTGTACACGTGAGATCCCATCTCGGGGCCTTTCCGGCGCTCCGCCGGAGGGGGCATCGATCACAGAGGGCTTCTACATCAACACCATAGCCTCTCCGATGATGTGTGAGTAGTTTACCTCAGACATTCGGGTCCATAGTTATTAGCTAGATGGCTTCTTCTCTCTCTTTGGATCTCAATACAAAGTTCTCCTCGATCTTCTTGGAGATCTATTCAATGTATTCTTCCTTTGCGGTGTGTTTGTCGAGATCCGATGAATTGTGGGTTTCTGATCAAGTTTATCTATGAACAATATTTGAATCTCCTCTGGATTCTTTTATGTATGATTGGTTATCTTTGCAAGTCCCTTCGAATTATTAGTTTGGTTTGGCCAACTAGATTGATCTTTCTTGCAATGGGAGAAGTGCTTAGCTTTGGGTTCAATCTTGCGGTGCTCGATCCCAGTGACAGAAAGGGAAACGACATGTATTGTATTGTTGCCATCGAGGATAAAAAGATGGGGTTTATATCATATTGCATGAGTTTATCCCTCTACATCATGTCATCTTACTTAAAGCATTACTCTGTTCTTATGAACTTAATACTCTAGATGCATGCTGGATAGCGGTCGATATGTGGAGTAATAGTAGTAGATGCAGAATCGTTTCGGTCAACTTGTCGCGGACGTGATGCCTATATACATGATCATACCTAGATATTCTCATAACTATGCTCAATTCTATCAATTGCTCGACAGTAATTCGTTTACCCACCGTAATACTTATGCTCTTGAGAGAAGCCACTAGTGAAACCTATGGCCCCTGGGTCTATCTTTTATCATATTAATCTCCCGTCAACAAGCTATTTCTGGCACCGTTTATTTTGCTTTCTTTACTTTTACTCTTTATCATAAAAATACCAAAAAAATTATCTTATCATATCTATCAGATCTCACTCTCGTAAGTGACCGTGAAGGGATTGACAACCCCTTTATCGCGTTGGTTGCGAGGTTCTTATTTGTTTGTGTAGGTGCGTGGGACTCGAGCGTGGTCTCCTACTGGATTGATACCTTGGTTCTCAAAAACTGAGGGAAATACTTACGCTACTTTACTGCATCACCCTTTCCTCTTCAAGGGAAAACCAACGCAGTGCTCAAGAGGTAGCAAGAAGGATTTCTGGCGCCGTTGCCGGGGTGTCTACGCACAAGTCAAGACATACCAAGTACCCATCACAAACTCTTATCCCTCGCATTACATTATTTGCCATTTGCCTCTCGTTTTCCTCTCCCCCACTTCACCCTTGCCGTTTTATTCGCCCTCTCTTTTCTGCTCGCCTTTCTTTCGCCATGTCAGAATCAAAAAGGGTTGGGGTTTCTCTCCCGAGTTTTAGTACTTTGGACAATCCTTCTATTCTATCTAAACTCATAAATAATGATGCTATGGAAAGACCTGCCGGAGTTATCAATGAGAGCCACTTATGGATTGCCTACCAAAGAAGGCAATACCTAGATCTATCCTTGCTTTTATGCCTAGCTAAGGGTGTTAAACGATAGCGCTTGTTGGGAGGCAACCAAATTTTATTTTAGTTTATTTTTTTGCTTTTTGCTTCTGTTTAGGAATAAATATTTGATATAGCCTCTGGTTAGATTTGTTTTTGTGTTTTCATTAGTGTTTGTGCCAAGTTAAACCTATAGGATCTTCTTGGATGATAGTTATTTGATCTTGCTGAAAATTCCAGAAACTTTCTGTTCACGAAAACAATTGTTAAAAGTCACCAGAACGTGATAAAATACTGATTCCAATTGCAGTAGATCAATAAAAAAAATTCTAGGCCTTCCTATTTTGGTAGATTTTTCTGAGTTCCAGAAGTTTGCGTTAGTTACAGATTACTACACACTGTTCTGTTTTTGACAGATTCTGTTTTTCGTGTGTTGTTTGCTTATTTTGATGAATCTATGGCTAGTAAAATAGTTTATAAACCATAGAAAAGTTGGAATACAATAAGTTTAAAACCAATATAAATAAAGAATGAGTTCAATACAGTACCTTGAAGTGGTGTTTTGTTTTCTTTCGCTAACGGAGCTCACGAGATTTTCTGTTGAGTTTTGTGTTGTGAAGTTTTCAAGTTTTGGGTAAAGATTTGATGGATTATGGAACAAGGAGTGGCAAAAGCCTAAGCTTGGGGATGCCCATGGCACCCCAAGGTAATCTAAGGACACCAAAAATCCAAAGCTTGGGGATGCCCCGGAAGGCATCCCCTCTTTCGTCTTCGTCCATCGGTAACTTTACTTGGAGCTATATTTTTATTCACCACATGATATGTGTTTTGCTTGGAGCGTCTTGTATAATTTGAGTCTTTGCTTTTTAGTTTACCACAATCGTCCTTGCTGTACACACCTTTTGAGAGAGACACACATGATTCGGAATTTATTAGAATACTCTATCTGCTTCACTTATATCTTTTGAGCTATATAGTTTTGCTCTAGTGCTTCACTTATATCTGTTAGAGCACGGTGGTGGTTTGTTTTATAGGAACTTTTGTTCTCTCATGCATCACTTATATTATTTTGAGAGTCCTACAAAACAGCATGGTAATTTGCTTTAATCATAAAAATTAGTCCTAATATGATAGGCATCCAAGTAAAAAAAATCTTATGAGTGTGTTGAATACTATGAGAAGTTTGATACTTGATAATTGTTTTGAGATATGAAGATGGTGATATTAGAGTCATGCTAGTTGAGTGGTTATGAATTTGGGAAATACTTGTGTTAAACTTTGTGATTCCCGTAGCATGCACGTATGGTGAACCGTTATGTGATGAAGTCGGAGCACAATTTATTTATTGATTGTCTTCCTTATGAGTGGCGGTCGGGGACGAGCGATGGTCTTTTCCTACCAATCTATCCCCCTAGGAGCATGCGCGTAATACTTTGCTTTGATAACTTGTAGATTTTTGCAACAAGTATATGAGTTCTTTATGACTAATGTTGAGTCCATGGATTATACGCACTTTCATCCTTCCACCATTGCTAGCCTCTCTAATACCGCGCACTTTTCCCCGGTATCATACACCCACCATATACCTTCCTCAAAACAGCCACCATACCTACCTATCATGGCATTTCCATAGCCATACCGAGATATATTGCCATGCAACTTACCACCGTTTCATTTACTATGACACGCTTCATCATTGTCATATTGCTTTGCGTGATCATGTAGTTGACATCGTATTTGTGGCAAAGCCACCGTTCATGATTCTTTCATACATGTCACTCTTGATTCATTGCAGATCCCGGTACACCGCCGGAGGCATTCACATAGAGTCATATTATGTTCTAAGTTTTGAGTTGTAATTCTTGAGTTGTAAAGTAAATAAAAGTGTGATGATCATCATTATTAGAGCATTGTCCCAAGTGAGGAAAGGATGATGGAGACTATGATTCCCCCACAAGTCGGGATGAGACTCCGGACGAAAAAAAAGAGGCCATAAAGAAAGGCCCAAAGAAAAAAAAAGAGAGAAAAGAGAGAAGGGACAATGCTACTATCCTTTTTCCACACTTGTGCTTCAAAGTAGCACCATGATCTTCATGATAGAGAGTCCCCTATGATATCACTTTCATATACTAGTAGGAATTTTTCATTATATAACTTGGCTTGTATATTCCAATGATGCACTTCCTCAAAATGCCCTAGGTCTTCGTGAGCAAGCGAGTTGGATGCACACCCACTTAGTTTCTTTTGATGAGCTTTCATACACTTATAGCTCTAGTGCATTTGTTGCATGGCAATCCCTACTCACTCACATTGATATCTATTAATGGGCATCTCCATAGGCCGTTGATATGCCTAGTTGATGTGAGACTATCTTCTCCTTTTTTGTCTTCTCCACAACCACCATTCTATTCCACATATAGTGCTATGTCCATGGCTCACGCTCATGTATTGCGTGAAGTTTGAAAAACTTTGAGAACACCAAAAGTATGAAACAATTGCTTGGCTTGTCATCGGGGTTGTGCATGATTTAAATATTTTGTGTGGTGAAGATAGAGCATAGCCAGACTATATGATTTTGTAGGGATAACTTTCTTTGGCCATGTTATTTTGAGAAGACATAATTGCTTAGTTAGTATGCTTGAAGTATTATTATTTTTATGTCAATATTAAACTTTTATCTTGAATCTTTCGGATCTGAATATTCATACCACAAATAAGAGAATTACATTGAAAATTATGCTAAGTAGCATTCCACATCAAAAATTCTGTTTTTATCATTTACCTACTCGAGGACGAGCAGGAATTAAGCTTGGGGATGCTTGATACGTCTCCAACGTATCTACAGTTTTTGATTGTTCCATGCTATATTATATTCTGTTTTGGATGTTTAATGGGCTTATTTATACACTTTTATATTATTTTTGGGACTAACCTATTAACCGGAGGCCCAGCCCAAATTGTTGTTTTTTTGCCTATTTCGGTGTTTCGCAGAAAAGGAATATCAAACGGAGTCCAAACGGAATGAAACCTTCGGGAACGTGATTTTCGGAACAAACGTGATCCAGAGGACTTGGAGTCTACGTAAAGCAACAAACAAGGAAGGCACAAGGCAGGGGGCGCGCCTACCCCCCCGGGCGCGCAGTCCACCCTCATGGGCCCCTTGTTGCTCCATCGACGTACTTCTTCCTCCTATATATACCCATATACCCTGGAAACACTAGATACGGAGCCAAAACCCTATTTCCACCGCCGCAACCTTCTGTACCTGTGAGATCCCATCTTGGGGCCTTTTCCGGCGCTCCGGGGGCATCGATCACGGAGGGCTTCTACATCAACACCATAGCCTCTCCGATGATGGGTGAGTAGTTTACCTCAGACCTTCGGGTCCATAGTTATTAGCTAGATGGCTTCTTCTCTCTCTTTGGATCTCAATACATAGTTCTCCTCAATCTTCTTGGAGATCTATTCGATGTAATCTTCTTTTGCGGTGTGTTTGTCGAGATCCGATGAATTGTGGGTTTATGATCAAGTTTATCTATGAACAATATTTGAATCTCCTCTGAATTCTTTTATGTATGATTGGTTATCTTTGCAAGTCCCTTCGAATTATCAGTTTGGTTTGGCCTACTAGATTGATCTTTCTTGCAATGGGAGTAGTGCTTAGCTTTGGGTTCAATCTTGCGGTGCTCGATCCCAGTGACAGAAAGGGAAACGACACGTATTCTATTGTTGCCATCGAGGATAAAAATATGGGGTTTATATCATATTGCATGAGTTTATCCCTCTACATCACGTCATCTTACTTAAAGCATTACTCTGTTCTTATGAACTTAATACTCTAAATGCATGCTAGATAGCGGTCGATGTGTGGAGTAATAGTAGTAGATGCAGAATCGTTTCGGTCCACTTGTCACGGACATGATGCCTATATACATGATCATACCTAGATATTCTCATAACTATGCTCAATTCTATCAATTGCTCGACAGTAATTTGTTTACCCACCGCAATACTTATGCTCTTGAGAGAAGCCACTAGTGAAACTTATGGCCCCCGGGTCTATCTTTTATCATATTAATCTCCCATCAACAAGCTATTTCTGGTGCCGTTTATTTTGCTTTCTTTACTATTACTCTTTATCATAAAAATACCAAAAATATTATCTTATCATATCTATCAGATCTCACTCTCGTAAGTGACAATGAAGGGATTGACAACCCCTTTATCGCGTTGGTTGCGAGGTTCTTATTTGTTTGTGTAGGTGCGTGGGACTCGAGCGTGGTCTCCTACTGGATTGATACGTTGGTTCTCAAAAACTGAGGGAAATACTGTTGGGGATCGTTGCAGAAATTAAAAAATTTCTACGCATCACCAAGATCAATCTATGGAGTTTACTAGCAATGAGAGGGGAGTGCATCTTCATACCTTTGAAGATCGAGAGACGGAAGTGTTGCAAGAACGCGGATGAGGGAGTCGTACTCGTAGCGATTCAGATCACGGTGGATTCCGATCCTAGCGCCGAACAACGGCACCTCCGCGTTCAACACACGTGCAGCCCGGTGACATCTCCTGCACCTTGATCCAGCAAGGAGGAGGGAGAGGTTGAGGAAGAGGGCTCCAACAGCAGCACGACGGCGTGGTGATGGAGTGGCGGTTCTCCGGCAGGGCTTCGCCAAGCTCACGTGGAGGAGGAGAGGTGTTGGGGAGGGGAGGGGTTGCGCCTTGGATGTGGTGCTGCAGCCCTCCCTCCACCCCTCTATTTATATGGAGAAGGGGGAAGGGGGCCGGCCCCTCTAGATGAGATCTAGAGGGGGGGCGGCGGCCAAGGGGAGGGGGCTTCCCCCCAAGCAAGGGGGGCGCCCCCCTTAGGGTTCCCCCCCAACCCTAGGCGCATGGGCCCAAGGGGGGATGGCGCCCAGCCCACTTAGGGGCTGGTTCCCTTCCACCTACAGCCCATAAGGCCCTCCGGGGCAGGTGGACCCTCTCGGTGAACCCTCGGAACCCCTCCGGTGGTCCCGGTACAATACCGATATACCCCCGAATATTTCCGGTGACCGTATGATGACTTCCCATATATAAATCTTCACCTCCGGACCATTCCGGAACTCCTCGTGACGTCCGGGATCTCATCCGGGACTCCGAACAACATTCGGTAATCACATACAAATCTTCCTTATAACCCTAGTGTCATCGAACCTTAAGTGTGTAGACCCTACGGGTTCGGGAATCATGCAGACATGACCGAGACCGCTCTCTAGCCAATAACCAACAGCGGGATCTGGATACCCATGTTGGCTCCCACATGTTCCACGATGATCTCATCAGATGAACCATGATGTCGAGGATTCAAGCAATCCCGTATACAATACCCTTTGTCAATCGATACGTTACTTGCCCGAGATTCGATCGTCGGTATCCCATTACCTCGTTCAATCTCGTTACCGGCAAGTCACTTTACTCGTTCCGTAATGCATGATCCCGTGACTAACTACTTAGTCACATTGAGCTCATTATGATGATGCATTACCGAGTGGGCCCAGAGATACCTCTTCGTCATACGGAGTGACAAATCCCAGTCTCGACCCGTGCCAACCCAACAGACACTTTCGGAGCTACCTGTAGTGCACCTTTATAGCCACCCAGTTACGTTGTGACGTTCGGTACACCCAAAGAATTCCTACGGTATCCGGGAGTTGCACGATCTCATGGTCTAAGGAAATGATACTTGACATTAGAAAAGCTTTAGCAAACGAACTACACGATCTAGTGCTATGCTTAGGATTGGGTCTTGTCCATCACATCATTCTCCTAATGATGTGATCCCATTATCAATGACATCCAATGTCCATGGTCAGGAAACCATAACCATCTATTGATCAACGAGCTAGTCAACTAGAGGTTCACCGGGGACATGTTATGGTCTATGTGTTCACACATGTATTACGATTTCCGGATAACACAATTATAGCATGAACAATAGACAATTATCATGAACAAGGAAATATAATAATAACCATTTTATTATTGCCTCTAGTGCATATTTCCAACAGTCTCCCACTTGCACTAGAGTCAATAATCTAGTTAGATTGTGATGAATCGTACACCCATAGAGTTCTGGTGTTGATCATGTTTCGCCCGTGGAAGAGGTTTAGTCAACGGATCTGCGACATTCAAATCCGTATGCACTTTACAAATATCTATGTCTCCATTTTTGAACATTTTCACGAATGGAGTTGAAGCGACGCTTGATGTGCCTGGTCTTCTTGTGAAACCTGGGCTCATTGGCAAGGGCAATAGCTCCAGTGTTGTCACAGAAGAGAGTCATCGGCCCCGATGCATTGGGAATAACTCCTAGGTCGGCAATGAACTCCTTCATCCAGATTGCTTCATGTGCTGCCTCTGAGGCTGCCATGTACTCCGCTTCACATGTAGATCCCGCCACGACGCTTTGCTTGCAACTGCACCAGCTGACTGCCCCACCATTCAAAATATACACGTATCCGGTTTGTGACTTAGAGTCATCCAGATCTGTGTCGAAGCTAGCATCGACGTAACCCTTTACGACGAGCTCTTCGTCACCTCCATAAATGAGAAACATATCCTTAGTCCTTTTCAGGTACTTCAGGATGTTCTTGACCGCTGTCCAGTGTTCCATGCCGGGATTACTTTGGTACCTTCCTACCAAACTTACGGCAAGGTTTACATCGGGTCTGGTACACAGCATGGCATACATAATAGACCCTATGGCCGAGGCATAGGGGATGACACTCATCTTTTCTCTATCTTCAGTCGTGGTCGGGCATTGAGCCGTGCTCAATCTCACACCTTACAATACAGGCAAGAACCCCTTCTTGGACTGATCCATATTGAACTTCTTCAATATCTTGTCAAGGTATGTGCTTTGTGAAAGACCTATGAGGCGTCTCGATCTATCTCTATAGATCTTGATGCCTAATATGTATGCAGCTTCTCCAAGGTCCTTCATTGAAAAACACTTATTCAAGTAGGCCTTTATGCTTTCCAAGAATTCTATATCATTTCCCATCAATAGTATGTCATCAACATATAATATGAGAAATGCTACGGAGCTCCCACTCACTTTCTTGTAAACACAGGCTTCTCCATAAGTCTGTGTAAACCCAAACGCTTTGATCATCTCATCAAAGCGAATGTTCCAACTCCGAGATGCCTGCACCAGCCCATAGATTGAGCGCTGGAGCTTGCATACCTTGTCACAATTCTTAGGATCGACAAAACCTTCCGGCTGCATCATATACAATTCTTCCTTAAGGAAGCCGTTAAGGAATGCTGTTTTGACGTCCATTTGCCATATTTCATAATCGTAGAAGCGGCAATTGCTAACATGATTCGGATGGACTTCAGCTTCGCTACGGGTCAGAAGGTCTCATCGTAGTAAACTCCTTGAACTTGTCGATAACCCTTAGCGACAAGTCGAGCTTTATAGATGGTAACATTTCCATCTGCGTCCGTCTTCTTCTTAAAGATCCATTTGTTTTCTATCGCTCGCCGATCATCGGGCAAGTCTGTCAAAGTCCATACTTTGTTTTCATACATGGATCCTATCTCGGATTGCATGGCTTCAAGCCATTTGTTGGAATCTGGGCCCGCCATTGCTTCTTCATAGTTCGAAGGTTCACCGTTGTCCAACAACATGATTTCCATGACAGGGTTGTCGTACCACTCTGGTGCGGAACGTGTCCTTGTGGACCTATGAAGTTCAGTGGTAACTTGATCATGATCGTCATCATTAACTTCCTCTCTAGTCGGTGCAGGCACCACAGAAACATTTTCTTGTGCTGCGCTACTTTCTGGTTCGAGAGGGGTCATCTCATCAAGTTCCACTTTCCTCCCACTTACTTCTTTCGAGAGAAACTCTTTCTCCAGAAAGGACCGTTCTTGGCAACGAAGATCTTGCCTTCGGATCTGAGGTAGAAGGTATACCCAATGGTTTCCTTAGGGTATCCTATGAAGACGCATTTTTCCGACTTGGGTTCGAGCTTTTCAGGTTGAAGTTTCTTGACATAAGCATCGCATCCCCAAACTTTAAGAAACGACAGCTTAGGTTTCTTTCCAAACCATAATTCATACGGTGTCGTATCAACGGATTTCGACAGAGCCCTATTTAAAGTGAATGCGGCAGTCTCTAAAGCATAACCCCAGAATGATAGCGGTAGATCGGTAAGAGACATCATAGATCGTACCATATCCAATAGAGTGCGATTACGACGTTCGGACACACCATTATGTTGAGGTGTTCCAGGCAGCGTGAGTTGTGAAACAATTCCACATTTCCTTAAGTGTGTGCCAAATTCGTGACTCAAATATTCCCCTCCACGATCTGATCGTAAGAACTTTATTTTCCTGTCACGTTGATTCTCAACCTCACTCTGAAATTCCTTGAACTTTTCAAAGGTCTCAGACTTGTGTTTCATTAAGTAGACATACCCATATCTACTCAAGTCATCAGTGAGGGTGAGAACATAATGATAGCCACCGCGAGCCTCAATGCTCATTGGACCGCACACATCAGTATGTATGATTTCCAATAAGTTGGTTGCTCGCTCCATTGTTCCGGAGAACGGAGTCTTGGTCATTTTGCCCATGAGGCATGGTTCGCACGTGTCAAATGATTCATAATCAAGAGACTCCAAAAGTCCATCTACATGGAGTTTCTTCATGCGTTTGACACCAATGTGACCAAGGCGGCAGTGCCACAAGTATGTGGGACTATCATTATCAACCTTACATTTATTGGCATTCACACTATGAATATGTGTAACATCACGTTCGAGATTCATTAAGAATAAACCATTGACCAGAGGGGCCTGACCATAAAACATATCTCTCTTATAAATAGAACAACCATTATTCTCGGATTTAAATGAGTAGCCATCTCGCATCAAACGAGATCCAGATACAATGTTCATGCTCAAAGCTGGCACTAAATAACAATTATTGAGGTTTAAAACTAATCCCGTAGGTAAATGTAGAGGTAGCGTGCCGACGGCGATCACATCGACCTTGGAACCATTCCTGACGCGCATCGTCACCTCGTCCTTCGCCAGTCTCCGCTTATTCCGCAGCTCCTGCTTTGAGTTATAAATATGAGCAACCGCACCGGTATCAAATACCCAGGAGCTACTACGAGCGCTGGTTAGGTACACATCAATAACATGTATATCACATATACCTTTGGTATTGCCGGCCTTCTTATCCGCTAAGTACTTGGGGCAGTTCCGCTTCCAGTGACCGTTTCCCTTGCAATAAAAGCACTCAGTCTCGGGCTTGGGTCCATTCTTTGTCTTCTTCCCGGCAGCTTGCTTACCGGGTGCGGCAACTCCCTTGCCGTCTTTCTTGAAGTTCTTCTTACCCTTGACTTTCTTGAACTTAGTGGTTTTATTCACCATCAACACTTGATGTTCCTTTTTGATCTCCACCTTCGCTGATTTCAGCATTGAATATACCTCAGGAATGGTCTTTTCCATCCCCTGCATATTTAAGTTCATCACAAAGCTCGTGTAGCTAGGTGGGAGTGACTGAAGGATTCTGTCAACGACCGCGTCATCCGGGAGATTAACTCCTAGCTGAGATAAGCGGTTGTGCAACCCGGACATTTTGAGTATGTGCTCGCTGACAGAACTATTCTCCTCCATCTTACAACTGTAGAACTTGTCGGAGACTTCATATCTCTCGACCCGGGCATGAGCTTGGAAAACCATTTTCAGCTCTTGGAACATCTCATATGCTCTGTGCTGCTCGAAACGCTTTTGGAGCCCCGGTTCTAAGCTGTAAAGCATGCCGCACTGAACTAGGGAGTAATCATCAACACGTGTTTGCCAGGCGTTCATAACGTCTTGGTTTGCTGGGACGGGTGCTTCACTAGCGGTGCTTCAAGGACATATGCTTTCTTGGCAGCTATGAGGATGATCCTCAAGTTCCGGACCCAGTCCGTATAGTTGCTACCATCGTCTTTCACCTTGGTTTTCTCTAGGAACGCGTTGAAGTTGAGGTTGACATTAGTGTGGGCCATTTGATATACAAGACATATTGTAAAGATTTTAGACTAAGTTCATGATAATTAAGTTCATCTAATCAAATTATTAATGAACTCCCACTCAGACAGACATCCCTCTAGTCATCTAAGTGATACATGATCCGAGTCAACTAGGCCGTGTCCGATCATCACGTGAGGCGGACTAGTCATCATCGGTGAACATCTTCATGTTGATCGTATCTGCTATACGACTCATGTTCGACCTTTCGGTCTCTTGTGTTCCGAGACCATGTCTGTACATGCTAGGCTCGTCGAGTCAACCTAAGTGTATTGCATGTGTAAATCTGGCTTACACCCGTTGTATGCGAACGTTAGAACCTATCACACCCGATCATCACGTGGTGCTTCGGAACAACGAACCTTCGCAACGGTGCACAGTTAGGGGGAACACTTTCTTGAAATTTTAGCGAGGGATCATCTTATTTATGCTACCGTCGTTCTAAGCAAATAAGATGCAAAACATGATAAACATCACATGCAATCAAATAGTGACATGATATGGCCAATATCATTTTGCTCCTTTTGATCTCCATCTTCGGGGCGCCATGTTCATCATCATCACCGGCATGAAACCATGATCTCCATCATCATGTCTTCATGAAGTTGTCTCGCCAACTATTACTTCTACTACTATGGCTAACGGTTAGCAATAAAGTAAAGTAATTACATGACGTTTCAGTTGACACACAGGTCATACATAAATTAAGACAACTCCTATGGCTCCTGCCGGTTGTCATACTCATCGACATGCAAGTCATGATTCCTATTACAAGAACATGATCAATCTCATACATCACATATATCATTCATCACATTCTTCTGGCCATATCACATCACATGACACATGCTGCAAAAACAAGTTAGACGTCCTCTAATTGTTGTTGCAAATTTTTACGTGGCTGCTATAGGTTTCTAGCAAGAACGTTTCTTACCTACGCCAAAACCACAACGTGATATGCCAATTTCTATTTACCCTTCATAAGGACCCTTTTCATCGAATCCAATCCGACTAAAGTGGGAGAGACAGACACCCGCTAGCCACCTTATGCAACTAGTGCATGTCAGTCGGTGGAACTTGTCTCACGTAAGCATACGTGTAAGGTCGGTCCGGGCCGCTTCATACCACGATGCCGCCGAATCAAGATAAGACTAGTAACAGCAAGTAAATTGACAAAATCGACGCCCACAACAACTTGTGTTCTACTCGTGCATAGAAACTACGCATAGACCTAGCTCATGATGCCACTGATGGGGATCGTTGCAGAAATTAAAAAAATTCTACGCATCACCAAGATCAATCTATGGAGTTTACTAGTAACGAGAGGGGAGTGCATCTTCATACCTTTGAAGATCGAGAGACGGAAGCGTTGCAAGAACGCGGATGAGGGAGTCATACTCATAGCGATTCAGATCGCGGTGGATTCCGATCCTAGCGCCGAACAACGGCACCTCCGCGTTCAACACACGTGCAGCCCGGTGACGTCTCCCGCACCTTGATCCAGCAAGGAGGAGGGAGAGGTTGAGGAAGAGGACTCCAACAGCAGCACGACGGCGTGGTGGTGATGGAGTGGCAGTTCTCCGGCAGGGCTTCGCCAAGCTCACGCGGTGGAGGAGAGGTGTTGGGGAGGGGAGGGGCTGCTCCTTGGATGTGGTGCTGCAGCCCTCCCTCCACCCCTCTATTTATATGGAGAAGGGGGAAGGGGGCCGGCCCCTCTAGATGAGATCTAGAGGGGGGCGGCGGCCCAGGGGAGGGGGCTTGCCCCCCAAGCAAGGGGGCGCCCCCCTTAGGGTTCCCCCCAACCCTAGGCGCATGGGCCCTAGGGGGGATGGCGCCCAGCCCACTTAGGGACTCGTTCCCTTCCACCTACAGCCCATAAGGCCCTCCGGGGCAGGTGGACCCTCCCGGTGGACCCCCGGAACCCCTTCGGTGGTCCCGGTACAATACCGGTATACCCCCGAATATTTCCGGTGACCGTATGATGACTTCCCATATATAAATCTTCACCTCCGGACCATTCCGGAACTCCTCGTGACGTCCGGGATCTCATCCGGGACTCCGAACAACATTCGGTAATCACATACAAATCTTCCTTATAACCCTAGTGTCATCGAACCTTAAGTGTGTAGACCCTACGGGTTCGGGAATCATGCAGACATGACCGAGACCGCTCTCTAGCCAATAACCAATAGCGGGATCTGGATACCCATGTTGGCTCCCACGTGTTCCACGATGATCTCATCGGATGAACCACGATGTCGAGGATTCAAGCAATCCCGTATACAATTCCCTTTGTCAATCGGTACGTTACTTGCCCGAGATTCGATCGTCGGTATCCCAATGCCTCGTTCAATCTCGTTACCGGTAAGTCACTTTACTCATTCCGTAATGCATGATCCCGTGACTAACTACTTAGTCACATTGAGCTCATTATGATGATGCATTACCGAGTGGGCCCAGAGATACCTCTCCGTCATACGGAGTGACAAATCCCAGTCTCGATCTGTGCCAACCCAGCAGACACTTTCGGAGATACCTGTAGTGCACCTTTATAGCCACCCAGTTACGTTGTGACGTTTGGTACACCCAAAGCATTCCTACGGTATCCGGGAGTTGCACAATCTCATGGTCTAAGGAAATGATACTTGACATTAGAAAAGCTTTAGCAAACGAACTACACGATCTAGTGCTATGCTTAGGATTGGGTCTTGTCCATCACATCATTCTCCTAATGATGTGATCCCGTTATCAATGACATCCAATGTCCATGGTCAGGAAACCGTAACCATTTATTGATCAACAAGCTAGTCAACTAGAGGCTCACTAGGGACATGTTATGGTCTATGTGTTCACACATGTATTACGATTTCCGGATAACACAATTATAGCATGAACAATAGACAATTATCATGAACAAGGAAATATAATAATAACCATTTTATTATTGCCTCTATGGCATATTTCCAACAAATACTTACGCTACTTTACTGCATCACCCTTTCCTCTTCAAGGGAGAACCAACGCGGTGCTCAAGAGGTAGCAGCGCCGGACCCTCCAACTTTGGATTGGTTTTGGGGCCAGTACAATCTTTTTCTGTGGAAGTCGCTGCCGGCGGTTGAGAAAGCCAAGCAAGTGGTGTTCAAGAATGAGATGGCGGAGGAGGAAGCCAGGTACCAGGCGGCCTGTGAAGCCCGTGATGCCGCCTGGAAAAAGGAGGCAGCGGAGCTTTGGGGGCGGGCACGTCGTCGTGCCGAGGAGGTATACGAAGAAGGGTACTTCCCGAGGAAGGTCATAGGTGTTGGGCGCCTCATCTCTGCATGGAGGTGGGCCGATAAGCTCCAGCGTGCCACCGACGAGGAGCTCCGGTTGGCGCCCAACGAAATGGCAAGATCGGCCACGTGCGTCCGCCAGCAAGAGGCAGATTGGTACGTCAAGCGCTGCGAGGCGGAGGAGTCGGAGTACTGCCTCCGCACTGGGAAGACGCCGCACCAGGGAGTTGCTGGCGAGGGGCTGCCGGAATACTGGCCCCAGGAGGGATTATTAGTTTTAGTATTGTTCGTTTTCAATTTTATGCATTGTACCTAGTAGTTAAGTATCATCACGTATATGTGATGATATTCCCTATATATATATATGATGATCTAATGAACAATTAATATATATTATGAATTCCATTTTCTATCTGTTTTTGTATACTCATTTGAATCTAGTTGTTATCATCCACAAATATAGAATGGAAAGCGTATATACACACATTGAAACAGAACATATAAGAATGGAAAACAGAGTACACACATTGAAACAGAGCAATACTATGATTGTTGTGAATACATAGCTATCCATGTCGAAACGACTTTCCATAAGAAAACGCGTCCATGAGACCATGACCAGCAGCCCTTGCCTAGGGTAGCTCTTGGCTCTGCCTGAACTCGTGCAGGCGTTCGTCCAAGCGGTCGACACACTCGCGGTACATCTGGAGCGTGATCTCGAGGTCCAAGTTGGCTATTTCATCGGAGATCACCAGCTCGAGGATGCGACGGCCATGTTCCTCTACTGCGCCCAGGTGGACACCTGGGCCAAGGAGGCGGTCGAGCCTACGGACCAGCGCGTTGGCATCGAGCGTGCTGCGGACAAGGCGAACGGCGGCACCCACGCGAACGGCACGGCGGGCGTCCGATGCAAGTACGGCGCGGCCGGCCTCTGGTGCAAGTACGGCGCTAAGTGCCTCTGCCCACTCCTAGCGAGGAATGGGGGTACTGACAGGACGTGTACCCAGCTGCGACGCCGTGTCGACAGCAGGCAAGCACCGATGGATCCGTTGTTGCTGTGCGGCACGCCGCGCCTCTCGCTCTGTGGCGCTCCAACGGTCTCGCCGTGCGGCGAGCTGCAGCCTATCGGCACGGATGCGCCTAGCTTGCTCTGCGGCGCGCCATCGATCATGTTGTGCGGCGAGCTGCAGCCTGTCAGTGCTGACAGCTTATCTTGATCTGCGGCGCTCAAGCGCCATGCGCCAAAGGTCTGCTCAACCCTGGCGATAACGCACATCACAGCGTCGTCCATCGCGTTGCCGGCGAGCGCCTCGGCCTCGACGGGTCGTGGCGCCTGCTCGTTTTCCTCGTCGACAAGGTGGATGGCAGAGGTGGCGCTTTGGTGGGTTGGCATGCTTGGAAAAGGTGGATGTGCTACAGGTTGCGCTTCTCGCCTCCGTGCGTCGCGCGCCCCCTATGCGCAATATAGCAGGTTGGCGGGAAACAGGTGAGGAAATGGCGGGAAACGGTGGCGTGTTCATAAAATGCCATCAATTAATGGAAACTTAGCATCGAGCTAGCACAAGTCGTAGATGATGATCAGATGAACACGGACCACACTAGGGAACCCGTCGGTGATGAATTCATCAATCCCAAACGGTTGAATACTAGCAAGCGTTTGCCCACAACACACACGGCCTATTCCATCACAAATAGGTCAGATGGATCAACTATATGCCACGTATCGCACATTGTCAAAAAATAATGCGGTAGACCTTTTTTAACGTGTGTTAAAAAATAAAAAAAATAAAAAACAAGGACCTCGAGGTTAAATTAGCTGAGGGAATGGGGCATTATTTCGGTCATTTGACCGAAATGACCCATCCCATCACCTAATTTAACATCGACACAACTTTCCATCCAGTCACCCACCCGATGGCTGCTCCAGCCTGAGCACACTTAACTTGATAGTTTTCTTACATGAGCTACTGGTGGAACAGCTAGTCCTTGCTGATAGGAATGCCTCTTCACATCCTTATGGCGTATCCGGATGACCGCCCGTCCCACAATGGCCAATAGATGTTGTGTAGACAAAGCATATCACATACATCTTATTAGAAGCAATCGTCTGCGTTATTATTGGTCTTTGCACACATTTCTGATTGCAGACCTGTTTGCCGCGTATCACACACATCTTGTTATATTGAACCGTTTCTGTTATCTTGCCTAATCACAAACAGTTCATCCGAGTGAACCGTATGCTATATATCGCACACACCTTCATCTGGCTGCCCGTTTCTTTTGTGTTGCCTAATCACAAACAGTTCATTCGAGTGAATCGTATGCTGTGTATCGCACACGCCTTCATCTGGCTGCCCGTTTCTTTTGTTCCTCCTCATCGCAAACAGTTAATTGAACTGAACCGTATGCCCTTCATCGCACAAGCAACTAAAACCTGAACCGTGTTTGATGCATTCGTCATCGCAAACGTTTTATACATTTCTGACGGTTTTCATACACCACCATTTGCGATTATGGCATCGCACACAGTTTCTCGAAGGGTCTCTGATTGTAGTGTCGCGTTAGCAGCATCCTGCAGTAGTGATGTTTGACGAAAGTTTGGACACACACCCCTCACAAACCGGAGCAACTCACTAGAAGGCTCGTGGTTTCGAGAGGGAACAATGCATGTTTGATGACGAACGGGAGATAGCTTCCTCTTACGGCCTTCATTTTTTTCTACGTTTAACATGCACTAGTACAACTGTACTGTGAAAATTTGAAAAATTCTAGCGGTCATTTGACCCTTTAAAGACATTTAAGTGATTTTCTAGCCATTTAATGACCGTAATTCAAATTTGAACTACATCTACATGCAACGGATAACCATAACGGTTTGTAAAATCATATTTGTGTACTTGTGTGCGAGTTAATTCCATGTCCAGTAAAATAGCAGGAACTTTCAAACATATTGGTCTCACGGCATGGGCACATGCATGGAGTGCCATGGCATTTTCATTCCAAAAAATTAAAAAATGATCAAAAAAACATGAAACTTTGCTTGATGTAATGTCATGCCACCAAGATGATGTGGTAAAAAAATTGGCCTGTTTGACGAAAGTTTGGACACACCCCCCTCACAAACCGGAGCAACTCACTAGAAGGTTCGTGGTTCCGAGAGGGCACAATGCATGTTTGATGACGAATGGGAGATAGCTTCCTCTTACGGCCTTCAATTTTTTTCTATGTTTAAGATACACTAATACGACTCTCATGTGAAAATTGGAAAATTTCACGGGTCATTTGACCTTTTAAAGACAATTAAGTGATTTTCTCGCCATTTAATGACCGTAATTCAAATTCGAAGTACATCTACATGCAACGGCTAACCATAACGGTTTGAAAAATCATATTTCTGTGTACTTGTCTGCGAGTTAAAAAATCATCAGACGATGTAAATATCTGGTGTTCAAAAAAGAAAATGTAAATATCTGGCAAGACAACTGGCCCCCACACGATTGGCACTCTATCTTGCGGCTCGAGGTTTGATAGGTGAGTGGCGGGGATCATTAACCACACACATTGGAAACCGTCAGCTATTATGTTCACACACGGATTTTGCTGCAGGAATTGTGTGTAATTCAAACTACAGTACTCGTAAATTCTGGCGACTGGCGTGTGTACTGTTCCCGTCGATCTAGATTCTGGCCGCCAATAAATACTACCTTGCTCACATCGTCCCGCCTGCATTCTCATCTACATCCTCCCCTCACTCGCCCTCTCTATTTCTCTCAAATCTCTGCCATGGCGCCGCCGGTCTGCCCACGCGCCGACGAGGAGTCGCTGCCCCGCGAGGACACTCACTCGAATAGCTGCGACGAGGACCCCTACGCGCCGCCGGACGAGGTTGCGCCGGACCCCCCCCCCCAACTTTGGATTGGTTTTGGGGCCAGTACAATCTTTGTGTGTGGAAGTCGCTACCGACGGCTGAGAAAGCCAGGCAAGTGGCGTTCAAGAAGGAGATGGTTGAGGAGGAAGCCAGGTACCAGGCGGCCTGTGAAGCCCGTGATGCCGCCTGGAAAAAGGAGGCGGCGGAGCTTTGGGGGCGGGCGCGTCGTCGTGCGGAGGAGGTGTACGAAGACGGGTACTTCGCGAGGAACATCAAAGGCGTTGGGCTCCTCGTCGCTGCATGGAGGTGGGCCGATAAGCTCCAGCGTGCCACCGACGAGGAGCTCTGGTGGGCGCCCAACGAAATGGCAAGATCATTCGCGCTCGTCCGCCAGCAAGAGGCAGATCGGTACGTCAAGCGCTGCGAGGCGGAGGAGGCGGAGTACTGCCTCCGCACTAGGAAGACGCCGCGCACCAAGGAGCTGTCGGCGAGGGGCTGCCGGAATACTGGCCCCAGGAGGGATTATTAGTTTTAGTATTGTTCGTTTTCAATTTTATGCATTGTACCTAGTAGTTAAGTATCATCACGTATATGTGATGATATTATATATATTATGTGATGAACTAATGAACAATTAATATATATATATATATATTATGAATTCCATTTTCTATCTGTTTGTATACTAATTTGAATCAAGCGGTTATCATCCACATATACAGAATGGAAAGCATATATACACACATTAAAACAGAACATATAAGAACGGAAAATAGAGTACACACACTGAAACAGAGGAATAAATAGAGCAATACTATGATTGATGTGAATACATAGCTATCCATGTCGAAATGACTCAACAAAATAAAACGCGTCCATGAGACCATGACTAGTAGCCCTTGCCATAGCTCTTGGCTCTGCCTGAACTCATGCAGGCGTTCGTCCAAGCGGTCGATACACTCGCGGTACATCTGGAGCGCGATCTCGAGCTCCAAGTTGGCTATTTCATCGGAGATCACCAGCTCGAGGATGCGACGGCCATGTTCCTCTACTGCGCCCAGGTGGACACCTGGGCCAAGGAGGCGGTCGAGCCTACCGACCAGCGCGTTGGTATCGAGCGGGCCATGGACAAGGCGAACGGCACGGCGGGCGTCCGGTGCAAGTACGGCACGGCTGGCCTCTGGTGCAAGTATGGCGCAGAGGGCCTCTGCCCACTCCTGGCGAGGAATGGGGGTACTAACGAGACGTGTACCCAGCTGCGACACCGTGTCGACAGCAGGCAAGCACCGATGGATCCGCTCTTGCTGTGCGGCGCACCGCGCCTCTCGCTCTGCGGTGCTCCAACGGTCTCGCCATGCGGCGAGCCGCAGCCTATCGGGGCAGATGCACCTAGCTTGCTCTGCGGTGCGCCATCGATCATGTTGTGCGGCGAGCTGCAGCCTGTCAGCGCTGACAGTCTGCTCAACCCTGGCTATGACGCGCATCATGGCGCCGTCCATCGCGTTGCCGGGGAGCGCCTCGGCCTCGACCAGTGCCGGAGCCAAGGGGGGCGAGCAGGGGCCTGGCCCCCCCTAACGATTGACGATTCCTATAACACCTAGGAGTATTTAGCGATAAAACTGGATTAATGGACGTACTTGGCCCCCTTAATAACTCAAACATACAGTAAAATCTGCAAAAGGTAAAGGCCCATAATAAAGCCCACTTTGGTCACAGCGAAGTACTAGTAGCCCCTGGGCCGTGGCGTTATTTATTTACCCTAAAAAATGATTAACCCTCGACGTGATTTGAGGCGAAGCGCTGGCGGCTGTCGCTGCCTCCTGCCCTCCCTGGCATGACCAGATTTGAGTCTGATTAAATCAACCGGCACTGGCTCCGCGATGAGCAATCCTGCAAACTAGTGCCGCTAGTTCTCCAGCGGTCAAGTCAACTAGTCAAGGTTAGCATCACTAAAACAGTCTGCTATTCTTTCTCAACCCTCATCTATGCGCGTCTGAATTCCATATCCAATTTTACTCATTCTAATGGTGATTTGCGACGGTAGTTCCTTTGAAATTCCTTTTGATAGTTTGATCTGCCAAGTAGTTATGAAAAGCATTCGCAAAACTCAAAAAGGGGTTATGAAAAGAAAAGCGTCGACAAACATCAGAATGATTAATTTAACTTTTAAGCATGTTGTATTGGGTTCCCAACCTAATGATATAGTTAACGGGGCTAATGTGCAAGTTGCCAATCCCGGTCCAAATGGAGATGACTTGTTCAGAATTGCAAGATAATCTGAATTGAAAAGGGAAATATTTAGAAATTAGGTTATCTTCTAATGAAATTATTAACAATTTGATTTTACTGGCAATTGCGGGAGAAATTTAGACTGTCACAAATGTAACAATAATTTTATTGCGTTGAAACGACACGTTAATATGATATTACATTGTATGTTTTTTTGCACATAAATTTATTGGTTTATCAACTTTGCTTGGCCCCCCTATACCCAAATCCTGGCTCGGCCCCTGGCCTCGACGAGCCGTTGCGCCTACTCGTTTTCCTCGTCGATGAGGTTGATGACAGAAGCAACGCTTTGGTGGGTTGGCATGCTTGGAAAAGGTGGATGTGCTACAGGCTGCGCTTGTCGCCTCCGTGCGTCGCGCGCCGCCTAGTTTTATGCGCAATATCGCTAGGTGGCGGGAAACAGGTGAGGAAATGGCGGGAAACTGTGGCGTGTTCATAAAACGCCATCAAATTAATGGAAACTTAGCATAGAAGGAACATCGAGCTAGCTGATGATCAGATGAACACGGACCACACTAGGGAACCCGTCGGTGATGAGTTCATCAATCGCAAACGGTTGAATACTAGCAAGCGTTTGCCCACAACACACACGGCTTATTCCATCACAAACAGGTCGGATGGATCAACTGTATGCCATGTATCGCACATTGTCAAAAAGTAATGCGTTAGACCTTCTTTAACATGTGTTAAAAATAAAAAAATAAAAAACAAGGACTTCAAGGTTAAATTAACTCATGGGATGGGTCGTATCAGTCATTTAATTTGACAAATACGACCCATCCTATCAGTTAATTTAACATCAACACAACTTCCCATCCAGTCATCCATCTGATGGTTGCTCCAGCCTGAGCACACTTAACTTGAGAGTTCTCTTACATGAGCTACTGGTGGAACAGCTAGTCCTGGCTGATATAGGATGCCTCTTCGCATCCTTATGGCGTATCCGGATGACCGCCCATCCCCCAATGGCACATAGATGTTGTGTAGACCGAGCATATCACATATGTCTTATTAGAAGCAATCGTCTATGTTATTATCGGTCTTAGCACACATTTCTAATTACAAACCTATTTGCCGCGTATCACACACATCTTGATATATTGAACCGTTTCTGTTCTCTTGTCTCAATGCAAACAGTTCATCCGAGTGAACCGCATGCCGTATATCGCACACACCTTGATCTGGCTGACCATTTCTTTTGTGTTGCCTAATCACAAACAGTTCATCCGAATGAACCGTATGTTGTATATCGCACACACCTCCATCTGGCCCGTTTCTTTTGTTCCTCCTCATCGCAAATAGTTAATTGAACTGAACCATATGCCCTGCATCGCACACGCAACTAAAATCTGAACCGTGTTTGATGCATCCTCCATCGCAAATGTTTTGCACCCTTTTTGACAGTTTTTTTACACCGCCGTTTACGATTATTGCATCGCACACAGTTTCATCGAAGGGTCTGTGATCGTACGTAGTGTCGCGTTAGCAGCATCCTGCAGTAGTGGAGCATGGTATAAATGCTTGACCAAGTTCCTTATTGAAAAAGGCTTTGAAATTGGGAAGATTGATTCTACACTTTTTACTAAATGGTTAATGGTGTATTATTTGTGTGCCAAATTTATGTGGATGATATCATATTTGGTTCTACTACCCCCCATTTAGGTGAAAAGTTTTGAAGGCTAATGTCGGAGAAGTTTGAGATGTCTATGATGAGTGAACTCAAATTTTTCCTTGGTTTGCAAATCAAGCAAGCTAAGGAAGGTACCTTTGTTTCTCAAACAAAGTATACCAAGGATCTTTTCAAGAAGTTCAACATGCAAGAAAGCAAAGGTATGAAAACACCCATGCCTACAAGTGGACATCTTGACTCGACTAAGGATGGCAAACTGGTTGACCAAAAGGTTTACCGCTCTATGATTGGTTCATTGTTATATCTATGTGCCTCCCGTCCCGATATTATGCTAAGTGTGTGCATGTGTGCACGATATCAAGCGGCCCCTAAAGAGTGTCATCTTAGCTGTGAAAAGGATAGTGAGATGCTTAATGCATACACCAAACTTTGGCATTTGGTATCCTAAGAGATCATCTTTTGATCTTGTTGGCTACTCCGATTCGGACTATGATGGTGACAAGGTCTTGTAGATCCCTTGTGTCTTGGTCCTCTGAGAAGCAAAAGTCGGTATCCTTATCCACAGCCGAAGCGAGATACATTGTCGCCGGATCATGTTGTGCTCAATTACTTTGGATGACCCAAACCCTTAAGGAGATGACCCGAACCCTTAAGGAATATGGGATACATGTGAAACATGTTCCATTGCTTTGTGACAATGAAAGTGCTATCAAGATTGCTCACAATCCCGTGCAACATTCTCGAGCAAAGCATATTGAAGTTCGTCATCATTTCATTCGAGATCATGTTGCTAAAGGAGACATCAATCTTAAGCATGTTCGTACCGATAAGCAATTGGCGGATATATTCACCAAACCACTTGATGAGAAAGTATTTTGCCGTTTGAGAGGTGAATTGAACATCATTGATGCCTCAAACTTGGAGTAAAAACTCCATTTGGGTACATGCAAGGCATGAGCCTTTTAAGACTAAACCTTGATATTTCTCTTATGATGATGATTATATGTCTTGGATCTCTACTTCTACCCTTGCATGTTATCTAACCCTTGTAGGTACTTGGATGAGCCCAAATCCATGAGATTGCAAGTCACTCACATTTTGAGCAATCTCTACATCTCCAAGTTCCTACTATGTGGCTCTTGAATACAAGGAAGCATGAACCCACTCAACATATCCTTTGACAATTTCAATATATCAAATTTCATTTGGTATCAAGTTTAATGATTGTCATTTTGGATACACAAGTGCTATTCCTTGCAAGTCTAACCCATGTAGGAAGATGGACTCAAACTCCTAGTGGTGCTCCAAACTCTTGATGGACTACATCAACCTTGAGCATCCAACACAAGTTCGACTACATGATCAACATCAACACCACAACCCAAGGTATGTCATTCCATCTTAGAGAAGCTTTGACCCAAGTCATGAGTCAAAGCAAATCAACAAGATGTGAACACATCAAAATGCTTAAACGAAAAATGGTAACCCATTTTGAGCTTAAACGATGAGTATGACTTACGATCAAGTGTGCTCACTTGACTCCTCAGTCAATATACTCTAACATAGGTGACTTTGTCGCCAACCCCCTCTAGATGAAGTTCTCTAGTGTGTCTTTTTCTCATTTACTTTGTGTTCTTGCATATGTTTCTTGCTATCTTATTCCCTTTTAAAAAACTTCATCTACATCTATTTTCTATTCCTGTTTCTCTCTATAACTTCTGTGTTTAATTCATTGCAAATCTTTTAGTTAATTCCTTGAAAATCCTTGTGAGATTTCATTTGCCAAGTGAGCTGAGTTGACAAAATCTTTACTCTGTGTTGAACTCAGTCTCTCCGATCCAAACCCGTCGGCTCGACCGAAACACAAGGTCACTTTGTGAACAATGCATCGGTACAACCGATATGGACTACTTCGGTCTCACCGATCTGGACTTTCTATGATTCTGTCATTTCGGCGTCACCAAAGGAAAACAATCGGAGTCAACAATTTCAACTCTAAGATTTTTTTTTGCCATTTCTTATTGCCTATTCTCTTCGACTCCACTCAATGATTCTGTCCTCTATCAGCATCTCAGGCTACCTACTGCCTTGTAGTGACTCTCAAGGACCACACCTACTTGACTCATGCTCCAGAAGTACCCTTCTTGGAAATTGATGTCAAAGGGGGAGAGAGAGCACATCAAAGCTTATCATATGAGCACATCTAAGCTCTTCTACATATGCCTGTAAACAAAGAGGAGAGAAGTCACATGTCTTTAAGAGGGGAAAGACATGTCAATATGCTTGATGTTAGCTATTGCTAATATTCTTGTTGCTCTGATTTTGGTTGATTGTACCATTTCTTGCTATGATTTTCTCTCACCCTACCTTCTCCCATTATCCAATATCAGATTCAGGGGGAGAAAGAGTCCATGTCTAGGGGAGGAATATCTTTGGAATTGATTGCATACCTTTAGATCTTTGGAGACATGTCAATATCTAAATGAAGTACTCAGTACTCACCCATTACATGCCATCCCAGTCTTGGCACTCTTGTGGTTCCTTAAACTGATTTACTTAGAGTGTTCTTGTGTTATCTAACCCTGTTTTCTCAAGTCCACTTCTTCCAAAGCAAGCTCAAGACCACAAGGTAAGTATATGCATCACACTCATGTGCATGATGATCTCTTGCTGATGTACATATTGTTTGCAAGAAGGATTCATAAACTTGAAGGTACACTCCTTAACAACATCATTTGCTCTGATGCATATAGCCAAGATACATGTAACTCATTGCTTGCTCTGTCATGCTTATGCATTCACATATTCTTATATTCTAACTTTACATGATTGCATACATGTAGGGGAGCTTATGCATGTTACATGTCCTTCCAAAGCTTTACCTATTATTTTGCATATTTTTTATCTAAAGCTTTGATGTATGTTGTCATCAATTACCCAAAAGGGGGAGATTGAAAGCACAAGTGCTCCCTCGGTGATTTTGGTAATTAACGTCAACATATCACTTGTTGGACTAATGCTTTTATCTAGTGTATTTCAGACAAGTTCAAAAATGGCGTGGCATGGACAAGAGGACGTGAAACCCCTTCAAAATGCTAAGGAAACATGTTGGCAAAAGCTCAAGACTCTTCATTTCTATTTTAGTGATCCAAGATCACATTTAGTCCATAGGAAAGCCAATACTATTAAAAGGGGATGAGGTGTTGCTTAATAGTCTACTTGCTCAAAGTGCTTAGTGATATTTCTCCGAAACCCTCAATCACTTTCTCATTTCCAAATATGTCCAAAACTCAAAGCCAAACTCGGCCCCACCGAAATGATCTATCCGGCGCCACCGAGTTCACTTGACCTAGCCACTACCAGAAACCCTAACACCTCGGTCACATTGATACGGATCTCGGTCTCACCGAGATGGCCTTGCAAACTCTTTGTTGCCTATTGTAATTATTTTGGTCTCACCAAAATGTGCAATCGGTCCCACCGAGTTTGCTTGACAAACTCTCTGTTTGCTCTTTGCAGAAATTGGTCTCACCGAGTTCAACCAATCGACTTCACCGAGATGAGGTTTTGCCCTAGCCCTAGCACATCAGCCCCACTGAGTTGTTCCAGTTGATCCTACCGAGATTCCTAACGTTCACATTTTGAACTAAATCGGTCTCACCGAGTTCTTCTATTCGGTCTGACCGAGTTGGGTCAAATGTGTGTAACGGCTGGATTTTGTGTGGAGGCTATATATACCCCTCCACCCCCTTCTCCATATGTGAGAGATCCATCAGAACGTGCCTACACTTCTAGCCTACATTTTCTGAGAGAGAACCACCTACTCATGTGTTGATATCAAGACATTCCAATCCAACCACAAGAATCTTGATTTCTAGCCTTCCCCAAGTTGCTTTCCACTCAAATCATCTTTCCACCATATCCAAATCTGTGAGAGGGAGTTGAGTGTTGGGGAGACTACCATTTGAAGCAAAAGAGCAAGGACTTCATCACAACACAACATCTATTACCTTTTGGAGAGTGGTGTCTCCTAGATTGGCTAGGTGTCGCTTGGGAGCCTCTGTCAAGATTGTGGAGTTGAACCAAGAAGTTGTAAGGGCAAGGAGATCGCCTACTTCGTGAAGATCTACCCGAGTGAGGAGAGTCCTTCATGGGTGATGGCCATGGTGGGATAGACAAGGTTGCTTCTTCATGGACCCTTCATGGGTGGAGCCCTCCATGGACTCACGCAACCATTACCCTTCGTGGGTTGAAGTCTCCATCAACGTGGATGTACGATAGCACCACCTATCAGAACCACGCCAAAAATCTCCGTGTCTTCATTGCGTTTGCACACTCCAATCCCATCCCTTTACTTTCTTGCAATTAGCATGCTTCACCCTTTCCGCTGCTCATACTCTTGCCACGCTTGCTTGAAATGTATTGTGAATGCTTAAACTTGTGCTAAAACTTCACCTCAACTTGAAGAACTTAAAATTTCCACTTTTACTTGTTCCAGGGTCTAATCACCCCCATCTAGACCCATCTTCTCGATCCTTTCAAATTCATAACCTAAGCAAATTACCGTGTTGTTTAAGACTCTCAAAATAATATAAGTGAAGCATGAGAGTTCAACAATTTCTATAAAATAAAACCACCCCCGTGCTCTAAAAAGATATAAGTGAAGCACTAGAGCAAACTGCCTAGCTCAAAAGGTATAAGTGAAGCGCATAGAGTTTTTTAATAAATTCACGATTAATGCGTGTCCCTCCCAAAAGGTGTGTACAACAAGGATGATTGTGTCAAACTAAAAATCAAAGACTCATATCATACAAGACGCTTCAAGCAAAACACATATCATGTGGTGAACAAAAATATAGCCTCAAGTAAATTTACCGATGCATTGAAGACGAAAGGGAGGATGCAATCCGGGGCATCCCCAAGCTTAGATGCTTGGTTGTCCTTGAATATTACAATGGGGTGCCTTGGGCATCCCCAAGCTTAGGCTCTTTCCACTCCTTATTTCATAGTCCATCAAATATTTTACCCAAAACTTGAAAACTTCACAACACAAAACTCAACAGAAAACTTGTAAGATCCGTTAGTATAATGTAACGCCCCGGATGTAACTTTCCATATTTGTAACTCCAACTCTTGCCATTTTCGGCTATGTGTTATGATATTCCCTTCGTGGTCGGGTTTTGTTTTTCGTTTTGCATTTTGTTCATGTCATGCATCTCATATCATGTCATCATGCGCATCTCTTTTGCATACGTGTTCATCTCATGCATCCGAGCATTTTCCCCATTGTCCGTTTTGCAATCCGACACTCCCACATGCACCGGCGCATCCCTCTTGTTTCTTTTCGTGAGCGGGTGTTAAACGTTCTCGGAATGGACCGAGGTTTGCCAAGTGGCCTTGGTATACCACCGGTAGACCACCTGTCAAGTTTCGTTCCATTTGGAGGTCGTTTGATACTCCAACGGTTAACCGGGTAACCACAAAGTCCTTTTGTGTGTTGCAGCAAAAAACCCCTCCAAACAGCCCACTAACCCAGCAAACCCCCCTCCATGCTCTATGTCATTCGATCACGATCGTGGGGGCGAAAACCACACTCCATTTGGAGTCTCCTAGCTCCCTCTACCTATAAATAAGTGATCACCCAGATTTTTCGCGCACACGAAACCCTAACCCTTTCCCCTCTCCGCCGCCGGACGCATCCGTCCCGCGCCGGACGAAACCGCCGCCGCGCCCGCACCAGTCGCCCGCCGCCACGTGGCAAGGCGCCGCCGTCCACCGCCGAAGCCCACCAGGCCTGGGGTCGGCCCCCGCGGCCCGGTCGCTCGGCGCCGCCGCCCGTCCTCCGCCGCCCCACCGCGCGTCGTCACCGAAGCTCCAACCTCCGCCGCCGCACCTCGACATCGGCGTCGCTCCCACGGCCCCGTGCTCCTCCGCACCGGCGCCCGAGCCCCCCCCCCCCCCCCGCGCGCGCAACTCCGGCGCCTCCCCCGACCTCCCTCGAGCTCCTCCGGCCGCCGTCCCCTCTGCCTCCGGTGACCAGCTCCGGCGAGCGCTAGATCCAGATCCGAGGTTGACTTTCCTCCCCCCGAAATTCTCAAAGTCCTGAAAATTTTGCAATCTGGTGCTATCTTTGATCTGCTGTAACTCCTTGCATACTGCTCCATTTCATGCGTGTGATATATCGAAATGTTCGCCACGAGATGCTCTTCAGTTTGTTCCATTGTGCCATGCTCGTTTGAGTTCATCTTGATGCCCAAATCTCTGGTGCAAGAGTGCTATATGCTGTTTACTGCTGTTACTTATCAGAACTTGGTGTTTTGTTATTTTTGTTGCATTTGATGTGTGCATCTTATGGGCATGAGCTCTACAGGTGTTTTGATCTATGCCATGCCATCTTACAGAGGTGTATGCCATGTATTTTTGTGATCTATGTGGTGACTAGCACAAGCATGCAAACTAGGCTTCGTGATGTTTCTGTTTTCAGGGACTTAGGATTTTGCTAAGTCTGTTACTTCTGTTATTTTGTTGCTATGTATCCATGTGGCTACAGTGAGATCCATGGTTCTTTTGGACATGTTCAGTAAGGATGTTTTGTAAATATAGTTGTGCTCTATCCATCCATGCCCCTTCTTATAGCGTTGCTAGTTGCAGGTGAAGTTGGAGTTGGTTCCATGTTGGAACATGGATATTTTGGCATATCACAATATCTCATTTAATTAATGCATCTATATATTTGGTAAAGGGTGGAAGGCTCGGCCTTATGCCTGGTGTTTTGTTCCAATCTTGCCGCCCTAGTTTCCATCATACCGCTATTATGTTCCTTGAGTTTGCGTTCCTTACGCGGTTGGGTGATTTATGGGACCCCCTTGACAGTTCGCCTTGAATAAAACTCCTCCAGCAAGGCCCAACCTTGGTTTTACCATTTGCCACCTAAGCCTTTTTCCCTTGGGTTTTCGCGAGCCCGAGGGTCATCTTTATTTAAACCCCCGGACCAGTGCTCCTTCGAGTGCTGGCCCAAACTGGGCGATGTCCGGCGCCCCCTGGGCAACCAGGTTCTATGCCAACCCGACGTCTTGCCCATCCGATGTGCCCTGAGAACGAGATATGTGCAGCTCCTATCGGGATTTGTCGGCACATTCGGGTGGCTTTGCTGGTCTTGTTTTACCATTGTCGAAATGTCTTGTAAACCGGGATTCCGAGGCTGATCGGGTCTTCCCGGGAGAAGGTTTATCCTTCGTTGACCGTGAGAGCTTATAATGGGCTAAGTTGGGACACCCCTGCAGGGTATTATCTTTCGAAAGTCGTGCCCGCGGTTATGAGGCAGATGGGAATTTGTTAATGTCCGGTTGTAGAGAACTTGACACTTGACTTAATTAAAATACATCAACTGTGTGTGTAGCCGTGATGGTCTCTTCTCGGCGGAGTCCGGGAAGTGAACACGGTTTGAGTTATGCATGAACGTAAGTAGTTTTTAGGATCACTTCTTGATCATTTCTAGTTTCGCGACCGTTGCGTTGCTTCTCTTCCCGCTCTCATTTGCGTATGTTAGCCACCATATATGCTTAGTGCCTGCTGCAGCTCCACCTCATTACACCATCCTTTCCTATAAGCTTAACTAGTCTTGATCTCGTGGGTGTGAGATTGCTGAGTCCTCGTGACTCACAGATTCTACCAAAACAGTTGCAGGTGCCGACGGTACCAGTGCAGATGACGCAACCGAGCTCAAGTGGGAGTTCGACGAGGAACGTGGTTGTTATTATGTTTCTTTTCCTGATGATCAGTAGTGGAGCCCAGTTGGGATGATCGGGGATCTAGCATTTGGGGTTATCTTATTTTCATTTGGATTTGACCGTAGTCGGTCTATGTGTGGATTTTGGATGATGTATGAATTAAATTATGTATTGTGTGAAGTGGCGATTGTAAGCCAACTCTCGTTATCCCATTCTTGTTCATTACATGGGATTGTGTGAAGATAACCCTTCTTGCGACAATACCACAATGCGGTTATGCCTCTAAGTCGTGCCTCGACACGTGGGAGATATAGCCGCATCGTGGGTGTTACATATAATAACGCAAATCACCATTTTAGGTACTATTGTGAACTCATTCTAAATTTATATTGGTGCAATATCTACTGTATTCGAACTTCTCCATGGTTCATACCCCTGATACTATCCATAGATTCATCAAAATAAGCAAACAACACATAGAAAACAGAATCTATCAAAAACAGAACAGTCTGTAGTAATATGGAAACTTCGTATACTTTTGTAACTCCAAAGATTCATAAAAATTAGGAAAATCTAGGAAATTTGTATATCAATCTTGTGTAAAAGTTCAGATCGAAAGAAAGCTTTAGCAATTTTCTAAAATTCTGAAAATGAGCGAAAAAATTTCTGTTTTTCAGCAAGATCAAATCAACTATCACCATGGACCATCCCAAAGGTCTTACTTGGCACAAACACTAATTAAAAACACTAAAACACAATTACTACAGAAGTAATAATGTGTATTTATTTAAGAACAGTAGAAAAAACAAAAACATAAAATAAAATTGGGTTGCCTCCCAACAAGCGCTATTGTTTAACGCCCCTAGCTAGTCATATTGCATAGATCTAGGTATTGTCATCTTTGGTATTCAATTCTTTGGTTGCACGTTTATAACCCCTAGGAGATTCATTGGGTTTATTGATGATCACACTCCTAGGTAAGAAATCAAGAAATTCACTTGTAGCAATTGGTTCTTTGATGATATTGACAAAGCTAGGATAAATACTTATCATCTTAAGATCTTCGTTTCCTTTACTAGATGATTCACCCTTATTTTCAGGAACATAAATAAACTTAGTAGCTTTTGTAGAAGGAAATTTTGGAGTGGTTTTAACAGCGGCAAAAGTGGAACCCAAGTTGGTAATAATATCTTCTAACTTATCAATTCTAGTAGAACCTTGGTCTATTTTCTCATTAACTATAGGTTCCTTTTCCTTAAAATTCTTTAAAGTAATCCATGCCTTTGATCCAATTTGAGTAATGTGATTATGAATATTTTTATCCAAATTTTCAATAAGCTCTATGATAGAAATTTTATTCTCAATAATATCAAGCCTTTGCACCACATGTTCTAAAGTTAAAACTGTTTCATTAACCATGAGTAGTGGTGAGCCTACTAACTTTATCATAGCATTGTAAGCATCCAAGGTATGGCTACCCAAGAAATTACCCCCGGTAATGGTATCTAGCACATATCTATACCAAGTGGTAACACCTACATAAAAATTTCAGAGGGGAACGGTAGTAGATTGCTTACGAGTAGATCTATTTTGAGCATTGAAAATTCTATACCAAGCATCTTTTAAATTCCCTCCCTCCCTTTGTTTAAAAATAAGAACCTCACTTTCTAGGGTGCTAATTATGATGGAAGGGCTATCCATGATAGCAAAACTAGCGATCTAACACACAAGCAAGTAAGAAGTAACCTAAAAGACGAACGAAATGAAGGCTGATAAAAAGGAAAATATTTTTCTGTTTTTCTGAAAATGTTTTAGAAGCGGGGGAGAGGAAAACGAGAGGCAAATGGCAAATAATGTAAGTGCAAGAGATGAGAGTTTATGATAGGTACTTGTTAGGCTTGATGTAGAACCTCCCCGGCGACGGCGCCAGAAATTCTTCCTCCTGCTTCTTCAGCTTGCGTTGATTTTTTCCTTGAAGAGGAAAGGGTGATGCAGCAAAGTAGAGATAAGTATTTCCCTTAGTTAAAAACCAAGGTATCAATCAAGTAGGAGGATGATACGTCCATTTTGCATCATGTTTTCCTACTGTTATTTATAATGTTTTTATGCATAATAATGCTTTATGGAGTAATTCTAATGCCTTTTCTCGCATAATATGCAAGGTTTACACAAAGAGGGAGAATGCCCGCAGCTGGAATTCTGGACCAGAAAAAGCTACGTCACAGTTACCTATTCTGTACATCTCCAAATAAGCTGAAAATTTACGGAGCATTATTTTGGAATATAAAAAAATACTAGAGCAATAACTACTGGAGGGGGGGCACCTAGTGAGCACAAGACACTAAGGTGCGCCAGGCCCCCCAGGCGCGCCCTGGTGGGTTGTGCTCAGCCTAGCCCACCTTCGTTGCCCATCTTCAGGTATATAGATCAGTTTGACCTATAAAAAATAAGGATAGGACTTTTGGGACGGAGCGCCGCCGTCTCGAGGCGCAACTAGGGCTAGATCACTTTTGCCCTCCGGTGGAGAGATTCCGCCGGGGGAACTTCCCTCCCGGAGGGGGAAATCGAAGCCATCGTCATCACCAACAACCCTCTCATCTTTGGGAGGACAATCTCCATCAACATCTTCAACAGCACCATCTCATCTCAAACCTAGTTCATCTCTTGTGTTCAATCTTTTTACCGGAACCTCAGATTGGTACCTGTGGGTGACTAGTGGTGTTGATTACATCTTGTAGTTGATTACTATATGGTTTATTTGGTGGAAGATTATATGTTCAGATCCATTATGCTATTTAATAACCCTCTGATCTTGAGAATGATTATCATTTGTGAGTAGTAACTTTTGTTCTTGAGGTCATGGGAGAAATCTTGTTGCAAGTAATCATGTGAACTTGATATGTGTTCGATATTTTGATGATATGTATGTTGTGATTCCCTTAGTGGTGTCATGTGAACGTCGAATACATGGAACTTCACCATATTTGGGCCTAAGGGAATGCATTGTGGAGTAGTTATTAGATGATGGGTTGCCAGAGTGACAGAAGTTTAAACCCTAGTTTATGCGCTACTTTGTAAGGGACCGATTTGGATCCAAATGTTTAATTCTATGGTTAGATTTTATCTTAATACTTTTCTCGTCGTTGCGGATGCTTGCGAGGGGGTTAATCATAACTGGGAGGTTTGTTCAAGTAAGAATAGCACCCTGATACGTCCATTTTGCATCATGTTTCCCTACTGTTATTTATAATGTTTTAATGCATAATAATGCTTTTTGGAGTAATTCTAATTAATGCATTTTCTCTCATAATTTGCAAGGTTCACACAAAGAGGGCGAATTCCGGTAGCTGGAAATCTGGACCTGAAAAAGCTACGTCAGGCTACCTATTCTGCACAACTCCAAATGAGCTGAAACTTCACGGGGAATTTTTATGGAATAAATAAGAAATATTGGAGCAAATAACCACCGGAGGGGGGCCACCTGGTGAGCACACGACATCAGGGCGCGCCTCGCCCCCCAGGCGCGCCCTGGTGGGTTGTGCTCAGCCCAACCAACCTCCGGTGCCCATCTTCTGGTGTATAAGTCATTTTGACCTAGAAAAAAATAAGGGGAGGACTTTCGGGACGGAGCGCCCCCGTCTCGAGGCGGAACTTGGGCAGGAGCACTTCTGCCCTCCAGCGAAGCGATTCCGCCAGGGGGAACTTCCCTTCCGGAGTGGAAAATCATCGTCATCATCATCACCAACAACTCTCCCATCTTGGGGAGGGCAATCTCCATCAACATCTTCAACAACACCATCTCATCTCAAACCCTAGTTCATCTCTTGTGTTCAATCTTTGTACCGAAACTATAGATTGGTGCTTGTGGGTGACTAGTAGTGTTGATTACATCTTGTAGTTGATTACTATATGGTTTATTTGGTGGAAGATTATATGTTCAGATCCAATATGCTATTTAATACACCTCTGATCTTGAGCATGTTTATCACTTGTGAGTAGTTACTTTTGTTCTTGAGGTCACGGGAGAAATCATGTTGCAAGTAATCATGTGAACTTGATATGTGTTCGATATTTTGATAGTATGCATGTTGTGATTCCCTTAGTGGTGTCATGTGAACGTCGAATACATGACACTTCACCATATTTGGGCCTAAGGGAATTCATTGTGGAGTAGTAATTAGATGATGGGTTGTGATAGTGACAGAAGCTTAAACCCTAGTTTATGCGCTATTCTGTAAGGGACCGATTGGATCCAAAAGTTTAATGCAATGGTTAGAATTTATTCTTAATTCTTTTTTCATAGTTGCAGATGCTTGCGAGGGGGTTAATCATAAATAGGAGGTTTGTTCAAGTAAGAGCAGCACCTAAGCACCGATCCACCCACATATAAAATTATCAAAGTAGCGAACACGAATCGAACCAACATGATGAAAGTGACTAGATCAAATTCCCGTGTACCCTCAAGAATGCTTTGCTTATTATAAGAGACCGTTCTGGCCTATACTTTGCCTCAAAAGGATTGGGCTACCTTGCTGCACTTTTTTTACTATTACCATTACTTGTTCGTTACAAATTATCTTGCTATCAAACTACTCTGTTACTTACAATTTCAGCACTTGCAGACATTACCTTGCTGAAAACCACTTGTCATTTCCTTCTGCTCCTCGTTGGTTTCGACACTCTTACTTATTGAAAGGGCTACAATTGATACCATATACTTGTGGGTCATCAAGGCAATTTTCTGGCGCCGTTGCCGGGGAGTGAAGCGCTCTTGGTAAGTGCAAATTGGTAAGGAAAAATTATTACTACATGCTGAAATTTATTGTCACTTGTTACTATGGAGAACAATACTTTGAGGGGTTTGTTCGGGGTATATTCACCTCGAACGGAACCACAATTAGTTACCAAGAACATTGAAAATTCGTCCGAGAGTAGCTCCACCAACCGGACAGCAAAGAAGTGGTCTTCTTAGGTTTGGAAATTCTACTACCTCCTGTCGAAGAGCCGTCCATCTACTTACTGCCTGCTCGTAACGTCACTCACTGGATCAAATCAAAGGGCTCTTCAACTACTTGCAAACGAAAAAAAGTGCAATGTTTCCGTTTTTTTCTGGATCGCATTCCTCCAGCTTTTGTTCTTTCTGATGAAAATCACTCTTCTTTACTGGGATTCCAGTACGCGACTGGGTGTTTCCGAGCAGCGAGGCTTACACCCATTCGCATTAATTCATCCAAAGTTCCTTACCCTTATGCACGAATTTTGGAATAAGCCATCTTCCTATCAAGGTTAAGGAACCTCAAGCTACTGCACCTACTAAAAATATTGAATATGAAATTTCTTCGGGTATGATAGAACAACTGCTAGCTAATCCTTATGTAGGAGATGGAACCGAACATCCTGATATGCACTTGATATATGTGGATTATTTAAGCTTGCAGGTTTACCCGGAGATGATGTTAAGAAGAAGGTTTTACCTTTATCTTTGAAGGGAAAATTATTGGCATGGTATAGGATATGCGATGATATTGGATCTTGGAATTGGAATCGATTGAAATTGGAGTTTCACCAAAAAAATATCCTATGCATCTAGTTCATCGTGATCGGAATTATATATATAATTTTTGGCCTCGTGAAGGAGAAAGTATTGCTCTAGCTTTGGGGAGGCTTAAGTCAATGTTATATTCATGCCCCAATCATGAGCTCTCAAGAGAAATTATTATCCAGAATTTTTATGCTCAGCTTTCTCATAATGATCGATCCATGTTTGATACTTCTTGTGTTGGTTCTTTTATGAAGAAGACTATTGAATTCCGGTGGGATCTTTTGGAAAGAATTAAACGCAACTCTGAAGATTGGGAACTCGACGAAGGTAAAGAGTCGGGTGTTAATCTTAAGTATGATTGTGTTAAATATTTTATGAATACTGATGCTTTTCAAAAGTTTAGCACTAAATATGGACTTGACTCTGAGATAGTAGCCTCCTTTTGTGAATCTTTTGCTACTCATGTTGATCTCCCGAAAGAGAAGTGGTTTAAATATCACCCACCTATTAAAGAAGAAACTAAAGAACCGGGAATAGCTAAAGATGAAACTATTATTTATAATGTTGATCCAGTTGTTCCTACTGCTTATATCGAGAAACCACCTTTCCCTGTTAGGATGAAGGAAATGCTAAAGTTTCAACTGTGGTCAACAAAAGTTATATTAGAACACTTAAGCCAGCTGAAAAATCAAGGTAGAACCTAGTGTTGCTATGGTTAAGGATCTCCTAGAAGAAAATATAGATGGTCATGTTATTTACTTCTATGATGAAGCTGCTAGAATTGCCAAACCCGGTGGAAAAGATAAACATAGACCCGTTGTTGGCATGCCTGTTATCTCAGTTGAGATAGGAGATCATTGTTATCATGGTTTATGTGACATAGGTGCTAGCGTGAGTGCTATTCATTTTACCTTATATCAAGAAATTATGAATGACATAGCACCTGCAGAAATACAAGACATAGATGTTACTATTAAACTTGCTAATAGAGATACTATATCACCAATTGGGATAGTTAGAGACACTGAAGTCTTGCGTGGGAAAATAAAATATCCTACTGATTTTCTTGTTCTTGGTTTCCCACAAGATGACTTTTGTCCCATTATCTTTGGTAGACCTTTCTTGAACACCGTTAATGCTAAAATAGATTGTGAGAAACAAACTGTCGGTGTCAGCTTTGGTGATGAGTCTCATGAGTTTAATTTTTCCAAGTTTAGTAGAAAACCACATAAAAAAGAATTGCCTTGTAAGGATGAAATAATTGGTCTTGCTTCTATTGCTGTACCTCCTACTGATCCTCTAGAACAATATTTGCTAGACCATGAGAATGATTTGCATATCCATGAAAGAAATGAAATAGATAAGATTTTCTTTGAACAACGTCCTCTGCTTAAACACAATTCGCCTATTGAAACTCTAGGAGGTCATGCTCCACCTAAAGGTGATCCTGTGTTTGAATTAAAACAATTGCCAGACACTTTGAAATATACTTATCTTGATGAGAAGAAGATATATCCTGTTATTATAAGTGCTAACCTTTCAGAACATGAAGAAGAAAGATTATTGAAAGTTCTAAGGAAGCACCGAGCTGCTATTGGATATACTCTTGATGATCTTAAGGGCATTAGTCCCACTCTATGTCAGCACAAAATTAATATGGAACCTGATGCTAAACCCGTTGTTGATCACCAACGTCGGTTAAATCCAAAGATGAAAGAAGTGGTAAGAACGGAAATATTAAAACTTATGGAAGCAGGTATAATCTATCCCAATCTGATAGTAGATGGGTAAGCCCTATTAATTGTGTCCCTAAGAAGGAGGTATTACCGTTGTTCCTAATGATAAGAATGAACTTATTCCACAAAGAATTGTTATAGGCTATAGAATGGTAATTGATTTTAGAACATTAAACAAAGCAACTAGAAAAGATCATTACCCTCTGCCTTTTATTGATCAAATGCAAGAAAGATTATCTAAGCACACACATTTTTGCTTCCTTGATGGATATTCTGTTTTTTCACAAATACATGTTTCTCAACCTGATCAAGAAAAGACCACTTTTACTTGTCCTTTTGGAACTTACGCTTATAGACGCATGCCTTTCGGTTCATGCAATGCACTTGCTACTTTTCAAAGATGTATGACTGCTATATTCTCTGACTTTTGTGAAAAGATTGTTGATGTTTTCATGGATGACTTTTCTGTTTATGGGAAATCTTTTGATGATTGTTTAAGCAATCTTCATCGAGTTTTGCAGAGATGTGAGCAAACAAATCTTGTCTTGAATTGGGAGAAGTGCCACTTTATGGTTAATGAAGGTATTGTTTTGGGCCATAAAATTTCTGAAAGAGGTATTGACGTGGACAAAGCTAAGGTTGATGCAATTGAGAAAATGCCATGTCCTAGATATCAAAGGTATTCGTAGTTTCCTTGGTCATGCTGCTTTCTATAGGAGATTTATCAAAGACTTTTCTAAAATTTCTAGGCCTCTTACAAATCTTTTGCAAAAGGATATTCCTTTTGTTTTTATGATGATTATTTAGAAGCCTTCGAAACACTCAAGAAAGCCTTAATTTTTGCATCTATTGTTCAACCACTTGATTGGAACTTCCCTTTTGAAATTATGTGTGATGCTAGTGATTATGTTGTTGGTGCTATTCTAGGACAAACAGTTGATAAGAAACTAAATGTTATCCATTATGCTAGTAAAACTCTAGACAGTGCTCAACGAAATTATGCTACTACTGAAAAAGAATTTATAGCAGTGGTGTTTGCTTGTGATAAATTTAGATCTTACATTGTTGACTCTAAAGTTATTGTTCACACCGACCATGCTGCTATAAAATATTTTATGGGAAATAAAGATGCCAAACCTAGACTTATTCGATGGGTTCTCTTGCTACAAGAATTTGATTTCCATATCACTGATAGAAAAGGAGCAGAGAATCTCGTGGGTGATAACTTGTCTAGACTTGAAAATATTCTTGATGACCCACTACCTATTGATGATAGTTTTCCTAATAAGCAGTTAGCTGCAATAAATGTTTCTCATAACACTCCTTGGTATGCTGACTATGCTAATTACATTGTTGCTAAATATTTACCACCTAGTTTCACATACCAACAAAAGAAAATATTCTTCTATGATTTAAGACATTACTTCTGGGATGACCCACATCTTTATAAAGAAGGAGTATATGGTATTATTAGACGTTGTGTACTTGAGCATGAATAGGGACAAATCCTACAGAAATGTCACTCCAAAGCTTATGGAGGACATCATGCGAGAGACAGAACTGCTCACAAGGTATTGCAATCCGGGTTTTATTGGCCTGCTCTCTTCAAGGATGCTCGTAAGTTCGTCTTATCTTGTGATGAATGTCAAAGAATCGGTAATATCGGTAAGCGTCAAGAAATGCCTATGAATTATTCACTTGCTATTGAACCATTTGATGTTTGGGGATTTGATTACATGGGACCTTTTCCTTCCTCTAATGGGTATACTCATATTTTGGTTGCTGTTGATTATGTTACTAAGTGGGTAGAAGCTATTCCAACTAGTAGTGCTGATCACAACACCTCTATTAAAATGCTTAAGGAAGTCATTTTCCCAAGGTTTGGAGTCCATAGATATTTAATGACTGATGGTGGTTCACACTTTATTCATGGTGCTTTCCGTAAAATGCTTGCCAAGTATGATGTTAACCATACAATTGCATCACCTTATCATCCTCAGTCTAGTGGTAAAGTTGAACTTAGCAATAGAGAAATAAAATTAATTTTGCAAAAGACTGTCAATAGGTCCCAGAAGAATTGGTCTAAGAAATTAGATGATGCACTTTGGGCTTATAGAACAGCATATAAAAATCCTATGGGTATGTCTCCTTATAAGATGGTTTATGGAAAAGCTTGTCATTTGCCTCTTGAGTTAGAACATAAAGCATATTGGGCAATTAAAGAACTCAACTATGATTTCAAACTTGCTGGTGAGAAGAGGTTATTTGATATTAGCTCATTAGATGAATGGAGAACCCAAGCTTACGAAAATGCCAATTTATTTAAAGAAAAGGTTAAAAGATGGCATGATAAAAGAATCCAAAAGCGTGAGTTCAAAGTTGGAGAGTATGTTCTTTTGTACAACTCTCGTTTTAGATTCTTTGCAGGAAAACTCCTCTCCAAATGGGAAGGACCATATGTTATCGAGGAGGTTTATCGATCTGGAGCTATCAAAATAAATAATGCCGAAGGTACTAACCCGAAGGTTGTTAGTGGGCAACGAATAAAACATTATATCTCAGGTACGCCCATTAATGTTGAAAGCAATATTATCCAAACTATGACACCGGAAGAACACATAAAAGAAACCTTCCGGAACACTCCGGAATTGTGAAAAGGAGGAGGTACATGATACGGTAAGTAAACGGACTCCAAAAAATCTGCAAAAATATTTTATGTCCGTTTTGGAATATAACAAAAATTTGGAAAATAAGAAAGAACCAGGAAGGTCACCCTGGTGGGCACAAGACACTAGGGCGCCTGGCTTGCCAGGGGGCGCGCCCAGGTGGGTTGTGCCCACCTCGCGTACCTTCCGGACTCCGTTTTTCTTCCGTTTGCTTGTTTCCCAAGATAGAAAATCTTTATATACCCCTCGAACCTATTGACCACCGTATCGCGGAGAAATCTTCTATTTCTTTTCTTGCTATTTTCCTGACATATCTGAAATATGTCATCCCAAGACTCGGAGGGTGAGAGCTATGTAGCTGATTATATCGCAAACCTCAAGTCTTATCAGGATGTGGAGTACTATAGCTGGACTTCCGAGGAGGATGAAGACGAAGCAGTTCCTTCTCATTTCAAAAACGAAAGTATGGAGGCATTATGCAAGAGGATAATAAAGCTAGAGATGGAGAATGATGAGTTGAGGATAGATAACTTTATCCTTTGGCGTAAGTTGGAGGAAAAGAAAGACAAACCCACCACTTCATCACCACCACCTCCTTCTTCATCACCAAAAGAAAATTAAGTATCGGGTATGGGCACTCCCCTTGGCTTTCGCCAAGCTTGGGGGAGGTGCCCCGGTACCGTATCACCTCCACTATCTTTTGCCTTTACTTATCTTAGTTTTATCCATAGTTATCTTTTGCTTTAGATGAATAAAGTTTAGTTCGATCCTTTCTTTTTGAGAGTTTGCTTAGTGATCTATCTTTGTAATCGTGTGCGAGATATATAATAAAGTTTAGCTTGAGTTTTGCTTTCTTTACTTTCATGTTGCAATAAAAAGAAAGGAAATAAATGAAAAAGATCATATGCAAATCTTATGGTAGGTAATAAAACCACATAAGGAAAAGTATAAGTAGAAAATTTTATTGGAGATTGACAAACATAGCATTGGTCAAGGATGCAATTCATGAAAGAATTAATAAGGGAAGAGAAGATTCACATACAAATACACTATCTTGAAAATCTTTCATTATTTTGAGCCCCCATCAAAATATTATATGCCAAAATTGTTGACGTTGGACAAGGAAGACAACGTAATGATTTATGTTTGTTCATATTCACATAGAAGTTATATTGTCATAGATCCTTCAACATGTGGTGCTTGCCCCCGATCTTTGCTAGCCAAAAATTCCGCACCAAGCAGAGATACTACTTGTGCATCCAAAAACCCTTAAACCCAAATCTTATTTTCAAGAGTCCACCATACCTACCTAAGGATTGAGTAATATCCTTCAAGTAAGTTGTCATCGGCGCAATAAGGCAATAAAAATTGCTTCTAAAAGTGTTAGATCATTTAGTGTAAGAGAAAATTGAGCATTGTACGAACTTGTGATAGCAACATATATCCAGTTGGATGTGGGTAGCATGAGTTATTATTGTTGACATCACCCTTGAGGTGAGTATGTTGGGAGGCAAAACTATAAGCCCCTATCTTTCTATGTGTCTGGTTGAAACATTTTGCTCATGTGTATGCGGTGAGTGTTAGCAATCATAGAAGACTATAAGATGGTTGAGTATGTGGACTTGCCTAAAGGCTCCAATACATGACCCTTCCTGAAAAGATGATGAATTGTAGTTGCAAAGTTGACTGAGAACATAGTTTGTTGGTTTCCAATAGAGTTTATGCTTTATACTTCGATGGTGTGATGAATTGTTACTTATTCATGAGAAGTCTATGATAAAAGTTTTATGTTTAAGTTTGTTGCTGTTATAATAATTCACATGATGCTTCTATGTCCGTATTTTCTTCTTATCGACACCTCTCTCTCTCTCTAAGCATGTGGACATGTTTTCGATTTCGGTTTTCGCTTGAGGACAAGTGAGGTCTAAGCTTGGGGGAGTTGATATGTCCATTTTGAAGGAAATATGCCCTAGAGGCAATAATAAAGTTATTATTTATTTCCTCGTATCATGATAAATGTTTATTATTCATGCTAGAATTGTATTAACCGGAAACATAATACATGTGTGAATACATAAAGAAACATAGTGTCACTAGTATGCCTCTACTTGACTAGCTCGTTGATCAAAGATGGTTGAGTTTCCTAGCCATAGACATGAGTTGTCATTTGATTAACGGGATCACATCATTAGGAGAATGATGTGATTGACTTGACCCATTTCGTTAGCTTAGCACTTGATCGTTTAGTTTACTGCTATTGCTTTCTCCATGACTTATACATGTTCCTATGACTATGAGATTATGCAACTCCCGAATACCGGAAGAACACTTTGTGGGCTACCAAACGTCACAACATAACTGGGTGATTATAAAGGTGCTCTACAGGTGTCTCCGATGGTGTTCGTTGAGTTGGCATAGATCGAGAATAGGATTTGTCACTCTGATTGTCGGAGAGGTATCTCTGGGCCCTCTCGGTAATGCACATCACTATAAGTCTTGCAAGCAATGTGACTAATGAGTTAGTTACGGGATCATGCATTACAGAACGAGTAAAGAGACTTGCCGGTAACGAGATTGACCTAGGTATTGAGATACCGACGATCGAATCTCGGGCAAGTAACATACCGATGACAAAGGGAACAACATATGTTGTTTTGCGGTTTGACCGATAAAGATCTTCGTAGGATATGTAGGAACCAATATGAGCATCCAGGTTCCGCTATTGGTTATTGACCGGAGACATGTCTTGGTCATGTCTACGTAGTTCTCGAACCCGTAGGGTCCGCACGCTTAAAGTTCTGTGACGATCGGTATTATGAGTTTATGTGATTTGATGTACCGAAGGTAGTTAGGAGTCCCGGATGAGATCGGGGACATGACGAGGAGTCTCGAAATGGTCGAGACGTAAAGACCGATATATTGGACGACTATATTCGGACATCGGAAAGGTTCCAAGTGATTCGGGTATTTTTCGGGGTACCGGGGAGTTACGGGAATACGAGGAAGAAGTAATGGGCCTCATGGGCCAAGTGGTGGAAGAGAGGAGACAGGGCGCGCGGCCCCCTAGCCCAAACCGAATTGGACTAGGGGGCCGGCCCCCCTTTCCTCTTTTTCCTCCCTCTCTTTCCTTCTCCCTCTCCTCCTTCCTTTCCTCCTCCTAGTAGGAGTAGGAAAGGGGAGTCCTACTCCTACTACGAGGAGGACTCCTCCTCCTGGCGCGCCCTATAGGGGCCGGCCGGCCTCCCCCCTTGCTCCTTTATATACGGGGGCAGGGGGCACCCTAGAACACAAGTTGATCAGTTGATCTCTCCCAACCGTGTGCGGTGCCCCCTCCACCATAATTCACCTCGATCATATTGTAGTGGTGCTTAGGCGAAGCCCTGCGTTGGTAGCAACATCATCACGCCGTCGTGCTGACGAAACTCTCCGACGAAGCTTTGGTGGATCGAAGCTCGCGGGACGTCATCGAGTTGAACGTGTGCTGAACTCGGAGGTGCCGTGTGTTCGGTACTTGGATCGGTCAGATCGTGAAGATGTACGGCTACATCAACCACGTTGTGCTAACGCTTCCGCTTTCGGTCTACGAGGGTACGTGGACACACTCTCCCCTCTCGTTGCTATGCATCACCATGATCATGCGTGTGCGTAGGAAAATTTTGAAATTACTACGTTCCCCAACAGTGGCATCCGAGCCAGGTTTATGCATAGATGTTATATGCACGAGTAGAACACAAGTGAGTTGTGGGCGATACAAGTCATACTACTTACCAGCATGTCATACTTTGGTTCGGCGGTATTGTTGGATGAAGCGGCCCGGACCGACATTACACGTACGCTTACGCGAGACTGGTTCTACCGACGTGCTTTGCACACAGGTGGCTGGCGGGTGTCAGTTTCTCCAACTTTAGTTGAATCGAGTGTGGCTATGCCCGGTCCTTGTGAAGGTTAAAACAACACTAACTTGACGAACTATCGTTGTGGTTTTGATGCGTAGGTAAGAACGGTTCTTGCTCAGCCCGTAGCAGCCACGTAAAACTTGCAACAACAAAGTAGAGGACGTCTAACTTGTTTTTGCAGGGCATGTTGTGATGTGATATGGTCAATACATGATGCTATATTTTATTGTATGAGATGATCATGTTTTGTAACGGAGTTATCAGCAACTGGCAGGAGCCATATGGTTGTCACTTTATTGAATGCAATGCAATCGCCCTGTAATTGCTTTACTTTATCACTAAGCGGTAGCGATAGTCGTAGAAGCAATAGTTGGCGAGACGACAACGATGCTACGATGGAGATCAAGGTGTCGCGCCGGTGACGATGGTGATCATGACGGTGCTTCGGAGATGGAGATCACAAGCACAAGATGATGCTGGCCATATCATATCACTTATATTGATTGCATGTGATGTTTATCCTTTATGCATCTTATTTTGCTTTGATTGATGGTAGCATTATAAGAAGATATCTCACTAAATTTCAAGGTAAAAGTGTTCTCCCTGAGTATGCACCGTTGCCAAAGTTCGTCGTGCCGAGACACCACGTGATGATCGGGTGTGATAAGCTCAACGTTCATCTACAACGGGTGCAAGCCAGTTTTGCACACGCAGAATACTCGGGTTAAACTTGACGAGCCTAGCATATGCAGATATGGCCTCGGAACACTGAGACCGAAAGGTCGAGCGTGAATCATATAGTAGATATGATCAACATAGTGATGTTCACCATTGAAAACTACTCCATTTCACGTGATGATCGGTTATGGTTTAGTTGATTTGGATCACGTGATCACTTAGATGATTAGAGGGATGTCTATCTAAGTGGGAGTTCTTAAGTAATATGATTAATAGAACTTTAATTTATCATGAACTTAGTCCTGATAGTATTAGCATATCTATGTTGTAGATCAATAGCTCGCGTTTAGCTCCCCTGTTTTATTTTTGATATGTTCCTAGAGAAAACTAAGTTGAAAGATGATGGTAGCAAGTACACAGACTGGGTGTGTAACTTGAGGATTATCCTCATTGCTGCACAGAACAATTACGTCCTGGAAGCACCGCTAGGTGCCAAACCTGCTGCAGGAGCAACACCAGATGTTATGAACGTCTGGCAGAGCAAAGCTGATGACTACTCGATAGTTCAGTGTGCCATGCTTTACGGCTTAGAACAGGGACTTCAACGACGTTTTGAACGTCATGGAACATATGAGATGTTCCAGGAGTTGAAGTTAATATTTCAAGCAAATGCCCAGATTGAGAGATATGAAGTCTCCAATAAGTTTTACAGCTGCAAGATGGAAGAGAATAGTTCTGTCAGTGAGCATATACTCAGAATGTCTGGGTATAAAAATCACTTGATTCAACTGGGAGTTAATCTTCCGGATGATAGTGTCATTGACAGAATTCTTCAATCACTGCCACCAAGCTACAAGAGCTTCGTGACAAACTATAATATGCAAGGGATGGATAAGACAATTCCTGATCTCTTCGCGATGCTAAAGGCTGCGGAGGTAGAAATCAAGAAGGAGCATCAAGTGTTGATGGCCAACAAGACCACCAGTTTCAAGAAAAAGGGCAAAGGGAAGAAGAAGGGGAACTTCAAGAAGAACAACAAACAAGTTGCTGCTCAAGAGAAGAAACCCAAGTCTGGACCTAAGCCTAAGACTGAGTGCTTCTACTGCAAGCAGTCTGGTCACTGGAAGCGGAACTGCCCCAAGTATTTGGTGGATAAGAAGGATGGCAAGGTGAACAAAGGTATATGTGATATACATGTTATTGATGTGTACCTTACTAGAGCTCGCAGTAGCACCTGGGTATTCGATACTGGTTCTGTTGCTAATATTTGCAACTCGAAACAGGGACTACGGATTAAGCGAAGACTGGCTAAGGACGAGGTGACGATGGCGTGGGAAATGGTTCCAAAGTCGATGTGATCGCCGTCGGCACGCTACCTCTACATCTACCTTCGGGATTAGTTTTAGACCTAAGTAATTGTTATTTGGTGCCAGCGTTGAGCATGAACATTATATCTGGATCTTGTTTGATGCGAGACGGTTATTCATTTAAATCTGAGAATAATGGTTGTTCTATTTATATGAGTAATATCTTTTATGGTCATGCACCCTTGAAGAGTGGTCTATTTGTGTTAAATCTCGATAGTAGTGACACACATATTCATAATGTTGAAGCCAAAAGATGCAGAGTTGATAATGATAGTGCAACTTATTTGTGGCACTGCCGTTTGGGTCACATTGGTGTAAAGCGCATGAAGAAACTCCATACTGATGGACTTTTGGAATCACTTGATTATGAATCACTTGGTACTTGCGAACCATGCCATGGGCAAGACGACTAAAACGCCGTTCTCCGGAACTATGGAGCGAGCAACAGATTTATTGGAAATCATACATACTGATGTATGTGGTCCGATGAATATTGAGGCTGGCGGCGGGTATCGTTATTTTCTCACCTTCACAGAAGATTTGAGCAGATATGGGTATATCTACTTGATGAAACATAAGTCTGAAACATTTGAAAAGTTCATATAATTTCAGAGTGAAGTGGAAAATCATCGTAACAAGAAAATAAAAGTTTCTACGATCTGATCGTGGAGGAGAATATTTGAGTTACGAGTTTGGTCTTCATTTGAAACAATGCGGAACTTACGCCACCTGGAACACCACAGCGTAATGGTGTGTCCGAACATCGTAACCGTACTTTATTAGATATGGTGCAATTTATGATGTCTCTTACCGATTTACCACTATCGTTTTGGAGTTATACATTAGAGACAGTTGCATTCATGTTAAATAGGGCACCATCTAAATCCGTTGAGACGACACCATATGAACTGTGGTTTGGCAAGAAACCAAAGTTGTCGTTTCTTAAAGTTTGGGGCTGCGATGCTTATGTGAGCTTCAACATGATAAGCTCGAACCCAAATCGGAGAAATGTGTCTTCATAGGATACCCAAAGGAGACAGTTGGGTACACCTTCTATCACAGATCCGAAGGCAAGACATTCGTTGCTAAGAATGGATCCTTTCTAGAGAAGGAGTATTTCTCGAAAGAAGTGAGTGGGAGGAAAGTAGAACTTGATGAGGTAACTGTACCGGCTCCCTTATTGGTAAGTAGTTCATCACAGAAATCTGTTCCTGTGATTCCTACACCAATTAGTGAGGAAGCTAATGATGATGATCATGTAACTTCAGATCAAGTTACTACCAAACCTCGTAGGTCAACCAGAGTGAGATCCGCACAAGAGTGGTACGGTAATCCTGTTCTGGAGGTCATGTTACTTGACCATGACGAACCTATGAACTATGAGAAAGCGATGATGAGCCCAGATTCCGCAAAATGGTTTAAGGCCATGAAATCTGAGATGGGATCCATGTATAAGAACAAAGTGTGGACTTTGGTTGACTTGCCCAATGATCGGCAAGCCATAGAAAATAAATGGATCTTTAAGAGGAAGACGGACGCTGATAGTAGTGTTACTATCTACAAAGCTAGACTTGTCGGAAAAGGTTTTTGACAAAGTTCAAGATGTTGACTACGATGAGATTTTCTCACTCGTAGCGATGCTTAAGTCTATCCGAATCATGTTAGCAAATTGCCACATTTTATGAAATCTGGCAAATGGATGTCAAAACTACATTCCTTTATGGATTTCTTAAAGAAGAGTTGTATATGAAGCAACCAGAAGGTTTTGTCGATCCTAAAGGTGCTAACAAAATGTGCAAGCTCCAGCGATCCATCTATGGACTGGTGCAAGCATCTCGGAGTTGGAATATACGCTTTGATGAGTTGATCAAAGCATATAGTTTTATACAGACTTGCGGTGAAGACTATATTTACAAGAAAGTGAGTGGGAGCACTACAACATTTCTGATAAGTATATGTGAATGACATATTGTTTATCGGAAATAATGTAGAATTTTCTGGAAAGCATAAAGGAGTTTTTGAAAGGAGTTTTTCAAAGAAAGACCCCGGTGAAGCTGCTTACATATTGAGCATCAAGATCTATAGAGATAGATCAAGACGCTTGATAAGTTTTTTCAATGAGTACATACCTTGACAAGATTTTGAAGTAGTTCAAAATGGAACAGTCAAAGAAAGAGTTCTTGCTTGTGTTACAAGGTGTGAAATTGAGTAAGACTCAAAGCCCGACCACGGCAGAAGATAGACAGAGAATGAAAGTCATTTCCTATGCCTCACCAATAGGTTCTATAAAGTATGCCATGCTGTGTACCTTATCTATTGTATACCCTACACTGAGTTTGGCAAGGGAGTACAATAGTGATCTAGGAGTAGATCACTGGACAGCGGTCAAAATTATCCTTAGTGGAATAAGGATATGTTTCTCGATTATGGAGGTGACAAAAGGTTCGTCGTAAAGGGTTACGTCGATGCAAGTTTTGACACTAATCCAGATGACTCTAAGTCTCAATTTGGATACATATTGAAAGTGGGAGCAATTAGCTAGAGTAGCTCCGTGCAGAGCATTGTTGACATAGAAATTTGCAAAATGCATACGGATCTGAATGTGGCAGACCCGTTGACTAAACTTCTCTCTCAAGCAAAACATGATCACACCTTAGTACCCTTTGGGTGTTAATCACATAGCGATGTGAACTAGATTATTGACTCTAGTAAACCCTTTGGGTGTTGGTCACATGACGATGTGAACTATGGGTGTTAATCACATGGTGATGTGAACTATTGGTGTTAAATCACATGGCGATGTGAACTAGATTATTGACTCTAGTGCAAGTGGGAGACTGAAGGAAATATGCCCTAGAGGCAATAATAAAGCTATTATTTATTTCCTCGTATCGCGATAAATGTTTATTATTCATGCTAGAACTGTATTAACCGGAAACATAATACATGTGTGAATACATAGACAAACATAGTGTCACTAGTATGCCTCTACTTGACTAGCTCGTTGATCAAAGATGGTTGAGTTTCCTAGCCATAGACATGAGTTGTCATTTGATTAACGGGATCACATCATTAGGAGAATGATGTGATTGACTTGACCCATTTCGTTAGCTTAGCACTTGATCATTTAGTTTACTGCTATTGCGTTCTCCATGAATTATACATGTTCCTATGACTATGAGATTATGAAACTCCTGAATACCGGAGGAACACTTTGTGTGCTACCAAACATCACAACATAACTGGGTGATTATAAAGGTGCTCTATAGGTGTCTCCGATGGTGTTCGTTGAGTTGGCATAGATCGAGAATAGGATTTGTCACTCCGATTGTCGGTGAGGTATCTCTGGGCCCTCTCGGTAATGCACATCACTATAAGCCTTGCAAGCAATGTGACTAATGAGTTAGTTATGGGATCATGCATTACAGAACGAGTAAAGAGACTTGCCGGTAACGAGATTGAGCTAGGTATTGAGATACCGACGATCGAATCGGGCAAGTAACATACCGATGACAAAGGGAACAACGTATGTTGTTATGCGGTTTGACCGATAAAGATCTTCGTAGAATATGTAGGAACCAATATGAGCATCCAGGTTCCGCTATTGGTTATTGACCGGAGACGTGTCTCGGTCATGTCTACATAGTTCTCGAACCCGTAGGGTCCGCACGCTTAAAGTTCTGTGACGATCGGTATTATGAGTTTATGTGATTTGATGTACCGAAGGTAGTTCGGAGTCCCAGATGAGATCGGGGACATGACGAGGAGTCTCAAAATGGTCGAGACGTAAAGATCGATATATTGGACGACTATATTCGGACATCGGAAAGGTTCCGAGTGATTCGGGTATTTTTCGGGGTACCGAGGAGTTACGGGAATACGAGAAAGAAGTAATGGGCCAAGTGGTGGAAGAGAGGAGACAGGGCGCGCGGCCCCCTAGCCCAAACCGAATTAGACTAGGGGGCCGGCCCCCTTTCCTCTTTTTCCTCCCTCTCTTTCCTTCTCCCCCTCCTCCTTCCTTTCCTCCTTCTAGTAGTAGGAGGAAAGGGGAGTCCTACTCGTACTAGGAGGAGGACTCCTCCTCGTGGCGCGCCCTACAGGGGTCGGCCGGCCTCCCCCCTTGCTCCTTTATATACGGGGGCAGGGGGCACCCTAGAACACAAGTTGATCAGTTGATCTCTCCCAACCGTGTGCGGTGCCCGTCTCCACCATAATCCACCTCGATCATATCGTAGCGGTGCTTAGGCGAAGCCCTGCGTCGGTAGCAACATCATCATCGTCATCACGCCGTCGTGCTGACGAAACTCTCCGGCGAAGCTCTGCTGGATCGGAGCTCGCGGGACGTCATCGAGTTGAACGTGTGCTGAACTCGGAGGTGCCGTCCGTTCGGTACTTGGATCGGTCGGATCGTGAAGACGTATGACTACATCAACCGTGTTGTGCTAACGCTTCCGTTTTCGGTCTACGAGGGTACGTGGACACACTCTCCCCTCTCGTTGCTATGCATCACCATGATCCTGCGTGTGCGTAGGAAAATTTTGAAATTACTATGTTCCCCAACACATTTTGCATCATGTTTACCTACTGTTATTTATAATGTTTTAATGCATAACAATGCTTTTTGGAGTAATTCTAATGCCTTTTCTCTCATAATTTGCAAGGTTCACACAAAGAGGGAGAATTCCGGCAGCTGGAAATCTGGACCTGGAAAAGCTAACGTCAGGCTACCTATTCTGCACAACTCCAAATGAGATGAAACTTCATGGGGAATTTTTTATGGAATAAATAAGAAATACTAGAGCAAATAACCACCGGAGGGGGCCCACCTGGTGAGCACAAGACACCAGGGCGCGCCTGGCCCCCCAGGCGTGCCCTGGTTGGTTGTGCTCAGTCCAGCCCACCTCCGGGGCCCATCTTCTAGTATGTAAGTCATTTTGACCTATAAAAATAAGGGGGGGGGGCTTTCGGGACACAGCGCCACCGTCTCGAGGTGGAACTTGGGCAAGAGCACTTTTGCCCTCTAGTGGAGCAATTCAGCCGGGGGAACTTCCCTCCCGAAGGGGGAAATCATCGTCATCATCATCACCAACAACTCTCCCATCTTGGGGAGGGAAATCTCCATCAACATCTGATAACCCACAAGTATAGGGGATCGCAACAGTTTTCGAGGGTAGAGTATTCAACCCAAATTTATTGATTCGACACAAGGGGGGCCAAAGAATATTGTCAAGTATTAGCAGTTGAGTTGTCAATTCAACCACACCTAGATAACTTAGTATCTGCAGCAAAGTATTTAGTAGCAAAGTAGTATGGAAGTAACGGTAACAGTGGCAAAAGTAACAATAGTAGTTTTATAGTAATTGTAACAGTGGCAACGGAAAAGTAACTAAGCAAAGAGCAATATATGAAAATCTCGTAGGCATTGGATCGGTGATGGAGAATTATGCCGGATGCGATTCCTCATGCAATAGTTATAACATAGGGTGACACAGAACTAGCTCCAATTCATCAATGTAGTGTAGGCATGTATTCCGAATATAGTCATACGTGCTTATGGAAAAGAACTTGCATGACATCTTTTGTCCTACCCTCCCGTGGCAGCGGGGTCCTATTGGAAACTAAGGGATATTAAGGCCTCCTTTTAATAGAGTACCGGACCAAAGCAGTGAGCATCATGAAATTGGTGATGGAGGAAGGTTGATGATGACGATGGCGACGGATTCCCCTCTCCGGAGCCCTGAACGGACTCCAGATCAGCCCTCCCGAGAGAGATTAGGGCTTGGCGGCAGCTCCGTATCGTAAAATGCGATGAATCCTTCTCTCTGATTTTTTTCTCCCCGAACGTGAATATATGGAGTTGGAGTTGAGGTCGGTGGAGCGCCAGGGGGCCCACGAGGCAGGGGCGCGCCCAGGGGGGTAGGCGCGCCCCCACCCTCGTGGACAGGGTGTGGGCCCCCTGGCCTTGATTCTTTTGCCAGTATTTTTTATTAATTCCAAAAATATTCTCCCTGAAGTTTCAGGTCATTCCGAGAACTTTTATTTCTGCTGAAAACAGCGTCAGCCCGGGTTAGTTCCATTCAAATCATGCAAGTTAGAGTTCAAAACAAGGGCAAAAGTGTTTGCAAAAGTAGATACGATGGAGACGTATCAACATCTTCAACAGCACCATCTCATCTCAAACCCTAGTTCATCTCATGTGTTCAATCTTTGTACCGAAACTATAGATTGGTGCTTGTGGGTGACTAGTAGTGTTGATTACATCTTTTAGTTGATTACTATATGGTTTATTTGGTGGAAGATTATATGTTCAAATCCAATATGTTATTTAATACCCCTCTGATGTTGAGCATGTTTATCACTTGTGAGTAGTTACTTTTGTTCTTGAGGTCACGGGAGAAATCATGTTGCAAGTAATCATGTGAACTTGATATGTGTTCAATATTTTCATAGTATGTATGTTGTCATTCCCTTAGTGGTGTCATGTGAACGTCGACTACATGACACTTCACCATATTTGGTCCTAAGGGAATGCATTGTGGAGTAGTAATTAGATGATGGGTTGCGAGAGTGACAGAAGCTTAAACCCTAGTTTATGCGCTATTCCGTAAGGGACCGATTGGATCCAAAAGTTTAATGCTATGGTTAGAATTTATTCTTTATACTTTTCTTGTAGTTGCGGATGCTTGCGAGGAGGTTAATCATAAGTAGGAGGTTTGTTCAAGTAAGAACAGCACCTAAGCACCGATCCACCCACATATCAAATTATCAATGTGGCGAACACGAATCGAACCAACATGATGAAAGTGACTAGATGAAATTCCCGTGTACCCTCAAGAATGCTTTGCTTATTATAAGAGACCGTTTTGGCCTGTCCTTTGCCTCAAAAGGATTGGGATAACTTGCTGCACTTTTGCTACTATTATCGTTAGTTGCTCGTTACAAATTATCTTGCTATCTAACTACTGTGTTACTTACAATTTCAGGCTTTCAGCACTTGCAGACATTACCTTGCTGAAAACCACTTGTCATTTCCTTCGCTCCTCGTTGGGTTCGACAATCTGACTTATCAAAAGGGCTACAATTGATCCCAGATACTTGTGGTTCGTCACAACCAAGCACTGGTACACCCACATATCAAATTATCGGAGTAGCGAACACGAATTAAACCAGCATGATGAAAGTGACTAGATGAAATTCCCGTGTACCTTCAAGAACGTTTTGCTTATTATAAGAGACCATTTTGGCCTATCCTTTACCACAAAAGGATTGGGCTAACTTGCTACACTTTATTTACTGTTACCGTTACTTGCTCGTTACAAATTATCTTGCCATCAAACTACCTGTTACCGACAATTTCTGTGATTGCAGAGATTACCTTGCTGAAAACCACTTGTCATTTCCTTCTGCTCCTCGTTGGGTTCGACACTCTTAATTATCGAAAGGACTATGATGGACCCCCTATACTTGTGGGTCATTAGAGGCACAAGCAAGTCCCCAATATATGCACCTGCATAAACTAACAAACACTTGCACACAACACGAAAAAAGGGTTGTCAATCCCTTCATGGTCACTTGAAAGAGTGAGATATAATAGAGATAGATATAAAAGATAAGTAAATAAAAAATAAATTAAATATAAATAAATTGCATCAAGGTATTTTGGATTTTTAGTTTTATAGATCTGAAAATAATATGATGGAAAATAGACCCTGGGGCCATAGGTTTCACTGGAGGCTTCTCTCTCGAAGAAAGCATACGGTGGGTAAAGATATTACTGTTGAGTGATACGTCTCCAACGTATCTATAATTTTTTATTGTTCCATGATATTATATTATCTGTTTTGGATGTTTTATATGCATTATATGCTATTTTATATTATTTTGGTACTAACCTATTAACATAGAGCCCAGTGTCAGTTTCTGCTTTTTCCTTGTTTTGAGTTTTACGGAAAAGGGCATATCAAACAGAGTCCAAACGGAATAAAACTTTCGCGATGAATTTTCTTGGACCAGAAGACATTGAGAAGACTTGGAGAGGGGCCAGAGGAGTCCCGGGGAGGCCACCAGCCTCCAAGGCGCGCCCCAAGGGGGGCGTGCCCTGAGGGCTTGTGGCCCCTTGGGTGTCCTCTAACCCTAATTCTTGCACTATAAATTCCCAAATATTCCCAAACCATCATAGGCATCCACCAAATTACTTCTCCGCCACCGCAAGCCTCTGTTCCCGTGAGATCCCATCTTGGGGCCTTTTCCGGCACCCTGCCGAGGGGGGGGATTCGATCATGGAGGGCATCTACATCAACCTTGCTGCCCTTCCGATGAAGCGTGAGTAGTTCACCACAAACCTAAGGGTCCATAGCTAGTAGCTAGATGGCTTCTTCTCTCTCTCTATGATCTTCAATACCATGTCCTCCTTGATGTTCTTGGAGTTCTATCCGATGTAATATTCTTTTGCTGTGTGTTTGTCGAGATCCGATGAATTGTGGATTTATGATCAGATTATCTATGAATATTATTTGAGTCTTTTCTGAACTCTTTATGCATGATCAAATATCTTTGTATTTCTGTTCGAATTATTGGTTTGGTTTGGCCAACTAAATTGGTTTTTCTTGCAATGGGAGAGGTGCTTAGTTTTGGGTTCAATCCTGCGGTGTACTCACCCAGTGACATAGTAGGGGTAGCGAGGCACGTATTGTATTGTTGCCATCAAGGGTAAAAAAGATGGGGTTTTCATCATATTGCTTGAGTTTATCCCTCTACATCATGCCATCTTACTTAAGGTGTTACTCTGTTCTTATGAACTTAATACTCTTGATGCATGCTGGATAGCAGTCGATTTGTGGAGTAATAGTAGTAGATGCAGAATCGTTTTGGTCTACTCGACACGGACGTAATGCCTATATTCATGATCATTGCCTTGGATATCGTCATAACTTTGCACTTTTCTATCAATTGCTCGACAGTAATTTGTTTACCCACCGCATGTTTTCTTTCAAGAGAGAAGCCTCTAGTCAAACCTATGGCCCCCGGGTCTATTTTCCATCATATATTTTCAGATCTATAAACCAAAAAACCCAAAAATACCTTGCTGCAATTTATTTAGATTTACTTTAGTTTGCTCATTTATTTATCTTTTATACCTATCTCTTTTAGATCTTACTCTTGTTCGTGACTGTGAAGGGATTGACAACCCCTTTTTCGCGTTGAGTGCAAGTGTTTGTTAGTTTGTGCAGGTGCATAGATTGGAGACTTGCTTGTGCCTCCTACTGGATTGATACCTTGGTTTTTACTGAGGGAAATACTTATCTCTACTTTGCTGCATCACCCTTTCCTCTTCAAGGGAAAAATCAACGCAAGCTTAAGAAGTAGCATTGAGCAATTGATAGCAAAGCGCAAAGTTATGACAATATCTAAGGCAATGATCATGAATATAGGCATCATGTCCATGACAAGTAGACCAACTCCTGCCTGCATCTACTACTATTACTCCACACATCGACCGACTCCTGCCTGCATCTAGAGTATTAAGTTCATAAGAACAGAGTAACGCCTTAAGCAAGATGACAGGATGTAGAGGGATAAACTCAAGCAATATGATATAAAACCCATCTTTTTATCCTTAATGGCAACAGTACAATATGTGCCTCGCTGCCCCTTCTATCACTGGGAGAGGACACCGCAAGATTGAACCCATCACAAAGCACTGCTCCCAAACCAAATCGATAGATCGAAGAGAATTACTAAGCTATCTCAATCATGCATAAGAGAGTTCGGGTAAGACTCAAATAATATTCATAGATAATCTGATCATAAATCCAGAATTTGTCGGTGTTCTGGGAACGGGGGTCCCCAGACTTTCCTGCCTGCGGCCCACGGCGTGGCTATGCGAGCAGGCCTGTCCGGCCCATCTTCATCAACAAGGCATACAAGACCCTCGCGAGGGGCCAAGCCTCGCGAGGCGGATGACGCAAGGCCTCCTCGGGAGCGGCCTCACCAGGATGCCTCGCGAGGAGCGGAGATATCAAGGCGGGGCAAACCTCGCGAGGCCCTCGTGACATGAGCCATGACGATCAAGATCAGGCGGGCGCCAGCGCGCACAGCGTCCTTGTTTCCTCTTTGGTGCCAAGAGGGCAAGCACATGTGCAGAGTACCGAGGCATCAGGCAAAGGTTTCCATATCGGTGCAACGAGACCAAGACCAGCAGGACGGCAAGACGGAGGTCATCATGGAGCCCAAGACGGCGTCACCACCAGAGCCTTTTGCAGGCGAAGACCACTTTTGTCAGGATAGCTTGTACTAGCTGTCCCCTTTCAAATGCCCGCAGTTGTTGGCTCCCTTCCCGCTCAATATTTGGGGAGAGGACCAGGGCCTATATAAGTAGAGCTAGCCACCACCGTAGGGGATAACTCATTCAGAGCCATCTCACCCACACAAGTCCGCAGAGCACAAGAACACCTCAACCTCGGGAGGCTGTTCTTCCCCTTGTACTGTTCTTCATCAGCCCAAGAGGCAATCCACCACCACCACACTGGAGTAGGGTATTACACCACAACGGTGGCCCAAACCAGTATAAATCTCGTGTCTTTCTGTGTTGCGAGTTCGTCGAGTTCGTCCGCGAAATCTTAGCGAGCTTGGGCGTAGATCGGTAGGAGGGAAAGAACTTCGCGTGCACCCCAGAGTTCGAACCTTAAGGGTTTTGCCGGAACCCCCGATCCGACATTTGGCGCGCCAGGTAGGGGTGCGCTGTAGCTTCTCCTCCGTCGATCCGCGTTTCACCCTCATGGCAGGCGCCCCGCCACCGGCTCCAACGGCTGATGCTGACGACGGGGCCAGGGGGCTCCGAGCCCTGGCCCCCGCCCTTCGACAGGTGCGGTGGCCACCCAAGTTCAGGCCGGAGATGCTGCCGCGCTACGACGGCGTGGCGGACCCGTCGTCGTTCCTGCTAGCATACGAGGAGGCCGTCCTCGAGGCCGGGGGCGACGACAAGGTCATGGCCAACTGGCTCCCCATGGCCCTCGCCGGTGAGCCACGCGCCTGGCTGCTCAACCTCCCGGGATCCACGGTGGTGTCCTGGGGGGAACTCCGCGACCTCTTCACTACTCGCTACGCGGTGCCGGCGCACCAAGCAGTCGCAGCCCTGCTGGGCGGCTCTCAAGCACCGCCTTCAGATCGCCACGTCAAGCCGTTCCTCCGTCAGATTGGAGCCGCTTCCAAGCGCCTGGGGGCTCCGCCGGGTTGGGCTGCGCCAGAGGCCGACCTCACCTTCGGCTCAGAAGACCACCCCAACTCTACCGCCGGCTCGGGCAAGCTCCCAATCCTCTGTACACCCACCATCTGCAACGTGGCTGTTACCAAGACCCTCATCAACGGCAGAGCAGGCCTCAACTTGCTCTCCGTAGAGGCCTTCAGCCTTCTTCACGTGCCACTCGAGCGGCTCAGTCTCAGCAAGCCTTTCTCAGGAGTCGGTGGCGGCACTGCCCGCTCTCTGGGATAGATCCGCCTCCCCGTCACCTTCGGCACACGCGACAATTACCGCACCGAGCTGGTCGACTTCGACATCGCCCGCATCGGTCTCCCGTACAACGCCATCCTCGGGTACCCAGCTCTCGCCCAATTCATGGTGGCGACTCATCCGGCCTACAACCTCATGAAGATGCCTGGGAGCAAAGGCGTCCTCACCATCAAGGGGGACACCAAGGAGGCCGTGACGGCGCTCAAGCTCGCCCTCAAAACTGCCGCGATGGTGCAGCCTGCCGACGAGGGCGCCTCCGAGCCCAAGGGAGCCATACCGACCAAGAAGAAGCAGTTGTTCACACAAGACAAGGCGGAAACCAAGCAGGTGCCGGTCAGCGAGGACAGGCCCTCAGGAGCCACCTTTACCATAGGTGTCGGCCTTGACCCAGGGCAAGAGGAAGCATTGGTGAAGTTCTTGCGCGCAAACAAGGATATATTCGCGTGGGAGCCCAATCAGCTGGTAGGAATCCCGAGAGAGGTGATTCAGCATCATTTAAGGGTATGCCACAATGTGCGCCCCGTGAAGCAGCGGGCGAGACGGCAGTCCACTGAGAAGTAGGCCTTCGTCGTCCAAGAGACCCACAAGCTAGAAGCGGCGGGTGCCATTCGCGAGGTTCGGTATCCCGAGTGGCTGGCGAACCCCGTCGTAGTGTCGAAGAAAGGCGGGAAGGAACGGATGTGCGTCGACTTCACCAACCTTAACAAAGCCTGCCCCCAAGATATGTTCCCGCTCCCACGCATCGCTCAGATCGTCAACTCCACCGCTGAGTGCGACCTACTGTGCTTCCTGGACGCGTTCTCAGGATATCACCAGATCAAGATGGCGGTAGAAGATGTGGAGAAGACAGCCTTCCTGACCCCGTGCGGGGTGTACTGCTACACCTACATGCCCTTTGGATTGCGCAATGCGGGCGCAACCTTTCAGCGACTGATGCACATCGCCTTAGGGTGACAGCTCGGAAGAAACACAGAGGCCTACGTCGACGACATCGTGGTGAAATCTCGGGAGGCGAGGACCCTGATCCAAGACCTGGAAGAAACCTTCGAGAGCCTGCGCCAGGTGAACTTGCGGCTCAACCCGGAGAAGTGCGTGTTCGGCGTCCCTTCCGGCAAGCTGCTGGGCTTCCTCGTGTCCCACAGAGGGATCGAGGCGAATCCAGAGAAGATCAAGGCCATCGAGGACATGAGCCCGCCGTAGACCCTAAAGGAAATGCAGAAGTTGGCTGGTCGGGTAACTGCGTTGGGACACTTCATCTCCAAGCTAGGGGAACGCACCCTACCCTTCTTCAAGTTGATGACGAACAAGGGCCCGTTCGAGTGGACCCAGGAGGCCGACCGAGCCTTTCAAGACCTCAAGAGGTACCTGACCAGCCCACCGGTGATGGTGGCACCACGACCTCTCGAGCCCCTAGTGCTCTACCTTGCCGCTACCCCGTACTCCACCAGCGCAGCATTGGTGGCGGTTCGGGAGGATCACCAAGTCAAGGGCGCGCTGCGCCGAGCTGCAGCTGAAATGACACAAGATCAGGAAGGCGCCGCGGGAGCCGCAGCGGCGTCAACAGAAGACCAAGCTCGGCAGGACGACGTCACAGGGACCCCCGCAAGCGACCAGGCACCAGGAGTTCCACCACCTCAGGAGATGTCCGGGCCCCCGCAAGACACGAGCCTCGCCAGCGTGCCAGCCCTTGTCGAGCACCCGGTGTATTTTGTCAGCACGGTGTTGCGGGACGCAAGAGCATGATATCCCATGCCTCAGAAGCTCTTGCTAGCGCTCTTGGTGGCCTCGCGCAAGCTGCGGCATTACTTCCAGGGGCACCCCATCAAGGTCGTCTCAGCCTACCCGTTGGAGAGGGTGCTCAGGAGCCCCAATTCCGCTGGAAGGGTCGCCGAGTGGAACATCGAGTTGCAAGCATTCCAGTTAGAGTTCAGCACTACCAGGGTCATCAAGGGAGCCGCGCTCACTGATTTTGTGGCGGAATGGACGGACGCCCCGACGCTTGAAATAGGTGAAGACCGGTCCACCTCACCAGGAAGTGAAGCACCAGACGGTTGGGTCATGTACTTCGATGGCGCCTTCGCGCACCAAGGCGCGGGGGCTGGAGCAGTGCTCATCTCACCCACTCAGGATAAGCTCTACTACGCCGTGCAGCTCTGCTTTCAGCATGGCGAGAAGGTCTCCAACAACATCGCGGAATACGAAGGCCTCATAGCTGGCCTGAAGGCCGCGACAGCTGTGGGGGTGAAGCGCCTTACTGTTAGGGGCGACTCGCAGCTCCTTGTCAACTTCTCCAACAAAGTATACGAGCCGAAGGACAAGCATATGGGGGCATACCTCACGGAGGTGCACAAGATGGAGAAGCAGTTCTTGGGCCTAGAGCTGCAGCACGTGCCCCGGGGCACCAACAAGGAAGCCGACGACATCGCCAGGAGAGCATCCAAGCGGAAGCTACAAGAGCCCGGCATCTTTGAGGAATGGCTCTTCAAGCCATCAGCGACACCACCACTTTCAAGCACAGCTCAGCCTCGGGAGGAACTCCCACAGCCTCCTGCCACAGGAGTCCCGGCCTGTGGCCCGACCTCAGGAGCTCGCTTGCTCTTGGCGCTCGAACCTCGGGAGGGATGCTGGACCTAGGAATTTAAGGAATATCTGATGCAAGGGGCGCTGCCGGAGAAGGAGGAGGATGCAGAGTGTGTGGTTCGGCAAGCCGCGGCATACTGCATCCAGGATGGCGAGTTGTACAGGAAACGGCCAAACGACGTCTCCTTGCACTGCATTTCTAGGGACTAGGGGAAGGAGCTGCTAACTAACATACACGGTGGGGACTGCGGGCACCGCTCGTCATCACGGACCCTCGTCGGCAAAGTATTATGTAGTGGGTTCTACTGGCCCACTGCGCTCAACGATGCAGCTGAGCTGGTGAGGTCCTGCGAAGCCTGCCAGTTCCACGCCAAGCAGATTCATCAGCCGGCTCAGGGCCTCCAGACCATTCCGCTCACATGGTCGTTCGCGGTTTGGGGGCTGGATATCTTGGGCCCATTCCCTCGAGCGCCTGGGGGCTACCGCTACCTCTGCGTCGCCATCGACAAGTTCACCAAGTGGGCGGAAGTGGAAGCCGTCCGTACCATCCCAGCTGGCTCTGCTGTCAAGTTCATCAAGGGCCTCGTGAGCCGCTTCGGGGTCCCCAACCGCATCATCACAGATAACGGCTCGCAGTTCACTAGTAACCTCTTCAAAACCTACTGTGCTAACCTTGGAACGCAGATCTGCTACGCTTCGGTGGTGCACCCCAGGAGCAATGGTCAGGCCGAACGCACCAACGCGGAGGTCCTGAGGGGCCTCAAGACCAGGACCTTCAAGAAGAAGCTCGAGGCCTGCGGCAGGGGCTGGCACGACGAGCTCCAGTCCATGTTGTGGTCTATCCGCACCACCGCCACCAAACCAACGGGCGAGACCCCATTCTTCCTCGTCTACGGAGCTGAAGCAGTCCTTCCTCATGAGGTTAAGCATCGCTCCGCACGGGTCCTGGCGTTCGATGAAACACAGCAGGACGCCACGCGGGGGGTGGACCTCGTGTTGGGGGAGGAGCGTCGTCACGAAGCTGCACTGAGGGCGGCAAGGTACCAGCAGGCGTTGCGGCGATACCACTGCCGCAGTGTCCACTCCAGGACGCACGAGGTGGACGACCTCGTCCTGAGGCGGGTCCTCTCCAGGGAAGGGCTGCACAAGCTTTCACCCATGTGGGAGGGCCCGTTCAGGGTCGTCCATGTCTCCAGGCCTGGCGCCGCGCGCCTGGAGACACAGGACGGAATACCTATCCAGAACGCCTGGAACATCCAGCACCTCCGGAAGTTCTACCCATGAAGCAAGGCCCAGAGCCTGTGAAGAAAGGCCCAGAGCCTGTGAAGAAGGCCCGGTGCCTGTGAAGAATCGCCGCCCGTGACACTCTCACGTAATAATGAGTGGGGCTATACACGCCCCGGAGTCTCAGGAGCGCTAGCCTCACGCCCTAGGGATCCCTCCCACGCCTAGTGGCAGCACTTAGCTCCGCGCTGGTGAGAAGACTTGAAGACTAGATTAGGTGCCGGACGCGGCTTTTCATTTGCTTTCCGTAGTTGGCTCGTTTTTCCTTAAATCGAAGTTTTCCTTTGGTGTTCCTTGCTGATTCGATTCCCTTGCCTCTTACCGCATTTTCCGGCTCTGGTTCGCTCGTGTTTTCTCTCTCGCATACCTCACGAGGGGGGCTAGGCAGGCGCCCTCGCGAGCGTTTTTCTTCTCTCTGCCTTCTCATTCTCGCGAGCCACCCTCGTTCGAGCCTGAAAGCTGGAGCATCTCTCCTAATCCGTGCCCCACGGGTACCGCGATACAAAGCGTCGGGTCAAGGCTTGGGTGAACGACAAATCTCCTGGCAAACTCCCTAACAAACTTTTTGCAGTTCCTGAGCAATCGCGGACCACAAGGTCAAGATGGACACGAGGAAATAAATGCCTCCTAAGGAGGAGAGCGCCCCGAATGCACCAGGCTAAGTTATCTTTGCGCAAAATAGCCGCACAGCACTGAAACAACAAGCGTAGCATAATGATTAATAAGCTATGGTTCGATACACGCCCCTCCGGGCATATGCTGGTTTCGTTTCGATGCAGGAAGGAAAAGGGGAACATAACAAAAGTGGCGATCGCCCCTGCGGCAGCTGACGGTGGCAGGGCCTTGATGATGTACCGGGTCTAGTCGGACCCCTCCTCGCGCTTCACCGATGCGCGACGACGAGACGACCCGCTACCACCTTCGAAGCGGGCGCGGCGGCGTGGCGGCTGATCAAGGCCGCCGCTGCTGGAACTGTCGCCAAGGGAGGAGCCACCATAGCTAGACGAGGCGCGGCCGGCGGGCTCATCCTCCTCCTCGTCCCGACCATCGCCAAGGCCGAGCACCTCCTCGCCGTCGTTCACCTCGGGGCTGTTGGAAATATGCCCTAGAGGCAATAATAAAATGGTTATTATTGTATTTCCTTGTTCATGATAATTGTCTATTGTTCATGCTATAATTGTATTAACTGGAAACCGTAATACATGTGTGAATACATAGACCACAACATGTCCCTAGTAAGCCTCTAGTTGACTAGCTCGTTGATCAATAGATGGTTATGGTTTCCTGACCATGGACATTGGATGTCATTGATAACGGGATCACATCATTAGGAGAATGATGTGATGGACAAGACCCAATCCTAAGCATAACACAAGATCGTGTAGTTCGTTTGCTAAGAGCTTTTCTAATGTCAAGTATCGTTTCCTTAGACCATGAGATTGTGCAACTCCCGGATACTGTAGGAATGCTTTGGGTGTACCAAACGTCACAACGTAACTGGGTGGCTATAAAGGTGCACTATAGGTATCTCCGAAAGTGTCTGTTGGGTTGGCACGAATCGAGACTGGGATTTGTCACTCCGTATGACGGAGAGGTATCTCTGGGCCCACTCGGTAATGCATCATCATAATGAGCTCAATGTGACTAATGAGTTAGCCACGGGATCATGCATTACGGAACGAGTAAAGAGACTTGCCGGTCACGAGATTGAACGAGGTATTGGGATACCGACGATCGAATCTCCGGCAAGTAACATACCGATTGACAAAGGGAATTGTATACGGGATTGATTGAATCCCCGACATCGTGGTTTGTCCGATGAGATCACCGTGGAACATGTGGGAGCCAATATGGGTATCCATATCCCGCTATTGGTTATCGGCCGGAGAGGTGTCTCGGTCATGTCTGCATGGTTCCCGAACCCGTAGGGTCTACACACTTAAGGTTCGGTGACGCTAGAGTTGTTATGGGAAATAGTATGTGGTTACCGAAGGTTGTTCGGAGTCCCGGATGAGATCCCGGACATCACGAGGAGTTCTGGAATGGTCCGGCGGTGAAGATCGATATATTGGACGAAGGGTATTGGAGTCCGGAAGTGTTCCGGGGGTACCAGGCTATGGCCAACATGACCGAAAGGTGTTTCGGGAGCCCCGGCAAGTGTTGGAGGGCCTCATGGGCCAAAGGGGAAGGGGCAAACCAGCCCACTAAGGGGTGGTGCGCCCCCCCCCCACACCCTTTCCCACGTTACTTGGGGAGGTGGGGCGCCTCCACCTGGCTTGGGGGGCAAGCCTCCACCTGCTTGGCTTGGGGGGCAAGTCTCCCTAGGATTTTCCTAGGGAGATCCAATCTGCTTGTCCGCCGCCCCCTAGGGGAAACCCTAGGGTGCCTGCCCCCCTCCCCTTGCCCCTATATATAGTGGAGGGGTGGGAGGGCAGCCGCACCTCTTCTCTGGCGCAGCCCTCCCTCCTCATACACCTCCTCCTCCTCCTCTGTAGTGCTTAGCGAAGCTCTGCCGGAGAACCACGAGCTCCATTGCCACCACGCCGTCGTGCCGCTGGAGTTCTCCCTCAACTTCTCCTCTCCCCTTGCTGGATCAAGAAGGAGGAGACGTCCCCGGGCTGTATGTGTGTTGAACGTGGAGGCGCCGTCCGTTCGGCGCTAGATCGGATCTTCTGCGATTTGAATCGCCGCGAGTACGACTCCATCAACCGCGTTCTTGTAACGCTTCCGCTTAGCGATCTTCAAGGGTATGAAGATGCACTTCCTCTCTCTCGTTGCTAGCATCTCCTAGATTGATCTTGGTGACACGTAGGAAAATTTTGAATTATTGCTACGTTCCCCAACAGTGGCATCATGAGCTAGGTCTATGCGTATATTCTATGCACGAGTAGAACACAAAGTAGTTGTGGGCGATGATTTGTTCAATTTGCTTGCCGTTACTAGTCTTATCTTGATTCGGCGGCATTGTGGGATGAAGCGGCCCAGACCGACCTTACACGTACTCTTACGTGAGACAGGTTCCACCGACTGACATGCACTTGATGCATAAGGTGGCTAGCGGGTGTCTGTCTCTCCCACTTTAGTCGGATCGGATTCGATGAAGAGGGTCCTTATGAAGGGTAAATAGAAATTGGCATATCACCGTTGTGGCCTTTGCGTAGGTAAGAAACGTTCTTGCTAGAAAACCCATAGCAGCCACGTAAAACATGCAACAACAATTAGAGGACGTCTAACTTGTTTTTGCAGGGTATGCTATGTGATGTGATATGGCCAAAAGGATGTGATGAATTATATATATATGTGATGTATGAGATTGATCATGTTCTTGTAATAGGAATCACGACTTGCATGTCAATGAGTATGACAACCGGCAGGAGCCATAGGAGTTTTCTTAATTTATTGTATGACCTGCGTGTCAATGAAAAACGCCATGTAATTACTTTACTTTAGTGCTAACCGTTAGCCATAGTAGTAGAAGTAATAGTTGGAGAGACAACTTCATGAAGACACGATGATGGAGATCATGATGATGGAGATCATGGTGTCATGCCGGTGACGAAGGTGATCGTGTCGCGCCTCGAAGATGGAGATCAAAAGGCGCAAGATGATATTGGCCATATCATGTCACTTTATGATTTGCATGTGATGTTTGTCATGTTTACGTCTTATTTGCTTAGAACGATGGTAGCATAAATAAGATGATCCCTCTCTAAAATTTCAAGAATGTGTTCCCCCTAACTATGCACCGTTGTGAAGGATCGTTGTTTCGAAGCACCACGTGATGATCGGGTGTGATAGATTCTAACGTTCGCATACAACGGGTGTAAGCCAGATTTACACATGCGAAACACTTAGGTTGACTTGACGAGCCTAGCATGTACAGACATGGCCTCGGAACACAAGAGACCGAAAGGTCGAACATGAGTCGTATAGTAGATATGATCAACATGGAGATGTTCACCGATGATGACTAGTCCATCTCACGTGATGATCGGACATGGCCTAGTTGACTCGGATCATGTATCACTTAGATGACTAGAGGGATGTCTATCTAAGTGGGAGTTCATTAAATAATCAGATGAACTTAATTATCATGAACATAGTCAAAAGGTCTTTGCAAATTATGTCATAGCTTACGCTTTGGTTCTACTGTTTAAGATATGTTCCTAGAGAAAATTTAGTTGAAAGTTGATAGTAGAAATTATGCGGACTGGGTCCGTAAACTGAGGATTGTCCTCATTGCTGCACAGAAGGCTTATGTCCTTAATGCACCGCTCGGTGTGCTGAACCTCGAGCGTCGTTTGTGGATGTTGCGAACATCTGACATACACGTTTTGATGACTACGTGATAGTTTAGTGCGTAATGTTGAACGGTTTAGAATTGAGGCACCGAAGACATTTTGAAACGTCGCGGAACATATGAGATGTTCCAAGAGCTGAAATTGGGATTTTAGGCTCGTGCCCACGTCAAGAGGTATGAGACCTCTGACAAGTTTCTTAAGCCTGCAAACTAAGGGAGAAAAGCTCAATCGTTGAGCATGTGCTCAGATTGTCTGAGTACTACGATCGCTTGAATCGAGTGGGAGTTAATCTTCCAGATGAGAAAGTGATGGTTCTCCATAGTCACTGCCACCAAGCTATTAGAGCTTCGTGATGAACTATAACATATCAGGGATAGACATGATGATCCTTGAGCAACTCGCGATGTTTGACACCGCGAAAGTAGAAATCAAGTAGGAGCATCAATTGTTCATGGTTAGTAAAACCACTAGTTTCAAGAAGGGCAAGGGAAAGAAGGGATACTTCATGAAACGGCAAATCAGTTGCTGCTCTAGTGAAGAAACCCAAGGTTGAACCCAAACCCGAGACTAAGTGCTTCTGTAATGAGGGGAACGGTCACTGAAGCAGAACTACCCTAGATACTTGGTAGATGAGAAGGCAGGCAAGGTCGACAGAAGTATATTGGATATACATTATACTAATGTGTACTTTACTAGTACTCCTAGTAGCACCAGGGTATTAGATACCGGTTCGGTTGCTAAGTGTTGGTAACTCGAAATAAAAGGCTACGGAATAAATAGAGACTAGCTAAAGGTGAGATGACGATATGTGTTGGAAGTGTTTCCAAGGTTGATGTGATCAAGCATCGCATGCTCCCTCTACCATCGAGATTGGTGTTAAACCTAAATAATTGTTATTTGGTGTTTGCGTTGAGCATAGACATGATTGGATTATGTTTATCGCAATACGGTTATTCATTTAAGGAGAATAATGGTTACTCTGTCTATTTGAATTATACCTTCAATGGTCTTGCACCTAAAATGAATGGTTTATTGAATCTCGATTGTAGTGATACACATGTTCATGCCAAAAGATATAAGATAGTAATGATAGTACCACATACTTGTGGCACTGCCACTTGAGTCATATTGGTATAAAACGCATGAAGAAGCTCCATGTTGATGGATCTTTGGACTCACCCGTTTTTGAAAAGATTGAGACATGCGAACCATGTCTATTAGTATATATGCATGAAGAAAGTCCATACAGATGGATCGTTTGGACTCACTTGATTTTGAATCACTTGAGACATGCAAATCATACCACACAGGCAAGATGACTTAAAGGCCTCGTTTTCAGTAAGATGGAACAAGAAAGCAACTTGTTGGAAGTAATACATTTTGATGTGTGCAGTCCAATGAGTGCTGAGGCATGCAGTGGATATCGTTATGTTCTTACTTCACAGATGATTTGAGTAGATGCTGAGTGTATTTACTTGATGAAACACAAGTCTGAATTATTGAAAGGTTCAAGTAATTTCAGAGTGAAGTTGAAGATCGTCGTGACAAGAGGATAAAATGTCTGTGATATGATCATAGAGATGAATATCTGAGTTACGAGTTTGGCACACAATTAAGAAATTATGGAAATTGCTTCACGACTAATACCGCCTGGAACACCATAGTGTGATGGTGTGTTCGAACATCATAACTGCACCCTATTGGATATAGTGCATACCATGATGTCTCTTACCACTATCGTTTATGGGCTAGGCATTAGAGACAACCACATTCACTTTAAATAGGGCACCACGCAATTCCGTTGAGACGACACCGTATGAACTATGGTTTAGAGAAACCTAAGTTGTCGTTTCTTAAAAGTTTGGGCCTGCGACGCTTATGTGAAAAAGTTTCAGGCTGATAAGCTCGAACCCAAAGCGGATAAATGCATCTTCATAGAATACCCAAAACAGTTGGGTATACCTCCTATTTCAGATCTGGAAGCAAAAGTGATTGTTTCTAGAAACGGGTCCTTTCTCGAGGAAAAGTTTCTCTCGAAAGAATTGAGTGGGAGGATGGTGGAGACTTGATGAGGTTATTGAACCATGACTTCAACTAGTGTGTAGCAGGGCACAGGAAGTTGTTCCTGTGGCACCTACACCAATTGAAGTGGAAGCTTATGATAGTGATCATGAAACTTCGATCAAGTCACTACCAAACCTCGTAGGACGACAAGGATGCATGCTACTTCAGAGTGGTACGTAATCCTGTCTTGGAAGTCATGTTGTTAGACAACAATGAACCTACGAGCTATGGAGAAACGATGGTGGGCCTTCCGACGAATGGCTCGAGGCCATAACATCCGAGAGAGGATCCATGTATAAAACAAAGTATAGACTTTGGAAGAACTACTTGATGGTCGTAAGGCTGTTGGGTGCAGATGGATTTTAAAAGGAAGACGGACAATGATGGTAAGTGTCACCATTAAGAAAGCCCGACTTGTCGTTAAGATGTTTTCCGACAAGTTCAAGGAGTTGACTACGATGAGATTTTCTCACTCGTAGCGATGCTAAGAGTCTGTTGGAATTATATTAGCAGTTACTGCATTATTTATGAAATCTTGCAGATAGGATGTCAAAAAACATTGTTTCCTCGACGATTTTCTTGAGGAAAGGTTGTATGTGATACAACCAGAAGGTTTTGTCAATCCTGAAAGATGCTAACAAGTATGCAAAGCTCCAGCAATCCTTCTAAGGACCGGAGTAAGCATCTCGGAGTTGGAATGTACGCTTTGATGAGATGATCAAAGATTTTGGGTTTATACAAAGTTTATGAGAAACTTGTATTTCCAAAGAAGTGAGTGGGAGCACTATAGAATTTTTGATGAGTATATGTTGTTAACATATTGTTGCTCAGAAATGATGTAGAATTTCTGGAAAACCTGGATTAAGCTACTTGAACATTGAGCATCAAGATCTATAAGGATAGATCAAAAACGCTTAATAATACTTTCAAATGGATACATACCGTGACAAGATTTTGAAGGAGTTCAAAATAGATCGGCAAAGAAGGAGTTCTTGGCTGTGTTACAAGGTGTGAGTATTGAGTAAGACTCAAGACCTGACCACGGCAGAAGAGAGAGAAAGGACGAAGGTCGTCCCCTATGCTTTAGACGTTGGCTCTACAATATGCTATACTGTGTACCGCACCTGAAGTGTGCCTTGCCATGAGTTAGTCAAGGGGTACAATAGTGATCCAGGAATGGATCACATGACAGCGGTCGAACTTATCCTTAGTAACTAGTGGACTAAGGAATTTTCTCGATTATGGAGGTGGTAAAAGAGTTCATCGTAAAGTGTTACGTCGATGCAAACTTTGACACTAATCCGGATGACTCTGAGTAGTAAACTGGATTCGTATAGTAGAGCAGTTATTTGGAATAGCTCCAAGTAGCGTGTGGTAGCTGCATCTACAAGATGACATAGAGATTTGTAAAGCACACACGGATCTGGAAGGTTCAGACCCGTTGACTAAAAACCTCTCTCACAAGCGAGATATGAACAAACCCCATGGGTGTTGGATTCATTACGATCACATAGTGATGTGAACTAGATTATTGACTCTAGTGCAAGTGGGAGACTGTTGGAAATATGCCCTAGAGGCAATAATAAAATGGTTATTATTGTATTTCCTTGTTCATGATAATTGTCTATTGTTCATGCTATAATTGTATTAACTGGAAACCGTAATACATGTGTGAATACATAGACCACAACATGTCCCTAGTAAGCCTCTAGTTGACTAGCTCGTTGATCAATAGATGGTTATGGTTTCCTGACCATGGACATTGGATGTCATTGATAACGGGATCACATCATTAGGAGAATGATGTGATGGACAAGACCCAATCCTAAGCATAACACAAGATCGTGTAGTTCGTTTGCTAAGAGCTTTTCTAATGTCAAGTATCGTTTCCTTAGACCATGAGATTGTGCAACTCCCGGATACCGTAGGAATGCTTTGGGTGTACCAAACGTCACAACGTAACTGGGTGGCTATAAAGGTGCACTACAGGTATCTCCGAAAGTGTGTGTTGGGTTGGCACGAATCGAGACTGGGATTTGTCACTCCGTATGACGGAGAGGTATCTCTGGGCCCACTCGGTAATGCATCATCATAATGAGCTCAATGTGACTAATGAGTTAGCCACGGGATCATGCGTTACGGAACGAGTAAAGAGACTTGCCAGTAACGAGATTGAACGAGGTATTGGGATACCGACGATTGAATCTCGGGCAAGTAACATACCGATTGACAAAGGGAATTGTATACGGGATTGATTGAATCCCCGACATCGTGGTTCATCCGATGAGATCATCGTGGAACATGTGGGAGCCAATATGGGTATCCAGATCCCGCTATTGGTTATTGGCTGGAGAGGTGTCTTGGTCATTGTGACGCCCCCGATTTTGACCGTACACTAATCATGCACGCAAATGTGTACGATCAAGATCAGGGACTCACGGGAAGATATCACAACACAACTCTAACACATAAATAAGTCATACCAGCATCATAATACAAGCCAGGGGCCTCGAGGGCTCGAATACAAGTGCTCGATCATAGACGAGTCAGCGGAAGCAACAATATCTGAGTACAGACATAAGTTAAACAAGTTTGCCTTAAGAAGGCTAGCACAAAAGTAGCAACGATCGAAAAGGCAAGGCCTCCTGCCTGGGACCTCCTAACTACTCCTCGAAGCCGAACTCCATGTAGAATCATCCTCGGGATCTCTAGCTCTTGGACTCCAGCATTTGGTTGCGACAATCAGGTATAGAAAGGGGAAAAGAGGGAGAAAAGCAACCGTGAGTACTCATCGAAAGTACTCGCAAGCAAGGAGCTACACTACATATGCATGGGTATATGTGTAAAGGGCCATATCGGTGGACTGAACTGCAGAATGCCAGAATAAGAGGGGGATAGCTAATCCTGTCGAAGACTACGCTTCTGGCAGCCTCCGTCTTGCAGCATGTAGAAGAGAGTAGATGGTAAGTTCACCAAGTAGCATCGCATAGCATAATCCTACCCGGCGATCCCCTCCTCGTCGCCCTGTTAGAGAGCGATCACCGGGTTGTATCTGGCACTTGGAAGGGTGTGTTTTATTAAGTATCCAGTTCTACTTGTCATAAGGTCAAGGTACAACTCCGGGTCGTCCTTTTACCGAGGGACACGGCTATTCGAATAGATAAACTTCCCTGCAGGGGTGCACCACATAACCCAACACGCTCGATCCCATTTGGCCGGACACACTTTTCTGGGCCATGCCCGGCCTCAGAAGATCAACACGTCGCAGCCCCACCTAGGCTCAACAGAGAGGTCAGCACGCCGGTCTAAACCCTATGCGCGCAGGGGTCTGGGCCCATCGCCCATTGCACACCTGCATGTTGCGTACGCGGCCGGAAGCAGACCTAGCCCCCTTAATACAAGCGCGAGCTTACGGTCCAATGCGGCGCGCGCCACTCAGTCGCTGACGTCAAAAGAGCTTCGGCTGATACCACGACGTCGGGATACCCATAACTACTCCCGCGTAGATGGTTAGTGCGTATAGACCAAATGGCCAGACTCAGATCAAATACCCAGAACTCTTTAAGCGTGTTATTTGAAGTAACCGCGAACGCCGACCAGGGCCAGGCCCACCTCTCTCTAGGTGGTCTCAACATGCCATGTCGCTCCACCATAAAGTAACAGTCGGGGGCCGTTAGGAACCCAGTCCCACCTCTACCGGGATGGAGCCACCTGTCCTTTCAGCCCCCTCATCAGAATCACTTGCGGGTACTCAACGAGCCGACCCGACTTTAGTCACCACATGTGTCATGTATATAATGTATATAGTATATACCCGTGATCACCTCCCGAAGTGATCACGGCCCAGTAGTATAGCATGGCAGACGGACAAGAGTGTAGGGCCACTGATGGAACACTAGCATCCTATACTAAGCAGTAGGATAGCAGGTAAGGGTAACAACTGTAGCAACAATGACAGGCTATGCATCAGGATAGGATTAACGAAAGGCAGTAACATGCTACACTACTCTAATGCAAGCAGTATAGAGAAGAATAGGCGATATCTGGTGATCAAGGGGGGGCTTGCCTGATTGCTCTGGCAAGTAGGAGGGATCGTCAACTCCGTAGTCGAACTGGGCAGCAGCAGCGTCAGTCTAGTAGTCTACCGGAGAGAAGAGGGGGAAGAAACAGTAAATACAATGCAAACATAAGCATGACGATGCGTGACATGACAATGAGCGGTGCTAGGTGTGCCCTAACGCGGTAGTAGGTGGTACCGGCGAAGGGGGGAACATCCGGGAAAGTATTCCCGATGTTTCGCGTTTTCGGACAGTCGGACCGGAGGGGGAAAGTTCCATGTTCGCTATGCTAGGAACGTGTGGCTGACAAACGGACTACGTATTCGGATTCGTCTCGTCGTTTTGAGCAACTTTCATGTACAAAGTTTTTCCATCCGAGCTACGGTTTATTTTATATTAAATTTTAAAGATTTAAATCATTTTTAGAATTTAATAAATTAATTTAATTCGAAATTTAATTAATGCATCAGCATGACGTCAGCAGTCAACGTTGACCGTTGACCTGGTCAACCTGACAGGTGGGTCCCACCTGTCAGGGGCTATTAGCTAATTAACAATAGTTAATTAGGTTAATTAATTATTAGGTTAATAAATATTAATTACTTAATATTAACAGGATTAATTAAGTTAATTAATTATCTTAATTAATTAATTTTATTATTTATTTATTTATTTATTTTAAATCATTTTTTATTTATTTTTTTTCTTTTTTTCTGAGGGTGGGCCCCATATGTCATAGGCAAGGGGGCCATAACGGGTGTGGGCTACGGGCACAGCCCGAACGGGCGAGGGCGATACGGGCGATGGGCGCCAGCCCGCCCGACAGGGCGCTGCGGCCAGCGGGTGAAGGGGGCCGGCGCAGGGGCCGGAGCCGGCGACAGTGGCCGGAGCGGGGCGTCGGGCGACCAGGACTCGCGTCGGCGCGGGCGAGCGCGAGGGGAGGTCGTGGGCGCGACGACTGGAGGCGTCGCGGTTGGGCGAGGCAAGCGGCCAGGCAGAGTGGGGCGCGCGCGGGCAGCATCAGCACTAGCAGCGGCGGCGCAGCAAGCAGGCTGCAGCGCGGGGAGCGGGGTGGGGGCCGGCGTGAGGCAGTAAGCCAGCGCGCGGGCGTGGCTAGTGTGGGGCGCACGAGGAAGCAGGAGGCACGGGCGCGTGGTGCGCGAACGCGCGCGCTTCGGCGCGGCCAGGAGCAGGGGTGCGGCGATGCGGTTGTGCAGGGGCCGGCGGGAGAGCATGCTCGGCCACAGGGGCTAACGGAGGAGAAGGGGGAGCTCACGGGGTGTTGTAGGGAACGGGGCAGTGGGGCTCGAGGAGGAGGTCGGAGACGTCGTTCCGGCGGGGAGGCAGACCATCATGGTAGCTCCGGGCGGCGGCGGGGTCCGTTGGGCGTCGGGGTCGACGCGGTTGTCGGGGGCGAGCGCCGTCCGGTGGGGAGGGGGATGGGGATGCGGCGCAGGAGGTTGGGAGCCGCGAGGAGGAGGCCGGGGGTGGCGGTGCTCGGCGCCTGCGGGCGGCGGCCTCTAGGGAGCGGCGGCTCGGGTGTCGGTCGCCCGCTCCACTGAGCGTGCGCGCGTGTGGCGGCGCGGGTGAGGGGAACGATGGGGGAATCAAGTGGAGTGGGGGGTAGGTGGAGTTAGGGTTCGGGGGGATAGGCCATATAGGCCGTGACTGGGCCAGCCGGTTGGTTAACTAGCTGGGCCGGTTGGCCCAGCGTGGGGGGGGGGGGTCTTTTCATTTTATTTTTGTTTTATTATTTTATTTATTTCACCTTTTCTGTTTTAGTTTTGTTTCCTATTACTTCTTTTTTTGTTTTAGTAAAATATACACTTATCATCTCAATTAGTATCTCAACTTAGTCCATAGCCACAAAAAGTGTAGTCCTCAAATAAATTAGTTTGACATTTTATTAATTAAAAAAAGGTATTTAAATAATTGTTTTTGCTATTGTTTTAATCATCTTAAGGTATTTAAACATTTTATAAAGGTGTGGTTTCTCCACCATAATTACCTATGTAATATTTGATTCACTCCGAACATTTTAGTTTTAATATTTGAAAACTTTTATGTTTGCCTGATTTTGAATTTGTATTTTGAACCGGTTTTTTGAACTAAAGAGATATTAGTAACAGTAACCGAGGTGATGTGGCATCATTAGCGTGGGATTACTGTAGCCTAATTATCCAGGCGTTACAATTCTCCTCCACTACAAGAAATCTCGTCCCGAGATTTAAGAGGTAGAGTAAGGGGAAAAGTTTTGGTTACGGAATTCTAACGAATCTTCTCGGTCTTGGTTGCTCTTCTCGAAGAAGTTGATCCGTTACGTTGATGTCTTCATTTTTCATGCTTAAGGTAATCATGATGAAGCTGGCATCCTTTCTTCGGGAACTCCATCGTACATACGAAGGACAAGGGGTAACTTCGGAATAACAGACCTCTGAACGGTTGACTATCTGGTTGATAACATCGGGGAAGGTGGCAGAAAGTAACTCTTGAATGGAAATTTAAGACAATATCGAGAGCAAAGTAAGGAGGTATCGTGGGGAAGTTTCAAGCGGGCAGGCAATCGTTCGATGCCTGAAGGGTTCAGAGCAAAGGGAATAAGTATCGTGTCTGATACCAAAATTGATGATCTCATGAAAGGTGGCACGTGAATTACATACGAAGCCAAGCGTGAGGAATAACCTTGGGAATAGGGGTGTACAAGAGAGTCAGGTTTCGATCCTGTGGAACTGTGGGTTATGGGCCCACCATGTGGTTTTTTTTATAGGAGCAGTGACATCTTGCACGGTCATGATAGCAAGGCATGTCAGAGAGTACCCTGTCAGTTATGTCGGCAACACGTTGGTACCAAGGGCGAGGGACGAAGAGAACCATTTTCCTGCTCGTTGAAACGAGGCGGACCAATAGGCAAAGTTCTCGTCCATCGGTGGCTACCGGAATGTCATCAACAAAAGTAACAGGGTCTTACTGACACGGTTGTACATCAAGGTGTTTACATAAGCAGAAGAATATTACTGCTTAGATCATATAGATCACAAGAAAGGTCAACCAAACAATGGAAAGGAAAATGTGATCATCAGATTAAACAGAACAATGGAAAGGAAAATGTGTTTAAACACTATTCCAGGGGGTATATCCTTCCCAAGAACAAGCAGAGCATGATATCCATGACAGGATAGAAAGTAGAAAACCATTTAGGTAATGGGAGAGGAATTTCATGACATGACCCATACAACGGTGTATGGATAATTGATAAAGAAAATTTAGTATTGTGCTTCAAATGTTCTTATTGAAAATTGGAGTACCAGTGACATCATTTGAGATAGCATTGACAATGTATTCAAGCAAAGGTCAGACTTTGGATACAGGAAGGATCCATCAGGAACAACTTGTAGAATAAGTCTTACAATTTCCTCATGAAAGAATAGCTAACCTTGCTAAAAGGAAAGCTTATAACAATAGGTCCTCCGGCCAGGTGTGTTTGGCATGTCATCACCTTACCGGGTCATAAATAGGCCAATGTTATAACTCTTGGAAATATGTTCCAACCATCATATCTGACCGAGATTCAGATCTGATTGGTGTCAGGATAACTCAGACTCAGGATGCCTGAGAAGAAAGGTGCAACACAAATTGTCGAAACGACATCGAAGATTCTCGGGAGATGAACTATGGAAGCGAGTTCCGAACAAGGGTTCATCATTACATCAAGGAGAGGTGAGGAGGTGACTGATTGACTCAGCGACAATCCATTGAGATTTCCAAAAGATGGATTTCCACCACTATGTGAACAAGGAGATAACATTAGCTAGATCGAATGACTTAATGATGTATGCTCGAGGAAAACATACACAATTAAACATTGGTTGAAATATGCACCTGAAATATGGGCTAGGTAGCACAATCAATGTTCGAATGATGATTCATTAAGCCATAGACGTAGAATGAAACTATAGACCAATAACTTCAAAGCAATAGGGTTGCTAGAAGTTTAGAATTTACACATCATAGACCATTTGTCGGTATTCCTTTTAGAATCAACACGGGGACCAAGAAGGAATGGTGATGGGGAGAAGTATCACTGTACCAAGAATTCTTAAGAGGTGGAGTAATGCTCACGACATTCTTGACATCAAAGATGGTAATACCCCACGGTAGAACATAACATAGGTTGGATAGCAGGGAAGTCAAGATACGACACAAAATATGAACAAGTTTGTGTTGGGGGGAAGGCAAGAATGTTGTCGATGATAACACAATTCATCGAGGGGCAAGGATGATATTTCTCATCCTGAATTTCGACACGCAACTTGGAAGAAGTCAAATTGTTGACAATGATCAAGACAAATTTGTCGAGAGGTTTTCAAGAAGATGAAATTGATCGACGATGACATCAAGTCAAAGGAATGATGAAAGCAAAAGGTTATTGGAACCATGGGTACGACACAAACTCGAAATCAAGCTTGTTGTTCAAGGTGAAATGATATGATGAGAAAGATCGACGTAAGCTTAGCTCATCGTCGAAAGTCGTGCTTCGGGATTAAGGACCAGGTAGCACACAGTTGAAAAGTTGCACGATATTGATGTAGCCAATCAGGCTAGGAATGACGTGATCGGGTACAAACTCATAAGTAAAGAAGATTACTAAGAGTTGTTTAATCGCAGTGCGGACTCGATTCAGTTATCGATGGTTTTGAGTGTTTAAAAACTCGAAGCTCGTGAAAAATTGGAATCAATGAGAATGTAGCACTTGATGGAGAACTCATAATAAGTTATGCAGTTCCGTGATAATCTCGAGATACCAGGGGGGTAATACTCGACGACAAACCAAAGTAGAGGTTGGACTGGGGTATTGCTCTGCAGAAGACAAGTGCCTAACTTGTACGAGAAATGGTGTTTAAAGGAGAACATGGTCGGAACCACGATTGCAAAAGGCCAGATCCCAGATATAAGATGAACTTATACCAAGGGAATAATTAATTTAAGAAAAGCTTTAATGATAAGATCTACATCGTGTCCATGGGCATGAACGCAAAGTTCAAGGTCGACTCCCACTTCTTCAATGCATAACCTTTCATTCACTTCTCGCGTTTGATGAAGTTGCAGTGTTGAAAATTTTTATCTGGCAAAATACCAGAAGAGTATGACTCATGAAAATTTTCGAGTTCACACATATTATGAAAGGCATAGGTTCAACCCATCGGGGCATCGTGGAAACATATACCACAAGCTTCAGGGGTAAATAACTCAAGCTCGATAGTAGAGCATGGGTGTCAAAACGAGAGGATACAATTTACTAAAGGCATTATGTATCAGGGAAAGAACTCACAAGGTGATTAAATATGAGGGCACTGTCGGATAATAATCTAACAAAGGATTTGGTGGTCCACAAGGGATCAGATGTGAGCATCGGTACTCAACTAGAGGAAGAAAGAATGCAAGGGGATCAGATTATAGAAACAACTGGCTAACTCAAAGCTCAAATGCAAAGGAATTATGATTTCCAAATCAAGGGATCAGAAGCAAACACTCTGATTAAGGATGGATAAGTTGAATAGCCTTAGGGGTACAATCGATGGCAATTCGATTGGTCAATACCAGCTCATGTTTAAAATGACGTTTGAGCCAGAGGGAAGAATTCTAGGATCTGATTGAGGATTGTGAGCATTCGCAATATTTTGAATCAACAGACTCAAAATGATAATGACAAGGAATGACTATAAGATTACGAGACTTATGGGATTAACCATAATGCAAGCAAGCAAGAATTTCAAGAGCAATAGGCTGCTCAGGATTTTCGGTAGATCGAATGGTATTTTGAACACTTTTGTGAAATACTTGAATCAACTGGGGATGAGCGGATACTCGATAAGGGCGAGAAATTATCCGTAGGGGTATTCAGGTGGCAAGGAACTGCAATGCAGTAGGCACAAAATATTCTTGGAACAATAGAGAGAATTTCGGGGTATCTTGTAATAACAAGATCAACCGGGAAACATTGTATGAATGGCGAGGATACGTGGTTATCCATAGGAGTTTATCGATGGAAGGGAATTGCAAAAGCGATGAACACAAGTTCTCGAGTTATCAGCGGAGAGTATCTTCAGGGTCTTCATGTGCAGCAGACGATCATCAGTAATAAGGGGCTCTCCAGGTGAAAGTGATAACGAGATCCTAATGTTAGATTTAGCAAAATTCACTTAACCCGAATAGAAGAGAGATCAGAGTCCCAGAGTATAGACAAGGAGTAAAAGATCCTAATACCACCCAATGGCGACGTGGGCCCGTAAGACACACAGCCATGTTAGTAAAAGTTTTTACAATGTCTAGACTCGACTTCGGCCAAGGAGTTGGAAAGGGGATTCCTACAGGCAGTCGGCTCTGATACCAACTTGTGACGCCCCCGATTTTGACCGTACACTAATCATGCACGCAAATGTGTACGATCAAGATCAAGGACTCACGGGAAGATATCACAACACAACTCTAACACATAAATAAGTCATACAAGCATCATAATACAAGCCAGGGGCCTCGAGGGCTCGAATACAAGTGCTCGATCATAGACGAGTCAGCGGAAGCAACAATATCTGAGTACAGACATAAGTTAAACAAGTTTGCCTTAAGAAGGCTAGCACAAAAGTAGCAACGATCGAAAAGGCAAGGCCTCCTGCCTGGGACCTCCTAACTACTCCTCGAAGCCGAACTCCATGTAGAATCATCCTCGGGATCTCTAGCTCCTGGACTCCAGCATCTGGTTGCGACAATCAGGTATAGAAAGGGGAAAAGAGGGAGAAAAGCAACCGTGAGTACTCATCGAAAGTACTCGCAAGCAAGGAGCTACACTACATATGCATGGGTATATGTGTAAAGGGCCATATCGGTGGACTGAACTGCAGAATGCCAGAATAAGAGGGGGATAGCTAATCCTGTCGAAGACTACGCTTCTGGCAGCCTCCATCTTGCGTCATGTAGAAGAGAGTAGATGGTAAGTTCACCAAGTAGCATCGCATAGCATAATCCTACCCGGCGATCCCCTCCTCGTCGCCCTGTTAGAGAGCGATCACCGGGTTGTATCTGGCACTTGGAAGGGTGTGTTTTATTAAGTATCCAGTTCTACTTGTCATAAGGTCAAGGTACAACTCCGGGTCGTCCTTTTACCGAGGGACATGGCTATTCGAATAGATAAACTTCCCTGCAGGGGTGCACCACATAACCCAACACGCTCGATCCCATTTGGCCGGACACACTTTTCTGGGCCATGCCCGGCCTCGGAAGATCAACACGTCGTAGCCCCACCTAGGCTCAACGGAGAGGTCAGCACGCCGGTCTAAACCCTATGCGCGCAGGGGTCTGGGCCCATCGCCCATTGCACACCTGCACGTTGCGTACGCGGCCGGAAGCAGACCTAGCCCCCTTAATACACGCGCGAGCTTACGGTCCAATGCGGCGCGCGCCACTCAGTCGCTGACGTCAAAAGAGCTTCGGCTGATACCACGACGTCGGGATACCCATAACTACTCCCGCGTAGATGGTTAGTGCGTATAGAACAAATGGCCAGACTCAGATCAAATACCCAGAACTCGTTAAGCGTGTTATTTGAAGTAACCGCGAACGCCGACCAGGGCCAGGCCCACCTCTCTCCTAGGTGGTCTCAACCTGCCCTGTCGCTCCGCCATAAAGTAACAGTCGGGGGCCGTCAGGAACCCAGGCCCACCTCTACCGGGATGGAGCCACCTGTCCTTTCAGCCCCCTCATCAGAATCACTTGCGGGTACTCAACGAGCCGACCCGACTTTAGTCACCACATGTGTCATGTATATAATGTATATAGTATATACCCGTGATCACCTCCCGAAGTGATCACGGCCCAGTAGTATAGCATGGCAGACGGACAAGAGTGTAGGGCCACTGATGGAACACTAGCATCCTATACTAAGCAGTAGGATAGCAGGTAAGGGTAACAACTGTAGCAACAATGACAGGCTATGCATCAGGATAGGATTAACGGAAGGCAGTAACATGCTACACTACTCTAATGCAAGCAGTATAGAGAAGAATAGGCGATATCTGGTGATCAAGGGGGGGGCTTGCCTGATTGCTCTGGCAAGTAGGAGGGATCATCAACTCCGTAGTCGAACTGGGCAGCAGCAGCGTCAGTCTCGTAGTCTACCGGAGAGAAGAGGGGGAAGAAACAGTAAATACAATGCAAACATAAGCATGACGATGCGTGACATGACAATGAGCGGTGCTAGGTGTGCCCTAACGCGGTAGTAGGTGGTACCGGCGAAGGGGGGAACATCCGGGAAAGTATTCCCGATGTTTCACGTTTTCGGACAATCGGACCAGAGGGGGAAAGTTCCATGTTCGCTATGCTAGGAACGTGTGGCTGACAAACGGACTACGTATTCGGATTCGTCTCGTCGTTCTGAGCAACTTTCATGTACAAAGTTTTTCCATCCGAGCTACGGTTTATTTTATATTAAATTTTAAAGATTTAAATCATTTTTAGAATTTAAAAATTAATTTAATTCGAAATTTAATTAATGCATCAGCATGACGTCAGCAGTCAACGTTGACCGTTGACCTGGTCAACCTGACAGGTGGGTCCCACCTGTCAGGGGCTGTTAGCTAATTAACAGTAGTTAATTAGGTTAATTAATTATTAGGTTAATAAATCTTAATTAGTTAATATTAACAGGATTAATTAAGTTAATTAATTATCTTAATTAATTAATTTTATTATTTATTTATTTTAAATCATTTTTTATTTAAATTTTTTTATTTTTTTTATGTTTATTCTTTTTTTCTGAGGGTGGGCCCCATATGTCATAGGCAAGGGGGCCATAGCGGGTGTGGGCTACGGGCACAGCCCGAACGGGCGAGGGGGATATGGGCGACGGGCGCCAGCCCGCCCGACAGGGCGCTGCGGCAAGCGGGTGAAGGGGGCCGGCGCAGGGCCCGGCGCTGGCGATAGTGGCCGGAGCGGGGCGTCGGGCGACCAGGACTCGCGTCGGCGCGGGGGAGCGCGAGGGGAGGTCGTGGGCGCGACGACTGGAGGCGTCGCGGTTGGGCGAGGCAACCGGCCAGGCAGAGTGGGGCGCGCGCGGGCAGCATCGGCACTAGCAGCGGCGGTGCAGCAAGCAGGCTGCAGCGCGGGGAGCGGGGTGGGGCCGGCGTGAGGCAGTAAGCCAGCGCGTGGGCGTGGCCAGTGTGGGGCGCACGAGGAAGCAGGAGGCACGGACGCGTGGCGCGCGAACGCGCGCGCTTCGGCGCGGCCAGGAGCAGGGGTGCGGCGATGCGGTTGTGCACGGGCCGGCGGGAGAGCGTGCTCGGCCACAGGGGCTAACGGAGGAGAAGGGGGAGCTCACGGGGTGTTGTAGGGAACGGGGCAGTGGGGCTCGAGGAGGAGGTCGGAGACGTCGTTCCGGCGGGGAGGCAGACCATCATGGTAGCTCCGGGCGGCGGCGGGGTCCGGTGGGCGTCGGGGTCGACGCGGTTGTCGGGGGTGAGCGCCGTCCGGTGGGGAGGGTGATGGGGATGCGGCGCAGGAGGTTGGGAGCCGCGAGGAGGAGGCCGGGGGTGGCGGTGCTCGGCGCCGGCGGGCTGCGGCCTCTAGGGAGCGGCGGCTCGGGTGTCGGTCGCCCGCTCCACTGAGCGTGCGCGCGTGTGGCGGCGCGGGTGACGGGAACGATGGGGGAATCAAGTGGAGTGGGGGGTAGGTGGAGTTAGGGTTCGGGGGGATAGGCCATATAGGCCGTGACTGGGCCAGCCGGTTGGTTAACTAGCTGGGCCGGTTGGCCCAGCGTGGGGGGGTCTTTTCATTTTATTTTTGTTTTATTATTTTATTTATTTCACCTTTTCTGTTTTAGTTTTGTTTCCTATTACTTCTTTTTTTGTTTTAGTAAAATATACACTTATCATCTCAATTAGTATCTCAACTTAGTCCATAGCCACAAAAAGTGTAGTCCTCAAATAAATTAGTTTGACATTTTATTAATTAAAAAAAAGTATTTAAATAATTGTTTTTGCTGTTGTTTTAACCATCTTAAGGTATTTAAACATTTTATAAAGGTGTGGTTTCTCCTCCATAATTACCTATGTAATATTTGATTCACTCCGAACATTTTAGTTTTAATATTTGAAAACTTTTATGTTTGCCTGATTTTGAATTTGAATTTTGAACCGGTTTTTTGAACTAACGAGATATTAGTAACAGTAACCGAGGTGATGTGGCATCATTAGCGTGGGATTACTGTAGCCTAATTATCCGGGCGTTGTTATGGTTCGGTGACGCTAGAGTTGGTATGGGAAATAATATGTGGTTACCGAAGGTTGTTCGGAGTCCCGGATGAGATCCCGGACATCACGAGGAGTTCTGGAATGGTCCGGCGGTGAAGATCGATATATTGGATGAAGGGTATTGGAGTCCGGAAGTGTTCCGGGGGTACCAGGCTATGGCCAGCATGACCGAAAGGTGTTTCGGGAGCCCCGGCAAGTGTTGGAGGGCCTCATGGGCCAAAGGGGAAGGGGCAAACCAGCCCACTAAGGGGTGGTGCACCCCCCACACCCTTTCCCACGTTACTTGGGGAGGTGGGGCGCCTCCACCTGGCTTGGGAGGCAAGCCTCGACCTGCTTGGCTTGTGGGGCAAGTCTCCCTAGGATTTTCCCTAGGGAGATCCAATCTGCTTGGCCGCCGCCCCCTAGGGGAAACCCTAGGGCGCCTCCCCCTCTCCCCTTGCCCCTATATATAGTGGAGGGGTGGGAGGGCAGCCGCACCTCTTCCCTGGCGCAGCCCTCTCTCCTCATACACCTCCTCCTCCGTAGTGCTTAGCGAAGCTCTGCCGGAGAACCACGAGCTCCATTGCCACCACGCCGTCATGTCGCTGGAGTTCTCCCTCAACTTCTCCTCTCCCCTTGCTGGATCAAGAAGGAGGAGACGTCCCCGGGCTGTACGTGTGTTGAACGCGGAGGCGCCGTCCGTTCGGCGCTAGATCGGATCTTCTGTGATTTGAATCGCCGCGAGTACGACTCCATCAACCGCGTTCTTGTAACGCTTCCGCTTAGCGATCTTCAAGGGTATGAAGATGCACTCCCTCTCTCTCGTTGCTAGCATCTCCTAGATTGATCTTCGTGACACGTAGGAAAATTTTGAATTATTGCTACGTTCCCCAACAGGGGCAGCATCCGGCGTGGCGACCGTCTTCCCCGAACACCCTCAAGAAGAGGGTCGCGTCGCCGTCGAACTTGAAGTGGAGGGTGCACCGCCTGCATAGGCTGCGCGCGCGGGCGAACGTCTGCCAACCGCGGGCCAGAGCTATGTTGCCCATGACGGAGACCTCGACCGCGACCCAAGAAGCCCGGCTGCAGCGGCCGTCTGCCTGCAGCCAGAGCCCGCCTGGACCAGAGGCCGGCAGCTCGTCGGCAAAGAAGCGGGGAAGCTGGAGCCAGCTGCTGGCCGGTTCCTCGACCAGACAACGAACTCCGGCAGCACCTCTGACGCATGGAACCGCGGCCGGGGAGGTCGCGCAACCACGGCATGTATCCTCTCGTCGACAGGACTGCCGCGACTAGGGCGACCCCTGCCGCGCACTGCGTCGCCGCCCCGAGAGCCGGGGGGCCACGGCGGGGGTCGCAGCATGCTTGCGGGGACGGGCACGTCCTCGCTTGGGCGCCGGGGAGCCGGGTCCCTTCCGAGGGGCTTTGCCCTTCTCCGCGGCGGAGAACCTCTTCGACGGCGCCATTATTGCTAGCGGTGGAGCAAGGAGGAAGGAGCGAGTGAATCAGGAAGGGATGGGCGACGGGGGCTCCGCCCCCCTCCCCATTTATAGCGGAAGAAGGCCGACCGGCGCCCCCCACGATCACAAGTAATGATGATTTTCCTTGCATGCCGCAGGGACTTGTCAAATCGAGCAGTTGCCGAGGCAGGGTGGGGAAGTGGAGACGCCCACGTCCAATCAACCGCCACGCTCAACCAAGGCCGCAGGCTTTTGGGGCCTGCGGTGCTCCGTGCTTGACCTTTGGCTATGCCTCGAAGCCAAGCCCGAGCGCACCTTGGGCTCGGGGGCTACTGTCGGTGTTCTGGGAACGGGGGTCCCCAGACTTGCCTGCCTGCGGCCCACGACGTGGCTATGCGAGCAGGCCTGTCCGGCCCATCTTCATCAACAAGGCATACAAGACCCTCGCGAGGGGCCAAGCCTCGCGAGGCAGACGACGCAAGACCTCCTCGGGAGCGGCCTCACCAGGCTGCCTCGCGAGGAGCGGAGATATCAAGGTGGGGCAAACCTCGCGAGGCTCTCGTGACGTGCGCCATGACGATCAAGATCAGGCGGGCGCCAGGCAGGCGCAGCGCGCGCAGCGTCCTTGTTTCCTCTTTGGTGCCAAGGGGGCAAGCGCATGCGCGGAGTTCCGAGGCATCAGGCAAAGGTTTCCATATCGGTGCAACGAGACCAAGACCAGCAGGATGGCAAGACGGAGATCATCATGGAGCCCAAGATGGCGTCACCACCAGAGCCTTTTGCAGGCAAAGACCACTTTTGTCAGGATAGCTTGTACTAGCTGTCCCCTTTCAAATTTGCCCGCCGTTGTTGGCTCCCTTCCCGCTCAATATTTGGGGAGAGGACCAGGGCCTATATAAGTAGAGCTAGCCACCACCGTAGGGGATAACTCATTCAGAGCCATCTCACCCACACAAGTCCGCAGAGCACAAGAACACCTCAACCTCAGGAGGCTGTTCTTCCCCTTGTACTGTTCTTCATCAGCCCAAGAGGCAATCCACCACCACCACACTGGAGTAGGGTATTACACCACAACGGTGGCCCGAACCAGTATAAATCTCGTGTCTTTCTGTGTTGCGAGTTCGTCGAGTTCGTCCGCGAAATCTTAGCGAGCTTGGGCGTAGATCGGTAGGAGGGAAAGAACTTCGCGCGCACTCCAGAGTTCGAACCTTAAGGGTATTGCCGGAACCCCCGATCCGACAAAATTCATCGGATCTCAACCAATGCGCCACAAAAGAAGATTACATCGAATAGATCTCCAAGAACATCGAGGAGAACATTGTATTAAAGATCAAAGAGAGAGAAGAATCCATCTAGCTACTAGCTATGCAAGGTCTGTGGTAAACTACTCACGCATCATCGGAAGGGCACCAAGGTTGATGTAGAGGCCCTCCATGATTGAATCCCCCTCTGGCAGAATGTCGGAAAAGGCCCCAAGATGGGATCTCACAGGAACAGAAGCTTGCGGCGGCAGAAAAGTATTTTTGGTGTGCCTGCTGGAAATATGCCCTAGAGGCAATAATAATTTGGTTATTATCATATTTCCTTGTTCATGATATTTTACTATTCATGCTAGAATTGTATTGACCGGAATTTTAAATACATGTGTGAATACATAAACAAGTACCATGTCCCTAGTAAGCCTCTACTAGACTAGCTTGTTGATAAAAAGATGGTTAAGGTTTCCTAACCATAGACTTGTGTTGTCACTTGATAACGGGATCACATCATTAGGAGAATGATGTGATGGACAAGACCCAACCGTTAGCATAGCATATGATCGTTCAGTTTATTGCTACCGCTTTCTTAATGTCAAATACATATTCCTTCGACCATGAGATCATGCAACTCCCGGATATCGGAGGAATACCTTGTGTGCTATCAAACGTCACAACATAACTGGGTGATCATACAGATGCTCTATAGGTATCTCCGAAGGTGTCTGTTGAGTTGGCATGGATCGAGATTGAGATTTGTCACTCCATGTATCGGAGAGGTGTCTCCGGGCCCTCTCGGTAATACAGCATCATAAGAAGCTTGCAAGCAAAGTGACTAAGGATTTAGTTATGAGATGATGTATTATGGAACGAGTAAAGAGACTTGCCGGTAACGATATTGAACTAGGTATGGAGATACCGACGATCGAATCTCGGGCAAGTAACATACTAACAGACAAAGGGAATTACGTATGTTGTCATAAAGGTTCGACCGATAAAGATCTTCATAGAATATGTAGGAACCAATATGGGCATCCAGGTCCCGCTATTGGTTATTTACCGGAGAGGCGTCTCAGTAATGTCTACATCATTCTCGAACCCGTAGGGTCCGCACGCTTAACGTTCCTTGACGATATAGTATTCTATCAGTTATGTGAGTTGGTCACCAAATGTTGTTCGGAGTCCCGGATGAGATCACGGACATGACGAGGAGCTCCGGAGGTAAAGATTGATATATAGGACAATGATTTCCGGTCATCGAAAAGGTTTCGGGGGTATTCATCGGAGTGCCGGAAGGGATTCCGGGAGGCCACCGGTAAGTGGTGGGCCTTATGGGCCAAAGGGGGAAGCACACGAGCCCACAAGGGGGCTGGCACGCCCTCCACCCCTTCCCACGCGCCAAGGAAGGGAGGGAAGGAAGGGGAGGCGCCCTAAGGCAGCCAACCCCCTTTCCTTCCCCCAATGTCCATATATGGAGGGGCGCGGCTAGGCAGGCCCTAGGGCTGGCCGTCGGCCCTTTGGTGGCGCCCTAGGGCTGCCTCCTCTCCCCCTCCACCTATATATATATGAGAGGAGGGGGAGGGGAAAAACACACCATGATTCCCTAGCCGTGTGCGGCACCCCCTCCCTCTAGTTCGTCCTCGGTCATAATTTTCATAGTGCTCTACGAAGCCCTGCGGAGTAAGTTGCACCACCACCGTCACCACGCCGTCGTGCTGCCAGAACTCATCTACTACTTCGCCCATCTTGCTAGATCAAGAAGGCAAGGACGTCATCGAGTTGAACATGTGCTGAACGCGGAGGTGTCGTACGTTTGGTACTTGATCGGGCGGATCATGAAGGTGTACGACTACATCAACCGCATTGTTAAACGCTTCCGCTTTACGGTCTACGAGCGTATGTAGACGTACTCTCCCCTCTCATAGCTATGCATCTCCATGGATAGATCTTGCGTGTGCGTAGAATTTTTTTTTGTTTTCCATGCAACGTTCCCCAACAGTGGCATCATGAGCCAGGTCTATGCGTAGATGATGTGCATGAGTAGAACACAAAGGAGTTGTGGGCGGTGATGTTCATACTGCTTACCACCAACGTCTTATTTTGATTCGGCGGTATTATGGGATGAAGCGGCCCGGACCAACCTTACATGTCCATGCACAGGAGACCGGTTCCACCGACTGACATGCAACTTGTTTTGCATAGAGGTGGCTGGCGGGTGTCTGTTTCTCCTACTTTAGTTGAATCAAATTTGACTACGGCTGGGCCTTGCAGAAGGTTAAAATAGCAAACTTGATAATCACCGTTGTGATTTTGCGTAGGTAAGAACGATTTTTGCTAGTTGCATGTAGCAGCCACGTAAAACTTGCAACAACAAAGTAGAGGACGTCTAACTTGTTTTTGCAGGGCATGTTGTGATGTGATATTGATACGTCTCCAACGTATCTATAATTTTTTATTGTTCCATGTTGTTATATTATCATTCTTTGATGTTTTACAATCATTTTATAACAACTTCATATCAATTTTTGGGACTACCTATTGACATAGTGCCCAGTGCCAGTTGCTGTTTTTTGCTTGTATTTTACTTCGCAGAAAATCAATACCAAACGGAGTCCAAACGCAGTGAAACTTTTTGGAGAGTTTTTATGGAGACACAAGATAGGCCAAATAAGTACTAGAGGGGTGCCCCGAGGGGGGCACAACCCACCTTGGCGCGCCTGGGGGCCCAGACGCGCCTTGGTGGGTTGTGCCCACCTCGGTCGCCTCCCGCATCGCCTCTTTGCTCTATAAATACCCAGAAAATCCAAAAACCCTAGGGGAGTCGATGAAACACAATTCCAGCTGCCGCAAGTTCCAGAAACCCTAGATCCAATTTAGACACCATCATGGAGGGGTTCATCATCCTCATTGGTGCCTCTCCGATGATGCGTCAGTAGTTCATTGTAGACCTACGGGTCTGTAATTAGTAGCGAGATGGCTTTCTCTCTCTTTCTTTTGATTCTCAATACAATGGTCTCTTGGAGATCTATTTGATGTAACTCTTTTTGAGGTGTGTTTGTTGGGATGCGATGAACTTCGAGTTTATGATCAGATCTATTTTATCCATGAAAGTTATTTGAGTTTTGATCTCTTATAAAAGAAGCAGAGAACCCAGTAGCCGATAACTTGTCTAGGCTTGAAAATGTGCTTGATGAGCCACTACATATTGATGATAGGTTTGCTGATGAGCAGTTAGCTGCAATAAATGTTGCTAATGGTACTCCTTGGTATGCTGACTATGCTAATTACATTGTTGCTAAATATTTACCACCTAGCTTTACATACCAACAAAAGAAAAAAATTCTTCTATCATTTAAGACATTACTTTTGGGATGACCCACATCTTTATAAAGCATGAGTAGATGGTATTATTAGACGTTGTGTACCTGAGCATGAACAGGGACAAATCCTACGGAAATGTCACTCCGAAGCTTATGGAGGGCATCATGCTGGAGATAGAACTGCTCACAAGGTATTGCAATCTGGATTTTATTGGCCTACTCTCTTCAAGGATGCATGTAAGTTTGTCTCATCTTGTGATGAATGTCAAAGAATAGGTAATATCGGTAAGCGTCAAGAAATGCCTATGAATTATTCACTTGCTGTTGAACCATTTGATGTTTGGGGATTTGATTACATGGGACCTTTTCCTTCCTCTAATGGGTATACACATATTTTGGTTTTTGTTGATTATGTTACTAAATGGGTAGAAGCTATTCCAACCAGTAGTGCTGATCACAACACCTCTATTAAAATGCTTAAGGAAGTCATTTTCCCAAGGTTTGGAGTCCCTAGATATTTAATGACTGATGGTGGTTCACACTTTATTCATGGTGCTTTCCGTAAAATGCTTGCCAAGTATGATGTTAACCATAGAATTGCATCACCCTATCATCCTCAGTCTAGTGGTCAAGTTGAACTTAGCAATAGAGAAATAAAATTAATTTTGCAAAAGACCGTCAATAGGTCCAGGAAGAATTGGTCTAAGAAATTAGATGATGCACTTTGGGCTTATAGAATTGTTGGGTAACGTAGTATTTCAAAAAAATTACCTATGCACACGCAAGATCCATCTAGGTGATGCATAGCAACGAGCGGGGAGAGTGTGTCCACATACCCTTGTAGACCGAAAGTGGAAGCATTTAGTAACGGGGTTGATGTAGTCGAACGTCTTCGCGATCCAACCGATCCAAGTACCGAACGCACGGCACCTCCGCGATCTGCACACGTTCAGCTCGGTGACGTCCCTCGTAATCTTGATCTAGCTGAGGCCGAGGAAGAGTTCCGTCAGCACGACGGCGTGGTGACGGTGTTGATGAAGTTACTGACGCAGGGCTTCGCCTAAGCACTACAACGATATGACCAAGGTGGAAATATGTGGAGGGGGGCACCGCACACGGCTAAGACAACTGTCAACTTGTGTGTTCTAGGGTGCCCCCCTTCCCCTGTATATAAAGGAGCAAGGGGGAGGCTGGCCGGCCCCTAGGGTGCGCCCCCAAGAGGGGAATCCCTGCGTCGGTAAGGAAGGAAGAGGGGGAAGGGAAGGAAAGGGGGAGCGCGGCCAGCCCCTCCTGGCCCTTCCTCTCTTCCCACTAAGGCCCATAGAGGCCCATTAGTTCCCCCGGGGGTTCCGATAACCCCCCGGCACCCCGATATTTATCCGGTGACCCCCGGGACTCATCCGGTGTCCGTATAACATCGTCCAATATATCAATCTTTATGTCTCGACCATTTCGGGACTCCTCGTCATGTCAGTGATCACATCCGGGACTCCGAACAACCTTAGGTACATCAAAACACATAAACTCATAATACCGATCGTCATCAAACGTTAAGCGTGCGGACCCTACGGGTTCGAGAACTATGTAGACATGACCGAGACTCACTTCCGGTCAATAACCAACAACGGAACATGGATGTTCATATTGGTTCCTACATATTCTACGAAGATCTTTATTGGTCAAACCGCATAACAACATACGTTGTTCCCTTTGTCATCGGTATGTTACTTGCCCGAGATTCGATCGTCGGTATCATCATACCTAGTTCAATCTCGTTACCGGCAAGTCTCTTTACTCGTTCCGTAATGCATCATCCCGTGGCTAACTCATTAGTCACATTGCTTGCAAGGCTTATAGTGATGTGCATTACCGAGAGGGCCCAGAGATACCTCTCCGACAATCAGAGTGACAAATCCTAGTCTTGATCTATGCCAAATCAACAAACACCATTGAAGACACCTGTAGAGCATCTTTATAGTCACCCAGTTACGTTGTGACGTTTGATAGCACACAAGGTGTTCCTCCGGTATTCGGGAGTTGCATAATCTCATAGTCATAGGAACATGTATAAGTTACGAAGAAAGCAATAGCAATAAACTAAACGATCATAGTGCTAAGCTAACGGATGGGTCAAGTCAATCACATCATTCTCTAATGATGTGATCCCGTTCTCAAATGACAACTCTTGTCCATGGCTAGGAAACATAACCATCTTTGATTAACGAGCTAGTCAAGTAGAGGCATACTAGTGACACTCTGTTTGTCTATGTATTCTCACATGTACTAAGTTTCTGGTTAATACAATTCTAGCATGAATAATAAACATTTATCATGATATAAGGAAATATAAATAACAACTTTATTATTGCCTCTAGGGCATATTTCCTTCGGTCTCCCACTTGCACTAGAGTCAATAATCTAGATTACATTGTAATGATTCTAACACCCATGGAGTCTTGGTGCTGATCATGTTTTGCTCATGAGAGAGGCTTAGTCAACGGGTCTGCAACATTCAGGTCCGTATGTATTTTGCAAATCTCTATGTCTCCCTCGTTGACCTGATCGCGGATGGAATTGAAGCATCTCTTGATGTGCTTGGTTCTCTTGTGAAATCTGGATTCCTTTGCCAAGGCAATTGCACCAGTATTGTCACAAAAGATTTTCATTGGACCCAATGCACTAGGTATGACACCTAGATCGGATATGAACTCCTTCATTTGCTGCTTCCGAAGCAGCTAGTACTCTGCTTCACACGTAGATCCCGCCACGACGCTCTGCTTGGAACTGCACCAACTGGCAGCTCCACCATTCAATAAGAATACGTATCCGGTTTGTGACTTAGAGTCATCCCGATCAGTGTCAAAGCTTGCATCGACGTAACCGTTTACGATGAGCTCTTTGTCACCTCCATAAACGAGAAACATATCCTTAGTCCTTTTCAGGTACTTCAGGATGTTCTTGACCGCTGTCCAGTGATCCACTCCTGGATTACTTTGGTACCTCCCTGCTAAACTAATAGCAAGGCACACATCAGGTCTGGTACACAACATTGCATACATGATAGAACCTATGGCTGAAGCATAGGGAATGACTTCCATTTTCTCTCTATCTTCTGCAATGGTCGGGCATTGAGTCGAACTCAACTTCACACCTTGTAACACAGGCAAGAACCCTTTCTTTGCTTGATCCATTTTAAACTTCTTCAAAACTTTATCAAGGTATGTGCTTTGTGAAAGTCCAATTAAGCGTCTTGATCTATCTCTATAGATCTTGATGCCTAATATATAAGCACCTTCACTGAGGTCTTTCATTGAAAAATTCTTATTCAAGTATCCTTTTATGCTATTCAGAAATTCAGCATCATTTCCGATCAATAATATGTCATCCACATATAATATCAGAAATTCTATAGAGCTCCCACTCACTTTCTTGTAAATACAGGCTTCTCCAAAAGTCTGTATAAAACCATATGCTTTTATCACACTATCAAAGCGTATATTCCAACTCTGAGAGGCTTGCACCAGTCCATAAATGGATCACTGGATCTTGCACACTTTGTTAGCACCTTTCGGATTGACAAAACCTTCTGGTTGCATCATATACAACTATTCTTTAAGATATCCATTAAGGAATGCAGTTTTGACGTCCATTTGCCAAATTTCATAATCATAAAATGCGGCAATTGCTAACATGATTCGGACAGACTTAAGTATCGCTATGGGTGAGAAGGTCTCATCGTAGTGAACTCCTTGAACTTGTCGAAAACCTTTCGCAACAAGTCGAGCTTTGTAGACAGTAATATTACCGTCAGCGTCAGTCTTCTTCTTGAAGATCCCTTTATTCTCTATGGCTTGCCGATCAACGGGCAAGTCAACCAAAGTCCACACTTTGTTCTCATACATGGATCCCATCTCAGATTTCATGGCCTCAAGCCATTTTGCAGAATCAGGGCTCATCATCGCTTCCTCATAGTTCGTAGGTTTGTCATGGTCAAGTAACATGACCTCCAGAACAGGATTACCGTACCACTCTGGTGCGGATCTTACTCTGGTTGACCTACGAGGTTCGGTAGTAACTTGATCAGAAGTTTCATGATCATCATCATTAGCTTCCTCACTTACTGGTGTAGGAATTACTGGACTGATTTCTGTGATGAACTACTTTCCAATAAGGGAGCAGGTACAATTACCTCATCAAGTTCTACTTTCCTCCCACTCATTTCTTTCGAGAGAAACTCCTTCTCTAGAAAGGATCCATTCTTAGCAACGAATATCTTGCCTTCAGATCTATGATAGAAGCTGTACCCAACAGCCTCCTTTGGGTATCCTATGAAGACACATTTCTCTGATTTGGGTTCGAGCTTATCAGGTTGAAGCTTTTTCACATAAGCATCGCAGCCCCAAACTTTAAGAAACAACAACTTGGGTTTCTTGCCAAACCACGGTTCATATGGTGTCGTCTCAATGGATTTAGATGGTGCCCTATTTAACGTGAATGCAGCCGTCTCTAAAGCATAACCCCAAATCAATAGCGGTAAATTAGTAAGAGACATCATAGATCGCACCATATCTAATAAAGTACGATTACGATGTTCGGACACTCCATTACGCTGTGGTGTTCCGGGTGGTGTGAGTTGCGAAAATATTCCGCATTCTTTTAAATGAAGACCAAACTCGTAACTCAAATATTCTCCTCCACGATCAGATCGTAGAAACTTTATTTTCTTCTTATGATGATTTTCCACTTCACTCTGAAATTCTTTGAACTTTTCAAATGTTTCAGACTTATGTTTCATCAAGTAGATATACCCATATCTGCTCAAATCATCTGTGAAGGTCAGAAAATAACGATACCCGTCGCGAGCATCAACACTCATCGGACCGCATACATCAGTATGTATTATTTCCAACAAGTCTGTTGCTCGCTCCATTGTTCCGGAGAACGGAGTTTTAGTCATCTTGCCCATGAGGCATGGTTTGCAAGCATCAAGTGATTCATAATCAAGTGATTTCAAAAGCCCATCAGAATGGAGTTTCTTCATGCACTTTACACCAATATGACCCAAATGGCAGTGCCACAAATAAGTTGCACTATCATTATTAAACTTATATCTTTTGGCTTCAACACTATGAATATGTGTCACTACTATCGAGATTTAGTAAAAATAGACCACTCATCAAGGGTGCATGACCATAAAAGATATTACTCATATAAATAGAACAATCATTATTCTCTGATTTAAATGACTAACCGTCTCGCATCAAACAAGATCCAGATATAATGTTCATGCTTAACGGTGGCACCAAATAACAATTATTCAGGTCTAAAACTAATCCCGAAGGTAGATGTAGAGGTAGCGTCCCGACGGCGATCACATCGACTTTAAAACCATTTCCCACGCGCATCATCACCTCGTCCTTAGCCAATCTTCCCTTATTCCGTAGCCCCTGTTTCGAGTTGCAAATATTAGCAACAGAACCAGTAACAAATACCCAGGCACTACTGCGAGCATTAGTAAGGTACACATCAATAACATGTATATCAAATATACCTTTCACTTTGCCATCCTTCTTCTCCGCCAAATACTTGGGGCAGTTCCGCTTCCAGTGACCAGTCCATTTGCAGTAGAAGCACTCAGTCTCAGGCTTAGGTCCAGACTTGGGATTCTTCACTTGAGCAGCAACTTGCTTGCTGTTATTCTTGAAGTTCCCCTTCTTCCCTTCACCCTTTTTCTTGAAACTGGTGGTCTTTTTGACCATCAACACTTGATGCTCCTTCTTGATTTCTACCTCCGCAGCCTTTAGCATCGCGAAGAGCTCGGGAATTGTCTTATCCATCCCTTGCATATTATAGTTCATCACGAAGCTTCTGTAGCTTGGTGGCAGTGATTGAAGAACTCTGTCAATGACACTATCAACTGGAAGATTAACTCCTAGTTGAGTCAAGTGATTGTGGTACCCAGACATTCTGAGTATATGCTCACTGACAGAACTATTCTCCTCCATTTTGCAGCTGTAGAACTTATTGGAGACTTCATATCTCTGAATCCGGGCATTTGCTTGAAATATTAACTTCAACTCCTGGAACATCCCATATGCTCCATGACGTTCAAAATGTCGTTGAAGTCCCGGTTCTAAGCCGTAAAGCATGGCACACTGAACTATCGAGTGGTCATCAGCTTTGCTCTGCCAGGCGTTCACAACGTCCGGCGTTGCTCCTGCAGCGGGTCTTGCACCTAGCGGTGCTTCCAGGACTTAATTCTTCTATGCAGCAATGAGGATAATCCTCAATTTATGGACCCAATCCGTGTAATTGCTACCATCATCTTTCAACTTAGTTTTCTCTAGGAACGCATTAAAATTCAACGGAACAACAGCACGGGCCATTTATCTACAACAACATAGACATGCAAAATACTATCAGGTACTAAGTTCATGATAAATTAAAGTTCAATAAATCATATTACTTAAGAACTCCCACTTAGATAGACATCCCTCTAATCATCTAAGTGATTACGTGATCCATATGAACTAAACCATGTCCGGTCATCACGTGAGATGGAGTAGTTTTCAATGGTGAACATCACTATGTTGATCATATCTACTATATGTTTATGCTCGACCTTTCGGTCTCAGTGTTCCGAGGCCATATCTGCATATGCTAGGCTCATCAAGTTTAACCCGAGTATTCTGCGTGTGCAAAACTGGCTTGCACCCATTGTATGTGAACGTAGAGCTTATCACACCCGATCATCACGTGGTGTCTCGGCACGACGAACTGTAGCAACGGTGCATACTCAGGGAGAACACTTATACCTTGAAATTTAGTGAGAGATCATCTTATAATGCTACCGCCGTACTAAGCAAAATAAGATGCATAAAGGATAAACATCACACACAATCAATATAAGTGATATGATATGGCCATCATCATCTTGTGCCTTTGATCTCCATCTCCAAAGCACCGTCATGATAGCCATCGCCACCGGCTTGACACCTTGATCTCCATCAAAGCATCGTTGTCGTCTCGCCAACTATTGCTTCTACGACTATCGCTACCGCTTAGTGATAAAGTAAAGCAATTACATGGCGATTGTATTTCATACAATAAAGCGACAACCATATGGCTCCTGCCAATTGCCGATAACTAAGTTACAAAACATGATCATTTCATACAACAATTTATATAATCACGTCTTGACCTTATCACATCACAACATGCCCTGCAAAAACAAGTTAGACGTCCTCTACTTTGTTGTTGCAAGTTTTACGTGGCTGCTACGGGCTTAGCAAGAACCGTTCTTACCTACGCATCAAAACCACAATGATTTTTCGTCAAGTTTGTTGTTTTAACCTTCAACAAGGACCGGGCGTAGTCACACCCGAATCAACTAAAGTTGGAGAAACAGACACCCACTAGCCACCTGTGTGCGAAGCACGTCGGCAGAACCAGTCTCGCGTAAGCGTACGCGTAATGTCGGTCTGAGCCGCTTCATCCAACAATACCGCCGAATCAAAGTATGACATGCTGGTAAGGAGTATGACTATTATCGCCCACAACTCTTTGTGTTCTACTTGTGCATATAACTACGCATAGACCTGGCTCGGATGCCACTGTTGGGTAACGTAGTATTTCAAAAAAATTACCTACGCACGCGCAAGATCCATCTAGATGATGCATGGCAATGAGCGGAGAGAGTGTGTTCACGTACCCTCGTAGATCGAAAGCGGAAGCATTTAGTAACGCGGTTGATGTAGTCGAATGTCTTCGCGATCCAACCGATCCAAGTATCGAACGCACGACACCTCCGCGGTCTGCGCACGTTCAGCTCGGTGACGTCCCTCGTACTCTTGATCCAGCTGAGGCTGAGGGAGAGTTCCGTCAGCACGATGGCGTGGTGACGGTGTCGATGAAGTTACCGACGCAGGGCTTTGCCTAAGCACTACAACAATATGACCGAGGTGGAAATCTGTGGAGGGGGGCATCGCACACGGCTAAGACAACTGGCAACTTGTGTGTTCTAGGGTGCCCCCTGCCCCCGTATATAAAGGAGCAAGGGGGAGGCCGGCCGGCCCCTAGGGCGCGCCCAAGAGGGGCATCCTACTAGGACTCCAAGTCCTAGAATCCACCAAGAGGGATAGAGGGGGAAGGAAGGAAGAGGGGGAAGGGAAGGAAAGGGGGGCGCCGCCCCCTTCCCCTAGTCCAATTCGGCCCCAAGGGGGGGAGCGGCCAGCCCCTCCTGGCCCTTCCTCTCTTCCCACTAAGGCCCATAGAGGCCCAATAGTTCCCCCGGGGGTTCCGATAACCCCCCAGCACTCCGATATTTATCCCGTGACCCCCCGGAACTCATCCGGTGTCTGTATAACATCGTCCAATATATCAACCTTTATGTCTCAACCATTTCAAGACTCCTCGTCATGTTCGTGATCACATCCAGGACTCCGAACAACCTTCGGTATATCAAAACACATAAACTCATAATACCGATCGTCATCAAACGTTAAGCGTGCGGACCCTACGGGTTCGAGAACTATGCAGACATGACCGAGACTCACTTCCGGTCAATAACCAATAGCGGAACCTAGATGCTCATATTGGTTCCTACATATTCTATGAAGATCTTTATCGGTCAAACCGCATAACAACATACGTTGTTCCCTTTGTCATCGGTATGTTACTTGCCCGAGATTCGATCGTCGGTATCATCATACCTAGTTCAATCTCATTGCCGGCAAGTCTCTTTACTCGTTCTGTAATGCATCATCCCGTGGCTAACTCATTAGTCACATTGCTTGCAAGGCTTATAGTGATGTACATTACCGAGAGGGCCCAGAGATACCTCTCCGACAATCGGAGTGACAAATCCTAATCTTGATCTATGCCAACTCAACAAACACCATCGGAGACACCTGTAGAGCATCTTTATAGTCACCCAATTACGTTGTGACGTTTGATAGCACACAAGGTGTTCCTCCGGTATTCGGGAGTTGCATAATCTCATAGTGATAGGAACATGTATAAGTTATGAAGAAAGCAATAGCAATAAACTAAACGATCATAGTGCTAAGCTAACGGATGGGTCAAGTCAATCACATCATTCTCTAATGATGTGATCTCGTTCATCAAATGACAACTCTTGTCCATGGCTAGGAAACATAACCATATTTGATTAACGAGCTAGTCAAGTAGAGGCATACTAGTGACACTCATTTTGTCTATGTATTCACACATGTACTAAGTTTCCGGTTAATACAATTCTAGCATGAACAATAAACATTTATCATGATATAAGGAAATATAAATAACAACTTTATTATTGCCTCTAGGGCATATTTCCTTCAAGAACAACATATAAAAATCCATGGGTATGTCTCCTTATAAAATGGTTTATGGAAAAGCTTTTCATTTGCCTCTTGAGTTAGAACATAAAGCTTTTTGGGCAGTTAAAGAGCTCAATTATGATTTAAAACTTGCTGGTGAAAAGAGGTTATTTGATATTAGCTCATTAGATGAATGGAGAACCCAAGCTTATGAAAATGCAAAGTTATTTAAAGAAAAAGTTAAAAGATGGCATGATAAAAGAATTCAAAAGCGTGAGTTCAAAGTCGGAGAATATGTTCTTTGGTACAACTCTCGTTTTAGATTTTTTGCAGGTAAGCTCCTCTCAAAATGGGAAGGTCCATATGTCATCGAGGAGGTTTACCGATCTGGTGCCATCAAAATAAATAATTCCGAAGGTACTGACCCGAAGGTTGTCAATGGACAATGAATAAAGCATTATATCTCAGGTACACCTATTAATGTTGAAAGTAATATTATCCAAACTTTGACACCGGAAGAACACATAAAAGAGTCCTTTCGGAACACTCCAGAATCGTGAAAATAAGGAGGTACGTGATACGGTAAGTAAATGGACTCCGAAAAATCTGCAAAAATATTTTTTATCAGTTTTGGAATATTTTAGAATTTTGGAAATAAAGAAACTCCCAGGAAGCGTCCCCTGGTGGGCACAAGATACCAGGGCGCGCCAGGCAGCCTGGCGCGCCCAGGTGAGTTGTGCCCACGTGGGACACCTTCCGTACTCCATTTTTCTTCCATATGCTTGTCTTGCAAGATAAAAAATCTATATATACTTCCCGAACTTGTTAACCACCGTATCACGGGGAAAATCATTTGTTCTCTTTTCTTGTTGTTTTCTCACATATTCAACTAGACCAACGTCATGTCTTCCTCGCCTTTCAACAATGGAGAAGGAGACATAAGGTTGGTTCAGGAAGATCTAAGGAGGGATGAAGCTAAAGACGTTGCTATGGAGGAAGAAGAGGAAAGCCCTTCTGGGATTCACCCCCCGGCCTCCGAGAGGGGTACACTGGGTGGCATCTCCACTCACCCTAATCCTCATCAAGCCATGGGATCATCAAACAGTCAAGCGAGCCTGGAAGTGCAAGAAGAGCTCCCACCGAGGAGGCCCTTACACAGGTTACATCGTAACAATTTTCATTATTTGATTCATAATTATGGGTTCGAGAACACTCCTCGTAGGCACACACCGTCCAACTGGGACATATCCCGGCCAAGAGAAAATAGTGCAGGAACCAAACTGTGGGGCCCTGAGAATAAACACATAATGGCTGAGGTGAAGAAAAATAGTGAATTAATCCATCAAGCCCTTCGGGAGATTCAAGGGTTGAAGGATCTACTTATGGTTATATTGGAGAATACTTCATCACCACCACCATCTTCCTCGCCACCAAAGGAGAACTAAGTATCGAGTATGGGCACTCCCCTTGGCTTCCGCCAAGCTAGGGGGAGGTGCCCCGGTATCGTATCATCCCACTATCTTTTTGCTTTTATTTACCTTAGTTCAATCTTTTGCTTTAGATGAAATAAAGTTTAGTTCGATCCTTTCCTCTTTGAGAGTTTGCTTAGTGATCTATCACTGTAATCGTGTGCAAGTTATATAATAAAGTTTAGTTTGAGTTTTTGCTTTCTTTACTTTCATGTTGCAAATAAAGAAAAGAAATAAGAAAGAAAGAAAAAGAGAAACAAAATAAATAAAAGAAAGGAAATAAATCAATAAGATTATATACTAATCCTATGGTAGGTGATAGCACCACATAAGGAAAAGTATAAGTAAGAAAATTTTATTAGAGATTGACAAACATAGCATTAGTCAATGATGCAACTCATGAAAGAATTAATAAGGGAAGAGAAGATTCACATATAGATATACTATCCTAGAAATATTTTGTGATTGTGAGCCCTCATCAAAATATTATGTGCCAAAATTGTTGACGTTGGACAAGGAAGACAACTTAATGGTTTATGTTTGTTTATATTCACATAGAAGTCATATTGTCATAGATCCTTTAACATGTGATGCTTGCCCCCTATCTTTGCTAGCAAAAAATTCCGCACTAAGTAGAGATACTACTTGTGCATCCAAAAACCCTTTAACCCAAATCTTTTTCAAGTGTCCACCATACCTACCTATGGATTGAGAAAAATCCCTCAAGTAAGTTAGTTGTCATCGGTGCAAAAAGGGCAACAAAAATTGCTTCTAAATATGTGAGATCATTTAGTGTAAGAGAAAATTGAGCGTTGTACAAACTTGGATGACAAAGAATAAAAGCGACAGACTGCATAATAAAGGTTGTCATCTTAAGGGGCATACAACATGACGTTCTCTTGCACTAAGGGATTGAGCATGCAAACAAATAAGCGCACGGCAACCTCTGCTTCCCTCTGCGAAGGGCCTACCTTTTACTTTTATGTATTTACTTTTATGCAAAGAGTCAAAGTTTTCCTTCTATTCCTTTTTATTTTATCTTTTGGCAAGCATCATGTGGTGAGGAAAGATCTAGGCACATATGTCCAGTTGAATATAGATAGCATGAGTTATTATCGTTGACATCACCCTTGAGGTGAGTACGTTGGGAGGCGAAACTATAAGCCCCTATCTTTCTATGTGTTCGGTTGAAACATTTTGCTCATGGGTACAAGGTGAGTGTTAGCAATCATAGAAGACTATATGATGGTTGAGTATGTGGACTTGCTTAAAAGGCTCCGACACGTGACTCTTACTGAAAAGATGATGAATTGTAGTTGCAAAGTTGACTGAGAACATAGTTTGTTGGTTTCTAATAGAGTTTTTGCTTCATACTTCGATTGTGTGATGAACTATTACTTATTCATAGGAAGTATAAGATGCAAGATTTATGATAAAAGTCATGTGCTTAATTTTGTTGCTGTTATAATAATCAACATGATGCTTCTATGTCCGTATTTTGTTTTTATCGACACCTCTCTCTCAAAGCATCTGGACATGTTTGTCGATTTCGGTTTTCGCTTGAGGACAAGCGAGGTCTAAGCTTGGGGGAGTTGATACGTCCATTTTGCATCATGTTTTCTTCCTATTATTTATAATGTTTTTATCCATAATAATGCCTTTTGGAGTAATTCTAATGCCTTTTCTCTCATAATTTGGAAGGAACACACCAAGAGGGAGAATTCCAGCAGCTGGAAATCTGGACCTGGAAAAGCTACGTCAGGCCACCTATTCTGCACAACTCCAAATAAGCTGAAACTCCACGGAGATTTTTTATGGATTATTTAAGAAATATTGGAGCCAATAAACACCAGAGGGGGGCCATGAGGTGGGCACAACCCACCTGGGCGCGCCAGGCGCACCCTGGTGGGTTGTGGCCTCCTCGGCCCACCTCCGGTGCCCATCTCTTGGTATATAAGTCATTTTGACCTAGAAAAACTAAGGAGAAGGCTTTCGGGACGGAGCGCCACCGTCTCGAGGCGGAACTTGGGCATGAGCACTTTTCCCCTCCAGCGGAGCGATTCTGCCGAGGGAACTTCCCTCCCGGAGGGGGAAATCATCGTCATCATCATCACCAACAACTCTCCCATCTTGGGGAGGGCAATCTCCATCAACATCTTCAACAACACCATCTCATCTCAAACCCTAGTTCATCTCTTGTATTCAATCTTGTTACCGGAACTATAGATTGGTGCCTGTGGGTGACTAGTAGTGTTGATTACATCTTGTAGTTGATTACTATATGGTTTATTTGGTGGAAGATTATATGTTCAGATCCATGATGCTATCTAATACTCCTCTGATCATGAGAATGTTTATCATTTGTGAGTAGTTACTTTTGTTCTTGAGGTCACGGGAGAAATCATGTTGCAAGTAATCATGTGAACTTGATGTGTGTTCGATATTTTGATAGTATGTATGTTGTTATTCCCTTAGTGGTGTCATGTGAACGTCGACTACATGACACTTCACCATATTTGGGCCTAAGGGAATGCATTGTGGAGTAGAAATTAGATGGTGGGTTGTGAGAGTGACAGAAACTTAAACCCCAGTTTATGCGCTATACCGTAAGGGACCGATTGGATCCTAGAGTTTAATGCTATGGTTAGAATTTATTCTTAATACTTTTCTCGTAGTTGCGGATGCTTGCGGGAGGGTTAATCATAAGTAGGAGGTTTGTTCAAGTAAGAACAGCACCTAAGCACCGGTCCACCCACATATCAAATTATCAAAGTAGCGAACACAAATCGAACCAACATGATGAAAGTGACTAGATGAAATTCTCGTGTACCCTCAAGAACGCTTTGCTTATCATAAGAGACCATTTTGGCCTGTCCTTTGCCTCAAAAGGATTGGGCTACCTTGCTGCATACTTGTTACTTTTATCGTTACTTGCTCGTTACAAATTATCTTGCTATCAAAACTACACGCTACTTACAATTTCAGCACTTGCAGACATTACCTTACTGAAAACTACTTGTCATTCCCTTCCGCTCCTCGTTGGGTTCGACACTCTTACTTATCGAAAAGAGCTACAATTGATCCCCTATACTTGTGGGTCATCACCATCCTAAGAGAGTTGAGCAAGACTCTCAGAGAATTAACACTGATGCACCTAGTCCTCGTAATAATAGAAAGAAAAGGAAAAGTGATATTACTTAGCATGCTTCTAGTGAACCTGTTATAGACACACCTGAGAACCCAAATGATATTTCTATTTCTGATGCTGAAATACAATCTGGTGATGAACATGAACCTAGTGATAATGTTAATGATGATGTTCATGTTGATGCTCAACCTAGTAATGATAATGATGTGGAGATAGAACCTGTTGTTGATCTTGATAACGCACAACCCAAAAAATAAAAGATATGATAAGAGAGACTTCATTGCTAGGAAACATGGTAAAGAAAGAGAACCATGGGTTCAGAAACCCATGTCTTTTCCTCCTAAACCATCAAAGAAAAAGGTTGATGAAGAATTTGAGCGCTTTGTTGAAATGCTTAGACCTATCTTTTTACGCTTGCGTTTGACTGATATTTTGAAAATGTCTCCTTATGCTAAGTATATTGAAGAAATTGTTACAAATAAAAGAAAGATACCGGAAGCTGAAATTTCCACCATGCTTGCTAATTATACATTTAAGAGTGGAATACCAAAAAACTAGGAGATCCAGGAATACCAACTATACCATGCTCCATTAAAAGAAACTATGTTAAAACTGCTTTATGTGATTTGGGAGCCGGTGTTAGTGTTATGCCTTTCTCTTTGTATCATAGAATTGATTGGAATAAGTTGACACCTACTGAAATCTCTTTGCAAATGGGTGATAAATCAACTGCTATACCCATCGGTATTTGTGAGGATGTGCCTATTGTGGTTGCAACTTTGTTATTCTTGATATTCCCGAGGACGGCAGTATGTCGATCATCCTTGGTAGACCCTTTTTGAATACTGTAGGGGCTGTTATTGATTGCAATAAAGGCAACATCACTTTTCATGTTAATGGTAATGAGCATACAGTACATTCTCCGAAGAAACAACCTCAAGTGAATAGCATCAACTCTATTGGAAAATTTTCAACAATTGCTATTGGAGGTTTTGAATTCCCTATTCCTACTGTAAAAAAGAAATATGATATTCTTGTTGTTGGGGACATGCATATCCCTGCTGAGGTAACCTAGTGTTATACAAAGATTCTCCGGTTTCATGTCATTCGGAAGAAGTTTGTTAATAAGACTTGATCAACCTTATTAATTGATTCCCTTTGAGGGGCATGAAATGGAAGAATTTAGTAAACACAACCTTCTGTACCCACATTTTACTTTCTGTTACTTAGAATAAATAAAGCAAAAATACTATTATTTTTCTTTTTCTGAATTATCCGTGCAATAAAAAATGACCAGAAAATAAAAGTTCTCCAAATGCCCTGAAAATTTTGTATGATTTTTTTCTAGAATATTTAAGAATTTTTGGCACTAAAACCACATCAGGGGAGCACCAGTGGGCCACAAGCCCACAAGGCACGCCCACCTCCTAGGTGTGCCTACATGGCTTGTGGGTCCCACGTGGGTCCCCCTCACTTATGTCAGCACCCATTCACTTCGTCTTCCTCCAGAAAAAATCCCCCCATTGCTCAAACATGTGTTCTTGCTCATTTTGCTGCCATTTTCGATCTCCTTTCTCGGAGCTTTGTTTCCGAAACTGTTTTAGGGATTTGTTCATCGGTATGTGACTCCTCCAATGGTCCAATTAGTTTTTGTTCTAGTGCTTTATATATTGCAAATTTTTCCTGCTGTGGTGACCTTGTTCTTGAGCTTTCATGTCAAATTTAGATGGTCCAAAGTAGTTTTGATGCATGATATAGCCTCTAGACACGTGTGGGAGTAGTTGCCATCAATCTTGTTAAGTTTTGTTCACTTTTATTTTGAGTCACTAAAAGTTTCAGATTTTTTTTCAAAAGGAGAAAATGTTTAGGAATATTTACCAAGGTGGTTCCTCAATGAAGAAAGCCCCAAGGCTCGCGATACGTGAGCCAGACCTTGAACCACCGAGGGAAGCGCTAGTGCGGCCTTGCGAATGGCCGTCGGATCAGTTCATGTCTCATGCAGGTTTTAAGGAGGAATTTGATGTGTACGTGCAAAACGCTAGCCTTGAGGACTTCGTGTCAGATAAGTGTCGGCAATACTATCACCTCACTGATTCATTTGTGCGGAGGTTTGAGTTTACATCCAAGTGCAATACTCATTCTGTTTATTTGATCTATATGATAAATCATTTCGAATGGACCTTGAAGATTTTAATGAAATATGTAAAATCCCGCAATGGGGCATTCATAGTGAGCCTCGTAAATCTGGTTGTTCAGAGTTCCTTGCTAGTATTACTATAGGAGAAACCAGAACCGTAACCCAAGCCACTATAGGGAGCATTTACTTTCCTGCTATACATTATTTTGCTCTCTTTATAGGTAGGTGCATTAATGGTAAACATGATCATAGCCACCTTTGTGCATCAGATCTTAGTGTCCTCAAGAGTGCGGTAACGGGTGATAGACGATATAACTTGGGGGGCTATTGTTGCAAGGCGGTTACATAATAATGCTAAAGATGGAGATTTCTTTGGTGGGATTATGCCACTCGGTTAGCTAATTATCTCGGGGTACCCATAAGTGAAAATGATGCTGAGTTGCCCCCCACTTACCTTGACAATGATGCTATGGTTCGTTACCAGTTTCTTGAGAGGAGCGAACAGCCCCTCTTGTACCGACTAATCTTTGACAGGGAGTGCGTCTTCTATGTTACGCTTCCCGCTCCTGACTTCTTTGACTTTCAGGTAAAGCGGAGATACTTCATAACCAGAGAGGAGGCAGACGAGTACAAGAGAGAGGGGGAGGCCGCTCACCTCCACGCTGCAGCCCTTCAAGCAGTAGCGGCCGCTGCTCAGTACAACCCCAACTACGACTTTGGATACTATCCAGGCCAGCCGTGGCCATAGACCAACTTAAGGCAAAAGCCTAAGCTTGGGGGAGTACGTATTTCTCACCGACATTACATTCATGTTCACACATTCATTCCAGTTGTCGGTGTTCATCCTTTTTCATTATATCATCCATGTTAGTTTATTTTTCTTGCTTTCTTCTTGTGTGTTTGAAAAACTTTGAGAAAATCCAAAAAATTAGTTCTCGCTTCTTTTCAATTTTCTTTCCAAGTTTATTTAGTAGTAGTATTAAAATAAAACCCAAAAATATTTCTCGTTCTTCTTTTGCTTGTTGGGAGCTTTCCCGTGTAAATAGTTTTTCGCGTTCTCGTTTTACTTTCCTCGGAAAAACAAAAACTCGAAAAATATTTCAGTGTGTTTCTTTGAAATTCTTTTCTTTTCTTTGGGTCGAAGGGAGAAGACCACGATGAAAATATTGAGTGACTCTCATATGCATTATTGTTTATCTAACAAAGAGCCCATATTACCTTGTCTTCTCCTTTGAATGAATGTTTGCAGATTCTAGCTTAGTCCAATGCACGTGCACTCTTATTATTATCCACACCGTTCGGCCGTGCAAGTGAAAGGCAATAATGACGATATATAATGAAATGATTGAGATGGAGAAAAGCTGGTACGAACTCGACCAATTTTGTTTTTGTAAATATGATTAGTTCATCATTTTTGATTCAACCATTATGAATGAAACATGTTTGCAATGACAATTAGAGATTATAGTTACTCGTGCCATGCTTAATTAGCTAGGAGTGGATAATGGTTTATCTTGTGTGCCAACATGCTTTTAAGATGGTTATGATGTAGTATGATAGGATGGTATCCTCCTTTGAATGATTTAAGTGGCTTGACTTGGCACATGTTCGCGCATGTAGTTGAAACAAAAACAACATAGCCTCCACGATATTTATGTTCATGGTGATTTATATCCTACTCATGCTTGCACTCAATGTTGGTTAATCTCAATGCATGTTTACGACTGTTGTCGCTCTCTAGTTAGTCGCTCCTCAATCTTTTGCTAGCCTTCACTTGTACTAAGCGGGAATACTGCTTGTGCATCCACTTCCTTAAACCCAAAGTTGTTCCATATGAGTCCACCATACCTACCTATATGTGGTATTTACCTGCCATTCCAAGTAAATTTGCATGTGCCAAACTTAAACCTTCAAATAATAATATGTTTTGTATGCCCGAATCGCTCATGTAGCGACTAGGGGCTGTCAGTATCTTCCATGCTAGGTGGGTTATTCTCACGATGAGTGTTTATTCACTTGTCATTCATGAGAAAGTGGCTGGTATTCGGGACGCCCAGTTCCATGCTCAAAATCAAATCAAAATATAATAATCAAACAAAACTCCCCCAGGACTGTTGTTGGTACGGACGGTACCCGTGGATTCGGCTAGCCATGGAGTGTGATTGTTGGTGGAGGGGGAGTAAAAACTTTACCATTCTATTTGCGAACCGCCTATAATGTTTCTAGCATGGAAGATAGTAAGATCTCTTGGTTGTTATGTTGACAATGAAAGCACACGCTCAAAATTATATTCATCTCTGTTTTAAAAGCTCAAGCTCTGGCACCTCTGCAAATCCATGCTTCCCTCTGCGAAGGGCCTGTCTATTTACTTTTATTGTTGAGTCATCATCTTCTTATAAAAAGCACCAGCTGGAGAGCACCACTGTCATTTATATGCTTTTTTTAATTGATGTTGAGTATGAGTGTAACTGGATCTCTTTTGCCAGGAATTATAATGTCTAGTCAGTCCTTGATCTTTAGGGGTGCTCTTCATTTATGTTTTGCGGTCTCGGAAAGGGCTAGCGAGATACCATTTTGTCATATTATATCATGTTAGTTTTGAAAAAAGTGTTGTTATCCGAGATCTATTATTATTGCTCGCTAGTTGATTGTGCCATTGATATGAGTAAATGTGAGACCTAAGTGTTATTGTGAATATGGTTAGTTCATAATCTTTGTTGAAAACCTGAATATTGGCTAGACATATTTGCAACAACAGGTTCATTGGTCGCGAGCATGATCCTGGTGCTACCTTCACTTGGCATTCGAGGGCTCCTTCGCGGTGCAAATTCTTCAGCTGGCTCATCCTCAAGGACCGGGTATGGACGTCCGATCGCTTGGCGCGTCGGGGTCTGCCGCATCAGGAGTGCTGCCCCTTATGCAGTCAGGAGCAGGAGACCATAGACCATCTGCTCATCGCATGCGTGTTCGCCCGCTCTGTGTGGTTCGAGGTGCTCTCGGCCTTGGATCTTGGGGACCGGTCTCCGGGCCGGACAATCGACTACTCCGGTGGTGCACGGTGTCCGCCACGGCCAGCGGAACAACAAGGACCTCAACACCCTTGCGGTGCTGGTCCTCTAGAAGATGTGGAAGCACCGAAATGCGGTCATGTTTGATCGCGCCTCTCCATCGCTGCAGGACGTGTTACGACTCATCATGAACACTGGGAAGGAATGGGCTCTTGCAGGGCTCTTTCGTAGCGACATGAGCGCTTGGTTCGCTAGGGTGGATAGGCGGGCGAGCGAGGATATGTAGTTTCCTGTTTTTGGCCTATGGCCTTTTCCCGTGCTTGGGTTGTAACATGTAACTCTGCGGACGGGTATTATTCTACCCTCTCTTTCTATCAATCGACGATACGCATACTCATGCGTGTTCCAAAAAAATTGCAAAAACAAGATCAAACAGAGTTTGTAAAAGTTTTTTTTGTCACTTTCAGTCTGTCAACGGAATTGCTTGAGGACAAGCAATGGGTTAAGCTTGGGCGAGTTGATACGTCTCCATCGTATCAATTTTTCCAAACTCTTTTGCCCATGTTTTGGACTCTAACTTGCATGATTTGAATGGAACTAACCCGAACCAACGTTGTTTTCAGCAGAATTCCCATGGTGTTGTTTTCGTGTAGAAATAAAAGTTCTCGGATTGACCTGAAAATTTACGGAGAATTTTTGTGGAATATATAAAAAATACTCACGCAAGAATTAACCAGAGGGGGTCCACCCAGAGGCCACAAGCCTGGGGGCGCCCCCGGGGCGCACCTAAAGGGCTTGTGGCCCCCTAGACCTCCTTCGACCCTAACTCCAACTCTATATAACCCTATTCGGGGAGAAAAAAATCAAGAAGAAGGATTCATCGCGTTTTACGATACATAGCCGCCGCCGCCTCCTGTTCTTCATCGGGAGGGCTGATTTGGAACCCGTTCGGGGCTCTGGAGAGGGGATTCGTCACCATCATCATCCCCAACCTTCCTCCATCACCAATTTCATGATGCTCACCGCCGTGCGTGAGTAATTCCATCGTAGGCTTGCTGGATGGTGATGGGTTGGATGAGATTTATCATGTAATCGAGTTAGTTTTGTTAGGGTTTGATCCCTAGTATCCACTATGTTCTGAGATTGATGTTGCTACGACTTTGCTATGCTTAATGCTTGTCACTAGGGCCCGAGTGCCATGATTTCAGATATGAACCTATTATGTTCTCATGAATATATTTGAGTTCTTGATCCTATCTTGCAAGTTGTAGACACCTATTACGAGTTATGGTTCGCATACCCCAAGTGACAATAATTGGGATTCTTTTTGGTGATTACCGTAGTTTAAGGAGTTCATGTATTCACTAAGTGCTAATGCTTTGTTCCGGTTCTCTATTAAAAGGAGGCCTTGATATCCCTTAGTTTCCATTAGGACCCTGCTGCCATGGGAGGGTAGGACAAAAGATGTCATGCAAGTTCTTTTCCATAAGCACGTATGACTATATACGGAATACATGCCTACATTATATTGATGAATTGGAGCTAGTTCTGTGTCACCCTAGGTTATGACTGCTACATGATGAATATCATCCAACACAATTATCATCGCCGATCCAATGCCTACGAGGTTTTCACATATTGATCTTTGCTAAGTTACTTTGCCGTTGTTGCTGTTACAATCACTACAAAACTGCTACTGTTACTTCTGCCACTATTACTGTTACTTCCATATTACTTTGCTACTAAATACTTTGCTACAGATATTAAGTCTTTCAGGTGTGGTTGAATTGACAACTCAACTGCTAATACTCGTGAATATTCTTTGGCTCCCCTTGTGTCGAATCAATAAATTTGGGTTGAATACTCTACCCTCGAAAACTATTGCGATCCCCTATACTTGTGGGTTATCAAGTTGTACTGCATCATACCTTCCTCTTTGGGGAAATACCGACGTAGTTTCAAGCGACATCACTTAGCGATACTTCACAAAACCCGTGATGCATCGGTATCCTCCTGAGTCATCACATGCTCACTATATTGTTATCCTCGTTACTGATTTTGTTCTTCTTTCTCATTGCCGTGTTTCGGCATCTCTGTGACGTAGTCACCTGTGTATGGCCAGATGATGATGGATGACGTCACACCGAGAGGGCCCTAAGAATATCTCTCCATCATCGGAGGATCAAATCCCACACTCGAGCTATCTAGTCCATTTACTATATCTTCATATAGTCAATTTTTATTTGGAACTACACCATAGTTTATCGATAAACTTTTATTGATCCAGATTATATTCTATTGAAGACTTCTCAAGTCTCAATCTATATCATTTATAAAATTCACAATTATGTTCGTTTTGTGAAACTATTTCAGAATTTTATAGCCTGATAGTTTATTTATATCAGTCATGAAGTTGTCTTGTGTAACCTTTACAACAAACAATTTGTGTAACTATTTACTACAATCTCTTCATATCCTCCATGGACAAGAAGCAAAACCTTCATCCAACTGAGGTACTTGATCTTTAAGTAATCACCCTAGTGAACCTCTCTAGGACCACTATGGTACTTACTAGTAACAATTAGTTTATACGAAACATATGGCTTTGTACATTTGATATTATACATCATGCATTCGATCTTTGAAGCAAATTGAGCTCTATTGATCCACACATGCTCGTCAACTATTTTTCAATATTGATTTCTGGACAGTGTTATGTTCTGACATTTTGAGAAAACATTTTCTCCTTTAAAATTCTTTAAAACTTTTTCAGAGTACATGTCTTAGCACAATCAGATGTTTCAATCTATCTATATAGATTTTCATCCAATAATTCTAAGTCCTCTTAGAAACATGATTTTAATGTTTTGTGCTAATATACTTTATATTATTTCTGATCAAGTGATGTGTCATACATATGAAAGATGAGAAATGTCATAGACCTCCCACTAAACTTCTTGTATCCACAAGCTTCCCGATAAAGTTTAAATTCTCCAATTAATCCATCAAATTCCAGCTACTTGATATTTTATTTCAAATCATACACATGGCTTGAAATATTTATATCATTTTTGTATTCCAAACAAAACCTTTTGGTTGTATCTTATATACATCCTATTTGAAATCCTTTTCAAAATAGTTTTGTTACTCGTCTGTTATATATCAATAATATACAACACTCACCATTGATGTAAACCATTTATGCTTTTAGTATCGCTACTAACAAGAAGATTTGACAAGACCAACTCTTCCGTTCCTACAAACCTCTTTTGTAAAACTTTTCTTTCAGGATCACTATCCATGAATATTCAAAGATCCATTTACATTTTTGTGCCTAACACACCTTCTGAAGGTTTCACCAAGTTCAAAACTTGTTCCTTGTATTTGGAACTCACTTTGGATTTCAATTGTTTAAGCCATGCCTCTCTAGCTGGGCTCCATCACTGCTTCCTCGTAGTGCGCAGGTTCATCTTCTTCTGAGGTGAACTATTCAGTAGATTCGATAATCTTTCCTGACCTTCGCATTTTGTTACAGTCTTAATTGAAGTCCTTACATCTAATGTAGTAGTTTCTGTGCTCAGTTTTACGGACAAAAAATACTCCAGAACATTTCTGGTTTAGTCTTGTTTTAACTTAAGCTGGAGAATAATCTCAATAAGCTGTATTATCCTCCCACTTACTCCTTTAACGAGTAAACCTTTTCTCGAAAAATATTCATTCTCTAACAAACATTTTGTCCTTGAATTTTTGTGGAAGCAACAAAAAAACTGCAATCAAGCATTTTTCTAAAATATTCTATAACTCTTTATAGTTTCGATGGTGGATTTGTTTAGTGAATATTTTATTGTTTCATTTATAAATCCCCTGAAATTTTAATAAGAGCAGATTGGTAATTATAGTAACTTCACAATCATTCAGTTGCTTGCTTGACTTGTATGTATTTCTGCATGAAAGAAGAATCATTTTTATATTTTGTCATAATGATATTATATACTTCTAATTTAAATATTACAATCCAACTTAGTTTTCAAATAAAATTGTTCAAACTTAAATTGAACCCACACATATGTTCTCATTGTCCTTTAACCACCCACAAATGATTAATCAAATCTTCCTTGAGTTGCTCGATGACGAAATTCTTGATACATTTGAACAAACTCATCAAACGTGTCCGAATTCCTATGTGGAAGTTGGATAGGGTCACCCATGCTCTCAAATTCCAGACCTCTGACAACATCTTCACCCTTACCCTCCACGATCATGTTTGTGCATGATTACACAACATGTCATCACCTCCCATAAGGTCTCTGGATCCCACATTTTAGCAAGTTCATGAACAACTAAAAAAGGAGCTTGGAGCACTCCAAATGTCCTCTCCACATTCGTTCTAGCTCCTTCTTGTCTTTGGGCAAAGTGAGCTCTTTTCTGACCAACTGGCTCAGAGATAACCTTGACGAAGGTAGCCCACGAAGGATAGATACCATCAATGAGATAGTAGCCCATGTTGCACTGATCCCCATTGTAGTTGCGAAGAGGATCATGCTTTTCAGTCAACCTAGCAAACAATGGAGACCGCTGCAGCACATTGATCTCACTTTTGGACCCGGACTTGCCAAAGAAAGCGTGTCAAATACAGAGGTAATATGGTGCTGATGCAACTGATTCAAGAATGATGATATGCTTCTTAACCTTAACATGAGCATGTTATTGCCCTTAGAGATTTTGGGCAGTTCTTCCATCTCCAGTGCATGCAATCAAGTGATCCGAGCAAACCTAGCCACCCTCTTGCTTCAGACATTGCCAAGACCCTCCCGATGTCTGCGACAACTGGTTCTCTCAAGTACTAAGGCCCAAACACCTCAACAATCTCAGTAGCAAATCTGACCATAGCGTCTTTGATGTGCTCTAAAAAATCCAAAGATACTCGTCCCACGAATCTGCGATCGTGTCATATGCAAGCATCTACAATGCAGCCGCACACTTCTCGTAGCCAGAGAATTCAATCCTTTCTACGACATCCATTTTCAAGGAAGCAGTCACCGTAAGACCAAACGTCATTGTAGAGGCGACCAAAGGGAAAAGCGGTGATGAAAATTGTCCGTAAATGGGCATCGAGGGCAAACTAGTCGTCCATGAGCGTCAAATGTCCCCATGCCCTGTTGCTTCGGACATTGCCAAGACCCTCCTGGTGTCTGCGACAACTGGTTCTCTCAAGTACTGAGGTCCAAACAACTCGGCCAGCGTAGTAGCAAATTTGACCATATCGTCTCTGCACGTGCTCTCAGACATCCAGAGATACTCGTCCCACAAATCTGCGGTCGAGCCATATGCAAGCATCTGCAATGCAGCCGTGCACTTCTGGTAGCCAAATAATTCAGTCCTTCCTACGACATCCATCTTCAAGATAAATTAGTGATCGTAAGACCGAACGTCATTGCAGAGGCGACCAAAGGCGAAAGCGCCAGTGAAAATTGTCCATGAATAGGGCATTGGGGGCAAAGTAGTTGTCCATTAATGTAAATGTCCCCGTGCCATGTTTCGATTCAGCAGTCGACGTGATTATTTAAAATTGAGAAATGCTTTTCCGCACGCTCTGCGTCTTTGAAGACGTCCTTTGGAATTTACTTTGTCCTAGCTTTGCTTGCAGCGCATAATCTGAGGTTGCTATGTTTTCTGGAAAAGACCGTGTTGCTAAACTAGGCCTGGGCCAAGGAGAAACCGCGGTGCAATCACACTCAAAGTGGGCCACACACCATCCTAGCCGTCCAAGTTGGCCGCACGGCGGCCGAAGGGGTCTATCCGCAAAAAGCCGCGCCCATGGTGCGGTGGGGGTGCGCGGTGCGCCTCCCCCCGGCAACTGGTGGGCGTCGTCCTCCTCTTGTGCGCACCAGGTTCCTCCTCCCTCTCTCTCCTCCTCCATTCCCGCACCCTCCGTCGCGACACATCGCCCCAGCCAGAATTCCCCCTTGCTGTCATCTCCTCCCCCAAAAGCAGCACCTATCCAGCAGCTTCCTCACAACCCAACCCAGGTTCGGACGCGCCGCCTCTCCCCAATTCCTGAATCCCCACTCCTCTCTCCAGGTCCAATCCACGCCGTCTGGCTCGCCCGTCTCTTCCTAGCTCGTCGTGTCGGCGTGATCGGCTCCGCGGAGGCGAATCGGGCCGATGGGACAGGAGCGGAGGAGAGCGCGCGGGGGGGCGGGGGCGGGCACGCAGGGTTTCTCTAGGGTTCTGATCGCGACATGCTTTGCGGGTGCGGGGGGTTCTAGGTGAGTTTTGCGAGGAGCGGTGGTGGCACACGTGCTCGTGAGTTGTGGGAGTACGTGATGTTGCCGGTACGGAAAATGATTGGGGATTTGGTGGGGCTGGGAGCTGGGAGGTGTTATGGGAGAATTAGGTGCCCTTGTGATTGTCCTGCCCCCTCTGCCTACAGTTGCCTGTCCCCTGGGGTTTAATTCAGATCCTCCTGTATGGGCTTAGACAGTGCCTGTCATCCTGCGAGTTAATAGCACATAGTACCACATGCCTACCAAGATGTGTTTCCTTGTTTGACTATATATATATGGTGTCACACATAGATTGCGCAGTGAATAGAAACCTGCCATTTTCTTTTGTCTTTCTGTTGAAGAAGGGCATTTGTTGTTGTATTATGGAGCTTCAGAGCGTGAATAAAAGTTGCGTTATCGATGGTAGGAAGATGGTCACTGCCCCACATCAGGACATACGTATGGTAGTGTGTTCTCTAGAGGATTCTGCATGCGTGTGTGCTATGCAAAAACATGGCGTAGTTTCTAGCTTCAAAGGAAGTATTGACTTTACACTTGAGAGCTGGTAAAAAAAAGCGCTCCTTTGAGATTACAATGTGGTTTAATCTGCTTCTGTTCCATTACTTTTTTTGAAGCGTCACAATGGTAATAACTAATTGAGGGCCTAGTATTCTTTCTCATCATTTATCTTGTGATATAAGATATCATCTGTCATTGGAGTAGACAAAAATATGGCTTAGACAAGAAGGAGAAGGACAATTGATATATTAATAATTTAATATGTTGCTGGCCACCAGTAGGCAACTTTATGACTCTTGCTAACACGTTTCATGATGTTGCCGTTCCTTTGTTTTTTTGCTCGTGAGATCCTGATCACACTAGTTAGATTGTTACTTACTCATGGTTGATTTCAGGATGCAGAAATGCATGCTTGATATATTAGCTACAGTTGCCTATGTTTATGATGGTTACAATTCGTACGGTGTAACCATAGGTTCCCTTTATTAACTCTTCATTTCTTAACCTGTGGTAGATTAATGGATTAACATTTGTGTTAAGGTTATTCTGTAGGAACATATCAAAATCAATTTATGGGAAAGACGCAACGCTTGTCCACAATTCTTGATGAGGAGGTGTGATCTGAGACAGTCTCACAACAGCAGGGTTTCTGGAGGAATGTCATCCTCTTTACCTATTCTGCCAAATTCTCTGAAAGAAACCTTCCATGGGCCTTACAATCCACAGCTCACTCCGATGCAAAGGCAACTGACGAGTGATCTTGTGCCCTTACATCAGAGTGCACTTCCGTCTGCTACTTTGCACCCAAGAGCTGGTGCTATGAGATCATCATATGCAGCCTCATTAGGATACTCACCTAATCCTCTTGATTCTGCACCTAACCATGAGAGGCAGTCTATGGTTGCTCCTTTTGCTCCTCAGCCATCAGATATCGAAGTATTTCAGACCTTATCTAATAATATCCCTGGAGGTCACACTGGGGCAACTTGGTTCCCAGGTTCGGCTGATGGTTTATCAGATTACGGGGATAACATCCCTGCTTCTGGTAGTCAGATCCAGAATGGCGGTCCTGCTGTGACATCTGATGTGGTTGCTAAACAAAATGAATGGTGGGCAGAGATAATGAATGATGATTGGAGAGATATTCTAGATGCAACAGCGGCTGATCCCCAGTCAAAGGTATGCAAATGAAAAGCCATAAAGAGTCATCGTGGTAGCTCTGTCTTGGGTTCTGATAGTTTAGAAGTAATCTGTAATTTATTTGTTTATTATGACATATTAGCCAACCTTATGAAATTGTAATTTCACAAGTTCTTAGCCGGTGCACATACTGGTATTATCATTTTTGTGTGGCCAACCTAGATACCTTTGTGCATGTCAATTTTAAAGTTAAGAGAAAGTTTTGACTTACTGTATACTTCTTGGGCCACACTTCCATTTACAAATTGGGCCATACTTCTCACGCCTCTTTAAACAGTGTACGTAACTATCCCTTCCTCTTATTAGAAGTTTAAAACTGATGTGTAGTAGGTTTTGTTAGAGTGATGGTTAGGGCACCAGTAAATGGTTTCTTGTTTGCACTGTTTAAAGAGGGTCGTTATTAGATTGACTACTAGAGCTTATATTAGAATCTTGTAATGAATGTTCATGTTCTTGATATGAGTGTCTCTCTCCGCAAATTCTTCTAAGGGATATATGCCGCTTCTTCTCTTTGGCACAAAATAGAAATATGCGGTCCACTTAATTTTAAGGTGGAGGTCTCTTAACTTGTTGGAGTTGTAGTTTCTAGAGTGATATTTGTTTCTCACTGTGATGCTTTTGGTAAGCCCATTCGTTTTGTTTCTTTTATGACCAAATGTTTGTTGTCACCTTTGTTGTAGTCCATGGTTCAGCCTTCCAATTCGGCTGCGTCACAGCCTGCTGTCAACCAGCCAGCTTCATCTCATGGTGGAGAGATTTGCAATGTAGCTAGTCCTCCCAATAGCAACTCTGCAGCCAAACAACGGATGAGGTGGACTCCAGAACTCCATGAATGCTTCGTAGACTCTGTAAATAAGCTTGGTGGTAGTGAAAGTATGTCTGCAGTGCCGTTGATTCCCAAAAGTGCATTTTAGATATGAATCATGTTCTAATGCTTGTACTTTTTGTCTTGTACCTTCAGAAGCTACTCCCAAGGGTGTCCTGAAGCTTATGAAAGTTGATGGTTTGACAATATATCATGTGAAAAGCCATCTGCAGGTTTGCCATTAGCTTTCTAATTTCTAGTTCTAAATAATAGTGTTGCCCGCAAGGGATTTGAGTTCTCACTTACCTTTTCTGGTTTGTGTTGCAGAAGTACCGAACAGCTCGCTATAAGCCAGACCTAATGGAAGGTTTGTCTGGATTAGATTCTTTCGCACTTGTATTTTATATAGATCTTCCCTGCATAGGTGCATAGTTGATTTTTTTTTTCATGACCCATGATGCCATGCTATTGAGTTGAGTACATTTTTATGATAATGGTTAGGGCTGACGCTTTTCTATATATATGTAAATCTTCTCATGACGCGATATTATTTTGATAATGTTCCGTTATTGCATAGAATGCATGCAGCTACATTGTGTTTGGTGTAATTGGTAACATAACATAACCATTCTATATCAAATTATCAGGTACAGCAGAGAAAAGGACTACCACCGAAGAGTTGACTCTAGACCTGAAATCGTGAGTGGATAAATTTTTACTTATTACTCCCTCTGTAGAGAAATATAAGAGCGTTTAGATCACTATTTTAGTAATCTAAACGCTCTTATATTTCTTTACGGAGGGAGTATCTATTATTCTGTTCAGTTGTACTCTAGCATGATACCCATCTCTCATGATGCTTATTGGTAGCTGGTTACTGTGCAATGTGACATCCATCAACTATTAAGGCTAAAACCAATACTTAAGTTCTAGTTAAGATAGTAGTTTAGTTTGTAAAACTGAATTCCAACTAATGCTCAGTAATTACATTGAAAAAACTGATGCTGATATAAGTTTGCGATTCAACTACATTTTAATGGGGATTACAAAAGATAGCTGCAATGTAGGCAATTGCCCAAAATGGATTTCCTTCCATAGATAGGTCCTGGTATTCGCCTTCTTATCAAAATCATAAATAATAAGATAACTAACATGGGATATAACCCAGGAAAACTTTTAAGGAACTTACATGCCCACCAACAAATGTCATGTGGCGGGCCTTGGAGAAACACAAAGCCCCAACAAAGTACATTACCCTCATCAAGGACATGTACGATAATGTTGTGACAAGTGTTCGAACAAGTGATGGCGACACTGATGACTTCCCGAGTAAAATAGGATTGCAGCAAGGGTCAGCTTTGAGCCCTTATCTTTTTGCTTTGGTGACGGATGAGGTCATAAGGGATATACATGGAGATATCCCATAGTGTATGCTCTTTGCGGATGATGTGGTGCTAGTCGATGATAGTTGGATGGGGGTTAATAGAAAGTTAGAGCTATGGAGACAAACTTTGGAATCGAAAGGTTTTAGGCTTAGTAGAACTAAAACTGAGTACATGAGGTGCGGTTTCAGTACTGCTAGGCACGAGGAGGAGGTTAGCCTTGATGGGCAGGTGGTACCTCAGAAGGGCACCTTTCGATATTTGGGGTCAATGCTGCAAAAAGGATGGTGATATCGATGAAGATGTGAGCCATCGAATCAAAGCCGGATGGATGAAGTGGCGCCAAGCTTCAGGCGTTCTCTATGACGAGTGCCACAAAAGTTAAAAAGGCAGGTTCTGTAGGACGGCGATTCGACTCGCAATGTTGTATGGCGCTGGGTGTTGGCCGACTAAAAGGCGACATGTGCAACAGTTAGGTGTAGCGGAGATGCGCATGTTGAGATGGATGTGTGACCACCCAAGAAAGGATTGGGTCCGGAATGATGATATACGTGAGAGTTGGGGTGGCACCGATTGAAGAGAAGCTTGTCCAACATCGTTTGAGATGGTTTGGGCATATACAGCGGTGGCCTCCAGAAGCTCCAGTGCATAGTGGACAGTTAAAGCGTGCCGATAATGTTAAGAGAGGTCGGGGTAGGCCAAAGTGGACATGTGAAGAGTCCGTAAAGAGATATCTGAAGGACTGGAATGTCACCAAAGAACTAGCCATGGGCAGGGGTGCGTGGAAGTTAGCTATCCATGTGCCGGAACCATGAGTTGGTTTCGTTGTTGTCGTCGTCCTCGTTCATCGCATAATTGGCACGTTCAGTTATGATATCAAGTCAGCTCTATTAAACTTAGTCCTGTAAAATCAATTTAGTGGCTTGGCTAATGGAGATGCTAAGTTTCATATTCAAACTTTTTCTCAATTATGTGAGATTTTGAAAGTGCGAGTAGTAGAATCTAATAGTACTAAAATTGGATTATTTCGCTTCCCATGAAGCTGTTTTGCCTCTTAATGAGAAGGGGAATGATTTGTGTTTTGATAATACAGGATTCTACTCCTTGCAGTTTTAACATCTCACATATTTCAAAAAATGTTTTATTAGCCCTTCAGCCTCTTCAGAAGCGAAACCAGTAATTCTATTTTGCTGCACTAAGTTTCATGTAGCTAGATTGATTTTGGAATTCCGTGCACCAATTATGGGCAGATTCATAATCTTATAGGTGAATGAGCATAAATATCAGATGGTGGGATGCAAATTCCTTTGTTTTTCTTGTGTTACCTTTGGTCTTGATGTTTTCAGTGTCTTAACAAGAGGTTGGGTACATTTCGCAAATACTTAGCTGTCTGGAAAGATATAACATGTTTTCCAGAGCTTATGTCTAGGTTACTAGCACTGTCAAGATTCCTGGTTACTCAACCAACTTCCTCAGGTGTTATTACTTGAGGAAGATGCTATTCTTTTGATAGTTATGTTGACGTGTGTCTATGCACACACATTTTACTGGCACTGGAGTGTTCCATTTTCTGTCTGTTCTAATCCATGCTGTACAACTAGCAAGCACTGTGAATTGCCTAGCTGCTAATACATTCGTTTTGAAACACTTGTTATCTATAGCCATGATATAAACAATATGCTCACAGTTATGTTCTCTGATGTCGAACTCACAATTAAAAAGTGTTGTTTGTGCTCCCAAGTCTTGATCGTGCTCTACATGTGGATCTCTCAAATCCTCCCTCTGTTATGAGAGTTTGATGAGTCCTGTTGAAACCAATTTATATTCGTTTCCTGTTGGGCCAGAATTTTTTTTTAGGATTCATTGTGAGACAGTGCATTCTCTTGCTTTGTCAGCCATGATTAACACTATACAATTTTTCTTATACAGGAGCATGGATCTTACTGAAGCGCTGCGCCTTCAGATGGAAGTTCAGAAACGTCTTCATGAACAACTTGAGGTACTAGTCCAAAAGAACATAGATTGGTTCTTAATTTAGGTGATGTCTGGTCTCATGACGAATAGTGACCCAATAAAAAAAGTTGCATGCGAAACATAATAGACTTTTAGATAAACTAATGTGAGGAAACATGGTTCTTTTTGCACACTTATAAATCAAATTGTGACTGCAGTGATACTCTACAAAAGAAACATCTACATAATTGCATTGGTCTTTACATGATATAGGCCAGGGCTCAGTCAGACTATTACCATGATGAAACACACACAGTCTGAACTTCATTCCATCTTTCTATGACAGACCCAGAGAAAGTTGCAGTTGCGAATTGAAGAACAAGGGAAGTATCTTCAGATGATGTTTGAAAAGCAGTCTAAATCCAATACTGAGAAGGTGCAGGATCTATCCTCGGGAGCTACAACAACCCTATCATCTGAACCGAGCCATCCTGCAACCAGAAATAGGGATAATGATGCAGCTGATGACGTAAATAGAACAGGAGAGAACCCCGTGAGTGCCGAAATAGGAGAAACTTTGATGCATGCAGGTGGCAACCAGGAGATGGCAGAAAGCGAGTCTTCTGACCCCCTTGCAAATACTAATGATGGTTCTAAGGCCCCACAAGAGAAGCGCCGAAGGGTGCATGATAGTTAACCATCAGTCTGGTAATTCAGATGATAGCAGTTCAGTCAACGTATAATAGGTAAAAAAATGGTTCCATTAAAACCCTGTGTCGATGCTGATCTGCAAGTCTATTGAGCCAGCCACCTTAATTATCTAAATGGAATCTTTTGGTGGCCGCTTGTATAAACTGCTAGCAATAAATCAAATTATCTCCTGACGCATGGTAATTGGTAAATAAGTATGCCTTGAGGTCTAGCTATCTTTCTAGATATATAGTTGTTATTTGAGGTTTCAAGCGGCAGAAGACTGAACTGCTAGAAAGCTGGTCTTTGTCTTGATGCTCAAAATATTGAAATACCTGACCCCGTTTTGGTTTGGGTGTTGCATTTTTTGGAGTTAGCTACGTATTGGCTGAACTCATGATGATTGCAAAGTTTTTTGTTATACTTGAGATGGTATCTCTGAGATCTTTACGGCTTGAAGATCTTTCATCTTTATTTGTTCTGCCATGTTTTCCACACTTAGGCCCGATCGGAACGTCGTTTTCTAGCAGAAAACCCCTGTAAAAGAAAACGGCTGGCGTTCGCGTACCTACTTGGATCGTCCGTAAAACTTAGCCTTGTTTCTCAGATTACACGGGTATTTGGCCGGTTTTCGATACACACCTCCGCCCATAGTATTTCTCCCACGTATTCCTTCCTCTCTTCCGATCCACCAAGGGCCTGTTTGGTTGCCGTTTGCTAGAGTGATGCATCGCATACACTTCTCAATCCAGCCTGGTTGAACAAAAACATATCCTAATACATCATCTGCAACTTGTTTGGTTGGCTGCATCTAGTGTCCCTGCATTCGGTAATACGCAAGTGTACTTTGTTTGGTTGTCTGCATTGGCCTAAGCGGCACATGAACACGGCGTTTGGTTGCATACGACGTACATGTTGTGCTTACCTTGTACCCTAATTGGTGAGCTTACCCACACCTAGCACACCAACGCCACAACACAGCAATGGCGATGAACTAGGCGAAGATGATGAAGTTCTTCAGCTTCAGCCAAAACTGACGATCCACCTTGACACCTCCAATCTTGCCACTGTCAACACTGCTGACGTGCTTTCGCACCCATTCGGAGTAAGCTTGTTCTGCCGCCTGCCTAGTCTTGAACCCTCTATGGGTGTTGTTGCTATACGATGCCACTTGTGCATTGGCTTCTTCCCATGAACTATAAACCCCTGGGACCTTACCGATGAACACGGCATACCACTTGCCCTAGCAATGCACAAGAGCAAGAGTTGAAGCAGCAAATCAATGAAGCACACAAGTAGCAAGCAAAGTAGCACACAAACAACAATGGAGCAGAAGAGAAGTAAAGCATGCATGATCATATGGCATAGCAAGTTTTTCCTAGCACTACCTTGGTGTTAACCTACCACCACATCCAAAAGAGGGTATCGTCCTAGCACCGCAAGTTCACCATCAGCGTGAGGGGTTAGTATATACCACCTCACCAAAATATACAGATCATCAAATAGTTTTTGAGCCCTAACTACACAAAATGTACGTCGTCATCGTCATCGTCGTCGTCGTCGCCATCGCCATCGCCGCGGGGATCATGCACGCTCACAGGCAGCACTACTCTAGTAGTAGTGCTTGCCTAGGCCAGCTCCTGAGACACAACACCCTGTAAGCGTCGGCCATGGCAATGAACCCAACACCCTGGGCCTTGTTGTCAAGCAGGTGGTGAGAGCTGCCATGAGAGCCTCGTCGCTGAAGCCACCCTGGGTCATGACAGCGCCATACAGGTCAGGGTGGATGTCGAGGGGCTTGCACTCCCTGATGGTTGTTGCCACCTCCTTCACCGCCTCAGTCATGCTGCAAAAGACATTGATCTCCTCCTCCGTCAGGCCTCCTCTCTTCCTCTTCCTATCATGGACGGGGTCAAATGGATTGTCGAAGGGCTTCGCAGCGGGCTTGTCAGGGCCATCAAGGACCTTGACGTCCGGGGTCCCAGGGAAGTCTAACATGGGAGAACCAAGAGGCTCCCCCGAGCCCATGGCATGCTTCCCAGTTGCCAGCCCGAAGAAGAAGATGTGTTGCATCTGGCTGTAGTTCTGTATGAGTGTGTTGAGGAACTCAGCGTCCCCTGGGTGGTCCTAAGAATGAAACACAAGTGTTGTTAGTTGGGATTAGGAGTAGGCAATGGTGGACAGTATGAAAAGGAAGAGGGCTGTGAGCTAACCGCGACATGGCCGGCGTAGTGCTCTGCCTCCAGAACTATGGAGCAAGTGTTCTCATCACATGAGGCGCCACTAAGGTCTCTCAGCTTGGACACTTGGATCCATCGACTTCTCCACTTCCTCAGGTGGTTGTACACCTGGGTGGCAGACACCTCTTGCCCACAGAACTCGAACACCTGCTTCGCAATGGTGTTCAAGTGCACCTCCTTGAAGCCCTTGTCAGTCCTAACTCCACTAGAGATGAGCTCACACATCTTGTTCAGCACGAACGTGGACATGAACGGCTGCCACTTCATGTTGTTCGACCTACCATCCTTCTTTGCCTTTGCTGCTGCTAGCTTGAGTGCAGCGGCAGCAGCAGCAACAGCAGGAGTTGGCTCAACGAGCACTACTGGCACATAGAGGGAATCAGACGCGAACACCTCTGAATCAGGTGTCATCTCGGTCATAGGCTGCGAGTCCTCGACAAACGATGGAGCAAACTGGCTGTCGGACACGACAAGGGCCTGACTAAGATCTTGCGTCTGCGTGGTCATGTCCTACAATCGTAGCACGCATTGACAGTAAGCATATCACACAACATACCGGAAAATCCATGAAAGCAGAAGCATACATGTACATGGTTCATCACTATCATAGTAAGCACATGCTTCATCGCTATCATACCAAGCATACCGGACAATCTATGAGCAGGAACATACATCTACAACAAACAACATGCTGCAAATGGACCACCAATAGCCACAAATCACAGACCTAAGCACGAATCAACACAAGCATAAGGTTCAACTTCAAACTCTACTACTAATCTAGCCTACCACATGCTTGAACATCTAGCCATACCACAAATTGCAACCGCACCATAGCAATCAACCATATCAGCTCACAGATCAGACCACTAACCAATCATGCATCTAGATCAAACCCTAGCTGGAGCTTAGATCTAGCAAGAAGGAACAGAGAGAAAAGGGGGATTGAACTCACAGAGGCCATGGCTGCAGCTCGAGGACGATGGGGGACGGTCGTGGAAGATCAACGCCGGCCAGTGATGTGCGCCGACGCCGTGGACCGCCGGCCGATGAAGATGCGCCGCTTACCTGCTCGTCGGTGCCGATGCGCGTCGGCGGGAAAGCTCGAACGGAGGGAGAATGGTGGTGGGAGTTGGGGCGGTGAGGGAGGGGCTAAATAGGGGTGGACTCGGCGGGAGGTGAGCCAAAATCCTCCCGCCGATTTTTCGGCGACGCGGGCGAGCTCGCGCCATCTCCCCTGCTCGCACGAGGGGAGAAGCGCGTCGCCCTCCCCTGCCTCGTCCGAGCCAGGCTCGCGAGCTACTGCCGATTCAGGCGTTTCCCCTGGGCCTGGCCTGGACGTGCTTTAAGTTCCGTGCGATGCGGGCCGCACAGTGAACGCAGGCAACCAAACAGGCTACTTTCTTCCCGCACGGGCCAGGCTGGGCCTAATGCGGGCAACCAAACACGCCCTAAACGAGTACGAGCGCACACGCAGCCAGGACGGCTGGAGGCATGCAGGAAGAGGCAGCAGCGATCCCCGGCGCGTGCGCCCTGCGCCGCTGGAGCTCTCGACGTCCAGCTGGTTGAGTCGGCGACTAGTTGTCGTCCTAGTCAGACGAGGCGGCCATTGAAGACGCGAGCACTAGGTGGCGCTCGACGGCGGTGGCTGGGCCTGGGCGACCAGCCCGACCCGACGAGCTCCAAGACACTGCTCCTTCCCAACCTGACTCGACGAAGGCGGCAACCTGGTGGATCTCGGACCCTAACTCCTGACCGGGTGGATCCCGTCCACCTGAACGCGTAGCAGGAGACGCGGGGCTGACCGTCCGCCAGTTCTTGAGGCCCCGCTGGGCGCGGTAGCATGAACGAGCGTGAGCCAGATGCCTCTCTCTCTACAACGAGTGAGAGGAGATTTTTCTTCTGTCATCCTCGCAAACAACGGTGATCGCTACAGCACATTGATGTCATTATGAGACCCGAGCATGCCAAAGAAAGCGTGTCAAGTTTAAACCTTGATATTGCCCTTGTAAAGCCTCCAGGCAGTTCTTCCATTTTCAATACATGCAGTCAAGAGATCCAAGCAAAACTGGCCACACGATTGGTTCTCTCAGGTACTAAGGTCCGAACACCTCGACTATGGCAGTTGCAAAGCTGACCATGACATTTCAGCATGTGCTCTCGGAAATCCGTAGGTACTCGTCCCACGAATCAACGGTTGTGCCATATGCAAGCATCCGTAGTGCGGCCGTGCACTTCTGATAACCAGAGAAGTCAATCGTTCCCACGACGTCCTTCTTCAAGATGAAGTAGTCATCATAGGACCGGACGCCATGGTACAAACGATCAAAGACAGTGAAAGATCGTGGATGTCGCCTAGAGGGGGGGTGAATAGGCGCTTTAAAATAATTACGGTTTAGGCTTGAACAAATGCGGAATAAACCTAGCGGTTAATTTGACAAGCACAAAACCTACAACAACTAGGCTCACCTATGTGCACCAACAACTTATGCTAAGCAAGATAAACAACTAAGTGATAGCAAGATATATGACAAGAAACAATATGGCTATCACAAAGTAAAGTGCGTAAGTAAAGGGTTCGGTTAAGAGATAACCGAGGCACGCGGAGACGACGATGTATCCCGAAGTTCACACCCTTGCGGATGCTAATCTCCGTTTGGAGCGGTGTGGAGGCACAATGCTCCCCAAGAAGCCACTAGGGCCACCGTAATCTCCTCACGCCCTCGCACAATGCAAGATGCCGTGATTCCACTAAGGGACCCTTGAGGGCGGTCACCGAACCCGTACAGATGGCAACCCTTGGGGGCGGTCACCGAACCCGTACACTTTGGCAACCCTTGGGGGCGGTCACCGGTACCCGTCAAATTGCTCGGGGCGATCTCCACAACCTAATTGGTGACCCCGACGCTTGCCCGGAGCTTTACACCACAATGATTGAGCTCCGAACACCACCAACCGTCTAGGGCGCCCAAGCACCCAAGAGGAACAAGCTCAAGGGCACCAAGCACCCAAGAGTAATAAGCTTCTCAACTTGTAACTTCCACGTATCACCGTGAAGAACTCAAACCGATGCACCAAATGCAATGGCAAGGGAACACGGAGTGCCCAAGTCCTCCTCTCTCAAATCCCACCGAAGCAACTAATGCTAGGGAGGAAAATGAGAGGAAGAACAAGAAGGAGAACACCAAGAACTCCAAGATCTAGATCCAATGGGTTCCCCTCACATAGAGGAGAAAGTGATTGGTGGAAATGTGGATCTAGATCTCCTCTCTCTTTTCCCTCAAAAACTAGCAAGAATCCATGGAGGGATTGAGAGTTAGCAAGCTCGAAGAAGGTCAACCATGGGGGAAGAACACGAGCTCAAGAGATGAAGTAGAATGGGGAAGAAGACCCCCTTATATAGTGGGGGGAACAATCCAACCCCCACTTCAGCCCCGCAGAGAGCGGTACTACCGCTTGGCCAGCGGTACTACCGCTTGCCCCTATAAGCGGTACTACCGCTCCCCCTCGCGGTACTGCCGCTGGGCCCAGAGCGGTACTACCGCGGTGGCAGGGCGGTACTACCGCATACGAGCGGTACAACGTCCCCCACTGCCGTGGCTAGTACCATAAAACCCGACACGAAAAAAGACCCCTCGAATCGAGGCGGTACTAGCATGAGACCGCAGTGGTACTACGGCTGGGGGCTACCAGCGGTACTACCGCTCAGGAGCGTTACTACCGCTCTAGAGCGGTACTACCGCTTGTAGCACCCAAGCGGTACTACCGCTCCGGCCCGCGGTACTACCGCTAGGAAACCAAAACTGCCATAACTTCTGCATATGAGCTCCGAATTGAGCAAACTCAAGCTTGTTGGATAGAGGAAGACGAGTAGCATCAAAACAGCGACTGGTTATAGTAAGAAGAGGCAGGGGAGGTATGCCAACAAATAGAGGAGTGAAACCTCCAATCGAGAAGAACCGGCATAACCTCCAACATCAAAAACATCATAGAAGATGCGAGTGAACTCCGTTTTCGATGAACTCGAGCTTGTCATCAAGATGACCATAAGCTCCAAAACTCACAAAGAGAAGAACCAAACAAGAACCAATAAAGATGATGCAAGGATGCAATGGTTTGAGCTCTCTATGAACGATACGATCAAGCTACTCATCGAGAGCCCCCATTGATAGTACGACAATCGATCCTATAACCCGGTCTCCCACCTACCATCATGAGACCGGTAAAATAGAAAACCTATCAAGAGCAAACCTTTGCCTTGCACATGGTCCACTTGAGCTAGATGATGACGATCTTGACTCCCTCAAGTTGGACCACCTTTCTTGGTTGCGTTGGCTCGATGAAGACTAGTTGATTGCTCCCCCATGCTCCACTATGGGTGAGCCACTCTTCCGCACATCTTCACAAGTCCATTGTCACCACAATGGACGGCAAGCTTCAAGCATTTGATCTCTTCATGATGCTTCACTTGAACTTGCACACCGCAACATCTTCACAAGTCCATTGTCACCACAATGGACGGCAAGCTTCAAGCATTTGATCTCTTTATGATGCTTCACTTGAACTTGCACACCGCAACCTAACCCCACAAAGAACTCTCACGAAGATCATGGGTTAGTACACAAAGCGTAATTGACAATGCTCACCACACCATGGGATCATCTTGTGCGCTTTGTGTGTTGATTAACTTGATTCACTCTTGACTTAGTCTTGATCAACCTTGACTCTTTCCAACTCTCTTCATTTGGATGATGTCTTGAAGGTAAACATGAATGATCACACAATCTTCTTCTTCAAGACATGCTTGCAATAAGCTCAACTCTCACATGACCAATCTTTGGATAATTCCTTAATAACACCTTGGTCACCACATAAACTCCTTGAAACCAACACATGGACTTCAAGAAATGCCCATGGACAAATCCTTCAAATATAACTCAAGGCAACCATTAGTCCATAGAGATTGTCATCAATTACCAAAACCAAACATGGGGCACCGCATGTTCTTTCAGACAGTCTTGCACATTCGAAAACGCCGGCAAAAATGGTCAGCGAGGAGTGCATCCGAGGCAAAATAGTCGCCCATCAGTGTCAAATGGTCGCGCGCCCTGTTGCGGTTGAGCACTCAGTGACCCTTGACCGAGCCCTTGAGAACTGAGAACATGCTCCTCCACACGCTTTGTGTCTTCAAGGACATCCTGCATCATCGTCGTCTCATCCGAGTAGTCCTCCTCGTCGGACGACTCAACATAGTGCTCGTATATGTACCAATTGGTATTCATTGCTAGAAATAAGGGAAAACTTTTCTAGCTCCGACAATTCATTAAACAGTTGCCGGTCATGGTGAGTATAGTAATAGCGGATGGTACTTGACGGGGCGGTCAGAAGACAGGGGCTGAACGGCGACGGAGGAGAAACGAGGTGGAGCCCGCCTGACATGCTAGAGGTCACAGAGACGTAGAGTTTCAACAAAGGTATAGCGTGGCAACCGGAGTGATGAAGCGGCGGCAAAGGCAATAGAAAAAAAAGAAAGGAGAGAAAATGAGATAGATGAAGACGCGGGGTATAGAGTCCGTTGTTGTCCGGACTCTCACAAAACTCCTTGTCTCTAGTTTACGAATCCGTCTTGAAAATGCCCTTGCCGGGTTTCCGGACCTCGGGGTGTCCGTGCGTAGCTAGAGCTTTCATGAGACAGCGATGGTCTCCCTTTAAAAAGTACTATAAGAAAACGGCTGGCTGCACATGGCCACGAGACACGTCCACCAGATCACCAACTACTTTATTTTCAAATACTGATGGCACTTCTATTATCCCTACCAAATGCATACTGCGTACATGTAAATATTTCGGCAGCAAGCCTCGGGATCTCAGCAATATTAGCACATCGTGTACCAACGTCCAAACCTGCAAGTTCAGGGTCTCGACTACATGGAAGAAAGGACATGAATGAACAACAAACTGAGAGGCCCATCGTACTCTTCTTGAACGAGAGTTACCAGTTAAGAACACACCCATTTCACATTTTCCGTGACGCAAGAAAATGAACTAAGAATGTGCAAAGATATCCACCGAGCTGTCAACCTTGTTAGTTGTGACCGACAAGTTTCTGACAAACCGAATATACTTCCCATCCACATAACTTTGATAAACAATCAATGTGCAGTAACTAAGAACAAAGAATTTGGGTCAAAAATTTAACGAAGAAAAGAATCAGCCTGCATCAATGACGTGTAAGGCACCAATTTTCAATTAAAGGTGCCACAACGCATCACCAACAATCCTGTCCCGTAATCTAGATGATGAGAGTGACACTCCCTTTTACCTGAAGCCTCACCACTACACATCACCATTGCCTACCGCATTATCCTTCGACTTAAGACTAATTTCTCTAACTGCAGAAAAACCACCCATCAAGCTCACTAATTCAATGAACAGATGGTGTTGGATCTACCCTGTCAAAATTGATGGCTAATGACTGCTTTCCTGGTCTTTTCACTCCAAGTGCTTTGCCCTCTTGGTATATAGTACAGCAGTAGACGAAACAATCTACCGTCGGTCAAATCTTCTGGTTTCCAAAGTATGCTATGGACTTACATTGCACTCGTCCATGAATCGCTCATCTCGTGCCAGAAACCTCTTCCAGTACTTCCTGTAATTTGGTATACCCAATTCAAGCCAAGGTTTCATATTACCATTGTAGTGCAACGATGCAGAAGTTCGGATCACTTTTTCTTCAATTCCGTACTGATAGCCGAGCCCAGATAAAGTCAACCTCTCATCAAGAGGATATACAAGATTCTGGAAGGAGAGCAAGCTTATAGGTAAAGCTGCAGCTCGTAGTGAGGCCTCATCATCATTGTTCCGGAACTGTAATAGAATAAGAGTAGAAGTGATAATAAGCTAATCACTTCATGCAAGATGGGCCCAAATCATGCATTTTTCAAATAGACTGAAAGTAAAGAGTTTTAAGATAGTATCACAATTGCTCACTATATCAAGTATGGATGATAGTTGGAAATATTGGAATAAAACAAAATACAATGCATGCTTTAGAACTTGAAATAAAAGCAGGCTGACAACAAACCAACCTTTTCCAGGAGTTGCAGGTAATTCTCTGTAACATTATACTCCCTCCATTTTTCCAAATTAATGACATTCAACCCAGACATCCATGCACATGACTGGGGATCGTACATTGCCTCGCCGAGAAGGTTTCTTAGTTGGCCAAGTCTCAGGCCACAAAACTTGACTGCGGCATTCACCTTATCTCCCATATCAAGATTCCACAAGAAAGAGAGATCACGTTGAACAATGACATCATCGTCCAACACAATCACCTTCTTTAAATCTTTAAATATTTCCGGAATAAAGAAATGTGAGTGACTAAACACTGATAAATACTCCATTCTAGATTTCTCGGTAGGTCGCTCAAAGCTACTGATGAAAACACGGAATTCCTCGGGCATATACAACTGTTGCATGCTGAACTCTGGCAAATTCTCCAAAATAATATGCTCGTAGTTAATGACATTGACAGCTGATTCTCTGTAGGCATTTCTTGAAAACCAATGCTTCATTGCATAGAAATTTTGAGCATCGGTTAGTACATGAAAGACTACATTCCTGGTCTCCTGCAAAACACCAAAAGGAACATCAGCAATGCCAAAACCAGAAGATGTTCAATCAGCAAAAGAGTAAGTTGCCTGCATACCTCAGAACTACTAACAGATGAGTTGATGACAACGGAAGCGGCAAGCACATTTTTAGATAATATAACGTAGTGCCTATGATCTGGAACATTAAACTTATGGACAGGAGAGTCATCTGAATCCAATGTAGTTGATTTAAAATATTCTACTGTCAACCTCATATTAAGACAATGATGACTTTTTGGCATCGTGTGAACACCAAGGTTGTATAAGTAGGCACTCTGCTTCATATGAAAATGAGCTTCATCGTCCGTCATATGAAGTATCTGGCGAAGCTTTTTGTCAACATTGTTACAATCCACAGTGCATGATTTGGCTCTTGCTATTGCACGGTCCATCCTCTCTATCTTCTTTTTTATGCTGAAAGCACAGGTCAAGTGTCATTTAGTAACAAACAATTAAATGCACAGTCATGACTGATAGTACTTTCCCAGTCAACCATACCGGATACAAATTCAATATGAACACTAAGAAAAAATATACATTTAAGATGTAACAAAGCATTTCAACCCCATGCAATGCATAAATGATCTGCTGTCATAATTTCAACATACAAGATGGAACCATGAAATGCTAAACGGGGCAAGAGGAATAACAAGCATGCCGAATAAATACTCACAAGGATGGTAGATCAGCATCAACAATGGATTCACTTAGAACCCTCTCATGTTCTTGGATATTCTGCTTCAATTCACGAGTCAGTGCCTCCTTTCCTTTAAGTTTGGCAATGCTCGGGTAGTAAGATCGAGCCACAAATAGCTGATCTTTTAGTTTTTTTACAATGGCATCTTTCATAACTTCTTTGTGTTCAATGGACCAGAGACAGTAACTCCCGAATTCAAGTTGACAAGCCTTAGCCTTCTCCAATTCATCAGCACTTGGGACCCTGGGACGTCTCATGTTGTCACTGAAATCCTGGCATCGATATATTCTCCAAATCATCAGTACTTCTCTTAAAAGAGTAACAAAATTACAGCTTGGGCTCAAGTAAGAGAAAGTAAGTATATATTAATGGGAAAATGAAGTTATGCTTCAGAAGGTAAAGCATGACTTATGTACAAAGAGAAACAGCAAAATAAGAGCCATCATACTTTTCTGGGTGGAACTGGAACTGGTACTGGCTTCACTTGTTCAACTTTTGGTGGGGGGAGAACTGCATACAGTGCCAATTAGTGGGTCAGCATGACCAACTGAAACATAAGTACATCATGAGAAGAGAATCAGGTAGAGAAGATGCACTACAAACGCATACATTGCTTGACCTTAGAAAAAAAAATATGGTTAATTATCATCACATCCTAGATAAAAACACCAGCATTTGTTCAGAATTATGTATTAATAGTTTATTTTAAGATACAGTGGCAAAAGGTGTGCACTGGAAACAAGTAACAGCGAAGAGCCGAAGATGGTGAGGTGCTGAAGCAAATTGAGTAAGAGGCCAACTATTTTTCAGTGTCCAAGTAACTGGTTTCCTACAACGTTATAATATTTTTCCTGAAACATTTCGAAATGATGTATATCTAAAAGTTCACTTACATGAATGGAATTTGGTGCATAATTGATTATGGCATTCTCATATATTCAATTAAACTTTATGTAACAGTGTTGCAGCCACCACTAACCTTTAACTTTATGTTCAGTATCAATTTGGTGATGCAAGTCTATATTGCCCTTGGAATTCTTTCCGTGCTCATCCTGAAGAAAAAAGAGTAAAGGATAACACATCAAGGATTCAAATTATCCAAAGCTGCAACGGAAAACACTAGTAATCTATGCAAAAATAGTAACAGAATGTATTAACCGATTCTACAACATATACTTTTCAGAGCCTTCATAGTTCATAATCATGAAGAAAGAGACTAGGGTGGAGAGATTAAATATACTACTTCTTTGATATATCACTTTGTTTGGCATCCCTATGGGATGGTTTGCAGCTGTTTGAATTGGTGGCTTGAATTATTTCTGTATGCGTTTTCCATATTGCCCTATTCGGTCGAAGTGGTGGCACAGAAGAAGACAATGGTGAGGAGTGCACCATGTTTCTTTAAGCTGACAAAAAAACAATGTCCAACTCAATTTGGTCTGCTTCAAGTAACCCCATATACTTCAGTGATACAGTCAGTCGATAAAATTTTCTTTGATATTTTTTATGTAAGAACTTATGCACAATTTCCTTTTAGCATAGGCCTAAACTAGCTGGTATTAGGAAAAAATGCCTACTCCTGCTGGTAAGTCTGAAACATGCTGATAGACAAAATGAGGAAGAGTGGCAGAAATGACTAATGTGAGAGTAGAGCAAGCATGGCCTGTTAATTTTAAACGAACTTGTGGGCTCATGTTTTGGCCTACTGAACAAAAGTCAGGACCAAAGTTCTGAACTGCTATTTTTCATGCTAGTGAACATCAAAGATCATGGGGTACTGTATCTTTTAGTTACAACAAGGCATGCTAGTAGGCATCACTAGTGTTATTAAGTTTCATGACATTAAAAGCGGAGAACAAACAGGGGCTAAATCCAAACACTAGAAGTGTCGAACAAAATACACATAGCTTTCCGTGGAATGATCTAGATGCTGTTATATGAGTTCATCACTGTCAGTACATAAGAAAAAAATGCAAAGCCACTAACCTCTGTCTCTGCGTTCACATCTCTACCACCCTGCCGCGGCACTTCATGTACAATCCTGTCTCCTTCTACCACTAAGCGATCGAATGAAGGCAAAGTAATCTCCTAAATCCAGCACAAATGAACACGTGGTAGCAGGAATCAGTCATACTATCCCAACACATCACCATTTTCATAAAAAGCAATCCATTAAAACTTGGACAAACGTCTGCATACAATTTTAATTTTTGTTAGAAAAAAGAGGAAGTTACCTGTTGAGGGCGCTCATCCGTCACATACACTGCAGCAAACAACCAAACCAATCAGAAAATTGGCTCAAGTAAGAAGGACAAAAACACCAGAAGCCAGCACTAGACGACAATTAACGAAACAACACTCCCGGAACAGATCCGCCGGGAATGGCGCGGATCCGATCGAGTAAGCCGCGGCGGCACCCGCATTACGGAAATCCGGGTGGGGGACAAGAGGGACGGGAAGAACTCACCGGCGGGGAAGCGGTTGAAAAGGAAGGCGATCGGTACGAGCAGCGAGCAGAAGACGAGCGCCAGCACCGCCAGCCGCGGGCCCCTCCGCCTCTTCGCCGGCGGCGCAGTCGCCTTCATAACCTCCTCCCCCTTCCCAAGACCCTAATCTCCGCCGCCGCCGCCGTCGCCGCCGCGTGGCCCTCTACTGATCATACCACCACCGCCACCGCCGCGACGGGGCAGGGCAGCGGCGCGCAGATGAATGCCTCCCGATTGGGGCAATGGCACGGGGACCCCAGTGGCGCCGGGCCCGATCGGTGCGTGGCGATTTGGGAGTCGCGGCGCCGGACGCTCGGATTGGTTTTAGTGTGCGCGAGAAGACAGGGCAGGGAGCGGAGGACGTCGCGGCGCAGGGAGAAAGAGAAAGAGAAAGAGGATTGTATTGTTTCTTCTTGTTTGGATTTGGGATTTGGGATTTGGAGGACAAGAGAAGTGTGCGAGGGGTGTCAAGGAATAATGGCCCTTTTGCCTCGCCTGCTGCGTCTCGTTTTCAACCCTTTCCTTTTATTTGGGGTTTTCTGCCTTGTAGAGGAGAGGTTTTATTTGGAGTTTTAACATAATTCGATTTGCTATGCTGTTTTCGCCCTATATTAATTGACGTCTAGATACATCCAACTCAGCCTAATTAATATGGGACGGAGGGAATAAAACTTGCCGTATTGTGATGGATATCAGTGGTGCTGGGGACAATCTGCTGTGGCAGCTCGCCCTTGCGGCACTTCAAATTAGTTCCAACATCTTTCTTTTGATAGAGAAATTTAAAACTCTTTGGGTGCATGTCATTTCCGATGAGAGACATGCGACATGGGGAACTCTAGTCGCGCCGCCAGTGACCCCAAAGCCCCCGCATCGCCGCTGCCAGACGGAACACCGATGAAGGCCGTGCGCGCCTAGGGAAGGTGGTGGTGAGGCGTTTCGCCTTGTGACGTTAATGCGAGTGCGCCATGGCTGCCCGATGGTGTGGGGCGGAATCGCCTCCGGGAGCGGCGACCCCTCTCGACCACAGGGGTTTCTCCTCGTCTCCGGCGTTGCCTCCCACCTCCGAGCTACGGTGACAAATATGGAAGGACGACTTTGAAGGGATTCCGATGGTTCTTTCCCCAGCGCGTCGATATGGTGGCGCGTCGGGCGTGAGAAGCCTCGCAATGGGCTACTTGTCGGTGCAGCTCCAGCCCTGGTAGCCCTGGGCATGCCTCCTCCATCGTCCTTTGTCTATGTTGTTTCGGCCTTAGTCATACGATAGTTGCGTACCCTCCAGCTTATTTGCCTCACCGGCTCCTGGCGGCTCCTACCTGATAGTCCAAATCAACATCTCTCTGGTTCTTGGCTCTTCGTGATCGCTCGCCACCGTCAGATCCCTTACGTCGACTCTCCCTGCCTTGTTGTCTCTCCCACCCCACCCACCTCCATGCCTCATCCTTCTGATAGATCCAAAGCTCGTGTGTCAGCGACGCTCGGTGCCATTATCCAGTGGCGGGCACAACTCCCCTTCTTGTATTGACGGCTCTGGGCAACAACCTGACTTCGTCATCTTTGTTTCCTTTCGGTGGCTTTGGGATTGCTCAGACTCACGCTAGGGCGAAAAACCCTGCTCGGCTTGCTGATGCTGGTGGCGATGACACTCGCGGGTGTCGTTCCCTTCTTGGAGGCGTTATCATGGCCTCTGTTTGTGCCCCTCTTCGAGCACCGGAGGAAACTCTAGGTCCAATTCTTCGGCCGGACGGCGACGATGTCAGGTGTCATTCCCCTTCTTGAAGGAGTCGCCTTGTTTTCTCGCGGTGCCCCCGATGGTGGTCTTGGAGATGTTGGCGTCGCGTTGGTTTAGCCTGCCTCTCACGGCGTGGGCACTCGGGGCGCTTTGTCTGACTTCGCCAACGCTTCCCCCATGGCTCCCGTCTCCATCTCGGTCGGGTCCTGCACACGATCTCTAAGCATTATTGGTAGGGGTACGTTGATCTAGTCGGGTTGGAGTCGTGGGTGCGCCAAGGAGGTGCCTTGTGTTGGTTGTGACACGGTTTGGGTATTCTAAGCTCTGTCTCCTCGCCTTCCATGGCTGGAGCCCGGACTATAAGGTTTTTGCTGCGTTGTATTCTCTGTTCGGATCGAGCTTCCCTTGTGTCTCTGCTAGGCACCATGCTCACGTTGTTTTCGTTCGTTCCATGTGTTATCGTAACTTGTACTCATTCTAATTTCTTTTATCAGTTTTGCTAAAGCACATCTAGATGTGCCATAAGTATTGCACATATAAGTCCTATACCATTGATCTTACGTGAAGATTCATGTGTGTATTTTCTTTTTCTTTTTCTTTTTTAAAGCACATCTAGATGTGCCATAAGTATTGCACATCTAAGTCTTATACCATTGATCTTACGTGAAGATTCGTGTGTGTATTTTTTTTTATGCTTGATTGAGTCATCTAGATGTGCAAGAACTAGAGCGCATCTAGATGTGCTCTACACATTCCCTTCTTCTATATTAATGAAAAGATGCACAAAATCTGCTTATTAGCAAAAAAAAAGACCAATGAAAAAAGAATTTGAAGATCCATAAAAAGACATAGTTATTACAGCCCTAGTTTTATTGAATTTTCTAGAAAGTAACCAATTATTTTAGTTAGAGCTAGTATTTATTCACAACTGAATGGTCAATTATACAGTCTGCAGTACTTAGACGTATTTTTGCACAATCAAATACAAAGTACTTATATTGGGACAAAAGAAACAAATTATCTGCCAGTACACCATATATCAGCAAAAAAAGACTTGGAGTATTGCTATATACAGTGTACCTGTATATTGCTTACGGAAAAATTGGGTGGATCCAAGAATGTCGCACGCCTGATGTTACAATGTGCAGTAGGGTGCAAAACGATTTTACCCAAACAACTGTTTTTTTTTTCATGTCAAATTCTAGATAAAAATGTTTTTTTAGACATTTCTAGATAAGAATGTGATGAACGATGCAGCGACCACAGAGCGGCTGCCACAGGATATCAAGTCGCCCCATGGGCCCACACATCCAGTGATGCCAGTGCAGACACTTTTGTAATCCGCCATTGTGCAGAGATTCACCAACCCGTTCAAATTTAATGACAGTGACGCGCAGCGCGTTCCCTTCCAATCGGATGCTACCTACAACACCACCAACAACGTTCACCAGGCCTGACCATGCAAGGCAATAATTAGTGCCACCGTGCTGTGAGGCATACCCCTTTCCCCGGCTAACCGGAGTGCCTGAACGTGCTCACAAAAGAGGCAAGATTGAAGAAACAGTTGAGTGAAGTCAGAGAAGGTGATGATGATGGTGGTGGAGGATGGATCTCGCCTTCCCTATTCATAAATCTGCCCCTCTTTTTTCTAAATGCGTGAATATGCTCTGTAGAAGAGGGGGCACCATGTCCACCGCCAACATAAATGGCTCACCTACATCTATATACTCACCGACACTTCCATGCTCGGATTTATTTATAGTATGATGTGATGAGGAGGCCAAACTAACATTTCTATATATATTCGCGAGAATAACATCTCTTTTGCATATGTATTTGCCCCTTTTCTTGTATTTGATGCAGGCACTAGGAAAAGCTATAGTAAGAGAGGTTATTGGTGCTTTTGGGAAAAGCACCAAAAATGTTGATACGCCCATTTCCACAAGCAATCGTGTGTTGAGGAAGATCGGGGAAGGGATAATGTAGGACAATGCTTAGGAAGGGTAGACATCATCCGGTGCTCCTGTTTTTGGATGTGGGACCTAGGCTAGGCCGTAGAGATTATCCAAAGGAAGATAGGGATGGAGGCAGGCGAGCTTTCTGTTTCGCTGGGCGTCACCGTCTTTGCTAGCCAGCTAGCGTCGGTCCCCTAGGCTTGTGCATCCGGGAAACAGTTTAGAATCGAGACCGGCGATGCGGGTTCACTTCTGGTTATGTTTCCCCTCGCTTCAGAAATTCTACTCGAGTGATTTTTGTTGGAAAAAAAAGGTAAACCCTTCCCCTACATCCCTCGCGGTGCACACGGCAAATTTTAATGATTTTCGACTACTGTAGTTGTTTGCGCGTGTAGTTGTCTGCAAAAGCTGTCATTGCCGCTGCACGATTCCGTGCCCGCTGAGCCACAACTTTGTCCCCGCTGCCATAGCCCATACTACAAGCTACAAGAACGACATGAAACTGCCGGCCCCACGTACGTGTTTCCGTTCACAACGGTTGAAACCAATCAAGGCCTGGACCGCGTTTGACAAAAGGAAAGCCCGTAACCGTCCGGGGCTTGTAATGGTACCCGGTACGGCGTCACGTTATGAGGTGAGCCATCGGGGTTGGAAACCAACGGGGTGTGCACAGCTTCCTGCCCACCAAAATCACGCCCGTCGATCAACAACTTTTTTTTTGGACAAATCCGTCGATCAACAACTTCGTGTGATGTGAGGATCAAAATGGAGAATGGAGTACTTCACACACGTGCTCATGTGGAACTGCAGATTTCGGAAAAATTCCTGCCAGTTCAGCCAGCCACGTACCGCTTTAGGGTTATAGCTTTAGGGCATCTTCGACGGTAATCCGCAAATAATCTTACGTATCCGTCCGCGGACACGGATGTGGGAGGCAACCATCCAACTGTAGTCGCAGACATCCGGCTTTTTGGATCCCCCTCCCTCAGTCCGCATGTTCAAGTAGCCGCATGCAAAGGGCACATAAGTTCAAATAGCCGCATGCATCATTAGTTAAAATTTAAAAAAGTTTAAATATTTTACATCCCAACATTGTTGTCCTTTCATCGTCCACTGAGAGCATCTACAACCGGACTTGGCAAATCCGACCCCCTATACGTCCGCGGACGCGCCCAGGCACCGTTGGCGTTTCCGGACGGGCCCTCATATTTCCCTCCCGGCATCCACATATTTCAAATCCGGACTCTCAAATCCATGCAAAAACATGCACATCGATCATACAAGGCAACATCGCACGTAAATAGCAAATGTTGGTACGAATCATAGATAATGTTTACATATAATTTATTTTAAGTGCCAAACTCAAGCACTGGCTCCTTGATTGCCATTATGGGTCCACATGTGCTCCACATGACTATTGAGTAGCCGCATCTGCACCTGCTAATCTTGAAGATTCTAATGCATCTGCAGAAAGTTCATAAGTTGAGCCGCATCTTGATCTCCGGGATTTCAACTTGTTCTCCAGGTGCTTCAAAATCATGGGTTTGGCCTACACCATCACCCTCATCCTCGACAATCATATTGTGCAGAATAACACAACATGTCATTAGCTGCCATAAAGTTTCTGAATCCCACATCATTGCAGCGCTCTGCACAATTCCCCAACGAGCCTGAAGCACACGAAATGCCCTGTCCACATCCTTCCTAGCCGCTTCCTGCATTGTTGCAAAGTGACTCTGTTTATTGCCATGCGGTTCGGATATGGTCTTCACAAACGCCGCCCACTGAGGATAGATACCATCGGCAAGATAGTATCCCATGTTGTACTCTCGACCGTCGACGGTGTAGTTGCACGACGGTGATTCCCCATTGCAAAGCCTCCTGAACACCGGAGACCGTTGATGTGTTGTGAGAACCCGACATTTCAAAGAAGTCATGCCAAATCCATAAGTCATGTGATGCCACCGCTTCTAGTATGATGGTGGCCTCTTTGGTGTGACCTTGATACATTCTCTGCAAACCTTTGGGGCAGTTCTTCCATTGCCAATGCATGCAATCAATTGATCCGAGCATTCCTGGAAACCCCCTTGCATCCCCAATAGCCAACAACTTCTCCGTGTCCTACGCATTTGGTCCAAACACCTCCACCACGGCGTGGGCAAACTTGACAGTAGTCTTCAAGCACGTGCTCTCCCCCATCCTGACCATCTCACCAACGACATCTGCAGCAGTACCAAGTGCAAGCATCCTCAAAGCAGCTGTGCACTTCTGCTTGGCAGAGAAAGAGAGTTGGCCGCAACAATCCCTTATGAGCTTGAAGTAGTCGTCGTGTGCCTGCACTCCCTCCACAATGCGCAAAAACAATGGTTTCCGACAGCGACGAAACCATGGATCATCCGGGAAAGTAGGTTTGGGAGCAAAGTAGTCCCTATGCAATAGCTTTGCTCGGGCCACCCTATCCCGGTTGATCACTCTTCTCCCTTTGATTGAGCCCTTGAAGTTGAGAATATGCTCCACTTGCCGGTCCATTTCATCTTGCATGCTCATGAGCATAATCATGTCCACTTCTTCGTCCGAATCTGGCGAATCAAAGAACTAATCTTGAATCATATGGTCAAGCTCCGCCGGTCCATACTCATCGTCTGACGAAGCATCAGAATTCATCGTTTTCCATAACAAAATCACAAAAAATCCGGACAGACAATATGTCGAACACATCATACGCAAGGCTGAGCCAGAGAGTTGTCGGACGTACCACGGTGGCGTCCGGGTTGGCGACGACGTCCCCCGCGGTGAGGACGGGAAAGAGGACTGCTCTTTCGGAGCTGGCGCAGGAGAATCTGGGAACGGCTGTGGAGCGGGCGCGGCGGTAGAGCGCGAGACGGACGACGCAGGGGAGGAAGAAAAGAGGAGATAGCAAATAGATTCGGCTGGTCTCAGGGGTGGATTTGGTGCACTTTGGGGTGGGGTCGGGATGTCGGGTCTGATGTGGCGGGCGTGCCCGGGCGCCCCCATATGCTCTGGCTCGAGTGCAGAGGTATTTCCTGCTCATCCGGCCCCACTGGTCCAACACGAGCCATATGCTCTGGCTTGAGTTTCCGGAAACGGGTCTTCACCATGGCCCATGCTTCTCGCGCCCCCTCCCGATAGGTTGATATTTTCCATAATTCAAACCGTCGCCGAGCTCCCTTAAAGTGATTTGCCAGTTCGGCCATGTCATCCGGCGCCGCTTCGGTTGGCCATAGCACCTTGATCATGTTCTTCATAGCTTTTCGAGCTCTCTCATGAACCACCAACAGTTCTGTTAACAGATCTCTGCCAAACGAATTGACCTCCTCTCCGGGGCGACCAGTCAGGAGACCTAGCATTTGTTAACATTCAGGCATTGCGGGCGGCTATGTACACCCAATGATTAAATGACACTTACTGAACATGCCGCTTTTTAATTTCTGGTTATCTCCTAGAGCCTGCGCTAACTGAGCTTTCAAACTTTCTAGTTCCTTGGCCTGTTGCTGGTTCTCTACCTCCAGGTTATTGGTCTCCTCGTGGCTTCATTTAGGAACCCATAGACCAGCTTGATGCTGTGATTCAGCATACCATTGGGATTCTTTGGCGGCATCCAAGTCCTTTTGAAGTTGACCTATGGATTCGACTGCTTTATAAGGCCGGTGTTAGACAGGGCACATTAGCATCATTAATGCATAACTTTAAACTCACCATGGGTCTCACCGGTGAACTTCTTCACCGCCTCTAATTCGGCTTTCACACCAGCCAATTGAGTTCGTTAGGTCCAGGTCTCGGACAGCTTCTTGTTCTGATCCTTCGAAGACTGCCGGTCACAATAACAAATTACATTACCAGACCCTTAATTCGGCCGCCCCGCCCGAATCAAGGCTCGGGGTGAAGGAAATATGCCCTAGAGGCAATAATAAAGTTATTATTTTATTTCCTTATATCATGATAAATGTTTATTATTTATGCTAGAATTGTATTAACCGGAAACTTAGTACATGTGTGAATACATAGACAAACAGAGTATCCCTAGTATGCCTCTACTAGACTAGCTCGTTAATCAAAGATGGTTAAGTTTCCTAGCCTTAGACATGTGTTGTCATTTGATGAACGGGATCACATCATTAGAGAATGATGTGATGGACAAGACTCATCCGTTAGCTTAGCACTACGATCGTTTAGTTTTTTGCTATTGCTTTCTTCATGACTTATACATGTTCCTATGACTAGGAGATTATGCAACTCCCGAATACCGGAGGAACACTTAGTGTTGGGGATATAACTATTGGGTATGACCCGCCCAGGAGGGGCCGGGTTATACCGTTGGAGGTTTGTTATGACAAAGCTCATGAAGATGTTGAAGATGGCGGTTCACGAAGCAGGCTTACTGAAGGCCCAAAACCCAAATGTGACTTAAGGCCCACAGGTGTAAACCGCTATATATGTATGACTTGTATTATAAGGCATGTGCAGTTAGTCACCGAGCCGGACACGCTGTGTATAAGCCGGTCCGTGAGCCGCTGGGCGTCAACCTGTGTATATAAAGGGACGACCCGACGGCGGTTCAGGACAAGAAATAAGAGATCGAAAGTTAGGTCAAGCGTATTCTCTCCCTGGTAATCGAAACCCAAGCAATACCACCTCAAACTGGATTAGGTCTTTACCTTCACCGCAAGGGGCCGAACCAGTATAAACTCCCCGTGTCCTTTGTCCCGTTTAACTCCTTTAAGATAACCTAGTTGCGATGGCTCCACGACTAAGTCCTTCCGCTTGGACATCTGCCGTGAAAATTCCACGACAGTTGGCGCCCACCATGGGGCCAGCGCACGGTGGTTTCGAGTTCTTACAGGGCAGCTTTGAAGGGATCAAAGGATATGCTGTGGGTCGGATGACCAAGAGTCGCCGTGGAAAGCTCTACATCGATGATGCAGGCTGGGGCCCCGAGGCCGGCTCAATCGAGTACGGGTACCAGGTCCCCTTCGGCGGAATCCACGTCTTCATCGGCAAGATCGGCGAACCGGGCCCTGAGCCGAACATCTGCACCGACATCATCGAGACGGCTCAGCGTGCACGACCCGCCCGGGTTCAACCTGCCGTGAAGCGTGCCTTTGTTGGTTTCATCTATGGAGCGGAATTTGAAGACGGGTCTGTGTCCGGCGGTTAGACGGCCATCTATTCTGATGGTGAGTCATCCACGGGCGAGACCAATTCGTTATATCAACTACAAGACGGCCGGCTTGAGGGCTATTCCGATGGTGGCAGTATTCCGGACCCCTACAAGATGCCGAACAGGGTTGCTATTTTCATGGCCGGTACACAACCGGCGCTTGGTTCAACAACCACCGTGGCCATGACGTCCCGTTCGATGGCTGCTGCGGCGGCTGGTGCTAGTGGCTCTGCGCGCCCGCCGGCTCAAGTTCTCACCAAATTGTTAGAGGCTCTGGCGACTCTGATGGGAGTGGAGGTAACCTCGGACAACCAGGAACAACACAAGGTGGATGTGGCTAAGTTGCGCGATGAGATAGCTCAAGCCAAGGAAGAGCTGGCGGCTGAGAACGCTAGGATGGCTGCAGAACGGGCTGTCTTGGATGCTCAGGCACAACGGATCCAAGCGGATTCCTTCCGGCTCACGTTGGATCAGAACGCTTCAAATGAGGTCATGAGGAGGAGACACCGGAGTCATCTACCACCGGTTTATGAGCCAAGGAACCTCATCAACACGCCTGGAGCAGGGACCAGTGACCCGCCGGTGGTGAACCGGACGGCTGAAGCGTCTGGTGCGGGAGCTCCGGTTCAGCCACGCATGATGGGCTCTCCACATGTGAATAATATCCCGCCTCAGCCTGTTTCGACGCCACCAGGTCATTATTCTAACCCTTTGGACAATATGATTGATGCGGTGTCGCGATTGGCAGCTCTACCAGTTGAAGGCGAGTCTCCAACAGCGATAGAGACACGGCGGCCAGGGAACTTCTTCAAACAGCCGTGGCCCAGCAGGCGGCTTACTCTTATAGTCGTGAGCGAATTCACTCAACCCCTCGTCCAAGCCGGAGTTATAGCAGGCACATTGACTCTCCGGCGGTTTCAAGCAGTGAGCAGCGACGTAACCAGCCTCGTGGGCATAACCCGGTGCGTGGTGGTGCCAATGCCCAGACTCTGGTGGATCAGGGCAGAGCGCATCGGGAGGCCGAGCTGGCGGCTCAACAAGCAGCTCATCAATATTCTCCGGCTTATCCGACAACTTCGGTGGAGGCAGGCATGACCTCTAGAACCTTGGGTGCCCCATGTTTAGTGCCGGCTCTACGTAAGGAACGTTTGCCCAAGGATTTCAAGGGTCCTCGTAAGGTGCCTAACTACACAGCAGATCAACCTCCTGAAGCTTGGGTTGAAAGTTATGAGATGGCACTGGAGCTGCCGGATGTTGGAGATGTTGCATGTGCTAAGTATTTCACTACGATGTTGGATGGGACAACCCATACTTGGTTGAAAGGGCTGCCTGCCAACTCCATTGGATCATGGGCCGAGTTAAAAGCCCGGTTCATCCAGAATTTTAAAGACACGTGCAAGCAGCCTATGTCAATTGTGGATTTGGACTCCTGTGTCCAAGAAGAGGGCGAGTCAACAACCCATTGGGTGCGCCGGGTCTCAGCCATCCTGCTCATCGGATCGTATCAATGCCGGTTCAGCAGTTCTAATGTTGGAGAAAAACTGCCGTTTTATGCCTCTTAAGCAGAAGCTGGGGCGGCTCAAAAGCCACTGCAGTGACATGGGGGAGCTAATGGTGGCTCTGGTCAAGTATTCCAACTCTAATAGTACCAAGGACCCCGAGTCTGATGAGGAAAGGCCGGGTAAGGGAAAGAGGAGTAGCAACACCAAAGGGCAGTAGCATAACCCGGTGAATCAGGGGGGCAATGGTAAGCGCAAGGCTGATAGTAGTTTGGATTTTGTGGCTAACACCAACATGCAGAATAATGGTCAGCGTCGTAAGGGAAAGCCACGCCCTCGGTTTGGAGGGCAAAATTTCGACCTTGAGGAGATGATGAATCAGCCCTACCCAAAGCATGGTACACGGGAAAATCCGGCTGCTCACCTCTGGAAGGATTGCTTCATCATGAGAGAGTACAATTTTTTTTCCAGAACAATCATGGGCCGGACAGCGGCTCAGGACCCGGCTCCCATGGTCCGGGTTACGGCGGTGGCAGTTCTAGTTCCGGTTTTCAGGGCCAAGGCAATCAGGGTGGTTTTAATCAACAGTCTGGTCAGGGGAATCAGCAGTCTGGTTATCAGAGTGATCCGAAGTAGCTGAATAGTGGACAGTATCATGTCTTCACCACGAGTTTGTGTAAGCGAGATCAAAAACTCCATAAGAGAGCAGTAAACGCGGTTGAGCCGGCAATTCCCCGTTACTTGCGATGGTCTGAACACCCTATTCTTTGGAGCTGTGAAGATCACCCGCCCCGTGTTGATAACCTGGGTCACTTGGCTTTGGTGGTGGTACCTCAAGTTGGAGGGTACAAATTCACTAAAGTGCTCATGGATGGAGGCAGTAGCATCAATATCCTTTATTATGACACTTTCCATCGCATGGGATTAACTGATAAAAATCTTAAGCCGTCGAACACTGATTTTCACGGTGTGGTGCCTGGTAAGTCGGCATATCCGGTGGGCAAAATAACTTTCGAGGTTGCCTTTGGAGATGAGTATGATTCCAGATCTGAGACGTTGACCTTCGAAGTGGTTAAAATCAAGAGCCCTTATCATGCTTTGTTTGGGCGGTCGACTTACGCTAAATACATGGCATGGCCTTGTTATGTTTACTTACAGCTTAAGATGCCGGGTCACAAGGGCACCATCACAGTGCATGGAAGTCGCAAGGTAGCCTTGGAGTGTGAAGAAGGTTGAAAGGATCGATATAGTTGACTAGAGGGGGGGGGGTGAATAGGCAACTAACAATTTTTAGCTTTTCTTTACCAAATTAAACTTTGCATTAAAATAGGTTGTCTAGATATGCAACTAAGTGAGCAACCTATATGATGCAATGACAACAAGCACGCAAGCAAATAAGAGATATAACACGAGTAAACTTGCGAAAGTAAAGGAACGAGATAACCAAGAGTGGAGCCGGTGAAGACGAGGATGTGTTACCGAAGTTCCTTCCTTTTGAGGGGAAGTACGTCTCCGTTGGAGCGGTGTGGAGGCACAATGCTCCCCAAGAAGCCACTAGGGCCACCATATTCTCCTCACACCCTCACACAATGCAAGATGCCGTGATTCCACTATTGGTGCCCTTGAAGGCGGCGACTGGACCTTTACAAACAAGGTTGGGGCAATCTCCACAACTTAATTGGAGGCTCCCAACGACACCACAAAGCTTCACCACAATGGACTATGGCTCCGCGGTGACCTCAACCGTCTAGGGTGCTCAAACACCCAAGAGTAACAAGATTCGCTAGGGATAAGTGGGGGGAATCAAATTTCTCTTGGTGGAAGTGTAGATCGTGGCCTTCTCAACCAATCCCGAGCAAATCAACAAGTTTGATTGGCTAGGGAGAGAGATCGGGCGAAAATGGAGCTTGGAGCAACAATGGAGCTTTTGGGGGAAGAGGTAGGTCAACTTTGGGGAATAAGACCCCCTTATATAGTGGGGGGAACAAACCAACTGTTACCCCCACTTCTGCCCCGCAGAGAGCGGTACTACCACTGTGCCAGCGGTACTACCGCTTGCCACTATAAGCGGTACTACTGCTCCTCCTCGCGGTACTGCCGCTTGGCCCACAGCGGTACTACCGCGGTGGGAGGGCAGTACTACCGCATACGAGCGGTACTACGGCCCCCCACTGCCGCGGCCAGTACCGTAAAACCCGACACGAAAAAAGAGCCCTCGAATCGAGGCGGTACTAGCACGAGACCACCACGGTACTACGGCTGGGGGCTACTAGCGGTACTACTGCTCTGGAGCGGTACTACCGCTCCCAGAGCGGTACTACCGCTTGTAGCACCCAAGCGGTACTACCGCTCCGTCCCGCGGTACTACCGCTGGGACCAGAGAGAGCACACAGTTGGGGGCTAACAGCGGTACTACTGCTCTGGAGCGGTACTACCGCTCCAGAGCGGTACTACCGCTTGTAGCACCCAAGCGGTACTACCGCTCCGGCCCGCGGTACTACCGCTGGGACCACATAGAGCACACTGAGAGGAGAAACGAGCCCATCATCGAAACGGAAAGGCTCGGAGGGAGGGGCAAAGGAAGTGTACGCGATGATTCCGCCCTAGCCTTTCCAAAACGGACCCCCTCTTGATAGAACGGTGATCCCTATGAAACTAGTCCACCAAACTAATCGAAAGGACTACACCGTCTTCGCTTCAAGCTCCGAGGGGAGGGAATCGTCTCGTGCCAAAAGGATGAATCTCTGAAAAACACTCAATGCACACGATTAGTCCACAAAAGCATTGTCATCAATCACCAAAACATCTTAGGGATAAATATGCCCTTACAAAGGTGATGCTACTTACGCTGAATCTGTTTGTGCAACAGAGGCATTGAAATTTTACAAGGATAATGTTGACCCGACGGATATGACATCTTTGAAGAAGCCAACCACAGAGCATGACCCTTTGTTGAAGTTTAAATCGGCAGATGACACTAAGCTAGTTGACTTTGTTCCTGGCGACTCATCCAAGCAGTTCAGCATCAGTGCTAATCTGGATCCGAAATAGGAAAGCACGCTCATCGAGTTCATCCGTGAGAACCAGGACATCTTTGCATGGAAGCCTTCAGACATGCCAGGTGTACCGAGAGAACTCGCTGAGCACACTCTCAATATTGACCCAAAGTATAAACCGGTCAAGCAATTTCTTCGCCGTTCCAATGAAGAGAGGCGCAAGGCTATTGGTGAAGAAGTGGCCTGACTCTTGGCGGCTGGGTTTATCGTTGAAGTTTTTCATCCCGAGTGGTTGGCTAACCCGGTGCTAGTACTTAAGAAAAACGGCACCTGGCGCATGTGTGTGGATTATATGGACTTAAACAAGGCTTGTCCGGCTGATCCCTTTGCTCTCCCCCGTATTGATTAGATTATTGATGCTACGGCGGGTTGTGAGCGTTTGAGATTTTTGGATGCTTATTCTGGTTATCACCAGATCAAGATGGCAGTTAAGGACCAGGAGAAGACAACTTTTATTACTCCCTTTGGAGCCTTCTATTATGTGCGTATGCCTTTTGGGCTCAAGAGTGCCCAGGCGACTTACCAGCGGTGTGTGCAAAATTGCCTTCATAATCAGATTGGGCGCAATGTTCATGCTTATGTGGATGATATTGTGGTGAAGTCCAGGAAGAAGGAGACCCTGATAGATGATTTGAAGGAGTCCTTTGACAATCTCAGGGTCTACAAGATGATGCTTAATCCGGCCAAGTGTGTTTTTGGTGTGCCGGCGGGCAAGCTCTTGGGTTTTCTGGTTTCGGAACGAGGTATTGAAGCTAACCCGGAGAAAATAAAAGCTATCACCTCTCTGGCTAAACCGGCGTGTATCAATGATGTTCAGTGTTTGGCGGGTCATATTGCGGCCTTAAGCCGGTTCATAAGCCGGTTGGGTGTAACATCCCAAAATTCTAAATTTTGGAATGTTATAATAAATAGATAGTTATGATTGATTGTTTGATTGATTGTGTGAAGTTGAGTGAAATTCGAAACTTTTTGAAAGTTAAATGAGAGGGAATAAAAGGACTTTCCCAAACTTTCATTTTGCTTTTATGATCCCCATGAATTCAAATTCTTTTCAAATACAAAACCCTAGAGAGAAGATGACATGACTTCTTCTATTTATTTAAATGAAAAAGGATTTTGAAAAGATTTGAATTTCATTCGGAAATATTTCTAATTCAGAAACTTTAAGCAACTCAATGATTTTCATGAGAGAAGATAAAATAACTTCTTCAAAACATATGAAATATGAGTTGGAAGTTTTAAAAGAATTAAATTCAAAGTCCCATTGAAATTATTTTCAATTTGGAGTTATTTGGATTTTATTCAAATTATTTTTCTCCAAAAATAAAATATATGGAATATAGGGTAACATGATTCCCTACAATAGAAAATTGGAGAGAAATAAATTAGAAATCATGTTGGTATTTTTAAAATGATTTTAGGAGGTTTTATTGCAACAGTAGCACTCTTTGCTTTATTTGAATTTTTGTCGATTTATTTGATGCTAAAAAAATGTTCACGCTGTAGGAAATCTTTTTCTGAAAATTTTGATATATTATATGCCTATATAATATTTTTATTTATTTTTGTTTTTATTATTTCTATTTGTCTGAAAAAATGTTTAAAAAAACTTCTTTTTCCCCGACTGGGCCGGCCCAGCCAACCGGGCTAGGCCAAGCCCAGCCCAGCCGCCGTCTTCCCCGCGCGACCGACTCTAGGCGGGAGTCCGCCGTCGCCACGTCTCGCCGGCGCCGTTTCCTCACCGGACTCCTCACCCCTTGCCCCTCCTCCAAGGCCACCGCACCCCCTGGTCCCTATATAAGGCCGGCCCCGGCCCCGCCTCTCTCTCCTTGCACAGAGCCGCCGCTCGCTCCCGCCGCCGCCGCCGCCCGCATCTAGCGCCGCCGCCGCCCAACGCCCTCGCCGCCGCCGCTGCTGCCGCTTGCGCCGCCGCCTTGCCCCGCGCCGCTCGCCGCACCGCAAGTCGCTGCCGCACCACGCCGGAGTCGTCGTGCCGCCGTCCCGTCTCGCCGGAGTAACCACCGCCGTCGCCATTTTTTTGGGGTGAACCGGTAATAACCGTAAACCCGCCACGTTTTTTTATTAGTTCGGTTTATTTCCCTTTTAGATTGGTTTTCTTTTTAGTTAGATCTAATTAGCGAACGTTCACTAGTTTAGGTTTGTAGCGAACGGTTTTTGTTAGATTAGGTTCTATAACGAACGTTCGTTCGGTAGAGTTATTCTTTTTCTGTTTTAATTTCGGCCAGGGACCTAGATGTAATTATCTTTATAACAGATTAGTCCCTCTGTTTCAAACTAGCACAACTTCTTGCTCATTTGTCCAAAACCAATGAAACCAACGCCCACTTCTTCGTTATGATCCCCTCTATCGAGTAAAACAACTTAAAAATGTTTTTGAAAGTTTAAAATTTGAATTCAAACAAATTTGAATTTGAATCTTCTTTTGATAGTAACTTAAGTTTTATAACTCTGATTTAGTTGATTCTTTTTGCAAATCGAAGCTCTTGACCTAAACTTTCTGATAAGGCCAAATATACCCAATTTTGGTACTGTTAGAAATTGCTTTATGTTGCAAGAGTTATTTGCTTGGTTTTGATGTTTTCCGAATTGTCTTCTTCGTTCTTTCCGATCTTTTGAGTGATTGCTTATGTGTGGTTACTATTGCTTGCTTACGCTAGATTGACCGGAGTGTGACGAGTAGAACTATCAGGAGTTATGAGTGCGAATCATCTTCATCATCAGTACAGGCAAGTTCACACTTTGATCATATCCCTTTCATACCCAGTTTTTATGCATTAGCTTCAAACCGCAAACATTGCATGAGTAGGATTGATAACATGTGGGTATTGGGAAGTAGTTGATGAGGTAGAACCTATTGTCCTGCATTCAAACCTTGGGAGTTACTACTACGTTATGCTTATACTACTATGCTATGCTCGTAGACGAGGATTGGTTTGAGAGAATTCATGAAAGATGTGAGAGATTATTATTAACTAAGGTTTAACTTAAGGTGGCTACTTTAATACACATCCGGGTGGATTGGTTGGGGCACCCTGGGGATATACCAGTGGACTTGCCCGGACACCTGGGGTTATACCAGTGTTGTCCTAGGAGATCCCGGGGTTATACCGTGTGATCGTCCTATGGTCCGCCACCCAGGCTCAAAGGGACCATAAGATTATTCATGCTAGAAACTTCCGTGTGCAGCCACAAGCTATTATGGGCTCTAGCATAGTTGAGTATGTTGCATGACCTCTTCCAGTGGTAGGCTAGCAGATGTAGGGGATGTAGGTTGGTACTGTCTACCCGGGGTTAGAGTTAATGCTTCTGTGTCTCGGTCATCCGTTTCTCAAACATCATGTAGTGCGAGAAATCCAACGGAGGAGATCGAGTCTTGTGGGGAAAAGTGCGCAAACCTCTGTAGAGTGTACAAACTAATCATGATTAGCCGTGTCCCCGGTTATGGACATCTTGAGTATCTGGTTCTTGGATTATCATGTTGATCTCATCATTATATATAATTAATTAGTCGGGTTGTTAATTTTTAATTGAGATTGAGATGGGGATTTACCATTCTCAATGTTTTTCAACAAACTTTGTAGTTAAATAAAATATATTCCTTTGTTGTAGGAAAAAATTGGCTTTGTGCAAAAAAATAAACTTAGAGCTTCCACCATCCATATATGCATGTAGTGATAGCTATTATTCATCATTGCTCTATGGTGTGAATTTTCCAGTACATTCAATGTACTGACCCTTTGTGGCTGCAATGTCTCCTGTTGCAGGATTCTTACGACGAGTAAGTGATACGTTAGGGTTACGATTTCTACACTCAACTTTGCCATTGGTGTTGATGGGAATCCACAACCTTGTTGTTACTTCCGCTATTTGGATTGACGTAATAGTATTTACGTTACTTTATACATGTGATTTACCTCTGTTATAAATCCTCGAGTACTGTGTGTGTCAGCATACCGATCCAGGGATGACACTTAAGCACAGAGACTTGACCGTCTGAGGTCGGGTCGCTACATTGGGTGAGAAGGCTATTCCTCTGTACCAGATGATGAAGAAGACATATCACTTTGTGTGGAGTGATGCTGCTGATCAGGCATTTCAGGCCTTGAAGAAACAATTGGCTGAGCCGCCGGTTCTTGCTGCTCCCATTAATAAAGAGCCCTTGTTGTTATATGTGGCTGCCAATAGCCGGGCTGTTAGTGTGACCATTGTGGTGGAAAGGAAGGAATCAGGCAAGGAGCATCCGGTTCAGCGGCCGGTTTACTACATCAGTGAGGTGCTTATTGAGTCCAAGCAAAGGTATCCGAATTGGCAGAAGCTTGTATATGGTGTGTTCATGGCTAGTCGAAAACTCAAGCAATATTTTCTGGGTCATCCCATCACTGTGGTTAGTTCTGCTCCGTTAGGGGACATTATTCAAAACAAAGAAGCCACAGGCCGGGTAGCCAAGTGGGCCATTGAGCTTGGACCTCATGGTTTGAAGTATGTGCCTCGAACAGCCATCAAGTCTCAAGCACTTGTGGATTTCATAAATGATTGGATGGAGCTACAGAAGCCAGATAACACGTATTGGACTATTCACTTTGATGGATCCAGGCAGTTGGAAGGCTCGGGGGCTGGAGTTGTTTTGACTTCCCCACGAGGTGATAAATTTTCTTACGTTCTCCGGTTGATGTTCCCTTGTACTAACAATGCAGCCGAGTATGAGGCCTTGCTCCATGGTCTTCGGATGGCTAAGGAGATGAACTTAAGCTGGGTGAGGTATTTTGGCGACTCAAATCTGGTAGCTCAGCAAGTTTCTGGTACTTGAGACTCCAAGGATCCACTCATGGCGGCTTATCGCCAAGAGGTTGATGCTATCGCTGGCCACTTCAAAGGTTATCAAGTGGAACATGTTGATCGCAGGAAAAATGAGGCGGCTGATGCTTTGAGCCGGTTAGGGTCCCAGCGTAAGCCGGTGCCACCTAACACTTTCCTGGATATTCTGCATAACCCTTCTGTCAAATTGCCTACAGAGGAAGATCTAGCTATTCCTAACCCGGAAGCACAATTGGTGGCAACTCTTCATGTTATTCCTGATTGGACCATTCCATATTTGGCTTATATGACCCGGGGCGAGTTACCTGAGGATGAAACTTTGGCCAGACAGATAACCCGACGGTCTAAGTCAACTACTATTGTCAATGGAGAGTTGCATCATCGCAGTATCACATGGGCGTTTCAATGTTGCGTTTCTCCCGAGGAAGGCTGTGAGATTTTATGAGAGATTCATGAAGGGGATTGTGGACATCATGCCGGCTCTAAGTCTCTCGTAGCCAAGGCTTTCCATCACGGATTTTATTGGCTGACGGCTCATGCTGATGCAGAAGATTTGGTCAGTAAATGTGAAGGTTGTCAGAAATTTTCACGACGAGCTCATGCGCCGGCTCAGGAATTGAGGATGATTCCAATTGCTTGGCCCTTTGCGGTCTGGGGGCTTGATATGGTTGGACCTTTCAAAAGGTCCAAGGATAAAAAGACCCACCTTTTGGTGGCGGTTGACAAATTTACAAAGTGGGTTGAAGCGGAGCCGGTTAGTAAGTGTGACGCGGCGACGGCGGTTCAATTCATCAAAAAGGTGATTTTCTGTTTTGGCTTTCCCCACAGCATTATAACTGATAATGGCCCTAATCTGTCCAAGGGTGCTATGAAAGAATTTTGTCAACGAGAGCATATTCGACTTGATGTATCCTCAGTGGCTCACCCCCAGTCCAATGGTCAAGCGGAGCGAGCCAATCAAGAGATTTTGCGAGGCATCAAGCCCCGGCTTATGGTCCCTCTGCAAAGGACGCCGGGTTGTTGGGTGGAGGAGTTACCCTATGTGTTATGGAGTATCAATACTACCCCCAACAGATCTATGGGTTACACGCCTTTCTTCATGGTTTACGGAGCAGAGGCGGTTCTCCCTAGTGACATCTGTCACGATTCGCCCCGTATGGCGGCTTATGTGGAAGCTGATAATGAAAAAGCACGTCAGGATGCACTTGACCTGTTGGATGAGGAGCGTGACCTTGCGGCGGCTCGTTCGGCGATTTACCAGCAAGATTTGCGCCGTTATCACAGCCGCCGGGTTAAAACGAGAACCTTTCAAGAAGGCGACTTGGTGCTCCGGCTTATTCAGGATCAGACTGATATGCATAAACTATCCCCACATTGGGAAGGGCCTTTTGTGATCAGCAGAAATCTGAACAATGGGTCATACTACCTTGTCGATGTTCGAGGCCTCTAGGACTCACGCACGTTGGAGGAGGAAACCCGCCGGCCATGGAATATTGCTCATCTTCGGCCTTGCTATACTTGAGCCACTGGCTCTTGTGATGTACATATCTTGACACTGTATATATTATGATGAATATAATAAAGCCGGCATCCCTGATAATTCAGGGCCTCTGTCGTTTCATTTTTCAAAAATAATGAGTCTTTATTGTCACTTCATATGGCCATTTGGGGGCTTCCTGCTCATTGAGCACAGCTATGATTACCCTCTTGATCCGGCTTCTACGCCATGATTACTAAATACTTGGGGGCTTCCTGCTCATTGAGCACAACTATGATTACCCTATTCATCTAGCTTGTACGCCTGGAATGAAATATTACTTGGGGGCTCTTTGTTCAACGAACAAGAGTTTTTATGACCCTTGTAATAGGCTTGGAAGCCAGGCTTGGAAGCCAGGTGTATTCACCTAAAAACCCAGGTTATCCTGCCTTTTAAGTCTGCCACTCCGCGGAATGACTCGCCGTACTTTTGACAAGTCAATCTTATACATACCCTGAACTTGTCAAAGTTAAAACGACGATTGGTCATGTGAGGCCGGGCTTATAAGGTTGAGTGAAGGTTTAACTCAGCACCAGTGCGGCCCTTTGAAAGCACTTGATTTGAAGGTTTGGCAGCCTATGAAAGCCTTGTTTTTGTCTTTGATTTATATTTGATTTGAACATTTTTTGAGGTTCATCCTTTGTGACATGTTAATGCATGATTGAAAACTAATGAGGGCTATGATGCCTTATGGTTCATATATGAATCTATCCGGAGTTTATTGACCCGGCCGGGCTTAGGACTATAAGTCGCCCGTGTATGATGATTTTTTATACTTGGCAGTGTTGTGCGCTAAGTTTTGGGACATTACCCCTTCCTGCATACGGCATTGTAAGCCGGCAGAATACGTCAAATGAACAAGCCATTGTACGCTCAATCTTTTGGGATATTACCCCTTACTGCACAGGTATGATAAACCGGCAGTGTGCGCAAATATCACATGTATGAAATTTTGTTATTATTATATAAAGGTTATAGGTAAACCGGCCCAGGTTATGGACTGATTTAGTCACCAGTGGCTTTTATAGGGTATTTTGACCCGCTCTGGGGTGAACCGCTAGAGCACTTGTGATTTGTTTGTGTGAAGGTAAAATAATAAATTTGGTACACATATTTGATGAAAGCATGAGCATAAGTGGCAGATCAGCAATGTTGTGTAAACAAAATGTGCACGATGGCACGACAGATCAAGGGTTTAACTAGCCTATTACAAGGCATCTAATGGCCCAACTAGAATAAGTGTTTTGGGGATGTCACAGCAAAGTATTCTGTTTCATAAACCGGCTCATGACTGTTGGCGGGTTGAAGCATCTGGATCATCCTGCACCTCTTCTTCATCTTCAGCTCCTTGCTTATCCATCAGCCGGAAGTCAGGCGTAGCTCAGTTGATACCGGTCAACGCTCTAAGCACAGCTTCATCATCAATAAGGTTTGATGGATCAATGTCAGGAGCGAAGGTATGCTTACGAGTCGGCGGGATGAGGTCCGTTGGCTGGTGAACCGGTGCTCTCATTTTCTTGTTTTCATCGTCATAAGCCGCCTGGTATGTGGCAAGATTGGTTTCGTCCGCCAGCTTACTCGCTAAGGGGTGCATTGCTGTTGCTATTTCTGCAAAGTCATCAGCGCTGAAGGCAGTTCTGTCTTCTTTAACGCTGGGGCAGCCATTGGCCAAATCTTGAGGATCAAGATCTGCTTGCCATGCCTTTGCCCGGCTCAAGGCAGCCAAGGCGCCGGCTCTGGCCGCTCCCCGTTTTAAGTCGTCAATCCTTCGGGGAAGCACAGATAACTGCTCCAGCATGTCTTTGATGAGTGTGGAGGGAGATTTCTTATGCAGTATAGCAGCAATGGTTTGTTGGGCGCCAGTATATAACTGTTCTACAAGAGTGTAGACAACTTTAAGCCGGACGCGCATGTCTGAGCCCAACTTAGCGCTTTGAGAACCTATATCAGTAAAGTGATGGGTAAACCAGCAGCCGTTTATAATATGATTATTAATGTTCAAGGGAGATATGTTCTTACCAAAGATGGCTGATGACATGATATTGATATGTTGCTTTAAGCCGGATAGCTCGTCAGTCACCGGTTTAAGTGCGGCCTCTGCATCTTCGGCTCTCTTCAATAGAGCTGCTTTTTTAGTTTCCCAGCCATCTTTGTCAGTATTGAAGTTTTGCTTGAGTTGCTCAATGTTCTCTAAAGTAGTCTTCAATTCTGATTTGGCCTTGGATGTTTCAGACTGTTGAGTTTTTACGTTGGCCTTCGGATCATTGAGCTGCGAGTCCTTCTCAGAAAGTTCAGCCTGTAGGATAAGCATGGACAGATATTATGAGTATGATTATTTTTGAAGTCCCAAGCACAATACAAGTATTTTCCTTGGCACTTGGGGGACTAATGTATCTTGCTCTTAAGAATTTTTTGAAGTCTCAAGCACAATACAAGTATTATACTTGGCACTTGGGGGCTAATGCATATTGCTCTTTGTTCAGGCAGAATTATTGGCTGACCCGGACAAATGATGTGATCCGGTTTACAAAGACTACAGATTGGATTATTAATTTCAAACAGGATGATTAGTCCCGACTTATTCATCACTGATTAAGCCGGCCCTTGGGGGCTACAAAGGCAAAGTTGCTTTTTGTTACTTAAAGTCCCGGCTTAACATGATGATTTAAGCCGACCCTTGGGGGCTATGGATGGAAAGTTCATTACTACTATTTAAAGTCCCGGCTTAACATGATGATTTAAGCCGGCCCTTGGGGGCTATTAGTGATGCTGCGTGATTCTTTATGGCAACTGGAAAGTCTACAACATATTCAGAGTTTTATCATATCCTATAGACTTGGCGGCTGATAGACAGGTAATTATGAAAGAGAATGGTGATTGAATTACCTCATAGCGCTCCTTCATCAAATTAACCAAGCCAGCTTCAAAGTCACGTCTGGTGTATAGACGATTCAAATAACCAGAGTGGATATCTTGGGCACTGAATTGACCGTAGCTCTCTAAGTCTACCTTCCACTTGCCTTTATCTTTAGTAGAAATTTCTTCTTTGGCGCTGTGTTTAGACAAGACAGTGGGGTGACCCGGTGCTGTGAAACCAAACCCGGTGACGACTACATCATCAGTTTTTTTCCTCAAGAGGCTTAACTGGGCTTGGCGGCTTAGAGATGGCCGGCTCAGCATCCATACGGTCTGTGGAGACTTCATGGTCTTGAGGTGGCGGATCATCAATAATATCTTCAGCAATTGGGTGAGAGAGTTCTGGTTGTTGCTGCTCCGGCTCAGACGGATTGACATCGTCGACCGGCTTATTCAGCTTTGCCTTCTTGCTGGGTTTGGCCTGGCCCCTAAAAATAAGAAGCATAAAGAGGTCAGTGGAATGATCAGGTATAAGGTTTGAATAATTGAATATATTCTTACCCAGGTACAGTCTTGAGAGCTCGGATTTGAGTTCCCGTTGACTCGCCAGAGGAGGAATGAGAAGTCCCCTGATAGTTTGAATCAGACGGGTTAAGAGGTTGTCGGAAATGACCCGCCTTGGGATAAAGTATATCGGAAATATGTAAGACCTCTGGGTGGCATTTGCGAACCGTTGTGTTTGGCAAGCCGGAAGAAGTAATCACACCACCACTATGCCGGGTGATGCGGCGAGCTTCGTGTTGCTGTTTCTTCAAAAGAAAGTCTGGATCCAAGTGAGCTAGAGGGTGAGAAAAGCTTACTTTCCGGTTTGCTTCTCAGGTTTTCTGTGTTGGCAGAGGTTCTGAGCCGGAGGAAAGAGTAATTACCTTTGCGTCATCTGCACGGCTGGCTTCTGTGTCATCCTGATAACAATCATTGTCAATGAGATGTATAAAAAATGAGCCAATAGAGTCAAGTTCTACCTCTGAATCATCATCATCATCAATGTTTAAACCGACGGGTTCGGCGGTCTTCTTCTTGGCAGGCCTCTTGGTGGCCTTAGTTTTGGTACGAGCCGGTTTGGCCGGCTTATCTTGTGGTTTCTTCTTCCAAAATGGAGAATCGGCCTGTTGAAATCAAAAAAGGTCATAAGTGGGAATCATCACTGAAAATGTTGTTGAACGGAAGGTGTGCAACACTTACGGCTGGAGGCTTGTTGAAGGTGCAGAAAGGACTAAGCCCTGTTTTACTACATTCCTTTGAAGGTTCGTTCAACAATTTCTTTGTAGCTTCAGTAATTTCTTCGTCAGTCAGTTGAATGTCACAGTGGCGCTGGGGATCTTTTAAATCGCCAGTGTATTCACACATTAAGCCAGGGCGACGACTTAATGGCAAGATGCTCCATGATACCCAGCACCGAACAAAGTCAATGTCGGTTAGGCCATTAGAAATGAAGGCTCTAAGCTTTGAAAAAGCTGGTGCATATTTGGCTCGCTCCTTCGAGTCGATCCGTGAGGGAAGCGGATGTGTGTTGCTAAGCCGGTGGTCGCGGTAACCCGGCAGAGGATTCTCGTCTAATGGAGAAGTATCTTGACAATAGAACCAAGTTTGGTTCCAATCTTTGGGGTGACTCGGCGGCTTGGCGTAGGGAAAGCAAACTTCTTTCCTCTTCTGAATTGAAACCCCACCGAGTTCCAAGCTGGGCCCGTCAGTAAACTCTATCTGACGGTTTAAGTAGTAGAATTCTTTGAATAATTCAACCATGGGCTCCTCTTGAAGGTAAGCTTCACAGAATACTTAGAAATTGCAAATGTTGGACACGGAGTTGGGTCCGATATCTTGAGGGTGAAGTTGGAAAAAAATGAAGCACGTCACGGAAAAACCTTGAGCCGGGTGGGCTGAACCCCCGGCTCAGATGATCAGTGAAAACAATCACTTCTTCGTCCTTGGGTGTAGGAGGATTTTCTTCACCGGGGGCCCTCCAGTGGATGACCTCTTTCTTGGCTAGGGTGCCAGTTGCGACGAAATTGTTCAGATCTTCTTCAGTGACCCGGGATTGGACCCAGTTGCAAGCAGTATATGTCTTAGCCATTTTTTGATGATCTGAAAGAAAGACTATGCCGGTTCAAGATTATATGGTTAAGCCGACAGTTGGTTTAAAAAGGTAAATAACAATGAAGCATGCATAAGTGGTAAACCGGAAGATGGCATTGAAGTTATAAAGATGAGCTATTGGCGGCTTAAGAGGGGACTAACGATACCTGGCAGGTTACGGTTTCTGAGTTAAGCCGCCCACACAATTATTGATTTACAGATCTAAGAGTGGCAAAATTGCTAAGTATTGGAAAAACATATTTCGCAGATTGATGCCATAATTTCGGATCTACGGCACTTCAGATAAAGGAAAAATATGTAGACCTAAAATTGCAATACTTGAGTAGTTCATGTATCCAAATTGGATTTTCTTATGCAAAAGGAGATGCCCTAGTAGTAAAAATGAGTACCACGACTACCGCCGTGCACGAGGGGTACCAAGTTTGAATCAGAAATCACAAGCTACGGTGAAGAGCGAAGAGGAACTCCGACGAACTCGTGGAAACCCTAATGGGATCTATGGGAAAAGGAAGGAGAACTCACCAGAGCTGTTGAACAACGGAGGCACGCGGACAAACTCTAGTCGATTCAGGTTGATGCAGCGGCCGTTGTTGAGGCAGTGGCAAAGGTCGATAGCGGTGGCGGAACTCGGGCGCTCAGGCGATGCGAGGTGGAAGACAGAGACGAGGAGACAAGGGGAGAAAGTGAAAGGGACCCCTGGCCCTATTTATAACGTCAAAAGGATAAGTGGCATGCGCGGGAATCGAGGAGGCCAAAAAATGGATATACGACAGCGTAGACGCCTCGTTTTTCGGGAGTTTATTAAACGAGAAGATATATTAAGATTTGGGCCTTGTGTAATATTAATGACAGGTGATGTCATAGCGGGTTACCACGATCTTAAAAGATGACATCACGGCGGGTTACAAGGCCTCGCAAGAATAAATGAAGAAGGATTTTTTTTCTAAGTGTTGAAGATTGATATGAACAAGTTCAAATCAACCCGGGGCCTAATGTTGGGGATATAACTATTGGGTATGACCCGCCCAGGAGGGGCCAGGTTACACCGTTGGAGGTTTGTTATGACAAAGCCCATGAAGATGTTGAAGATGGTGGTTCACGAAGCAGGCTTACTGAAGGCCCAAACCCAAAGTCGACTTAAGGCCCACAGGTGTAAACCGCTATATATGTATGACTTGTATTATAAGGCATGTGTAGTTAGTCACCGAGCCGGACACGTTGTGTATAAGCCGGCCGGGACTCCGTGAGCCGCTAGGCGTCAACTTGTGTATATAAAGGGACGACCCGACGACGGTTCAGGACAAGAAACAAGAGACCGAATGCTAGGTCAAGCGTATTCGCTCCCTGGTAATCGGAAACCAAGAAATACCACCTCAAACTAGATTAGGTCTTTACCTTCACCGCAAGGGGCCGAACCAGTATAAACTCCCTGTGTCCTTTGTCCCGTTTAACCCCTTTAAGCTAACCTAGTTGCAATGGCTCCATGACTAAGTCCTTCCGCTAGGACATCTGCCGTGACAATTCCACGACACTTAGTGTGCTATCAAACGTCACATCATAACTGGGTGATTATAAAGATTCTCTACAGGTGTTTCCGATGGTGTTTGTTGAGTTGGCATAGATCGAGATTAGGATTTGTCACTCCGATTGTCGGAGAGGTATCTCTGGGCCCTCTCGGTAATGCAAATCACTATAAGCCTTGCAAGCAATGTGATTAATGAGTTAGTTGCGGGATGATGCATCACGGAACGAGTAAAGAGACTTGTCGGTAACGAGATTGACTAGGTATGATGATACCGACGATCGAATCTCGGGTAAGTAACATACCGGTGACAAAGGGAACAACGTATGTTGTTATGCGGTTTGACCGATAAAGTTATTCGTAGAATATGTAGGAGCCAATATGAGCATCCAGTTTCCGCTATTGGTTGTTGACCGAAGATGTGTCTCGGTCATGTCTACATAGTTCTCGAACTCGTAGGGTCCGCACGCTTAACGTTCGATGACGATTTGTATTATGAGTTATGTGATTTGATGTACCAAAGGTTGTTCGGAGTCCCGGATGAGATCACGGACATAACGAGGAGTCTCGAAATGGTCGAGACATAAAGATTGATATATTGGAAGGTTATATTCGGACACCAGAATGGTTCCGAAGTGTATCGAGTATTTTCCGGAGTACCGGGGGGTTACCGGAACCCCCGGGGGATTAATGGGCCACAATGGGCCTTAGTGGAGAAGAGATAGGGAAGGCCAGAGGTGGCGTGCGCCCCCCTTGCCCAGTCCAAATTGGACAAGGGGAGGGGGTGACGCCCCCCTCCTTCCTTCTCTTCTCTCCTCTTTCCCCTTCTTCTCCTACTTGGACTAGGAAAGGGGGGTTCCTACTTGGAGTAGGACTCCCCCCTTGGGCGCGCCCACTAGGGCCGGCCGGCCTCCTCCTCCCCTCCTTTATATACGGGGGAGGGGGCACCCCATAGACACACAAGTTGATCTTTAACCATGTGTGGTTCCCCCCTCCATAGTTTTCCACCTCGGTCATATTGCCGTAGTGCTTAGGCGAAGCCCTGCGTCGGTAACTTCATCATCACCGCCACCACGCCATCATGCTGACGAAACTCTCCCTCGGCCTCAACTAGATCAAGAGTTCGAGGGACGTCACCGAGCTGAACGTGTGTAAATCGCGGAGGTGCTGTGCGTTTGGTACTTGGATCGGTTGGATCGCGAAGACGTTCGACTACATCAACCGCGTTACTAAAACGCCTCCGCTTTCGGTCTACAAGGGTACGTGGACACACTCTCCCCGCTCGTTGCTATGCGTCTCCTAGATAGATCTTGCGCGATCGTAGGCAATTTTTTTTGAAATACTACATTCCCCAACACGGGGGCTACTGGGTTAGTATTTGTATTCGGTTTTCAAACCTATCTCTTACCTGCATATTGACCGATAAAAGGTTAACAATCCCCTCAAGGCCTGTGCGAGCCGCTCCAAGGTACGCGTCGACTGAACTGAAGGCGTTAAATTCTTGATCAAAAAAGGTGGCATGGCGCAGGGGTTCCCTCCATCGTCGATGGTTCATCACGCTTTCAACCTCCGAATTAGTGACCGAGACATCATCAGGATCTTCTAAAGGCTGGTCTATAGTGGAATTCCCCGCATTGATCTCTGCCTGTATGGCGTGTTTTCGACCGTGCCCGGACACCCCTTCGACATCTTCGGACGGTTGAGGTGGTCCTTTTTTCCTACAAGCACAGATTGAGTGTCAGTGAAGCCCCACAGTGATGAGTTCACTAATGAACTAATGACAATTACACTACCTTTTCCCGAAGACATGCTTGACGTAGCTCATGTGGTCGCTCTTTGTTTGAAGGCCCCCTTGTCAAACGAGATTGATGCCGCCCCCATCGGTGTTTGGCGCAAGGTACGGCGACCCTTGGGAGTAGAAGTTAGCATAACCGGAGCAGCGCGAGGCGAACGCCCGGTTTGAGAAGAGGCCTTCTTGTTACTTACGATGGAAGAGGGGAGAAGCCCGGGGTGATCTTCGATAATAGCCACTTTGGAACCATCAAGGCTTTCTGAAAGAAAACCCCGTCCTCAAACTCAACGGACACCTCGGGGTCCTCATGAAATCCCAGGTTGTCATCGCGGGAGTGGTCTTCCGGTTGAGGAGAAGGGCAGCTGATGCCTTCAATTTGGCGTCTCCACTTTGTTCGGAAAATGGTTGAGCCGGTCAGTGTTTGGATATAACATCTGGACAATATGTGTATGTTTAACTTACCCCATTCGACGGGGTTGTAGCCTGAGTAGCCTTTCTAGTTCCTCGGGCGGGCGAACTATTCTTCCTCACCTTTAAAAAGATCTGCCAAAATGGCAGCCATAGCTTTTTGATTGTCTGGTCCCTGCCTCTTGTAGTGGGACACATCGCTTGTCCCATTGTAGCACCACAGGGGGTGCATCCTTTGTTGAAGAGGTTGCACGCATCGATCAATCACCGCGGGCCTTACGTCGACCATGGTCATTTTACTATGGGCCAGCACCCTTATCTTAGTGGCGAGGCATCGCACCTTAGTGGATTCCTCTTGGGAGGGGCTTCGGGGCTGCCAGTTGAATCGCTTCTTTGGTGGAACATCCTAATACTTGGGTAAGCCCCTCCGGACTAGTTTAGATAGGGGCGCGTCTTCAATATAAAACCACTCCGAAGCCCATTCTTTGGGGTCCCTATGGGATATCCCGTGCCAGCTATGCGGCATACTTCGGCTCCGCCTACTTCAAAAATTGACCCCCCGTGGGTACGAGAGACGAAGCAAAAGTATTTCCTCCATAAATAAAAATGGGCCTCGCAGCCCAGGAACATCTGGCTGAGAGCAACAAAGCCGGAGATGTGTAGGATTGATCCAGGGCTGAGGTGGTGGAGTTGGATCCCGTAGAACTCTAATAGGCTCCTTAAGAAGGGGTGAATAGGAAATCCCAAACCTCTTAGAAGGAAGGATATAAAGCATACCATTTCATCTCTGCTTGGAGCAGGAGAGTTCTCTACAAAGGCCTCGCCGTTCGCCGCGGCTAATCCAGCGTGAACGGGCACAAGATCTGCGGCGGGAAGGTACCCCTGCCGCTGGAGGTTGCATAGCTGGAGTCAAGCTGGACCAATCACCGGGAGCTTGACCATGAGGGCGCTGATGTCTGCTAGAACTACGTCGGTATTTCCCCAAAGAGGAAGGGATGGTGCAGCACAACAACGGTAGGTATTTCCCTCAGTGATGAGACCAAGGTTATCTAACCAGTAGGAGAATCACGCAACGCTACGTGAACGGCACCTGCACACAAATAACAAATACTCGCAACCCGGCGTGTTAAAGGAGTTGTCAATCCCTTTCGGGTAACGGCGCTAGAAATTGGCAAAAGGACGTGAGAGAGTTGTAATAATTGATAGATCGAACACCAAATAAAATAAAGTGCAGAAAGGTATTTTTGTATTTTTGGTTTAATAGATCTGAAAATAAAAGGCAAATAAAATAGATCGCAAAGGCAAATAATATGAGAAAGAGACCCGGGGGCCATAGATTTCACTAGTGGCTTCTCTCGAGAAAAATAGAAAACGGTGGGTAAACAAATTACCGTTGGACAATTGATATAACTTCAAATAATCATGACGATATCCAGGCAATGATCGTTATATAGGCATCACGTCCAAGGTTAGTAGACCGACTCCTGCCTGCATCTACTACTATTACTCCATACATCGACCGCTATCCAGCATGCATCTAGTGTATTAAGTTCATGGAGAAACGGAGTAATGCAATAAGAACGATGACATGATGTAGACAAGATCTATTTATGTAGAAATAGACCCCATCGGTTTATCCTTAGTAGCAATGATACATATGTGTCGGTTCCCCTTCTGTCACTGGGATCAAGCACCGTAAGATCGAACCCACTACAAAGCACCTCTTCCCATTGCAAGATAAATAGATCGAGTTGGCCAAACAAAACCCAAATATCAGAGAAGTTATATGAGGCTATAAGTAATCATGCATATAAGAGATCAAAGAAGACTCGAATAACTTTCATGGATAAAAAGATAGATATGATCATAAACTCAAAGTTCATCCGATCCCAACAAACACACCGCAAAAAGAGTTACATCATATGGATCTATAAGAGACCATTGTTTTGAGAATCAAACGAGAGAGAGGAAGCCATCTAGCTACTAACTACGGACCCGTATGTCTACAAAAGACTACTCACGCATCATCGAAGAGGCACCAATGGGCATGATGAACCCCTCCATGATGGTGTCTAGATTGGATCTGGTGGATCTGGACTCTGCGGCGGCTGGAATTGATTTTCGTCGACTCCCCTAGGGTTTCTGCAATATTGGGGTATTTATAGAGCAAAGAGTCGGTTCAAGGGGCACCCGAGGCGCGCCCTGGTGGGTTGTGCTCCCCTCCGAGCACCCTGATACGTCTCCAACGTATCTATAATTTTTGATTGCTTCATGCTATATTATATTCTGTTTTGGATGATTAATGGGCTTTGTTATACACCTTTATATTATTTTTCGGGACTAACCTATTAACCGGAGGCCCAGCCCAAATTGCTGTTTTTTTTCCTATTTCAGAGTTTCGCAGAAAAAGAATATCAAACGGAGTCCAAACGGAATGAAACCTTCGGGAACGTGATTTTCAGAACAAACGTGATCCAGAGGACTTGGAGTCCACGTCAGGACATCAACCAGGAGAGCACGAGGCAGGGGCGCGCCTACCCCCCTGGGCGCGCCCTCCACCCTCGTGGGGCCCACATTGCTCCACCGACGTACTTCTTCCTCCTATATATACCTACGTACCCCCAAACCAACAGAAGCATCCACAAAACCTAATTCCACCGCCGCAACCTTTGGTACCCGTGAGATCCCATCTTGGGGCCTTTTCCGACGTCCTGCCGGAGGGGGCATTGATCCCGGAGGGCTTCTACATCAACACCATAGCCTCTCCGATGATGTGTGAGTAGTTTACCTCAGACCTTCGGGTTCAAAGTTATTAGCTAGATGGCTTCTTCTCTCTTTTTGGATCTCAATACAAAGTTCTCCACGATTCTCGTGGAGATGTATTCGATGTAATCTTCTTTTGCGGTGTGTTTGTTGAGACCGATGAATTATGGGTTTATGATCAAGTTTATCTATGAACAATATTTGAATCTCCTCTGAATTCTTTTATGTATGATTGGTTATCTTTGCAAGTCTCTTCGAATTATCAGTTTGGTTTGGCCTTCTAGATTGATCTTTCTTGTAATGGGAGAAGTGCTTAGCTTAGGGTTCAATCTTGCGATGTCCTTTCCCAGTGACAGCAGGGGCAGCAAGGCACGTATTGTATTGTTGCCATCGAGGATACCAAGATGGAATTTATATCATATTGCATGAGTTTATCTCTCTACATCATTTCATCTTACTTAAAGTGTTACTCTGTTCTTTTGAACTTAATACTCTAGATGCATGCTGGATAGCGGTCGATGTGTGGAGTAATAGTAGTAGATGCAGGCAGGAGTCGGTCTACTTGTCACAGACGTGATGCCTATATACATGATCATACCTAGATATTCTCATAACTATGCTCAATTCTATCAATTTCTCAACCGTAATTTGTTCACCCACCGTAATACTTATGCTCTTGAGAGAAGCCACTAGTGAAACCTATGCCCCCCGGGTCTATTTTCCATCATATTAATCTTCCAACACTTAGCTATTTTTATTTCCTTTTATTTTACTTTGCATCTTTATTATAAAAATACCAAAAATATTATTTTATCATATCTATCAGATCTCACCTTCGTAAGTGACCGTGAAGGTATTGACAACCCCTTTATTGCGTTGGTTGCGAGGTTTATATTTGTTTGTGTAGGTGCGAGGGACTTGGGCGTGGCCTCCTACTGGATTGATACCTTGGTTCTCAAAAACTGAGGGAAATACTTACGCTACTGTACTGCATCACCCTTTCCTCTTCAAGGGAAAAGCAACGTAGTGCTCAAGAGGTTGCAAGAAGGATTTCTGGCACCGTTACCAGGGAGTCTACGCAAAAGTCAACATACCAAGTACCCATCACAAACTCTTATCTCCCGCATTACATTATTTGCCATTTGCCTCTCGTTTTCCTCTCCCCCACTTCACCCTTGCCGTTTTATCCGCCCTCTCTTTTCCGTTTGCCTCTTTTTCGCTTGCTTTTTGTTTGCTCGTGTGTTGGATTGCTTGCTTGTCATGATGGCTCAAGATAATACTAAATTGTGTGACTTTACCAATACCAACAACAATGATTTTCTTAGCACTCCGATTGCTCCTCTTACCGATACTGAATCTTGTGAAATTAATGCTGCTTTGTTGAATCTTGTCATGAAAGAACAATTCGCGGCCTTCCTAGTGAAGATGCCGCTACCCATTTAAATAGCTTCGTTGATTTGTGTGATATGCAAAAGAAGAAAGATGTGGACAATGATATTGTTAAATTGAAGCTATTTCCTTTTTCGCTTAGAGATTGTGCTAAAGCTTGGTTTTCGTCTTTGCCTAAAAATAGTATTGATTCTTGGAATAAGTGCAAAGATGCTTTTATCTCTAAGTATTTTCCTCTCGCTAAGATCATCTCTCTTAGAAACAATATTATGAATTTTAAGCAACTTGATCATGAACATGTTGCACAAGCTTGGGAGAGGATGAAATTAATGATACGTAATTGCCCTACACATGGTTTAAATCTTTGGATGATTATACAATTTTTTATGCCGGATTGAATTTTGCTTCTAGAAATCTTTTAGATTCGGCCGCGGGAGGTACTTTTATGGAAATCACTTTAGGAGAAGCTACTAAATTCCTAGATAATATTATGGTTAATTATTCTCAATGGCACACTGAAAGATCTACTAATAAAAAGGTGCATGCGATAGAAGAAATTAATGTTTTGAGTGGAAAGATGGATGAACTTATGAAATTATTTGCTACTAAAAGTGTTTCTTATGATCCTAATGATATGCCTTTGTCTACTTTGATTGAGAATAATAATGAATCTATGGATGTGAATTTTGTTGGTAGGAATAATTTTGGTAACAATGCGTATAGAGGAAACTTTAATCCTAGGCCGTATCCTAGTAATTCCTCTAATAATTATGGTAATTGCTACAGCAATGCTTATGGAAATTTTAATAAGATGCCCTCTGAATTTGAGACTAGTGTTAAGGAGTTTATGAATTCACATAAGAATTTCAATGCTTTGCTTGAAGAAAAATTGCTTAAAGTTGATGAATTGGCTAGGAACGTTGATATAATTTCTCTTGATGTTGATTCTTTGAAACTTAGATCTATTCGACCTAAGCATGATATCAATGAGTCTCTCAAAGCCATGAGAATTTCCATTGATGAGTGCAAAGAAAGAACCGCTAGGATGCGTGCTAAGAAAGATTGCTTTGTAAAAGCGTGTTCTTCTAGTTTATATGAAAATAAAGATGAAGATCTAAAAGTTATTGATGTGTCCCCTATTAAATCTTTGTTTTCCAATATGAATCTTGATAATGATGGGACTGAATATGATACACCTTTACCTAGAAGGCGTTCCAAAAATTCTGAGTTGTTAGATCTTGATGCTAAAATTGGTAAAAGTGAGATTGAAGAGATCAAAACTCTAGATATTAATAAACACACTATTTTTGATTTCAAGGAATTTAATTATGATAATTGCTCTTTGATAGATTGTATTTCCTTGTTGCAATCCGTGCTAAATTCTCCACATGCTTATAGTCAACATATAGCTTTTACTAAACATATCGTTGATGCTTTGATGCAATCTTATGAAGAAAAACTTGAGTTGGAAGTTTCTATACCTTGAAAACTTTATGATGAGTGGGAACCTACTATTAAATTTAAAATTAAAGATCATGAATGCCATGCTTTGTGTAATTGGGGTGCTAGTGTTTCCACGATTCCAAAAACTTTGTGTGATTTGCTAGGTTTCCGTGAATTTGATGATTGTTCTTTGAACTTGCACCTTGCGGATTCCACCATTAAGAAACCTATGGGAAGAATTAATGATGTTCTTATTGTTGCAAATAGGAACTATGTGCCCGTAGATTTTATTGTTCTTGACATAGATTGCAATCCTTCATGTCCTATTATTCTTGGTAGACCTTTCCTTAGAACGATTGGTGCAATTATTGATATGAAGGAAGGGAATATTAGATTCCAATTTCCGTTAAACAAAGGCATGGAACACTTCCCTCGAAAGAAAATAAAATTACCTTATGAATCTATTATGAGAGCCACTTATGGATTGCCTACAAAAGACGGCTACCTAGATCTATCCGTGTTTTTATGCCTAGCTAGGGGCGTTAAACGATAGCGCTTGTTGGGAGGCAACCCAATTTTATTTTTAGTTTTTTTTGCTTTTTGATTCTGTTTAGGAATAAATATTTTATCTAGCCTCTGGTTAGATTTGTTTTTATGTTTTAATTAGTGTTTGTGCCAAGTTAAACCTATAGGATCTTCTTGGATGATAGTTATTTGATCTTGCTGAAAATTCCAGAAACTTTCTGTTCACGAAAACAATTGTTAAAAATTACCAGAACGTGATAAAATATTGAATCCAATTGCTGCTGATAAACAAACAAATTTTCCAGGTCTTCCTATTTTTGCTGAATCTTTGGTGTTCCAGAAGTTTGCGTTAGTTACAGATTACTACAGACTGTTCTGTTTTTGACAGATTCTGTTTTTCGTGTGTTGTTAGCTTATTTTGATGAATCTATGGCTAGTAAAATAGTTTATAAACCATAGAGAAGTTGGAATACAGTAGGTTTAACACCAATATAAATAAATAATGAGTTCATTACAGTACCTTGAAGTGGTGTTTTGTTTTCTTTCGCTAACGGAGCTCACGAATTTTCTGTTAAGTTTTGTGTTGTGAAGTTTTCAAGTTTTGGGTAAAAGATTTGATGGATTATGGAACAAGGAGTGGCAAGAGCCTAAGCTTGGGGATTCCCATGGCACCCCAAGATAATCTAAGGCACCAAAAAGCCAAAGCTTGGGGATGCCCCGGAAGGCATCCCCTCTTTCGTCTACTTCCATCGGTAACTTTACTTGGAGCTATACTTTTATTCACCACATGATATGTGTTTTGCTTGGAGCGTCTTGTATGATTTGAGTCTTTGCTTTTTAGTTTACCACAATCATATTTGCTGTACACACCTTTCGAGAGAGACACACATGATTCGGAAATTATTAGAATACTCTATGCGCTTCGCTTATATCTTTTCAGCTATATAGTTTTTGCTCTAGTGCTTCACTTATATCTTTTAGAGCACGGCGGTGGTTTTGTTTTATAGAAACTATTATTCTCTCATGCTTCACTTATATTATTTTGAGAGTCTTAAACAGCATGGTAATTTGCTTAAATTGGGAAATTAATCCTAATATGCTAGGTATTTAAGACTAGTAAAAACTTTCTTATGAGTGTGCTGAATACTAAGAGAAGTTTGATGCTTGATGATTGTTTTGAGATATGGAGGTAGTGATATTAAAGTTGTGCTAGTTGAGTAGTTGTGGAATTGAGAAATACTTGTGTTGAAGTTTGCAAGTCCCGTAGCATGCACGTATGGTAAACGTTATGTAACAAATTTGAAACATGAGGTGTTCTTTGATTGTCTTCCTTATGAGTGGCGGTCGGGGACGAGCGATGGTCTTTTCCTACCAATCTATCCCCCTAGGAGCATGCGCGTAGTGCTTGGTTTTTGATGACTTGTAGATTTTTGCAATAAGTATGTGAGTTCTTTATGACTAATGTTGAGTCCATGAATTATACGCACTCTTCCCCTTCCATCATTGCTAGCCTCTTCAGTACCGTGCATTGCCCTCTCTCACATTAAGAGTTGGTGCAAACTTCGCCGGTGCATCCAAACCCCGTGATACGATACGCTCTGTCACACATAAACCTCCTTTTATCTTCCGCAAAACAGCCACCATACCTACCTATTATGGCATTCCCATAGCCATTCCGAGATATATTGCAATGCAACTTTCCACCGTTACGTTTATCATGACACGTTCATCATTGTCATATTTCTTTGCATGATCATGTAGTTGACATCGTATTTGTGGCAAAGCCATCGTATTAATTCTATAGCCATTCCGAGATATATTGCAATGCAACTTTCCACCGTTACGTTTATCATGACACGTTCATCATTGTCATATTTCTTTGCATGATCATGTAGTTGACATTGTATTTGTGGCAAAGCCACCATTCATAACTTTTCATACATGTCACTCTTGATTCATTGCCTATCCCGTTATACCGCCGGAGGCATTCATATAGAGTCATACCTTGTTCTAGTATCGAGTTGTAATCATTGAGTTGTAAATAAATAGAAGTGTGATCATCATCATTCATAGAGCATTGTCCCAATAAAAAAAGGAGAAAGGCCAAAAAAAGAAGGCAAAAAAAAAGAAAATAAAAAGGGACAATGCTACTATCCTTTTTTTCCACACTTGTGCTTCAAAGTAGCACCATGATTTTCATGATAGAGAGTCTCTTGTTTTGTCACTTTCATATACTAGTGGGAATTTTTCATTATAGAACTTGGCTTGTATATTCCAACAATGGGCTTCCTTAAATGCCCTAGGTCTTCATGAGCAAGCAAGTTGGATGCACACCCACTTAGTTTCTTTTGTTGAGCTTTCATGCATTTATAGCTCTAGTGCATCCGTTGCATGGCAATCCCTACTCTTGCATTAACATCAATCGATGGGCATCTCCATAGCCCGTTGATTAGCCACGTTGATGTGAGACATTCTCTTTTTTTGTCTTATCCACATAACCCCCATCATTATATTCTATTCCACCCATAGTGCTATATCCATGGCTCACGCTCATGTATTGCGTGAAGGTTGAAAAAGTTTGAGATTACTAAAGTATGAAACAATTGCTTGGCTTGTCATCGGGGTTGTGCATGATGAGAGCATTCTTGTGTGACAAAAATGGAGCATGACTAAACTATATGATTTTGTAGGGATGAACTTTCTTTGGCCATGTTATTTTGAGAAGACATAATTGCTTAGTTAGTATGCTTGAAGTATTATTGGTTTTATGTCAATATTAAACTTTTATCTTGAAGCTTTCGGATCTGAATATTCATACCACAATTAAGAGGGTTACATTATTTTCTTGCCAAGTAGCATTCCGCATCAAAAATTCAGTTTTTATCATTTACCTACTCGAGGACGAGCAGGAATTAAGCTTGGGGATGCTTGATACGTCTCCAACGTATCTATAATTTTTGATTGTTTCATGCTATATTATATTCCGTTTTGGATGATTAATGGGCTTTGTTATACACTTTTATATTATTTTTTGGGACAAACCTATTAACCGGAGGCCCAGACCAAATTGTTGTTTTTTTTGCCTATTTCAGAGTTTCGCAGAAAAAGAATATCCAACGGAGTCCAAACGGAATGAAACCTTCGGGAACGTGATTTTCGGAACAAACATGATCCAGAGGACTTGGAGTCCACGTCAAGACATCAACCAGGAGAGCACGAGGCGGGGGGGGGGGGGGGGGCGCCTACCCCCTGGGCGCGCCCTCCACCCTCGTGGGGCCCACGTTGCTCCACCGACGTACTTCTTCCTCCTATATATACCTACATACCGCCAAGCCAACAGAAGCATCCACGAAAACCTAATTCCACCGCCGCAACCTTCTATACCCGTGAGATCCCATCTTGGGGCCTTTTCCGGCGTCCTGCCGGAGGGGGCATTGATCACGGAGGGCTTCTACATCAACACCATAGCCTCTCCGATGATGTGTGAGTAGTTTACCTCAGACCTTCGGGTCCATAGTTATTAGCTAGATGGCTTCTTCTCTCTTTTTGGATCTCAATACAAAGTACTCCACGATTCTCGTGGAGATGTATTCAATGTAATCTTCTTTTGCGGTGTGTTTGTTGAGACCGATGAATTGTGGGTTTATGATCAAGTTTATCTATGAACAATATTTGAATCTCCTTTGAATTCTTTTATGTATGATTGGTTATCTTTGTAAGTCTCTTCGAATTATCAGTTTGGTTTGGTCTACTAGATTGATCTTTCTTGCAATGGGAGAAGTGCTTAGCTTTGGGCTCAATCTTGCAGTATCCTTTCCCAGTGACAGCAGGGGCAGCAAGGCACGTATTGTATTGTTGCCATCGAGGATAACAAGATGGGGTTTATATCATATTGCATGAGTTTATCCCTCTACATCATGTCATCTTACTTAAAGCGTTACTCTGTTCTTTTGAACTTAATACTCTAGATGCACGCTGGATAGCAGTCGATGTGTGGAGTAATAGTAGTAGATGCAGGCAGGAGTCGGTCTACTTGTCATGGACGTGATGCCTATATACATGAACATACCTAGATATTCTCATAACTATGCTCAATTCTATCAATTGCTCAACAGTAATTTGTTCACCCACCGTAATACTTATGCTCTTGAGAGAAGCCACTAGTGAAACCTATGGCCCCCGGGTCTATTTTCCATCATATTAATCTTCCAACACTTAGCTATTTTTATTGCCTTTTATTTTACTTTGCATCTTTATTGTAAAAATACCAAAAATATTATTTTATCATATCTATCAGATCTCACTTTCGTAAGTGACCGTGAAGGGATTGACAACCCCTTTATTGCGTTGGTTGCGAGGTTTATATTTGTTTGTGTAGGTGCAAGGGACTTGGGCGTGGCCTCCTACTGGATTGATACCTTGGTTCTCAAATACCGAGGGAAATACTTATGCTACTTTACTGCATCACCCTTTCCTCTTCAAGGGAAAACCAACGTAGTGCTCAAGAGGTAGCACACCCCCATGCACTTCTCTGGCCCACTGGATGTCTTCTGGTCCAAAAAAAATCCAGAAAAAGTTTCGCTGCGTTTGGACTCCGTTTGGTATTGATTTCCTGCGATGTAAAAGACATGCAGAAAAGAGCAACTCGCACTTGGCACTATGTCAATAGGTTAGTACCAAAAATGATATAAAATGACTATAAAATGATTATAAAACATCCAAGAATGATTATATAATAGCATGGAACAATAAAAAAATTATAGATACGTTGGAGACATATCAGCATCCCCAAGCTTAATTCCTGCTCGTCCTCTAGTAGGTAAATGATAAAAATAGATTTTTTTGACATGGAATGCTGCCTAACATGTCATCTCATATTCGTTTCTTTATAGCATGGACATTTGGACTTTTATATTGTTCAAAGCAATAGTCTAGTTTTGAGACGAGACTTAAATACTCTAGCATACCAACATGCAACCATGTCTTTCAAAATATCAACGCTAAAATAAGTTATCCCTAGCCCATCATGCTCAATCATTGATCCATTCATGAAACACACTCGCATATTAGCTACACATAATGCTCAAGTACGATCATAGTGCCCCCTAGTTGGTGCTTTATAAGAGAAGATGGAGACTCAAATAAAAATAAAAATTTCATAAACTAAAAGAAAGGCCCTTCGCGGAGGGAAGTAGGGATTTGTAAAGGTGCGAGAGCTCAAAATCAAAATTGAAAGATAAAAACAATTTGAGATGCATACTTTTTCCACCAACGAAAACGACTTAGAGTTCCCAACTCTTTCCATGCTAGATGTACCATAGGCGGTTCCCAAACAGAAAGTAAAATTTATTCCTTTTTTCACCATACTTTCACTTTCCATGGCTAACCGTATCCATGGGTGCCCTCCATACCAACACTTTCCAAGGAATTTATTATTTGACAACATAAAGTAAATTCATTTTTCATTTCGGGACTGGGCATCCCTAATACCTTTGCCTTACTCTCGTGCAATGACAAGTGAATAAACACTCATCATGAGAATAACACATCTAGCGTGGAAAATATTAGCCACCCCTCACCGCCTCGCGAGCGGTACGAGCACACAAAAGAGAAATTTATTTTGAAAATTAGAGATGGCACATACAAATTTGCTTAGAACAGCAAAAGAATACTGCATATAGGTAGGTATAGTGGACTCATGTGGCAAAACTGGTTTAAAGGATTTTGGATGCACAAGTAGTGGTCATACTTAGTGCAAAATGAAGGCTAGCAAAAGATTGAGAAGCGACCAACCAAGAAACGAATAATCTCATAAGCGAGCATTAAGCATAGTTAACATCGAATAATGCACCGCAAGTAGGATATAATTTCATCGCATAACTATTGACTTTCATGCTTGCATAGGGAATCACAAACCTTAACACCAATATTCTTACTAAAGCATAATTACTCATCAACATGACTCACATATCACATCATCATATGCAAAACTATTACAAGGAATCAAGTTTATTTTTTCCAATGATATTCATGAAAGTTTTTATTATATCCTTCTTGGATATCTATCACTTTGGAACTAATTTTCATGTGTTGCTTTTGATAAGCTCAAACAAATATAAGTGAAGATCATGAGCATAATATTTCTTTCTCTCAAATTAATTTAAGTGAAGCAAGAGAGAATATAAGTGAAGATCATGAGCATAAGGGTAGGGCGCGCCCCCACCCTTGTGGGCCCCTCGTGCCTCTCCTGACTTAATTATTTCACCTACATATTCTCAAATATCCCCAAACCACCAGAGGCATCCACGAAAACACTTTTCCACCACCGCAACCTTCTGTACCCATGAGATCCCATCTATGAACCTTTTTCGGCACCCTGCCGGAGGGGGATTCGATCACGGAGGGCTTCTACATCAACTCTATTGCCCTTCCGATGAAGCGTGAGTAGTTTACCACACACCTACGGGTCCATAGCTAGTAGCTAGATGGCTTATTCTATCTCTTTGATTCTCAATACCATGTTCTCCTCGATGTTCTTGGAGATCTATTCGATGTAATACTTTGTTTGCGGTGTGTTTGCCGTGATCCGATGAATTGTGGATTTATGATCAGCTTATCTATGAATATTATTTGAATCTTCTCTGAATTCTTTTATGCATGATTTGATATCTTTGTAATTCTCTTCGAACTATCGAAACGGTTTGGCCAACTAGATTGGTTGTTCTTGCAATGGGAGAAGTGCTTAGCTTTGGGTTCAATCTTGCGGTGTCCTTTCCTAGTGACAGCAGGGGCAGCAAGGCACATATTGTATTGTTGCCATCGAGGATAAAAAGATGGGGTTTTCATCATATTGCTTGAGTTAATTCCTCTACATCATGTCATCTTACTTAATGCGTTACTCCGTTCTTTTTGAACTTAATACTCTAGATGCATGCTGGATAGCGATCGATGTGTGGAGTAATAGTAGTAGATGTAGAATCGTTCGGTCTACTTGACACAGACGTGATGCCTATATTCATGATCATTGCGTTAGACATCGTCATAACTTTGCGCTTTTCTATCAATTGCTCGACAGTAATTTGTTCACCCACCGTATTATTTTCTATCTTGAGAGAAGCCCCTAGTGAAACCTATAGCCCCCGGGTCTATTTTCCATCGTATAAGTTTCCGATCTACTATTTTGCAATCTTTTACTTTACGATCTATAAACCAAAAATACCAAAAATATTTACTTTATCATTTATCTATCTCTATTAGATATCACTTTTGCAAGTAACCGTGAAGGGATTGACAGTCCCTTTATTCCGTTGGGTGCAAGTTGTTTGATTGTTTGTGCAGGTATTCAGTGATTTGTGCGCTGTCTCCTACTGGATTGATACTTGGTTCTCAAACTGAGGGAAATACTTATCTCTACTTTGCTGCACCACCCTTTCATCTTCAAGGGAAAACTAACACAAGCTCAAGAAGTAGCAGGGCCTCGAGGCCGACTCAATTGAGTATGGGTACCGGGTCCCCTTTGGTGGAATTCACGTCTTCATCGACAAGATCGGCGAGTCAGAGCCTGAGCCGGACACCTGCACAGACATCATCGGGACGGATCAGCGCGCGCGACCCGCCAGGGGTCAACCTAGCCGGAAGCACATCTTTCTTGGCTTCATTCATGGGGCGGATCTTGAGGAAGGTTCTGCATCTCGTGGAGAGATGACCATCTATTCAGGTGACGAGTCATCAACCAGAGAAACCGAATCAATCTATCAGCTTCAGGATGGCGGGCTAGGGGGCTATTCCGATGCTGACAATATTCCGGACCCTTATGAGCCGCCGAGCAGGGCTGCTATTTTTATAGCTGGTACGCAACCAATGGTAAATTCATCAACGGCCGCAGCTATGACATCCGGCTCAACTGCTGCTGCGACAGCTGGGGCGAGCAGTTCAGTTCGGCCGCCGACTCAAGTTTTATCTAAGCTTTTGGGCACCTTGACGACTCTGTTAGCCATGGAGGTGAATGATACGTCTCCATCATATCTATAACTTTTGATTCTTCCATGCTGTTATATTATCATTCTTGGATGTTTTATAATAATTTTATAGTCATTTTATATCACTTTTTGGTACTAACCATTTGACATAGTGCCAAGTGCCAGTTGCTGGTTTTTTGCATGTTATTTACATCGGAGGAAATCAATACCAAACGGAGACCAAACGCAGCGAAACTTTCTGTGGATTTTTTATGGATCAGAAGACCACCAATGGGCCAGAGCAGCACCTGGGCGGTGCCCCGAGGGGGGCTCAACCCACCAGGGCGCGCCTGGGGGGCCAGGCGCGCCCAGGTGGGTTGTGCCCACCTCGGTAGCCTCCCGCGCCCCTCTTTACCCTCTAAAATCCCAAATATTCCAAACACCCTCGGGGTTAACCTAGATCAGAAGTTCCACCGCAGGCCTCTGTAGCCACCGAAAACCAATCTAGACCCCGTTCCGGCACTCCGCTGGAGGGGGGAATCATCACCGGTGGCCATCTTCATCATCCCGACGGCCACCACGATGAGGAGGGAGTAGTCCACCCTCTGGGCTGAGGGTTTGTACCCATAGCTATGTGTTTAATCTCTCTCTCTCTCTCTTGTGTTCTTGAGATGTCACGATCTTGATGTATCGCGGGCTTTCTTAATATAGTCGGATCATATGGTGTTTCCCCCTCTCCATCTTGTTGTGAATTGATTTTTCCCTTTGAGATTTCGTTTTATTGGATTGAATAATTTTATGGATTTGAGAGCACTTGATATATGTCTTGCATATGAATACTCGTGGTGACAATGGGGTATCGTATTGATTCACTTGATATATGTTTTGGCACTCAACTCGCGGATTCCCGAGGTGACATTGGGGTAATCTACGCATAGGGGTTGATGCACGTTCTTGTCTTTATTTCTCCGGTAGAAATCTTGGGGCACCCTTTGAGGTTCTTTGTGTTGGATTGAGTATTATAATCTGAAATTATTTGGTGTTATTTTGGTACGAACTCTTGGATAGATCGATCGGAAAGAATAGCTTCGAGGTGGTTTCGTACCCTAGAAATAATTTTTTATTATGTTCTCCGCTAGATAGGAACTTTGGAGTGATTCTTCATCGCACTTTGAGGGGTGGTTATATGATCCAATTATATTAGCATTGTTGAGAGATTGCACTAGTGAAAGTATGGACCCTAGGCCTCATTTTCAAGCATTGCAATACCGTTTGTGCTCCATTTTTATCAATTTCTACCTTCCCGTTTTTTATTGTTCCTATTACAAAAATCAATATCTACTATTATTACTACACTTGTATCACCATCTCTTCGCCGAACTAGTGCAGCTATACAAATTACCATTGTATTAGGTGTGTTGGGGACACAAGAGACTTTTTATTATTTGGTTGCAGGGTTGTTTGATTGAGACCATCTTCATCCTACGCCTCCCACTGATTGATAAACCTTAGGTCATCCACTTGAGGGAAAATTGCTACTGTCCTATAAAACTCTGCGCTTGGAGGCCCAACACGTGTCTACAAGAATAAAGTTGCGTAGTAGACATCAAGCTCTTTTCTGGCGCCATTGCCGGGGAGGTGAGTGCATGAAGGTATATCTTTAGATCTTGCAATTGAATCTTTTAGTTTCTTGTTTTTTACTAGTTTGGTTTATAAAGAAAACTACATAAAAAATGGAATTGAGGTTGCATCATATTATTGATCATCTTTATAATATCTTTCTTGAAAATGATGGTTCGGAAAATTGTGCTCAATTGTTAGAAGAAGAAGTTAATAAAATGTTTGGCACAAAATATTTGAATGATGAGCATGATTGCAATGTTGTTAGTATGAATTCTTTGAATGGTCAAATTTGCTATGATAATTGCATGCCTCCCGCTTATGATGATTATTTTGATGATACTTATGTTATAAAAAGTAGTGATAATTATTGTCAAAATTTCGAATATCCTTTTACTGAACATTACTATTTTAATGTGGGAACAATTTATAGTATTCGAGTTTCCTATGATACTTCCACTATTATGAATGAGAATAAAATTGCTTATATGGAGAGTAATAAATTTTCTATGCTTTTGGATAATGAAAAGAATGCTTTATGTGATGGTTATATTGATGAATCTATTCATGATGCTACTGGAAATTATTATGAGAGAGGAACTTATGATTCATGATGCTCTCTTATGTTTCAATTCTTGTCCTTTATGCGAGGATCATTGAAATCATCATGCCCAGCTAAAAGGCATTAAAGAAAAGCGCTTGTTGGGAGACAACTCAACACTTTTACCTACTGTTTTTGTGTGTTCACATGATTATGCTACCGTAGTAATCATGTTTTATTGCTTTTGTCTCAATAAAGTGCCAAGGAAAGCCTTTGCGATAGTGTGGATGATAGTTGACTTGAATCTGTGCAAAAAACAGAAACTTTTGCGTCGAGTGCAGAAAAATATTATATTTTACTGGAATGTGGAAAAATTCTCAAATTTTTACAGGTGATAGATATACAAATTCTCTACGTTTTTCTATTTTTTCAGAATTTTTGGAGTAGCAGAAATATGGTTGGAGTACAGATTACTACAGACTGTTCTATTTTTTACAGATTATTTTTTCAATGCATAGTTTACTTGTTTCCTAGTTTCTGTGGCTTATATTGCTCAATATAAACTGTGAAAATGACATGCTACAGTAGGCATTGTGTGGAAACAATTATGAATCTTATCTTTTATAGTACCAAAGTGAAATGGTTTTCTCTTTATCGTACTAACCTATCTCACGAAGTTCCGTTAAGTTTTGTGTGATTGAAGTTTTCAAGTTTTGGGTGATATGTCGATGTGAGGAGAATAAGGAGCGACAAGACCCTAAGCTTGGGGATGCCCAAGGCACCCCAAGGTAATATTCAAGGAAGATACAAGCAACTAAGCTTGGGGATGCCCCGGAAGGCATCCCCTCTTTCGTCTCCAACATTATCGGTAACCTCACTTGGACCTATGTTTTCATTCGACACATGATATGTGTTTTGCTAGGAGCGTCCTTTTCTTTTGCTAGGATTTGCATGATGTTATTTAGAATAATGTTTTGCATCTTTTATTTCAATAAAAGTGGCATTGATAGCCTTTACTATGTTGCAAGTCTACATGTTGCTGTTTGAAAACAGAAAGTTTATCGATGTTGCAAAATTTCCCTAGAAAAGTCAGAATGTGATAAAATATTGAAACTTTTTGCAAAATAAGCTCTGATAAATTTTCTATAGTGTGGTAAATTTTCATAATATTTGGAGTTTAATAAGTATTGATACTCTTGCAATCTTTACACACCGTACTATTTTGGCAGATTGCTGTTATGTTTGCATTGTTTGCATATGTTTGCTCGTTTAATGATTCTATTTGAGGATAGGAGTATTAAATATGCAGAGGCATTTAGTATGCAATGTTGAATAATAATTTTAGTGATTTGCTATGGTAGAGAATGATGAGGTTTCACATTGGTTTATACTAACTTATCTCACGAGTTCTTGTTGAGTTTTGTGTGGATGAAGCTTTTGAGATAGGAAAACCGTGATATGAGAGGAATTAAGGAGACACAAAAGCTCAAGCTTGGGGATGCCCAAGGCACCCCAAGATAATATTTCAAGAAATCTCAAGCATCTAAGCTTGGGGATGCCCCGGTAGTTATCCCACCTTTCTTCTTCAACAATTATCGGTTAGTACTAGTTGAGCCTAAGTTTTTGCTTCTTCACATGATGTGTGCTATTCTTGGAATGTCATTTTATTTTGTTTTGCTTTCTCTTTTAATAAAATTCTTAGATCTGAAAGTTTTTGAATAGGAGAGAGTCCTCAAATAGCTACCTATTTACTTAACTACTCACTTGATCTTCACTTATATCTTTTTGGAGTAGCTTGTCATTTGCTCTAGTGCTTCACTTATATCTTTTTGAGAACAGTGTGCTTTAGCATTTTTTTAAGAAATTTTCTCTTGCTTCACTTAAATTAATTTGAGAGAAAGAAATATTATGCTCACGACCTTCACTTATATTTGTTTGAGCTTATCAAAAGCAACACATGAAAATTAGTCTCAAAGTGATAAATATCCAAGAAGGATATAATAAAAACTTTCAAGAAGATCATTGGACAAAATAAACTTGATTCCTTGTAATAGTTTTGAGATATGATGATATGATATGTGAGTCATGTTGATGAGTAATTATGCTTTAGTAAGAATATTGGTGTTAAGATTTGTGATTCCCTATGCAAGCACGAAAGTCAATAGTTATGCGATGAAATTACATCCTACTTGTGGTGCATTATTCGGTGTTAATTATGCTCAATGCTCGATTATGAGATAATTCATTTCTTGGTTGGTCTCTTCTCAATCTTTTGCTAGCCTTTATTTTGCACTAAGTATGATCACTACTTGTGCATCCAAAATCCCTTAAACCAGTTTTTCCACATGAGTCCACTATACCTACCTATATGCGGTATTCTTTTGCCGTTCTAAGCAAATTTGTATGTGCCATCTCTAATTTTCAAAATATATTTCTCTTTTGTGTGCTCGTACCGCTCCTGAGGCGGTGAGGGGTGGCCGATATTTTCCATGCTAGATGTGTTATTCTCACGATGAGTGTTTATTCACTTGTCATTGCACGAGAGTAAGGGAAAGGTATTAGGGATGCCCTGTCCCGAAATGAAAAATGAATTTATGTTATATTGTCAAATAATAAATTCCTTGGAAAGTGTTGGTATGGAGGGCACCCGTGGATACGGTTAGCCATGGAAAGTGAAAGTATGGTTGAAAAAGGAATAAACTTTACTTTCTGTTTGGGAACCGCCTATGATATATCTAGCATGGAAAGTGTTGGGAGCTCTAAGTCATTTTTGTTGGTGGGAAAGTATGCCTCTCAAAATGTTTTTATCTCTCAATTTTCGCTTTGAGCTCTGGCACCTCTACAAATCCGTACTTCCCTCCGCGAAGGGCCTTTCTTTTAGTTTATGCAATTTTTATTTTGAGTCTCCATCTTCTCTTATAAAGCACCAACTAGGGAGCACTATGACCGTACTTGAGCATTGAGTGTAGCTAATATGCAGTGTGTTTCATGAATGGATCAATAACTGAGCATGATGGGCTAGGGATAACTTATTTTAGCGTTGATATTTTGAAAGACATGGTTGCTTGTTGGTATGCTTGAGTATTCAAGTCCTCATGTCAAAACTAGACTTGCTTTGAACCATATAAAAGTCCAAATGTCCATGCTACAAAGAAAAGAATATGAGATGACATGTTAGGCAGCATCCCACATCAAAAATTCTGTTTTTATCATTTACCTACTCGAGGACGAGCAGGAATTAAGCTTAGGGATGCTGATAAGTCTCCAACGTATCTATAATTTTTGATTGTTCCATGCTATTATATTATCATTCATGGATGTTTTATAATCATTTTATATCATTTATTTGGTACTAACCTATTGACATAGTGCCAAGTGCGAGTTACTGTTTTTTGCATGTTTTTTACATCGGAGGAAATCAATACCAAACGGAGTCCAAACGCAGCGAAACTTTTTGTGGATTTTTTATGGACCAGAAGACCACCAATGGGCCAGAGCAGCACCTGGGGGGTGCCCCAAGGGGGGCACAACCCACCAGGGCGCGCCTGGGGGCCCAGGCGCGCCCAGGTGGGTTGTGCCCACCTCGGTGGCCTCCCGCGCCCCCTCTTTACCCTATAAAATCCCAAATATTCCAAAAACCCTCGGGGTTAACCTAGATCATAAGTTTCGCCGCCGCATGCCTCTGTAGCCACCAAAAACCAATCTAGACCCCGTTCCGGCACTCCGCCGGAGGGGGAATCATCACCGGTGGCCATCTTCATCATCCCGGCGGCCACCAGGATGAGGAGGGAGTAGTCCACCCTCAGGTCCGAGGGTTTGTACCAGTAGCTATGTGTTTAATCTCTCTCTCTCTCTCTCTCGTGTTCTTCAGATGTCACGATCTTGATGTATCGCTGGCTTTGTTAATATAGTCGAATCATATGGTGTTTCCCCCTCTCCATCTTGTTGTGAGTTGAGTTTTCCCTTTGAGATTTCCTTTTATCGGATTGAATACTTTTATGGATTTGAGAGCACTTGATATATGTCTTGCATATGAATACTCGTGGTGACAATGGGGTATCGTATTGATTCACTTGATATATGTTTTGGCACTCAACTCGCGGATTCCCGAGGTGACATTGGGGTAATCTACGCATAGGGGTTGATGCTCGTTCTTGTCTTTATTTCTCCGGTAGAAATCTTGGGGAACTCTTTGAGGTTCTTTGTGTTGGATTGAGTATTATGAATCTGAAATTATTTGGTGTTATTTTAGTACGAACTCTTGGATAGATCGATCAGAAAGAATAGCTTCGAGGTGGTTTCGTACCCTACAAATAATTTCTTCTTACGTTCTCCGCTAGATAGGAACTTTGGAGTGATTCTTCATCGCACTTTGAGGGGTGGTTATATGATCCAATTATATTAGCATTGTTGAGAGATTGCACTAGCGAAAGTACGGACCCTAGGCCTCATTTTCAAGCATTGCAATACCGTTTGTGCTCCGTTTTATCATTTTCTACCTTGCTGTTTTTTATTGTTACTATTTCAAAAATCAATATCTACTATAATTACTACACTTGTATCACCATCTCTTCACCGAACTAGTGCACCTATACAAATTACCATTGTATTAGGTGTGTTGGGGACACAAGAGACTTTTTATTATTTGGTTGCAGGGTTGTTTGAGAGAGACCATCTTCATCCTACGCCTCCCACGGATTGATAAATCTTAGGTCATCCACTTGAGGGAAAATTGCTACTATTCTACAAAACTCTACACTTGGAGGCCCAACACGTGTCTACAAGAATAAAGTTGCGTAGTAGACATCAGTGACTCCAGCAAATCAAGCACAGCATAGGGCAGAAGTTGCAAAGGTGTGAGGTGAGGTGGCCAAGGCCCGAGAGGATCTTAATGTAGAGAACGCCAGGATGGCGACGGAGCGAGCTTCGACGAAGGCCGAGTCACAGCGGATAAGGGCATAAGTTTTTTGTCTGAGTCTGGATTAGAATGCATCCAATGTTGTTCTTCGAAGGAGGCAGATGAGCCGCCTGCCTTCACAGTTTGAGGGGCGGAATCTTTTTAACACACCTGGGGCAGGAACAAGTAACCCGCCCGTTGTAATCTGGGCTGCTGAGGCTCCAGGGACCGGAGCGGCGGCCCAGCCTCGTGTTCCAGAATCGTCTCGTAGGGATCTGACCCCACCTCAACGGGTTCCAACACCCTCTCGCCATTATTCTAACCCGGTGGATAATATGATCGCTGCGACCACACGGCTGGCGGCTATTGCAATCGAGGGCGAGTCTCCAGCCAAGATAGAGACCCGGAACACTGTGGAGCTTCTACAGACGGCTGTGGCATAGCAGGCGGCCTACTCGTACAGTCGTGAGCGTGTTCACTCAATTCCCCGCCCAAGTCGAAGCTATAGCCGGCGCATTGAGTCGCCAGCGGTTTCAAGCAGTGAGCGCCGTCGTAACCCGCCTCATAATGATGACCCGCCCCATGGACATAATCTGCCCTATGATGATAATAATGCTCAGACCCTTGTGGATCAGGCTAGAACCCGTCGTGAGGCGGCTCAATCGGGGGCTCATCAGCAGTTTCCAGTAAACCCTTCGGTGTCTGTTGAGGCTGGAACGACTTCCAGGACAGTTGGTGTGCCGTGTTTAGTACCGGTTCTACGCAATGAACGTCTGCCCAAGTTTTTTAAAGGCCCTTGTAAGGTGCCTAATTATACAACTGATCCTCCACCCGAGGCTTGGATTGAGAGCTATGAGCTGGCAATGGAGATGCTAGATGTTAACGATGTTGTATGCGCCAAGTACTTCACCATGATGTTGGATGGACCGGCTCGAACCTGGTTGAAAGGATTACCCGCCAATTCCATCAATTCATGGGCTGAGTTAAAGGCGCGCTTCATTCAGAACTTTAAGGGAATGTTTAAGCAGCCTCTGACGATTATTGATCTGGATAACTGTGTGCAGCAGGAGGATGAATCGGCCCACCATTGGGCCCCCTGGGTTTCAACTATTATCCACTCATCAAATAGCATTGCGGCAGGTTCAGCTGTTCTGGTTTTAGAGAAGAAATGTCATTTCACCTCCCTTAAGCAGAAGCTCGGGCGGCTCAAGCGTCACTATAATGACATGGGAGAGCTCATGGCGGCTCTCATCAAGTATGCTGACTCTGATATGAAAGTGCGTTATATCGACTAGAGGGGGGTGAATAGGCGATTTTTATGAATTCTTCACTGAGGAACTTGCGGGTGAGGAAATTCCTTAGCGAAGAACTACTTGCAGCGGAATAAGTACTCAAAAGTAAACATAACAGAACACAAGCATGGTCATCATGATGAAATGAAGACAAGCACAGAGTACAGAAAGCGTAATCACAGGATAACACAGGATGAAGACAAACAGACTGAAGAAATTGAACTGATGAAATTGCGAAAGTCTTCAAACACAGATATGACCAAGCGCACAACACAGTTATGAGGAAATGAAAGAGTTGAGTAAATAGAACCAGTAAGCTTGGTGAAGACAATGATTTGGTAGACCAGTTCCAACTGCTGTCTCAGTTGTACGTCTGGTTGGAGCGGCTAGGTATTTAAACCTGAGGACACACAGTCCCGGACACACAGTCCTCACCGTATTATCCTTGAGCTAAGGTCACACAGACCTCGCCCAATCACTCATGGTAAGTCTTCAGGTGACTTCCGAACCTTCACAAACTCGGTCACTCAACGATCCACAATTCCTCTTGGATGCTCTAGACCATGACGCCTAACCATCTGGAAGAAGCACAGTCTTCAAAGGTAACAAGCGTCAGATCCACGCAGGGTCAATCTCTTCAGTGATGCTCAATCACTTTGGGTTTGTAGGTGTTTGGGTTTTCCTCACTAGATGATTTTCGCTCAAAGTCCTCGGAGGATGGGATGCTCTCAAATGACAAGTGTCAGTTTCTCTCGGAGCAGCCAACTAGCTTGTGGTTGTAGGGGGCGGCTATTTATAGCCTAGGGAGCAGCCTGACATGATAAGACATAAATGACCTTCAATGATATGACCGTTAGGTGGGTAGATATTTTGGGACAGCTGGCGCATAGCACAGCAACGGTCGCAAATTTGAGTATCAAATTCCTCAGGGTTATCATGTTCCTCACTGTGTAGGCAATCCGCACTGGCGAATTCCTAACTCCTCAGTCAGAACAAATTCCTCAGCGACCAGAAGAACTTCATCTCTGTCACTGAAGAAATTGACTGAACTGTATGAGATTTCCAATGGCTTCACTCGAAGGGATTGGTAGGTGTAGGATTTTGAGTTGAGCATCACTTGGAAATTTTTCCTTAGTATTTTCTCGACCCCCTTTAACAGTACGGTGTTTCCTATGACTCAAGAAAGAGAAAATGAAACTATGAAAACAAAAGTCTTCACGCTTCATGTTCCTCAAATGAATACCAAGTCTTCAAGGTCACACCAATTTCTTCACTTTCAAAGTCTTCAGAAATCCAAAGTCTTCAGTCGAAGAACTTCATTTTTAGGGGTCGACTTTCTGTGTAAATATGAAACTCCTCATAGACTTATAAACCTGTGTACACTCATAAACACATTAGTCCCTTAACCTATAAGTCTTCAATACACCAAAATCACTAAGGGGCACTAGATGCACTTACAATCTCCCCCTTTTTGGTGATTGATGACAATATAGGTTAAATTTTCAACGGGGATAAACATATGAAGTGTAAATACTGATATTGAGGAATTTGAGTGCAAGATATAGAAGAACTCCCCCTGAAGATGTGCATAGTGAGGAATTTGCTTTTGAAGCAACGCACACTTGAAGAGTTGAATCATGGAGATCTCCCCCTATATCTTGTAATTCATACATGCATTTGACATAGTATATGAAGAATTTGAAATGCATGATGAAATATGGTGACTGATGTAATTCAGCATGCGTGCATAAACATTAATGAGGAATAAGCATGCAGAAAAACTATGGCAAAAGTATCAGGTCGCCATAGAGTTTAAGTTTACAACTCGATCCAGCAAAGTCATCAGAAGAACGAGAGTTGTAACTTAAGAAAAAAACGCCCATATAAGATAGACCCGCTTGAAGACTAACTCTAATTTCTCCCCCTTTGTCATCGAATGACCAAAATGATCGAAAATGAGGACTAACGCCCCTGAAGAATATCAAGTTGATGAAGGAGCGCCAGCGTTGTTGGGGTCGTTTGTTGATGTAGGGCCTGCCGCAGTGTCGTCCAAGTCTTCATGCTCATCGGTGTCGCGCGATGAAGAATAGGAGCTGGCCACCAAGGAAGGAACCTTGACCTTCTTGTATTTCTTCGGTGGAGGTGCAGACCAGTCAAAGTCCTCCTTGAGACCCATCTGCTTCAGATCTTCTTCACCATATACATGTGACAGAATAGCCCAGGTGCGACCGAAGACTTCATGGAGGTAGTAATGATTTTTCTTCACTGCATTATGTGTAGCAGTCATGTTGTGAAGAATTGAACCAAACTGACGCTTAACCCATTTATGGTTTCGATCCACCTTCTGGTGAAGACTTAGCAGAAGCTCACGGTCAGTCATCACACGAGGAGCAGTGGCTTGAGGATTTGGCTTGGAGGCATGGGCAGCAGAATCATGAGTGGCAGAGTCATCATTGGTGGAATAAGATGCAGCTTTGCGAAACTGACCATCCAATGGACGAATGCCTTCATCAATAACAACGAGTGCCTTGCCCTTGTCATCAGCTGAGGAATAGGTCCGCTTGAGGACTTCAATCGGGGGCAAGTAGCTGAGGTGATTCTGAAAATCAGCCTTGTAGTTGAGTGAAGACCTTGTCCTGAGGAATCTCATAATCCAAGGTGCATAAGGCTTCAACTCAAACGAAGAAAGTGCAACATTTGCCAGAGTCCTCATGAAGAAATCATGATAGTTGACGGGTATGCCATGAATGATGTTGAATACCAGATTCTTCATGATGCCAACAATTTCCTCATCAGATGAGTCGTGGCCTTTGATTGGACTCATAGTCTTCGTCAGAATGCGATAGACTGTCCTTGGTACATACTGCAATTCCTTCACGAGGAATTTTGTCCTTGAGGCTTGACCATGTTTCAATGGCTTCATCAGCACTTGCATATAGTGAGCTGTAAGCTCAGGCTCTTGGTACATGCAACGAGCTCCTTCAGGTGGAGGACTGATGGGCAGGGCGTGAAGTAATTCAGAGGCCGGTGCTTTGTAGTGAGTGTTTTCCGTCATCCAGTCCAAAACCCAGGAGTTCACATCGTCAGCATCTCCTGTGATGTGCAGTGTTGCGTAGAATTGAAGAATGAGCTCTTCATTCCAATCAACTATGTCTGTGCAAAAGTTGAGGAGGCCTGTGTCATGAAGCACACTGAGGACAGGTGTGAAGCATGGCAGTGATTCCATGTCCACATGAGGAATATGCTTGTGGTCGAAGACTTTATCCTTGTTGAAGAGCAGTAAAGAATAGAAGTTGGCCTGGCTGGCGGTCCAGAAGCGCTTCCTTCTAAGACGAGCAGAATCATAGGGATTGTAGTCAGTGAAGAACACGTGCTCGCTGAATTTCTGCTTTGAAATCATCAGCCTTGAATTTCCGCTTCTTTGAGAATGGATCCTTTGGTTTGGGCTGAGGAGTGTCAGTCAATTGCATTATTACCTCAGGAATCGCAATCTCAGGTTCCACAGGCTGAGGAATTTCAGCTTCTTCTTCAGTGACAGCCTGGGTCTTCAATTCTTCATTTACATTTTCTTCAGCACTAGTGGCTGGAATTTCTTCATGGACAGACGGTGTGGCATGTGGTGCATCAGATCCCATTTGAACTGTAGTTACTGGGGACTGAGGAATATGTTGCAACAGTGTGAACAGTGGAGAGTTGGGGTGCTGACTTCCCCAAAAGTCATCATTCAGCACAGGTGTGGTACATCCAATGTCCACATCCTCATCTTCCATTTCTTCGACGCCGGCCTCTTCAGCAGTAAACTGAGGCATAGGCGAGGAAACAACTGGAGTTGAAGGGATTGCATCCACTTCAATTTCTTCATCCAACTGCTCTGACGAAGAGCAGAAGGATTTTCTTCATCGGATTCGCTAGGAATCACATATTCTTCATCATAAGGAACAAGGTCCTTTGATGGCATGGTTGAGATAGGAATAGCATCAGTGGGGTTTGCAAACGAGCTGGTCAAAGACTTCATCTTTTTCGGAGCTGAAGAATCTGATGAAGTTGATGCCTTCCTTTTCTTCACTGATGCACGCTCTGCAGCCTTAGTCTTCTTCACATCTGAAGCAGATGGAAGGATCAGAGTTGGGGTAGGCGCAGGAGGAGCAGAGGAATTTGGTTGAGTTTCTTCAGGCACAACTGATGCAGTTGCCCCGACCTCTTCATTTTCTTCAGGTGCACCACTAGTGGATGCCCTGGTAATTTCATCAGCGGTTGGAATGCAGTCATCAGCCCTGGAACTCACATTTTCTTCAGCAGCCTGAATGTCATCAGCGGTGCTGGCATGTTCTTCAGTCGGCTGAGCAAATGCTTCAGCCTGAGGAATTTCTGGTTTCGATGGAGCTGCAACATTTGGAGTGAACTTTTCTGTCAACTTCACAAAACGGACTTTGGCTCCAAGCCAGTCAGCGCGGTATACGTCAAATTCATCACTGAGTTTCTTGATCTCAGATTGAATATTGACAAGTTCTTCAGTTGTCATAGAGACAACGTGTTTCTTCAGAAAACACTCCTTCTTGTACTGCGCTTTCTTGATCTGCCTGGCCTTTTCAAATTTCCATTTCTCTTCTTGTATGAAGGTAGTCAGCATATGACTTTGGCCAGGAGTCAACTTGAAATCAGGTATAGGAGTTGATACGTCTCCAACGTATCTATAATTTTTGATTGTTCCATGCTATATTATATTCTGTTTTGGACATTATTGGGCTTTATTATACACTTTTATATTATTTTTGGGACTAACCTATTAACCGGAGGCCCAGCCCAGAATTGCTGTTTTTTTGCCTATTTCAGAGTTTCACAGAAAAAGAATATCAAACGGAGTGCAAACGGAATGAAACCTTCGGGAACATGATTTTCGGAACGAACGTGATCCAGAGGACTTGGACCCTACATCAAGACATCACCCAGGAGGCCACGAGGTAGGGGGCGCGCCTACCCCCCTGGGCGCGCCCTCCACCCTCGTGGGCCCCCTGTTGCTCCACCGACATACTCCTTCCTCCTATATATACCTACGTACCCCCCAAACTACCAGATACGGAGCCAAAAACCTAATTCCACCGCCACAACCTTCTGTACCCGTGAGATGCCATCTTGGGGCCTGTTCCGGAGCTCCGCCGGAGGGGGCATCGATCACGGAGGGCTTCTACATCAACACCATAGCCTCTCAGATGATGTGTGAGTAGTTTACCTCAGACCTTCGGGTCCATAGTTATTAGCTAGATGGCTTCTTCTCTCTTTTTGGATCTCAATACAATGTTCTCCTCCTCTCTCGTGGAGATCTATTCGATAATCTTCTTTTGCGGTGTGTTTGTTGAGACCGATGAATTGTGGTTTTATGATCAAGTTTATCTATGAACAATATTTGAATCTTCTCTGAATTCTTTTATGTATGATTGGTTATCTTTGCAAGTCTCTTCGAATTATCAGTTTGGTTTGGCCTACTTGATTTATCTTTCTTGCAATGGGAGAAGTGCTTAGCTTTGGGTGCAATCTTGCGGTGTCCTTTCCCAGTGACAGTAGGGGCAGCAAGGCACGTATTGTATTGTTGCCATCGAGGATAACAAGATGGGGTTTATATCATATTGCATGAGTTTATCCCTCTACATCATGTCATCTTGCTTAAAGCGTTACTCTGTTCTTTTGAACTTAATACTCTAGATGCATGCTGGATAGCGGTCGATGTGTGGAGTAATAGTAGTAGATGCAGGCAGGAGTCGGTCTACTTGTCTCGGACGTGATGCCTATATACATGATCATACCTAGATATTCTCATAATTATGCTTAATTCTGTCAATTGCTCAACAGTAATTTGTTCACCCACCGTAATACTTATGCTCTTGAGAGAAGCCACTAGTGAAACCTATGGCCTCCGGGTCTATTTTCCATCATATTAATCTCCCGACAACAAGCTATTTCTGGCGCCGTTTTTATTTTACTTTCTTTACTTTGCATCTTTATCATAAAAACACCAAAAATGTTATCTTATCATATCTATCAGATCTCACTCTCGTAAGTGACCGTGTAGGGATTGACAACCCCTTATCGCGTTGGTTGCGAGGATTTATTCATTTGTGTAGGTGCGAGGGACTCGTGCGTGGCCTCCTACTGGATTGATACCTTGGTTCTCAAAAACTGAGGGAAATACTTATGCTACTTTACTGCATCATCCTTTCCTCTTCAAGGGAAAACCAACGCAGTGCTCAAGAGGTAGCAAGAAGGATTTCTGGCGCCGTTGCTGGGGAGTCTACGCAAAAGTCAGCATACCAAGTGCCCATCACAAACCCTTATCTCCCGCATTACATTATTTGCCATTTGCCTCTCGTTTTCCTCTCCCCCACTTCACCCTTGCCGTTTTATTCGCCCTCTCTTTTCCGTTCGCCTCTTTTTGTTGGCTTCTTGTTTGCTAGTGTGTTGGATTGCTTGCTTGTCAGGATGGCTCAAGATAATACCAAATTATGTGACTTTACCAATACCAACAATAATGATTCCTTAGCACTCCGATTGCTCCTCCTACCGATACTGAATCTTGTGAAATCAATGCTGCTTTGTTGAATCTTGTCATGAAAGATCAATTCGCCGGCCTTCCTAGTGAAGATGCCGCTACCCATCTAAATAGCTTCGTTGATTTGTGTGATATGCAAAAGAAGAAAGATGTGGACAATGATATTGTTAAATTGAAGCTATTTCCTTTTTCGCTTAGAGATCGTGCTAAAGCTTGGTTTTCGTCTTTGCCTAAAAATAGTATTGATTCTTGGAATAAGTGCAAAGATGCTTTTATCTCTAATTATTTTCCTCCCGCTAAGATCATCACTCTTAGAAACGATATTATGAATTTTAAGCAACTTGATCATGAACATGTTGCACAAGCTTGGGAGAGGATGAAATTAATGATACGTAATTGACCTACGCATGGTTTGAATTTGTGGATGATTATACAAATTTTTTATGCTGGATTGAATTTTGCTTCTAGAAATCTTTTAGATTCGGCCGCGGGAGGCACTTTTATGGAAATCACTTTAGGATAAGCTACTAAACTCCTAGATAATATTATGGTTAATTATTCTCAATGGCACACTGAAAGATCTACTAATAAAAAAGTGCACGCGATAGAAGAAATTAATGTTTTGTGTGGAAAGATGGATGAACTTATGAAATTATTTGCTACTAAGAGTGTTTCTTCTGATCCTAATGATATGCCTTTGTCTACTTTGATTGAGAATAATAATGAACCTATGGATGTGAATTTTGTTGGTAGGAATAATTTTGGTAACAACGCATATAGAGGAAACTTTAATCCTAGGCCTTATCCTAGTAATTCCTCTAATAATTATGGTAATTCCTAGAACAATTCTTATGGAAACTTTAATAAGATGCGTTCTAAATTTGAGACTAGTGTTAAGGAATTTATGAATTCCCAAAAGAATTTCAATGCTTTGCTTGAAGAAAAATTGCTTAAAGTTGATGAATTGGCTAGGAACATTGATAGAATTTCTCTTGATGTTGATTCTTTAAAACTTAGATCTATTCCTCCTAAGCATGATATCAATGAGTCTCTCAAAGCCATGAGAATTTCCATTGATGAGTGCAAAGAAAGAACCGCTAGGATGCGTGCTAAGAAAGATTGCTTTGTGAAAGCGTGTTCTTCAAATTTCTATGAAAATAAAGATGAAGATCTAAAAGTTATTGATGTGTCCCCTATTAAATCTTTGTTTTGCAATATGAATCTTGATAATGATGGGACTGAGTATGATCCACCTTTACCTAGAAGGCGTTCCAGAAATTCGGAGTTTTTAGATCTTGATGCTAAAATTGATAAAAGTGGGATTGAAGAGATCAAAACATTAGATATTAATGAACCCACTATTTTGGATTTCAAGGAATTTAATTTAGATAATTGCTCTTTGATAGATTGTATTTCCTTGTTGCAATCCGTGCTAAATTCTCCTCATCCTTATAGTCAAAATAAAGCCTTTACCAAACATATCGTTGATGCTTTGATGCAATCTTATGAAGAAAAACTTGAGTTGGAAGTTTCTATCCCTAGGAAACTTTATGATGAGTGGGAACCTACTATTAAAATTAGATTATACCCCGCGCGTTGCTGCGGGAATCGGTTGCAAGATATTTGAAATTTAGCTAGATGGAACATGAACATTTGGATTAATAATATGAGAACTAAAACTAAAATTACATATAATTTATTGTATCTGAATATTTCATATTTATATAATATTTAATGAATATAAGTATTATTTTCCGTGCATTTTTGCATGTAGAGGTTTTACGTATCCATGGTTGTATCTTAAGGTGGCATGGTTACATGTTAAAAAAATAGATGAGTGCGATCACCTTCTTAGTTAGAATAAATATATAGAATTAGCTTCCAAAGAATATATATTTTTGAACAAAATGGCTATATCACATGATTATTTTAAAAATAGTCGATAGAAAGTTGATCAATCGATAGCATGTAATAGACAAAGGGAGAATTAATGTACAAAATATTAGTGATTCGGTATGGAATAGGAACTCTCCAGAAGAGTACTAATGAAAGTTCTACTCTACTACAAATGGAGATGATCACCCTATAGATAACAAATCCTAAACTTAAGTAACATTATTACTAATTTTAGGTAGAAACCATGTGTAGTTTATGAGAAGCTTGCATGCGTGGTTGACGATGTAGCATGGGAAGTCTCATTGAAAGTGTCTTCTCCATAAGGAAATAACATAGGACATTGCATCTTCTATTACATGTGAGCTGCATATGAGAAATTAAGTCTATAAGATCAGCCCTCTATAATAAGAAAAAAGAATGTGAAAATAGGACTGAGGAATGTGAATAAACAAAGTGAGACTTTCTATTTTCTTGTTGTCAAAAGTTATATAATGCATTACCTATCACAGTCCTAATTACATATGAATTATAGAGTGTAGCTAAACATGATAAGAAAATCACTGTTGGTGTGTGAGCTAATTTGATAGTATCCATGGACCAAAATTCGTATGAATCTCATAAAGGAAGCAAACTACTTGTTTGAATATCTTGGGGCACAAAAGATGGGTAGATGTACACCATCAGAATGAGTCGATCTAAGCATTATTACCTGCGTTGCGTACTTAGTGCAGCAGCAAGGCGACCCTAGGCCATGGAACCAAGGAAAATTAATTACATGCGGTGTAGCTAAGAGAAGCAGCGACTGAATCTACCTGTAGCCAAACCAGGAGATGCATCGTCACCATCCCAAAATGACAACAATAAAATTGTTTTTCTTTTAGAAAAGTAGTACTCCACGATTTCATTACCAATTTACCATATCACTCTGAGATAGCATACACCAAATTATCCGAACAGTACCCATGCGTAGTAGAAGTATGAAGAACAGCTGTCGAAAGCCATTCTCACAAAGAACAACATGCCACATGCTCCTCTGACCATGGCCCTGTAACTAGCTCAATTGATCAGCAGAAACAACATTGGAAAACAGATGAGGAGCCACCCACCGCTTCACCACAATCCCTACAACCGTCCCTCCACCTACAGGCAGGCAAAGGACTACTGTACATAGTACTCCTACTACCCCACATACCTGGCACTGGCAGCACCTGCAGGCCTCGGCGGAGCTCGCGCGACAACCACAGGGGGTGCAATCAGATGGCTTTATTCCTATGCAGGGCACCCTCCTCCACCGAGATGCGCCACCAGGAGACTCGCTAGGACAACATTACACGGTATTCTCCACCAGCACATTACCGCCATCATCTCCCACACCTCCGACAGCTGAAAACAGCCGGTGGAGCCTAGGGAGACCGACAGGTTTGGCCGCCCGAAGCCCTCCTCTCAAGTCACCTTATTTTCTGCAAGATGTATTGTAGAGACCGAGAGGGTTCAAGAGAACTCGCAAACATAGCAGCGATAAAGAAAAGAGATTGAACGCTTTGATTTTGGGGATGGCTTTGATAGACGTATATATATCCTAACCGGGAGATAATCAAAAGATGAGTTGTGCCATGGATGGACTCTTGATTTCCCAGTACTTGTGCTATGAAGCCGTGAGATTCGACGGGACTGTTTGGTCGCTAGATCGTAACTGCACGAAGCAAGCAACTCAGGCAAGGGAGAGGGGATGGGACGGGAACTGCCGCATTCATTACATGGCTACATCCTACATGCTTATGGGAGGACGAAACGGCTGGGAATTGAGGCGATAGTGAAACAACAGACCACTAACATTGATTATGATCATAGATCTCGTAGTGCGCTCTCTAGTTATCTAGGATGTATTTGCATCATGGGACTGATAATGTGGACGTGCCGTTATGCATGTCCAGAATTGCTGATCTGAGTGGACCGGTGACGTGGAGGTTGCATGTTGAGAGAACATTGACGTGGCATCATGCTGATGTGGACAACGCGCATGTAGAGAGAATTGCTATAGTGGGGAGCAACTTCTTAAGAATGGTAGATTAAAATTAAAGATCATGAATGCTATGCTTTGTGTGATTTGGGTGCTAGTGTTTCCACGATTCCAAAGACTTTATGCGATTTGCTAGGTTTCCGTGATTTTGATGATTGCTCTCTAAACTTGCACCTTGCGGATTCCACTATTAAGAAACCTATGGGAAGAATTAATGATGTTCTTATTGTTGCAAATAGGAACTATGTGCCTGTAGATTTTATTGTTCTTGATATAGATTGCAATCCATCATGTCCTATTATTCTTGGTAGACCTTTCCTTAGAACGATTGGTGCAATTATTGATATGAAGGAAGGGAATATTAGATTCCTATTTCCATTAAAGAAAGGCTTGGAACACTTCCCTAGAAAGAAAATAAAATTACCTTATGAATCTATTATGAGAGCCACTTATGGATTGCCTACCAAAGATGGCAATACCTAGATCTATCCTTGCTTTTATGCCTAGCTAGGGGCGTTAAACAATAGCGCTTGTTGGGAGGCAACCAAATTTTTTTTTAGTTTTTTTTTGCTTTTTGCTTCTGTTTAGGAGTAATATTTGTTCTAGCCTCTGGTTAGATGTGTTTTAATTAGTGTTTGTGCCAAGTTAAACCTATAGGATCTTCTTGGATGATAGTTATTTGATCTTGCTGTAAATTGCAGAAACTTTCTGTTCACGAAAATAATTGTTAAAAATCACCAGAACGTGATAAAATATTGATTCCACTTGCTTCTGATCAATAAAAAAATTGTCTAGGTCGTCCTATTTTGGCTGAATTTTTGGAGTTCCAGAAGTTTGCGTTAGTTACAGATTACTACAGACTGTTCTGTTTTTGAGGGATTCTGTTTTTCGTGTGTTGTTTGCTTATTTTGATGAATCTATGGCTAGTAAAATAGTTTATAAACCATAGAGAAGTTGGAATACAGTAGGTTTAAGACCAATATAAATAAATAATGAGTTCATTACAGTACCTTGAAGTGGTCTTTTGTTTTCTTTCGCTAACGGAGCTCACGAGATTTTCTGTTAAGTTTTGTGTTGTGAAGATTTCAAGTTTTTGGTAAAAGATTTGATGGATTATGGGACAAGGAGTGGCAAGAGCATAAGCTTGGCGATGACCATGGCACCCCAAGATAATCTAAGGACACCTAAAAGCCAAAGCTTGGGGATGCCCCGGAAGGCATCCCCTCTTTCGTCTACTTCCATCGGTAACTTTACTTGGAGCTATATTTTTATTCACCATACGATATGTGATTTGCTTGGAGCGTCTTGTATGATTTGAGTCTTTGCTTTTTAGTTTACCACAATCATCTTTGCTGTACACACCTTTTGAGAGATACACACATGATTCGGAAATTATTAGAATACTCTATGTGCTTCACTTATATCATTTGAGTTATATAGTTTTTGCTCTAGTACTTCACTTATATCTTTTAGAGCACGGTGGTGGATTTGTTTTACAGAAACTATTTATCTCTCATGCTTCACTTAGATTATTTTGAGGGTCTTAAACAGCATGGTAATTTGCTTAAATAATCCTAATATGCTAGGTATTCAAGACTAGTAAAAACTTTCTTATGAGTGTGTTGAATACTAAGAGAAGTTTGATGCTTGATGATTGTTTTGAGACATGAAGGTAGTGATATCAAAGTTGTGCTAGTTGAGTAGTTGTGAATTTCAGATATACTTGTGTTGAAGTTTGCAAGTCCCGTAGCATGCACATATGGTAAACGTTATGTAACAAATTTGAAACATGAGGTGTTCTTTGATTGTCCTCCTTATGAGTGGCGGTCGAGGACGAGCGATGGTCTGTTCCTACCAATCTATCCCCTAGGAGCATGCGCGTAGTGCTTGGTTTTTGATGACTTGTAGATTTTTGCAATAAGTATGTGAGTTCTTTATGACTAATGTTGAGTCCATGGATTATATGCACTCTCACCTTTCCATCATTGCTAGCCTCTTCGGTATCGTGCATTGCCCTTTCTCACATTGAGAGTTGGTGCAAATTTCGCCGGTGCATCCAAACCCCGTGATATGATACGCTCTTTCACACATAAACCTCCTTATATCTTCCTCAAAACAGCCACCATACCTACCTATTATGGCATTTCCATAGCCATTCCGAGATATATTGCCATGCAACTTTCCACCGTTCCGTTTATCATGACACGTTCATCATTGTCATGTTGCTTTGCATGATAATGTAGTTGACATAGTATTTGTGGCAAAGCCACCGTTCATAATTCTTCCATACATGTCACTCTTGGTTCATTGCATATCCCGGTACACCGCCAGAGGCATTCATATAGAGTCATACTTTGTTCTAGTATCGAGTTGTAATCATTGAGTTGTAAATAAATAGAAGTGTGATGATCATCATTTTCTAGCGCATTGTCCCAAGTGAGGAAAAAAATAAAAAGGCCATAAAAAAAGAAGGCCCAAAAAAATGAGAGAAAAAGAGAGAAGGGACAATGCTACTATCCTTTTTACCACACTTGTGCTTCAAAGTAGCACCATGATCTTCATGATAGAGAGTCTCTTGTTTTGTCACTTTCATATACTAGTGGGAATTTTTCATTATAGAACTTGGCTTGTATATTCCAACAATGGGCCTCCTCAAGTGCCTTAGGTCTTAGTGACCAAGCAAGTTGGATGCACACCCACTTAGTTTCTTTTGTTGAGCTTTCATATATTTATAGCTCTAGTGCATCCGTTGCATGGCAATCCCTACTCCTTGCATTAACATCAATCGATGAGCATCTCCATAGCTCATTGATTAGCCTCGTTGATGTGAGACTTTCTCCCTTTTTTGTCTTCTCCACATAACCCCCATCATTATATTCTATTCCACCCATAGTGCTATATCCATGGCTCACGCTCATGTATTGCGTGAAGGTTGAAAAAGTTTGAGATTACTAAAGTATGAAACAATTGCTTGGCTTGTCATCGGGGTTGTGCATGATGAGAGCATTCTTGTGTGACGAAAATGGAGCATGACTAAACTATATGATTTTGTAGGGATGAACTTTCTTTGGCCATGTTATTTTGAGAAGACATAATTTCTTAGTTAGTATGCTTGAAGTATTATTATTTTTATATCAATATTGAACTTTTATCTTGAATCTTTCGGATATGAATATTCATACCACAATTAAGAAGAATTACATTTAAATTATGCCAAGTAGCATTCCACATTAAAAATTCTGTTTTTATCATTTACCTACTCGAGGACGAGCATGAATTAGGCTGGGGATGCTTGATACGTCTCCAACGTATCTATAATTTTTGATTGTTCCATGCTATATTATATTCTGTTTTGGACATTATTGGGCTTTATTATACATTTTTATATTATTTTTGGGACTAACCTATTAACCGGAGGCCCAACCCAGAATTGCTGTTTTTTTTGCCTATTTCAGAGTTTCACAGAAAAAGAATATCAAACGGAGTCCAAACGGAATGAAACCTTCGGGAACGTGATTTTCGGAACGAACATGATCCAGAGGACTTGGACCCTACATCAAGACATCAACCAAGAGGCCACGAGGTAGGGGGGCGCACCTACCCCCTGGGCGCGCCCTCCACCCTTGTGGGCCCCCTGTTGCTCCACCGACGTACTCCTTCCTCCTATATATACCTACGTACCCCCAAACTACCAGATACGGAGCCAAAAACCTAATTCCACCGGCTCAACCTTTTGTACCCGTGAGATCCCATCTTGGGGCCTGTTCCGGAGCTCCGCCGGAGGGGGCATCGATCACGGAGGGCTTCTACATCAACACCATAGCCTCTCCGATGATGTGTGAGTAGTTTACCTCAGACCTTCGGGTCCATAGTTATTAGCTAGATGGCTTCTTCTCTCTTTTTGGATCTCAATACAATGTTCTCCCCCTCTCTCGTGGAGATCTATTCGATGTAATCTTCTTTTGCGGTGTGTTTGTTGAGATCGATGAATTGTGGGTTTATGATCAAGTTTATCTATGAACAATATTTGAATCTTCTCTGAATTCTTTTATGTATGATTGGTTATCTTTGCAACTCTCTTCGAATTATCAGTTTGGTTTCGCCTACTAGATTGATCTTTCTTGCAATGGGAGAAGTGCTTAGCTTTGGGTTCAATCTTGCGGTGTCCTTTCCCAGTGACAGTAGGGGCAGCAAGGCACGTATTGTATTGTTGCCATCGAGGATAACAAGATGGGGTTTATACCATATTGCATGAGTTTATCCCTCTACATCATGTCATCTTGCTTAAAGCGTTACTCTGTTCTTTTGAACTTAATACTCTAGATGCATGCTGGATAGCGGTCGATGTGTGGAGTAATAGTAGTAGATGCAGGCAGGAGTCGGTCTACTTGTCTCGGACGTGATGCCTATATACATGATCATACCTAGATATTCTCATAATTATGCTCAATTCTGTCAATTTCTCAACAGTAATTTGTTCACCCACCGTAATACTTATGCTCTTGAGAGAAGCCACTAGTGAAACCTATGGCCCCCGGGTCTATTTTCCATCATATTAATCTCCCGACAACAAGCTATTTCTGGTGCCGTTTTTATTTTACTTTCTTTACTTTGCATCTTTATCATAAAAATACCAAAAATATTATCTTATCATATCTATCAGATCTCACTCTCGTAAGTGACCGTGTAGGGATTGACAACCCCTTATCGCGTTGGTTGCGAGGATTTATTCGTTTCTGTAGGTGCGAGGGACTCGTGCGTGGCCTCCTACTGGATTGATAACTTGGTTCTAAAAAACTGAGGGAAATACTTACGCTACTTTACTGCATCACCCTTTCCTTTTCAAGGGAAAACCAACGCAGTGCTCAAGAGGTAGCAGGAGTGTTTGGGTCCTTGTGCCAGAGATCAATGTAGTCGAGGATCAACTTTGGATCCAAAAGCAGAGGCACATTTGTGCCCTTGGCTCTAGCGGCCTGACCTGCCTGTCTCTGATGATTTCGGCAAGTTCCTCATCATCAGCTTCGTCTTTATCTGACGGCACTTGGAAGGCGACCTGCTTCTTGTGAGGACTTGGGCGAGAACCTCGTCCAGCAGTGGCCTTTGTCTTCAGCAGAGAGGGGCCAGTTGAAGAATTCGGTGTAGCTGAGGAACTAGCAGAAGCTCTTGAGGCAATAGAGATGCCTGTAGTCCTTTGGCACGTGACAAGATGCACAAGTGCAGAGGATTTGGTCGGAGTAGCTGAGGACTTGAGCAGAGGAGCTGGGGATTTTGGAGGAGCAGGAGCAGCGTGAGGAATTGGCCGTGAGGGCTTTGAGGATTCTGGCCGTGAGGGCATAGCTGAGGAACTCGGCCGTAAGGGCATTGAAGAAGAAGCACTTGGCTTGTGAGCAGGGTTCTTTGACATGGCCTTCTTCGGTTTTACAGAGGCCTCAGCAGCAGCAACATCAGAGTCTTCGTTGAATTTCCTCACTGCTTCTCTGGCTTGTCTAGCCAACTTGGCCTGGCGCTTGGCCCATTCATCAGGATAATCCTCACCGCGCTTGAGGCTGGTGGGATCTACTTCTTGGCCAGGTGCCAATGGAGGTCTTGGGCATGGAAGATTGAGTGCGAATTTCTTCATGTATTTGGGAGTAACATATCTGTACTCCCTCCACTCTCTTGCTCATCTCCTCTCTATCCTCTGTATGCGCACCTTGCGCTGATTTTTGTCCTCCTTACCAAACTTGGCCTCATCAGGAGTGCATTAATCCTTATATATATCATCCGGGATTTCAAACGCAGTATTGATCTCAGGCCTCTTTCCTCCCTTTTGTGGCTTCTTTCCATCAGCCATTTTCTTCAGATGAGGAATTTGAACAATGGAATTCTCTGAAGAAGTATGCAACTTTTCTTCGAGGAACGCTGCAAATGAGTTAAGTTGATGAGAACCTAGTGATTCAGCAGCGGACATGAGTACCTGTGAACAGAGTATAGTTGCGAGGAATTTGGAGAGGTCATATGCGTTCTCAGAAGGTTTTGTAAAAAGAACAAGTTTGAGGAATTTGACCAGATGAGTCTTGAAGAATTTCACTAAGCGTTCTTTGTCTTCGGTTCCAGAGTTGTATAGATAGAGAATCCACACAATTGAGGAATCTTGAAGAAAAACGCAGCTTAGAGAAATGAATCAAGAACAGATGACATGTGAGGTGTTTTGTGTGTGAGGATTTGAAGATAAGAACACCTTTGAAGATTTTGTAGAAATCATTTTGAATCAAAGAGGGCAGTAAAAGTAACTTTTAATTACCCTGGATGAAGAACACGACGAACTGGGAAGTGTAGATGTGAAGTTCGTCAGTGCAGATCTTCCACGCCCTAACTTGGCTGAGGAAGACAACTACGGCGGCGGCGGAGTGAAGAAATCCGCGGCCGGCACGAGTACGACAGTGACGAGGTTGAGGCAGTGAAGCTCTTCCTCACCGGCGACGATGAAGTAGCGGCGGCGCTAGGGTTTGAGAAGCTTGAGCTGGAGTGAGGTCGAGCGGTGTAAAAGAGAAGTGAGGAAGGGGAGGGGTATTTATAGCCACGGTGAAAAACGGTTCGCCCGAAGAATTTGGACGAACGTGCCCCTGACCCTTCTCATTCGCTTGACATGTGTCACCCACGTACTGAGAAGTGGAGATCGTGTGAGATCGTGGGTGAATAGATAAGTATTTCATGGGATGCGGAACGGTTTGAGCGGCAAAGCCGAAAATTTGGATAAGATGAGTTAAAAGTTCCGTTCGCAAATTCTTCAGCTGACAAGGACACAGTGAAGATTTTGAACGAGTTTCAAATAGAACGCACATGAAGAATTTGTGAATAGAATGGGTTGAGTCTAGCATAGAGGGGGAAGGGTACGATCACATTCACTTAGCAGAAAAACCAACTTGAAAAATTAGCCATAAGTGAATGCTGTAGAGGACATAAACTCATATATATATATATATATATATATATATATAGCCAATGAAGAAAAATAACGGAAACACTGAAGACAATGCAAAGTTGAAGAACATGAACAACTGAGGAATTTCAACACTGAGGAAAAAGTCAAATTGAAGATTTTCAACTTTTGGTGGTGGCGTGACCCACCGTATAAGAATGATGATTTCAGACACCGCATACAATTGTCGTAGGGTTCTGAGAATCAAATTCTTTGTTAATTTATTCACACTTAGAGTGTTATTCTTCATTGATTGAAGAAAAATTTTCTTCATGTGTTGCACATCTAAGTCATCAATTTTGCATAAGTGTTAGGATGAGTGTCCTTTTCAAAGAACATTTCGAAGATTCTAAGATATTTAGCTCACACCACAACTTGCTAAATCTCTTCTCATCCAAGGGCTTTGTGAAGATATCGGCTAGCTGTTCTTCAGTCTTCACATGCTCAATAGAAATGTCGCCCTTCAACACATGATCACGAAGAAAATGATGACGAATCTGAATGTGCTTTCTCTTTGAGTGCTGAACTGGGTTGTGAGCAATCTTGATGACACTCTCATTGTCACAGAAGAGAGGCACATTCTTCACGTTGACGCCGTAGTCCTTGAGAGTTTGCTTCATCCACAGCAATTGAGCACAGCAAGAACCAACAGCAATGTACTCAGCTTCAGCAGTAGACAGTGATACGCAGTTCTGTTTCTTCGAGGACCAACAGACCAAAGATCGTCCAAGTAAATGACATGTACCAGATGTTGACTTGCGGTCCACACGATCACCGGCATAGTCAGAGTCAGAATATCCAATGAGATCAAAAACCGAGCCCTTGGGGTACCATAATCCAAGTGTTGGTGTGTGAGCTAGATATCGAAGAATATGCTTCACAGCCTTATGGTGTGATTCCTTCGGTGTAGCTTGAAATTGGGCACACATGCAAACACTAAGCATAATATCTGGCCTAGATGCACATAAGTACAATAAAGAACCAATCATGGAGCGGTATACCTTTTGATCGAAGTCAATACCATTTTCATGAGTGCATAGATGGCCATTTGTGGGCATTGGAATTTTGACGCCTTTGCAATCTTGCATGCCGAATTTCCTCAGTACATCCTTGAGGTATTTCTCCTGAGATATGAATATGCCATTGCACTGTTGACGAATTTGAAGACCTAAGAAGAATTTCAATTCTCCCATCATAGACATTTGATATTCTTCCCTCATCATATAGGCAAATTCATCACTATAACGTTGGTCAGTACAACCAAAGATAATATCATCAACATATATTTGGCACACAAACAATTCACCATCATAAGATTTAGTGAAAAGAGTAGGGTCGAGTGAACCGGGTTTGAAGCCTTTCTTCATGAGGAATTCCTTCAAAGTATCATACCACGCCCGAGGGGCCTGCTTGAGGCCATAGAGGGCCTTATTGAGTCTGAAGACTTTGTCAGGATTCTTTGGATCTTCAAATCCTGGGGGTTAGGCAACATATACTTCTTCCTCAAGCTTACCACTGAGGAATGCACTTTTCACATCCATTTGATATAAAGTGATATCATGATGGTTAGCATAAGCAAGTAATATGCGAATAGCCTCAAGTCTAGCAACAGGTGCAAAAGTTTCATCGAAATCAATTCCTTCAACCTGTGTGTAGCCTTGAGCTACTAGCTGTGCCTTATTCCTCACCAGAAGGCCATTTTCATCTTGCTTGTTGCGGTAGATCCACTTTGTGCCAATGATATTGTGCTTGCGAGGATCTAGACGTTTGACCAGTTCCCAGACGTTGTTGAGCTCGAAGTGATGTAATTCTTCTTGCATGGCCTGAATCCACTCAGGCTCCATAAATGCTTCATCTACCTTAGTGGGCTCTGTAATAGAGACAAAAGCATAGTGCCCACAAAAGTTAGATAAATGTGAAGCTCTTGAGCGTGTGAGAGGACCTGGTGCTTCAATGTCATCGATGATCTTTTCAACTTGCACTTCTTTTGCAACGCGAGGATGAGCTGGTTGTCGTCGAGGAATTTGATCAGCATTTTCTTGAGCACCATTTTCTTCAGCATTTTCTTTAGGTGCATTAGCTTGACGTTCTTCACGTTCTGGAATGAATTCTTCAGCAGATTCTTCGGTAGAAATGACATCCTCAGTAGCCTTGAACTTGATAGATTCCGCAGGTGCTGGTTCATCTATCACAGAAGGTAGGTGCTCTCTTTGCGAGCCATTAGTTTCATCGAACCGCACATCTACAGTTTCAACAACCTTGTGAAGAACGTTGTTGAAGACTCTGTAGGTGTGCGAGTCCTTTCCGTAATCAAGCATGAAACCTTCATGTGCTTTGGGTGCAAATTTAGAGTTGTGATGAGGATCTCTAATCCAGCATTTAGCACCGAAGACTTTAAATAACTCACATTGGGTTTCTTGTCAGTGAGGAGTTCATAGGCAGTCTTCTTGAAGAATTTGTGAAGATATACTCTGTTGATGATGTGGCACGCGGTATCAATTGCATCAATCCAAAAACGACGAGGCATTTTGTATTCATCAAGCATAGTGCGAGCCATCTCAGCAAGAGTCCTGTTCTTGCGCTCCACGACGCCATTCTACTGAGGAGTATAAGGAGCAGATAACTCATGAGTAATACCAAGTTCATCAAGATAGTCATCAAGACCAGAATTCTTGAACTTAGTTCCATTGTCACTTCTGATGTGCTTGATCTTCACACCAAAGTTGGTTGAAGCCCTCGAGGAAAATCTTTTGAAGACTTCCTGCACTTCATGTTTATAAGTAACAATGTGTACCCATGTGTATCGAGAGTAATCATCAACAATAACAAAGCCATATTGAGATGCATCATTTGAAACTGCAGAATAATGGTTAGGACCGAAGAGATCCATATGAAGCAATTCAAATGAATGAGTAGTAGTCATGATAGTCTTCGCTGGATGCTTTGCCTTGGTCATCTTTCCAGCTTCACAGGCTCCGCATAAGTGATCCTTGAGGAATTTGACATTCTCAATGCCAATGACATGCTTCTTCTTTGCAAGCGTGTGCAAATTCCTGATGCCTGCATGACCAAGTCGTCGATGCCATAGCCAGCCTTCTGAAGCTTTTGCAAGTAGGCACATGGCTGGTTGTGGTCCTGTAGAGAAATCAACAATATACAAGTCTCCTCTCCTAAAGCCTTCGAAGACTTTGGAATTGTCGGCTTCCATGACCACAACACAATGATACTTGCCAAAGACAACAACCATATCAAGATCACAAAGCATTGAGACAGACATGAGGTTGTATCCTAAGGACTCGACCAGCATGACTTTGTCCATGTGTCGATTCTTTGAGATCGCAACCTTACCTAGACCCAATACCTGACTTTTGCCTTTGTCAGGGAAGATGATATGCTTCAGATGCGATGGAGATAAGGGAGCATCCATTAATAGATTCTTGTCACCAGTCATGTGATTTGTACATCCAGTATCGAGGACCCACTCAGTGGCTTTGGGTTGATCATCCTACAGATGAATTAGTGTAGCTTACGAACTCATATACTTCATCAGTGAAGAATATGACATCACAATTCATCATATCAATTTCATCAAGCAATGCAACAGATGAAGCAGTATGAGGACGTGAGAAATGAGAGTTCATTTCTTCATGATTAGCCTGCGTCCTTTCAGGCACTTTTCAGGTCTCCAGCAAATTCTTCAGAAGTTTACGCACATCTGGAGACCTGACCCTGCAGAAGAGATTAGTTCTTTTTCTTCACCACCCACATCTGAAGGGGTGGCAAAGAGTTCATCACTCTGCGAGCTCCATATGAGAAAGGTGGCATAGAAGCCAGCCCATTTTGTTTCACATAAGAGGAGTTAGGATAAGCATATGAATAAGCAGAGAAATTCTTCAAGGACTTATGAACATAATGGTTAGAAGAACAATGCTCATATTCATAGCCCTTATCTCTTCCCTGCGAAACAGAGTTGTTAGCACGATGATATTCATATGAGGACTTTGATCCTTTTGAGGAATTTGATCCACGTGAGGAATTTGGTCCGTATGAGGACTTGGATCCATATGAAGAATTTGGTCCATATGAAGAATTTGATCTGGGGTTCCTATTCTTCACAGGTGGTGTCATGAGGACATTCACCTAAAGACGTTCAAGGTATCTTTTGGCAACCAAGATTTTCTTCATAGGGGAACCGTCCTGCAGTTAGTGCCAACATATCTAGCAAATACTTCACCATTCTGATTCTTGAACAGTTTATAATTGGAGTCAAATGACTCATCATAAGAATGAAGAGATTCACATGTAAAGCCAGATAAATTGGATGGATCAACTGGAGGTCCCTTTGCAGCAACCCATGAGGTTTTGGGGTACTGCTCAGGCTTCCAATATATACCATCAACATTGAGTTTCCTCTCAAAGGCAATACCCTCTTTCCTAGGGTTCCTGTTGAGGATCTGCTTTTTAAGCACATCACAAAGAGTCTGATGCCCTTTGAGGCTTTTGTACATGCCTGTCATGTACAATTCCTTCAGCGCTGCATCATTAGTGATACTGGCAATGTCCTCACATGAGGAATTAGTGATAGCAGACACAGTTGAAGAATTTGTAGCATTAGAAGCATTTGAACATTCAGGTGAAGAATTAGCAGATTCACGTTCAATGCATTTCAAACATGGAGGAACAAATTCTTCCTGAGAAGCGCTGTTTTGTTGAGCAAGTAATGAATCGCGCTCCTTCTGAAGATCTTCATAACTCACTCTTAGCTTTTCAAGATCTTGCTTTCTTTGAAGAAATTCATAAGAAAGCTTCTCATGATCAGATAAGAGAGTGTTATGATTACCTTGAAGATTGTCAAACCTAGATTGAAGTCTCTGAAGACTCTCAGCCAAAGCTTTCGACTGATCCATTTCTTCACCCAACATATCATCACTCTTATTTAGCATGTATTGAACTTTTTCCAAAGCTCTTTGTTGTTTAGTGGCAAGGGAAGCAAGTTTGACATAGCTGGGTCCAAATTCATCACCAGATTCATCATCACTGGATTCAGATAGATAACATTCATTTACCTTTGCATCTTTTGCCATAAGGCATGGTGCAGAAGATGATGATTCTGGTTCGAATGTCATTGCTTTGAGAGATTCCTTGAAGTCCTCAAACCAAGGATCATGACGGGTTCGATGACCTTGATAGACCTCAGAGAGACAGTTCCAGATAAGCTTCGCATGATCGAGATGCATGACGTTCCTGAACTGATTTTGAGACAGACAGGAGCAGATGACGTCCTTTGCCGTGAGGTTGAGAAGAGTGTACTTGCGATGTCATCAGCTTCCGCCATCTTGCACAGACCGGTAAGACCAATCTCAGTGACGGTCCACAGCTCACTGTTCATCGCCATGAGACACTTCATCATCATGGCCTTCCACTTGGGATACTCGTGACCGTCAAAGATGGGGCATGACACGGTCTTCATTCCTGTGGTTGACATAACTAAAACTCCAGGCGGTTAAACCAAAATCACACAGAACAAGGGAGTACCTTGCTCTGATACCAATTGAAAGTGCGTTATATCGACTAGAAGGGGGTGAATAGGCGATTTTTATGAATTCTTCACTTAGGAATTCACGGGTGAGGAAATTCCTTAGCTAAGAACTACTTGCAGCGGAATAAGTACTCAAAAGTAAACATAACAGAACACAAGCATGGTCATCATGATGAAATGAAGTCAAGCACAGAGTACAGAAAGCGTAATCACAGGATAACACAGGATGAAGACAAACAGACTAAAGAAATTGAACTGAGGAAATTGAGAAAATCTTCAGTCAAAGTCTTCAAACACAGATATGAACAAGCGCACAACACAGTTATGAGGAAATGAAAGAGTTGAGGAAATAGAACCAGTAAGCTTGGTGAAGACAATGATTTGGTAGACCAGTTCCAACTGCTGTCTCAGTTGTACATCTGGTTGGAGCGGCTAGGTATTTAAACCCGAGGACACACAGTCCCGGACACACAGTCCTGACCGTATTCTCCTTGAGATAAGGTCACACAGACCTCGCCCAATCACTCGTGGTAAGTCTTCAGGTGACTTCCGAACCTTCACAAACTCGGTCACTCGGCGATCCACAATTCCTCTTGGATGCTCTAGACCATGACGCCTAACCGTCTGGAAGAAGCACAGTCTTCAAAGGTAACAAGCGTCGGATCCACGCAGGATGAATCTCTTCAGTGATGCTCAATCACTTTGGGTTTGTAGGTGTTTGGGTTTGGGTTTTCCTCACTCGATGATTTTTGCTCAAAGTCCTCGGAGGATGGGATGCTCTCAAATGACAAGTGTCAGTTTCTCTCGGAGCATCCAACCAGCTAGTGGTTGTAGGGGGCGGCTATTTATAGCCTAGGGAGCAGCCCGACATGATAAGACATAAATGCCCTTCAATGATATGACCGTTAGGTGGGTAGATATTTTGGGACAGCTGGCACATAGCACAGCAACGGTCAGAAATTTGAGTATCAAATTCCTCAGGGCTATCATGTTCCTCACTGTGTAGGCAATCTGCACTGGCGAATTCCTAACTCCTCAGTCAGAACAAATTCCTCAGTGACCAGAAGAACTTCGTCTCTGTCACTGTAGAAATTGACTGAACTGTATGAGATTTCCAATGGCTTCACTCGAAGGGATTGGTAGGTGTAGGATTTTGAGTTGAGCATCACTTGGAAATTTTTCCTTAGTATTTCCTCGACCCCCTTTAACAGTACGGTGTTTCCTATGACTCAAGAAAGAGAAAATGAAACTACGAAAACAAAAGTCTTCACGCTTCATGTTCCTCAAATGAATAGCAAGTCTTCAACGTCACACCAATTTCTTCACTTTCAAAGTCTTCAGAAAGTCTTCAGAAATCCAAAGTCTTCAGTCGAAGAACTTCATTTTTAGGGGTCGACTTTCTCTGTAAATATCAAACTCCTCATAGACTTATAGACCTGTGTACACTCATAAACACATTAGTCCCTTAACCTATAAGTCTTCAATACACCAAAATCACTAAGGGGCACTAGATGCACTTACATGATACCACCAAAGATCCTGGATCTGATGATGAAAAATCCAACAAGGGAAAGAAGAGTGGTAATGGTAAGGGTCGGCAGCAGCACGTGACATGACATAATGGTCACAACCAGGGTATCGGTGGTAAGCCCAGACAACCCAATGGCGGGTCAGATCTGGTAGCTAACACCAACACTGGATATAAAAACCAACGTCGTAATGGCAATGGTAAGCAGGCCTATGGAGGGCCAAAATTTAATATTGAGGCGATGATGAACGAACCTTTGCCCAAAACACAGTCTGCCCAATAAACCGGCGGCTCGTGCTTGGAAGGACTGTTTCATCATGAGAGAGTATAGAAATTCCAACTTCAATTAGAATCATGGCAACAATAATGGCCCGCCTGGCGGGTCAGGATCCGGCTCATAGGGGCCCGACTTTGGTGGTGTCGGCTCAAATTCTGGGTACCAAGGACATAGCAACCAGGGTGGTTATAACCAACAATCTGGTCAGGGTAACCAGCAGCATTAGTCAGGGTACCAGAGTAATCCAAAGCAGCTTAACAGTGGCCAGTATCATGTTTTACCACAATTCTATGCAAACGAGATTACAAGGTTCATAAACGCGCGGTCAGTGCGATTCAGCCGGCGGTACCTTAATACTTACGGTGGTCAAAGCAACCAATCACATGGAGTCGAGAGGATCACCCGCCCCGAGTTTACAATCTGGGTCAACTAGCATTGGTGGTAGCCCCTTAGGTTGGGGATTATAAATTTACCAAAGTACTCATGGACGGTGGCAGCACTATCAATATCATTTACTATGATACCTTTCGTCGGAAGAATTTAACTGATAAGGAGCTTAAGCCGTCTTCTACAGTTTTTCATGCGGTAGTACCTAGTAAGTCGGCATATCCAGTTGGGAACATTTCCTTGGAAGTGGATTTTTTGTGATGGCTACGATTACAGAGAAGAAACATTGTGGTTTGAAGTGCTTAAGATCAAGAGCCTTTATCACGCCTTGTTCGGACGGTCGGCTTACGCCAAGTTTCACTACTGGAATCACGAAATTTGCCATCAGCCAGTTCTTTGCCGTCTGCTAACGGACGACAAAGAAGGTCTTTGTCGTGTGCTTACAAAAAATAGACGGCAAAGAACTGGCTGATGGCAAAGATATTATTTGCCATCAGCCTGTTCTTGGACGTCCGCTAGCTGAGGAGGAGAATCTTTGCCGTCAGCTAGCAGACGGCAAAGAGGCGGGGTGGGGTCCAGTGGAGGCCAGTGCGTGGAGATGATACGTCTGCAACGTATCTATAATTTTTTATTGTTCCATGCTATTATATTATCAATCTTGGATGTTTTATAATCATTTTATAGTCATTTTATATGATTTTTTGGTACTAACCTATTGACATAGTGCCAAGTGCCAGTTGCTGTTTTCTGCATGTTTTTACATCGCAGGAAATCAATATCAAATGGAGTCCAAATGCAACGAAACTTTACGGAGATTTTTTATGGACCCGAAGACACCTAATGGGCCAAGGCTGCGCCTGGGGGGGGGTGCTCCGAGGAGAGCACAACCCACTAGGGCGCGCCAGGAGGCCCAGGCGCGCCCTGGTGGGTTGTGCCCACCTCGTGTGCCCCCGGACCACCTCTTTGCTCTATAAATACCCAAATATTCTAGAAACCCTAAAGGCATCGACGAAAATCAATTCCAGCCGCTGCAGAGTCCAGAACCACCAGATCCAATCTAGACACCATCTCGGATGGGGTTCACCACCTCCATTGGTGCCTCTCCGATGATGCATGAATAGTTCTTTGTAGACCTTCGGGCCCGTAGTTAGTAGCTAGATTGCTTCCTCTCTCTCGCTGAATTCTCCATACAATGGTCTCTTGGAGATCCATATGATGTAACTCTTTTTGCGGTGTGTTTGTTGGGATCGATGAACTTTGAGTTTATGATCAGATCTATATTTTTATATCCATGAAAGTATTTGAGTTTCTTTGATCTCTTTTATGCATGATTGCTTATAGCCTCGTATTTCTTCTCTAATATTTGGGTTTTGTTTGGCCAACTTGATCTATTTATCTTGCAATGGGAAGAGGTGCTTTGTAGTGGGTTCGATCTTACGGTGCTTGATCCCAGTGATAGAAGGGGAACCGACACGTATGTATCGTTGCTACTAAGGATAAAACGATGGGTTCTATCTCTACATAGATAGATCTTGTCTACATCATGTCATCGTTCTTATTGCATTGCTCCGTTTCTCCATGAACTCAATAGACTAGATGCATGCTGGATAGCGGTCGATGTGTGGAGTAATAGTAGTAGATGCAGGCAGGAGTCGGTCTACTAATCTTGGACGTGATGCCTATGTAATGATCATTGCCTGGATATCGTGATGATTATTTGAAGTTCTATCAATTGCCCAATAGTAATTTGTTCAACCACCATTCGCTATTTTTCTCGAGAGAAGCCACTAGTGAAATCTACGGCCCCCGGGTCTCTTTCTCATATTATTTGCCTTTGCGATCTATTTTCCTTTGCTTTTATTTCCAGATCTATTAAACCAAAAATACAAAAATACCTTGCCGTGTTTCATTCTTATTTATTTTATTTGGCGTGCGATCTATCAATCTACTATAATTTATTTCACGTCCGTTTGCCCATCTTGGGGCGCCGCTACCCGAAAGGGATTGACAACCCCTTTTACACGTCGGGTTGCGAGAAGTTGTTATTTGTATGCAGGAGCTGTTTACGTTGCGTTGTTTGGTTCTCCTACTGGTTTGATAACCTTGGTTTCACATCTGAGGGAAATACCTACCGCCGTTGTGCTGCATCATCCCTTCCTCTTTGGGAAAATACCGACGTAGCTTCAGGCCGCATCAGGAGACTGGCCCATCCCCCTCTTTGCCGTCCGCTAGCAGACGGCAAAGAAAAATGCCCTAATGGCCACCCCCACCTCGCACTCCTCTTTCTCTCCCCGGCCCGTTCCCCGCACCCGCCGCTCGTCGCCGCCCCTGACCCCCCGCCCGTCGCCGTCGCTGCCCTCGCCCGTCGCCGCCCCCGCCCGTCCCTGCCGCTGCCCCGGTGCCCCGCCCATACCACCCCGGCCCCCGCGCCACGCTGGCCCGCCGCCTGCCACGGCCGCCCCGCCCCCTCCCCTGTGATGGCTGCCCCACCCCCTTCCCTGCGGCGGCTCTCCTGCATTGGGTGCCTCCTCCACCAGCTGCCCCCTCCCAAGGTGAGCTCTTCTCCTTTTTCTGTTTGTTTAGATTTATTTTTGGTTTAGTTTAGGTTTAGTTTAGTTTAGGTTTTTTTCTTCTGTTTTTAGGTTTAGGTTTAGATTTAGTTTAGTTTAGGTTTAGTTTAGGTTAAGAACAAAGAAGAAATGAGAAAAAAGAAGAAGCAGAAGAAGAAGAGGAAGAAGAAGAAGAGGAGGAAGAGAAGAAAAGAAGAAGAGGAGGAGGAGGAAGATAAGAAAAGAAGAAGAAGAGGAGGAGGAGGAGGAGAAGAAAACAACAGGAAGAAGAAGAACCAGGTCGAGGGGTGCGTCGGCGACGACAGAACCGGGTCGAGGATCGTCGGTCGCCAAGGGGTCGAGGGTCGGGACAGAGGGTCGAGGATCGCTGGTGAGGGCGCCTTGGGAGGGGGCATATATTTCGGTGATATACTTTTGTAAATATTTAGTTAGGTTGATGGCAAAAACAATAATGCTATGTTACTCATTTTTTGATTTAAACGTGAGTTGTTTCATCGCTGCGAGGGTCTGGTGTTCGACGAGCTCCGCCCCTGCGTTCGTGGGTGAGCACAAATGACATCTCCTCCTCCCCCTTAATTATTTGCTCTATTCCGGCCTTTGTGCCGATGACACTAGCTAGGAAACTACAGTCGCGTAACCAGTATGCGTCTCCCTTTCGAAAGGGTTGCATTGATAAATATGCATTCAGTTGCATATTTATCACAGTAACTCATTCGGATTGTCCAGCGATTTCCATGGACAACCCGAGTATGTGTAGATTGGGTACATTCTGCATGCTCTACCCCATTCTGAGGCAAAATTTTGGTAGCGCCTCCCTGTTGTTCTCTGGATGCACATTCTCTTGGCTCTTTGCTGAGACATGTATTTGGAGAACAGTGGGGAGGTGCTGCCAAAATTTTGTCTCAGAATGGGGTAGAGCATGGAGAACATACTCAATCTACACATACTCGGGTGGGATTAGGACCTACCTTTACCTATTAGAGTGTAGGTTGCATGGACGTAATAAAATTGACAAACTAGATTAACTGATGAATATACATGTTGATGGACCTATCTTTACCTATGAGAGTGTAGGTAGGCAAGATGAGTGATCGTGCATGGATGTACACCGATCACACTAGTCAAAAAGAGATTACCAATGAATGGTTAACAAAAACCAAGGGGTTTGTGAAAGCCGAATTTGCAAATGGCCAGAGGAAAAACTGGTGCCCCTGTGTCCGGTTCAACAATCGGGAAAAGAGGACAGAGGATGAAATGGGCAAACACTTGCAGAAGAGTGGTTCTACGCCCGTTTATACAGTGTGGACATTTCATGGTGAGTCTGCCCAACGTGCCAGAGCTGCGACGCCCGGATAATCAAGCTACAGTAACCTCTGCTAATGATGCCACGTCACCTCGATTACTGTTGCTAATCTCGCGTTGGATCAAAACTTTTCAAATTCAAAAGTTTAAATAAATGTCAGACATCAAACTTTCCAAAAGATAAAAACAAAAATGTTCGGGAGGTGCCATATATTGCATATGTAAATATGGTGTAATAAACACATTTTTATAAAATGCCTAAATAATTTAAATTGATATAAAAACATAAAAAACAAAACAAAAATAAATAAAAGAAGAAACCCCCCTCTCCCTCGGTCGAATGGCCCAGCTAACCAGCTCGGCACCAGCGCAACTGGCCCAGCCGGCCGGCCCATCCACCCCACTCCCTCTCCATAACCCCCTCCCCACTCCACCGGTCAACCCACCGACACCCCCACACTCCCCCAAAAATATCTCCCCCTCTCCCCCGATTGGATCGGGATCGAGAGAAGGGGGCCGCCGACGCTGCCCGGTGATGCCCCGCCTCACGCCGGCGCCTCGCCGCGCGCCCGACGCCGCGCATCCCCGGATCCCGTCGCCAGAACCACGCCGCGACGACTCCGTCGCTGCCCGTCGTCCCCGACTCCTCCTCGACACCCACTGCCCCGGACCCTACACCCCCCGTGAGATTCCTCTCCTCCGGTCCCCGTGCTCGCCGTGCCCCGCCCGTTGCCTGCTCCTGCTAGCTCCCGCCGCGTCCCGCGTTGCTCCCATGCTGTCGCCTGAGCTCCGCGCCGCCGTGTCGCCCGCTCGCCTCCCCCCGCGCCCGTGTGCGCCACGTTATGCTTTGTGTTGCTTTGATTGCTCTATTATTTATTGTGTTCCCCCTCCGTTACTTCCTTCCGGTAGACCCCGAGACTGCCGGCGACCCCCAGTTCGACTACGCTGTTGACGACCCCTCCTTCTTGCCAGAGCAACCAGGCAAGCCCCCCCGTTGATCACTAGATATCGCCTATTCTTCTCTCCACTGCTTGCATTAGAGTAGTGTAGCATGTTACTGCTTTCCGTTAATCCTACCCTGATGCATAGCCTGTATTTGCTACTACTGTTGTTACCTTTACCTGCAATCCTACATGCTTAGTATAGGATGCTAGTATTCCATCAGTGGCCCTACATTCTTGTCTGTCTGCCATGCTATACTATCGGGCCGTGATCACTCGGGAGGTGGTCACGGGTATATACTATATACTTTATACATGATACATGTGGTGACTAAAGTCGGGTCGGCTCGTGGAGCACCCGCGAGTGATTCACGGATTTGGGGCTGAAAGGACCTTTGTCCCGACGGCCCTCTGTGTGGATCTTTGTGGTAGAGCGACAGGGCAGGTTGAGAGTACCAAGGTGAGAGGTGGGCCTGGCCCTGGTCGGCGTCCGTGGTTACTTCAAAATAACACGCTTAACGAGTTCTTGGTATTTGATCTGAGTCTGGCCATTTGGTCTATACGCACTAACCAACCTACGTGGGAAAGTTATGGGCACTCGATGTCGTGGTATCAGCCGAAGCCTTCTTGACGTCAGCGACTGAGCGGCGCGCGCCGGGTTGGACCGCATAACGTGACTTCCTTTGTAATGGAGGCTGCTAGGTCTGCTCTCCGGCCGCGTACGCAACATGCAGGTGTGCAATGGGCGATGGGCCCAGACCCCTGCGTGCATAGTATTTAGACCGGCGTGCTGACCTCTCTGTTGTGCCTAGGTAGGGCTGCGACGTGTTGATCTTCTGCGGCCGGGCATGACCCAGAAAAGTGTGTCCGGCCAAATGGGATCGAGCGTGTTGGGTTATGTGGTGCACCCCTGTAGGGAAGTTTATCTATTCGAATAGCCGTGTCCCTCGGTAAAAGGACGGCCCGGAGTTGTACCTTGACCTTATGACAACTAGAACCGGATACTTAATAAAACACACCCTTCCAAGTGCCAGATATAACCCGGTGATCTCTCTCTAACAGGGCGACGAGGAGGGGATCGCCGGGTAGGATTATGTTATGCGATGCTACTTGGTGAACTTACCATCTACTCTCTTCTACATGCTGCAAGATGGAGGAGGCCAGAAGCGTAGTCTTCGACAGGATTAGCTATCCCCCTCTTATTCTGGCATTCTGCAGTCCAGTCCACCGATATGGCCCTTTACACATATACCCATGCATATGTAGTGTAGATCCTTGCTTGCGAGTACTTTGGATGAGTACTCACGGTTGCTTTTCTCCCTCTTTTCCCCCTTTCCCTTCTACCTGGTTGTCGCAACCAGATGTTGGAGCCCAGGAGCCAGACGCCACCGTCGACGACGACTCCTACTACACCGGAGGTGCCTACTACTACGTGCAGGCCGCTGACGACGACCGGGAGTAGTTTAGGAGGATCCCAGGCAGGAGGCCTGCGCCTCTTTCGATCTGTATCCCAGTTTGTGCTAGCCTTCTTAAGTCAAACTTGTTTAACTTATGTCTGTACTCAGATATTTTTGCTTCCGCTGACTCGTCTACGATCGAGCACTTGTATTCGAGCCCTCGAGGCCCCTGGCTTGTATTATGATGCTGGTATGACTTATTTTATTTTTAGAGTTGTGTTGTGATATCTTCCCGTGAGTCCCTGATCTTGATCGTACACGTTTGCGTGTATGATTAGTGTACGATTGAATCGGGGGCGTCACAAGTTGGTATCAGAGACGACTGCCTGTAGGAATCCCCCTTCCACACTCCTTGGCCGAAGTCGAGTCTAGTCATTACAAAACTTTTACTAACATTGCTGTGTGTCTTACGGGCCCACGTCGCCATCTGGGTGGTATTAGGATCTTTTATTCCTCGACCTATACTCTGGGACTCTCATCTCTTTTCTATTCGGGTTAAATGATTTTTACTAACGCCGACTCTAGGTTCTCGTAAGTACTTCCGCCCGGAGAACCCCTTACTCCAGATGATTACTTGGTGCACCGAAGAATTTCGAAGATACTCTCCGATGTTCTCTCGAGACTTTGTGCCCGTTGCTTTTTCAATTCCCTATCACCGATATATCCCTATGGATAAATACATACACTTGCCGTTCATACCTTCAGTCGAAGTTGCTCTTGTTATTACTAGATACCATGAAAAATTTGCCAATATCTCGAGAATCCTTTGTACCTACTGTTAGCTCTTTTCAGCGTGAATACACCTGCAAATAATTCCTCACACTTATCGAGGATTCGTTCATCCCCAGTTGATCACGTGTTTCACAAAATTCTTTGAAATACTATTCGATCTTCCGAAAATCCTCAGCAGCCTATTGCTCTTGAAATTCTTGCTTGCTTGCATTATGGTTAATTCCATAAGTCTCGTAACCTTATTGATTTCCCTTGTCATTTTCATTTTGAGTCCGTTGATTCAATATGTTGCGAATGCCCGCAATCCTCAATCAGATCCTAGAATTCATCCTTCCGGCTCAGACGTCATTTTAAACATGAGCTTGTTCTCGACCAATCTATTTGCCGTCAATTTTACCCTTAGGTCTATTGAACTTATCTACCCTTGATCAGAGTGTCTGCTTCCGATCCTTCGATTTGGAATCATAATTCCTTTGCATTTAAGCTCTGAATTATTCCGATGATTTCATAACTTGTTGCATTTGCATTCTTTCCTCTTCTGGTTGAGTACCGATACTCATACCAGATCCTTTGTGGACCATCAAGTCCTTTGTTGGATTGTTATCCGACAGTGTCCTTCATATTTAATCACTGTGGAAGTTCTTTCCATGACACATAATGCCATTTGTAAATCATATTCTTTGATTTGGACAACCATGCTCTGCTTTCGAGCTGGTGGTATTTACTATTGAAGCTTGTGGTATATGTTCCCACGATACCCTGACGGGTTGAACCTATGCCTTCCTTAATATGTGTGAACTCGGAAGTTTTCACGAGTCATACTCATCTGGTATTTCACCAGGTAAAACTTTCAACACTAATGCCTTTTTCAAAGCGAGAAGTGAATGGAAGGTTATACATTGAAGAAGTGGGAGTCGACCTTGAACCTTGCGTTCATGCCCATGGACACGATGTATAACTTATCATGGAAGCTGCTCATAAAAATAATTACCCCCTTGTTATAAGTTCATCTTGGATCCATGGTTCGATCATTTATGATCGTGGTTTCCGACCATGTTCTCCTTTAAATACCATTTCTCATGCAAGTTTAAGCACTTGCCTTCTGCAGAATAATACCCCAGTCCAACCTCTACTTTGATTTGTCATCGAGTATTAGCCCCTGGTATCTCAACATTATCACGGAACTGCATAACTTCTTATGAGTTCTTCATCAAGTGCTACATTCTCATTGATTCCAATTTTTCACGGGCCCTGAGTTATTTAACACTCAAAGACACCGGTAACTGACTCGAGTCCGCATCGCGATTAAGCAACTCTTGGTAACCTTCATTACTTACGAGTTTGAACTCAATCACGTCATTCCTAGCCTGTTTGGCTATATCCTTGTCGTGCCGATTTTAACTGTGCTACCTGGTCCTCTTCCCAGCGCACAATTTTTGACGATGAGCTAAGCTTACGTCGATCTTTCCTCATCATATCATTTCGCTTTGGACAGCAAGCTTGCTTTGGAGTTTGTGTCGTACCCTTGGTTCCATTAACCTTTCGCTTCATCATTCCTTTGACTTGATGTCATCGCCGATCTATTACATCTTCGTGGAGCCTGTCGACAAAATTTGTCGTGATCATCATCAACATCTTGACTCCTTCCTGGATATCAATTGAATTCATGATGAGAAATACCATCCTTGCCCTCGATGAATTTTATTATCATCGACCACTTTATTGCCTTCCCACCAACACAGCTTGTTCGTGTTTGGTGTTATACCTTGAGTTCCCTGCCATCCAGCAATTGTTCTTCTTTACTCGAGACATTACCATCTCTTATGTCATCAATGTTGTGAGAATTACACCACCTCTTAAGAATTTGTGATACAGTGATGCTTCTCACCATCAGCATTCTTTTCTTGGTCCCCATGTTGAGTGATCTCTGTTGTGCAAATTTAATATCTCTAGCAACCCTATTGCTTTGAAGTAAATGGTCGATATTTCATTCTTAGACCATTGGTTATCGAATCGCCATTCTAACATTGATCATGCTACCTAAGCCCATATTTTGGGTGCACTTTTCAACCAATGTTTAACTGTGTATGTTTTCCTCGAGCATACCTCATTATATCATTTGATCTGACAAATGTTATCTCCTTGTTGTGAAAATCCATCTTTTGAAAATCTCATTGAATTGTCATTAAGTCCATCAGCCACATCCTTATCCTCTCCTTGATTTAATGATGAACTCTTGTTTCGAAACTCGCTTCCATAGTTCATGTCCCGAGAATCTTACAATGTCATCTCGTCAATTTGTGTCGCACATTTTTCTTCTCACACATCCTGAGTGTGAGGTATCTTGACTCCAATCAGATCTGAATCTCGGTCAGATATGATGGTTGGAACATACTTTCAAGAGTTATATCATTGGTCCTCTTATGACACGGTAAGGTGATGTCATGCCTAGCACACCTGGCCGGAGGACCTAGTGTTATAGTTTCCTTTTTAACAATGTTAGCCATTCTTCCATGAGGAAATTGTAAGACTTATTCTATAAATTGTTCCTGATGGGTCCTTTGTGAATCCAAAGTCTGACCTTTGCTTGAAGACCATGTTAATGCTATCTTGAAGCATGTCTGTGGTACTCCGAATTTCAATAAGAACATTTGAAGCACAATGCTAAACTTTCTTTATCAATTATCCAAACACCGTTGTTTGGGTAATGTCATGAAATTCCTCTCCCCTTACCTAAAAGGGTTTTCTACGTTATATCCTGTCATGGATATCATGCTCTGCTTGTCCTTGGGAAGGATATACCCCTGGAATATGTGTTTCAACACATTTTCCTTTCCATTGTTCTGTTTAATCTGATAATCTTATTTTCCTTTCCATTGGTTTGTTTGACCTTTTCTTGTGATCTGTATAATCTAAGCAGTAATAATTCACTGCTTATGTAAACACCTCGGTGTACAACTCTGTCAGTGAGACCCTGTTTCTACTGTTGATGACATTCCGATAACCACCGATGGATGAGAACTTTGCCTAATGGCCCGCCTCGTTCAACGAGCAGGAAAATGGTTCTCTTCGTCCCTCGCCCTTGGTACCGATGTTGTTGCCGACATAACCGACAGACTATCCTCTGACATGCCTTGCTTACATGATCGTGCAAGATGTCACCACCCTTCCTACTTTTAACCCACATGATGGGCCCATAACCCACAGTTCCACAGGATTGAAACCCGACTCTCCTGTACAACCCTGTTTCTAATGGTTATTCCCCACGCTTGCCTTCGTATTTAATTCACGGGCCACCTTCCTAGTGCTCTATTCTGGTATCAGACGCAATACTTACTCTCGCTGCTCTGAACACCTTTCTCACTCTGGTTCAGACTTCGAGCAACTATCTATCCGCTTGGAACCTCTTATTGTACCTTCGTACCTTACTCTCGATGTATCTTATATGTTCAACTCGAGAGATAATCTTATGCTCATTCATGGGTTAACCCCAGATTGTTTCCCTCCTAAGCATTCTGTCGTAGCCGAGCTGCCCTTTACCTATTCGTAAGTACGTTGAAGTTCCCGAAGAAAAGGACGACTTCACCATGATGACCCGAAACAGAGGAAGGAAGACGTCAATGTAATGGATCGACCTCTTCGAGAAGAGCAACCAAGGCCGAGAAGACCCATTAGAATTTCGTAACCAGAACCTTTCCCCCTTTACTCCGCCTCTTAAATCTCGGGACGAGATTTCTTGTAGTGGAGGAGAATTGTGACGCCCGGATAATCAAGCTACAGTAACCTCTGCTAATGATGCCACGTCACCTCGATTATTGTTGCTAATCTCGCGTTGGATCTAAACTTTTCAAATTCAAAAGTTTAAATAAATGTCAGACATCAAACTTTCGAAAAGATAAAAACAAAAATGTTCGGGAGGTACCATATTTTGCATATGTAAATATGGTGTAATAAACACATTTTTATAAAATTCCTAAATAATTTAAATTGATATAAAAACATAAAAAACAAAAATAAATAAAAGAAGAAACCCCCCTCTCCCTGGGCCGAATGGCCCAGCTAACCAGCTGGGCACCAGCCCAACTGGCCCAGCCGGCCGACCCATCCACCCCACTCCCTCTCCATAACCCCCTCCCCACTCCACCGGTCAACCCACCGACACCCCCACACTCCCTCGAAAATATTGCCCCCCTCTCCCCCGATTGGATCGGGATCGAGAGGAGGGGCCGCCGACGCTGCCCGGTGCTACCCCGCCTCACGCTGGCGCCTCGCCGCGCGCCCGACGCCGCGCATCCCCGGATCCCGTCGCCGGAACCACGCCGCCATGACTCCGTCGCCGCCCGTCGTCCCCGACTCCTCCTCGACCCCCACTGCCCCGGACCCTACACCCTCCCGTGAGATTCCTCTCCTCCGGTCCCCGTGCCTCGCCCGTGGCCTGCTCCCGCTAGCTCCCGCCGCGTCCCGCGTTGCTCCCCTGCTGTCGCCCGACCTCCGCGCCGCCGTGTTGCCCGCTCGCCTCCCCCCGCGCGCCCGTGCGCGCCACGCAGCCACCGCTCGCTGCAGCCATTCGTCGCCGTCACGGCGACCGCCCCGCTCTGGTCCTGCTGCCCCGTGTCCCCACGCTCGCACAACCTCGCGGCCACGCTCCCCTGCTGCTGCTGCTGCTCTACCGCCGTTGATGCGCCGCCCCCTCTGTCGAGGCGCTGGCCGCCTCCCCGCATCCCGCTCCGGCCGGCGCCCCATGGCCCCGCGCCTCGCCTCCACCCTCTCCTCCCGCGGCCGCGCCACCGCGCCCGCCCGCGCGCCACTTGCCGCGCCGGCGCCACCCCTCGCCTTCGTCCGCCGTGGCCCCGGCTGGCCGCGCCGGCTTGCCCCGCCGTCAGTGTCCCGGCGGCCTCGTCCCGCCCTGCGGGCGAGTGCCCGCTCGGGTGCGCCCGTTTGCCCGCTATGGCCCCTTTGGGCCACTGACACGAGGGCCCACCCCTGAGAACGTTTAAAAAAAGGATATAAAAAAAGTAAAAAGTAAAAATAAAAATAATTAATTATGATTAATTAAACTATTCAATAATTAAACCTACAGTTAATTAATTAATCAGCCAATGACAGTGGGGCCCACCCCCTAATTAAATCCTGATTAGGTTAATTAAAATTGGTTAACTAAAATGTGTCACTGACCAGTCAACCCCTATTGACTGCTGACGTCTGACGTCAGCATGACATCATGCTGATGTCATAAATCCAATTTCGAATTAAAATAATTAAATAAATGCTAAAAATGATTTAAATCTTTTTAAAATCAATATAAAATAAACTGTAGCTTGGATGGAAAAACTTTGTACATGAAAGTTGCTCAGAACGACGAGACAAATCTGAATACGCAGTTCGTTCGTCCGCCACACATCCCTAACCTATTGAACTCGCAACTTTCCCCCTCCGATTCATTTGTCCGAAAACGCGAAACACCAGGAATACTTTCCCGGATGTTTCCCCCCTTCACCGGTATCGCCTACTACTGCGTTAGGTCACCCCTAGCACTGCGTATTGCCATGTTATGCTTTGTGTTGCTTTGATTGCTCTATTATTTATTGTGTTCCCCCTCCGTTATTTCCTTCCGGTAGACCCCGAGACTGCCGGCGACCCCCAGTTCGACTACGCTGTTGACGACCCCTCCTTCTTGCCAGAGCAACCAGGCAAGCCCCCCCGTTGATCACTAGATATCGCCTATTCTTCTCTCCACTGCTTGCATTAGAGTAGTGTAGCATGTTACTGCTTTCCGTTAATCCTACCCTGATGCATAGCCTGTATTTGCTACTAATGTTGTTACCTTTACCTGCAATCCTACATGCTTAGTATAGGATGCTAGTATTCCATCAGTGGCCCTACATTCTTGTCCGTCTTCCATGCTATACTATCGGGCCGTGATCACTCGGGAGGTGGTCACGGGTATATACTATATACTTTATACATGATACATGTGGTGACTAAAGTCGGGTCGGCTCGTGGAGCACCCGCGAGTGATTCACGGATTGGGGGCTGAAAGGACCTTTGTCCCGACGGCCCTCTGTGTGGATCTTTGTGGCGGAGCGACAGGGCAGGTTGAGACTACCTAGGTGAGAGGTGGGCCTGGCCCTGGTTGGCGTCCGCGGTTACTTCAAAATAACACGCTTAATGAGTTCTTGGTATTTGATCTGAGTCTGGCCATTTGGTCTATACGCACTAACCAACTACGTGGGAAAGTTATGGGCACTCGACGTCGTGGTATCAGCCGAAGCCTTCTTGACGTCAGCGACTGAGCGGCGCGCGCCGGGTTGGACCGCGTAACGTGACTTCCTTTGTAATGGAGGTTGCTAGGTCTGCTCTCCGGCTGCGTACGCAACGTGCAGGTGTGCAATGGGCGATGGGCCCAGACCCCTGCGCGCATATGATTTAGACCGGCGTGCTGACCTCTCTGTTGTGCCTAGGTAGGGCTGCGACGTGTTGATCTTCCGCGGCCGGGTATGACCCAGAAAAGTGTGTCCGGCCAAATGGGATCGAGCGTGTTGGGTTATGTGGTGCACCCCTGCAGGGAAGTTTATCTATTCGAATAGCCGTGTCCCTCGGTAAAAGGACGACCCGGAGTTGTACCTTAACCTTATGACAACTAGAACCGGATACTTAATAAAACACACCCTTCCAAGTGCCAGATATAACCCGGTGATCGCTCTCTAACAGGGCGACGAGGAGGGGATCGCCGGGTAGGATTATGCTATGCGATGCTACTTGGTGAACTTAGCATCTACTCTCTTCTACTTGCTGCAAGATGGAGGAGGCCAGAAGCGTAGTCTTCGAAAGGATTAGCTATCCCCCTCTTATTCTGGCATTCTGCAGTCCAGTCCACCGATATGGCCCTTTACACATATACCCATGCATATGTAGTGTAGATCCTTGCTTGCGGGTACTTTGGATGAGTACTCACGGTTGCTTTTCTCCCTCTTTTCCCCCTTTCCCTTCTACCTGGTTGTCGCAACCAAATGCTGGAGCCCAGGAGCCAGACGCCACCGTCGACGATGACTCCTACTACACCGGAGGTACCTACTACTACGTGCAGGCCGCTGACGACGACCGGGAGTAGCTTAGGAGGATCCCAGGCAGGAGGCCTGCGCCTCTTTCGATCTGTATCCTAGTTTGTGCTAGCCTTCTTAAGGCAAACTTGTTTAACTTATGTCTGTACTCAGATAATGTTGCTTCCGCTGACTCGTCTATGACCGATCACTTGTATTCGAGCCTTCGAGGCCCCTGGCTTGTATTATGATGCTGGTATGACTTATTTTATTTTTAGAGTTGTGTTGTGATATCTTCCCGTGAGTCCCTGATCTTGATCGTACACGTTTGCATGTATGATTAGTGTACGATTGAATCGGGGGCGTCACAAGAGCTGAGGTGGTTCGTCGTCGCACCGACGAGCATGGTACCGGGATGGAAGACAGGGTGCAAAACTTTGATGATGCTCGGCATTCAGACGATGAGATGGAGGAATCTGCATAGGCCGTCAATGAAATGTTGGAGTCTTCAAAATTTCCTCTCCACGAGTACACTGAGCTTTGTCAGCTGGATGCCATCTCACAAATAATGGCTCTCAAGGCTCAATTCAACTTGGGCAGAGAATGCTACGACGTGATGATGACAATATTTGGACGCTTTCTACCCAAAGGCCATGTAATGCCTGCAAACCTGTACCAGTGAGACAAAATCCTCCGTGCTATTAACACTACAAAAAAAGACACATCCGTGACATTTTGGGCCGAACGATTTTTTTCTGTCATGCTTATTGCACTTCTATGACGATAATTGTGACAAAACCCGGTATCATCATAGATGTGGTGGGCGCCTACTTCTATGACAAAACATCATGACAGAAAGGCTTTTCATCCTGGTCGGGCCGGAGACACACCTGCATAACATTCTTTGGGCCGTCCATGACGGAAAAAACCGTGGTAGAAGCGAGGGCGAGGAAAATATCGGGGAGTTCCCGATTATGGTGGGTGGTCGAGGCCGAGCGATGTGCGTTTCTCTCATACACGTACACGCATGGGTGCGAGGCGTTGGGCTCTAACTGAACCTGAGCGAGGCGTTCGCCTACTGAACCCGAGCGATTGCACTACAAGCTACGCGTTACTGAACCCGAGCGATCGATCGATCTGGTTGTTAACTGAACCCGATCGAGTGATTCCTCTGCTACTGCTGCTAACTGAAGCTGATCGAACCTTCTGCCTCTTGATGAACAATGAGCGTTGTTAGGGGTTGGATGAACAGTTCCCGGTGGGGGTTGGATGAACAGGACCCCGTGGTAGTAGAGGTCGTTGCCGGAGGATGAACAGGACCCCGATCGAGCTGGTTGGGGGTGGATGAACAGGACCCTCTGCAGGGCTGGATGCATAGCAACCGGTGGAGAGCTAGTTGAGCAGTAGCCGGTGGAGGGCTGGATGAACAGTAGCCCGTGGAGGGCTGGTTGAATAGTACCCCGTGGAGAGGGCTGGTTGAACAGTATCTGGTCTAGGCTGGATGAACAGGAGCCCGTGGATGAACAGTAGCTGGTGGAGGCAGGAGGGAGACGCCTTGGATGAACAGTCGCATGTGGAGGCTGGAGGAAGTCGACGGTGGATGAACAGTAGCCCGTGGAGGCTGGAGCGAGGCAGTAGACGGTGGATGAATAGTAGCCCGTGGAGTCCCGTTTTGCGGTACGCCACATCCCTCCTGATGAACAGGACCCCCATTTCGACCGTAGGAGGTCGAAGAGAAGTCCGTATCCTCTATTTTGCGTGTGAAGATGTAGCTGGTGGGTCCCAGCTGTCAAGGGGAGAATCATTTTTTTGCCCGTAATATGGACGCACTTCCTTGCGTGCGAAGATGTAGCTGGTGGGTCCCAGCAGTCAGGGGGGAAACTTTTTTCGCGAAATACGGTGGCCTGTCCGGTGGTTCCTGCTGTCAGGTGGAGGAATCATTATTTTGCCTGTAATAAGGAGGCACTTCTTTACTGCGGTCGTGGACCTAGCTGTCAGCCTCTCCACGTACAGTACTTTTACGATGGAAGTCGTTCCTTGACTACATTGACCACGCCGCACCGAGAGCACCAAGGCGGTGGGCGACGACGAGGCCTAGGAAGGGGACGGCGCGGAGCCGAGGAAGACACGACAGTGGATGCCCACGCGAAGAGGAGTGTGAGGGTTGACTGGTTTGGCTGTGGAGTGAGGCTGCCGTCGTCGCAGAATAACAGGGGGTGTGGCTGAGTAGAGGGATGGCCTGGCTAGCGGTGGGAGTAGTAGGGGGCGGTGAGGCCTCCGCGGCAGCACAGCCGGCCACGGGAGGCAGGGGCAGGCGGTTCGACCGGCGCTGGTTTGGGCGGCTGGAGCAAGAAGACCAGAGGTTCAAGAAGCACTACGGCCGTTGGATGGACATCGTACGGTCACTGGAGCTAGAATCGTTCATATTGACTAAGTTGACAAAGCCCACTGTCTGCGTCAACTTAGTAAGCCCACAAGTCAACCTCCCACTATGGTGGGTCCCAGCTAGCAGGGGGAGTATTCATTTTTTGTGTGTTGACCATGCCGCGCCGAGCGCATCCAAGGTGGTGGCCGATGGCGAGGCCCCGAACAGTGATACGTCTCCAACGTATCTATAATTTATGAAGTATTCATGCTGTTATTTTATCATTCTCGGTTGTTTTACAATCATTTTATAGCAACTTTATATCATTTTTTGGGACTAACCTATTGACCCAGTGCCGAGTGCTAGTTGTTGTTTTTTGCTTGTTTTTTACATCGCAGGAAATCAATATCAAACGGAGTCCAAACACCACGAAACTTTTTGTGGATTTTTTATGGACCAGAAGACCACCGATGGGATAGAGCAGCACCTGGGGGTGCCCCGAGGGGGGCACAACCCACCAGGGCGCGCCTGGGGGCCCAGGCGTGCCCAGGTGGGTTGTGCCCACCTTGGTGGCCTCCCGCACCCCCTCTTCACCCTTTAAATTCCCAAATATTCCAAAAACCCTCGGGGTTAACCTAGATCAGAAGTTCCGCTGCCGCAAGGCTTTGTAGCCACGCAAACCAATCCTGACCCCGTTCCGGCACCCTGCGGGAGGGGGCAATCATCCCGGCGGCCACCACGATGAGGAGGGAGTACTCCACGCTCGGGACTGAGGGTTTGTACCAATAGCTATGTGTTTAATTGCTCTCTCTCTCTCTCTCTCTCTCTCTCGTGTTCTTGAGATGTCACAATCTTGATGTATCGCGGGCTTTGTTAATATAGTCGGATCATATGGTGTTTTCCCTCTCTATCTTGTTGTGATGAACTGAGTTTTTCCCTTTGAGGTTTCGTTGTTACTGGATTGAATATTTTATGGATTAGAGAGCACTTGATATATGTCTTGCATATGAATACTCGTGGTGACAATGGGGTATCATGTTGATTCACTTGATATACGTTTTGGCACTCAACTCGCGGATTCCCGAGGTGACATTGTGGTAATCTACGTATAGGGGTTGATGCACGTTCTTGTCTTTGTTTCTCCAGTAGAAATCTTGGGGCACTCTTTGAGGTTCTTTGTGTTGGATTGAGTATTATGAATCTGAAATTATTTGGTGTTATTTTAGTACGAACTCTTAGATAGATCGATCAGAAAGAATAGCTTCGAGGTGGTTTCGTAGCCTACAAATAATTTCTTCTTATGTTCTCCGCTAGATAGGAACTTTGGAGTGATTCTTCATCGCACTTTTAGGGGTGGTTATATGATCCAATTATATTAGCATTGTTGAGAGATTGCACTATCGAAAGTACAGACCCTAGGCCTCATTTTCAAGTACTGTAATACTGTTTTTGTGCCCGTTTACTATTTGCTACCTTGCTGTTTTTACTTATTCAGATTATAAAAATATATTTCTACCATCAACACTACACTTGTATCACCATCTATTCGCCGAACTAGTGCACCTATACAAATTACCATTGCGTTTGGTGTGTTTGGGACACAAGAGAATTTTTATTATTTGATTGCAGGCTTGTTCGAGAGAGACCATTTTCATCCTACACCTCCCATTGATTGATAAACCTTAGGTTATCCACTTGAGGGAAAATTGCTACTGTCGTATAAAACTCTGCGCTTGGAAGCCCGACACAAGTCTACAAGAACAAGTTGCATAGTAGACATCGAGCTCTTTTCTGGCGCCGTTGCCGGGGAGGTGAGTGCTTGAAGGTATATCTTTAGATCATGCAATTGAATCTTTTTGTTTCTTGTTTTATCACTAGTTTGGTTTATAAAAGAAAACTACAAAAAAATGGAATTGAGGTTGCATCATATTATCGATCATCTTTATAATATCTTTCTTGAGAATGATGGCTCAGAAAATTGTGCTCAATTGATAGAAGAAGAATTCAATAGAATGTTTGGTATAAATGATGAGCATGATTGCAATGTTGTTAGTATGAATTCTTTGAATATCCATGATACTGATGATATGCAAAGCCATAAGCTTGGTGATGCTATGTTTGATGAAGATGATATTTTTACTCCCCCAAGTTTTGATGAGAAAATTTATTATGATGAAAGCATGCCTCCTATTTATGATGATTATATTTATAAAAGTTGGTTTGGAAGAGTGTCAACTCTAGGTACTACATGATCCCACTATTTTGGAGGGTGTTGAATCTTATTGTGATAATTATGAAAGTGGATTTGGAGAGGTCATGATTTTATTTAGTGATGAATCCACCATTTTGGAAGAGGTTTCAATTGACTATGACAACAAAGTTGCTATCTATGATGATTATGGTGATGACATGTATGCTCTAAAGAATAATGATAACCATGAAACTTGAAATCATGATTTTGATTTTCACTCTCATGATAGTTATTTTGTTGCGTTTGCTCCCACTACTATTGATGAGAAGAAATTTGCTTACGTGGAGAGTAATAAAATTTCTCATGATAGTTATTTTGTTGAATTCATTCATGATGCTACTAAAAATTATTATGAGAGAGGAACTTATGCTTTTACATATCTCAATAATATCAAGTTTCCACTCTTCATGTTGAAAGTTTTGAAGTTGCACTTGTTTTGCCTTCCTATGCTAGTTGATTCTTGTTCCCATAAATGATTTGCTCACAAAATCCCTATGCATAGGAAGTGGGTTAGACTTAAATGTGCTTACCATGTGATTCATGATGCTCTTGTTATGTTTCAATTCTTATCTTTTATGTGAGCATCATTGAAATCATCATGCCTAGCTAAAAGGCATTAAAGAAAAGCGCTTGTTGGGAGACAACCCAACACTTTTACCTACTATTTTTGTGTGTTCACATGATTGGTCTACTGTAGTGATAATGTTTTATTGCTTTCGTTTCAATAAAGTGCCAAATAAGACCTTTGGGATGGCTTACGATGATGGTTGATTTGATCTTGCTAAAAAACAGAAACTTTTGCGCTCAGGAAAACAATTCTCATTTTTAACAGAGGCATGATAAAATGCTGATTCGTTTTGAAGAAGATTAATAGACAAATTGCCCAGGTTTTCCTATTTTTCAGGATTTTTGGAGTAGCAGAAGTATGGTTGGAGTAGAGATTATTATAGACTGTTCTGTTTTTGACAGATTCTGTTTTCAATGCATAGTTTGCTTGTTTTCTAGTTTCCATGGCTTATATTGCTCAATATAAATTGTGGAAATGATATGCTACAGTAGGCATGGCGTGAGAACAATTTTGAATCTTGTCTTTGACAGTACCAAAAGTGAAATGGTTTGCTCCTTATCATACTAACCTATCTCACAAAGTTCAGTTAAGTTTTGTGTTATTGAAGTTTTCATGTTTTGGGTGAGATGTCGATATGAGGAGAATAAGAAGTGACGAGACCCTAAGATTGGGGATGCCCAAGGCACCTAGAGGTAATATTCAAGGAAGATCCAAGCAAGTAAGCTTGGGGATGCCCTAGAAGGCATCCCCTCTTTCGTCTCCAACATTATCGGTAACCTCACTTGGAACTATGTTTTCATTCGTCACATGATATGTTTTTTTGCTTGGAGCATCAATTTATTTTGTTAGGATTTGATTTTTGTTATTTAGAATAATGTTTTGCATCTTTATTTTCAATAAAAATATCAAGTATAGCCTTTGCCATGCTTATTTTGCAAGTCTACATGTTGCTGTTTCAAAACAGAAAGTTTATCGATGTTGCAAAAATTCCCTAGAAAAGTGAAAATGTGATAAAATGTTGAAACTTTTTGCAAAATAAGCTCTGATAAATTTTCTACAATGTGGGAAATTATCAAAACTTTTGGAGTTAGGGAAGTATTTATACTCTTGCATTCTTTACAGACTGTACTGTTTTGGCAGATTGCTGTTATGTTTGCATTGTTTGCATATGTTTGCTTGTTTAATGATCCTATTTGAGGATAGGAGTATTAAATATGCAGAGTCATTTAGTATGAAATGTTGAATAATAATTTTAGTGATTTTCTATAGTAGAGAATGATAAGGTTTTTGCATTGGTTTATGCTAACTTATCTCACGAGTTCTTGTTGAGTTTTCTGTGGATGAAGATTTTGAGATTTAGGAAAATCGCGATATGAGAAGAATTAAGGAGACATGAAAGCTCAAGCTTGGGGATGCCCAAGGCATCCCAAGATAATATTCAAGAAGTCTCAAGCATCTAAGCTTGGGGATGCCCCGGTAGGCATCTCAACTTTCTTCATCAACAATTATCGGTTAGTATCGGTTGAGCCTAAGTTTTTGCTTTCTCCCCAAGAGTTGTGCTATTGTTGGAATGTCATTTTTGTTTTGCTTGCTGTTTTAATAAAATTCTTAGATCTGGAAGTTTTTAATAAGATTTAGTCCTCAAATAGCTACCCATTTACATAACTACTCGCTTGATCTTCACTTATATCTTTTTGGAGTAGCTTGTCATTTGCTCTTATGCTTAACTTATATGTTTTTGCAGTAGCTTGTCATTTGCTCTTATGCTTCACTTATATCCTATGAGTAAATTGTTGAATAAATTGAATGTCATAAAGTTGAAATCATATCATGCCTAGTGGTAGCTTCACATTGGGTTTAGAAAGTGAAATCTTTTGAGGCTTGACAATCACAATATTGGTCATACAAGCAATTCACGAATAATTAGTATAAGGAAGAGAACTTTCACATGCAAATATACTATCTTCGAAATCTTTTGTGATTGTGAGCCCCCATCAAAATATTATATGCCAAAATTGTTGACGTTGGACAAGGAAGACAACGTAATGGTTTATGTTTATTCATATTCACATAGAAGTTATATTGTCATAGATCCCTCAACATGTGGTGCTTGCCCCCCATCTTTGCCAGCCAAAAATTCTGCACCAAGTAGAGATACTACTTGTGCATCCAAAAACCCTTAAACCCAAATCTTATTTTCAAGAGTCCAACATACCTACCTAAGGATTGAATAAGATCCTTCAAGTAAGTTGTCATCGGTGCAATAAGGCAATAAAAATTGCTTCTAAAAGTGTTAGATCATTTAGTGTAAGAAAAAATTGAGCATTGTACGAACTTGTGATGGCAAAGAATAAAAGCGACAGAGTGCATAATAAAGGTTGCTATCATAAGGGGCAATATAACGTGACGTTCTTTTGCACTTAGGGGTTGAGCATACAAACAAATAAGCGCATGGCAACCTCTGCTTCCCTCGGCGAAGGGCCTATCTTTTACTTTTATGTATTTACTTTCATGCAAGAGTCAAAGTTTTTCCCTCTATTCCTTTTTATTTTTCTCTTTTGGCAAGCATCATGGCATGCCCAATATGCCACCCTATCCTAAAGGAACTCGAAGGTCCCACCAAGGATAGAAGCGCATATTGGAGACGCTTTTGCAAGGTGGATATCATTACATCGTACCATTACATAATAGCTGGGGATACATACAAAGGCATGCAAATGCCACATGAATACATCAAACATCATACTTGAGAACAACATCCGACTACGGATGAAACACAAACAGAAACTCAAACGACATCCACCCTGCTAGTCCAGACTGCCAACCAGGAACCTAACCCTTAATCGAAGAAGAAGCAGGAGAAGACATCGCTCTCACGTCATGATCATCGCATTACCTGTACCTGCAACTGTTGTTGTAGTAAACTGTGAGCCACGAGGACTCAGCAATCCCATTACCATGGGTATCAAGACTAGCAACGCTTAATGGGTAGGAAGGGGTAAGTGGTGAGGTTGCAGCAGCGACTAAGCATGTATGGTGGCTAACTTACGAGTACAAGAATAAGATGAGAAACTACGCAAATGGTCGCAAACTAGTAATAATCAATAAGTGATCCTGAACTACTTACGTTCAAACATAACCCCACCGTGTTCTCTTCTGGACTTACTCAAAAAGAGACCGTCACGGTTACGCACGCGGTTGGTGTATTTTATTTCGGGTCTGGTGTCAAGTTCTCTACAACCGAATATTAAAAATTCTCATCTGCCACATAACCGCGGGCACGGCTCTCGAAAGTTTAAACCCTGCAGGGGTGTCCCAACTTAGCTCATGACAAGCTCATGATCCGCGTAGACAATCCTCCATCTCGGGACCCTCCGATCGGACTCGGAATCCCAATGCACAAGACATTTCGACAATGGTAAAACAAGTCCATCAAGACCTCCCGACGTGCCGACGCCCTGATAGTAGCCGCGCGTATCTCGTCTCAGGCCACGATCGGATGGGTCAAGCTACGAGTAAAACCAACCCTCGAGTTTCCCCGAGGTGGCCCCGCAGGCTGCCAGTTTGGGACCAACACCATCAACACTGGCCCCCTGTATGTAGAAAAGAATCCTCGGGTTCTTGATGCCCTATGCCAATTAATTATTTAGTTCAATATTATTATGGCAAATGTTAAAACCAATGTTGGGCCTTGCTGGAAGAATTTTATTCGAAGCGAACTGTCAAGAGGGGCCCATAAACCCTCACCGTGTTAGGGACGCAAAATCAAGGAACATAACACCGGTATGACGGAAACTAGGGCGACAAGAGTGGAACAAAACACCAGGCAAAAGGCCGAGCCTTCCACCCTTTACCAAGTATATGTGTGCATTAATTAAATAAGAGATATTGTGGTATCCCATTATATCCATGTTCCAACATGGAACAACCTGCAACTAGCAAGGCTATAAGAGGGGCTGAGCAAAGTGGTAATATAGCCAAACAACAATTTGCTAGGAAGGGTGAAAAGGTTAGAGGCTGCCATGGCAACTTGGGAGGCTTGATAAACAAGTGGTAGGAAGCGCGACATAGCGATAGCATCGAGACAACTAGCATAGCAAAGATAGTAGTGAGATCCAAGGTGAGGGTCATCTTGACTGAAATCCCGCTAGGAAGAAGAACGAGTCCATGAAGAAGACGAACGGGCATAGTCGAACGAATCTTCACGATCGCAACGAAACAGGAACTATCGAGAAGGAGCACAACCGGAAAGAAGCAAACAACATGGTAAACACACAATACATAAACATGACATGATGCTCAACCAAGTATGATGCATGTCAAGTCTAAATGATGCTACTCATGGCAAGAGATGATGCAAACAAGAACGACACACCAAAGCAAGTTTAAATGAGGCCGGAATCAACATACAACAATTCCGGAAACCCCCCATATGCAAATTTTGAAATTGGTTCAGATCTGATCCAAACATTATGTTAAAGTGATAAACATCAAGTTAAATTGCACCAAGATGATCTACACATTTTTCTAATCAAGTTACATATAAAGTTCGTTTAATTCGGAGCTACGAGCTAGAAGATATGAGCATCACAAGTTAAACATGGCATTGAGGCAAAATGCATGCAAACATCAACCACAAGCACTTACAACAAGGATGCAGCATGACATTATTAAACTACATGCAAAACCAAGCAATTTTCATATAGAGCATGCTCCGAACGGAGCCACGGTTCAACACATACACACGAAACAAGTTTCAAGCACAATCTGCCCAAAACAACAACTTAGCACTATGCAATCAAGAAAACAACATGCTACAGGAAACATATGGACACAAACTTGATATGCGCTCAAAGTACAAATTACATGCTTCAAATAACATCAAGGTTCAGGTTCATAGGCATCAGGATAAATCCAATGAGATCAATGCAAGAAACAACTTTATAACACAGATTATGACTTAGTGAAAAACAGGGCATACATGTGAGCAGGAATAACATGTTGACATGTTGGAGGCATGAAACAATGATACTACATTGCAATATCATAGCAAACAAAAGCATGGCCTTAAATTAACGGTTAAACATGGCAAAACATGATTACTAAGCATCTCCATCTAACCTATAGATCAATGACATTCATCAAGACAAAATTGCAAGTCATAACAGATTCTCAGACTTAGTGAAAAACAGTGCAAGGCTGAAAACAGATTCATGATGCATACTTTGAGGCAACAAAAGTATATGCTACTGGAACATTTCATGGTATCAAAAGGCATGTCAAGCATGTACAGGTAGATCACTACAAAACATGATAACTGAGCTACTGCTAGAAACCACAAGAACATGCTCAAAACATCATGGCAAGAATGCAAATGATAACAGTTTCACAGACTGAAATAAACTGAACATGGCAGAAACAGCGACAAGTAGATATGTTTGCAAGGTTGGTTAACTCAACATAAAACATATCATGGCATGTGAATACAACCAACAGCAATAATACATATTTGAGCAGCCAATCATGGCAAGAACATGGTCATAGGATGCATAGAACACTAGCTATTCACATGGAAATACTGAACTTATTGATAATAGGCTGACAGAAATATTATTTAGCAATTTGAGAGCATGAAAACAGCAAGTTACAGCAGTCCATAATTTCAAACAAGGGCATGGACAGGTAGAGCATAACAAGATCTACAAGACACACTAAATGAGTACCTACAGATTATGCATGGATTAACTTGTAGGAATAAGTTAACATGGCAACATAATGTACCAGTTACAGACCAGATTTTACTGTCACAGAAAACAGCAAACATCAAGTAGGCCAATTGGCAAGTTTGTTCCAATCAACACAGGGCATATCAAAATACATGGATTGCACCGTTGTAAAGATGGTATGAATATGCTCTTAGAACATGTTGACATGATGCTCAAAGGATAATCACACAAAATGCTATGAAAAAGATAAATCAGCAGGTTATGATAACTTACAGCAGATTATAACATTTAGCACTTTTGCAACGATGATTAAGGCGTCAAGATGAACATTAACATGCAAGCAAATGACACTCATGAAGAGAATTCAGAGATGAACAATTTGATATATCGAACACACCAAACGGAGCAACATGGACAAAGTTACAGCAGATGAAAGATGCACACATGATGTTGAATAACTGGGGACTTAGTGGAAATAGACCTCGCGAAGAAGTCAACGTGGATCGGGTCGGGTGAGGTGGATCCGGGTCTGCGCGAGGTGGATCCGGGTCGGGGGAACTCCGGCGAGGTCGGAGAAGGCCGACGAGGCGCGGGGTCACCGGCGAAGGGCAGATCCGGGCGGGGGAGCTCCGGTCCCGGCCCGATCTGACCGGAGGAGGCGGCGTAGGGGCTCCGGCGGCGGTGCTGCTTGCGGGCGACGGCGGAGCGGGTCGGCGGCTGCTAACGGCGAACGCCGGTGTGAGAGGTAGGCAGCGGCGGTTCGGAGGCAGGGCGCGGGAGGCGCGCTCGGGTGGCTGCGCTGGCGGGATGGGCCCCGCGGGCCCGCGCTGGGCTCGGCGGGCCGGCGGCGAAGTGGGGCGGCGCGGGGCTGACGTGGCGGCGTCTGGTTCGCTGAGGGGGATAGCGGCGGACGCATCCGACGCCGGGCGGACGTGTCCGGCGCGTGGAGGAGGTGGTGGCTAGGGTTTGCTGAAATTTTGGGGGGAAGGGCATATATATAGGTAGATGGAGCTAGGAAGGGGCTATTAGGGAGCCGTTTTCACCCGCACGATCGTGATCCAACGGCGAAGAGCATGGAGGGGGTTTAGATGGACTAGTGGGCTGTTATGAAGGGGTGCTGGGCTGCAAAGAGAAAGGGGTCCAGCGGTTAACGCGGTTAACCGTTGGGGCATCCAACGAGCTCCAAATGGAACGAAATTTGACAGGCGGTCTACCGGTGATATGCCAAGACCGCTCATCAACTCTCGACCCATTCCGAGAACATTTTTCTCCCGCTCACGAAACAAGATCTGGGAGGTGCGATGGGTGCGTGTGTGAGTGTCGGAATCCGAAACGGACAAAGGAGAAAATGACCGAATGCAAGTTTTGGAAAACATGCAGATGAAATGCAGATGATGACATGGCAAAGGGCAACACGCAAACAAATGACATGGCAATGACGGCCAATAACTGGAAGACACCTGGCGCATCGGTCTCAGGGCGTTACACATCATGTGGTGAGAAAAGATCTAGGCACGTATATCCTGTTGGATATGGGTACCATGAGTTATTATTGTTGACATCACCCTTGAGGTGAATATGTTGGGAGGCAAAATTATAAGCCCCTATCTGTTTGGAGGGTTTGTGCGTGTGGCTATGTGTTTAATCTCTCTCTCTCTCTCTCTCTCTCTCTCTCTCTCGTGTTCTTGAGATGTCACGATCTTGATGTATCACGGGCTTTGTTAATATAGTCGGATCATATGGTGTTTTCCCCTCTCTATCTTGTTGTGATGAATTGAGTTTTTCCCTTTGAGATTTCGTTGTTATCGGATTGAATACTTTTATGCATTAGAGAGCACTTGATATATGTCTTGCATATGAATACTCGTGGTGACAATGGGGTATCGTATTGATTCACTTGATATATGTTTTGGCACTCAACTCGCGGATTCCCGAGGTGACATTAGGGTAATCTACGCATAGGGGTTGATGCACTTTCTTGTCTTTGTTTCTCCGGTAGAAATCTTGCGGCGCTCTAGGTTCTTTGTGTTGGATTGAGTATTATGAATATGAAATTATTTGGTGTTATTTTATTACGAACTCTTAGGTAGATTGATAGGAAAGAATAGCTTCGATGTGGTTTCGTACCCTACAAATAATTTCTTCTTACTTTCTCCGCTGGATAGGAATTTTGGAGTGATTCTTCATCGCACTTTGAGGGGTGGTTATATGATCCAATTATATTAGCATTTTTGAGAGATTGCACTAGCGGAAGTACGGACCCTAGGCCTCATTTTCAAGTATAGCAATACCGCTTTTGTGCCCGTTTACTATTTGCTACCTTGCTGTTTTTATTTATTCAAATTATAAAAATATATTTCTACCATCAATACTACACTTGTATCACCATCTCTTCACCGAACTAGTGCACCTATACAAATTACTATTGTATATGGTGTGTTGGGGGCACAAGAGACTTTTTATTATTTGGTTGCAGGGTTGTTTGAGAGAGACCATCTTCATCCTACACCTCCCAGGGATTGATAAACCTTAGGTCATCCACTTGAGAGAAAATTGCTACTATCTTACAAAACTCTGCGCTTTGAGGCGCAACACAAGTCTACACGAATAAGTTGCATAGTAAACATCAGACAGCAACGAGCCGGAGATGGGAAGACGGGGGAGTGGAGTCACAGTCGAAGAGGTGTACGAGGGTTAACTGGTTCTGGGGCGGCGTGGTTCGGCAGTTGATGGAGAAGAACATGAGGTGTGGAGGGATGGCCTGGCCGGCGGTGGGGTAGCGCTTCACAGCGAAGCATGCTAAGCAGAGCTGCTAGCAGCAGGAGGCGGGAGCAAGTGGTCCCGACGGCGCTAGAGGAAGAAGAGGATAGATTGAAAATGGATGCCGGTCGTTGGATGTAAATCCAATGACTATCGATGTTGACTAAGTTGACAACGACTTGCGTTGGCTTCGACCTATTGGCCCACATTTCAGCCTCAAAAAATGTGGCATATATTCAACCAATTTTTTCAGAATTATAGTCCATTTGATCTTTTTTTAGAATTATAGTCCATTTGCTGGGCTGGGTGAACAAATAATGTAGCGTCCATGCGTCCCTTTTTTTAAAACTATAGCCCATTTTCACTTTCTCGAAATACACGAAATTGCTGGGATGGCTGAACAAATAATGTAGCGTTCATGTGGCCGATTTATTTTTTCCTAAAAAATTACAGCGCATTTGCACTTTCTTGAAATACACGATTTTGCTGGGCTGGTTCTAATTATAACTAGATCGTCGAAGGCGCGCGTTGCCGCACCCATCTGTTCTGTCAATAGGTTGATAGGAATTTCCTTAAATATAAGGTGACAAGAGGTAAACATAATTGAAATATAAACTATTGAAAATTGTAAAATAGGCTTTAAAAAGTTGTTTGGCAAAAGTTTCTTTTGTCTTGAAAGGGACAGTACTGCGTATAACCGAAACGATGATAATACTAAGTTGGACATGTTATACACATTTTAGTTTCATGTACACAATGTATGTATGGCCATTTCTATCCGATGGCTACTTTCAAATGAAAATGTTTTTAAATGTAATAGCCTCTTGCTTCAACTTATACTCGTCACTGGACTACTATGAGTATACTCGAAAACACATCTATAAATTAATAGCCTTGATCAAGGAGCAACAACTAACCTTCACTTAATAGAGTAACCGTAGTAACCTGAAGGAAACGCAAGAGTTATATAACTTCAGGAAATGGTGAAACATCAATGCACGGATTAACTCGGCCAAATCCTTTGGATGGAAGCTGTGCTTTTTGCGAGTGATGCACTACACACTTCATGACATGTCAAATAATTGTTGAACCTGAGATTAAAACTTGAATTGCTTTGTACGAAGAAAATAACACACGTATGCATCTCTGATGAATGAACATCATAATAATTTCCACACTACAAGAAAACTACACACCTTCAAAAGAAACCACGCATGATTATTCTTGTATCAGAAACACCAAAGGTTTATACAAATGATTCATCTTTGGTTGCTCATGTCATCTTGGATTGACTCGCGTCTTTTCCTATGTCTTGCAAGTTGCAAATGTCCCTGCAGAGATGTGTGCAGTGTATCTGGTAAAATCATTTGTCGGCAAAAGACAAATAACTTATTAAATAGAGTATACAACATACATGGGATTAAAATGCAAGAAGGTGCATAAATAAAGTATCCAATATGCACAGGAGTTCATGCAATGTTTTAGAGATAAATCTTAATTGAAATGAGAATAAATAAGAATTGCTTGACCTTTTGGCAGATGAAAACCTATATTATCTTTCTTCCACTCCTACTTGGATTGGTATTTAGTTCAACGCCTACAAAGCTACAGAAAACTGTACTTTCACAGATATTCACAAGCACTTGAAAATTAAGAAAACATGCATGTGATGTGAGCGTATACATGTAGTAGTTTCTAAAGAGCACCCTTTTTGTAAGAAAGCTTCTGAATAACCTATGGTTTTCTAAATGTCTAATAAGAGGTAGATCTATAATACTGCCCCAGGAAGAAATTTGTGGTTTAGTATAGCCTCACCAATTGATCGATCGTTGGACCAAAAGTAAAATTACTAAATCAATAGTTCAGTTTATAGGTAATGTATTTACTGCAGTACCCATGCATCATCCACATAAGCTGAATGTAAGTTTTACTACGCGTGATAGAAGTAAATCTGAAAGAACACCCAGTCGGTACCATCACCAAAATATAGAAATTTTACAACTTAACAGTAACTGATCGTCTTCCATCCCAAGAAGATGAGTCCTCATGAAACTTTGTACCTAGTTGTAAACTCTCTTTGACCTGACCTGTACAGAAACAAAAGAAAAAAAATAGAAGAAAATGGATGGGGATTGAGATGGAGTTGATCAGCAAAAAAAATACATACCTAGAATTAACTTAATTTCACACCCTCAGTTTTTCCCTTACCTCCCTTGCCGTTGATCTCCTCTCTACCATCAGCAGTAGGACCGTTGCTTGTGTCCTTGTGATGCTGCAATGAGTCCTCCCCATTCTTTGAGAGGACCATCCGCGCCCGCATCTGACTCTCTCGCATCAAATTGTGATCTGACTATCAAGCATGTGGTCCTTCACTTATATTTCTTAAGAAAGAAATTTTACAACTATATCATCCCAATAGTGTTTCTTGTGAGCTTAGAAAACAGACTTCACTTATTTCTTAAGCGAGAAAGCCTACAACTATATCATCCCAATAGTGTTTCTAGTGAGCTTAGAAAATAGAAATACAAACAAAGAAGGACACTGCCAGCAGGGACAATAATATAAAATGCAACACAACTACACGAGCATGAAAAAATGATCTGCCAATGAATTACCTCAGTCCCGAAGTGGTTTGCAAACCTAAATTTATCTACAGCTCCAAATGACGTGAAAGAGGAAATTCATGATTAGATGTTGTGCAGGGAGGGTAACAGAAGATGCCACGGGACAGGGGAAGAGAGGAGTTTCTGCTCGGTGGCGTTTAGAGGCAGGGGAAGGGGAGATGGGCGTGGGTGTCACTCACCTACATCAGATGATGGTGAGGCCGAGGGCGGCGAGACAAAGTGCGGGGAGGGATGGAGAGAGTCGAGGTCGAAGAAGGCGCAATTGAGGTCGCGGGAGAGTTGGGAATTTGCAGTGGTGTCCGATCAGTCGACGATGATAGGGGCTACGAGATCGGAGAACATGGCGGCGGCGGCGAGGTTAGGTTGTGCATGAGAGAGTCTCGCCAGCCTCACACGAGGGACGAAAAGAGTGTTGTTTTCTTTTGGATTGCACGTCTGGAAGCTGTTACAGGCCCAGTAGGCCCAATTTAATCTGAGAATCTGAAAAAAACCACCAGAGTAGCAGCCCAAGAAGGGTTAGCGCTCATTAGGATCGAACAAAGCAACTCGGGACAGGATTAAGAGACAGTCGGATGGCTGAAAACGCTCTTAAGTAACGATCCAACGGATATAGATGCTAATAGCCTGAGAGGGCAGGAAAGGTGCTCAGTTATAATGTATCTAAATGTTGGGTTGGGCGCAGCAATGTTATCAAAAAAATAAATAAGGGTTGAGCATTTTGTTATAAATATATTTAAATAATAAGTGATTTATTATTACATTGGTCCTTAAATTTTACCAAGCTTTTCTACACAATCACCAGGATTTTCGTTGCCTTAATGTAAAAAAATCCAGGATTTTATTGTTAATTTTTATTTTATAAGTTAATAAGACGTGGGATATTGTTTTCTTATATATGTAAGTATCTGTTAAATATATGATGACAATAACAATAGTATATAATAACATATAAAATAATATAAATATATACTCCCTCCATTCCTAAATATTTGTCTTTCTAGAGATTTCAAATGGACTACCACATACGAATGTATATAGACATACTTTAGAGTGTAGATCCACTCATTTTGTATCGTATGTGGTCACTTGTTGAAATCTCCAGAAAGACAAATATTTAGGAACGAAGGGAGTATAATATAGTTAGAAGGGAAACATAAGTTGGACCTGACATTCCTATTCTTATATAGAAAAATAGAACAAACCTCTGCGTTTCTTCAAAAAAATACATAACTTGGGCTGCGGATGTTTCAGGAAAAATAAAACCTAGGATGGGAGGTCCATAGGCCAGTCGATACATGACCTCCCTCAAGAAAATACAAACCGGCATGTCGTGGGCTGCATGTTCAAAAAGAAAGCCTAGACGGGGCAGCCCACAACCCAGCTGATACTTGCTGGCCCACTGATAATAAACGATACCTGCAAACTCCCCGACTTCGTTGTAAATTTATCTCCTTTAGTAACTACGTTGAAGCACCTAAAAAATGTAACTATGTTGACAAACCCATGGGCTCCAACGTCAGTATAACATTAGGAGGAAGTATTTTTTTCAATGAGGCACTTGCTTGCGTACGGCCATAGACCTGGTGGGTCTCGACTGTCCGCCTCTCCACGTTTGGTCCTCTCCAGATTCCTCTCGTTTGTTAAGCATGTTCACAACGGCAGACAACGGCGCCGCGGCGAGCGCACAAAGGCGGAGGACGAGAACGAACCACCGGAGCCTGGGAAGGCATGCTAGACGATGTGCCTTATTTCTACCGAAACTACTGAACTAGCCCAGTGGCCTAGTGACACTACCCGACCGTTGTTTCGCCCGGGTTCGATTCCACCTGATGCAGTGAAAATATCTCCAATTTTTTTTGCCTCTGCCATTATTGACATGTGGTTTCCCACTGCCATCTACGCACATCACGTCCAACACTTGCCAAAACTTCGTCCCTCATTTTCTCTGTTTTTCGCACACTCGACATTGTGTGGGCATTTTAAAAATAGCATATCTTTTTGACTGTGTATCATACACTAGTACGTGTCGGTGCTATACAAATAGTTTTTAACCCCTTTCCGCGACGGCGTTTGGAACCGTCGCCAAGTGAGTGTGGGCGATAGGGGGGTCCTTCCCACACGACCCAAAAATCTTCGGGGATAGGCCCTCCTAGGACACCAAATGAGCTCGTGTGCGATCGGGCGAGGCATCGAAACCCAATCATTTCCGTAGGTATGTACATCTCACACAGTGAATCCTAGAAAAACATTTTTGTAGATATGTACATCCCACACGGTGAATCCTAGAAAAACATTTCCGTAGGTGTGTACATGCCACACGGTGAATCCCAGAAAAACATTTCCGTAGGTATGTACATCCCACACAGTGAATCCCGGAAAAACATTTTCGTACGTATGTATATCACACATAGTCAATCCAAGGAATACGTTTCCGTTCTTATGTACATCCCACACAGTCAATCCAGGGAAAACGTTTCCGTTCATATGTCCATCCCACACAGTTTTATGTGTAGGCTCATGTGTGAAAGGTGTAACTATCACACACGCCCTGCCTTGTTAACTGTTTACTTTTATCAACTACACCACACACGATTTGATGAAGAAAACTGTGTGGCATTGGGCTATCCATCACAAGCGCTTTTACTGCTAGAACCGTTTGCAAAGGTCCATGCCACATTTAGCAGGTTTATTAGTTTACAATTAATAATTCCAGTTTTACGCAAATTCACATTTCATATCGAACAGTTGTTTGCCAATTTCATAGCAGGCACATAAATATATTATAATATCATAGTATGATAGCTACATGAAAACAACACAGTACAACACATAGCTAGTTCAACTTCATAAGAACAATATATTCATTTCCCTAATCGAGATCATCCAGGCTCGTCTTATCCACCTCTGCTTTCAGTTTAGTAAGAACCTGTTTTGCACACGCCAACTGGGAAAGTGCCTCCTCCTTCGCCAACACCATCTTAGCAAAGTCTGATTTAAAAAATTGAGCTCCTTCTCCACCTTCAACTTTTTATCCCGCATCTTCAAATATTCTTCAGCGTTGACAACAGTTTCTCTAAGCCTACGTCTGTTCTCTTCCTCATACATGCTCCAGAGCTTCGCTAGGCACATCTTCAAAGACTGTAGCCACTCTTGATGAACCCACTCCAAGTAAGAACACTTCCGTTCATCCTATAATATTTAAAACTAGATCAGTAAAAATTGTAGGGGAAATGGGTTTATAGCAACATAGAAAATCACCAATGCTTATTTTGAAAAACTGAAGAAACATGTTAATTATGACATATCTTCTCAAAAAGATCAATGTGCAAATGAATTAATTGCTACTGAGACAACAACCAAATTCTGAAACACTAGAAGCTATAATTAACTACAACAACACTACAAGTTCTTACTCATGTACAATAAATAACAAATCAAAATTTTTATGAGGAAGGTAAATATAATTGTAACAACATAGCGATAGTGTTTGGATGACAGCAAATTGATACTAATAGGTGTGTACATGCACAAATTTAGTAACATAGAACTAATAGCACTATGGCCGTACACTATGTATGTCAAAACTGGGGTAAAGAGAATTGTTGCTACATCTCGCACCGGTGCCCTGCACCGGCGAGCCGATGCAGCGGAAAAAAATCAGGGACCCGGACTCCGGAGCACGTAGTTGCTCTGATGCCTAGTTCCTTCGTGCCATAAAGATTTAGTATTTTACTGCTTGGCTGCTCAGATGTGTGTACCCAAAGTTGGCTGCACAAACAGCTGAAGCGATGCCAAATAATTTTCTAATGGCACCGCTGATGAGATGGCAACAATTTAAGATACTAGGTACAAACTGTGACATTGTCTTAGGATGCGTTGGGTTGAAGGTGTGGTATGAATGGGTTGGGACCTTGACAGTGTCTGAATCACATCTAACAAATGGGTTGGGACCAAGTCACATTTTAGCCACCCCGCTCCTTTCGTTGCCACTGATGGTCCTAGGGAGCTACAAGAGGAAGAAATGACTCAAATCGACCGCCGGGTAAAAATCCTTCATTCCAAGTCATAGCCCGAGAGAGAGAAGAGAGGCATACCCGGTGGTGAAGGAGTGTATGTGCATCTAGTGCCACCCCTAGTTGGTTTTGGAGTATTGACGACAAACCTGGTTGAGGGACTAATGTGTTTGTGAGAATTGCATGATAACATAGGTAGTAGTCCCTCATTGATTCGGTTTACCTATCGAAGATGACCCCTAAAAATGTGTGAAGACATTGAAGACAATGGTGGTTTGTGAAGATATTCACAACGAAGATTATGACTCGAGAAGACATTCACGTGAAGACTATGGAGTGCGAAGACATAGTTGTTTTGTAGTTTCCTTTTCTTCTTTGTTTAGTCATAGGAACCACCGCATTGTTAAGTGGGGTCCAAGTGAACAAAGTCAGAGTGACTGAAGTGATGCTCAACCAAATCCTATGTCTTCGAGCGAAGACAATGAGAGCAAATCTTATCCAGAGCTGGATAAGTCAACTTTACTTGTAGCCCAAGTCAAGCTGCCGCGTGTGTTTGAAATCTGACCGTTGGACACATGTCAGTTCCTTAGTGATCCAGGGTCATTTATGACAAATCAGGTCGGGTTGCCTCCTGGCTATAAATAGCCCACCCCCTACACCATAAATTGGTGGCTGCTCAGAGTTAGTGCACGGCTTTTGTCGTTTGAGAGCAACCCACCTCCCAAGCATTTGAGAGAGATATCCTTGCGAGGACAAAGCCCAAAACACCTAGAGCCAAAGCGTGTCTGGCATCACTGAAGTCTTTCTGTCCGCGTGATCCGAAGACTTGTTACACTTGAGGACTGTGAATCCTCCAGCTGGTTAGGTGTCGCGTTCTAAGCATCCAAGAGTCATTGTGGATTGCCGGTGAACGAAGTCTGTGAAGGTTTGGAAGTCTACCTTGAAGACTTACCAGAGTGATTGGGCGAGGACTAAGTGTCCTTAGCTCAAGGGGAATAAGGTGAAGACACGGTCTTCTGAGTTGAATCTTAGCCTCCCTAACCCTACGTACAGTTGTCACAGCAACTGGAACTGGTCCAACAAATCCCTATCCTCACCAAGCAACTGGTTCTATCTCCTCCCTCTCTTTACTTACTGTTTGTCTTCATGAAGTCATTGCCTGCCTGCCTGATCTGTTTGACTTCACTGTGTGACGACTATTGTTGTTTGGCTTCGCACTATCTTCCATCCTGATCCATACTACCTAGCTGCTAATAGTCTTCGTGCTTTCTCTTCATTGCTTACTTGACTATGGCTTGTCCAGTGTAGTCTACCTTCCGCTGCATATCAATAGGATCATTTCTATCGTTTGTCTTCAAAGCCCCCGTGATTGAAGACTTTCATCAAAATCGCCTATTCACCCCCTCTAGTCGATAACTAGCACTTTCAATTGGTATCAGAGCAAGGTGCTCCCTTGTTCTGTGTGATTCGGTTTAACCACCTGGAGTTTTAGCTATGTCGACTGCAGGGATAATCAAAGTCTCCACTGCGTGCCCTGTCTTCGATGGCACTGATTACCCCTACTGGAAGAATAAGATGCGTATGCATCTTGAAGCCATTGATGTCGACCTCTGGTATGTCGTCAAGAACGGCGTTCCCAAGACCGGTGAAGGTGTCACCCCTGCTGATGTCAAGAAGTTCGTTCAACTGGATTCTACTGCCAAGAACATCATCTGTGGTCATCTGACCAAAGGACAGTATGGCCGTGTGAGTGCTCTGGAAACTTTGAAGCTAGTCTGGGACTGGCTCTCCAAGGTCAACGAAGGTGTCTCAACCCAGAGAGACTCAAGGATCAGTGTTCTTCGCAACCTCTTCAACCACTTCAAGAGAAACAACAATGAGAATGTCCAGCTCACATTTGATCGCCTCACTGATATCACAAATGAGCTTCATGCACTCGGCGCCACTGAGATTACCAAGCATGAAATCGTCAAGACACTCCTGAGATCACTTGACAACTCGTTTGACACCCTAGCCCTGATGATTCAAGAACGCCCTGACTTCAAGACTCTCAATCCGTCTGACTTACTTGAGAGGCTCAACACACATGAGTTCCAGTTATCTGAGAAAAGAGATATCTATGGTCCCAAGTATGGCCGTACTCACGCTTTGAAGGCAAAGGCTGTTTCATCATCTGAAGAAGAATCTGACTGCAGTTCTGGGGATCCTGAAGACATTGGAAAGGAGCTTGCTATGCTTGTGAAGAAGTTCCAGAAATTCACCAAGAAGAAAGGCTTCAGAAAGTCTTCAAGATCCATCTCGAGAAATGATGAAGCTTCTACTCATGACCACAAGAAGAGAACATGCCACAAGTGCAAGAAACCTGGTCACTACATCTCTGAGTGTCCACAGTGGGACAATGAGAACAACAAGAAGAGGAGCAATGAATATGATTCTGATGACAAGAAGAAGAAATCCTCAAAGTCTTCCCTCAAATCTTCATCACACAAGAAGAGCTCATCTGGCAAGGCTCATGCTTTTGTTGGCAAGGAGATGGATTCAGAGGAGGAGTCTGCTTCTGAGGAGGCAGAGGTGGAGTCTGAGGAGGAGTCCGACTCTGGCGTTGCAAGTCTCGCTCTAGCCACAGCCTATGTTGGCAAGTCCATCTTCAACACTGAAGACACCGGCTCCGTCACCAACACTGATGCTAATGACAAGGACGAATCTGCCCCCACCTACTGCTTCATGGCACGTGGTGCCAAGGTCAACTCACGTGATGCCTACTTTCAAACATCAAGTGAAGATGACTCTGACTGTGAATCCAAACCTAGCTACAAAACACTTGCTAAAATTGCAACTGAACAACAGAAAGCTATGGAACATATTCAAAAATTGCTAGACAAAAGCGATGACCTGTTGGACGCGGAAATGACCCGATCTCAGTCCTTAATTGAACACATAAAAAATCTTCATGTTAAGTACGAGGAACTTGAAAGTCGTCATGAAACGCTCTCAACAACTCATGAAAAGCTTTCCTACGATTATCTTCAAAGGAAGCAAGACCTTGAGAAATTGAGAGCGGCTCATGAAGATCTTCAAAAAGAGAACGAGTCACTTCGCGCACAACAGATCAGTCCCGCTCAGGAAGGATTTGAACCACCATGTCTAAAATCCCTTGAGCGTGATAACGCTACCTCTGTTGCTGAATGTTCTACTGCTACTACTGTTGCAATATCTTCAACTGCAGATGTGGTAACTAACCCCTCTGCTGAGGATGCCACTACTATTGCTAATGAAAATGCCAGGCTGAAGACATTGCTGGAGACAGGAATGTACAAAAGTCTCAAAGGGCATCAGACACTCTGTGATGTCCTCAAAAAGCAGATTCTGAACCGAAACCCTAGGAAAGAGGGTGTTGGGTTCGAGAGGAAAATGAATGTTGATGGTTCCTACTGGAAGCCTGAGCAGTACCCCAAAACCACATGGGTTGCTGCAAAGGGACCTTCAGTGGATCCATCCACCTTATCTGGCTTCACTTGTGCTAACCCGATTATCATTGATGAATCCTTTGATGCAAACTATAAACTGTTTAAGAATCAGAATGGTGAAGTGTTTGCCAGGTATATTGGTACTAACTACAGGAATGGACCACATTTGAAGAGGATCTGGGTGCCCAAAAGTTGTCTTGAGAATCTTCCGGTGAATGTCATCATGACACCACCTGGGAAGAAGACAAACCCCAGACCAAAGGCTTCATATGGTCCAAAGGCTTGATACAGACAGAGGACTCACCAGAGTCACCCTAACGCCAATGTTTTGCAGGGAAATCATACTCAGACTTGTGAATATGAGCGTGTTTCTTCAAACCGCTATGTTCATAAGACCAAGAACTATTCTGCTTATTCTTATGAGTATTATTCTCCTCCTGCAAGGCTATTTGCTAGGGCTCCAAAGCCGAAATTCTCAGATGATGCACTTAGACTCATTGCTTTGAAGCCACCCCTGAAAATGTGGGTGGTTAAGAAAACTTAACTCTCTTTTGCAGGGAAAGGTCTCCAGCCAGAAATCAAAGGCGTCTGATGCTTATGCTGGGGACCTAAAACATCTTGTGGGGCGCAAGATAAAATGCCCAAATGGTCTTACTATGTATTTTGTTCCTGAATCGCTTGCCAATCATCCTATCAGCCCTAACCTGGATCTGAGCTTTGATAATCCGCTTGTTTGTCAAATGTTTATGCTTCAAAATACCCTTGGTGAAGCCTATCCCCCTAACTGTACTGTAGGGTATGACACCACATGCTTCAGAATGGATTATGGACCGTGGATGCACTAATCACATGACTGGTGATCGAAGTCTTCTAATGGACTCAACCTTACTTCCATCTGACAAGAGTCACATCACATTTGTTGACACTGGTAAAAGCAAGGTATTGGGTCTAGGGTATCGGAAAGATGATCTGTATATGGTAGATTTCTCAGCAGGACCACAGTTGGCCGTATGTCTTCTAGCAAAAGCTTCAGAGTGCTGGCTCTGGCATCAGAGGCTAGGGCATGCTGGCATGAGGAACTTGTACACACTCGCGAAGAAGAAACACGTCGTGGGCATCGAGGGCGTCAAGTTCAAGAAGGATCATCTATGTGGTGCCCGCGAAGCTGGAAAGATGACAAGGGCCAAGCATCCCTCAAAGACAATCATGACGACATCTCAACCCTTCGAGCTGCTTCACATGGACTTATTTGGCCCTACTCACTACTCTACTCTTACTACCACTGCTTGCCTCTATGGCTTCGTCATTGTTGATGATTATTCAAGGTATACATGGGTGCATATAATCCTCTACAAGAATGAAGTGCAGGATGTCTTCAGACGCTTCGACAATCGTGCCATGACGAACTATGGCATCAAGATCAAGCATATCAGAAGTGACAACGGCACAGAATTCAAGAACACCGGCCTCAACACTTATCTTTATACATTGGGCATCACTCATGAGTTCTCAGCTCCGTACACACCTCAGTAGAATGGCATTGTGGAGCGCAAGAACAGGACACTCATTGAGATGGCTCGGACGATGCTTGATGAGTACAAGACTCCAAGGATGTTCTGGCCAGAAGCCATTGATACTGCATGCCACGTCATCAACCGTGTTTATCTTCACAAGCTTCTGAAGAAGACATCCTATGAGCTCCTGACTGGTAAGAAGCCAAACGTAAGCTACTTCAGAGTATTTGGTGCTAGGTGCTGGATCAAGGATCCACATCACACTTCAAAATTTGCACTGAAAGCACATGAAGGTTTTATGCTTGGTTACGGAAAGGATTCACACTCCTACAGAGTCTTCAACCTCTTTCACTAAAGTGGTTGAAACTGTGGATGTGCGGTTCGATGAGACTAACGGCTCGCAAAGAGAGCACCTGCCAAATGTGCTAGATGAAGTCCCACCTAGTGAATCCATCAAGATTATGGGAACTGATGAAATCATAACTTCAGAGGCACAGGCTGAAGAGGAACTTATCATTTCTGCGCCTAACCAACCCGAAGACACTGCTCAGCCTGAAGCCAATGTTGAAAATGAAGACAATGGTCAGCAAGGGAAAAATCTTCGTCCAGTTCATCCTCGTGTTGCAAATGAAGTACAGATTGAGAAGATAATTGATAGCATCAATGCACCTGGTCCACTCACTCGTTCAAGAGCAACTCAGCTAGCAAATTTCTGTGGGCACTTTGCATTTGTCTCTATATCTGAACCCAAGAAAGTTGCTGAAGCCTTTATGGAACCTGAAGGGATTCAAGCTATGCAAGAAGAGCTTCAACAGTTCGAGCTGAACAATGTTTGGGAACTGGTAAAGCGTCCTGATCCTCGCAAGCACAATATCGTTGGCACGAAATGGATCTATCACAACAAACAAGATGAGTATGGTCAAGTTGTCAGAAACAAGGCTCGTCTCGTTGCTCAAGGACACACTCAAGTTGAAGGGATTGACTTCGATGAAACATTTGCTCCCGTGGCAAGGCTTGAAGCCATTCGCATACTGCTAGCCTATGCCAACCATCACAACATTCTTCTGTATCAAATGGATGTGAAGAGTGCTTTTCTCAATGGCAAGATTGAACAAGAAGTGTATGTTGCACAGCCACCTGGCTTTGAAGATCCAAAGCATCATGATATGGTATACAAGCTCAACAAGGCACTGTATGGCCTCAAACAAGCTCCTCGTGCTTGGTATGACACACTCAAAGACTTCCTGAAGAGCAAAGGCTTCAAACCTGGTTCTCTAGATCCTACACTCTTCACGAAGACATATGATGGAGAACTGTTTGTGTGCCAAATCTATGTGGATGACATTATCTTCGGCTGCACCGACAAGAGATACAGTGATGAGTTTGGACACATGATGCAAGAGCAATATCAGATGTCCATGATGGGTGAGCTGAAGTTCTTCCTTGGTCTTCAAATTCGTCAGCAAAGCAATGACATCTTCATATCACAAGAAGAATACCTCAAAGATTGCCTGAAGAAGTTTGGAATGCAAGATTGCAAAGGATACACGACGTCAATGCCAACCAAAAGTCATCTAAGTCCTGACGCAAATGGTAAAGAGTTCTATCAAAAGGTATACCGCTCCATGATTGGTTCTTTACTCTATTTATGTGCATCTAGGCCAGATATAATGCTTAGTGTTTGCATGTGTGCCCGATTCCAAGCGGCACCAAAGGAATCGCATCACTTAACTTTGAGGCGAATTCTTCGATATTTGGCTTACACCCAACGCTAGGATTATGGTATCCAAAGGGCTCAGAGTTTGATCTAGTTGGATTCTCAGATGCTGATTATGCCGGTGACAAGGTTGATCGCAAGTCCACATCAGGCACATGTCACTTTCTAGGATGATCACTTGTCTGTTGGTCTTCAAAGAAGCAGAACTGTGTATCTCTCTCCACTACTGAATCTGAATACATTGCTGTTGGATCTTGCTGCACTCAGATTTTGTGGATGAAGCAAACTCTCAAGGACTACAGCATCCACCTGAAGCATGTTCCACTCTACTGCGACAATGAAAGCGCCATCAAGATTGCCAACAACCCAGTTCAGCACTCGAAGACAAAGCACATTGAAATTCGTCATCACTTTCTCAGAGATCATGTTATGAAGGAAGATATTGATATCATTCACGTCAACACTGAAGAGAAATTGGCAGATATCTTCACGAAGCCCTTGGATGAGAAAAGGTTTTGCAAGTTGCGGTGTGAGCTAAATATCTTAGAATCCTCAAATATTCTGTAATTGGACACACATCCTAACACTTATGCATGTTTATGACTTAGATGTGCAACACACGAAGTAACGTATATCTTCAATCAATGAAGTCATACACTCTAAGTGTGAATACATTAAAGCAAAAAGCAAAAAACTAAAATTAAAATTGGATTGCCTCCCAACAATCGCTATCGTTTAACGCCCTTAGCTAGGCATAAATGCAAGGATAGATCTAGGTATTGCCTTCTTTAGTAGGCAATCCATAAGTGGCTCTCATAATAGATTCCTATGGTAATTTAATTTTCTTTCTAGGGAAGTGTTCCATGCCTTTCCTTAACGGAAATTGGAATCTAATATTCCCTTCCTTCATATCAATAATTGCACCGATCGTTCTAAGGAAAGGTCTACCAAGAATAATAGGACATGAAGGATTGCAATCTATATCAAGAACAATAAAATCTACAGGCACATAGTTCCTATTTGCAACAATAAGAACATCATTAATTCTTCCCATAGGTTTCTTAATGGTGGAATCCGCAAGGTGTAAGTTTAAAGAGCAATCATCAAATTCGCGGAAACCTAACAAATCACATAAAGTTTTTGGAATCATGGAAACACCAGCACCCAAATCACCCAAAGCATAGCATTCATGATCTTTAATTTTAATTTTAATAGTAGGTTCCCACTCATCATAAAGTTTTCTAGGGATAGAAACTTCCAACTCAAGCTTTTCTTCATAAGATTGCATCAAAGCATCAACGATATGTTTAGTAAAAGCTTTATTTTGACTATAAGCATGTGGAGAATTTAGCACGAATTGCAACAAGGAAATACAATCTATCAAAGAGCAATTATCATAATTAAATTCCTTGAAATCCAAAATAGTGGGTTCATTGCTATCTAAAGTTTTAACCTCTTCAATCCCACTTTTACTAATTTTTGCATCAAGATCTAAAAACTCTGAATTTTTGGAATGCCTTCTAGGTAAAGGTGGCTCATCTTTAGTCCCATCATTATCAAGATTCATATTGCAAAGCAAATATTTAATAGGGGACACATCGATAACTTTTAGATCTTCATCTTTATTCTCATAAAAATTAGAAGAACACGCTTTTACAAAGCAATCTTTCTTAGCACGCATCCTAGTGGTTCTTTCTTTGCAATCATCAATGGAAATTCTCATGGCTTTGAGAGACTCATTGATATCATGCTTAGTTGGAATAGATCTAAGTTTCAAAGAATCAAAATCAAGAGAAAGTCTATCCACGTTCCTAGCCAATTCATCAATCTTAGGCAATTTTTCTTCAAGCAAGGCATTGAAATTCTTTTGAGAAATCATAAATTCTTTAACACTAGTCTCAAAATCAGAGGGCATCTTATTAAAATTTCCATAAGAGTTGTTGTAGGAATTACCATAATTATTAGAGGAGTTACTAGGATACGGCCTAGGATTAAAGTTTCCTCTATAAGCGTTGTTACCGAAATTATTCCTAGCAACAAAATTCACATCCATAGATTCATTATTGTTCTCAATCAAGGTAGACAAAGGCATATCATTGGGATCAGAAGAAACACTCTTATTAGCAAACAATTTCATGAGTTCATCCATCTTTCCACTCAAAACATTAATTTCTTCTATCGCATGCACCTTTTTACTAGTAGATCTTTCGTTATGCCATTGAGAATAATTAACCATAATATTATCTAGGAGTTTAGTAGCTTCTCCTAAAGTGATTTCCATAAAAGTGCCTCCCGCGACCGAATCTAAAAGATTTCTAGAAGCAAAATTCAATCCGGCATAGAAATTTTGTATAATCATCCATAAATTCAAACCATGAGTAGGGCAATTACGTATCATTAATTGCATCCTCTCCCAAGCTTGTGCAACATGTTTATGATCAAGTTTCTTAAAATTCATAATATCGTTTCTAAGAGAGATGATTTTAGCGGGAGGAAAATACTTAGAGATAAAAACATCTTTGCACTTATTCCAAGAATCAATACTATTTTTATGCAAAGATGAAAACCAGGTTTTAGCATGATCTCTAAGAGAAAACGGAAATAGCTTCAATTTAACAATATAATTGTGCACATAATTCTTCTTTTGCATATCACACAAATCAACAAAGCTATTTAGATGGGTAGCGGCATCTTCACTAGGAAGGCCGGCGAATTGATCTTTCACAAGATTCAACAAAGCAGCATTAATTTCACAGGATTCAGCTTTGGTAAGAGGAGCAATCGGAGTGCTAAGAAAATCATTGTTGTTGGTATTGGCAAAGTCAGACAATTTAGTATCATCTTGAGCAATCGTGACAAGCAACCAGTCCAACACACGAGCGAACAAGAAGCAAGCGAAAAAGATGGCGAACGGAAAAGAGAGGGTGAATAAAATGGCAAGGGTGAAGTGGGGGAGAGGAAAACGAGAGGCAAATGGCAAATAATGTAATGCGAGGGATAAGAGTTTGTGATGGGTACTTGGTATGTCTTGACTTGACTTGGCGGACACCTCCCCGGCAACGGCGCCAGAAATCCTTCTTGCTACCTCTTGAGCACTGCGTTGGTTTTCCCTTGAAGAGGAAAGGGTGATGCAGTAAAGGAATGTAAGTATTTCACTCGGTTTTTTAGAACCAAGGTATCAATCCAGTAGGAGGTCACTCTCAAGTCCCTTGCACCTACACAAACAAATAAGAACCTCGCAACCAACGTGATAAAGGGGTTGTCAATCCCTTCACGGTCACTTACGAGAGTGAGATCTGATAGAGATGATAAGATAATATTTTTGGTATTTTTATGATAAAGAGTAAAAGTAAAGAAAGAAAGTAAACAGTAATGGAAATAACGGGAGATTAATATGATGGAAAATAGACCCGGGGGCCATAGATTTCACTAGTGGCTTCTCTCAAGATAGCATAAGTATTACGGTGGGTGAACAAATTACTGTCGAGCAATTGATAGAATTGAGCATAGTTATGAGAATATCTAGGTATGATCATGTATATAGGCATCTCGTCCGTGACAAGTAGACCGAAACGATTCTGCATCCAGTACTATTACTCCACACATCGACCGCTATCCAACATGCATCTAGAGTATTAAGTTCATAAGAACAGAGTAACGCTTTAAGCAAGATGACATGATGTAGAGGGATAAACTCATGCAATATGATATAAACCCCATCTTTTTATCCTCGATGGCAACAATACAATACGTGCCTTGCTGCCCCTGCTCTCACTGGGAATGGACACCGCAAGATTGAACCCAAAACTAAGAACTTCTCCCATTGCAAGAAAGATCAATCTAGTAGGCCAAACCAAACTGATAATTCGAAGAGACTTGCAAAGATAACCAATCATACATAAAAGAATTCAGAGAAGATTCAAATATTGTTCATAGATAATCTTGATCATAAACCCACAATTCATCGGATCTCCACAAACACACCGGAAAGAAGAGTTATATCAAATAGATCTCCAAGAGAATCGAGGAGAACTTTGTATTGATATCCAAAGAGAGAGAAGAAGCCATCTAGCTAATAAGTATGGACCCGAAGGTCTGAGGTAAACTACTCAAACATCATCGGAGAGGCTATGGTGTTGATGTAGAATCCCTCCGTGATCAATGCTCCCTTCGGCAGGACGCCGGAAAAGGCCCCAAGATGGGATCTCACGGGTACAGAAGGTTGCGGCGGTGGAATTAGGTTTTCGTGGTCGCTTCTGATGGTTTGGGGGTACGTAGGTATATATAGGAGGAAGAAGTAGGTCGGTGGAGCCACGAGGGGCCCATGAGGGTGGAGGGCGCGCTGGGGGGGGGGGGGGTAGGCGCGCCCCCTACCTCGTGGCCTCCTCGTCTATTGCTTGAAGTCCACTCCAAGTCCTCTGGATCACGTTTGTTCCAAAAATCACGTTCCCGAAGGTTTCATTCCGTTTGGAATCCGTTTGATATTCTTTTTCTGTGAAACACTGAAATAGGCAAAAAACAGCAATTTGGGCTGGGCCTCCGGTTAATAGGTTAGTCCCCCAAATAATATAAAAGTGTATAAATAAGCCCATTAAACATCCAAAACAGAATATATAATAGCATGGAACAATAAAAAATTATAGATACGTTGGAGACGTATTAGCTATTTCTTCATGTTTAAATCTTTTGATCTAAGTGAATGTGATCGGACCCTAAACCCCCCTTCTATGCTTCTACATCAGACTCTATCTATCTAAATCATATGCATTCTAAGAAACTGTCGAATGTCTTCTCTGCGTCCTTGTCAGCAGAAGATACAGAGACAAAAGTTGAATCTGTTTCAATGCTATATCCTTATTGCGTGAAACCCGGAGAAGCCGGAACGACCACCCGACAGTCCAGGCATGCGTGGGAACATGGAAAAACTTCCAATGTGTTGCATGCTTGCCACATGTCCTTCAGATGTGAACCACTAGGGGCACCTGCGTAATTACGCTGTGATGTCCCTTTCCTTGTAAATATACAACTCACCGCGGTCACAATCTATTCTTCCACCTCGCCACCTCGCACAAACCCTAGCGCCTTCGCTAGCTTGCGTCGACGCTGGAGAAGAAGCGCTTAGCTGCCGCGACCTCTTCGATGCCGTCCTCACGCCTACCGCGGACCTCGTCCTCTCCGCCGCCGCCGTAGGTGTCTTCCGCCGCAAAGTTAGGGCGCGGGAGATTGAACTGCTCGGCCTCCCTCTCAACTTCGTCTAGCAGTTCTTCGTGCGGTAATTAAAACTTACTTTTACTGCCTTTTTGATCCATCCGATCCATCCACTTTACCCAAAAGTGGTTTCTTAACTTCCATATCTGGATCTATCTTGTTCTGAATCTCATATCTTGCCAAGTATATTCACTTATGCTTCACAACTAGTTAGATTCCTCACTTGTACTTATTCTTGGATTCGTACAAATCTGGAACCAACCCTCACCAAATAAGTGAATGTCTTCGCGCTATGAGGTCAATGTCTTCAAAGTGATTTATCCTAAAAATCTTCTGAGTATGCATATGACCTCTTCCCCTTCCCTCGCATCTCTAATGCTCTCACAGGTACATGTCCGTGGGAGAATTCCTTGGTTCTCATAGTCTGCATTCATTTGCAGAATTCTTACAGCGACACATCAATTCTCCTGAAGCTAGTTCCTATCTGACCAGCAAGAGGAAGCCATTCACAGTCTTGAAGCCTTTCAGCTTGAATACTATGGCAACTGAAAAATCTGCAAGGAAAGGCGGTAGGCAGCGCCGTGGAAATACATCCAAGGATTTACCTCCTGATCTATATGAGCTGTACAAGACAGATCCCAAAGAAAACCATGGTCAGCGCAAGACTCAAATCCAATGGATTCGAAGATATTGGGCAGAGGAATGGTTCAAGTACAGATTCGTCACTGCTGAATATGCTGAGAAAAATGCCATCAAGCGACCGTGGGGAGATATTTTATACAAAAATATTCAACCCAAGTCCAAGACCGAAGCAATTGCTCAAGGTTTCTACCCTTGCATGGTCCGAGGACCACAGCCCGAGAATGCCGACCCATCCTCTCTGCTATGGTGATGTGATGACCATCTGTTCAAGCGCAACTATAAGTTTGCAAAAGATTCTGCTGATAAGAACAAGAAAGCATTTGGACTCGACTTCATCCCTGGTCCATCTGCTCCAAGGGCTGATGGCACATGTGATGCCAATCCGAATGTCGTCGGCCCCTTCTATAATCTCGAAGGCCTCATAACTCACATTGCAGTACAAGGGGCCGCCGTGGAGCACTTAGCTGATGATACAGATTTAGATGAAGCGCCATCTCCACCTAAGCCGTAGAAGCAGAAGAAATCAAAAGCTCCAAAACCCTCTGCCACACCTAAAGCTTCGCGTGCGAAGCCATTGGCCACTGCACCTCCTGAACCCAGTGTGCAATCTGAGGATCTTTCTCGTGTCTCCAAGAAGACGGAGAAAACCATGAAGAAGAAGCCCATGAAGATTTCTGGGCATGACCTAACTCCTGCTGCCGTTCCGTCGAACAAAAATGAAGCCATTGATCTGTCCAGCGACGAAGATCTTGGTGACGATGCCCTTGAGCTGCTGATCAAGAGCAAGCAAGAGGCGGAGATCTTCAACAAGCTGCCCCTCTTTGATATGGATATTCTCAATAACTTCATCGATGAGTGGTTTGACAACCCAAACCTCAGTATTGATGATCTTCAGCTCCCGGTGGACATCAGCGTCACATTCCTTGGAGCCATTGCTAATGAGCTGGCTCCGTCTCAGAAGATCATCGAGCTGAAGAACAAAATTGACTATGAGAAGGCTCAATTCAAGAAGCACATGGCCAAGCTCAGCGTGGCTGATGTTCAAAGCTTCAAGCAGATGCTGCATGACCTCAAGGAGGAGTTTCACAAGAAATGTGAGGAAGCAAAAGGTTCAAGAGAGGGGATGAAATACTTCGCAGCGAAATGTGTTCAAGCTCACAACGAGGCAGAAAAGCGCAAGGCTCTTGGGCATCCAGGCATCAACCCCAAGATGGCTGGCAAAATGAAGAAGAAGCCTGTTGTGGCCCATGCTGAAGCATCCAAGCAGGAAGTACCTCGCATTGTCTTCCCTGCCAGCATGACAGGCTCGAAGCCTAAGGTCCCCTTCAGCAGCTTCAGAACTGAAGAAGACAAGGGCAGCTGAGGCCGAAGCCAAGAAGTGTAAACACAAGAATGCCTCTGATGGTTCTCCATCAACAAAGAAGTCGAACACAAAGTCTTCGCGGAAAGAACGTGCCGCTGCCTCACAGCCACTTGTTGTCGAGCCCATCTCAGTTGCTCGTGCTGCCTCCACAAACTAAGAGCGTCAACTTGTAGTTCACGAGCCTGCTTTCACTGAGGCTCCTGAACATGAAGAAGTTCAAGCTGTTGACCCCATCACAGCTGAAGACATTGGTCATGAAGACAATGTAGATGATGATGAAGTCCTTCCTCAAATCGAGCACCAACCTGTATCATCGCCTGTTCTTACGAACAACGAACTCATCAGCATTGGTCGTCCTTTGACGCCAATTGCTCAGGATGCTTCGTGGGCCGATCGCCCTCAAGACTCCCCCATTCAAGATGAAACACCAAGAACTCCACCACCTCAAATCATCACTCCGGTGCTTGACGATGACAATTACATGGTGCAGACCTCTCCCTCACCTCAAGCGTCGCCAGCTTTCCGCAGGCTTCGCAAAGGCCCTAGGCCACATGTCGCCATGTCGAGCATTCCAGAGGGAGAAGTGCAACCAAGTTCAGTAGCACGCCAAGTGTTTCCTGAAGCCACTCCCTCTGCAAATGTCTCCGAGTCTGAAGCAAAAGTTGCTGAAGACATTCCGGCTGCATCAGCCGATGACAAACAAGAACCAAGAGATGAAGAAAGAGTTGCAACACCCCCTGTTACTCAAGAAGTTGTTCTCGAGGAGAACGTGTCTGTGCCTGACCCTCCTGTCACTGAAACAGAGGTTGAAAACATTGAGGCAGCCACAAACACCACTGCTGAAGCCAATGACGTTGTCATGGCTGAAGACAATGTGGCGCCTGAAGCTAATATTGCGCCTGAAGCTAGTGTGCAACCTGAAGCCACTGTCAATGCCGAAGCTACCGTTCCAGCCCCAAGGCCTCACACAATTGAGCAGGCCTATAATCGTGGAGAACTTGTAACAGTTCGATGGCCCATCATGGTTCCTCCCACTGCTCCCGGACCACAATTTGAATACCATGTGGAGCAAAGGCCTCAGGTTCAGAAGCCAAAGCCCAGACTGCCAAGATTCCCAGGTGCTGCAACATCGACAGGATCATTCAATGTAAACAGCTTCAGGGCACACAACAAATTCTTTGACAGTGCCAAGAACCCATACTCGAAGCCAAGGATCTCATCTTACCACTTCTGGAGCTATCAACAGCGCAGTTATTACTCATGTGTCTTATACAATCAAGGGCATATCTTTCCTCACATGCGCTTGGATTGTGAAGCCATTGCTGGTCAGCCCTGCTTGGAAGAAGCTCTAGACTGTTTCAGAGATGCTGGCCTTCTGCAGTTCGTTACTGACAAAGAGCATTGGAATGAGGAGCTTCTGCTGCAATTCTATGCCACTCTTCACATTCATGGCTACAACAGGGATCCGAAGACTTGGGTCCTTGAGTGGATGACAGGTGATGCGCACCATGAAGCCAAAGCTCAAGATATCATTGAGCTTACTTCCCTGCCCACTCTAGGTGAGCTCTATGAACCTGGTTGTCAGCTGCACAGGAATGCATTGGAGAGCATATTGCAGAAGCCTGAGCCCAACATGAGTCAGATGCTCAGCATGATGAAACCACTGCCACAAGATGCTGAATATCCTAAGGAATTGTTTGTCGAAGACCTCGAGTATCTGCCCCGTACCATTTATCACATTGTAAGGCGAACTCTATGGCCCTTCAAGAGACATTCTCCTGCTGCCAAGCTTGAAGGCACGATGAAGACTTTGGTGTTCTATATTCTCAATGACATAAGCTTCAATGCTCAAGATTTCTTCATCAGGCAACTGGCTGCATCTGGAATTGATCTATTTGTCCTGAAGTTTTATGCTCCATGGGTGATGCGCTTAATCAAGCTTCACTCTTCTGTCAACTGTCAGCCCTCTGCGCGCAACCATCTTATTTTCTTGCCTGAGGTTGATATGTCTGTCGAAGCCATCTACCCAGAGCCTGCCAAGGAGCCAATATATCTTCACAATGTTGATCGTCAAAGCTTCTCATAACCTATTGAGGGAGTTCTTGCTGCAACTCGTGTTTATCCTCTGGCTAGAAATACACGTGCACCTCGTCGTGCAAAAACTGAAGCCACTGAAAGCACCATTGCTCAAAGGCCTCGCAAGTGATCTCGTGTACTCAATGACCGAGAGCTTCTTGTGGCCTTACATCAGAAACAGGATAGGCACCATGACTGGCTAAAGCGTCAGATGCAGAGCCTCTTGGTGGATGTTAATCGCATTCGCAATCTTGCCACCAAGAACGCATTCGTGTCACATGAAGCCTGCCGGAGATCCTGGAAGAGTCTGACATTGCTAAGCTCCGACGATGATCTTCGCGAAGACGGCTTCACTGAGCACTACAAATTTGATTCCACGCCTCCTCGGAATGTCGTCTTGCATCGAACTCCTTCCCTAGAAGACTCTGAGTATTCGTCTTCGGCTGCAACTGTTGTTGCGAGAGTCGTCGATGAAGAAGACGACGCTACCTCTCCAACCATGACTTCGCCACGTCTCGACACTACACCAGTCCCCTCTGCACCACCGAACTCCAACGTTGACCCTGCACCTTCATATACTCCTGATGGGAACGAGTAGATGCTCTATGTCTTCAAACCTTTTTGGTCCTTACTAACAAAAGGGGAGAAGCACATGAGTTGATAGTCTTCAAGCGGGTCCATATGGGTGGTTGCTATATCTTTTTGCCAAGTGGTTACAACTCTCGTCTTTGATAAATTTGGTTCTTTGGGTTGTAACACTTAAACTTGATGGTCGTCTGCTACTTTGTTTGCTATTCTGTGATGCGATGATAAATTCCGCATGAAGTCATTCCGCAGACGTCCATTTTTCATTATGCATGTCATTATCTTTTTCATCTCTATATGCATTATGAATTGTCTTCAGAAGTTGAAGAGGATCTCCACAAAGCAAAACTTGCCATGTGCATTTGCATTCAAAAGCAAACTACTTATATGCACATCTTCAGGGGGAGCCTTTTGCTACTTATGAAGACAATACCTTAACCCTTACAATTTCACATACTTTTATCCCCGTTGAAAACTTCAACTAGTTTGTCATCAATCACCAAAAAGGGGGAGATTGTAAGTGCATCTAGTGCCACCCCTAGTTGGTTTTGGAGTATTGACGACAAACCTGGTTGAGGGACTAATGTGTTTGTGAGAATTGCAGGATAACATAGGTAGTAGTCCCTCATTGATTCGGTTTACCTACCGGATATGACCCCTAAAAATGTGTGAAGACATTGAAGACAATGGTGGTTTGTGAAGATATTCACAACGAAGATTATGACTCGAGAAGACATTCACGTGAAGACTATGGAGTGCGAAGACATAGTTGTTTCGTAGTTTTCTTTTCTTCTTTGTTGAGTCATAGGAACCACCGCACTGTTAAGTGGGGTCCAAGTGAACAAAGTCAGAGTGATTGAAGTGATGCTCAACAAAATCCCATGTCTTCGAGCAAAGACATTGAGAGCAAATCTTATCCAGAGCTGGATAAGCCAGCTTTACTTGTAGCCCAAGTCAAGCTGCTGCGTGTGTTTGAAATCTGACCGTTGGACACGTGTCAGTTCCTTAGTGACCCAGGGTCATTTCAGAAAAATCAAGTTGGGTTGCCTCCTGGCTATAAATAGCCCACCCCCTACACCATAAATTGGTGGCTGCTCAGAGTTAGTGCACGGCTTTTGTCGTTTGAGAGCAACCCACCTCCGAAGCATTTGAGAGAGAGATCCTTGTGAGGACAACGCCCAAAACACCCAGAGCCAAAGAGTGTTTGGCATCACTGAAGTCTTTCTGTCCGCGTGATCCGAAGACTTGTTACACTTGAGGACTGTGAATCCTCCAGTCGGTTAGGCGTCGTGTTATGAGCGTCCAAGAGTCATTGTGGATTGCCGGTGAACGAAGTCTGTGAAGGTTTGGAAGTCTACCCTGAAGACTTACCAGAGTGATTGGGCGAGGACTAAGTGTCCTTAGCTCAAGGGGAATAAGGTGAAGACGCGGTCTTCTGAGTTGAATCTCAGCCTCCCTAACCAGATGTACAGTTGTCACAGCAACTGGAACTGGTCCAACAAATCCCTGTCCTCACCAAGCAACTGGTTCTATCTCCTCCCTCTCTTTACTTACTTTTTGTCTTCGTGAAGTCATTGCCTGCCTGCTTGATCTGTTTGACTTCACTGTGTGACGACTATTGTTGGTTGGCTTCGCACTATCTTCCATCCTGATCCATACTACCTAGCTGCTAATAGTCTACGTGCTTTCTCTTCATTGCTTACTTGACTATGGCTTGTCTGTAGTGTACCTTCCGCTGCATATAGGATAATTTCTATCGTTTGTCTTCAAAGCCCCCGTGTATTGAAGACTTTCATAAAAATCGCCTATTCACCCCCCTCTAGTCGATAACTAGCACTTTCAAGGAGTCGTCGCCGGAGGAGGAACTGCTGGAGAGGTCTTTGAAGAAGACCATGGCAACCCCGATGGTAGGATGCGAGACGGCGAGAGCGAGGAAGCGGCTATATCTTAGGAAGGAAGGAGGAAACAAGGGAAATGTGACTTGTGGTCGGGGAGAAAAGGGGGTGGGGAAGGTGGGAGGGTGCGGGGGTAGATATTTTGGCGGTAGGCCAAAATTTTGGAAATGTGGAGGGAAACTTTGCGCGCAGTACCGCCGGACCATTCACTTTGAATGATTGTGTGCATCGCAAACGATTCTTCTGCTTTAGGCACATGCGATGAGTTTGATAATTCAAATTTTGGTGGAAATTTCCCCGGGTACGTCATTGCATAAGTTAACATCGCTTGCTAATTTGGGCACACAAAAGAGCGTACAGCAGACAAACTACACTTACTGGATCGAGCAATTTTAGTAATTAAATAGAGCCAGTTGACCTAAACATTGCTCTAACAAAAGACCAGCATTAAAAACAAAGCCTAAGTACGCATAATTTTAACAAATCCGCCGCCGCGCTGGCCTATGCATCGCCGGTGTGAGATGAGACATCGATGACTTGTCCTGGCGACATGCCACCGTTGGTGGACTCCGCGTCCCCATGATGAAGTCGACCGCGTCCTCGTCCTCGTCCTTGTCGCCACCCTCAAGGTTGTAGTACTCGTAGTAGTGGCTGCGCCAGAGCTCGCGTTGGTACTGCACCGCCGATTCCTCGACGGACGCACTCTTCTCTAACTCGACCTCGGGCACACGGAACTCCTCCTCCCGGTGCTCCTCGATCTGCGCCGCGTCCTGCATCTCCAGCTCCCGCTCGGCGACCTCATGAGGAAGCAGGTGCTCCATGGCCACCGCCGCCTTTTCGGACGTGGGTTGCATGCTGGAGTCCGAGGTGGCCTGGAATATCTTGGCGTGTGCATCCTCAATCTTGGCGTGGATGGCCTCGACCCGGGCCAGGGCGACATCGGCGGCACAGACGACAACTAGAGCGCTCTCGGCGTTTGCAGCCGATGTCGCAGCAGCAGCTGCATCCATCTCGGCTGCTGCAGCTGCTTTGTTGGCTACTGTAGATGCCTTCTCGGCGGAAGCGGCCACGCTCAATGCGGATGCGGCGGCACTCTCGGCGTAGGCGGCCGCGCTGTCGGCGTAGGCGGTGGCGCTCGGGGGGGGGGGGGGGGCGGGGGACGCGGCCATCGTACGGGCCTTGACGAAGCGTTTCCACGGTGTCATCTTTGCAAGAAGGGGGTGCAGGAATGGTGATCGAGATTCATGGATTCGGGGGTTGCCAGCACTGGAGCAGACGAACTGACGAAGCTTAAGAAGGGAAACTTAAATAGACCCAGATATTTTCATCGCAAACGGATCCTAGAAAACAACTGTGTGTGATGTTGTAGTTATTTTTTTATTAGTTTTGAAATACGAATTTGGAGTAAAGTGCCAACGGATGGTGTTTTAAATGTATGATAAATTTTGTAGTACTAATACAACTATCATGTCAAATTTTGGAAAATTTCAGGGGTCATTTGACCTTTTAAGAAATTAAGTGATTTTCTAGCCATTTAATGACCGTAATTGAAATTAGAACTGCAGGTACATGCACATGCAACAGCTAACCATAACGGTTTGAAAAATCATATTTTGTGTACTTGTGTGCGATTTAATTCCATGAGCACTAAATTGGAAGGAATTTTCAAACATATTGGTCTAACGGCTATGACACAATTAAGCATGGAGTGACATGGCATTTTAATTCCAAAAAATTAAAAAATATCATAAACACATTAAACCTTGGTTGATGTAAGTCATGCCACCAAGACGATGTGGTAAAAAATTGGCATGTTTGAAGAAAGTTTCGACACACACCCCTCACAAACCGGAGCAACTCACTAGAAGGGCCGTGGTTCCGAGAGGGAACAATGCATGTTTGATGACGAACGGGAGATAGCTTCCTCTTATGGCCTTCAATTGTTTTTACGTCTAACGTGCACTACTACAATTGTAATGTGAAATTTTGGAAAATTCTAGGGGTTATTTGACCTTCGAAAGACATTTAAGTGATTTTCTAGACATTTAATGACCGTAATTCAAATTTGAACTACATCTACATGCAACGCCTAACCAAAACGGTTTGAAAAATCATATTTGTGTACTTGTGTGCGAGTTAATTCCATGTGCAGTAAATTAGAAGGAATTTTCAAACATATTTGTCTTACGACATGAACACATGCATACGTATGCATGGAGTGACATGGCATTTTAATTCCAAAAAATTACAAAAATATCAGAAACACATGAAACCTTGGTTGATGTAATGTCATGCCACACCAAGATGATGTTGTAAAAAAATTGGCATGTTTGACGAAAGTTTGGACACACACACCCCTCACAAACCGGAGCAATTCACTAGAAGGCCCGTGGTTTCGAGAGGGAACAATGCATGTTTGATGACAAACGGGAGATAGCTTCCTCTTACGGCCTTCAATTTTTTTCTATGTCTAACGTGCACTGCTACAACTGTAATGTGAAATTTTGGAAAATTCTAGGGGTCATCTGACATTTTAAAGACATTTAAGTGATTTTCTAGCCATTTAATGACCGCAATTCAAATTTGAACTACATCTACATGCAACACCTAACCAAAACGGTTTGAATAATCATATTTGTGTACTTGTGTGCGAGTTAATTCCATGTGCAGTAAATTAGAAGGAATTTTCAAACATATTTGCTCACGACATGGACACATGCATATGTATGCATGGAGTGACATGGCATTTTAATTTCAAAAAATTAAAGTAAATATCAGAAACACATGAAACCTTGGTTGATGTAATGTCAAGCCACCAAGATGATGTGGTAAAAAAATTGGCATGTTTGACGAAAGTTTGGACACACACCCCTCAGAAACCGGAGCAACTCACTAGAAGACTCGTGGTTCCGAGAGGGAACAATGCAGGTTTGATGACGAACGGGAGATAGCTTCCTCTTACGGCCTTCAATTTTTGTCTACGTTTAACGTGCACTACTACAACTATAATGTGAAATTTTGGAAAATTCTAGGGGTCATTTGACCTTTTAAAGACATTTAAGTGATTTTCTAGCCATTTAATGACCGTAATTCAAATTTGAACTGCATCTACATGCAACGCCTAACCAAAACGGTTTGAAAAATCATATTTGTGTACTTGTGTGCGAGTTAATTCCATGTGCAGTAAATTAGAAGGAATTTTGAAACATATTTGTCTCACGACATGGACACATGCATATGTATGCATGGAGTGACATGGTTGCAAAAAATTAAAAAATATCAGAAACACATGAAACCTTGGTTGATATAATGTCATGCCACCAAGATGATGTGGTAAAAAAATTGGTGTGTTTGATGAAAGTTTGGACAGATGCCCCTCACAAACTGGAGCAACTCACTAGAAGGTTCGTGGTTCCGAGAGGGAACAATGCATGTTTGATGACGAACGGGAGATAGCTTCCTCTTACGGCCTTCAATTTTTTTTTCTACATTTAACATGCACTAATACAACTGTCAAGTGAAAATTTGGAAAATTTCAGGGGTCATTTGACCTTTTAAAGATATTTAAGTGATTTCCTAGCCATTTAATGACAGTAATTTGAACTACATCTACATGCAACGCTAACCATAACGGTTTGAAAATCATATTTTTGTGTACTTGTGTGCGAGTTAAAAAATCATCAGACGATGTAAATATCTGGTGTTCAAAATAGAAAATGGAAAGATCTGGCAAGACAACTGCCCCCACACGATTGGCACTCTATCTCGCGGCTCGAGGTTTGGTAGGTGAGTGGCGGGGATCATTAATCAGACACGGTTCTGTATTGGAAATCGTCAGCTATTATGTTCACACACGGATTTTGCTGCGGGAATCGTGTGTAATTCAAACTACAGTACTCGTAAATTCCGGCGACCGGCATGTGTACTGTCCCTGTCGATCTAGATTCTGGCTGCCAATAAATACTACCTTGCTCACGTCGTCCCGCCTTCATTCTCATCTACATCCTGCCCTCGCTCGCCCTCTCTCTCTCACACACAAATCTCTACCATGGTGCCGCCGGTCTGCCCACGCGCCGACGAGGAGTCACCGCCCCCCGAGGACGCTCACTCGAATAGCAGCGACGAGGACCCCTACGCGCCGTCTGACGAGGTTGCGCCGGACCCCCCCAACTTTGGATTAGTTTTGGGGCCAGTATAATCTTTGTCTGTGGAAGTCGCTGCCGCCGGCTGAGAAAGCCATGCAAGTAGCGTTCAAGAAGGAGATGGCGGAGGAGGAAGCCAGGTACCAGGCGGCCTGTGAAGCCCGTGATGCCGCCTGGAAAAAGGAGGCGGTGGAGCTTTGGGGGCGGGCGCGTCGTTGTGCCGAGGAGGTGTACGAAGATGGGTACTTCGCGAGGAAGGTCATAGGCGCTGGGCGCCTCGTCACTACGTGGAGGTGGGCCAATAAGCTCCAGCGTGCCACTGACGAGGAGCTCCAGTGGGCGCCCAACAAAATGGCAAGATCGTTCGCGCGCGTCCGCCATCAAGAGGCAGATCGGTACGTCAAGCACTGTGAGGCGGAGGAGGCGGAGTATTGCCTTCGCACTTGGAAGACGCCGCGCACCAGTGAGCTGCTAGCGAGGGGCTGCCGGAATACTGGCCTAGGAGGGATTATTAGTTTTAGTATTGTTCGTTTTCAATTTATGCATTGTACCTAGTAGTTAAGTATCGTCACGTATATGTGATGATATTTTATATATATTTATATATATATATTCTATGATGTATTAATGAACAATTAATATATATATATATATATATTATGAATTCCATTTTCTATATTTTTAGTATACTAATTTGAATCTAGCTGTTATCACCCACATATACAGAATGGAAAGCGTATATACACACATTGAAACAAAACATATAAGAACGAAAAACAGAGTACACACATTGAAATATATGAATAAACAGAGCAATACTATGATGGCTGTGAATAAATATCTATCCATGTCAAAACGACTCAACAAAATAAAACGCGTCCATGAGATCATGACCAGCAGCCCTTGCCTACGGTAGCTCTTGGCTCTGCCTGAACTCGTGCAGGCGTTCGTCCAAGCGGGCGACAAGCTCGCGGTACATCTTCAGCGCGATCTCGAGCTCCAAGTTTGCTATTTCATCGGAGATCACCAGCTTGAGGATGCGACGGCCATGTTCCTCTAGTGTGCCCAGGTGGACATCTGGGCCAAGGAGGCGGTTGAGCCTACGGACCAGCCCGTTGGCATCCAGCGGGCCGCGGACAAGGCGAACGGCGGCAACCATGCGAACGGCGCGGCGGGCGTCCAGTGCAAGTACGGCGCGGCCGGCCTCTGGTGCAAGTACGGCGCTGAGGGCCTCTGTCCACTCCTGGCGAGGAATGGGGGTACTGACGGGACGTGTACTCAGCTGCGATGCCGTGTCGACAGCAGGCAAGTGCCGATGGATCCGCTCTTGCTGTGTGGCGTGCCGCGCCTCTCGCTCTGCGGCGCTCCAACGGTCTCGCCATGTGGCGAGCCGCAACCTATCGGCGCTGACGCGCCTAACTAGCTCTGCGACACGCCATCGATCATGTTCTATGGTGAGCTGCAGGCTGTCGACGCTGACATGCCTATCTTAATCCGCGGCGCTCAAGCGCCATGCGCCAAAGGTCTGCTCAACCCTGGCGATGATGTGCATCACGACGTCGTCCATAGCGTTGCCGGGGAGCGCCTCGGCCTCGACGGGCCGAGGCGCCTGCTCGTTTTCCTCGTCGATGAGGCTGATGGCAGAGGCAGCGCTTTGGTGGGTTGGCATGCTTGGAAAAGGTGGATGTGCTACAGGCTGCGCTTGTCGCCTCCGTGCATCGCCCGCCGCCTAGGTTTATGCGCAATATCGCTGGGTGGTGGGAAACAGGTGAGGAAATGGTGGGAAACGATGGCGTGTTCATAAACACCCTCAATTAATGGAAACTTAGTATAGAAGGAACATCGAGCTAGCACAAGAAGTAGATGATGATCAGATGAACACGGACCACATTAGGGAACCCGTCGATGATGAATTCATCAATCGCAAATGGTTGAATACTAGCAAGCGTTTGCCCACAACACACACAGCATATTCCATCACAAACAGGTCGGATGGATCAACTGTATGCCACGTATCGCACATTGTCAAAAAGTAATGCGGTAGACCTTCTTTAACATGTGTTAAAAAATAAAAAATAAAAAAAAGAAGAACCTCGAGGTTAAATTAACTCATGGGATGGGTCGTATCAGTCATTTAATTTGACAAATACGACCCATCCTATCAGTTAATTTAACATCAACAAAACTTCCCATCCAGTCACCCATCTGATGGCTGCTCCAGCCTGAGCACACTTAACTTGAGAGTTCTCTTACATGAGCTACTGGTGGAACAGCTAGTCCTTGCTAATATAGGATGTCTCTTCGTGTCCTTATGGCGTATCCGGATGACCGCCCGTCCCCCAATGGCCAATAAATGTTGTGTAGACAGAACATATCACATACGTCTTATTAGAAGCAATCGTCTGTGTTATTATCGGTCTTCACACACATTTCTGATCACATACCTCTTTGCCGCGTATCACACACATCTTGTTAAATTGAACCATTTCTGTTCTCATGTCTCAACACAAACAGTTCATCCGAGTGAACCGTATGCTGTACATCGCACACACCTTGATCTGGCTGACCGTTTCTTTTGTGTTGCCTAATCAGAAACATTTCATCCAAGTGAACCATATGTTGTACATCGCACACACCTCATCTGGCTGCCCGTTTCTTTTGTTCCTCCTTATCGCAAACGGTTGATTGAACTGAACTATATGCCCTGCATCGCACACGCAACTAAAATCTGAACCGTGTTTGATGCATCCTCCATCGCAAACATTTTGCACCTTTTTGACGGTTTTTTACACCACCGTTTGCAATTATGGCATCGCACACAATTTCGTCGAAGGGCCTCTGATCGTAGTGTCGCGTTAGCAGCACCCAGTGATATGAAGATGTGCTATGGATGAATGTTGATCAACATGATGTTAACTGGCTAGTAGTTCCATTTTCGACCATGAATAAAACTACGAACATGATGTTGTCCCTGTTTGAAAAGGGCGTGTTAATATAAATGCTCTACCTCTGAAACTTGCAGTTTCTTCTCTGAGAATCACATTGTCTGCACTTTTATATGAAACTACATTTTTTGAAGTTCTAAAAATTGACATATAGAATTCATAAAATACTTCATACGCTGAATACTACAAATATGAAATTCAAAATACATTCATATCTGAAAGTACTCTCAAAAAACACAACACAAAACACAATTCACAACCTGCAAATACTGACAACCCTAAGCTCCTCCTGACAATTCACAACATGCCCGAATATTGGGTTAGGGGGGCAGTCCCCTCCTATTCCTCGGCGACAGACCGCCGCCCCGTGATACGATGTGAACAACGAGGGAAAGGATGGCGGGGAAACATCGTTGGGCCAACTGCTTTTCTCTTCTTGCAGTTGGGTTCGGTCGACGAAGACTCCACCGGCTCGCTCTGGCACGGCACCCTCACAAACGGCACCATGTAGATGCTTGATCCTTCAATCTCTGGTGGATGCTCCATCTTGGATCGATACTCCCACCACCGCTGCCTCATGATCGGATTCGGCGAAGAGGAGCAGCTCTATGTACTTCCGCGTGACTCCCTTCGGGAGTATCGCCGCCTTTTCGCTCTGTTGCAGATATTTGGCCATGGATGTCGCCGTCGCCGCTAGTTGGTCCTTGTTGTCAAACCAAGGCTGTATCTCCAACATCCTAGCTAGCTTCACAGGGTCGCCGTCTATGATCCTCACGTATCGGTTGTACTCCTCCATCGATCTACTTCTCCGCACCACCTTCACTCGCCGGCAGTGGTATTTGAATGGAAGAGGAGAGGAGCGGCGCTGGTTTTGGATTAGAACGGGAGAGGAGCGGCACTGGTTTTGGATTGGAACAGGAGAGGAGGGGCGGTGGTTTTGAAATGGAAGAGGAGAGGAGCGGCGCTGGATTTAGATTGGAACAGGAGAGGAGCAGCGGTGGTTTAAGCGGAGAGGAGCGGCGCTGGTCTTGAAATAATTTTTTTTGTTTTGCGTATTTTGGGTCAAAGTTTGACCACGTATTGTATTTGACAAGAAAAATGTGAATGCATGTCACCAAACATTGTATCGTTTGGTTCGTATCTGAATGTACTTTCAAATTATATTATTTTTGCAACGTATAACATATATTTTATTTGTGAAAATCATGGTCAATTATGACCCAGAATAAAAGGGAGACTAGTTAATGTGGGGTCGCTTTCTTAAGTTAAGGGTAAATTGATTTTGATTTTGATCCAGTCACAGCGCGCCGGCCCACTCGTCCAATCCTAAATCGCTGCCGCACGCTCCTCTCCCTCTTCTCCATTGCAAAACCACCTCCTCTCCTGTCCATCATCTCCAGTCCAAAACCACCGTCTCACCTCTCCCTCTTCTCCATTGCAAAACCACCGCCTCTCCTCTCCATCTTCTCCATTGCAAAACCCCCGTCTCGCCTCTCCCTCTTCTCCATTGCAAGACCGCTGTCTCGCCTCTCCCTGTTCTCCATTGCAAAACCACCCCCTCAAGGCGAAAGTCAGTCTGAGGTGGTGGGCATACAGGTCGACGGTCGAGCATCCAGAGGATAACGAATCGATCGAGTACGGTGTGCCGCTCGTGAGGGTGTAGAGCCAGCCGGAGCCACAGGAGTATTCGTTCTCCCACCGCAAGAGGAGGCCGGATGCCGCGACATTGCTTCCCCTCCGTTCTCCATGGTTCCCTCGATGTCGCCTCATTTGAACGGCGGTGGTAGGGTTTGAGGTAAGCTTCGCACTAACCTAATCTTCCATCTGCTCATGCTTACAGTCAATGTGATGGCTAATGAAATTCATGCTTACAATCAGTCTCCGAGTAGTACACCAATCACCCTAAAATAGCTCTGGACCAAAAACAAAGTCGTGACACTGTGTACAAATAAAGAAAAATAGATTGGTGCTTCTTTCAGAAAAGAGTACTCCATAGAAAAGTGCCAATATAAGCTACTAATTTTTGGTTAGAGGATTTTCTGCCGAGAAAGATCCGTCCACAGAGAGCGCCACACATCCCACTGGTGGTGGTGGATGCCAATGCTTGCATGGAGCATGGTTGGTGTCGGTAATTTTTACTTGGCACACCTCGCACTCTGCATATATGTCGGTTCCATCCGTACATTTGTGCAGTTCCACTAAAAATGCAGCTGAATAACCTTGTTTGCACAGATAATGAAAAAGCGTGATTACATTATAGTGGCACTAGTTGATGAAACATACACTAATAAATAGAAGAAAATATTGCGATAGTATCATAGTATGCCATGCTGCGAGGGCGAGATGGGCACTGCGACGCCTCATACGGTTGGCCTCATACTGGAAATCGACCCAATTCTCCCCGATACACCTTCTGCAAGTGATGAACATCAGTGTACAACAATAGTATAAGGAGGGGCTTGAGACATTCCAATCTCTCTTTTTGTGTAGATCAACTAATATTAAGCACCCCAGTTTGCAGAAACACTTCAACATTAACAATGGGACTAGTTGATGGAACATATACTAACAAAGAGAAGCACTTTCTTTATCTACATTGGAAATGAAATGATAGAGAGGACACTCGCACTATTTTAACTGTATTATTACTTCATTTTATTAGTGGCACTAGGGTCGAGCAGGTGGCAAGCGAGGTGTACCGTGCGTCGCAAGGATGGAGGTCGGGGGTGCTTAGACTGGGATGATGAAGCTGGCTCTTTCAGTCCCTATCTTCCCCCCTGATGTTTCTGTGATAGCATTTGGGTTGTAATCCAAACTTGGTCGAGCTGGTGTTGCGTCCCCCTACCTGCCTAGCTTATGTGGCGAACTTGTCTCCTGCTAGTACTCAGTCCGTTATAGTAGTAGTTGCATAACTGCCCGTTTACACTGAGATGTTGTCGGATAATGGTTCTTTATGGTTGGGTATCTTTAATGAAATCGGAGGAAACCCACTCTTTCAATATATATATATATGTATATATATATATATATATAATCAGTGGCACTATCGGTGCGAAAACATTGCCTCAAATTAATAGTGCCACTAGATTAAGGTGAAAACAATAACATTACTGCTTTATCATGGCAGTGCCAAAACAGTAGCACAAGAGCAGACTCAACATGCAGGATCTTTGGCAAACGGTTGGACCAAACAGGAACATACCTCATGATGGGAACCATATCTGTTGTCAACGCCATCGTAGAAGGGATGACACCAGTCACCAACATGGATGATTCAATTCATGTGACCTTTTTGTACAGTTCACCTAAAATGAAGCAATGTCCCATGATCTAGCAGCTTCTTCTTCATTAGTTGCAATAAAATTGAACAACATCAAGATTGGTTGTGAAGCTCGTGGAATGTTCAACTATAATTTGGATATTATTTGTGTAGTTCAACTAAGATCAAGCGTGAAATGTATATCTCTGTTTGCACAAAAAGGTGGAAAGGAGGGTGACTAACAAGTGATGAAACATACATCAAATGAAAAGAAACATGTTCCTTATCTGAATGGTGATCCTACAAGAACAGTAGCAATTTCTAAAGCAGCAACATTGCTAGATATTAGTGTGGGCATTAGGATTAACTATGACAACCGCTAAGTATGACATTACTTTAATGGTGCCATTGCTTCATCTTACCAGCAACGTTACATTAACGACTGCTACAGAGTTGGTATTTGGGCACGGGAGAGTAGGCGAACCAGGACATTTGCATTTCTAACGAAAAGAAGCAACCTATTAATGGGAAATTTAGCAGACATGAAAAATAGTGCCATTGATTCATATTACTGGAGGCATTACATTGAAAACAACATTGGTTTAACGTGTCCTTAATTTTAATAGTGCGAGTGCTACGTTTTACCAGTGGCATTACATAAGAGGGGCTCGGGGCAACAAACATTAGAACAGGATATCTGGGTTGGTCCCATTTTTGTTCAGTATAGCCACCTTATACTGTGTGAGGCTAGCAAATCTAGTGCTGGACATACTCTGTTGACTTGTCCCCCAGTCCCCCTTTCTTTCCTTTTTCAACCAATAGATCGGTTTATATTGAATTTGTACTGTGTTTCCCTTTATTTCCCTATTAGACCAAGAGACCAGTTGGATAGTCGGTCTCTGCTACTTTTCGCCCCCATATTTCCTCTTTCGACCAAGTCCTGGATTCAGGTACCAAATCTTCCCCCACCCCCACCCCCACCCCCTTTCTTCCCTGTTTGAACCAAGTAGTACTAGATTCGACTGCATGAACTAGTTTTACCTCTTAACAGTAAAAATTTAGGTGGCTTTAGAACAGCCGATTGATCCTATCTACGAGGGGGCCTAAAAAAGTAAAAGATACAAATGCAACAACGTCAGGAGCTGGGGAAGTAGAGCAAGGCCGGTTTCGAAGGAAGTTATACCTGAGGGTCACCGGGATGTCGCTAGGTGGGCGGCGGGAGGCCGGATCTGCCCACACTACGACAACGAGGAAGAAGGGGTCGTAGGCCCTCCCTAGCCGGCGCTGCGTGGGTGAGAATGGCAAGGCATGCTGATCGACACGCGCCGAAAATGGGTAAGCGCCATCGCCGAGGACGACCGCGTGAACATTGCACCTTCTCACCTTCCCCGGTGGAGAGGATCCGGCTGGATCTGTGACCAGCAGTGAGCAGAGAGAGAGTGTGGCCACCGCTGTCGTGTTTAGATCTGGAGAGGACAAGACAGTGTGAAGAGAGCACACTAGCAAGCAAGCGCGGAGGCTCCTACCTATATAGTGTAGTAGTTTTCTTTTATCTACCGGAGCCGGCTTGACCTCGTCAATGACTGTCGAGAAGTCTTCATTCACATGCCCCCGAGGCGCAGTTGTCGTCATTTTGATCTGAAGCACCGGATTAACATATAACACGAAAAAATGCCACATGACAAGAAACCATAACCTCACTGCCCCAAGAAGACAACATGAATCCCGACGGACAAACTAGATGAGGATCAAATCTCAAATTAAAGATAAACTCATAGAAAAGGGGTCCATCGATAGATGTCCTAATTAACATAGCCGGCTTGACCTAGATGGCAGCCGAGTAGTCTTCATGCATGTGCCCCCAATGACCAGCGCCTTGGAGGAACTCAGTTGTCGCTGTTTAACCCTCGTAGTGATCCGAAGCACATGAGACCTAATATAGCGAGATGACAAGAAACCTTTTTTTATATTTCTCATCAGAACTACAGCCCTGCACAACACAGCCTGCATGATATGTAGACGATAGCCAATCCAGCCGTCTGCTGGAGTTTGGTCACATGCATGGACGAACTTATCTTCTGTGTCATGCAGGGATCGTCCAGGCACTAACGTCTATACAACACTGCTCTAGTACTATCGCTTGTCTCTCTCTTCTATTAACTCAGCCGACTTGCGGGGCCGGGGAGTGTGCCTATGGTCGGTTCTCAATTGCGGTCCCTCGTGTGTGTGCAAACGCAATATGATGCGCATTCCACTCAGAGAGCGGTGTTTGATTTCGCTTGAAGCTACGTTGGTTTTTCCCAAAAGGAAGGGATGATGCAGCACATCGGCGGTAGGTATTTCCCTCAGATATGAAACCAAGGTTATCGAACGAGTAGGAGAACCAAGCAACACAACGTAAACAGCCCCTGCACACAGATAACAAATCTTCACAACCCGACGTGTTAAAGGGGCTGTCAATCCCTTCCGGGTACGGCGCCTACAAATAGGCAAACAGACATGAGATAAATTGTAGTAGATTGATAGATCGAACGCCAAATAAAATAAATAAGAATAAATTGCAGCAAGGTATTTTTGTATTTTTGGTTTAATAGATCTGAAAATAAATGCAATGAAAAAGTAGATCACAAAGGCAAATATATGATAAAGAGACCCGGGGGCCGTAGGTTTCACTAGTGGCTTCTCTCGAGAAAAATAGCAAACGGTGGGTGAACAAATTACTGTTGGGCAATTGAAAAAACTTCAAATACTCATGACGATATCCACGCAATGATCATTATATAGGCATCACGTCCAAAATTAGTAGACCGACTCCTGCCTGCATCTACTACTATTACTCCACACATCGACCGCTATCCAGCATGCATCTAGTGTATTAAGTTCATGGAAAACAGAGTAATGCAATAAGAACGATGACATGATGTAGATAAGATCTATCTATGTAGAGATAGACCCCATTGTTTTGTCCTTAGTAGCAACGATACATACATGTCGGTTCCCTTTCTGTCACTGGGATCAAGCATCGTAAGATCGAACCCACTACAAAGCACCTCTTCCCATTGCAAGATAAATAGATCAAGTTGGCCAAACAAAACCCAAATATCGGAGAAGAAATACAAGGCTATAAGCAATCATGCATAATACTAGGCGAACGCGATGGGCGTGCTGTATACATGTGTACCGCTGTTTTCTTGAGGCTTTGCTCCATGGCGCAATCCATGGATACAAAATTATATTTAAAAGTCGAGGGCGGGGCTATTCCCGCGTGGTAGGCGGGGCAATTCCGCCTAGTCGGTTCAATAGAGAGGCAAGAAGATGAGGGAGTAGGCTGCTGCAAACGTAGGGCTCTGTGATTTGATAGCGAGTTACTGCTGGACAGGTGGGGCCCTGTGATTTGACCTGCCATTATCATTTTAACTGCGGCGCTACGATCGGCGTGAGTCTCCCGATTCCTGATCACCTCCATGGTATACAGGTGCCTCTCCCAATGCTCCACCATGTAGAGCATGGTTAATAGTATAGCCAGCTGCTGGCTATATAAACATGCCATGTCATCAAAAGTTAGTATTATTTATTAGTCATACAATAGGGTTGGCTAAATGGTTGGCTATAAGGTTACCTTTTTCTCACTTTCTCTCTATCTCTCTCCTTGTATTAAATGCTTTTGTCTAGGAGCACATGTAGAGGCCGGCTCTTGCCTCTCTCCTCCACATATTCAAAAATGGTAAGCGGGCTTATAGCCCACTATTGTACTTGCTCGTACAGGTGCTAAGCCTGCCACATAGGCATAAAGTGTGATGTGGCAAGTTAATTAAGAAGAGAGAGAGAGACTAGTTTGGTGACCCCGGGAAGAAACGGTGCTACACGCGTGTACCTAGGTGAAAAGACAATTTTGAGTCTATAGCTAATTAAATGAAGCAAGCTTAGCAACAAAAAACTAAGCACCTATGCATTGGGGGCTTGAGTTGCTAAGCCATTTAACGCCCTTAGCACCTCATCTAGTAAGCACCATATCATTGGAAGAGGTCACTCCTTGGCAAATGTAATAAATACTACGAAGAAAGAGATAGAGAGAAGTAAAAAAATACTCTTATAGCCAACCTTGTTGTATGAGTGACTAAGTGATGACTATGTATGACATGCCAACATCACATAGCCTAACGCACCTGCACGGAGGAAGTAGTTTCATGCATGCGAAGTAGGCAAAAAAATGCTCATTTATAGCCGTCTGAAATCTCCAAGGGCGCTATCGCGCGAGCGAGGCGATGGTCGTGGTAGACGCGACCATGATACGGGCTGCTGACAGCCCTTGGATCTGAGATCGAACGTCGCATGCTAAGTTGCTAAAACTTTGTGGAATAACCCTCCAGGATAGGATATTCGCCCATAGGTCTAGAATCACGCCATGCAACCATTCGATCTCAAATCCAAGGGCTCTCGGACGCCCGTATCATGGGAGCATGGAAAGCTTCGTATCACCTGTAATTTTCAAGACGCTTGACGTGCGAACACGCAGATGGATGAAACCATTTAATTTGGTGTCTAGTAGACATGACATCTAATGTGCCTCCATAGTACTGTGCATGAATCCATTTATCCACCGGGCAAGCCACTACCCTGCCGTTTGCAAGCCCCACTCAGCATTTTTACAATCGGAAAACCACTAGCAGTTCGCTCCTACTCGTCCCCGGCCATCCTTTAACATTACGGCAGTTCGCTCCTAGTCGTCCTGTCCTTTCACATTACAGTAGTTCCACTAATCCTAACCCTCCTCCCAAATCCATAGTGTCCCAAATCTCTATGAACTACAAAAAAAAAGACACATCCATGACATTTTGGGTCGAACGAATTTTTTTTCTGTCATGCTTATGACACTTCTATGACGATAATTGTGACAACCCCCGGTATCATCATAGATGTGGTGGGCTCCTACTTCTATGACAGAAAATGGGCTTTTCGTCCTGGGCGGGCCGGAGATGCAACTGCATGACATTCTTTGGGCCGTCCATGATGGAAAAAACCGTGGTAGAAGAGAGGGCAAGGAAATCCGGGAGTTCTCGGTTATGGTGGGTGGTCGGGGCCGAGCGATGCACATTTCTCTCGTACATGTACGTGCGTGAGTGCGAGGCGTTGGGCTCTAACTGAACCCGAGCGAGGCGTTCGCCTACTGAACCTGAGTGATTGCACTTCAGGCTACGCGTTACTGAACCCGGGCGATCGATCGATCTGGCTGTTAACTGAATCCGATCGAGCGATTCCTTCGTTACTGCTGCTAACTGAAGCCGATCAAACCTGCTGCCTCTTGATGAATAGTGAGCGTTGTTGGGGGGTTAGATGAATAGTTCCCGGTGGGGGTTGGATGAACAGGACCCCATGGTAGTAGAGGCCGTTGCCGCTGGATGAACATGACCCGATCGAGCCGGTTGGGGGTGGCTGAACAGGATCCCGTGGAGGGCTGGATGAACAACAGCCGGTGGAGGACTGGTTAAATAGTGGCCGGTGGAGGGCTGGATGAACAGTAGCCCGTGGAGGGGTGGTTGAACGGGACCCCGTGGAGAGGGCTGGTTGAAGAGTAGCCAGTGGAGGAGTGTTGGAGGCTGGATGAACAGGAACCCGTGGATGAATAGTAGCTAGTGGAGGCAGGAGGGAGACGCGGTGGATGAACAGTTGCAGGTGGAGGCTGGAGGAGGTCCATGATGGATGAACAGTAGCCCGTGGAGGCTGGAGCGAGGCAGCAGATGGTGGATGAACAGTAGCCCTAGAGTCCCGTTTTGCGGTACGCCAGACACCTCCCGATGAACATGACCCATGTTTCGACCGTAGGAGGTCGAAGAGAAGTCTGCTTCCTCCGTTTTCCGGTATGCCACACCTCTCCCGATCAACAGGACCCCGTTTCGACCATAGGAGGTCGAAGAGAAGTCTGTTTCACCCGTTTTGCGGTACGCCACACCCCTCCCGATGAACAGGATCCCATTTCGACCGTAGGCGGTCGAACACAAGGCCGTTTCCTCCGTTCTGCGGTATGCTAGGCCTCATTTCGGTTGTTCCGTCCAAGCCGGTTGGCTCCCGATGAACACGACGCATTCTGTTGCCTGCCAATGAACACGATGATGCAGTTTCTCCATTCTGACCCAGCCGGTTGGCTGCCGATGAACAGGACGTCATCGCTGCCTCTCCATGTACACGAGCCCTGGCCATACATATGCGCGAGTAGGCATTCGAGACCCCGCCCGTATGTACGTACATGGCTGTATTTACTTTCTTGCACCCTGGTTGTACATACATGTACATGCTACATGAGTGCCTCTACTATGACACGTGCCCTTCCTTACTCGACCATGGTTCATCGCTGCAGCCTGCAGACAGACCAGTCATACGTACGTACAAGTTCACGACCAGAATGACAACGTTATGTACGCTTTGACCAGGTGGGTCCCGACTGTCAGGGAGGATAAGGAGGCACTTCCTTGCGTGCGAAGATGTAGCTGGTGGGTCCCAACTGTCAAGGGGAGAATCATTTTTTGCACGTAATATGGACGCACTTCCTTGCATGCGAAGATGTAGCTGGTGGGTCCCAGCAGTCAGGGGGAAACGTTTCTTTTTGTGAAATACGGTGGCCCGTCCGGTGGGTCCCTGTTGTCAGGTGGAGGAATCATTATTTTGCACGTACAGTACTCTTCCGATGGAAGTCGTTCGTTGACTACATTGACCACGCCGCACCGAGAGCACCAAGGCGCTGGACGACGGCGAGGCCTAGGAAGGGGACGACATGGAGCCGGGGAAGACGCGACAGTGGATGCCCACGCATAGAGGAGTATGAGGGTGCACTAGTTCGGCTGCGGTGTGAGGCTGCCGTCGCCGCAGAATAACAGGGTGTGTGGGTGAGTAGAGGGATGGCCTGGCTAGCGGTGGGAGTGGTAGGGGGCGGTGAGGCCTCCACGGCAGCACAGCCGGCCACGGGAGGCAGGAGCAGGCAGCACGACCGGCGCTGGTTTGGGCGGCTGGAGCAAGAAGACCAGAGGTTGAAGAAGCACTATGGCAATTGGATGGACATCGTACGGTCACTGGAGCTAGAATCGTTCATATTGACTAAGTTGACAAAGCCCTCCGTCCGCGTCAACTTAGTAGGCCCACAAGTCAGCCTCCCACTATGGTGGGTCCCAGCTAGCAGGGGGAGTATTCATTTTTTTGTGCGTAATAAGGAGGCACTTCCTTGCGTGCGAAGATATAGCTGGTGGGTCCGGGCTATCAGCGGGAGGAACATTTTTTCGCAAAATACAGAGGCCCTTCTGGTGGGTCCCAGCTGTGAGGTGGAGGAATCATTATTTTGCGCGTAATAAGGAGGCATTTCCTTGCGTGCGGCCATGGACCCAGCTATCAGCCTCTCCACGGACAGTCCTCTTCCGATGGATGTCGTTCGTTGACCACGCCGCGCCGAGAGCACCAGGCCAGTGGACTACGGCGAGGCCTAGGAAGGGAACGACACGAAGCCATGGAGGACTCAGCAGTTGTTTCCCACGCGGAGGGTAGTACGAGGGTTTACTGGTTCATCTGCCGTCACTAGAGAATAACAACAGGTGTGGGTGAGTAGAGGGATGGCCAGGCCAGCGATGGGAGTAGGGTGTGGTGGTGAGGCCTGTGAGGCAGCACAGCCGGCCACGGGGGGAGGGAGCAGGCAGTCCCACCGGCACTGGTTTGAGCAGCTGGACCAGGAAGAGCAGAGATTGAAGAAGCACGACGGCCGTTGGATGGACATCCAACAGTCACTGCTCTCGTGTGTTGACTAAGTTGACATGGCGTTGCGTGTGTGTCAACCTTTTTTAGGAAAGCGGACGCGTCAACCTATAGTAGGCGCACAAGTCAGCCTCAAATCTGTTGAAAACAACATACAACCAATCTGCCGTTATTTTTAATAATTTACAGCCCATTTGCTAATTCTTAAGGTTTTTTTGGAGCCCATATTCTTTTTGTTAGCATTACATCCCATATTGTGGCCACCGTTAAAAAATTATACAAAAGTTTGCATATTTCAGTGTGGTCCGAACTGTTTTTAATCCCGAAATTTCGAGTCACATTCAAACTAATTTTAAAAATAAATTTATATCAATATAAAATCCAACAAATTGTCCACAACTAAAATCAATGGAATTGAAAATATCGAAATGAAAAAAAGAAATTTGAAACTAATTGCCAGTTTGATGTGTTTTAAAAATGCACAACCCATTTCTCATTACTGATAGCCCATTTTCTGGGCCAGCCGAATGAAGCTCTCCTCATCTTGAAAGATTTGCAGCCCAACAGGGCTGACAAAGCAAGTAGGCCTCGGTTGGGTATTCTGCAAAAGTACAGAAAAACTAGGCTAGCCACTTTCAGAAAGAAAAAAACTACTGGGTTGGTCTTGTGGTAAACATAAAAGAAAAGGCTGGCTAGACAGGCCAGAGTGCCCCGCACAACCCAGTTGACACCCTGCTTCCGTCTCAAAAACAAAAATAAATTGGGCGAGCTGCTGGGTCCCTGGTGTCAGCCGCTCGTTGTGCAATTCTCTCGCTTATTGACTACGTTGACAATGGCATGGGACCCAGATGTCAGAAATCCATTAGGAGGAACGATTTTTTTGGCTTGAAATAAGGAGGCACTTGCTTGCGTACTGCCATGACCTTGGTGGGTCCCTGCTGTCATCCTCTCCACATACAATCATCTCCTGATTGTGCACGCGCCTAGTAGGCCCACAAGTCAGCCTCTAAACCCGTGGCGGACAAGTACAACCAATTTAAAAATATAACAGCCCATTCCATACATTCAAACGGAAGGTTCAACATTCAGAGCAAAGTAACAGGTCTGATCCAGATATAGAGTACTAAACTTCCACGTTGACAACCATCATAGCCAAGTTAACTATCTACTCCCACTAATACTCTAGTAGTGTACAAGTACTAACTTACTATTAGCTAACTAGACGATGCCGGCCGCCATCTGCGGTACACGCTAAATGCCGGCACCGACGTCCTCCGCCTCGCCTCGGACTTGCCAGAGGTGCGATAGGGCGCGTTGCTCGCGCGCGTTGGCCCTTTCCATGCTGGCGTGGTCCACCGAAGCTTCGGCTTCTAAGTGAGAAAGCCACTTGACGAGCTTCTAGTAAAATTCGGCGTCGTGAACGCGTGTGTGCCCGACAGCCTCCAGGGCTATTTGCCGGGCGCCGGCCTCCATGTAGTCGGCGCAGTTGCGGGCGCTCTGCTCACGACTCAGAGCGTCGGTGCGCTGCTGCTCCATGCCCCGCTGGCGGCGCAAATCGGCGATACGCTGCTCCTCCACCAGGCGGTCGCGCTCCAACAAGTCCTCATACTCCGCATTGCCATCTAAAGACCGATATAATGCCTCCTCCCTCCGTCTGCCTTCCGGTGAAAAACCGAACACTAGGTCCAGCCGTGATCGCCTCTGGCATTGCCTATTGCGGACGGGCGGGGGCATGACGGACGTGGCGAGAGCGAGGATAAGTGGCGAGCGACGTCGGGACGGTGGGGGCTTATGAGGATATGGCGAGTTGGGTGATGGTGCCACCGGAGAACGCCGGGAACCAGTAATTATAAGCGGAAGGTAGGTGAACCAGTGTGTCGCGGGAAACGCGAAGGTCATCACGGTCACCGGAATTCAATGCATAAGCAGGCATGGCTTAGCGCGCGAGCTTGCCGTGGAAAACTAGAAAAATTGAAATTAGGACTGTGCCGACCCGTCCCGTCAGTGGTGCGTCCCGTCCGTGCTGGGTCGCACATCGGCATGACGGTCAAACGAGTGCGCTCGATTCATCCAGATGAGGTACGTGCGTGGTCCGCTGGTTATTCACATAGGATCGAGTCGGTCGGATGGTGTATGTGTAGGATCGCAATAGCAGATGAACGTTCACTGGGAGATAAGGCATTTGCGAACGTTTTTGCTGGCAGATTCTTCAGATTCGCATGGCATTTTCTTCAGAACAGCATGTCAGTTTCTTAAGTGGTAGGCATTTTTATTCAAAAAACTGCCACTTCGGATCCTGCATCGCAACTAAAACTGCCAGGAGCGCATTAGTAGGCTAGCTAGTGATCGATCAGTAACTTGTAAACACTGAGCAAACAGAAATGAGGAACTGTTAGTAGCTTGTAAACATTGAGAACACAAAAATAAGGATCATGTTGTGCACAGTAGTAAGAGCCGATCCGTTCGAAATATTCACACGAAACTCAGAGGCCTGGCATTGTAATATGTTCACATTAGTAGCCCAAATTCAAAACCAACTAGTATGATTCCCATACATAAGATCAACATGTTAATGCATCTCAATGATTCACAAATCATATACAAATATGTAGCTCCAAAAGCAAAGATCTAGAAAAAACATCTGTTCTTCCTACTAACATGGATGCTTCTCTTGGCCAACATTCAGTACAGAGTGAAAGACATATTTGTTTGCGAAGTCTACAATTCCTCTTGCAAATGTAAGAGGTTTCACCAACAACTGGAACCATGAGAATGAACCACACATGATGGAGGAACATCCACTGCAATATGATTTGGTCTTCTCTCGATCACACGGTGAGACTATTTTCGGAATACCAACTTTAACTTAGGCAAAATGATGCCCATTGTATAATCAGACCAAAGCAATGAAGCAACTAGTGTTGGCCAATAAATAGTACAATACTACTTTTGTGCAGTCCATGAAGTGACTATCCAATCTTTCTGTGTCTATTTTCAAATGGCACTGCATGGAGCGACTATACTATTCTCTTGTGCAGTTCAACCAAAATTGCGGTCAGTTTGTTTGTTTGCCAAACTGCAACAGGCAGACGTCTATCTGCACAAATATCAAGCAGCTAGTAAACATATACCCCACCTTGTATTTTTGGTTTAAACACGTCTCTTCCGCTTAGCATTTGTCATGTTTTGCACTGGACAATTTGATACTGTCATGTTTTGCCCTGGACAATTTCGTACTGAATTGATTTGCTGGTTCAGAGCAGAAATATAACGCCTATTCTTCATCAGACCAAGGATATCCATGTTCACAGTGATGGAAGAGGTGAAATCGATACAACCGAAATTGAATCCAATCATTGAATCATGTCCTGCACCTCCAATGTAGGTCCACCCTGCCAATAAATTCACATGCAAACCACTAATATTACTCTCTAATGACAGTACAAAAAGAGTAGCAAGATAGTAGCAAACCATGTACCTTCGTAATGAACAGCTCATAGTGCCACCAATTGGATATAAAGGTTTGGAAGGAAACATGCTCCTAATGTTGAAACATTTGTACTTTTTGTGCAATTCCACTAAAATCGAGCATCCCTGTTTGCATAGATATTGAAAGTGTGATTACTATAAAAGTGGCACTAGTTGAAGCATTGACTCACAAATATAAGCTTCCAATTTCTTAATGGGAAAAGGTAGCAAGAATGTTTCTAACCACTTATTTGAAGGAATAAATAAGGCAACAACGGTTGATGTCAGGAAGGCATACATAGTATTTTCTTAAAAAACTGAACCATACCTGACCTTTCCTCTTCTTTTAAGCATATTTTGTGCAGTTCAACTAAAATAAAATGCCAGTGCTGCCTTGACAATTCAGTGACACCGTACAAAAAGAAATGACTTAACATTACATCATGATGTCAGGTATGTAATCGGCATGCATTAGAGACAAACATACAGACCTCCTCCGATAACATAATGAACATTAATTTTAACAAAGGCGTGACTAGCTTTACCGGGATAATTTGAGTGAACTCTACACCCTCTGTTCCTTAATATAAGACGTTTTCGCAGTTCAATTTAAAGTACCGAAATGTCTAGTATTTAGAAAAACAGGTAGTAGTTTTCTTGAGCACATATCTGGGAAAGCTTGCCACACTTTATGTATGTCCATACGCTAATGCAACACCATTCGGATAGTACAAATATACACTAATCCAGTGGCTAGTGCAACAGTAAAGTAATTTTTTATTACAGGGTACAGTACAATGGTTTTACTGAACATATTTCCATAAGCTAGCACTGGAAGATTTCTATAAGCATTAACAATACAAAATGTAAAGGTAACAAGTTTCAGCATTGTTATACTAGCTGTGCAAGAGCATTAAACCAAATACAAAACTCTGAAGGTAACTAGCTTTATTAACTAATGAGAGTAAAAAAATTGCAAACCATGTACCTTAAAGGTAAATATCATTTCGAACTCGAGGGGACTTGAAAAATTGCTATCCCAATCTTGATAATTGATACGTCTCCAACGTATCTATAATTTTTTATTGTTCCATGCTATTATATTATCTGTTTTGGATGTTTAATGGGCTTTAATATGCTCTTTTATAGTACTTTTGGGACTAACCTATTAACCGGAGGCCAGTGACAGTTTCTGCTTTTTTTGCCTATTTTACAGTTTTGCAGAAAAGGAATACCAAACGGAGTCCAAACGGAATGAAACCTTCGCGTTGATCTTTCTTGGACCGAAAGCAATCCAGAACACTTGGAGATGAAGCCGGAGACGCAACAATGCGGCCACGAGGCAGGAGGGCGTGCCCCCCACCCTCGTGGGCCCCTCGTAGCTCCACCGACGTACTTCTTTTGCCTATATATACTCTTATACCCTAGAAACATCACGGAGAGCCACAAAACCACTTTTCCACCGCCGCAACCTTCTGTACCCGTGAGATCCCATCTTGGGGCCTTTTCCGGCGATCTGCCGGAGGGGGAATTGATCATGGAGGGCTTCTACATCAACACATAGCCTCTCCGATGAAGCGTGAGTAGTTTACCACACACCTTCGGGTCCATAGTTATTAGCTAGATGGCTTCTTCTCTCTCTTTGATTCTCAATACAAAGTTCTCCTCGATGTTCTTGGAGATCTATTCGATGTAATACTCTTTTGCGGTTTGTTAGCCGAGATCCGAATCTATGAATATTATTTGGTTCTTCCCTGAATTCTTATATGCATGATTTGATATGTTTGCAAGTCTCTTCGAATTATCGGTTTAGTTTGGCCTACTAGATTGATCTTTCTTGCAATGGGAAAAGTGCTTAGCTTTGGGTTCAATCTTGCGGTGTCCTTTCCCAGTGACAGTAGGGGCAGCAAGGCACGTATTGTATTGTTGCCATCGAGGATAAAAAGATGGGGTTTATATCATATTGCTTGAGTTTATCCCTCTACATCATGTCATCTTGCTTAATGCGTTACTCTGTTCTTATGAACTTAATACTCTAGATGCATGCTGGATAGCGGTCGATGTGTGGAGTAATAGTAGTAGATGCGGAATCGTTTCGGTCTACTTGACACAGACGTGATGCCTATATTCATGATCATTTCCTTAGATAACTTCATAACTATGCGTTTTTCTACCAATTGCTCGGCAGTAATTTGTTCACCCACTGTAATACATGTTATCTTGACAGAAGCCACTAGTGAAACCTATGGCCCCCGGGTCTCTTTCTTATTATATTGCATCTCTTTTATTTACACCGCATCTTGTTTACTATTTTGGAATCTTTACTTTCCAATCTATAAAACAAAAATACCAAAAATATTTAATTTACTATCTTTATTAGATCTCACTTTTGAGAGTGACCGTGAAGGGATTGACAACGCCTTTATCATGTTGGTTGCAAGGTTCTTGCTTGTTTGTGCAGGTACTAGGTGACTTGTGCGTTATCTCCTACTGGATTGATACCTTGGTTCTCAAAAACTGAGGGAAATACTTACGCTACTTTGCTGCATCACCCTTTCCTCTTCAAGGGAAAACCAACGCATGCTCAAGAGGTAGAAAGAAGGATATCTGGCGCCGTTGCCGGGGAGATCTACGCCAAGTCAAGACATACCAAGTACCATCATAAACCTTTCTCCCTCGCATTACATTATTTGCCATTTGCCTCTCGTTTTCCTCTCCCCCACTTCTAAAACGATTTTCAAAAACCTTTGCCTTTTCTTCGCCCCTCTTCCGTTCGTCTCTTTTCGCTTGCTTCTTGTGTGGTTGTGTGTTGGATTGATTGTTTGCGATGATGGCTCAAGATAATACTAAATTGTGTCACTTTTCCAATACCAACAACAATGATTTTATTAGCACTCCGATTGCTCCTACTACCAATGCTGAATCTTGTGAAATTAATATGGCTTTCTTGAATCTTGTTATGAAAGATCAATTTTCTGGCCTTCCTAGTGAAGATGCCGCTACCCATCCAAACAACTTTGTTGATTTCTGTGATATGCAAAAGAAGAAAGATGTGGATAATGATATTGTTAAATTGAAGCTATTTCCGTTTTCGCTTAGAGATCGTGCTAAAACTTGGTTCTCCTCTTTGCCTAGAAATAGTATTGATTCATGGAATAAGTGCAAAGATGATTTTATCTCTAAGTATTTTCCTCCCGCTAAGATCATCTCTCTTAGAAACGATAATATGAATTTTAAGCAACTTGATCATGAGCATGTTGCACAAGCTTGGGAGAGGGTGAAATTAATGATACGTAATTGCCCTACACATGGTTTGAATTTGTGGATGATCATACACAAATTTTATGCCGGATTGAATTTTTCTTCTAGAAATCTTTTAGATTCGGCCGCGGGGGGCACTTTTATGGAAATCACTTTAGGGGAAGCTACTAAACTCCTAGACAATATTATGGTTAATTATTCTCAATGGCACACCGAAAGATCCACTAGTAAAAAAGTTCATGCGATTGAAGAGATTAATGTTTTGAGTGGAAATGGATGAACTTATGAAATTGTTTGCTAATAAAAGTGCTTCTTCTAATCTTAATGATATGCCTTTGTCCACTTTGATTGGGAATAATAATGAATCTATGGATGTGAATTTTGTTGGTAGGAACAATTTTGGTAACAACGCGTATAGAGGAAACTTTAATTCTAGGCCGTTTCCTAGTAATTCCTCTAATAATTATGGTAATTCCTACAACAACTCTTATGGAAATTTTAATAAGATGCCCTCTGATTTTGAGACTAGTGTTAAAGAATTTATGAATTCACAAAAGAATTTCAATGCTTTGCTTGAAGAAAAATTTCCTAAGATTGATGAGTTGGCTAGGAACGTGGATATAATTTCTCTTGATGTTGATTCTTCGAAACTTAGATCTATCCCACCTAATCATGACATCAATGAGTCTCTCAAAGCCATGAGAATTTCCATTGATGAGTGCAAAGAAAGAACCGCTAGGATGCGTGCTAGAAAAGATTGCTTTGTGAAAGCGTGTTCTTCTAGTTTTCATGATAATAATGATGAAGATCTAAAACTGATCGATGTGGCTCCTATTAAATCCTTGTTTTCCAATATGAATCTTGATAAATATGGGACTGGAGATGAGTCAACTTTAGTTAAAAGGCGTCCCAATGATTCAGAGTTTTTAGATCTTGATGCAAAAATTAATAAAAGTGGGATTGAAGAGGTCAAAAGTTTACATAGCAATGAACCCACTATTTTGGATTTCAAGGAATTTAATTATGATAATTGCTATTTAATAGATTGTATTTACTTGTTGCAATCCGTGTTAAATTCTTCTCATGCTTATAATCAAAATAAAGCTTTTACTAAACATATCGTTGATGCTTTAATGCAATCCCATGAAGAAAAGCTTGAACTAAAAATTTCAATCCCTAGAAAACTTTATGATGAGTGGCAACCTACTATTAAAATTAAGATTAAAGATTATGAATGCTATGCTTTATGTGATTTGGGTGCTAGTGTTTCCACGATTTCAAAAACTTTGTGTGATGTGCTAGGTTTCCGTGAATTTGATAATTGTTCTTTGAATTTGCATCTTGCAGATTCCACCATTGAGAAACCCATGGGAAGGATTAATGATGTTCTTATTGTTGCGAATAGGAATTATGTGCCCGTAGATTTCATTGTTCTTGATATAGATTGCAATCCTACATGTCCTATTATTCTTGGTAGACCTTTCCTTAGAACGATTGGTGCAATTATTGATATGAAAGAAGGAAATATTAGATTCCAATTTCCCTTAAGGAAAGGCATGGAACAATTTCCTAGGAATAAAATTAAATTTCCTTATGAATCTATTATGAGAGCCACTTATGGGCTGCATACCAAAGATGACAATACCTAGACCTATTCTTGCTTTTATGCCTAGCTAGGGGCGTTAAACGATAGCGCTTGTTGGGAGGCAACCCAATTTTATTTTTGTTCTTTGCTTTTTGTTCCTGTTTAGTAATAAATAATTCATCATGCTACTGTTATGATTGTGTTTTCTATTTTTTAATTAGTGTTTGTGCCAAGTAGAACCAATAGGATCTTCTTGGGTGATAGTTGTTTGATCTTGCTGAAAAATACAGAAACTTTGCGTACACGAAAATAATTGTTAAAATTCACCAGAACGTGATAAATTGCTAACTCTTTTTGAAGTAGATTAATATAAAAATTATACAGGTTGTCCTATTTTTCAGAAGTTTTGGAGTTCCAGAAGTATTCGAACAAATCAAATTGCTACAGACTGTTCTGTTTTGTTAGATTCTGTTTTTCGTGTGTTGTTTGCTTATTTTGATGAATCTATGAGTAGTATCGGGGGGTATGAACCATAGATAAGTTGGAATACAGTAGGTTTAACACCAATATAAATAAAGAATGAGTTCATTTCAGTACATTAAAGTGGTGGTTTATTTTTCTTATACTAACGAAGCTCATGAGATTTTCTGTTGAAGTTTTGTGTTGTGAAGTTTTCAAGTTTTTGGATAAAGATTTGATGGATTTTGGAATAAGGAGTGGCAAGAGTCTAAGATTGGGGATTCCCAAGGCACCCCACAGTAAAATTCAAGGACAACCAAAAGCTTAAGCTTGGGGATGCCCCGGAAGGCATCCCCTCTTTCGTCTTCGTCTATCGGTAACTTTACTTGAGGCTATATTTTTATTCACCACATGATATGTGTTTTGCTTGGAGCATCTTGTATGATTTGAGTCCTTGCTTTTTATTTTACCACAATCATCCTTGCTGTACACACCTTTTGGGAGATACACGCATGAATCGGAATTTATTAGAATACTCTATGTGCTTCACTTATATCTTTTGAGCTATACAATTTTGCTCTAGTGCTTCACTTATATCTTTTTAGAGCACGGTGGTGGTTTTTTTATAGAAATTATTGATGTCTCATGCTTCACTTATATTATTTTGAGAGTCTTTTAGAACATCATGGTAATTTGCTTTGGCTATAAAACTAGTCCTAATATGATGGGCATCCAAGATGGGTATAATAAAAACTTTCATATAAAGTGCGTTGAATACTATGAGAAGTTTGATGCTTGATGATTGTTTTGAGACATGAGGATGGTCATATTAGAGTCGTGCTAGTAAATTAATTGTGAATTTGAGAAATACTTGTTTTGAGGTTTGCAATTCCCGTAGCATGCACGTATGGTAACCATTGTGTAACAAATTTGAAGCATGAGGTATTTCTTTGATTGTCTACCTTATGAGTGGCGGTCGGGGATGAGCGATGGTCTTTTCCTACCAATCTATCCCCCTAGGAGCATGCGCGTAGTGCTTGGTTTTTGATGACTTGTAGATTTTTGCTATAAGTATGTGAGTTCTTTATGACTAATGTTGAGTCCATGGATTATACGCACTCTCACCCTTCCACCGTTGCTAGCCTCTCGAGTACTGCACAACTTCCGCCGGTACCATAAACCGACCATTTACCTTCCTCAAAACAGCCACCATACCTACCTATTATGGCATTTCCATAGCCATTCTGAGATATATTGCCATGCAACTTTCCACCATTCCGTTTATTATGACACGCTCCATCATTGTCATATTGCCTTGCATGATTATGTAGTTGACATCGTATTTGTGGCAAAGCCACCATTCGTAATTTTTTCATACATGTCACTCTTGATTTATTGCACATCCCGGTACACCGCCGGAGGCATGCATATAGAGTCATATTTTGTTCTAAGTATCGAGTTGTAATCCTTGAGTTGTAAATAAATAGAAGTGTGATGATCATTATTATTAGAGCATTGTCCTGTGTGAGGAAAAAAAGAGAAAGGCCAAAGAAGCCAATGAAAAAAAAGAAGAGGCCAAAGAAGCCAAACAAAAAAAAAGAGAGAAAAAGAGAGAAGGGACAATGCTACTATCCTTTCTCCACACTTGTGCTTCAAAGTAGCACCATGATCTTCATGATAGAGAGTATCTTATTTTATCACTTTCATATACTAGTGGGAAATTTTCATTATAGAACTTGGCTTGTATATTCCAATGATGGGCTTCCTCAAATGCCCTAGGTCTTCGTGAGCAAGCAAGTTGGATGCACACCCACTTAGTTTATTTTGTAGAGCTTTCATACATTTATAGCTCTAGTGCATCCGTTGCATGACAATCCCTACTCACTCACATTGATATCTATTGATGGGCATCTCCATAGCCCATTGATACGCCTAGTTGATGTGAGACCATCTTCCTCCTTTTTGTATTCTCCACAACCACCATTCTATTCCACATGTAGTGCTATGTCCATGGCTCACGCTCATGTATTGCGTGAAAGTTGAAAAAGTTTGAGAATACTAAAGTATGAAACAATTGCTTGGCTTGTCATTGGGGTTGTGCATGATTTGAATATTTTGTGTGACGAAGATGGAGCATAACCAAGCTATATGATTTTGTTGGGATGAACTTTCTTTGGCCATGTTATTTTGAGAAGACATGATTACTTTGTTAGTATGCTTGAAGTATTATTATTTTTATGTCAATATTAAACTTTTGTCTTGAATCTTTCGGATATGAAAATTCATGCCACAATAAAGAAAGTTACATTGATAAATATGTTAGGTAGCATTCCACATCAAAAATTCTGTTTTTATCATTTACCTACTCGAGGACGAGCATGAATTTAGCTTGGGGATGCTTGATACGTCTACAACGTATCTATATTTTTGATTGTTCCATGCTATTATATTATCTGTTTTGGATGTTTAATGGGCTTTAATATGCTCCTTTATATTATTTTTGGGACTAACCTATTAACCAGAGGCCCAGTGCCAGTTTCTGTTTTTTTTTGCCTAGTTTAGAGTTTTGCAGAAAAGGAATACCAAACAGAGTCCAAACGGAATGAAACCTTCGCGATGATCTTTCTTGGACCTAAAGCAATCCAGAAGACTTGGAGATGAAGTCAGAGACGCAACGAGGCGGCCACGAGGCAGGAGGGTGCGCCCAGGGGGAAGGCGTGCCCCCACCCTCGTGGGCCCCATAGAAACATCATGGAGAGCCACAAAACCACTTTTCCACCGCCGCAACCTTCTGTACCCGTGAGATCCCATCTTGGGGCCTTTTCCGGCGATCTGCCGGGGGGGGGGATCGATCACGAAAGGCTTCTACATCAACACCATAGCCTCTCCGATGAAGCGTGAGTAGTTTACCACAAACATTCGGGTCCATAGTTATTAGCTAGATGGCTTCTTCTCTCTCTTTGATCCTCAATACAAAGTTCTCCTCGATGTTCTTGGAGATCTTTTCGATGTAATACTCTTTTGCGGTGTGTTTGCTGAGATCCGATGAATTGTGGATTTATGATCAAGTATATCTATGAATATTATTTGGTTCTTCTCTGATTTCTTGTATGCATGATTTGATATCTTTGCAAGTCTCTTCGAATTATCGGTTTAGTTTGGCCTACTATATTGATCTTTCTAGCAATGGGAGAAGTGCTTAGCTTTAGGTTCAATCTTGCGGTGTCCTTTCCCAGTGACAGTAGGGGAAGCAAGGCACGTATTGTATTGTTGCCATCGAGGATAAAAAGATGGGGTTTATATCATATTGCTTGAGTTTATCCCTCTACATCATGTCATCTTGCTTAATGCGTTACTCTGTTCTTATGAACTTAATACTCTAGATGCATGCTGGATAGCGGTCGATGTGTGCAGTAATAGTAGGAGATGCAGAATCGTTTTGGTCTACTGGACACGGACGTGATGCCTATATCATGATCATTGCCTTAGATAACTTCATAACTATGCTCTTTTCTATCAATTGCTCAGCAGTAATTTGTTCATGCACCGTAATACATGCTATGTTGAGAGAAGCCACTAGTGAAACCTATGGCCCCGGGTCTCTTTCTTATTATATTGCATCTCTTTTATTTACATCGCATCTCGTTTACTATTTTGCAATCTTTACTTCCCAATCTATACAACAAAAACACCAAAAATATTTACTTTACTATCTTTATTAGATCTCACTTTTGCGAGTGACCATGAAGGTATTGACAACCCCTTTATCGCGTTGGTTGCAAGGTTCTTGATTGTTTGTGCAGGTACTAGGTGACTTGTGCGTTTTCTCCTACTGGATTGATACCTTGGTTCTCAAAAACTGAGGTAAATACTTATGCTACTTTGCGACATCACCCTTTTCTCTTCAAGGGAAAACCAACGCATGCTCAAGAGGTAGCAATAATCGATCAAACATAAAAACTTGATCGAACGAATCAAGAGAACAACCAGAGGAGGAGGTGCCCACTCTTGACCTTTCCTCTTCTCTTCATAATTTTTTGTGCAGTTTAACCAAAATAAAGGGTCATCTGCGCCTTGGAATTTTGGTGACACTGTATAAGAAAATCGACTTATCTCATGAAAGTGAGGTATGTAATTGAAAGGGATCGAGAAGAGGCGTCTAGAGGGGGGTGAATAGACTCTTAACAAGAAAAAGTTGTAGTTTTTATTTTCTTCAAGTTGAGGTAGAGCTTTAGCACATGTATATACATTCACAATACATAGCACGCTTGCATGACAAGAGTATATGAGCAGCGGAAAGTAAAGCTTGCAATTTGCAAGAATGTAAGGGGATGTGATTTGAGTGTGCAAACGCAATTGGAGACACGGAGATTTGGCGTGGTTCCGATAGGTGGTGCTATCGTACATCCACGTTGATGAAGACTTCAACCCACGGAGGGTAAAGGTTGCGTGAGTCCACGGAGGGCTCCACCCACGAAGGGTCCATGAAGAAGCAACCTTGTCTATCCCATCATGGCCATCACCCATGAAGGACTTGCCTCACTAGGGTAGATCTTCACGAAGTAGGCGATCTCCTTGCCCGTACAAACTCCTTGGTTCAACTCCACAATCTTGATGGAGGCTCCCAAGTGACACCTAACCAATCTAGGAGACACCACTCTTCAAAAGGTAATAGATGGTGTGTTGATGATGAACTCCTTGCTCTTGTGCTTCAATTGATAGTCTCCCCAACACTCAACTCTCTCTCTCTCTCTCATAGGATTGGATTTGGTGGAAAGATGATTTGAGTGGAAAGCAACTTGGGGAAGGCTAGAGATCAAGATTTATGTGGTTGGAATGGAATATCTTGACCTCAACACAAGTGTAGGTGGTTCTCTCTCAGAAAATGTATGTTGGAAGTGTAGGCATGTTCTGATGGCTCTCTCCATGAATGAAGAGTGGGTGGAGGGGTATATATAGCCTCCACACAAAATCTAACCGTTACACACAATTTACCAAACTCGGTGGGACCGAATCAAAAAACTCGGTCAGACCGATTTAGTTCAAAATGTGAACGTTAGGATTTTCGGTGGGATCGATATGATCAACTCGGTAGGACCGATGTGCTAGGGTTAGGGTAAAGCCTCATCTCGGTTTGACCGATTACACAAACTCGGTGGGACCGATTTGGGTAATAAGCGAAACAGAGAGTTGGGCAAGCAAACTCGGTGAGACCGATTGCATATCTCGGTGAGACCAAAATTATTGCAATAGGCAACAGAGAGTTTGCAAGCCCATCTCGGTGAGACCGAGATCCCATTGGTGAGACCAATATGATTAGGGTTTCTGGCAGTGGCTATGTCAAGAGAACTCAGTCGCGCCGGATAGGAAGTTTCGGTGGGGCCGAGTTTGACTTCTGGTTTGGGACATATGTGGATGTGAGAAAGTAGTTGAGGGCTTTGGAGCATATCACTAAGCACTTTGAGCAAGCAAGCCATTAAGCAACACCTCATCCCGTTTTAATAGTATTGGCTTTCCTATGGACTCAATGTGATCTTGGATCACTAAAATGAAAATGCAGACTCTTGAGATTTTGATCTTGAGCCAATCCTTTGTCCTTATCATCTTGAAGGGGTTCCACATCCTCTAGTCCATGCCACTCCATCTGTTGAACTTGTCTGAAATATACTAGGTGAAAACATTAGTCCAACAAGAGATATGTTGACATTAATTACCAAAACCACCCAGGGAGCACTTGTGCTTTCAATCTCCCCCATTTTGGTAATTGATGACAACATACATCAAAGCTTTAGATAAAGATAAAGAGAATAACAAGTAAAGCTTTGGAAGGACATGTAACATGCATAGGCTCCCCCTACATGTATGCAATCAAGTAAATATGGAATATAGGAGCATGTGAATGCATAATCATGACAGAGCAAGCCATGAGTTACATGTATCTTGGCTATATGCATCAGAGCAAATGGTGTGAGTATAGGAAATGTATCATGCTCATGAGCCCTTCTTGCAAACAATATGTACATCAGCAAGAAATCCTCATGCACGAGTGTGATGCATATACTTACCTTGTGGTCTTGAGCTGGCTTTGGAAGAGATGAACCTGAGTAAACAAGGTTAGATAACACAGAAACATCTACTAAGCAGACCAAGAACAGCAAACCACAAGAGTACCAAGATTGGGATGACATGTAGAGAGTGAGTACTAGGTACTCTATTTGATATAGACATGTCCCCAAAAGGTAATGATATGCAGTGAATTCAAAGATTTCCTTCAGAGCAAAGGAAATCAGAGCAAATGCAAACAACCAAACAAACATGAACATGTCTTTTCCCCTCTAAAGACATGTGACTTGTCTCCTCTTTGAATACCAAGCATCTGGGGCCTTTGATGTGAGTCCTCTTTCCCCCTGTTGAAGAATTATCTCCCCCTCTTGAAGTGATTAAGCTTTGATGTGATCTCTCACTCCCCCTTTGACATCAATTTCCAAGAAGGGATTGTCTGGAGTGTGAGTCAAAATAGGTTTGGTCCTTGAGTCACAGAGCAACGCAGCATGTAAAATGTGATGCTGGTAGAGGACAAGAATCATTGAGTGGAGCTGGAACAAAAAACAGGAACAAGTGGCACACTGTTTTCTTTGCAGTGAGATCGGTGACACTGAGTTGTAGTCTTCGGTGGTACCGAATTGGTTCGGTGTGACCAAAAACAACAGACCGGTGTGACCGAGTTCAACACTTGTCACCTCAGCTCACTAGGCAAATAAGATCTCACAAGGATTTGCAAGGAATTAACTGAAGGATTTGCAATGAATTGGATGCAAAAATTGCAGAACAAAACAGAGAAAAGAAAATCTATATGAAGTTTTTTTGAAAAAGGGAAGGGAAACAAAAATGCGGGGAACAAATGCAAGAACTCAGGGAAACACTAGAGAACTTCATCTAGAATTGGGCGGTCACAAAGTCACCTATGTTGGAGGATATTGTCTAAGGAGTCAAGTGAGAACACTTGATCATAAGTCATACTCCTCGTTTAAGCTCAAAATGGGGTTACCATTTTTTGTTTAAGCATTTGATGTATTCTCATCTTGTTGAGTTGCTTTGACCCATATCTTGGAGTAAAGCTTCTCTAAGATGGAATAACACACCTTGGGTGGTGGTGTTGATCTTGATCATGTAGTTGAACTTGTGTGGGTTGCTCAAGGTTGATGTAGCTCATCAAGAGTTGGGAGCACCACTTGGAAGTGAGTTCATCTACCTACATGGGTTAGTCTTGCAAGGAAGAACACTTATGTATCCAAAATGACAATCATGAAATTTGATACCAAATGAAATTTGATATATAGAATTTGTCAAAGGATATGTTGAAGAGTTTCATGCTTCCTTGTCTTCAACCACCATGTTGTAGAGACTTGGTGATATAGAGATTGCTCAAGGTGTGAGTGAGTGACAATCTCATAGATTTAGATTCATCCAAGTACCTACAAGGGTTAGATAGCATGCAAGGGTGCAAGTATATCCAAGACATATGAATAGCATCATGAAAGAAATATCAAGGATTAGTCATAGGCTCATGCCTTGCATGTATCCAAAATGGAGTTCCTACTCCAAGTTTGAAGCATCAATGATGTTCAATTCACCTCTCAAACGGCAAAAGACTTTCTCATCAAGCGGTTTGGTGAATATATCTGCTAATTGCTTATCGATACGAACATGCTTAAGATCAATGTCCCCTTTAGCAACTTGATCTCGAATGAAATGATGACGAACTTCAATATGCTTAGTTCGAGAGTGTTGCACGGGATTGTGAGCAATCTTAATAGCACTCTCATTGTCACAAAGCAATGGAACATGTTTCACATTGATCCCATAATCTTTAAGAGTTTGGGTCATCCAAAGTAACTGTGCACAACATGAACCGGCGGCAATGTATTCCGCTTCGGCGGTGGATAAGGATACCGAGTTTTGTTTCTTGGAGGAACAAGACATAAGAGATCTACCAAGAAATTGACAAGTACTCAAAGTGGACTTTCTATCAACCTTGTCTCCGGCATAGTCCGAATTGGAATAGCCAACAAGATCAAAAGAGGACCTCTTAGGATACCAAATGCCAAAGTTTGGTGTATGTATTAAGTATCTCACTATCCTTTTCACAACCTTAAGATGGCATTCTTTAGGGGGCGCTTGATATCGTGCACACATGCACACACTTAGCATAATGTCAGGACGGGAGGCACATAGATATAACAATGAACCAATCATAGATCGGTAAACCTTTTGGTCAACCGATTTGCCATCCTTGTTCAAGTCAAGATGTCCACTAGTAGGCATGGGTGTATTCATACCTTTGCATTCTTGCATATTGAACTTCTTGAATAAGTCCTTGGTGTACTTTGTTTGAGAAACAAAGGTGCCTTCCTTAGCTTGCTTGATTTGCAAACCAAGAAAGAACTTGAGTTCACTCATCATAGACATCTCAAACTTCTTTGACATTAGCTTCCCAAACTTTTCACTAAAATGAGGGTTAGTCGAACCAAATATGATATCATCAACATAAATTTGGCACACAAATAATTCTCCATTAACATTTTTAGTAAAAAGAGTATAATCTATTTTTCCAATCTCGAAGCCATTTTCAATAAGGAACTTGGTCAAGCATTTATACCATGCTCTGGGAGCTTGTTTAAGACCATAAAGAGCTTTGTGAAGTTTGTAAACATGATCGTGTTTCTTAGGATTGACAAAGCCGGGAGGTTGTTTAACATAAACTTCCTCCTCAATTTCACCATTTAGAAAAGGACTTTTAATGTCCATTTGGTACAAGGTGATATCATGGTGATTAGCATAAGCAAGTAAGATGCGAATGGACTCAAGTCTAGCAACGGGGGCATATGTCTCACCGTAGTCCATACCTTCGACTTGAGTGTAGCCTTGGGCGACGAGACATGCTTTGTTGCGGACAACTTGACCATCTTCGTCTTGCTTGTTGCGAAACACCCATTTGGTACCGATGATGTTGTGGTTGTTGTCGGGCTTCTCGACCAATGTCCACATTTTATTTCTCTCAAAGTTGTGTAGCTCTTCATGCATAGCATTTATCCAATCCGGATCTTCCAATGCTTCTTCTACCTACATAGGTTCAATGCTAGAGATGAATGAATAGTATTCACAAAAATTAGCCAAACGAGATTTAGAGCGAGTGATTCTCCCGGTTTGAATGTCATTGTACCTTTGCTCGACGAGATGGTCTCTGGCGACTCTTGCTCGAACTCGTGAGAGCTTTTGCTTGGTTCGGGGTGGAACATCTTCTTCATCCTCTTGTTCTTCTTCTTGGCCTTCTTCATTGTTGACGTTGTCGTTCTCTTGTCGTGGTGGAGAAGGAGGTTGATGAGGTTCTTCTTGGTGTACTTCCTTGTTTTCTTCATCTTGGTGTGTCCCACTTGTGGATGCTTCCGTATCAACTCTTGGTTCACCTTGTCATGAGGTAGAAGCTTCCACTTGGACAGACGAGGTACTCTCCTTCACCTCTGTTGGACGAATCTTGCCAATAGACAAGTCCTGGATTGCTTCCGAAGGATCTTTATCTCCTACATCAATTGGCAATTGCTCTACTTGCGAGCCGTTAGATTCATCAAACTTCACATCTACCGTCTCTTCAACCTTTCGGGTGAAATTGTTGTAAACACGATATGTGTGAGAGTTTGAGCCATAACCAAATAGGAAACCCTCATGAGATTTAGTAGCAAATTTAGAATAACGATGCTTATCAAGAATGTAACACTTTGAGCCAAATACCCGAAAGTATCCAACTTGGGGTTTGTTACCGGTGAGGAGTTCGTATGCTGTTTTGCCGAGTAGCTTGTGAAGATACAAGCGGTTTGTTGCATGACAAGATGTCTCAACCGCTTTCGCCCAAAAGTGTTTTGGAGTCTTGTACTCATCAAGCATCATTCTTGCCATCTCGATAAGAGTCCGGTTCTTCCTCTCAACAACTCCATTTTGTTGAGGCGTGTACGTAGCCGAGAACTCGTGTGAAATCCCTTCTTCATAAAGAAAGCTATCCACATTTGCGTTCTTGAACTCCGTTCCGTTGTCGCTGCGAACCTTTTTGATCTTCACTTCAAATTGATTTTGGGCCTTCCTAGCGAAATTCTTGAAGATCTTTTGGACCTGCGATTTATCATCAAGAAAGAACACCCACGTAAATCTTGAAAAATCGTCGACTATGACTAGACCGAATGAGTTACCACCAAGACTTTTGTAGGCATTGGGACCAAAAAGATCCATATGAAGTAGCTCGAGCGGTCTTCTCGTGGTCATGATGTTCTTCACGGGGTGGCTTCCTCCAACTTGTTTTCCTACTTGACAAGCACTACAAAGTCTATCCTTGTCAAATATAACATCTTTTACTCCAAGGATATGATCACCTTTAATAAGCTTATCAAGATTTCGCATACCCACATGACCTAACCTTCTATGCCACAACCAGCCTTTTGAAGATTTAGCAACTAAACAAGTTTTAGGTTGAGCCTTTTTAGTGAAGTCAACAATGTAAAGATCTCCTCTCCATATACCGGTAAAGTCCATTTTATGATTATCTCTATGAAACACTTGGCAATCTACTTCAGTAAATAGGACATTGAAACCAAAGTCAGCAAGTCTAAATACAGAAAGTAAATTGTAGCCAAGAGATTCAACGAGCATGACATTTTGTATGGAGCTATCATGTGAGATGGCCACCTTACCGAGGCCAACCACCTTACCCTTTGAGTTATCACCAAAAGTGACATACTTTCGAGGGCCATTGTTTTTAGCAGGCTCACGAAGCATGTCCTTGTCTCCGGTCATATGATCGGTACATCCAGTATCAAGGACCCATTCCTTTCCTCCAGACATGTAGCCACGAAGATTAGCCATAAGACCAAAGTGTCTCATCGCATCATCAAGATCATAGTCACTATCATCATCCTCATCATAGTATCCATGTTCAACATCATCTTGTGATTGATCGTTTCCTAGAAAAGGTGATTCATTAGAAGTCTGACCGTAACAATGTTCATCTCTATGGATTCTAATGACTTCGGAAATGATATTGCTAATAATTCCAACATCTCCTTTGGCACGCATGAGATCACGAAGCTCAAATAGACAATCATCAAACTTAGGATCACTAGTACTCATCCTATTCAAGGCAATAGACTTATGGAGAATCTCATCTCGATTTTTCAAGGAATAGTTTGGAAAGCGTTCCTCAAGAAATCTCCATATAGTATAGGCACAATCAAGAGTAGGTAAGCTAGCAATCAAATTTTTGGGCAATCCTCTAACAATAAGATTGATAGTTCTAAGATTGCGAATCATGTCAAGATCCTCATCGGGAGTGGAATGTAAAGGATCACTAGGGGAAATGCAAGGACTAGTAATGTACTTGTTCAAGTGATATTCATTGAAAATCTCAAGCATCTCATTTTTTCACTCATGAAAGTACTCTCCATCAAGTATAGGCACTCTATGTCTAAGACTCCCTAACGTAGACACATCCGTCTTCCTCCAATGGTGATTAAACCAACGCAATGGAGACCAAAGCTCTGAAACCAATTGAAAGGGATCGAGAAGATGTGTCTAGAGAGGGGTGAATAGACTCTTAACAAGAAAAAGTTACAGTTTTTATTTTCTTCAAGTTGAGGTAGAGCTTTAGCACATGTTTAAACATTCACAATACATATCAAGCATGCATGACAAGAGTATATGAGCAGCGAAAAGTAAAGCATGCAATTTGCAAGACAGTAAGGGGATGGGATTGGAGTGTGCAAATGCAATTGGAGACATGGAGATTTTTGGCGTGGTTCCGATAGGTGGTGCTATCGTACATCCACGTTGATGGAGAATTCAACCCACGGAGGGTAAAGGTTGCGCGAGTCCACGGAGGGCTCCACCCACGAAGGGTCCACGAAGAAGCAACCTTGTCTATCCCATCATGGCCATCGCCCACGAAGGAGTTGCCTCACTAGGGTAGATCTTCACGAAGTAGGCGATCTCCTTGCCCGTACAAACTCCTTGGTTCAACTCCACAATCTTGATGGAGGCTCCCAAGTGACACCTAACCAATCTAGGAGACACCACTATTCAAAAGGTAATAGATGGTGTGTTGATGATGAACTCCTTGCTCTTGTGCTTCAATTGATAGTCTCCCCAACACTCAACTCTCTCTCTCTCTCTCATAGGATTGGATTTGGTGGAAAGATGATTTGAGTGGAAAGCAACTTGGGGAAGGCTAGAGATCAAGATTTATGTGGTTGGAATGGAATATCTTGACCTCAACACAAGTGTAGGTGGTTCTCTCTCAGAAAATGTATGTTGGAAGTGTAGGCATGTTCTGATGGCTCTCTCCATGAATGAAGAGTGGGTGGAGGGGTATATATAGCCTCCACACAAAATCTAACCGTTACACACAATTTACCAAACTCGGTGGGACCGAATCAGAAAACTCGGTCAGACCGATTTAGTTCAAAATGTGAACGTTAGGATTTTCGGTGGGATCGATATGATCAACTCGGTAGGACCGATGTGCTAGGGTTAGGGTAAAGCCTCATCTCGGTTTGACCGATTACACAAACTCGATGGGACCGATTTGGGTAATAAGCGAAACAGAGAGTTGGCCAAGCAAACTCGGTGAGACCGATTGCATATCTCGGTGAGACCAAAATTATTGCAATAGGCAACAGAGAGTTTGAATCCCATCTCGGTGAGACTGAGATCCCATTGGTGAGACCGATATGATTAGGGTTTCTGGCAGTGGCTATGTCAAGAGAAGTCGGTGGCGCCGGATAGGAAGTTTCGGTGGGGCCGAGTTTGACTTTTGGTTTGGGACATATGTGGATGTGAGAAAGTAGTTGAGGGCTTTGGAGCATATCACTAAGCACTTTGAGCAAGCAAGCCATTAAGAAACACCTCATCCCGTTTTAGTTGTATTGGCTTTCCTATGGACTCAATGTGATCTTGGTTCACTAAAATGAAAATGCAGTCTTGAGATTTTGAGCTTGAGCCAATCCTTTGTCCTTATCATCTTGAAGGGGTTCCACATCCTCTAGTCCATGCCACTCCATCTGTTGAACTTGTCTAAAATATACTAGGTGAAAACATTAGTCCAACAAGAGATATGTTGTAATTAATTACCAAAACCACCCAGGGTGCACTTGTGCTTTTAGTAATCTATAAGCATTAACAATGAAAAAAATCTGAAGGTAGTAACAAATTTCATCGTTGATATACTGGCTGTGCAACAGCATCAGAATGCTTTAGCTGAAAAATCTTTAATACATCCACAATCAATAGCTAACCCTGAAATAATCCAGTGATATTAAATGGCATTGCTTAAATTTATCGGTGGCATTAGACTGAGTGTGACATTAGTTAAATGTGGCATCACTTTAGCAGTAGCATTGCTTGACTTTACCACTGGTGTTATACTAACAGCAAAAAAGTGGCAGTAAGAGTATGGGAGGCCCATTCGGACAGTGGGCGCACCAGTACGATGTACCTCCACAGACGCATAGAGTGGTGAGGGAGGTATGGTTGCCCAGAGCAACAAATATCCAGGGAGCATATGTGGATTACATCCCATTTTTGTTCTCTTCAGCCACCTTTTCCCTATGTGAGGAGAACAAACCGATCGACCTGGTCATTCTCTATTGCGTTGTCATGCCTTTCTACCCTTTTTCACCCTTTTTCAACCAAGAGACATGAGACTCGTTCCTTAGCTACTGATTTCCCCCTTTTCAACCTAGATGCGGGTTCGATGCCTAGTCTCTTGGATAGCACTTTCTCCCTTCCTTTCCTTATTCAACCCAGACATGGATTAGTCTGCATGAAGTAGGGTTTCCTTTAATAGTGCAAATTAAGGTTTTCGTCTGCGTGACCAGCGGAGCAGAAGATAGCAAACTGGGAAGATGGTGGAGTGGAAAAAGATCCACATGCAGTGACATGGCAGATGGGGCAATAGAACAAGGGTATGGTTCGAAAAGAGGTAGCATACCTGAGGGTCGGCGGGAAGTGGCTTCGCTCATGGTCGTCATCCTCTGCACACACTACGGCAATGAGCTTGGGGACGGAGGCCATCCCACGCAGGCGCTAGGTCTGAGAGGATGGCCTTGTCATCGGTGTGTGACCTCGCTCGCCGATGAAGAGTGCGTCAACGCTGCACGTTCTTTTCTTCCTCGGCGGATCTGAGACCACCGGTGAGGAGGGAGAGAGAGGCCGTCTTTTTTAGATCTAGAGAGAGGGTGATAGTGAGAAAAGCAAGTGGGCAGCCCTTAGCAAGAAAGCGTTGAAGCTCCAGCCTATATATCTGTTTTGATACTAGTACTAGAGGTGGAGTAGTGGTAGAGTAGTTTATATTTTCTCTGCATACAGTACCAGTTAGTCATGCTTCAAAACTAAACGGCACACCATTAAAAAAATAAAGTGGAGAACTAATGCGGCACCTCGGGCCAACACGGCCAGATCGCATTTTGCACGAGAAATTACACACCATGTTTCGTTGACATGTGGTCCCGTTCCAACATGTCAGTGAGACGATGGTGAGTACTTTTGTACAATTTCCGAACGGACGTCTATGTAGGCCGGGGCGCCTCTTCGTGTACCGTGGCAACCGTCCACCACCTCCTCGCCTTTCCCTCTCGATTTGGAACTGCTATCACACGCTCTTCCTCCCTCCTCCATTTGCCTCCACCCTTCCTTCTGCCATTGTTCGATCGTCTTCTCCATGGAGGGAATAGGCCGGAAACGACCCCATTATTCTTGCGCCGATCTGAAAGATGACGAGGTGGAGGAACTCATTGATCGGTGCGACGTCATCACCTCGGCTAGAATGGCAGGTTTGTTCAAGACCATTCTCGACTCAACTAATAACATCATTACAAAGAACCCAAGGGTCCAGGAGCGGTTTGATCTCCCCTATTTTCTTCATCATAACCCTACTGACGACGGGCGCGCAGACGACGGAAGCCTCGCCTTGTGCAAGTTGATGCCACTTGATAATGATATGTGTGATGTTAAGATGCCATCGCTTGAGGGTAAGGCTTGGACAGGCACAAATGGAGATTGGATTGTTTATATTGGGTACGACTGCGAGTGGGAACTTGTGAATGTGTACACTCGTCACCGGGTTCCACTTCCAAAATCTCAGACTACCCAGAGGTTGAGCACACCGGCATTCTACGTACGTTCAACTACTATCATGGTGACTTTCATCCACAGAAGATAGCGATTTGTCGAGTTCCCAACCGCTCTTGGGATTATAGGAATGCTTGTGTTGTCGCTATCTTCGACAAGCTTGTTGCCGTCCGTCATACTTCGACTCGATGGATATTGTTCAAAAATCAGTTTCTATACATGGATGTGTACTGTGATGCAATTCAATACGAGGGTCTTGTGTTTGCTGCCACCACTCGCGGCACTGTTTTTGCATGGAATCCTGATGCTTTGAGTACGTTTGTCTTCCACCGTCATTATAATTGTTTCATCCCCATGCATGCGGGTTAGCTAGTTTCCCTTTACTAATTAACCTGCTTGTGTTTACAAGGTCCTGTGAACATTCCACCACCTATACTTGAAAAAAATTATAACCAAGGGGGAGATGACAATGGTGATGATCACGAGCATGAGGACGAGCAGGACCTATATACTCAGTGGCGCCTGGCAACTTATTCTGATGGATCATCTCTTCTTGTCTGTATACAGCGCACTGCTGGTGTTACTAAGGAAGCAGGTGTTGTCTCGCATGGTCGCACTCTCCGGACCTATTCCAACATCCTTTGTAGGGTATTCGGGATGGATACTAGTGTGCTAGCGCCAACACCTTCTCCCTGGTTCAGTATTGATAGTCTTGGAGGAAACTCGCTCTTCCTTGGAAAAAACTATCCAATGATGGTGAAAGGCGATCCAGCTGCTGTTGACACAACATTACTACCATTTATGAGAAGCAACTGTATCTATACCTCGGACATTGCTATGGTTCCCTACCATGGCTATCACAATATGCGTCCTGATATAGGCCACTTCAGCCTGGATGATCAGTCTTGTGTTGGTCTCGAGATTGACAATAGTTGGCCCTTTCCCAGAGAATTACTTCTGGTTCAAAGCAAGTGTTTCCAACGCCGAGGATTGGTTGAGCTGAAGTTCATTTCATTGCTTGTTATTTGTTGTGTGATGAAAACTTTAGTATTTATAATGTATCCTCATTGTCATTGTGGGTTGATGATCTGTTGTATGTAATGCTAAATGATATGCCTGTGATAAACTTACTAAATTTATGAATGGCTTTTGAGTCGCTTCTCAGAGTGGGTGCTGCAACGAGGCAAAAATATATTTTTTGAATACATAATTGTACGTGCATTGCAACAGGTTATCGGATGAGTCCAATCAACAATAGTACTACTATTTATACTAGCTTCACATGCTTCGCCCGTCGGGCGGGTGTTTTTACTGTAGCTGCGAATCCCATCATCGTAGGTCCTCGGATGAGTCCAATCAACTGTAGAAATTGCATTCTGATCTTTGGGTTCAAACTTTCAAAACTGATGCACTATCTCTATGTCTACGTATATGTAATACAACAAGTTTTAGACTTGAGACCAGCCATCCACACTCACAAAGAACACTTTTTAACCTAGCACAGACTCCAGGAAATTTGGCCACAGTGAGGTGGGCCATATGTTAATGTGTTCGTTGTACGTAACCAGCACCTCGAATCCTCGATATGTAGTAGGGTGGGACGTAGCTTCATTCACTTACTGCACCTGCCTTTGGGTGTATGACCGGTGGGCCCAACAGGTGGTTGGCCCACCCGTCATACAGCCAAAGGCAAGTGCAGTTAAGCCACCGGAGCTCAGTCCAGTAGGGTGGCATGGCCAGAACAAGCATTCACGTCCAGGAGTACGGCACATGCCACCAGCTCTTTTTTTTATCATTGATTTTTGGTACATGGAAACACATCACCAAATTTTGACTAGAAAAGCAAGACCAACGAAAACAAGAACCACAAGAATACATTTTAGAAGATATCCAACTTCCATAACTGCTCCTGTAAGTTGGATTAGTGCCTTCTCGATGCATTCATTGTTGATCTGCGGAGGCTCGATCTTGCGTGCTTCTTTCTTCTTCGAGTGTAAAGAAGTAGACGCTACTTCCTCGCATCTAGTCTCATGCTAGCCTCTATTGTATCAACAAGTGCACTAGTCTCATCTGTAGCCTTTATGCTAGCTAAAAGTTCACGAACATCTACTAAATTGCGCTCTATCAATATATCGATGTACTCTTGTTCCCAATACCAAAACTTGCATCCATTCTACACAATAAAATTTTAAGTTAGCACAATTAGTCAAATTCGAGAGCACAACCGAAGCTAAAGTAGCACATACCCCATCGGTTGAGCACTTGATGAAGACCCATCTGGGATGTTCCGGCGTTTTAGACATGCGGCGCAAGACCTTCTTTGGGCAGTCGTCGCACGTAATGAGTGGCAACGGTGCGCTGACGAGCCTTTGGGCCAGCACCGAGCCCAACCGACCACCATTCATGTATCTATCGGCGGACCGCTGACAGTGTAGATCCGAGCGGCTAGAGGAGGAGTCAGTACCTGCATGCGGCCTTGCCGGGGCCTTCCAGCCAGGTGCCTGCTACTTCTTGAGCTTGCGTTGGTTTTTCCCTTGAAGAGGAAAGGGTGATGCAGCTAAGTAGAGTAAGTATTTCCCTCAGTTTTGAGAGCCAATGTATCAATCCAGTAGGAGACAACGCACAAGTCACCGAATACCTACACAAACAAATACCAACTTGCACCCAACGCGCTAATGGGGTTGTCAATCCCTACACGGTTATTTGCAAAGTGAGATATGATAGAGATGGATAAACGGTAAAGTAATATTTTTGGTATTTTTGGTTTATGGAACTGAAAGTAAAAGATTGCAAAGGAAGTAAATAGGAAACTAAAATTGTAGATCGAAAACTTATATGATGGAAAGTAGACCCGGGGGCCATAGGTTTCACTAGAGTCTTCTCTCAAGATAGAAAATATTACGGGGGGTGAACAAATTACTGCCGAGCAATTGATAGAAAAGCGAAAAGTTATGACGATATCTAAGGCAATGATCATGAATATAGGCATCATGTCCGTGTCAAGTAGACCGACTCCTGCCTGCATCTACTACTATTACTCCACACATCGACCGACTCCTGCCTGCATCTAGAGTATTAAGTTCATAGAACAGAGTAACGCATTAAGTAAGATGACATGATGTAGCGGGATAAACTCAAGCAATATGATGAAAACCCCATCTTGTTATCCTCGATGGCAACAATACAATATGTGTCGGTTCCCCTTCTGTCACTGGGATCAAGCATCGTAAGATTGAACCCAAAGTTAAGCACTTCTCCCATTGCAAGAAAAACCGATCTAGTTGGCCAAACCAAATCGATACTTTGAAGAGACTTGCAAAGATATCAAATCATGCATATAAGAATTCAGAGGAGATTCAAATAATATTCATAGATAAGGTGATCATAAATCCACAATTCATCGGATCTCGGCAAACACACCGCAAAAAGAGTATTACATCGAATAGATCTCCAAGAACATCGAGGAGAACATGGTATTGAGAATCAAAGAGAGAGAAGAAGCCATCTAGCTACTAGCTATGGACCCGTAGGTCTGTGGTAAACTACTCACGCTTCATTGGAGAGGCAATGGTGTTGATGTAGAAGCCCTCCATCCGGAAAGGCCCCTAGATGGGATCTCATGGGTACAGAAGGTTGCGGCGGTGGAAAAGTGTTTTCGTGGATCTCCTGATTGGTTTTGGAATATTTTAGAATATATATGTGGAAGAAATAGCTCGGTGGAGTCACAAGGGGCCCACAAGGGTGGGGGCGCGCCCTAACCCCTTGGGCGCGCCCTCCGTCCTTGTGGCCACCTCGTGGCTTCCCTGATTTGTACTCCAAGTCCTCTGGATGTCTTCTATTCCAAGAAAAATCATCGCGAAAGTTTCATTCCGTTTGGACTCCGTTTGATATTCCTTTTCTGCGAAACTTAAAACAAGGAAAAACAGGAACTGGCACTGGGCTCTAGGTTAATAGCTTAGTCCCAAAAATAATATAAAATAGCATAATAATGCATATAAAACATCCAAAATAGATAATATAATAGCATGGAACAATAAAAAATTATAGATACGTTGGAGACGTATCAAGCATCCCCAAGCTTAATTCCTGCTCGTCCTCGAGTAGGTAAATTATAAAAACAGAATTTTTGATGTGGAATGCTACCTAACATATTTATCCATGTAATTTTCTCTATTGTGACATGAATGTTCAGATCCGTATGATTCAAAACAAAAGTTTAATATTGACATAAAAACAATAATACTTAAAGCATACTAACAAGATAATTATCTCTTCTCAAAATAAACATGGTCAAAGAAAGCTTATTCCTACAAAATCATATAGTCTGGCTATGCTCCATCTTCATCACACAAAATATTCAAATCATGCACAACCCCGATGACAAGCCAAGCAATTGTTTCATACTTTCAATGTTCTCAAACCTTTTCAACTTTCACGCAATACATGAGCGTGAGCCATAGACATAGCACTATAGGTTGAGTAGAAGGTGGTTGTGGAGAAAAAAAAGAGGGAGATAGTCTCACATCAACTAGGCGTATTAACGGGCTATTGAGATGCCCATCAATAGATATCAACATGCGTGAGTAGGGATTGCCATGCAACGGATGCACTAGAGCTATAAGTTTATGAAAGCTCAAAAAGAAAACTAAGTGGGTGTGCATCCAACTTGCTTGCTCATGAAGACCTAGAGCATTTTGAGGAAGCCCATCGTTGGAATATACAAGCCAAGTTCTATAATGAAAAATTCCCACTAGTATATGAAAGTGACAACATAGGAGACTCTCTATCTCGAAGATCATGGTGCTACTTTGAAGCACAAGTATGGAAAAAGATAGTAACATTGCCCCTTCTCTCTTTTTCTCTCATTTTTTCTTTTTCTTTCTCCTCTTTTTTTCTTCTTTTTTTTCTTTTTTTCCTGACATGGGACAATGCTCTAAAAAGGAAGATCATCATACTTCTATTTACTTACAACTCGATACTAGAACAAGATATGACTCTATATGAATGCCTCTGGCGGTGTACCGGGATGTGCAATGAATCAAGAGCGACATGTATAAAAAAATGATGAACGGTGGCTTTGGCAGAAATACGATGTCAACTACATGATCATGCAAAGCAATATGACAATGATGATGTGTGTCATAATAAATGGAACAGTGGAAAGTTGCATGGCAATATATCTCAGAATGGCTATGGAAATGCCATAATAAGTAGGTATGGTGGCTGTTTCAAGGAAGGTATATGGTGGGTTTATGGCACCGGCGAAATTTGCGCGGTACAAGACAAGCTAGCAATGGTGGAAGGGTGAGAGTGCATATAATCCATGGACTCAACATTAGTCATAAAGAACTCACATACTTATTGCACAAATCTATTAGTCATCAAAACAAAGTACTACGTGCATGCTCCTAGTGGGATAGATTGGTAGGAAAAGACCATCGCTCGTCCCCGATAGCCAGTCATAAGGAAGACAATCAAAAAATATCTCATGCTCCAACTTCGTTACATAACGGTTCACCATACATGCATGCTACGGGACTCACAAACCTTAACACAAGTATTTCTCAAATTCAAAACTACTTACTAGCATGACTCTAATATCACCATCTTCATATCTCAGAACAACCATAAGGAATCAAACTTCTGATAGTATTCAATGCACTTTATATGAAAGTTTTTATTATATCCCTCTTGGATGCCTATCATACTAGGACTAAATTTATAACCAAAGCAAATTACCATGCTGTTTAGAGACTCTCAAAATAATATAAGTGAAGTACGAGAGTTCATCAATTTCTATAAAATAAAAACCACTGCCGTGCTCTAAAAAGATATAAGTGAAGCACTAGAGCAAAATTGCCTAGCTCAAAGATATAAGTGAAGCACATAGAGTATTCTAATAAATCACGATTTATGTATGTCTCTCTCAAAAGGTTTGTACAGCAAGGATGATTGTGGCAAACTAAAAAGCAAAGACTCAAATCATACAAGATGCTCCAAGCAGGACACATATCATGTGGTGAATAAAAATATAGCCTCAAGTAAAGTTACCGATAGATGAAGACAAAAGTGGGGATGCCTTCCGGGGCATCCCCAAGCTTAGGCTCTTGGTTGTCCTTGAATATTAACTTGGGGTGCCTTGGGCATCCCCAAGCTTAGTCTCTTGCCACTCCTTATTCCATAGTCCATCAAATCCTGACCCAAAACTTGAAAACTTCACAACACAAAACTCAATAGAAAATCTCATAAGCTCCGTTAGTATAAGAAATTGAATCACCACTTTTAGTACTGTTGTGAACTCATTCTTTATTTATATTGGTGTAATATCTACTGTATTCCAACTTTTCCATGGTTCATACCCCCCGATACGGGCCATAGATTCATCAAAATAGACAAACAACACATAGAAAACAGAATCTATCAAAAACAGAACAGTCTGTAGCAATCTGGATATTTCAAATACTTCTGTAACTCCAATTTTTTTGAAAAATTAGGAAGACCCAAGAAATTTGTTTACTAATCTTTTGCAAAAATAATCAACTCAAAATCCCGCTTCTGTAAATAATAAGAATTATTTTCCTGAGCGCAAAAGTTTCTGTTTTTCAGCAAGATTAAATCAACTATCACCGTAAGCTATCCCAAAGGTCTTACTTGGCACAAACACTAACTAAAACACAAAACCACATCTAACCAGAGGCTAGATGAAATATTTATTGCAAAACAGAACCTAAAAAGAAAAAAGAAAAAAAGAAAATTGGGTTGCCTCCCAACAAGCGCTATTGTTTAACGCCCTTAGCTAGGCATAAAACATGAATAGATCTAAGTATTATCATCTTTGGCATGCAATCCATAAGTGGCCATCATAATAGATTCATAAGGCAATTTAATTTTCTCTCTTGGGAAGTGTGCCATGCCTTTCCTTACCGGAAATTGAAATCTAATGTTTCCTTCTTTCATATCAATAATTTCACCAATTGTTCTAAGGAAAGGTCTACCAAGAATAATAGGACATGTAGGATTGCAATCTATATCAAGAACAATGGAATATAAGGGCACATAATACCTATTTGCAACAATAAGAACATCATTAATCCTTCCCATAGGTTTCTTAATAGTGGAATCCGCAAGATGCAAATTTAAAGAACAATCATCAAATTCATGGAAATCTAACACATCACATAAAGTTTCTGGAATCATGGAAACACTAGCACCCAAATCACACAAAGCATGGCACTCATAATCTTTAATCTTAATCTGAATAGTAGGTTCCCACTCATCATAAAGTTTTCTTGGGATAGAAACTTCCAATTCAAGATTTTCTTCAAAGGATTGCATCATAGCATCAACGATATGTTTAGTAAAAGCTTTGTTTTGATTATAAGCATGAGGAGAATTCAACATGGATTGCAAAAAGGAAATACAATCTATTAAAGAACAATTATCATAATGAAATACCTTGAAATCCAAAAGAGTGGGTTCATTGCTACCTAAAATTTTGACCTCTCCAAACCCACTTTTATCAATTTTTGCGTCTAGATCTAAAAACAATGAATCATTGGGACGCCTTCTAACTAAAGTTGACTCATCTCGATTCCCATATTTATCAATATTTATATTGGAAAACAAAGATTAAATAGGATTCACATCAATCACTTTAAGATCTTCGTCATTATTTGTAGCGACCTGACCACAGACGGTCAAGTCTTTGTGTTTCTGTGCCATCCCTGGATCAGTATGCTGGCACACACAGTACATCAATGTATATATCAAAGTGCAATCACATGTATAAATAATGTAAAACTGATATATACCTCATAAGTCACAGCGGAAACAAATAGTCGGGTGTGGAGCCCCATCAACGCCATCGGCAGGTTGAGTGTAGACCGTAACCCTGTATCGTACTCTTACTCGTTGGAAGAAAGTATCTGCAACATGATACGTTGCAGCCGTGTAGGTCAGTACATTGAATGTACCGGCAAGATCACAACATGAGAAAACACATGATAAAACTATACTATATGCAATATGGCTTTGTGGCTCTGTATCTGAGTTTTGTTTGCGTAAAAGCTGATTTTATTCTCCTATAACAAAGGAACATCAGGAGTCTGTACTATGGAGTTTTCTATCAGGACATGGTTCCGCCAACCCATGTCTCATAGCCCAAAATCATCATAACTTGCCCACAATTATGTTATCAGTCCGGTGTTGAGAGTTCCGAGATAGATCCAAGTCCAGAGGCTCAAGTTGTCCGTAACTGGGGACACGGCTAATCGATTAGGTTTAAACCCTCTGCAGAGGTTTGTACACTTTACGCACAAGATTCGATCCCTCTTTTGCGTTCTCGCACTTCAGGGTGTTTGAGAACAAGACGACCGAAACATGGTCTTCCGAAGAGTTCCCCTGACCACTGTCCGGTGCTCATCCAATCCTACCGTAGTTCTACATCTGCTAGCACCGTCCTAGCCAGAGTTCCATTTATTTATTTTTAGGAGAAAAATAATTTGAATAAAATCCAAATAATTCCAAATTGAAAGGGAGTTTCAAAATACTTCCAAATGACGTTCAATTTGATTCTTTGTAACTTCCAACTCGTATTGCATATAATTGAATAAGTCATTTTATCTTCCCTCAAGAAAATCATTGAGTTGCATAAAGTTTTATAATTTGAAATATTTCCAAATAGAATTCAAATCTTTTCAAAAACCCTTTTGATTTCAAATGGAAGAAGTCATGTCATCTTTAGTCTACGGTTTTGTGTTGAAATGAATTTGAATTCATTGGGATAAAATTCAAGGATGAAAGTTTGGGAAAGTCATTTCATTCCCTCTCATTCGACTTTCAAAAGTTTCAAATTTCACTCACTTTCAGTCAATCAATCAAACAAACAATCATAATAATTTATTTAATATAACATTCCAAAATTTAGAATTTTGGGATGTTACAAACCTACCACACTTAAAATGAATCTCGTCCTCGAGATTTGAAGAGGCTAGCAAGAAAGGTTAGGGTTTGGGGGTCTTCTAGCAAATCCATCAATCGGAAAGGTGTAGTGTGCTACCACACTTAAAAACATGGTTATGGTTCCAACAGATCTTATGTACTCCATCCTTAGTGTGGACACTATCGGTCTTCTCACATCTTCGGAGTAACTCCTACACTGGGGCTCTTCCAGTAGGGCATAACCTTTTCCTCAAACTCGTGTCCTTTCATCCTGGTGAGGTTCTTCCGAGACTGGGTCTTCATATCTGACAGGTCTGTCGCCAATTCTAATTAATTAGCGAAATCTCATGGTGGTCAACAATTAATGGTTTCTCCTGCAGAAAAGGGTTTGGGTTGAATCTCACCGTATATCCTACGATTGGCAACGGTTGCCTGTTATAGGGATCCATCGTTCTAGCATTCTATGGTTTAAACAAGGTTTGATATCGTCGTCTCTCTACTATGGGTAAGTCACTCAGATTTACCATTCCAAATAGCAAGAGCGAATGACCAGAGTAAGTCGGTATAGTGATCAATCCAATCCGCACCCAAATCATTACTCTGTATAAGGTTTAGCGGGTCTCGCATTTCTAACACTCGGGAATTCTCACAAGCATTGCAGAATTTCTCTTGTCCACGAACTTAGTTCGGATAATTCCATTGATTCTGCAAGCTGAATGAAACATCTATCGTTACTTCACAACTCTCGGGTTTCGTAGCCTCCTAAGGAACATCTGCTCATCAAATCACATCTTCTTCCAAAATTTCTTCTTGCAGGGAGTACTTGATCTTTATTAATTCCTGAGCCTATGGGTTGTGGGGCCACTTCAATACTTGCATAGCTTTAACTCATCCTATTGGGTTATATGGTTCCATATTCCAACATTACACCTCCTTAAATTCCAATACTGCTTCATTCCTTCATATTCTTGGGGTAACCAACATATCGAAACAAAACTCATACCTATTTTGTCCAAACTTCACTCCCTGAAATATCATTATCCTTTCCATGGGTCAAGTGTTCTTCACAGGGTACTACCACCCTTAAATGAAATTCACAAATCCATCCATAGACCATATTTCTCATATCCTCGAAACTGGTCCAAAATCTTTGTTCATAGAGTAAAAACTCACATAATACAACATATGAAATCATAACACATTAACTTTATTGATTTCATGAATTCATTACAATCTCTGAGCACCCATTACATAACTCAACTCATCGAACTTATGAAAATAGGATTGCTTTCTACCACTCTTATTATCCATATCAAAATCTCAACTACTCAGCTCCAGCTTTCTTCTGATTTGAACATTCCCTAGCAAAATGTCCTGCTTCCTTGCAGCAAAAACAAATGACTTCCGACATGTCTTGGGGCTTCTTTGTGATTATGTAGGTTCCTTGGATTCTTGGCTTCTTTTCTGGACATTGACTAGCGTAATGACCTAAATCCTTGCACCTGTAACAAGTGATATGACTCAGGTCCTTCTTTGCAGAAGTTGGGTTGTTCTGGGGTTGCCTTCGTTTTCTCTTCCTGGATTTCTCTGTAATGATCAGAGCTTCTATTTCCTGAGGGTCAAACTTCACTTCTACTGTCGGGATGTCTCCCAGATACTCTTGGGTTTGCTTCGTGCAATACAGTGAAAAATGTCCTTCTTTCCCACATGAATAGCAGGCATTGGAGTAAAATCTGTTTAGGCCTTCTCCATTAGGGTCGTCAACATCTTCCTTCATCACAGGTTCTTTCAAACTTTCCCTGAGGGCTTCTTTCATTGCTTTCTTCTTCTGCTTGGTAATTTCTTGTACCTTGGGGTAAATATGACACTGACCAGGGTAGTGTGTAGTTCCTTCACACAGGAAACAAGTAACTTGCCCAGTCGGGCACTCTTCGGTTGGGTGATTCTCCTCACAATGAGGGCATCCATCCTTGTGTTCCTCCTGGGTGTGTCCTATTTCTCCGCAAATCTTGCAAGCACAAGGTTTCTTCTTCGGGTTATCATCGTTCTTCCGAATGAGACGGGATCTTAACAGAGTCTTCTTGAATTCCTCCCAAGTTCTTCCTCCGTTACATCCCTGTATGGCATGATGCATTTTCCACCAGGTTGCAGCACTTTCTATAAAGTACCGAAGAGCATATTGAACCTCATACTTCCTTGCAATCAAATTTTTCCTGAAGTGATCCTCCATGTTTTGAATCCATAGCTCTGCCTCCAACTGAATCATCGGTCCAGAGAATACCACTCCATCTTCCTTCCTCATCTATTGGGTCCAAGGGATTTGGGGTGAGATAAGAGAGATAGAGATAGATACACACAACACAAACAATAATTTTGAAAATGGATTTTATTTGTGGCTGTCGAGAAACATCACACAACTGACAGCTCACAAATCGTCGCATCTAACGTAAGTATATAACAGGGATTTGGTCTTCTAAAGGTCAAATAATTCTTCAGATTCTCCAAATTCTTCAAGTCTTCGCAGTCTTCAACTGTTATAGCTTCTTTCTTCAAAATGTATCGTGAAATCTTGTTTACTCTGAAGAGGTCATCGGTTGTCCGATATCTTATCCTTCTTGGAGCGACTTCAGTTGATCCTCCGTGTGGTCAAAAGGGAAAGGGTATATTCTAACTATTTGAGGTAAGAGAGATATTTTATAAAATCATGAAAATATTAGAAGTAAGGGTATTTTTGAAAATAAAGTTTTAGAGATTTCCTATCCTAGGGGCTTTCCGATTTCTAGGGTCACGTCCTACAGTCAACCTGGCTCTGATACCATATCTGTAGCGACCCGACCTCAGACGGTCAAGTCTCTGTGTTTCTGTGCCATCCCTGGATCAGTATGCTGGCACACACAGTACATCAATGTATATATCAAAGTGCAATCACATGTATAAATAACGTAAAACTGATATATACCTCATAAGTCACAGCGGAAACAAATAGTCGGGTGTGGAGTCCCATCAACGCCATCGGCAGGTTGAGTGTAGACCGTAACCCTGTACCATACTCTTACTCGTTGGAAGAAAGTATCTGCAACATGATACGTTGCAGCCGTGTAGGTCAGTACATTGAATGTACCGGCAAGATCACAACATGAGAAAACACATGATAAAACTATACTATATGCAATATGGCTTTGTGGCTCTGTATCTGAGTTTTGTTTGCGTAAAAGCTGATTTTATTTTCCTATAACAAAGGAACATCAGGAGTCTGTACTACGGAGTTTTCTATCAGGACATGGTTCCGCCAACCGATGTCTCATAGCCCAAAATCATCATAACTTGCCCACAATTATGTTATCAGTCCGGTGTTGAGAGTTCCGAGATAGATCCAAGTCCAGAGGCTCAAGTTGTCCGTAACTGGGGACACGACTAATCGATTACGTTTAAACCCTCTGCAGAGGTTTGTACACTTTACCCGCAAGATTCGATCCCTCTTTTACGTTCTCGCACTTCAGGGTGTTTGAGAACAAGACGACCGAAACATGGTCTTCCGAAGAGTTCCCCTGACCACTGTCCGGTGTTCATCCAATCCTACCTTAGTTCTACATCTGCTAACACCGTGCTAGCCAGAGTCACAACTAAGGTCAACCAAGCCAGAGCCCATAGTGACTTGCGGTTGCACAGGTAAGCTTCCAGGCATGAAGTATTCTTCCGTCTCTTTGAGTCTGGGTGAAGCTTTCCGCAAGATGTCATGGCGCTTCTCCATGCATCCCGGCCATCCACTGGTTTCTCCAGGGTGCCCGTCAACCATCCTTCACCCAGTAGTGTGTATTGAATTCTTGTCTCGAGTCTTGAAGTCTTGAGGCCTTCAAGATGCAGTCCTTGCAGATGCCATCATGGAGTTGTCGTCATGGACGTAGAGTGCTCTTTCTTCACACCACTCTTGTGCACTCATACCAACCCCGTCTACTATAGCGTAGCATAAAAATAAATAACGTCCCGGGCTTGGTAACAGGGTGATGGGTTCCTACCTCATGCATACTACTCAACTACAAGAATTCAATATCACTGCTGGAGGGTTGTTGCAAATATGCCACTAAATGCAGTAAAAACATAGGTATGAAAGCATGGTCAAAGTGAACTTGCCTGGTATAACTTGATGAAGATAACAAAACTCTCAGAATAATGACTTGGTAGAACTATTCATCACTCCGTTGAAAATCTATATAGTCAAACATAGCATTCATATAAGCAAACATACTAGCAAGCAATTCTAACACTCATAATAAAACCCACAAATAAAATGCAAATCAACAAGGGACACCAAATAAAAACAAAGGAAAACTACACCATGAAACTACTAAAGAAAACTCTAAGACATAACACAAAATAGTTGTCCTAAGTAAAACTTAACAACAATTAAAACACTAAACTAATAAATTAACAGAAAATACAAAGTAAAACAACTAAGTTAACAGAAGTTATTTTTCATAAAATTTTATTTGTTAAAAGAAACAAATAAAAAGCTTTTATGAAACACTAACTATGACCTAAACAAGTTTTCCTACAAAACTAAGTAAAATAAATTTTTAAAACAAAAACAAAATTTTCTTTTGTTGACTAACAGAAACTAAACTAAATTTTTCAAGAGTGACAAAAAAGAAATAATTTAAAACTAATAAAAGCAATAAAGAAAGGACTTAAAACAAAACTATAACTAAAACAGTACTGTTTTGCTAAAAACTTAATTTAAAATAAACTTAAAATAAATCACTATAAGCTACTGGATAGTTAAAGGTCCTAGTGACCAGGAGCAAAAAGAATCAATCAAAAATATTTTATAAAGCGCAAGTTATGGCCAAATTACTTATTTGAAAAAATTTCATCAAATTCAATTTTAAACAACTCAACTATGAAATCCAATTGCACTAGCAGAAACTTCAAGAAATTATAAAACTAACGCAAAAAGAAACACCAAATTTGGATCTAAAACATAAAAGTTATAAGCAATATAAAATCAGAACTATTCTGTTTTTAAAACAGAAACGAAAATCAAAACAAAAAAAACAATCGGGCACTAGCTACGTGGCCTACTGCTATCGGGCCAGGGTGGTGGGCGATCTGTACTATCTAGCGCTCGGTCGTAAAATAACACAAACGTGTACGGGCTAAAACAGAAAGACTGATCGGCTAAAACGACTAGACCTGAACCGATCTAATAAAAAAACCTAACCGTTCGATTCTAATCTAATCTGGGTCGTATAAAGTAGATCGGACGGATGAGGAGGGAGAGAGAGCTCACCGCAGCGGCGGGGTGACTCCGGCGAGGTTCCGGTGGCTCGGGTCGACGCACCCAGCTGCTCCGGTGGTCCTCCGGCAACGGCGGCGGCTCCAGGAGATGCGGACGACAGCGACAGCCACGTGGGTGGAGTCGACGAGGGTCGGGGACGACGGACTCGAGCGGGGCAATCTCGACGGCGGCGGTGACGTTCGGTGGTCGACGGCGAGCTCGTTCTGGAGGCGTTGAAGCTTGGGCGAGGGGTTGGGGAGGTGTCGGTGAGCGAGGAGAGGTCGTTCGTGGGTTCAGACGGCGACGAGGTGGTCGGGGTGGAGCGCTGCGGCAGCAATGGCGGGCGGCGGAGCTCGGGCTCCGGCGAGCAATTCCGGCAAGATGAGAGAGAGGGGTAGGGGGCTTTAGGGGGGAATCGGATGAGAGGGAGAGGGGATTCGGGCGCGGCGCGGGTGGAGCAGGCCGGCTCGGCTTGCTGGTGGGCCGCGTCGGGTGGCTGGCTGGTCCGGTTGGCCTGGTCGTGCCTGGGGTTTCCCCCTTTTTTTTAGCAGAGACAAAAACTAATAGAAAAAGTAAAAGAACTGAAATTATACATAGACATGTAATATATCAAAATTTTGAGAAAACAATTTCCTATAGCATGGACTATTTCTAAAGTTCAAACAAAATTCACACAAAATCGGAAAAAAATTCAAACAGCACTGCTATTGCAATAAAACTCAATAAAAATCATTTTTAAAATACCAAAATGATTTCAAATTTATTTTCTCCTAATTTTCCATTGAAGGGAATCATTTTACACTCGTTTCCATTTATTTATTTTTAGGAGAAAAATAATTTGAATAAAATCCAAATAATTCCAAATTGAAAGGGAGTTTCAAAATACTTCCAAATGACTTTCAGTTTGATTCTTTGTAACTTCCAACTCGTATTGCATATAATTGAAGAAGTCATTTTATCTTCCCTCAAGAAAATCATTGAGCTGCATAAAGTTTTATAATTTGAAATATTTCCAAATAGAATTCAAATCTTTTCAAAAACCCTTTTGATTTCAAATGGAAGAAGTCATGTCATCTTTACTCTAGGGTTTTGTGTTGAAATGAATTTGAATTCATTGGGATAAAATGCAAGGATGAAAGTTTGGGAAAGTCATTTCGTTCCCTCTCATTCGACTTTCAAAAGTTTCAAATTTCACTCACTTTCAGTCAATCAATCAAACAAACAATCATAATAATTTATTTAATATAACATTCCAAAATTTAGAATTTTGGGATGTTACATTATTTTCACGGAAACTAGAAGAACACGCTTTTATAAACTAATCTTTTTAGCACGCATCCTAGCTGTTCTTTCTTTGCACTCATCAATAGAAATTATCATAGCTGTGAGAGACTCATTGATGTCATGCTTGGGTGGAATAGATCTAATTTTCAAAGAATCAACATCAAGAGAAATTCTATCCATGTTCCTAGCCAAATCATCAATCTTAAGCAATTTTTCTTCAATCAAAGCATTGAAATTCTTTTGCGAACTCATAAATTTTTTAACACTCTTCTCAAATTCAGAGGGCATCTTATTATAATTTCCATAAGAATTGTTGTATGAATTACCATATTTTTTTTAGGAATTACTAGGAAACGGCCTAGGATGAAAATTACCTCTGTACGCGTTATTACCAAAATGTTCCTACCAACAAAATTCACATCCATAGATTCCTTATTATTCTCAATGAAAGTAGACAAAGGCATATCATTAGGATCAATAGGAGCGCTCTTTATAGCAAATAATTTCATAAGCTCATCCATCTTTCCACTCAAAACATTAATCTCTTCAATTGCATGCACCTTTTTACTAGTGGAAGATCTGTCGGTATGCCATTGAGAATAATTGACCACAATATTATCTAGGAGTTTAGTAGCTTCTCCTAAAGTAATTTCCATAAAAGTACCTCCCGCGGCCGAATCTAAAAGATTTCTAGAAGAAAAATTCAATCGGGCATAAAAAATTTGTATAATCATCCACAAATTCAAACCATGCATAGGGCAATTTTGTATCATCAATTTCACCCTCTCCCAAGATTGTGCAACATGTTCATGATCAAGTTTCTTAAAATTCATAATATCATTCCGAAGGGAGATGATTTTACCGGGAGGAAATTACTTGGAAATAAAAGCATCTTTGCACTTATTCCAAGAATCAATACTATTTTTAGGCAAAGATGAAAACCAAGTTTTAGCACAGTCCCTAAGTGAGAACAGAAATAATTTCAATTTAACAATATCATTATCCACATCTTTTTTCTTTTGCGTATCACACAAACCAACGAAATAGTTTAGATGGGATGTGGCATCTTCATTGGGAAGGCCGGAAAATTGATCTTTCATAACAAGATTCAGCAAATCAGTATTAATTTCACAAGATTCCGCATTAGTAGCGGGAGCAATCAAAGTACTAATAAAATCAATGTTGTTGGTATTGGAAAAGTCACACAATTTGGTCTCTTGAGTCATCGTGACAAAGCAAGCAATCCAGCACACGAGCACACAAAAAACAAGCAAAGAAGACGAACGGAAGAGGGGCGAAGGAAAGGCAAATCTTTTCGAAAATCATTTTAGAAGTGGGGGAATGGAAAACGAGAGGCGAATGGAAAATAATGTAATGTGATACATGAGATTAGTTGATGGGTACTTGGTATGTCTTGGCTTGGCGTAGATCTCCCCGGCAACAGTGCGAGAAATTCTTCCTACTACTTCTTGAGCTTGCGTTGGTTTTTCCCTTGAAGAGGAAAGGGTGATGCAGCAAAGTAGAGTAAGTATTTCCGTCAGTTTTGAGAACCAAGGTATCAATCCAGTAGGAGACAGCGCACAAGTCACAAAATACCTGCACAAACAAACACCAACTTGTCAATCCCTTCACAGTTATTTGCAAAGTGAGATCTGATAGAGATGGATAAACGGTAAAGTAATATTTTTGGTATTTTCGGTTTATGGAACAGAAAGTAAAAGATTGCAAAGGAAGTAAATAGGAAACTAAAATTGTAGATCGAAAACTTATATGATGGAAAGTAGACCCATGGGCCATAGGTTTTACTAGAGGCTTCTCTCAAGATAGAAATTATTATGATGGGTGAATAAATTACTGCCGAGTAATTGACAGAAAAGCGCAAAGTTATGACGATATGTAAGGCAATGATCATGAACATAGGCATCATGCCCGTGTCAAGTAGACCGACTCCTGCATGCATCTACTACTATTAATCCACACATCGACCGACTCCTGCCTGCATCTAGAGTATTAAGTTCATAGAACAAGGTAACGCATTAAGCAAGATGACATGATGTAGCAGGATAAACTCAAGCAATATGATGAAAACCCCATCTTGTTATCCTCGATGGCAACAATACAATATGTGTCGGTTCCCCTTCTGTCACTTTGATCAAGCACCGTAAGATTGAACCCAAAGTTAAGCACTTCTCCCATTGCAAGAAACACCGATCTAGTTGGCCAAACCAAATCGATACTTTGAAGAGACTTGCAAATATATCAAATCATGCATATAAGAATTCAGAGGAGATTCAAATAATGTTCATAGATAAGCTGGTCATAAATCCACAATTCATCGGATCTCGGCAAACACACCGCAAAAAGAGTATTACATCGAATAGATCTCCAAGAACATCGAGGAGAACATGGTATTGAGAATCAAAGGGAGAGAGTAAGCCATCTAGCTACTAGCTATGGACCCCTAGGTCCGTGGTAAACTACTCACGCTTCATTGGAGAGGCAATGGTGTTGATGTAGAAGCCCTCCATGATTGAATCCCCCTCCGGCAGGATGCCGGAAAAGGTCCCTAGACGGGATCTCACGGGTACAGAAGGTCGCGGCGATGGAAAAGTGTTTTCGTGGCTCTCCTGATTGGTTTTGGAATATTTGAGAATATATATGTGGAAGAAATAGGTCGGTGGAGTCACGAGGGGCCCACAAGGGTGGGGGGAACCCCCTAACCCCCTAGGCGCACCCTCCGTCCTTGTGGCTGCCTCGTGGCTTCCCAGATGTGTACTCCAAGTCCTCTGGATGTCTTCTGGTCCAAGAAAAATCATCGCGAAAGTTTCATTCTGTTTGGACTCCGTTTGATATTCCTTTTCTGCGAAACTCTAAAACAAGGAAAAACATGAACTGGCACTGGGCTCTAGGTTAATAGGTTAGTCCCAAAAATAATATAAAATAGCATAATAATGCATATAAAACATCCAAAACAGATAATAAAATAGCATGGAACAATAAAAAATTATAGATACGTTGGAGACGTATCAAGCATCCCCAAGCTTAATTCCTGCTCGTCCTCGAGTAGGTAAATTATAAAAATAGAATTTTTGATGTGGAATGCTACCTAACATATTTATCAATGTAATTTTCTTTATTGTGACATGAATGTTTAGATTCGTATGATTCAAAACAAAAGTTTAATATTGACATAAAAACAATAATACTTAAAGCATACTAACAAGATAATTATGTCTTCTCAAAATAAACATGGCCAAAGAAAGCTTATCCCTACAAAATCATATAGTATGGCTATGCTCCATCTTCATCACACAAAATATTCAAATCATGCACAACCCCGATGTCAAGCCAAGCAATTGTTTCATACTTTTAATGTTCTCAAACCTTTTCAACTTTCACGCAATACATGAGCGTGAGCCATGGACATAGCACTATAGGTGGAGTAGAAGGTGGTTGTGGAGAAGACAAAAAGAGGGAGATAGTCTCACATCAACTAGGCGTATTAACGGACTATGGAGATGCCCATCAATAGATATCAATGTGAGTGTGTCACTGGTCCTAAACAAACGGGTTTTTTACCGCTTCCTGCGACGGCATTTGGAACCGTCGCCAAGTGAATGTGTGTGATAGGGTGTCCTTCCCACACGACCCAGAAATCGTCGGGGATAGGCCCTCCTGGGACCCAGGCTGAAGCCGTGTGCGATCGGGCGAGGCATCGAAACCCAATCATTTTCATTGGTATGTACATCCCACACGGTAATCCGAGAAAATCATTTCCGTAGGTATGTACATCCCACACGGTAATCCGAGAAAATCATTTCTGTAGGTATGTACATCCCACATGGTAATCCAAGAAAATCATTTCCGTAGGTATGTACATCCCACACGGTAATCCGAGAAAATAATTTCCGTAGGTATGTACATCCCACACGATGAATCCCAGAAAAACATTTCCGTCCGTATGTATATCACACACAGTCAATCCAAGGAATACGTTTCCGTTCTTATGTACATCCCACACAGTCAATCCAGGGAAAACGTTTCTGTTCGGACGTAAATCCCACACAGTTTTATGTGTAGGCTCATGTGTGAAAGGTGTAACTATCACACACGGTCTTCCTTGGTTAAGTGTTTGCTTTTATCAACTATATCACACATGATTTGATGAAGAAAACTTTGTGGCATTGGGCTATCCATCGCAAGCGCTTTTACTGCTAGAACCATTTGGAAAGGTCCATGACACATTTAGCAGGTTTATTAGTTTACAATTAATAATTCCAGTATTACGCAAATTCACATTTCATATCGAATAGCTATTTGCCAATTTCATATCAGGCACATAAAAATATTATAACATCACAGTACGGTAGCTACATGAAAACAACATAGTACAACATATAGCTAGTTCAACTTCATAAGAATATATTCATTTCCCTAATCGAGATCATCCAGCCTCGTCTTATCCACCTCCGCTTTCAGTTCAGTAAGAACCCGTTTTGCACGAGCCAACTGGGAAAGTGCCTCCTCCTTCGCCAACACCATCTTAGTAAAGTCTTTTTTTTATCTGAGCTCATTCTCCACCTTCAACTTTTTATCCCGCATCTTGAAATATGCTTCAGCGTTGACAAGACTTTCTCTAAGCCTACCTGTGTTCACTTCCTAATACATGCTCCAGAGCTTCGTTAGGCACATCTTCAAAGACTGTGGCCACTCTTGATCAACCCATAAGAACACTTCCATTCATCCTATAATATTTAAAACTAGATAAGTAACAATTGTAGGGGAAATGGGTTTATAGCAACATAGAAAATCACCAATGCTTATTTTGAAAAACTGAAGAAACATGTTAATTATGACATATCTTCTCAAAAAGATCAATGTGCAAATGAAATAATTGGTACTGAGACAACAACCAAATTCTGGAACATCAGAAGCTATAATTAACTACAACGAAGCTACAGGTTCTTACTCATGTACAATAAATAACAAATTGAACATTTTATGAAGAAGGTAAATATAACTGCAACAGCATAGCGACAGTATTTGGATGATAGCAAATTGATACTAATAGATGTGTACATGCACAAATTTAGTAACATAGAACTAATAGCACTAAGGTCGTCCACTATGTATGTCAAAACTGGTGTAAAGACAACTGTTGCTACATCTCGCACCGGTGCCCTGAACTGGTGAGCCAATGCAGCGGAAAAAAATCAGGGACCCGGACTCCGGAGCATGTAGTTGCTCCGATGCCCAGTTCCTTCGTGCCATAAAGATTTAGTGTTTTACTGCTTGGCTGCTCGGATGTGTGGACCAAAGTTGGCTGCACAAACTGCTGAAGCGGTGCCAAATAATTTTCTAATGGCACCGCTGATGAGATGGCAACAATTTAAGGAACTAGGTACAAACTATGACACTGTCTTAGGATGCGTTTGGTTGAAGGTGTGGTATGAATGGGTTGGGACCGTGACGGTGTCTGAATCACATCTAACAAATGATTTTAACAATGGAAGAGGGTCTAACCTTCTGTGCACATGCCAGAAACTTCCTCCCAGTGTCCACAGAATCAAACGCAAGTAGCTTCACGCATGGAGATTGATGGTGACAACGAGCAGATAGATCTTCAGCCACCCCGCTCCATTCGTAGCCACTGATGGTCTTAGGGAGCTAGAAGAGGAAGAAACGACTCAAATCGACCTCCGGGTAAAAATCCTTCATTCCAAGTCATAGCCCGAGAGAGAGAAGAGAGGCATACCCGGGTGGTGAAGGAGTAGTCGCCGGAGGAGGAACTGCTGGAGATGTCTTTGAAGAAGACCATGGCGACCCGGCGGTAGGATGCGAGACGGCGAGAGCGAGGAAGCGGCTATAGCTTAGCAAGGAAGGAAGGAAGGAGGAAACAAGGGAAATGTGACTTGTGGTCGGGGAGAAAAGGGGGTGGGGAAGGGGGCGGGGGTAGATATTTTGGCGGTAGGCCAAAATTTTGGAAATGTGGAGGGAAACTTTGCGCGCGGTGCCGCCGGACCATTCACTTTGAACGATTGTGTGCATCACAAACGATTCTTCTGCTTTACGCGCTTGGGATGAGTATGATAATTCAAATTCTGGTCTCAAGGCATGGGCACATTCACTTTGAACGCGCGCAGTGCCGCCGGACCATTCACTTTGAACGATTGTGTGTATCGCAAACGATTCTTCTGCTTTACGCGCATGGGATGAGTTTGATAATTCAAATTTTGGTGGAAATTTCCCCGGGTACGTCATTGCATAATTTAACATCACTTGCTAATTTGGGCACACAAAAGAGCATATAGCAGACATACCACACTTAGTGAATCAAGCAATTTTAGTAATTAGACAGAGCTAGTTGACCTAAACATTGCTCTAACAAAAGACCAGCATTAAAAACAAAGCCTAAGTACGCATAATTAAAAATCTGCCGCCGCGCCGGCCTATGCATCGCTGGTGTGAGATGAGACGTTGATAACTTGTCCTGGCGACATGCCGCCGTTGGTGCACTCCGCATCCCCCCTGCTGAAGTCGACCGTGTCCTCGTCTTTGTCCTCGGCGCCGCCCTCAAGGTTGTAGTACTCGTAGTAGTGGTTGCGCCAGAGCTTGCGTTGGTACTCCATCGCCGATTCCTCGACAGACAGACTCTTCTCTACCTCGACCTCGGACACGCGCAACTCCTCCTCCCGGCGCTCCTCGATCTCCGCCGCCTCTTGCATCTCCAGCTCCCGCTCGGCGACCTCATGAGGAAGCAGGTGCTCCATGGCCACCGCCGCCATTTCACACGTGGGTTCCATGCTGGAGTCTGAGGTGTCCTGGAATATCTTCGCGTGTGCATCCTCGATCTTGGCATGGATGGCCTTGACCCGGGCCAGGGTGACATCAGCGGCACGGACGGCAGCTCGAGCGCTCTCGGCGTTCGTAGCCACCGTTGCAGCAGCAGCTGCAGCCGTCTCGGCTACTGCGGCTGCCCTCTTGGCGGAAGCGGCCGCGCTCAATATTGATGCGGTGGCACTCTCGGCGTAGGCGGCCGTGCTCTCGGCGCAGGCGGCAGCGCTCGGGGGGGACACGGCCATCGTACGGGCCTTCATGAAGCGTTTCCACGGCCTCATCTTTGCAAGACGGGGGTGTGGGAATGGGGATCAGGATTCGTGGATTCGGGGGTTGCCGACACTAGAGCAGACGAGCCGGCGAAGCTTAAGGAGGGAGACTTAAATAGACCCAGATATTTTCATCGCAAACGGTTCCTAGAAAACAACTGTGTGTGATGTTATAGATATTTTTTATTAGCTGTGAAAGAAGAATTTGGAATAAAGTGCCAACGGATGGTGTTTTAAATGAACAAAAAAATTTGTAGTACTAATACAACTGTCATGTCAATTTTGGAAAATTTCAGGGGTCATTTGACCTTCTAAGACATTTAAGTGATTTTCTAGCCATTTAATGACCGTAATTGAAATTTGAACTACATGTACATGCAACAGCTAACCATAACGGTTTGAAAACTCATATTTTGTGTACTTGTGTGCGATTTAATTCCATGTGCAGTAAATTGGAAGGAATTTTCAAACATATTGGTCTAACGGCTATGACACAATTAATCATGGAGTGACATGGCATTTTAATTCCAAAAAATTAAAAAAAATCAGAAACACATGAAACCTTGGTTGATGTAATGTCATGCCACCAAGATGATGTGGTAAAAAGTTGGCATGTTTGACCAAAGTTTGGACACACACCCCTCACAAACCAGATCAACTCACTAGAAGGCTCGTGGTTCCGAGAGGGAACAATGCATGTTTGATACGAACGGGACATAGCTTCCTCTTACGGCCTTCAAATTTTTTTCTATGTCTAACGTGCACTACTACAACTGTAATGTGAAATTTTTGAAAATTCTAGGGGTCATTTGACCTTTTAAAGACATTTAAGTGATTTTCTAGCCATTTAATGGCCGTAATTCAAATTTGAACTACATCTACATGCAACGCGTAACTGAAACGGTTTGAAAAATCATATCTCTGTACTTGTGTGCGAGTTAATTCCATGTACAGTAAACTAGAAGGAATTTTCAAACATATTTGTATCACGACATGGACACACACTGGTGTGCGTCGGTCCTAAACAAACGGTTTAAAACCCCTTTCCGCGACGGCATTTGGAACCGTCGCCAAGTGAGTGTGGGCGATAGGGGGGTCCTTCCCACACGACCCAGAAACTGTCGGGGATAGGGCCCCTACAGTACTCCTACTCGTTTCTGCTCGCATTGCCATCGCAGTCGGTATTCTGTGGTGCTACGTTTACGACGCGTGGCCCATCACAAACGGTTCACTATTATAGAACGTGTATGATGCGCGACCCATCACAAATGGTTCACCGTTAAGAAGATTAGCTAATCGTCGTACGAGTGCCGGACATGATTACGAAACGTCGGACCATCATAACATCGTCGTACACGACAACTATCGCACACGCTATTCTGTGGTGAAGCATTTACGATGCCTACTTCATCAGAACCAGTTCATGGTTGCGAATCGTGTACGATAAGGCAACTAACACAAACATTTAGTTTGCCCGCACCGTTTGTGATATTGTCTCACATCGCACACGCTTTGCAAACGGCAACTGTGTGCAGGCTTGCACACGTTTCCTCTCTGTGAACCGTCTCGAATTATGGTGCATATCGCAAACGTTTGTGTTTTACCAACCGCGTGTGCCGTAACAACCTGGAGAGCGTAATTTCACCGTAATTTAATTGCTGCTTTTCCAAATTGTACCGGATTTGGATTTGAATTTGAATGTATGCTACATCTTTATTCATATCCATCAGGTTCAAACAACTAATGCATTATTCGATTCATAGGTACATATGTTCAAGAATTACATAACAACCAAATAAAGAATGATGAACCACAGTTGCATACTTGTACTATTAAAGACGGTAAAGAAAGAGGCGAAATATATTCTGGTAGCTGAACAAGGTGAAGCGGAATGCCCATATTATGCCCTCCTCCATGCAGAAGGCACGCACGACTCTAGTCCAACCCCTTGTGATGGCCGAGTGCCCATCCTTCACGGTCTTCATGAAAACATCTAGATAATCATCGTGTTCTGGTAGAAATACTTTAACCTTTGCGTGCCCACCAATCATGTAGTTTGAGAGGTAATCTTGAGTAAACTGCTTTGGCAACCACTGCAAAGGAATAAGACTTCAGACATTGTCATCTAACACAACTCAATATGGGCAGTAAAAAGAAGGCTGTAGAGTTCTTACTTACCATCCCGCAGTTTGCTGTTGTCTTGGATAAAGTGTAAACAAATAGTTTAATTGCCATCTTTGGACCCATTTTACTAACAATCTTTATCAGCTTCCTCACTTGATGCTGGTTCATCGATATCTCATTGCCCCATACGCAGAAAGGGTCCAAACGCGGATCTTTACCAATGACATGTGCCTAAAAGCACCAAGTTTATATTAGAAGCTAAACAAATGGCAGAATGATGTAGTACAACACTCTTTTATAATATGTCTATATACATCCGTATGTGGTAGTCCATTTGAAATCTCTAAAAAGATAAATATTTTGGAACGGAGGGAGTATCTTATAACATCCAATATACTCACATATTAGATGAATTAACATCTTATATTATGGGCCGGAAGGAGTTTAGTTCGTTCTTAAAAATTATCTGCTACTATATCCACGGGTTACAGTTAGTTTGAGCTAGTACGGGCTCAAACAGCCCTAAAGTATATCTAAACATGAGGGCTAGTTTGAGCTAGTTGCATCTATAACCCACCCAAAAAAACTAGTATCCAACCCAAGAGCTGCTAATTGGAGCTAGTTCTCCTAGTGCATTTATTATCAATCTAACCCTGCCATCCAAACAACTCTTTGGATGGAGTTAGTTCAGGGTTAGTAATGAGCTAGAAACTAACTCTAACCTCTAGCTAAGTTGAGTATCCAAACAGGGCTGTGTTGTTGCTGTTGCTGCTGCTGCTCTTCTATGTATATCTAGACATCATTAGAACATTAATGTAACACTCTTCCTTGTTGCTATGTAGCCTAGGATTGCATATTTAGACATTAATTATAGTGCATGTTGCTATGTAGCCTCAGATATATTACATATGGTCCTAGTTAACCTAAGGAAAAATGGGTTGCAGATATATTCAGTTAAAAGTCCGATTCACCGATTAGTCCCTTATCAGCAGCCGCCCTATATGGTACCAGCTACGGATATCCTGAACAGTGAGCAGATATAAGCCATGGGATGAACCTAACCTCGATGGAAAACAGCAGTCGTTCCCAAAATTGTCCTGTGTAGGTACATTAAGAAGCATGTTAAGCACAACAGGCTAAACATCAACCAAAATTACACATGGCAGACAAAATAATCTCCAAAAGATAGCTTTAGTGTGCAGGTTTAAGCACGTTAGTAAAGCAAAACAAGTGGAAAGGTGTGCTAACTGCAACAGGCCTAACATTTAACAACAAGCAAACATGGTCATTCAAACTGGTATTGTGCCGGTCTAAGTACACTAGTTATGGTTAAATAAAAATGGAAAGGCGTGCTAACTACAAGATGCAGCAACCAAATGTAGTCATTCATAGTGGTATTGTTGAAACTGGTACTGATGAAATTGAACTGCACAGTTCATACTTGCACATATAGAACATCACGTTGTGAATAACTGGAATAAACAAGGCATACTACGAACAACCAAAGATAGCATTTGAAACTGAACATATGCTAACTACAAACAACCGAACAATCAAAAAACTTTAAAAGAGGTGTATGCTAGCTACAACAGGCTTAACAGCAAGAAAATATATGCATTCCTATCGGTATGTTTAAAACTGGATTGATGAAATGTACTGCATAATAAATAATTGCACATATAGAGCATCACATTGTGAACAACTGAAATAAACAAATCATGGGTTTCCTCACTTGTCACAGATGGGCTCGTTCCCATGGGAAGAGCACGAACCCTGGATGCGCTCCATGTTGTCGCAGATGGGCTCGTTCCCCTTGGAAGAGCACGGCTGTAGGGTGCCGTCCCTGATGTCGCAGACGGGCGCATTCCCCTTGGAAGAGCAGATGGGCTCTTTCCCCTTAGAAGAGCCGGAGAGGGTGCCCTCCTGGTGGTCGCCGTCGATGAGGTCTGACTTGGAAGCTGTGGATCCCAAGCCAGCGTCGCAGAACGTGTCCTTCAGAAATGACAAAAGGGGCTCGATGGCGATGTAGAATGGCAAATTGTTGACAGCGACCCAGAGGAGATCAGTGGCGGGGCCATGGATGAGATCGACGGCTTTTGAACCCGAGGGGTTGGGGGTGGGCCACTTAACCTGTGACACAGCCCGCCTCAGGGCGTCGCTGTCGATGACCTCGATGTCGTAGCCGACGGACAAGACATGCCCGCATACTCTAGCCCGTTGCTTGAGTGCCTGCCGCCAGTAATGGTCGTCAGCTTCCTCGGCAACGTCAGGCGAAGAGACCGCTATACACCTCTTTTGGGCCAGTCGCTCCTCGAGCTCCACGAGAAGTGTAGCCGGGCTTAGGCTGCGACGCTCTAGAGTGGGGGATGGGGATGGGGATCTGTGGGAAAGGGGGCGTTTGGCAGGCGTCATCTAAGAAACTCAGGGCGGCCTCGGTATGGAGATCGGTGGGTAAGCTGCACGGGCAAACCGGCAGATGTTGACAATGGAGGTCTTGCGGCGGCGGCGGGGGGGGGGGGGGGACTTTGCTAGGGTTTCGAGCGAGGGAGTGTGTGTGTGTGCGCGCGCGCACGCCCGAGGAGGTTTTGGTGTGTGTATGTGTGTGTGGAGGGGGGGTGTTTGAGGAAATGACGCGGGTACTGAAAATTTTACTACGCGGGAGTGAAATGCCGGGATATTGAAAATTTTGATGATAGTGCATCACACACGGTCCGGAGATAACAACCGTGTGTTATGAAAAGAAAAACCCTCGAGGCGGGCAGATATTTTCGATGCAGGCGGGATTGGGAACAAGAAACATCGCACACGGTCCGGAGATAACAACCGTGTGTTATGAAACAGAAAAACCCTCGAAGCGGGCAGATATTTTTGAGAGGGGGAGCCTCGTGGAGTCCAATGTATTGTGCGGATGTGTGCGTGACAGGTGCACTGGCGTGGCACATGGTTAGTTTGAGTGAACCGTGTCTGTTGCATCATCTGACTTTTCTAATGTTCATAAATTTGGCGAAAAATGACGCAGGAGAGGGTCAGAACACGAACACACTTGCATGTGGACCAAATTTATGTATCAAAAGGGTGGTTTGATTTTCAAATACCAAATGCAACTTTGATGTGGCACCTCTCTCGCAAAGCGCACGGTATTGCTTGCTCCCACCCTCTCGTCTCGGCATGAAGGGAATCCTAAGCTATGAATGCATGCCCCCTCCCCCTCAACCGAGGTTCGCCTAGCAAAGTGCGAAGTAGCTAGCAGCCCCCCTCCTCCCTCGTGTCGGCACGAAGGGAATCCTAAGCTATATATGAATGCATGCCCCCTCCCCCTCAACCGAGGTTCACCAAGCAAAGTGCGAAGTAGCTAGCAGCCCCCTCCACCCTCGTGTCGGCACGAAGGGAATCCTAAGCTATATATGAATGCATGCCCCCCAACCGAGGTTCACCGTAGCAAAGTGTGAAGTAGCTAGCAGCCCCTCCCTCGTGTCGGCATGAAGGGAATCCTAAGCTATGAATGCATGCCCCCCAACTGAGGTTTACCTAGCAAAGTGTGAAGTAGAGCTAGCAGCCCCCCTCCCTCGTGTTGGAACGAAGGGATTCCTACGCTATGAGCATGCCCCCCCCCCCAACCGAGGTTCACCTAGCAAAGTGCGAAGTAGCTAGCAGCCCCCCTCCCTCGTGTCAGCACGAAGGGAATCCTTGCTAAGCTATGAATGCATGCCCTCCCCCCCCAACCGAGGTTCACCCTAGCAAAGTGTGAAGTAGCTAGCAGCCACCCCTCCCTCGTGTCGGCACGAAGGGAATCCTAAGCTATGAATGCACATGCCCCCCCAACCGAGGTTCACCTAGCAAAGTGCGAAGTAGCTAGCAGCCCCCCCCCCCCGCCCTCGTGTCGGCACGAAGGGAATCCTAAGCTATGAGCATGCCCCCCTCCCCCCCCCAACCGAGGTTCACCTAGCAAAGTGCGAAGTAGCTAGCAGCCCCCCACCCCCCCACCCCTCATGTCGCCACGAAGGGAATCCTAATTAAGCTATGAATGCATGCCCCACCAACCGAGGTTCACCTAGCAAAGTGCGATGTAGAACCCCCCCCCCCCCACACACACACACTTTCAGTCGGCGGGCCAGAGAGGCATATATCTCACCAAGATGGATCGTAAAACGGACCAAGAATAATCCACCTTGGTTGTACAACCTCTCTCTTGTTGTTGGTCAAAGTGAAGTCCGTCCATGTGACCCCGGAGATGGGCTAGCTCGCCAATAATCACGCAAGTAGCTAGTCCCCGAAGACAACCACTGCATGTGTGTGGCCCAAAAATATGTATGGAGACGTGTGTTTTTGAGTAACAATGAACAACTTTGATGTGTCACCGTGATTTCGAACTAGAAATCCCCACACTGAGTGAGGGTTAGGTTGACGATGCATATGTATGTTACACCACACTTCAAGCCAACGATCGGGATTCATATATGCATGCATCCATGCATAGTATATGCGCTCAAACTTAATTAGGTCTGAATCTCACCATGACCTATACTACGATAACACAAACCAAATGAAGAATCCGCCATGGTAACCTATCTTGTTTGTTGGTCAAGGTGATCATGGATGTCCACGCGGGCCCACGAATATATAGGCTTGTCGCCGATAACCACGCGAGGGAGTATATCGTTCGAAGGCAACCACTACATGAATATGTATGGAGGTGATGCATGCATGCATGTTTGAATACACAACATTGATCTGGCGCGTGTGTCAAAAATCATACACTAGCTCCCCGCACAGAGCGAGATCGGTTCATGATGGTGTCTTTGTACTAGCCACTTAGACTCGATGGGAGGGATTCATGCGTACACATGCATATGTGTGTGCTCAAAGTGTATCATGCATGTCAGCGCAGAGCGAAAATAATAATCCCCTCCTAAGTCAAATTAACCTCTCTTGTTGTTAGGCAAAAAGAAGTGATGGACCAAGCGGGCCCACAAATGGAAAGCATCGATATCGCTGATAACCGCTTAAGTGGGTGCGAGAGGACAACCACCACCGCTTTGCATGTGGGGCAAACATATATATGTTGAGTACCCAAAATACATAACTTTGATGTGCCACATGCCTCAAAAACCGTAAACCATGCACCCACAGAGAGCGAGGTTCATATCAAGCGTACTACATATGATGGTCCCCTTCCCCCCTCTTCACCGCATACTATATGCTCCTGCCGTAATATATGTACAACCCAAAAGAATCCTCATCAATGGTGAAATTAATTAACCTCTCCCGAGGTAGGTCAAAGTGATGCATGCATCGACGATGGCCGCGTGGGCCCACAGATGGAAGCGTCACACATGAGTGTCCTAGCTAGGATATATATGCATTTGGCCCAAAAAGGTGTTGTGTGATGTTTGAATAACCAATTTCACAATTTTGATGTGGCACGTACCTCGGTAACCAAAAAGTCCCGACACTGAGTGAGGTGTACTTGTTCACGGACGCATACGTATAGTATATATGCTAGTCCCCTCCCACCTCTTCGACGCGTACTATATACCACCATAACACAAACAAAAAAGATTATACTTTGCTGGTCAAATGAACCTCACTGCCGGCTGTTCGTCAAAGTAGTGGACGACGACCTCACGGGCCCACAGAAAACGTCACACGCGAGTATCGAGTGTCGTGTAGGACAACCAACGACTGCATGTGGCCAAAACATTTATGTATGAAAGGTTTGTCTAATTTTTAAATAATGATTTCACGACTCTGATGTGGCACTAGCCTGCCTAAGAAAATGGCCAACCCACACGGTGGCTCACAACTCGTAGTGTACTGCGAGCTACCCGCCACCCCCAGACGCACACACCCACACACACACCGCGAATCCACAGCAACTATGATGCATGTTAAATTAATTATCCCGCGGTGAACATACATGTTACCAAAGGAGGGACGTTTTAATTTCAAAAAATTCATAGAGATCATTAAGACGTTTTAGTACATTGATTGACTTCCTATGGGTATAATGTGCAAAAATCAAATTGGAGCTATATGCACACGTGACAGTGCACCTAAATGGATTGCAAAAACACATGTCTCACTGGGTGCATGTTTACTCCCCGTGCAACAAATTTCAAACATTGAGAATCTTGATTTTTAAATTCTAGTATATCCAAAACTTATTTGAAGTTCATGAAACTTATCGTGTTGTCATATGGACACCAATACAAAGTGGCATTGTACTTTTTTGGGTCAAATTTGAGACCAGTTTTGATGTAATCTTTATCTAATTACAGACGGTAGATTATTAATAATTGGGAACCAATATCCCAAACGGATTATTTATTCGAACCGTGAGCGTTAGACCAACCGTGGATACGTGCCATGCTTTGGTTAAGCAATAAAGCGGCAGCATTAATCATCCAAATAGAAAAACAATATACGTGCTGTCGCGCGACCCGTGTGGCGTGCGAGCAGGCGTGAGTTGACGGGACGCATGCGAGCAGTCCGCCGCGCAGGCAGACGGTGAGGCGTGCGTGCAGGTGTGTGAACTGACGGAGGCGTGCTCGCTGTCCAGTGTCATCGGGAGGCGTGCGAGTAGCTCTATGAAACTTTGGTAGGTGCTACCTCTTCAGCACTGCGTTGGTTTTCCCTTGAAGAGGAAAGGGTGATGCAGTAAAGTAGCATAAGTATTTCCCTCAGTTTTTGAGAACCAAGGTATCAATCCAGTAGGAGATCACGCACGAGTCCCTCACACCTACACAAACAAATAAGAACCTCGCAACCAACGCGATAAAGGGGTTGTCAATCCCTTCACGGTCACTTACGAGAGTGAGATCTGATAGATATGATAAGATAATATTTTTGGTATTTTTATGATAAAGAGAAATAAAGATGCAAAGTAAAAATAAAAAGCAATAGAAATAACTAAGTGTTGGAAGATTAATATGATGGAAAATAGACCCGGGGACCATAGGTTTCACTAGTGGCTTCTCTCAAGAGCATAAGTATTACGGTGGGTAAACGAATTACTGTCGAGCAATTGATAGAATTGAGCATAGTTATGAGAATATCTAGGTATGATCATGTATATAGGCATCACCTCCGCGACAAGTAGACCGAAACGATTCTGCATCTACTACTACTACTCCACACATCGACCGCTATCCAGCATGCATCAAGAGTATTAAGTTCATAAGAACAGAGTAATGCTTTAAGTAAGATGACATCACGTAGAGGGATAAACTCATGCAATATGATATAAACCCCGTCTTTTTATCCTCGATGGCAACAATACAATACGTGTCATTTCCCTTTCTGTCACTGGGATCGAGCACCGCAAGATTGAACCCAAAGCTAAGCACTTCTCCGGTTGCAAGAAAGATCAATCTAGTAGGCCAAACCAAACTAATAATTCGAAGAGACTTTCAAAGATAACCAATCATACATAAAAGAATTCATAGGAGATTCAAATATTGTTCATAGATAAACTTGATCATAAACCCACAATTCATCGGATCTCGACAAACACCCCGCAAAAGAAGATTACATCGAATAGATCTCCAAGAAAATCGAGGAGAACTTTGTATTGAGATCCAAAGAGAGAGAAGAAGCCATCTAGCTAATAAGTATGGACCCGAAGGTCTGAGGTAAACTACTCACACATCATCGGAGAGGCTATGGTGTTGATGTAGAAGCCCTCCATGATCAATGCCCCCTCCGGCGGAGCGCCAAAAAAGGCCCCAAGATGGGATCTCACGGGTACAGAAGGTTGCGGCGGTGGAAATAGGGTTTTGGCTCCGTATCTGATATTTTGGGGGTACGTAGGTATATATATAGGAGGAAGTACGTCGGTGGAGCAACGAGGGGCCCACAAGGGTGGAGGGCGCGCCCAGGGGGTAGGCACGTCCCCCTGCCTCGTTCCTTCCTCGTTGATTACTTTACGTAGACTCCAAGTCCTCTGGATCACGTTTGTTCCGAAAATCACGTTCCCAAAGGTTTCATTCTGTTTGGACTCCGTTTGATATCCTTTTCCTTCGAAACAGTGAAATAGGCAAAAAAACAGTAATTTGGGTCGGGCCTCCGGTTAATTGGTTAGTCCCAAAAATAATATAAAAGTGTATAATAAAGCCCATTAAACATCCAAAACAGAATATAATATAGCATGGAACAATAAAAAATTATAGATACGTTGGAGACGTATCAAGCATCCCCAAGCTTAATTCCTGCTCGTCCTCGAGTAGGTAAATGATAAAAACAGAATTTTTGATGTGGAATGCTACTTAGCATAATTTTCAATGTAATTCTCTTATTTGTGGTATGAATATTCAGATCCAAAAGATTCAAGATAAAAGTTTAATATTCACATAAAAAATAATAATACTTCAAGCATACTGACTAAGCAATTATGTCTTCTCATAATAACATGGCCAAAGAAAGTTATCCCTACAAATCATATAGTCTGGCTATGCTCTATCTTCATCACACAAAGTATTTAAATCACGCACAACCCCGATGACAAGCCAAGCAATTGTTTCATACTTTTGGTGTTCTCAAACTTTTTCAATCTTCACGCAATACATGAGTGTGAGCCATGGACATAGCACTACATGTGGAATAGAATGGTGGTTGTGGAGAAGACAAAAAGGAGAAGATAGCCTCACATCAACTAGGCGTATCAACGGGCTATGGAGATGCCCATTAATAGATATCAATGTGAGTGAGTAGGGATTGCCATGCAACGGATGCACTAGAGCTATAAGTATATGAAAGCTCAACAAAAGAAACTAAGTGGGTGTGCATCCAACTCGCTTGCTCACGAAGACCTAGGGCATTTTGAGGAAGCCCGTCATTGGAATATACAAGCCAAGTTCTATAATGAAAATTTCCCACTAGTATATGAAAGTGATAAAATAAGAGACTCTCTATCATGAAGATCATGTGCTACTTTGAAGCACAAGTGTGGCAAAAGGATAGTAGCATTGTCCCTTCTCTCTTTTTCTCTCATTTTTTTATTTGGGCCTTTTCTCTTTTTTATGGCCTCTTTTTTTCTCTTCTTTTTTATTTTTATTTTTCGTCGGGATTCTCATCCCGACTTGTGCGGAATCATAGTCTCCATCATCCTTTCCTCACTTGGGACAATGCTGTAATAATGATGATGATCACACTTTTATTACTTACAACTCAACAATTACAACTCAATACTTAGAACAAAATATTACTCTATGTGAATGCCTCCGGCGGTGTACCGGGATATGCAATGAATCAAGAGTGACATGTATGAAAGAATTATGAACGGTGGCTTTGCCACAAATACGATGTCAACTACATGATCATGCAAGGCAATATGAGAATGATGGAGCGTGTCATAGTAAATGGAACGGTGGTAAGTTGAATGGCAATATATCTCGGAATGGCTATGGAAATGCCATGATAGGTAGGTATGGTGGCTGTTTTGAGGAAGGTATATGGTGGGTGTATGATACCGGCGAAAAGTGCACGGTATTAGAGAGGCTAGCAATGGTGGAAGGATGAAAAGTGCGTATAATCCATGAAATCAACATTATTCATAAAGAACTCATATACTTGTTGCAAAAATCTACAAGTAATCAAAGCAAAGTATTACGCGCATGCTCCTAGGGGGATAGATTGGTAGGAAAAGACCATCGCTCGTCCCCGACCACCACTCATAAGGAAGACAACCAATAAATAAATCATGCTCCGACTTCATCACATAACGGTTCACCATACGTGCATGCTACGAGAATCACAAACTTTAACACAAGTATTCCTCAAATCCACAACTACTCAACTAGCATGACTCTAATATCACCATCTTCATATCTCAAAACAATTATCAAGCATCAAACTTCTCATAGTATTCAACACACTCATAAGATTTTTTTTACTAATCTTGGATGCCTATCATAATTAAAGCAAATTACCATGATGTTTTGTAGGACTCTCAAAATAATATAAGTGAAGCATGAGAGAACAATAGTTTCTATTAAACAAATCCACCACCGTGCTCTAAAAGATATAAGTGAAGCACTAGAGCAAAAACTATATAGCTCAAAAGATATAAGTGAAGCACATAGAGTATTCTAATAAATTCCGAATCATGTGTGTCTCTCTCGAAAGGTGTGTACAGCAAGGATGATTATGGTAAACTAAAAAGCAAAGACTCAAATCATACAAGACGCTCCAAGCAAAACACATATCATGTGGTGAATAAAAATATAGCTCCAAGTAAAGTTACCGATGGACGAAGACGAAAGAGGGGATGCCTTCCGGGGCATCCCCAAGCTTTGGCTTTTTGGTGTCATTAAATTATCTTGGGGTGCCATGGGCATCCCCAATCTTAGGCTCTTGCCACTCCTTGTTCCATAATCCATCAAATCTTTTACCCAAAACTTGAAAACTTCACAACACAAAACTTAACAGAAAATCTCGTGAGCTCCGTTAGCGAAAGAAAACAAAACACCACTTCAAGGTACTGTAATGAACTCATTATTTATTTATATTGGTGTTAAACCTACTGTATTCCAACTTCTCTATGGTTTATAAACTATTTTATTAGCCATAGATTCATCAACATAAGCAAACAACACACGAAAAACAGAATCTGTCAAAAACAGAACAGCCTGTAGTAATCTGTAACTAAAGCAAACTTCCGGAACTCAGAAAAATCTACCAAAATAGGACGACCTAGACAATTTGTTTATTTATCTACTGCAATTGTAATCAGTATTTTATCACGTTCTGGTGATTTTTAACAATTGTTTTCGTGAACAGAAAGTTTCTGGAATTTTCAGCAAGATCAAATAACTATCATCCAAGAAGATCCTATAGGTTTAACTTGACACAAACACTAATTAAAACACAAAACCACATATAACCAGAGGCTAGATGGATTATTTATTGAATAGCAGCAAGGAAAAATATTGGGTTGTCTCCCAACAAACACTTTTCTTTAAAGCCTTTTAGCTAGGCATTGATAATCTTAATGATGCTCACATGAAACACAAGAATTGAAGCGCAAAGAGAGCATCATAAAACATGTGAAAAACACATCTAAGTCTAACATACTTCCTATGCATGGGCATATTATAGGCAAACAAATTATCATAGCAAGCAAAAACTAGCATATGCAAGGAATAGGAAAGAAACAATAGCAATCTCAACATAACAAGAGGTAATTTAGCAACATGAAAATTTCTACAACCATATTTTCCTCTCTCATAATAATTACATGTAGGATCATAAGAAAATTCAACAATATAGCTATCACATAACATATTCTCTCCGTGATCCACATGCATGCAAAGTTGACACTCTTCCAAAATAGTGGGATTAACATTAACTAAAGTCATGACCTCTCCAAACCCACTTTTATCAAAAATTTCATAAGATTGAACATTCTCCAAATATGTGGGATCTAAAGTTGAAACTCTACCAAACCCACTTTCAATATTATTGCAAATACTATTATCAATCTCATATTCATCATGGGGCTTAAATAAATTTTCAAGATCATAAGAAGAATCACCCCAATCATGATCATTGCAATAAGTAACAGACATAGCAATACTAGCATCCCCAAGCTTAGGATTTTGCACATTATTAGCACAATTGACATCAAGAGAATTTATAGTCAAATCATTGCAATCATGCTTTTTGTTCAAGGAGCTATCATGAATCTCTTCATAAATTTCTTCATCATAATTTTCAGATTCACGAATTTCAAGCAAAACTTCATAAAGATAATCTAGTGCACAAAACTCACTAGCAATTGGTTCATCATAATTGGATCTCTTAAAAAGATTAGCAAGGGGATGAGGATCCATATCAATAGATTTTTACCAAGCGAAGATGCAAGCACATAGAAGGCACATGGAAACACAAGCAAACAAAAAAGACGAACGGAAGAGGGGCGAATAAAACGACAAAGGTGAAGTGGGGGAGAGGAAAACGAGAGGCAAATGGCAAATAATGTAATGCTAGGGATAAGAGTTTGTGATGGGTACTTGGTATGTCTTGACTTGTGCGTAGACTCCCTGGCAACGGCGCCAGAAATCCTTCTTGCTACCTCTTGAGCACTGCGTTGATTTTCCCTTGAAGAGGAAAGGGTGATGCAGTAAAGTAGCGTAAGTATTTCCCTCAGTTTTTGAGAACCAAGGTATCAATCCAGTAGGAGATCACGCACGAGTCCCTCACGCCTACACAAACAAATAAGAACCTCGCAACCAATGCGATAAAGGGGTTGTCAATCCCTTCACGGTCACTTACGAGAGTGAGATCTGATAGATATGATAAGATAATATTTTTGGTATTTTTATGATAAAGAGAAATAAAGATGCAAAGTAAAAATAAAAAGCAATAGAAATAACTAAGTGTCGGAAGATTAATATGATGGAAAATAGATCCGGGGGCCATAGGTTTCACTAGTGGCTTCTCTCAAGAGCATAAGTATTACGGTGGGTAAACGAATTACTGTCGAGCAATTGATAGAATTGAGCATAGTTATGAGAATATCTAGGTATGATCATGTATATAGGCATCACGTCCGCAACAAGTAGACCAAAACGATTCTGCATCTACTACTATTACTCCACACATCGACCGCTATCCAGCATGCATCTAGAGTATTAAGTTCATAAGAACAGAGTAATGTTTTAAGTAAGATGACATGATGTAGAGGGATAAACTCATGCAATATGATATAAACCCCATCTTTTTATCCTCGATGGCAACAATACAATACATGTCGTTTCCCTTTCTGTCACTGGGATCGAGCACCGCAAGATTGAACCCCAAAGCTAAGCACTTCTCCCATTGCAAGAAAGATCAATCTAGTAGGCCAAACCAAACTGATAATTCGAAGAGACTTGCAAAGATAACCAATCATACATAAAAGAATTCAGAGGAGATTCAAATATTGTTCATAGATAAACTTGATCATAAACCCACAATTCATCGGATCTCACAAACACACCGCAAAAGAAGATTACATTGAATAGATCTCCAAGAAGATCGAGGAGAACTTTGTATTGAGATCCAAAGAGAGAGAAGAAGCCATCTAGCTAATAACTATGGACCCGAAGGTCTGAGGTAAACTACTCTCACATCATCGGAGAGGCTATGGTGTTGATGTAGGAGCCCTCCATGATCAATGCCCCCTCCGGCGGAGCGCCGGAAAAGGCCCCAAGATGGGATCTCACGGGTACATAAGGTTCCGGCGGTGGAAATAGGGTTTTGGCTCCGTATCTGATAGTTTGGGGGTACGTAGGTATATATAGGAGGAAGAAGTACATCGGTGGAGCAACGAGGGGCCCACGAGGGTGGAGGGCGCGCCTAGGGGGGTAGTGCGCCCCCTGCCTCGTGCCTTCCTCGTTGATTACTTTACGTAGACTCCAAGTCCTCTGGATCACGTTTGTTCCGAAAATCACGTTCCCGAAGGTTTCATTCCGTTTGGACTCCATTTGATATCCTTTTCCTTCGAAACACTGAAATAGGCACACAAAAACGCAATTTGGGCTAGGCCTCCGGTTAATAGGTTAGTCCCAAAAATAATATAAAAGTGTATAATAAAGCCCATTAAACATCCAAAACAGAATATAATATAGCATGGAACAATCAAAAATTATAGATACGTTGGAGACGTATCAGTAGGCATGCCATCAGTTCGGTGCGCAGGCTCACCAGGAGGTGAGCCATCGGTTTGACCGCCGCCCGCCTCTCTCCCACTACTCCATATTAATGGTGCGCCCGAGCGGCCGCACCCCCATCCTGGCTACGCACACACAATCCTCTCTCTCCGCTTGCAACCTCGACGCCGCTCTCGGTCCTCAAAGCCGTCAGTGTATGAGGATGTCGCCGAAGCGCCCCATCAGAGGGAGTGGCGACGCCGGGGCTGCTAAAGCACCAGAGCACGGTGTGGAGATGAAGACAGAGGTTGCTGTCACCGCCGGCGAGTTATCGCTGCACCCTGACGTCGTCAACGGCGTCAAGCTTCCACAGCCGGATGCGGAGTTCCACACCGACTCAGACGACCACTCTGGCGACGACTCCGACGACCACTCCGGCGATGACTCCGACGACGACGGATAGCTGGTTCGTCATCAATACCCATTTATGTGTCAAATAGATCATTGGGTTTCTCTAGTTACTCCTGCCTCCCCCTTTTTGGAATAGAAATCCTGTGGTTATGTTCTCCCAATCCATGAAATCTGAGTAAGTTTCGTTAGATCCGTGTAGTGTATTGATTGTTTGAATGGTACAGGTGATAAGTGATTAGTTGTTTCACCTGTGCAAATGATTTATGCTAGTAATCTGACTAGGGTTAGTGTTCGTGCTAATAATTCCTAGTCAGGACTTGACAATTGATTTTGAATGACCTACATATGTTTGTGCCATTATTTTCTTCAAGATTGGTCTGTACATAGACGACTGTGCTTAAAAATTGAACCATAATCTCTGAATATGTATAAATAGCCATAAATTCCTAATCCTACTTCACGGCATGTAATCAGTGATTTGATGCCAAATTTGTTTTACTATATGTATAGGTGATGTCTGACGATGTGGACAGCGAGGATGAAGATGCCCAGAGGAGGTACAAGAGGCAAATCCTGAGGGAGCTTTATGCGGGAATGCATAACAGGCGTATTAGGACCTGGAATGACGGCTATGGATGCCCATTTTGCAACCACAAGATTCATGACGTGTATCTAAGTGTTCTTGCGCATGCAAGAGGACGGGCCGTTGGCTCCTTCAAGCAGAAGTATTCTCGCAGGGTGGCGCACGGCGCGTACGCTGAGTACCTGGAGAAGCTTCAACATCATGCCGGCTGCATGTGAGATGAGATGTGGGATGGATCGAACTATGTACGCTTGAGTATGCTTAATGCCGGTTGAACTATGTACTTATGGTTGAACTATGCTTATGTACGTGTACGCTTATTATCTATGTGTGAGTATGTTAAATGTTTCACCAAATTTTGGTAAAAATTACAACGGGTGACCAATAAACCAGGACGGAGGTAGTACGTCAATCACACACTGTTCCCAAAATTGGAACCGTGTGCAACGACTATCATTTTGCCTGCTGCGTCAATCACACACGGTTCGCTCTAGCAAACCATCGCCTCCAAAATTCTTTGTGGGACAGAAAACCCTCACCACCCAATTCAAAAAAGAAAAAAGAAAACCCTCACCATCCCCACGTCACAAAAACCCTCACCCCGCCCACCACCCACCTCGGCCCCTTCGGTACGTTCCCCATTCACACCTGCACAAGCTCCTCCGCGTCTATGCCATGGCACCGCCTATCACGGTGGTAAACACTTAGCTCGACGCCTGTCGCTGCCGCCGCCAGCCTGCCGGCAAAACCCACCGCATTTCGCCACTTCCGCTTGCCGCCGCCTATCGCATCGACTTTCTCGACGCTGCTCACGGTCGACCTTGCTCCGCTCGGTTGGGGAATCTGTCGTACTGAGGGTTCTTTCTCATGGACGACAAGGTAACTAATTTAACCAGATATTAAATCATCTCTTATCCCAGTTCATCTGCCTCCTTTAATCACCTGGCGGAAATCGCTGTGAATTCATTTTTATTCGAGCTGATTTGAGGGTTTTCTTTCATCCATAGAATGTACAGTGCGCCGATACTTCAGGACTTGGCGACCGCCGCCAGAGATTCCATCTCATCGTACTAGATAACTTGAGGACGCACGCGGTATGTTCCATCTCACCCTAAATCGGTTGGCATGGCCTACTTTCCTGAACATATTCTAAATATTGCTACATTTGGATAAAAGGTGCCACATGCACCATATACGTCAAAGGGGATTTTTTTCCCCTCTTCTTTCTATATTAGGCAAATTAATGATGTATTGTTCTTTCGATTACTCTCATATTTCCATGACATCATGTTTACCCTATCTGTTGAATTATAGACTTTTGTCCTTCGATTTCAAATGTTGTACAGTTCTTTCAATTTGGGCCCATATTTGCATGTTACCATATTTTCTTTAACAACCCTACCATTTTCTGCAGGACATCCCTCGCTATGCAACAGATTATGTAGTGCACAATTTTTCCCTTTACATACATCAAGGCTCCACGAATGTCGTACTGCGCACAAACCATGGATTTACAATCGTTGCTACTGTAAGACTTGATGAACGTGGTGACTCCTATTTTGGCACTGGCTTTTGGAACGAAATTGCAAAGTTTTATGTACTGAAAGCTGGCACTAAAATTGCACTGCACATAGAAGGGCCTGGTCATGAGATATATGCTAACTTCCCCGACAAAATCATCCATCCAGACTTTGTTCGAAATAAGTTTTCTTTTCAACTATCTGCATATGTTGACTTACCCAGCAATGTCAAATGAATTGTCTAGTATTTAAGCAACCAATTATTATTCCCTTATCTTACTATTCCTACCTAATAACTTCTAGTTATCAATACACTTTTCTATTGCCCTGTTTTAACTAAATATTCCCTGTACTCCCATTTCTATCAGAAAGCGCCGCTGACAAGGAGACTCCGGAGGTGGAGAACGGGGCTGCCAACAAGCGGAGGCGGGGCGAGCTAGAACCGCAAGCGACTCCAGCAGGCCTAGATTTAATCAGCAGCCTCCCCAATGATATGTTGAGATTTATCATCTCCCTCCTCCCAATCAAATATGGGGCACGGACAACCATCCTTTCCCGGCGGTGGCGCCCCCTATGGAACTCCAGCCCTCTCGACCTCATCGACACCCACGAGCTCTGCTATGGCTATCGCAAAAGCTTGGATGCGTTCTCCAACATCCTCGGCAGTCACCTTCGCCAAACCAAAGGCCTTAGAATGGGCAAGTTCCGTTCCAACAGCAAGGATCGAGCCAAGCTTGACGACTGGTTTCGATCCCCCGCCCTAGATCAGCTCGAGGAGCTCACTTTTGATGATGGGCATATGCGATCACTGCCAATGTCCGCACTCCGCCTCGCGCCCACGCTGCGCGTCGCCAAGTTCAGGAACTGCCATTTCCCGCCCCTTAATGACACGCCCGCTCTTATTCTACCACGACTGAAGCACCTCGAGCTCGTCGCCATCAGCCTCTCAAAGGGTGACATGGAGCGCCTGCTCTGTGGCTGTACTGCACTCGAGTACCTTCGTCTTCAGGCGATCAATGGGTTGAGTACCTTCCACATCACCTCCATGACTCTCCGGACTATTTATGAGTGTTGCTAGTGCGGCAGGAAGACATCACAAAAGGTGGACCACGGTATGGTCATCCAGGACAGACCTGCACTTGAGAGATTACTTGTAGTTGATCAAGAAGGTCCAACAAGAATCAATGTCATTTCTGTGCCAAAATTGACAGTGGTGGGCTACTCGTCTGACAAATACCCCGAACTTGTTATTGGATCCACACCCGTTCAGGTACAACAGCCGCCTTCTACCTCTCCTTCTACAAATTAACATTATTTCTAATTTTGAAGATGTTTGTTCGTCTGTCATTCAGAAAATGATTCCGACAAGCTTGACCCCGAAACCGCGCACAGTGAAGGTCTTGGCACTAGAATCTATCGGGCACGACCTGGAGCAAGTTGTCAGTTTCCTGAGATGCTTTTCGTGTCTGGAGAAGCTATATATCGAGGTGATGTTCCTTTCCTGTTAAATGTTAACCATAAGGGAGTTCAATTTGTGACACCTTTTTCCAAGTTTACAATGACAATGTACTACGATTTCTGAAGGTTCTTTTGGAGGATTTTAGTACATACATGCCCCCCCATATTGGTTGCTTGATCCATATGGTTACAATCAATAAGCATTTCTCCTTTGGATTCATTTGTACTAGTTTTCTTAGGGAACTTTTCATCCACTCCAACATCTTGTGAAGAAGGCTACATTTTTCTAGAATTTAATCAAATGCCCATGTTAATCATGTCAGATCGAAGATGGCATGTTAGTGCATTTTACAAAGCCTGCAAACCAAATAGCTAGTCTTGTAGTAATGTTCAAAACTGCATGTAGGCACTAACACATTTTCTTCTTTTGCAGATAAGATTAGGCCGAGTGGTGGATAATGTGATACAATATAATAATCACGTCGAATGCCTAGATCTGCATCTCTCAGAAATTACTTTGAACTCCTACCGAGGTTCCTTACCAGAGATTATATTCGCAGGTTCTTCGTTCTCAGAGCAAGGGTGCTGAAGGAAATGAGGTTTGCCCTACATTTATTTCGCAAAAATGAATGGCCTATTGATCAGCGCCTGTAGCGACCAGACCTCAAACAGTCTGATCTCTGTGCTTCAGTGTCATCCCTGGATCGGTAATGCTGACACGCACAGTACTTGAGGATTTATAACAGAGTAGCAATCACACACTTATTACATCGAATGTCTCAAAAGAGAACTTATTACAATAAATATGGCTTAAGGCCATCTAATACGGTAACAGCGGAAGGCTTGGAAGATAAAGTGAGTCCATCAACTCCAACGGCATCACTGAGTGAAAGACAACGACCTATGGCTCCTTACTCGTCGTCTGAAAAGTCTGCAACATGATACGTTGCAGTCCGAAACGGGTCAGCACATGGAATATGCTCGCAAGGCAACACAAAAGAGTAATGAACAGAATAATGCTATCACTACATGCATATATGGCTGGTGGAGGCTGTATGTGTAACATCCCAAATTTTCAATTTGGAATGTTATACATAGATCATCATTGCATATCATGTTTTGTTGCATTTTGACAAATCCTCGATAAATCCTAAGCAACTCAAGGACCCTCGGAGAGAGTTGGGGATTTTCTCGAATTTTTAAATTTGAATTTTCAAACGAGGATTTTGGTTTTAATTATTTTTCTCTCCGGAAAAATATTTCATTTTAAAATAAACGAGAGGAGAAAATATGACTTCTCCAAAACATTGAAATACTGGAGGAAAAATGTTAAAATCATTATTTGGAATTTATTTGGATTTTATTTGCAATTTTTATTGCATTTAAAAATATGCATGTTTTCAAAACATTTATTTTTGATTTTAAAAATGTTCACCCTATTCTAGATTTTCTAACTAGACGGGGAAAATTTATTTCATATTTTTCTGATTTTTATTTATTTTTCTACGCAATATTTTCCGCGTAACTTTTTTTTTTTAAAATAGAAAAAAAAACACGCGCCCGCGCCGGCTGGGCCGAGCCCAAGCCGACGGCCCGCCCCGTCGCCCCTCTCCTCTTCCCGCACGCCTCGCCGCCGCCGGAGTCCGCCATGGCCACGAAAGCCGCCGCCGTCTCGGGATGCCCCTTCCCCAAGCCTCCCTAGCCCCCCTTCCATAAATAGACCCCCCCTCCGTTTCCTCTCACCGCCGCCGCCGTTAGCCCCGCCGCCGCCCGCACTCATCCCGCGCCGCCGCCGTTTGCCTTGCCGCCGCCGCCGCCCCTCGCCGCCGGAGCACCCCCCCCTCCCGAGCCGCCGCCCCTCGCGCCCGAGCCCCGCCACCGGACCCCCTCGCCGCCCGTCGAGGTACTGCCGCCGGCCGTCTCGTTGTTGACCGGTTTTCTGTAAAAAAAACCTTTTGTTTAAAAAAAAAACCCTAGATCGGTTTTTTTTCGGTTTTCTTATTTCGCGAGCGTTCACCGAACCGTTCGTTTTAACGAACGCGTTCGTCGGTTTTTCTCTGTTAACGAACGTCCGTTATTTAACCGTTCGTCCGTTTTTCTTTTTTGTCGGATTTTCTCGTTATTTTTCTTAGATTCGATTTCTGATCGAATCTTCGAATCTGTTTAACTTTTCGCTCGTTTATCGGAATCAGGCGATTCAAGCGCCTAGAGTTTCATCTCGAAATTCTCTTTCCGTTTAACCTACTCAAACAAGTTTTTGCTACAGTAAAATTTGACCTAGATCCAGATTAGCAAACGAAGTTTCTTTCTTTCGCCGTTTGACTTTCGTTGTTTCTTTCGAGTTGATTCTTTTTGCAAACCGGAGTTCTTAAGTTGAACTTTCTGGTTGGATCTTTCATTCGAGTTTTACCTGTGCATTAGATGAGTACTGATTGTATGCTTGTTTGTTTGCGATAGAGTACCCGGAGTGTGCCGCTTGTTACTTCGACTCGTTAGGTTTTGCGGATCATCAGCAAGGCAAGTAACACTTTGATCATATCCCGTTCATACCCAGTTTTATTGCATTAGATCTATTCCCTCAAACATTGCATGGTTAGGATCTAAATAAACTGTGGGTATTGGGAAGTAGTTGAGGTAGTACCTATTTCCTGTTTTACTTTATCAAACCTTTGGGAGTTACTTCTACGTTGCTATTATATTGCCATGCTATGCTCGTAGACGTGGATTGGGTTTGAGTGATATCCATGACAGATGTGAGATGTTAATTAATGGTTCAACTTAAGGTGGCAACTAAAACTCACATCTGGGTGGATTGAGGCACCTGGAGAACCCAGTGTTGTCTGTATGTATAAGGTCCGCCACCCAGGCTCAAAGGGATCATAAGATTATTCATGCTGGAAACTTCCGTGTGCAGCCACAAGCTATTATGGGCTCTAGCATAGCTGAGTAGGTTACAGGATCTCTTGAAGAGGTGGACTAGCAGATGTAGGGGAAAGTAGGTGTACCGGTCCATCCAGAGTAGAGAGTGACTGTTTCTGAAAGACTGTGTCTCGGTCATCCGTTTCTCAAACATCATGCAGTGCGAGAATCAAGCGGAGGCGATCGAGTCTTGTGGGGAAAAGTGCACAAACCTCTGCAGAGTGTACAAACTGATCATGATTAGCCGTGTCCCCGGTTATGGACAACTTGAGTATCTAGTATCTGGATTATCATTTGAATCTCATCACCGTGATACTTATAATTAATTTTGTTGGGTTAATGATGTTACTTAATTGGGATTGAGTTGGAGGTACCTTCTCAATGTTTCAACCACCATGATAGTTAAACAAGAGAACTTCAATGCTTATATGGGTAGACAATTGAAATACAATTCCGATACGCTTTAACACTTGGGTGATTATATCTCTAGAGTTAAAGGTGAACTTAAACTCATTAGTAAACATGCGTCTATGGTTACCACTCAAGTGGAAGAAGTACTTAAAGCTCAAAATGATTTGCTCAATGAAATGAATAGTAAGAAAAATGATTATGCTGTTAGAGTGGCTACAACTGGTAAAATGACTCAGGAACCTTTGTATCCTGAAGGCCATCCTAAGAGAATTGAGCAAGATTCTCAGAGAAATAATATTGATGCACCTAGTCCTTCTAAAAAGAAGAAAAAGAAAAATGATAGGACTTTGCATGCTTCTAGTGAACCTATTGCTGAACCACCTGAGAATCCAAATGATATATCTATTTCTGATGCTGAAACACAATCTGGTAATGAACATGAACCTAATGAAAATGTTAATGATGATGTTCACGTTGATGCTCAACCTAGTAATGACAATGATGTAGAAACTGAACCTGCTGTTGATCTTGATAACCCACAATCAAAGAATCAACGTTATGATAAAAGAGACTTTGTTGCTAGGAAACATGGTAAAGAAAGGGAGCCATGGGTTCAGAAACCCATGCATTTTCCTCCCAAACCATCCAAGAAAAAGGATGATGAGGATTTTGAGCACTTTGCTGAAATGATCAGACCTATCTTTTTGCGTATGCGATTAACTGATATGCTCAAAATGAATCCTTATGCTAAGTATATGAAAGAAATTGTTACTAATAAAAGAAAGATACCGGAAGCTGAAATTTCCACCATGCTTGCTAATTATACTTTTAAGGGTGGAATACCTAAGAAACTTGGAGACCCAGGAGTACCAACTATACCATGCTCCATTAAAAGAAACTATGTTAAAACTGCTTTATGTGATCTTGGAGCCGGTGTTAGTGTTATGCCTCTCTCTTTATATCGTAGACTTGATTTGAATAAGTTGACACCTACTGAAATCTCTTGCAAATGGCTGATAAGTCAACTGATATACCTGTCGGTATTTGTGAGGATGTGCCTGTTGTGGTTGCAAACGTTACTATTTTAACGAACTTGTTATTCTTGATATTCCCGAGGACGATAGTATGTCTATTATTCTTGGAAGACCTTTTTTGAATACTACAGGCGCTGTTATTGATTGCAACAAAGGCAATGTCACTTTTCATGTTAATGGTAATGAGCATACAGTACACTTTCCGAGGAAACAACCTCAAGTTCATAGTATTAACTCTATTGGAAAAATTCCATCGATTATATTTGGAGGTTTTGAATTTCCTCTACCTACTGTCAAGAAGAAATATGATATTCTTATTATAGGGGATGTGCATATCCCCGTTGAGGTAACATAGTGTTATTCGAAATTTCTCCGGTTCCATGTTATTCGGAATGAGTTTGTTAACAAGACCTGATCAACCTTGTTAGTGGATTCCTTTTGATGAGCATGAGATGGATGAAACTAGAAGGCACAACCTTCTGTACCCTCTCTCTACTTTCTGTTATTTAGTTGAAATAAAGTAAAAATAGTATTTTTCTGTCTGTTTTCTGATTTATTCGTGCAATATAAAAATACCCCGAAAATGAAGTTCTCCAAATGCCCTGAAAATGGAATATGATTTTTTCTGGAATATTTGAGAATATCTGGCACTGAGAACACAGCGGGAGGGGCAAACACCTGGCCACGAGGGTGGAGGGCGCGCCCTACCCCCTGGGTGCGCCCCCTGCCTCGTGGGCCCACGGTGGGCCCCCTCCACTTATTCCTACACCCACACACTTCTTCTTCCACCCAAAAAAATCACCATCCAGCTCAAGCACGAGTTCTAGCTCATTTTGCTGCGATTTTCGATCTCCTTGCTCAAAGCACCTCTCACAAAACTGCTTGGGGGGATTGTTCCTTGGTATGTGACTCCTCCATTGGTCCAATTAGTTTTTGTTCTAGTGCTCTATTCATTGCAAATTTGTGCTGCCTAGGTGACCATGTTCTTGAGCTTGCATGTCAAATTTATATGGTTCCAAGTAGTGCTAATGCATGATATAGTCTCTAGGCACTTGTAGGAGTAGTTGTTATCAATTTTGTTGAGCTTGGTTCACTTTTATTTGAAGTTACTAAAAATTTTAGGAAATGATGAAGAGATTTTTGAGGGGCTCATCGAGCCGAAGCTCGAAGGAAAAGCAGAATGAAGAAGCATAGAGGCCCAAATATAATTTACCTCGCATTGCGGAGGTTCGGCCGTGCGAATGGCCTTCTGATGATTTCTTGAGAGAAGCCGGGATTTATGAAGATTTCTATTCATTGGCTGAGAATGCAGGCCTCACTGACTTCCTCCGCGACCAACGTCATCAGTATCTCTTACTCACCAATACTTTTGTGCAAAATTTCTACTATTATCCTAAGGAAACACCTCCTACAGTAGAGTTTCATTTATATGATGTTGTTAAGAAGATGCCACTAGATGAATTTTGCAAGGTTTGCAAAATACCTTTCGAGGGTAGTTTAGATGAACCACATCGTAAAGATGTGGACGGGTTTATTGACACTATTACTGTGGGGGAAACTAGGAAGGTTTCCGATGCAAGAATCACTAGCATACATTTTCCTGTCTTACGCTACTTTGCTTTATTTGCTAGTCGTTGCTTAATTGGTCGCGGAAACTGTGGAAATCTTAGTGTTCCTAATATTATCATTTTGTTCCATGGTTTATTTTCCGATAACACTGTTAGTATGGGCGGAATTATTGCTAAACGGTTAAGTTTGAACCGTACAAAGGGTCCCATCTTGGAGGTATTTATGCTTCACACCTTGTTGCACATTATAACATACCTATTAGGCACTATGAAAAAGAAGAAAAATTGTTGCCCAATGCTTATTTAGATTATAAGAGTATGGTAGCGCATGATTTCATTGTTAAAAATAAGGAAGAGGCGCTTAAATACAAATTGTTCTTTGATAGGCATCACCATGAGACTATTATCTTGCCTGCTCCTTCCTTGATTAATTTATCTGCAGGCCCGTATCTCGTTCCGTGGGCGGCCATTTACGCTTACCGGAACCCTACACCAGCCCCGGAGCCGGATCCACAATTTGAGCCTCCACGATAGTCTGATTACTTTTGGGATCCGGAGATGACTGCCAGCCAGTGGCAATCAGAGTCTTCTTCATCTTAGTACGACCCCGGTTACAACTATGGATATTCGCTAGGCCATCTGTGGCAATAAACCAACTTAGGCCAAAAGCCTAAGCTTGGGGGAGTACGTATTTCCCACCGACATTACATTTATGTCCACACACTCATTGCTAGATGTCGGTGCTCATACTCTTTCACTGTAATATCCATGCTAGTTTATTTTCTTTTTCTTGTTTTCTTCTTGTGTGCTTAATAAACCTTAAGAAAAACCAAAAAAATTAGTGGTAGCTTTTAGTTAGTTTACCTTTCTTGCTGTAGTAGTAGTAATTAAAAGGAAAACCCAAAAATATTTCCTGTTCTTCTTTTGCTTGTTGGGAGCTTTCCCGTGTAAATAGTTTTTATTTCTTTTCTTTTCTTTGGGGGTCGATAGGAGAAGACCATGATTAAATTATTGAAGTGGCTCTTATATGCATTATTGTTGATTTAACCAAGAGCCCATATTGCCTTGTCTTCTCCTATTTATCGAATGCTCGCAGATTCCAGCTTAGTCCAATGCACGTGCACTCTTATTATTTTCACTTCATTCGGTCGTGCAAGTGAAAGGCAATTATGACGATATATGATGGACTGACTGAGATGAGAAAAGCTGGTATGAACTCGACCTCTCTTGTTTTTGTAAATATGATGAGTTCATCGTTCCTGATTCAGCCTATTATGAATAAACATGTTTGCAATGACAATTAGAGATCATAGTTGCTCGTGCCATGCTTGATTAGCTATGAGTTATAGTGGTTTACCTTGCGTGCCAACATGCTATTAAAATGGTTGTGATGTGGTATAGTGGGGTGGTATCCTCCTTTGAATGATTTGAGTGACTCGACTTGGCACATGTTCGCACATGTAGTTGAAACAAATCAACATAGCCTTCACGATATTTATGTTCATGGTGGATTATATCCTACTCATGCTTGTACTCAATGTTTATTAATTTTAATGCATGTTCATGACTGTTGTCGCTCTCTAGTTGGTCGCTTCCCAGTCTTTTGCTAGCCTTCACTTGTACTAAGCGGGAATACTGCTTGTGCATCCAATCCCTTAAACCCCAAAGTTATTCCATATGAGTCCACTATACCTTCCTATATGCGGTATCTACCTGCCGTTCTAAGTAAATTTGTATGTGCCAAACTCTAAACCTTCAAATAAACATTCTGTTCTGTATGCTTGAATAGCTCATGTATCAACTAGGGTTGTCTGTATCTTCCATGCTAGGCGGGTTATTCTCAAGAGGAGTGGACTCCGCTCCTCATTCACGAGAAAATGGATGGTCTCCGGGATGCCCAGTCCCATGCTTTATGCAAACTAAATCAAATTAAATGCAAACAAAACACCCCCCGGGACTGTTGCTAGTTGGAGACACTCGTTGTTTCGAGCAAGTCATGGATTGATGCTTGTTGGTGGAGGGGGAGTATAAACTTTACCATTCTGTTTGGGAACCGCCTATAATGTGTGTAGCATGGAAGATATCGCCATCTCTCGGTTGCTATGTTGACAATGAAAGTATGCCGCTCAAAATATTATTTATCTCTATTTCAAAACCGAGCTCTGGCACCTCTACAAATCCCTGCTTCCCTCTGCGAAGGGCCTATCTATTTACTTTTATGTTGAGTCATCACCCTCTTATTAAAAAGCACTAGCTGGAGAGCGCAGCTGTCATTTGCATCCATTACTATTAATTTATATTGGGTATGATTGGATCTCTTGTACCATGAATTACAATGTCTAGTCAGTCCTTGATCTTTAAAGGTGCTCTGCATTTATGTTTTGCGGTCTCAGAAAGGGCTAGCGAGATACCATCTTATTATATCATATCATGACTGTTTTGAGAAAGTGTTGTCATCCGAGATTTATTATTATGGCTCGCTAGTTGATTAAGCTATTGATATGAGTAAACATGAGACTTAAGAGTTATTGCAAATGTGGTTAGTCATAATCTTTGCTGAAAACTAGAATGCTGGCTTTACATATTTACAAAAACAAGAGCAAACAGAGTTTGTAAAAGTTTTTCTTTATCACTTTCAGTTTATCAACTGAATTGCTTGAGGACAAGCAGAGGTTTAAGCTTGGGGGAATTGATACGTCTCCATCGTATCTACTTTTCCAAACACTTTTGCCCTTGTTTTGGACTCTAACTTGCATGATTTGAATTGAATTAACCCGGACTGGCGCTGTTTTCAGCAGACTTTCCATGGTGTTATTTATGTGAAGAAACAGAAGTTCTCGGAATGACCTGAAACTCCACGGAACATCTATTTGGAAAATAAGAAAAATACTGGAAGAAAAATCCACGTCAGGGGGCCCACACCCTGTCCACGAGAGTGGGGGGCGCGCCTACCCCCCTAGGGCGCGCCCCCCTACCTCGTGGGCCCCCTGACGCTCCACCGACCTCAACTCCAACTCCATATATTCACTTTCAGGGAGAAAAAACCCAGAGAGAAGGATTCATCGCGTTTTACGATACGGAGCCGCCGCCAAGCCCTAAAACCTCTCGGGAGGGCTGATCTGGAGTCCGTTCGGGGCTCCGGAGAGGGGGATTCGTCGCCGTCATCATCATCAACCATCCTCCATCACCAATTTCATGATGCTCACCGCCGTGCGTGAGTAATTCCATTGTAGGCTTGCTGGACGGTGATGGGTTGGATGAGATCTATCATGTAATCGAGTTAGTTTTGTTAGGGTTTGATCCCTAGTATCCACTATGTTCTGAGATTGATGTTGCTATGACTTTGCTATGCTTGATGCTTGTCACTAGGGCCCGAGTGCCGTGATTTCAGATCTGAACCTATTATGTTTTCATGAATATATGTGAGTTCTTGATCCTATCTTGCAAGTCTATAGTCACCTACTATGTGTTATGATCCGGCAACCCCGAAGTGACAATAATCGGGACCACTCCCGGTGATGACCATAGTTTGAGGAGTTCATGTATTCACTATGTGTTAATGCTTTGGTCTGGTACTCTATTAAAAGGAGGCCTTAATATCCCTTAGTTTCCATTAGGACTCTACTAAATTATCCAGGTGTGGTTGAATTGACAACTCAACTGCTAATACTTGAGAATATTCTTTGGCTCCCCTTGTGTCGAATCAATAAATTTGGGTTGAATACTCTACCCTCGAAAACTGTTGCGATCCCCTATACTTGTGGGTTATCACTAACTCCTTGGGTAACTCTCCGGTCATGAGTGTATTGACATGACTCTTGCGGCTCAACGCATCGGCTACTATGTTAGCCTTTCCGGGATGATAATGCAACTTCATATCATAATCCTTAATGAGTTCCAACCATCTCCTCTGCCTGAGATTCAACTCCTTCTGCGTGAAGATATACTTCAAACTCTTGTGGTCCGTGTATACCTCACAATGGTTTCCGATGAGAAAATGTCTCCAAGTCTTCAACGCATGCACTACGGCTGCTAACTCCAAATCATGGGTAGCGTAATTCAACTCATGGGGTTTAAGCTGTCGTGAGGCATATGAAACAACTCTTCCCTCCTGCATAAGTACGACTCCAAGTCCTCGACGAGAAGCATCACAATACACTTCATAATCCTTGCGTTGATCTGGCAGAATCAACACTGGTGATGCTACCAAGCATTTCTTCAACTCCTGAAAACTGGCCTCACATTCCTGAGTCCATTTGAACTTGGTGTCCTTCTTTAACAACTCCGTCATAGGCTTTGCAATCTTCAGGAAATTCTCAATGAACCTCCGGTAGTATCCTACGAGTCCAAGAAAACTCCGGATCTCTCCAACTGACGTGGGTGCCTCCCAATTTGTCACAGTGACAACTTTGGTGGGGTCTACCGCTATTCCTTCTCCGGACATAACATGTCCAAGGAATCCAACTTCCTTCAACCAAAACTCACACTTGCTGAACTTGGCGTATAGTTGATGTTCTCTGAGCTTCCCAAGTACTAAACGCAAATGCTCTTTATGCTCCTCTTCATTCTTCGAGTAGACCAGAATATCATCAATGAACACCACAACGAACTTATCCAAAAACTCCATAAACTCCTTGTTCATCATGTTCATAAAATAGGCAGGTGCGTTAGTCAGGCCAAATGACATAACGATATAGTCATATAGCCCGTACCTCATGGTAAAAGCTGTCTTAGGTATATCCTGCTCTCAAATCTTCAGCTGGTGGTACCCTGATCGCAGATCGATATTGGAAAACACCTTAGCTCCTTTGCAGCTGGTCAAACAAATCATTGATCATCGGCAGTGGGTACTTGTTCTTGATCGTCACCTCATTCAATCCTCGATAATCAACAACCATCCTTAACGATCCATCCTTCTTCTCCACTAGAAGCACTGGTGATCCCCAAGGTGACGAACTTGGGCGAATATAACCTTTATCCAGTAACTCCTTAATCTGCTTCTTAATTTCCTCCAAATCCTTTGCGGGCATTCTGTACGGTCTCTTAGATATTGGCCCTATGCCTGGCAAAAGCTCAATCAAAAACTCAATGTCTCTATCCGGTGGCATGCCTGGCAACTCTTCTGGAAATACATCCGAAAAATCCTTCACCATTGGTACTTCCTCCTGTACAACTCCTAATAAGGAATTTACTTGAGTCCTATTCGGCACATGCCTGGATACATACTTGATCCTTTTTCCTTCTGGGGTGGTGAGCAAAATTGACTTACTAGCGCAATCGATGTTTCCTCCATACATAGATAGCCAATCCATACCCAGAATCACATCCAAACCTTGCGACTCCAAAATTATCAAATCTGAGGGGAAACCATGCCTACCTATGGTCAATGGCATCTGAAAACATCCTTGGCTTGCCATATACTCTGCTCCTGGCGAGCTCACTAACATAGGTGTACTAAGAACTTTGGTGGGCAGTTTATACTTATCCACAAATCCCCTTGATATGTATGAATGTGATGCACCAGTATCAAAAAGAACGACTGCAGTAAATGACTTAACCAAAAACTTACCTATTACTGCATCTGGTTGGGCTTCAACCTCCTCCACGTTAACGTGGTTCACTAGTCCCCTGTTGAAAGGGTTGGGCTTCTTCCCAGAGCTTCCATTGCCGTTTCCATTCTTAGCTTCAGGACATTCATTGGCGTAATGTCCAGTCTTCTGGCACTTGTAGCAAGTAACGTGGCTTAGATCTTTCTTGGCGGGCGTTGCTGGGTTGGAACGGTTATGTCCGTTGCTTCCTCCATTACCATTCCCGTTCTTGGAGCCACTATGGTTGTGCGAACTTCCTCCAGTGTGATTGTGACCTCCATGGTTATGCTGAAGGGGTCCTCCCGACTTCGGGGTAAAACGGGGTCTCTGCTGAGCTCCAGAATTATACTTCCCTTGTCCATACTTCCTCTTGCGGTTGTCAATCTGCTGCTGCTTCCCTTCAATCATGAGAGCTCTATCTACCAACTCCTGGTAGTTATTGAAATTTGCCACCATCAACTGCATGCTCAGCTCATCATTTAGTCCTTCCAAAAACTTCTCCTGCTTAGATGCATCTGTAGCGACATCATCTGGGGCATAATGTGCTAGCTTACTAAAGTGATCCACATACTGGCCAACTGTGCGTCCTCCTTAGCGTAAGTTGCGGAACTCGCGCTTCTTCATGGCCATAGCTCATGTTGATACATGGGCAGTGCGAAAAGCTTGCTGTAACTGGTCCCATGTAACAGTGTCAATGGGGTAAGTGGCTGTGAAATTCTCCCACCATGATGTTGCGGGTCCATCAAGCTGATGTGCGGCAAAACGCACTCTCTCCGCATCTGTGCATCCTGCAGTGGTCAACTCCCTTTCAATCTTGCGGAGCCAATCATCTGCAACTATCGGCTCGGTGCTACTGGAGAACACCAGCGGATTCAGCCTTAGAAAACGGGCTAAGTGATCAACAGGTGATGGTGGTGGTGGTGGGCTGTTGTTGTTGTTGTTGTTGTTTCCCTGATTCTGATTCTGGACTAGTATCTGCATCAATGCATTCTGCTGCTGGATCAACTGAGTGAGCTCCGGTGGGAAAGCAAATCCATTGTCGCGTCTCGGAGGCATTTGCTGGGTTTAGAAAAGATGAGAAAACAGAGTAGAATGAGGTCTCTGGGGAAAACACTACCCATATGCACATGAGACAAACACAATCATATCACTCAATCAATCAGGCAAGGGCATACAATCGGTCTAGAACTATCGTTACAAAAGTGCTCGGACTATACTATATACATGGTGGAATACTACTACTGATATGGTGGTTGACTAGAAAAATTGATCGGTCGAAGACTCCATGATATCTGCTCCAGCTTCATCAACATAGTCATCATTGTTATCGTCGGGGTCCAAGTCAGTGTCGTCGATGATGATGTAGTTCTCCGGGCAAGTGGAATCATCGTCTTCTCCTCCTGGCGCGGGATCTCCCATGAATACTCCGATCTTCTTTATCAGGTCGTCATTCTTCTCCAATAGTGTTGCGATTTCCTCCTCATATCCATCGCGTGTAGACTTGAGTTCTTCCTCCAGCTCCGTGATCCTTGTCATCGCCTTCTTCAAATCTGTCATGCCTGCGCACATCTGGTTCTCCTGGCGTCGAATGTGCTGGTTTAACTCCTGGATGAAAGCTGCAATCGATCTATCCTTCCTGGTGCTGATCATCTCCCATTGCTCATCTCGGCGCCCACAAATCTGGTAGATAGTATCCTTGAGATCCTTGTGGTAAACTTCTCGAATGCATCCCATGGTGATGTGGGCTGCCATACTCTTTCCTAGACTCCAGGTTGGTGCATCAAAGGAAAACTCTATGGGCTCAGTGACTGGCGTGAATGTCCTTCCTGGAACTTGAACTTGAATCATCCAGTGCTCCTCATCTGGTAAAGTGGCGTTGTAAGTCCCGGTGAAGCTTGGTATTCCAATGTTCAGGTATCTAGTGACTTCCTTCAAGTGTCGTCCAAAGGGGGTGTCTTCATCCGGTTGTAAAAACTTGTTCCTTGCGTCTGCCATCCTAAAGAGTAGAAAATGGAGGGGAGTCAGATATGAGAAGAGAGTAGTGATCTAGGGCTTTAGCTTAGTGGTCGTGTCCTATAGTCAGCGTGTGCTCTGATACCATCTTGTAGCGACCAGACCTCAAACAGTCTGATCTCCGTGCATCAGTGTCATCCCTGGATCGGTAATGCTGACACGCACAGTACTTGAGGATTTATAACATAGTAGCAATCACACACTTATTACATCGAATGTCTCAAAAGAGAACTTATTACAATAAATATGGCTTAAGGCCATCTAATACGATAACAGCGGAAGGCTTGGAAGATAAAGTGAGCCCATCAACCAACAGCATCACTGAGTGAAAGACAATGACCTATGGCTCCTTACTCGTCGTCTGAAAAGTATGCAACATGATACGTTGCAGCCCGAAATGGGTCAGCACATGGAATATGCTGGCAAGGCAACACGAAAGAGTAATGAACAGAATAATGCTATCACTACATGCATATATGGCTGGTGGAGGCTATATGGTTAATATGTTTTGCGGAAAGCCAACTTTTCCCTACAACAACGGAATAAATTTTATTTAACTATCATGTTGGTTGTTAAACGTTGAGAAGGTTCACCCAACTCAATCCCAATTAAGCATCATCATTAAACCCAATCAAATTATATTAAGAGTGATGAGATCCACATGATAATCCAAGAACTAGATACTCAAGATGTCCATAACCGGGGACACGGCTAACCATGATTAGTTTGTACACTCTGCAGAGGTTTGCGCACTTTTCCCCACAAGACTCGATCTCCTCCGTTGGATTTCTCGCACTACATAATGTTTGAGAAATGGATGACCGAGACACGGCCTTTCTGAAGAGGTCCCCTTAACTGATAGATAGGCCGGTACACCTACAATCCCCTACATCTGCTAGCCCATCATGGAAAGGTTTCCCACAACTTACTCAACTATGCTAGAGCCCATAATGGCATGTGGCTGCACACGGAAGTTTCTAGCATGAATAATCTTATGATCCCTTTGAGCTTGGGTGGCATTCCATAGGAGAATCACACGGTACCCCGGGATTTCCAAAAATACAGGCAACACTGGGTTCCCCACGTGCCTCAATCCACCGAGATGTGTATTAAAGTTGCCACCTTAAGTTAACCATTAATTAACAATACTCGCCTCTGTCATGAATACACTCAAACCCGAACCACGTCTACGAGCATAGCAATATAAGCAACGTAGAAGTAACTCCCATAGGTTTGATGATAAACAAGTGAATAGGTACTACCTCATCTACTTCCCAAACCCACAATTTAATCAGATCCTAATCATGTAATTGTTTGAGGATTGATCTAATGCAATAAAACTGGGTAGTAAAGAGGTATGATCAACGTGTTACTTGCCTTGCTGATGATCCGTGAAACCTAGAGACTCGTAGTAGCATGCTTCGCACTCCGGGTACTCTATCGCAAACAAACAAGCATACAATAAGCAATCAAGCAAAGATGCATGGGTAAAACTCAAATAAGAAGATCTAACCAGAAAGTTCAACTTAAGAACTCCGGTTTGCAAAAAGAATCAAATCAAACAAAGCAACAAAACTCAAGCTGCGAAAGAAACAAGCTTTGATTACTAAACTGGGCTAAAGTCAAATTTTACAGTAGCAAAAACTTGTTTAAGTTGATTAAACAAAAAGAGGGCTTCGAGACGAAACCCTAGGCGCTTGAATCGCCTGATTCCGATAAACGAGCGAAGAGATAAACTAAAACGAAAACCGGATCAGAAATCGGGATCGAAAATAATCGCGAAAAATCCGAGAAAAAGAAAAACTGACGAACAGGCTAACGAACGAATGTTCGCTGCCTGCGGTTAACGAGTGAAAACCGTTAGTTAAAACGAATGAATGAACGACGTTCGCTAAATAACTAAACCGAAAAAAAACTGATCTATAAAAAAATAAACCGCGGGTTCTTAAAAAAACCGTACGGTTTTCTGGAAAAAACCGTACGGTTTTCCGAAGAAAACCGGCGGCGGCGGCGGTTGCTACCTCCGGCGAGGCTCCGGCGAGGCGGCGGCTGGTCCGACGGGGCGGCGCGGCGACGGTGGGGATCCGGCGATGCGGCGGCGGCGTCGGTGCGGCGGCGGCGGCTTAGGGTTAGGGTTAGGCGCGGGTGGGCTCGGCTGGGCTGGGGGTCGCGGGCGGCGGCCTATAAGAGGGGGCTGGCTGGGGAGTCCTGGCCGGTTACGGCCCGGAGTCGGTTCATTTTTTTTTAAATTCCGCGCAGAAAAACAAAGAAAAGAAATACTAAACGGACTCCAAAAATCCTGAAATAAATTTCCCAGTCCTCTAAAAATCTACCGGACAAGGTGAACATTTACTTGGGACTCTAATGCAAATTTGAAAAACGCATATTTTTCCTAGTTCAAATAAAATAGCGATAAAACTCCGAATAAAATTCTTATTTGATTTTAATATTAAATATCCAATAGTTCTTTATTTTGAGGAAGTCATTTTATCCTCTCTCTTTTATTTTTATAAAAGAAATATTCAAAGAGAAAATAATTAAAATCAAACGATCCTCTTTTCAAAATTCAAGAAAACTCAAATATGAAAATAACGAAATTCCCAACTCTCTCCGTGGGTCCTTGAGTTGCGTAGAATTTCTAGGATCAAGCCAAAATGCAATAAAATATGATATGCAATGATGACCTAATGTATAACATTCCAAATTGAAAATTTGGGATGTTACAGCGTCGGCGCCTGTGGCAGAATGGAGTAGGCTCCAAAAATGCTGAATTTCATTTTGGAACTTCAGATGACTGAGTAATCGAAAGTCATCGGGTCAACCCCATACATGACTTCTCAGTGGCTGACCCCTTTGCAAAAATTCTGAGGTTTCGAAGCCAGACTTAGAAGCGGTGATATTAGTTTGAACCTCTCTGATATCCATGTTCAGCGCATCAGCGCGAGCGTTTGCAGCTGATGAGCTGAATTTCATTTCTAATATCGGTTTGAACCTTGTAATCTTCGAATTTGAGCTATATAACTCTGGAATTTGAACCTTGTAACATTTCGTGCTTTTGTGGTACAATCGTTGAAATGGCATCGTTTGAGACTCGTATATTTCTAGCACTATTTTGACCTTAATATGCAATGGTCTTAGATTTTATTAACCATTCTCAAATCAGTTTACCTTGTCGATCTCACAGCACACGATCTGTATAGCTAACTCGACTATGATCTTCGACAATATTGCACACAGTTGGTTTCTTCAACCGTGTGCACTGTAGAGCGCAGAATTAATTATCGCACTCGAGTGTCCATCATCACCCTTCTGTGTAACTTTGACCTCATCACCCAAGGGTAAACTTATGACTAAACTCATTCCACACACTTCCTTTTTACAAAGATTTTTGCCAATAAATGCCCACAATTTGTCCCTCTTCTAGCCGACGCATGGCCAAACTAGCCGGGCGGGAAGCTTGCGCGGTAAACAGCGCGGTAGCGCGGGAGCAGGCTCTTCGAGCCCACGCCTGGGGTGCGGTGTTGTCAAGCGTGCACTGGATTCTGGAATCCTCCGCTATGAACTTCGTGACAAGACGTGACGATTACACGCCGGCCGGCCCCCATTTATTACAGCGGCCATTTAACCTACCCTTGTGTCTCTTCAACCTTTCGATCGCGCCCCACCATTGCAAGAAGCACATCCACCACAAGAAATTCTTAGAGGGTATCCTGCGTGGCTCCAATGGCGGTCCGAGCGGCTGCCGACGACGAGAAGCAGTTCACCATGCGTGCCGTGGTGGACACCCACAGAAGGTTCGTGGACCTCCCGGTGGTGTACACCAACGACCCGGTCTGGGCAGAGCACTCCATCCACATCATGGAGCTGTTGCTTGCCGAGGAGAAGTACAAGGTGGTCGGGTTCGACCTCGAGTACACCCGCGCTCGTGCCGGGTCTCGTCCCAAGGTCACCGTCGCCCAGATGTGCGTGCGCCACCACGTCCTCGTCTACCACTACTGCCTAGCCACAAGGCCTTGCGAGCGTTTTACCAGGTTTGTCAACAACCCCCACTACATGTTCGCTATGGTGGACATCACCAACGATGTAAAGGCGCTCGAGAATTCGGGCATTGCCTACCAGAATCTTGTCGACATCCAGGGCCAATACAAGATCAGGGGTAGCCAGGAGCATGAGAAGGACTCACTGGTTCACCTCGCTGAGGCCATCATCGACCCCTACTACAGAGACATGAAGGATTCGTGCAACAAGGACAAGCATGCCTGGCACTCGGCCTAGATGGAGAAACTCGACAAAGCTCACGTCGTGTACACGGCGAAGGAGGCGTACACGAGCTACAACATGTACAGGCGGATCGTTGACATGAGGAAGTGCCTCTTTCCCCAAAAGGGCCAGGGATCCATCCGGAAGCAGAGCAATGGCAAGCGTCGTCGCAACAATAAGTAGATGATTAGATCCTCGTTTCTCCAACTTTAGTATGCATGTAATTGCTTTCTTTGGTGTGTGGAAATGTTATGTGTGTAGTCACTTGTGTAATTGTATGCTTAATTTGGTTATGAAATGTTGTCTTTTTAAGTATATATGTTGATGTTGTAGACAGAGCGTAGATGTTGTGCGGACAAACAAAATCACATCGCACATGGACTAAACAATGGAACCCGTCGGTGATGTTTTCATCAATCACTCACAATTGTATACCAGCAATCGTTTGCTCACAACACACACAACTTGTTAGCACTAATCGTCTGTGTTGTTATCGGTCTTCGCACACGTCTCCGATTACAGACATGTTTGCCTCGTAACACACACGTCTTGTTCATTTCAACCGTTTCTGTTCTCATGTCTCAACGCAAACAGTTCATCCGAGTGAACCGCATGCCGTATATCGCACACACCTTTGATCTGGCTGACCATTTCTTTTGTGTTGCCTAATCACAAACAGTTCATCCGAGTGAACCGTATGTTGTGTATCGCACACGCCTCCATCTGGCTGCCTGTTTGTTTTGTTCCTCCTCATCGCAAGCAATTCATTGAACTGAACCGTATGCCCTTCATCGCACACGCAACTAAAACCTGAACCGTGTTTGATGCATCCGTCATCGCAAACGTTTTACACATTTCTGACGGTTTTCATACAGCACCGTTTGCGACTATGGCGTCGCACATAGTTTCTCGAAGGGTCTCTGATCGTAGTGTCGCGTTAGAAGCATCATGCAGTAGTGACATATGCATGAATACATATGCATGGAGTGGCATGGCATTTTAATTCCAAAAAAAATCAGAAACACATGAAACCTTAGTTGATGTAATGCCATGCCACCAAGTTGATGTGGTAAGAAATTGGCATGTTTGACGAAAGTTTGGACACACACCCCTCACAAACTGGAGCAACTCGCTAGAAGGTTCGTGGTTCCGAGACGGAACAATGCATGTTTGATGACGAACGGGAGATAGCTTCCTCTGACGGCCTTCAAATCTTTTCCTACGTTTAACATGCACTAATACAACTGTCATGTGAAAATTTGGTAAATTTCAGGGGTCATTTGACCTTTTAAAGACATTTAAGTGATTTTCTAACCATTTAATGACCATAATTCAAATTTGAACTACATCTACATGCAACGCCTAACCATAACTGTTTGAAAAATCATATTTTTGTGTACTTGTGTGCGAGTTAATTCCATGTGCAATAAATTCGAAGGAATTTTGAAACATATTGGTGTCAAGGCATGGGCACATGCATGGAGTGCATGCCAAGGCATTTTAATTCCAAAAAATTAAAAAATGATCAGAAAAACATGAAACCTTGCTTGATTTAATGTCATGTCACCAAGATGATGTGGTAAAGAAAGTGGCATGTTTGACGAAAGTTTGGACACACACTCCTCACAAACCGGAGCAACTCGCTAGAAGGTTCGTGGTTTCGAGAGGGAACAATGCATGTTTGATGACGGACGGGAGATAGCTTCCTCTTACGGCCTTGAAATTTTTTCTACGTCTAACGTGCACTACACAAGTGTAATGTGAAATTTTGGAAAATTCTAGGGGTCATTCGACCTTTTAATGACATTTAAGTGATTTTATAACCATTTAATGACCGTAATTCAAATTTGAACTACATCTACATGCAACGCCTAACCAAAACGGTTTGAAAAATCATATTTTTGTGTACTTGTGTGCGAGTTAATTCCATGTGCAGTAATTTTGAAGGAATTTTCAAACATATTGGTGTCAAGGAATGGGCACATGCATGGAGTGCATGCCATGGCATTTTTATTCCAAAAAAAATAAAAAATGATCAGAAAAACATGAAACCTTGCTTGATTTACTGTCATGCCACCAAGATGATGTGGTAAAAAACATTGGTCTGTTTGACGAAAGTTTGGACACACACCCCTCACAAACCGGAGCAACTCACTCGAAGGTTCGTGGTTCCGAGAGGGAACAATGCATGTTTGCTGACGGACGGGAGATAGCTTCCTCTTACGGCCTTCAAATTTTTTTCCTACGTTTAACGTGCACTAATACAACTGTCATGTGAAAAATTGGAAATTTTCAGGGGTCATTTGACCTTTTAAAGACATTTAAGTGATTTTCTAACCATTTAATGACCGTAATTCACATTTGAACTACATCTACATGCAACGCCTAACCACAACAGTTTGAAAAATCATATTTTTGTGTACTTGTGTGCGAGTTAAAAAATCATCAGACGATGTAAATATCTGGTGTTCAAAAAAAGAAAATGTAAAGACCTGGCAAGACAACCGGCCCCCACACAATTGGCACTCTATCTCGCGGCTCGAGGTTTGGTAGGTGATTGGCGGGCATCATTAATCAGACACGGTTCTGTATTGGAAACTGTCAGCTATTATGTTCACACACGAATTTGCTGCGGTAATTCAAACTACAGTACTCGTAAATTCCGGCGACCGGCGTGTGTACTGTCCCCGTCGATCTAGATTTCGGCCGCCAATAAATACTACCTGGCTCACGTCGTCCCGCCTGCATTCTCATCTACATCCTCCCCCCACTCGCCCTCTCTCTCTCTCTCTCTCTCTCTCAAATCTCTGCCATGGCACCGCCGGTCTGCCCACCCGCCGACGAGGAGTCGCCGCCCCCCGAGGACGCTCACTCGACTAGCAGCGACGAGGACCCCTACGCACCACCTGACGAGGTTGCGCCAGACCCCCCAACTTTGGATTGGTTTTGGGGACAGTACAATCTTTGTCTGTGGAAGTCGATGCCGCCGGCTTAGAAATCCAGGCAAGTGGCGTTCAAGAATGAGATGGCGGAGGAGGAAGCCAGGTACCAGGCGGCATGTGAAGCCCGTGATGCCGCCTAGAAAAAGGAGGCGGCGGAGCTTTGGGGGCGGGCGCGTCATAGTGCCGAGGAGGTGTACGAAGACGGGTACTTCACGAGGAAGGTCATAGGCGCTGGGCGCCTCGTCGCTGCGTGGAGGTGGGCCGATAAGCTCCAGCGTGCCACCGACGAGGAGCTCTGGTGGGCGCCCAACGAAATAGCAAGGTCGGCCGCGCGCGTCCGCTAGCAAGAGGCAGATCGATATGTCAAGCGTTGCGAGGCGGAGGAGTCGGAGTACTGCCTCCGCACTAGGAAGACGCCGCGCACCAGGGAGCTGCTGGCGAGGGGCTGCCGGAATACTGGCCCCAGGAGGCATTATTAGTTTCCGTATTGTTCGTTTTCAATTTTATACATTGTACCTAGTAGTTAAGTATCATCACGTATATATTCTGTGATGATCTAATGAACAATTAATATATGTATATATTATGAATTCCATTTTCTATTTTTTTTGTATACTCATTTGAATCTAGTTGTTATCATCCACATATATAGAATGGAAAGCGTATATACACACATTGAAACAGAACATATAAGAATGGAAAACAGAGTACACACATTGAAACAGAGCAATAAACAGAGCAATACTATGATTGTTGTGAATACATAGCTATCCACATCGAAACGACTTTTCAAAATAAAACGTGTCCATGAGACCATGACCAGCAGCCCTTGCCTAGGGTAGCTCTTGGCTCTGCCTGAACTTGTGCAGGCGTTCGTCCAAGCGGTTGATACGCTCGCGGTACATCTGGAGCGCGATCTCGAGGTCCAAGTTGGCTATTTCATCGGAGATCACTAGCTCGAGGATGTGACGGCTATGTTCTTCTACTACGCCCAGGTGGACACCTGGGCCATGGAGGCGGTCGAGCCTACGGACCAGCGCATAGGCATCCAGCGGGCCGCGGACAAGGTGAACGGCAGCACCCACACGAACGATGCGGCGGGCATCCGGTGCAAGTACGGCGCGGCCGGCCTCTGGTGCAAGTACAATGCTGAGGGCCTCTGCCCACTCCTGGTGAGGAATGGGGGTACTGACGGGACGTGTACCTAGCTGTGACGCCATGTCGACAGCAGGCAAGCGCTGATGGATCCGCTATTGCTGTGCGGCGTGCCGCGCCTCTCGCTCTGCGGCGCTCCAACGGTCTCGCCGTGCGGCAAGCCACAGCCTATCGGTGCGGATGCGCCTAGCTTGCTCTGCGGCGCGCCATTGATCATGTTGTGCGGTGAGCCACAGCCTGTCGGCACTGACATGCCTATCTTGATCCGTGGCGCTCAAGCGCCATGCGCCAAAGGTCTGCTCAACCCTGGCGATGACGCGCATCACGGCGTCGTCCATCGCGTTGCCGGGGAGCGCCTCGGCCTCGACGGGCCGTGGCGCCTGCTCGTTTTCCTCGTCGACGAGGTTGATGGCTGAGGCGGTGCTTTGGTGGGTTGGCATGCTTGGAAAAGTGGATGTGCTACAGGCCGCGCTTGTCGCCTCCGTGCGTCGCGCGCCCCCTATGCGCAATATAGCAGGGTGGCGGGAAACAGGTGAGGAAATGGCGGGAAACGGTGGCGTGCTCATAAAACGCCATCAATTAATGGAAACTTAGCATCGAGCTAGCACAAGTCGTAGATGATGATCAGATGAACACGGACCACACTAGGGAACCCATCGGTGATGAATTCATCATCCCCAAACGGTTGAATACTAGCAAGTGTTTGCCCACAACACACACGGCCTATTCCATCACAATTAGGTCGGATGGATCAACTATATGCCATGTATCGCACATTGTGAAAAAGTAATGCGGTAGACCTTATTTAACGTGTGTTAAAGAAAACAAGGACCTCGAGGTTAAATTAGCTAAGGGAATGGGGCATTTTGGTCATTTGACCGATATGACCCATCCCATCACCTAATTTAACATCGATACAACTTCCCATCCAGTCACCCATCCAATGGCTGCTCTAGCCTAAGCACACTTAACTTGATAGTTTTCTTACATGAGCTACCGGTGGAACAGCTAGTCCTTGCTGATAGGAATGCCTCTTCACATCCTTATGGCATATCTGGATGACCGCCTGTCCCACAATGGCCAATAGATGTTGTGTAGACAGAGCATATCACATACGTCTTATTAGAAGCAATCGTCTGCGTTATTATCGGTCTTCGCACACATTTCTGATTACAGGCCTATTTGTCGCGTATCACACACATCTTGTTATATTGAACCGTTTCTGTTCTCTTGCCTAATCACTGACAGTTCATCCGAGTGAACCGTATGCTGTATATCGCACACACCTTCATCTGGCTGCCCGTTCCTTTTGTGTTGCCTAATCACAAACAGTTCAACCGAGTGAACTGTATGATGTGTATCGCACACGCCTTCATCTGGCTGCCCGTTTCTTTTGTTCCTCCTCATCGCAAACAGTTAATTGAACTGAACGCATGCCCTTCATCGCACACGCAACTAAAACCTGAACCGTGTTTGATGCATCCATCATCGCAAACGTTTTATACATTTCTGACGGTTTTCATACACCACCGTTTGTGATTATGACATCGCACACAGTTTCTCGAAGGGTCTCTAATTGTAGTGTCGCGTTAGCAGCATCCTACAGCAGTGAGTAGGGATTGCCATGCAACGGATGCACTAGAGCTATAAGTTTATGAAAGCTCAAAAAGAAAACTAAGTGGGTGTGCATCCAACTTGCTTGCTCATGAAGACCTAGAGCATTTTGAGGAAGCCCATCGTAGGAATATACAAGCCAAGTTCTATAATGAAAAATTCCCACTAGTATATGAAAGAGACAACATAGGAGACTCTCTATCATGAAGATCATGGTGCTACTTTGGAGCACAAGTATGGAAAAGGATAGTAACAATGACCCTTCTCTATTTTTCCCTCATTATTTTTTATTTTTTTCTTTTTCTCCTTTTTTTCTTTTTTTTCCTTTCTTTCTTTTATTTCCTCACATGGGACAATGCTCTAAAAAGGAAGATCATCATACTTCTATTGACTTACAACTCAAAAATTACAATTGGATACTAGAACAAGATATGACTCTATATGAATGCCTCCGGCGGTGTACCGGGATGTGCAATGAATGAAGAGTCACATGCATATAAAAATGATGAATGGTGGCTTCGCCACATATACCATGTCAACTACATGATCATGCAAAACAATATGACAATGATGATTTGTGTCATAATAAACGGAACAGTGGAAAGTTGCATGGCAATATATCTCGGAATGGCTATGGAAATGCCATAATAAGTAGGTATGGTGGTTATTTTGAGGAAGGTATATGGTGGGTTTATGGCATCGGCGAAAGTTGCACGGTACAAGAGCGGCTGGCAATGGGGGAAGGGTGAGAGTGCGTATAATCCATGGACTCAACATTAGTAATAAAGAACTGACATGCTTATTGCAAAAACCTATTAGTCATCAAAACAAAGTACTACGCGCAAGCTCCTAGGGGGATAGATTGGTAGGAAAAGACCATCGCTCGTCCCCGACCGCCACTCATTAGGAAGATAATCAAAAAATATCTCATGCTCCAACTTCGTTACATAACAGTTCACCATACGTGCATGCTACGGGACTCACAAACCTCAACACAAGTATTTGTCAAATTCACAACTACTTACTAGCATGACTCTAATATCACCATCTTCATATCTCAAAACAATCATAAGGAATCAAACTTCTCATAGTATTCAATGCACTTTATATGAAAGTTTTTATTATATCCCTCTTGGATGCCTATCATATTAGGACTAAATTTATAAATAAAGAAAATTACCATGCTATTTAGAGACTCTCAAAATAATATAAGTGAAGTACGATATTTCATCAATTTCTATAAAATAAAACCACCGTTGTGCTCTAAAAAGGTATAAGTGAAGCACTAGAGCAAAATTGCCTAGCTCAAAAGATATAAGTGAAGCACATAGAGTATTCTAATAAATCACGATTTATGCGTGTCTCTCTCAAAAGGTGTGTACATCAAGGATGATTGTGGCAAACTAAAAAGCAAAGACTCAAATCATACAAGACGCTCCAACCAAGACACATATCATGTGGTGAATAAAAATATAGCCTCAAGTAAAGTTACCGATAGACGAAGACGAAAGAGGGGATGCCCTTCATGGCATCCCCATAGGTTTCACTAGCGGCGAGGCAGCCAACTTGTTTTTGATGGTCACTTCATTCAATCCTCGGTAATCAACAACCATCCTCAGCTATCCATCTTTCTTCTCCACTAGAAGTACTGGTGACCCCCAAGGTCACGACCTTGGGCGAATATAGCCTTTATCCAGTAACTCCTTGATCTGCATCTTAATTTCCTCCAAATCTTTTGCGGGCATCCTGTACGGTCTCTTAGATATTGGCCCTGTGCCTGGCAAAAGTTCAATCAAGAACTCAATGTCTCTATCTGGTGGCATGCCTGGCAACTCTTCTGGAAATACATCCGGATAGTCCTTCACCACTGCTACTTCCTCCTGTACAACTCCTGATAAGGAATTTACTTGAGTCCTCTTCGGCATATGCCGGGATACATACTTGATCCTTTTTCCTTCTGGGGTGGTAAGCAAAATCGTCTTGCTGGCACAATCGATGTTTCCTCCATACAATGATAGCCAATCCATTCCCAAAATCACATCCAAACCTTGCGACTCCAAAACTATGAGGTCTGAGGGGAAAACATGCCTACCAATGGCCAATGGTATCTGAAAACATCCTTGGGTTGCCATATATTCTGCTCCTGGCGAGGTTACTAACATTGGGGTTCTGAGAACTTTGGTGGACAGCTTAAACTTATTCACAAATCCCCTTGATATGTATGAATGCGATGCACCAGTATCGAAAAGAACGGTTGCAGTAAATGACTTAACCAAAAACTTACCTATTACTGCATCAGGCTGAGCTTCAACCTCCTCCACGCTCACGTGGTTCACTTGTCCTTTGTTGAACGGGTTCGGCTTCTTCCCAGAGCTTCCATTGCCATTTCCATTTTGGGCTTCAGGACATTCATTGGCATAATGTCCATTCTTCTGGCACTTAAAGCAAGTGACTTGGCTCAGGTCCCTCTTGGCTGGGGTAGATGGGTTGGTGCGGTTCTGTCTGTTGCTTCCTCCATTCCCATTACCATTTTTAGAGCCATTATGGTTGTGCGAACTACCTCCTCCATGGGTATGCTGAAACTGTCCTCCCGGCTTCGGGGCAAAACGAGGCTTCTGTTGAGCTCCTGAGGTATACTTCCCTTGTCCATACTTCCTCTTACGATTTTCAATCTGCTGTTGCTTTCCTTCAATCATGAGAGCTCTATCTACCAGCTCCTGGTAGTTGTTGAAAGTTGCTACCATCAACTGCATACTCAGCTCATCATTCAGTCCTTCCAAAAACTTCTCCTGCTTGGCAGCATCTGTAGCAACGTCATCTGGTGCATAACGTGCTAACTTACTGAATTCCTCCACATACTGGCCTACGGTGCGTCCTCCTTGGCGTAGGTTATGAAACTCACGCTTCTTCATAGCCATAGCTCCTGCTGAAACATGAGCTGTACGGAAAGCTTGCTGAAACTGGTCCCATGTGACAGTGTCAATAGGGTGCGTGGCTGTATAATTCTCCCACCATGATGCTGCGGGTCCATCAAGCTGATGTGCGGCAAAACGCACTCTTTCCGCATCTGTGCATCCTGCAGTGGTCAACTCCCTTCCAACTTTGCGGAGCCAATCATCCGCAACAATCGGCTCGGTGCTACTGGAAAACACCGGTGGGTTTAGCCTTAAGAAACGGGCTAAGTGATCAACAGGTGGTGGTGGCGGTGGGTTGTTGTTGTTGTTGTTGCCTTGGTTCTGCACTAACACTTGCATCAGGGCATTCTGTTGCTGAATCAACTGGGTGATCTCTGGTGGGAAAACAAATCCGGTGTCGCGTCTCGGAGGCATCTGATAGGTTTAGAAAAGATGAGAGTTAAGAATAGAATGAGGTCTAGAGAGAAAACACTACCCATATGCTCATGAGACAAATTCAATCAATATCACTCAATCAATTCAAACAAGGCAAAACAATCGATCTAACTAGCGTTACAAAGTGCTGGAACTATACTATTAAATGGGGGAAACTACTACTGATATGGTGGTCCAATAATAATTTTAATCCGTTGAAGACTCCATGATGTCCGCTCCAGCTTCATCAACAAAGTCATCTTCACTTGGTTCCGAGTCGGTGTCGTCGATGATGATGTAGTTATCCGAACAAGTGCATTCGTCGACTTCTGCTTTTGGCACTGGATTTCCCATGAATACTCCAATCTTCTTCTCCAGGTCGTCATTCTTCCCTACTAGTGCGATGATTTCCTCCATATAATCCTCGCGTGTAGCCTTGAGTTCTTCTTGGAGCTCCTTGATCTTGGTTAATGCCTTCTTCAGTTCTTCCTTGTCCGTGCACATCTGGTTCTCCTGGCGACGAATGTGTTGGTTCTGCTCCTGGATGAAAGCTGCAATTGATCCATCCTTCTTGGTTCTGATCATCTCCCATTGCGCGTCTCGGCGTCCACAAATTTGGTAAATTGTATCCTTAAGCTCCTGGTGATAGACTCCTCCAATGCGTCCCATGGCGATGTGAGCGGCCATGCTCTTCCCTAAACTCCAGGTTGGTGCTTCGAAAACCAATCTTATGGGTTCAGTAACTGGCGCAAACGTCCTTCCTAGAATGTGAACTTGAATCTTCCAGCTCTCCTCTTCAGGTAATGTGGCGTTGTAGGTTTCGGTGATGCTTGGTATTCCTATGTTCAAGTACTTAGTGACTTCCTTCAAGTGTCGTCCAAACGGCGTGTCTTCATCTGGTTGCATGAACTTGCTCCTTGCATCCACCATTCCTAAAAGAGTAGAAAGTGGAGAGGGGTCAGAAATGAGAAGAGAGAAGCTTTCTAGGGCTTAAGCTTAGTGGTCGTGTCCTACAGTCAGCGTGTGCTCTGATACCAACTTTGTAGCGACCAGACCTCAAATGGTCTGTGCTGCTGTGCACCAGTGTCATCCCTGGATCAGTAATGCTGACACGCACAGTACAAATGGAGGATTTATAATAGAGTAGCAATCACACACTTATTACATCGAATATCTCCAAAGAGAATAAGTATGATAAACATGGCTTAAGGCCATCTAAATACGATAACAGCGGAAGACTTGGAAGATAAGTGAGTCCATCAACTCTAGCGGCATCACTGAGTATAAGACCACGACCTAAGGCACCTTACTCGTCGTCTGAAAAGTCTGCAACATGAAACGTTGCAGCCCGAAAACGGGTCAGCACATAGAATATGCTGGCAATGTAACACATAGAGAATAATGAACAAATAATAATGCTATACTACATGCATATATGGCTGGTGGAAAGCTCTATGGTTGCAGTTTTGCGAAAAGCCAATTTTATCCTACTTCAAAGGAATAAATTTTATTTAACTATCATGGTGGTTGTGAAACATTGAGATGGTTGACAGCATCTCAATCCCAATTAAATGTCATCAATAACCCAACAAAATTAATTAGAAGTAACATGGTGATGAGATTCACATGATAATCCAAGTACTAGATACTCAAGTTGTCCATAACCGGGGACACGGCTAACCATGATTAGTTTGTACACTCTGCAAAGATTTGTGCACTTTTCCCCACAAGACTCGATCGCCTCCGTTGGATTACTCGCACTACATGGTGTTTGAGTAACGGATGACCGAGACACAGTCTTTCAGAAGTGTTTGCACCTTACGTATGGGTAGACAGTTACACCTACTTTCCCCTACATCTGCTAGTCTACCACTGTAAGAGTTCACACAACTTAGTCAACTATGCTAGAGCCCATAATAGCTTGCGGCTGCACACGGAAGTTTCCAGCATGAATAATCTTATGATCCCTTTGAACCTGGGTGGCGGTCCAAAAGAAAAAACAGGCAATCCTGGAATACCCAGGTACCTCAATCCACCCAGATGTGAGTTTTAGTTGCCACCTTAAGTAAACCATTAATTAACAATCTCACATCTGTCATGGAAATCTCTCAAACCCAATCCACGTCTACGAGCATAGCATGGAAATATAATAGCAAACGTAGAAGTAACTCCCAAGGGTTTGATAATAAAACGGGTAATAGGTACTACCTCAACTACTTCCCAGAACCCATAGTTTAATTAGATCCTAATCATGCAAGTGTTTGAGGAAAAAATAGATCTAATGCAATAAAACTGGGTATGGAAGGTATATGATCAAAGTGTTACTTGCCTTGCTGATGATCCGCAAAACCTAGCGATTCGAAGTAACAAGCGGCACACTCCGGGTACTCTATCGCAAACAAACAAGCATACAATCAGTACTCATCTAATGCACAGGTAAAACTCGAACGAAAGATCCAACCAGAAAGTTCAACTTAAGAACTCCGGTTTGCAAAAAGAATCAACTCGAAAGAAGCAACGAAAGTCAAACGGCGAAAGAAACAAGCTTCGTTTACTAATCTGGATCTAGGTCAAATTTTACAGTAGCAAAAACTTGTTTGAGTAGATTAAACGGAAAGAGATTTTCGAGACGAAACTCTAGGCGCTTGAATCGCCTGATTCCGATAAACGAGCGAGAAGTTAAACAGAAACGAAGATTCGATCAGAAATCGAATCTGAGATAATCGCAGAAAAATCCGACGAAAAAGAAAAACGGACGAACGGTTAAAGAACGGACGTTCGTTAACAGAGAAAAACCAACGAACGCGTTCGTTAAAACGAACGGTTCGGTGAACGCTCGCAAAATAATAAAACCGAAAAAAACCGATCTAGGGTTTTTTTAAACAAAAACCGGCAACGAGGCGAGGTGCGGCTAACTCGTCGGGGGCGTGCTCCGGCGGGGCTTGGCCGGCTCCGGCGAGAGGCGGCGAGGGCGGCGGGGGTGCGGGGGCTCGGGGGAGGGCGAGGGGCGGCGGCGGCGGCTCCCGTGCGGGCGGCGGCGGCGGGCAAGTGCGGCGGCGGCGGGCGAGGTGAGAGAGAGAGGGGGGTGCAGGGTATATAAAGGGGGGAGCAGCTTGGAGGAGGGGGCAAGCTCCGGCGGCGGCTCGGACTCCCGTGTCCGCCATGGACACGGCGGTGGCGGCGCGTCCCGTGCGCGAGGAGGAGAGGGGCTCGGGGTGGGCCGGCGGCCTGGCGCGGCTGGGCTCGGCCCGGCGGGCGCGCGCGTTTTTTTTTAAACGTTCCGCGGAAAAATATTCGTAGAAAAATAAATAAAATTCCAAAAAATATAAAATATATTTTTCCCGTCTAGTTAGAAAATCTGGAATAGGGTGAACATTTTTTTAACACAAAACAAATATTTTGAAAACATGCAATATTTTTAATGCAATAAAAATTGCAAATAAAATCCAAATAAATTCCAATAAATGATTTTAACATTTTACCTCCAGTATTTCAATTGTTTTGGAGAAGTCATATTTTCTCCTCTCATTTATTTTTAAAATGAAATATTTTTCCGGAGAGAAAATAATTAAAACCAAAATCCTCGTCTTATTATTTGATGAAAATCAAATATGAAAATTCGAGAAAATCCCCAACTCTCCCCGAGGGTCCTTGAGTTGCTTAGGATTTATCGAGGATTTGTCAAAATGCAATAAAACATGATATGCAATGATGATCTATGTATAACATACCAAATTGAAAATTTGGGATGTTACAAACCTACCCCCCTTAAGATGATCTCGCCCTCGAGATTCGGGTTGGCTAGAAAACAGGTGGGAGTGGTCCTTCCGTAGATCTTCCTCTCGCTCCCAGGTGGCTTCATCCTCCGTGTGGTGACTCCACTGGACTTTGCAAAACTTGATAACCTTGTTGCGGGTAACTCGGCTGGCATACTCAAGAATCTTAACTGGTTTCTCCTCATAGGTCAAATCACTTTCCAGCTGAATTGCTTCCAGTGGCACAGTATCTTTCAGTGGTATCTCAGCCATCTCTGCGTGGCACTTCTTCAACTGGGAAACGTGAAATATATCATGAACTCCAGACAATCCTTCGGGCAATTCCAGCTTGTAGGCAACTTCTCCCATACGTTCCACAACTCTGTATGGTCCGATAAAACGGGGCGCTAACTTTCCCTTAACTCCAAAGCGCTTCACTCCTCGAAGTGGTGATACTCGAAGATACACTCGGTCTCCGACTTCGTGAACTGTCTCTTTTCGTTTAGAATCAGCATAACTCTTCTGCCTAGACTAGGCTACCTTGAGCCTATCGCGAATCAACCTCACTTTCTGTTCAGACTCCTTAATCAAATCTGGTCCAAACAACTGACGGTCTCCAACTTCGTCCCATAACAACGGTTTTCTACACCTCCTTCCGTACAAGGCTTCGAAAGGGGCCATCTTCAAACTGGTTTGATAACTGTTGTTATACGAAAACTCCGCATATGGCAAATTGTCGTCCCAACTAGATCCATAATCTAGTGCACAAGCTCTCAACATGTCCTCCAAAATCTGGTTGACTCTCTCGGTCTGTCCATCTGTCTATGGGTGAAAAGCTGTACTAAATTCCAGCCTGGTTCCCAATGTTTCATGTAACTGCTTCCAAAACTTCGAGGTAAATTGGGTTCCTCTGTCTGATACAATGGTCCTCGGAACTCCATGCAAACATACGATCCTCGTCATGTATATCTTTGCCAACTTAGCACCGGTGTAAGTGGTCTTTACTGGAATAAAATGAGCCACTTTCGTCAAACGGTCGACTACAACCCATATCGAGTCATAGCCTGAATGAGTCCTGGGTAATCCCGTGATAAAATCCATGCCTATTTTATCCCACTTCCATTCGGGTATCGGCAATGGTTGTAGCAATCCTGCTGGCTTCTGATGCTCTGCCTTCACTCTCTGACATACATCACAAAACTGCTACATACTCTGCAATATCCTTCTTCATTCCGGTCCACCAGAAAGTATTCTTCAAATCCAATTACATCTTGGTATTCCCTGGGTGAATCGAGTACGGTGAATCATGGGCTTCTTGCAAAATCAACTTCCTGATCTCCGGATCATTTGGCACATATACGCGGTCCTCAAACCATAAGGTATCGTGCTCATCCTCACGAAATCCCTTGGCTTTTCCTTTGCTCATCTTCTCCTTTATCTCTTCAATCTCCTTGTCTGTCTTCTGAGCCTCTCTGATCCTTTCCATCAAGGTAGACTGAATCTCCAGTGTCGCTAAATAGCCTCTTGGGACTATCTCCAAACATAGCTCGCGAAGGTCCTCGGCTAACTCCTGAGGTAACTCTCCTGTCATGAGGGTGTTGACATGACTCTTGCGGCTCAATGCGTCTGCTACTACGTTAGCCTTTCCAGGGTGATAATGCAATCTCATATCATAATCTTTAATGAGCTCCAACTATCTCCTCTGTCTGAGATTTAACTCCTTCTGCGTGAAAATATACTTCAAACTCTTGTGATCAGTGTACACCTCACAATGGTTTCCGATGAGAAAATGTCTCCATGTCTTCAACGCACCACGGCTGCTAACTCCAAATCATGCGTGGCATAATTCTTCTCATGGGGTTTAAGTTGTCGTGAAGCATATGACACAACTCTTCCTTCCTGCATAAGCACTGCTCCAAGTCCTCGACGAGAAGCGTCGCAATAAACTTCATAATCCTTGCGTTGATCTGGCAGGATCAAGACTGGTGATGTAACCAATCGTTTCTTCAACTCTTGGAAACTAGCTTCACATTCCTCAGTCCAATTGAATTTGGTGTCCTTCTTCAATAGCTCAGTCATGGGCTTAGCAATCTTCGAGAAATTCTCGATGAATCTTCGGTAGTATCCTGCGAGTCCAAGAAAACTTCGGATTTCTCCAACTGTCGTGGGTGATTCCCAACTTGTCACTGTGTCAACCTTGGCAGCGTCTACTGCTATTCCTTCTCCAGAAATAACATGTCCAAGGAATCCAACTTCCTTCAACCAAAATTCACATTTGCTGAACTTGGCGTATAACTGGTGTTCTCTGAGCTTCTCAAGTACCAATCGCAAATGCTCCTCATGCTCTTCCTCATCCTTGGAAAAGATTAAAATATCATCAATGAACACCACGACGAACTTATCCAGAAATTCCATAAACAGTTTGTTCATCAGGTTCATAAAATAGGCCGGCGCGTTAGTCAGACCAAATGACATAACGGTATACTCATACAATCCATATCTGGTGGTAAATGCCGTCTTGGGTATATCCTGCTCTCGAATCTTTAACTGATGGTATCCTGATCGTAGATCGATCTTGGAAAATACCTTAGCTCCTTGTAAGCGGTCAAACAAATCATTGATCATCGGCAGTGGGTACTTGTTTTTGATGGTCACTTCATTCAATCCTCGGTAATCAACAACCATCCTCAGCTATCCATCTTTCTTCTCCACTAGAAGTACTGGTGACCCCCAAGGTGACAACCTTGGGCGAATATAGCCTTTATCCAGTAACTCCTTGATCTGCATCTTAATTTCCTCCAAATCTTTTGTGGGCATCCTGTACGGTCTCTTAGATATTGGCCCTGTGCCTGGCAAAAGTTCAATCAAGAACTCAATGTCTCTATCTGGTGGCATGCCTGGCAACTCTTCTGGAAATACATCCGGATAGTCCTTCACCACTGGTACTTCCTCCTATACAACTCCTGATAAGGAATTTACTTGAGTCCTCTTCGGCATATGCCGGGATACATACTTGATCCTTTTTCCTTCTGGGGTGGTAAGCAAAATCGTCTTGCTGGCACAATCGATGTTTCCTCCATACAATGATAGCCAATCCATTCCCAAAATCACATCCAAACCTTGCGACTCCAAAACTATGAGGTCTGAGGGGAAAACATGCCTACCAATGGCCAATGGTATCTGAAAACATCCTTGGGTTGCCATATATTCTGCTCCTGGCGAGGTTACTAACATTGGGGTTCTGAGAACTTTGGTGGACAGCTTAAACTTATTCACAAATCCCCTTGATATGTATGAATGCGATGCACCAGTATCGAAAAGAACGGTTGCAGTAAATGACTTAACCAAAAACTTACCTATTACTGCATCAGACTGAGCTTCAACCTCCTCCACGCTCACGTGGTTCACGTGTCCTTTGTTGAACGGGTTCGGCTTCTTCCCAGAGCTTCCATTGCCATTTCCATTTTGGGCTTCAGGACATTCATTGGCATAATGTCCATTCTTCTGGCACTTAAAGCAAGTGACTTGGCTCAGGTCCCTCTTGGCTGGGGTAGATGGGTTGGTGCGGTTCTGTCCGTTGCTTCCTCCATTCCCATTACCATTTTTAGAGCCATTATGGTTGTGCAAACTACCTCCTCCATGGGTATGCTGAAACTGTCCTCCCGGCTTCGGGGCAAAACGAGGCTTCTGTTGAGCTCCTGAGGTATACTTCCCTTGTCCATACTTCCTCTTACGATTTTCAATCTGCTGTTGCTTTCCTTCAATCATGAGAGCTCTATCTACCAGCTCCTGGTAGTTGTTGAAAGTTGCTACCATCAACTGCATACTCAGCTCATCATTCAGTCCTTCCAAAAACTTCTCCTGCTTGGCAGCATCTGTAGCAACGTCATCTGGTGCATAACGTGCTAACTTACTGAATTCCTCCACATACTGGCCTACGGTGCGTCCTCCTTGGCGTAGGTTATGAAACTCACGCTTCTTCATAGCCATAGCTCCTGCTGAAACATGAGTTGTATGGAAAGCTTGCTGAAACTGGTCCCATGTGACAGTGTCAATAGGGTGCGTGGCTGTATAATTCTCCCACCATGTTGCTGCGGGTCCATCAAGCTGATGTGCGGCAAAACGCACTCTTTCCGCATCTGTGCATCCTGCAGTGGTCAACTCCCTTCCAACTTTGCGGAGCCAATCATCCGCAACAATCGGCTCGGTGCTACTGGAAAACACCGGCGGGTTTAGCCTTAAGAAACGGGCTAAGTGATCAACAGGTGGTGGTGGCGGTGGGTTGTTGTTGTTGTTGTTGTTGCCTTGGTTCTGCACTAACACTTGCATCAGGGCATTCTGTTGCTGAATCAACTGGGTGATCTCTGGTGGGAAAACAAATCCGGTGTCGCGTCTCGGAGGCATCTGATAGGTTTAGAAAAGATGAGAGTTAAGAATAGAATGAGGTCTAGAGAGAAAACACTACCCATATGCTCATGAGACAAATTCAATCAATATCACTCAATCAATTCAAACAAGGCAAAACAATCGATCTAACTAGCGTTACAAAGTGCTGGAACTATACTATTAAATGGGGGAAACTACTACTGATATGGTGGTCCAATAATAATTTTAATCCGTTGAAGACTCCATGATGTCCGCTCCAGCTTCATCAACAAAGTCATCTTCACTTGGTTCCGAGTCGGTGTCGTCGATGATGATGTAGTTATCCGAACAAGTGCATTCGTCGACTTCTGCTTTTGGCACTGGATTTCCCATGAATACTCCAATCTTCTTCTCCAGGTCGTCATTCTTCCCTACTAGTGCGATGATTTCCTCCATATAATCCTCGCGTGTAGCCTTGAGTTCTTCTTGGAGCTCCTTGATCTTGGTTAATGCCTTCTTCAGTTCTTCCTTGTCCGTGCACATCTGGTTCTCCTGGCGACGAATGTGTTGGTTCTGCTCCTGGATGAAAGCTGCAATTGATCCATCCTTCTTGGTTCTGATCATCTCCCATTGCGCGTCTCGGCGTCCACAAATTTGGTAAATTGTATCCTTAAGCTCCTGGTGATAGACTCCTCCAATGCGTCCCATGGCGATGTGAGCGGCCATGCTCTTCCCTAAACTCCAGGTTGGTGCTTCGAAAACCAATCTTATGGGTTCAGTAACTGGCGCAAACGTCCTTCCTAGAATGTGAACTTGAATCTTCCAGCTCTCCTCTTCAGGTAATGTGGCGTTGTAGGTTCCGGTGATGCTTGGTATTCCTATGTTCAAGTACTTAGTGACTTCCTTCAAGTGTCGTCCAAACGGCGTGTCTTCATCTGGTTGCATGAACTTGCTCCTTGCATCCGCCATTCCTAAAAGAGTAGAAAGTGGAGAGGGGTCAGAAATGAGAAGAGAGAAGCTTTCTAGGGCTTAAGCTTAGTGGTCGTGTCCTACAGTCAGCGTGTGCTCTGATACCAACTTTGTAGCGACCAGACCTCAAATGGTCTGTGCTGCTGTGCACCAGTGTCATCCCTGGATCAGTAATGCTGACACGCACAGTACAAATGGAGGATTTATAATAGAGTAGCAATCACACACTTATTACATCGAATATCTCCAAAGAGAATAAGTATGATAAACATGGCTTAAGGCCATCTAAATACGATAACAGCGGAAGACTTGGAAGATAAGTGAGTCCGTCAACTCCAGCGGCATCACTGAGTATAAGACCATGACCTAAGGCACCTTACTCGTCGTCTGAAAAGTCTGCAACATGAAACATTGCAGCCCGAAAACGGGTCAGCACATAGAATATGCAGGCAATGTAACACATAGAGAATAATGAACAAATAATAATGCTATACTACATGCATATATGGCTGGTGGAAAGCTCTATGGTTGCAGTTTTGCGAAAAGCCAATTTTATCCTACTTCAAAGGAATAAATTTTATTTAACTATCATGGTGGTTGTGAAACATTGAGATGGTTGACAGCATCTCAATCCCAATTAAATGTCATCAATAACCCAACAAAATTAATTAGAAGTAACATGGTGATGAGATTCACATGATAATCCAAGTACTAGATACTCAAGTTGTCCATAACCGGGGACACGGCTAACCATGATTAGTTTGTACACTCTGCAAAGATTTGTGCACTTTTCCCCACAAGACTCGATCGCCTCCGTTGGATTACTCGCACTACATGGTGTTTGAGTAACGGATGACCGAGACACAGTCTTTCAGAAGTGTTTGCACCTTACGTATGGGTAGACAGTTACACCTACTTTCCCCTACATCTGCTAGTCTACCACTGTAAGAGTTCACACAACTTAGTCAACTATGCTAGAGCCCATAATAGCTTGCGGCTGCACACGGAAGTTTCCAGCATGAATAATCTTATGATCCCTTTGAACCTGGGTGGCGGTCCAAAAGAAAAACAGGCAATCCTGGAATACCCAGGTACCTCAATCCACCCAGATGTGAGTTTTAGTTGCCACCTTAAGTAAACCATTAATTAACAATCTCACATCTGTCATGGAAATCTCTCAAACCCAATCCACGTCTACGAGCATAGCATGGCAATATAATAGCAAACGTAGAAGTAACTCCCAAGGGTTTGATAATAAAACGGGTAATAGGTACTACCTCAACTACTTCCCAGAACCCATAGTTTAATTAGATCCTAATCATGCAAGTGTTTGAGGAAAAAATAGATCTAATGCAATAAAACTGGGTATGGAAGGTATATGATCAAAGTGTTACTTGCCTTGCTGATGATCCGCAAAACCTAGCGATTCGAAGTAACAAGCGGCACACTCCGGGTACTCTATCGCAAACAAACAAGCATACAATCAGTACTCATCTAATGCACAGGTAAAACTCGAACGAAAGATCCAACCAGAAAGTTCAACTTAAGAACTCCGGTTTGCAAAAAGAATCAACTCGAAAGAAGCAACGAAAGTCAAACGGCGAAAGAAACAAGCTTCGTTTACTAATCTGGATCTAGGTCAAATTTTACAGTAGCAAAAACTTGTTTGAGTAGATTAAACGGAAAGAGAATTTCGAGACGAAACTCTAGGCGCTTGAATCGCCTGATTCCGATAAACGAGCGAGAAGTTAAACAGAAACGAAGATTCGATCAGAAATTGAATCTGAGATAATCGCAGAGAAATCCGACGAAAAAGAAAAACGGACGAACGGTTAAAGAACGGACGTTCGTTAACAGAGAAAAACCGACGAACGCGTTCGTTAAAACGAACGGTTTGGTGAACGCTCGCAAAATAATAAAACCGAAAAAAACCGATCTAGGGTTTTTTTTAAACAAAAACCGGCAATGAGGCGAGGTGCGGCTACCTCGTCGGGGGCGTGCTCCGGCGGGGCTTGGCCGGCTCCGGCGAGAGGCGGCGAGGGCGGCGGGGGTGCGGGGGCTCGGGGGAAGGCGAGGGGCGGCGTCGGCAGCTCCCGTGCGGGCGGCGGCGGCGGGCAAGTGCGGCGGCGGCGCTCGGCAGGTGCGGGCGGCGGCGGGCGAGGTGAGAGAGAGAGGGGGGGTGCAGGGTATATAAAGGGGGGAGCAGCTTGGAGGAGGGGGCAAGCTCCGGCGGCGGCTCGGACACCCGTGTCCGCCATGGACACGGCGGCGGCGGCGCGTCCCGTGCGCGAGGAGGAGTGGGGCGCGGGGTGGGCCGGCGGCCTGGCGCGGCTGGGCTCGGCCCGGCGGGCGCGCGCGTTTTTTTTAAAACATTCCGCGGAAAAATATTCGTAGAAAAATAAATAAAAGTCCAAAAAATATAAAATAAATTTTCTCCGTCTAGTTAGAAAATCTAGAATAGGGTGAACATTTGTTTAACACAAAATAAATATTTTGAAAACATGCAATATTTTTAATGCATTAAAATTGCAAATAAATTCCAATAAATGATTTTAACATTTTACCTCCAGTATTTCAATTGTTTTGGAGAAGTCATATTTTCTCCTCTCATTTATTTTTAAAATGAAATATTTTTCCGGAGACAAAATAATTAAAACCAAAATCCTCGTCTTATTATTTGATGAAAATCAAATATGAAAATTCGAGAAAATCCCCAACTCTCCCCGGGGGTCCTTGAGTTGCTTAGGATTAATCGAGGATTTGTCAAAATGCAATAAAACATGATATGCAATGATGATCTTTGTATAACATACCAAATTGAAAATTTGGGATGTTACAATTACATCGAATAGATCTCCACGAGAGAGGAGGAGAACATTGTATTGAGATCCAAAAAGAGAGAAGAAGCCATCTAGCTAATAACTACGAACCCGAAGGTCTGAGGTAAACTACTCACACATCATCGGAGAGGCTATGGTGTTGATGTAGAAGCCCTCCGTGATCGATGCCCCCTCCGGCGGAGCTCCGGAACAGGCCCCAAGAAGGGATCTCATGGGTACAGAAGGTTGCGGCGGTGGAATTAGGTTTTTGGCTCCGTATCTAATTGTTTGGGGGTACGTAGGTATATATAGGAGGAAGGAGTACGTCGGTGGAGCAACGTGGGGCCCACGAGGGTGGAGGGCGCGCCTGGGGGGGTAGGCGCGCCCCCTACCTCGTAGCTTCCTGGAATCTTCCTTGACGTAGGGTCCAAGTCTCCTGGATCATGTTCGTTCCGAAAATCACGTTCCGAAGGTTTCATTCCGTTTGGACTCCGTTTGATATTCTTTTTCTGCGAAACTCTGAAATAGGCAAAAAACAGCAATTCTGGGCTGGGCCTCCGGTTAATAGGTTAGTCCCAAAAATAATATAAAAGTGAATAATAAAGCCCAATAATGTCCAAAACAGAAGATAATATAGCATGGAGCAATCAAAAATTATAGATACGTTAGAGACGTATCAAGCATCCCCAAGCTTACTTCCTTCTCGTCCTCGGGTAGGTAAATGATAAAAACAGAATTTTTGATGTGGAATGCTACTTGGTATAATTTCAATGTAATTCTTCTTAATTGTGGTATGAATATTCAGATCCTAAAGATTCAAGATAAAAGTTCAATATTGACATAGAAATAATAATACTTCAAGCATACTAACTAAGCAATTATGCCCTCTCAAAATAACATGGCCAAAGAAAGTTCATCCCTACAAAATCATATAGTTTAGTCATGCTCCATTTTCGTCAAACAAGAATGCTCTCATCATGCACAACCCCGATGACAAGCCAAGCAATTGTTTCATACTTTAGTAATCTCAAACTTTATAAACCTTCACGCAATACATGAGCTTGAGCCATGGATATAGCATTATGGGTGGAATAGAATATGATGATGGGGGTTATGTGGAGAAGACAAAAAAGGAGAAAGTCTCACATCAACGAGGCTAATCAATGAGCTATGGAGATGCCCATCGATTGATGTTAATGCAAGGAGTAGGGATTTCCATGCAACGGATGCACTAGAGCTATAAATGTATGAAAGCTCAACAAAAGAAACTAAGTGGGTGTGCATCCAACTTGCTTGCTCACGAAGACCTAGGGCATTTGAGGAGGCCCATTGTTGGAATATACAAGCCAAGTTCTATAATGAAAAATTCCCACTAGTATATGAAAGTGACAAAACGAGAGACTCTCTATCATGAAGATTACGGTGCTACTTTGAAGCATAAGTGTGGTAAAAGGATAGTAGCATTGTCCCTTTTTATTTCTCTTTTTTTGGGGCCTTCTCTTTTCTTTTATTTGGCCTTTCTCTCTTTTTTTTGGGACAATGCTCTATTAAATGATGATCATCACACTTCTATTTATTTACAACTCAATGATTACTCGATACTAGAACAAGGTATGACTCTATATGAATGCCTCCAGCGGTGTACCGGGATATGCAATGAACCAAAAGTGACATGTATGAAAGAATTATGAACGGTGGCTTTGCCACAAAATACTATGTCAACTACATGATCATGCTAAGGAATATGACAATGATGAACGTGTCATGATAAACGGAACGGTGGAAAGTTGCATGGCAATATATCTCGGAATGGCTATGGAAATGCCATAATAGGTAGGTATGGTGGCTGTTTTGAGGAAGATATAAGGAGGTTTATGTGTGAAAGAGCATATCATATCACGGGGTTTGGATGCACCGGTGAAGTTTGCACCAACTCTCAATGTGAGAAAGGGCAATGCACGGTACCGGAGAGGCTAGCAATGATGGAAAGGTGAGAGTGCGTATAATCCATGGACTCAACATTAGTCATAAAGAACTCACATACTTATTGCAAAAATCTACAAGTCATCAAAAACCAAGCACTACGCGCATGCTCCTAGGGGGATAGATTGGTAGGAAAAGACCATCGCTCGTCCCCGACCGCCACTCATAAGGAGGACAATCAAAGAACACCTCATGTTTCAAATTTGTTACATAACGTTTACCGTACGTGCATGCTACGGGCCTTGCAAACTTCAACACAAGTATTTCTCAAATTCACAACTACTCAACTAGCACAACTTTAATATCACTACCTCCATATCTCAAAACAATCATCAAGCATCAAACTTCTCTTAGTATTCAACACACTCATAAGAAAGTTTTTACTAATCTTGAATATCTAGCATATTAGGTTTATTTAAGCAAATTACCATGCTATTTACGACTCTAAAAATAATCTAAGTGAATCATGAGAGATCAATAGTTTCTATAAAACAAGTCCACCACTGTGCTCTAAAAGATATAAGTGAAGTACTAGAGCAAAACTATATAACTCAAAAGATATAAGTGAAGCACATAGAGTATTCTAATAATTTCCGAATCATGTGTGTCTCTCTCAAAAGGTCTGTACAGCACATATAATTGTGGTAAACTAAAAAGCAAAGACTCAAATCATACAAGACGCTCCAAGCAAAACACATATCATGTGGTGAATAAAAATATAGCTCCAAGTAAAGTGACCGATGGAAGTAGACGAAAGAGGGGATGCCTTCGGGGGCATCCCCAAGCTTTGGCTTTTTGGTGTCCTTATATTATCTTGGGTGTGCCATGGGCATCCCCAAGCTTAGGCTCTTGCCACTCCTTGTTCCATCATCCATCAAATCATATACCCAAAACTTGAAAACTTCACAACACAAAACTTAACAGAAAATCTTGTGAGCTCCGTTAGCGAAAGAAAACAAAAGACCACTTCAAGGTACTGTAATGAACTCATTATTTATTTATATTGGTGTTAAACCTACTGTATTCCAACTTCTATATGGTTTATAAACTATTTTATTATCCATAGGTTCATCAAAATAAGCAAACAACACACGAAAAACAGAATCTGTCAAAAACAGAACAGTTTGTAGTAATCTGTAACTAACGCAAACTTCTGGAACTCCTAAAAATCAGCCAAAATAGGACGACCTAGACAATTTCTTTATTGATCAGCAGCAATTGGAATCAATATTTTATCACGTTCTGGTGATTTTAACAATTATTTTCGTGAACAGAAAGTTTCTGGAATTTTCTGCAAGATCAAATAACTATCATCCAAGAAGATCCTATAGGTTTAACTTGGCACAAACACTAATTAAAACATAAAAACACATCTAACCATAGGCTAGAACAAAAATTTATTCCTAAACAGAAGCAAAAAGCAAGAAAAAACTAAAAATAAAATTGGGTTGCCTCCTAACAAGCGCTATCGTTTAACGCCCCTAGCTAGGCATAAAAGCAAGGATAGATCTAGGTATTGCCCTCTTTGGTAGGCAATTCTTCAATAAGACATATATTATCTTTTAGAGTTTCTTTCTTTTTATTAATTATCAAACTTTTAGGGGAACAAGATCAAAAAATTCATTTGTAGCAAATGGTTCCTTAATGATAGCAAAAAGATTGGGATGAATACTTATAGATTTAAGATCCGCAGTTTCCTTACTAGAGGATTCACCCTTATTTTTAGGTACATACATAAGATTGGCAATTTTAGTTGAAGGACTTGGAGTACTCTTTTCGGAAGAAAAAGCGGTTCCCAAGTTGGTAATGATACCCTCAAGTTTATCGATTCTAGTGGAATCTTGATTTATTCTTTCATTAACTATGGGTTCCTTCTCCTTAATATTTTTCAAAGTGACTCCTACCTTAGATCCATATTGGGTAATTTGGTTGTGGATCTTTTTATCCAGATTTTCAATTAACTCTATGGTAGCAACTTTATTTTCAATAATTTCAAGTCTTTGCATTACATGCTCCAAAGTTAACATAGTTCCATTAACCAAAAGAGGTGGTGAGCCAAATAAATCTATCATAGCATTATAAGAGTCAAAAGTATGGCTACCCAAGAAATTCCCTCCGGTAATGGTATCAAGAATATATCTATACCTAGGATTAGCGCCTACATAAAAATTGCGAAGAAGAACAGAAGTAGATTGCTTCCTGGTAGATCTATTTTGAGCATTGCAAATTCTATACCAAGCGTCTTTCAATTTTTCTCCCTCCCTTTGTTTAAAATTGAGAACTTCATTTTTGGGAGATAATGGAGAAGATAAAGGACTAGCCATAATGACAAGCAAACGGAAAAGAGGCGAACAAAAAGAGAGGGCGAATAAAACGGCAAGGGTGAAGTGGGGGAGAGGAAAACGAGAGGCAAATGGCAAATAATGTAATGCGGGAGATAAGGGTTTGTGATGGGTACTTGGTATGTTGACTTTTGCGTAGACCTCCCCGGCAACGGCGCCAGAAATCCTTCTTGCTACCTCTTGAGCACTGCGTTGGTTTTCCCTTGAAGAGGAAAGGGTGATGCAGCAAAGTAGCGTAAGTATTTCCCTCAGTTTTTAAGAACCAAGGTATCAATCCAGTAGGAGGCTACGCGCGAGTCCCTCGCACCTACACAAAACAAATAAATCCTCGCAACCAACGCAATAAGGGGTTGTCAATCCCTACACGGTCACTTACGAGAGTGAGATCTAATAGATATGATAAGATAGTATTTTTGGTATTTTTATGATAAAGATGCAAAGTAAAATAAAAGCAACGGAAATAACTAAGTGTTGGAAGATTAATATGATGGAAAATAGACCCGGGGGCCATAGGTTTCACTAGTGGCTTCTCTCAAGAGCATAAGTATTTTACGGTGGGTGAACAAATTATTGTTGAGCAATTGACAGAATTGAGCATAGTTATGAGAATATCTAGGTATGATCATGTATATAGGCATCACGTCCGAGACAAGTACACCGACTCCTGCCTGCATCTACTACTATTACTCCACACATCGACCGCTATGCAGCATGCATCTAGAGTATTAAGTTCATAAGAACAGAGTAACGCCTTAAGCAAGATGACATGATGTAGAGGGATAAATTCATGCAATATGATAAAAAAACATCTTGTTATCCTCGATGGCAACAATACAATACGTGCCTTGCTGCCCCTACTGTCACTGGGAAAGGACACCGCAAGATTGAACCCAAAGCTAAGCACTTCTCCCATTGCAAGAAAGATCAATCTAGTAGGCCAAACCAAACTGATAATTCGAAGAGACTTGCAAAGATAACCAATCATACATAAAAGAATTCAGAAGATTCAAATATTGTTCATAGATAAACTTGATCATAAACCCACAATTCATCGGTCTCAACAAACACACCGCAAAAGAAGATTACATCGAATAGATCTCCACGAGAGAGGGGGAGAACATTGTATTGAGATCCAAAAAGAGAGAAGAAGCCATCTAGCTAATAACTATGGACCCGAAGGTCTGAGGTAAACTACTCACACATCATCGGAGAGGCTATGGTGTTGATGTAGAAGCCCTCCGTGATTGATGCCCCCTCCGGCGGAGCTCCGGAACAGGCCCCAAGATGGGATCTCGTGGGTACAGAAGGTTGCGGCGGTGGAATTAGGTTTTTGGCTCTGTATCTGATCGTTTGGGGGTACCTAGGTATATATAGGAGGAAGGAGTACGTCGGTGGAGCAACGTGGGGCCCACGAGGGTGGAGGGCGCGCCTGGGGGGTAGGCGCGCCCCCTACCTCGTGGCTTCCTGGAAGCTTCCTTGACGTAGGGTCCAAGTCTCCTGGATCATGTTCGTTCCGAAAATCACGTTCCCGAAGGTTTCATTCCGTTTGGACTCCGTTTGATATTCTTTTTCTGCGAAACTCTGAAATAGGCAAAAAGCAGCAATTCTGGGTTGGGCCTCAGGTTAACAGGTTAGTCCCACAAATAATATAAAAGTGAATAATAAAGCCCAATAATGTCCAAAACAGAAGATAATATAGCATGGAGCAATCAAAAATTATAGATACGTTAGAGACGTATCAGCCATTGTTTGATTGTCTTCTCCATGGAGGGAACAGGCCGAAAATGACCCCGTTATTTTTGCCCCGGTCTGAAAGATGACGTGGTGGAGGAACTCACTGATCGGTGCAACGTCATCACCTCGGCTAGCATGGCAGGTTCGTTCAAGACCATTCTCGACTCAACTAATAACATCATTAGAAAGAACCCAAGTGTCTAGGAGCGGTTTGATCTCCCCTATCTTCTTTGCCATGACCCTGCTCGCTGGCACGCGGACGACGGAACCCTCGCCTTGTGCAAGTTGATGCCGCTTGATGGTGATACGTGTGATGCTAAGATGCTATCGCTTAAGGAGAAGGGTTGGGCAAGTGCAAATGGAGATTGGGTTGTTTATATTGGCCATAACTGCGAGTGGGAACTTGTGAATGTGTACAGTCGTCACCGGGTTCCACTTCCAAAAATCTCAGAGTGCCCAGAGGTTGAGCACACAGATGGTCTACGTACGTCCAAGTACGATCAGGGTGACTGTCATCTAGCATCCCGTTATGTTTACTAGAATGTTGTGCCAATCATAATCCAACATGTATCCTCGTTGGATTATGTTGGATTATGACTGGTTTTCGACTCACTTCTTAGAGTGTCATTGCACCGATCATAAGCAATTGTATCTATACCTCAGATGACAACGAGGATACATGTTGGATTATGACCGGTTTTCGACTCACTTCTTAGAGTGTGAGTACCATAGTACTATAGCCAGCATCCCGTTATATGAAGTTGCCACATCACATAGAGCCAACCTAATATTGGAGTATGCTAGCACAATAGTTAGTTCTAGTTAGATCAACTAGAGCTAGGTGTCGCATGGAAGCCGAGAAATATGGTGATAGAGTGACTGCGTGAGGTGGGCTTGTGCGTAGTATGATGTAGGCACATGGCTTGCCGTGTTTCCTACTCCTCCGGTGGAGAAGATTTGGTCGAGTTCTTCCTCCTTTTGCCGACACGTGGGACATCCAGCATCTAGGTCGTGTCATGTAAGAAAATTGGGTGCTAGTTGAAGCCACGTGATGTGCATCTTGGGTTAAACTATAAATAGAATCTTACTCTTGCGTAACTCCAAAAGAGGCCACCGAAGATCTTTATTGGATTTGTTTTTCATCACCAGCACGTCGAGGTGAAAGATGTGCAGGTTTAGTGGGTCCTCTTGCGTTTTCACTGACATGTGGGACCCCATGTGAGCAAACAGACGATGGGCTCTGCGTGTCTGCTGGTTGGCTGGGAAGAGAGAGAGAGGAGGGCTAAGCACGGACTCCAGGAAATTTCGCGACAATTTGACTAGTACTAGTGGTGTACCGTACTCCTGGAGAGATAATGTGTTTGCTCTACATAACCAGCACCTCGATATAGTGAGGTGGCATGGGACATAACTAGCATTCACGTCTAGCAGTACGGCACATGCCACCCACACGAGTCCCATCTGACACCAATTTTCTTGGAGTCCATGCTACATCCATCTCTTCTCCCTCTTGTTTTCTCAGCCATCGCGCGGTGGGCGGGGTGGGGGTTTGCTGATAGTCGGTTTGCTCAACTACGGTCCCACTTGTAAGTGAAAATGCAACACAACACGCATTCCCCATTGAGCGGCGTGCCGGACCAACCGTGTGGGGGTGCGATGCGAACACGGCAGGCTTTTCCTTTTGAACTTGTAACTTGTAAAATTTGGTTCTCCTCCATGGCGCGACCGATAGATAGAAATAATTATTTTCCCTAGAGTAATGAGAAGTTTGGTTCTGGCGTGGTTCATGCATGGAGTACGTACGAAAATTATGAAGTTGATGCAAAAGCTAAGATAATTACTAGTAGTACCATATACTACTACATGAATTTGACAGAAAGATAAAGATACATATGGATCCATCAACGACATCCTCACGCCCTAGTGCGCCGGGTCACCAACCGACGTGTGAGGAGCAGCGGCATTAGTGGCGAGCTCAACAAGCTTCTTAACAATGTCGTCCAAGGTTGCCCTGCAGTCCAAGAAGACCAGCGTCCTATCGTCCTCCACTTGCACGTACTAGTCCTTGTGGATGATTTGCGCATAGACATGGGTGATTATGTCAATGGTGTCTTGCTGCGCCAGGCGCTGCGCAGCAAGCGCGACCTCGAGGTGGACATTCTCTGGCGCGACGGCGGGCAGTCGCAGGGCCACCAGTGCATCCAAGAGGTTGTCACCATAGAGGTCGTTGAGGGTGGCGGGCATCGCAGAGCCTGGGCGCGTGGGCTGGAGGCATACGTCAAGGTCGTCCGCGAGCTTCTTAACGACGGTGAACTTGTCGAGGAAGCCGACAAGGACATCGTCGAACAAGGAGACGAAGCTTTCGTCCAAGCGGCATCTCGCCCTAGCGGCCTGAAGCATGACCTGGAGACGTTCCTCGGTGCCGGGCCGCAGGCCAGCGTCATGGACCATCTGGCTCAGCCGGCTGATACTTGCCCTCATCGCCTCCATGGGTCTAGCTTCTAGTCAACTGATCTTGCGATTGGAGTGATCACTATTGCCCTTGGTTAGGGTGCGTAGGTGCGTAGGATTTCGTAGATTGGACTGGTGGGGAGCCTTTAGATGAGAAGTGCAGACTGTGTTGCATTCACGTGTGTGTTGGCCATCTACTCCTCGGCCCTCCCTCCGTGGGACTGAGCTCTGGTGCCTTAACTGCACCTGCTTTTGGATGTATGACAGGTGGGCCAGCCACCTGTTGGGCCCACCTGTCATACACCCAAAGGCAGGTGCGGTAAGTCAATTAAGCTGCGTCCCCGCCGCGCCGGTGCAGTATAATCATCTCACTGGACCTCTAGTTGGGCAAAACAAGAGAACTTTGATGTTTACTTGTTTATTGGTCCCCTTTGCATTTTGCGCCAAGTTTTGACCTTTGATTTAACTAATAAAATGTTAATGCATGTAACCAAAAATGTTGTGCTAAGTAGTCACAAGTCATTGAAAGCATACGCACCCCACGTCTCCTATTGGGTGATTTCTTTTTTCGTGGCAAAAAACAGGGAACGAGGTGGGTAGTTAATGCACCGCGCCTAAAACTTTTGGGCTTATTTGGTTTTCGTAACGTGACTAATGCACTAGTACGGAGGGAGTACAACAGTAGTATTTGATTGCAATTTTTTGTTGGTAGCTTACCAAGTTGAGCGCTCGGTGAGTACAATAGTAGTCTGATTGATGAGACTTCATATTTGAGCCATCTACCGGAAGGGAGAGTGTATAATATCATCGGGAGCTACGTTCAAAAATGAATAAAACAATACTCTATGTATTCATTTACAGAGGGAGTAGTATATTTTTTGTGACATGCATTACTAGATATTGCTAGTCAAATACTAAATCCAAACGGACGTGGTAGTACTACTAAATCCAGACGGTGGTGCTAGTACTAGTAGTAGTAGTACCAATGTAGTAGTATTGTACTACCCGTTGGTCAAATTATTACGTGCTGCTCCTCACAGTGAAGTGACAAGACCCAACGCCAGAGATGACACCTGAGTGTAGGCGCCGTGTTCGGAATACCAAAGTCAGCCTCACCGTCTGCAGTCACTATCATCCTGGCTGTAGAGCTAGCCTACTTACAACTAGACGTGTTTGACATAATTTCCCGTGCGTTTCCACGAGTATCTCTACTCTTTTCTTATACGGAGTACTAGTAAGATGCCCGTGCATTGCACGGAACACCAAGATTGGGGGTGGACGGCACCGGCAGCGGCCATCGCGCCAGATTTTTCCATGGCCTTCTAGATGTGGTGGGGAGGAGATAAGGTTGATTGTGAGAGACAAGGAGTTGTTTGTTAATAGGGAACAAGTGCGGGCATCTTTTTGCAAAACTGCAAAAGTTTGCTTTGTATGCGTCAGATCTAGATCCGACGGCTATTGGTGAAAGATGGCAGGCACACCATCATCACCAACTCAGGACCTCTTTGATTCGCAGGATTTTGAAAACACGGGAATAGGACACGGCAATATTACAAGTTTCAAACTGATATTACAAATGTTAGGAGTAATGCTGCACCTACGAAGAGGGAATTACTAGGAAGTTTACGTAAGAACTTTTGTTGCTTTAGGTGGATGCAGCATTATCGTACAAATTAAAATCCACCGCCTTGACAAGCCACTAATGGGCAAATAAATTTTCAAGTCTCTGGCAACTTGATGTTTCAAAAACAAATTCAGCTTCTGCGGAGACTTTGTCATTTAGGCTTAGACGCTTGCAGTTATCAGCACGCCATTCATTGTTGCGCCAGAGAACGCCAAACCTCATTACATTGAGCACATTTGCCTCTAGAACAAAGAACCTGGCCAATTTAATCTTAGATGTGGTGCCTTGGTAGTCCATCAAATCAATTTCTGTAAGATGGAGATCAAGGCATTCGATGAGATTGTTATAGTGTAGCACATTTTTCACTTTCGGGTCTTTTTTTATCTGCAAAAGAAGAGAACATATTAGAGCGGCTGGCTATATAAGATTGTCGTGTCATCAAGAGGTACCAATATCATTCGCTCATACGATAGGGTTGGCTGGCTAGTGATATTTTTTCACTCTCTCTCTCTCTCTCTTTCTCTTTCCTATCATTTACCTAGGAGCACGTGAAGAGCTTGGGCATTTGTTGCCTTCCACTATGTGGCCGATGCCATATTTCTCAAAAGTATGCCACATAATACACATCGATGTCAAATCAAAAGATTTTGGTACCACTCTAGCGATGTGAGAGAGTTGGCACCGCTGTGCACACAGACCCACATGTATAAAAAAATCAATCAAACCAACTACACCAGCCTCTCACTCTCCCAAACAAGTGTTTTTTTATTGCCTCAGTCCTCTCCCTCTCCCACGCAAATGTTTTTTCATTGCGTGAGTTAATTTGGCACCGGAGCAAAGTAGGTGATCCAGATTGGGGCATCAGGTGAGCAATGGAGGGGCATCGATGCCAAATGCATCACAAGTGAATTTGGCACGTGTATTGGCCTACATAGTGGAGGGTTGTTATAGCCCACTTTTGTACTACCTCATATTTAGTGTAAAATTTTGACCATAGATTTACCTAAGAAAATGCCAATGCATGTCACCAAAAATTATACCATTTGAAATTATGTTCAAATACGAATCCAACGACATAATTTTTAGTGACATGCATTAACATTTTGTCATTTAAATCTATGGTCAAATTTTGATACTACAAAATAGGAAGAGTAAACCAGGACGGAGGTAGTACTTGCTCTTAGGGTAACCATAGAGTTACTAGTCTAAGTTACTTGCCACTATGACTAGCCTAGGCTACTAGTAGTATAACAGAAAAACGATGCAGGTGATCACGTGAGAAGAAATACTAAAAACATTTCTTTTGGTGCAGTGCATAGATGCAGTTTTGAACACTACACTTGTCATCATAATTTGGGAAAATTATGAAAAAATTGAGCTACATTGTGATTACTGTTTACTAATAGGAAAGAAGTTTTACCTCGATGAGTAGCTTCTCCGTGCACGGAAAGCATGTAAGGAATCCAACAACTTGATCCAGATTGGGACCGATAGATTTTATTGCCAAGATCTTCACTGTGCGCATAGACTGGGTCAAGCTTGTGGGAATCATTTTCTGGATGACAGTCATAAATACATCAAGAAGAAATTTAAAAATGTAAATTTCAAGAAGATGGAGAAGAAGATGAGTGTTGTACCTGAACGATTACGTATCCAATAAAGAGTTCAGAGAATTTGGCAGACGAGTACACCAACGTTGTCAATTTCGGCGCGTCAATGACCCTAATTTTTTATGGACCATCTAGATGAGAGACAAGCAATCTCTCAAGGAAAGGTGCATTCTCAGTGACCATAACGTGGAATAGCTGGAGTGATCTCTTCCCAATTGATGTCTTGTTGCGGGGCCAGCAAGACACATAAATCCATCAGAGATTTGTCGAGGCGATGTGGAGGCTAATGAACCCGTGGATCTGCTGAAGACGAAGGTACTCGAGTGCAGTACAGCTGTGGAGCAGGTGCTCCATAGCCTTCTTCGAGATGCCAACGTCGAAGAGGTCGAGCTGCTTGATTTGAGGGAGAAGAAGGGCGGGTGCGACATTAATCTGGGGAAAATATCAGGAGCTGAAGTTGGTGCGGCGCAGCGTTGGCGTGAGGCGGAGCGCGGACGGTGGCAGAGAGCGACATCGTCCAGCTTCAAACCTGAGCTCCTCGAGCTGATCTAGGGCGGGGGATACGAACCACTCGTCGAACTTGGCTTGGACCTTGCAGTTGGTACTGAACATGCGGATGTCAAGGCGTCTGGCTAGCGCAGGGTGCGATGAAAGGATCTTGGAGACTGCGGCCATGCATTTGCAATCCCCGTCGCAGAGGCAGCTGTCAACGGTGAGGTTGAGGGGGACGCGGCGCCAGAGGGGGCGCCACCGCCGGGAGAGCAGGGTGGTCCGCACGACAGATTTGGTGGGGACGAGGCCGATGATGACGAGCAGCATGTCGTCGGGGAGGCTGCTGATGAAGTCCAGGCTCGCCGGACGTGGTTTTGGCTCGAGCGGCCTCCGCTTGTTGGCTACCTCGCCGTCCATCTCAGTCGGCGGCGGCGCCGGTGTACACGTGTGCTGGTGTGTATTGTATGTTGGGTGTGCGCGAGTGCATCCTTCTGTGCAAGCCGCCGCGCAAGGGTGAAGTGTGTGCGAGTGCTTCCTTCACGCGGAAGAAGTGTGCCTAGGGCTGGAAAAAAAGCTCGAAGCTCGCGAGCTAAACGAGTAGCTCGTGACTCGGCTCGAATCGACTCGAACTCAAACAATAACGAGTCGAGCCGAGCTTTAGTTTAAGATCATTTACAGACCGAGTTAAATGAGCCGGTCTCACGAGTACTCGTGTAACTCGTTATGCTTGGTAAAAAATCAGTGTTTTTTAGGGGTAGTAAAAAATAGCCACTAAACACCTTGCGTCTCGGCACAAGGCCCAGCCGCTCAATGCCCAGCCTCTTAGGAGACTCAAGTACATGTCCATATATGTGCACGTTATAAGTTCCCAATTAATCTTTTTATCATATTTATAAGGTTTTATCTTCATATGTTTAACAAGCTTAATAAGCTAAACGAGCTAGCTCGCGAGTTATACGAGTCGAGCCAATCTTGAATTTGAGCTTGTTGTAGTAACGAGTCGAGTGGAGCTAGCTCATTAATGAAACGAGCTTTAGCGAGTCGAGTCGAGCTGGCTCGACTCGGCTCGAATTCCACCCTTAAGTGTGCCCTCAATTTACTAGCATGCAGGGTGCTACCCCGACTGGTTTCAACTTTGTTTACTTCACCGTGTGTCAGATGGGCCTCTAGTTTACTTATTTTCAACCACTGCCACATGGGCCAGCACACGAAGATAGAGAACATGAGCTGACAAGGCAGCACGTGGACTGGTTGATCAGTCAACTAAACAATATATGGAGCTATACGCTGACATAGTGACTGTATAATCCCTCGGCATAGAGAGTTCGAGTGAGAGGTGAGGCCCGTGAGACATAGTTGAGAGAGAGAAAGAGCTACTGCCTCCGTTCGATAATGTAGTGCCTACATTTTTTAAAGTCAAACTTTTGAAACTTTGACCAAGTTTATAAATAAATTACTTATATCTACAATACCAAAGATAAATGATAGTATAAAATAATTACATGTTGCGATGAATCTGATGATCGTTTTAGACGTAAATGTTTTTCTCCACATATGCCTGGTCAAACTTTTCCGAGGTTTGACTTTTCAAAACATCCATATGCGTATGGACGTGAGAGAGTACCTAACTAGAGATAGAGAGAGAGAGTGTGTGTGTGTGTGTGAAGTAGAAAGAGTGACTGAAAAAAGTGTGTGTGCATGTGTGAAAGAGACATGGACAACACACGATAAATTAGAGAAAAAGTGTGTGTGTCTTATGCAAACATATCACACATGCATCTTCGACAGCGGAAGCGGGGTGAGGAGATAGTGTGTGGTTGTTTGCAACTGAGATAGAAAGACCCCTAGCATGTGGCCAAGAGAGGTCTGACAAACAAGGGAGAGAGGTCGAGAGAGACGTATGGAGAAAATGCAGACATGGGGAGGAGAGAGTGTATGTTTGTGATAGAGAGATCCCCTGGAGATCGTGATGGGACTACATGGGTGGGAGATCGAGTGAAAAGGTGTGTGCGCGATAGAAGATACCACGAGAGATATCGAGATAGACGTATGGATGGAAGGAGACAAAACGTGTGTTCCTGATGGCTAGTGAGAGATAGTCATACTTAGGAGGGGAGTGTGTGCGCCTATGATGGAGTGAGGGTTATGGTACTTAGGGTGTGCGTGTCACATAGAGGGAGAACAAGGGCAGAGAGTGTTAGATGGGTCTATGTAGTGCGAGCGAGATATGTGTATGTGTGAACCAGGGAGATATGAAGTTTGAGAGAGATAGAGGAGCCCCGATACGGCTGAGTGGTGCGTCAGATAGCTAAGAGGGGGAAAGAGATATTCCATCCGCTCGATAATGCAGTACATATAAATTTTTTAGAAGTCGAACTTTGGAAACTTTGACCAGGTTTACGCAAATATTATTTATATCTACAATACCAAAGATACATTATACGAAACTACATCTCATGATGAATCTAATGATATATGTTTGTCGTTCTAGATGTAAATGTTTTTCTCCACGTACATGGTCAAACTTTGTGGTGTTTGACTTTTCAATAAATCTGTATGCTATGGACCGAAGAGAGTGCCTAAGTCAAGAGAGATCAAGTGCATGTGAAGGAGAATGAGTGAGTGTGCGAAAAGAGTATGTGTGTGAAAGAGAAAGGGACAATAAACGATAAATTAGAGAGAGTGTGTGTGTGTGTTCATTTCTTATGCAAACATATCACGCATGCATCTCCGAGATAGAAAAGCTAGGTGAGGAGATACACGAAGATAGCTAGTGCGTGATTGTTTGCAACGGAGAGAGACACCCCTATAGCACATGTCCAATAGAGGTCTGGCCAACAAGGAACAAAGGTATAGAGGGACACATGGAGAAGATGGACGCATGGGGAGGGAGAGAGGGTGTGTTTGTGATAGAGAGATCCCCTCGAGATCGTGAGGGGACTATGTGGGTGGGAGATCGAGGGACGAGGTGCGTGTGCGATAGAAAGATGCCCCGAGAGAAATCGAGATAGACCATGCACATGTCTGTGATGGAGACTAAGAATTAGCTAGTCATATACATATAGGGGGGACCGCGTGTGCCTACAACTGAGTGAGAGACTGTCATACTTGGCTAGGCGTGAGATTGTGTGTGTGTGCGTGTGAGATGGAGAGAGAACGAGGGAGAGAGATAGAGTTTTAGATGGGTCTATCGAGTGTGAGTGAGATATGCATGTGTATGTGTGACCCAGGGAGATGGAGAGTTTGAGAGAGAGAGAGAGAGAGAGTGGGAAGAGCTCCGAGACGGCTGAGTGGTGCATGAGAGAGTTACGAGCAACGAGCCAGGGAATTTGTGTGCGTACGATGAGTGCACCCAAGATATTTAGCTTGGACTAGAGAATCATACATAGTGTGCGAGAGAGACCTATACATGGAGTGTGCATGCGAACTAGAAAGACCCCCCCAACACATACACAAAGAGAGAGAGAGAGAGAGAGAGAGAGAGAGAGAGAGAGAGAGGAAGAGAGAGGGACCAACAAGGTTTGTGTTTGGATGCGTGCGATAGAATTGACGATTTTCGGCGAGAGAGAGAGAGAGAGCAGGAGTCCGGGAGAGGGGGAGGTCGCGTTTTATGCATCAAAGACTGATATAAACCATGTTTCGATATAAACTTGCATTCAAATATTTAAATTGGAGAACATGTTGTCTGCAATCCACACATGAACGGAGATATGTGTATCAAACAAGTTCATTAATTTGACTTTCAACATGTTCATGGAGTACTATAATACTGTACAACATGCTACTCGATTGAGGTGTTCAATTTTGGATTTAGTTCACTGTTTTGACTTGGTGAATGAGCTATTTCATTGAATCGAGATATTTCATTTTGGGTTTGATTCCCGTTTTTGAGTGGGTCAACTATTTGTCATATAGTAAATCGTTAGCAACGAGCATGTAAAAACACATTAGTCCCGAGCATCATCTCTCCATATAAAAAAGAAGTGGCAAGCTAATATTTCAAAATTTGATTCGAATCGACTTGGTAAGGTAGACCTGGATGCTCGTTCTCCCAAAATTTGAACGAACCACTAAACACCCTTTGCTCGGTGGAATTCACCCGAGCAAATAAATCGGAGACGTGAAATTACCGGACTATGTGGGACACGCATCAATCGGCCCGTTGTACATCGAGGGTAGGTCCGTAACTTCACCCAAGCGCGCCTTCTCCTCGGCCGAAATGACATGTGCCGAATAATTCATAAACCATGGGCGGCAAAACACCCTCTCCTTGCCTGAAATCGCTCACGCCGACTATTTCAAAACACGCCATCCTCGCCCGAAATCGCTCACGCCGACTATTTCAAAACACGCCCTCCTTGCGCGAAATAGCTCGCGCCCACTATTTCAAAACACACCCTCCTCGCCCGAAATCGCTCGCGCTGACTATTTCAAAACAAGCCCTCCTCACCCGAAATCGCTCGCGCCCACTATTTGGGAGAAGCAAAGTTACTCTACTATCCCCGACCCTCAGTACCCAGACCCAAGTCCAGAAGCCTAAAGGCAGGGGTAGAAATGTAACTCCCCCCACATTTCAGACAAATGCTCCGTAAGACATGGTTCCCCCTCCCAATTCCCCATTCATACCTCATGGGCGCCAAATCACCTTCTCCCCGGAAGCTCCCTTCTCCCCAGCCGCAAAACCTCAGCCCCTCCTCCATGGCGCCCCCACCGCACCAAATTCACCGCCGCCCTCCTCCCTAGTGCCGGAGATGCTGTCCGTTTGCCGTCATGCACTGGGCAGTGTGCCTCTTACTCCGTGCTACCGGAGCTGCCTCGACGAGGCCGCATGAACTGTACCAGACCCGATTCACCCCCGCCGTTGTGCACGGCGCCGGAGCGGCTCCAACTTTGGATGCGTCCAGGGCCCTGGCGCTGCTTCCCCGTAGTTGTCGACCGTCACAACATCTCTGCTTCCCTGCCGCTGGTAGCCACTGCAACAGTGCCGGCCTCACCGACTCGGCAGCTGGAGCTGCCTACTTCACCGGGCCGCAATATAGGTCGTACCCTCATCTCAAATCACTTTATTTAGGTGTCAGTTGTCTGAATTTTTATTCTAGGCCAATCGATTCCCAATGGGAAGCAGCACCCCTTGAGGCAGCGGAGCTCCTAAGCTGTCGGTTGGCTGGTGTCTAACGTAAGGGTGCGGGGGTGCAAGTTCATCGCAGAAGCAACGCTTAGATGGCTATCTTAGAGTTTTGTGGGTTGAAGGTACTACTGCCGCCGGATCTGGATGACGGCGAGTCTTTGTGGATTGGCCGGGGGCGGCGCAACCACGGCAGTGCGATGGGGCGGGGAGCAGGGTTTTGGTCGGAGCTCTCACGGGAACGGATGGCGGAGGCAGGCTGCTCTGCCGGTGGTCGCTGGCTCTTCGGGGAAGATTTTGAACAATGTCAGTCGGGAGGCACAAGACGGCCATCAAGCCATCCGGCGTAGATCAGACAGTACCAAAATAAAATAAAATCGTGTGACCCCAATTTAGTTTTCAGTCAACAGACATGTGACCACTCTCGTACCTTACTGTTGATCTCTTAGGGTATTTCTTCAGATCAGAGATATGTGTCGTTCTTAACATTATGTGTTTTCTGCATCTTCAGCCACGCCGTCTTCCGACTCACCGCAACTGCTCCAATAAGAGAAGCATACACCAGAAGGGAGCTATAGTACCCACTCAACAGTTCCATGCATCAAATGCGTGTGCCCGACATGGATAGCCACAACAACTGCAGGGCCATCGACAAGTCATCACATGATGCTCACTCCTATGGATGGTGGCCAGATAGGTTGTACCCTCATCTTACCTGTGTGCAACATTTATATCTTTGTTATTCATATAAGCATGGAAAATAGATTATCACATTTCACATTATATTCATGTTGATCTCTTACGGGTCTTGTTCAGGAGTTAAGGTTGTTCCATAGTTGAGCTAAGAGACTTGTTCTTTAGGTTACGATGTTCCATAGTTATCATCCATCAGCCAATGCTATCCCACAGGCTGGTGATTATAGTAGTATACCACTTCTAGTATTACCTATGTTATTCTATAATACTTTTGTGTGCCATCTAGTTAATCTCGAGTACAAACAATACATATTCTGTAGCTTTCATCTATGTTCTCCCTTTAGTTTTTGAAACCTGTTGCTGCGAGTTAACCCCAACCCTACTATTTATGTCATCTCCTACAGGCACTTATTACATAAATCTAACTACTAGTTGTCTTCCATGCATGTCAGATATAATTGCACACACTGATTTATCCACAAGAACCTCACCGAGCAATGTAACGGCCAACAAACTTGACGTCAATGATACCCAATATTATGGAACATGTAAAGGCAGTTCTTCAGAAGACTTGCAGAAAGATGATGAATCCTATTCACCCCACAAGGTCCTTGCTCTAACTTGGCCCATGATATGGGTACAACATGCATATAATGTCCTGGAGTGCATCTACTCTGTTGCAATGCCATGTGCTTAGCCTGTTGATCATGCATGTAAATATGTCATGCCTTCCTGTTTTTCAGTACCTATTCCATTCATGATTACATGTTTTCAAATTCAAGTATTGTCATTCTACTCTATCGCAATGCCATCTGCTTAGTTTGGAAATCATGCTTCTGAATATCTTATGCATAGTTATTCATCAGTATGTACTTCATCTGTCTACCATACCATGTTTTTTACATTGAAGTGTTGTTCTAGTGGTCTGTTGCAATGCCATCTTAGTTTCCCAATCATACACGCATATGTTGCCTTAGTGTTTTTATGTATGTATTCCGCTAGCATACAGTTTTACATTCAACTAGTGTTTTTTTACACTGTTGTCCTATCGTATCCCTAGCTCTTACATCATACTCCCTCCGTCTGGATTACATGTCGCAGAAATGGATAAAAATGAATGTATCTAGAACTGAAATATGCCTAGACCCATCCATTTATTTCCGGATGGAGGGAATACATGTCAATATGGCATGCCTTTCTATTCTTCAGTACCTATTCCATCTCTCTGTTGTAGCATGTTTTATAATTGATGCACCATTCTTCTATATAAGGCATGCAAAGGGAAGACGGCTATGTTAGAATCTGAAGGGTTACAAACCAGGTCTTTGCAAAAGATCCAAACGCCAGGAGATAGTAAACCAACTCCAGTTTTCATAGATACCGCTCCAGCACAGAGAAACCCAACTCCTACTGATAATAAGCAGATTCCAGTGGCCAAAGAACTAGTCCGCTCCAGTCCAGCAAAAATATGTCAACTCCATTCTAAGAAGTGTGTGTGTATCCTCGCATCATGAAATTTTATAGTATTCTGATCATATTTTCTACATGTTTCTTACCCATCTCTCTTTTAGAAATAAGCTTAAAGGATAGAAGATTTTCTGCACTGGGATCATATTCGAGGAAAGTATCTTGCGGGAATTCTCTGTGCTCCAATGCTGATGTAAGTACCTGTTGTATATCACTATATTTTTACATCAGCATGTATTTTGTTAATCGGTGTGAATCCAACCTTTATCTGATCTAAATTTAGTTGTAGCAAAATGTATAATTAAAGGCGACAATGTTGATTTCTGTAAGGAAAACCGCCTGGTAGTTTTGCATACTGAGCTGCATGAGTGTACTATCTCATATCATGCACATTACTGAATTGTAGTGCTGCTCTGGTTGCCCATTCATTCATTGTGTCAATGTTGCTTTCGTATTACCTACCTGGCTGATGACAGTTGTGCTATATTGTGTTAATTTGGTGTAGCCTGGTGTGGTATGGTTGGCCAAACGTTCATTCTGTCAATGTTGCTTTCCTACTATCTGACCTGGCCAATGATAGCAATGCTAGTGTGTTAATTTGGTGCAGGGTGCTAAAGATAAGAAGACAAACTTTGAAAATAGCAAGGCAACCCCATTGTTTCTTTCCAATAAATCTAGGCCGGGTAATATGGCAATAACTCTTGATTAATCTATTCGGTTCCCCTCCTAATTTATGTTATGATGCAGTGGTTGAGACACTCTCCACTATCAATAATACAAGCCTGCCAAAATCGCCATCTGAATCTGTTCAGTTTCCTCTATCACGAATGCAACGGAAAAAATATATGTTTGTGAACCAATTACTGGCTGAAGCGATGATGGAAATGGTGGAGCAATCAGAGGTGCACATTCTTGCGCAACAACAACTGATCAATGTTTTCAAAGACAGTGTAGCAAAGCAGGAAGAACTTGCCCACATGCTTAGGGTGTCATCCACGCCGAGGTTGCAGATTGTGACGTTGTAGATTGTTAGGTTCTATTCATTTATTTGCACTCGCATCAATCTTTGATTGCCCAGTGGATGTAATTTCCTGTAATATATGCAGGATGTGCAACGTTTTTCCCTGTATGCCATACGTTTGCTTAGCGCGCCTCGCATTCCAGCTAAATGGTCGCTAGGAAGCTAAAAAGGCAGTGAAATTATTAGTTAGCACGAACAGTCATGGGCCCTATATGAAGGAAGCAGCCCACTGCCCTTATGGGCTTCCCTAATGGGCTCGTAGGGGCCAAAATTCTCATAGGCCTTTGATTGATCAGTTTTGGTCCTGTGCATAATTGCTCGTCTTAATGGGCTCAAATTATCTAATTGGGCCCATTAAGTTAATGGGCCGTTACCGGGCCAAAAGTTAATGCTCAGAACTGTTACCTCCCGGGTCATTAACAGGCCGACATCGAAGCGGGCAACAGGTGGGCCCATTTGATTTCACGGGCCGTTAACACGCCAATATTAAGGTCAGGCTACATATGGCCCAACTATACTATGGGCCTTTAGCAGGCCGAAAGAGACAGCGGGCTCGTACTGGACCATGAAGAGCATGGGCCGCTAAGAGGCCGAAAGTCAGGTCGTACTGTATATGGCTCAACTGTGTTGGCCTTTAGCAGGCCGAAAGAGAAACCAGGCTGGTATTGGTCCATGAAGAGCATGGGCCATTAAAAGGCCAAAACTCAGGTCCGACTGCAAATGCCCCAACTCATTTATGGGCTGTCAACAGGCTGAAAGACACACCAGGCCGGAAATTGGACCAACACTTAAATGGGTCGCTAAAAGGCCGAAAAACATACATCCTGCCCATCCCTTGAATGGGTCATTAACAGGCCAAAACCACATCGGGCCGATATTGAGCCCAAATATATAGCGGACTGTTAACGGGCTCGAACTAACGATGGGCTGCAATGGTGTCAACTCGTTAACGGGCCGAATTGGCACATCTCATATGGGTCATGGGCTTAAATGGACCTGACAGAAGTAGGCCTTATATGGGCCGGCCTGCTAATTTTTACTGGGCCGGCCGTTTTCACCGGAATGGGCCACTGTTGGGCCTTGCCACATGCCGACGTATCATAGGCGCCTCTCGTACTATGAGTGGATGACATCTGTCCCAACGCTGAGCCGACACATGGACCCTCACTGGTCAGGGCTGTTAACGGGTTATCGGATCCAAACTGGAACCCGATAGCTTAATGGCGACCCGTTACGGTGGATGCCACGTGTCGGTTACCCTTGACGAAAGCAATTCTATGACGCGTGATTTGTCGTCATGGAAGTGGGCACTTCCGTGATGATAATTTTGGTAATGTCATGGAACACTTCTACGACAGCACAGGTAAGACTATCTTGATTCTGTCATAAAATCGTCATGGATGTACATGCATGACAGAAAACGTGACCTACTCTGACAAACACATATCATCACGGAAGTGTATTTTTTTGTAGTGATGATCGGCCGTGAGTACAAGGTTAGAACCATCACCGACGATGAGTTCGACGTCATCTACACCCGTTCTTCCGCGACGGTGAAAGGATGCCTTGCTCGCTTCAGACGCATGTTCGAAAAATCAAAGGGTGATGAGTGGGTAGCTGGGGTAGATGTTGAGTACACGACAGTCCTGGGAAAAGAGAAGAATCTAAAGGAGGAAGAGAAGAAGAAGCCCGCCGTGATCCAGGTTTGCATGCATAACTTGTGCTTGGTCTACCGCATATGCCATGCCGACGTTGAGTGCGAGGATTTTAAGAACTTCCTCGGGGGCGCAAAGTCAAATTCGTTTATGTAGACTTTACGAACGACAAAGAAGTCCTGGGTCGGATAGGCCTCGTTGTAGGCGAGCCCTTCGACCTCCAGAGGAATATGCTGGTGTCCTCTCGTCAGCCTTCAATGCTGACCCTGGCAGCAGCCATGGTTGATCCTTCGTACGGTAAACTGACGAAACATCTGCCCAAGTTTCATCGTGCATGGCAGTGGAATGTACTGGATAGAGACCACATCAATTACGCTGAAATGGATGCCTACCTTTGTTTCAATATCTACAAGGGTTGGATGAAGAGCGAGAGCCAAGTGTGCGGTTCAAGCAAAGAAGTATCAGCCAAGAGGAAGATGGACAAGGACGAAGTCGAGCACGTGGACGAGTAGTCCGAGTAAGGTGGTAGTGTCGTTGGTCATGGTGGTTGTAATGCAGTGTCTACCGGATTAGTTGCTAGGTTTAATTTCAGGGTGCTTAGTTTTATTTCAGGGGTGTGTTGTGCTGAGCCCCCAGCAGAACTATGTTATGTTCCTTCTCGTTACTTTAACTCTTCAGTACGTACATACTAGTATTTCTTATAGTTCATGTTGTATTTGGTAGTACTACCACTCGTTTCTTCACATTATATACGTACAATATATATGGCCAACATCATATAGCCAACAGTTTAGTTGTCAAAGAATTTCAGGGTGCTTAGTTTTATTTGAGGGGTGTGTTGTGCTGGACACCATTATTGTGACTCAAATCTCTTTTGCCATGTTATAATGACATAAATACCTATGGACCAACATGCCAACTCTCCCTCTATCTCACTATAGTACAATAAAGTGTGGGGCCTACTTGATCCCAACAAGGTTCTTATTTCCCTATAAAATTATTCGCTTGGTTACTCCCGCCGTGATCGATGGCATTTTAGAGTAGTTGTAACTTCTAATGGCAAAACTGAGTAGTGAGACACAACTAGTGGCATAAATAATAAAAACCCAAGAATTAAATAGGTATGCTAATTTCTTTAATAGAATTTAGCACCACATCTAAGCACGTACTAGCTTTTTTAATAGTACTATATGCATAATTTGACGACGAGCGCTCTCTATATGTACCACCTTTTTTCTTTAATTTCATCTTGTTAGTTTTGCTCCATGGCGCAATCCATCGATACTACTACTGTACAAAAGTATACATTTAAAAGGCTAGAGGACGGGGCAGTCTTGCTTGGTCGGTTTTAGGAGAGGCGAGGGCCTTTGTGATTTAATGGCTCATTACTGCTGGAAGGCGGGGCCTTGTGATTTGACTTCTCGTATAAATGTTGCCGACGACCTGAGGGGAGCAAAGAACCGTGCGGTATACTCAAGTTTTACAATGGAGTACTAGTACGACAGAGGAGCACAAAACACGGTAGCCAGTGCGACATGGCGATAAAAATGATCTAATTTGCTAGTCATCGATCCCACGGCGCCGCTCATTATTAGCATTGTTCTATTCATGCCTCGCAGAGAACATGACACGTGCGGTGAAACACCCAAAGCAAAAGAAGAAACACTGGAGCAAAAGAAGAAGGAAGATTACCCCCCCCCCCACCCCAAAAAAAGAAGAAGAAAGACGCACACACAAGTGTGGGGCACTGCTCTCTACTACATGAAGGGTTGCTGGCCGCGGAGTCATAACTACTTCTTCATCGCCTCCACGACCACCATCTCCTCCGCCATCTTCTTTATTCTGTCCATGACGCGGGATTTCTCGACGCGAGCCATCATCATCTGTTCGACGGCCGCATTACGTACCTTGACTAGAGTTGCGTACTCGATGGGGAGCTTCGCCAACTCCTCCTTCTGTTCCATGACGAGGGCCTGCAGCATCTTCATCGAGGAACTACTCTTCTCATGCAGCTTCTTCCAGCCGACGTTCTCCTCCTTCAGCAGGTCGAGCTCATGGCGGAGCTTCGCCTTGTCCTCCTGAAGTTGCAGGATTTCGCCGATCGCCTTCTTATCCGCGGCAATGCTCTTCTTCAGAGCATCACCAAGCTGGCGGTCAACTCCCCCTGCTCATTGAGCTCTGCGGGCATGTCGTCGCTCTCCTTCAGCAGCTCCACCAAGTCGTCGATGAACTCCTCCTGCTCATTGAGCTGATCGGGCATGTCGTCGAGGGATAACGACTCCAGCGCCGCCAGCTCGACATGTTCGCCTCCGCGGCTAGGGCGCTCCTGGGAACCCTTGCCTGCCTGTGAGAGATATTTCTAGGGCACTGCCAGGCGGCAAGCCCTCTTTTTTTTCCATGGCCTTGGTTGCCGCTCCCTTGTTATGAGTAGTTCTCGACCTAGAGATCTGCACACCAGCCATGGCAAGGACGGACGCACAAGAAAGACTTATGAGGAGGAAGAGGTAGAGTGATTTTCGGCTAGGTACTAGTTCCCCTTTTTATAACCTAGTACTAGCACTAGTACTAAAACCTGCATAGTGGGAACACATTCAGGTTTGATACGTACTAGGTGTGAGCAGGTTTGCACTTAATTATACTATACACTTTGGAATGTGATGGGAACAAGCAAAAGATTAATTGATGGTTTTGGTTTCGAGGCCCGAAATGGCTCCCGATGAGTTTCCTGGAACACAAATTCCAAGTACTACTGCTCAAATGCGGTCGCACAAGTCAGTGATGTAACTGGTCGTACATGTCAGACCAAGCCGATGCGTGTTGCGGGTCTGACCGACCGTCTATTGGTGCGACCGACCGTGAGTATTATGCGATGGAGACTTCTGGTTGTGGCTTCGGGTGATTGTCACGACCAACAATTCAAAAACTAGTGATAAATCAATACCATATTTTTCCAAACGACCAAGTATTTTCACATGAATACAATACATATAGATGGAGTGATTGTCACAGTTGCAAACCGCCATGGCGCCCCAAGTTCACTGCAGCAGCAACCGAGTAGGTCACTGCATCGCTGGCGGGGAAGGAGGGCAGCTCACCTCGCCTACGATGCATGCCCAGCGGTGCCGCCATAGCTGGTCCCGCGATTTGGCTTCTCCTACCACCCATTTGAACTGTTGCACCGGCTGCCCATGCCATTCCGCAGGCATGCGCGTTCTTTCCTTCGTAGTTGGCTCCGTGAATATGATCTCTGCCATTAGCCCTAGCTCAAAATCAATGCGACGCTGCCAGATGCTGACATCCCTCAGCATCTCTCTCCTGAGATTGACTTGCGCCTCCGCCTTGTGCTGCCCAGGCGCAGCTCCTTCAAACTTCTCTCCAATCGATGTGACCCTTCCTCGATCCAATTTTTCCTTGCTGCCCACCACCTGAAATGCAACCCTGGAATGTCCTCCGGCGCCACCAATCTATGATTCCAGAGCAATGGATCCCCTCTAAAACACATGTGGGTTTTGCTCAAAGGCGGCAGTGCTACGTGCCGCAGCGAGAGGGTAGCCCGCGGGATCCTGGGATCTAAGGGATTATCCATGGCGGGATCCAGTGGGCAAGGCGGGGAGGTGAGCCTAGGCGCTAGGAGAGCCCTACGAGGCTATACTCCACTCCGTCCATATTTAAATACAAAGGCCACCAACAATAGCCCAGGAAAAAATTGATCATGCTGCCTGCGTCTTGGTTTATTGGCCCCTTTTTTTGTGCCACTTTTTGTGACATCCATAAACATTATGTTACTTAAAAATATGGTCAAAAATTAGCACAAAATACAAAGGAGACCAATGGAAGTAGCAACCCATGATTTAACTACTCGCATGCACGCAATGGAGTAGTAATGTCTTTCTCAACTACTTCCTCCATCACGTCCACTCAATTTGCATGCGCTGTATTAATTGTCCATCAATGAAGTCAAGGACTTTACACACGTCAAATTATCACATGGGGTGGATCTTCGTACAAAAATGCGTCCCACCGTGTACCCGCGTGTGCGTGCGAGGGAATGAGTGTGCACGTGCACATCTTTGCTTCGTGCATGTACTACCAGTGTATGTGAGAGAGGACGAGTACATGCTTCTTGAACCAGCAGCACGTCACTGTGATCAATCCACACAAGGAGGTCGCGACAACGCCTCCACATGTGCCACATGGCTTCATGAACTGAAAAAGGGAGAGACATTGTGTAGCGTGCCATTGGAATTCAAATTTACGTGTTTTGCACATACTGGAAGTACTAGTAAGGTACACATGCATTGCACGCATCAGATTTGGCAACCAAATTATGAATAAATACCACACTGTAGCATGTAAGCTTTGAGTCATATATGCATGATGTAGACGTTCGTTTAATTCTTATAGTTCATCTCATTCAAAATCAATTAGTTTTTTTATAAAAAAGTTAATCTATTTTATGATTCATGGAATTGTGCGTTGTAAAGCATAAATTAAAAAAATGGCAATTCAACTAGAAAAAAAGTTCGGGCAGTTATGATATGGAAGATTCTAGAACAAAGGAGAAGCACTTGTGTTTTGAGGTTTGTGCATTATGCTTAAGTTCAACCATGGAGTCTTCTAGATTGTACATGTGGAAAAATCTGGTGGGGGCTGGAAGATGGTGCGAGGGGCCAAGTGGAGGGAGACTATGAAGGAGTGCACAAGTGCGAGATCGATATTTAAAGAGAGGGGGCGAGAATGTGGCGGTTGTGCGCAGTGGCGGAGCCATGAAAAATAAATGAGCTAGGGGCCAAGCATTGCTAATCCTTTATGAGGAGGGCCAATTCATCAACTTATACCATTTTACCAGCAATTGATCTACTGATCACATTCATATTAGCCTCAATATATAGTGATGTTAGGGGAGGGGGCAGGGCCCTTGCTGCCCCCTGTCTTCGCCACTGTGCGCGCGTCTGAGAGATGAAGCGGAAGGCATGGATGATGAGGGGGGATGTTGGATATATAATTAATGTGGTGTATTAGCTATGTAATCCTATATAGAGAGGTATAGATTGATTGATGTGTACGTGGGAAAGAGGGTGAGACCTCACTAGATATATAGATCGATCAGTTTGTGTGGAAACTGGGAAGGACCTAGCAATATATACACACACATAGAGGAACATCGATCATTGTGCACGCACGTGAGAGATAAAGAATGCCCGAAATAATGAAGAGGGGGAGGTGTGTCTGTGTTCATGCATGGGAGACCGACCTAAAGAAAAAGATTGCATGTGTGCGACGGATAATGCCGAGTGGTAGTGTGTGTGCATGCATGCACGAGAGAAAGTTAGTGGTACAATTATAAAGAGAAGACGACTGTGTGGGTGTAAAAGACTAGGTGAGGTCATAATCAATGTAAAGTTGAATTCAAATATTTGAATAAGAGATAATGATGTTTGAAACCCATGCATGCATGAATATAACTGAGATATGCGCGGTGTGGTTTGGAAACGAGCATGCTATATTGTATACACATTGAACAAGGTCAGACTGATTTGAATTTGAGATACCGATGGCAGACATCGTTTGGCCACATTGCATCTGTGCATGGACACACTATTCTAATTGGAGATGATGGGTGGCTTTCGCATCACATATCTATATCTATACCCTTATATATTATATTTCATATTTTATATAGTGTGGGAATAACTTTAACTTTGAAAGGTGGTTGTTGGATGAAGCCAATCCGACGGTGCAGAGATGGCAAATCCGAGCACTACTGGTCGTTGGATATCATCTACATTCCACCAGATTTTGCCACATGTACAATCTAGAAGACTGTTGGAAATATGCCCTAGAGGCAATAATAAAATGGTTATTATTATATTTCCTTGTTCATGATAATTGTCTATTGTTCATGCTATAATTGTGTTATCCGGAAATCGTAATACATGTGTGAATACATAGACCACAACATGTCCCTAGTGAGCCTCTAGTTGACTAGCTCGTTGATCAATAGATGGTTACGGTTTCCTGACCATGGACATTGGATGTCATTGATAACGGGATCACATCATTAGGAGAATGATGTGATGGACAAGACCCAATCCTAAGCATAGCACTAGATCGTGTAGTTCGTTCGCTAAATCTTTTCTAATGTCAAGTATCATTTCCTTAGACCATGAGATCGTGCAACTCCCGGATGCCGTAGGAATGCTTTGGGTGTACCAAACATCACAACGTAACTGGGTGACTATAAAGGTACACTACAGGTATCTCCGAAAGTGTCTGTTGGGTTGGCACGGATCGAGACTGGGATTTGTCACTCCGTATGACGGAGAGGTATCTCTGGGCCCACTCGGTAATGCATCATCATAATGAGCTCGATGTGACCAAGTAGTTGGTCACGGGATCATGCATTACGGAACGAGTAAAGTGACTTGCCGGTAACGAGATTGAACGAGGTATTGGGATACCGACGATCGAATCTCGGGCAAGTAATGTATCGATTGACAAAGGGAATTGTATACGGGATTGCTTGAATCCTCGACATCGTGGTTCATCCGATGAGATCATCATGGAACGTGTGGGAGCCAACATGGGTATCCAGATCCCGCTGTTGGTTATTGGCTAGAGATGTGTCTCGGTCATGTCTGCATGATTCCCGAACTCGTAGGGTCTACACACTTAAGGTTCGATGACGCTAGGGTTATAAGGAAGGTTTGTATGTGATTACCGAATGTTCTTCAGAGTCCCGGATGAGATCCCGGACGTCACAAGGAGTTCCGGATTGGTCCGGAGGTGAAGATTTATATATGGGAAGTCATCATACGGTCACCGGAAATATTCGGGGGTATACCGGTATTGTACCGGGACCACCGGAGGGGGTCCGCCGGGTGGGTCCACCTGCCCCGGAGGGCCTTATGGGCTGGAGGTGGAAGGGAACCAGCCCCTAAGTGGGCTGGGTGCCATCCCCCGTAGGGCCCATGCGCCTAGGGTTGGGGGGAACCCTAAAGGGGGCGCCCCCTTGGCCGCCGCCCCCCCTCTAGATCCATCTGGAGGGGGCCGGCCCCCCTTCCCCTTCACCCTATAAATAGAGGGGTAGAGGGAGGGCAGCCGCACCACATCCAAGGCGCAGCCCCTCCCCTCCCCAACACCTCTCCTCCTCCGCGTGAGCATGGCGAAGCCCTGCCGGAGAACTGCCACTCCACCACCACCACGCCGTCGTGCTGCTGTTGGAGCCTTCTTCTTCAACCTCTCCCTGATCCTTGCTGGATCAAGGCGCGGGAGACGTCACCGGGCTGCACGTGTGTTGAATGCGGAGGCACCGTTGTTCGGTGCTTGGATCGGATTCTGCCGCGATCTGAATCGCTACGTGTACGACTCCTCCAACCGCGTTCTTGCAACACTTCCGCATCGCGATCTTCAAAGGTATGAAGATGCACTCCCCTCTCGTTGCTAGTAAACTCCATAGATTGATCTTGGTGATGCGTAGAAATTTTTTAATTTCTGCAACGATCCCCAACAGTGGCATCATGAGCTAGGTCTATGCGTAGTTTCTATGCACGAGTAGAACACAAGTTGTTGTGGGCGTCGATTTTGTCAATTTACTTGCCGTTACTAGTCTTATCTTGATTCGGTGGCATCGTGGGATGAAGCGGCCCGGACCGACCTTACACGTACGCTTACGTGAGACAGGTTCCACCGACTGACATGCACTAGTTGCATAAGGTGGCTAGCGGGTGTCTGTCTCTCCCACTTTAGTCGGATCGGATTCGATGAAAAGGGTCCTTATGAAGGGTAAATAGAAATTGGCATATCACGTTGTGGTTTTGGCATAGGTAAGAAACGTTCTTGCTAGAAACCTATAGCGGCCACGTAAAAATTTGCAACAACAATTAGAGGACGTCTAACTTGTTTTTGCAGCGAGTGTCATGTGATGTGATACGGCCAGAAGGATGTGATGAATGATATATGTGATGTATGAGATTGATCATGTTCTTGTAATAGGAATCACGACTTGCATGTCGATGAGTGTGACAACTGGCAGGAGCCATAGGAGTTGTCTTAATTTATTTATGACCTGCGTGTCAACTGGAACGTCATGTAATTACTTTACTTTATTGCTAACCGTTAGCCATAGTAGTAGAAGTAATAGTTGGCGAGACAACTTCATGAAGACACGGTGATGGAGATCATGGTGTCATGCCGGTGACGATGATGATCATGGCGCCCCGAAGATGGAGATCAAAAGGAGCAAAATGATATTGGCCATATCATGTCACTATTTGATTGCATGTGATGTTTATCATGTTTTACATCTTATTTGCTTAGAACGACGGTAGCATAAATAAGATGATCCCTCGCTAAAATTTCAAGAAAGTGTTCCCCCTAATTGTGCACCGTTGCGAAGGTTCGTTGTTCCAAAGCACCACGTGATGATCGGGTGTGATAGGTTCTAACGTTCGCATACAACGGGTGTAAGCCAGATTTACACACGCAATACACTTAGGTTGACTTGACGAGCCTAGCATGTACAGACATGGCCTCGGAACACAAGAGACCAAAAGGTCGAGCATGAGTCGTATAGCAGATACGATCAACATGAAGATGTTCACCGATGATGACTAGTCCGTCTCATGTGATGATCGGACACGGCCTAGTTGACTCGGATCATGTATCACTTAGAAGACTAGAGGGATGTCTGTCTGAGTGGGAGTTCATTAATAATTTGATTAGATGAACTTAATTATCATGAACTTAGTCTAAAACCTTTACAATATGTCTTGTAGATCAAATGGCCCACGCTAATGTCAACCTCAACTTCAACGCGTTCCTAGAGAAAACCAAGCTGACGATGGTAGCAACTATACGGACTGGGTCCGGAACTTGAGGATCATCCTCATAGCTGCCAAGAAAGCATATGTCCTGGAAGCACCGCTAGGTGAAGCACCCGTCCCAGCAAACCAAGACGTTATGAACGCCTGGCAAGCACATGTTGATGATTACTCCCTGGTTCAGTGCGGCATGCTTTACAGCTTAGAACCGGGGCTCCAAAAGCGTTTTGAGCAGCACGGAGCATATGAGATGTTCCAAGAGCTGAAAATGGTTTTCCAAGCTCATGCCCGGGTCGAGAGATATGAAGTCTCCGACAAGTTCTACAGTTGTAAGATGGAGGAGAATAGTTCTGTCAGCGAGCACATACTCAAAATGTCTGGGTTACACTATCGCTTATCTCAGGTGGGAGTTAATCTCCAGGATCACGCGGTCGTTGACAGAATCCTTCAGTCGCTCCCACCTAGCTACAAGAGCTTTGTGATGAACTTCAATATGCAGGGGATGGAAAAGACCATTCCTGAGGTATATTCAATGCTGAAATCAGCGGAGGTGGAGATCAAAAAGGAACATCAAGTGTTGATGGTCAATAAAACCACTAGTTTCAAGAAAGGCAAGGGTAAGAAGAACTTCAAGAAGGACGGCAAGGGGGTTGCCGCGCCCGGTAAGAAGCCAAAGCATGGACCCAAGCCTGAGACTGAGTGCTTTTATTGCAAGGGAAACGGTCACTGGAAGCGGAACTGCCCCAAGTACTTAGCGGATAAGAAGGCCGGCAATACCAAAGGTATATGTGATATACATGTTATTGATGTGTACCTTACCAGTACTCATAGTAGCTCCTGGGTATTTGATACCGGTGCGCTTGCTCATATTTGTAACTCAAAACAGGAGCTGCGGAATAAGCGGAGACTGGCGAAGGACGAGGTGACGATGCGCGTCGGGAATGGTTCCAAGGTCGATGTGATCGCCGTCGGCACGCTACCTCTACATTTACCTACGGGATTAGTTTTAAACCTCAATAATTGTTATTTAGTGCCAGCTTTGAGCATGAACATTGTATCTGGATCTCGTTTAATGCGAGATGGCTACTCATTTAAATCCGAGAATAATGGCTGTTCTATTTATATGAGAGATATGTTTTATGGTCATGCCCCGCTGGTCAATGGTTTATTCTTAATGAATCTCAAACGTGATGTTACACATATTCATAGTGTGAATGCCAAGAAATGTAAGGTTGATAATGATAGCCCCACATACTTGTGGCACTGCCGCCTTGGTCACATTGGTGTCAAACGCATGAACAAACTCCATGCATATGGACTTTTGGAGTCTCTTGATTATGAATCATTTGACACATGCGAACCATGCCTCATGGGCAAAATGACCAAGGCTCCTTTCTCCGGAACAATGGAGCGAGCAACCAACTTATTGGAAATCATACATACTGATGTGTGCGGTCCAATGAGCGTTGAGGCTCGCGGTGATTATCGTTATGTTCTCACCCTCACTGATGACTTAAGTAGATATGGGTATGTCTACTTAATGAAACACAAGTCTGAGACCTTTGAAAAGTTCAAGGAATTTCAGAGTGAGGTTGAAAATCAACGTGACAGGAAAATAAAGTTCTTACGGTCAGATCATGGGGGAGAATATTTGAGTCATGAATTTGGCACGCACTTAAGGAAATGTGGAATTGTTTCACAACTCACGCCGCCTGGAACACCTCAGCGTAATGGTGTGTCCGAACGTCGTAATCGCACTCTGTTAGACATGGTGCGATCTATGATGTCTCTTACCGACCTACCGCTATCATTTTGGGGATATGCTTTAGAGACTGCCGCATTCACTTTAAATAGGGCTCCGTCGAAATCCGTTGAGACGACACCGTATGAATTATGGTTTGGGAATAAACCTAAGCTGTCGTTTCTAAAAGTTTGGGGATGCGATGCTTATGTCAAGAAACTTCAACCTGAAAAGCTCGAACCCAAGTCGGAAAAATGCGTCTTCATAGGATACCCGAAGGAAACCATTGGGTATACCTTCTACCTTAGATCCGAAGGCAAGATCTTCGTTGCCAAGAACGGGTCCTTTCTGGAGAAAGAGTTTCTCTCGAAAGAAGTAAGTGGGAGGAAAGTGGAACTTGATGAGATGACTCTTCTCGAACCAGAGAGTAGCGCAGCACAAGAAAATGTTTCTGTGGTGCCTGCGCCGACTAGAGAGGAGGTTAATGATGACGATCATGATCAAGTTACCACTGAACTTTGTAGGTCCACAAGGACACGTTCCGCACCAGAGTGGTACGGCAACCCTGTCCTGGAAATCATGTTGTTAGACAACGGTGAACCTTCAAACTATGAAGAAGCGATGGCGGGCCCGGATTCCGACAAATGGCTTGAAGCCATGAAATCCGAGATAGGATCCATGTATGAAAACGAAGTATGGACTTTGACTGACTTGCCCGATGATCGGCGAGCCATAGAAAATAAATGGATCTTTAAGAAGAAGACAGACGCGGATGGTAATGTGACCATCTATAAGGCTCGGCTTGTCGCTAAGGGTTATCGACAAGTTCAAGGGGTTGACTACGATGAGACTTTCTCACCCGAAGCGAAGCTGAAGTCCGTCCGAATCATGTTAGCAATTGCCGTGTTCTATGATTATGAGATATGGCAAATGGACGTCAAAATGGCATTCCTTAATGGTTTCCTTAAGGAAGAATTGTATATGATGCAGCCAGAAGGTTTTGTCAATCCTAAGAATGCTGACAAGGTGTGCAAGCTCCAACGCTCAATCTATGGGCTGGTGCAAGCATCTCGGAGTTGGAACATTTGCTTTGATGAGATGATCAAAGCGTTTGGGTTTACGCAGACTTATGGAGAAGCCTGTGTTTACAAGAAAGTGAGTGGGAGCTCTGTAGCGTTTCTCATATTATATGTGGATGACATACTATTGATGGGAAATGATATAGAATTCTTGGAAAGCATAAAGGCCTACTTGAATAAGTGTTTTTCAATGAAGGACCTTGGAGAAGCTGCTTATATATTAGGCATCAAGATCTATAGAGATAGATCGAGACGCCTCATTGGTCTTTCACAAAGCACGTACCTTGACAAGATATTAAAGAAGTTCAATATGGATCAGTCCAAGAAGGGGTTCTTGCCTGTATTACAAGGAGTGAGATTGAGCACGGCTCAATGCCGGACCACGGCAGAAGATAGAGAAAAGATGAGTGTCATCCCCTATGCCTCGGCCATAGGGTCTATTATGTATGCCATGCTGTGTACCAGACCTGATGTATACCTTGCCGTAAGTTTGGTAGGAAGGTACCAAAGTAATCCCGGCATGGAACACCGGACAGCGGTCAAGAATATCCTGAAGTACCTGAAGAGGACTAAGGATATGTTTCTCGTTTATGGAGGTGACGAAGAGCTCGTCGTAAAGGGTTACATCGACGCTAGCTTCGACACAGATCTGGATGACTCTAAGTCACAAACCGGATACGTGTATATTTTGAATGGTGGGGCAGTCAGCTGGTGCAGTTGCAAGCAAAGCGTCGTGGCGGGATCTACATGTGAAGCAGAGTACATGGCAGCCTCGGAGGCAGCGCATGAAGCAATCTGGATGAAGGAGTTCATTACCGACCTAGGAGTTATTCCCAATGCGTCGGGCCCGATGACTCTCTTTTGTTACAACACTGGAGCTATTGCCCTGGCCAAGGAGCCCAGGTTTCACAAGAAGACCAGGCATATCAAGCATCGCTTCAACTCCATTCGTGAAAATGTTCAAGATGGAGACATAGATATTTGTAAAGTGCATACAGACCTGAATGTCGCAGATCCGTTGACTAAACCTCTTCCACGAGCAAAACATGATCAACACCAGAACTCTGTGGGTGTTCGATTCATCACAATGTAACTAGATTATTGACTCTAGTGCAAGTGGGAGACTGTTGGAAATATGCCCTAGAGTCAATAATAAAATGGTTATTATTATATTTCCTTGTTCATGATAATTGTGTATTGTTCATGCCGTAATTGTGTTATCCAAAATCGTAATACATGTGTGAATACATAGACCACAACATGTCCGTAGTGAGCCTCTAGTTGACTAGCTCGTTGATCAATAGATGGTTACGGTTTCCTGACCATGGACATTGGATGTCATTGATAACGGGATCACATCATTAGGAGAATGATATGATGGACAAGACCCAATCCTAAGCATAGCACTAGATCGTGTAGTTCATTTGCTAAAGCTTTTCTAATGTCAAGTATCATTTCCTTAGACCATGAGATCGTGCAACTCCCGGATGCCGTAGGAATGCTTTGGGTGTACCAAACGTCACAACATAACTGGGTGACTATAAAGGTGCACTACAGGTATCTCCGAAAGTGTCTGTTGGGTTGGCACGGATCGAGACTGGGATTTGTCACTCCGTATGACGGAGAGGTATCTCTGGGCCCACTCGGTAATGCATCATCATAATGAGCTCGATGTGACCAAGTAGTTGGTCACGGGATCATGCATTACGGAACGAGTAAAGTGACTTGCGGTAACGAGATTGAACGAGGTATTGGGATACCGACGATCGAATCTCGGGCAAGTAACGTACCGATTGACAAAGGGAATTGTATACGGGATTGCTTGAATCCTCAACATCGTGGTTCATCCAATGAGATCATCGTGGAACGTGTGGGAGCCAACATGGGTATCCAGATCCCGCTGTTGGTTATTGGCTAGAGATGTGTCTCGGTCATGTCTGCATGATTCCCGAACCGTAGGGTCTACACACTTAAGGTTCGATGACGCTAGGGTTATAAGGAAGGTTTGTATGTGATTATAGAATGTTGTTCGGAGTCCCAGATGAGATCCCGGACGTCACGAGGAGTTCCGGATTGGTCCGGAGGTGAAGATTTATATATGGGAAGTCATCATACGGTCACCGGAAATATTCGGGGGTATACCGGTATTGTACCGGGACCACCGGAAGGGTTCCGGGGGTCCACCGGGTGGGTCCACCTGCCCCGGAGGGCCTTATGGGCTGTAGGTGGAAGGGAACCAGCCCCTAAGTGGGCTGAGCGCCATCCCCCCTAGGGCCCATGCGCCTAGGGTTGGGGGGACCCTAAAGGGGGCGACCCCTTGGCTTGGGGGGCAAGCCCCCTCCCCCTTGGCCGCCGCCCCCCCTCTAGATCCATCTGGAGGGGGCCGGCCCCCTTCCCTTTCACCCTATAAATAGATGGGTAGAGGGAGGGCAGCCGCACCACATCCAAGGCGCAGCCCCTCCCCTCCCCAAAACCTCTCCTCCTCCGCGTGAGCTTGGCGAAGCCCTACCGGAGAACTGCCACTCCACCACCACCACGCCGTCGTGCTGCTGTTGGAGCCTTCTTACTCAACCTCTCCCTCATCCTTGCTGGATCAAGGCGCGGGAGACGTTACCGGGCTGCACGTGTGTTGAACGCGGAGGCACCGTTGTTCGGTGCTTGGATCGGATTCCGCCGCGACCTAAATCGCTACGTGTACGACTCCTCCAACCGCGTTCTTGCAACGCTTCCACATCGCGATCTTCAAAGGTATGAAGATGCACTCCCCTCTTGTTATTAGTAAACTCCATAGATTGATCTTGGTGATACATAGAAATTTTTTAATTTCTGCAACGATCCCCAACGAAGACTCCATGGTTGAACTTAAGCATAATGCACAAACCTCAAAACACAAGCACTTCTCCTTTGTTCTAGAATCTTTTGTGTCATAATTTCCCAAATTTTTTCTACATGAATTTCCATTATTTGTTTTTACTTTATGCTTTACAACACACAATTTGTCGGTGTACAAAAGTAGGGGTCCTTTTTGTACCCCTTTACTTGTGCGCGGGCAGTCGCAGCCACACGCCCGTGGCCACGCTCGGCGGGGCAGAGGAGGCAAGGACGCAAGTCTACCAGAGCAGTGCTCAAGACCAGAAGCATGAAGAGCAGAAGGGCGAGGTGAAACTCCCCCGGCAAGACCCTTGCCTGGGCGGCCTCCACAGCCCCGGCAAGAGCCTTGCCGGGGCAACTTGCCCAACACCAACAGGGCAACCACCCTTGAGTCTAAAAGTTCCGACGCCATCAACCACATTGGAACCAAGGCTCGGGAGGCGCCTCCATGGTGGCATGCAGATCTTTGTGAAGACAAAGGGCATGCGAGGCCTAGGTAGGAACCAGAAAACAAGACAACAACGAGGCTCCTTGCCGAGGATGCCCACGAGGCCCTGGCAAGACCCTTGCCGAGGGCGCCCACAAGGCCCCAGCAAGACCCTTGCCGGGAATATCAGCAAGACCGCGGCAAGGCCTTGCCGCCCCGTCGCCGCCCCAGCTCAGCGGCCGACCCACCAACTAAGCAGGTACCCACGTGGCAGTACGTGGCTCCTAAGCCAACTAGTCAAGCACCTACATTGTGGCATGCAGATCTTCGTGAAGACCCTGCCACCACACCAGCTCAGCAGCCTACCAGCCTACATGGCGCTGCATTCCTTGTTGGCCTGGACGCATGGCGAAGCGGCGACGGACGGGACGGGCCACATTGCCGTCCCCGACAAAGCAAGAGGACACCTAAGTAGCGCATTTAATGCGTTTTGTCCTACGGTGCCAGAGATAAACTCGACTACTGTACAACTTTCCACCTCCTGTATGCCACTGTGGCAGCCCCTTTGACTATAAAAGGAGGCCCGCGACATACTGAGAGAGGATTCGGACTTTTTGGACTCTGCATGCTTTTTAGCTAGTTCAAGAACACCAGATAAACACAAGCCAGCAGGAGTAGGGTATTACGCATCACTTGCGGCCTGAACCTGGATAAATCTCCCGTGTTGATCTCTTAAACCCGCTCTTTCCACAGCCCCGCGCCCGCCGACCATAGAAGGGATTCCCCGTGATCCCATAGGTGTCGTTTCCACCAACATCTTTGGCGCGCCAGGTAGGGGGAACAAGCTGTGAAAATCCGGTTTAAAGGTCAGCGCATCAACTTCATCATCACCATGGCCCCCAAGAGAAAGGGGATCACAGCGATCGGGTCGCTCGGAGCCGGCCCGTCCGCGCCAGCGCGGTTAGGCGACCGGGTGGCCATGGATGGGGCCGGAGACGCGGCCCGCGAGCATCCACGACACTCTGGCGATCGGAGCCAGGTGAGCGGCGTCGTTCGAATCCGAGATGACGAGCCGCACGCCGCTGGGTCCGGGGGCGGGGCCATGCTACCCACGGGCGGCGCGGCAAACTCTACGGCGCCCCAGCTGGCACCCGCGCCGCGGCCTTCCCAGGCCACGCATGATGAGCGACCCTGTGATGCCGGAGCCCCCGGGCACCGCCGCGGAAAGAGCCATGTGCGCCACTCGCAGGACGTACCAGGCCGGCGTCGGCGGAAGCGGCGCACGACCGCGAGACCATGACAGAAATCAGAGCGCGTCATGGTCTACGCAGCTCTCGCCGCCGCCCACGCCAGCAGAAGCGCTGGCGCGTGTGCAACTGCTCCTCGACTTCCCCCTGCTGCGGAGAAGCTCGACGAGTGGAGGGTCACCATCCGAAGCCTTGTCAGCTTTGCCAATAAAGACGAGCCGCTCCCAACGGGATGCTCACGCCGGCGTTTTGTCGAACCGGTGCATGCCGGCGGTGGGGGGACCAGAGACGCTGCGACCACGGTGCACTCTCATCCCCCGTGGCCGCGACAGCAGCCACTGGCCCGTCGGGCCGACGCCTGTGACAACGTTTCCACAGCGTCGTCCGACCCGCGAACCCGCTGCAACCAATGTCGGGTTCTCCGAGAGCGAGCTCAGGAAGACGCTCGAACTACCATCGAGCGACGGCGGGAGGCGCGCCATCGGTCAGATAGGCGTGCGAGGCCTGCTATGGACCACCCAGCGCCGGGGGACCTTGGCGGCCTGCCTTACAAGGTGGGTTGTCCGGCCTTTACCCGAGAGCTGCGGCAGTTCCAGTGGCCCTCCCACCGCACGTTCAAGCCTGATGTTGGGGAAAAGTACAACGGCAAGACTCACCCGTCGGAGTTCCTCAGCATCTATACCATCGCGATGCAAGCCGCCGGGGCTCGCGACGATAAGGTCCTCGACAACTACTTTCCGTTGGCACTTAAGCCCAACATCATGTCGTGGTTGATGCACCTGCCAGTGGATTCCATCTCTTCCTGGTCGGACCTGTGCCACGAGTTTGTTGGTGCCTTTACCGGAGGCCACCAAGCTCCTGGCCAGGAAAGTGACTTGCACGTCATCCCCCAGAAGGATGGTGAGTCCCTGCGTAAGTACATACAAAGATTCAGCCGTGTGCAGTACACCATCCCAGATGTTCATCCCGCCGCTGTCATCAGTGCGTTCCATCAGAACGTACGCAACCGCAAGTTGCATGAAGAGCTGGCGATGAACAAGGTCAAGGATGTAGGCGAACTTTATGTTCTGGTGGATAGGTGTGCTCGGGCTGAGGAAGGAAGGAAGAACCCCAGCGAAGACGCTGGCGCGGAAACCGACTCCACGGACGAAGACGCTGCCACCCCGATGAAGAAGGGCCGACGCCGTAGCAGGAAACGTAAGGGCAAGACTGTGCTTGCCGTTGAGGGATCCGGTGACCCCGGCGCCGCCAAGAAGGCCAAGGCTGACGACCCCGGCAAGGAGGTTACCGGGTGCGCCGCCTGCCGGGCCTTGGCGGCCGCCGACAAGCCAGGAGGCTCCGACAAGCAGTACTGCAAGATCCACCGCACCAAGGGCCATGACCTCCAGAACTGCCGACAGGTTGAGCTGCTTGCTGAAAAGCAGAAAGCTGAATATGAAAGGCGGGACAAGGAGAAGGGTCGGGATGCTGCTGAGGGGTCCGGCAAGAAGCGTGGCGGCCAAGGGGGTCGTCACGGCAAAGATAATCAACAAGAGAGGCCCGCTTGGGGTCGCGACAAGGAGGAAGATGATGATCATGACGAGCTCGACGAGTCCGGCGAGCACGACTTCCAGAAAGCTACAGAGGCCATGTGCATCGACGGTGGCGCCTCGCTGCACACCTCTCACCGCCAACGTTCGACGGTGGACGTGTGAGGTCACTGCGGCAGAGCCATCGTTCGATGCCCAGAAGCCACTGAAGTGGTCCCGCACGCCCATCATTTTTGACACCGAGGATCACCCTGATCGTACGACTGTGGTCGGGTGTTTGCCATTGTTGGTTTCACCAACAATACGCAACCTCAAGGTGACCAAAGTGCTGGTTGACGGTGGGGCTGGTCTGAATTTGATCTCGCTCGCTGTGATCAAGAAGCTGCAGATTCCTGATGGAGATCTCGAGGAGACGGGCACGTTCCAAGGGGTCAACCCGGGAAGGAGTTAGCCGAAAGGTAACATCATGCTGCCCGTTACGTTTGGGGGTGAGCTGAACTACAGGACAGAGAAGATCATTTTTTATGTTGCCGAGATCCCCTTGCCGTACAACGGGATCCTTGGCCGCCCAGCGCTGGCTAAGTTCATGGCAGCGTCACACTACGCCTACAACACATTGAAGATGCCGGGGCAGCTGACCATCATCACCGTCCCCTCTGACAAGAAAGACACGCTCATCTGCGCTGACCAACTCTATCGAGAGGCAGTTGCAGCAACTACCGCCAAGGCACTTGCTCCTGCCGCTGAAGGCCCAGGAAGGAAGAAGGACGGCAAGACCTCTCGCACCCACTCCGGCAAGCGCACCTCTTCGGAGTGCCGTGCTCCCCTTGAGGACGTGCCAGAGAGCTCCACCGGCAAGAGCAAGAAGTCCAAGGCTGCATCACTAGAAACTAAGAAGGTGTCTGTCAAGAAGGACGGCACGGGCGAGGCTTTCACTATAAGCTCCACCCTCGACAGCAAATAGGAAAGCGCGCTCGCCGCCTTCCTGCGGGCGAATGTCGATGTATTTGCATGGCAAGCATCTGACATCCCCGGCGTTCCCAGGGAGGTGATTGAGCACCATCTTGTTGTCTGTCCTCACACGGCCCATCAAGCAGAAGGTCAGGAAGCAAGCTTTGAAGCGACAAGAGTTCATCATTGAAGAGATCAGGAAGTTGGAGGCGGCAGGCCTGGTTAGAGGAGTAGTCCACCCCACGTGGTTGGCCAATCCGGTGGTTGTGCGTAAAGCGAATGGGAAGTGGAGGCTGTGTATTGACTACACAAATATCAATAAAGCTTTTCCAAAGGATCCTTTCCCTCTGTCGTGCATCAACCAGATTATAGACTCCACTGTCGGGTGTGACCTGCTGTCATTCCTCGACGCCTATTCGGGATACCACCAGATCTTCATGATGAAGGAAGACGAAGAGAAGACCGTGTTCATCACCCCATGTGGTACGTACTGTTTTGTATGGATGCCTTTCGGGTTGAAGAGCGCTGGTTCGACGTTTGCCCGCACGGTCCAAATTGGTTTTGAGCCCCAGCTGCATAGAAATATGGAAGCCTATATGGACGATATAGTGGTCAAAACCAATGACAGGGCCACGCTCGTACAAGATCTAGGAGAAACATTTGCAAATCTGCGCAAGATCAACCTCAAGGTCAACCCAGAGAAGTGTGTGTTCGGTGTCCCGTCCGGCAAACTTCTTGGGTTCTTTGTGTCTCAACACGGTATCGAAGCAAATCCTGACAAGATTAAGGCCATTGAGCAGAGTGAGGCGCCCAAACGAGTCAGGGACGTCCGTAGGCTTGCCGGTTGCGTTGCCGCCCTGAGTAGGTTCATCTCCAAATCCGTTGAGCGCGCCCTCCCCTTTTTCAAAGTTTTGAAAAAGGCGGGTCCAGTAAAATGGACTCCGGAGGCAGAGGCAGCGCTGCAAGATTTGAAGAGGTACCTTTCCTCCACGCCGAAACAAGTCGCACCTAAACCACAAGAGTCATTCCTGCTATACTTAGCGGCAACGAATCAAGTGGTCAGTGCTGCACTAGTGGCGCAGAGGGAACTCGAGGGAGAAGCGGCAGTAGCAGCGGAGCCGTCAGATGATGGGCTGGGGCCGTCCCCGACGGGGCTTGACACCAGCAAGGCGGAACCCCCGGCAAGGCCCGGTCCCGGCGAGGCGAAGTCTGCGCAGATGGGCGAAGTTGAACAGAAGAAGAAGATGGTGCAGCACCCAGTTTATTTTGTCAGTTCCCTCTTGCAGGGGGCTAGGTCAAGGTACTCTGGTATGCAGAAGCTACTTTTCGGCCTTCTCATGGCCTCGAGAAAGCTGCGCCACTATTTCCAAGCACATGAGATCACCGTTGTCACCCGCCTCCCATTGCAACGAATCTTGCACAACCCAGATGCAACTGGGAGGATTGTGGAGTGGGCATTGGAGCTGTCGAGCTTTGGCCTCAAGTTTGAAAGTACGTCAAGATCAAGAGCCGAGCCTTGGTAGAGTTCATAGCAGAATGGACCGCAACGCCCGACGAAGAAGTTCAAGAGACCGCCTTCCCCGGCAAGGAAACGTCCCGTGATTGGACTATGTACTTTGATGGAGCTTTCTCATTGCAAGGTGTTGGTGCCGGCGTACTACTCGTCGCGCCCACCGGAGAGCACCTCAAGTACGTATTCCAGATGCACTTTCCCTGGAAAAAATCAACGAACAACACGGCGGAGTACGAGGGACTGCTTGCCGGTCTCAGGATCGCGGCAGACCTTGGGATCAGGAAGCTCATCGTCAGGGGTGATTCACAGCTCGTCGTCAAGCAAGTCAACAAGGATTACCAGAGCCCGTTGATGGAAGCCTACGTGGATGAAGTGAGGAAGTTGGAAGAGCGTTTTGACGGATTGCAAGCAGAGCATGTCCCCCGAGCAGAGAACAACATTGCTGACGATCTGTCGAAGCGCGCTGCCATGAAGTTGCGTGTGGAACCAGGTACCTTTGTGCTTCAATTAACTCAACCATCCATCGAGCCATCAGCAGGACAGAACAAGCGAAGGAAGGCGGGCCCTGGCAAGTACTTTCCCGCCGAGCTCCCAGGAGCCGCCGACAAGGACGTTGCCGGGTGTCCCAAGCCTGCCGGAGAGCAACAACCCCCGGCAAGGACATTGTCGGGTGTCCCAAGCCTGCCGAAGAGCAACAACCCCCGGCAGGGCCTCAGGCCCTGGTCGTAGAGGCAGATGCCCCTACGGTCGAAGATGTACCTTTAGTCCTTGCCGTCGAGCCCCGGGCTCCGGCATGGGCGCAGTCCACCATCCGTTTTCTCCAAACAGGGGAGCTTCCTGAGGAACAAGAAGAAGCAGAGAAAGTAGCTCGTCGGTCCAGCATGTACCTGTTTGTGGATGATGCCCTGTACAGAAGGAGATCGAACGATGTGAAGTTGAAGTGCATTCCTCGGGAAGACGGACTGAGGCTGTTGGCAGAAATACACGGAGGCATGTGTGGCTCCCACATAGGGTCGAGAGCCCTTGCCGGCAAAGCATTCCGGCAAGGCTTCTTTTGGCCCACCGCCATCCAGGATGCAACTACCCTAGTAACCAAGTGTGAAGCGTGCCAATTCTATTCAAAGAAGCTTCATCAACCAGCCCAAGCCCTTCAGACAATCCCTCTTTCCTGGCCATTTTCGGTCTAGGGGCTCGACATACGCCTCAGTCCCTGGTCATAGAGCCAATTGCCCCTACGGCCGAAGATGTGCCTTTAGTCCTTGCGGTCGAGCCATAGGCTCCGGCATGGGTGCAGTCCATCGTCCATTTTCTCCAAACAGGGGAGCTTCCTGAGGAACAAGAAGAAGCAGAGAAAGTAGCCCGTCGGTCCAGCATGTACCAGTTTGTGGATGATGCCCTGTACAGAAGGAGACCGAACGATGTGAAGTTGAAGTGCATTTGTCGGGAAGACGGACTGGGGCTGTTGGCAGAAATACACGGAGGCATGTGTGGCTCCCACATAGGGTCGAGAGCCCTTGCCGACAAAGCATTCCGGCAAGGCTTCTTTTGGCCCACCGCCCTCCAGGATGCAACTGCCCTAGTAACCAAGTGTGAAGCGTGCCAGTTCCATTCAGAGAAGCTTCATCAACCAGCCCAAGCCCTTCAGACAATCCCTCTTTCCTGGCCATTTTTGGTCTGGGGGCTCGACATACTGGGCCCCTTTCCCCGCGCTGTCGGGGGCTTTGAGTACTTGTACATCGCGATCGACAAGTTCACAAAGTGGCCGGAAGTGGAACCAGTGAGAAAGGTGACAGCACAGTCAGTCGTCAAGTTCTTCATGGGGCTAGTCTGCCGTTTTGGTGTGCCCAACAGAGTCATCACCGACAACGACACGCAGTTCATGAGCCGCACCTTCATGCAGTACATTCAGGACCTCGGCAACAAGGTCTGTTTTGCTTCTGTTGCCCATCCCAGAAGTAACGGCCAGGCCGAAAGGGCGAATGCAGAAGTGCTGTGAGGCCTCAAGACTAGGACTTTTGACAAGCTGCACAAGTGCGGAAGGCACTGGGTTGATGAGTTGCCAACAGTTTTTGGTCGATCAGAACGACGCCAAATCGAGCTACTAGCCAGACACCATTTGCCCTGGTTTATGGGGCAGAGGCAGTTCTCCCCACATAACTCATATACGGGTCACCTCGAGTGCTCGCTTATGATGAGCTTGAGCAAGAACAGTTGCGCCAAGAGGATGCGACGCTCCTTGAGGAAGATCGTCTTCGGGCTGCTGTGCGAGCCGCTCGCTACTAGCAGGCCTTGCGCCGCTATCATAGCCGCAAGGTTCACGCCCGAAGCTTTGAGGAAGGCGACCTTGTTCTTCGGTGGATTCAATCCACCAAGAATTCAAACAAGTTGACGCCAAAGTGGGAGGGCCCTTATCGAGTAATGCGAGTCACCAGGCCCGGTGCAGTCCGCCTGCAGACCGAAGATGGCATTCCAGTGAGCAACTCCTGGAATATCAAACATCTTCGCAAGTTTTACCCCTAAGGCGCGATTGCTGGGAGCCCCGGCAACCCCCAGTTTGTACTAGCCTTGCCGGCAAGGCATGTAACCCTATGTACAAAGCCAGGCGTAGACCCTGAGCATAAATAAATGAAGCCCTTGTGCCCTAGAAATAGCATGCATGCTAGGTTGAGTCTCTCTCTCTATTAGGGTTGATAGTGCTTGGCGGCAACTAACCCCTAGCATAGAGGTCGAGTGCGTGTTCTTCTGTCTTTTCAGTCCTCTTCTTTGGATCGCAGGCATTCCTGCAGAACCATTTGGAGAAAAGAAGATGGATCGACACCCTGATCCCGGCAAGCCAAGGTTGCTGGGGGGCTGCAAGTTCAGATGAGTTTTCTCTCCCCTGCTATGCATTTCCGTATGAAACTTGAACGTATGAAACCTCGCTCGTTCCTGCGCCACCGTGCTCCCTCCTCCCCATGCCCGAAATCCCTTTCAAGCCGGACTCTGGTTGTAGTTGTGGTGGAAGGGGAAACAAGCAAGGAGCTCAATCCTACTCTACCCTTGCTCCCCACCAAGAGCGCGGGTTTAAACGTGGTATAAGGCAGGAGAACGGCAAGGTTTGTTGCCGGGTGACATTGTTTATTTAAAATAACAAGGACTCACTCCTTGGTGTGAGCCTCGCTCATGCACAAAAGACCTCGGCAAACACCCTTTTTCATTAATACGTTAATCAAACAAGCACAATTCATACGGAATAAGGGCACAAGCAAGGGGTTACAAAGTCTAGAATTCAACAAGTGCCCGCAGGATTGAGATCTAAAAAAAAGATAAGATGCCAGTAATCCCTTTCTTGTCCCTCTCCTAAGGAAGCAGACCAGGACAAACAGGAGGGCAAAAGAAGCGCCTAGGCGAGGTACGAGCAGCAGAAGACACCAAGAGAAGGCTGGTGATGACGGTGCCGGGGAAGAAGTCGAAAGATGAGGCAGCGGGCCGGCAATACATGACGAAGGAGTCGGTGCCATCATACTCCGAGTTGACAGCCCGCCACCCGCCTTCTTCGTCTACCCCGGCCCTCCAGCGCTAGCCGCCAGAAGCAGCGGCCCCGAGAAGTTCAAGGAGCCGGCTCGAGGAGCCGCCGCCAAGGACTACCCCGCCCCTGGTAGATTGTCCTGCAAGGGAGAAGGCCAGGTGCAGGTGGTGCTGCTGCCGGCGTCGCCTAGGGACAGGGCGTCCGATGCCTAGTCGGACCCGTCCATGTCGTCTTCCCTGCTGGTGCTCTCCCCATCGCCGTCACTTGAGGAGGAGCTCTCGTCGTCGGTCGAGCTCTCTGCGCAGCACCCTAACCTGTGTCCCGAGCGCCCGAAGACCTTGACGGAGAGCAGGTCGCTCTCCACCAACTTGAAGCAGAGAACGTGCCCCTTCATCAAGCAGTGGGCTCATGCAAAGGTTTTCCACCCCCGACGAAGAAGCATCACATGAGGGACGGGTAACCCTATGTTCACCCACATGTCGCCGTTGCAACACCCCTTCATGTGGAGACTCAACCTCGATGGCTAATCGATCTCCAGCACCCTCGCAAATGCCTCAGGAAGGCGAAGGCGGCTACGTGGTGGCTCGCGCAGCTGCAGGATGAACTCCAGCGCCGTGTCCCCGACGTGGCCGCTCGACGAAGCAGGAGGAGACGGTGGCGGAGATGGTGACGGAGATGGCGATGACGCGGGTGTCCCCCTTCCGCGCCCGCCTCAGCCTCGACCGCCTCTGCTTCGACCACCTCACCGACCGTGGCCCTGTTCGGCACCCCCACCTCGAGCGTGGCCTTTGCCTTGGGCGGCTGGCTCTTCCTTGACCGTCGCGGCTCTCTGGCGGGAGGAGGACATGTTCGCCTCCGCGGAAGAACGGCCGCGGCCACGCCCTCTCGCCATGGCGGTGGATGGAAAATGGAGACAAAGGGAAGACGCGAGGAGGTGCTCCTCCTCCTCCCCCTAAGTCCCCTTTTTATAGCTGAGTGGACGAGGCTAAAAGATTAGCTCTACGCCTCTGAAGAGCCGGTTCAGGTCCGACTCATTAAGTGGCAACAAGCAAGGCCATCGACCGCCCTCCCCGCCCAATCAAAGGCGCGTAAGTATCGGCCACCGCGCGCCTTCCCATATCCCGTGCGTCTGTCACCTACCCCACGTCGTGCATGCGGCGTACGTGGCGTAAGGGGCAGGCGTAGTGGGAAACGTGGAATGATGGTTCCAAGGCAGAGAGAGTAACTGAGCAGCGCGCCTGCGGTCTCTCCTTTTTTATGGGGAAGGCGCGCGCCGCCACTTTACCGTTTACCACGGGATGACGCGAGCATGCTACGGTCATTCCACGCGCGACCCCCCACGTCACGCATTCAACGCAGGTCGTGGGGAAGCGCAACTGGTGGGGGAGTTACCACGATTAAACTCCGCCGCACGCGCACCGTTCTGGGCCTGGCCCAATAACGCCCTGCGCTTATGTGTGGCCGAGGCCCGGGGGCTCCTGTCGGTGTAAAAAGTAGGGGTCCTTTTCGTACCCCTTTACTTCTGTGCGGGCAGTCACAACCACACGCCCGTGGCCATGCTTGGCGGTGCAGAGGAGGCAAGGACGCAAGACTACCAGAGCAGTGCTCAAGACCAGAAGCATGAAGAGCAGAAGGGCGAGGTAAAACTCCCCCGGCAAGGCCCTTGTCAGGGCGGCCTCCACAGCCCCGGCAAGAGCCTTGCCGGGGCAACTTGCCCAATACCAACGGGGCCGCCACCCTTGAGTCTAAAAGTTCCGACGCCATCAACCACATTGGAACCAAGGCTCAGAGGCGCCTCCATGGTGGCATGCAGATCTTTGTGAAGACAAAGGGCCTGCGAGGCCTAGGTAGGAACCAGAAAACAAGACAACAGCGAGGCTCCTTGCCGAGGATGCCAACGAGGCCCCGGCAAGACCCTTGCTGAGGGCGCCCACAAGGCCCCGGCAAGACCCTTGCCGGGAATATCGGCAAGACCGTGGCAAGGCCTTGCCGCCCTGGCGCCGCCCCAGCTCAGCGGCCAACCCATCAACTAAGTAGGTACCCACGTGGCAGTACGTGGCTCCTAAGCCAACTAGTCAAGCACCTACATGGTGGCATGCAAATCTTTGTGAAGACCCTGCCACCACACCAGCTCAGCAGCCAGCCAGCCTACATGGCGCTGCATTCCTCGTTGGCCTGGACGCGTGGCGAAGCTAGGCGAAGCGGCGACAGACGGGACGGGCCTCGTTGCCGTCCCCGATAAAGCAAGAGGACACCTAAGTAGCGCATTTAATGTGTTTTGTCCTACAGTGCCAGAGATAAACTCGACTACTGTACAACTTTCCACCTCATGTGTGCCACTGTGGCTGCCCCTTTGACTATAAAAGGAGGCCCGCGGCGTACTGAGAGAGGATTCGGACTTTTTGGACCCTGCACGCTTTGTAGCTAGTCCAAGAACACCAGATAAACACAAGCCAGCAGGAGTAGGGTATTACGCATCACTTGTGGCCCGAACCTGGATAAATCTCCCGTGTTGATCTCTTAAACCCGCTCTTTCCACAGCCCCGCGCCCGCCGACCATAGAAGGGATTCCCCGTGATCCCATAGGTGTCGTTTCCACTGGCACAATTCCATGAATCTTAAAATAGATTAGCTTTTTTATAAAACCTAAATGATTTTGAATGAGATGAACTATAAGAATTAAACAAACATCTACATCATGCATATATGACTCAAAGCTTACATGCTATAATGTGGTATTTATTCATAATTTGGTTGCCAAATCTCATGCGTGAAATGCACGTGTACCTTACTAGTGTAAATGGTGTTTGTGTGTGTGTGTGTTGTGCGTGTTAAACACATTGTACATAGTATCATACATGGTTTAGATTCCGAACATCTAGCTAGAGCATACATATACTATGATTTGAATTCAACATAAAATGGATACATATATTGGAATTTGAGATCGTATGTACATGTAGTTTGTATTTATATAGGAATTTACTACTCCTATATTCATGTCATGTTTTGTGAAGATAATATTTAGATGGTTTATAACTAACCCGAGTACAATCCCATTCAAACAGGAAAAATGTACTCAAATTTAGTCCATATGCTAGACAACACGAATTGTTTTTTTATTCTTGAGGGAAGTGCAAATTGATTTGGTACTGTACACGCTATGTTTGTTGTCCTCATTTTTTAGTTTTGTTGTTGTTGTATTTGAATGCATTTCTAGTAATATAGTAAAATGGGACATGGCTCTCTCTAGTGATGAGGTGTGAATTGTCTTTTTTTGTACACGTTAAGCTTGTTCTCCCAAAACTTCAAGTCGCGCCTTGTTATGCCAAGATTTCAAGCTAGCATCTCTGTCTATAGTGCTGCGAAACTCCCGCCTCTTCAACCCGCGCCTTGTTACCCTGAAATATTTAAGATATATCTTTGTCTCGTTATGCTCCGAAAACTCCCTCCATCTCAACCCGCGCCTTGCTATCCCAAAATTACAACGCGCGCGAAAACTCACACCTCCTGCGAAATCCCGACATGTGAAATGCCGCGTAATACCCCTGAACCTAAAGAACCGCCTGGCTCAAATCGGTGGGGGTACTTTCATAACTTACCCCACATTTCGGACAAACGCGTCCCTAAGCCATGGTTTCCCCCTCCCATCCCATCCGCCCACCCATTCGTACACCCAGGCCGCGAGAACCCATGAAGCCCCACACCCTCCTCCGTCCGCCGCCCAGCCGGAGCCTCTTCCCCGACGATGTCGTCCACAGCAACACCTCGACGTCCCTCATCCACCGCACTGGATGAGGATCCATCATCGATCTCGTCGTCTCGCCGGTTCAGCCACCCCGTCCTCCACCTCCAAGGAGCTGCCCTGGTGTTCCCCTCGTCTTTCGCGCCACCTCCATTCCCACACCGCCATCTTCACCTGCACCACCGGAAGAGCAGCATCATCACCGATTCCTCGGATGAAACTGAGGTCTAATCGGCGCCACCAAAGAGGTTCTACACTAATCGTCGCATTTTCTTCTTGATTCGATCCCACGGTGCTGTCGGCGCTCGGTCCCGCGCCGACATGGCGTGGCTCCATCCACGGCGGCGTCACCGGCCACTTCCTCCACGGGGTCGCTCCCTCGGCGGCGACGTCCACATCAGTAGGATCTGCTGCTGCTTTGGCTCTCGCTCGCGCTGCTGCTCTGCTCTCGCTCTTGGTCCCCTGCCTGGTCTGCTCTCGCTCTTGCTCACGCTGCTGCTCTCGCTCTAGCTCTTGCTTGCGCTTCTGCTCTAATCTAGCATGCGTTGTTGCTGCACGAGCAGCAAATCCTGCTCTCCCTCGAGACCCTACAGCTGCTACCCGAGATGCTACTATACGACCAGCTGCCCCGGCTCTCGCATGTGCTGCTGCTTCGGGCGCGGCGGCTGCTGCTACTGCTTTTCTACTAGTAGTGCATTCCGTTTTGATAGTAAAATTTAGTTTCGACAGCAAAATTCAGTTTCGACAGTTAAATTCAGTTTCGACAGTTATGTTCAGAGATGAGCGGCTTATGTATTTTACATCTAGCACTTTGTGGTTATGTATTTTACGTCATCTATTGGAGATGTTATTCGGACTCCACTCAGGTTAACGTTGTCTCTCTTCTCCCGCTTCAGCCTCACCGTCGTACAACTCATCGGAGCTGCTCCAACAATGAAATCCTCCATCACAGCGGAGCAGTACCCCGGGCTCCATCTCCAGACGCCTAAGATCTTCTTCCCCTCCTCCGACAGCCAAATCAGCCGGAGCATCCTCACCGACCAACCCAATCACGCTGAGATTGACATGGCTTCGCCAAAGAGGTTGTACACTTGTTGCATCTCTTTTTTACTCTACATGTTATATATATTTTTTCCACTGAGCACACGTAGTAACGTGAAATACGATTAGTTTCTCCTACTATATGACAAGCAGTGAGGTACCAGGCAACTTAGCTATCCGTGATGGACTCTCTTGAATGCCATCATTATTTATCTCTGCGCGTTTGAGTTGTGCATTTGTAGATGGGTCTGGGAGTTGAGCTAGTAGGGCAGTGGCCTGGGTCCAAAGTAGTAGAAGTAGCACAAGAACATTTTTTGAGTGTAGGCTTTTCCCTGCTCAAGCCTGCCTAGTAGAATCATCAGTGCTTGAAAGGAAAAGTGAAGGAAAAACATAGGAATTGGAAAGTTCCCTATGGTACTACTATTCATGCATTTGGTTCAAAGGAATGGAGCAAAGGAAAACTGTAGGATTTGTTCCTTTAGTGTCTCCTTGAAAGAAAAACCATAGAAATTTTAATATCCACTTGTGCTCCTTTTCAAATTCCTATTCATGAAGCACAAGACTAAGAGATAGTAGCATAATAGCATTATAACTGTACATTTTCTTGTGGTTTGACTTAATCTCACCATGCTTCTTTGCATCCTGTGATCTTCCAATTCTTGTGAACCAAACACCCAGATTGGCAGAGATCCTGTGTTTTTAAATTCTCTGTTTTGCATGTGCATTCCTATCCTATTCTTGTGTATTTCCTATCCCTGCATTGTTAGAATCCTCAAATTCAAGCAAGCCCTTACACAATTACTTCTGTTACAGATATGTGTCAAAGAAAACCTTGTGTGGTTTGTCCCGCTCCTGCTGCGCTGTGTTCCAACCCAGCTCAGCTGCTCCAACGAGGGAAGGGTTCAACACAGCAGGGATCCGCTCTCTAGGCTGTCTTTTGCCGCCTCAGATCTTCTTCCCCGTCGCCGGCAGCCACGACAACTGCATTACCATCATCAACTGAGTAGATAACCTTGAGGACTATACGGGTCCGCAAGAGAGGTCAAACTCTTTCGTGTCTGCTTACGTTATGCATCGCTTAATATGATGACATGCTACTTTATCGTCCTGTTCACCTATTAGACTCCGGTTCAGGTCCAAACTAATGCTCAAACTTGATTTTTTAAATGGTTGTGGGGTACATATTGGGGCAGCAATCAATACTATCTGGTTAATCTCGGGTGTCTACTATGAGTTTCATGTTGGGTGGAAACAAACATTAAAGGAGCCATTATCTATATTTTTAACTAAAGCCATTATTTGCCTGCTATCATTGGTTTTGGGTCTATCCACAGTGTGCTACCATCACTCTGGATTTGTGCATGCGCTCCTTACATAATCTCACTATGTTTTATTCCTATGCATGTCAGTTACTGTACACAATGGAACTGAACATGTAGAGAAAAAGAGACAAGCCTTGCGTGGCAATAAAATTTCATGCAGACGTCGCTCCATGGTGGGTGCAAAGGCAGCCCCCCTCCACCAATTTCAGATAGTAATCAAGAGGAAGATAACTGTTCTGAGGGGGATCCAGAAGGAGAAGAGCACTCCTATTTACCCCCTGAGGTCTTCGCTCTAAATCGGCATGCTGATGTTGGTAATATCATGCATATGGTGCCTTGCATTGCTTACTTTATACGTCAAGTATGTCATCTGCTTAGTTTAGACATGCTTTGTGTGAATGCCATACGTTTAGTTTCTTTATCGTATATGTGAATCATGCAATGCCATCTTGTTTAGCCAGGCATCATATATGTGAATTTTGCAATGCCACCCTGATTAGCCAGTCATCTTATATGTGAATTATATCATGCCATCATTTATTTATTACGTATTAAATTTGTGAAAAAAATTAGTACATTCAATTACTCTTCCTGTGCATCAGCCATTCGACACGGTCATGGAAAAATCTGGAGTGGAAACAAGATCTTCAGAGTAGACAATGCTATCTGACGAAGCGCATGTCTTGCTGGTTACGGATAGCTCCTCAGAAGAGGATTCAGAGACAGATGATCAGTCCTATTCCCCCCCCCCCCGAGGTACATGCTCTACTTGGCAGGGTTATATTGCTCATATCGTGCATATGGTGTCTTGCATTGGCATGTCATTTGCTTAGTTTAGACATGCTTTGTGTGAGTGCCACCTGTCTAGTGTCTAATTACCATGTATGTGAATTTTGCAATGCCATCTTGTTGCAAGACATTATATATGTGAATTATGCAATGCTATCTTGTTGCAAGGCATTATGTATGTGAATTATGCAATGCTATTTAGCCAACCGTCATATATGTGATTTATATCATGTCGTCCTTTTTTGTATTACTCATTGCATTTGTTGACAATGTTTGTATATCCAACTGCTCTTCCTGTGCATCAACCATTTTAATTGGTGATGGAGAAATCTGGAGTGAAAAACAAGGTCTTCAGAGCAGACAATGCTACCTACTGAAGTAGATATCTTGATGGTTACAGATAGCTCCTCAGAGGAGGATTCAGAGGCAGATGACCAGTCCTATTATCCCCCTCAGGTGTATGCTCAAACTTGGCAGGGTTATATTACTCATATCATGCATATGTTGTCTTGCGATGCTTAGTTTTTACATCATATACACAATATGGAACACCATCTCCTTAGTTGACACATCATATATGCGATTGCCCTCTGCTCACTTGCTAAGTATATAAATCATATATTTGAATTATATCATGCCATGATGTTTACATAGATAGCATGTATCTGAATTATGGCATGCCAACCCATTTTCTAAAGACATAATATAGTTATATCATCTCATCCTGTTTACATAGTCATCGTATTTTGAATTATGCCATTCTATCCGTGAATTATATCATGCCATCATGTTTCCATCGACGGCATGTTTGTGAATTATGGCATGCCAACCACTTTAATAGACACATCATATAGTTATATCATGTCATCATATTTACATAGTCATCATATTTTGAAGTATGTCATTCTATCATGTTTAGTTAGCCATCATACATGTGAAATTGTGTCATGCTATCCTGTTTAATTAGCCATCATATATGTGAAATCATGTCATGCTATTCTGTTTGGTTAGACAACATAAATGTGAATTATTTCATGCCCTATTTTCTTCCCTACTATCCATTGCACATGTCTATCTTACAATGTTTGTACATTTAATTACTTTTCTTGTTTATCAGCCATTTGAATTGGAGGGGGTGATGGCAGTATCTGTGGGAGTAAAAACACGGTCTTTAGAAAAGATCGTGCTACATGTCGATGTAGATAGAACCACGGTTGTACTTGCCCAAGAACCAGCCCCACCACACATAACCCAGACTCACGTAGATTGTACCCCTACCCAATTGGACAGAGAACCAGCTACACCCCTTCTAACCCCAACCCCAGCAGATAGTAACCCAGTTCCAGTTGACACAGCACCGTCTCCACCACAGAGCACCCAAACACGAGCAGTTAGTAAGGCAACTGCAGTGCCCAAAGCACGAGGACCACCACTCCGAACCCCAAGTCAAGGCTTAAAGCAGAAGAAGAATTGTTCTCTGGTCAGGTTCCATAGCTATGGTTCATACTCCTTTGCTCTTGCATCATTGTATTTACTCATACCAACTAATTTCAAATTTGAAGGATGCAATTGAAACTCCAATGGCGCAACAGGTATGTTTTAAACCTATTTCTTTAACGTGTTTGCTGTTGTAACTTGCTCTATGTTGATTTCAGTTTCAATTGAATAAACAGTTATGTTCTCATGCCATGCACATTACAAGTGTTTTTATTGTTGTGTAGTTTCCCTCACTTATATTCTGTCTATGCTGCTTTGTCTTCAATAGATATGATTTGAACTGTCTCTATCTTGATTTGGCAACATAAACTAGAATGATATAGACCATACAGTGACCATACTACATAGATATATGTTTGTTTCATGATGTTATCCTGTCCACCTTACTACTAAACTGGTTTACCAAAATGAGTTTCATATACAACATGGTAAACCTGTGATGTGTCTGTTTGTTTCTCTTTTAGAATGCGGATAACATATTGGAGAAGAGTACCCCGTTATGCAATGGTAAAGGAAGTAATGCAGATAAGTTTCAAGATAGTGAGACATCCCTGTTGGTCTCTAAGAAAGCTGATAAAAACTATATTGAAGACACTGAGACAACCCCAAAGTCCTGTCTTGATGTAGTGTTCGAGTTACTGGCCACTACTACTCGCACCAGCTCTTCGAACTCGATGCCTGAATCAGTTCGGCTTCTTGAGTCTCAACTTCAAGTTGAAATACATCGATCAGATGTTCTATGACAGGAAGCCGAAAGACTGAGGAAGTCCCTGCAGAATTCAGATGCATACTTTCTGGTGCAACGGCAAGCGCTGGAGGATTTAAGCGCCAAACAAGAGAAAGTTAATAAGCTTGCTAAGCATCTTGCCAGCATTATGGGTACCCAGGATATTGTTTCTCGAGCTCTTCTGAAGTGGTTTCAGTTCTAGACTTATTTTGCTGTGGTGTTTATTTGCACTGGTCGCCAACTTTGACAACCAGTGTATGTGATATGCTGCTTTGTTCCCTATATTTGCACTGGTGGCGAACTTTCATGCCCAGTGGATGTAATATGTGTAATAGTCGTGATAGCCTAGCGTAAGTTGCTTGCTTATTTATTTCCTTGTTGTCTTGTTTATTTGTTTGCTTGTAGTCAATGCAGTTCTTTTTCCGCGCTTTGCTAGTGGCCGCAATAACCTATTTTTTAAAACTAGGCCACAATAACCATGGGCTGCATATTTACTGTAGTGACCCTGGGCCTCCTACGGGCCATAGAAACAATGGGCCTTCTACGGGCGTAGCATCAATGGGCCTTCTACGGGCCGTATGATCGATTGGCCAAACATGGGCCAATAAAGGACCGCATTATGGGTCGTAAAGGGCTAGAGTTGGAATCGTCCGTTCATGGGCCGACCATAACGGGCCGTCGTTAATCGGCCGTATTTGATGACGTTATGAAAATGGCCCAACGGATTACTTGGCCACAAATGGGCCGACTGTAACCATGGGCTGAATTTGGCCCACAAGCAGAAAAGGCCAGTAAGGCCGTAAGTAACCGAATGTTGGAAATGAGCCCAAGAATAAATGGGCCCTCAGAAGGCCAAAAGATAACATGGGTTGGAAACGGTTCAATGGAATAATGGGCCCTTAATGGGTATAAAGCGATACACTGTTCATTACGGGCTAGTTTCACCACGGGTCGTTAATGGGCCAAGAGTTACAAAGGGCCTCATAAGGGCCAAATGACGTCATGGGCCATACATGGGACGGAAGTTACAACGGACTGGAATCATATTGGACGGCCCAGATGACGCTACTAGGCCTAATTCGGATAGGTCGTAACGGGCCTTGAGTTAGCGGGCTGTAAATGGGCTATATGCGAATAGGCTGTTAACAGGCTTTCCGTGGGTCGGCCCGCTACCTTTTGACCAAGTCAAACGGGCCGGCCTTTTCACAGGAATGGGCCTCTATTGGGCCATGCCATGTGTCGATGTATCATAGGCGCCTTCGGTCCAATGAGTGGATGACATCTGTCCCAACGGCGAGTAGACACGTGTTTCCTCCAGCCAATGATGATCTTACACGTGGAAAATCCCCATTGGTCTGGGCTGTTAACGGGTTATCGGATCCAAACCGGAACCCGATAGCTTAACAGCGACCTGTTACGGTGGATGCCACGTGTCGGTTACCCTTGAAGAAAGCACTTCCATGACGCGTCATTTATCGTCATGGAAGTGGACACTTCCGTGATGATAATTTTGGTATTGTCATGGAACACTTATACGATAGCACATGTATGACTATCTTGATTCTGTCATTAAATCGTCATGGATGTACATGCATGACAAAAAACGTGACCTACTGTGACAAACACGTATCCTCATGGAAGTGTATTTTTTTGTAGTGTAAGATGCCCTATGAGAAGATACATGCATGTGAGAAAGGATGTGCCTTATTTAGGCTTGAGTATGCGGACTTGAACTATTTTCCCATTTGCAAGTCTTCTAGGTATATTGTGGTAGACAATGGTATGGGTGAGAAGACGCAAACCAAAATCCCCGTTAATGTTCTTCGGTATATGCCAATCGTACCAAGACTTCAACGTCTTTTCATGCTCGAAGAGACGGCCAGACAGATGACATGGCACAAAATGGGCAAATGAACCGAAGTAGATGCAGATGGGAATCTGATGATGGTACACACATCGCATGGTGCAGCGTGGAAGCGCTTCAATGCATTACATGCAGAAAAAGCGGCAGATCCAAGGCATCCTCTAGTCGCCATCAGCACAGATGGGTTCAGTGTGTTTGGTCTGATGGCAACCCAATATAGTTGTTGGCCCGTATTTGTCTTTCCACTCAATCTCCCCCTCGGACAGATTATGCAAAGAAAGAACATTTTCCTGACGTTGATAATTCTAGGCCCGAACTATCCGGGGAGGAGTATGAATGCGTACATGCAACCGCTTAAGGATGAATTGCAAGAAGCTTGGGATAATGGGTTCAATACATACGACGCCTTTAGCAAACAAAACTTCATAATGCATGTCTGGTACATGTACTCGACGCATTACTTGCCGGCGTATGCACTATTTGTTGGCTAGTGTGTGCATGGAAGGTTCCTGTGCCCCACATGCAAGGCAGCTCTTGAGTCTCGTTGGCTGCAGACGGGTCGCAAGTTTTCTTGCTTTGACTTGCATAGACAGTTCCTGGATCCTCGCCATAAGTTCAGGAAAGACAAGAAGAACTTCATGAAAGGTAGAGTTGTCAAAAACTCTGCACCACCTCCGTTGACAGGCGAAGAGACCCTAGATCAGTTAAACGCTCTCGAGCCAGATCCAGAGCATCCAGGGTATTTCAAGGGGTATAATTCGGAACACGCCTGGACTCACAAGACATGCTTGTGGGATCTGCCTTACTTCAAAGACCTCCTTTGCCCACACAACATCAACATGATGCACACTGAGAAGAATATCGTCGAGGCCCTATTTGGTACATTATTCGGCATAGAGGGGAAGTCAAAGGATAATACTAAGGCTAGAGTCAATCACGAGGCGCTATGTGATAGACCGTTACAAAACATGAAAGAACCGAAAGGAATGCAGAACTGGACGAAGCCAAAGGCATGGTTCGATCTTGGAAGGCCAGCTATGAGGGAAATTATCTTGTGGGTGAAAATGCAGTTGATGCTCCCCGATGGGTATGCAGCGAATCTAAAGAGGGGAGCGAGTCTTGAAAAATTAAAAATATTTGGTCTCAACAATCATGATTGGCACATATGGATTGAGCGGGTAATGCCGGTGATGTTGCGTGGCTTTATCCCTAAGGATTAATGGCTAGTACTGGCCGAGCTGAGCTATTTCTTTCGTGTTCTTTGTGTGAAAGAACTATCACCTGCCGTTCTAGAAGAAATGGAAGAGTTGGCGCCAGAGTTGATCTGCAAGTTAGAGAAGATCTTTCCGCCGGGCTTCTTTAATCCAATGCAACACTTGATTTTGCATCTCCCGACCAAGGCAAGACTGGGGGGCCATGCAAAATCGTTGGTGCTATGCAACTGAGAGGATGCAGATGACGCTCTGAGCAAAATGTAAAAATTAACATAGAATTGAAGCATCGATGACCGAGGCATTCATTATTGAGGATGCGGCAAACTTCATGACAGCACACTACGAAGCCAAAAATCGTCATTTGCATAATCCGAAACCTCGGTACAATGCTGGCGACCCTAAAAAAGGTGTATCCAACCTCAGTCTATTCAAAGGGAATCTCACACTAGCCGGTGCTTCTAAACCAATATCGTTGGATGTCGAAGAATGGCGGACCATTTCGTTGTATATCTTCAACAACCTAACAGAAGTGCAGCCGTACATTGAGTAAGTTATCGCGGTACATTGTTCTGCAACTTCTAATTCCTTTGAAAATCTCTTATTCCCAGGTATTTGATACAGTCGATACGTCGCCAAATTCTCGGATGGAGCGGAGATCCAAAAGGAATCCATCAAAGAGTATGAGCTTCTGGCAAAGCAAGGAGGCGGCTTTCCCGGTTTCATCTCTTGGTTCGAACAAACCGTAATTTCCATTAGACCATTCTCATTTCTTCGTCTAATTTGCGGCTAATGCAACAATCCTTTCGTATTAAACTTGTAGGCTATTTCAGAGTCTATGGACGCCGAATTGAGACAAGTCGCTAATGGTTTTGACTATAAGGTCCGTTCATTTGACAAATACGACATCAACGGGTATCACTTTCTTACCTTCGGCAAAGAGCTATCTATGGCTGACCGAAAGTCTACAAATTGTTATGTCTCTGCTATTAGCGAAGGAGGTACCGAGTATTATGGGAGAGTTGAAGCATTTTATGAACTTCTATTCTATGGTGAAAACCCACCGAATGTCATAGTCTTGAAATGTTATTAGTTCCAGCCGAAGGAGACTAGAAGGACTCATGAACGTATAGGGCTAGTCGAAATCAAACAAAGCACCCATTTAGATCTTCCCGATGTATATATTACGGCTCAACAGGTGACCCAAGTTTTCTATCTATTGTGGGCCTGCCAAACTAACATAGAGATATTTTTATCTAGGAGGTATGTGAACCGGAAATTGCAACCGACTCTCTTGTCGAGAAGTTAAATTTAGTTGAAAAAGAAAATGAGTATTTGAAAGAAAAAATGAAAAGAATTAAAGAAGAGAAGATGAAATTGGAGTTGTATGTTGCCGATGTCGTCGATGATCACAAGATGAAGATGAATGCAATGTGCTTGAAGATGGATGCAATGCGCTTGAAGATTAGAAAATATGCCATTGATAATGAGGCTTGGTATCATTATGCCGTTGGATCAATTGTTACCTTAGTTGCGATCCTGATCGCATTTGTTGTGATGGAGTTAAGTTTTCTCTAGTGTTTTGCTTAACAAATGCATACTTAGCTTCGTACATGCTTGTTAGCCCTATTATGGCACACATTTAGCTTATTTTCCCCAAAAAAGACGTACTTAGCTAATTATCCTCCAAAATGACATAATTAGCTTATTTAGTTCATTTATGACACAAGTAGCTTATTCATTTCAAAAATGGCACAATAACCTTGGTTCTCTCATAGATGTCATATACTTAGCTTATTTTCCTCCAAAATGGCATAATTACCTAAGTTAGAGAAGAAGAAAGATGAGAAAAGAAGAAGAAGTAGAAGAAGAAGAAGAAGGAAATATCTTCCTTCTTCTTCTTCTTCTTCTTTTTCTTCTTCTAGTCTTCTTCTTCTTCTAGTCTTCTAGTCTTCTCTTCTTCTTCTTCTTCTTCTTCTTCTTCTAGTCTTCTTCTTCTTCTAGTCTTCTTCTTCTTCTTCTTCTAGTCTTCTTCTTATTCTTATTTCTTATTCTTCTTCTTCTTCTTCTAGTCTTCTTCTTCTTCTTCTTCTAATCTTCTTCTTCTTCTTTTTCTAGTCTTCTTCTTATTCTAACTTTCTTACTCCCATTTTTGCAGGTTTGATTCACTTCATGGAAGCAGCATTGATGGACTGCTAGTGTTTAGTTCTTGTTTTCATTTGTATTGATGCACAATGTGGAACTATGTATGTATATATGGATGAACTCCGTGAAACTATGTATGTATTGGATCTTTTAATACCCTATGTGTTCTATTGCATTGATGGACTGCTAGATGTTTGATACATGGGCTATGTTTGAGGTTGAACTATATATATCATATATATCTTTTGAAAATGCTTGGATATAAGAAAAAAACAGAAAAAGAGGCAATGCAGCCTCTTTGCCATCTGCCACCGACAGCAAAGGGGCCTTTGCTGTCTGCCACCGATGGCAAAGAGGCCATGTGGCAGCAACCTGTGCAATCTGGGAGCTGACCCATTTGGTTACTTTGCCATCTGTGGCAGACGACAAAGGTTGTGGTAGTTTGCCGTCTGTGGCGGACGGCAAAGGCTTGGGTGCATGACGCGTGGCTGATGTCATATAGCTGACGGCAAAGGGCAGGGCATGTTTGCCGTCCGCTGGCGGACGGCAAAGCCTCCCGTTAGCCACCTAACGTTGCTAACGCCGGTTTTTTGCCGTCCATGTTCTTTGCCATCTGCAACTGATGGCAAAGGTTCTTTGTCGTCCGCTTTGAGGAAGTTGACGACAAAGAACTTGTTTACCGTCACTTTCTTTGTCGGGCAGGTTTGCCGTTGGTGGCAGACGGCAAAGAAACTGATTCCTATAGTTTTTATGGTGCGGCCTTGTTATGTTTATTTACAGCTTAAAATGCCAGGGCGTAAGGGCACTATTACAGTCCATGGTGATCGAAGAATTGCATTGGAATGTGAGGAAGGAGATGTTGCCTATGCTGAATCAGCCTACGCTACTAAGGAGCTTAAGTTTTATAAGGATAATGTTGACCCGGCTGATATGACCCCTTTGAAGAAGCCCTCCACGGAGCAAGACCCTTTGTTGAAGTTTAAGTCGGCTGATGATACTAAGCAGGTTGACTTTGTCCCTGGCGACTCATCTCAGCAGTTCACAATAAGGGCTAACATGGATCCTAAATAGGAGAGTGCGCTCATCGAGTTCATCCGTGAGAATCAGGACATCTTTGCATGGAAACCTTCTGACATGCCGGTTGTACCGAGAGAATTCGCTGAGCACACTCTTAATGTTGATCCTAAATTTAAGCCGGTCAAGCAGTTTCTTCGTTGTTTCAATGAAGAATGGCGTAAGGCCATTGGAGAAGAGGTGGCCCGGCTCTTGGCAGCCGGGTTTATTATGGAAGTCTTTCATCCGAAGTGGTTGGCTAACCCGGTGCTGGTTCTTAAGAGGAATGGCACTTGGCGTATGTGTGTTGACTACATTGATCTTAACAAAGCTTGTACAGCTGATCTGTTTGCTCTCCCTCGGATTGACCAGATTATTGATACCACAGCGGGTTGTGAGAGTTTATGTTTCCTGGATGCTTATTGTAGTTATCATCATATCAAGATGGCAGTTAAAGACCAAGAGAAGACATCTTTTATCACCCCTTTTGGAGCCTTCTGCTATGTCTCTATGCCTTTTGGGCTTAACAGTGCCCAGGCGACTTATCAATGTTGTGTTCAGAATTGCTTTCATAGTCAAATCGGGCGTAATGTGCATGCTTATGGGGATGATATTGTGGTTAAATCCAGGAAAAAGGAGATGCTCTTGGATGATTTAAGGGACGCTTTTGACAATCTACAGGTCTATAAGATGATGCTTAACCCGACCAAGTGTGTTTTTGGTGTACCTGCAGGCAAGCTCTTGGGTTTTCTGGTCTCAGAGAGGGGTACTGAAGCTAACTCGGAGAAGATTAAGGCTATTACTTCATTAGCTAAGCCGGTGTGTGTCAATGACGTCCAGCGCCTGGCAGGTCGTATCACGGCCCTAAGCCGGTTCATAAGCCTCTTGGGAGAGAAGGCCATTCCTTTATACCAGATGATGAAGAAAACATATCATTTTGTCTGGAGTGATGCTGCTAAGGCGTTTGAGGCTCTCAAAAAGCAATTAGTTGAGCCGCCCGTCCTTGCGCCCCCCATTGAGAAGGAACCCTTGCTCCTGTATGTGGCGGCTAATAGTAAGGCTGTCAGTGTGGCGATTGCGGTGGAGCGCAAGGAGACGGGTAAGGAGTACCCAGTCCAGTGGTCGGCTTATTATGTCAGTGAGGTGTTGATTGAGTCCAAGCAACGATATCCACATTGGCAGAAATTGGCATATGGAGTGTTCATGGCGAGTCGCAAGTTGAAGCATTATTTTCTTGGTCATCCTATCACTGTGGTCAACTCTGCTTCCTTAGGAGACATTATTCAAAATAGGGAGGCCACAAGCCGGGTTGCTAAGTGGGCAAGAGAACTCGGACCTCATGGTCTGAAATATGTGCCAAGGACAGCTATCAAATCTCAAGCTCTGGTGGATTTCATCAATGACTGGACGGAGTTGTAGACGCGTGAGGAGAGGCCTGATAACACATATTGTACGATTCACTTTGATGGGTCTAGCCAGCTAGAAGGCTCGGGGGCTGGGGTTATATTGACTTCCCCACAAGGTGACAAGTTTTGTTATGTTTTGAGGTTAATGTTTCCTTGTACTAACAATGCAGCCGAATATGAGGCTTTACTCCACAGCCTCGCATGGCCAAAGAGATGAATTTGAGCCGGGTCTGGTGTTTTGGTGACTCAGACCTTGCGGCTCAGCAAGTTTCAGGTACATGGGATTCCAAAGATCCGCTGATGGCGGCTTATCGTCGGGCGGCTGATAATATTGCTGGTCACTTTAAGGGTTATCAAGTGGAGCACCTTGATCGAAGGAAAAATGAGGTGGCTGATACCATGAGCCGGTTTGGGTCTCAATGTAAGCTGGTACCTCCTAATGTGTTTCTTGATGTATTGCATAATTCTTCTGTCAAGTTACCATTAGAAGAGGGCCTTACTATTCCTGACCCGGAGGCGCAGTTGGTGGCGGCTCTCCATGCTATTCCTGATTGGATGCTTCCCTACTTGGCTTATATGACTCGGGGCGAGTTACCTGAGGATTGAAACTTTGGCAAGGCAAATCACCAGGAGATTTAAATCTATGACTATTGTTAATGGCGAGTTGCACCGATGCAGTGTCACAGGCGTGTTCCAATATTGTGTTTCTCCTGAAGAGGGCCGTGAGATTTTAAGAGAGATCCATGAAGGTGATTGTGGTCATCATGCTGGCTCTAAGTCTTTAGTGGCTAAAGCTTTCCGTCATGGGTTTTATTGGTTGACGGCTCATGGTGATGCAGAGGATACCGTCAGTAAGTGTGATGGATATCGGAAATTTTCTCGACGGGCTCATGTGCCAGCACAAGAGTTGAGAATGATTCCAATTACTTGGTCGTTTGCAGTCTGGGGGCTTGATATGGTTGGACCTTTCAAAAGGTCTAAGGATAAGGATACCCACCTCTTGGTGGTGGTTGACAAATTTACCAAGTGGATTGAAGCAGAGCCGGTTAGCAAGTGTGATGCGGCGACTGTAGTCCAGTTTGTTAAAAAATGATCTTCCATTTTGGTTACCCTCATAGTATCATCACTGATAATGGCACTAATTTGTCTAAAGGTGCTATTAAGGAGTTCTGTCAACGAGAGCATATTCGTCTTGATGTTTCTTCTATGGCTCATCCACAGTCTAATGGTCAAGCTGAGAGGGCTAACCAAGAAATTTTGAGAGGCATTAAACATTGGCTTATGGTTCCTTTGAAGTGCCGCCGGGTTGTTGGGTTGAGGAGTTACCTTCAGTACACTGGAGTATCAATACCACCCCTAACAGGTCAACATGATATATGCCTTTCTTCATGGTCTACGGTGCAGAGGCGGTTCTTCCAAGTGATATCCATCATGACTCGCCCCGCGTGGCGGCTTATGTTGAAGCTGATAATGAGATAGCACGTGAAAACGCACTCGATGCTTTGGATGAGGAGCGTGACCTTGCGGCGGCTCGTTCGGCAATATATCAACAAGATATGCGTCGCTATCATAGCCGCGGAGTTAAAACCCGGGCGTTTCAAGAAGGCAACTTGGTGCTTCGGCTGATCCAAGATCAAACAGATATGCACAAGTTATCCCCACCTTGGGAAGGACCCTTTGTGGTCAGCAAAAACCTGAATAACGGGTCTTATTACCTCATTGATATACGAGAACACAAGGATTCATGCAAGTCGGAAAGGAGACCCGCCAGCCCTGGAATATTGCTCATCTTCGGCCTTATTACACCTGAGCCACCGGCTCTCGTATTTGTACATACATTTGTCAATGTATATATATTTTATGGTCAATATAATAAAGCCGGCATCCGTAAAAAAATTCAGGGCCTCTGTCATTTCATTTCTGTGTATCTGAGTCTTTATTATTTGGTCATAAGGTCACTTGGGGGCTTCCAACCCACCGGGTTTAGCTTTCATACCCTCTTGACCAGGCATGGACGACAAATTATGAGTTATCCTTCCTGTTTGCATCTTGCTACTCCACCAGGTGACCCGCCAAACTCTTAACAGTCAATATTTTACAGACCCTGAACTCATTAATGTTAAAACGGTGGCTTGTGTCACGTCCTTTGAAAGCACATGGCCCTATGAGCCAACTTGTTTGGTCGTGCTTTGGTAAGCCGGCCAGACAATTATTTGAGATTTTTTGAATTGAGTCCTTTGGATTTGTTTCTTTTAAAGATTTTTTTTGTTAAGTGAATTTTGACAATCCGGGTCATAAGGCTCTGATTGCATGACTCATGTTTGAGTATTTTTGGGTTTGGTAACCCGCCTTGGATATGGACTTTAAGTCGCCAGTGTGCTTTGGTTTGACCAATTGAGGTCATGTGATTCCAAGTCTTTGGGTTGTCGCCCGCACTGGATATTACTGTTTAAGCCGCAAGTATGATCCAAATCTACAGGACATACATACTTTAACTGGGAATACAAATATCAGTATGGCCTATATGAGTGATTGCGCCAGGCAGGTCATAAAGATTAAACTGGTGGCTCAAAAGTCAAAAGTTAACATGCACGAAGACATGACACGGCAGACCATTGTTTTCAACTATCCTATTACAAGGCTTTGATTTGTGCCTACAAAAGTTTGTCAAATATCTTTGGAGTTGTGCTCCCATAAGCCGGCCTGAGAGCCGCCTGGATCGTCAAAACTCTAATTAATTTTCCTCTGGCCGCCTTGAGGAGTGTGGATCATCCTGCGTCGGCTCTTCTTCATCGATCATCTGAAGATCAGCTATTGTCCAGTCGATGCCGGTTAAAGCTTCAAAAGTGGCCTCATCATTGAGTATAATAGAATGATCAACATTAGGGGCGAAGGTATGCTTACACCAAGGAGGAAAATATTGACAACATCATGAGCTGGCGGCTTAATCTTCTGGTTGTTCTCGTCATAAGCCGGCATGTAGTGGTTTAAATTCAGATCTTCGGTTAGCTTGCAAGCGACGGGTCGCATCTCCCTGACGCGGTTGTTGAAGTCTTGTTCCTCGAAGGCAGACCCGTCATCCTTGAATTCTGGGCAATCGGTGGCTATTTCCATCGGGTCAAGTTCTGACTGCCACGCCTTGGCCCGGCCTAGAGCAACAATTGCTCCGGCATGGGCGGCTGACAACTTATGTTCTTCAACTTGAGCCGGCGCTATTGATAGTTGGTCCAGAACAGTCTTGATCTGCTTTGGAGGTCTCTTCCCACCTGATAGGGCCACAAGGCTTCGTAAGGTTCCAGCGTATAGCTACTCAGTCAATGAATATACTGCCTTGAGCTTCATCAGCATATTTGCACCAAGACTAGCACTTTTGGAGCATGTTCATAAGTGATAAGCAGGTTAAAAAGTTGAAGTGCCAAGCGGCTTAAAGTAATATCAAAACAGATGTTGAAGCGCATATGAGTCCTACCAAAGATGGCGGCTGTCATATGGGTGATATGTTGTCTTAAGCCGGCAAGCTCGTCAGCAACCGGCTTAAGTTGTGCTTCCGCTTCTTCGGCGCATTTGACTAAGCCTACCTTCTCAGTCTCAAAGGCGGCTCTTTCTGTAGCGAATTTAGCCTTGAGTTATTCGTTCTCCTACAACTCAAGCTGGAATTTGGACTCAGCCTTGACAGCTTCAGCCTCTTGATGTTTAATTTTCTTTGCTAGCTCGCCTAGCACCAACTCCTTCAGATTCAAAACTTCCTGCAGCAGGTTTGGGAATGGAGGCTCAAAGTAAGGATTGATTAAAGTTATTCAGGGTAATTTCCTAAGTCCCGAGCACATTGCAAGCAATATGCTAGGCACTTGGGGCTAATGTGGGTCATTTTCAAATTTGAAGACCCAGCTCATCCTTGTGAGGATAATCCGGCCCTTGAGGGCTGCTACCTCTTGAGCTTGCGTTGGTTTTTCCCTTGAAGAGGAAAGGGTGATGCAGCAAAGTAGAGTAAGTATTTCCCTCAGTTTGAGAACCAAGGTATCAATCCAGTAGGAGACAACGAACAATTCACCGAATACCTGCACAAACAATCAACAACTTGCACCCAACGCGATAAAGGGGTTGTCAATCCCTTCACGGTTACTTGCAAAAGTGAGATCTAATAGAGATAGATAAACGGTAAAGTAAATATTTTTGGTATTTTTTATTTATAGAACGAAAAGTAAAAGATTGCAAAGGAAGTAAATCGGAAACTAAAATTGTAGATCGGAAACTTATATGATGGAAAATAGACCCGAGAGCCATAGGTTTCACTAGAGTCTTCTCTCAAGATAGAAAATATTACGGTGGGTGAACAAATTACTACCGAGAAATTGATAGAAAAGCACAAAGTTATGACGATATCTAAGGCAATGATCATGAATATTGTCATCACGTCTGTGTCAAGTAGGCTGACTCCTGCCTGCATCTACTACTATTACTCCACACATCGATCGCTATCCAGCATGCATCTAGAGTATTAAGTTCATAAAGAACGGAGTAACGCTTTAAGCAAGATGACATGATGTAGAGGAATTAACTCAAGCAATATGATGAAAACCCCATCTTTTTATCCTCGATGGCAACAATAAAATATGTGCCTTGCTGCCCCTACTATCACTGGGAAAGGACACCGCAAGATTGAACCCAAAGATAAGCACTTCTCCCATTGCAGGAAAAACCAATCTAGTTGGCCAAACCAAATCGATAGTTTGAAGAGACTTGCAAAGATATCAAAACATGCATATAAGAATTCAGAGAAGATTCAAATAATATTCATAGATAAGCTGATCATAAATCCCCAATTCATTGGATCTCGGCAGACACACCGCAAAAAGGTATTACATCGAATAGATCTCCAAGAACATCGAGGAGAACATGGTATTGAGAATCAAAGAGATAGAAGAAGCCATCTAGCTACTAGATGGGATCGAATCCCCCTCCGGCAGGACGCCGGAAAAGGCCCCTAGATGGGATCTCACGGGTACAGAAGGTTGCAGCGGTGGAAAAGTGTTTGCGTGGCTCTCTCTGTTGGTTTTGGGATATATGATAATATATAGGCGAAGAAAATAGGTCGATGGAGTCACGAGGGATCCACAAGGGTGGGGGCGCGCCCTCCGTCCTTGTGGCCGCCTCGTAGCTTCTCTGACTTGCACTCCAAGTCCTCTAGATGTCTTCTGATACAAGGAAAATCATTGTGAAAGTTTTATTCCGTTTGGACTCCGTTTGGTATTCCTTTTCTGTGAAACTCTAAAACAAGGAAAAAAACAGAAACTGGCACTGGGCTCTAGGTTAATAAGTTAGTCCCAAAAATAATATAAAATAGCATATTAATGCATATAAAACATCCAAAACAGATAATATAATAGCATGGAACAATCAAAAATTATGGATACGCTGGAGACGTATCAAGCATCCCCAAGCTTAATTCCTGCTCGTCCTAGAGTAGGTAAATGATAAAAACAGAATTTTTGATGTGGAATGCTACCTAACATATTTATCCATGTAATTTCTTTTATTGTGGCATGAATGTTCAGATCCGTATGATTCAAAACAAAAGTTTAATATTGACATAAAAACATTAATACTTCAAGCATACTAACAAGTAAATTATGTCTTCTCAAAATAACATGGCCAAAGAAAGCTTATCCCTACAAAATCATATAGTCTGGCTATACTCCATCTTCATCACACAAAATATTTAAATCATGCACAACCCGGATGACAAGCCAAGCAATTGTTTTATACTTTTGATGTTCTCAAACTTTTTCAACTTTCACGCAATACATGAGCATGAGCCATGGACATAGCACTATAGGTGGAATAGACGGTGGTTGTGGAGAAGACAAAAAGAAGGAGATAGTCTCACATCAACTAGGCATATCAACGGGCTATGGAGATGCCCATCAATAGATATCAATGTGAGTGAGTAGGGATTGCCATGCAATGGATGCACTAGAGCTATAAGTTTATGATAGCTCAAACAGAAACTAAGTGGGTGTGCATCCAACTTGCTTGCTCACGAAGACCTAGGGCAAATTGAGGAAGGCCATCATTGGAATATACAAGCCAAGTTATATAATGAAAAATTCCCACTAGTATATGAAAGTGACAATATAGGAGACTCTCTATCATGAAGATCATGGTGCTACTTTGAAGCACAAGTGTGGTAAAAGGATAGTAGCATTGCCCCTTCTCTCTTTTCTCTCATTTTTTTATTTGGGCCTTCTCTCATTTTTTTGGCCTCTTTTTTTTGTCCGGAGTCTCATCCCGACTTGTGGGGGAATCATAGTATCCATCATCCTTTCCTCACATGGGACAATGCCCTAAAATGAATATCATCACACTTTTATTTACTTACAACTCGATACTAAGAACAAAATATGACTCTATGTGAATGCCTCCAGCAGTGTACCAGGATGTGCAATGAATCAAGAGTGACATGTATGAAAGAATTATGAATGGTGACTTTGCCACAAATACGATGTCAACTACATGATCATGCAAAGCAATATGACAATGATGGAGCGTGTCATAATAAACGGAATGGTGGAAAGTTGCATGGCAATATATCTCGGAATGGCTATGGAAATGCCATAATAGGTAGGTATGGTGGCTTTTTTAGGAAGGTATATGGTGGGTTTATGGTACCGGCGAAAGTTGCGCGGTACTAGAGAGGCTAGCAATGGTGGAAGGGTGAGAGTGCGTATAATCCATGGACTCAACATTAGTCATAAAGAACTCATATACTTATTGCAAAAATCTATTAATTATCGAAACAAAGTACTACGCGCATGCTCCTAGGGGGATAGATTGGTAATAAAAGACCATCGCTCGTCCCGACCGCCACTCATCAGGAAGACAATCAATAGATAAATCATGCTCCGACTTCATCACATAACGGTTCACCATACGTGCATGCTACGGGAATCACAAACTTTAACACAAGTATTTCTCAAATTCACAATTACTTACTAGCATGACTCTAATATCACCATCTTCATATCTCAAGACAATCATAAGGAATCAAACTTCTCATAGTATTCAATGCACTTTATATGAAAGTTTTTATTATACCCCTCTTGGATGCCTATCATATTAGGACTAAATTTATAACCAAAGAAAATTACCATGCTATTTAGAGACTCTCAAAATAATATAAGTGAAGCACGAGAGTTCATTAATTTCTATAAAATAAAACCACCGCCGTGCTCTAAAGAGATATAAGTGAAGCACTAGAGCAAAATTGCCTAGCTCAAAAGATATAAGTGAAGCACATAGAGTATTCTAATAAATCACGATTCATGCGTGTCTCTCTCAAAAGGTGTGTACAGCAAGGATGATTGTGGCAAACTAAAAAGCAAAGACTCAAATCATACAAGACGCTCCAAGCAAAACACATATCATGTGGTGAATAAAAATATAGCCTCAAGTAAAGTTACCGGTAGACGAAGACGAAAGAGGGGATGCCTTCCGGGGAATATCCAAGCTTAGGCTCTTGGTTGTCCTTGAATATTACCTTGGGGTGCCTTGGGCATCCCCAATCTTAGGCTCTTGCCACTCCTTATTCCATAGTCCATCAAATCCTTACCCAAAACTTGAAAACTTCACAACACAAAACTCAACAAAAAATCTCATAAGCTCCGTTAGTATAAGAAAATAAATCACCACTTTTGGTATTGTTGGTAAATCATTACTTATTTATATTGGTGTGATATCTACTGTATTCCAACTTTTCCATGGTTCATACCCCCCGATACTAGCCATAGGTTCATCAAAATAAGCAAACAACACATAGAAAACAGAATCTGTCAAAAACAGAACAGTCTTTAGCAATCTGGATATTTTGAATACTTCTATAACTCCAAAACTTCTGAACAACTAGTAAGACCTAAGAAATCTTTTTATTAATCTTCTGCAAAAAGAATCAACTCAAAAGCACGCTTCTGTAAAAAATGAGAATTATTTTCCCGGGCGCACAAGTTTCTGTTTTTCAGCAAGATCAAATCAACTATCACCGTAAGCTATACCAAAGGTCTTACTTGGCACAAACACTAATTAAAACACAAAACCACATCTAACCAGAGGCTACATGAATTATTTAATGCAAAACAGAACCTAAAAAGCAAAAACAAAAATAAAATTGGGTTGCCTCCCAACAAGCGCTATTGTTTAACGCCCTTAGCTAGGCATAAAACACGAATAGATCTAAGTATTATCATAGTAATGATAGGGTAAATCTCGAAAACCCATTGCATACTCCCTTCGTTCAGCATCAAGTTTTCTTTGTGGTAAGCAAAAATTATCAAAAGGGCTAAACTTAATAGGATAAGAATCCCCAAGATCGATCTCGGGAAGAATTGGTTCCTCCTTCGGCCCTTCATATTGTATGAGTAACTCGTCATTATAAGCATTCTTTTGGCAAAAAGTCATGAGCTTGTGTCCAAGAGAGAAACCCAATCTGTTGTTTTGTATAGCAAAATTATCACTAAGCTCAGAAATCTTATCAACTAAAATATCGGTAGGGACTCTCTTTCTTAAATTTTCATTATAAGCAACATGATCTAGAGATCGTAAACACAATATGTCCTCTTGATTAAAAAGAATTCCCTCTATGGGAGGACAACCACCATCTACTTTATAATGCGCAAAAGTTTCACTAGCTTATTTCATAATAAACCTAAAATCATGAGCTAGAAATATAGTGGCGGCACGCTTAACAGAAGAATGCTCAATATTTGAAAACTCTAAAAAGATCCTTTGTATAGAAGGATGCATATGAAAACATTGTCTTTCAAGTTCAACTATGAGCAAAGATATAGCATCTGCAAGGCTACTAGTTTTATGGAGAATGGATTCACCCAAAGTGGGAAGCGCACCGGCGCAAGTAAAGAAATCTTGAATAACCCCTTTTCCAATAATATTGTCGCTACCTATGTGAAGCTTTTTAGTATGTAGAATAAGAGATACTTCATGAGGATTAGTATTGGCAAAAGCATAAAAATTTCCCTCAACGTTACTACTATGTTTTTCAGTGATAACCTCCCCAATTTCAGACATGGTGGCAGCAAACAAATCGGGCAAACCGAAAGCGAACGAAGAAGACGAACGGAATAGGGGCGAAGAAAAGGCAAATCTTTTCGAAATCATTTTAGAAGTGGGGGAGAGGAAAACGAGAGGCGAATGGCAAATAATGTAATGCAAGAGATGAGAGTTTATGATGGGTACTTGGTATGGATTGACTTAGTGTAGATCTCCCCGGCAACGGCGCCAGAAATTCTTCCTACTACCTCTTGAGCTTGCGTTAGTTTTTCCCTTGAAGAGGAAAGGGTGATGCAGCAAAGTAGAGTAAGTATTTCCCGCAGTTTGACAGCCAAGGTATCAATCCAGTAGGAGACAATGAACAAGTCACCGAATACCTGCACAAACAATCAACAACTTGCACCCGACGCGATAAAGGGGTTGTCAATCCCTTCACGGCTACTTGCAAAAGTGAGATCTAATAGAGATAGATAAACAGTAAAGTAAATATTTTTGGTATTTTTTATTTATAGAACGGAAAGTAAAAGATTGCAAAGGAAGTAAATATTACGGTGGGGGCCATAGGTTTCACTAGAGGCTTCTCTCAAGATAAAAAATATTACGGTGGGTGAACAAATTACTACCGAGCAATTGATAGAAAAGCGCAAGGTTATGACGATATCTAAGGCAATGATCATGAATATAGGCATCACGTCCGTGTCAAGTAGACCGACTCCTGCCTGCATCTACTACCATTACTCCACACATCGACCGCTATCCAGCATGCATCTAGAGTATTAAGTTCATAAAGAATGGAGTAACGCTTTAAGCAAGATGACATGATGTAGAGGAATTAACTCAAGCAATATGATGAAAACCCCATCTTTTTATCATCGATGGCAACAATACAATACGTGCCTTGCTGCCCCTACTTTCACTGGAAATGGACACCATAAGATTGAACCCAAAGCTAAGCACTTTTCCCATTGCAAGAAAAACCAATCTAGTTGGCCAAACCAAATCGATAGTACGAAGAGACTTGCAAAGATATCAAATCATGCATATAAGAATTCAAAGATGATTCAAATAATATTCATAGATAAGCTGATCATAAATCCACAATTCATCGGATCTCGGCAAACACACCGCAAAAAGGTATTACATCAAATAGATCTCCAAGAACATCGAGGAGAACATGGTATTAAGAATCAAAGAGAGAGAAGAAGCCACTCTAGCTACTAGCTATGGACCTGTAGGTCTGTGGTAAACTACTCACGCTTCATCGGAAGGGCAATGGTGTTTATGTAGAAGCCCTCCGTGATCGAATCCCCCTCTGGCAGGACGCCTGAAAAGGCCCCTAGATGGGATCTCACGGGTACAGAAGGTTGCAGCGGTGGAAAAGTGTTTCCGTGGCTCTCTTTGTTGGTTTTGGGATATATGAGAATATATAGGCGAAGAAACTAGGTCGGTGGAGTCACGAGGGGCCCACAAGGAAGGGGGCGCACCCTACCCCCCTGGGCGCGCCCTCCCGCCTCGTGGCTTCTTTGACTTGCACTCCAGGTCCTCTGGATGTGTTCTGGTCCAAGAAAAATCATCGCAAAAGTTTTATTCTGTTTGGACTCCGTTCGTTATTCCTTTTCCGCGAAACTCTAAAACAAGGGGAAAAACAAAAACTGGCACCGGGCTCTAGGAGACTCGACTTTGTACTAACTTTGCACTAAAGCTAGTACAAAGTTGGGTCACTTATTTTGGGACGGAGGGAGTATAAAATAGCATATTAATGCATATAAAACATCCAAAGCAGATAATATAATAGCATGGAGCAATCAAAAATTATAGATACGTTGGAGATGTATCAAGGGCTACACCCAGCTTTGATCATATTAAAAAGTTGTAAGACCTGTTTCATCCTTGGTAGGATAAGCCGGTTCTTGGGGGCTATGTGACTATGTGAAAGCACAAGTGCTCCCTGAGTGATTTTGGTAATTAATGTCAACATATCTCTTGTTGGACTAATACTTCTATCTAGTATATTTCAGATGAGTTCAGCAGTGGAGTGGCATGGACAAGAGGATGTGGAACCCCTTCAAAATGCTATGGACACATATTGGCTCAAGCTCAAGACTCTACATTTTCATTTTAGTAATCCAAGATCACATTGAGTCCATAGGAAAAGCCAATACTATTAAAAGGGAATGAGGTGTTGCTTAATGGCTTGCTTGCTCAAAGTGCTTAGTGATATGCCCAAAGCCCTCAACCACTTCCTCATATCCACATATGTCCCAAACCTAAAGTCAAACTCGGCCCCACCGATTTGATCTATCCGGCGCCACCGAGTTCGCTTGATATAGCCACTGCCAGAAACCCTAATCAGTTCGGTCTCACTGATGGGATCTCGGTCTCACCGAGATGGGCTTGCAAACTCTCTGTTACCTATTGCAATAATTTTGGTCCCACCGAGTTTGCTTGACCAACTCTCTGTTTAGCTTATTACCAAAATCGGTCCCACCGAGTTTGTGTAATCGGTCAAACCGAGTTGAGGTTATGCCCTAACCCTAATGGAATCGGTCCCACCGAGTTGACATGTCGGTCCCACCAAAAATATTAACGTTCACATTTTGAACTAAATCGGTCTGACCGAGTTTCATGATTCAGTCCCACCGAGTTTGGTAAATTGTGTGTAACAGCTAGATTTTGTGTGGATGCTATATATACCCCTCCACCCACTCTTCATTCGTGGAGAGAGCCATCAGAACGTGCCTACACTTCCAGCATACATTTTCTGAGAGAGGACCACCTACTCATGTGTTGAGACCAAGATATTCCATTCCAACCACAAGAATCTTGATCTCTAGCCTTCCCCAAGTTGCTTTCCACTCAAATCATCTTTCCACCAAATCCAAATCTGTGAGAGATAGTTGAGTGTTGGGGATACTATCATTTGAAGCACAAGAGCAAGGAGTTCATCATCAACACACCATGTATTACCTTTTGGAGAGTGGTGTCTCCTAGATTGGTTAGGTGTCACTTGGTAGCCTCCGTCAGGATTGTGGAGTTGAACCAAGGAGTTTGTACGGGCAAGGAGATCGCCTACTTTGTGAAGATCTACCCTAGTGAGGCAAGTCCTTCGTGGGTGATGGCCATGGTGGGATAGACAAGGTTGCTTCTTCGTGGACCCTTCATGGGTGGAGCCCTCCGTGGACTCGCGCAACCGTTACCCTTCGTGGGTTGAAGTCTCCATCAATGTGGATGTACGATAGCACCACCTATCGGAACCACGCCAAAAATCTCCATGTCTCCAATTGCGTTTGCACACTCCAATCCCATCCCTTTACATTCTTGCAACTTGCATGCTTTACTTTCCGCTGCTCATACACTCTTGCCATGCTTGCTTGAAATGTATTGTGAATGTTTAAACTTGTGCTAAAACTCCACCTTAACTTGAAGAAATTAAAAACTGCTACTTTTCTTTGTTGAGGATCTAATCCCCCCCCCCTCTAGACACCTCTTCTCGATCCTCCCAATTGGTATCAGAGCTTTGGTCTCCATTTCTTTGGTTTAATCACCATTGGAGGAAGATGGATGAGTCTACGTTGGGGAGTCTTAGACGTAGAGTGCCTATACTTGATGGAGAGTTCTTTCATGAGTGGAAAATTGAGATGCTTGAGATCTTCAATGAATATCATTTGAACAAGTACATTACTAGCCCTTGTGCACCCCATGTTGATCCTTTGCATCCTACCCTTGATGAGTCTATTGACATGATCCGCAACCTTAGAACTGTTAATCTTATCACTAGAGGTTTGCCTAGAAATTTGTTCGGTTGCTTGCCTACTCTTGATTGTGCCTACACTATATGGAGATTTCTTGAGGAACGATTTCCAAACTATTCCTTGCAAAAATTAGATGAAATTCTTCATAAGTCTATTGTCTTGATTAAGATGAATTCCAATGATCCTAAGTTTGGCGATTGTCTATTTGAGCTCACTAACCTCATGCGTGCCAAAGGAGATGTTGGAATCATTAGCAATATCATCTCGGAAGCCATTAGAACTCATAAAGATGAACATTGTGATCATCATTTATCTAATGAATCACTCTCCCTAGGAATTGATCCATCACAAGACGATGTTGAACATGGACACTATGACGAGGATGATGATAGTGATAGTGACTTTGATCTCAATGAGTCTATGAGACACTTTGGTCTTATGGCTAATCTTCGCGGCTACATGGCTGGAGGAAAGGAATGGGTCCTTGATAGTGGATGTACCGATCACATGACCGGAGATAAGGATATGTTTCGTGAGCTTGCTGAAAACGACAGCCCTCGAAAGTATGTCACCTTTGGTGATAACTCAAAGGGTAAGGTGGTTGGCCTTGGTAAGGTGGCCATCTCACATGATAGCACCATACAAAATGTTATGCTCGTTGAATCTCTTGGCTATAATTTACTTTCCATATCTAGACTTGCTGATTTTGGCTTCAATGTCCTATTCACTGAAGTAGATTGCCAAGTGTTTCATAGAGATAACCACAATATGGTCTTTACCGGTATACGTAGAGGTGATCTTTACATTGTTGATTTCACTAAAAAGGCTCAACCTAGAACTTGCTTAATTGCTAAATCTTCTAAAGGTTGGTTGTGGCATAGAAGGTTAGGTCATGTGGGCATGCGAAATCTTGATAAGCTAATTAAAGGTGATCATATCCTTGGAGTAAAAGATGTTATATTTGACAAGGATAGATTGTGCAGTGCTTGTCAAGCAGGAAAACAGGTTGGAGGAAGCCACCCCGTGAAGAACATCATGACCATGAGAAGACCGCTCGAGCTACTTCATATGGATCTCTTTGGTCCCAATGCCTACAAAAGTCTCGGTGGAAACTCATTTGGTCTAGTCATAGTCAATGATTTTTCAAGATTTACGTGGGTGTTCTTTCTTGATGATAAATCGCAGGTCCAAAAGATCTTCAAGAACTTCGCTAGGAAGGCCCAAAATCAATTTGAAGTGAAGATCAAGGAGGTTCACAGTGATAACGAAACTGAGTTCAAGAACGCAAATGTGGATACCTTTCTTGACGAAGAAGGGATTTCACATGAGTTCTCGACTACGTACACGCCTCAACAAAATGGAGTTGTTGAGAGGAAGAACCGGACTCTTATTGAGATGGCGAGAATGATGCTTGATGAGTACAAGACTCCAAAACACTTTTGGGCGGAAGCGATTCAGGCAGCTTGTCATGCAACAAATCGCTTGTATCTACACAAGCTACTCGGCAAGACGGCATACGAGCTTCTCACCCGTAACAAATCCCAAGTTGGATAGTTTCGGGTATTCGGCTCAAAGTGTTATACTCTTGATAAGCATCGTCGTTCTAAATTTGCTCCTAAATATCATGAGGGTTTCCTACTTGGTTATGGCTCAAACTCTCACACTTACCGTGTCTACAATAATTTCACCCGAAAGGTTGAAGAGACAGTAGATGTGAAGTTTGATGAATCTAATGGCTCGCAAGTAGAGCAATTGCCAATTGATGTAGGAGAGAAAGACCCTTCGGAAGCAATCCAAGACTTGTCTATTGGCAAGATCCGTCCAACGGAGGTGAAGGAGAGTACCTCGTCCGTCCAAGTGGAAGCTTCTACCTCACGACAAGGTGAACCAAGAATTGACACGGAAGCATCCACGAGTGGGACACACCAAGATGAAGAAAATGAGGAAGTACACCAAGATGAACCTCATCAACCTCCTTCTCCACCACGAGGAGAGAACGACAACGTCAACAATGAAGAAGGCCAAGAAGAAGGACAAGATGATGAAGAAGATGTTCCACCCCGACCCAAGCAAAAGCTCTCACGAGTTCGAGCAAGAGTCTCAAGAGACCATCCCGTCGAACAAATCTTCAATGATATCCAAACCGGGAGAATCACTCGCTCTAAAACTTGTTTGGCTAATTTTTGTGAACATTATTCATTCATCTCTAGCATTGAACCTATGAAGGTTTAAGAAGCATTGGAAGATCCGGATTGGATAAATGCCATGCATGAAGAGCTACACAACTTTGAGAGAAACCAAGTGTGGACATTGGTCGAGAATCCCGACAACAACCACACATCATCGATACCAAATGGGTGTTTCGCAACAAGCAAGACGAAGATGGCCAAGTCGTTCGCAACAAAGCACGTCTCGTCGCCCAAGGCTACACTCAATTCGAAGGTATGGACTATGGTGAGACGTATGCCCCCGGTGCTAGACTTGAGTCCATCCGCATCTTACTTGCCTATGCTAATCACCATGATATCACCTTGTACCAAATGGACATTAAAAGTGCTTTTCTAAATGGTGAAATTGAGGAGGAAGTTTATGTTAAACAACCTCCCGGCTTTGTTAATCCTAAGAAACCCGACCATGTTTACAAACTTCACAAAGCTCTTTATGGTCTGAAACAAGCTCCTAGAGTGTGGTATAAATGCTTGACCAAGTTCCTTATTGAAAAAGGCTTTGAGATTGGAAAGATAGATTCTACTCTTTTTACTAAAAGGGTTAATGGTGAATTATTTGTGTGCCAAATTTATGTTGATGATATCATATTTGGTTCGACTAACCCCCATTTTAGTGAAAAGTTTGGGAAGCTAATGTCGGAGAAGTTTGAGATGTCTATGATGAGTAAACTCAAGTTCTTTCTTGGTTTGCAAATCAAGCAAACTAAGGAAGGCACCTTTGTTTCTCAAACAAAGTACACCAAGTACTTATTCAAGAAGTTCAACATGCAAGAATGCAAAGGTATGAATACACCCATGCCAACTAGTGGACATCTTGACTTGACCAAGGATGGCGAGCCAGTTGACCAAAAGGTTTACCGTTCTATGATTGGTTCATTGTTATATCTATGTGCCTCCCGACCCGATATTATGCTAAGTGTGTGCATGTGTGCACGATATCAAGCGGCCCCCAAAGAATGTCATCTTAAGGCTGTGAAAAGGATAGTGAGATACTTAATTCATACACCAAATTTTGGCATTCGGTATCCTAAGTGGTCTTCTTTTGATCTTGTTGGCTACCCTGATTCGGACTATGTCGGTGACAAGGTTGATAGAATGTCCACTTTGGGTACTTGTCAATTTCTTGGTAGATCTCTTGTGTCTTGGTCCTCCAAGAAACAAAACTCGGTATCCTTATCCACCGCCGAAGCGGAATACATTGCCGCCGGTTCATGTTGTGCTCAATAACTTTGGATGACCCAAACTCTTAAAGATTATGGGATCTATATGAAACATGTTCCATTGCTTTGTGACAATGAAAGTGCTATTGAGATTACTCATAATCCCGTGCAACATTCTCGAACTAAGCATATTGAAGTTCATCATCATTTCATTCGAGATCATGTTGCTAAAGGGGACATTGATCTTAAGCATGTTCGTACCAATAAGCAAATGGCGGATATATTCACCAAACCGCTTGATGAGAAAGTATTTTGCCGTTTGAGAGGTGAATTGAACATCATTGATGCTTCAAACTTGGAGTAGAAACTCCATTTGGATACATGCAAGGCATGAGCCTTTGACTAATCCTTGATATTTCTCTTATGATGATGATCATATGTCTTGGATATATTTGCACCCTTGCATGCTATCTAACCCTTGTAGGTACTTGGATGAATCAAAATCTATGAGATTGCAAATCACTCACATCTTGAGCAATCTCTACATCACCAAGTCACTACAATATTGTGGTAGAAGTCAAGGAAGCATGAAACCCTTCAACATATCCTTTGACAATTTCTTTATATCAAATTTCATTTGGTGTCAAATTCATGATTGTCATTTTGGATACACAAGTGCTCTTCCTTGCAAGACTAATCCATGTAGGTAGATGAACTCAAACTACAAGTGGTGCTCCCAATCATTGATGAGATACATCAACCTTGAGCATCCCACACAAGTTCAACTACATGATCAAGTTCAACGCCACCACCCAAGGTATGTCATTCCATCTTAGAGAAGCTTTACCCCAAGTCATGGGTCAAAGCAACTCAACAAGATGCAAATACATCAAAATGCTTAAACGAAAAATGGTAACCCCATTTTGAGCTTAAACGATGAGTATGACCTACGATCAATGTTCTCACTTGACTCCTCAGTCAATATACTCTAACATAGGTGACTTTGTCGCCGACCAATTCTAGATGAAGTTCTCTAGTGTTTCTCTGTATTCTTGCATTTATCTCTTGCATATTTGTTCCCCTTCCTTATTCAAAAAAAACTTCATCTAGATTTTTTTCCTTTCTTTGTTCTGCATTTCCTGCATCTAATTCATTGCAAATCCTTCAATTAATTCCTTGCAAATCTTTGTGAGATCTTATTTGCCTAGTGAGCTGAGATGACAAATGTTCTTTCTGTGTTGAACTCGGACACACCGATTTGTCTCTTTCGGTCAAACCGAATCACTTCGGTGCTACCGAAGAAACAACTCGGTGTTACCGATTTCAATGCTGAGAAGACAATTTGCCATTTGCATCCTGCATATTTGTTCCAGCTCCACTCAATGATTCTTGTCCTCTACCTGCATCACATTCTATATGATGCTTTGTTATGTGACTCAAGGACCAAACCTATTCGACTCACATTCCATAAGACCCTTCTTGGAAATTGATGTCAAAGGGGGAGAGAGAGCTCACATCAAAGCTTAATCACATCAAGGGGGAGAGTGCTTAATCACATCAAAGAGTCCCAGACGGTTGGTATTCAAGAGGAGAGAAGTCACATGTCTTTAAGAGGGGAAAGACATGTTAGTTTGTGTTATGATTATTGTGCTCTGTTTTGTTGTGCTCTGATTTTCTTTTCCCTATGTTCTCCCATTATCCAATATAAGATACAGGGGAGAAAGACTTCTAAGGGAAGGAAATCTTCGAATTCATTGCATATCTTTACCTTTGGGGACATGTCTATATCAAATAGAGTACTTAGTACTCATTCTCTACATGTCATCCCAGTCTTGGTACTCTTGTGGTTTACTGTTTGCTCTAATAAGTAGATGTCTCTGTGTTATCTAACCTTGTTTACTCAGGTTCATCTCTTCCAAAGCCAGCTCAAGACCACAAGGTAAGTATATGCATCACACTCACGTGCATGATGATCTCTTACTGATGTACATATTGTTTGCAAGAAGGACTCGTGAACATGAAGGTACACTTCCTTTATCCACATCATTTGCTCTGATGCATATAGCCAAGATACATGTAACTCATTGCTTGATCTGTCATGCTTATGCATTCACATGCTCTTATATTCCATATTTACATGATTGCATACATGTAGGGGGAGCCTATGCATGTTACATGTTCTTCCAAAGCTTTACTTGCTAATCTTTATATCTTTATCTAAAGCTTTGATATATGTTGCCATCAATTACCAAAAAGGGGGAGATTGAAAGCACAAGTGCACCCTGGGTGATTTTGGTAATTAATGTCAACATATCTCTTGTTGGACTAATACTTCTATCTAGTATATTTCAGATGAGTTCAACGTGGAGTGGCGTGGACAAGAGGATGTGGAACCCCTTCAAAATGCTATGGACACATATTGGCTCAAGCTCAAGACTCTACATTTTCATTTTAGTGATCCAAGATCACACTGAGTCCATAGGAAAAGCCAATACTATTAAAAGGGGATGAGGTGTTGCTTAATGGCTTGCTTGCTCAAAGTGCTTAGTGATATGCTCCAAAGCCCTCAACCACTTTCTCATATCCACATATGTCCCAAACCTAAAGTCAAACTCGGCCCCACCGATTTGATCTATCCGGCGCCACCGAGTTCACTTGACATAGCCACTGCCAGACACCCTAATCAGTTCGGTCTCGCCGATGGGATCTCAGTCTCACCGAGATGGGCTTGCAAACTCTCCGTTACCTGTTGCAATTATTTTGGTCCCACCGAGTTTGCTTGACCAACTCTTTGTTTAGCTTATTACCAAAATCAGTCTCACCGAGTTTGTGTAATCGATCAAACCGAGTTGAGGTTATGCCCTAACCCTAATGAAATCGGTCCCACCGAGTTTGTGTAATCGATCAAACCAAGTTGAGGTTATGCCCTAACCCTAATGAAATCGGTCCCACCGAGTTTGTGTAATCGATCAAACCGAGTTGAGGTTATGCCCTAACCCTAATGAAATCGGTCCCACCAAGTTGACATGTCGGTCCCACCAAAATCCTAACGTTCACATTTTGAACTAAATCGGTCTGACCGAGTTTCATGATTCGGTCCCACCGAGTTTGGTAAACTGTGTGTAACGGCTAGATTTTGTGTGGAGGCTATATATACCCCTCCACCCACTCTTCATTCGTGAAGAGAGCCATCAGAACGTGCCTGCACTTCCAGCATACATTTTCTGAGAGAGAACCACCTACTCATGTGTTGAGACCAAGATATTCCATTCCAACCACAAGAATCTTGATCTCTAGCCTTCCCCAAGTTGCTTTCCACTCAAATCATCTTTCCACCAAATCCAAATCTGTGAGAGATAGTTGAGTGTTGGGGAGACTATCATTTGAAGCACAAGAGCAAGGAGTTCATCATCAACACACCATCTATTACCTTTTGGGGAGTGGTGTCTCCTAGATTGGTTAGGTGTCACTTGGGAGCCTCCATCAAGATTGTGGAGTTGAACCAAGGAGTTTGTACGAGCAAGGAGATCGCCTAATTCGTGAAGATCTACCCTAGTGAGGCAAGTCCTTCGTGTGTGGAGCCCTCCGTGGACTCACACAATCGTTACCCTTCGTGGGTTGAAGTCTCCATCAACATGGATGTATGATAGCACCACCTATCGGAACCACGCCAAAAATCTTCGTGTCTCCAATTGCGTTTGCACACTCCAATCCATCCCTTTACATTCTTGCAACTTGCATGCTTTACTTTCCGCTGCTCATACACTCTTGCCATGCTTGCTTGAAATGTATTGTGAATGTTTAAACTTGTGCTAAAACTCCACCTTAACTTGAAGAAATTAAAAACTGCTACTTTTCTTTGTTGAGGGTCTAACCCCCCCCCCCCTCTAGACACCTCTTCTCGATCCTTTCACTATGCATAAGTGAATTAATGAAAAGAGGTTGAATTTGTACCTTGTATTTCTGCCTCATTAGATTGAACAGGCCAGCTTCCATGTCACGACTTGTGTGCAAGCGGCTCAGATAGCCTGCATGCGACTCGGCGGGGTTAAATTGTGCATAATCTTGAAGGTCCATGCTAAGCTTGCCCTTGTTAGCGGCCGGCGGCTCTTCTTTGGCACTATGCTTGGCCAAGACTATGGGATTTCCCGGCTCTGTGTAGCCAGTACCGGTGATGATGAGATCTTCAGTATTCTTCTCGAGGGGGATTTTGGCAGCCGACTTCGGAAGAGATGGCTACTTGGGACTTGGCGGGTCTTGACGAGCAGTCGGATTGATTTCAGTGTGCAGTGGTTCTGAGACTGTGATATCAACTTGCGGTGGCGGGTCATTGATAAGACTGTCAGGATTTTCAGACGCCTCAGTTGCTACTGGCGTTTGTTTCTCCGGCTCAACAGTTTGGGGATCTTTGGAAGAACCGCCCACCCTTCTGTTTCTTGCCTGCTTTTGCCACACCACTGCAACAAGAGAACAAGAATTTGTAAATATGTTATTGCAAGTTATTTATGAAACAAGTACAAATACTTACCTAGGGGCAACTTTGAAGACAGGCATTTGAGTTTCTGAAGAGTCGCCAGGCGATGGAGGTGTGCCCTGATAATTTGAGTTGGAAGGTTTGAGAGGCCGACGTATAAGACCGGCTAATGGATAAAGGGTTGGATTATGAGGCACCTCATTACGGCGTTTGCGATGAACAGGAGTATTGGGCAAGCCGAAGTTGAGGTCTTGGGAACCGTCACTTCGGGTGGTACGTCTTGAATCATGTTGTTGCTTCTTCAAAATAAAGTTGGGGTCCAAATGAGCAAGAGGATGAGAAAATCTTACTTTCCGGATGACCCACCGGGCTTTCTTTCTTGGCAAAGGATTTGAGTCGGAGGAGACAGGTATTACCTCTATTGCATTTGCCTGGCTTGTCTCTGCATCATCCTGTGAAGAGTCGGCATCAATAAGTTGCATAAAAAGATAACCAAGGGAATCGGTTTCTACCTCCGAGTCGTCCAGCTTGAGAAGGTCTTCTGCTGTTTGCTTTTTACGGCGACCCGAAGCATCGGTCTTGGCCTTTGGTTTCTTGATCGGGGTCGCAGCTTGCGGTTTCTTGGTCCAGAAGGCGGAGTCAGCCTGTATAAGTATAAAAAGAGATTAAAACAAGGCACAAGGCAGAATTAACTTGCATTGAATATAATGAAGGGAAACACTTACTGGTGGAGCCGGGTTTTGTTTATAAAATGGTGACAGGCCAACTTTATTGCAGTTCTCCTAAGACTCGCCAAGAAGGGACCTCATGGTTTTAAAGACTTCTTCGGCAGTAAAGTTGTCTACCGTGAACCGTTGAGGGTCATTTGCTTCGCCAGAATATTCATACATTAAGCCGGAGCGGAGGCTTAATGGAAGTATCTTCCAAGAGACCCAGCATCGGGTCAAGTCAACTCCAAGTAACCTATGAGCTAACAAGGCTTTAGCCCTGGAGAGGAATGGGAGGGCCACGACATGCTCTTCTGGAATAGTCTTGCTTGGCGGGTCAAAATTCAGAGGAAGGCGGTCAGCTCTAAACACGGGCAAAGGATTTCTGTGGCTGGAGCGGTGTTTTTACAGTAGAACCAAGTAGTTACCCATCCCTTGGGGTGATTGGGTAAGACGGTGGACGGGAAGCTATTGTCTCCCCGTCTCTGAATGGAGATTCCACCTAGCTCTTGACTCGGGCCGTTTTTGCATTCAGTCTGACGGTTTATATAACAGAACTCCTTGAAGAGGGGGACTGTGGGTGCTGTTTGAAGATAAACTGCGCAGATGATTTGGAAATGGCAAATATTGGACACTGAGTTTGGCCCTATATCTTGAGGGTGCAGATTGAAATAGTGAAGGAGATCGCGGAAGAATTTAGACCCGGGTGGATTAAACCCTCTGAGTATGTGATCAATAAAGACAACAATCTCATCTTTTGTAGGAGTAGGGATTACTTCCCCATTGCTGACCCGCCATCCAATTTCTTGCTGAGTCGCCAATAAGCCTTGGCTTACATAATCATCAAGGATGTTTTTAGTGACCAGAGAGCATTCCCGATTTGAAGGAAATATGCCCTAGAGGCAATAATAAAGTTGTTATTTTATATTTCCTTATTCATGATAAAGTTTTATTATTCATACTAGAATTGTATTGATCGGAAACCTTAATACATGTGTGAATACATAAACAAACATTGTGTCCCTAGTGAGCCTCTACTAGACTAGCTCGTTGATCAAAGTTGGTTAAGGTTTCCTAACCATTGACATGAGTTGTCATTTGATAACGGGATCACATCATTAGGAGAATGATGTGATGAACAAGACCCATCCATTAGCTTAGCATAATGATCGTTCAGTTTTATTGCTATTGCTTTCTTCATGTCAAATACATATTCCTTCGACTATGAGATTATGCAACTCCCGGATACCGAAGGAATGCCTTGTGTGCTATCAAACGTCACAACGTAACTGGGTGATTATAAAGATGCTCTATAGGTATCTCCGAAGGTGTTTGTTGAGTTGGCATAGATCGAGATTAGGATTTGTCGCTCCGAGTATCGGAGAGGTATCTCTGGGCCCTCTCGGTAATACACATCATAAGTTTGCAAGCAAACGACTAAGGAGTTGGTCACGAGGTGATGTATTATGAAACGAGTAAACAGACTTGCAGGTAATGAGATTGAACTAGGTATGAAGATACCGACGATAGAATCTCGGGCAAGTAACATATCGATAGACAAAGGGAATTACGTACGTTGTCATAACGGTTCGACCGATAAAGATCTTCGTAGAATATGTAGGAGCCAATATGGGCATCCAGGTTCCGCTATTGGTTATTGACTGGAGAGGTGTCTCGGTCATGTCTACATAGTTCTCGAACCCGTAGGGTCCGCACGCTTAACGTTCGTTGATGATATAGTATTATATGAGTTATGTGATTTGGTGACCGAATGTTGTTCGGAGTCCTGGATGAGATCACTGACATGACGAGGAGTCTCTAAATGGTCGAGAGGTAAAGATTGATATATAGGACGATGGTATTTGGACACCGGAAGTGTTTCGTTACGTACCGGGAAGAAATCGGGTCACCGGAAGGGGTTCCGGGCACCCCCAGCATGTATATGGGCTTAATGGGCCAAGGGAGGGACAGACCAGCCCACGGGGGGCTGGTGCGCCCCTTTCCCTAGCCAAACAGCCCTAGGGAAGGAAAAGGGGAGGGCTAGCCCCTCTTGCGGGGGCGCCACCCTCCCCTACCTTTCCCCCACTCCTATACATGGCAGGGGCGCCACCTTGGGAGAGACCCCAAGTAGGATTCCTTCTACTTGGGCGCCCCCCTTGGCTGCTCCTCCCTCCCCTTCCACCTATATATACATGGGTAGGGGGCGCCACACAAGGACGCAACATTGTCTTAGCCGTGTGCGGCGCCCCCGTCCACCGTTTACTCCCTCGGTCATATTTTCGTAGTGCTTAGGCGAAGCCCTGCGGAGATCACTTCACCATCAACGTCACCACGCCGTCGTGCTACCGGAACTCATCTACTACCTCGCCGTCTTGCTAGATCAAGAAGGCAGAGGACGTCACCGAGCTGAACGTGTGCAGAACGCGGAGGTGTCGTGCGTTCGGTACTAGATCGTTTGGAGCGCGAAGAAAGTTCGACTACATCAACCGCATTGTGAAACGCTTCCGCTTACGGTCTACGAGGGTATGTAGACACACTCTCCCCCTCGTTGCTATGCATCTCCATGGATAGATCATTGTGTCTGCGTAGAATTTTTTTGCTTTCCATGCAACGTTTCCCTACACAATTGACTACTGTCATTTTTTGGCGGTTAAAAGAACTATGGTCTGGAAACATAAGGGTGAAGCTATTATCAAGATAAGAACAATATATTGCATTAAATACAGAGGCATGAATCTGCAGCATATTGGTGGATTACAAGTTCATGATTAAGCCGGCCAGTGGTTGGCGGGTTATCAAGTTAAATCGCTCTGTCAATAGTGGGCGGGGGAGTTATTTATAGATCTAGAATTAATGAAATTCTGTTAAGTACGAGACAAACAAGTTTCGCATATGTTTCCTATAATTTTGGATCTACTGCAGCTGTGAAAATGAACATTAATTGCTAAACCTAAAACATGGCAGTGGAAGAACATGTAAGCTGGGATTGAATCTCAGGAAGAAGGGGTGCATCTATGATTTGAGGCAAATACCAAGACTACTATCGCAAGGTTTCAGCATCATTTTTTGGATTGAACTAAGCGGCATGGTGAATGAATTGTGATGAACTTGGACAAACAGGACGAACTCTGACGAACCCTATGAACGGAATCAATCTAATGTGGATCTGGGTCAAGGGAAGAGCTTTACCTGGATGCTTGATTGAAGAGCGGAGGAGCGCCGCGATCTTTGGTCAAAGTCAGGTTGATGCAACGGCCTGGTTGGAGTCGTTGGTGAGGAACAACGGCGGCGGAACTCCAGCGGCGGCGGACGACGCAAGGAGGAAGAAGAAGAAGAGAGAAGGGCGGGGTAAAAGTGAAAAGAGGGGACCCCCCGTCCCTATTTATAAGGAGACAGTAAAATGACATGCACGGAAATCGAGGATGCATATGATTATCTCAAACAGTGCAGGCGCCTCGATTCTTGGATGGCCAGTTAATGCAAAAGATCCGTTGTGATGTCATGGATTTTTTATGAGTTTACTTCGCGTGACGTCATGGCGGGTTACAGTGTTTTATTCAAGGTTAAGCTTTGGAAAGATGACTCGCCAACTGAAGCAGTGAAGATTGACATGAACATGTTCAAATCAATCTGGGGCCTAATGTTGGGGATATAACCCCGAGGTGTGACCCGCCCAGGAGGGGCCGGGTTACACCGTTGGCGACTTAATATGAAGAAGGCCCAAGAGGCCCAAGAAGACGAAGCAGGAAGACGGCGGCTTAAGAGGCGGCCCTGGTGATGGCCCAAAACCCGGAAGTGTGAGCCGCCCGGTGATGACTTGTCTGGTAAAGCAAGGCGACTTAGAAACCTAGCTGGTCACGTTTGTGTGATCCGGCTCGGACTCTTGTAAGCCCCGGTGCCTCGACCTGTGTATATAAAGGTGAGACCCGGCAGCGGGTTAACTCAAGAAACAACTAGTCGATAGCTAGGTCAAGCGTGATCGCTCCCTTGTAATCGATATTCAAGCAATACAACTAGAAGCGGGACGTAGGCTTTTACCTCATTGCGAGGGGCCGAACCTGGTAAACCTTGGTGTCCTTTGTCACTTTCAACCCCTTCGAGTTAACCTACGTTGCGATGGCTCCACACCTAATTCTTTCCACAAGGGCATATGCCATGTTAAATCCACGACAGAAGGCCCGACGTTTCCTTGATGTAACCGACTATATGTAAACCCTAGTACCCCTGGTGTCTATATAAACCAGGGGGATTAGTCCGTAGAGGCTAGGAGAACAATCCCCATCCTACTAGTTAGGGTTTAGTTCCTCTGATCTCGAGGTAGATCAACTATGTAACTCCCATATACACAAGCAATAAAATCAAGCAGGACGTAGGGTATTACCTCTTAGAGAGGGCCTGAACCTGGGTAAATATTGTGTTTTGCGTCCCTTGTTTCCCATCGATCCAAGATCCACAGTTTGGGACCCCCTACCAGAGATCTGCCGGTTTTGACATAGACATGGGGGAGAGGTCCTCGGCCTAGCCCATGGTTGGGGGCCGACGTGGTTAGCACCCCATAGCCCAGGACACCATCAATGACCGCCACAGTTGATAGCTAGGAAGAGTAGAACATGGGAGACAACCGCCGCTTTGGTCCCAGGAAGGCCACCGCCAACATCTTGTCGGGCCTCACGGGCACAGCCAGTGTGCTTGTCCTAATCTTTGCGGAGGCTATTACTATTCTTCCCCTCCTACTGAAGCTTCACTTCCCGAGGCTTACAACCGCCTGGTGAGGGTGAGCTTGCTGCCAAACATGGATAGAATGTCGTGAGAAACGGGCGTCACCGTGGACGGTGATCATTTATGCTAGGTTAGAATTGCATAGGCTGATATAGTTTTGTAGAAGTATGTCCAAAATGTAAAGATTTTCGTCTGGTTTATATGAAAAATTATCTGGGTTGCATGTAATTCGTCCGATTTGTTGAAATGCGTTTTGAAATGTATGCGAGCATGGTTGGATGGCCGACTCCCGCACCAATGTCCGTGGACCTATCTTGTTCAGTCGGCGATGGATACCGGGGGTCGGCGTTGGAAATGTTCGTATTTCCCGAAAGTCATCTTCCGCTCATGAGCTCATTTGAGCTCGCGATGGATAGTAAAATCCGAAAAAAATTTGGGAAAAATCAAGTGCTTTAAAAATTTCGTCATGAAATGACATTCATGGAAGTCGTATAAAAAATCAACACTCCACAATGCTTTCAAAAACAACACTTCTGAAGCATCTTTTTTTTTTGGCCATGACTTGCATGAATGTCATTTCATAATGAAATTTTGTGAGCACTCAAAACATTTGTCAATGCTTGCGCAAAGAAAAATCAAATGTTCTTGAATTCGTTTCCATTTTTTTTTAAGATTTCCTGTTCACCCGAGCTCAGGCTCAAAAACACCACACCACTTACGTCCTTTGTTTATTTCACCAGCAGTACACTGTACATGAAGCTGACGAACGGGCCACAGTTAAAAAATCTCGGAACACTCCTCGTAAATATAAAATCAAAAAAATCTCGAAGCACGCACAATCACCAAATTGGTTCGAGGAAACAACAGCGTCAGGAACGGGGACAGGATTGTGCAGGCATGTCAGTTGGCAGGTCGTGCTTTGGGTGAATGAATGGTGGGTCACCCACCCGCATCATCGCATGCGACAGAGATGCCCTCATCAGGACCAATGGACGCACAGGCCTTAGTTGTACGTGTGCTCCCATGTGACCCCGCTCGCCCGCGCCATTAAACAAAACTAAACTGCCCTACCTACACGGAGCGGGTGTGTGCGGCTCCGAGATCAAGATAACTCGAGCCCTTGGTTGGCCTGCCCGTAACGCATGGCATGTCACGTGTTCTAGGGATCATCTAGCAGTGGCAGGCGCTCTTGAAGAGAAATGGAAGGGCCGGCTGAGGCACTGCCAAGCGTTTACCGGATGCGAACGAAGACAAGCCACTATCATTGGATTCGAAATAATAAATACTAATAAAATCTCTTTATTCCATTATTTCCGGCCATATCAAATCTGGCAAAGCAAAGTTGATAGAAGCTGCGGTCCTACAAACCAAACCATCATTATCATTGGATTCGAAATCAACTTTCTGCCTCCCGTGCAGTACAGTCCGGAGTGCGGACGTTGGCTTGGCTCATCAGTTGCATGGGATACGGCACACGCAAAGTGAAAGCGACCTTACGTTCAGTAGGAGGAAGAGTTGCTGCATGAGCGCAAGGGATGGCCAAAGTCGCAACGGGAAACAAACAGTAATCACCTCCACTGGATGTACCGTGTGGACTACGGAAAGCCGCGCAGGAAATCAGGAACGAATCGCATGAAATTCAACCGGATCTCCTTTTATTATGTGGCATACATACCGGAAGTTGTTTTGTGCTAGACTTGTAAGCAAAGCCGACTTGCACGCACCGCTCAACACTGAGGACCAGCTATCAGTATCACGCAATGTAGCAGTTCAAAACAAAGTATTTGTATGGAAAACAGTACTGGAATCTGCCAGCAAACGTGCAGGAAATGCAGCTAGTTCAAACGACTCGGTCACCACCGACTCACCGCTCGTCTAGTTGCAGCTTTAGGATCTACGATTAGGACAACATATAATCTTCTTAAGTTTCCAAGAATACCCTCGGCTTTTCCGGGCACGCGCATCTTCCGGAAGGAGACCAGAAATTCGTACTGTGAGCATTCGCATCATTCACTCTCAAGGGACGGAAAACTGAAAATCTTCCTCCTACGTTCTCTCGAGGAAGCCGTGTTGATGTGCTTTTCTTTTGAGAGTACCCACACTGCACTCCTTATTCACAGTAAAGATACAACAACTCTCAGTGTCTCACCACAACCCATGAGCAGCAAGCCCCACTAGAGCAGCGCACTACTCGACTACTCACAAATATCTAGAGCCCACGGTTTTAGATAATTGAAAAGGAGCAAAGTCAAATCCAATTCATTGACCTCACACTGCCGGTCAATGGCGGATCCAAGAATTGAACTTAGCTGAAGCGAAACATTTAAGGTCTAGAAATTTTAGGGTACAAATGCAAATCTACACAATCAAAACTCATGAAATTCAACCATTGAAAAGAGAAGTCTTAAAAACTAATAGCATAAACGCTTGCCGCTTGAAATGTTCACTGATGCACCATACGCGTCTACGGTGAACTGAATCTCTTTTCAGGATTGAGAATGACGACACAGCCTGGAGGTCTTTTTGATAGGCTAAGCATCCAAAATTTGATTCCACGAGAAGCGTAAAATGAAATGATTATATAACCCGAAAAGCCAAAAAACCGAAAACGCGTAAAGAAAATGAAATGCAAAGGAAGCGTCCAACACATACATGTGGCGACGCGCACCACTTGGTGTGCTCGCATGCCAAGAAAGTGATCCTTGAGGGAGCACGCCTTTAGTTTTTTTTTTTTTTGAGAAATCTCGCTGTCTTTATTCATTCACAGGGAAGGTCATAGGTACACGGGTTGGGTCATGAGGGGTGCCCAACCAAATATGACGACCTACGCCTAGCTTACAAGCAAATTTAGCGAGATTATGAGCCTCGAAATTAAAGTTCCTACGCTCATGAATAAAAGAGCTAGAGCTAAAACTATTACAATGACTCAATATTTCATGCACAATTGACGCATTGGGGCCTCCGGTACCCCTGTTGATGTCATTTACCACCTCCTGGCAATCCGAAGCCATGCAGATGTTCCTGGCCGCCAGGTCGTCGGCGAGTGCTAGTGCCTCCCGACAAGCACATGTCTCCAGAAGTAGGGGATCCCTCGTGTGGCGGGTAAGCTTTTAGTAGTTGCTCCCGCCAACACGCATCCATCGCTCCCCCCACGCGCCCTTTGGACCAGCCCATTTGTGAATTCAAAAAATATTCATGAAAACTTAAAAAGTAGATGTTCAGAAATTTCAAAAAATGTTCACGAATCTAAATAATTATTCCAAAAATTTAAGCGAAAATCATCGATTCATTCGAAAATTGTTCATGCATTTCAAAAAATAATCATCAAAGAAAAAAAAGTTCATGAATTCCAAACATTGTTTCCAAATTTAAGAAAATGCTCATGAGTTCTAAAAAATAGCAAATTCGAAAAAATGTTCAAGATTTTAAAAACTATTTTCGCGAATTAGTAAAAAAATATTCATGATTTAAAAAATAAAATTTCACGATTTTGAATGATGTTCAAAACATTAAAAATAAAAATATGTAAATGAAAAATAAAATAAAAGGAAGAGAAAAAAAATGAAAAGAATGGAAATCCAAAATAAAGAAGGAAAAAATAACCAAAATGAATAAAGGCAGAGTGTGGCGTGGCCTGGGGGTTTTACACACTAGGTCGCTATTTCACGACCTACACGCCAAAAAGGACTTGTGTGGGCGAGGTACTATGAATTGTGTCGATAATTACGATGACAACCAGAATTTCTCAATAGTTGGCAGGGGCCAGGCCCCTGCTCGCCCGCGAGAATTATATCTCGCGAGAAACCAGAGTACCCCCTTCCCCCCGCCCCCCCGCCCCCGCGTCGCTCCCGCAGGGGCGACTCAGGCGGCGATAACCTAGCCCGCCGCCAGCCTCCCCTCCCCTCCTCTCCTCTCCATCGCCACCACCGGAGGGGGTCGCCGGAGCACCGCGCGTCCGCCCGGGGAGGGTGGTGGCGAGGATCTGTTCCGCCCTGTCTCGTGCAGGGGGCTTTGGAGCCGAGGCGGCGGCCTCGGGTGGTGGAGCGACGGCGACCTCAGCAAGCGGCCGTCGCTAGTGCTGGCCGTCCTCCTTGGCCGCGCGGGTGGCAAGGCGGCGGCGGGTGGTGGCTGTGGGGCGCGGTGGCCGCGGGGGCGCCCGTCCCGGATCTGACGCCTCTGTCTCCAACCCTTTCGGCCCCTGTCAGATCTGGTCTCCGGCTGGCCCAGGCTGCCGGCGCCGTGTCTGTGCTAGGGGTGGGGAAGACGTGGAGCCCGGAGAAATCCATGGCTGGCTCTGCCGGCCACGACGACGGCGACGCCTGAGGGCGCCGTCTCCTACTTGTAGGCACCGTCAAGGTTATCCCTTTCCCCCTCTGCCTCGTTCCCCTGCTCGTATACCGGGGTGAAAACCCAAATCCCTTTGGATTGGGCGGCAGCGACGCTCGCGGCGCCGTCACCCCCATGGTGGTGCCGCCTTCGGTGAGTTTGGGGCGGTGGTGAGTCCGATCTGGTTGGTGGGCGTCTGGCGGCGACATGGTTGGAGCTGGTGGGCGTTTGGCAACTTCGTCTCCATGTTCAGTCCAGTGGCTCCACTCCATTGTTGCTCTGTCATCAGCAGCCCCACCGTGCTTTTGCTTCTCCTTGCGTGTTGGTTCCCTCCCAGTGCCATGTTGCCCTTCGTTGAGCTCGGCGACGCGTGTTGATGGTGCTCTGGTATGGCATTTCGTGTGGCCATGGCGTCGGGTGTACACCTTTGCTCTTGGGAGAGCGTTCTCATCGTCCGACGGATCGGCGCCTCGTGCCAAGCGAGGGGCTAGGGAGCCCCTTTCGGAGATGTAGGAGGTTGTCGCCGATTCGGCCGGAGCCCATGGAGCTGCCATCGTCACCCCCGCTTGCTAGCTGGGTCTCCTCAAGGTCAGATGGTGTCTCGGTGGGGTGGATCGCACTCGGTGGAGGGCTTCAACGTCTCCAAGCTGGTCTTGTTCTTTAGATTCTGCATCTTTGCTTGTAGATGGTAGGAAGCCTATTAGCTGTTAGCACAACACTCTTGTACCCTTTTAGCTGTTTTCTGTGTTCGTCTCTGTACTTGGTGCTTGTTGTAATCCTGGCCGGTTGATGGCTTTGTTAATTCAAAGCCGGGCTCGTCCTGAGCCTTCGCTCTAAAAAAAGAACTATATCTCGCCTGACGCGAGGTGGTGCATATGGACCGTCCCATCAGTGTAGGTTCGCTGGTTATAAGGTTTGCTCGGCTTCGTTTTTCTTCACGGTTTCTCCTTTGTTTTCTTCAGTTTCTTTTTGTTTCATGGCTTTTCTTGGTGTTTTATTTTTTCTTCTTCACAAATTTATTTTCTTTGTTTCTCACTGGTTTCCTTTGTTTTTTGCTGGTTTTCTTTCATTTTTATTTCTTTCTTTGTTATACTTTGCTTTCTTTCTTCATTTTCTTTCGTTTTTATCTTTGTTTGTTTTATCATTTTTTAACGCATGTCTACTTTTCCTTGGTACACAATATACATTTTCAGTGTGCATGTGAAACTTTTTTTATACACGCTAACATTTTTTCAAATACATGATGTTCATTTTCCTTTTAATACATCTTTTGAACACTTTTTTTGAATACATGGTTAACACTTTTTCAAATACAGAAGTCTACAGTTTTCATATACACCAGGCACAATTTTTAATACATTATTAATATTTTTAAAATACATTATCAATATTTATTCGAATATATGTTTTGATGCCTATTTTATTTTTCATACACATTATACATTTTTTCAAATACTTTCTGGTGGTAAAAGGAGCTGCCGCCAGTCCCTACGGCGGCATGGCTCACCTGGCCTCTTCGTTACATAGTGAATCGCTGCAGAGGTGGAAAAGCTGTTATCCAAAAAGCTGCCGCCATCGGCTGTGACGGCAGGTTCTGCCGCCGCTGGCTGTGGCGACATCTGCCACGTGTCGGCTGCCAAACCTGCCGCCATGATGTACGTGTCTTTTTTGTCAATACGGTTCGGATGTGGTCTTTTCTGTCAATACGAAAGTGCAGGTGGACCTATGTGAAAAAAATTCTGGCATGAGGGGTTGACACACTAGGTCGCCAAAAAGGACTTAGTGTCGGCGAAGTACAACGAATTTTGTGTCGATAGTTACAATGACAACCAAAATTTCTCAACAGTTGGCAGGGGCCAGGCCCCTGCTCCCCCGCCAGAACTATATCTCGCCTGACGCGAGGTGGTGCATATGGACCGGCCCATCAGTGTAGGCTTGCTGGTTCTAAGGTTTGCATGGCTTCGTTTTTCTTTGGGGTTTTTTCTTTTTCCTTTTTTTCTTTAGTTTCTTTTGTTTCCATGGCTTTTCTTCGTGTTTTCTTTTTTCTTGGTCATAACTTTATTTTCTTTATTTCTCACTGGTTTCCTTTGTTTTTTTGCTGGTTTTCTTTCATTTTTATTTCTTTCTTCGTTATACTTTGACTTCTTTCTTCATTTTCTTTCGTTTTCTTCGTTTTTATCTTTGTTGGTTTTATCATTTTTAACACATGTCTACTTTTCCTTGGTACACAATATTTTCAGTGTGCATGTGAAACTTTTTTATACACGTTAGCATTTTTTCAAACACATGATGTTCATTTTCCTTTTAATACATCTTTTGAACATTTTTTTTAATACATGGTCAACAATTTTTCAAATAAACAAGTCTATCGTTTTCATATACACCAGGCACAATTTTTAATTCATTATTAATATTTTTCAAATACAAGATCAATATTTATTAAAATATAAGTTTTGATGCCTATTTAGTTTTCATACACATTATACATTTTTGGTACATATAAACAATTTTTATATATGTTCTAAGTTTTATCAATTACATGATTAATATTTTTTAGAAACATATATTTTGACATTTGGCTTATAGATCAGGAACATTTTTTATATACACATTTCAAAAAATTTAAATGCATGAATAACTTTTTGAAAATATCTATTTAATTTTATATATCTACTTGTTTCCACACACACCTGGTACATGTTTTTATACATCAACAACAATTCTTTTGTATACGTATTAACTTTCCATTGCATGGTTAACATTTTTTAAACATATATTTATGTCAACTTTCTTTCACACATGTTGTACATTTTTCGTATACATTAAAAACATTTTTTATATATATTTAACCTTTTTCAAATGCATGATTAATATTTTTCTAAAATTATACATAAAGTGATTTATGTATTATACATCTAAGTATTGCACATCTAAGTCATATGTCATTGATTTTACGCGAAGATTCATGCAAACATTTTATTTTATTTATTTATTCTTTCTAGTTTGGTTAAGTTACTTAGGGATTGTTTGGATAGCTAGTTTTTAGAGAAAGGGTTAGCTAAAAATGCGTTTCAAGGCCTAACTAACTAAAACTTTGTTTGGCTAATCTAACTAATCCTTGGATAAGGAAACTTGGTTCTCGTAATACTCAGATTTTGCGTTTTTGAAAAACGGCTCCGAGACATTTTTGTGCAAATGCGTTTGACAAAAACAGGTCCGACTTGCGTTGTGTGGCTTAGATATGCAATACTAACTAGGGTAAAGAAGTTTTGATCAAATCAGTCCATGTCATGTTTCATATTGCCAAGGGGACTCTGCGAGAGCATTACTTCTATCATTTGGCAATTCTGGTGGGGTAGCAAGCAGGGAAGGAGGAAACCGAGCTGGGTAGCTTGGGATATCATGACTCAACCTAAACATCTTGGAGGTCTAGGCTTTCGGGATATGGAAATATTCAACTTAGCTCTTCTTGCACGCCAGGCATGGAGGCTGTTGACAGAGGAGAGGTCCTTGAGTGGCAAGATATTGAAAGCGGTTTACTATCCGAACTGCTCACTACTAGAAGCGAGCTGGGGTCACATCCATCCCAGATATGGCGGGCAATGCTTGATGGCCGCGACATCTTAGCACAGGGAATCATCAGAAGAATTGGGAATGGTGAAACCACCAACATATGGCACCAAAACTGGATCCCCCGAGATAACTTCAAGAGGCCTATAACATCGCTCGTAGCAAACCCGCCTCAGCTGGTGGCTCATCTGATCGATGCAACCAGTTCATCTTGGAACGAGGAGCTGGTTCGGGCGACGTTCACTCATTTTGATGCAGCGGAAATTTTGAAGATACCGCTATGTACACGGAGGATAGACGATTTTTGGGCTTGGCATGAGGAAAGCCGGGGAGTTTTCTCTGTACGTTCTGCTTACCGCATGTTACTGTGAATAAAACACAGTCGGGAGGCCTGGCTGAATGAGCAAGGTGGATCTTCTACCGTGCAGAGTGAGAGCGATCATTGGAGCAAATTTGGCACATTGAGGTCCCTCGAAGTTAAAGACATTTGTGTGGCGGCTTGCAAGACAATCCATGCCAACCGGGGAGCTATTGAAACATCGACACATGTCAACTGAAGATACATGTCACCTGTGTGGAGCGAGGGATACTTGGAGACATGCCCTGCTCACGTGCCCGATGGCTGCCAGTGTTTGGGCCCTAGCGCCGGAGGACCTAGTACTTCAACTGGTCGACAAGCAGGAGGAAGGATCTAGAGAGTGGATCTTCGCGCTCCATGATATTCTTGACAGGGATTTGTTCGTGCGGCTGACTGTTACCATATGGGCTATTTGAGGAGCACGGAGGAAAGCGATCTATGAAGATATATATCAATCTCCGCATTCTGTCAATGGCTTCATCACAAGCAACCTTGCTGAAATTCGGGCTATCAACTCCAAATGTAGAAAGCCGGTTGTTCCGTCTATCCCGAGACCAAACCGGTGGCTGGCACCGGAGGAGGGATGCGTTAAGATAAATGTTGATGCTGCAATTTCAAGCCATGCTAGATATGGTGCAATGGGGGCTGTCTGCAGAAGTTCGGAAGGGATTTTCTTGGGAGCCTCGGTGCTGGTTCTTAGATATATTGCAGATCCACAGACACTGGAGGCGATTGCGATCAGGGAAGCTTTAGCTCTATCGGATGATCTTTACCAAAGACGTGTACATGTGGTTTCTCATTGCAAGGTGGTGGTTGAGGACTTGAAGAAGGAGAACGCATCAGTTTATGCTGCTCTCATACATCACTCTTTGGATTTTGCTTTTTTTAAATTTAGTTATGAGTTTAGAGCTCGAATTTCGAAGCTCACAACTTAGCGAACTATGCCTTTATCTCTCGGGGGTGGCCGCCATGTGTGGGCGGGACACCCTGGAGACCTTTCATCCGTCACTGTAAACATTGTGACGAATTAATAAAAAGCTTCGCGAGGTTGTCTATAAAAAAAAACTAACTAGGGTACATCTACAGTACTACTAGCTTTTGGCGTTTCCAAAATAAATAAAGTGCCAACTTTGCTCTATAATTTACTGGCATGGAAATCTTTTTTCTTTTTGAATTTGGCTGGGGGGTCAGCATCATACTGTCAGGTAGGTTCATGAGCGGACCAGCTCCTCACGTCTTTACACTTGTGCCTCTCCCAGCTGCCTCGTGGCGCCCAGACCCTTCCAGAGAAAACAAGCATGGCCGATTCCTACGAACAAAAACTCGGCAATCTCTCCACCGCTTCTCTCAGAAGGCCAGAACCCCGCAAAACTCTTGCCCTGTTCCGGCGCGCTGCTTCAGGAACTGAGTTTTGATCACACAAGCCGACGCATGATGGCGCGCAGGCCGGGGGCAGGGGAGGAGAGGCCGTGGAAGCTGGCTGAACATGCGAGGCTGGGGAAAGGGAAGGTGGTGGGCGTGGTGGTGCTGGACGGCTGGGGCGAGGCGCCGCCCGACCCCTTCAACTGCATCCACGTCGCCGACACCCCCACCCTCGACGCCCTCAAGAAGGTATCTGCGTCTCTCTTCTCTCACGCTGCTTCATCGGTTCGGTTCGGTTCGGTTCCTACATGCGGATGCAGATCCTTTGCTTGTGTGGTTGCATGGCAGGGTGCTCCGGAGAGGTGGAGGCTGATCAAAGCTCACGGCACGGCCGTGGGGCTGCCTACGGATGATGACATGGGGAACAGCGAGGTCGGCCACAATGCGCTAGGAGCCGGCCAGATATATGCCCAAGGGTAATGCTCCCGGCTTCCCGCTGTCTACCAATAATATGTGCACATGTTGTGGCTCTTCCCTAACTAGTACTAGTACAAGAGCAATGCTACATCCACGGGCAATTACGTACAGTTTAGTATTATTGCGTAATACTCGTAGGAGGTTTCGTAGGTGTAGTATTATTGCTAGTGCAACCTTCGTCCAGAATTATCTGTCTCTAAAATGAGTGTATCTTCACGTGTTTCAGTGTGTAGATACACTACAGTTAATTCCTGGTGGAGAGAGTACTAGAATAATAAGATTTGCATTGTGTTAGGAAAATTTGGTGAAGCCATACAAGGAGACTTGTTTATTTATCTGCTTAAAGGTGGCTATCTTACTCCTTAGGACCTCTTTGATTCAAAGTTTTTTCATAGGTATTTTAGGAATTTCACTCCTTAGGATTATTTACTGAAATTTCTATTTGCGAGTTATTTATTGCCGAAGAGGAGTCGGGGTGCTATTTATTTCCAAAGAGAGTCGGGTAGTACTCGACCTCGGGAGCATACACATGAGATTTGTAGGAATTTCCCTAAGTGGGTTGAGATTTGTAGGAATTTCCCTAAGTGGGTTGTTTGATTTGTAGTAGTATTGAATCCTATTTATCAAGCATTTTCTCAGTGATTTCCATGCGTAACATTTCAAAGAAAGTTTTAGGTTTGCTCGAACCTCTTAGAAAGAATCCTTTATTTTCTTATAGTACAATCGATCATTTTTTGGTACACAATCATTCATGTAGGATTCGAGTTTGCCTGACATTCCAAATTTGTGTTCTTTTTCTACTACTTTGTTTTTGGGATCTTGCGAATAGTTAACAGAGCCAGCGACACTACAGTGGTAATAGTGATAATAAACTATGTAAAAGGGGTATTTACTATGCTAGTAATAATTATAATAAACACTTCATAAAGGAATTTGAATAAACACTTCTTAGGCATACCGCTTCCCAGAGCGACCCCGGACGGTTGTCATCGGCAGATCTCATGGCCAAAGGGCCTGGTTGAGCTGATGATCGCTCACTGGCTGGTCGGATTGTGCTACAGTTTAGGTGGCTGCTACCGACGGCTTGTACCAGCGAAGTCGGGTTGCGGCGGATTCGTCTGCCACGAGGGCCCTGGACATGGGCTACTATCGACGGCAGATCTGGTCTGTACTCCCTGCTGCGAGCTGGACCATGGATTCGGTGTGGTGGGCGCGCTGGGCTACTACACATGAGGTGTGCGGCGGGCTCGGCGTGAAAGCAATCCTCTTTGATCTGGCCATTGGCGAGTTCCGGACGTCTCCTTTGAAGAAAACAAGGACTGGCGTATATGGCGCTCTTTGGACACCTTGATTGGACAGGGGTCGGTCGTGTGCACCCGAAACATCAGCATAACCAGCTTCACCGGGGTATCGCAAAGCTCTGTTTTTGTTGACACATTAGGACATGTCTGCACCAAGATTTCCAAAGTTTCAACACACGCGGAGAATGCCATGGTATGATTGGACGACCTGCAAATGACGAAGGTGGGGTCTTTGATGCGATGAAGACCTTTCTTCACAGGCAGTTGTTCAGGCTTGGCTTGCAGGATATGTTCCCGTCTAGACCGGGCACGAGTTCCTGTGAGCATGGTGGTACTTGACTTATAGTAGTAGCCTCCGCAAGTGGGGGCGGCAACATTGGTGGACTTTTTTGTCGGTGGTGCTCTTTTGGGTACCGAGACGTGATTTTCCAGAGTGAAAACCCAAGGTCTAGCCTTTATTGGTTGTGCCTGACAGTGACCTTGTTGAAGTCATTGTTTTGGAAACACATTCTTTCTTCAGGGTGAAAACCTACGATCTTCGATCAGGCAACGACAACGCTTGTGCTTTGTTTCTTTCTTGGAGGCGTTGCTTTTGAAGAACCTTCTTTCTAGTCCGGGTGTTGTCTTTGCTGGTGGTTAGAGTGCTGCTACTGCGGGTGATTGATCACCATGGCAGGGTCGTTTTCTCTTTTTCCTTTTTTATTTTCTTTTTTGGTTGTGTGCATCCTGAATGTTTTTAGGGATCTTGTTGGTGCAGAGACTGGGTGTAATTGGTATTTACTTGATATTAATATATTCCTCTTTTCAAAAAAAAATGTGTTGTGTATGTATGTTTGTTGCCGAATTTAGTCATCTTTAGATACTAAACTTATATGTTGGCTTTCTATGCTGGTATAATAATGTATGAACAAACGGAGGCATGTGACCTAGTGGCCGTTCATACACACCTTGGTTTTACTTTAATCCCTGCGATTGACACTGTAACCGTACTTGTTGTACTTGTTCCGTTTTTCGGGCAGGACAAAATGTGATGGTGTTAGGCCCTCCACTATGTGCTCGATGCCACATTTCTGAAAAGCGGGCCACGTACATGCAGATGCCAGTTGAACTTTTTTTAGCACCGGTCACACAGTGTAGGAGATTTGGCATCGACGCCAGCTCGGGCCCAAGCACATATAAACTAGTAATAAATTACCCAACAAACAGTGTCTTGGGCTGTTGGTTCTCGTAAGAAAGGACAGTGACATGCTTACTTTACTAGCTCAACAAATTTGGCACCGGAGCAAGTAGAAGCATCGATGCCTAGAATTTTTTACTTGGCACCGGGCTGGACAATGTAGGGCATCGGTGCTAAATGTCAAAAAGCAAACTTGGCACCGGTTATGGCCTACATAGTGGAAGGCCTTAAGGTTTTTTTTTTTAAAGGAGGATTACCTCCGACCTCTGCATCAATCGATGCATGCAGCCATATTATTAAAAAGCGTAACAAGGTCTTAAGTTTCAAGAAAGCTCAAAATCCGAGCAATAATGAAAAAATAAATCTGTAAAGCGCCACATCCGGCAAGAAAACGCCACATCCGGCGATAAAGAACAGGTTACGATGCTACGGTCTTCCAGCGGCTGCATCCAATAACCAAAAGCTCCCTGAAGTCCCTGAAGTCCGCATGAGTGAGTAACGACCACATACGGATCCAGGTTGTAGCTGACTAAATTCAGGGAGAATTTCACTTCCTCGCCTCTTCACCAACTATGGATGCATACGGCTTTTTAAGTATGAGTGTTAGGATTTTTAATCTCGGTTATGCACCGAGCCTAGTTTTGAATAAATGCGTGAGTACTAGGAAAGCCTGGTCCTTAAGAATAAATAGGAACCTAAATTCACCTCCATGAAGATTTGAACCCATGTGTTGGGTTTGTACATCCACTCCCCCAACCAGTTGAAGTAGGCTCACTCCCCGTGTGATGGTGTTAAGTAGACGATGGAGTAATATTTTTTCTAGCGGGTCTGCTCGTCTGCGTGCTTTGTGATGGTGTGTGCGGGTTATGTGCTAGCATAAGGACAACAGTCATGTATGACCAAAGCGACCAAGTTAATTTCAGTACAACTACCTTGGTGAAGCTACTTAAGCAAAAGTTAGTGATCATTTGCGCACAATGTGCAGTGCAAAACTGGTGGATTTGGCGCTCGCCTCTGGGAAGATATATGAGGGGGAGGGTTTTAAGTACATCCAGCAGTCGTTTGAGACTGGTACTTTGCACCTCATTGGTTTGCTGAGCGATGGGGGGGTGCATTCAAGGATCGACCAGCTGCAGGTCACACCATTTTTCTTCTAAACAGAGTTCATTCTGCAGTAGTTCCAGGCTGATGTTAATGATTTGGCTCTGGCAGCTGCTTCTGAAGGGGGCTAGTGAACATGGAGCAAAGAGGATACGGGTTCATATCCTTACCGACGGTCGCGACGTATTGGATGGCAGCAGTGTCACATTCGTGGAAACGCTTGAGAATGATCTGGCAAAGCTACGGGAGAAGGGTGTTGATGCAAGAATTGCATCTGGTGGAGGCAGGATGTATGTTACGATGGACCGCTATGAGGTGATCTCTCCTATCCTATCCTACTTTAAAAAAATGTGTGTTTCTGCAGGATGTACCCTGCAGCGGCAATATTGCAGTTATAACTTTGTATTTCTTGTTGTTATGCAGAATGATTGGCAAGTTGTGAAGCGTGGCTGGGATGCGCAGGTTCTTGGTGAAACCCCACACAAGTTTCCAAGTGCCCTTGAAGCCGTGAAGAAGCTGAGGGATGATCCCAAGGCCAATGACCAGTATTTACCCCCGTTCGTCGTCCTCGATGAAAGCGGAAAACCGGTTGGGCCCATAGTGGATGGAGACGCTGTTGTGACATTTAACTTCAGAGCTGATCGAATGGTGATGCTTGCAAAGGCGCTAGAGTACGAGGATTTCGACAAATTCGACCGTGTCAGATTCCCGAGGATTCGCTACGCCGGTATGCTTCAGTATGACGGCGAACTAAAGCTACCAAGTCATTACCTTGTTGCTCCCCCGGAGATAGAGAGGACGTCCGGTGAGTACCTGGCGCGCAACGGCGTACGCACCTACGCTTGCAGGTACATACTTTTGTGCTGTATAAAGAGCTTGTATCTCTGAACATTCTGGTACTTGAGCATATCTTGTGGTTTTGACCTGTAGCGAGACTGTGAAATTTGGTCATGTCACCTTTTTCTGGAACGGGAATCGGTCGGGCTACTTCAACCCAAACCTGGAAAGATACGAAGAAATTCCAAGTGACACCGGCATACCCTTCAATGTACAGCCAAGAATGAAGGCCGTGGAAGTTGCAGAGAAGGCACGGGATGCCATCCTCAGTGGCAAATTTGATCAGGTACTTGACACAATGAGATCCTCCTCAAGCATAAATCCATGCATGTGCAAGTAGACAATGAGATCCCCCTCAAATTAACTGTTAATTGGCAACTACGGTGAGTAGTAAAAAAGAGTGATGTGGTGGTTTTGTAGGTACGGGTAAACATCCCGAATGCAGACATGGTTGGGCACACAGGTGACCTTGAAGCCACCATCGTTGGGTGCAAGGCCGCTGATGAAGCCGTCAAGATTATTCTTGACGCCATTGAACAAGTAGGTGGCATCTTCGTGGTCACCGCAGACCACGGCAATGCCGAGGACATGGTGAAAAGAGACAAATCCAGGAAACCAATTCGCGACAAAGACGGGAATGTGCAGCCCCTTACCTCACACACACTGAATCCAGTGAGTGCACATTTCATCATCAGACGCCCGGTGCTATGTATATCTATATGCACGACTGAGTGTCCAGTTCTCATCATCTTACTGAACCCGCCTGCAGGTCCCCATCGCCATCGGAGGTCCAGGGCTTGCGCCAGGGGCTACATTCCGGGAGGACCTTCCGGATGCCGGGCTTGCCAACGTTGCGGCGACAGTCATCAACCTCCATGGTTTCGAGGCCCCTCATCACTATGAGCCAACTCTCATCCAAGTCTCGCCGGTTCCCTTCTGAGTTCTTCATCTGCCGTTCCCCTTCCCTTTCTGTGATGGGCGCAGCCATGCTTATGTCTACGTAGTAAATAAATGTCCACCTATGTATCTTTTTCTTTCTTTGATTTGAATTGATGTCCACTTCTGTATCTGAATCCGTCCGTGTGTGGTGATACCGTATCCGTATGTAGTATCTATTGTGTGCCTCTTTTTCCTGGGTTTAGGTTTGTTGGGAGAGCGTTTTGGACCATGGTAATCATGCAGCGTTTTCAGGATGATTGCTTGGCACGCTCAAAATTCAGTGACGCCAAATAGATAGGTACATGGGAACTTAGAGCAAGAAGTCAAATGAGCCTTCAGAGTTTTAGCTTCAAATCTCACATGTTCGCGACACCAACATTAGATCATCAATCAGTACTAGTCAAGCTGCCTGATATAACGAACTAGCTGGATATGCAGTTAAATCTGTCTTTTTCTTTTGCGGCAGTTATCAGCCAAGATCACCCGCAAAAAAGAAAAATAGTACCAGTAAGATAACATACCGGTCATCTAAAACAACTCAAAAAAATACTTAAAAGATGTACAGCAAGACATGAGCAAAGTAACGATATGCGGACCGCTAAGGAGAAGCTAATATCGAACAGCAGGAAAGCAGAACCGGACACAAACAACCTGGCTCCGTTCTCAACAATCAGTCACCTCAAACCATTTTTTACATCTAACGGATAACAACGCATGCTATCTATCGAAGCTTTGACTCGTTGGTTTTGCTGCTCCGGAAGTTTGAGAGGGAGAAGAATGACCTTGATGCTGCTGCAAGTACAAAGAGGCACAAACAAATGTATTAGGGGTGCTTTCACGTCTACTCAACTCTAGTAGATACAAGTGACCATAATTTTTAATTTTGGGGGGTAAAAGGAACTAGCCTTTAGTTGACGGTGCAGCTCCAGGCCTGTCCCGTAGCCTATCCGAGCTTGTGGCATTGAAGCTGCTGGTCGTTGATTGAGCTGAAAAATAAGAGGTTTAGATTCGACAAGGTAGACCTGCAATTTCATTCATAGGAAAATGAATAACTACTCCATTTCGTGAACACTGAACACAACAAATATCCAGGGACAAGTTGTTTCTGACAGCGGGTACTCTAGTGTCTACGTGTATTTCACGGAAACACAGAACTGCTATGTTTATGTAGATTCGCTTTGCGCTATCATATTGTCGATGTTACGTTGCGGCGTGCTGTGTATGACCATTCTGGAAGGAACTTTAGATGTAAAAGACTGAGAGGCTCAAGCACTAAAGTATGAGATGCTTTCTGCTTGAAAACTACAGTATGTAGGATGAGAAGCTCACGCTGAATTATGGCTGGAGAAGTACCTGATAAGATGCTATTAGTCTTGGAACCATCAAAAGTTCTCCTGCTGGAATTTACACCATCACTAGCACCGGATTCTTCTTGTTCATCCTCTCCATCAGAAATCACCGATGGGCTTGCCAAACCATTAGTGTTGTTGTCTCCTTTGTTTTTCCGAGCAAATTTAAGAAGTCTCTTGAATCCTTTTGGAGAATCTTTATGAAAAACTATTGCGGGTGGGTTTTCAGCATTTCCCCACTCTATTATTTCTGGTTCGTTGCTATCTGCTTGCAACATTTGTGACAACGAATGACGGATTCTTGGGCTTGAAGACGGTAACGGTTCAATTGCTGGCGAGGTGACATCCTCGCCTGTCACGCTTTCACCCACATCAGTAACTTCTTGATGATCCACTTCAACCCAGGCAGCTGATGAGATGTCCATGTCCTCGTCAAGAGGTTTGACCTCAACGACAGAGGGCTCAACCTGGTCACTGGGGCCCATTTCGGCTGCGCTTAAACTCGAGCCCGGGTTTTCTGTTTTTTCAACATGTAAGTCATTATCGATCGAAATTTCTAAATTTTCATCAACATCATGTGCTGGTTGAGCAAGATCAGCCTCTGGTACCTTGGTAGTTGGCTCGGTTGTCACAGGAGATTGCTCCTTATCTTCCGCACGGGTAACAATTCCACAGCCCTTTGAAGAATCACCAAGCTGCGGCACTTTACTCTTAACAGCACCAGAACCAACACTTTGACTAATCCCAGTGGCTTTCTTCATGGGTTTGGATTCTACTGGTACAACACTGCTTTTCTTTGGGACCTTGTTATACATGCCTGACTTTGTCATTGCACTTGATTTTTCTTCTGATGCAGGTGAACTTTTAGCCACTCTGCTTGGCTTTGTTGCTGTCCTTGTCTTCTCATCTTCCTGCCCCTTAATGGCTGTCTTTGTCGCAGTCACAGGTTCCTTCTTGTTCTTCACTGCTTGAAGGGGTTTTTCCACCTTTGAAATCGGCTGAGGTGCCAAGGATGCTGTCGCGGTCCTTCTCCGGCTAGTTGGTGTCGATGTTGAAACTGCTCCAGGAGAGTTTTTAGTTTTCTGTGCAGTACTACTAGTTGCTTTAGTCAAAGATCCTGACCATGAACTACGGGTAGCTGGTGCAGGTGATGGTTTGGGGGAACTTTTTTTTGCTGGTGTCTTTGAGATCACTTCCTTTGGCAAGACTGGAGGTGATGAATTTCTCCTTGCCCTTTGTGGAATAGGTGAATTACGCTTCTCTGTTGTGATGCTAGTCTTGGGGGTAACTGCTGCTCTGTTCTGCCCAACGGATTCCTTCAAGAGCTTGGTGCTCGTCTCCTTTGCTGGTCGCTTTACACTTTTCTCTGTTCGAACCTTTGTGTCTCGCTTCTCTCTTTGAAGTCCACCTTTCTTCTCACTTGCAGAAATGAGCCCGGTAGCAGTTACATTGGCGCCTGCAAACTTCCCAGGCATGACCTCCATCATTTTCATTAACATCTGATTAAGTTCGGCTTCCTTCTGGCGATTCCACTCAGCAGAGGCCACTGCCCTATCACTGTTTGACTCCTGCCCAGAATGTGTTTGTTCAGCAGAAATGTTAGTGTGGGATGAGACCACATTTTCCATTTCCGACACTGTGATGCCATGGCCATCAGCATCGTAACTTCCTGCCTCAGGTGCAACTACACTGTTTGGCGCTGCATCTGTCTCAGCCTGTAATTCAGCTTCATTCTTCTCTGCATCAGAAGCCATATTGTTAGATTTGCTTTGAGATGTAGAATCTGAGGTTTTTTCTTCCGATGTATTGCTGTTCAAAGAGTCACCCATTCCTGAACTCCACCGACGCAGTACAGATTTGGTAGCGACCAAGCCGGCTTTCTTACTTTCAGAATCCAGATTCTCACCCTTCTGCTTCTTCTCGAAAAGGCTAATCGCATCTTGCACGCTCATTCTCCTTACATTATTGTCGGATCTCCTTGGAGGCTGGTCTGTTTCACCATTGCAGCTGCTTTCATCATCTTTATCCAAAGCAACTCTCTGGCTAGGAGGGAAGTAACTTAGGCTCTTGATGGCAATTGGCGTTGACCTACGAGATCCTGATCTCCCAATTTGAACCCTTCGCATTGGAGAAGCAGACCTCCTAGGAGAAGCAGATCTCATAAGGGGGCGGCTTCTTTCAACAACAGCTTCATCTTCATCGGTGGACTCAGAGGAATCGTCGCTTTCCATTGACATTTTACGTTCAACTTGTGCAAGCTTTGCTGGGGAAACATTACTGGTAATATGCCTTTGGATATTGGCTTGCGAACTGATATCACGAGTTTCAAGTGCATCATCCTTTCTCTCAGCAGTAGAAGCTTGGTGTGGGGGGAGCTCTGAGGGCTGGCAATCCCGGATCAACAGTAGGCACCTCATCAACCAACTAAAGCAAAACGAGAAATGAAGATAATTAGCTTCTTGTATCACACAAAAAAAGTACAATGGAATGATCTTGTAGAAATGATCTGATTGTGTGCGTGTGTGTGTGTGGGGGGGGGGGGGGGGGGGGGGGATAAGTTTGTAGTGATTTTTGCGGCATACCTAAACTCTGATGTCCCAAAATGCTGAACAAAACCAGACAAATCTGATACTTCTTTATTCAACAACTTAGAGCCAACTGCTCGACTCAATAATACCAAGATTTCTTCTTTCAGTGCTGATAGCCTCAAATCCAGTGCTCGAAGTAACTCATTCCTTCAACATTTAGTTATAGAAAATGTCAACTAATAGATGGAAAAAAATAGAGTGATAGAAAAAGGAAAAAAAAAAAGCTTTACTTTGTAGCCACTGAGGAATTTGGGCCAATATTTCCCTGAAAGTAATTTTGAGAACTAAAATGTGAGCAAACAAAACATAAAAATGCACAAAAACATAAAGCCATCAGAAGTTTTGCACAAATGGAAATTACCTGCTGTGGTTTGCCAGTGGTGCTGGAGAGACCACCTGCAAATTAGAATATCATCATAAACTGAGCACTCTACCAACATAAGCCAGAATAAGACATCTGTAAAGAAATCCCTTGCCATCCATAGAAATTGCTTATAAGTCAAAACTAAAAACAGTTACTATAGGTTTTAGTGCTCAATTTTTTTAATAGAGTGCTTTCATTTGCATTGGCGCGCATGCAGAAATGTGAAGTGTGGAAATTTTCAACAAACCCAAAGATAATATTTTAGAACATCAAAACATTTTATGTCAGACCAAATGCCTCAGGTTCGGATTTTTTTAAGTCAAAAGAAGGGTTGAACTTATCCAATTAGAGCAAATAGTGTCTGCCAAAATGCATTTGCCTATATAAATCACGTGTGAGGCTTTGCCATTTTGTGCAAGACAGCAATTTTTTTTTATGTTTTCACGTCTTTGACAGATAGATTATTTCTAGAATTTGCAGCAGGCAGCTAATTTCTTCTAGTGATAGGCAAAGAATCATGGGTACGATAGTAGGATTGGTTATCTATGGACACAAGCAAACAAAAAGGATGGACCAAGGAAAATATGCCAATGGCCTCAATGCACCAACAAAGTCTTAAAGATATCAAAACACAATGGTACAATAAAGTCACCAACTAAATAGTCAAGGAACTAACTAAAGTCACCAACGAAGTACTGCGATTCATCAACTATTTGAGTGTTAGGCTCGATAAAAAATGTGATTTCAACCAGGGAATGAGTAACAGGCTCTAAGAGTAGAACTAAACTGTTATTAAGTCCACCACTCATAGCACTAAAATGGTAAAGTGAATCCAAAGTTTGATTAGATAGGCTTCATAAAAAGGAGACAAAAGCCATATTGCATACAGCCATACACGCTGAAAGGTTGTGATGGCTTTCGTGTACAAAGAACAATGGAAGAAGCAAAACTTTCTTTGAATGTACCTGTCAAAGCACCACCCATAAGATTTTGTTGTTCCTGCATAAAAAATGGATTTTGTTATTTACGGCGTCTGCTGTTTCTCTAGATAAGAACTGAACTTAAATGTGCAAGCAAACTTAGCACAGAAAATTTGTTTTACTTCTTTTGGGACAAAATTATGATACCTTGGACTGTAGATAATCATGAAACTTTCTAGTTTCCTCCAGCTGAGACATTTCCTGTAAAATCCCATTCGCCGTTTTGGATGCATCAGGCGAATTTATGATATGTAGGAATCTGGTAGGGATGTTCAATTTAGTTACGATTACAACTGTAAAAAACACAAGTAACTAGAAAAAGGTCAAGGTGAAAGACCTCTCTAAGGTGGATTTTGTGAACCAGGTAGAGCCTTTTGCATCCCCAGCCAGTAACAGCTTAAAAGAGCCACTTGATGAACGTGATTGGAAATTTTTGGCATCTTCCAAGTGCAGGACTAGTTGGTCGAAAGGACCAGATGCCACTGATTCAGCACTCTCTCCATTACAAGCAATTGCCTCATACCTGATGAAGGAAAGGTTTCACCATACTGGGCGGGTCAGAATTTATATCAGAGATTGTGAATCATAAAAGACTCAATATGACATATCCATGAAACAGTTTTCAGCCAAATGCAGCAACGAAAATCTGAAGCACACTTCGTAAGCTCAATTCACGGTGAACGAGTGTGTCACCTGTTCTTGGTCAATGACACTTGGAACACTGCAGAATCAAGCTCCACGTCGCCAGCAACTCTCCCCTCCATTTTGCCCACAACTACAAGCGCAGCAATCCTCTATAGATCGTATCAGCTCCTTGTCTACTTCAAATACCTGACAACGGGGATATCAGCAGAAACGTCACCAACCTTGCAAAAGGAATCAGATAACAAAGAAGAGAGACAATGCTACTGCCAAGGTCACAAACGCTAATATGTCAACATCTATAATAATAAGTGATTAAATGTTCCATGCCCAAATATGCAGGTTACTTTTCAGCATGAGGGTACCAACCAAGCATAGAGCAAACTGATTGTGCATGTATCACCAAACCAACTCCACACCTAAGTCATTCATTCCGCTCGATTATGTTCCCACAGCACAGACAAACTTATAGGCTTATATAGAGCAATAAAATAGCATGTGCTACGAGCGTAGTATGCCTCAATTTCCTTAGTTAACGCAATCAGATTCATAGATCAGAGAAGCAGAAAAGCAGATACAATTCAAACCCAAAAGACAAAATTCTAGTACCATCAGTACAGATCCTTCATCTGAGCTGCCAAACTAAGCACTGGACGCATTGAACCCGAAATGGAGGGTTTCTAAGCGATCGAAAGTTTGGAGCCCGGGGGGGCTCCCGGATCCAAAACCCCAAATCCCTCGCAGACAAAAATCCAAAAGCCCTAGAGATCCAGGCAGGCCAACTCCACTGATTCCTGGCTCCTACGGCTCGCGAAAAAAACAGAGCGGAAGAAGGCGGATCCAGATTCCGGAGGCGACGACGCCCGCTCACCGACCCACTGCCTCACGCTTCGAGCTCAAGCAAGCCACCCCCACCCAGGTCCGAGGAGACCGCACCAAAAACATCCGAGAAAAAGAAGGCAGAGCAGACGAATGCCTCACCAGATCGAGCGGCGGCGGCCTCCGCCTCCCGCATTCGATCCGGCGCCGCGCCGACTGGATCGAGCGCTCGGAACCGACGGAGAATTTTTGTTCCGTGACTCACTCCTTTTTTCGCTGGGGCAGTTGCAGTTGCAGCAGCGAGTGGGGGAATGGACGCCAGGAAAAGGCACAACTGCGGAATGCGGGGTTTAAATGACCGAGGGCGAGTTGAGGAACTGACACTGGGTATTGCACTTATTTACTGTTCCGCCACTGGCCTGGTGTTTTGTGTACCCGTGGAGTGCGCTTGCGGTTTGAAAAGGAGGCCGTCGGTCGGTGGGAGGCGTCGGGAGAATTTACCATAACGCCCTCCGGGGGAATTATAGGTAGGAAACGTACTCCGCTTTTGTGCGCGCTCATTGTTTTCTTTTTGTGAATACGCTTAGCAGCGTATCATTTCATTGATAGCAGAGGAGAAGAAGTAGCTGATATAAAGAATTACAGGGTGCAGCCTCACAGACGTACGCTAGCCGGTGTCTGGGAGGGTGCAGCGGTGAGCAGAGGAGGAGGGTGCTCAGCCTCAGAACTAGTAACTCAGGCTACAGGTAAAATGCTAGCTAGTCCGGTGACGCCCGCCTTGGCCCATAGGCGGGCATCGACCTTGATGCTCTTGATCAGGTCTTTAGTGGAGGGGCGTAAGCCGTCGAAGATAGCCGCGCTGCGATGCTTTCAAATGGCCCAGGCGGTCAGTGCAATGATGGAGTTGAGGCCCTTCCTCAATGAGCCAGGGGAGGCCTCGGCAGTCGCGGACCACCAGGCAAAGAAGCTCGTGGCGTCATCAAGCGGGGGGGGGGGGGGGCGCCTAGGCGACACCAAGAGAGTATCTCGTGTCAGGTGATGCGAGAGAATACGCAGCCGGCGAGAAGGTGATCAATTGACTCCGCCTCTTGGTCGCAAAGAATGCAAGCGGGATCGTTGGAAAGGACACGGCGCACTCGCCGCTCGGCGGTCCAGCATCGGTCGAGGTAGGCGAGCCCGAGGAATACTTTGTCGTTAAGAGGGCCCCAGCTCTTCCAAAGAAGTTTCCAGCATGGTGGCGAGGTGGAGCCGTGGAACAACGCACGGTAGCATGAGCTGGCAGAATAGACTCCATTAGTCGCCCATCTCCAGGAGAGGCGGTCGGGCTCGTTGGAGAGGGTGACTAGCTGCAGCTTGCGCCACAAGTTGACATACTCGACGACCGCCAGGGGCCCAAGAGTGCCGTGGATGTCCCTGATGTCTACTACGCAACCTTCTTCTTGTAGACGTTGTTGGGCCTCCAAGTGCAGAGGTTTGTAGGACAGTAGCAAATTTTCCTCAATTGGATGACCTAAGATTTATCAATCCGTGGGAGACGTAGGTTGAAGATGGTCTCTCTCAAACAACCCTGCAACCAAATAACAAAGAGTCTCTTGTGTCCCCGACACACCCAATACAATGGTAAATTGTATAGGTGCACTAGTTCGGCGAAGAGATGGTGATACAAATGCAATATGGATGGTAGATATAGGTTTTCGTAAACTGAAATGTAAAAACAGTAAGGTAACTAATGATAAGAGTGAGCACAAACGGTATTGCAATGCGTTGAAACAAGGCCTAGGGTTCATACTTTCACTAGTGCAAGTTCTCTCAACAATAATAACATAATTGGATCATATAACTATCCCTCAACATGCAACAAAGAGTCACTCCAAAGTCACTAATAGCGGAGAACAAACGAAGAGATTATGGTAGGGTACGAAACCACCTCAAAGTTATTCTTTCTGATCAATTCATTGGGTTATTCCTATAAGTGTCACAAACAGCCCTAGAGTTCGTAGTAAAATAACACCTTAAGACACACATCAACCAAAACCCTAATGTCACATAGATACTCCAATGTCACCTCAAGTATCCGTGGGTATGATTATACAATATGCATCACACAAACTCAGATTCATCTATTCAACCAACACATAGAACCTCAAAGAGTGTCCCAAAGTTTCTACCGGAGAATCAAGACGAAAACGTGTGCCAACCCCCATGCATAGGTTCATGGACGGAACCCGCAAGTTGATCACCAAAACATACATCAAGTGAATCACGTGATATCCCATTGTCACCACAGATATGCACAACAAGACATACATCAAGTGTTCTCAAATCATTAAAGACTCAATCCGATAAGATAACTTCAAAGGGAAAACTCAATCCATTACAAGAGAATAGAGGGGGAGAAGCAACATAAGATCCAACTATAATAGCAAAGCTCGCGATACATCAAGATCGTATCACCTCAAGAACACGAGAGAGAGATATCAAATACATAGCTACTGGTACATACCCTCAGCCCCGAGGGTGAACTACTCCCTCCTCGTCATCGAGAGCGCCGGGATGATGAAGATGGCCACCGGTGAGGGTTCCCCCTCCGGCAGGGTGCCGAAACAGGGTCCCGATTGGTTTTTGGTGGCTACAGAGACTTGCGGCGGCGGAACTCCCGATCTATTCTGTTCCCCGATGGTTTTAGGGTATATGGATATATATAGGCGGAAGAAATACGTCAGGGGAGCCACGAGGGGCCCATGAGGGTGGAGGGCGCGCCCAGGGGGGTGGGCGCGCCCCCTGCCTCGTGCCTTCCTCGTTGCTTTCTTGACGTGGACTCCAAGTCTCCCGGGTTGATTTCTTTCCAAAAATAACTTCTCCAGAAGGTTTCATTCTGTTTCGACTACGTTTGATATTCCTTTTCTTCGAAACACCGAAACAAGGGAAAAAACAAGAACTGGCACTGGGCTCTGGGTCAATAGGTTAGTCCCAAAAATAATATAAAAGTGCATAGTAAAGCCCATAAAACATCCAAGATGGATAATATAATAGCATGAATACTTCATAAATTATAGATACGTTGGAGACGTATCAGCATCCCCAAGCTTAATTCCTGCTCGTCCTCGAGTAGGTAAATGATAAAAGAAAGAATTTTATGAAGTGTGAATGCTAGCAGGTGCATAAGTTTGATCAATGATAATTTCAATCACCTTTTCTAGCATCATTATATGTCATAAGAGTAGCTCATATCATAAAACTTTGCATGATCAAGTAACAAATTATTCACATGTTAAAGTATAAATCATAAACTTTCTTGAAAATTAACAAACAGTTCTCAGTCATCAAACAATTGCAATTCATCTTATTTTCAGGAAGAGTCTATGTCAGAGCTTTGATTCAGCAAACTTCACATACTCAACTATCATTTAGTCTTCCATGATTGCTACCACTCAAAGCATATTTTTAGAACAAATAGCATCCATCGAACACAGAGAAAGATAGGGGCTTAATGTTTCGCCTCCCAACTTATTTATCATATAGATAATTGTCAACAATAATAATTCATGATCAAATATATTTGAATGGCCATATATGCTCAGATCCTTCCATCACATGATGCTTGCCAACTAAAGAGTAGGTTGGAATGAGAAGGAATACTACTGACTCTTGCATAAAAGTAAAAGATAGGCCCTTCGCAGAGGGAAGCAGGGATTTGCAGAGGTGCCAGAGCTCGAAGCAAAAACAGAGATGAAAATAATTTTGAGAGGTATGCTTTCATTGTCAACATAACGACCAAGAGTTCCCAATATCTTCCATACTACATACATTATAGGCGGTTCCCAAACAGAAAGGTAAAGATTTTTACTCCCCCTCCACCAACAATCATCAATCCATGGCTTGCCCGAAACAACGGGTGCCTCCAACTAACATCAAACCTGGGGGAGTTTTGTTTGCAATTATTTTTGATTTGATTTCGATCTTTTGATCATGGGACTGGGCATCCCGGTTACCAGCCATTTTCTCGTGAATGATGAGCGGAGTCCACTCATCGTGAGAATAACCCACCTAGCATGGAAGATACTGCTAGCCCCTAGTCGCTACATGAGTGATTCGGGCATACAAAACAGATTATTATTTGAAGGTTTAGAGTTTGGCACATGCAAATTTACTTGGAACGGCAGGTAAATACCGCATATAGGTAGATATGGTGGACACTCATGGAAGAAACTTGGTTCAAGGAGTTTGGATGCACAAGCAGTATTCCCGCTTAGTACAGATATTCTGGCTAGCAAAAGGATTCTAAATAGCAAGCATCACATGTTAGAGGATCCATAACAATATAACTTCTATACAAATATACCCAAGCATAACTCATTATGTTGTCTTCCTTGTCCAACTTCAACTAATTTGCTCAGGTTTGAAAATAATTAATGGGGATCACAATCATAGAAGATGTCCAGGATAGTATATTTATATGTGAAATCTCTCTTCCTTCAATATTCTTTCATGAATTGTTCAAGTGACCAATACAATGCTTGCTAACCTTCAATAAATTTACCACCTCTACTTCTTATATGTGAAGGCATTACTCCCCATGGGAAAGGCATATGAAATATATATAATTTCAGATTTATGACATTCAAATCATTCAACCATTTACTCATAGGATATAAGTGAAGCACACGAGTAAATGACAAAGTACTCCAAAAAGATATAAGTGAAGATCAATGAGTAGTTAAATAATTATGTAGCTATGTGAAGACTCTCTCTCGTTTAAGAATTTCAGATCTTGGTATTTTATTCAAACATCAAGCAAAGTTAAAGAAAATAAAATGACGCTCCAAGCAAAACACATATCATGTGGTGAATAAAAATATAGCTCCAAGTAAAGTTACCGATGAACGAAGACGAAAGAGGGGATGCCATCCGGGGCATCCCCAAGCTTAGGCTCTTGGTTATCCTTGAATATTACCTTGGGGTGCCTTGGGCATCCCCAATCTTAGGCTCTTACCACTCCTTACTCCATAGTCCATCGAATCGTTACCCAAAACTTGAAAACTTCACAACACAAAACTTAACAGAAAATCTCGTGAGCTCCGTTAGCGAAAGAAAAGAAAACACCACTTCAAGGTACTGTAATGAACTCATTCTTTATTTATATTGGTGTTAAACCTACGGTATTCCAACTTCTCTATGGTTTATAAACTATTTTACTAGCCATAGATTCATCAAAATAAGCAAACAACACACGAAAAACAGAATCTGTCAAAAACAGAATAGTCTGTAGTAATCTGTAACTAACGCAAACTTCTGGAACTCCAAAAATTCTACCAAAATAGGTACGACCTAGACAATTTGTTTATTGATCTGCTGCAATTGGAATCAGTATTTTATCACGTTCTGGTGATTTTAAACAATTATTTTCGTGAGCAGAAAGTTTCTGTCTTTTTCAGCAAGATCAAATAATTATCATCTAAGAAGATCCTATAGGTCTTACTTGGCACAAACACTAATTAAAACATAAAACCACATCTAACCAGATGCTAGATAGATTATTTATTGCTAAACAGGAGCAAAAAGCAAGGAACAAAAGTAAGATTGGGTTGCCTCCCAACAAGCGCTATCGTTTAACGCCCCTAGCTAGGCATGATGATTTCAATGATGCTCACAAAAAGATAAGAACTGAAACATAAAGAGAGCATCATGAAGAATATGACTAGCACATTTAAGTCTAACCCACTTCCTATGCATAGGGATTTTGTGAGCGAACAACTTATGAGAACAATAATCAACTAGCATAGGAAGGCAAAACAAGCATAACTTCAAGATTTTCAACACATAGAGGGGAAACTTGATATTATTGCAATTCCTACAAGCATATGTTCCTCCTTCATAATAATTTTCAGTAGCATCATGAATGAATTCAACAATATAACCAGCACATAAAGCATTATTTTCATGATGCACAAGCATAGAAATTTTATTACTCTCCACATAAGCAAATTTCTTCTCGTGAATAATAGTGGGAGCAAACTCAACAAAATAACTATCATGTGATTGAAAATTAAGATCAAGATGACAAGTTTCATGGTTATCATTATTCTTTATAGCATACGTGTCATCACAATAATCATCATAGATAGGAGGCATGCTTTCATCATAATAAATTTGCACATCAAAACTTGGGGGACTAAAAATATCATATTCATCAAACATAGCATCCCCAAGCTTGTGGCTTTGCATATCATTAGCATCATGGGTATTCAAAGAATTCATACTAACAACATTGCAATCATGCTCATCATTCACATATTTTATGCCAAGCATTTTAATGCATTCTTCCTCTAGCAATTGAGCACAATTATCGGAATCCTTATTTTCACGGAAGACATTAAAAAGATGAAGCATATGAGGCACCCTTAATTCCATTTTTTGTAGTTTTCTTTTATATACTAAACTAGTGATCAAGCAAGAAACTAAAAGATTCGATTGCAAGATCTAAAGATATACCTTCAAGCACTCACCTCCCCGGCAACGACGCCAGAAAAGAGCTTGATGTCTACTACGCAACCTTCTTCTTGTAGACGTTGTTGGGCCTCCAAGTGCAGAGGTTTGTAGGACAGCAGCAAATTTCCCTCAAGTGGATGACCTAAGGTTTATCAATTCGTGGGAGGCGTAGGTTGAAGATGGTCTCTCTCAAACAACCCTGCAACCAAATAACAAAGAGTCTCTTGTGTCCCCAACACACCCATTACAATGGTAAATTGTATAGGTGCACTAGTTCGGCGAAGAGATGGTGATACAAGTGCAATATGGATGGTAGATATAGGTTTTTGTAAACTGAAAATGTAAAAACAGCAAGGTAACTAATGATAAGAGTGAGCACAAACAGTATTGCAATGCGTTGAAACAAGGCCTAGGGTTCATACTTTCACTAGTGCAAGTTCTCTCAACAATAATAACATAATTGGATCATATAACTATCCCTCAACATGCAACAAAGAGTCACTCCAAAGTCACTAATAGCGGAGAACAAACGAAGAGATTATGGTAGGGTACGAAACCACCTCAAAGTTATTCTTTCCGATCAATCCATTGGGCTATTCCTATAAGTGTCACAAACAGCCCTAGAGTTCGTAGTAAAATAACACCTTAAGACACACATCAACCAAAACCCTAATGTCACCTAGATACTCCAATGTCACCTCAAGTATCCGTGGGTATGATTATACGATATGCATCACACAATCTCAGATTCATCTATTCAACCAACACATAGAACCTCAAAGAGTGTCCCAAAGTTTATACCGGAGAATCAAGACGAAAACGTGTGCCAACCCCTATGCATAGGTTCATGGGCGGAACCCGCAAGTTGATCACCAAAACATACATCAAGTGAATCACGTGATATCCCATTGTCACCACAGATACGCACGGCAAGACATACATCAAGTGTTCTCAAATCATTAAAGATTCAATCCGATAAAATAACTTCAAAGGGAAAAATCAATCCATTACAAGAGAGTAGAGGGGGACAAGCAACATAAGATCCAACTATAATAGCAAAGCTCGCGATACATCAAGATCGTATCACCTCAAGAACACGAGAGAGAGAGATCAAACACATAGATACTGGTACATACCCTCAGCCCCGAGGGTGAACTACTCCCTCCTCGTCATGGAGAGCGCCGGGATGATGAAGATGGCCACCGGTGAGGTTCCCCCCTCCGGCAGGGTGCCGGAACAGGGTCCCGATTGGTTTTTGGTGGCTACAGAGGCTTGCGGCGGCGGAACTCCCGATCTATTCTGTTCCTCGAAGGTTTTAGGGTATATGGATATATATAGGCGGAAGAAATACGTCAGGGGAGCCACGAGGGGCCCATGAGGGTGGAGGGCGCGCCCCCCTGCCTCGTGCCTTCCTTGTTTCTTTCTTGACGTGGACTCCAAGTCTCCCGGGTTGCTTTCTTTCCAAAAATAACTTCTCCAGAAGGTTTCATTCCATTTCGACTCCGTTTGATATTCCTTTTCTTCGAAACACTGAAACAAGGGAAAAAACAGGAACTCGCACTGGGCTCTGGGTCAATAGGTTAGTCCCAAAAATAATATAAAAGTGCATAGTAAAGCCCATAAGACATCCAAGATGGATAATATAATAGCATGAATACTTCATAAATTATAGATACGTTGGAGACGTATCAGTCCCCGATCCACGCGTTTTGGGCAAGCCCTTCATAGACCAGCGTGCGGCGGCGCCGGCGATGCGGTACAAGAGAGGTAAGGGTGGGGGCGAGCTTAGAGATAGATTGACCATCGAGCCAGTGGTCATCCCAGAAATGGCATGTCCTACCATCGCCAAGGTGCCATGAGGTAGAAGCGCGGAAGAATCAGCCTGCCTCGTCATCGCGGGGGAGCTGTAGGTGGTGCCATGAGCGCAATGGGTCGGTGGCCTTGAGCCTGAGCCAGCGACACCGTAGCGAAATGCCGGTGAGGCGAAGATCCCGCACGACAAGGCCGCCGAAATCCACGGGACGGCACACGCGTTGCCAGGCGACCAGGCAGCAACCCGAGTTGGCGTCCCGACACCCGTGCCAGAAGAAGTCTCAGATGATGCGCGTAATTTTCTTGAGGATCGCCAGACAGATAGCGATCGCCATGAGGATGTGAATAGGCATGGCGGTGAGCAAGTGGCGCACAAGGGTAAGCCGCTCACCGCGAGATAGAAGCACAGCCTTCCAGGTCGCGAGCTTTCTCGCAAGATTGTCCACCAAGGGGAGCAACGCCGAGGAGGGGGTCTTGCGGATGGACAGGGGGAGGCCCAAGTAGACGATGGGGAAAGCGGTGACAACGCATCCAATCGTGGAATCGATGGCGGTGGTCACCTCCAGGTCGCAGCGAATGGGGGTGGCCGAGCATTTGCAGAAGTTGGTGCGCAGGCCGGAAGCGTCGCCGAACACCCGCAGCAGCTCGCGGATCGTGGCCAGCTCCGAGCTGGTTGGGTGGCAGAAGATCACCACATCATCGATGAACAGGGATATGCTTGACGCGGCGTGTCGGTTGGTGAGGCGTTGGAGCATGCCGGCGCGTGATGCGTGCTGTAACAGAGAGTTCAGCGTGTCAATCGCGATGGCGAAGAGCAGCGGTGAGACGGGGTCGCCCTGGCACGGAGCTACTCTAGCTAATTGCTCCCACTTTCAATATGTATCTAGATCGAGACTCAGAGTCATCCAGATCGATGTCAAAGCTTGCATCGACGTAACTCTTTACGACGAACTCTTTATTACCTCCATAACCGAGAAATATTTCCTTAGTTCTCTAAGGATAATTCTGACCACTGTCCAGTGATCTACTCCTAGACCACTATTGTACTCCCTTGCCAAACACAAGGTAGGGTATACAATAGGTCTGGTACACAACATGGCATACTTTATAGAACCTATGGCTGAGGCATAAGGAATGACTTTCATTCTCTCTCTATATCTTCTGTCGTGGTCGGGTTTTGAGTTTTAATCAACTTCACACCTTGCAATATAGGCAAGGACTCCTTCTTTGACTATTCCATTTTGAACTACTTCAAAATCTTGTCAAGGTATGTACTCATTGAAAAAACTTATCAAGCGTTTTGATCTATCTCTATAGATCTTGATGCTCAATATGTAAGCAGCTTTACCGAGGTCTTTCTTTGAAAAACTCCTTTCAAACACTCCTTTATGCTTTCCAGAAAATTCTACATCATTTCCGATCAACAATATGTCTTTCACATATATTTATCAGAAAACTATAGTGCTCCCACTCACTTTCTTGTTAATACAGGCTTCACCGTAAGTCTGTATAAATCTATATGCTTTGATCAACTCATCAAAGCGTATATTCCAACTCCAAGATGCTTGCACCAGTCCATAGATGGATCGCTGGAGGTTGCACATTTTGTTAGCACCTTTAGGATTGACAAAACCTTCTTGTTGTATCATATACAACTCTTCTTTAAGAAATCCATTAAGGAATGCAGTTTTGACATCCATTTGCCAGATTTCATCAAATGTGGCAATTGCTAACATGATTCGGACAGACTTAAGCATCGCTACGAGTGAGAAAATCTCATCGTAGTCAACACCTTGAACTTGTCAAAAACATTTTTGCGACAATTCAAGCTTTGTAGATAGTAACACTACTGTCAGCGTCTGTCTTCCTCTTGAAGATCCATTTATTCTTACTGGCTCGCCGATCATCGGGCAAGTCAATCAAAATCCATACTTTGTTCTCATACATGGATCCCATCTCAGATTTTATGGCGTCAAGCCATTTTGCGGAATCTGGGCTGATCATCACTTCCTCATAGTTCGTAGGTTCATCTTGGTCTATTAACATGACTTCCAGAACAGGATTACCGTACCACTCTAGTGCGGATCATACGCTGGTTGACCTACGAGGTTCGGTAGTAACTTGATCTGAAGTATCATGATCATCATCGTTAACTTCCTCACTAATTCGTGTAGGCATCACTGGAACTGATTTCAGTGATGAGCTACTTTCCAATTCGAGAGAAGGTACCATTACCTCATCAAGTTCTACTTTCCTCCCACTCACTTCTTTCGAGAAAAACTCCTTCTCTAGAAAGGATCCATTCTCAGCAACGAATATCTTGCCTTCGGATTTGTGAACGAAGGTGTACCCAACAGTCTCCTTTAGGTATCCTATGAAGACATATTTTTCCGACTTGGGTTCGAGCTTATCAGGTTGAAGCTTTTTCACATAAGCATCGTAGCCCCAAACTTTAAGAAACGACAGCTTAGGTTTCTTGCTAAACCATATTTCATACGGTGTTGCCTCAACGGATTTAGATGGTGACCTATTTAATGTGAATGCAGTTGTCTCTAATGCATAACCCCAAAACGATAATGGTGAATCGGTAAGAGACATCATAGATCGCACCATATCCAATAAAGTACGGTTACGATGTTCGGACACACCATTATGCTATGGTGTTCCAGGTGGCGTGAGTTGTGAAACTATTCCACATTGTTTCAAATGAAGACCAAACTCGTAACTCAAATATTCACCTCCACGATAAGATCGTAGAAACTTTATTTTCTTGTTACGATGATTTTCCACTTCACTCTGAAATTCTTTGAACTTTTCAAATGTTTCAGACTTATGCTTCATTGAGTAGATATAACCATATCTGCTCAAATCATCTGTGAAGGTAAGAAAATAACGATACCCGCCACGAGCCTCAATACTTATTTGGACCACATACATCGGTATGTATTATTTCCAATAAGTCAGTAGCTCATTCCATTGTTCTGGAGAACGGAGTTTTAGTCATCTTGCCCATGAGGCATGGTTCGCAAGCACCAAGTGATTCGTAATCAAGTGATTCCAAAAGCCCATCAGCATGGAGTTTCTTCATGCGCTTTATACCGATATGACCTAAACGGCAGTGCCACAAATAAGTGCACTATCATTATTAACTTTGCATCTTTTCAATATTATGAATATGTGTATCACTACAATCGAGATCCAACAAACTTTTTCATTGGGTGTATGACCATCGAAGGTTTTATTCATCTAAACAGAAAAACAATTATTCTCTGACTTTAAATGAATAACCATGTTGCAATAAACATGATCAAATCATATTCATGCTCAACGCAAACACCAAATAACATTTATTTAGGTTTCAACACTAATCCCGAAAGTATAGGGAGTGTGCGATGATGATCATATCAATCTTGGAACCATTTCCAACACACATCGTCACTTCACCCTTAACTAGTCTTAGTTCATTCTGCAACTCCCGTTTCGAGTTACTAATCTTAGCAACTGAACCGGTATCAAATACCCAGGGGTTGCTATGAACACTAGTAAAGTACACATCAATAATCTGTATATCAAATATACCTTTGTTCACTTTTCCATCCTTCTTATCCGCCAAATATTTGGGGTAGTTCCGCTTCTAGTGACTATTCCCTTTGTAGTAGAAGCACTCAGTTTCAGGCTTAGGTCCAGCTTTGAGCTTCTTCATGGGAGTGGCAACTTGCTTGGCATTCTTCTTGAAGTTCCCTTTCTATCCCTTTGCCCTTTTACCTGAAACTAGTGGTCTTGTCAACCATCAACACTTGATGCCTTTTCTTGATTTCTACCTTCGCCGATTTTAGTGTCGTGAAGAGCTTAGGAATCAGTTTCGTCATCCCTTGCATATTATAGTTCATCACGAAGTTCTATTATCTTGGTGATAGTGACTAGAGAACACTATCAATCACAATATTATCTGGAAGATTAACTCCCACTTGATTCAAGCGATTGTAGTACCCAGACAATCTGAGCACATGCTCACTGGTTGAGTTATTCTCCTCCATCTTGTAGGCAAAGTACTGTCAGAGGTCTCATACCTCTCGACACGGGCATGCGTCTGAAATACTAATTTCAACTCTTGGAACATCTTATATGCTCCATGACGTTCAAAACGTTTTGAAATCCCGGTTTTAAGCCGTAAAGCATGGTGCACTAAACTATCAAGTAGTCATCATATCGAGCTTGCCAAACGTTCATAACATTTGCATATACTCCTGCAATAGGTCTGTCACCTAGCGGTGCATCAAGGACATAATTCTTCTGTGCAGCAATGAGGATAATCCTCAGATCATGGATCTAGTCTGCATCATTGCTACTATCATCTTTCAACTTAGTATTCTCTAGGAACATATCAAAAATAAGACATGGGATCTATACACAAGCTATTGATCTACACCATAGATATGCAAATACTATCAGGACTAAGTTCATGATAAATTAAAGTTCAATTAATCATATTACTTAAGAACTCCCACTTAGATAGACATCCCTCTAGTCATCTAAATGATCACGTGATCCAAATCAACTAAACCATGTCCGATCATCACGTGAGATGGAGTAGCCTTCAATGGCGAACATCACTATGTTGATCATATCTACTATATGATTCACGCTCGACCTTTCGGTCTCAGTGTTCCGAGGCCATATCTGTATATGCCAGGCTCTCAAGTTTAACCTGAGTATTCTGCGTGTGCAAAACTGGCTTGCACCCGTTGTATGTGAACATAGAGCTTATCACACCCGATCATCACGTGGTGTCTCGGCACGACGAACTGTCGCAACGGTGCATACTCAGGGCGAACACTTGTACCTTGAAATTTAGTAAGGGATCATCTTATAATGGTACCGCCGTACTAAGCAAAATAAGATGCATAAAGGATAAACATCACATGCAATCAGTATAAGTGATAGGATATGGCCATCATCATCTTTGCCTTTGATCTCCATCTCCAAAGCACCTTCTTGATCACCATCGTCACCTGCTTGACACCTTGATCTCCATCGAAGCATCGTTGTCGTCTCGCCAACTATTGCTTCTACGACTATCGCTACCGCTTAGTGATAAAGTAAAGCAATTTCATGGCGATTGCATTTCATACAATAAAGCGACAACTATAAGGCTCCTACCAATTGCCGACAACTTTTACAAAACATGATCATCTCATACAACAAATTATATATCATCACGTCTTGACCATATCACATCACAACATGCCCTGCAAAAACAAGTTAGACGTCCTCTACTTTGTTGTTGCAAGTTTTACGTGGCTGCTACGGGCTAAGCAAGAACCGTACTTACGTATGCATCAAAACCATAACGATTTTTCGTCAAGTGTGTTGTTTTAACCTTCAACAAGGATCGGGCGTAGTCACACTCAATTCAACTAAAGTTGGAGAAACAAACACCCACTAGCCACCTGTGTGCGAAGCACGTTGGTAGAACCAGTCTCATGAACGCGGTCATGTAATGTTGGTCTGGGCCGCTTCATCCAACAATACCGCCGAATCAAAGTATGACATGCTGGTAAGCAGTATGACTATTATCGCCCACAACTCTTTGTGTTCTACTCATGCATATAGCATCTATGCATAAACCTGGCTCTCATACCACTGTTGGGGAACGTAGTAATTTCAACAAAAAATCCTACGCACACGCAAGATCATGGTGATGCATAGCAACGAGAGGGGAGAGTGTTGTCTACGTACCCTCGTAGACCATAAGCGGAAGCGTTGACAACGCGGTTGATGTAGTCGTACGTCTTCACGATTAACCGATCCTAATACCGAAAGTACGACACCTCCACGATCTGCACACGTTCGGCTCGGTGACGTCCCACGAACTCACGATCCAGCAGAGTGTCGAGGGAGAGCTTCGTCAGCATGACGGCGTGATGACGGCGATGATGAAGTTACCGGCGCACGGCTTCGCCTAAGCACTGCAACGATATGATCGAGGTGGATTATGGTGGAGGGGGGCACCGCACACGGCTAAACGATCAATGATCAACTTGTGTGTCTATGGGGTGCCCCCCTCCCCCGTATATAAAGGAGTGGAGGAGGGGAGAGGGCCGGAATCCTAGGCGCTCCCAAGGGGGGAGTCCTACTCCCAGTGGGAGTAGGATTCCCCCTTCCCCTTGTTGGAGTAGGAGAGAAGGAAGGGGAGAGAGAGGGAAGGAAAGGGGGGCTGCCCCCCCACCCAATTCGGATTGGGCTAGGGGGGCGTGCCCTCCACCTTGGCCTTCCTCTCCTCTATTCCACTAAGGCCCAATAAGGCCCATATACTCCCCGGGGGGTTCCGGTAACCTCCCGGTACTCCGGTAAATGCCTGAACTCTTCCGGAACCATTCCGGTGTCCAAACATAGGCTTCCAATATATCGATCTTTACGTCTCGACCATTTCGAGACTCCTCATCATGTCTGTGATCATATCCGGGACTCCGAACTACCTTCGGTACATCAAAACACATAAACTCATAATACCGATGGTCACCGAACGTTAAGCGTGCGGACCCTACGGGTTCGAGAACTATGTAGACATGACCGAGACTCATCTTCGGCCAATAACAAATAGTGGAACCTGGATGCTCATATTTGGTTCCTACATATTCTATGAAGATCTTTATCGGTCAAACCGCATAACAACATACGTTGTTCCCTTTGTCATCGGTATGTTACTTGCCCAAGATTCGATCATCGGTATCCTCATACCTAGTTCAATCTCATTACCGGAAAGTCCCTTTACTCATTCCGTAATGCATCATCCCGCAACTAACTCATTAGTCACATTGCTTGCAAGGCTTATAGTGATGTGCATTACCGAGAGGGCCCAGAGATACCTCTCCGATACACGGAGTGACAAATCCTAATCTCGATCTATGCCAACCCAACAAACACCTTCAGAGACACCTGTAGAGCATCTTTATAATCACCCAGTTATGTTGTGACATTTGATAGCACACAAGGTGTTCCTCCAGTATTCGGGAGTTGCATAATCTCATAGTCAGAGGAACATGTATAAGTCATGAAGAAAGCAATAGCAATAAAACTGAACGATCATAATGCTAAGCTAACGGATGGGTCTTGTCCATCACATCATTCTACTAATGATGTGACCCCGTTCATCAAATGACAACACATGTCTATGGTTAGGAAACATAACCATCTTTGGTAAACGAGCTAGTCAAGTAGAGGCATACTAGGGACACTTATGTTTTGTCTATGTATTCACACATGTACTAAGTTTCCGGTTAATACAATTCTAGCATGAATAATAAACATTTATCATGAAATAAGGAAATAAATAATAACTTTATTATTGCCCCTAGGGCATATTTCCTTCATTGCTCTAGGTCGGCAAGGTCGAAGTGGTGAGGGTCGATACTCTCAAGATCTATGGAGTGATCCTTGGCAATAGACGTTCCCAGGATGGAGCAGAAGTGGTCATAGGCCGCCTTGGCCATCGCCGCCTCATCGGACGCGGTCCGTGAGCCCACGCGGAATGAGGCCACATGGTTTTTCTGTGCACAGTGAGCGGCGTGGATTTTGAAGATGGCCACGTTGGTGTCGCCTTCGCGGAGCCAGCCAAGGCGCACGTGTTGGCGGAGGATGGAGCGCTCGAGGGAGGCCAGTCCGAGATAGGCACGCTTGAGCTCGCGGCGAAGCCAGATTTCAGCCGGGGATAGAGGACGAGTGTCCTGCGCCATGTCGAGGTGGTAGATGATCTCGCGCGAGATCTGAAGTTGCAGGGAGATGTTGCCCGGTGTGCGCGCCCCCCAGTTCTGGAGGCGGCGGGCCGTGATCTTCATCCTATCGTAGATGCGTCTGAACGGGTCGGGGTCCGGCGGTATACAGTTCCAAGCCGCATCCACAGTGGCGAGGAATCCATCGAGCTTTGGCCAGTATCGCTTGAAGTGGAACCTGCATTTGCCGAGGCTACGCGGAGCACAGTCCACAACGAGGGGGCAGTGGTCGGACACGGCCGTGGCCAGGCACCGCAGCATGTGGTGGGGGTTGATGGTCACCCAGGATGGGGTGCAAAGCACGTGATCGTTCCTGACAAGTGTGGGGTTGCTTTGCTCGTTGGACCACGTGTATCTCCTGCCGTGGAGGTAGATGTCCCTCAGGGCGTGATCCGCGATAAAGCGTTGAAATCGGCTCATGTTGCATGGGTTGAGGTTGCCATTGTTCTTGTCCGCACATGATGTTATCATATTGAAGTCGCCGCCCAGGAGCCAAGGGCTGGCAATCGTGTCGCGCAGATCGTGGAGCTCGGCCATGAAGGCGAGTTTCTCGGCCATGCCTTGGGGTCCGTAGACCCCGGTGATCCACCACGGGGCTGCATCGATGGCAGGGGAGAAGGTGGCTGACACATGGAAAGCCCCAAGGATGGGGTTGGCGAGGGAGATGTGGTCGCTGCGCCAGGCTAGTAGGATACCACCACGAGTGCCCGTGGCCGGAAGAAAGAAAAAATCGGCAAAGGGGGTGCCCTGCATCTCCAGGACAAGCAACGACGAGATGAAATTCAGCTTAGTTTCTGGCAAACACACGATACAAGGATCAGCCGAGGAGACAACGGAGTGCACGGCTGTGCGTTTGGCGCGGCTATTGAGCCCTCGCACGTTCCAAAACACTATGGAAAGGTTTTGATCCATGGGAGGGTGGGGGCCATGTGATGCGCAGGGCAAGCACATCATGCCTCGACCAGGCGAGGCGCAGGGGAGCCATTCCGTCGAGGAGGGCGTAGGGGACGGTCCAACTGAAGAAGTCAGCGAAGGCGTGGACGATGTCGCTTGCCAGGGATTTGGCAAAGAGTCTGCTGTAGTGCTCCAGGGCCTCGCTGGAAATTGGCTCGTCTTCCCCCAGCAGTCCAAGGCGGCGGAGAAGTACCCGCTTAGCCTTCGTCTCCGAGTCCAGGCCACGGTCTACCTTGGCGAGCCGACCGCTGCGGCGCGGCGTGAAATTGGGCGGCAGTTCGCCACGCTTGCGGCACACCGAGGGAGTTTCGAGTACCAGGGCAGGGCGGGTTCTGATGGAGTTGATGTAATCCAGGACGTGGTCCGGGACGGGGCAGGAAGCAACACCGTTTGAAACGCGGGCTGGGAGCTGCGTGGAAGCCTGCATGGGCGGCATGGCCTCGGGAGGCAGCGCGCAATCAACTGTCACGGGTGGGCCCTGGGCCAATGGTGCGGCAGGTCCAGCGGGCGCGCACAACGAGGGTGTGGGCCCGGCCACATTTGCAGCAGCGGGAGTAGTTGCCGAAGTGGCGACAGGATCAGGCATGGCATCCATGCAGTCAAACAGGGCAGGCTGAGCGACAGTAGGGGGTGAGGCCGCTGGTGGCCCCAGAATCAAGGACACCTCAGGGATTGGCTGGTGCATCTCCAAAGCAGCATCGGGGGAGGGCGGGCAGGTGGAGGCGGGCCCGGCTCGCTGGCGGCCGACCGCGCAGGTGGGGCAGGAGGGGATTCCCGCCCATCCGATGACGCTAGAGCGGAAGGATCCGAGGCAAGCCGCGCCAACGGGAGGGCGGCGTTGGGCACAACACGGGTGGGGCTGACAGCTGACGGGCCACAGATGGCCAGTGTGGTCGTGGGCGCTGTTTGAACTGGTGGGGGCTATCTTGGAGCGACACCCTGGTCAGCGGTTAGGCCCGACAGCCTTTGACGAACAGGGGGGCCATTGGTGATGCTGCCAGCGGCAGGATGGGGCCCGAGAACACCCTGGTAGCCGCGAAAAGGCGGCCCGGCGCGCCGGCGACGGTGATGAGAACCCGCGCCCCGTCCCGAGGGGCCGCGGGAGCAGCGATCGCTGGCGGGCAGCGGCAATCATGGCAGCGAGGCCAGGCGTCGGGAGGGGCAACGAGGAACCATGACCACCGCCGTCAGACTCAGCGGGCGGAGGCGGAGGTCGCAGGGTGGGAAAACGAAAATCCTCGGCGCGTCGCACGTGAATGGATACTGGGAAACGCAACATCGAGACGGTGAAGCGATCAACTAGGTCGGGGTTGGTGTTGGCGAGCGCATCGGGCTCGGCGAGGAGGAGCTCAGACTCGCGCGGGATTGCATCGGGGTTAGTGGTCGACGCCATAAGCCGGAAGACAGACATGTCACTGTCGTCTAGTGTCTCGGGGGCGAATCGATCCACGAGGCAGAAGGGCGAGAGGAGCTGCACGGTAGAGGAAATGTCCCAGCCATGCTCTGGGATGCCGATGATCTCGATGTCATCAGAGATGCGGAGGGAGATGGGCTCGGCTCCCTCGAGGCGGCTCCAAGGGTGCATGATCAGCCTGAACTTCGCAGCGCGCACGGGCGCGGCGGCAGCGAGCGCGCGAGTGGCTGCGTCCCGGAACCGAAGGAGGAACTCATCAGAGCGACGCCGTTGGACGGAGAAAGTCAACTGCGGGAGCTGGAAACGCTCACACACCGCGTGTGCTACGTCGTCGGCGGAGACGCCAGAGCGGCTCCCAGCCATGATGGCGACCAGAGCTAGGTCGAGGGCGCGCTCGGTGGCCTCCAGGCACGTAGTGCGCGGCATGAAGCAGACTGCGCCGGCGGGGCGTAAGGCGGGGTGGCCAGACATGGGCAGCAGCGCGGCGTGCAAGCTGGACCACGTGGAGCCGGGCGGCAAGGAGGAAGACGGAGCCCGCAGCGAGGGCGTGACTGTGGTGGAGTCGGAGGTTGTGGCGGCAGCGGGAGACGGAGACAGGCGCACCCCCGACCTGGAGGACGCAGGTGGGTGTGGGCCTGCTGCGCTCGAGTCCGAGGAGCCGAGGGAGTGAGGGGACGACGGGCACGGCCGCTTGGCCGCCGGCGTGTCGCTCGAGGAGGAGGGGGCGTGGGACGGTGCAGAGGCGGGCGATGTGGCCGAAGTGTCGGCAGCGATGGCAGCACACATCCTTCCGACACTCGTTGCGGGGGTGGCCGGTGCCCAGGCAACGCGGGCACTCGCCGGGATGTGGGGGCGACAGAGGGGGCGCGGCCGACATGGAGGGTCGTTGCGACGGCGATGGCGTAGGCCGCGGGGACGCGGGCGACGCCGGCCCGAGGCGATCTCCCAACCCCCACCGGCGGCAGGGTCGACCTCGGCCTCGTTCACGACCCGGTGCACCTCGGAGCAAGGGCCAGGGCGCACGGCGGGCGACGAGGGACGAGGTGCCGGCAGCGGGAAGGGAAGGGCCGAGGTAGCCGCGGGCGAGCACAGGGCGAGGCGATATGACCGCGCGCCATGGACAGACTCAGCGGAGGAGAGGCTCGACTCGACCCAGCGGCGTTCGCGGAGGCGGCCCGGGGCGGCCGGGGACGCGGGGGAGGAAGGGGAGGCCATGGGAGGGGTGGGCGTCGGTGCCGGAATGGCAACCGGCGTGGGCTGGTGGCCGACGGGGCCGGAGTGGCCGCCGGCGGGAGGGCGCTGGTGGGAACGGAGCGGAGCCTTGGGGGAGTCCTCCTTTCTGGACCCAGGTATTGATGAATAAGTTTTCAATAGAGATTGTCGATGATTTTTTTTAATATTGGGGGTCGCACCATTCAAATTGAAAGCACATGCGATGGAGAATATCCGGCAAGGAGAATGTTGAGTAATTAGCATTATTCTGTGTAGAATAACTAAACTTAAGCGGCAATTTAAAAGAAGAAAATATATAGTACAGAACCTTGAACTTGTAGGTAAATTGTGTGTTCAACAAATTCAAACACCAAACTATAAAACCCTAGTAATTGCAAGTCATCGTTGGTGGAAAATTTGTCTAGACATCGATTTGCTCGTGATTTATGGTCAGAGCAACAAGGACACCCAAAACCCACCGGTTCCGTTTGTGATAGCATCGTATTGAAGGAGCAGCCGAAAGATGCGTGTGGTTTGTGCGTATAATACTACAATGTATATGTACATGGGTGTTTATGTTCGTGTAACGGACGTTATGGGAGATAATGAGGTTAGGAACAATACTTTATCCCTTTAGATTTGAACTAGTTGGATTTTGTGAAAGGGTTTCATGAACTTAGTGGGAAAATCCCCCGCAAAAAAAAAAGATCTTAGTGGGAAAATATATGGAATGAACCTGTTGTTGTTGTGGACAGTCTAGATGTCATGCAAAAAAAAATCAGGAGAATGAGCAAATATCAGAAAGGATGGAGAGGAATTTAAGAGATCAGATCCTGAAAATAATAAATATCTAACTCATGAGCTAATGACTTGGAAATCTTGGAAGAAATTTAGCCCCTTGCCAACCATGATAAATTCCGGCCAGAGCTCTATTTGTAAGTCTCTCGAGGAAGAAGAAGGGTACTGACACGAGAGATCTTGAGAAGATTGGTTCCTTGAGGGAGACACTAATATTTGTTACTTTCATATAATTGTTAATGGTAGCAGGATAAAAAGCACATTTATTTTCTAAATAATGGATAATTTGTTATTCAAGGGACCGCCAGTCTTGTTGATCATGCTGCCAACTATTACAAGGAGCTTTCTCGACCTACTGAAGGTTTTGGTTGTAGATTAAGAAGTGATGTTTGGACTAAACATGAGAAACTGTGAGAGGAAGATAATATGGAACTCAACAAATCTTTTAGTGGGGAAGAAATTAAAAAAAGTGATTGATGGTAGTATGAAAAAGGATAGAGCAACAAGGTGTGATGGGTTTCCTATTGAATTATATCAAGCATATTGGCACTTTATCAAAGATGATATTATGGTGTGCTTCCATTAATTTCGTGTTGGAAAGGTGGACGTGAGCAGAATAAATTTTGGTATTATAACTCTTATTCCAAAGGGTGCAGATGCATATATTGTTTAGAGATACAGACCAATTTGTCATTTTGCCTCTGCTTATAAAAATTTACCCAAAAGCTATGGATGATAGAGTTAAACCTTTTATGGGCAAACTAGTCTCTACAACCCAGAGTGCCTCCATTGGAGGGAGAAATATTATGGATGGAGTCATGTTCTGACATGAAATATTACCTGAGCCAAGGAGGAAAAAGCAACAAGGGGTTGTTTTGAAGTTGGTTTTGAAAAGTCTATGATAAGGTAAACTTGAATTTGCTTTTCTATAGCCTGAGCGAAAGAGGGTTTAATGATAGGTGGATGTAGTGGTTCCATACTATGGTTAAAGGGGGACTCTCGGTGTTAAAGTTAATGATATTGTTGGTAAGAATTTTGGCATCTTTAAAGGGGTGAGGCAAGTTGAGTAGGTGACCCTTGTCTCCTTTCCTCTTTAATATCAGTGCAAATTGTCTTCAGAAAATGGTGAAGCTGGCTCAAGACACTAGGAAGTTCGTAGGTTTGATACCTCACCTTATATATAAAGGGCGGCCATTATACAATTTATCCATGATACCATTTTGTTGATTCAAGATAGTGTTGATTTTGCCAGGAATTTGAAGTTGTTGGTATATTTTTTGAACAAATGTTTTGGTTGAAAATCATTTTCTAGAAAAAGTGAGGTGCTTATGATCGTGCATGATGATAGAGGACATATGCACACCAACACTTTCAATTGCTAGCACATCAGATAGCCTATTAAGTACATAGGTGGGCATGTGTCACTGGTACCGTATCGTGCTATACAAATGGTTTTTAACCCCTTTCCGCGACGGCATTTGGAACCATCGCCTAGTGAGTGACTGCGATAGGGGGGATCCTTCCCACATGACCCAGAAACCGTTGGGGATAGGCGAGCGGCTACTGACGATCGCCACAAAATAAACGTATGAGAAGCCACCCCAGTCCCACACATTAGATCTCGACGTTACGTTTCTAATCATAGAGACAACCCAAATGATTACGCCGCTATAGTCGTGTGAAAAAGGTGGACATCAGCATTTAATCTACCGATATGTTTGTGATAGGTACATTATCGCACACGGCTCAAGAATGTAAAATGTGTGTGGTGCCTCTACTAACGCCAACGTGTCAATTTTCATAACTGTGTGCGATTGGTATTCCTATCACACATGCACACTGGCTTGAAACTTTGCTGTATTACCATGAATCACACACTCATATGAGATGAAACCGTGTGTGCGTCCGTCGGGCATCGCAAACGTTTCATGTCAAAGAACTGTCTATTCTCTATTTTTCATCGCACATGAGGTTTTCATTCTAACTGTGTGCACATTATTTTATTCGCTCCTGTATAATTTTATTTCCCACTGTAATTTATTATTCGAATTGGAAATTTTGAAATATGAAACATGGAATTCAAATTCTCAGCACAATGGTTCAACAACGAATTCATAAATTAAATTGTCGGTACAACATGTTCAGTAATTACAGGATTAGACAACAATTAACTATGATGAACCACAATATTTAGAGGCGGTAAAGGTGAAGATACAAGTGTAAATCATTTTGACTGCCGATGGTGTTGAAGAAGCGGAATGCCCATAATGTGCCTTCCTGCATGCCATAGGCACGAACAACTTTTGTCCAACCCCTTGTGACGATCGCCCGCCCATCCTTCACCGCCTTTAGGAAGACTTCCATAGCATTATCATGGTAGCATGAATTATATACCTTAGTTGCCTCCACTCCGGTCATGTAGTTTGCAAGGTAATCATCAGTAAATAGCTTCGAAAACCACTGAAAAGAGAAAAATATCAGATACTAAGGTCTAATAGAGTAACTTGTTGTGGGCAGGGGGAAGAGGGAACACATTACTTACCATCCTAAAGTTCACTGTCGTCTTGGACAAAGTGTAAATGAAGAGCCTAATTCCCATCACCCGTTTCTTTCGCCTAACAATCTTTCTTAGTTTTCTCACTTGACGCTTGTTCATGAATATCTCATTGCCCCAGACGCAAAAGGGATCGAAGCATGGATCTCAATCACTCATATATGTACCTACAAGCCACCAGTAAATGTTAGAAGCTAAACTGAGATTGCACAAATGATGTAAAATACAACTACCTACGTTCCTAAGTACAAGTATTTTTAGAGATTTCAATATGAACTACATACGGATGTATATAGAATTATAAATATAGTTTAGATTAGAATCTAGATTCACTCATTTTACTCCTTATGTAGTCTACATTGGAATCTCTAAAAATACATTCAATCAAAGAAATGTTGGGGAACGTAGTAATAATTTTAAAAAAAATCCTACGTGTCACCAAGATCAATCTAGGAGATGCTAGCAACGAGAGAAAGGGAGTGCATCTTCATACCCTTGAAGATCGCTAAGCGGAAGCGTTACTAGGAACGCGGATGATGGAGTTGCAATCGCGGCGATTCAAATCGCGAAAGATCCGATCCAAGCGCCGAACGGACGGTGCCTCCACGTTCAACACACGTTCAGCCCGGGGACGTCTCCTCCTTCTTGATCCAGCAAGGGGAGAGGAAAAGTTGAGGGAAAGCTCCGGCAGCACGACGGGGTGGTGGGGGAGCTTGCAGTTCTCCGATAGGGCTTTGCCAAGCACTACGGAGGAGGTGTTGGAGAGGGGGACGGCTGCGCCAGGGAAGGGGTGATGATGCCCTCCCAACCCCCCTCTATTTATAGGGTGAAGGGGGCCGGCCCCCTTAGATCCCACCTAGGGGGGGCAAGGGGGGACTTGCCCCCCAAGTCAGGTGGGAGGCGCCCCCACCCCCTAGGGCCCCTTGGGGGGGTGCACCAGCCCACCAGGGGCTGGTTCCCTCCCTTGCTCAGCCCACTTGGCCCAGCGGGGCAGGTGGCCCCACCCGGTGGACCCCGGACACCTTTCGATGGTCCCGGTACAATACCGATAACCCCGAAATTATTCCGGCGACTGAAACAGGACTTCCCATATATAATTCTTCACCTCCGGACCATTACGGAACTCCTCGTGATGTCCGAGATCTCATCCAGGACTCCGAACAACCTTCGGTAACCACATACAATTTCCCATAACAACTCTAGCATCACCGAACCTTAAGTGTGTAGACCCTACGGGTTCGGGAATCATGCAGACATGACCGAGACATCTCTCCGGCCAATAACCAACAGGGGGATCTGGATACCCATGTTGGCTCCCACATGTTCCACGATGATCTCATCGGATGAACCACGATGTCGGGGATTCAATCAATCCCGTATGCAATTCCCTTTGTCCATCGGTATGTTACTTGCCCGAGATTCAATCGTCGGTATCCCTACCTTGTTTAATCTTGTTACCAGCAAGTCTCTTTACTCGTTCCTGTAACGCATGATCACGTGGCTAAATCCTTAGTCACATTGAGCTCATTATGATGATGCATTACCGAGTGGGCCCAGAGATACCTCTCCGTCATACGGAGTGACAAATCCTAGTCTCGATTCGTGCCAACCTAACAGACACTTTCGGAGATACCTGTAGTGCACCTTTATAGCCACCCAGTTAAGTTGTGACATTTGGTACACCCAAAGCATTCCTACGGTATCCGGGAGTTGCACAATCTCATGGTCTAAGGAAACGATACTTGACATTAGAAAAGCTCTAGCAAAAACGAACTACACGATCTTGTGCTATGCTTAGGATTGGGTCTTGTCCATCACATCATTCTCCTAATGATGTGATCCCGTTATCAACGACATCCAATGTCCATGGTCAGGAGACCACAACGATCTATTGATCAATGAGCTAGTCAACTAGAGGCTTACTAGGGACATATTACGGTCTATGTATTCACACATGTATTACGGTTTCCGGTTAATACAATTATAGCATGAATAACAGACAACTATCATGAACAAGGAAATATAATAATAACCACTTTATTATTGCCTCTAGGGCATATTTCCAACAAGAAATACATTCCTAAGTAAAAGCTTTATTTTGTTCGTAAGCATGATGTGAATTTATCATGGATTGCAACAAATAAATACATTCAATCAAAGAGAAATTATCATAATTAAAGTCTTGTAATCCAAAAGAGTGCGCACATCACTAGTTAAAGTTTTGACCTCTCCAAACCCACTTTTATCAATTTTTTCATCAAGATTTTCACCCTCCGAATTATCGGGACGCCCTCTAGCTAAAGTTGACTCTTCTTCAGTCCCTTTATCATCAATTTTAATTTTACTAAACAAGGAATCAATAGAAGAAACACCAATCACTTTAAGATCTTCATCATTTTTATCCTCTAAGGAAATTGGCTTAGCGGCCATTTGATTTACTAGGGTAGCTTGTGCATCGGATATTTTACCTAGCAAATTTTCAGCGTGAGCATACTGAGATTGGAGATTACAAACTTCTCTACTAACATCATCAAGTTGTTTTCTTATAGCATCTAACATAGTAGAGTGTTCTTTAAGTTCCTCGGTAAAATACTTATTGTGCTCAAATTGTGTAGTCATATATTCCTTGGTACTTTTTTCATTCTCAAGCAAAATATTGGGGTAAGGAATATCATAGTACTTTCTTTGAGACATCGTGGATACGCAAGCAAGATTGCAAACAAAAAATGATCTGACGAGAAAAAGGCGAACGAAAAAGAGAAGGCAAATAAAACGACAAATTTTGTGAAGTGGGGGAGATGAAAACGAGAGGCAAATGGAAAATAATGTAAATTGCAACGAGATGAGATTTGTGATTAGGAACCTGATAGATGTTGATGATGTCTCCCCGGCAACGGTGCCAAAAATTCCTTTTGATGCGGCTTGAAATTGCATTGGTATTTCCCCAAAGAGGAAGGGATGATGCATTACAGCTACGGTAGGTATTTCCCTCAGTTATGAAACCAAGGTATCAATCCAGTAGGAGAACCAAGCAACATTATGTAAACGGTACCTGCACACAAAGAACAAATCCTCATAACCTAATGACCCACGAGTATAGGGGATCAATTGTAGCTCTTTTCGATAAGTAAGAGTGTCAAACCCAACGAGGAGCAGAAGGAAATGACAAGTGGTTTTCAACAAGGTAATGTCTGCAAGTGATGAAATTGTAAGTAACATAGTAGTTTGATAGCCAGATAATTGGTAACGAGCCAGTAATGATAGTAGTAACAAAAGTGCAGCAAGGTAGCCCAATCCTTTTGAAGCAAAGGACAGGCCAAAATGATCTCTTATAGTGAGCAAAGCGTTCTTGAGGGTACACGGGAATTTCATATAGTCACTTTCATCATGTTGGTTCGATTTGTGTTCGCTACTTTGATAATTTGATATGTGGGTGGATTGGTGCTTAGGTGCTATTCTTACTTGAACAAACCTCCTACTTATGATTAACCCTCCCTCAAGCATCTGCAACTACGAGAAAAGTATTAAGAATAAATTCTAACCATAGCATTAAACTTTGGGATCCAATCGGTCCCTTACGGAATAGCGCATAAACTGGGGTTTAAGCTTCTGTCACTCTCGCAACCCATCATCTAATTACTACTCCATAATGCATTCCCTTAGGCCCAAATATGGTGAAGTGTCATGTTGTCGACATTCACATGACACCACTAAGGGAATCACAACATACATACTATCAAAATATCGAACACATATCAAGTTCACACGATTACTTGCAACATGATTTCTCCCATGACCTCAAGAACAAAAGTAAATACTCACAAATGATAATCATGCTCAAAATAAGAGGGGTATTAAATATCATATTGGATCTGAACATATAATCTTCCACCAAATAAACCATATAGTAATCAACTACAAGATGTAATCAACACTACTAGTCACCCACAAGCACCAATCTATAGTTCTAGTAACAAGATTGAACACAAGAGATGAACTAGGGTTTGAGATGAGATGGTGCTATTGAAGATGTTGATGAAGATAGCCCTCCCCAAGATGGGAGAGTTGTTGGTGATGATGATGACGATGATTCCCCACCCCCGGGAGGGAAGTTCCCTCGGCGGAATCACTCCGTCGGAGGGCAAAAGTGCCCATGCCCAAGTTTCGCCTCGAGACGGCGGCGCTCTGTCCCGAAAGTCCTTTCCTTATTTTTTAGGTCAAAATGACTTATATACCAGAAGATGGGCACCGGAGGTGGGCCTGGGTGAGCACAACCCACCAGGGCATGCCTGGGCTCCCTGGCGCGCCCAGGTGGGTTGTGCCCACCTGGTGGGCCCCCTCTGGTACTTATTTGCTCCAATATTCATCAAATATTCCATAAAAATTCTCCGTGAAGTTTCAGCTTGTTTGGAGTTGTGCAGAATAGGTAGCCTGGCGTATGTTTTTCAGGTCCAGATTTCCATCTGCCGGAATTCGCCCTCTTTGTGTGTACCTTGCAAATTATGAGAGAAGGCATTAGAATTACTCCAAAAAGCATTATTATTAATAAAAACATCATAAATAACAGTAATAAAACATGATGCAAAATGGACGTATCAACTCCCCCAAGCTTAGACCTCGCTTGTCCTCAAGCGAAAACCGAAATCGGAAAACACGTCCACATGCTTAGAGAGAGAGGTGTCGATAAAAACAGAATACGGACATAGAAGCATCATGTAGATTATTATGACATCAACAAATTTAAACATAAGACTTTTATCATAGAGCTTGTATCATAGACTTCCCATGAATAAGTGACAATTCATCACACAATTGAAGTATAAAGCATAAACTCTATTAGAAACCAACAAACTATGTTCTCAGTCAACTTTGCAACTACAATTCATCATCTTTTCAGGAAGGGTCACGTATCGGAGCATTTAGGCAAGTCCACATGCTCAACCATCATATAGTCTTCTATGATTGCTGATACTTCTCCAACGTATCTATAATTTTTGATTGTTCCATGCTGTTTTATTATCAATCTTGGATGTTTTATAATCATTTTATAGTCATTTTATATCATTTTTTGGTACTAACCTATTGACATAGTGCCAAGTGCCAGTTGCTGGTTTCTACATGTTTTTTACATCGTAGGAAATTAATATCAGACGGAGTCCAAATGCCACGAAACTTCACAGAGAATTTTTATGGGCCAAAAGGAACATGTTGGGCCCTGCCTGTGCCTGGGGGGTGCCCCGAGGGAGGCACAACCCACCAAGGTGCGCCAGAAGGCCCAGGCGCGCCCTGGTGGGTTGTGCCCACCTCGGGTGCCCCCCGGACCGCCTCTTTGCTCTATAAATACCCCAATATTCCAAAAACCCTAGGGGAGTCGACGAAATACTCATCCAGCCGCCGCAGAGTCCAGAACCACCAGATCCAATCTAGACACCATCTCGGATGGGGTTCACCACCTCCATTGGTGCCTCTCCGATGATGCATGAGTAGTTCTTTGTAGACCTTCGGGTCCGTAGTTAGTAGCTAGATGGCTTCCTCTCTCTCGCTGAATTCTCAATACAATGGTCTCTTGGAGATCCATATGATGTAACTATTTTTGCAGTGTGTTTGTTGGGATCTGATGAACTTTGAGTTCATGATCAGTTATATCTTTTTATATCCATGAAAGTTATTTGAGTTTCTTTGATCTCTTATATGCATGATCTCTTATAGCCTCGTATTTCTTCTCCGATATTTGGGTTTTGTTTGGCCAACTTGATCTATTTATCTTGCAATGGGAAGAGGTGCTTTGTAGTGGGTTCGATCTTACGGTGCTTGATCCTACTGACAGAAAGGGAAACGACACGTATGTATCATTGCCACTAAGGATAAAACAATGGGGTCTATCTCTACATAGATAGATCTTGTCTACATCATGTCATCGTTCTTATTGCATTACTCCATTTTTCCATGAACTTAATACACTAGATGCATGCTGGATAGCGGTCGATGTGTGGAGTAATAGTAGTAGATGCAGGCAGGAGTTGGTCTACTAATCTTGGACGTGATGCCTATATAATGATCATTGCCTGGATATCATCATAATTATTTGAAGTTCTATCAATTGCCCAACAGTAATTTTTTTACCCACCGTTTGCTATCTTCCTCGAGAGAAGCCACTCATGAAACCTACGGCCCCCGGGTCTTCTTTCTTATATATTTGCCTTTGCGATCTACTTTTCCTTACATTTATATTCAGATCTACAAAACCAAAAATACAAAAATACTTTGCTGCACTTTATTTTATTTGCGATCTATTTATTCAATCTATTACAACTTTCTCTCGTCCATGCACCGTTTCTGGTGCCATTACCCGAAAGGGATTGACAACCCCTTTAACACGTCGGGTTGCGAGGTGTTGTTATTTGTGTGAAGGGGTTGTTTATGTTGTGTTGCTTGGTTCTCCTACTGGTTCGATAACCTTGGTTTCATATCTGAGGGAAATACCTACCGCCGCTGTGCTGCATCATCCCTTCCTCTTTGGGGAAATACCGACGTAGCTTGAAGCGACATCAATTGCTAACACTCACCGCATACACATGAGCAAAATGTTTCTACCAGACACATAGGAAGATAGAGGCTTATAGTTTCGCCTCCCAACGTATTCACCTCAAGGGTGATGTCAACAATAATAACTCATGCCACCCATATTCAACTGGACATATGTGCCTAGATCTTTCCTCACCACATGATGCTTGCCAAAGGAGAAAAATAAAAAGGAATAGAGAGAAAAACTTTGACTCTTGCGTAAAAGTAAAAGATAGGCCCGTCGCAGAGGGAAGCAGAGGTTGCCATGCGCTTATTTGTTTGTATTCTCAACCCCTTAATGCAAAAGAACGTCATGTTGCATTGCCCCTTGTGATAGCGACCTTTATTATGCAGTGTTCCGCTTTTATTCTTCGCCATCACAAGTTCGTGCAACGCTCAATTTTCTCTTACACTAAATGATCTCACACTTTTATAAGCAATTTTTATTGCCTTATTGCACCGATGACAACTTACTTGAGGGATGTTGCTCAATCCCTAGGTAGGTATGGCGGACTCTTGAAAATAAGATTTGGGTTTAAGGGTTTTTGGATGCACAAGTAGTATCTCTACTTGGTGCGGAATTTTTGTCTAACAAAGATAGGGGCAAGCACCACATGTTAAAGGATCTATGACAACATGACTTCTATGTGAATATGAACAAACATAAATTATTAAGTTGTCTTCCTTGTCCAACGTCAACAATTTTGGCATATAATATTTTGATGGGGGCTCACAATCACAAAAGATTTCTAGGATAGTATATTTATATGTGAATCTTCTCTTCCCTTATTAATTCTTCACGAGTTGCATCATTGACCAATTCTATGTTTGTCAATCTCTAATAAAATTTCCTACTTATACTATTCCTTATGTGGTGTCATCACCTACCATAGGATCATCATATGATCTTCTTGGTTTATTTCCTTTCCTTTTTATTTATTTCCTTTCCTTTTATTGCAACATGAAAGAAAAGAAAGCAAAAACTCAAACTAACTTTCTTATATATCTCGCACACGATTACAAGGATAGATCACTAAGCAAAACTCTCGAAAAGAAAGGATCGAACTAAACTTTTATTTATCTAAAGCAAAAGATTGAACTAAAATAAGTAAGTGCAAAAGATAGTGGGGATGATACGATACCGGGGCACCTCCGCCAAGCTTGGCGGAAGCCAAGGGGAGTGCCCATACTCGATACTCAATTTTCTTTTGGTAATGAAGAAGATGGTGGTGGTGATGAAGTAGATGCGATCTTGTCCTCGGGTTTCCATGGCAGAGGTCCACCATCGTAAGAGGAAGAATGAGTCTCACGGGTCCTGCAACTGGCAGCCAAACTCATACCTTTAAACCTCGCCTCATATTCAAAGACTTGGTTTTGAAGATCATAGATCTGGCTTTGGAGGAAGTTGATTTGCTCGTTGAGGGTGAAGACGATGTCCTTCATGGGCTTGCCATCCACCTTGAGATCACGGGAAAGTTCCATGATCATGAGGTGATTGGCATTGAGTCCACGCTCCACCATCCCCTTGCATTGGAAGACCTCCTGCTCCATAGCCTCAAGCCTGGCCTCCGTGGTTCCCGTCCCCTTGGGTCCTTGCACATCGCGGATGTGCAGCACCCCCTCATGCATCTGGATGGTCTGAGGGTGCTGCACCACCTCCCGCAAATATGGGTTGATAATGTTCTTGAAGAACTTGTCCTTGGAGGAGCTTGAAGCAGCCATGGTAGATGGGATCTGACAGAAAACAACAATAAAAGAAAACAGAGGATTTCTCCGCGATAAGGTGGTCAATAAGTTCGGGGGGTATATAAAGATTTTTTTTATCTTGGGAAACAAGAAAGCGGAAGAAAAACGGAGTCCGGAAGGTGCCCCGGGTGGGCACAACCCACCTGGGCATGCCTGGCAAGCTAGGCACGCCATGGTGTCTTGTGCCCACCAGGGTCACTTTCCCGGTAGTTTCTTATTTTCCTAATTTCTAAATATTCCAAAACTGACAAAAAACATTTTTGCGGAATTTTCGGAGTCTGTTTACTTACCGTACCACATACCTCCTTATTTTCACGATTCTGGAGTGTTCCGGAAGGACTCTTTTATGTGTTCTTCCGGTGTCAAAGTTTGGACAATATTGCTTTCAACATTAATGGGCGTACCTGAGATGTAATGTTTTATTCGTTGCCCATTAACAACCTTCAGGTTAGTACCTTCGACATTATTTATTTTGATAGCCCCAGACCGATAAACCTCCTCGATAACATAGGGTCCTTCCCATTTTGAGAGGGGCTTTCCTACAAAGAACCTGAAATGAGAGTTGTACAAAAGAACATATTCTCCAACTTTAAACTCACGCTTTTGGATTCTTTTATCATGCCATCTTTTAAATTTTTCTTTAAACAACTTGGCATTTTCATAAGCTTGGGTTCTCCATTCATCTAATGAGCTAATATCAAATAGCCTCTTTTCACCGGCAAGTTTGAAATCATAGTTGAGTTCCTTGATTGCCCAATATGCTTTATGTTCTAATTCAAGAGGCAGATGACAAGCTTTTCCATAAACCATTTTATAAGGAGACATACCCATAGAAATTTTATATGCTGTTCAATAAGCCCAAAGTGCATCATCTAATTTCTTAGACCAATTCTTCCTGGGCCTATTGGCGGTCTTTTGCAAAATTAATTTTATTTCTCTATTGCTAAGCTCAACTTGACCACTAGACTGAGGATGATAGGGTGATGCAATTCTATGGTTAACATCATACTTGGCAAGCATTTTACGGAAAGCACCATGAATAAAGTGTGAACCACCATCAGTCATTAAATATCTAGGGACTCCAAACCTTGGGAAAATAACTTCCTTAAGCATTTTAATAGAGGTGTTGTGATCAGCACTGCTGGTTGGAATGGCTTCTACCCATTTAGTAACATAATCAACATCAACCAAAATATGTGTATACCCATTAGAGGAAGGAAAAGGTCCCATGTAATCAAATCCCCAAACATCAAATTGTTCAACAACAAGTGAATAATTCATAGGCATTTCGTGACGCTTACCGATATTACCTATTCTTTGGCATTCATCACAAGATAAGACGAACTTACAGGCATATTTGAAGAGAGTAAGCCAATAAAATCCGGATTGCAATACCTTGTGAGCACTTCTGTCTCCAGCATGATGCCCTCCATATGCTTCGGAGTGACATTTCCATAGGATTTGTCCCTGTTCATGCTCAGGTACACAACGTCTAATAATACCGTCTACTTCTTCTTTATAAAGATGTGGGTCATCCCAAAAGTAGTGTCTTAAATCATAGAAGAATTTTTTCTTTTGTTGGTATGTAAAGCTAGGTGGTAAATATTTAGCAACAATATAATTAGCATAATTAGCATACCAAGGAGTATTATTAGCAACATTTATTGCAGCTAGCTGCCCATCAGGAAAACTATCATCAATAGGTAGTGGGTCATCAAGCACATTTTCAAGCCTAGACAAGTTATCAGCTACGGGGTTCTCAGCTCCTTTCCTATCAGTGATACGCAAATCAAATTCTTGTAGCAAGAGAACCCATCGAATAAGTCTAGGTTTAGCATATTTCTTTTCCATAAGATATTTAATAACAGCATGGTCAATGTGAACGATAACTTTAGAGTCAACAATGTAAGATCTAAATTTATCACAAGCAAACACCACTGCTAGAAATTCTTTTTCAGTTGTAGCATAATTCTTTTGAGCACTATCTAGAGTTTTACTAGCATAATGAATAACATTTAATTTCTTATCAACTCTTTGTCCTAGAACAGCACCAACAGCATAATCACTAGCATCACACATAATTTCAAAAGGCAAGTTCCAATCAGGTGGTTGAACAAAAGGTGCAGAAATTAAAGCTTTCTTGAGTGTTGTAAGAGGCCTAGAGATTTTAGAGAAGTCTTTGATAAATCTCCTAGAGAAACCAACATGACCTAGGAAACTACAAACCTTTGATATCCTTAGGACATGGCGTTTTCTCAATTGCATCAACCTTAGCTTTGTCTTCTTCCATACCCTTTTTATAAATCTTATGACCCAAGACAATACCTTCATTAACCATAAAATGGCACTTCTCCCAATTCAAGACAAGATTTGTTTGTTCACATCTCTGCAAAACTCGATCAAGATTGCTTAAACAATCATCAAAAGACTTCCCATAAACAGAAAAGTCATCCATGAAAACCTCAACAATCTTTTCACAAAAGTCAGAGAATATAGCAGTCATACATCTTTGAAAGGTAGCAGGTGCATTGCATAAACCAAAAGGCATACGTCTATAAGCATAAGTTCCAAAGGGACAAGTAAAAGTGGTCTTTTCTTGATCAGGTTGAGAAACAGGTATTTGCGAAAAACCAGAATATCCATCAAGGAAGCAAAAGTGTGTGTGCTTAGATAATATTTCTAGCATTTGATCAATAAAAGGCAGAGGGTAATGATCTTTTCTAGTTGCTTTATTTAATTTTCTAAAATCAATTACCATTCTATAGCCTGTAACAATTCTTTGTGGAATAAGTTCATTTTTATCATTAGGAACAACAGTAATATCTCCTTTCTTAGGGACACAATGAACATGACTTACCCATCTACTATCAGCTATAGGATAGATTATACCTGCTTCCAGAAGTTTTAATATTTCCGTTTTTACCACTTCTTTCATCTTTGGATTTAACCGCCGTTGGTGATCAACAACGGGTTTAGCATCAGGTTCCATATTCATCTTGTGCTAACATAGAGTGGTACTAATGCCCTTTAAATCATCAAGAGTATATCCAATGGCAGCTCGGTGCTTCCTTAGAACTTTCAATAATCGTTCTTCTTCATGTTCTGAAAGGTTAGCACTAATAATAACAGGATATATCTTCTTTTCATCATGATAACCATATTTCAAAGTGTCTGGCAATTGTTCTAATTCAAACATAGGATCACCTTTAGGTGGAGGAGGACCTCCTAGAGTTTCAACAGACAAATTGTGTTAAGCAGAGGACGTTGTTCAAACAAAATATCATCTATTTCATTTATTTCATGCATATGTAAATCATTTTCATGGTCTAGAAAATATTGTTCTAGTGGATCAATAGGAGGCACAACAATAGAAGCAAGACCAATTATTTCATCCTTACTAGGCAATTCTTTTTCATGAAGCTTTCTACTAAACTTGGAGAAATTAAATTCATGAGACTCATCACCAAAACTAACACCGTCAGTTTGTTTCTCACAATCTATTCTAGCATTAATAGTATTCAAGAAAGGTCTACCAAAGATAACAGGACAAAAGTCATCTTGTGGGGAACCAAGAAGAAGAAAATTAGTAGGGTATTTTATTTTCCCACACAAGACTTCAACATCTCTAACAATTCCAATTGGTGATATAGTGTCTCTATTAGCAAGTTTAATAGTAACATCTATGTCTTCTATCTCTGCAGGTGCTATGTCATTCATAATTTCTTGGTATAAGGTGTAAGGAATAGCACTCACGCTAGCACCTATGTCACATAAACCATGATAACAGTGATCCCCTATTTTAACTGCGATAACGGGCATGCCAACAACAGGTTTGTGTTTATCCTTTTTATCAGGTTTGGCAATTCTAGCAGCTTCTTCACAGAAGTGTAACATCCCAAAATTCTAAATTTTGGAATGTTATATTAAATAAATAGTTTTGATTGTTTCTTTGATTTTTGTGTGAATGATTGAGTGAAGTTGAGTGCAATTTGAAACTTTTTGAAAGTTGAATGAGAGGGAATAAAAGGACTTTCCCAAAAGTGTTTCCATTTGAAATGTTTTGAAACCTCATTTGGAAGTAATGCAAACTTGATGCCACTTAAGGACTTTCAAGAGAGGAGATGAAATGACTTCTCCAAAGTTTAATGAAAGAGAGTGGGGAGTTAAACCACTTTTGGAATTCCATTTGGAATCCTTCCCATTTGAATAGTTTCAAATTCCTCTGACCCATTTCAAAAATAAAGAGAGGAGCAACATGACACTCCAAACTAGGGGCAAATTTGAAATATATTTGAATGAGGAAAACGGAAAAGATTTGGAAGTGGTTTGAATTTCAATTTCAAAACCATTTAGGAGTTATTCGGCTTCAAATCAAATTATTTTTGTCCCAAAAATAAATAAATGGAAATAAGGGTAAAATGATTCCCTTCAATGGAAAATTAGGAGAAATGTTTTTTTTGAAATCATAAATGTATTTTATTGGGTTTTATTGCAACAGCAGCACTGTTTGACTTTTATTAATTTTTCTGTATTTTATTTGTCTCTTAGAAATAGTTCATATTTTAGGAATTCTTTTTCTAAACATTTTGATATATAATATGTCTATGTAAAAGTCTTATTGTTTTTCTTTTATTTATTTTGTTCTTGTGTGTGTGTTACTTAAAAAAAACGGCCAAAGCCAGCAGTGCCTAGCCCGAGGCCCATCTCTCTCTCCCTCCGCCGCGGCCCACAGCGGTCCAGCCCGCGCCCGCGCCCTTCTTCCTCCTCCCGCAAACCACGCAGGGCATCGCCGCCGCCGGAATCCCAAACTTCTCGGGATCGCGATCTTCCGATTCGCCCCCTGCTCCAAGTCTCTTCCCCCTAAATATACTCCTCCCCTCGACCCGTTCCCATCCTTTCCCCTCGCCGAAACCCCTTGCCTCGCCCGTAATCTCTCGCCGGAGCCGAGCACCGCCGCCGCACCATTGATGCCCTAGAGCCCGCCTCCGACCTCCCCAAGACCCGCCACCACCACCATCGTGATCCCCTCCCTCGACTACACCTTCCCAACAACTCGCCTGAGCCTCAAAACCACCGGATCGCCATCGTCGTTGATCACCGACGCCATCCGCCGCCTCGAGCTCGCCGTCGACCACCTCCGACCATCTCCTCCGACTCCACGACCACCGTTGGACTCGTCGTCGCCCGCTACATCGCCCCGACCCCTCCATCTTCATCGCCGACGACCGGAGCGCCACCGCCACCGACGTTCGAGCCGCCACCGCCGACGACGACCTCGCCGGAGACGCCACCACCGCTGTAAGCAACCTCCACCGTCCGATCTGTTATTGACGGCATAGATTAGATATAACGAACGGTTACATTTTTTTAATTAGATCGGTTTAGTTCCGGTTTGTTACGGCTTTTATTCGGTTTAGATCGGTTCAGGTCTAGTCGGTTTAGCCGATCGATCTTTCTGTTTTAGCCCGTACACGTTTCTGTTATTTTACGACCGAGCGGTAGATAGTTCAGATTGCCCACCTCCCTGGCCCGATAGCAGTAGGCCACGTAGCTAGCGCCCGTTTTGTTTATTTTATTTTATTTTCGTTTTTGTTTTAAAAACAGAATAGTTCTGATTTTAGATTGCTTATATACTTTATGTTTTAGATCCAAATTGAGTGATTCCTTTTGCATTGTGTCACAAATTTGTTGAAGTTTCTGTTTGCGTACTTAGTTTTCAGATTTGAGTAGTTTAAACTTGAGTTCGATGAAATTTGTTCAAATCACTAATTTGGTCATATCTTGAGTTTTATAAAATATTTTTGATTGATTCTTTTGCTACGGTTTTGTTATTGTTTTGTCTATCCAGAGTCATATAGTGATTTATTTTTAGTTTATTTTAAATTAAGTTTTTAGCAAAACAGTACTGTTTTAGTTATAGTTTTGTTTTAGTCTTTTCTTTATTGTTTTTATTAGTTTTAAATTATTTCGTTTTGTCACTCTTGAAAAATTTAGTTTTGTTTCTGTTAGTCAAGAAAAGAAAATTTTGTTTTTATTTTAAAAATTTATTTTACTTAGTTTTGTATGAAAACTTGTTTAGGTCATAGTTAGTGTTTCATAAAAGCTTTTTATTTGTTTCTTTTTGCTATTAAAAGTTTATGAAAAATACTTTCTGTTAAAATTAGTTGTTTTATATTTTCTTTTCTGTTTATTTATTATGTTAGTATTTTCTTTGTTGTTAAATTTTACTTAGGACAAAGCTATTTTGGATTATGTCTTAGAATTTTCTTTAGTAGTTTTCTTGTGTAGTTTTCATTGGTTTTTTTATTTTGTGTTCTTTGTGATTTGCATTTTATTTGTTGATTTTTGTGTGAGTGTTATAAATTGCTTGCTAGTATGTTTGCTTATGTGAATACTATGTTTTACTATATAGATTTTCATCGGAGAGTTGCGTATAGTGCTATCAAGTTTTGCGAGAGCGATATTATCTTCATCAAGTAATACCAGGCAAGTTCACTTTGACCATGTTTTTCATACCTATGTTTTTATTGCATCTAGTGTCATCTTCGCAACAATTCCTCCAGTAGTGATATTGAATCCTTGTAGTTGAGTAGTATGCATGAGGTAGGAACCCATCACCCTGTTACCAAGCCCGAGACGTTATTTATTTTAATGCTACGCTATAGTAGACGGGGTTGGTATGAGTGCTAGGGAGTGGTGTGAGAATGGAGGACTCCACGTCAATGACGACAACTCCATGATGGCATCTGCAAGGACTGCATCTTCAAGGCCTCTAGACTTCAAGACTCGAGACAAGAATTCAATACACACTATTGGGTGAAGGACGGTTGACGGGCACCCTGGAGCAACTAGTGGATGGCCGGGATGCATGGAGAAGCGCCATGACATCTTGCGGAAAGCTTCACCCAGACTCAAAGAGACGGAAGAATACTTCATGCCCAGAAGCTTACCTGTGCAACAGCAAGTCACTATGGGCTCTGGCTTGGTTGACCTTAGTTGTGACTCTGGCTGGGACGGTGCTAGCAGATGTAGAACTACGGTAGGATTGGATGAGCACCGGACAGTGGCCAGGGGAACTCTTCGGAAGACCATGTTTCGGTCATCTTGTTCTCAAACACCCTGAAGTGCGAGAACGTAAAGAGAGGGATCAAATCTTGCGGGTAAAGTGTACAAACCTCTGCAGAGGGTTAAAACCTAATCGATTAGCCGTGTCCCCGGTTACGGACAATTTGAGCCTCTGGACTTGGATCTATCTCGGAACTCTCAACACCGGACTGACAACTTAATTGTGGGCAACTTATGATGATTTGGGCTATGAGACATCGGTTGGCGGAACCATGTCATGATAGAAAACTCCATAGTACAGACTCCAGTTATTCCTTTGATGTAGGGAAAATAAAACTAGCTTTTATGCAAAACAAAACTTAGACACAGAGCCACAAAGCCATATTGCATATAGTATAGTTTATCATCTGTTTTTATTACAGTGATCTTGCCGGTACATTCAATGTACTGACCTACACGGCTGCAACGTATCATGTTGCAGGATTATTTCTACGACGAGTGAGTTTCATTGATTGGGTTACGGTCTACACTCAACCTGCCGATGGCGTTGATGGGACTCCACACCCGATTGTTTGTTTCCGCTGAGACTTATGAGGTATATATCAGTTTTACGTTATTTATACATGTGATTGCACTTTGATATATACATTGATGTACTGTGTGTGCCAGCATACTGATCCAGGGATGGCACAGATACACAGAGGCTTGACCGTCTGAGGTCGGGTCGCTACAAGAAGTAAATAACATGCCCGTCTACATTTTCTTCCAAGAGATCCTTAACCATAGCAATATTAGGTTCTACTTTAATTTGTTCATCTGGTTTAGGTGTTCTAATATAGCTTTTGTTGACCACAGTTGAAACTTTATCACGTTCCTTTATCCTAACAGGGAAAGGTGGTTTCTCAATATAAACAGTGGGAACAACTGGATCAACATTATAAAGTATAGTTTCTTCCTTAGCTAATGCCGGTTCTTTAATTTCTTCTTTAATATGAGGGTGATATTTAAACCACTTCTCTTTAGGGAGATCAACATGAGTAGCAAATGATTCACAAAAGGAGGCTACTATCTCAGAGTCAAGTCCATATTTAGTGCTAAACTTTTGAAAAACATCGGTATTCATAAAAGATTTAACACAATCGTACTTAAGCTTAATACCTGACTCTTTACTTTCATCGAGTTCCCAATCTTCAGAGTTGTGTTTAATTCTTTCCAAAATATCCCACCAGAATTCAATAGTCTTCTTCATAAAAGAACCAGTACAAGAAGTATCGAGCATGGATTGATCATCACGAGAAAGCCGAGCATAAAAATTCTGAATAATAATTTCTCTTGAGAGATCATGATTGGGGCATGAATATAACATTGACTTAAGCCTCCCCCAAGCTAGAGTGATACTTTCTCCTTCACGAGGCGTCGAGGCCAAAAATTATATATGTAATTCTGATCACGATGAACTAGATGCATATGATAATTTTTTTGGTGAAACTCCAATTTCAATTGATTCCAGTTCCAAGCTCCAATATCATCGCATAGCCTATACCATGCCAATGCTTTTCCCTTCAAAGATAAAGGGAAAACCTTTTTCATAACTTCATCTCCGGGTAAACCTGCAAGCTTAAACAATCCACAAATTTGTTCCACATATATCAAGTGCATATCAGGATGTTCTGTTCCATCTCCTGCATAAGGATTAGCTAGCAGTTGTTCTATCATACTCGAAGGAATTCCATATTCAATATTTTCAGTAGGTGCAATAGGTTGAGGGGTAGCTAATTGTGGTTCCGTTCAAGGTGAAGATACTCCATACAAACCCCACAAAGGATTGTTCTCCATAGTAACAACTGACAATAAATTTCAGCACACTATATAAATGTTCCCTTACCAAATTCCACTTACCAAAGGCGCTTCACTCCCCAGCAATGGCGCCAGAAAATAGCCTTGATGACCCACAATTATAGGGGGTCAATTGTAGCTCTTTTTGATAAGTAAGAGTGTCGAACCCAACGAGGAGCAGAAGGAAATGACAAGTGGTTTTCAACAAGGTAATGTCTGCAAGTGCTGAAATTGTAAGTAATAGAGTAGTTTGATAGCCAGATAATTGGTATTGAGCAAGTAATGATAGTAGTAACAAAAGTGCAAAAAGGTAGCCCAATCCTTTTGAAGCAAAGGACAGGCCAAAATGATCTCTTATAGTGAGCAAAGCGTTCTTGAGGGTACATGGGAATTTCATCTAGTCACTTTCGTCATGTTGGTTCGATTTGTGTTTGCTACTTTGATAATTTGATATGTGGGTGGATCGGTGCTTAGGTGTTGTTCTTACTTGAAAAAACCTACTACTTATGATTAACCCTCCCGCAAGCATCCGCAACTACGGGAAAAGTATTAAGAATAAATTCTAACCATAACATTAAACTTTGGGATCCAATCGGTCCCTTACGGAATAGCACATAAACTGGGGTTTAAGATTCTGTCACTCTCGCAACCCATCATCTAATTACTACTCCACAATGCATTCCCTTAGGCCCAAATATGGTGAAGTGTCATGTAGTCGACGTTCACATGAGACCACTAAGGGAATCAAAACATACATACTATCAAAATATCCAACACATATCAAGTTCACATGATTACTTGCAACATGATTTCTCCCGTGACCTCAAGAACAAAAGTAACTACTCACAAATGATAATCATGCTCAAGATCAGAGGGGTATTAAATAGCATATTGGATCTGAACATATAATCTTCCATCAAATAAACCATATAGTAATCAACTACAAGATGTAATCAACACTACTAGTCACCCACAAGCACCAATCTATAGTTCCGGTAACAAGATTGAACACAAGAGATGAACTAGGGTTTGAGATGAGATGGTGCTATTGAAGATGTCGATGAAGATAGCCCTTCCAAGATGGGAGAGTTGTTGGTGATGATGATGATGATGACTATGATTTCCCCCTCCGGGAGGGAAGTTCCCCCGGCAGAATCGCTCCGCCGGAGGGCAAAAGTGCTCCTTCCCAAGTTCCGCCTCGAGACGGAGGCGCTCCGTCCCAAAAGTACTATCCTTATTTTTTCTAGGTCAAAATGACTTATACACCAGAAGATGGGCATCGGAGGTGGGCCTGGGTGAGCACAACCCACCAGGGCATGCCTGGGCTCCCTGGCGCGCAGAGGTGGGTTGTGCCCACCTGGTGGGCCCCCTCTGGTACTTATTTGCTCCAATATTCATCAAATATTCCATAAAAATTCTCCGTGAAGTTTTAGCTTGTTTGGAGTTGTGCAGAATAGGTAGCCTGACGTAGCTTTTTCAGGTACAGATTTCCAGCTGCCGGAATTCTCCCTCTTTGTGTGTACCTTGCAAATTATGAGAGAAAAGGCATTAGAATTACTCAAAAAACATTATTATTCATAAAAACATCATAAATAACAGTAAGAAAACATGATGCAAAATGGACATATCACAACCCAATGTGTAAGAGGGGTTGTCAATCCCTCCTCGGTAAAAAGATAGATCAGTTTGTATAAGTTTGGATAAATAGATCTTGCAAAAACACAAAATAAAATAAATAAAGAAAAAGTGCACCAAGGTATTTTTGGGTTTTTAGAATAATAGTGGTCTGAAAACAAATGTGATGGGAAATAGATCTGAAAGCAAATATGATAAAAGATAGACCCGGGGGCCATAGATTTCACTAGTGGTTTCTCTCTAGAAAATAGCATACGGTGGGTAAACAAATTACTTTTGGGCAATTGATAGAACTTCAAATAATTATGACGATATCCAGGCAATGGTCATGATATAGGCATCACATCCAAGATTAGTAGACCGACTCCTGCCTGCATCTACTACTATTACTCCACACATCGACCACTATCCAGCACACATCTAGTGTATTAAGTTCATGGAGAAACGTAGTAATGCAATAAGAACGATGACATGATGTAGACAGGATCTATTCATGTAGGAATAGACCCCATCTTGTTATACTTAAGAGCAACGATCGATACGTGTCTTGCTGCCCCTTCTGTCACTGGGAAAGAACACCGCACGATCGAACCCATCACAAAGCACCTCTTCCCATGGCAAGAAAAATCAATCTTAGTCGGCCTAACTAAACCAAAGATTCGAAGAAGAAATACGAGGCTATAAGTAATCATGCATATAAGAGATCAAAACTCAAATAACTTTCATGGATAAAATAGATCTGATCATAAACTCAAAGTTCCTCGGATCCCAACAAACACACCGCAAAAAGAGTTACATCAAATAGATCTTCAAGAGACCAATGTATTGAGAATCAAAAAGAGAGAAGAAGCCATCTAGCTACTGCATATGGGCCCGTATGGGGGAGGGCACGAGGAGCTTGGCGGAGCTCATGGACATGGAGTTTTACCACCGGGAGTCTGTTGGTCGCGTGGAAATGAAGGAAGTGGTGACGCTACCGTATGCACATGGCCGGGGCTGAGAGAGGGAGAGAGGGCGGGGCCGAGCGAGAGAGAGGGAGATGTCGGGGCGAGAGAAATAGATGGGGGTAGGAGGGGGCGATGTCGCGGGGCACCACACTCCGGCGAGGCTTCTTCTGGCTGTGTGTCGCGCCACCGGAGGTGAGAGAGATAGAGATTTTTTTCTGTTTTCATTTTCACTTTTTTCTTTTTATTAGGCCCCACTCGTAAGTGAAAGAGACATGAGAGAGAGAGATCCCTTTTATTTATTTTCTATGGATGAGGGGGCCCACCCGTAAGTGAAAGTGTGGAGAGAGAGTTTTTTCCTTTAAAAAGTTCTATGGATGAGGGGGCCCACCTGTGAGTGACACATGGAGTCAGGGGAAAAATGTCCAACAAACATCCCGTAGAAGGTCAACGCCCTTTGACTGGACGGAAACGACACTGAAGGGCATTTTTATAAGGACACTTAATGGCAGAGGGGCAAATTTGAGCATGCTTCAAAATTAGGGGCAAATCTGAGTAGTGGGTTTGTGCTAGGGACAGAATTGTAAAAGACCCTGTAATAAAAACTTCATGTAGATTACTAAATATGGTAAGTTTGATTCCTCCCAGTAGTTTGGCGATATTAAGATGATAATATGTGGGGGTACTAGTGGATGATTGTGGTTTGGTAAAAATATTGGTGTTAAGGTTTGTGATTCCCGAAGCATGCACGTATAGTCTCCATTTGCGATGAAGTTGGAGCATGATTTATTATTGAGTGTCTACCTTATGAGTGGCGGTCAGGGACGAGCGATGGTCTTTTCCTACCAATATATCCCTCTAGGGGAATACGAGTAGTACTTTACTTCAAGGGCTAATAGGCTTTCACAATAAGCATAAGAGTTCTTCATGACTAATGTGAGTTCATGGATTATATGCACTCTCACCTTTCCGCAATCTGCTAGCCTCTTCGGTACCGTGCATTGCCCTTCCTCACCTATAGAGTAGGTGCAAAATTCCTCGATGTATCCAAACCCCGTGATATGATACACCGTGATACGTCTCCAACGTATCTATAATTTTTGATTGTTCCATGCTATTATATTACCATTCTTGGATGTTTACAATCATTTCATAGTCATTTTATATCATTTTTGGTACTAACCTATTGATATAGTGCCCAGTGCCAGTTGTTGTTTTTTTGCATGTTTTTTACATCGCATGAAATCACTATCAAACGGAGTCCAAACACAGCGAAACTTGTTGTGGATTTTTTTGGACCAGAAGACATCCAGTGGGCCGGAGAAGGACCTGGGGGGTGCCCCGAGAAGGGAACAACCCACCAGGGCGCGCTTGGAGGCCTAGGCGCGCCCAGGTGGGTTGTGCCCACCTCGGTGGCCTCCCGCACCGCCTCTTTGCTCTATAAATACCCCAATATTCCAGAAACCCTAGGGGAGTCGACGAAAATCAATTCCAGCCGTCGCAAGTTCCAGAAACCACAGATCGAATCTAGACACCATCATGGAGGGGTTCATCATGCCCATTGGTGCCTCTCCGATGATGCGTGAGTAGTTCTTTGTAGACCTACGGGTCCGTAGTCAGTAGCTAGATGGCTTCCTCTCTCTCTTTTGATTCTCAATACAATGGTCTCTTGGAGGTCCATATGATGTAACTATTTTTTGTGGTGTGTTAGTTGTGATCCGATGAACTTTGAGTTTATGATCAGATCTATCTTTTTATCCATGAAAGTTATTTGAGTCTTCTTTGAAGCTCTTATATGCATGATTGCTTATAACCTCGTATTTCTTCTCCGATATTTGGGTTTTGTTTGGCCAACTTGATCTATTTATCTTGCAATGGGAAGAGGTGCTTTGTGATGGGTTTGATCTTATGGTGCTTGATCCCAGTAACAGAAGGGGAACTGACACGTATGTATCATTGCCATTAAGGATAACAAGATGGGGTCTATTTCTACATAAATAGATCTTGTCTGCATCATGTCATCGTTCTTATTGCATTACTCCATTTTCCAATGAACTTAATACACAAGATGCATGCTGGATAGCGGATGTGTGGAGTAATAATAGTAGATGCAGGCAGGAGTCGGTCTACTAATCTTGGACGTGATGCCTATATAATGATCATTGCCTGGATATCGTCATGATTATTTGAAGTTCTATCAATTGCCCAACAGTAATTTGTTCACCCACCGTTTGATATTTTTCTCGGGAGAAGCCACTAGTGAAACCTACGGCCCCCGGGTCTCTTCTTTATTATATTTGCCTTTGCGATCTATTTTCCTTTGCTTTTATTTTTAGATCTATTAATCCAAAAATACAAAAATACCTTGCTGCACTTTAATTTATTTGGCGTTCGATCTATCAAATTATTACAACTTTCTCCCGTCCACTTGCCAATTTATGGCGCCGTTACCCGAAAGGGATTGACAACCCCTTTAACATGTCGGGTTGCGGGTATTTGTTATTTGTGTGCAGGTGCCGTTCACGTAGTGTTGCGTGGTTCTCCTGCTGGTTCGATAACCATGGTCTCATCACTGAGGGAAATACCTACCGTTGCTGTGCTGCATCATCATTCCTCTTTGGGGAAATACCGACGTAGTTCAAGCAAACATCACACCGTATCACACATAAACCTCCTTATATCTTCCTCAAAACAGCCACCATACCTACCTATTATGGCATTTCCATAGTCATTCTGAGATATATTGCCATGCAACTTCTACCGTTCCTTTTTCATGAAATATATATTCATTGTCATATTGCTTTGCATGATCATATAGCTGACATAGTATTTGTGGCTCAGCCACCGTTCATCATTATCATACATGTTACGCTAGCATCATTGCACGTCTTGGTACACTGCCAGAGGCATTCATATAGAGTCATATTGTTCTAGATATCAAGTTGTAATATCGAGTTGTAAGTAAATAAAGAGTGATGATCATCATTATTAGATCATTGTCCCAGTGAGGAAAGGATGATGGAGACTATGATTTCCCCACAATTCGGGATGAGAATCCGGACGAAAAAAGAGGACAAAAACAGCCCAACAAAAAAATGGGAGAAAAATAGAGAAGCGACAATGTTACTATCCTTTACCACACTTGTGCTTTATAGTAGCACCATGTTTTTCATATAGAGAGCCTCCTATGTTGTCACTGTTGGGGAACGTAGTAATAATTCAAAAAAATCCTACGTGTCACCAAGATCAATCTAGGAGATGCTAGCAACGAGAGAGAGGGAGTGCATCTTCATACCCTTGAAGACGCTAAGCGGAAGCGTTGCAAGGAACACGGTTGATGGAGTCGTACTCGCGGCGATTCAAATCGCGGAAGACCTAATCTAGCGCCGAACGGACGGCGCCTCCGCGTACAACACACGTACAGCCTGGGGACGTCTCCTCCTTCTTGATCCAGCAAGGGGGGAGGAGAAGTTGAGGGAGAACTTCGGCAACACGACGGCGTGGTGGTGGTGGAGCTCGTGGTTCTCCGGCAGGGCTTCGCCAAGCTCAACGGAGGAGGAGGTGTAGGAGGGGGAGGGCTGCGCCAGGGGGAAGGGCACGACTGCCCTCCCACCCCCCTCTATTTATAGGGTGAAGGGGAGAGGGGGCCGACCCCCCTAGATGCATCTAGAGGGGGGGCGACGACCAAGGGGGGTGCTTGCCCCCCAAGTTGGTGGGAGGGGGGCGCCCCCACCCCTAGGGTATTAACCCTAGGCACCTTGGGCCCCTTGGGGGGGTGCATAAGCCCACTAGGGGGCTGGTTCCAACCCATGTTCAGCCCATTTGGTCCCCCGGGGTAGGTGGCCCCACCCGGTGCGAAACCCTTTTGGTGGTCCCAGTACAATACCGATAACCTCCAAAACTTTTCCGGCGACTGAAATTGGACTTCCCATATATAAATCTTCACCTCCGGACCATTCCAGAACTCCTCGTGATGTCCGGGATCTCATCTGGGACTCCGAACAACTTCCAGTAACCACGTACAATTCCCATTACAACTCTAGCGTCACCGAACCTTAAGTGTGTAGACCCTACGGGTTCGGGAACCATGCATACATGACCGAGACAGCTCTCCGGGCAATAACCAATAGCGGGATCTGGATACCCATATTGGCTCCCACATGTTCCTCGATGATCTCATCGGATGAACCACGATGTCGGGGATTCAATCAATCCCGTATACAATTCCCTTTGTCCATCGGTATGTTACTTGCCCGAGATTCGATCATCGATATCCCCATACCTTGTCCAATCTCGTTACCGGCAAGTCTCTTTACTCATTCCGTAACACATGATCCCATGGCTAACTCCTTAGTCACATTGAGCTCATTATGATGATGCATTACTGAGTGGGCCCAGAGATACCTCTTTGTCATACGGAGTGACAAATCCCAGTCTCGAATCGTGCCAACCCAACAGACACTTTCGGAGATACCTGTAGTGCACCTTTATGGTCACCCAGTTACGTTGTGACGTTTGATACACCCAAAGCATTCCTATGGTATCCGGGAGTTGCACAATCTCATGGTCTAAGGAAATGATACTTGACATTAGAAAAGCTCTAGCAAACGAACTACACGATCTTGTGCTATGCTTAGGATTGTGTCTTGTCCATCACATCATTCTCCTAATGATGTGATCCCATTATCAATGACATCCAATGTCCATGGTCTGGAAACCACAACCATCTATTGATCAACGAGCTAGTCAACTAGAGGCTCACTAGGGACATGTTGTGGTCTATGTATTCACACATGCATTACGGTTTCCGTTTAGTACAATTATAGCATGAACAATAGATAATTATCATGAACAAGGAAATATAATAATAACCCTTTTATTATTGCCTCTAGGGCATATTTCCAATAGTCACTTTCATATACTAGTGGGAATTTCACGTTATAGAACTTGGCTTGTATATTCCGATGATGGGCTTCCTCAAATGCCCGAGGTCTTCATGAGCAAGCAAGTTCAATGCACACCCACTAGTTTCCGTTGAGCTTTCATACACTTATAGCTCTTAGTGCATCTGTTGCATGGCAATCCATACTCCTCGTGTTGACATCAATTGATGGGCATCTCCATATCCTGTTGATTAGCCGTGTCAATGCGAAACGATCTTCCTTTTTTGACTTCTCTTTATTAATCTTTGCCATCACATTCTATTCCACCCATGTGCTATGTCCATGGCTCACGCTCATGTATTTCGTGAGGTTGAAAATGCTGAAGCGCGTTAAAAAGTATGATTCAATTGCTCGGCTTGTTATCGGGGTAGTTCACGATTAATACTTTATCTTAGGAAGACTAAGCATGCCAAGGCTATATGATTTTGTTGGGATAGCGTTGTTTAGCATTCTTTATTTTGAAAGGCATGATTGTATGTTAGTATGCCTGAGTATTGATGTCTTTATATCAAATGATAGACTATTGCCTTGAATCACTCAGATCTTAATATTTATACCGTAAAAGAGATTACACGATACACATGTTAGGTAGCATTTCACAAAAAAATTATGTTTTTATCGTTTACCTACTCGAGGACGAGCAGGAATTAAGCTTGGGGATGCTTGATACGTGAAAGTGCTAGTTATCGACTAGAGGGGGGGGGGGGGTGAATAGGCGATTTTTATGAATGACTTCAAAACATGGAAGTTTCGAAGTCAAATGATAGAAATGAACCTATTAACATGCAGCGGAAGGTAGACTACACTAGGCAAGCCATAGTCAAGTATTCAATGAAGTGAAAGCACGAAGACTATTAGCAACTAGGCAGTATGGATCAGGAAGGAAGATAGTATGAAGCCAATTAGAACAAGTAGTCACACAGTGAAGTCAAACAAATAATGCAAACATGCAATGACTTCACAAAGACAAACTGTAAGTAAACAGAAGGAAGAGATGGAACCAGTTGCTTGGTGAAGACAAAGGAGTTGTTGGACCAGTTCCAGTTGCTGTGACAACTGTAAGTCTGGTTAGGGAGGCTGAGATTTAACTCAGAAGACCCCGTCTTCACCTTATTCCCCTTGAGCTAAGGACACCTAGTCCCCGCCCAATCACTCTGGTAAGTCTTCAAGGTAGAATCCCATACCTTCACAGACTTTGTTCACCGGCAATCCACAATGACTCTTGGATGCTCAGAACGCGATGCCTAACCGGCTGGAGGATTCGCAGTCCTCAAGTGTAACAAGTCTTCAGGTCACGCAGACAGAAAGACTTCAGTGATGCCAAACACTCTTTGGGCTCTGGGTGTTTTGGGCTTTGTCCTCGCAAGGATCTCTCTCAAATGCTTCGGAGGTGGGTTGCTCTCAAACGACAAAAGCCGTGCACTAACTCTGAGCAGCCACCAATTTATGGTGTAGGGGGTGGGCTATTTATAGCCACTAGGCAACCCAACCTGATTTGTCCGAAATGACCCTGGGTCACTAAGGAACTGACATGTGTTCCAACGGTCAGATTTCAAACACACGCGACAGGTTGACTTGGGCTACAAGTAAAGCTGACTCATCCAGCTCTGGATAAGACTTGCTCTCATTGTCTTCGCTCGAAGACATAGGATTTGGTTGAGCATCACTTCAGTCACTCTGACTTTGTTCACTTGGACCCCACTTAACAGTACGGTGGTTCCTATGGCTCAACAAAGAAGAAAAGGAAACTACGAAACAACTATGTCTTCGCACTCCATAGTCTTCATGTGAATGTCTTCTCGAGTCATAAACTTCGATGTGATTGTCTTCGCATACCACCATTGTCTTCAATGTCTTCATACATTTTTAGGGGTCATCTCCGGTAGGTAAACCAAATCAATGAGGGAGTACTACCTGTGTTTTCCTGCAATTCTCACAAACACATTAGTCCCTCAACCAGGTTTGTCGTCAATACTCCAAAACCAACCGGGGTGGCACTAGATGCACTTACAATCTCCCCCTTTTTGGTGATTGATGACAAACTGGTTGAAGTTTTCAACGGGGATAAAAGTATGTGAAATTGTAAAGGATTAAGGTATTGTCTTCATAAGTAGCAAAAGGCTCCCCCCTGAAGATGTGCATATAAGTATTTTGCTTTTGGAATGCAAATGCACATGGCAGGTTGTACTTGTGGAGATCCTCTTCAACTTATGAAGGCAATTCAGCATGCATGAAAAGATATAACAAGGATAATGACATGCATAATGAAAAATGGACGTCTGCAATATGACTTCGTGTGGGATTTATCATCGCACATGCGGAATTTATCATCGCATCACAGAATAGCAGAAAAAGTAACAGACGACCATCAAGTTTAAGTGTTACAACTCTAAGAACCAGAAGTATCAAAAGCGAGAGTTGTAAGCACTTGGCAAAAGTATAGCAACCACCCATATGGACCCGCTTGAAAACTATCAACTCATATGCTTCTCCACCTTTTGTCAGTAAGGACCAAAAAGGTGTGAAGACATAAAGCCTCTACTCGTTCCCATGAGGAGTAGGTGGTGAAGCAGCAGGGTCGTTGTTGAGGTTCGGTGGTGCAGAAGAACTTGGTGCAGTGTCGATACGCGCCGAAGTTGGAGGTGGTGAAGTAGCATCATCTTCGTCATCAATGACTCTGGCATTGACAGTTTCTGCAAAGGAGGAGTACTCAGAGTCTTCGAGTGAGGGAGTTCGACGCAAGACAGCATTCCTGGGAGGAGTGGAATCAAACTTGAATCTCTCTGTGAAGCCGTCGTCTTGAAGATCAGCTTCAGCACTAAGCAATGTCAGACTCTTCCACGACCTCCGACAGGTTTCATGAGTGACAAATGCATTCTTGGTGGCAAGGTTGCGAATGCGATTGACATCCACAAAGAGGCTTTGCATCTGACGCTTCAGCCAGTCGTGATGCTTATCTTGTTTTTGATGCAGGGCAATGAGAAGTTCTCGGTCATTGAGAACACAAGAACGCTTTTGAGGCCTTTGAGCAATTGTGCTTTCAGTGGCTTCAGTATGGGCACGATGAGGTGCACGTGTATTGCCAGCCAAAGGATAAACATGAGTAGCATCCAGAACTCCTTCAATGGGTTGAGTGAAGCTTTGATGATCGGCATTGTGAAGATAAATTGGCTCCTTGGCAGGCTCTGGGTAGATGGCATCGACAGACAGATCAACCTCTGGCAAGAATATGAGATGATTGCACGCAGAGGGCTAATAGTTGACAGCAGAGTGAAGCTTGATGAGGCGCATTACCCATGGAGCATAGAATTTCAGGCCAAAGAGATCAAAGCCAGATGCAGCCAATTGCCTGATGAAGAAGTCTTGAGCATTGAAGCTGATGCCATTGAAGATATAGAAAACCAATGTCTTCATTGCTCCTTCAAGCTTCGCTGCAGGAGAATGTCCCTTGATAGGCCATAGAGTTCACCTGATAATATGATAAATAGTGCGGGGCAGATACTCTAGGTCTTCAACAAAGAATTTCCTTGGATATTCAGCGTCGCGTGGCAGTGGCTTCATCATGCTCAGCATTGGCTCATGTTGGGCTCAGGCTTCTGGAAGATGCTCTCCAAAGCATTGCGGTGAAGCTGACAACCAGGTTCATATAGTTCACCTGGAGTGGGCAGGCCAGTGAGCTCAATAATATCAAGAGCTTTGGCTTCGTGGTGTACATTGCCTGTCATCCACTCAAGGATCCATGTCTTCGGATCCCTGTTGTAGCCGTGAATGTGGAGGGTGGCATAGAATTGTAGCAGAAGCTCTTCGTTCCAGTGCTCTTTATCAGTCACAAATTGTAGTAGACCAGCATCTCTGAAACAATCAAGGGCTTCTTCTAAGCAGGGCAGGCCAGCAATAGCTTCGCAGTCTAGACGCATATGTGGAAAGATGCGCCCTTGATCATAAAGAACACAAGAGTAGTAACTGCGCTGCTGATAGCTCCAGAACCGATCAGATGAAATTCTTGGCTTCGAGTATGGGTTCTTGTCGCTGTGAAAGAAGGTGCTGTGTGCAATGAAGCCATTCACATTGAAAGATCCTGGTGAGGTTGCAGTACCTGGAAACCTTGGCAGCCTTGGTTTTGGTTTCTGGACCTGAGGCCTGTGCTCCACATGATAGTCAAATTGAGGTCCGGGAGCAGGAGGAGGAACCAGAATGGGCCAGCGAACCATGACAGGTTGGCCGCGATCAAATGCCAGCTCGATAGTGTGTGGCCTTGGAGGCGGTACAGGAGCATCGGCATTGATGTGAGCTGCAAGTGGTATAATGGCTTCAGGTGCATTCACTTTTGGTGCCTCATTAACTTCAGGCGCCACATTTGCTTCAGCCATGACAATGTAATTGGCTTCAGCATTTGTGTTGGTGGCCGCCTCAGTATTAGCAACCTCCACTAGAATAGCTGGAGGGTCGAACACGTTCTCCTCGAGAACAACTTCTTGGTTGGATGGGGGTGTAGCAACACGTTCTTCTTCTTGACGGGGTTCTTCTTGTGCATCGGCAGATGCAGCCGGAATGTCTTCAGTAGCTTTGGCTTCAGACTCTGAGACGTTCGCAGTAGGAGTGGCTTCAGGGAACACTTGGCGTGATACTGAGGTGCCGTGCTCTTCTCCTTCTGGAACGCTCGATAGAGCGACTTGTGGCCTAGGTCCTTTGCGAAGCCTGCGAAATGCGGGCGACGCATGTGGAGAGGGAGTTGGCTGGGTCACAAAGTCATCATCATCAAGCACCGGAGTGGTGATTGAGTTGGGGGAGTACGCGGCGATTCTTCTTGACGGGGGGAGGCTTGAGGGTGATCAGCCCATGAATCATCCAGAGCGATTGGCGTCAATGGACGACCAATGCTGATGAGCTCGCTGTTCGTGAGAACAGGCGATGATACCGTTTGGTGCTCGATCTGAGGAAGGGCTTCATCATCATCTACATTGTCTTGGGGACCAATGTCTTCAGCTGGGGTGTGGTCAACAGCTGGATCTCCTTCAGCTTCAGGAGCCTCTGTGGTAGCAGGCTCGTGAACGAAAGTGAGTTATATCGACTAGAGGGGGGGGGTGAATAGGCGATTTTTATGAATTCTTCACTGAGTAATTTGCAGGTGAGGAAATTCCTTAGCGAAGAACTACTTGCAGCGAAATAAGTACTCAAAAGTAAACATAATAGAACACATGCATGGTCATCATGATGAAATGACGACAAGCATATAATATAGAAAGCGTAAACACAGGATAACACAGGATGAAGACAAACAGACTGAAGAATTTGAACTGAGGAAATTTAGAAAGTCTTCAGTCAAAGTCTTCAAACAGATATGAACAAGCACACAACAACTGTAACGAGGAAATGAAAGAGTTGAGGAAATAGAACCAGTAAACTTGGTGAAGGCAATGATTTGGTAGACCAGTTCCAACTGCTGTCTTAGTTGTACGTCTAGTTGGAGCGGCTAGGTATTTAAACCTGAGGACACACAGTCCTCACTGTATTCTCCTTGAGCTAAGGTCACACAGACCTCACCCAATTACTCATGGTAAGTCTTCAGGTGACTTCCGAACCTTCACAAACTCGGTCACTCGGTGATCCACAATTTCCTCTTGGATGCTCTAGACCATGATGCCTAACCGTCTGGAAGAAGCACAGTCTTCAAAGGTAACAAGCGTCGGATCTACGCAAGATCAATCTCTTCAGTGATGCTCAATCACTTTGGGTTTGTAGGTGTTTGGGTTTGGGTTTTCCTCACTCGATGATTTTCGCTCAAAGTCCTCGGAGGATGGGATGCTCTCAAATGACAAGTGTCAGTTTCTCTCGGAGCAGCCAACCAACTAGTGGTTGTAGGGGGCGGCTATTTATAGCCTAGGGAGCAGCCTGACATGCCCTTCAATGATATGACCGTTAGGTGGGTAGATATTTTGGGACAGCTGGCGCGTAGCACAGCAACGGTCGGATATTTGAGGCTCAAATTCCTCAGGGCTATCATGTTCCTCACTGTGTAGGCAATCCGCATTGGCGAATTCCTAACTCCTCAGTCAGAACAAATTCCTCAGAGACCAGAAGAGCTTCATCTCTGTCACTGAAGAATATGACTGAACTGTATGAGATTTCCAATGGCTTCACTCCAAGGGATTGGTAGGTGTAGGATTTTGAGTTGAGCATCACATGGAAATTTTACCTTAGTATTTCCTCGACCCCCTTTAACAGTACGGTGTTTCCTGTGACTCAAGAAAGAGAAAATGAAACTACGAAAACAAAAGTCTTCACGCTTCATGTTCCTCGTATGAATACCAAGTCTTCAGGGTTACACCAATTTCTTCACTTTCAAAGTCTTCAGAAAGTCTTCAGAAATCCAAAGTCTTCAGACGAAGAACTTCATTTTTAGGGGTCGACTTTCTCTGTAAATATCAAACTCCTCATAGACTTATAGACCTGTGTACACTCACAAACGCATCAGTCCCTTAACCTATAAGTCTTCAATACACCAAAATTACTAAGGGGCACTAGATGCACTTACAATCTCCCCCTTTTTGGTGATTGATGACAATATAGGTTAAGTTTTCAACGGGGATAAACATATGAAGTGTAAATACGGATATTGAGGAATTTGATTGCAAGATATAGAAGAACTCCCCCTGAAGATGTGCATAGTGAGGATTTTGCTTTTGAAGCAATGCACACTTGAAGAGTAGAATCATGGAGATCCCCCTATATCTTGTAATTCATACACGCATTTGACATATAATATGAAGAATTTGGAATGCATGATGAAATATGGTGACTGATGTAATTCAGCATGCATGCATTAACATTAACGAGGAATAAGCATGCAGAAGAACACAACAAAAGTATCAGGCCACCATAGAGTTAAAGTTTACAACTCGATCCAACAAAGTCATTAGAAGAACGAGAGTTGTAACTTAGCAAAAAAACGCCCTTATAAGATAGACCCGCTTGAAGACTAACTCAAATTTCTCCCCCTTTCTCATTGAATGACCAAAAGGATCGAAAATGAGGACTAAAGCCCCTGAACAATATCATGTTGATGGAGGAGCGCCAGCGTTGTTGGGGTCGTTTGTTGTTGTAGGGCCTGCCGCAGTGTCATCCAAGTCTTCATGCTCGTCGGTTTCGCGTGATGAAGAATATGAGGTGGCCACCAAGGAAGGAACCTCGACCTTCTTGTATTTCTTCGGTGGAGGTGCAGACCAGTCAAAGTCCTCCTTGAGACCCATTTGCTTCAGATCTTCTTCACCATATACATGTGACAGAATAGCCCAGGTGCGACCGAAGACTTCATGGAGGTAGTAATGGTTTTTCTTCACTGCATTATGTGTAGCAGTCATGTTGTGAAGAATAGAACCAAACTGACGCTTAACCCATTTATGGTTTCGATCCACCTTTTGGTGAAGACTAAGCAGAAGCTCACGGTCAGTCATCACTCGAGAAGCAGTGGCTTGAGGATTTGGCTTGGATGCATTAGCAGCAGAATCATGAGTGGCAGTCATCATTGGTGGAATAAGATGCAGGTTTGCGAAACTGGCCATCCAATGGACGAATGCCTTCATCAATGACAGCAGGTGCCTTGCCCTTCTCATCAGCTGAGGAATATGTCCGCTTGAGGACTTCGATTGGGAGCAAGTAGCTGAGGTGATTCTGAAAATCAGCTTTGTAGTTGAGTGAAGACCTTGTTCTGTGGAATCTCATAATCCAAGGAGCATAAGGCTTCAGCTCAAACGGAGAGAGTGCAACATTTGCCAGAGTCCTCATGAAGAAATCATGATAGTTGACAGGAATGCCATGTATGACGCTGAATAGCAGATTCTTCATAATGCCAACAATTTCCTCATCAGACGAGTCGTGGCCTTTTATCGGACTCATTGTCTTCGTCAGAATGCGATAAACAGTTCTTGGCACATAGAGCAATTCCTTCACGAGGAATTTGGTCCTTGGGGCTTGACCAGGCTTCAGAGGCTTCATAAGAACTTGCATATAATGGGCAGTTAGTTCAGGCTCTTGGTACAGGCAACGAGCTCCTTCAGGTAGAGGACTGATTGGCAGGGCATGAAGTAATTCAGATGCCGGTGCCTTATAGTGAGTGTTTTCGGTCATCCAGTCCAACACCCAGGTATTCACATCGTCAGCATCTCCTGTGATGTGCAGCGTTGCGTAGAACTGAAGAATAAGTTCTTCATTCCAATCAACAATGTCAGAGCAAAAGTTGAGGAGGTCTGCATCATGAAGCACACTGAGGACAGGGGAGAAGCACGGCAGGGATTCCATGTCCACATGAGGAATGTGCTCGTGGTCGAAGACTTTATCCTTGTTGAAGAGCAGTGAAGAATAGAAATTGGCCTGGCTGGCAGTCCAGAAGCGCTTCCTTCTAAGACGAGCAGAGTCATAGGGATTATAGTTAGTGAAGAACACGTGCTTGCCGAAGAATTCATCAGCCTTGAATTTCTGCTTCTTCGAGAATGGATCCTTTGGCTTGGGACGAGGAGTGTCAGTCAATTGCATCACCACTTCAGGAATCGCAATCTCAGGTTCCACATGCTGAGGAATTTCAGCTTCTTCTTCAGTGGCAGCCTGGATCTTCAATTCTTCATTTACATTTTCTTCAGCACTAGTGGCTGGAATCTCTTCATGGACAGATGGAGTGGCATGAGGTTCTTCAGATCCCATTTGAACTTCAGTGTTGACAGGGGACTGAGGAATTTGTTGCGGTGGTGTGTACAGAGGAGAGTTGGGGTGCTAACTTTCCCAAAAGTCATCATTCAGTACTGGTGTTGTACACCCAATGTCCACATCTTCATCTTCTTCCAATTCTTCAATGCCGGCCTCTTCAGCAGTGAACTAAGGCATGGGCAATGAGACTTGTGGGGTTGAAGGGATTGCATCCGCTTCAATTTCTTCATCCAACTGCTCTGACGAAGCAGCAGAAGGAATGTCATCATCTGATTCACTTGGAATCACATATTCTTCATCAAAAGGAACAAGGTCCTTTGATGGCATGGATGAAACTGGAATAGCATCAATAGGATTTGCAAAAGAGCTGGTCAATGGCTTCATCTTCTTCGGAGCTGAAGAATCTGATGAAGTTGATGCCTTCCTTTTCTTCACAGCTGCACGCTCTGCAGCCTTGGTCTTATTCACATCTGATGTAGATGGAAGGATCAGAGTTGGGGTAGGCGCAGGAGGAGCAGAGGAATTTGGTTGAATGTCATCAACGATGCTGGCATTTTCTTCAGTCGGCTGAGCAGATGCTTCAGCCTGAGGATTTTCTGGTTGCGTTGGGGCTGCAACATTGGAAGTGAACTTTTCAGTCAATTTCACAAACCTGACTTTGGCTCCAAGCCAGTCAGCTCTGTATACGTCAAATTCATCACCGAGTTTCTTGATCTCAGATTGAATATTGACAAGTTCTTCAGTTGTCATTGAGACAACGTGTTTCTTCAGGAAGCGCTCCTTCTTATACTGCGCTTTCTTGATCTACCTGGCCTTTTCAAATTTCCATTTCTCTTCTTGGATGAAGGCAGTCAGCATATGACTTTGGCCAGGAGTCAGCTTGAAATCAGGCATAGGAGTGTTTGGGTCCTTGTGCCAGAGATCGATGTGATCGAGCATCAACTTGGGATCCAAAAGCAGAGGCACATTTGTGCCTTTGGCTCTAGCGGCCCTGAGCTACCTGTCTCTGATGATTTCGGCAAGTTCCTCATCATCAGCTTCGTCTTCATCAGACGGCACTTGGAAGGCGACCTGCTTCTTGTGAGGACTTGGGCGAGAGCCTCGTCCAGCAGTGGCCCTTGTCTTCAGTAGAGAGAGTCCAGTTGAAGAATTTGGTGCAGCTGAGGAACTGGCAGAAGCTTCTGAGGCAATAGAGATGCCTGTTGTCCTTTGGCACGTGGCGAGATGCACAGGTGCAGAGGATTTGGTCGGAGCAGCTGAGGACTTTGGCGGAGGACCTGAGGACTTTGGAGGAGCGGGAGCAGCATGAGGAGTTGGCCGTGAGGGCTTTGAAGATTCTGGCCGTGAGGGCATTGCTGAGGAACTTGGCCGTGAGGGCATTGAAGATGAAGCACTTGGCTTATGAGCAGGCTTCTTTGACATGGCCTTCTTTGGCTTGATAGCAGAGGCCTCAGCAGTGGCAGTAGCAGCAGCAGAGTCTTTGTTAAATTTCCTCACTGCTTCTCTTGCTTGTCTGGCCAATTTGGCCTGGCGCTTGGCGCATTCGTCAGGATAGTCCTCACCGCGCTTGAGGCTGGTGGGATCTGCTTCTTGGCCAGGTGCCAATGGAGGTCTTGGGCATGGAGGATTTAGAGCGAATTTCTTCATATACTTGGGAGTAACATACCTGTACTCCCTCCACTCCCTTGCCCATCTCCTCTCTATTCTTTGGATGCGCACCTTGCGCTGATTTTTGTCCTCCTTGCCAAACTTGGCCTCATAAGGAGTGCAATAGTCCTTGTATATGTCATCAGGGATCTCAAAGGCAGTATTGACCTCAGGCCTCTTTCCTCCTTTCTGTAGCTTCTTACCGTCAGCCATTTTCTTCAGATGAGGAATATGAACAACTGAATTTTCTGAAGATGTGTGCAACTTTTCTTCGAGGAACGCTACAAATGAGTTAAGTTGATGAGAACCTAGTGATTCAGCAGCGGACATGAGTACCTGTGAACAGAGTATAGTTGCGAGGAATGTGGAGAGGTCATATGCGTTCTGAGAGGTTTTCAAAAAGAACAAGTTTGAGGAATTTGACCAGATGAGTCTTGAAGAATTTCACTAAGCGTTCTTTGTCTTAGGTTCTAGATTTGTACAGATCAGAAATCCACACAATTTAGGAATCTTGAAGAAAAATATTGCTTAGAGAAACGGATCAAGAACAGATGACATGTGAGGTGTTTAGTGAGTGAAGATTTGAAGAATAAAACACCTTTGAAGATTTTATAGTAATCATTCGAATCAAAGAGGGCAGTAAAAGTGACTTTTAATTACCCTGGACGATGAACACGATGAACTGGGAAGTGTAGGTGTGAAGTTCGCCAGTTCAGATCTTCCACGCCCTAACTCTGCTGAGGAAGACAGCTACGGCGGCGGCGGAATGAAGAAATCTGCAGCCGGCGCGAGTACGACGACGACGAGGTCGAGACAGTGAAGCTCTTCCTCACCGGCGACGATGAAGTAGCGGCGGCGCTAGGGTTTGAGAAGCTCGAGCGGGAGTGAGGTCGAGCGGAGTAAAAGAGAAGTGAGGAAGGGGAGGGGTATTTATAGCCACGGTGAAAAACTGTTCGCCCGAAGAAATTGGACGAACGTGCCCCTGACCCTTCTCATTCGCTTGACATGTGTCACCCACGTACTGAGAGGTGGCGATCGTGTGAGATCGTGGGTGAATAGATAAGTATTATCATGGGATGTGGAACGGTTTGAGCGGCAAAGCCGAAAATTTAGATAGGATAAGTTAAAAGTTCCGTTCGCAAATTCTTCAGCTGACAAGGACACAGTGAAGATTTTGAACGAGTTTCAAATATAATGCACATGAAGAATTTGTGAATAGATTGGGTTGAGTTTAGCATAGAGGGGGAAGGGTCCGATCACATTCACTTAGCAGAAAACGCAACAAGAGGAATTACCAATAAGTGAATGCTGTAGAGGACATAAACTCATATATATATATATATATATATATATATATATATATATATATAAAATATAGCCAATGAAGAAAAACGACGGAAGTAGTGAAGACAATGCAAAGTTGAAGAAATTGAACAATTGAGGAAATTCAAAACTGAGAAAAAAAATCAAATTGAAGATTTTCAACTTTTGGTGGTGGCGTGACCCACCGTATAAGAATGATGATTTCAGACACCGCGTACAATTTTCGTAGGGCTCTAAGAATAAAATTCTTCGTTAATTTCTTCACACTTAGAGTGTTATTCTTCATTGATTGAAGAAAAATGTTTCTTCATGTGTTGCACATCTAAGTCATCAATTTTGCATAAGTGTTAGGATGAGTGTCCTTTTCAAAGAACATACGAAGATTCTAAGATATTTAGCTCACACCGCAACTTGCTAAATCTCTTCTCATCCAAGGGCTTTGTGAAAATATCGGCTAGCTGTTCTTCAGTGTTCACATGCTCAATAGAAATGTCGCCCTTCAACACATGATCGCGAAGAAAATGATGACGAATCTGAATGTGCTTTGTCTTCGAGTGCTGAACTGGGTTATGAGCAATCTTGATTGCACTCTCATTGTCACAGAAGAGAGGCACATTCTTCACGTTTATGCCGTAGTCCTTGAGAGTTTGCTTCAACCACAGCAATTGAGCACAGCAAGAACCAGCAGCAATGTACTCAGCTTCAGCAGTAGACAGTGATACGTAGTTCTGTTTCTTCGAGGACCAACAGACCAAAGATCTTCCAAGGAAATGACATGTGCTAGATGTTGACTTGCGGTCCACACGATCACCAGCATAGTCAAAGTCTGAATATCCAATGAGATCAAAAGCCGAGCCCTTGGGGTACCATAATCCAAGTGTTGGTGTGTGAGCTAGATATCGAAGAATATGCTTCACAACCTTATGGTGTGATTCCTTCGGTGTAGCTTGAAATCGGGCACACATGCAAACACTAAGCATAATATCTGGCCTAGATGCACATAAGTACAATAAAGAACCAATCATGGAGTGGTATACCTTTTGATCAAAGTTAATACCATTTTCATCAGTGCATAGATGGCCATTTGTGGGCATTGGAATTTTAACCCCTTTGCAATCTTGCATGCCGAATTTCCTAAGTACATCCTTGAGGTATTTCTCCTGAGATATGAATATGCCATTGCGCTGTTGACGAATTTGAAGACCTAAGAAGAATTTCAATTCTCCCATCATAGACATTTGATATTCTTCACTCATCATATAGGCAAATTCATCACTGTAACGTTGGTCAGTACAGCCAAAGATAATATCATCAACATAAATTTGGCACACAAACAATTCACCATCATAAGATTTAGTGAAAAGAGTAGGGTCGAGTGAACCGGGTTTGAAGCCTTTCTTCATGAGGAATTCCTTCAAAGTATCATACCACGCCCGAGGGGCCTGCTTGAGGCCATACAGGGCCTTATTGAGTCTGAAGACTTTGTCAGGATGCTTTGGATCTTCAAAACCTCGGGGTTGAGCTACATATACTTCTTCCTCAAGCTTACCATTGAGGAATGCACTTTTCACATCCATTTGATATAAAGTGATATCATGATGGTTAGCATAAGCAAGTAATATGCGAATAGCCTCAAGTCTAGCAACAGGTGCAAAAGTTTCATCGAAGTCGATTCCTTCAACCTGTGAGTAGCCTTGAGCTACAAGCCGTGCCTTATTCCTCACTACAAGTCCATTTTCATCTTGCTTGTTGCGGTAGATCCACTTCGTGCCAATGATATTGTGCTTGCGAGGATCTGGACGTTTGACCAGTTCCCAGACGTTGTTGAGCTCGAACTGATGTAATTCTTCTTGCATAGCTTGAATCCACTCAGGCTCCAGAAATGCTTCATCTACCTTAGTGGGCTCTGTGATGGAGACAAAAGCAAAGTGCCCACAAAAGTTAGATAAATGTGAAGCTTTTGAGCGTGTGAGAGGACCTGGTGCTTCAATGTCATCAATGATTCTCTCAATTTGCACTTCGTTTGCAACGCGAGGATGAGCGGGGTGTCGTCGAGGAATTTGATCAGCATTCTCTTCAGCACCATTTTTTTCAGCACCATTTTCTTCAGGTGCATTAGCTCGACGTTCTTCATGTTCTGGAATGAATTCTTCACCAGATTCTTCGGTCGGAATGACATCCTCAGTAGCCTTGAACTTGATAGTTTCCTCAGGTGCTGGTTCATCTATCACAGAAGGTAGGTGCTCTCTTTGCGAGCCATTAGTTTCATCGAACCGCACATCTACAGTTTCAACAACTTTGTGGTGAACGTTGTTGAAGACTATGTAGGTGTGCGAGTCCTTTCCGTAACCAAGCATAAAACCCTCATGTGCTTTCGGTGCAAATTTAGAATTGTGATGAGGATCTCTAATCCAACATTTAGCACCGAAGACTTTGAAATAACTCACATTGGGTTTCTTGTCAGTGAGGAGTTCATATGCAGTCTTTTTGAAGAATTTGTGAAGATATACCCTGTTGATGATGTGGCAGGTAGTATCAATTGCCTCAATCCAGAAACGACGAGGCGTCTTGTATTCATCAAGCATAGTGCGAGCCATCTCAACAAGAGTCCTGTTCTTGCGCTCCACGACACCATTCTGCTGAGGAGTATAAGGAGTAGATAACTCATGAGTAATACCAAGTTCATCAAGATAGTCATCAAGACCAGAGTTCTTGAACTCAGTTCCATTGTCACTTCTGATGTGCTTGATCTTCACACCAGAGTTGGTTGAAGCCCTCGAGGAAAATCGTTTGAAGACTTCCTGCACCTCATGTTTGTAAGTGACAATATGCACCCATGTGTAACGAGAGTAATCATCAACAATAACAAAGCCATAGAGAGATGCATCATTTGTAACTGCAGAATAATGGTTAGGACTAAAGAGATCCATGTGAAGCAATTCAAATGGTCGAGTAGTAGTCATAATAGTCTTCGCTGGATGCTTGGCCTTGGTCATCTTTCCAGCTTCACAGGCTCCGCATAAGTGATCCTTGAGGAATTTGACATTCTCAATGCCAATGACATGCTTCTTCTTCGCAAGCGTGTGCAAATTCCTCATGCTTGCATGACCAAGTCGTCGATGCCATAGCCAGCCTTCTGAAGCTTTTGCAAGTAGGCATATGGCTGGTTGTGGTCCTATAGAGAAGTCAACAAGATACAAGTCTCCTCTCCTAAAGCCTTCGAAGACTTTGGAATGGTCAGCTTCCATGATCACAACACAACGATACTTGCCAAAGACAACAACCATATCAAGATCACAAAGCATTGAGACAGACATGAGGTTGTATCCTAAGGACTCGACAAGCATGACTTTGTCCATGTGCTGATCCTTTGAGATAGCAACCTTACTTAGACCCAATACCTAACTTTTGCCTTTGTCAGCGAAGATGATATGCTTCAGCTGCCATGGAGGTAAGGGAGCATCCATCAATAGATTCTTGTCACCAGTCATGTGATTTGTACATCCACTATCAAGGACCCACTCATTGGCTTTGGGTTGATCATCCTGCAGATGAATTAGTGCAGCTTACGAACTCATATACTTCATCAGTGAAGAATATGACATCAATTCATTAGATCAATTTCATCAAGCAATAGAACAGATAAAGCAGCATGAGGACGTGATAAATGAAAGTTCATTTCTTCATGATTAGCCCGCGTCCTTTCAGGCAATTTCAGGTCTCCAGCAAATTCTTCAGACGTTTTAGCACGTCTAGAGACCTGACCCTGCATAAGAGATTAGTTCTTTTTCTTCACCACCCACATCTGAAGGGGTGGCAAAGAGTTCATCACTCTGTGAGCTCCATATGAGAGAGGTGGCATAGAAGCCAATCCATTTCGTTTCACATAAGAGGAGTTAGGGTAAGCATATGAATAAGCAGAGAAATTGTTCGAGGACTTATGAACATAATGGTTAGAAGAGTAATGCTCATATTCATAGCCCTTAGCTCTTCCCTGTGAAACAGAGGTGTTAGCACGATGATAATCATATGAGGACTTTGATCCTTTTGAGGAATTTGATCCACGTGGGGAATTTGGTCCATATGAGGACTTGGATCCATATGAAGAATTTGGTCCGTATGAAGAATTTGATCTGGGGTTCCTATTCTTCACAGGTGGTGTCATGAGGACATTCACTTGAAGACTTTCAAGGCACCTTTTGGGAACCCAGATTTTCTTCACAGGGGAACCGTTCCTGCAGTTAGTGCCAACATATCTAGCAAATACTTCACCATTCTGATTTTTGAATAGTTTATAGTTGGAGTCAAATGACGCATCAGAAGAATGAGGAGATTCACATGTAAAGCCAGATAAATTGGATGGATCAACTGGAGGTCCCTTTGCAGCAACCCATGAGGTTTTGGGGTACTGCTCAGGCTTCCAATATGTACCATCAACATTGAGTTTCCTCTCAAAGGCAACACCCTCTTTCCTAGGGTTCCTGTTGAGGATCTGCTTTTTAAGCACATCACAAAGAGTCTGATGCCCTTTGAGGCTTTTGTACATGGCTGTCATATACAATTCCTTCAGCCCTGCATCATCAGTGATACTAGCAATGTCCTCAGATGAGGAATTAGTGATAGCAGAGACAGTTGAAGAATTTGTAGCATTAGAAGCATTTGAACATTCAGGTGAAGAATTAGCAGATTCACGTTCAATGCATTTCAAACATGGAGGAACAAATTCTTCCCGAGAAGCGCTGATTTGTTGAGCAAGTAATGAATCGCGCTCCTTCTAAAGATCTTCATAACTCACTCTTAGCTTTTCAAGATCTTGCTTTCTCTGAAGAAATTCATAAGAAAGCTTCTCATGATCAGATAAGAGAGTGTTATGATGACCTTGAAGGTTGTCAAACCTAGACTGAAGTCTCTGAAGATTTTCAGTCAAGGTTTTAGTGCGATCCATTTCTTCACCCAACATATCATCACTTTTGTTTAGCATGTTTGGAACCTTTTCAAAAGCCTTTTGTTGTTTCACAGCAATCTTAGCAAGTCTAGAGTAGCTGGGCTTGAGGTTTTCATCAGATTCATTCTCACTTGATTCAGAGGAGGTATATTTGAGTACCTTGGCACCCTTTGCCATGAAGCAATAGGTGGGAGCGTAGTCATCATTGCCTTCATTAGCCTTGTTGATGGAGCCATTTTCTTCAGAGTTGAAGATAGACTTGCTGACGAATGCAGTAGCGAGAGCTAGACTCGCCACACCAGACTCGGACTCCTCAGATGCCTCCTCTTCCTCATGTTCCTCAGATTCAGCCTCAGAGTCCATTTCCTTGCCAATGAATGCCCGAGCCTTCTTGGAGCTGCTCTTCTTGTGAGATGAAGACTTTGAAGATTTTGATGGTGAAGACTTTGAAGATTTCTTCTTCTTCTCCGCGTCATCAGAACTGTACTCCTTGTATTTCTTCTTCTTTGATTCCTTTTCCCACTGAGGACAATCTTGAATGTAGTGACCAGGTTTCTTGCATTTGTGGCATAGCCTCTTCTTGTAGTCACTAGATGAGGAATCATTGCTCCTTGAGAATTTTCCAAAGCGACCACGTCTTGAGAACCTTTGGAATTTCTTCACGAGCAGAGCTAGCTCCTGGCTCAGTTCTTTAGGATCACCAAGGCTACTACCAGAATCTTCACCTTCAGATTCAGAGACGACCTTGGCCTTCAGGGCATGTGATCGGCCATAGCTCGAACCATAGAGATCTCTCTTCTCAGCAAGCTGGAATTCATGAGTATTTAGCCTCTAGAGGATATCAGCGGGATCAAGTGACTTGTAATCAGCACGTTCTTGTATCATCAATGCCAGAGTATCAAATGAGGAATCAAGCGATCTCAGCAATTTCTTCACCACCTCATGGTTGGTGATGTCAGTGGCACCAAGTGCTTGAAGCTCATTTGAGATGTCAGTGAGGCGATCGAAGGTTTGTTGAAAATTTTCATTATCGAGTCTTTTGAAGCGGTTGAAGAGATTGCGAAGAACGTCAACTCAAGAGTCACGCTGTGTTGAGACTCCTTCATTGACTTTGGACAGCCTATCCCAGATAAGCTTGGCAGTTTCCAAAGCACTCACTCTTCCATACCGCCCTTTGCTCAGATGGTCACATATGATGTTCTTCGCTTGGGAGTCGAGTTGCTTGAATCTCTTCACATCAGTAGCATTCAGAGAAGGTGTGACTGAGGGAACACCATTTTCCACAACATACCAGAGATTGTTATCAATTGCCTCAAGATGCATTCGCATCTTATTCTTCTAGTGGGGGTAGTCCGTCCCATCGAAGGTAGGAAACCCAGCAGAGACCTTGATCATACCTGCAGTCGACATAACTAAAACTCCAGGCGGTTAAACCAAATCACACAGAACAAGGGAGTACCTTGCTCTGATACCAATTGAAACTGCATTATATCGACTAGAGGGGGGGGGGTGAATAGGCGATTTTTATGAATTCTTCACTAAGAAATTTGCAGGTGAGGAAATTCCTTAGCGAAGAACTACTTGCCGTGGACTAAGTACTCAAAAGTAAACATAACAGAACACATGCATGGTCATCATGATGAAATGACGACAAGCACAGAGTACAGAAAGCGTAAACACAGGATGAAGACAAACAGACTGGAGAATTTGAACTGAGGAAATTTAGAAAGTCTTCAGTCAAAGTCTTCAAACAGATATGTAGCGACCAGACCTCAAATGGCCTGTGCTGCTGTGCACCAGTGTCATCCCTGGATCAGTAATGCTGACACGCACAGTACAAATGGAGGATTTATAACAGAGTAGCAATCACACAGTTATTACATCGAATATCTCCGAAGAGATTAAGTATGATAACCATGGCTTAAGGCCATCTAATAACGATAACAGCGGAAGACTTGGAAGATAAGTGAGTCCATCAACTCCAGCGGCATCACTGAGTATAAGACCACGACCTAAGGCATCTTACTCGTCGTCTGAAAAGTCTGCAACATGAAACGTTGCAGCCCGAAAACGGGTCAGCACATAGAATATGCTGGCAATGTAACACATAGAGAGTAATGAACAATAATAATGCTATACTATATGCATGTATGGCTGGTGGAAAGCTCTATGGTTACAGTTTTGCGAAAAGCCAATTTTATCCTACTTCAAAAGGAATAAATTTTATTTAACTATCATGGTGGTTGAAACATTGAGAAGGTACCTCCAACTCAATCCCAATTAAGTATCATCATTAACCCAACAAAATTAATTATAAGTATCACGGTGATGAGATTCAAATGATAATCCAAGTACTAGATACTCAAGTTGTCCATAACCGGGGACACGGCTAATCATGATCAGTTTGTACACTCTGCAGAGGTTTGCGCACTTTTCCCCACAAGACTCGATCGCCTCCGCTTGATTCTCGCACTGCATGATGTTTGAGAAACGGATGACCGAGACACAGTCTTTCAGAAACAATCACTCTTTACTCTGGATGGACCGGTACACCTACTTTCCCCTACATCTGCTAGTCCACCTCTTCAAGAGATCCTGTAACCTACTCAGCTATGCTAGAGCCCATAATAGCTTGTGGCTGCACACGGAAGTTTCTAGCATGAATAATCTTATGATCCCTTTGAGCCTGGGTGGCGGACCTTATACATACAGACAACACTGGGTTCTCCAGGTGCCTCAATCCACCCAGATGTGAGTTTTAGTTGCCACCTTAAGTTGAACCATTAATAAACATCTCACATCTGTCATGGATTTCACTCAAACCCAATCCACGTCTACGAGCATAGCATGGCAATAATAAAAGCAACGTAGAAGTAACTCCTAAGGGTTTGATAAGGAAACGGGTAATAGGTACTACCTCAACTACTTCCCAATACCCACAGTTTATTTAGATCCTATTCATGCAATGTGTGAGGAAAACAGATCTAATGCAATAAAACTGGGTATGAACGGGGTATGATCAAAGTGTTACTTGCCTTGCTGATGATCCGCAAAACCTAACGAGTCGAAGTAACAAGCGGCACACTCCGGGTACTCTATCGCAAACAAACAAGCATACAATCAGTACTCATCTAATGCACAGGTAAAACTCGAATGAAAGATCCAACCAGAAAGTTCAACTTAAGAACTCCGGTTTGCAAAAAGAATCAACTCGGAAGAAGCAACGAAAATCAAACAGCGAAAGAAAGAAACTTCGTTTGCTAATCTGGATCTAGGTCAAATTTTACTGTAGCAAAAACTTGTTTGAGTAGGTTAAACGGAAAGAGAATTTCGAGACGAAACTCTAGGCGCTTGAATCACCTGATTCCGATAAACGAGCGAGAAGTTAAACAGAATCGAAGATTCGATCAGAAATCGAATCTGAGAAAATAACGAGAAAATCCGACGAAAAAGAAAAACGGACGAACGGTTAAATAACGGACGTTCGTTAATAGAGAAAAACCGACGAACGCGTTCGTTAAAACGAACGGTTCGGTAAACGCTCGTAAAATAATAAAACCGAAAAAAAACGATCTAGGGTTTTTTTTTAAACGAAGGGTTTTTTTTTTACAGAAAACCGGCAACGACGGGAATCGGGGCAGCGGCAGTACCTCGACGGCGGGCTCCGGCGAGGGGCTCCGGCGGGGCCGGGGTTCGGGGAGGGGGTGCGAGGGCGGCGGCTCCCGGCGGCGGCGGCGGGGCAAACGGCGGCGGCGGCGGCGATGAGGGGCTCCGGCGGCGGCTCGAGGTGAAGAAAAAGAGGGGGGGCGGTATTTAAGGAGGGGGGGTGTGCGGCGGCTTGGGGAAGGGGGCACCCGAGGCGGCGGCGGCTCCCGTGCCCGGGACAGACTCCGGCGGCGAGCTCCCGTGCGGGAAGAGGAGAGGCGCGAGGCGGGCCGTCGGCTGGGCCTTTGGCCCAGTCGGCGCGCGGGCGGATTTTTTTTTAAAAATTAGTTCCGCGGAAAATAATACGTAGAAAAATAAATAAAAATCAGAAAAAAATATGAAATAAATTTTCCCCGTCTAGTTAGAAAATCTAGAATAGGGTGAACATTTTTTAAAACAAAATAAATATTTTGAAAACATGCAATATTTTTAATGCAATAAAAATTGCAAATAAAATCCAAATAAATTCCAAATAATTATTTTAACACTTTTCCTCCAGTATTTCAATTGTTTTGGAGAAGTCATATTTTCTCCTCTCGTTTATTTAAAATGAAATATTTTTCCGGAGAGAAAATAATTAAAATAAAATCCTCGTCTGAAAATCAAATTTGAAAATTCGAGAAAATCCCCAACTCTCTCCGAGGGTCCTTGAGTTGCTTAGGATTTATCGAGGATTTGTCAAAATGCAATAAAACATGATATGCAATGATGATCTATGTATAACATTCCAAATTGAAAATTTGGGATGTTACAAACCTACCCCCCTTAAGATGAATCTCGCCCTCGAGATTCGGGTTGGCTAGAAAACAGGTGGGAGTGGTCTTTCCGTAGATCTTCCTCTCGCTCCCAGGTGGCTTCATCTTCTGTGTGGTGACTCCATTGAACTTTGCAAAACTTGATAACCTTGTTGCGAGTAACTCGGCTGGCATACTCGAGAATCTTAACTGGTTTCTCCTCATAAGTCAAATCACTTTCCAACTGAATCGCTTCCAGTGGCACGGTGTCTCTCAGTGGTATCTCAGCCATCTCTGCGTGGCACTTCTTCAACTGCGAAACATGAAATACATCATGTACTCCAGACAATCCTTCGGGCAATTCCAACTTGTAGGCAACTTCTCCCATACGTTCCAATACTCTGTATGGTCCGATAAAACGGGGCGCTAACTTTCCTTTAACTCCAAAGCGCTTCACTCCTCGAAGTGGTGATACTCGAAGATACACTCTGTCTCCGACTTCGTGAACTGTCTCCTTTCGTTTAGAATCAGCATAACTCTTCTGTCTGGAATGGGCTACCTTGAGCCTATCGCGAATCAACCTCACTTTCTGTTCAGACTCCTTAACCAAATCTGGTCCAAACAACTGACGGTCTCCAACTTCGTCCCATAACAACGGTGTCCTACACCTTCTTCCGTACAAAGCTTCGAAGGGGCATCTTCAAACTGGTTTGATAACTGTTGTTGTACGAAAACTCTGCATATGGCAAATTGTCGTCCCAAATAGATCCATAATCTAGTGCACATGCTCTCACTATGTCCTCCAAAATCTGGTTGACTCTCTCGGTCTGTCCATCTGTCTGTGGGTGAAAAGCTGTACTAAATTCCAGCCTGGTTCCCAATGTTTCATGTAACTGCTTCCAAAACTTCGAGGTAAATTGGGTTCCTCTGTCTGATACAATGGTCCTCGAAACTCCATGCAAACATACGATCCTGGTCATGTATATCTTTGCCAACTTAGCACCGGTGTAAGTGGTCTTCACTGGAATGAAATGAGCCACTTTCGTCAAACGGTCGACTACAACCCATATCGAGTCATAGCCTGAACGAGTCCTGGGTAATCCTGTGATAAAATCCATGCCTATTTTATCCCACTTCCATTCGGGTATCGGCAATGGCTGTAGCAATCCTGCTGGCTTCTGATGCTCTGCCTTCACTCTCTGACATACATCACAAACTGCTACATACTCCGCAATATCCTTCTTCATTCCGGTCCACCAGAAAGTATTCTTCAAATCCAAATACATCTTGATATTCCCTGGGTGAATCGAGTACGGTGAATCATGGGCTTCTTGCAAAATCAACTTCCTGATCTCCGGATCATTTGGCACATATACGCGGTCCTCGAACCATAAGGTATCGTGCTCATCCTCACGAAATCCCTTGGCTTTTCCTTTGCTCATCTTCTCCTTTATCTCTTCAATCTCCTTGTCTGTCTTCTGAGCTTCTCTGATCCTTTCCATCAAGGTAGACTGAATCTCCAATGTCGCTAAATAGCCTCTAGGGACTATCTCCAAACATAGCTCACGAAGGTCCTCGGCTAACTCCTGAGGTAACTCTCCTGTCATGAGGGTGTTGACATGACTCTTGCGGCTCAACGCGTCTGCTACTACGTTAGCCTTTCCAGGGTGATAATGCAATCTCATATCATAATCTTTAATGAGCTCCAACCATCTTCTCTGTCTGAGATTTAACTCCTTCTGCGTGAAAATGTACTTCAAACTCTTGTGATCCGTGTACACCTCACAATGGTTTCCGATGAGAAAATGTCTCCATGTTTTCAATGCCTGCACCACGGCTGCTAATTCCAAATCATGCGTAGCATAATTCTTCTCATGGGGTTTAAGTTGTCGTGAAGCATACGACACAACTCTTCCTTCCTGCATAAGCGCTGCTCCAAGTCCTCGACGAGAAGCGTCGCAATAAACTTCATAATCCTTGCGTTGATCTGGCAGAATCAACACTGGTGATGTAACCAATCGTTTCTTCAACTCTTGGAAACTAGCTTCACATTCCTCAGTTCAATTGAATTTGGTGTCCTTCTTCAATAGCTCAGTCATGGGCTTAGCAATCTTTGAGAAATTCTCGATGAATCTCCGGTAGTATCCTGCAAGTCCAGGAAAACTCTGGATTTCTCCAACTGTCGTGGGTGATTCCCAACTGGTCACTGTGTCAACCTTGGCAGGGTCTACTGCTATTCCTTCTCCAGAAATAACATGTCCAAGGAATCCAACTTCCTTCAACCAAAACTCACACTTACTGAACTTGGCATACAGCTGATGTTCTCTGAGCTTCTCAAGTACCAATCGCAAATGCTCCTCATGCTCTTCTTCATCCTTGGAAAAGATTAAAATATCATCAATGAACACCACGACGAACTTATCCAAAAACTCCATAAACACTTTGTTCATCAGGTTCATGAAATAGGCCGGTGCGTTAGTCAGTCCAAATGACATAACGGTATACTCATACAATCCATATCTGGTGGTAAAAGCTGTCTTGGGTATATCCTGCTCTCGAATCTTTAACTGATGGTATCCTGATCGTAGATCGATCTTGGAAAATACTTTAGCTCCTTGCAAGCGGTCAAACGAATCATTGATCATTGGCAGTGGGTACTTGTTTTTGATGGTCACTTCATTCAATCCTCGGTAGTCAACAACCATCCTTAGTGATCCATCTTTCTTCTCCACTAGAAGTACTGGTGATCCCCAAGGTGACGAACTTGGGCGAATATAGCCTTTATCCAGTAACTCCTTGATCTGCTTCTTAATTTCCTCCAAATCCTTTGCGGGCATCCTGTACGGTCTCTTAGATATTGGCCCTGTGCCTGGCAAAAGTTCAATCAAGAACTCAATGTCTCTGGTGGCATGCCTGGCAACTCTTCTGGAAATACATCCGGATAATCCTTCACCACTGGTACTTGGCAAACTTGTAGTTGTGCCTGAACAAACTGCCTTCACGACACCATAGCAAAGACGATGGGTCGGCATTAGCAGGCTGTGGTCCACGGACCATGCAAGGGTAGAAACCCTGAGCAATAGCTTCAGATTTGGTCTTGGGTTGAAGTTTTTTATAGAGAATATCTCCCCAAGGACGCTTGATGGTATTCTTTTCAGCATATTCCTTGGTGACGAATCTGTATTTGAACCATTGCTCAGCTGTGACGCCCCCGATTTGACCGTACACTAATCATGCACGCAAATGTGTACGATCAAGATCAGGGACCCACGGGAAGATATCACAACACAACTCTAAAACATAAATAAGTCATACAAGCATTATAATACAAGCCAGGGGCCTCGAGGGCTCGAATACAAGTGCTCGATCATAGACGAGTCAGCGGAAGCAATCATATCTGAGTACAGACATAAGTTAAACAAGTTTGCCTTAAGAAGGCTAGCACAAACTGGGATACAGATCGAACGAGGCGCATGCCTCCTGCCTGGGATCCTCCTAACTACTCCTCGAAGCCGAACTCCAGGTAGAATCATCCTCGGGATCTCTAGCTCCTGGACTCCAGCATCTGGTTGCGACAATCAGGTATACAAAGGGGAAAAGAGGGAGAAAAGCAACCGTGAGTACTCATCCAAAGTACTCGCAAGCAAGGAGCTATACTACATATGCATGGGTATATGTGTAAAGGGGCATATCAGTGGACTGAACTGGAGAATGCCAGAATAAAAGGGGGATAGCTAGTCCTGTCGAAGACTACGCTTCTGGCCATCTCCATCTTGCAGCATGTAGAAGAGAGTAGATTGAAGTCCTCCAAGTAGCATCGTATAGCATAATCCTACCCGGCGATACCCTCCTCGTCGCCCTGTTAGAGAGCGATCACCGGGTTGTATCTGGCACTTGGAAGGGTGTATTTTATTAAGTATCCAGTTCTAGTTGTCATAAGGTCAAGGTACAACTCCGGGTCGTCCTTTTACCGAGGGACACGGCTATTCGAATAGATAAACTTCCCTGCAGGGGTGCACCACATAACCCAACACGCTCGATCCCATTTGGCCGGACACACTTTTCTGGGTCATGCCCGGCCTCGTAAGATCAACACGTCGCAGCCCCACCTAGGCTCAACAGAGAGGTCAGCACACCGGTCTAAACCTATGCGCGCAGGGGTCTGGGCCCATCGCCCTATGCACACCTGCACGTTGCGTACGCGGCCGGAAGCAGACCTAGCCCCCTTAATACAAGCGCGAGCTTACGGTCCAATGCGGCGCGCGCCACTCAGTTGCTGACGTCAAAAGAGCTTCGGCTGACACCACGACGTCGGGATACCCATAAGTACTCCCATGTAGATGGTTAGTGCGTATAGACCAAATGGCCAGACTCAGATCAAATACCAAGATCTCGTTAAGCGTGTTAAGTAACCGCGAACGCCGACCAGGGTCAGGCCCACCTCTCTCCTAGGTGGTCTCAACCTGCCCTGTCGCTCCGCCATAAAGTAACAGTCGGGGGCCGTCAGGAACCCAGGCCCACCTCTACCGGGGTGGAGCCACCTGTCCTTTCAGCCCCCTCATCAGAATCACTTGCGGGTACTCCTCGAGCCGACCCGACTTTAGTCACCACATGTGCCATGTATATAATGTATATAGAATATACCCGTGATCACCTCCCGAAGTGATCACAGCCCAGTAGTATAGCATGGCAGACGGACAAGAGTGTAGGACCACTGATGGAACACTAGCATCCTATACTAAGCAGTAGGATAGCAGGTAAGGGAAACAGCTGTAGCAACAATGACAGGCTATGCAACAGAATAGGATTAACGAAAAGCAGTAACATGCTACACTATTCTAATGCAAGTGGTAGAGAGTAGAGTAGGCGATATCTGGTGATCAAGGGGAGGGCTTGCCTGGTTGCTCTGGCAAGAAGGAGGGGTCGTCAACTCCGTAGTAGAACTGGGGGTCACCGGTAGTCTCGGGGTCTACCGGAAAGAAGTAACAGAGGGGGAACATAATAAATAACAGAGCAATCAAAGCAACACAAAGCGTAACATGACAATACGCGGTGCTAGGTGTGCCCTAACGCGGTAGTAGGTGATACCGACGAAGAGGGGAAACATCTGGAAAGGTATTCCCGGGGTTTCGCGTTTTCGGACAGATGAACCGGAGTGGAAAGTTGCGTGTTTGCTATGCTAGGGAGGTGTGGCGGACGAACGCGCTGCGTATCCGGATTCGTCTCGTCGTTCTGAGCAACTTTCATGTACAAAGTTTTTTCATCCGAGCTATGGTTTATTTTCTATGATTTTTCGAAGTTTAAACAATATTATGGAATTTCTGAAAATTGGCTAAGTCTGAGAATTGTTCAGTTTTTTTCTTAAACTTCACTTGGCTGTTTTCCGAAGGCTATAACTAACGTTATGTAGATCTAATGAAGACACTACATATAAGTGTTTTACTCTATATCAACAGCACTACAAGGCCATGCCATTAGATAGCCTGAAGAGCTTCTGTAACAGGTCCATTTACAGCTCTGAAGTAGTTAAGACAGTAAATCTGTTTTTCAGTTTTCTCTCTTAACAGAACATAGACTTTTGTCATTTTTATAGGAATTAATCCATGCCGTATTTGAATTTGGTCCAATGGAATAATTTGGAGGTTGTCATGTGTACTCCCAACACAAATTAATTTCAATGAAGTTAGATTTTGTTTGACCATAGTTTTGTTGCCATCCAGAGAGCTAAGAAGGTAGAAATAGCAAAAGCTAGCCAGCGCTACAGTAACATTCAGTTACTGTAGCAGTGGCAGCAAAGCAGCGAAACGCAGCGGCAGGAGCGGCCGCAAGCGCGGGCGGGCAGCTGCGGGAGTGGGCACGCGCGCGGACGGACAAGGGAGGCCACGGCGGTCAGGCACAGCGGCTAACGGCGCACGGGCGCCAGCAGCAGCAACAGCATAGAGCAGCGGCAGCAAGGAGCAGAGAGCAGTAGCGACAAGCGCGGGAACAGCGGGCGACGTGCGCATACGGCCGGGGCGCGGCGGCCACACGCGCAGACGGGCGCGGGGCAAGGCCCAGGGCGCGGCCAGGGAGCAGCAGTGAGCAGACCATAGCAGTGGCGGCTCCAGCACGCATGTACGCGTACGCGTACGCGGGGGGTTCGGACGAACTCGGGGACGGCGTCTACGGCGACGAAATCGACAGGGGGAGAGGGGTTTTTGGAAGAAGAGCTCACCACGGTTCCAACGGAAGTGACGAGGAGGCCTGAGGTGGACCGGAGACGAGGCAATCGGCGACGGCGGCCGGTGATGTACGCGAATGACTCGAGCTTGATGGCGAGCGTACAGGCCCTCCCGGCTTGATTCAATGGTCGGGGACGAAGGAGACGACGACGAGGATGCTTCAAGACAAATTCGTACGGCGCGGGGAGCACGGTGGCCGTGATGGCGTCGACGGCCATGGCGTACGCGAGCTCGGGCGAGCGGGCGCGTCGAGGGAGAGCGAGGCGCGGCGCGAGGAGGAAGGGGGAAGAGGCAGGGGCGTCCTAGGGTTCGAGGGGGAGGGGCGCCGTGGTCTTGTAGGTGAGGGGGAGCCGGCAGATGGCCTCCACGGCGTCGGTCGGCCGACGGATGGCCTCCACGCCCCCTGCCCTCATTGTAGCGAGGTAGCAGGAGGGATGGAGGTGGGCGGCTGGGCCAGCAGGCCAACTGGGCCAAGTGGCCCAGGGGAGGGGAGGGGCTTTTCTCTTCCTTTTTTTTAACGTTTACTTTTATTGTATTTTAGTTTCCTTTTGTTTTTTTGTATCTTATTTCTTTTCTGTTTTATTTTAGTTACATTTTTTTTAGTTTTGTAAAATGCCAAATGAGCACCTAATTTAGTATTAATAATTAGTCCACTGCCACAATTAACTTGGCACCTAAAATAAAATATTTTGTAATTGTTGAGTATTTAAAGTATTTAAATAATAGTTTTGCTACTGTTTTATTACCATTTGATATTATTTAAACATTTTATAAAGGTGTGGTTTCTCCACAATAATTACCTATGCATTATTTGGCAACACCCCAACATTTTAGTTTTAATATTTGGAAACTTTTGTTGTTTGCCATATTTTGAATTTGAATTTTGATCCGGTTTTGAACTAACGCGAGATTATCAACTCTAACAGAGGTGACGTGGCATCATTAGCGTAGGTTTACTGTAGCATAATTATCCGGGCGTCACAATTCTCCTCCACTACAAGAAATCTCGTCCCGAGATTTAAGAGGGAAGTAAAGGGGGAAGGTTCGGGTTACGAAATTCTAGGGAGTGTTCTTGGTCTTGGTGGTTCTTCTCGAAGAGATTGATCCATTACATTGATGTCTTCATTCTGCTGTTTCCGGTCATCATGATAAAGCTGTCGTCCTTTCTTCAGGAACTCCATCGTACTTACGAATAGGTAAGGGGCAGCTCTACAACGACAGGATGTTATAAGGAAAAATCATCTGGGGGTATCCCAAGAATGAACATATGAGTATCTCTCGAGTTGAACAAAGGAAACACATCGAGAGCAAACTAGGACAGTGCAATAAGAAGTTTCGAGCGGATAGGCAATCGTTCATTGCCTGAAACAGAGTGTGAAAGGGGTTCAAAGCAATCGGAATAAGTATTATGTCTGGTACCAGTATAGATCACTAGGCAGGTGGCCCGTGAGTTACATAAGAAGTCAAGCGCGAGGAATAACTTTGGAAACCGGGGGTGTACAGGAGAGTCAGGTTTCGATCCTGTGGAACTGTGGGTTATGGGCCCACCATGTGGTTTTTTTTATAGGAGCAGTGACATCTTGCACGGTCATGATAGCAAGGCATGTCAGGGAACACCCTGTCAGTTATGTCGGCAACATGTTGGTACCAAGGGCGAGGGACAAAGAGAACCATTTTCCTGCTCGTTCAAACGAGGCGGACCATTAGGCAAAGTTCTCGTCCATCGGTGGTTACCGAAATGTCACCAACAATAGTAACAGGGTCTTACTGACAGAGTTGTACACCGAGGTGTTTACATAAGCAGGAGAATATTACTGCTTAGATCATATAGATCACCAGAAAGGTTAAACCAAACAATGAAAAGTAAAATATGATTATCAGATTAAACAGAAGAATGGAAAGGAAAATGTGTTTAAACACATATTTCAGGGGTATATCCTTCCCAAGGACAAGCAGCGTATCATATCCATGACAGGATAGAAAGTAGAAAACCATTTAGGTAAGGGGAGAGGAATTTCATGACATCACCCATACAGCGGTGTTTGGATAATTGAACAAGAAACATTTAGTATTGGGCTTCAAATGTTCTTGTTGAAAATCGGAGTACCATAGACATGCTTTGAGATAGCATTGACATGGTCAACAGGTGAAGATCAGAATTTGGAAACAAAAAGGATCCATCAGGAACAACTCATAGAATAAGTCTTACAATTTCCTCATGGAAGAATAGCTAACCTTGCTAAAAAGAAAAACTTATAACAATAGGTCCTCCCGCCAGGTGTGCTGGGTATCATCACCTTATTGGGTCATAGTAGACCAGTGTTATAACTCTTGGAAAAATGTTCCAACCATCATATATGACCGAGATTCAGATATGAACGGTGTTTGGATACCTCAGACTCAGGATGCCTGAGAAGAAAGGTGCAAAATAAATTGACGAGACGACATTGTAAGATCCTCGGGAAATGAACTATGGAAGCGAGTTCTGAACAAGGGTCCATCATTAAATCAAGGGGAGGTGAGGAGGTGACTGATTGACTCAGCGACAATCCGTTGAGATCTCCAAAAGATGGATTTCCCCAACTATGTCAACAAGGAGATAACATAGCTAGATCGAATGTCTTAATGACGTATGCTCGAGGAAAACATACACAGTTAAACATTGGTTGAAAGGTGCACCCGAAATATGGGCTAGGTAGCATGATCAATGTTCGAATGATGATTCATTAAGCCATAGACGTAGACTGAAACTATAGGCCAATAACTTCAAAGCATTAGGGTTGCTAGAAGTTTAGAATTTACACATCACAGACCATTTGTCGGTATTTCGTTTAGAAACAACACGGGGATCAGATAACAAATAGAGATGGCGAGAAGTATTACTATATCAAGAATTCTCAAGAGGTGGAGAAATTCTCACAATATCCTTGACATAAAAGATGGTAATACTCCAAGGTAGAACGTAACATAGGCTGGTTAGCAAGGAGCTCCATAATTTGATCAAGTTTGTGATGAAAGGAATGAAAGGTTGTTGTCGATGGTAACTCAAATTACCAAGGAACGAGGATGGCACTTATCATCAATAATTCCATTGATATCCTGGAAGGAGTCAAAATGTTGATGATGTTCACGGCAAATTTTGTCAAGAGGCTCCACGAAGATGTAATCGATCGGCGATGACATCAAGTCAAAGGAATGATGAAGCGATAGGTTAATGGAACCAAGGGGAAGGCACAAACTTGAAATCAAGCCTGTTGTTCAAGGCGAACTAATATGACGAGGAAGATCGACGTAAGCTTAGCTCATCACCGAAAGTTGTGTTCCGGGAAGGACCGGGTAGCACAGTTAAAAGTTTGCACGATAATGATATAGCCGATAAGGCTAGGAATGACTTGAAGGATTATTACACTCGTAAGCAACAAGAATTACTTAGAGTTATTGAATCGGAGTGCGGAATCGATTCGCTTATCGGTGTTCTCGAGTGACTAATAACTCAGAGCCCGTGGAAAATTGGGATCAGTGAGAATGTAGCACTTGATGAAGAACTCATAAGAAGTTATGCAGTTCCATGATAATCTCGAGATACCAGGGGGTAATACTCGACGACAGATCAAGGTAAAGGTTGGACTAGGGTATTGCCTTGTAGAAGACAAGTGCTCAAACTTGCACGAGAAACGGAATCAAGGAGAAACATGGTCGGAACCACGTCCACGGATACCAGATGAACTTATTACAAGGGGGTAATTATTATAAGAGAAGCTTCCATGATAGGATCTACATCGTGCCCATGGGCATGAACTCAAAGGTTCAAGGTCGACTCCCACTTCTTCAATGCATAACCTTCCATTCGCCTCTCGTATTTTGATAATGACATTAGTTGTCGAAAGTTTTACCTGGTGCAATACCAGATAAGTATGTCCCGCAAAATCTTTCGGGTTCTCACAGATTAAGGAAGGCATAGTTTCAACCCATCGGGGCATCGTAGAAAGATATACTACAAACTTCAGGAGTAAATAACACAAGCTTGAAAGTAGAGCATGGTTGACAAAGCAGAGGATACAATTTACCAAAGGCATTACGTATCCGAGGAAAAGCTCACAGGCTTATTGAATATGAAGGACGCTGTCAGATAAAATCCAACAAAGGATCTGGTGGTCCACAAGGGATCTGACGTGAGCAACGGTACTCCACCAGAGGAAGAAGAATGCAAGGGGATCAGATTATAGAAACAACTGACTAACTCAAAGCTCAAAGGCAAAGGGATTATGATTTCCAAATCAAGGGATCCGAAGCAATGCTCTAATTAGGGATGGATAAGTTGAATAGCCTTAGGGATACAATCGACAGTAATTTGATTAGTCGAGAACCAGCTCCTGTTCAAATGACATCTGAGCCGAAAGGATGAATTCTAGGATTCGACTGAGGAATGCGAGCATCGCAACATATAGAATCAACAGACTCAAAAGATAATGACAAAGGATGCCAATAGGATTACCAGACTTATGTGATTAATCATAATTAAAGCAAGCAAGAAATTCCAGAGCAATAGGTTGCTGAGGATTTTCGGAAGATTGAATGGTATTTCGAGACTTTGGGAAATACATGAATCATTTGGGGATGAGTGGATACTCGGTAAGTGCGAGGATTATCCGTAGGGGTATTCAGGTGACAAAGAACAGCAAGGTAGTAAGCTCAAGGGATTCTCGGAACAACAGAGAGAATTTCGGGGTATCTTGTAATAACAAGATCATCTGGGAAACATTGTATGAATGGCGAGTATACGTGGATATCCATAGGAGTTTATCGATGAAAGGGAATTGCAAAAGCGATGAACACAAGTTCTCGGGTTATCAGCGTAGAGTATCTTCAGGGTCTTCACGTGCAACAGACGATCATCAGTAATAAGGGGCTCTCCGGGTGAAAATGATAACGAGATCCTAATGTTAGATTTAGTAAAATCATTTAACCCGAATAGAAGAGAGATCAGAGTCCCAGAGTATAGGCAAGGAGTAAAAGATCCTAATACCACCCAATGGCGACGTGGGCCCGTAAGCCAAACAACCATGTTAGTAAAAGTTTTTCAATGACTAGACTCGACTTCGGCCAAGGAGTTGGAAAGGGGACTCCTACAGGCAGTCGGCTCTGATACCAACTTGTGACGCCCCCGATTTGACCGTACACTAATCATGCACGCAAATGTGTACGATCAAGATCAGGGACCCACGGGAAGATATCACAACACAACTCTAAAACATAAATAAGTCATACAAGCATTATAATACAAGCCAGGGGCCTCGAGGGCTCGAATACAAGTGCTCGATCATAGACGAGTCAGCGGAAGCAATCATATCTGAGACAGACATAAGTTAAACAAGTTTGCCTTAAGAAGGCTAGCACAAACTGGGATACAGATCGAACGAGGTGCAGGCCTCCTGCCTGGGATCCTCCTAACTACTCCTCGAAGCCGAACTCCAGGTAGAATCATCCTCGGGATCTCTAGCTCCTGGACTCCAGCATCTGGTTGCGACAATCAGGTATACAAAGGGGAAAAGAGGGAGAAAAGCAACCGTGAGTACTCATCCAAAGTACTCGCAAGCAAGGAGCTATACTACATATGCATGGGTATATGTGTAAAGGGGCATATCAGTGGACTGAACTGCAGAATCCCAGAATAAAAGGGGGATAGCTAGTCCTGTCGAAGACTACGCTTCTGGCCATCTCCATCTTGCAGCATGTAGAAGAGAGTAGATTGAAGTCCTCCAAGTAGCATCGTATAGCATAATCCTACCCGGCGATCCCCTCCTCGTCGCCCTGTTAGAGAGCGATCACCGGGTTGTATCTGGCACTTGGAAGGGTGTATTTTATTAAGTATCCAGTTCTAGTTGTCATAAGGTCAAGGTACAACTCCGGGTCGTCCTTTTACCGAGGGACACGGCTATTCGAATAGATAAACTTCCCTGCAGGGGTGCACCACATAACCCAACACGCTCGATCCCATTTGGCCGGACACACTTTTCTGGGTCATGCCCGGCCTCGTAAGATCAACACGTCGCAGCCCCACCTAGGCTCAACAGAGAGGTCAGCACGCTGGTCTAAACCTATGCGCGCAGGGGTCTGGGCCATCGCCCTATGCACACCTGCACGTTGCGTACGCGGCCGGAAGCAGACCTAGCCCCCTTAATACAAGCGCGAGCTTACGGTCCAATGCGGCGCGCGCCACTCAGTTGCTGACGTCAAAAGAGCTTCGGCTGATACCGCGACGTCGGGATACCCATAACTACTCCCACGTAGATGGTTAGTGCGTATAGACCAAATGGCCAGACTCAGATCAAATACCAAGATCTCGTTAAGCGTGTTAAGTAACCGCGAACGCCGACCAGGGCCAGGCCCACCTCTCTCCTAGGTGGTCTCAACCTGCCCTGTCGCTTCGCCATAAAGTAACAGTCAGGGGCCGTCAGGAACCCAGGCCCACCTCTACCGGGGTGGAGCCACCTGTCCTTTCAGCCCCCTCATCAGAATCACTTGCGGGTACTCCTCGAGCCGACCCGACTTTAGTCACCACATGTGCCATGTATATAATGTATATAGAATATACCCGTGATCACCTCCCGAAGTGATCACGGCCCAGTAGTATAGCATGGCAGACGGACAAGAGTGTAGGACCACTGATGGAACACTAGCATCCTATACTAAGCAGTAGGATAGCAGGTAAGGGAAACAGTTGTAGCAACAATGACAGGCTATGCAACAGAATAGGATTAACGAAAAGCAGTAACATGCTACACTATTCTAATGCAAGCGGTAGAGAGTAGAGTAGGCGATATCTGGTGATCAAGGGGAGGGCTTGCCTGGTTGCTCTGGCAAGAAGGAGGGGTCGTCAACTCCGTAGTCGAACTGGGGGTCACCGGTAGTCTCGGGGTCTACCGGAAAGAAGTAACAGAGGGGGAACATAATAAATAACAGAGCAATCAAAGCAACACAAAGCGTAACATGACAATACGCGGTGCTAGGTGTGCCCTAACGCGGTAGTAGGTGATACCGACGAAGGGGGGAAACATCTGGAAAGGTATTCCCGGGGTTTCGCGTTTTCGGAGAGATGAACCGGAGTGAAAAGTTGCGTGTTTGCTATGCTAGGGAGGTGTGGCGGACGAACGGGCTGCGTATCCGGATTCGTCTCGTCGTTCTGAGCAACTTTCATGTACAAAGTTTTATCATCCGAGCTACGGTTTATTTTCTATGATTTTTCGAAGTTTAAACAATATTATGGAATTCCTGAAAATTGGCTAAGTCTGAGAATTGTTCAGTTTTTGTCTTAAACTTCACTTGGCTGTTTTCCGAAGGCTATAACTAACGTTATGTAGATCTAATGAAGACACTACATATAAGTGTTTTACTCTATATCAACAGCACTACAAGGCCATGCCATTAGATAGCCTGAAGAGCTTCTGTAACAGGTCCATTTACAGCTCTGAAGTAGTTAAGACAGTAAATCTGTTTTTCAGTTTTCTCTCTTAACAGAACATAGACTTTTGTCATTTTTATAGGAATTAATCCATGCCGTATTTGAATTTGGTCCAATGGAATAATTTGGAGGTTGTCATGTGTACTCCCAACACAAATTAATTTCAATGAAGTTAGACTTTGTTTGACCATAGTTTTGTTGCCATCCAGAGAGCTAAGAAGGTAGAAATAGCAAAAGCTAGCCAGCGCTACAGTAACATTCAGTTACTGTAGCAGTGGCAGCAAAGCAGCGAAACACAGCGGCAGGAGCGGCCGCAAGCGCGGGCGGGCAGCTGCGGGAGTGGGCACGCGCGCGGACGGACAAGGGAGGCCACGGCGGTCAAGCACAGCGGCTAACGGCGCACGGGCGCCGGCAGCAGCAACAGCATAGAGCAGCGGCAGCAAGGAGCAGAGAGCAGTAGCGACAAGCGCAGGAACAGCGGGCGACGTGCGCATACGGCCGGGGCGCGGCGGCCACACGCGCAGACGGGCGCGGGGCAAGGCCCAGGGCGCGGCCAGGGAGCAGCAGTGAGCAGACCGTAGCAGTGGCGGCTCCAGCACGCATGTACGCGTACGCGTACGCGGGGGGTTCGGACGAACTCGGGGATGGCGTCTACGGCGACGAAATCGACAGGGGGAGAGGGTGTTTTGGAAGAAGAGCTCATCACGGTTCCAACGGAAGTGACGAGGAGGCCTAAGGTGGACCGGAGACGAGGCAATCGGCGACGGCGGCCGGCGATGTACGCGAATGACTCGAGCTTGATGGCGAGCGTACAGGCCCTCCCGGCTTGATTCAATGGTCGGGGACGAAGGAGACGACGACGAGGATGCTTCAAGACAAATTCGTACGGCGCGGGGAGCACGGTGGCCGTGATGGCGTCGACGGCCATGGCGTACGCGAGCTCGGGCGAGCGGGCGCGTCGAGGGAGAGCGAGGCGCGGCGCGAGGAGGAAGGGGGAAGAGGCAGGGGCGTCCTAGGGTTCGAGGGGGAGGGGCGCCGTGGTCTTGTAGGTGAGGGGGAGCCGGCAGATGGCCTCCACGGCGTCGGTCGGCCGACGGATGGCCTCCACGCCCCCTGCCCTCACTGTAGCGAGGTAGCAGGAGGGATGGAGGTGGGCTGCTGGGCCAGCAGGCCAACTGGGCCAAGTGGCCCAGGGGAGGGGAGGGGCTTTTCTCTTCCTTTTTTTAACGTTTACTTTTATTGTATTTTAGTTTCCTTTTGTTTTTTTGTATCTTATTTCTTTTCTGTTTTCTTTTAGTTACATTTTTTTTAGTTTTGTAAAATGCCAAATGAGCACCTAATTTAGTATTAATAATTAGTCCACTGCCACAATTAACTTGGCACCTAAAATAAAATATTTTGTAATTGTTGAGTATTTAAAGTATTTAAATAATAGTTTTGCTACTGTTTTATTACCATTTGATATTATTTAAACATTTTATAAAGGTGTGGTTTCTCCACAATAATTACCTATGCATTATTTGGCAACACCCCAACATTTTAGTTTTAATATTTGGAAACTTTTGTTGTTTGCCATATTTTGAATTTGAATTTTGATCCGGTTTTGAACTAACGCGAGATTATCAACTCTAACAGAGGTGACGTGGCATCATTATCGTAGGTTTACTGTAGCATAATTATCCGGGCGTCACATCAGCCCAATATCTTCGAATCCATTGGATTCGCGTTTTGCGTTGGCCATAGCTCTCTTCAGGATCAGTTTTGTATAACTCATAAAGATCTTCAGGCAAATCCATTGAAGTCCCCCCACGACGCTGTCTGCCTCCCTTCCTTGCTGACTTTTCTGTGGCCATGTAGTTCAGACTGAATGGCTTCAAAGCTATCAAAGGCTTCCGTCTGCTGGTCAGATAAGAACTAGCTTCTGGAGAATCGATGTGATGCTGTAAGAATTCTGCAAATGAATGCAGACTATGAGAACCAAGGGATTCTCCCACGGACATGTACCTGTGACAGCATTAGAGATGCGAGGGAAGGGGAAGAGGTCATATGCATTCTCAGAAGATTTTGAAGATAAATCAGTTTTGAAGACATTGACCTCATAGCGCGAAGACATTCACTTATATGTTGGGAGTTGGTTCCATATTTGTATGAATCCAAGAATAGGTACAAGTGAGGAATCTAACTATGTGTGAAGCATAAGTGAATATACTAGGCATATTATGATATGCAGAACAGGATAGATCCAAATTTGTAGCCACAGAAACCACTTTTGGTGAAGAAGGATGAATCTATCGGATCAAAAAGGCAGTAAAAGTGAGTTTTAATTACCACACGAAGAACTGCTAGATGGAGTAGAGAGGAGGCCGAGCAGTTCGATCTTTCGTGCCCTAACTTGGCGACAGAGGACACCTACGGCGGCGGCGGAGAAGACGAGGTCCGCGGCCGGCGTGAGGACGGCGTCGGTGAGGTCGCGGCAGCTAAGCGCTTCATCGCCGGTGTCGTCGAGAGCTAGCGGTGGCACTAGGGTTTGTCCGAGGTGGAGAGGTGGAAGAAGTATTTTTGACCGCGATGTGATGTGTATTTATAAGGAAAGGGACAGCACAACGGAATTACGCAGGTGCCCCTGGCGGTTCACATCTGAGGGACACGTGGCGAACATGCAACACATTGGAAGTTGTTCCATGTTCCCACGCACGCCTGGACTGTCGGGTGGTAGTTGCGGCTTCTCCGGGTTTCAGGCAATAAGGATTGAGCATTTAAAACAGATTCAACTTTTGTCTCTGTATCTTCTGCTGACAAGGACGCAGAGAAGACATTCGACGGTTTCAATAGAATGCATATGATTTGGATAGATAGAATTTAAGGTAGAAGCATAGAAGAGATTAGGGTCCGATCACATTCACTTAGTCCAAAAGATTCAAACGAGAAGACATAGCTATAAGTGAATGTTGTAGAGGACAAAACACAAATATAAGTATATATCTGAGTAAGACTAAATCAACAAAGTGAAGATCGACAAGAAGACAAATCAATGTTGAAGATATATCAAATGCGAAGACTTAGCAAATTCAACGCCAAGAGAAAACACTTCAAACAAAAGTTTGGTGGTGGCGTTACCCACCGTATAGGAAGTATTAGACCCAGACACGGCGCACAATTATCGTGGCGCTCCGAAGTCAAATTCCGCATTAATGTATTCACACTCAGTGTGTAAGTCTTCATTGATTGAAGATATACATTACTTCGTGCGTTGCACATCTAAGTCATCAACATGCATAAGTGTTAGGATGTGTGCCTAATCACAGGACATTCGAGGATTTCAAGATATTTAGCTCACACCGCAACTTGCAAAACCTTTTCTCATCCAAGGGCTTTGTGAAGATATCTGTCAATTGCTCTTGAGTGTTGACGTGAATGATATCAATATCTTCCTTCATGACATGATCTCTGAGAAAGTGATGACGAATCTCAATGTGCTTTGTCTTCGAGTGCTGAACTGGGTTGTTGGCAATCTTGATGGCGCTTTCATTGTCGCAGTAGAGTGGTACTTGTTTCAGATGGATGCCATAGTCCTTGAGTGTTTGCTTCATCCATAGAAGCTGAGCGCAGCAAGATCCAGCAGCAATGTATTCAGATTCAGCAGTGGAGAGCGATACACAGTTCTGCTTCTTTGAAGACCAACAGACAAGTGATCGTCCCAGAAAGTGACATGTGCCTGATGTAGACTTGCAATCCACCTTGTCACCAGCATAATCAGCATCCGAGAATCCAACTAGATCAAACTCCGAGCCTATCCTAGTGTTGGGGTGTAAGCCAAATATCGAAGAATTCGCTTCACTGCTAAGTGATGCGATTCCTTTGGTGCCGCTTGGAATCGGGCACACATGCAAACACTAAGCATTATATCTGGCCTAGATGCACATAAATAAAGTAAAGAACCAATCATGGAGCGGTATACCTTTTGATCGAACTCTTTACCATTGGCGTCAGGACCCAGATGACTTTTAGTTGGCATTGGTGTCGTGTAACCTTTGCAGTCTTGCATTCCAAACTTCTTCAGGCAGTCTTTGAGACATTTCTCTTGAGATATAAAGATGTCGTTGCTCTGCTGACGAATTTGAAGACCAAGGAAGAACTTCAGCTCACCCATCATGGACATCTGATATTGCTCTTGCATCATGTGTCCAAACTCATCACTGTATTTCTGGTTAGTATAGCCGAAGATAATGTCATCCACATATATTTGGCACACAAAAAATTCACCATCGTATGTCTTCATGAAGAGTGTGGGATCCAGGGAACCAGGTTTGAAGCCTTTGCTCTTCAGGAAGTCTTTGAGTGTGTCATACCAAGCGTGAGGGGCTTGTTTGAGGCCATACAATGCCTTGTTAAGCTTGTACACCATATCAGGATGTTTCGGATCTTCAAAGCCAGGTGGTTGTGCAACATACACTTGTTCTTCAATCTTGCCATTGAGAAAAGCACTTTTCACATCCATCTGATGCAAAAGGTGTTATGATGGTTTGCATAGGCTAGCAGTATGCGAATGGCTTCAAGCCTAGCCACAGGAGCAAATGTTTCATCGAAATCTATCCCTTCAACTTGAGTGTATCCTTGAGCAACGAGTCAAGCCTTGTTTCTGACAACTTGACCATGCTCATCTTGCTTGTTGCGATGTATCCATTTGGTGCCAATGATATTGTGCTTATGAGGATCAGGACACTTGACCAATTCCCATACATTGTTCAGCTTGAACTGTTGGAGCTCTTCTTGCATTGAATCCATTCAGGTTCCATGAAGGCTTCAGCAACTTTCTTGGGTTCTGATATTGAGACAAATGCAAAGTGCCCACAGAAATTTGCTAGTTGTGTTGCTCTTGAACGAGTGAGTGGACCAGGTGCATTGATGCTATCAATTATCTTCTCAATCTGTACTTCATTTGCAACACGAGGATGAACTGGACGAAGATTTTGCTCTTGCTGATCTCTGTCATCATTTGGAGGATTGTCTTCAGGCTGAGCATTGACTTTAGGTTGATTAGGTGCAGAAATGATAAGTTCCTCTTCAGCCTGTGCCTCAGAAGGTATGATCTCTCTAGTTCCCATGAGCTTGATGGATTCACTAGGTGGATCTTCATCTAGCACATTTGGCAGGTGCTCTCTTTGCGAGCCATTAGTCTCATCGAACCGCACATCTACAGTTTCAACCACTTTATAGTGAAAGAGTTTGAAGACTCTGTAGGAGTGCGAATCCTTTCCGTAACCAAGCATAAAACCTTCATGTGCTTTCGGTGCAAATTTTGAAGTGTGATGTGGATCCTTGATCCAGCACCTAGCACCAAATACTCTGAAGTAACTGACATTTGGCTTTTACCAGTTAGGAGTTCATAGGATGTCTTCTTCAGAAGCTTGTGAAGATATACACGGTTGATGACATGGCATGCAGTGTCAATGGCTTCAGGCCAGAACTTTCTTGGAGTCTTGTATTCATCAAGCATCGTCCAAGCCATCTCAATGAGTGTTCTGTTCTTGCGCTCCACGATGCCATTCTGCTGAGGTGTGTACGGAGCTGAGAACTCATGAGTGATGCCCAATGTATCCAGGTAAAGGTTGAGGCTGGTGTTCTTGAACTCTATACCATTGTCACTTCTGATATGCTTGATCTTGACGCCATAGTTGTTCATGGCACGGTTGGCGAAGCGTCTGAAGACATCCTGCACTTCAATCTTGTAGCGGATTATATGCACCCACGTATATCTTGAATAATCATCAAAAATGACGAAGCCATAGAGACAAGCAGTAGTAGTGAGAGTAGATTAGTGAGTAGGGCCAAATAAGTCCATGTGTAGCAGCTCGAAGGGTTGAGATGTCGTCATGATTGTCTTCGAGGGATCCTTGGCCCTAGTCATCTTTCCAGCTTCGCAGGCACCACATAGATGACCTTTCTTGAACTTGACGCCCTCGATGCCTACAACGTGTTTCTTATTCGCGAGAGTGTACAGGTTCCTCATGCTAGCATGCCCTAGCCTCCGATGCCAGAGCCAGCACTCTAAAGCTTTTGCTAGAAGACATACATCAAGTTGTGGTCCTGCTGAGAAATCTACCATGTACAAATCATCTTTCCGATACCCTTCAAAGACTAGAGACTTGTCAGATTCCATTAGAACAAGGCAACGATATTTTCCAAATATCACAATCATGTTCAAGTCACAAAGCATTGAGACAGACATTAAGTTGAAACCAAGGGATTCAACAAGCATCACTTTATCCATGTGCTGATCCTTTGAGATTGCAACTCTACCTAGACCCAATACCTTGCTTTTACCAGTGTCAGCAAATGTGATGTGGCTCTTGTCAGATGGACATAAGGTTGAGTCCATGAGAAAACTTCGATCACCAGTCATGTGGTTAGTGCATCCAATGTCCATAATCCATTCTGAAGACTTTGGTGCCATACCCTTGGCACCGCGTGCCATGAAGCAGTAGGTGGGAGCGGAGTCGTCCTTGTCATTAGCATCAGCGTTGGTGACAGAGCCATTGTCTTCAGTGTTGAAGATGGACTTGGCAACGTAGGCTGTAGCTAGAGCCAGACTTGCAACACCAGAGTCAGACTCCTCCTTAGACTCCACCTCTGCCTCCTCAAAAGCAGACTCCTCCTCTGAATCCATTTCCTTGCCAACAAAAGCACGAGCCTTGCCAGATGAGCTCTTCTTGTGTGACGAAGACTTTGATGAAGACTTGGAAGAAGACTTTGAGGATTTCTTCTTCTTCTTGTCATCAGAATCATATTCCTTGCTCTTCTTCTTATTGTTGTTTTCATTGTCCCACTGCGGACACTCAGAGATGTAGTGACCGGGTTTCTTGCACTTGTGGCATGTTCTCTTCTTGTGGTCATGAGTAGAAGCTTCATCATTTCTTGAGCTGGATCGTGAAGACTTTCTGAAGCCTTTCTTATTAGTGAACTTCTGGAACTTCTTCACAAGCATAGCAAGCTCCTTTCCAATGTCTCCAGGATCACCAGAACTGCAGTCAGATTCTTCTTCAGATGAGGAAACAGCCTTTGCCTTCAAAGCGCGAGTTCGGCCATAGTTGGGACCATAGATATCTCTTTTCTCAGATAGCTGAAACTCATGTGTGTTGAGCCTCTCAAGTATGTCAGACGGATCGAGTGTCTTGAAGTCAGGGCGTTCTTGAATCATCAGGGCTAGGGTGTCAAACGAGCTGTCAAGAGATCTCAGGAGTGTCTTGACGATTTCATGCTTGGTGATCTCAGTGGCGCCGAGAGCATGAAGCTCATTTGTGATGTCAGTGAGGCGATCAAACGTGAGCTGGACATTCTCATTGTCGTTCCTCTTGAAGCGGTTGAAGAGGTTGCGAAGAACATTGATCCTTGAGTCTCTCTGGGTTGAGACACCTTCGTTGACCTTGGAGAGCCAGTACCAGACTAGCTTCGAAGTTTCCAGAGCACTCACACGGCCATACTGTCCTTTGGTCAGATGACCACAGATGATGTTCTTGGCAGTAGAATCCAGTTGAACGAACCTCTTGACATCAGCAGGGGTGACACCTTCACCGGTCTTGGGAACGCTGTTCTTGACGACATACCAGAGGTCGACATCAATGGCTTCAAGATGCATACGCATCTTATTCTTCCAGTAGGGGTAATCAGTGCCATCGAAGATAGGGCACGCATCGGAGACTTTGATTATCCCTGCAGTCGACATAGCTAAACTCCAGGTGGTTAAACCGAATCACACAGAACAAGGGAGCACCTTGCTCTGATACCAATTGAAAGTGCTAGTTATCGACTAGAGGGGGGGTGAATAGGCAATTTTTATGAATGACTTCAAAACATGGAGGTTTTGAAGTCAAACGATAGAAATGAAGCTATTAACATGCAGCGGAAGGTAGACTACACTAGGCAAGCCATAGTCAAGTATTCAATGAAGTGAAAGCACGAAGACTATTAGCAACTAGGCAGTATGGATCAGGGAGGAAGATAGCATGAAGCCAATCAGAACAAGTAGTCACATAGTGAAGTCAAACAGATAATGCAAACATGCAATGACTTCACGAAGACAAACTGTAAGTAAAGAGAAGGAAGATATGGAACCAGTTGCTTGGTGAAGACAAAGGAGTTGTTGGACCAGTTCCAGTTGCTGTGACAACTGTAAGTCTAGTTAGGGAGGCTGAGATTTAACTCAGAAGACCCCGTCTTCACCTTATTCCCCTTGAGCTAAGGACACCTAGTCCCCGCCCAATCACTCTGGTAAGTCTTCAAGGTAGAATCCCAAACCTTCACAGACTTTGTTCACCGGCAATCCACAATGACTCTTGGATGCTCAGAACGCGACGCCTAACCGGCTGGAGGATTCGCAGTCCTCAAGTGTAACAAGTCTTCAGGTCACGCAGATAGAAAGACTTCAGTGATGCCAAACACTCTTTGGGCTCTGGGTGTTTTGGGCTTTGTCCTCGCAAGGATCTCTCTCTCAAATGCTTCGGAGGTGGGTTGCTCTCAAACGACAAAAGCCGTGCACTAACTCTGAGTAGCCACCAATTTATGGTGTAGGGGTGGGCTATTTATAGCCACTAGGCAATCCGACCTGATTTGTCCGAAATGACCCTGGGTCACTAAGGAACTGACACGTGTTCCAACGGTCAGATTTCAAACACACGTGGCAGCTTGACTTGGGCTACAAGTAAAGCTGACTCATCCGGCTCTGGATAAGATTTGCTCTCATTGTCTTCGCTCGAAGACATAGGATTTGGTTGAGCATCACTTCAGTCACTCTGACTTTTTTCACTTGGACCCCACTTAACAGTACGGTGGTTCCTATGACTCAACAAAGAAGAAAAGGAAACTACGAAACAACTATGTCTTCGCACTCCATAGTCTTCATGTGAATGTCTTCTCGAGTCATAAACTTCGATGTGATTGTCTTCACATACCACCATTGTCTTCAATGTCTTCATACATTTTTAGGGGTCATCTCCGGTAGGTAAATCGAATCAATGAGGGACTACTACCTGGGTTTTCCTGCAATTCTCATAAACACATTAGTCCCTCAACCAGGTTTGTCGTCAATACTCCAAAACCAACTGGGGTGGCACTAGATGCACTTACAATACGTCTCCATCGTATCTATATTTTTTATTGTTTCATGCTATTATATTGTCAATATTGGGTGCTTTATATGCATTTATATGCTATTTTATATCATTTTTGGGACAAACCTATTAACCTAGTGCCCGGTCCCAGTTCCTGCTCTTTTGCTTGATTTTGGCTTTTCAGAAAATCGATACCAAACGAAGTCCAAACAACAATGAAACTTTACGGTGATTTTTCATGGACCAAAAGGGACCCTAGAAGCTTTAGGAGGAGGCTAAAATATATACGAGAGAGCCACGAGCTCACAGGGCGCGCCCCTTGAGCTCGTGGGCCCCTCGTAGCTCCGTTTGACTTAATTCCAACTCTATAAATTGACAAATATTCCCAAACCAACAGAGAGCCACCCGAAATACTTTTTCCGCCACCACAAGCTTCTGTTCTTCCGCGATCCCATCTGGAGGCCTTTTCTTGTACTCTACCAGTGGGGGAATCAATCACGGAGGGTGCTACTTCTTGGGCTTGCGTTGGTTTTTCCCTTGAAGAGGAAAGGGTGATGCAACAAAGTAGAGATAAGTATTTCCCTCAGTTAGAGAACCAAGGTATCAATCCAGTAGGAGACAATGCACAAATCACCAATACCTACACAAACAATCAAACAACCTGCACCCAACACGATAAAGGGGTTGTCAATCCCTCCACGGTTACTTGGAAAAGTGAGATCTGATAGAGATAGATGAAACTAAACAAAAGATAAAGTAAATATTTTTGGTTTATAGATATGAAAATAAAATATTGCAAAATAGTAGTCGGAAACTTATATGATGGGAAATAGTAGATGGGAAACTTATAGGATGGAAAATAGACCCGGGGGCCATAGGTTTCACTAGAGGCTTCTCTCTTGATAGAAAATAATACGGTGGGTGAACAAATTACTGTCGAGCAATTGATAGAAAAGCGCAAAGTTATGACGATATCTAAGGCAATGATTATGAAATATAGGTATCACGTCCGTGTCAAGCAGACTGAAACGATTCTGCATCTAGAGTATTAAGTTCACGAAAAACAGAGTAACACATTAAGTAAGATGACATGATGTAGAGGAATTAACTCAAGCAAAATGATGAAAACCCCATCTTTTTATCCTCGGCAACAATACAATACGTGCCTTGCTGCCCCTACTGTCACTGGGAAAGGACATCGCAAGATTGAACCCAAAGCTAAGCACTTCTCCTATTGCAAGAAAAACCAATCTAGTTGGCCAAACTAAACTGATAGTTCGAAGAGAATTACAAATATACCAAATCATCTATATAAGAATTCAGAGAAGATTCAAATAATATTCATAGATAAGCTGATCATAAATCCCCAATTCATCGGATCTCGACAAACACACCGCAAAAGAAGATTACATTGGATAGATCTCCAAGAACATCAAGGAGAACATGGTATTGAGAATCAAAGAGAGAAGAAGCCATCTAGCTACTAGCTATGGACCCGTAGGTCTGAGGTAAACTACTCACGCTTCATCGGAAGGGCAATAGAGTTGATGTAGAAGCCCTCCGTGATCGATCCCCCTCCGATAGGATGCCGCAAAAGGCCCTAGATGGGATCTCACGGGTACAGAAGGTTGTGGCGGTGGAAAAGTGTTTTCATGGATGCCTCTGGTGGTTTGGGGATATATGTGAATATATAGGCGAAAGAATTAGGTCAGGGGAGTCACGGGGGGGCCCACAAGGCAGGGGGCGCCCTACCCCCCTGGGTGCGCCCTCCACCCTTGTGGCCGCCTCGTGGCTCCTCCGACTTCATCTCCAAGTCTCCTGGGTGTCTTCTGGTCCAAGAAAAATCACCGCGAAGGTTTTATTCCGTTTGGACTCCGTTTGGTATTCCTTCTCTGCGAAGCTAAAAAAGAAGGAAAGAACAAAAACTGGCACTGGACTCTAGGTTAATAGGTTAGTCCCAAAAATAATATAAAATAGCATATTAATGCATATAAAACATCCAAAATAGATAATATAATAGCATGGAACAATAAAAAATTATAGATATGTTGGAGACGTCTCAAGCATCCCTAAGCTTAATTCGTGCTCGTCCTCGAGTAGGTAAATGATAAAAACAGAATTTTTGATGTGGAATGCTACCTAACATATTTATCCATGTAATTTTCTTTATTGTGGCATGAATGTTCTGATCCATAAGATTCAAAACAAAAGTTTAATATTGACATAAAAACAATAATACTTCAAGCATACTAACAAGGTAATTATGTCTTCTCAAAATAACATGGCCAAAGAAAGCTTATCCCTACAAAATCATATAGTCTGGCTATGCTCCATATTCACCACACAAAATAATCAAATCATGCACACCCCCGATGACAAGCCAAGCAATTGTTTCATACTTTTGGTGTTCTCAAACCTTTTCAACTTTCACGCAATACATGAGCGTGAGCCATGGACATAGCACTATAGGTGGAATAGAATATGGTGGTTGTGGAGAAGACAAAAAGAGGGAGAAAGTCTCACATCAACTAGGCATATTAACGGGCTATGGAGATGCCCATCAATAGATATCAATGTGAGTGAGTACGGATTGCCATGCAACGGATGCACTTAGAGCTATAAGTATATGAAAGCTCAAAAAGAAAACTAAGTGGGTGTGCATCCAACTTGCTTGCTCATGAAGACCTAGGGCAATTTGAGGAAGCCCATCGTTGGAATATAAAAGCCAAGTTCTATAATGAAAAATTCCCACTAGCATATGAAAGTGACAACATAGGAGACTCTCTATCATGAAGATCATGGTGCTACTTTGAAGCACAAGTGCGGAAAAAGGATAGAAACATTGCCCCTTCTCTCTTTTTCTCTCTCTTTTTTCCCTCTTTTTTGTTTGGCTTCTTTGGCCTTTTTTTTGATTTCCTCACATGGGACAATGCTCTAATAATGAAGATCATCACACTTTTATTTACTTACAACTCAAGAATTACAACTTGATACCTAGAATAAAATATGACTCTATATGAAAGCCTCCGGGGGTGTATAGGGATGTGCAATGACTCAAGAGTGACATGTATGAAAGAATTATGAAAGGTGGCTTTGCCACAAATATGATGTCAACTACATGATCATGCAAAGTAATATGACAATGATGAAGCATGCCATAATAAACAGAACAGTGGAAAGTTGCATGGCAATATATCTCGGAATGGCTACAGAAATGCCATAATAGGTAGGTATGGTGGCTGTTTTTAGGAAGGTATATGGTGGGTGTATGGTACCGGCGAAAGTTGCGCGGTACTAGAGAGGCTAGCAATGGTGGAAGGGTAAGAGTGCGTATAATCCATGGACTCAACATTAGTCATAAAGAACTCACATACTTATTGCAAAAGTCTGTTAGTCATTGAAACAAAGTACTATGCACATGCTCCTAGGGGGATAGATTGGTAGGAAAAGACCATCGCTCGTCCCCGACCTCCACTCATAAGGAAGACAATCAAAAAATATCTCATGCTCCGACTTCGTTACATAACGGTTCAGCATACGTGCATGCTACGGGAATCACAAACCTCAACACAAGTATTTCTCCAATTCATAATTACTCACTAGCATGACTCTAATATCACCATGTTTATATCTCAAAACAATCATAAGGAATCAAACTTCTCATAGTATTCAATGCACTTTATATGAAAGTTTTTATTATATCCCTCTTGGATGCCTATCATATTAGGACTAAATTTATAACCAAAGCAAATTGTCATGCTGTTTAGAAACTCCCAAAATAATATAAGTGAAGCATGAGAGTTCAAAAATTTCTATAAAATAAATCCACCGCCGTTCTCTAAAAAGATATAAGTGAAGCACTAGAGCAATATTGCCTAGCTCAAAAGATATAAGTGAAGCACATAGAGTGTTCTAATAAATCATGATTCATGTGTGTCCCTCTCGAAAGGTGTGTACAACAAAGATGATTGTGGCAAACTAAAAAGCAAAGACTCAAATCATACAAGACGCTCCAAGAAAAACACATATCATGTGGTGAATAAAAATATAACCTCAAGTAAAGTTACCGATAGACGAAGACTAAAGAGGGGATGCCTTCCAGGGCATCCCCAAGCTTAGGCTCTTGGTTGTCCTTGAATATTACCTTGGGGTGCCTTGGGCATCCCCAAGCTTAGGCTCTTGCCACTCCTTATTCCATAGTCCATCAAATCCTTACCCAAAACTTCAAAACTTCACAACACAAAACTCAACAGAAAATCTCATAAGCTCCGTTAGTATAAGAAAATAAATCACCACTTTTGGTACTGTTGTGAACTAATTCTTTATTTATATTGGTGTAATATATACTGTATTCCAACTTCTCCATGGTTCATACCCCCCGATACTACCCATAGATTCTTCAAAATAAGCAAACAACACATAGAAAACAGAATCTGTCAAAAACAGAACAGTCTGTAGCAATTTGTAACTCTCGAATACTTCTGTTACTCCAAAAATTCTGAAAACGTAGGACAACCTGGGAAATTTGTGTACCAATCTTGTGCAAAAAGAATCAGATCAAAAGCACGCTTCTGTAAAAAGTGAAAATTATTTTCCTGGGTGCAAAAGTTTCTGTTTTTTAGCAAGATCAAGACAACTAGCACCGTAAGCCATCCGAAAGGTCTTACTTGGCATAAACACTAATTAAAACACAAAAACACATCTAACCAGAGGCTAGATGAATTGTTTATTCAAAAACAGGGAATAAAAATATTGGGTTGTCTCCCAACAAGCACTTTTCTTTAAAGCCTTTTAGCTAGGCATTGAGATTTCAATGATGCTCACACGAAAGACAAAAATTGAAGCACAAAGAGAGCATCATAAAACATGCGACAAACACATCTAAGTCTAACATACTTCCTATGCATAGGCATTTTATAAGCAAACAAATTATCAACGCAAGCAAAACTAGCATATGCAAGGAAGAAGAAAGAGACGATAGCAATCTCAACATGAAGAGAGGTAAATTAGTAACATGAAAATTTCTAGAACCATATTTTCCTCTATAATAATTACATGTAGGATCATATTAAAATTCAACAATATAGCTATCACATAACATATTCTCAACATGATCCACATGCATGTGAAGTTGACACTCTTCCAGAATAGTGGGATTAACATTAACTAAAGTCATGACCTCTCCAAACCCACTTTTATCAAGAAATTCATAAGATTGAACATTCTTCAAATATGTGGTATCTAAAGTTGTCACTCTTCCAAACCCACTTTCAATATTATTGCAAACATTATTATCAATCTCATATTCATCACGGGGCTTAAATAAATTTTCAAGATCATAAGAAGAATCACCCCAATCATGATCATTGCAACAAGTAGTGGACATAGCAAAACTATCATCCCCAAGCTTGGGGTTTTGCATATCATTAACATAATTGACATTAATAGAATTTATAATAACATCATTGCAATCATGCTTTTAATTCAAGGAACTATCAAGTATGGGTGCAATAGCAATAATATCATGTTTAACATAAGGAACTATCGCAAATTCATCTCCACAAATATTGGCATCGTGTCCATAAGAATAGCAAGCATTATGTTCATCAAGGGATATTTCAATCAAATCATCGGAATCATAATTATCTATAGATTCATGCATATCATTATTTTCTTCCAAGGCAACGACCATTCTCTCAATAAATTCCTTAACATAGGCATTATGAGCATAGTTTTTATAGCAATATTTAAGTATGTCAGAATTTTCAGATTTGTAGAGAGTAATATCATACTTTTCCATCAAAGAAGCAACTTCATGAGCGCCCTTAAAAGCAACAAATTCTTCAATTTGTTCGATATCATAGTAACTATAAACACACTTTTCATAAGAAGATAAGATTTCATTATCATTAAACTCACATAGGTAGGGAAGGTGTTTTGTAGGGTTCTTAGAGCAACAAGTAAAATCATGAATTTCACAAAGATTCCAAGCATAACACAGCAAACTGTTCATTTGATCCCAAAAGAGTCTCCCTTTTTCAGATAAACAGTGACGCACAAAATGAGCATGCTCATCTAAAGATTTTCCCTCAACTAAACTAGTTGGGGTTTCAGCTCGAGCACATATACATCGAACATGATCCAAGCAGAAAGCTTTAAGTGGATCCATATCAACAGATTTTTAGCAAGCAAAGATGCAAGCAAATAGAAGGCACATGGAAACACAAACAAAAAGACATACGGAAAGAAGGCAAATAAAAAGGCAAACCTTTTCGAAAATCGTTTAGAAGTGGGGGAGAGAAAACAAGAGGCAAATGGCGAATAATGTAATGCAAGAGATGAGGGTTTATGATGGGTACTTGGTATGTCTTGACTTGGCGTAGATCTCCCCGGCAACGGCACCAGAAATTCTTCCTGCTACTTCTTGAGCTTGCGTTGTTTTCTCCCTTGAAGAGGAAAGGGTGATGCAACAAAGTAGAGATAAGTATTTCCCTCAGTTAGAGAACCAAGGTATCAATCCAGTGGGAGACAACGCACAAATCACTAATACCTGCACAAACAATCAAAGAACTTGCACCCAACACGATAAAGGGGTTGTCAATCCCTTCATGGTTACTTGCAAAAGTGAGATCTGATAGAGATAGATGAAACTAAACAAAAGATAAAGTAAATATTTTTGGTTTATAGTTTTGAAAATAAAAGGTTGCAAAATAATAGATCGGAAACTTATATGATAGAAAATAGTAGATCGGAAACTTATATGATGGAAAATAGACCCGGGGGCCATAGGTTTCACTAGAGGCTTCTCTCTTGATAGCAAATAATACGGTGGGTGAACAAATTACTGTCGAGCAATTGATAGAAAAGCGCAAAGTTATGATGATATCTAAGGCAATGATTATGAAATATAGGCATCACGTCCATGTCAAGTAGACCGAAACGATTCTGCATCTACTACTATTACTCCACACATCGACCGACTCCTGCTTGCATCTACAGTATTAAGTTCATGAAGAACAGAGTAATGCATTAAGTAAGATGACATGATGTAGATGAATTAACTCAAGCAATATGATGAAAACCGCATCTTTTTATCCTTGATGGCAACAATACAATACGTGCCTTGCTGCCCCTACTGTCACTGGGAAAGGACACCGCAAGATTGAACCCAAAGCTAAGCACTTCTCCAATTGCAAGAAAAACCAATCTAGTTGGCCAAACTAAACCGATAGTTCGAAGAGAATTACAAAGATACAAAATCATGCATATAAGAATTCAGAGAAGATTCAAATAATATTCATAGATAAGCTGATCATAAACCCACAATTCATCGGATCTCGACAAACACACCGCAAAAGAAGATTACATCAGATAGATCTCCAAGAACATCGAGGAGAACATGGTATTAAGATTCAAGGAGAGAAAAGAAGCCATGTAGCTACTAGCTATGGACCCGTAGTCTGAGGTAAACTACTCACGCTTCATCGGAAGGGCAATAGAGTTGATGCGGAAGCCTCCGTGATCGAATCCCCCTCCGACAGGATGCCGGAAAAGGCCCCTAGATGGGATCTCACGGGTACAAAAGGTTGGGGCGGTGGAGAAGTGTTTTCGTGGATGCCTCTGGTGGTTTGAGGATATATGTGAATATATAGGTGAAAGAATTAGGTCAGGGGAGTCACGGGTGGCCCACAAGGCAGGGGGAGCGCCCTCCACCCTTGTGGCCGCCTCGTGGCTCCTCCGAGTTCATCTCCAAGTCTCCTGGGTGTCTTCTGGTCCAAGAAAAATCATTGCGAAGGTTTTATTCCGTTTGGACTCCGTTTGGTATTCCTTCTCTGCGAAGCTCAAAAACAAGGAAAAAACAGAAACTGGCACTGGGCTCTAGGTTAATAGGTTAGTCCCAAAAATAATATAAAATTGCATATTAATGCATATAAAACATCCAAAACAGATAATATAATAGAATGGAACAATAAAAAATTATAGATACGTTGGAGACGTATCAGAGGGCTTCTACATCATCCTTGCTGCCTTCGATGATGCGTGAGTAGTTCACCACAGACCTACAGGTCCATAGCTAGTAGCTAGATGGCTTCTTCTCTCTCCCTTTGATCTTCAATACCACGTGCTCCTCGAACTTCTTGGAGTTCTATCCGATGTAATCTTCTTTTGTAGCGTGTTTGTTGGGATCCGATGAATTGTGGGTTTATGATCGGATTATTCATTGCTAGTAATTAAGTCTTTTCTGAACTTTATTATGCATGATTATTATAGCTTTGTATTTCTCTCTGTTCTATCCGTTTGGTTTGGCCAACTAGATTGATTTATCTTCAGTGGGAGAGGTGCTTTGTAATGGGTTCAATCTTGCGGTGCTCTATATCGTAGTGACATAGTAGGGGACAAGACACGTATTTGTATTGTTGCCATTAAGGGTAAAATAACGGGGTTTATTCATATTGATTGGGTTTACTTTGTCTACATCATATCATCTAGCTTAATTAAGGCGTTACTCCATTTGTCATGAACTTAATACTATAGATTCATGCTGGATAGCGGTCGATTGGTGGAGTAATAGTAGTAGATGCAGGCAGGAGTCGGTCTACTTGTCTCGGACGTGATGCCTAAATACACGATCATTACCGTGAATAACATCATAACTATGCGCTTTTCTATCAATTGCTCAACAGTAATTTGTTCACCCACTGTATGTTATGTGTTTGGGAGAGAAGCCTCTAGTGAAAACTATGGCCCCCGGGTATACTTTTAATCATATTATAAAAATAAGAAGTATTTTGCTGCAATGTATTTACTTTTACTTAATTTGCAATTTATCCGTCTACCTATACAAGATTTGATCCTTTCAAGTAACGAGCTCAAGGGGATTCACAACCCTCTTGTCCGCGTTGGGTGCAAGTATTTGCTTTTGTGTGTGGAGGCGCCGAAGACGAGAATTTGTGTGGTTCTCCTATTGGTTTGATAAACCTTGGTTCTCACTGAGAGAAATACTTATCTCTACTATACTGCATCTCCCCTCCTCTTCGGGGAAAATCCCAACGTAGCTCACAAGTAGCACATGAGAACTAGCAAGTGATGGCCAATATGAGATTCATGGAGAAACTTGATATGGTCATGGTGAATTGTGATATTGGTGATCATGTCTTGAAGCAATGGAGCATACTGAAGAGATCAATAAGGCCTTCAAGACATCAAGATTAATCATGGAGCAAAGATAAATGTTGACCAAGATGAAGATCCAAGATTGAACTCAAAGATGGTCATCACACAAGCCTAAATGATGTACCACATGGGATCTTGTGGTATGGGAAGTAATTGTCAATTTTGCCTCGTGTACTAACCCATACTGTGTGTTTTCTATATCTACATGGGTTAGGTGATTCTCATGGGCTTGCATCAAGGGAAAGATTCCAAGTGTCCATGAGAGTATCACATCAAGTGATGATGGTCATGGTTGACAATGGCAAGCTCAAGATAAGTATCCTGAAGGATTACATGCTTGTAGCTTGTGGATGATCACATGATGGACATGTGAAGATAGAATGCAATGAAATTATCCTGGCATGGCATATTGTAGCGACCCGACCTCAAACGGTCAAGTCTCTGTGCTTCAGTGTCATCCCTAGATCGGTAATCCTGACACACACAGTACTCGAAGGATTTCTAACAAAGTAGCAATCACACACTTATTACATCGAATGTCTCAAAAGAGAACTTATTACAATAAATATGGCTTAAGGCCATCTAATATGATAACAGCGAACGACTTGGAAGATAAAGTGAGTCCATCAACTCCAACAGCATAGCTGAGCTGCACGGCAACGACCTAACGAACCTTACTCCTCGTCTGAAAAATCTGCAACATAATACGTTGCAGCCCGAAAACGGGTTAGCACATGGAATATGCTGGCAATATAACACAGTAGAGCAAGAACAGAATAAAGCTATCACTACATTCATATTTGGCTGGTGGAAAGCTCTATGGTTATAGTTTTTGCGAAAAGCCAAATTTTCCCTACAACAAAGGAATAAGTTTTATTTTAACTATCATGGTGGTTGAAACATCATTGAGAAGGTTCCTCCAACTCAATCCCAATTAAAGTAATTATCAACCCAACAATATTGATTTAGAGTGATGAGATACTTAGGATACTCCAAGTACTAGATACTCAAGATTGTCCATAACCGGGGACACGGCTAACCATGATTAGATTGTACACTCCGCAGAGGTTTGCGCACTTTTCCCCACAAGACTCGATCTCCTCCGTTGGATTTCTCGCACTACAAGGTGTTTGAGAAACGGATGACCGAGACACAGTCTTTCATAAACATTAACTCTTTACTCCGGGCAGACCATACCAAACCTACATCCCTCTACCTGCTGATCCACCTCTTCAAGAGCTCATGCAACTTACTCAACTATCCTAGAGCCCATAATAGCTTGTGGCTGCACACGAAAGTTTCTAGCATGAAAATATCTCAGTTCCCTTTGAGCCTGGGTGGCAGACCTTAGGATGATCACACGGGTACTCCGGGATATCCTAGGACAACACTGGATTCTCCAGGTGCCCGACAAGCAATCCACCCAGATGTGTATTAAAGTTGCCACCTTAAGTTGAACCATTAGTTGACAATCTCACATCTGTCATGGATACACTCAAACCCAATCCACGTCTACGAGCATAGCATAGCAATATAAGCAATACGTAGAAGTAACTCCCAAGGTTTGAATATAACAGGGCAATAGGTTCTACCTCATCAACTACTTCCCAACCCACATGTTAATCACATCCTAATCATGCAATGTTTGAGGATTGAAACTAATGCATAAAAACTGGGTATGGAAAGAGTATGATCAATGTGTTACTTGCCTTGCTGACGATCCGCAAAACCTATGGGCTCGTAGTAGCACGCTTCGCACTCCGGGAATTATATCGCAAACAAACAATAGCTTACATAAGCAATCAAGCAAAGATGCATGGGCAAAACTCAAATAAGAAGAATTGACCAGAAAGTTCAACTTAAGAACTCCGGTTTGCAAAAAGAATCAAATCAAACGGAGCAACGAAACTCAAACTATGAAAGAAACAAGATCCGTTTACTAATCTGAACTAAAGTCAAATTTTACAGTACCAAAATCTTGTTCAAGTTGGTTAAACAGAAAGAGGGTTTCGGGACGAAGATCTAGGCGCTTGAATCGCCTGATTCCGATAAACGAGCGAAAACATAAACTGAAACGAAAATCGGATCAGAAATCGCGATCGAAAATAAACATGGAAAATCCGAGAAAAAGAAAACAGACGAACAGGCTAACGAACGAACGTTCGTTGTCTGTAACTAACGAGCGAATACCGTTCATTAAAACAAACGTACGGACGAACGTCCGCTATGTAAACTAAACCGAGAAAAACCGGCGAACCGATCAAAAAAACGAACTAGGCTCTTTAAAAAAAACCGGATCGGTTTTTGGAATAAAACCGAATGGCGGCGGTGGCGGCGTATACCTCCGGCGAGGCGGGGCGGCTCCGGCGGTGGTGGAGGGTGCGGGGGTCCGGGGGCGGGGTATTTAAGGAGGGGGGCTGCTTGGGGGAGGGGGCAAGGCGGCGCGGGGAGGAGGAGTCCCGGCCGGACTCGGCTAGCGGCGGCGGCGCTCGCGGTCTCCAGGTCGGAGACGAGGCACGGGGTGGTTGGGCCTGCTCGGCTGGGCTTCGGCCCAGTCGGGCGCTGAAACCTTTTTTTTTAATAATTCCGCCGAAAATTAAATAAATCCTAGAAAATAAAATAAAAATCTGAAAATGCCAAAACAAATTTTGGCCGTCTAAATAAAATATTTAGAATGAGATGAACATTTTCTTGGCCCTAAAATGCAACTTTGAAAAACGTGCAATTTTTCTAATGCAAATAAAATAGCAATAAACTCCGAATAAAATCAAATATTTGATTTTAATATTTTTCCTCCAGTATTTCATTTATTTTGGAGAAGTCATATTATCTCCTCTCATATATTTTAATATGAAATATTTTTGGAGAGAAAAATAATTAAAATCAAAATCCTCGTTTCAATATTTGATAAAATTCAAATATGAAAACAGGGAAATCCCCAACTCTCTCCGAGGGTCCTTGAGTTGCTTAGGATTTCGAGGATCGCGAAACGAAATGCAATAAAATATGATATGCATGAATGATCTATGTATAACATTCCAAATTGAAAATTTGGGATGTTACAAACCTACCCCCCTTAAGATGAATCTCGCCCTCGAGATTCGGGTTGGCTAGAAAATAGGTGTGGGTGGTCTTTGCGAAGATCATCCTCTCGTTCCCAGGTGGCTTCATCCTCGGTATGGTGGCTCCACTGAAGTTTGCAAAACTTGATAACCTTGCTGCGGGTGACTCGGCTGGCAAATTCAAGAATCCTGACTGGCTTCTCCTCATAGGTCAAATCACTGTCCAACTGAATCGCCTCCCAGGGTACTGTATCTCTTAATGGTATATCGCCCATCTCAGCATGACACTTCTTCAGCTGTGAAACATGAAATACATCATGAACTCTTGACAGTCCTTCAGGTAACTCCAATTTATAGGCAACTTCTCCCATACGTTCCAAAACACGATACGGTCCTACAAATCTCGGGGCTAACTTTCCCTTAACTCCAAAACGTTTCACTCCTCGCAAGGGTGATACTTGCAGATATGCTCTGTCTCCAATTTCATAGGTTACCTCCTTGCGTTTCAAATCTGCATAACTCTTCTGCCTGGACTGAGCTACCTTCAGTCTATCTCGGATCAACTTAACTTTCCCTTCAGACTCCTTGATCAAGTCTGGTCCAAACAACTGTCGGTCTCCAACTTCATCCCACATCAACGGTGTTCTGCACCTTCGTCCATACAAGGATTCGAACGGTGCCATCTTCAAACTGGCTTGGTAGCTATTGTTGTATGAGAACTCCGCGTAGGGCAAATTGTCATCCCAACTAGATCCATAATCTAGCGCACAGGCCCTCAACATGTCCTCCAGAATCTGGTTGACTCTCTCGGTCTGTCCATCCGTCTGCGGGTGAAATGCTGTACTGAACTCCAATCTCGTTCCCCAAGTCTGGTGCAGTTGATGCCAAAACTTTGAGGTAAACTGTGTTCCTCTATCTGATACGATGGTCCTCGGAACTCCATGCAGACATACGATACTGGTCATATATATCTTGGCCAACTTCACACTTGTATAGGTTGTTTTCACTGGGATAAAGTGAGCTACTTTGGTCAAGCGATCGACTACTACCCATATAGAATCATATCCTGATTTGGTCCTAGGCAATCCGGTGATAAAATCCATGCCAAGTTTATCCCACTTCCATTCGGGTATCGGCATAGGCTGTAACAATCTTGCTGGCTTTTGATGTTCTGCCTTCACTCTCTGACATACATCACATACGGCTACATACTCGGCAATATCCTTCTTCATACCTGTCCACCAGAAACGTTCCTTCAAATCCAAATACATATTGGTGTTTCCTGGGTGTATTGAGTATGGTGAGTCATGAGCCTCCTGAAGTATTATCTTCCTGATCTCTGTGTTATTGGGCACATAAACACGGTCCTCAAACCATAAGGTGTCGTGCCCATCCTCACGAAAACCTTTGGCCTTTCCTTTGCTCATTCTCTCTTTTATCTTGGCAATCTCTTTGTCATCCGTCTGAGCTTCTCAAATCTTTCCTAACAATGTAGACTGAACCTCCATTGTTGCAACAAAACCTCTAGGAACAATCTCCAATCGGAGTTCCCTGAGATCCTCTGCTAACTCCTTTGGTAATCCTATGCTCACTAGGGTGTTAGCGTAACTCTTCCGACTCAAAGCATCTGCTATGACATTGGCCTTGCCTGGATGATAGTGCAACTTCATGTCATAATCCTTTATAAGCTCCAACCATCTCCTCTGCCTAAGGTTCAGCTCCTTCTGTGTGAAGATGTACTTCAAACTCTTATGATCCGTGTACACATCACAACAGTTTCCAATAAGGTAATGTCTCCAAGTCTTGAGCGCATGCACTACTGCTGCTAACTCCAAATCATGCATGGCATAATTCAATTCATGCGGTTTTAGTTGTCGTGAGGCATACGAAACAACTCTTCCGTCCTGCATAAGCACACTTCCAAGTCCTAGGCGAGAAGCATCGCAATACACTTGGAAATCCTTGCGTATATCCGGCAGAATCAGCACTGGGGCTGTAGTCAAACGTTTCTTTAACTCCTGAAAGCTTGCCTCACATTCTTCTGTCCATTTAAATTTGGTATCCTTCTTCAATAACTCCGTCATTTGGTTCGCAATCTTGGAAAAATTCTTAATGAATCTCCCGTAGTATCCTGCGAGTCCAAGAAAACTGCGAATCTCGCTAACTGAAGTGGGTGCCAACCATTCAGTGACTGACTGAACCTTGGTGGGGTCTACCGCTATACCTTCTCCTAATATAACATGCCCAAGGAATCCGACTTCCTTCAACCAAAACTCGCATTTGCTGAACTTGGCATACTACTGGTGTTCCCTGAGTTTCTCGAGAACTAAACGCAAATGCTCTTTGTGCTCCTCCTCATTCTTCGAGTATACCATTATATCATCAATGAACACCACAACAAACTTATCCAAATATTCCATGAACACTTTGTTCATCATGCTCATGAAGTAGGCAGGGGCGTTAGTCAGTCCAAATGACATGACCGTATATTCATACAACCCGTACCGTGTGGTGAATGCTGTCTTTGGTATATCCTTCTCTCGAATCTTCAGCTGGTGATATCCTGATCGCAGATCGATCTTTGAAAACACCTTAGCTCCTTGCAGTTGGTCAAACAAATCATTGATCATCGGCAGTGGGTATTTGTTCTTGATCGTCACCTCATTTAACGCACGATGATCAACAACCATTCTTACAGAATTATCCTTCTTCTCAACCAAAAGCATTGGGGCTCCCCATGGTGATGAACTCCGTCAAATGTAACCTTTCTCCAATAACTCCTTGATCTGCTTCTTAATCTCCTCCAGATCATTTGCGGGCATCCGATAGGGTCTCTTTGATATTGGCCCTGTACCTGGCAATAGCTCTATCAAAAACTCGATGTCTCGATCCGGTGGCATGCCTGGTAATTCCTCTGGAAAAACATCCGGGTAATCCTTCACTACAGGCACTTCCTCCTGACCAACTCCCGTGAGGGTATTTACTTGGCTCCTCCTAGGCGCATGCCTAGATACATACTTAATTCTTTTTCCCTCCGGGGTGGTGAGATAAATTGACTTACTAGCACAGTCAATGCTTCCTCCATACTTTGACATCCAGTCCATGCCTAATATCACATCCAATCCTTGTGACTCCAAGATTATTAGGTCGGACGGAAAAACATGGCTACCAATGGTTAAGGGTATCTGGTCGCACCATCGACTAGCCATATACTCTGCTCCAGGTGAACTCACTAACAGAGGGGTCCTAAGGGTTTGGGTTGGTAGTTTAAACTTATCCACGAATCCCCTTGATATGTATGAATGCGATGCACCAGTATCAAAAAGAACAAGGGCGGTAAAAGACTTAACCAAAAACTTACCTATAACCGCGTCTGGCTGCTCTTCAACCTCCTCCACGTTAACGTGGTTCACTTGTCCTTTGTTGAATGGATTGGGCTTCTTCCCAGCGCTCCCATTGCCGTTTCCATTCTTCGCTTCAGGGCACTCTGTGGCATAGTGTCCAGTCTTCCCGCACTTAAAGCAAGTAATGTGACTTAGATCTCTCTTGGCGGGTGTGGCTGGATTGGGGCGTTCTGATTGTTGTTTGTTCCGTTCCCAGTCCCATTCTTAGAACCATTGTGGCTATGCGAACTTCCTCCGGTGTGGTTATGACCTCCATGGTTATGAACAAGTCCTCCCGAGTTTGGGGTTAGGCGAGGCTTCTGCTGAGCTCCTGAGTTATACCTCCCTTACCCATACTTCCTCTTACGGCTCTCAATTTGCTGCTGCTTCCCTTCAATCATAAGAGCCTTATCTACCAACTCCTGGTAGTTGTTGAATGTTGCCACCATCAACTGCATGCTCATCTCATCATTCAGCCCTTCCATAAACTTCTCCTGCTTTGCGGCATCTGTGGCCACATCATCAGGGGCATAGCGAGATAACTTGCTAAACTCATCCATGTACTGAGCCACAGTACGGTTCCCTTGGCGTAAGTTGCGAAACTCACGCTTCTTCATATTCATAGCTCTAGTTGAGACATGGGCTGTGCGGAAAGCTTGCTGAAACTGATCCCAAGTGACGTTGGCTATGGGGAAAGTGGCCGTATAATTCTCCCACCATGAGGCTGCTGGTGCATCCAATTGATGTGCGGCAAAGCGCACCTTCTCAGCATCTGTGCATCCTGCGGTGGTCAACTCCCTTGCAATACGGTGTAGCCAATCATCAGCAACTATAGGCTCGGTGCTACTGGAAAACACCGGCGGCTGCAACCTCAGAAAGCGAGCTAAGTTGTCAACTGGAGGCGGGTTGTTGTTGTTGTTGCCCTGGTTCTGGACTAGCAATTGCATCAAGGCATTCTGCTACTGGATCAACTGAGTGAGCTCTGGCGGGAAGGCAAATCCGGTGTCACGTCTCGGAGGCATCTGGCGGGTTTAGAGGGGAGATATTAGAATAGAAAAGGGGTCTAGTGAGAAAGCACTACCCATATGCACATGAGACAAACACAAACATTTCACTCAATCAATCAAGCAAGGGCATACAAACGGTCTAGAACTATCGTAAAAGTGCTCAACTACTACTATATACATGGGGGGAATACTACTATCATTTGGTGGTTGTCTAGAAATTTTGATCGGTGGAAAACTCCATGATGTCTGCTCCAGCTTCGTTTTCAAAGTCATCATCACTGGGGTCGGAGTCGGTGTCGTCAATGATGATGTAGTTCTCCGGGCAAGTGGAATCGTCGTCCTCTCCTCCCGGCGCGGGATCTCCCATGAATACTCCGATCTTCTTTATCAGGTTGTCATTCTTCTCCAATAGTGTTGCAATTTCCTCCTCATATCCATCGCGTGTAGACTTGAGTTCTTCTTCTAGCTCGATGATCCTTGTCTTCGCCTTCTTCAAATCTATCATGTCTGCGCACATCTGATTCTCCTAGCGTCGAATGTGCTGGTTTAACTCCTGGATGAAAGCTGCAATGGATCTGTCTTTCTTGGTGCTGATCATCTCCCATTGCTCATCTCGGCGCCCACATATCTGATAGATAGTGTCCTTAAGATCCTTGTTGTAGACTTCTCCAATGCGTCCCATGTTAATGTGGGCTGACATGCTCTTGCCTAGACTCCAGGTCAGTGCTTCAAAAGAAAATTCTATGGGCTTAGTGGTTGGCGAGAACGTCCTTCCTGGAACTTGTACTTGAATCATCCAGCGCTCCTCTTCTGGTAAGGTGGCGTTGTACGTCCCGGTGAAGCTTGGTATTCTGATGTTCAGGTACCTAGTGACTTCCTTCAAGTGGCGTCCAAAGGGTGTGTCTTCATCCGGTTGTGCAAACTTGTTCTTCAAATCCGCCATCCTAAAGAGTAGAAAATGGAGAGAAGTCAGAAATGAGTAGAGAAGAGTGACCTATGGCTTATCTTAGTGGTCGTGTCCTACACTCAGCGTGTGCTCTGATACCATCTTGTAGCGACCCGACCTCAAACGGTCAAGTCTCTATGCTTCAGTGTCATCCCTGGATAGGTAATGCTGACACACACAGTACTCGAAGGATTTATAACAGAGTAGCAATCACACACTTATTACATCGAATGTCTTAAAAGAGAACTTATTACAATAAATATGGCTTAAGGCCATCTAATACGATAATAACGGAAGGCTTGGAAGATAAAGTGAGTCCATCAACTCCAATGGCATAGCTGAGCTGCACGGCAACGACCTAACGAACCTTACTCCTCGTCTAAAAAGTCTGCAACATAATACGTTGCAGCCCGAAAATGGGTCAGCACATGGAATATGCTGGCAATATAACATAGTAGAGCAAGAACAGAATAAAGCTATCACTACATGCATATTTGGCTGGTGGAAAGCTCTATGGTTATAGTTTTTGCTAAAAGCCAAATTTTCCCTACAACAAAGGAATACGTTTTATTTTAACTATCATGGTGGTTGAAACATCATTGAGAAGGTTCCTCAACTCAATCCCAATTAAAGTAATTATCAACCCAACAATATTGATTTAGAGTGATGAGATACTTAGGATACTCCAAGTACTAGATACTCAAGATTGTCCATAACCGGGGACACGGCTAACCATGATTAGATTGTACACTCTGCAAAGGTTTGCGCACTTTTCCCCACAAGACTCGATCTCCTCCGTTGGATTTCTTGCACTACAAGGTGTTTGAGAAACGGATGACCGAGACATAGTCTTTCAGAAACATTAACTCTTTACTCCGGGCAGACCATACCAAACCTACATCCCTCTACCTGCTGATCCACCTCTTCAAGAGCTCATGCAACTTACTCAACTATGCTAGAGCCCATAATGCTTGTGGCTGCACACGGAAGTTTCTAGCATGAAAATATCTCAGTTCCCTTTGAGCTTGGTGGCGGACCTTAGGATGATCACACGGGTACTCCGGGATATCCTAGGACAACACTGGATTCTCCAGGTGCCCGACAAGCAATCCACCCAGATGTGTATTAAAGTGGCCACCTTAAGTTGAACCATTAGTTAACAATCTCACATCTGTCATGGATACACTCAAACCCAATCCACGTCTACGAGCATAGCATAGCAATATAAGCAATGCGTAGAAGTAACTCCCAAGGTTTGAATATAACAGGGCAATAGGTTCTACCTCATCAACTACTTCCCAACCCACATGTTAATCACATCCTAATCATGCAATGTTTGAGGATTGAAACTAATGCATCAAAACTGGGTATGGAAAGACTATGATCAATGTGTTACTTGCCTTGCTGACGATCCGCAAAACCTAGGGACTCGTAGTAGCACGCTTCGCACTCCGGGAATTCTATCGCAAACAAACAATAGCTTACATAATCAATCAAGCAAAGACTCACGGGCAAAACTCAAATAACAAGAATTGACCAGAAAGTTCAACTTAAGAACTCCGGTTTGCAAAAAGAATCAAATCAAACGGAGCAACGAAACTCAAACTGCGAAAGAAACAAGATCCGTTTACTAATCTGAACTAAAGTCAAATTTTACAGTACCAAAATCTTGTTCAAGTTGGTTAAACAGAAAGAGGGTTTCGGGACGAAGATCTAGGCGCTTGAATCGCCTGATTCTGATAAACGAGCGAAAACATAAACTGAAACAAAAATCGGATCAGAAATCGCGATCGAAAATAATCGAGGAAAATCCGAGAAAAAGAGAACTGACGAACAGGCTAACGAACGAACGTTCGTTGTCTGTAACTAACGAGTGAATACCGTTCGTGAAAACGAACGTACGGAAGAACGTCCGCTATGTAAACTAAACCGAGAAAAACCGGTGAACCGATCAAAAAAACGAACTAGGGTTTAAAAAACCCGGATCGGTTTTTAGAATAAAACCGAACGGCGGCGGTGGCGGCGTATACCTCCGGCGAGGCGGGGCGGCTCCAGCGAGGTGGGGTTGCGGCGGCGGGGCGCGCGGGGCGGCAACGGCGGCGCTAGGCGGCGGCGGCGGCGAAGGGCGGCGCGGGCGGCGGGGTTGGCGGCTCGGGTGGTGGTGGAGGGTGCGGGGGTCCGGGGGTGGGGTATTTAAGGAGGGGGGCTGCTTGGGGGAGGGGGAAAGGCGGCGCGGGGAGGAGGAGTCCCGGCCGGACTCGGCTAGCGGCGGCGGCGCTCGCGGTCTCTAAGTCGGAGACGAGGCACGGGGCGGTTGGGCCGGCTCGGCTGGGCTTCGGCCAGTCGGGCGCTGAAACCTTTTTTTAATAATTCCACCGAAACTTAAATAAATCCTAGAAAATAAAATAAAAATCTAAGAATGCGAAAACAAAATTTCACCGTCTAAATAAAATATTTAGAACGAGATGAACATTTTCTTGGCCCTAAAATGCAACTTTGAAAAACGTGCAATTTTTCTAATGCAAATAAAATAGCAATAAACTCCGAATAAAATCAAATATTTGATTTTAATATTTTTCCTCCAATATTTCATTTATTTTGGAGAAGTCATATTATCTCCTCTCATTAATATGAAATATTTTCGGAGAGAAAAATAATTAAAATCAAAATCCTCGTTTCAATATTTGATAAAATTCAAATATGAAAACAGGGAAATCCCCAACTCTCTCCGAGGGTCCTTGAGTTGCTTAGGATTTCGAGGATCGCGAAACGAAATGCAATAAAATATGATATGCATGAATGATCTATGTATAACATTCCAAATTGAAAATTTGGGATGTTACACTTATCGAGGAGATATTTGAAGTCTTCACCAAATGTCGTGTTCACGGTTATGCTTCAATATTGAGCCAAGAATAAATGTCAACATCAAGTTCAAGTAGAATGCTCAAGTTAAAGTATTAGTTCCTTTGGTTGTAGTTGCATGGATCAACAACCACCGAAAAAGACATATGGCCAATAATGGATTTCCAAAGGCTATCTGGTGTAGCTATCTTATGAGTTCTTTAGTTATAGGGATCACACACTATTAAGAGGAGATCAAAGGGTTTCATGCTGGACTTTCTCAAGTCATTATCTCTTACACACAATTCCACTCCGATCATATACATATATATCTTTATCCAAGGCCATAACGGTTCCCCAAATTCTATGATGTAACCTTTGCATATTTTTCATCCTCCATTTTGGTTGATCTTGGGTGGTTCTCTATGTGAGGACCTAGAGTTTTTAATAGCTTAAAAATGAGCCAAAAATCATTAAAGTCGGAGTCTGGGTGAGAAAGTTATGCATGTTTTACTATCGGGGTGCCTGCAGTTTTTTTCATAGCCAGATGTCCGGGACTTGGCCGAATGTCCAGTATCCCGGGACTCGCCGGATGTCTAGACCCCGGTCGGAAATCTGGCTTGGGGGGTCCAGTAGCCGGGCCACTTGGGCCAGATGTCTGGGCCCTGTACATTGACCCTGTTTTTCTGTGTCCTTGTGCACACTTCAAAGCCGCCGGATGTCCGACGCTTGCCCGGATGTCCGGCCCGACACGGCCACTTACTAAAAAACAACTAGTTTTCTAGGCTTGCTATATATACCCCTCTACCACTCTGATATAAGGTTGACCACTTCATCCCAAAGAACCCTAGAACACCCAAGTGGCTCCCTCACACTTCTCCTACACCAAATCTTAGATCCTGAAGAGATTAGTGAGAGTTCTTGAGTGATTTTCCAATCAAAAGATATATCCACTCCCTCTCCGTCTTGTGACCAACGAAATTCGTGATTTGAGCAAGTCTTGAGCATTTCCCCCTTGATCTTGTTACTCTTGGAGGTTGGAGACTCCTAGGCGGCAGGAGTGCTCCAACGAGGAATCAACTCGTGATTTGCCCCCGCAAAGTTTGCGATGGTTTGGAGACTGCCTCAAGGTCTATCACTAGTGGTTGAGAAACGCCTTCATGGCGTTGTCTCAAAGGGAGAATGGGGTGAGCCTTCGTGGCATTGGTGTGCCTTCGTGGTAAAATCCACCTCTCTTACGACAACTAGCTTCCCTCCAAGGAAGTGAACATCAGGATACATCCTTGCCTTCGTGTCTTCGGTTATCTCCAACCCTAGGCACCACTTGTGGTTTAATTTGGTCTCTTAAGCTTACATTTACTATATATTGTTGTCCTTGCTATATCAGGTTGGCTAGTTCCCTCATAGGGATTATTTAGGCCCACACTTTATATTCCGCAATTCATACTTGCTCTATTGATATATCTTGTGATTAGTGTGAATTGCTAACTTGTGGCATACACTTCCATATCTTGTGATATTGCTCGAGTAAGTTTGTGTAACTTACTTGTGCTTGTTAGTATCGTTGTTGTGCTCATCTTGTTTAGATTACGTTCTTGGTGCACTTAGCTGAGCCTAGATATTAAGGATTTGTGCTTGAGAAGTATCTGCTTGGTTTATTTCTGAATTAGGATAAAGCAAATCTGTAGAAGTTTTTAAAACACCTATTCACCCCCCTCTAGGTGACATCGTGGTCCTTTCAACCGCTCCAACGGAGATGTACCTCCCCTGAAGGGAGGGTACTTCGGTAACACATCGTTGTCTTCACCGACTGCACTTGTGGTTATTTCTATCCTTTACTTTGTGCAAGCTATATTGTGTTTGTATCTTGCGCTTGCTTGTGAACTTGTTATTGTGCTTGTCATATAGGTTGTCCACCTAGTTGCATATCTAGACAACCTAGTTTATTGTCAAGCCTGATTTGTTAAAAAGAGCTAAAATTTGTAGTTGCCTATTCACCCCCCTGACGATCTCACGTACCTAGGGTAGGGTCATAGGCCTGACCTAGACGCCCTACCCAAGGACACTACCCTAGAGTCAAGAACATTCAAAGTACAACGAAGGATATCGACTTAAGTCACCATGGAGTGCAATCCACTTGACCTGTTATCCCACTCGGATACCCCAATTCCATTCGACCAGGATAAGTCACTCGACTACACGAAGAATCACTCGGAGACAGAAGGTCTAAAGTCACTCACGATGGCAATGGTCAGGCGTTCACTCTGCCCTGTCTTAATGTACATTGAACCCTGTGTAAGGTGGGATGGCCGGGGCCCTGGCGCACTCTATATAAGCCACCCCCTTCTCTGGCACAAGGGTTCGCACCCCCTGTAACTCTCATGCATAATCAAGTGGACCAAGCCTCTGGGCACCGAGATGTAAGGCTATTACTTCCTTCGAGAAGGGCCTGAACCCGTATATCTTGCGTGCACAACCTCACCATAGCTAGGATCTTGCCTCCTCCAACGTACCACCTATTCTTACTATCAGACTTACTCCCACGACAGTTGGCGCCCACCATGGGGCAGGTGTGTTAGCAACTTCCAGTGAGGTTGCAGTTTTTCTGATCTCCATCAACATGGTTTCTGGCGGTGGTTTGGCTTTGGGCCGCAAGATCCGACTCGGCACGCTCGTTTTCATCGCCGACGACTCCGCCTGGCTCCAGGAGGCCCCCTCGACGTCGACGCCCTTCTTGTCCGCGAGGCGGCGCACTTTCGTGCGAGTGCTTGCGGCGTCCTCCTGCGGCAGCTGTCGACCCTGTATCGATCGGCTCCCGCATCGTCCACTCTTCCAACTGTACACCGTCGCAAGAGATCTGGTCGATCGCGGCTTCGGTGTTGGGTGAAGCATGCGGTGGCCCGCCAGTCGGCCACCCCTCAAGTTGCGGCAATTGAACCCAGCGAATCTCTCTATGGACTATTCGGCCTGTTGACTGGTTTTGCTGAGACCCTGTCCGAGTGCGGGAGCAGCGACCCGGCGGCGGAGGTCCGAATGGTCGACACGCCATGCAGCCTGCCTGGTTTCCGTCGCAGTGGCGCCGGTCCGTCGCATGGTCATGACGAGTATCATCCTGAAGCCCTCACTTCGGAGCAGAGGGAAGAGCTGCATCGTCGCAACGTGGAGGCCCTCCACACTCCCATCATCGGTGAAACTTCTGAGGCTCGGGCCTTGGAGGCTGCGCTCCTGGCCACCTTGGCTGAGTGCGCACGTCTAGAGAATCTCCAACATTCACTTGACGCACGCGCTCGTCAGCAGATCCCTGAATCCAGTCGACGTCATCGACAGTTGTTTCCACCTGAACCTCGGGTATATCACACTCCAGTCCAGAATCTTGCAGCAGCAACCCGTATAGTGGAGTCGATTCAGCCATCCCGTTCAGAGGCTGGTAGAGGTTTGATGCAGATTCAAGCGTTGCTTCGGGCGGCGGGGGAACAAAACTCAGCCATTTCTCAGTCGCGCAACAGGATTCACAGTAGGTCCGTGGTGGCGGACACAGTCCAGTCGGCTCACAGCCCAAGATCACCTCCGCAGCGTGAGGGTCGCGGGCATCGCCAGGAGTAGTACCTGGGTCGGAACCACGAGCAGTATGATCATCGACTCAGCCGTGATGACCACCATCGAGTGCTTACGCCCCCTCCGAGGGGCGGATCGTATGTGCCCCGGCAGTACGATGATAGGCGCCCGTATGGTGATGAGCGAAGGGCCCCAGTCGACCCAAGAGAGCCCGAGTTTGATGCAAGATCAGTTCTTGTGCAAGGTCTAGTCGACAAAGGTTGAGCACATAGAGAAGGACAAGACAAAGATCGTCCAATTGGTAGCAGAGTGCATGTTTCTAGGCCTGAATGTTTCAGCAGAGCCATCAGAGCTGCTGAGATCCCTCCCAACTTTAGGTTGGCGATGGGTGTGAGTAAGTTCACCGGTGAGTCGAAGCCTGGCATTTTGGCTGGAAGATTACCGAGTGGCTGTGCAGATTGGTGGTGGCAATGATGATGTAGCCATGAAGCACCTCCCCCTGATGCTTGAGGGTTCAGCTAGAGCTTGGTTGAATCAGTTGGCCCCTGGTAGTATTTTCAGTTGGGAAGAGCTAGCGCGAGTGTTCGTCAAAACATTCGAGGGCACTTGCAAATGACCTGCTGGGTTGACTGAGTTGTAGCATTGCGTCCAGAAACCAAATGAGACTTTGAGAGATTACATCCAGAGATGGACCACTCTTCATCATACAGTGGAGAATGTGTCACAGCACCAAGCAATTTGCGCCTTCAAAGAGGGCGTTTGGTAAAGAGAGCTTAACCTGAAATTTGGTCGGATAGGAGACATGACCCTGGCCCGAATGATGGAAATAGCCACTCGGTACGCTAATAGCGAAGAGGAAGACCGACTCCGCAGTGGCAAGAATAAATCAGTCGCCCAAGACACTGGAGGAGGAAATTCCAGTCGGAAGCAAAAGCGCAAGGCTGAGACTGCAGGTCCTGCTAAAGCCGCAGTCGTGAATCAAGGGAAGTTCAAGGGAAAGCCTAAAGGGCCATGGATCCCCAAGAAAGTGAAGGATCAAGTGGGGAATGATGTTCTTGATTTTCTGTGTCACATACACACCAAGAAAGATGAAGAGGGAAACCCGATTTACCCCAAGCATACCACTCGACAGTGTCGACTCCTGATTCAGAGCTTCCGAGAGGGTCAACCCAGTGAAAAGGAGAAGGAATCTGATAAGGACAAGGACAAAGAGGAGGATGATGGTTACCCCAATGTCAATGCAACATTAGTGATTTTTGCTGACGTTGAGAGCAAAAGTCGACTGAAAGTTATCAACAGAGAAGTATACATGGTTGCTCCGGCAACCACGACGTATTTGAAGTGGTCAAAAAACTCCCATTACATTCGACCAGTCCAATCATCCAGCGCACGTTGCTACCCCTGGGCAGGAAGCGTTGGTGGTCGACCCAGTCGTTGGGGGCACCCGACTGACCAAGGTTCTGATGGATGGTGGCAGTGGTTTGAATATTCTGTATGTTGAGACCCTCCGAGGGATGGGCATCCCGATGTCCAAGCTTAGTGAGAGGAATATGCGATTCCACGGAGTCATCCAGGAAAGAAGGCCGATTCACTCGGTCAGATCACTCTTGATGTGGTTTTCGGTGAATCAAAGAATTACCGCAAGGAAAAGTTGATGTTTGAGGTGGTGGATTTCCATAGCGCCTATCATGCTATTCTGGGCAGGCCAGCATATGCTCGTTTTATGGCTCGACCATGTTACATGTACCTCAAGTTGAAGATGCCTGGCCCAAAAGGCGTGATTACTATCACAGGGAATCGGCAAAGGGCAGAAGAGTGCCTCTAGAAAGGCTCAAATATTGCCGATGATGATGTCTACTACGCAACTTTATTCTTGTAGACACGTGTTGGGCCTCCAAGCGCAGAGTTTTGTAGGATAGTAGCAATTTTCCCTCAAGTGGATGACCTAAGGTTTATCAATCCGTGGGAGGCATAGGATGAAGATACTCTCTCTCAAACGACCCTACAACCAAATACAAGAAATCTCTTGTGTCCCCAACACACCCAATACAATGGCAAATTGTATAGGTGCACTAGTTCGGCGAAGAGATGGTGATAAAAGTGTAATATGGATGGTAAAAATATATTTTTATAATCTGAATAAATAAAAACAGTAAGGTAGCAAATAGTAAACGGGCACAAAAACGGTATTGCAATGCTTGAAAATGAGGCCCAGGGTCCGTACTTTCGCTAGTGCAACCTCTCAACAATGCTAATATAATTGGATCATATAACCACCCCTCAAAGTGCGATGAAGAATCACTCCAAAGTTCCTTTCTAGAGGAGAACATAAGAATAAATTGTTTGTAGGGTACGAAATCACCTCAAAGCTATTCTTTCCGATCGATTTATTCAAGAGTTCGTACTAAAATAACACAAAGCTATTCTTTCTGTTCGATCTATCCTAGAGTCCGTACTAAAATAACACCAAAGCAAATTCATATTCATGATACTCAATCCAACACAAAGAACTTCAAAGAGTGCCCCAAGATTTCTACTGGAGAAACAAAGACAAGAACGTGCATCAACCCCTATGCATAGATTACCCCAATGTCACCTCGGGAATCCGCGAGTTGAGTGCCAAAACATATATCAAGTGAATCAATACGATACCCCATTGTCACCATGAGTATTCAATTGCAAGACATATATCAAGTGTTCTCAAAACCATAAAAGTATTCAATCCGATAACAACAAAATCTCAAAGGGAAAAACTCAATTCATCACAACAAGATAGAGAGGGGAAAACACCATATGATCTGACTATATTAACAAAGCCCGCGATACATCAAGATCATGAAATCTCAAGAACACGAGAGAGATAGAGAGATTAAACACACAGCTAGTGGTACAAACCCTCAGCCCCGAGGGTGGACTACTCCCTCCTCATCGTGGCGGTCGCCGGGATGATGAATATGGCCACCGGTGATGATTCCCCCCTCCGGCAGGGTGCCGGAACGGGCTCCCGATTGGTTTTCGGTGGCTATAGAGGCTTGCCGCGGCGGAACTTCCGATCTAGGGTTATTTCTGATGGTTTCTCTATTTATAGGATTTTTGGGCGTCGGTTTCACGGTAAGATGGGTGTCGAGGTGAGCACAACCCACCGGGGCACGGACGGCCCACCAGGCGCGCCCTGGTGGGTTGTGCCCTCCTCGTGGCTCTTCTAGCCCTCCCACAAAGCTTCAGGGTCTCTTTTGTTCCAAAAAAAATCGTCAAAAAGTTTCGTCCAATTCCGAGAACTTTTATTTCTACACAAAACACAACACCACGGTAGTTCTGCTGAAAACAACGTCAGTCCGGGTTAGTTCCATGCAAATCATACCAAAACCATATAAAATTGTTGTAAACATGGCATGTATACTTCATAAATTATAAATACGTTGGAGACGTATCATCATCCCCAAGCTTAATTCCTACTCGTCCTCGAGTAGGTAAATGATAAAAGAAATAATTTATGAAGTGTGAATGCTAGCAAAGTGCACAAGTTTGATCAATGACAATTTCAATCACTTTTCCTAGCATCATAACAACAATTCCTTTTTATAGAATTTCTCATGTTAAAGTAGCAACCAATTCACATGATAAGGTTCAAACAATGAATTCTCTTGAAACTCAACAACCTATGATCTGAGTCACCAAGCAATTGCAGTTCAATTTATTCAACAGAGTCTAAGTAAGAGCTCCACATACTCAACCATCATATAGTTTTCTATGATTGCTAACACTCACCGCATACACAGGAGCAAAACATTTCAACCAGACACATAGAAAGATAGGGGCTTATAGTTTCGCCTCCCAACATATTCACCTCAAGGGTGATGTCAACAATAATAACTCATGCTACCCATATTCACCACATGATGCTTGCCGAAGGAGAAAAATAAAAAGGAATAGAGAAAAAAACTTTGACTCTTGCATAAAAGTAAATACATAAATGTAAAAGATAGGCCCTTAGGTTGCCATGCGCTTATTTGTTTGTATGCTCAATCCCTTAGTGCAAAACAACGTCATGTTGTATTGCCCCTTAAGATGGCAACCTTTATTATGCAGTCTGTCGCTTTTATTCTTTGCCATCCAAGTTCGTACAACGCTCAATTTTCTCTTACACTAAATGATCTCACTTTTAGAAGCAATTTTTATTGGAATATGCACCGATGATAGTTTACTTGAAGGATCTTGCTCAATCCATAGGTAGGTATAGTGGACTCTTGAAAATAAGATTTGGGTTTAAGGGTTTTGGACGCACAAGTAGTATCTCTACTTAGTGCGGAATTTTCGGCTAGCAAAGATGGGGGGCGAGCACCACATGTTGAAGGATCTATGACAATATAACTTCTATGTGAATATGAACAAACATAAATCGTTACGTTGTCTTCCTTGTCCAACGTCAACAATTTTGGCATATAATATTTTGATGGGGGCTCACAGTCACAAAATATTTCCAAGATAGTGAATTGCTTGTATGACCAATATTGTGATTGTCAAGCCTCAAAAGATTTCACTTTCTAAACCCAATGTGAAGCTACCACAAGGTATGATATGATTTCAATTTCATGACATTCAATTTATTCAACAATTTACTCATAGGATATAAGTGAAGCCCAAGAGTGAATGACATAGAAAAGAGCTTCGTTGACGGGATGTGAATGCCGCTTACTTAGCCTCCCTGGCAATTATTTGAGGACTCTATTTTTATTTAAAAACTTTCAGATCTAAGCAATTTATTAAAACTGCAAGCAAAACAAAACAAAATGGCATTTCAAGAATAGCACACATGTGGAGAAGCAAAAACTTAGGCTCAACCGATACTAACCGATAATTGTGGAAGAAGGGTGGGATGCCTACCGGGGCATCCCCAAGCTTAGATGCTTGAGACTTCTTGAAATATTATCTTGGGATGCCTTGGGCATCCCCAAGCTTGAGATTTTGTGTCTCCTTAATTCCTCTCATATCACGGTTTCCCTAAATCTTAAAAGCTTCATCCACACAAAACTCAACAAGAACTCGTGAGATAAGTTAGTATAAACCAATGCAAAAACCTTATCATTCTCTACTGTAGAAAATTACTAAAATTATTATTCAACATTGCATACTAAATGCCCCTACATATTTAATAGTCCAATCCTCAAATAGAATCATTAAACAAGCAAAGATATGCAAACATAACAGCAATCTGCCAAAACAGTACAGTTTGTAAAGAATGCAAGAGTATCAATACTTATTCAACTCAAAAAATTATGAAAATTTAGCACACTGTAGAAAATTTATCAGAGCTTATTTTGCAAAAAGTTTCAACCTTTTATCACATTCTGACTTTTCTGGGGAATTTTTACAACAGCGGTAAACTTTCTGTTTTTAAACAGCCACATATAGACTGGCAAAATAACCATGGTGAAGGCTATCCTTGACATTTTTATTGAAAAGAAAGATGCAAAACATTATTCTAAATAACAAGAAGCAAATCCTGGCAAAATAAAATGACGCTCCAAGCAAAACACATGTCATGCGACGAATAAAAATGTAGCTCCAAGTGAGGTTACCGATAATGTTGGAGACGAAAGAGGGGATGCCTTCCGGGGCATCCCCAAGCTTAGTTGCTTGGATCTTCCTTGAATATTACCTTGGCGGTGCCTTGGGCATCCCCAAGCTTAGGGTATTGTCACTCCTTATTCTCCTCATATCGATATCTCACCCAAAACTTGAAAACTTCAATCACACAAAACTTAACGGAACTTCGTGAGATGCGTTAGTATGACAAAGAGCAAACCATTTCACTTTGGTACTGTCAAAGACAAGATTCATAATTGTTTCCATACAATTACTACTGTAGAATATCATTTCCACAATTTATATTGAGCAATATAAGCCATAGAAACTAGAAAACAAGCAAACTATGCATTGAAAACAGAATCTGTCAAAAATAGAACAGCATGTAGTAATCTGTGCTCCAACCATACTTCTTCTACTCCAAAAATTCTGAAAAATTAGGACAACGTAGATAATTAGTATATCTATCACCTGTAAAAAATTCAGATCAAAAGCACGTTCTAGTGAATTTTCAAATTTCCTGGACTGAGCGCAAAAGTTTCTGAATTTGCATAGATTCAAGTCAACTATTATCCACACTATCCCAAAGGCTTTACTTGGAACTTTATTGAAACAAAAGCAATAAAACATGATTACTACAGTAGCATAATCATGTGAACACACAAAAACAGTAGGTAAAAGTGTTGGGTTGTCTCCCAACAAGCGCTTTTCTTTAATGCCTTTTAGCTAGGCATGATGAGTTCAATGATGCTCGCATAAAAGATAAGAATTGAAACATAACAAGAGCATCATGAAACACATGGCAAGCACATTTAAGCCTAACCCACTTCCTATGCATAGGGATTTTGTGAGAAAGTAACTTTTTGGAAGCAAGAATCAACTAGCATAGGAAGGAAAAACAAACATAACTTCAAGATTTTCAACACATAGAGAGGAAACTTGATATTATTGCAATTCCTACAAGCATATGTTCCCCCCTCGTAATAATTTTCAGTGGCATCATGAATGAATTAAACAATATAACTATCACATAAATCATTCTTTTCATCAATAGTGGTGGGAGCAAACTCAACAAAATAACTATCATGGGATTGAAAATTAAAATCATGATGACAAGTTTCATGGTTATAATTATTCTTTATAGCATACATGTCATCACCATAATCATCATAGATAGCAACTTTGTTATCATAGTCAATTGAAGCCTCGTCCAAAATGGTGGATTCATCACTAAATAAAGTCATGGCCTCTCCAAATCCACTTCACCAATATAATCATCATAAATAGGAGGCATGCTTTCATCATAATAATTTTTCTCATCAAAACTTGGGGGACAAAATATCATCTTCATCAAACATAGCATCCCCAAGCTTATGGCTTTGCATATCATTAGTATCATGGATATTCAAAGAATTCATACTAACAACATTGCAATCATGCTCATCATTCAAATATTTTGTGCCAAACATTTTATTGACTTCTTCTTCTAACAATTGAGCACAATTTTCCGATCCATCATTTTCAAGAAAGATATTATAAAGATGATCAATAATATGATGCAACCTCAATTCCATTTTTTGTAGTTTTCTTTAATAAACCAAACTAGTGATAAAACAAGAAACTAAAAGATTCAATAGCAAGTCTAAAGATATACCTTCATGCACTCACCTCCCCGGCAACGGCGCCAGAAAAGAGCTTGATGTCTACTACACAACTTTATTCTTGTAGACACGTGTTGGGCCTCCAAGTGCAGAGTTTTGTAGGACAGTAGCAATTTTCCCTCAAGTGGATGACCTAAGGTTTATCAATCCGTGGGAGGCATAGGATGAAGATAGTCTCTCTCAAACGACCCTGCAACCAAATACAAGAAATCTCTTGTGTCCCCAACACACCCAATACAATGGCAAATTGTATAGGTGCACTAGTTCGGCGAAGAGATGGTGATAAAAGTGTAATATGGATGGTAGAAATATATTTTTATAATCTGAATACATAAAAACAGCAAGGTAAAAAATAGTAAACGGGCACAAAAATGGTATTGCAATGCTTGAAAATGAGGCCTAGGGTCCGTACTTTCGCTAGTGCAACCTCTCAACAATGCTAATATAATTGGATCATATAACCACCCCTCAAAGTGCAATGAAGAATCACTCCAAAGTTCCTATCTAGCAGAGAACATAAGAATAAATTGTTTGTAGGGTACGAAACCACCTCAAAGCTATTATTTCCGTTCGATCTATTCAAGAGTTCGTACTAAAATAACACAAAGCTATTCTTTCCGTTTGATCTATCCTAGAGTTCGTACTAAAATAACACCAAAGCAAATTCATATTCATAATACTCAATCCAACACAAATAACTTCAAAGAGCGCCCCAAGATTTCTACCGGAGAAACAAAGACAAGAACATGCATCAACCCCTATGCATAGATTACCCAAATGTCACCTCGGGAATCCGTGAGTTGAGTGCCAAAACATATATCAAGTGAATCAATACGATACCCCATTGTCACCATGAGTATTCAATTGCAAGACATATATCAAGTGTTCTCAATTCAATAAAAGTATTCAATCCGATAACAACAAAATCTCAAAGGGAAAAACTCAATTCATCACAACAAGATAGAGAGGGGAAAACACCATATGATCTGACTATATTAACAAAGCCTGCGATACATCAAGATCATCACATCTCAAGAACACGAGAGAGAGAGAGAGAGAGAGATTAAACACATAGCTACTGGTACAAACCCTCAGCCCCGAGGGTGGACTACTACCTCCTCATCGTGGTGGCCGCCAGGATGATGAAGATGGCCACCGGTGATGATTTCCCCCTCCAGCAGGGTGCCGGAATGGGCTCCCGATTGGTTTTCGGTGGCTACAGAGGCTTGCGGCGGCGGAACTTCCGATCTAGGGTTATTTCTGATGGTTTCTCTATTTATAGGATTTTTGGGCGTCGGCTTCACGGTAAGATGGGCCTCGAGGTGAGCACAACCCACCGGGGCACGTGCCCTCCTTGTGTCTCTTCTGGCCCTCCCACAAAGCTTCAGGGGTCTCTTTTGTTCCAAAAAAATCGTCAAAAAATTTCGTCCAATTCCGAGAACTTCTATTTCTGCACAAAAAACAACACCACGGTAGTTCTACTGAAAACAACGTCAGTCCGGGTTAGTTCCATGCAAATCATACCAAAACCATATAAAATTGTTGTAAACATGACATGAGTACTTCATAAATTATACATACGTTGGAGACGTATCAATGAACAGATGGCAGTAGTTGAAATGGAAGAATACAACAAGAATGCAGATCCGAGTGATTTGTTACGAGCCAAGAAGCCAACTTCAGAGTCCGCATTTCAGTCGTCTGGTGAAACAAAACCCCTGTTCATATTCACCCGACCGATCCCAATGCTCCTCCGACCCACATCTCAACAACACTCGACGGCAAATAGGAAGAAGCGCTCATCCAGTTCCTCCGTGAGAACTGGGACATCTTCGCATGGAAACCATCTGACATGCCAGGTGTACCCAGGGGACTGGCTGAGCACCGTTTGCGAGTCGACCCAAAGGCGAAACCCGTCAAAGAGCATCTCCGTCGGTCCGCTGTGGAGAAGAGGAACGCAATTGGCGAGGAGGTGGCTCGGCTTCTGGCAGCTGAGTTCATCCGCGAGATATACCACTCCGAGTGGCTCGCCAATGTTGTCATGGTCCCCAAGAAAGATGATTCACTTCGTATGTGTATCGATTTCAAGCACATCAATCGGGCCTGCCCGAAAGATCATTTCCCTCTCCTCGCATCAATCAAATTGTTGACTCGACTGCGGGATGTGAGCGTTTGTCCTTTTTGGACGCATATTCCGGGTACCATCAGATCCGACTGTATGGGACCGACGAAATAAAAACAGCCTTCATCACCCCATTCGGGTGTTTTTGCTATGTTACCATGCCCTTTTGTCTGAAGAATGTTGGTGCCACATTCATGCGTATGATACAGAAGTGCTTGCTCACTCAAATCAGTCGGAACGTGGAAGCATACATGGATGGCATCATGGTCAAGTCACGCAAGGGTTCCGACCTACTGACTGACCTTGCTGAAATCTTTGCCAACTTAAGAAGATATGATATCAAGCTCAATCCGTCAAAGTGCACATTCGGAGTACCAGGTGGAAAGTTACTCGGTTTCCTCGTTTCCGAACGAGGGATCGACGCAAACGCAAAAAAGGTTGGCGCAATCCTCCGAATGAAACTCCCTGTGCGTGTGCACAATGTTCAGAAGCTTACTGGTTGTTTGGCTGCATTGAGTCGATTCATCTCACGTCTCGATGAAAAGGCATTACCTCTTTACCGACCGATGAAGAAGTCTGACAAGTTCGAGTGGACTCCTGAAGCTGAAGCGGCATTTGAAGAGCTCAAAGCCCTACTTTCCACCCAGCCGGTGCTTGCCGCTCCAGTCAGCAAAGAGCCTCTACGGATGTATATTGCGGCCACTAGACAAGTTGTCAGCACAATGCTCACGGTCGAGCGGGAAGAAGAAGGCAAAGCCTACAAAGTTGAACGCCCAGTGTACTATATTTCAGAAGTCTTAACTCCGTCCAAGCAAAGGTATCCGCATTATCAGAATCTTGTGTATGGGATTTACTTGACCACGAAGAAAGTTGCACACTACTTGCAGACCACTCGGTTTCAGTCATCAGCGATGCTCCATTATCAGAAATTCTGAACAATTGGGACGCAACTGGTCGAGTGGCCAAGTGTGCGATTGAAGTCCTTCGTTTGGATATCAAGTTCGAGGCAAAGAAAGCAATCAAGTCTCAAGCAATAGCAGATTTCCTCGCCGAGTGGATTGAGCAGCAGCAACCGACTCAGATTCACTCGGAACATTGGACTATGTTCTTCGACGGGTCCAAGATGTTGAATGGCTCCGGTGCTGGAGTGGTCCTGGTATCCCCAAGAGGTGACAAGCTCAGCTATGTCCTCCAGATTCACTTCGATTCTTCGAACAATGAAGCTGAGTATGAGGCACTTTTGTATGGGTTCTGTATGGCCATTTCACTCGGCGTCCGTCGCCTGATGGTCTACGGTGACTCGGACTTGGTGGTCAATCATGTGATGAACGAGTGGGATATCAGAAGCCCAGCTATGACCGGCTATTGCAATGCAGTAAGAAAGCTAGAGAAGAAGTTTGAGGGGTTAGAGCTCCACCACATACCACGAATCAAGAATCAGGCAGCAGATGACCTGGCGAAGATAGGTTCACTCGGAAACCCATCCCCAGTAATGTGTTCTTGGAGCATCTCCACACCCCATTAGTTCAAGAAGATCCCTTCACAGAGGAGCCCCCACAACCGATAAGTTCAACCAATCCGACTGAGATCGAAGTCCCAGCTGTAGTCGACCTGATCATGGAGGTTCTAGTGATCACTCCCGACTAGACGGTGCCATATATCGCATATCTGCTCAGCAGGAGCTCCCGGAGGATGAAGATGAGGCCCGCCAGATCGTCCGTCGGTCCAAAGACTTCACAGTGATAAGTGGACAGCTTTACAGGGAAAGTGCTACCGGAGTTCCTCAGCGTTGCATTTCTCCAGAAGAGGGTCGAATGATCCTAAATGAGATCCACTCGGGGACCTGTGGTCACCATGCGTCCTCTCGGACCATCGTAGCCAAAGCATACCGAGCAGGATTCTACTGGCCACGTGCCAATGAGATGGCTAAAGATATAGTCGACAAGTGCGAAGGCTGCCAGTTTTATTCAAACCTGTCTCACAAACCTGCATCACCTTGAAGACTATTCCACTCGTCTGGCCTTTTGCAGTTTGGGGATTGGACATGGTTGGACCTTTCAAGACCAGCAGAAATGGTTTCACTCATTTGCTCGTGGCAGTCGACAAATTCACCAAATGGATCGAAGCCAAGCCTATCAAGAATCTTGATTCAAGCACTGCCATCAGTTTCATCAGAGAGCTGATATTCAGATATGGAGTCCCTCACAGCATTATCATAGATAACGGCTCCAACTTTGATTCTGATGAGTTCAGGGCGTTTTGTGCTTCCCAAGGCACTCCGGTCGATTACGCATCTGTTGCGCACCCGCAGTCGAATGGGCAAGCAGAAAGGGCGAATGGTTTGATCCTTCAAGGGCAGAAACCCCGACTGATGCACGATCTCAAGCATGCTGCTGGAGCCTGGGTGACAGAATTGCCATCTGTCCTATGGGGACTGAGAACATCTCCCAGCCGATCGACTGACCGCACTCCTTTCTTCATGGTGTATGGTGCTGAAGCTGTGCTTCCAAGTGATTTGCTGCACAATGCCCCCTGGGTGGAACTCTTCTCAGAAGCTGAAGCAGAATAGGCACGCCAGGACGTAGTTGATCTCCTAGAGGAAGAACGAGAGATGGCCCTGATCCGGTCGACCATCTATCAACAAGACCTGCGTCGATTCCACGCCCAAAATGTCAGAGGTCGAGCATTTCAGGAAGGAGACCTTGTGCTCCGAGTGCACCAGAAACAGCCTCACAAGCTCGCTCCGGCTTGGGAAGGCCCCTTCATCATCACCAAGGTGCTCCACAATGGGGCGTATCACCTCTACAATGTAGCCAACAAAGAAGATGAGCCATGCTCGTGGAATGCGGAGCTGCTCCGCCGTTTTTATACCTAAACACTCGGATCAACGAGTTGTAATAAGAATCCTTCAGTTTGCTTATCAAAGACAAGATTTTTGCAGTATCTTAATGATTGTTCCATAAGCATATGTGTTCAAATCCCCCAGTGGGTGGCTTAGCCGCGAATCTGATTCGCCTAAGTTTCAAAAACACTTCGAGTAAAGAGCAACCCTCTCACTCGGAAGCTTAGCTACGAACCTGATTCGCCTAGTTACAAAACTACTCCAAGTGGAGAGCAATCCTCCCACTCGGGGGCTTAGCTGCGATCCCGTACTCGCCTAGGTTACAAAACCACTCCGAGTGGAGAGCAATCCTCCCACTCGGGGGCTTTGCTGTGGTCCCGTACTTGCCTAAGTTACAAAACCACTCTGAGTGGAGAGCAATCCTCCCACTCGGGGGCTTAGCTGCGATCCCGTACTCGCCTAAGTTACAAAACCACTCCGAGTGGAGAGCAATCCTCCCACTCGGGGGCTTAGCTGCGATCCCGTACTCGCCTAAGTTACAAAACTACTCCGAGTGAGAGCAATCCTCCCACCCGGGGGCTTAGCTGCGATCCCGTACTCGCCTAAGTTACAAAACCGCTCTGAGTGGAGAGCAATCCTCCCATTCGAGGGCTTAGCTGCGATCCCGTACTCGCCTAAGTTACAAAACCACTCCGAGTGGAGAGCAATCCTCCCACTCGGGGCTTAGCTGCGATCCCATACTCGCCTAAGTTACAGAACGACTCCGAGTGGAGAGCAATCCTCCCACTCGGGGGCTTAGCTGCGATCCCGTACTCGCCTAAGTTACAAAACCACTCCGAGTGGAGAGAAATCCTCCCACTCGGGGGCTTAGCTGCGATCCCGTACTCCCCTAAGTTACAAAACACTCCGAGTGGAGAGCAATCCTCCCACTCCGAGTGGAGAGAATTCTGCACGCGCAGAAAAATAATGAGTCAATAGTCATATGTTGAGTCGTTAGTTACAAATCAGTCGAACAAGGAAAGGTACCTTCGAGCATAAGGAACATCTTTTTGGCAAGGCCTCCCAGATAAGTCTCCAGTTCATCTCTCCTCGGAGTGAGATCTCCGACTTTGTCGGTCGAGACCGCCTTGTCCTTCTTCAGCTGCACGACTTCTTTGTTTGCTTCATCAATGGCAGTCTTCAACTTGGCGTTTTCTTCTTCCAACTTGCCGACTGAAGCCAGCTTCTTATCAGCAAGTTCAGTTTTTTCTCGCGCCATCTTCTGCCCTGCTGCAAGGTCAAGGTCCTTCTCCTCTAGAGCCTGCTTCATTTTGTCTAAAGAAATAACATTCTTCAGACGAGCTTGGAGTTGCCTGTTTTCACTGCGCACGTCTGTTCGAGTGGAGTCACTCGGTTCAAAAGACGAAATGAAAAGCTGACAAGGCAAGCAGTCAACAAGTCATTACCTCCCATGGGAGCCGCTTCATCCTTAGCCTTCTGTAAATTCTCCATGTCCAACTCCAGGTCAAGATTGAGTTGGATCTGTTTCCTCTCCAATTCAGCGAACTGGGCCCCGAGCTCACAAGATTTTTGCAGTCAACAAATAAGACATGTCAGTCAACAGAAACAAAGTTTGATACAAGTTCAAGTTATTACGGCAAAAAGGGTTCTAAGACTACTGCCGAATCAAACATTCAACAGTAGTCTCGGGGACTACACCCAGTGGGTGCACTTGGCGTGCCCCCACTGGTTCGACTTCCCACTCGACATGGCCAGTCCAGTCCGAGTGGAACGAGTAAAAACGGCAACACTTGTTCTAAGACCACCGCCGACTGCCCGCAGTCGACGCGGTCTTGGGTGTCGGTGTCAAAACCAACAGATCTCGAGTAGGGGGTGTCGGTGTCAAAACCAGCGGATCTCGGGTAGGGGGTCCCGAACTATGCGTCTAAGGTCGATGGTAACAGGAGACGGGGGACACGATGTTTACCCAGGTTCGGGCCCTCTCTATGGAGGTAATACCCTACTTCCTGCTTGATTGATCTTGATGAATATGAGTATTACAAGAGTTGATCTACCACGAGATTGAGATGGCTAAACCCTAAAAGCCTAGCCTGTATGACTATGGTAATGAGTATCTCCTTTCCGGACTAAATCCTCCGGTTTATATAGACACCGGGGAGATCTAGGGTTACACAAGGTCGGTTACAAAGAAAGGAATCTACATATTCGGTCGCCAAGCTTGCCTTCCATGCCAAGGAGAGTCCCATCTGGACACGGGTGCAGTCTTCGGTCTTCATATCTTCACAGCCCATCAGTCTGTCCCATGGCTAACAGGCCGGACGCCCGAGGACCCCTTAGTCCAAGACTCCCTCAGTAGCCCCTGAACCTGGCTTCAATGACGAGGAGTCCGACGCGCAGATTTGTCTTCGGCATTGCAAGGCGGGTTCCCTTCTTTCCGGATACTTCACAATGGTCTTCGAATGATCGAGTTCGGCTCTGCAGCATGAGTAGCATGTACTTCCACAGAGGGCATAATAATTTATAAGTCCAATCCTCTGGCAACTTTTTACAACATCATGTCAGTCCGGTCATTATTTCGAACCGTTGTTTCACCTGCGGCCCCACGTTCCAAGACGCGATTGTCATTGGCACGTCTTATCCAAGCAGAGATCATGTCCCCTTATTAAGGGATTCTTTTATTGACACAGACGTGGGTAACCCAACCGTCCTTAGGGTACAACTCCTTGGGAATAGGCAAAGTTTAAGGCCCCGGAGGAGGCATTCGATATTCTCGGCCTTTATAAAGGGGCACAGACCTGCCTTTCCTCTCCACGCTTGCTTCTTCCTCGACTCTTACTACCTCGAGTTCCAACACCCAGGTTTCACCCTCCATAAGCCTCAGTCATGTCCGGATCCAGCCGTCAAGGCCGGTGGGTGGCTTCTTCTGTCACCGAGGAGGATATCGCGAAGCTTCGGGCGGCAAGATATCTGACCGCAGAAATCCTCCATCGGCATCCCGCGGAGGGGCAGGTTATCCCTACCCCTAGATCCGGCGAGAGGATCGTGTTTGTTTCCCACTTCCGCCGAGGATTAGGGTTCGCCCTCAATCCCTTCGTTCGAGGGCTCATGTTCTATTATGGACTAGATTTTCATGATCTCGCCCCGAACTCTGTTCTTCTCATCTCGGCGTTTATCATCACGTGCGAAGCCTTCCTCCGAACTCCTCCACACTTCGGCATGTGGCACAAGACCTTCAATGTGAAACCGCAAATGATAGAGGGGGAGTAGGCGGAGTGCGGTGGTGCCTCGGTGAGCAAGCTTACCAGCGCTATTTGGTTAAAAGGATCTTTCAAAGAATCTTCTGACTTATGGCAGTAGGGGTGGTTCTATATCACCAAGCCCCGCGGTTCCAAGTGGGCAGCTGCGCCTGCGTTTCGATTCAGCCCCCCAATTCAGCTTGCATCATGGATTAATAAGGGGTTGGACTGGGGATCAGTTGACGAGGTGCGGACTCTGCAAAGTCACATCCGAAGCCTCATTGAGAAGAACATCGATATTGTCAACGTTATTCAGGTAATGCTAGTCCGCCGGACCCTGCCGTGCCAGCGACGGCCTCTCCACCTATGGGAGTTTAACCCAGAAGGGCCACGGACCCTTCACCACTTCTTCGGCACTACGCACGAAGGAACATGGAAATTATTTTTCGGGAAACGACAACAATGGCCGGACACCACCGAAGATACCGGCCTAGATTGTAACCATCCGGACAGCACGGTAAGTACTCGTCCGCCGAACACCTCATAATCAGATATCCTGTGGTAAGAAACTAAGCAAACCTTCTTTTTCCAGGGCTGGATAAAGAAAGCGGAACGGATTAGGTGTCTGGCCCCTCTTCCCAAAGACTCAGCGGACCCCGTGTTAACAAGGATGCTGGCACCGGCACCGTACCAGGCACCGGTAGGGGAGGGCAAGGTGGAGAGTGAGAAGACCTAGGGTGACCTTCGTTCCGGAGGTAAATTAGATACCGAGTCCGGAGAAATCGACATTTCCTCGCCCGAAGACAAAGGCGAAAGAGAAGCAAGTATCCCTTCTCCAGTCAGGAAGAAAAGGGCCACCTCCGAAGGTTGGGAGGGGCGGTCTCCTAAGAGGGGCAAGATGCCACCGTCGAGCGGCTCGGGATTGGAAGGCGACGCCGTTGAACAGCTCCGTCATGAGGACAAGCCTTCAACCAAATCGTAAGTGAATCCGGGGTGCTTTGATAGCATCCCGCTCCTTTCCTGTTACCGAAGAGACATGTAACGTGCCTGTGTATTTTTATAGTTCGGCACAGAGTTTTTCTGGGCAATCCTCTTCTTGGGGAGATCTCCTCCCAAAGATGATGGAAAGCGAGACGCCTCCCCCGACCTCCTCGCCTAATAAGGCGGACGACTCCGAAGTGTCATCTCGGGGTTTTTTTCTTGATAAACAAGTGGTGCAGGGGATGAAAGAGGCTGTACCCGAAGGTGGACCTCCTATCGTCCGGGATTCGGGGGCCAATAATGAAGGCCCCGGACTATCCAATTTTCAGCCAACGATGATTCTGGAGACGGGTGAACGGGCTCCTTCAAAGGATGGTCGTGCTCCTACAGCAGCTTCCAGAGACCCAGCGGCGCCGGATATATTGAGGGATATGCTACGAAAAGCATCTGCCTCGGGGGAACAACGTACCTTGATGGGTACGGTGGTTGAGAAGATTCTGTCCACGAAGAGCGGGTTGAATGAAGCCTTCAGGAGCCTGCTAAGAGGCTTCAAGGTTTGTAATGTAATGTTTTCAACTATATTTTATTTGCAAAGATGCACCTGTGTATAGGTAGTAGCCCCTGAGACTCGGGTTGGCTTCCCATGGGAGGCGAACGGAGGATCAAGAAGAAATACTCCAGGACTAATCTGATTAACTGGAACATAGGTTGCTTCCCCCTGGCTAATTCCCGGACTACGGATATTGCCGAGCTGCAGCGGAAGCTTGATGTGGCAGGGGATGACATTGCGTTAATCAATATGCGTCTTGACGAGTCGCAAGGTATGTATTCGAAGCAGTCCTTTCACATACATTTTTGTAATATAAGCATGACGCTGAAAGTTATATACTGGGATATGCATGGCTGCAGATGGTGCTGCCGCCGTTGAGATTCTTCGGGCGGAGCTGGCCCGGGCCAAGGAGCAAGCCCGGTTTAGTAATGCGGCTGCCGAAAAGGCATCGGCTGAGTTAAAGGCCGAACAAGCTACTCGGCGCCAAGATGAGGAGAAGATATCCACGATGGCACTCGAACTAAAAAATGCTACTGGCCGCTGTGAACTTCTTGAGAAGGAGAATGAAGCCAAGATGGCTGAACTTGACAAGGCCTTACGAGAGGCGAGAGAAGCGCGGTCTGAATCCAGAGCAGCCCGTGAGGAGATCCGGCAAGCTGGGGAGATTGCAGCCGGTAAGCCCTTTTTGCTACAGGCTAAGTTCGGCGATCCGAACTATGCTCAGCTTAACCAAGTGTGGAGTTCTCCAGACGAGTTTTTAGACTTGCCGAAGAGTTCTTCCGATGCGGCGCAGTTTTACCAAGCGCGAGAGGGGTATGCAACGGAGAAGCTTTTCTGGTCACAATTTGGCGCGTCAAAGCGCCCTCTGTTGCTGATTGAACAAATGTCCCAATGGGCCGAGCTTCATAGGATATCCGGCGCTGCCATGAAGAACATCATAATCCGCCTGTGGCCGACTGAGCCTGTTCTCAATAGCTACTTTGGCTTGGTGCAGCGGCTTGTTGATGCGGTGCCACGTATCGACGCTGCGAAGCGGTCGGCGTGCATTGAGGGTGCACGGATGGCCTTTGCCCATGTCAAAACATTCTGGGGGAAGATGAAGGCCATCGATGTTGCGACGAAGAGTCCACCCAAGGGCAAGGACCGTCACGCACCGGAACATTATTTTGAAGACGTCTTAGAGGCCGCCCGCTTGATAGAGGGTCAATGCTCGAAAGACATAATATTCGAGTGAGGTGTATGGGAATTGTAAAAGACAAATTTATAGTCAATTTATTTTTATATTTTGCTCGAAAGCTTGTGTTCCTCCTGTCCGACCGTTTTATATGATCTGAAAGTTTTCCAGTCGTCGGCTTTAGCCCCCTCATAGGAAGTACGGGGGTGTTCCGAAAAGCATTTGATCACTCTTGACCCAACGTCTTGGTCCATGAAGGAGGTGATAATGCGGCGAACCAGGTAATCAGACTATAGGGTGTTAACACTTTCATTTAGCCATAGGAGTTTTATAGGGGGGGCTACGATATAGCCCCTGGTATGTGTACGGCTTATTCCAATATGGTGCGTTACATATATGACCTGAGAAAAAAGGTCCTTCGTGTGATACGGAGGGAATCCCGACAGATTCCGATAAGTCGTCGAGTGGTTGACCAGCTCTCGCATCATCATGATAGTCGGTTTCCGGCTTTCTCTACTGGGGTGCTTGACCAGATGAACCGGAAGCATAATCGCAGTAGTTATCCCTTTACTACCCTAGCCGATAGAGCGGAACGTAAGGTAGCATGCACAGGAGCCGGGCAACCCAACCATTGACCCAAGACATGATTCGGAGCTGATGCATATAAGGCCAAACTTGCGACACCGAAGTACGCTATAAAGCGGTTCCGACTTTGTTGGCAACTCATTTGTTCCCATACCGAGCCCCTGGCGGTTTATGCCGAGGTATGTCTGTGAAACAGCTATAGGGGCCAAATTCATTTGTGAAAAAGAAATGAATGATTAATGCGGATTATGTTTACTGGGACCTGAGTGATATGCCAATGGTTACTTTATAGGTAGAAAGACCACAACCCCGGCTATTTGACATGCCCGGGGTCGAAGGCGGAGGAAAAAGGCATATTACAGGCTCGAAATGAAGAGTGTGGTCTACAAAAAGTTATTTTGGACCTCCTGTCGCATGTCTGTGCCGCCTGTCCTCGGTAGGGGAATCCTTGACGGAAGTAGCCCCTTAGGTGAGTGTACGGGTCCGAACTCCGATAGAGTCAGTTAGATGTTTGTCCTTTGCGTCACCTGTTTTTAAGAGATAATGAAGAAAGAAAGAAAGAGTAATGTAGATAAAAATGTTACGGGAATGCTTGCAGGCTTGTCCGTATTGTACTTCCGCCGATGCCCATGGTATCCTAAGTGCGTAGTGATGTATGCGCGATACATATTTCGCGGGTATATGAGGTGGGCAGCGAAAGCCGAATTGCTATTTCCGCTCCGGGATTGGTCGAACCTCGGGGGAAAATTGCTTCTGACCCCCGGTATTTGGTTGGTGAATCTCTTCGTCGTCCCTATCGCCTGGCGGCTTCCTCCCCTTGTGTTCGGCGTTGAGCTTGCCGGCCTACTTGAAAACCCAACAGCTTCTATTGGTATGATTAGTTGGTTTATCAGGGTGGCCGTGAATCTGGCAGGGTCGGTCCAATATCCTGTCTAGGTTGGATGGTCCGTCTCTGTTCGCCTTGAATGGCTTTCTCCGTTGACCGGGTTTGGGACTGCTGAATCTGGCGTTGACCGCTGTGTCGCGTGATCTTTCATTATCATTGTGACTATTGTGTTTGCTTCGTCCTGGCTTGCCATTGCCATCTCGGATTTCGGAGGTGCCCGAGTCACTGGCGTTGTTGCTTCTACGAGCAAGCCAGTTGTCTTCTCCCGCGCAAAAGCGGGTCATTAGAGGGGTAAGGGCTATCATGGATTTAGGTCCTTCTTGACCGAGGTGGCGTGCAAGCCATTCATCCCGGACGCTGTGTTTGAAGGCCGCAAGGGCTTCCGCATCCGGACAGTCGACGATTTGGTTGTTTTTAACTAAGAACCTAGTCCAGAGCTTCCTGGCTGACTCTCCGGGCTGCTGGACAATGTGACCTAAGTCATCGGCATCCGGAGGCCGGACATATTTTCCGGCGGACTGTTTAACCAGTACCGAGCTGGTCCTTTGAGTTTTAGTGGTCGGTATTTGATGGCATGAAGGTCATCTCCTTTGGATATGGAGGAGGAAGTCCTCGATCCATACCGCAGGATCCGTTGTTCCGTCGTATGATTCGATATTCATGGGTTTGAACCTGTCTGGGAATTCATGCTCCATTACTTCGTCTGTGAAGCAAAGAGGGTGTGCGGCGCCTCTATATTGGGCCACACTGCGACGTACCTCCGATGGAGTCCATTTGCGGTTTTTGGCCCGGGCGTGGCTAGGTTTGTCATGTCCGAATAGGTAGCCGTCGTCGCGTGTCGAGGTACGTCCTCGCGATCCGTAGATCGATCTTGTGTGTCCTGCTCTACTGTCCAAGTCCTGTCGAAGGTCGTATGTACGGCCCCGAGCTGTTTTATTCTTACCTTTACAGCGAGGTGGGGCGGTCTAGTGTTCGGCTTGAGTTGCCGCTTCATCCGGACCGAGTTGTGGTCAGCCTGCCGCATTGTGCAATGATGGTACGGGCTCCAACGCCTCGTCATCGAATTGAGGTAGCAATCTACGCTTTGGGTAACTTTTGGCTGGGCCACTAAGGCCGTATTCTTCGGCGGCCGGGACTTCGGTCTATCTATCATTGAGTAGATCTTGGTCCGCTTGAAGTTGCATCTGCTTCTTTTTCAGGCTCCTTGCAGTGGCTATTAGCCGGCGTTTGAAGCGCTTCTGCTCGAGAGGTTCCTCAGGCACGATGAAATCCTCGTTGCCAAGGCTCTCCTCTTCCTCGGAGAGCGAAGATAATTACTGTCCTCTGAGTCTCCGTGTATGGCCTGTTCATCAGGGCTAACTCGCCCATTTTCCCGTTCCTCCTGTTCGGAGGTTTCCTTGACGGGGTCTTCATTGTTTTCGGCATCGTCCGGAGTATTATTTTTTCCGGTGCCCGTATTGCAGTCTTTGGAACGACGTGACTTAGAGCGACGTCGAGGAAGCTGGCGCTTGGGCTGTCTCTCAGGAGGTTTATCCTCAACTGGATCCTCTTTGTCACCGTTGTTAGTTTTTCCAGGCGTGTCCACCATGTATAAGTCGTAGGAAGAAGTGGCCGTCCGCCGTCCAGTGAATGGCAGGTTTTGCCCTTGCTCCTTGTCGGCATCATCGTCCGTACTGGTGATGTCTTCGAAGCCGTAGTCAAGCATGTCGGTTAAGTCCTCGACAGTGGCTATGAACTGGGTGGCGGGTGGGAAGCAAAATTCCCCATCATCAGCCTCTAGTTCGAACCGTACATAGTTCGGCTGTGAGTCCCCCACCAAGGATAGATTCTTTAATGAGCTTAGCACATCACCAAAGGGCGATTGTTGGAAGATGTCTGCGGCGCTGAACTCAAAGATCGATAAGCGGTCAAGTTCGGCGTCCGCGGATGCATGAGGCTCGGAATTCATGACCAGAAACGAGTCCGGAGTTCCGGTGACAAAGGCGTCGTGTGGCTTTAGGTCTATGTTCGGCTCCAACGCCGTGGAATCTGTGGCCTCCATGGTGGGGTTGAGCTTCCCATCCTCAGACGGCACGATCTGCTCCGGATCTAAGGCCAAAGCAGTTACGGGAGCGATCTCCTGAGTGTGGTCCGACGACAGATTTAGATCGTGTGCATCGATGTGACAGGGAGCGGTCGCTGCGGTTTCGAATCCGGCGAAGATCAAGTCTCCACGGATGTCCGCAACATTGTTCAAGCTTCCAAATCTGACCTGATGCCCAGGGGCGTTGCTATCAATCTGTTCCAGATGGCCAAACGAGTTGGCCCGCCGTGCGAAGCAGCCGAATACGAAGATCTGTCCGGGGAGAAAGGTTTCTCCTTGGACAACGTCATTGTAGACGATTGAAGGGGCCATCGAAACCTTTTGGGGACGACACAGTGGAACTCTCAATGAAAGCACCAATGTCGGTGTCAAAACCAGCGGATCTCGGGTAGGGGGTCCCGAACTGTGCGTCTAAGGTCGATGGTAACAGGAGACGGGGGACACGATGTTTACCCAGGTTCGGGCCCTCTCTATGGAGGTAATACCCTACTTCCTGCTTGATTGATCTTGATGAATATGAGTATTACAAGAGTTGATCTACCATGCGATCGAGATGGCTAAACCCTAAAAGCCTAGCCTGTATGACTATGGTAATGAGTATCTCCTTTCCGGACTAAGTCCTCCGGTTTATATGGACACCGGGGAGATATAGGGTTACACAAGGTCGGTTACAAAGAAAGGAATCTACATATTCGGTCGCCAAGCTTGCCTTCCACGCCAAGGAGAGTCCCATCCGGACACGGGTGCAGTCTTCGGTCTTTGTATCTTCACAGCCCATCAGTCCGGACCATGGCTAACAGGCCGGACGCCCGAGGACCCCTTAGTCTAGGACTCCCTCAGGGGGTCCCAAGCTGTGTGTCATGGATCGATGGGTAACAGGAGACAGGGGACACAATGTTTCCCAGGTTTGGGCCCTCTTAATGGAGGTAATACCCTACTTCCTGCTTGATTGATCTTGATGAATATAGAGATTACAAGAGTTGATCTACCTCGAGATCATATGTTGTGGTTTGAAACCTAAGGGTATGATGAGTAATATCATAATGATCTAGCATATCCCTATCGACTAGCCCGGCCTTGGCTTATATAATGTACCACAGGCCTAGGATAACAAGAGTCCTAGTCGAATACGTCGGTGGAGAGGAGTCCTTGTCTTGATCACCAAGTCTTGTGGAATCTTCCTCGTATATACATCGGCTGTCTGAACTGGCCCATGAGTAAATGACCATGGGGGTCCTCGGCCCAATCCAACTGATCGGGAGACGACGTGGTGCATACCCCCTAGTCTAGGACACCGTCAGTAGCCCCCTAAACCAGTCTTCAAGTTGGGGATGCTCCTCGGTTCTTCTGAACAGTTCTTCGTCTTTGATCGTCGGTCTTGAAAACTGGTTCAACAAACCTTCCCATCTTCTATCTTGAGGATTGCCAAGCTAAATCTGAAGATCTCACACGTCGGGTATCCGAGGAGCCCTTTAAGTCTTCGGCCTTTATCAATGCCTTGTTATTTTTATGCCACACCTCGGGTTTGAAGTGTTTGTCATGCGGTAGTGTCTTCTTGCATCCGAGCTCCAACGCCGGACTGCATTCGAGGTATCTTTTGCAGCCGAGCACCAACGTCGGACCGCTTCTGAGCTCCAACGCCAGAATGTATCCGAGCTCCAACGCCGGACTATATCCGAAGAGTCTTGTTACAGCTGAGCACCAACGCCGGACCGCTTCCGAGCTCCAACACCGGAATGTATCCGAGCTCCAACGTGGGACTGTATCCGAGCTCCAACGTCGGACTATGTCCAAGCTCCAACGCCGGACTGTATCCGAGCTCCAACGCCGGACTATATCCGAGGTGTCATAGATCACCTTGGTTCAAAAAAGTTGAAGGAGTTTAGCCGAGCTTAATGCCGGAAATACCCTCTATGGAGCCAGCCACTTGCATCTGAGCTATATCCCGAAATGCTTTCGGGGTGGTTCAACACCTCGGTCATGGGCTGATTGTTTGCGGATTTTATTTTTGATGCGTGTAAATTTATTTGCTGTCAATATGTATAACTAGTAGCCCTCAAGGTGTGTGTCGGTTTAAAACCCGAGATGCACCTGAAGGAAAACATGAAACCGCTGATCCTAGTAGCCCCTGAGACTCAGGTCGATTCGCGAATTGGACTGAGGATCAACTCCTAGCTCGGCAGCATACGTAGGAATAGAAACATAGTGTAATATATTAGAGGTAATAGTGATCGGCGGACGGGCCCCTGAGAGGGTCGTGAGAAGTCGCCGTGATATATTAGCTTGATGCCGGATAAGTCCAGGTGGTACTTATTGTTGTCCGAAGACGCGCTTGTCCATAGTTCGGTCATGCCGAACACTGAGCACTTTGAATTTTTTTTGCATTGAATAGGCATTGCAGTAGCCCCCGAGCCACTGGTCGGGTGGCAACACCAGATTAGGAGATCGATGTGCCCCTTTAATATTTATAAATAATGAGCGCGAAGCCCAGTAGCCCCCGAGCCTTAATGTGGGCACGGGTGGCCGAATTAAGGATTGATATCCGTTTGACAGAAAAATTTGTTGTGTTTAACACAAACTTCTCAAAAAAAGAATAATATCTCTTAAAGGAGCTTAGAGCTGGTCGAAATCCGAGCTTGCCAAGGTAGGCCCCAAGGGGTTTAAAATATGGGTTGCGGTAAATGGATTTTACTCGCAATTTTTATGTGTAATGATTCTATGTATCCAAGTACTTTACATCATTAATGCTCGGATCCGCATTGTACAAAACTTTGTTGACTGACCATCGGCTTCAACCTCTTCGGCCAGTAGCCAAGGAGTGTTTGCCTACTTTATAAAGCTGTTATAAGGGCAAAGATTTATGGAAAACAAGGCAATGGAGTTGTATAAACAAAGGTACGCAGAGAGATATAAAACATCTTCCAAAGAAAATAATCCCGCTATCGGTTCCTTTCTTTGGGTTGTCATGCTGATCATGATCATGAAACCTCACCTCCGATCAATGTGGGAGGAAAATATTGAGGATTTAGTTCGCGGAAAGTTCCCGAACTCTATGGTATTAATGAACAAAAATTTTCACTTCCGTCATTGCTGACCAATTATATCCTTTAAGATCGCTAGCTTTCGGCTTCACCCAGTATGAGGTACTAACTCGGATGACACGGTAGTAACAATCACAGAGGTGCTCCCTTTACCGCCTAGCTGAACAATCGGGAACGTAGGAGTAAGCACAAGAGCCAGGCAACCCAGCTTGGCCAAAATCTTAAGTCAAATTGATGCATATTTATGGCTTTATAACGGTGATTGCGGAAGGCAGCCCTCGTATATTAAATACAAACACCGATGACATGTTTATTTTGACGCTTTTGCGACTGTTTATCAGTTGAAAGTGGCCCATCGTCAGCTTCCACCCCCTTGTAGATGCTATGTAGGGTGTTTGCGCAATAACAAAACAACCCTTAGCCGATGTCTCGGTGCCCGAAGGTGGTTGTGTTAGCGGAAACAAGGCAATCAGATATGCGGGCTTTATAACTTTCACTTAGTCATAGGAGCTTAAAGTTGGGAGGCCAGTTACTAGCCCCCAGTTAGTGTTCGGCGACAGTTGAGGTCAAGTCGTAAACACTTCGGCCAATGTTATGAATGGATCGTCATTTAACACGGGGTGACCTCTATTGATCTTATAGTTTAATACAGTCATCGGATCGCTGACCAGTTTACGCTTATTGTGACAATACGTTTTTGGCTTTCTCCACCGAGGCGCTTAACCATGCTAGCTGGAACCACAATCGCAGTGGTTCTCCCTTTGCGCACCTAGCCGAACAAAGCGGAACGTAGGAGGTGATAACCCACAAGTATAGGGGATCAATTGTAGCCTCTTTCGATAAGTAAGAGTGTCAAACCCAACGAGGAGCTAAAGGTAGAACAAATATTCCCTCAATTTCAATCAACCACCGATACAACTCTACGCATGCTTAACGTTCGCTTTACCTAGAACAAGTATGAAACTAGAAGTACTTTGTAGGTGTTGTTGGATAGATTTGCAAGATAATAAAGAGCACGTAAATAAAAACTAGGGGCTGCTTAGATAAAGACACAATAAAGTTAGTATAGTGAGCGTGGAAAAGTGGTGGTAGGAGTTGCGAAATTGTCCCTAAGCAATTGACTACTTTACTAGGCCGATCGCAAGTTTTATGTGGGAGAGGCCACTGCTAGCATGTCATGCCTGACTTGGAATTCTATGCACTTATGATTGGAACTATTAGCAAGCATCTGCAACTACTAACATTCATTAAGGTAAAACCCAACCATAGCATTAAGATATATTGGTCCCCCTTCAATCCCGTATGCATCAATTTCTATGCTAGATTGAAGCTTCTGTCACTCTTGCCCTCCAATACATAGTCTTATCAACATACAACTAACCCTATGGTGTGATCCACGCGCGCGCTCATATGATGGGCACCAAAGGACAGCAACATAACCACAAGCAAATTAAACCAATCATAGCAATTCACCAATTACCGATAGGACAACGAAAATCTACTCAGACATCATAGGATGGCAACACATCATTGGATAATAATATGAAGAATAAAGCACCATGTTCAAGTAGAGGGTACAGCGGGTTGCGGGAGAGTGGACCGCTGTAGATAGATGGGGGAAGGTGATGGAGATGTTGGTGAAGATGACGGAGGTGTTGGTGTAGATCGCGGTGATGATGATGGCCCCGACGGCGTTCCGGCGCCACCGGAAGCGAGGGGGAGATGCCCCTCCTTCTTCTTCTTCTTCCTTGACCTTCTCCCTAGATGGGAGAAGGGTTTCCCCTCTGGTCCTTGGTCTCCATGGCACGGGAGGGGCGAGAGCCCCTCCGAGATTCGATCTGTCTCTCTGTCTCTCTCTGTTTCTGCGTTGTTGATTCTGCCCTTTCACCGTTTCTTTTATAACCAGAGATCCGTAACTCTGATTGGGCTGAATTTTGGACACGACCTCTATCCGGAAATTAGCTTTCTTGCGGCAAAAGAAGGGCTCCAACCGCTTTACAGGGTGGCCACGAGGGTCCAGGGCGTGCCTGACCCCTTGGGGCGCGCCCCCTGCCTCGTGGCCCCCTCGGGCATCGTATCGCGTTGATTCTTCTTCCCAAAAATCATAAGTATTCCAAAAAAAATCTCCATCAGTTTTTATCCCGTTTGGACTCCGTTTAATATGGGTTTTCTGCGAAACAAAAAACATGCAACAGACAGGAACTGGCACTGGGCACTGGATCAATATGTTAGTCCCAAAAATAGTATAAAAAGTTGCCAAAAGTATATGAAAGTTGTATAATATTGGCATGGAACAATCAAAAATTATAGATACGACGGAGACATATCAGCATCCCCAAGCTTAATTGCTGCTCGTCCTTGAGTAGGTAAATGATAAAAAAGATAATTTTTGATGTGGAATGCTGCCTAGCATAATCTTGATCATGTAATCTAATCATGGCATGAATATTAAGACACGAGTGATTCAAAACAATAGTCTATCATTTGACATTATGACAATAATACTTCAAGCATACTAACCAAACAATTATGTCCTCTAAAAATAACATAGCCAAAGAAAGCTCATCCCTACAAAATCATATAGTTTGGCCATGCTTCATTTTCGTCACACAAAATGCTCCCATCATGCACAACCCCGATGACAAGCCGAGCAATTGGTTCATACTTTTTAACGCGCTTCAGCCTTTTCAACCCTCACGCAATACATGAGCGCAAGCCATGGATATAGCACTATGGGTGGAATAGAATATGATAATGGGGGTTGTGTGGAGAAGACAAAAAGGAGAAAGTCTCGCATTGACGCGGCTAATCAACGGGCTACGGAGATGCCCATCAATTGATGTCAATGCAAGGAGTAGGGATTGCCATGCAACGGATGCACTAGAGCTATAAGTATTTGAAAGCTCAAACTGAAACTAAGTGGGTGTGCATCCAACTTGCTTGCTCAAGAAGACCTCGGGCATTTGAGGAAGCCCATCATCGGAATATACAAGCCAAGTTCTATAATGAAAATTCCCACTAGTATATGAAAGTGATAACTCAAGAGACTCTCTATATGAAGAACATGGTGCTACTCTGAAGCACAAGTGTGGTAAAAGGATAGTAACATTGCCCCTTCTCTCTTTTTCTCATTTTTTTTGTTTTGTTCTTTTTTTATTTTTTTGGTGGGCTTCTTTGGCCTTTTTTTATTTGGGCTTCTTTGGCCTCTTTTTTTTAAAATCCGGAGTCTCATCCCGACTTGTGGGGGAATCATAGTCTCCATCATGCTTTCCTCACTGGGGCAATGCTCTAATAATTATGATCATCACACTTTTATTTACTTACAACTCAATATTACAACTCGATACTAGAACAAAGATATGACTCTATATGAATGCCTCCGGCGGTGTACCAGGATGTGCAATGATCTAGCATAGCAATGACATCAAAAAATGGACAAGTCATGGAAACATCATGCTAGCTATCTTACGATCATGCAAAGCAATATGACAATAAATGCTCAAGTCATGTATATGATGATGATAGAAGTTGCATGGCAATATATCTCGGAATGGCTATGGAAATGCCATGATAGGTAGGTATGGTGGCTGTTTTGAGGAAGATATAAGGAGGCTTATGTGTGATAGAGCATATCATATCACGGGGTTTGGATGCACCGGCGAAGTTTGCACCGACTCTCGAGGTGAGAAAGGGCAATGCACGGTACCGAAGAGGCTAGCTAATTGCGAAAAGGTAAGAGTGCGTATAATCTATGGACTCACATTAGTCATAAAGAACTCATATACTTATTGCAAAAGTTTATTAGCCCTCGAAGAAAAGTACTACTACGCATGCCCCTAGGGGATAGATTGGTAGGAAAAGACCATCGCTCGTCCCCGACCGCCACTCATAAGGAAAGCAATCAAAGAACACCCCATGCTTCAAATTTGTCACACAACGTTTACCATACGTGCATGCTACGGGACTTGCAAACCTCAACACAAGTATTTCTCAATTTCACAATTACTCAACTAGCATGACTCTAATATCACCACCTTTATATCGCAAAACTATTGCAAGGAATCAAACATATCATATTCAGTGATCTACAAGTTTTATGTAGGATTTTATGACTAACCATGTGAATGACCAATTCCTGTCATATCTCTAAATAGATATAAGTGAAGCAAGAGAGTTTAATTCTTTCTACAAAAGATATGCCCACGCTCTAACAAATATAAGTGAAGCAAAAGAGCATTCTACAAATGGCGGTTTTCTATGTCAAGATAAATAGGCAATCCAAACTTCAAAAGATATAAGTGAAGCAGATGAAGCATTCTATAAAGCCATACTCAAAAGATATAAGTGAAGTGCAATGAGCATTCTATAAATCAACCAAGGACTATCTCATACCACCATGGTGCATAAAATAAAAATGAAAACTAAATGCAAAAGACGCTCCAAGATTTGCACATATCGCATGAACGAAACGAATCCGAAAACATACCGATACTTGTTGAAGAAAGATGGGATGCCTTCCGGGGCATCCCCAAGCTTAGACGCTTGAGTCTCCTTGAATATTTACTTGGGGTGCCTTGGGCATCCCCAACATTGAGCTCTTGCCTCTCCTCCTTCTCCTCACATCGAGACCTCCTCGATCTTCGAAAACTTCATCCACACAAAACTCAACAGAAAACTCGGTAAGATCCGTTAGTATAATAAAGCAAATCACTACTCTAAGTACTGTTGCAAACCAATTAATATTTTGTTTTTGCATTGTAGCTACTGTAATATAACATTTCCATGGCTTAATCCACTGATAGTAATTGATAGTTTCATCAAAACACGCAAACTATGCATCAAAAACAGAATCTGTCTAAAACAGAACAGTCTGTAACAATATGAACATTAACCATACTTCTGTTACTCCAACAATTCTGCCAAAATTAGGAAAAATAAAAAATTTGTAAATAAAGACAGTGCAAAAAGTTTCATAACCATTTGTCGTTCCAGTAAAAACTGTAAAATCTTGCACTATAGCCAAAGTTTCTGTTCTGCACCGCACAAACCAACAAGCATTGTAAACATCCTAAAGGCAAACCTTGGCACATTATTTTTATTTTTAAACTTTATAAAAGCACACAACAGAAATAAATGACTCTCTAAAACTTCCGGGTTGTCTCCCTGGCAGCGCTTTCTTTAAAGCCATTAAGCTAGGCATATAGTACTCAAGTAGTGAATCCACTCGGGTCTCAAGGTATATCAAAGCCAATTTTAATTAGCAATGATTTGGCATTTAGTAGTGAGCACAAAGCAACATATATCATGTAATGACGAAGTCTAACTCTCTTCCTATGCATCGGCATGTCATAAAAGAACAATTCATGCACACATAGTAAAGGCCAATGCATAGTATAAACAGTTTCTTGCAAATTTTTCGTGTTGGAAACATAGAGAGGCGGAGATGTAGTTCCTCTCTCATAATAATTGCAAGTAGGAGCAGCAAGCACATGCATCTTATATCTATCAAAATCATCATGTGTAGTAGTAACACGCAACCCATCAATATAATCCTTAATAAGGGCAAACTTCTCTGATATAGTGTAGGCGGGAGAATTCAAAAAGATAATAGGACTATCATGCGTGGGTGCAATAGCAACAATTTCATGTTTAACATAGGGAACTATAGCAAGTTCATCTCCATAAGCATAATTCATATTGGCATCTTGGCCACAAGCATAGCAAGCATCATCAAAAAGGGATATTTCAAAAGAATCAATGGGATTATAACAATTATCATAGCAATCATCCTTCGGTAAGCACGAAGGGAAATTAAACAATGTATGAGTTGAAGAGTTACTCTCATTAGAAGGTGGGCACGGGTAGCTAATCCGCTCTTCCTCCTTTTGTTCTTTGCTCTCCTCCTCATCTTTTTCATCCAATGAGCTCACAGTTTCATCAATTTCTTCTTCCATAGACTCCTACAAAATATTAGTCTCTTCTTGGACAGCGGAGGAGTCTTCAATATACACTACAAAAAAAAGACACATCCGTGACTTTTTGGGCCGAACGGATTTTTTTCTGTCATACTTATGACACTTCTATGACAATAATTATGACAAAACACAGTATCATCATAGATGTGGTGGGGTCCTACTTCCATGACAAAAAATCATGATAGAAAATGGGTTTTTTGTCCTGGGCGGGCCGGAGACGCAGCTGCATGACATTCTTTGGGCCGTCCATGACGGAAAAACCCGTGGTAGAAGCGAGGGCGAGGAAAATATCGGGTTGTTCCCGGTTACGGTGGGTGGTCGAGGCCTAGCGATGCACGTTTCTCTCATACACGCACGTGCGTGGGTGCGAGGCGTTGGGCTCTAACTGAACCCGAGCGAGGCGTTGGGCTCTAACTGAACCTGAGCGATTGCACTGCAGGCTACGCGTTACTGAACCCGAGCGGTCGATCGATGGCTGTTAACTGAACCCGATCGAGCGATTCCTTCGCTACTGCTGCTAACTAAAGCCGATCGATGCTGCCTCTGGATGAACAGTGAGCGTTGCTGGGGGGTTGGATGAACAGTTCCTGGTGGGGGTGGATGAACAGGACCCCGTGGTGTTGCCTCTGGATGAACAGGACCGTGATCGATCGAGCCGGTTGGGGCTGGATGAACAGGACCTCGTGGAGGGCTGGATGAACAGGACCACCCCATGGAGGGCTGGATGAACAGTAGACGGTGGAGGGTTGGATGAATAGTAGCCCGTGGAGGGGTGGTTGAACAGGAGCCCGTGGAGAGGGCTGGTTGAACAGTAGCCGGTGGAGTACCATGCGGTGGAGGCTGGATGAACAGGAGCCCGTGGATGAACAGTCGCAGGTGGAGGCTGGAGGAGGATGACGGTGGATGAACAGTAGCCCGTGGAGGCTGGAGGGGGTCGACGGTGGAGATGAACAGTATCCCGTGGAGTCCCGTTTTGCGGTATGCCACACCCCTCCCGATGAACAGGACCCCCGTTTCGACCGTAGCGCTCCAACACAAGTACGTTTCCTCCGTTTTGCGGTACGCCACACCCCTCCCAATCAACAGGACCCCCGTTTCGACCGTAGGAGGTCCGTTTCCTCTGTTTTGTGGTACGCCAGACCCCTCCGATGAACAGGATCCCGTTTCGACCGTGGCCGGTCGAACACAAGGTCGTTTCCTCCGTTCTGCGGTACGTCAGGCCTCGTTTCCATCGGTTGTTCCGTCCAAGCCCTCCCGATGAACACGACGACGCATTCCGTTCCGACCCAGCCGGTTGGCTCCCCATGAACACGATGAAGACGCAGTTTCTCTGTTCCGACCCAGCAATGTACACGAGCCCTAGCCGTACGTATGCGCGAGTAGGCGTTCAAGACCCTGCCCGTATGTACGTACGTGGCTGTATTTTCTTTCTTGCACACTGGCCGTTGTACGTACGTGTACATGCTACGTGCGCGCCTCTACTACGACACGTGCGCGCCTCTACATCGACCAGTATGTACGTACACGTTCGCGATCAGAATGACAACGCTACATACGCTTCGACCAGGTGGGTCCCGAGTGTCAGGCACTTCCTTTTCTGCGAAGATGTAGCTGGTGGGTCCCAGCAGTCAGGGGGCGAATCATTTTTTTTGCCCGGACGCACTTCCTTGTGTGCGAAGATGTAGCTGGTGGGTCCCAGCGGTCAGGGGAAACGTTTTTTCGTGAAATACGGTGGCCCGTCCGGTGGGTCCCCGCTGTCAGGTGGAGGAATAATTATTTTGCGCGTAATAAGGAGGCACTTCCTTGTTGCGGTCGTGGACCCAGCTGTCAGCCTCTCCACGTACAATACTCTTTCGATGGAAGTCGTTCCTTGACCACGTTGACCACGCCGCGCCGAGAGCACCAGGGCGGTGGACGACGGCGAGGCCTAGGAAGGGGACGACGCGGAGCCGGGGAAGACGCGATAGTGGAAGCCCACGCGGAGAGGAGTATGGGGGTTCACTGGTTCGGCTACGGTGTGAGGCTGTCGTCGCCGCAAAATAACAGGGGGTGTGGGTGAGTGGAGGGATGGCCTGGCCAGCGATGGGAGTAGTAGGGGGAGGGACGGCCTGGCCAGCGATGGGAGTAGTAGGGGGAGGGATGGCCTGGCCAGCGATGGGAGTAGTAAGGGGCGGTGAGGCCTCCGCGGCAGCACAGCCGACCACGGGAGGCAGGAGCAGGCGGCACGACCGGTGCTGCATTGGGCGGCTGGAGCAAGAATACCAGAGGTGGAAGAAGCATGACGGCCGTTGGATGGACAACGTACGGTCACTGCAGCTAGAATCATTTATATTGACTAAGTTGACAAAGCCCTTGGTACGCGTCAACTTAGTAGGCCCACAGGCCAGCTTCCGAAACGGTGTGCCCCAGATGTCAGGGGGAGGAATCATTTTTTGGGCGGGTGAAGCTAGAATATCCGAGATTGAAGAAGAAGCACGGCATCCGTTGGATGGACATCCAACGGCCACTGCTGCTAGAACCGTGTGTTGACTATAAGTTGACAAAGCCTTGCATACGCGTCAACTCTCTTTTTTTGCAGAGAACTTATAGCCCATTTGAGATTTGTAAGAATGTGCAGCCAATTTTTGAATTCTAATGGAATTTACTACAGCCCATTTATAGTTTGTTAAAAGTACAACCCATTTCAACCAACCGTTCAACACAGAATTCAATAAAATTGCCCACATTTTTTATGGGATCAAAAATATTTTTATCCCAAAATTTCTAGTCAGATTAAATACAATTTCAATATATATTTATATTACGTAAAAATCCAACGAAACATTGCGCTCGCAACAATTAATGAAATTAAAATTTTCAATATCCAAAAATAATATCAGAATTAATAGCAGAAGCAGGTTTAGGTGTCGCAAGCTTACTCAAAACAGAAGGTGAATCAAGTGCAGAGCTATATGGCAGTTCCTTACCTCCCCTCGTAGTTGAGGGATAAATTTTTGTTTTCACGTCTTTCAAGTTCTTCATAGTGACCAGCAGATATAAATCCCAAGTGACTCAAAGAATAGAGCTATGCTCCCCGGCAACGGCGCCAGAAAATAGTCTTGATAACCCACAAGTATAGGGGATCGCAACAGTTTTCGAGCGTAGAGTATTCAACCCAAATTTATTGATTCGACACAAGGGGAGCCAAAGTATTTAGTAGCCAAAGCAACAGTTCTCAAGTATTAGCAGTTGAGTTGTCAATTCAACCACACCTGGATAACTTAGTATCTGCAGCAAAGTATTTAGTAGCAAAGTAATATGGAAGTAACGGTAACGGTAGCAAAGTAATATTTTTGGGTTTTGTAGTGATTGTAACAGTAGCAACGGTAAAGTAAATAAGCGAAGAACAATATGTGAAAAGCTCGTAGGCATTAGATCGGTGATGGAGAATTATGCCGGATGCGGTTCATCATGTAACAATCATAACATAGGGTGACACAGAACTAGCTCCAATTCATCAATGTAATGTAGGCATGTACTCCGAATATAGTCATACGTGCTTATGGAAAAGAACTTGCATGACTTCTTTTGTCCTACCCTCCCGTGGCAGCGGGGTCCTAGCGGAAACTAAGGGATATTAAGGCCTCCTTTTAATAGAGTACCGGACCAAAGCATTAACACATAGTGAATACATGAACTCCTCAAACTACGGTCATCACCGGGAGTGGTCCCGATTATTGTCACTTCGGGGTTGCCGGATCATAACACATAGTAGGTGACTATAGACTTGCAATATAGGATCAAGAACTCACATATCTTCATGAAAAAATAATAGGTTCACATCTGAAATCATGGCACTCGGGCCCTAGTGACAAGCATTAAGCATAGCAAAGTCATAGCAACATCCATCTCAGAACATAGTGGATACTAGGGATCAAACCCTAACAAAACTAACTCGATTACATGATAAATCTCATCCAACCCATCACCGTCCAGGAAGCCTACGATGGAATTACTCACGCACGGCAGTGAGAATCATGAAATTGGTGATGGAGGATGGTTGATGATGATGATGGCGACGGATTCCCCTCTCCGGAGCCCCGAACGGACTCCATATCAGCCCTCCCGAGAGAGTTTAGGGCTTGGCGGCGGCTCCGTATCGTAAAACGTGATGAATCTTTCTCTCTGATTTTTTTCCAATAATTTTTATTATTTCCAAAAATAATCTCCGTGGAGTTTCAGGTCATTCCGAGAACTTTTGTTTCTGCACATAAATAACACCATGGCAATTCTGCTGAAAACAGCGTCAGTCCGGGTTAGTTCCATTCAAATCATGCAAGTTAGAGTCCAAAACAAGGGCAAAAGTGTTTGGAAAAGTAGATACGACGGAGACGTATCAACTCCCCCAAGCTTAAACCTTTGCTTGTCCTCAAGCAATTCAGTTGATAAACTGAAAGTGATAAAGAAAACTTTTACAAACTCTATTTGCTCTTATTGTTGTAAATATGTAAAGCCAGCATTCAAGTTTTCAGCAAAGATTATGAACTAACCACATTCACAATAACACTTAGGTCTCATGTTTACTCATATCAATGGCATAATCAACTAGCGAGCAATAATAATAAATCTCGGATGACAACACTTTCTCAAAACAATCATAATATGATATAACAGGATGGTATCTCGCTAGCCCTTTCTGAGACCGCAAAACATAAATGCAGAGCACCTTTAAAGATCAAGGACTGACTAGACATTGTAATTCATGGTAAAAGAGATCCAATCATAGTCATACCCAATATAAATTAATAGTAATGGATGCAAATGACAGCGGTGCTCTCCAGCTGGTGCTTTTTAATAAGAGGGTGATGACTCAGCATAAAAGTAAATAGATAGGCCCTTCGCAGAGGGAAGCAGGGATTTGTAGAGGTGCCAGAGCTCGGTTTTGAAATAGAGATAAATAATATTTTGAGCGGCATACTTTCATTGTCAACATAACACCCGAGAGATGGCGATATCTTCCTTGCTACACACATTATAGGTGGTTCCCAAACAGAATGGTAAAGTTTTACTCCCCCTCCACCAAAGAGCATCAACCCATAGCTTGCTCGAAACAACGAGTGCCTCCAACTAACAACAGTCCCGGGGGAGTTTTGTTTGCAATTATTTTGATTTGATTTGCATAAAGCATGGGACTGGGCATCCCGGTGACCAGCCATTTTCTCATGAGTGAGGAGCGTGTTGGGGATCGTTGCAGAAATTAAAAAAATTCTACGCATCACCAAGATCAATCTATGGAGTTTACTAGCAACGAGAGGGGAGGAGTGCATCTACATACCCTTGTAGATCGCGAGCAGAAGCGTTCAAGAGAACGGGGTTGATGGAGTCGTACTCGTCGTGATCCAAATCACCGATGATCCAAGCGCCGAACGGACGGCACCTCCGCGTTCAACACACGTACGGAGCGGTGACGTCTCCCACGCCTTGATCCAGCAAGGAGGAGGGAGAGGTTGAGGAAGAAGGCTCCAACAGCAGCACGACGGCGTGGTGGTGGTGGAGTGACAGTTCTCCAGCAGGGCTTCGCCAAGCACACGCGGAGGAGGAGAGGTGTTGGGGAGGGGAGGGGCTGCGCCTTGGGAAAAGGTGTGGCTGCCCTCCTACCCCTCCAATATATATAGGGGCAAGGGAGAGGGGGGCCGGCCCCCTTAGATCCCATCTGGTGGGAGGGGCGGCGGCCAGGGGAAGGTGGCTTGCCCCCCAAGCAAGGGGGCGCCCCCCTTTAGGGTTCCCCCCAAACCCTAGGCGCATGGGCCCTTGGGGGGTTGGCGCCCAGCCCACTTAGGGCTGGTTCCCTTCCACCTACAGCCCATAAGGCCCTCCGGGGCAGGTGGACCATCCCGGTGGACTCCCGGAACCCCTCCGGTGGTCCCGGTACAATACCGGTATACCCCCGAATATTTCCGGTGACCGTATGGTGACTTCCCATATATAAATCTTTACCTCCGGACCATTCCGGAACTCCTCGTGACGTCCGGGATCTCATCCGGGACTCCGAACAACATTCGGCAATCACATACAAACCTTCCTTATAACCCTAGCGTCATCTTACCTTAAGTGTGTAGACCCTACGGGTTCGGGAATCATGCAGACATGACCGAGACACCTCTCTAGCCAATAACCAACATCGGGATCTGGATACCCATGTTGGCTCCCACATGTTCCACGATGATCTCATCGGATGAACCATGATGTCGAGGATTCAAGCAATCCCGTATACAATTCCCTTTGTCAATCGATACGTTACTTGCCCGAGATTCGATCGTCGGTATCCCAATACCTCGTTGAATCTCGTTACCGGAAAGTCACTTTACTCGTTCCGTAATGCACGATCCCGTGACTAACTAATTAGTCACATTGAGCTCATTATGATGATGCATTACCGAGTGGGCCCAGAGATACCTCTCCGTCATACGGAGTGACAAATCCCAGTCTCGATCCGAGCCAACCCAACAGACACTTTCGGAGATACCTGTAGTGCACCTTTATAGCCACCCAGTTACGTTGTGACGTTTGGTACACCCAAAGCATTCCTACGGTATCCGGGAGTTGCACGATCTCATGGTCTAAGGAAATGATACTTGACATTAGAAAAGCTTCAGCAAACGAACTACACGATCTAGTGCTATGCTTAGGATTGGGTCTTGCCCATCACATCATTCTCCTAATGATGTGATCCCGTTATCAATGACATCCAATGTCCATGGTCAGGAAACCGTAGCCATCTATTGATCAACAAGCTAGTCAACTAGAGGCTCACTAGGGACATGTTATGGTCTATGTGTTCACACATGTATTACGATTTCCGGATAACACAATTATAGCATGAACAATAGACAATTATCATGAACAAGTAAATATAATAATAACCATTTTATTATTGCCTCTAGGGCATATTTCCAACAGAGCGGAGTCCACTCCTCTTGAGAATAACCCGCCTAGCATGGAAGATACGGACATCCCTAGTTGATACATGAGCTATTCGAGCATACAAAACAGAATTTCATTTGAAGGTTTAGAGTTTGGCACATACAAATTTACTTGGAACGGCAGGTAGATACCGCATATAGGAAGGTATGGTGGACTCATATGGAATAACTTTGGGGTTTAAGGAATTGGATGCACAAGCAGTATTCCCGCTTAGTACAAGTGAAGGCTAGCAAAGACTGGGAAGCGACCAACTAGAGAGCGACAACAGTCATGAACATGCATTAAAATTAACGAACATTGAGTGCAAGCATGAGTAGGATATAATCCACCATGAACATAAATATCGTGAAGGCTATGTTGATTTGTTTCAACTACATGTGTGAACATGTGCCAAGTCAAGTCACTTAAATCATTCAAAGGAGGATACCACCCCATCATACCACATCAGAACCATTTTAATAGCATGTTGGCACGCAAGGTAAACCATTATAAACTCCTAGATAATTAAGCATGACATAAGCAACTATGATCTCCAATTGTCATTGCAAACATGTTTATTCATAATAGGCTGAATCAGGAACGATGAACTAGTCATATTCACAAAAACAAGAGAGGTCGAGTTCATACTAGCTTTTCTCATCTCAATCAATTCATCATATATCGTCATAATTGCCTTTCACTTGCACGACCGAACGATGTGAATAATAATAATAGTGCACGTGCATTGGACTAAGCTGGAATCTGCGAGCATTCAATAAACAGGAGAAGACAAGGCAATATGGGCTCTTGGTTAAATCAACAATAATGCATATAAGAGCCACCTCAACAATTTAATTACGGTCTTCTCCTATCGACCCCCAAAGAAAAGAAAAGAAATAAAACTATTTACACGGGAAAGCTCCCAACAAGCAAAAGAAGAACAGGAAATCTTTTTTGGGTTTTCTTTTAATTATTACTACTACAGCAAGAAAGGTAAACTAATAAAAGCTAGAACTAAATTTTTTTGGTTTTCTTAAGATTTTTCAAACACACAAGAAGAAAGCAAGAAAAAGAAAATAAACTAGCATCGATATTACAGTGAAAGAGTATGAGCATCGGCAACTAGCAATGAGTGTGTGAACATGAATATAATGTCGGTGAGAAATACGTACTCCCCCAAGCTTAGGCTTTTGGCCTAAGTTGGTCTATTGCCACGGATGGCCTGGCAGATATCCAAAGTTGTAGTTGGGGTCGTACTGAGATGCAGCAGTCATCGCATCGTGTGCTGCAGCTTGGAGGCGAGCTAGCTCAGCCCTCCTCTTATACTCTTCCGCCTCCTCTCTGGTTTTAAAATATCTCCCTTTTGCCTGAAAGTCAAAGAAAGTAGAAGCAGGGAGAGCGACGTGATAGGTGCGTCGTCTGTCAAAGATTAGTCGGTACTGGAGGAACTGATCGTTCCTCTCAACAAAATGATGACGAACCATAGCCTCATAATCCAAATAAGCAGGAGGTAACTCAATATCATCCTCACGTATGGCTACACCAAGAAAATTAGCTATACGGGTTGCATAAATTCCACCAAAGAAATCTCCATTAAATCTATTATGATGCAACCTACGTGCAACAATGGCTCCCAAATTATAATGTTTATCTCCTAACACAGCACTCCTGAGAATACTGAGGTCAGGGACACACATGTGACATGCTTCATCCTTACCATTTATGCACCTACCTATGAAGAGAGCAAAATAATGTATAGCAGGAAAATGAATGCTCCCTATGGTAGCTTGTGCTATGTCTCTAGATTCCCCCACAGTTATACTAGCAAGAAAATCTCTAAATTCAGATATGCGAGGTTCACTAGCACTACCCCATTGTGGAAGTTTGCAAGCGGTGGTAAAATCCTCTAAGTCCATAGTATAAGAATTTTCATAAAGATCAAACAGGACAGTTTGAGAATTGCGTGAAGATGAAAATTCAAACCTCCTCACAAAGGAACTAGTGAGATAGTGGTACCGACGGCACTTTTCTGCCTCGAAGCTCACAAGATCAGCGTTACGCAAATATGCGTTAAATTCTTCCTTAATTCCTGCTTGATCCATGAAGTCCTCTGAAGGCCATTCACAAGGCTGCACTGGAGCGTCCCTTGGTGGTTCATCGTCAGCATCACGCATTGCAAGCCTGGGTCCTTGCTTCCTTGAAGAACCACCTTGGTACATTTTCCTAAACATATTTCTTCCTCTGGAAATTTCTGAAATTTTTAGTAACTTCAAGTAAAACTGAACCAAGATCAACAAAATTGATAGCAACTACTCCTACAAATGCCTAGGGCCTATATCATGCATTAGAACTACTTGGAACCATATAAATTTGACATGCAAGCTCAAGAACATGGTCACCTAGGCATCACAAATTTGCAATGAATAAAGCACTAGAACAAAAACTAATTGGACCAGTGGAGGAGTCACATACCAAGGAACAATCCCCCAAAGCAGTTTTGTGAGAGGTGCTTTGAGCAAGGAGATCGAAAATCGCAGCAAAATGAGCTAGAACTCGTGCTTGATATGGATAGTGATTTTGGGGGGGGAGAAGAAGTGTGTGGTGGCTGGCATAAGTGGAGGGGGCCACCATGGGTCCACGAGGCAGGGGCGCGCCCGGGGGGGTGGGCACGCCCTGGACCCTCGTGGCCAGGTGCTTGCTCCCTCTACTGTGTTCGCTGTGCCAGATATTCTCAAATATTCCAGAAAAAATCATATTAAATTGGCAGGGCATTTGGAGAACTTTTATTTTCGAGGTATTTTTATATTGCACGGATAATTCACAAAACAGACAGAAAATACTATTTTTGCTTTATTTCAACTAAATAACAGAAAGTAAAAAGAGGGTACAGAAGGTTGTGCCTTCTAACTTCATCCATCTCATGCTCATCAAAAGGAATCCATTGACAAGGTTGATCAGGTCTTGTTAATAAACTCATTCCGAATAACATGGAACCGGAGAAATTTCGAATAACACTAAGTTACCTCAACGGGGATATGCACATCCCCAATAATAAGAATATCATATCTCTTCTTGAAAGTAGGAAGAGGAAATTCAAAACCTCCAAAAATAATTTATGGAATTTTTCCAATAGAATTGATACTATGGACTTGAGGTTGTTTCCTCGGAAAGTGTACCGTATGCTCATTACCATTAACATGAAAAGTGACATTGCCTTTTGTGACGCCCGGATAATCAAGCTACAGTAACCTCTGCTAATGATGCCACGTCACCTCGATTACTGTTGCTAATCTCGCGTTGGATCAAAACTTTTCAAATTCAAAATTTTAAATAAATGTCAGACATCAAACTTTCCAAAAGTTAAAACAAAAATGTTCGGGAGGTACCATATTTTGCATATGTAAATATGGTGTAATAAACACATTTTTATAAAATGCCTAAATAATTTAAATTGATATAAAAACATAAAAAAAACAAAAAAAAATAAAAGAAGAAACCCCCCCTCTCCTTGGGCTGAATGGCCAAGCTAACCAGCTGGGCACCAGCCCAACTGGCCCAGCCGGCCGGCCCATCCATGCCACTCCCTCTCCATAACCCCCTCCCCACTCCACCGGTCAACCCACCGACACCCCCACACTCCCCCGAAAATATCTCCCCCGTCTCCCCTGATTGGATCGGGATCGAGAGGAGGAGGCCGCCGACGCCGCCCGGTACCAGCTCGCCGCGACGCTGCATCGCCTCGCCCTCGTCCATCGCCGCCCGGACTCCCTCGCCGGCCTGCTTCATCTCCGTCGCGATGTCCCCGTCCCCCCACCACGAGCCCCGCTGCCCAGTCCCCTACTTCCCCTCGTGAGCCCCCCTCTCCTCGTCTCTCGCTCGTCCATGCATTGCCGCGCCCCGCCCCGCCCGGCGTGCCCCCGCGCGCGCGCACGCCCGAACCTCGCCTCGCTCTGCCGCTTCACTCGCCGCGGCCTCGTCCCATGCAGGCGCGCGCCAGGGCCCGCCGCGGCCACCACTCCGGCCGCTCGTCGCGCTCACTCTTGTCCGTCTGCCATGCTATACTACTGGTTCGTGATAACTTCGGGAGGTGATCACGGGCATATGCTATATACTTTATACTATTACATTACTTATGATACTGTTCGGAGATGGGGGCTGAAGGGGCAGGTGGCTCCATCCCGGTAGAGGTGGGCCTGGGTTCCCGACGGCCCCCAACTGTTACTTTGTGGCGGAGCGACAGGGCAGGTTGAGACCACCTAGGAGAGAGGCGGGCCTGGCACTGGTCGGTGTCCGCGGTTACCTCAATTAACACGCTTAACGAGATCTTGGTATTTGATCTGAGTCTGGCCATTTGGTCTATACACACTAACCAACTACGTGGGAAAGATATGGGCACTCGACGTCGTGGTATCAGCTGAAGCCTTCTTGACGTCAGCGACTGAGCGGCGTGCGCCGGATTGGAACGTAAGCCTGCTCTTGTATTAAGCAGGCTAGTTCTGCTTCCGGCCGCCCTCGCAACGTGCAGGTGTGCAATGGGCGATGGGCCTAGACCCCTGCGCCATAGGATTTAGACCGGTGTGCTGACCTCTCTGTTGTGCCTAGGTAGGGCTGCGACGTGTTGATCTTCCGCGGCCGGGCATGACCCAGAAAAGTGTGTCCGGCCAAATGGGATCGAGCGTGTTGGGTTATGTGGTGCACCCCTGCAGGGAAGTTTATCTATTCGAATAGCCGTGATCTTTGGTAACAGGACGACTTGGAGTTGTACCTTGACCTTATGACAACCAGAACCGGATACTTAATAAAACACACCCTTCCAAGTACCAGATATAACCCGGTGATCGCTCTCTAACAGGGCGGCGAGGAGGGGATCGCCGGGTAGGATTATGCTATGCGATGATACTTGGTGAACTTACCATCTACTCTCTTCTACATGATGCAAGATGGAGGCTGCCAGAAGCGTAGTCTTCGATAGGACTAGCTTTCCCCCTCTTATTCTGGCATTCTGCAGTTCAGTCCACCGATATTGGCTCTTTACACATATACCCATGCATATGTAGTGTAGATCCTTGCTTGCGAGTACTTTGGATGAGTACTCACGGTTGCTTTCTCCCCCTTTTCCCCCCTTTCCTTTCTTCCTTGTTGTCGCAACCAGATGCTGGAGCCCAGGAGCCAGACGCCACCGTCGACGACGACTCCTACACCGGGGGTGCCTACTACAACGTTCAGGCCGCTAACGACGACCAGGAGTAGTTTAGAAGGATCCCAGGCAGGAGGCCTGCGCCTCTTTCAATCTGTATCCTAGTTTGTGCTAGCCTTCTTAAGGCAAACTTGTTTACTTATGTCTGTACTCAGATATTGTTGCTTCCGCTGACTCGTCTATGATCGAGCACTTGTATTCGAGCCCTCGAGGCCCCTGGCTTGTATTATGATGCTTGTATGACTTATTTATGTTTTAGAGTTGTGTTGTGATATCTTCCCGTGAGTCCCTAATCTTGATCGTACACGTTTGCGTGTATGATTAGTGTATGATTGAATCGGGGGCGTCACAAGTTGGTATCAGAGCCATGTTTCGATCCTGGGACCTGTGGGTTATGGGCCCACGTCGCCATTGGGTGGTATTAGGATCTTTTTTTCCTCGTCTATACTTTGGGCTCTGATCTCTCTTCTATTCGGGTTTAGTGAATTTACTAAAATCTAACTTTAGGTTCTCGAAAATACTTTCTCCCGAAGAGCCCCTTCAGTCCAGATGATCGCCGGCTGCACCAGAAGATTTCGAAGATACTCTCCGATATTCTCTCGAGACCTTGTGCCCGTTGCTTTTGCAATTCCCTACCACCGAAATATCCCTATGGATAAGTACTTACACCTGTCGTGCTTACATTTATTCCCAGTCGAACTTGTTATTACAAGATACCCCGAGAATACTTTGTGCCTACTGCCTTGCAGTTCTTTGCCACCTAAATACCCATACGAATAATTTCTCATACTAATTGAGTATCCGCTCATCCCCAGTTGATTCAAGTAATTCACAAAAGTCTTTGAAATACTATTTGAACTTCCGAAAATCCTGAGCAGCCTATTGCTCTTGAAATTCTTGCTTGCTTGCTTGCATTATGGTTAATCCCATAAGTCCCGTAATCTTACTGTCATCCCTTGTCATTATCATTTTGAGTCAGTTGATTCAAAATATTGCAAATGCTCTCAATCCTCAATCAGATCCTAGAATTCTTCCTTTTGGCTCAGACGTCATTTTAAACATGAGCTGGATCTCGACCAATCAAATTGTCGTCGATTGTACCCCTAAGGCTATTCATCTTATCCATCCCTAATCAGAGCATTGCTTCTGACCCCTTGTTTTGGAAATCATAATTCCTTTGCAATTGAGCTTTGAGTTAGTCAGTTGTTTCTATAATCCAATGCCTTTGCATGGTTCCTTCCTCTAATAGAGTACCGATACTCGCAACAGCTCCGTTGTAGACCACAAACCCCTTGTTGGATTATTATCCGACAGTGTCCTTCATATTCAACAACCTTGTGAGCCTTTCCATGGGTATATAATGCCTTTGGTAATTTGTATCCTCTGCCGTGATAACCATACTCTACTTTCGAGCTTGTGTTAATTACTCCTAAAAATTTGTGGTATATGTTTCTAAGATGCCCCGATGGGTTGAACCTATGCCTTCCTTAATCTCTGTGAACCCGAAAGTTTTCACGGGTCATACTCCTCTGGTAATTCACGAGGTAGGTTTTGACATTGAAATCATTTTTATCTAGAACAGTGAATGAATGGTTATGCATTGAAGAAGTGGGAGTCGACCTTGAACTTTGTGTTCATGCCCATGGACACGATGTAGATCTTATCATGGAAGCTACTCTTAAATTAATTATTCCCTTGGTATAAGTTCATCTTATATCTGGTATCTGTTCTTTCGCAATCTTGGTTCCGGCCATATTGATATTCTTTGATTCCTTTTCTCGGACAAGTTGAAGTACTTGTCTTCTGCAGATCATTACACCTATCCAACCTCTATTCTGCTCTACCTTTGAGTATACCGTCTGGTATCTCGAGAATATCACGGAACTACATAACTTCTTATGAGTTCTTCGTCAACTATTATTCTCATCGATTTCAATTTTCCCCCGGGTTTTGATTTACTAGTCACTCGAGAACACCGATAAGTGAATCGATTCCGCACTCTGATTCAGTACTCTAAGTAATTTTCGTTGCTTATGAGTTTAATAATCCTTGAAGTCATTCCTAGCCTGATTGGCTATATGCTTATTGTGCTAAATTTTAACTGTGCTACCTAGTCCTTATTCCCGGAGCACAACTTTCGGCGATGAACTAAGCTTTCGTCAATTTCCTCGTCTTATCGTTTCACCTCGAACAACAAAATTGACCCCGAGTTTGTGTCGTATCTGTGACTCCGATAATATTTTGCTGCATCAGTCCTTTTGCTTGATGCAGTCGCTGATCAATTGCTTCTTCGTGGATCCTCTCGACAACAAGTTGTCGTGATCATCATCAACATTTTGACTCCTTCCAGGATATCAATGGAATTCTTGATAATAAGTGCCATCCTCGTTCCTTGGTAATTTGAGTTACCATCGACAACATCCTTACCTTCCTTTCATCACAAACTTGATCATGTTATGGAGCTCCTTGCTAACCAGCTTATGTTATGTTCTACCTTGGAGTATTACCATCTTTTATGTCAAGGATATTGAGAGAATTGCTCCACCTCTTGAGAATTCTTGATATAGTAATACTTCTCGCCATCTCCATTCGTTTTCTGATCCCCGTGTTGTTTCTAACCTGAATACCGACAATTGAACTATGATGCGTGAATTAAAAACTTCTAGCAATCCTATTGCTTTGGAGTTAATGGTTGATAGTTCATTCTTAGACTATTGGTTATCAAATCAACATTCTAACATTGATCATGCTACCTAATCCCTTATTTTGGGTGCACTTTTCAACCAATGTTTAACTGTGTATGTTTTCCTCGAGCATACCTCATTATATCAGTTGATCTAACAAGTGTTACCTCCTTGTTCACATAATTATGGAAATCCGTCTTTGGTTAATCTCGATGAATTGTCGCTGACTCCATCAACCACATCCTCATTTTCTCCTTGGTTAATGATGAACTTTTGTTTTGGAACTTGCTTCTATAGTTCATTTCCTGAGAATCTTATAATGTCATCTTGTCAATTTGTGTTGCACCTTTTCTTCTCAGGCATCCCGAGTCTGAGGTATCCTCACACCAATCGGATCTGAACCTCGGTCAGATATGATGGTTGGAACATATTTCCAAGAGTTATAACATTGGTCTTAGTATAACCCGGTAAGGTGATGTCATGCCTAGCACACCTGGCCGTAGGACCTATTGTTATAGTTTCCTTTTTAACTAGGTTAACCATTTTTCAATGAGGAAATTGAATGCCTTGTTTAATAAGTTATCCTGATGAATCCTTTGTATATCCAAAGTCTGACCTTTGCTTGAAGACCATGTCAATGCTATCTCGAAGCATGTCTGTTTCAACAAGAACATTTGAAGTCCAATGCTCAATGTTTCTTGCTCAATTATCCAAAAACCGTTGTCTAGGTAATGTCATGAATTTCTCTCCCCTTACCTAAATGGTACTCTACTTTCTATCCTGTCATGGATATGATACTCTGCTTGTCCTTGGGAAGGATATACCCCTGAAATATGTGTTTAAACACATTTTCCCTTTCCATTGTTCTGTATAACCTGATGATCACATTTTCCTTTCCATTGGTTTGTTTGACCTTTTCTTGTGATCTATATAATCTAAGCAGTAATAATTCACTGCTTATGTAAACACCTCAGTGTACAACTTTGTCAGTGAGACCCTGTTTCTACTGTTGATGACATTCCGGTAACCGCCGATGGACGAGAACTTTGCCTAATGGCCCGCCTCGTTCAACGAGCAGGAAAATGGTTCTCTTCGTCCCTCGCCCTTGGTATCGATGTTGTTGCCGACATAACCGATAGACTATCCTCTGACATGCCTTGCTTACATGATCGTGCAAGATGTCACCACCCTTCCTACTTTTAACCCACGTGATGGGCCCATAACCCCCAGTTCGATAGGATTGAAACCTGACTCTCCTGTACAACCCAGTTTCTAATGGTTATTCCCCACGCTTGGCTTCGTATTTAATTCACGGGCCACCTTCCTAGTGCTCTATTCTGGTATCAGACGCAATACTTACTCTCGCTGCTCTGAACCCCTTTCTCACTCTGGTTCAGACTTCGAGCAACTATCTATCCACTTGGAACCTCTTATTGTACCTTCGTACCTTACTCTCGATGTATTTTATATGTTCAACTCAGGAGATAATCTTATGCTCATTCATGGGTTAACCCCAGATTGTTTCCCTCCTAAGCATTCTGTCGTAGCCGAGCTGCCCTTTACCTATTCGTAAATACGTTGAAGTTCCCGAAGAAAAGGATGACTTCACCATGATGACCCGAAACAGAGGAAGGAAGACGTCAATGTAATGGATCGACCTCTTCGAGAAGAGCAACCAAGGCCGAGCAGATCCGTTAGAATTTCGTAACCAGAACCTTCCCCCTTTACTCCGCCTCTTAAATCTCGGGACGAGATTTCTTGTAGTGGAGGAGACTTGTGACGCCCGGATAATCAAGCTACAGTAACCTCTGCTAATGATGCCACATCACCTCGATTACTGTTGCTAATCTCGCGTTGGATCAAAACTTTTCAAATTCAAAAGTTTAAATAAATGTCAGACATCAAACTTTCCAAAAGTTAAAACAAAAATGTTCGGGAGGTACCATATTTTGCATATGTAAATATGGTGTAATAAACACATTTTTATAAAATGCCTAAATAATTTAAATTGATATAAAACATAAAAACAAAACAAAAATAAATAAAATAAGAAACCCCCCTCTCCCTGGGCCGAATGGCCAAGCTAACCAGCTGGGCACCAGCCCAACTGGCCCAGCCGGCCGGCCCATCCACCCCACTCCCTCTCCATAACGCCCTCCCCACTCCACCGGTCAACCCACCGACACCCCCACACTCCCCCGAAAATATCTCCCCCCTCTCCCCCGATTGGATCGGGATCGAGAGGAGGAGGCCGCCGACGCCGCCCGGTACCGCCTCGCCGCGACGCCGCATCGCCTCGCCCTCGTCCATCGCCGCCCGGACTCCCTCGCCGGCCTGCTTCATGTCCGTCGCGACGTCCCCGTCCCCCCACCACGACCTCCGCTGCCCAGTCCCCTACTTCCCCTCGTGAGCCCCCACTCTCCTCGTCTCTCGCTCATCCCTGCATCGCCGCGCCCTGCCCCTCCCGGCGTGCCCCCGCGCGCGCCCGCCCGAACCTCGCCTCGCTCTGCCGCTGCACTCGCCGCGGCCTCGTCCCGGGCAGGCGCGCGCCAGCGCCCACCGCGGCCACCTCTCCGGCCGCTCGTCGCGCTCACCGCGGCCCTGCCGCGCCAGCGCCTCCCTCGCCCTTTTCCGCCTTGCCGCCGGCTTCCCCTGCTGCTCCCCGGTCACCGCGCGTCGCCGCCGCCCCTGGCTTCTGCTGCTGTGCGCTCCCGCTCGCCGTTGGCCCCGCCCGCCGCCGGCTCTGCCCGATGCTGGCCGCTCCCTGTTTCCCCCTCCCCAACCTCGGCGCACTGCGAGCTAGCCGCTGACGCTCCTTTGAGCGGCCGCGCGCGCGAGTCCAGCCATGGCCGGCTTGGGTCTTTGCTAGTGGACCCCCCCTTTGTTTAATTAGGGGCCTAATCCCCTTTTTTTTACACAAACCCCCTATTAAAATAAAGTCATGTGTCTATTACATACGGTCCTCACTGCTAACTAAAAGAAATTAAAACTGAAATAACACATGTGACACTGACATGCAGGACCCACATGCACTATTCACTATGTTGACCAGTCTTTGTTGACTGGGTCAACTGGGCCATATGACCCCACGTTTCAGCCCCTGGTGCACCTTTGGGTGCACTGCACCGAGTGTACCCAGCCCTTTTCTGATTATTTTTTTGAATTAGTTAATTAAAGCAATTTCAGAAAATGTTTAAATCTTTGTAAATTCATATAAAATAAACCGTAGCTCGGTTGAAAAAGTTTTCTACATGAAAGTTGCTCAGAACGACGAGACGAATCCGGATACGCAGCCCATTCGTCCGCCACACATCCCTAACATATCAAACTTGCAACTTTCCCCCTCCGGTTCATCTGTCCAAAAACGCGAAACACCGGGAATACTTTCCCGGATGTTTCCCCCCTTCACCGGTATCACCTCATACCGCGTTAGGGCACACCTAGCACCGCGCATTGACATGTCTTCCATCGTCATGCTTATGTTTGCATTATATTTATTGTTTCTTCCCCTCTTCTCTCGCTAGACACCGAGACCGACGACGCTGCTACCCAGTACGACTACGGTGTTGACGACCCCTTCTTGCCAGAGCAACCAGGCAAGGCCCCCCCCTTGATCACCAGATATCGCCTATTCCTTCTCTCTAATGCTTGCATTAGAGTAGTGTAGCATGTTACTGCTTTCGGTTAATCCTATTCTGCTGCATAGCCTGTCATTGTTGCTATAATTGTTGATACCTTTACCTGCTATCCTAATGCTTTGAATAGGATGCTAGTGTTCCATTAGTGGCCCTACACTCTTGTCCGTCTGCCATGCTATACTACTGGGCCGTGATCACTTCGGGAGGTGATCACGGGCATATGCTATATACTTTATACTGTTACATTACTTATGATACTGTTCGGAGATGGGGGCTGAAGGGGCAGGTGGCTCCATCCCGGTAGAGGTGGGCCTGGGTTCCCGATGGCCCCCGACTCTTACTTTGTGGCGGAGCGACAGGGCAGGTTGAGACCACCTAGGAGAGAGGCGGGCCTGGCCCTGGTCGGTGTCCGCGGTTACCTCAATTAACACGCTTAACGAGATCTTGGTATTTGATCTGAGTCTGGCCATTTGGTCTATACGCACTAACCAACTACGTGGGAAAGATATGGGCACTCGACGTCGTGGTATTAGTTGAAGCCTTCTTGACGTCAGCGACTGAGCGGTGCGCGCCGGATTGGAACGTAAGCCTGCTCTTGTATTAAGGGGGCTAGTTCTGCTTCCGGCCGCCCTCGCAACGTGCAGGTGTGCAATGGGCGATGGGCCCAGACCCCTGCGCCATAGGATTTAGACCGGCATGCTGACCTCTCTGTTGTGCCTAGGTAGGGCTACGACGTGTTGGTCTTCTACGGCCGGGCATGACCCGGAAAAGTGTGTCCGGCCAAATGGGATCGAGCGTGTTGGGTTATGTGGTGCACCCCTGCAGGGAAGTTTATCTATTCGAATAGCCGTGATCTTCGGTAACAGGACGACTTGGAGTTGTACCTTGACCTTATGACAACTAGAACCGAATACTTAATAAAACACACCCTTCCAAGTGCCAGATATAACCCGGTCATCGCTCTCTAACAGGGCGACGAGGAGGGGATCGCCGGGTAGGATTATGTTATGCGATGATACTTGGTGAAGTTACCATCTACTCTCTTCTACATGCTGCAAGATGGAGGCTGCCAGAAGCGTAGTCTTCGATAGGACTAGCTTTCCCCCTCTTATTCTGGCATTCTGCAGTTCAGTCCACCGATATTGGCTCTTTACACATATACCCATGCATATGTAGTGTAGATCCTTGCTTGCGAGTACTTTGGATGAGTACTCACGGTTGCTTTGTCCCCCTTTTCCCCCCTTTCCTTTCTTCCTAGTTGTCGCAACCAGATGCTGGAGCCCAGGAGCCAGACGCCACCGTCGACGACGACTCCTGCTACACAGGGGGTGCCTACTACTACGTTCAGGCCGCTGACGACGACCAGGAGTAGTTTAGGAGGATTCCAGGCAGGAGCCTGCGCCTCTTTCGATCTGTATCCCAGTTTCTGCTAGCCTTCTTAAGGCAAACTTGTTTACTTATGTCTGTACTCAGATATTGTTGCTTCCGCTGACTCGTCTATGATCGAGCATTTGTATTCGAGCCCTCGAGGCCCCTGGCTTGTATTATGATGCTTGTATGACTTATTTATGTTTTAGAGTTGTGTTGTGATATCTTCCCGTGAGTCCCTGATCTTGATCGTACACGTTTGCGTGTATGATTAGTGTACGATTGAATCGGGGGCGTCACAAGTTTGTTGCAATCAATAACAGCCCCTGCAGTATTCAAAAAGGGTCTTCCAAGAATAATAGACATACTATCGTCCTCGGGAATATTAAGAATAACAAAGTCCGTTAAAATAGTAACGTTTGCAACCACAACAGGCACATCCTCACAAATACCGATAGGTATAGCAGTTGATTTATCAGCCATTTGCAAAGATATTTCAGTAGGTGTCAACTTATTCAAATCAAGTCTACGATATAAAGAGAGAGCATAACACTAACACCGGCTCCAAGATCACATAAAGCAGTTTCAACATAGTTTCTTTTAATGGAGCATGGTATAGTTGGTACTCCTGGATCTCCTAGTTTCTTAGGTATCCCACCCTTAAAAGTATAATTAGCAAGCATGGTGGAAATTTCAGCTTCCGGTATCTTTCTTTTATTAGTAACAATTTCTTTCATATACTTAGCATAAGGATTCATTTTGAGCATATCAGTCAAACGCATACGCAAGAAGATAGGTCTAATCATTTCAGCAAAGCGCTCAAAATCCTCATCATCCTTTTTCTTGGTAGTTTGGGAGGAAAAGGCATGGGTTTTTGAACCCAAGGTTCTCTTTATTTACCATGCTTCCTAGCAACAAAGTCTCTCTTATCATAACGTTGATTCTTTGATTGTGGGTTATCAAGATCAATAGCAGGTTCAATTTCTACATCATTATCATTGCTAGGTTGAGCATCAACATGGACATCTTCATTAACATTATCACTAGGTTCACGTTCATTACCAGATTGTGTTTCAGCATCAGAGATAAAAATATCATTGGGATTCTCAGGTGTGTCAGCAACAGGTTCACTAGAAGCATGCAATGTCCTATCATTTTTCTTTCTCTTCTTTTTAGAGGGACTAGGTGCATCAATATTATTTCTCTGAGAATCTTGCTCAATTCTCTTAGGATGGCCTTTAGGATACAAAGGTTCCTGAGTCCTTTTACCAGTTCTAGTAGCCACTCTAACAGCATAATCATTATTCTTACTATTCAGTTAATTGAGCAAATCATTTTGAGCTTTAAGTACTTGTTCTACTTGAGTGGTAACCATAGAAGCATGTTTACTAATGAGTTTAAGTTCACCTTTAACTCTAGACATATAATCACCCAAGTGTTCAATCATATAAGCATTTTGTTTTAATTGTCTACAAAAATAAGCATTAAAATCTTCTTGCTTAACCATAAAGTTATCAAACTCATCCAAACATTGGCTAGCAAACTTAGTACGAGGGATTTCAGCTTTATCATATCTATAGAGAGAATTTACCTTTACTACCTGTGTCGGGTTATCAAGACTATTTACTTCTTCAATAGGTAATGGATTAAAATCATGTATTTCTTCAACAGGCGGTAAATTAAGACCATGTATTTCTTCAATAGGAGGTAAATTCTTAACATCTTCAACTTGTATACCTTTTTCTTTCATAGATTTCTTTGCCTCTTGCATATATTCAGGACTGAGAAATAGAACACCCCTTTTCTTCGGAGTTGGCTTAGGAGTTGGTTCAGGAAGTGTCCAATTATTTTCATTGGTCAACATATTATTCAATAGAATTTCAGCTTCATCTGGTGTTCTTTCCCTGAAAACAGAACCAGCACAACTATCCAGGTGGTCTCTAGAAGCATCGGTTAGTCCATTATAAAAGATATCAAGTATTTCATTTTTCTTGAGAGGATGATTAGGCAAAGCATTAAGTAATTGGAGAAGCCTCCCCCAAGCTTGTGGGAGACTCTCTTCTTCAATTTGCACAAAATTATATATATATCCCTTAAATCAGCTTGTTTCTTATGAGCAGGGAAATATTTAGCAGAGAAGTAATAAATCATATCCTGGGGACTACGCACACAACCAGGATCAAGAGAATTAAACCATATCTTAGCATCACCCTTTAATGAGAACGGAAATATTTTAATGATATAAAAGTAGCGGGTTCTCTCATCATTAGTGAACAGGGTGGCTATATCATTTAATTTAGTAAGATGTGCCACAACAGTTTCAGATTCATAGCCATAAAAAGGATCAGACTCAACCAAAGTAATTATATCAGGATCAACAGAGAATTCATAATCCTTATCAGTAACAAAGATAGGTGAGGTAGCATAAGCAGGATCATATTTCATTCTAGCATTCAGAGTTTTTTGTTTCAGCTTAGCTAATAATTTCTTAAGATCACTTCTATCATTGCAAGCAAGAAAGTCTCTAGCAGTTTCTTCATCCATAACATAGCCTTCAGGCACAACAGGCAATTCATATTTATTGGGAGAGCCTTCATCATCACTTTCATCAATATTATCAGTTTCAATAATTTCATTCTCTCTAGCCCTAGCAAGTTGTTCATCAAGAAATTCACCAAGTGGCACAGTAGTATCAAGCATACAAGTAGTTTCATCATAAGTATCATGCATAGCAGAAGTGGCATCATCAATAACAAGCGACATATCAGAATTAATAGCAGAAGCAAGTTTAGGTGTCGCAAGCTTACTCAAAACAGAAGGTGAATCAAGTGCAGAGCTAGATGGCAGTTCCTTACCTCCCCTCGTAGTTGAGGGATAAATTTTTGTTTTCGCGTCTTTCAAGTTCTTCATAGTGACCAGCAGATATAAATCCCAAGTGACTCAAAGAATAGAGCTATGATCCCCGGCAACGGCGCCAGAAAATAGTCTTGATAACCCACAAGTATAGGGGATCGCAACAATTTTCGAGGGTAGAGTATTCAACCCAAATTTATTGATTCGACACAAGGGGAGCCAAAGAATATTCTCAAGTATTAGAAGTTGAGTTGTCAATTCAACCACACCTGGATAACTTAGTATCTACAGCAAAGTATTTAGTAGCAAAGTAATATGGAAGTAACGGTAACGGTAGCAAAGTAATATTTTTGGGTTTTGTAGTGATTGTAACAGTAGCAACGGTAAAGTAAATAAGCGAAGAACAATATGTGAAAAGCTCGTAGGCATTGGATCGGTGATGGAGAATTATGCCGGATGCGGTTCATCATGTAACAATCATAACATAGGGTGACACAGAACTAGCTCCAATTCATCAATGTAATGTAGGCATGTATTCCGAATATAGTCATACATGCTTATGGAAAAGAACTTGCATGACTTCTTTTGTCCTACCCTCCCGTGGCAGCGGGGTCCTAGCGGAAACTAAGGGATATTAAGGCCTCCTTTTAATAGAGTACCGGACCAAAGCATTAACACATATTGAATACATGAACTCCTCAAACTACGGTCATCACCGGGAGTGGTCCCGATTATTGTCACTTCGGGGTTGCCGGATCATAACACATAGTAGGTGACTATAGACTTGCAAGATAGGATCAAGAACTCAGATATGTTCATGAAAACATAATAGGTTCAGATCTGAAATCACGGCACTCGGGCCCTAGTGACAAGCATTAAGCATTGCAAAGTCATAGCAACATCAATCTCAGAACATAGTGGATACTAGGGATCAAACCCTAACAAAACTAACTCGATTACATGATAAATCTCATCCAACCCATCACCGTCCAGCAAGCCTATGATGGAATTACTCATGCATGGTGGTGAGCATAATGAAATTGGTGATGGAGGATGGTTGATGATGACGTTGGCGACGGATTCCCCTCTCCGGAGCCCCGAACGGACTCCATATCAGCCCTCCCGAGAGAGTTTAGGGCTTGGCGGCGGCTCTGTATCGTAAAACGCGATGAATCTTTCTCTCTGATTTTTTCCCAATATTTTTTATTATTTCCAAAAATAATCTCCGTGGAGTTTCAGGTCATTCCGAGAACTTTTGTTTCTGCACATAAATAACACCATGGCAATTCTGCTGAAAACAGCGTCAGTCCGGGTTAGTTCCATTCAAATCATGCAAGTTAGAGTCCAAAACAAGGGCGAAAGTGTTTGGAAAACTAGATACGACGGAGACGTATCAGGTAGCTGGCGAGCCAGCATGTCCGGCTGCTGGACCGACCCACTGCAAAGCACGAGTCTGACTGCCCTGGCCCACCTAGACCGCCTCCCTCGCCCGCACGCGCTTTCCGCCCGAAACGGTCAGCGCCGCCCGCCCCGCTTCCTGGTGCATGCGATTGCTCCGCCTTCAAATGACACAAGTGTCGTCCGTCCGTCCTACTGCCGCCCACATTAATGATACGCGGTTGCCGAGGCAGCTACTCCGGCACCACACGTCCGTCCCTCCGCCGCCCACCATTGCTATATATACTGTTGCGCCGGCCATAGCCGCAGTCATCCGCATCCGTTCCTATTCTCATGTCCACACCACTACTGCCCACCATGGCTTCCTCGCGCTCCAGCGCTCTTCAGGATGGGTGCTACCTCTTGAGCACTGTGTTGGTTTTCCCTTGAAGAGGAAAGGGTGATGCAGCAAAGTAGCGTAAGTATTTCCCTCAGTTTTTGAGAACCAAGGTATCAATCTATTAGAAGGCCACGCGCGAGTCCCTCGCACCTACACAAACAAATAAATCCTCACAACCAACGCGATAAGGGGTTGTCAATCCCTACACGGTCACTTACGAGAGTGAGATCTGATAGATATGATAAGATAATATTTTTGGTATTTTTATGATAAAGATGCAAAGTAAAGAAAACAAAATAAAAACGGCGCCAGAAATAGCTTATTGTCGGGAGATTAATATGATGGAAAATAGACCCGGGGGCCATAGGTTTCACTAGTGGCTTCTCTCAAGAGCATAAGTATTTACGGTGAGTGAACAAATTACTGTTGAGCAATTGACAGAATTGAGCATAGTTATGAGAATATCTAGGTATGATCATGTATATAGGCATCACGTCCGAGACAAGTAGACCGACTCCTGCCTGCATCTACTACTATTACTCCACACATCGACCGCTATCCAGCATGCATCTAGAGTATTAAGTTCATAAGAACAGAATAACGCTTTAAGCAAGATGACATGATGTAGAGGGATAAACTCATGCAATATGATATAAACCCCATCTTGTTATCCTCGATGGCAACAATACAATACGTGCCTTGCTGCCCCTACTGTCACTGGGAAAGGACACCGCAAGATTGAACCCAAAGCTAAGCACTTCTCCCATTGCAAGAAAGATCAATCTAGTAGGCCAAACCAAACTGATAATACGAAGAGACTTGCGAAGATAACCAATCATACATAAAAGAATTCAGAGAAGATTCAAATATTGTTCATAGATAAACTTGATCATAAACCCACAATTCACCGGTCTCAACAAACACACCGCAGAAGAAGATTACATTGAATAGATCTCCACGAGAGAGGGGGAGAACATTGTATTGAGATCCAAAAAGAGAGAAGAAGCCTTCTAGCTAATAACTATGGTCCCGAAGGTCTGAGCTAAACTACTCACACATCATCGGAGAGGCTATGGTGTTGATGTAGAAGCCCTCCGTGATCGATGCCCCCTCCGACGGAGCTCCGGAACAGGCCCCAAGATGGGATCTCACGGGTACAGAAGGTTGCGGCGGTGGAATTAGGTTTTTGGCTCCGTATCTGGTAGTTTGGGGGTACGTAGGTATATATAGGAGGAAGGAGTACGTTGGTGGAGCAATAGGGGGCCCACGAGGGTGGAGGGCGCGCCCTGGGGGGTAGGCGCGCCCCCTACCTCGTGCCCTCCTTGTTGATGTCTTGATGTAGGGTCCAAGTCCTCTGGATCACGTTTGTTCCGAAAATCACGTTCCCGAAGGTTTCATTCCGTTTGGACTGTGTTTGATATTCTTTTTCTGCGAAACTGTGAAATAGGCAAAAAAAAACAGCAATTCTGGGTTGGGCCTCCGGTTAATAGGTTAATCCCAAAAATAATATAAAAGTGTATAATAAAGCCCAATAATGTCCAAAACAGAATATAATATAGCATGGAACAATAAAAAATTATAGATACGTTGGAGACGTATCAAGCATCCCCAATCTTAATTCCTGCTCGTCCTCAAGTAGGTAAATGATAAAAACAGAATTTTTGATGTGGAATGCTACTTGGCATAATTTCAATATAATTCTTCTTATTGTGGCCTGAATGTTTAGATTTGATATGATTCAAGATAAAAGTTTAATGTTGACATAAAAACAATAATACTTCAAGCATACTAACTAAGCAATTATGTCTTATCAAAATAACATAGCCAAAGCAAGTTATCCCTACAAAATCATATAGTCTGGCTATGCTCCATCTTCCCCACACAAAATATTCATATCATGTACGACCCCGGTTTTGGCCAAGCAATTGGTTCATACTTTTAACGCACTTCAGCCTTTTCAACTCTTACGCAATACATGAGCGCAAGCCATGTATATAGCACTATGGTGGAATAAGGTATAATGGTAGGGGTTATGTGGGAAGACAAAAAAGGAGAAAGTCTCACATCAACGAGGCTAATCAACAGGCTATGGAGATGCCCATCAATTAATGTTAATGCAAGGAGTAGGGATTGCCATGCAATGGATGCACTAGAGCTATAAGTGTATGAAACCTCAAAAAGAAACTAAGTGGGTGTGCATCCAACTTGCTTGCTCACGAAGACCTCGGGCATTTGAGGAAGCCCATCATTGGAATATACAAGCCAAGTTCTATAATGAAATTTCCCACTAGTATATGAAAGTGACAAAATGAGAGACTCTCTCTTATGAAGATCACGGTGCTACTTTGAAGCACAAGTGTGGTAAAAGGATAGTAACATTGTACCTTCTCTCTTTTTCTCTCATCATTTTTTTTATTTGGTCCTTTTCTCTTTTTTTATGACCTCTTTTTTTTTAGTCCGGAGTCTCATCCCGACTTGTGGGGGAATCATAGTCTCCATCATCCTTTCCTCACTTGGGACAATGCTCTAATAATGATGATCATCACACTTTTATTTACTTACAACTCATGAATTACAACTCAATACTTAGAACAAAATATGACTCTATATGAATGCCTCCGGCGGTGTATCAGGATATGCAATGAATCAAGAGCGACATGTATGAAAGAATTATGAACGGTGGCTTTGCCACAAATACAATGTCAACTACAAGATCATGCAAAGCAATATGACAATAATGGAGTATGTCATGATAAATGAAACGGTGGAAAGTTGCATGGCAATGTATCTCGGAATGGCTATGGAAATGCCATGATAGGTAGGTATGGTGGCTGTTCTGAGGAAGATATAAGGAGGTTTGTGTGTGATAGAGCATATCATATCACGGGGTTTGGATGCACCGGCGAAGTTTGCACCAACTCTCAAGGTGAGAAAGGGCAATGCGGGTACCGAAGAGGCTAGAAAATTACGGAAAGGTAAGTGTGCGTATAATCCATGGACTCACATTAGTCATAAAGAACTCATATACTTATTGCAAAAATTTATCAGCCCTCGAAGCAAAGTACTACTACGCATGCTCCTAGGGGAAGGGTCGGTAGGAGTTAACCATCGCGCGATCCCGACCGCCACACAAAGGAAGACAATCAACAAATACTTCATGCTCCGACTTCGTTACATAACGGTTCACCATACGTGCATGCTACGGGAATCACAAACTCCAACACATGTATTTTTCAATTCCACAATTACTGAACTAGCACAACTATGATATTACTACCTTTATATCTCAAAACAATTATCAAGCATCAAATTTCTCATGATATTAATTAAAGCAAGTTGCCATGCTATTTTAAGACTCTCAAAATAATATAAGTGAAGCATGAGAGATCAATAGTTTCTATAAAACAAATCCACCACCGTGCTCTAAAAGATATAAGTGAAGCACTAGAGCAAAAACTATATAGCTCAAAAAATATAAGTGAAGCACATAGAGTATTCTAATAAATTCCGAATCAAGTGTGACTCTCTCAAAAAGGTGTGTACAGAAAGGATGATTGTGGTAAACTAACAAATAAAGACTCAAATAATACAAGACGCTCCAAGCAAAACACATATCATGTGGTGAATAAAAATATAGCTCCAAGTAAAGTTACCGATGGAAGTAGACGAAAGAGGGGATGCCTTCCGGGGCATCCCCAAGCTTAGGCTCTTGGTTATCCTTGAATATTACCTTGGGGTGCCTTGGGCATTCCCAAGCTTAGGCTCTTGCCACTCCTTATTCCATAGTCCATCGAATCTTTACCCAAAACTTGAAAACTTCACAACACAAAACTTAACAGAAAACTCGTAAGCTCCGTTAGCGAAAGAAAACAAAAGACCACTTCAAGGTACTGTAATGAACTCATTCTTTATTTATATTGGTGTTAAACCTACTGTATTCCAACTTCTCTATGGTTTATAAACTATTTTACTAGCCATAGATTCATCAAAATAAGCAAACAACACACAAAAACAGAATCTGTCAAAAACAGAACAGTCTGTAGTAATCTATAACTAACGCAAACTTCTAGAACTCTAAAAATTCAGCCAAAATAGGAAGACCTATACAATTTCTTTATTGATCAGAAGCAATTGGAATCAATATTTTATCACGTTCTGGTGATTTTTAACAATTATTTTCGTGAACAGAAAGTTTCTGAAATTTTCTACAAGATCAAATAACTATCATCCAAGAAGTTCCTATAGGTTTAACTTGGCACAAACACTAATTAAAACATAAAAACACATCTAACCAGAGGCTAGATCAAATATTTATTCCTAAACAGAAGCAAAAAGCAAAAAAAATTAAAAATAAAATTGGGTTGCCTCCCAACAAGCGCTATCGTTTAACGCCCCTAGCTAGGCATAAAAGCAAGGATAGATCTAGGTATTGCCATCTTTGGTAGGCAATCCATAAGTGGCTCTCATGATAGATTCATATGGTAATTTTATTTTCTTTCTAGGGAAGTGTTCCATGCCTTTCTTCAATGGAAATTGGAATCTAATATTCCCTTCCTTCATATCAATAACTGCACCAATCGTTCTAAGGAAAGGTCTGCCAAGAATAATAGGACATGAATGATTGCAATCTATATCAAGAACAATAAAATCTACGGGCACATAGTTCCTATTTGCAACAATAAGAACATCATTAATTCTTCCCATAGGTTTCTTAATAGTGTAATCCGCAAGGTGCAAGTTTAGAGAGCAATCATCAAAATCACGGAAACCTAGCAAATCGCATAAAGTCTTTGGAATCGTGGAAACACTAGCACCCAAATCACACAAAGCATAGCATTCATGATCTTTAATCTTAATTTTAATAGTAGGTTTCCATTCATCATAAAGTTTTCTAGGGATAGAAACTTCCAACTAAAGTTTTTCTTCATAAGATTGCATCAAAGAATCAACGATATGTTTGGTAAAGGCTTTATTTTGACTATAAGCATGAGGAGAATTTAGCACGGATTGCAACAAGGAAATAAAATCTATCAAAGAGAAATTATCATAATTAAATTCCTTGAAATCCAAAATGGTTGGTTCATTAATATCTAATGTTTTGATCCCTTCAATCCCACTTTTATCAATTTTAGTATCAAGATCTAAACACTCCGAATTTTTGGAACGCCATCTAGGTAAAGGAGGATCATATTAAGTCCCATCATTATCAAGATTCATATTGCAAAACAATGATTTAATAGGGGACACATCAATAACTTTTAGATCTTCATCTTTATTTTCATAGAAACTAGAAGAACACGCTTTCACAAAGCAATCTTTCTTAGCACGCATCCTAGCGGTTCTTTCTCTGCACTCATCAATGGAAATTCTCATGGCTTTGAGAGACTCATTGATATCATGCTTAGGTGGAATAGATCTAAGTTTTAAAGAATCAACATCAAGGGAAATTCTATCAACGTTCCTAGCCAATTCATCAACTTTAAGCGATTTTTCTTCAAGCAAAGCATTGAAATTCTTTTGTGAATTCATAAATTCCTTAACACTAGTCTCAAATTCAGAAGGCATCTTATTAAAGTTTCCATAAGAATTGTTGTAGGAATTACCATAATTATTAGCGGAATTACTAGGATAAGGCCTAGGATTAAAGTTTCCTCTATATGCGTGTTACCAAAATTATTCCTACCAACAAAATTCACATCCATAGATTCATTATTGTTCTCAATCAAAGTAGACAAAGGCATATCATTAGGATCAGAAGAAACACTCTTAGTAGCAAATAATTTCATAAGTTCATCCATCTTTCCACTCAAAACATTAATTTCTTCTATCGCATGCACTTTTTTTATTAGTAGATCTTTCAGTGTGCCATTGAGAATAATTAACCATAATATTATCTAGGAGTTTAGTGGCTTCTCCTAAAGTGATTTCCATAAAAGTGCCTCCTGCGGCCGAATCTAAAAGATTTCTAGAAGCAAAATTCAATCCGGCATAATTTTTTTGTATAATCATCCACAAATTCAAACCATGCGTAGGGCAATTACGTACCATTAATTTCATCCTCTCCCAAGCTTGTGCAACATGTTCATGATCAAGTTGCTTAAAATTCATAATATCATTTCTAAGAGAGATGATCTTAGCGGGAGGAAAATATTTAGAGATAAAAGCATCTTTGCACTTATTCCAAGAATCAATACTATTTTTAGGCAAAAACGAAAACCAAGATTTAGCACGATCTCTAAGCGAAAAGGGAAATAGCTTCAATTTAACAATATCATTGTTCACATCTTTCTTCTTTTGCATATCACACAAATCAACGAAGCTATTTAGATGGGTAGCGGCATCTTCACTAGGAAGGCCGGCGAATTGATCTTTCATGACAAGATTCAACAAAGCAGCATTGATTTCACAAGATTCAGTATCGGTAAGAGGAGCAATCGGAGTGCTAAGGAAATCATTATTGTTGGTATTGGTAAAGTCACATAATTTGGTATTATCTTGAGCCATCATGACAAGCAAGCAATCCAACACACGAACAAACAAGAAGCAAGCGAAAAAGAAGCGAACAAAAAAGAGAGGGCGAATAAAACGGCAAGGGTGAAGTGGGGGAGAGGAAAACGAGAGGCAAATGGCAAATAATGTAATGCGGGAGATAAGGGTTTGTGATGGGTACTTGGTATGTTGACTTTTGCGTAGACTCCCCGGCAACGGCACCAGAAATCCTTCTTGCTACCTCTTGAGCAATGCGTTGGTTTTCCCTTGAAGAGGAAATGGTGATGTAGCAAAGTAGCATAAGTATTCCCTCAGTTTTTGAGAACCAAGGTATCAATCCAGTAGGAGGCCACACACGATTCCCTCGCACCTACACAAACAAATAAATCCTCGAAATCAACGCGATAAGGGGTTGTCAATCCCTACACGGTCACTTACGAGAGTGAGATCTGATAGATATGATAAGATAATATTTTTGGTATTTTTATGATAAAGATGCAAAGTAAAGAAAACAAAATAAAAACGGCGCTAGAAATAGCTTGTTGTCGGGAGATTAATATGATGGAAAATAGACCCGGGGGCCATAGGTTTCACTAGTGGCTTCTCTCAAGAGCATAAGTATTACGGTGGGTGAACAAATTACTGTTGAGCAATTGACAGAATTGAGCATAGTTATGAGAATATCTAGGTATGATCATGTATGTAGGCATCACGTCCGAGACAAGTAGACCGACTCCTGCCTGCATCTACTACTATTACTCCACACATCGACCGCTATCCAGCATGCATCTAGAGTATTAAGTTCATAAGAACAGAGTAACGCTTTAAGCAAGATGACATGATGTAGAGGGATAAACTCATGCAATATGATATAAACCCCATCTTGTTATCCTCGATGGCAACAATACAATACGTGCTTTGCTGCCCCTACTGTCACTGGGAAAGGACACCGCAAGATTGAACCCAAAGCTAAGCACTTCTCCCATTGCAAGCAAGATCAATCTAGTAGGCCAAACCAAACTGATAATTCGAAGAGACTTGCAAAGATAACCAATCATACATAAAAGAATTCAGAGAAGATTCAAATATTGTTCATAGATAAACTTGATCATAAACCCACAATTCATCGGTGTCAACAAACACACCGCAACAGAAGATTACATCGAATAGATCTCCACGAGAGAGGGGGAGAACATTGTATTGAGATCCAAAAAGAGAGAACAATCCATCTAGCTAATAACTATGGACCCGAAGGTCTGAGCTAAACTACTCACACATCATCGGAGAGGCTATGGTGTTGATGTAGAAGCCCTCCGTGATCGATGCCCCCTCCGGCGGAGCTCCGGAACAGGCCCCAAGATGGGATCTCACGGGTACAGAAGGTTGCGGCGGTGGAATTAGGTTTTTGGCTCCGTATCTGGTAGTTTGGGGGTACGTAGGTATATATAGGAGGAAGGAGTACGTCGGTGGAGCAACAGGGGGCCCACGAGGGTGGAGGGCGCGCCCTGGGGGGTAGGCGCACCCCCCTACCTCGTGCCCTCCTGGTTGATGTCTTGACGTAGGGTCCAAGTCCTCTGGATCACGTTCGTTCCGAAAATCACATTCCCGAAGGTTTCATTCCGTTTGGACTCCGTTTGATATTATTTTTCTGCGAAACTCTGAAATAGGCAAAAAACAGCAATTCTGGGCTGGGCCTCCGGTTAATAGGTTAGTCCCAAAAATAATATAAAAGTGTATAATAAAGCCCAATAATGTCCAAAACAGAATATAATATAGCATGGAACAATCAAAAATTATAGATACGTTGGAGATGTATCAATGGGCGGACGATGGACCACAAGGAGATGGCAGCCATTGCTGCCGACTGGCTGGCCGGCAGGCAGCCGGAGGACGACGACGTCCCAATGGAGAACATGGTAGTCGACGATCTGGTGCCAACCCCCTCCTCCGCGCCATCCTTGCCGGTGCATTGCACCATGACCATCGGCGAGGCTCGTGCCCAATATGTGGACACGGTGAGGCAGAAGCATGAGGAGTAGTTCCGGGAGGCGCAGGCCGACGCCGCCTGCAACCACCATCTCCTCCAGGACCACCTACAGGTGGAGGAGCAGATCGCCGCGGTGCAGGCGGAGCAGGAGGCGCTGCTCGACACGTACCGCTCCACCCGCGAGGGCTGCCTCGAGCGCTGGCGGTACCGCATGCGGGTGGCGGAGGCTGTGGCCGCCTACAAAGAGGGCGATGAAGCGGGCGAGGCACTGTTTGGTGAGGCCGAGGACGAGGCAGAGGACAATGCCGGCTCCGACGAGTCCCCGCTCCGCTGGCATCGACGAGGCCCTGCTCCGCCGAGGCCCCGCGGCGCCAACAACGAGGCAGAGGACACCGCCGGCTCCGCCGAGGCCCCACCCTGCCGGCAACGAGGGGGATGATTTCCCCCACTCCGCCGAGGCGCCGCCCGCCGGCAACGAGACAGAGGACATCGCCGGCTCCGCTGAGGCCCCGCCCCGCTGCCAACGAGGCCGTGCCACACAGAAAACGAGGAAGAGTAGAACACGGTAGGTCGCCGCCGCTCGGGTCCAAGTAAGGCCACCGCTGCTACCCTCCGGTTGCTGGCACTGAGCTGTACATCATGGAGCAATTCCATGATTACAGGATGATTGAAGAGCGCTCTATGGTTGAGCAAGCTCATGAGATACAGTCATTTGCTAGAGAACTTGAGCACTTCAGTTGTATGCTACCGGACAAGTTTGTTGCCGAAGGTATCATCACTAAGCTTCCTCCTTCGTGGATCTCATTGGCACTCTTGATGTGGAAGAAAAGGCGAGAGCAAAGGACACACATGCTCGAGGAATTGAGGGAGGATCTAGTGCCAATCTGGTACAGAAGAACTTTCAGCCCCACAAGTTCAAGAACAAGGGCAAGTTTGATGGTAAAGCAAAGTTTGATGGGAAGAACAAGGCTGTGCAACACACGAACTTCAAGAAGAAGAATGGCAATAAGAAAGGTGTTTGTCATGTGGGGGTCTGATCATTGGGTTCCTAGTTGCCCTAATTGCTATGACAAGCTAGGCGGGTTGACCACTGACGGCCGGTTAGCTTCTTGGCGGCGACGTGGAGTCGGAGAGCTATGTTGGAGAAGGACGCTGCTTCTACTTAACTGCTAGTGCAGTTGGCTAACTGACACATGGGCCCAATAGGCATCTGGGCCACATGTCATTTACGCAACTGCACCTGCAGTTAAGTCACTGAAGCTTCTGTTCGCCTCAGCCGGACACAGGTGGGTAGCTTCGGTTAATTAATTATACCTCCAGCGCACCCCTTTTTAGTTGAAGAATGTATGAAATGTAATGAAATCCGGCATGTTTATATGAAATCCGACCGTGTATGAATGAATTTATTTCGATTAGTTCGAATTCTTGTATCACTGGCATTGGATGAACATGTAAAACAATACGTACTAGCATTATTCCCAGGGTGATCACCTCGTTTGCAGCAGTTTCACATGTACTCCCTCCGGTCCTTTCTAGTCTGCATACAAGTTTTGTCTGCAGTCAAAGTATCTCTACTTTGACCAATCTTATAGAAAAAAGTATGCACTTACACAATGTGCGAAGTAAAAAGGAACAGAAGGAGTACAAAGAGTTTGAGCAGCTTTTTAGTGTTCATGTACATTCCAATCACAGTGATTCACATGTCATAGAGAACATTCAAAACAATCGATGATTATGCATCTCAGCGATTCACATGTCAAAGCCAATATTTACTTCACAACTAAAGAATAAAGAAAAAATGGATCGACGCTACTGATAGCAAAGGGTGTCCCATTCGAAAATATCAAACGCATGTCTTCTTGCTAAAATCAATGAGCAAATTTTGACAAGGTTTTCCCATTCCAAAATATCAAATGCCTATGATTGTGGAATGGGCAGGGGTTTGCCATCAGTTCGGACATTGACATGGCACCTCGTGGTAAATAAACCAGCTGTTCTTTTTGTGCAGTTCCACCAAAATCAACCAAATTCGCACGTAGCTTGTATGATTTCGCCCTTATATGTTGCAATGCCTTGAACTTATTGGCACCTCCTTTCTTGTGGTGGAAATGAATGAATCGATGTATTCATGAACATTTTGTGCAGTTCCCATTGAAATCAAGCTGAGCACCACTGTTTGCACAAATACAAAAAAGTGATTAGTATAAAGCAAACTGTACTATGAATTGACAGTTTAAACAGGCACCTACATGGTCATGTAGAGCACACTTTTAGAAAAGTGGAACTCACCGGAAAGAATCCTAGAACAACATTGTACTCGCGCATCACAACAAGAAAATGGAGATTTGTCAGTCCTTCTGAGCTATAGTTTGGTCTTGTGGGGGGTAATGTAACCATCCTTCAACTGCTCCTTCTGATGAGAAGATAGCCAGGGCTTCTTCATCTTGGCATAATCGGAACTAGTCACTTCATGTACTCCATATTCTTCTTCAGAGGAGGATGATCCTGTTGTGCAAAGACAAGAGGATAACTAAATGCTAGCATCCCTGTTTGCTCGAAAAAAAAGGAAAGGAAATATTTAAAACAACACAGATGAAGCACTTCTCAAGGACAATACCACTTTTTGATGACAGTATCTAAACAGTAGCACAACACCAATAGAGATGACAAAGCTCAATCATATGGATGAAATCAGTGGGCGAGTACCAACCTTTGTCAGGAGGCTTATTGTGTAGAGCATACAGATGAAGCACTTCTCCGGAACCATTTGTTGCTATCTACTGTGGTGGCCATGCTTACTATATACTCCTTGATTAGATTAATATTTCCAACATCTTCTTGTGCAGTTCCACTAAAATATATGGTATCTTCAAAGAAGATCCCTGTTTGCACAAGTAGACATAAATATGCATTACATTAAGAGTGGCATCAAATCAGTGGCAAAACAATTGCTCGTTCCAGCCATAGCAATAAATTAAGATGCAAAACTATATCACTACTTGTGTCACCACAGTTCCAGTGCTTCATTACAGCACCAGGATTTGATTTTTGTTTTTATTCCGCTTGTTCTTCCCCTTCATCACTTGGTTCAATAACAGACAAGCTTCGCCTTCAATGTAAGACTTGGCATGTCAATTAGGTTGCACAAGTATAGCACTAAACAATGCCATTAATTTTCTGATGAAAGTGGCAAAATACAGGCCAACAGTTGTGAAATATCCTTATCTGACCTCAATGGGATATTGCGGTGCACATACAGATTGGAAGTCTTGTCTCCATTTGTGCAGTTCACTAAAATCAAGCAACATTACCGTACAAGTAGCACAACATATGAAAGCAGACTGCAGAATCATGTGAAATAAGGCTAGTACTGACCTCTCATGACGCGGAATTCAAACAACTCACAAGAAGAAGATCTGAACCAAATTTGCCAACACGGATAGGAAGTAAGATCTCCTCTTGTGCAGTTCCACTAAGATCAAGCAATCAAGCAACGTTGTCGGTGTGACATTTTGGTTGAACTGCACAAAACACTCTTAAAACAAAAGTGTTTTGTGCAGTGCAACAAAAGGTCACAATGGCAACGAGGTGAAGTAGATAACCCTGTTTACACAGAGGTGCAAAGAAAACAACTAGTGGTCACTAACGGTGGATGACATAGAAGCCAACAAAAAACAGCATCTACCTTATCTAAATGGGAAAGAAAGCAAGACAGTAGCATTTCTCAAATGGTGGCATTGATTAATATTAACAGAGAGATTATATTAACAATAAAATTCGTTAAACATGTAATTTGCTTTTAACTATGGCATTGCATCAATTTTCCAGCGGCATTATTAGAGGGTGTTTGTTTACAGGGACATTTTGGTGGAGGGACTAAAAAAACTCCGTGTCAGTCCCATCTAAACCAAATAGGAGGGACTTTTAGGGACTAAAAGTGGGCATTTGGGACTAAAGAAAGAAGACCCCAAGGGAGAGTCTTTTTGGGACTTTTTCCAACAGTTGCCCCTGCCACGCATCGCACCTTGTCTCTATTAGTTCATTACTAGGGGTAACATGGTCTTTTAGCATGTCATTTAATAAGCTCTAGTCCATGTTTAGTCCCTGGAACCAAGAAGGTAGGGACTAGGGAGTTTTTAACCAAACAGGGCCTTAGATTAACAACAGCTAAAGAGTTGCACGAGACAGTGGACGCACCAGCACCATGTGCATCTATCGGTGTACTGGGGTGATGCACAGTCTGTTGCAACAAAGAACAAACACCAAGGAGCATATTTGTGTTGGTCCCAGTTTTGTTATCTTTAGACACCTTTCCCTATGTGAGCGCAGCAAATCTAGTCCTACTCAAACTCTACAGCCTTGTCCCCCAAAACAAAAGATCAGTTCGTTACAGATGTGCGTACTGCGTTTGTCATTGTTTTCCCTTTTCGACCAACGTAGGTGCTGGATAGCCAGTCTGTACTAGTACTTTCCCCACTTCCTTTCCTCTGTGAACCACGTCCTAGATTTATGCTATACAACTTTCCCCACTACTTTCCCACATTCATGTCCTCTTTGAACCACGTCTTAGATTCATGCGATACAACTTTCCCCACTACTTTCCCCTTCCTTTCCTTTTTGAACCACGTCCTAGATTCATGCTATACAACTTTTCCCACTACTTTCCCCCATTCCTTTCCTCTTTGAACCACGTCCTAGATTCATGGTATACAACTTTCCCCACTACTTTCCTATTTGATCCAACACCTAGATTCGAGTGCAGAAGCAGAAAAAGCCCACATGCAGCTAGAGCAATGCATGTGGAATAAGTAAATTATACCTTAAGGTTCTTGGGGTGTGGTTCGGTGGGCGACCGGAGGCCGTTCGACCCACACTATGTACGACGGCGAAGAAGAAGGGGTCAGAGGCCCTCCCGCGCCGCCGCTGGGTGAAAGTGAACAACTGCGCCGGTAGTGGATTCCCTCCCTCGCCGACGGCGACAACGTTAAGCCTCCTTCCCTTCCCGATGGACGGATCCTGCCGGCTCTTTGACCAGCAGTGAGGGGAGAGAGAGAGGCCAACAAAGTCTTGTTTAGATCTGGAGAGGGTGAGAGAGTGTGAAGAGAGCAACTACAAGCAGACCAGCAGTGAGGGGAGAGAGAGAGGCCAACGAAGTCTTGTTTAGATCTGGAGAGGGGTGAGAGAGTGTGAAGAGAGCAACTACAAGCGCTGAGGCTCCAGTGTGTATATATATACTGGAGAGAGTGTGAAGAGTGCAAACCCTAGAAAACAAGCGCCGAGGCTGTAGCTTATACATGATGAGGTGATTATACGGTCACTACAAGATCGTATAGCTCCGTATCCATCCATTTTGACCAGTCAAAGAATCCTCCTGGCACGAATTATGCTCAAGTGTAGTTATCGAACCCGAGAACTCAAGTTTGATGAGCGAACAGGCTAACCAGCTACACAACCCTCCCGTTATGTTCAACGAGAGGAAAATAACCTTTTATACATTCCTGCATTCGTGTGACAAGCATGCCGTGTTTTTTGTGTGTGTGGGAGTCATTGGGATTTAAATCATAATCGTGTCATGTGGCTTTGGTGGTAAGACTGTCCAAAGTGGTGCTGAAATAATGCAGCCTTAGTTAGGTTACCTCTCTTCATGTAGTACGCTGGGTCCCACCAGTCAGAGGGTGAAACAAACAAATTAATAAGAAAAATTAAAAGCGCCAGCGGTGTATCTTACCTCACACATCTCGCTACTGCTCGGGAACACTGTCCAATTGATCCCTCTGTTCGCTCACATACTATTTTAAGTGAATCCTTATTATAACATGCACACAATTTTGGGCACTTGTATTCGACCTAAGTCAGTGTGCCACCGTATCTCATACGACTCCCTCCGTCTAGGTGTAATAAGTCATGTTAGAAGGTGCAGCGGGACCAAGGTGCAAGCAGATTGGAGAAGGAGAAACTTGACCGGTCATTCCTCCAATCAAAGCCCTGATTTCTGTCTCTAAACGCAACAATTAATCCAAACAACTAAGGGATGCCGTTTTAGCTACCATGCAGGGCCACGTATTAACTCGCATGCAAGCCGACTTTGATTTCTTGACTGATCAACGCGTAGTTGCGCTCCATGCATTGGGTTTCCGGGGGATATAACAAGGCAGAGTAAGGAGCGTTTTGTTACATCGCTTAGGCTGGTCATAGTGGTGAGTAACTTGGACTATTACAACATGCATATGTTACTAGTCTATGTTACTACTACGCGAAGTTTGCCGTCGGAAGCGAGCCGATCTGGCTCTCCTGAGCTAGCAAGGTTTTTCTAGCCCACCCAAGCTAGTTGGCCCACAAAAGCTAACATATTTTAACAGTTCCAAACGCCTAACCTTGCCCGGCTATGCTATAAGCTGTTCTTGCTAAGGATCCAAATGCTCCCTAAGTAACAACGCTCGCTAGCAACGAGGCCAGGAGGGGATTGAGATGCGAAGTTAATGGACGACGCCTAAACATTTTGGGAATATCTGATTTCCGTAGGATGACTTAACACCTAGACGGAGGGAGTACTACTCCTTAGTCCAGGTTTGATGGAATATTCGTCACCTCTTCTCTTCTTGTACGTACTCCATTTGTATCTCACTTCCCGTGGCTTCGCACTCGCATGATTTTCCTATTCTATGAACCTGTGTGTGCGTGTGCATGTGCGTGTGTGTGTGTTTAGCAGCATGTGTGTGTTAGAGAGAGCGACAGATCGACCTACTCCTACAGAGAGATGCTGTGTAGTGTACGATTTTAGCCGCGAGATTGGTGCATCCTCTCGTTTCCGGGCGTCCGGTAGGGACAGGCGGACAGCTACCACGCCCGCTCCTGACCAGCCTGGCCCACTCAAAGCCCCTCCATCACCCGCGTGCGCTTCCTACCCGAAACGGTCAGCGCTGCTCCAAAGAATCGGTGCCGCATTCATGCCCGGGCAGAGCGGACGCGACCTCTCACTAGCGCCTGCGTTGAAGGGAGAAGCGGATTCAAGAGTGATGATTGCTTCGTCCGTCCAACTTACTGCTGGGTCTATGTGATTTGACGGCTCATTGGTATTATTACTGAGGTGGTAGGACTGCTGGATGTCCCACGCTTTCGGCGAAATAAGGTACTACTAGATTACAATTTTCTCCATTCTTACGGCGGAGGAGTGCAAGAGCAGTGAAAACACGCAGGCTCATTGATTACATGGCCCACCTCACACTATCACCATATTTTCTGGACACCGTGCGACACCTAACTCTTTACATAGTACTCCCTCCGTTCCTAAATATAAGTCTTTGTAGAGATTCCGCTAGGTGGACTACATACGGAACAAAATGAATGAATCTACACTTAAAATGCATCTATATACATCCGTATGTGGTTCATGGTGAAATCTCTACAAAGACTTATATTTAGGAACGGAGGAAGTACTTGTATAGTACGTACTGTAATTTATCAGCGAGATAGTACAATGCTATGAAGCTTCCAGCTTCTGTTACATGTATCTTGACTCCAAGGTTGCCCGTTGCAAAGCAAATATGTACTCCCTCCGTTCCAAAATAAGTGTCTCAACTTTATGCTACATACGAAGCAAAATGAGTGAATCTACACTCTAAAATACGTCTATATACATCATTGTTTGGAGTATGTACTAGTAGTTCATATTGAAATCTACTAAAGGACATATATATTCCAAACAATATGATAATCTCTCTAATAGGGGTGGAAAGTGGTAGCGGATAATCCGAAATATCCGATATTCGTATTCGAGAAAATGCCTATTCATATCCGAAACATCCGCATCCAAACCAAAATGGAAATGGAAATTATCCGTATCCGAATTTATTTAGCAAATAAAAAGTAAAATACGGTATGAGATTTTGACACAAATATGGATATGGAAGTCGATATATTCGATCCGAATAAGATTATGGGAGGTAATTTTCAAAATTTTAGCCCCAATATTCCAATTATCCAACTTAAAAGTCAAATAAGTGGTCAAATTTTACTCGTTTTATGATTAATCTTAGAAATTATTATGCATTACAATAGTGTTTATTCATAAACCTATTTATCATTGACTTATTGTATGTCACAAGTTGAATACTTCATGTCACATAGCTATTGACTAATATACTTAAGCAATATGTCGCTATTATTCATATCCGTTCCGAATCAAGAAAACATCCGATACGTATCCGTATATGAATAACATCAGAGCCGCATCCGTATCCGATAACATCCGTATTTGCATTCATATTCGTTTTGTAAATATGAAAACGGAAGTGGTAAGAGCACTATCCGATCCGCATCTGATCCGTTTCCACCCCAACTCTCTAACCAAGGTAGTAGGGACGATGAGTAAACGGAGGGAGTAGTAAAATTTTCTCCTCATCCTGCGAGCCACCGCGCGTGTGAGCAAGGGAGTGGGCGTAAGGCGTACAGTACTACTACTAGTAATAAGCTTCACCTCATCTTGCGAGCCACCGCGCCCGTGGGCGGGGGAGACGGCGTATTAAGCAAGCTTCTCCTCGTTCTGCGAGTTGACGGGACACATCAAAAGTACTCCAGAGTATAGAGCCTTGCCTCTAAGGTAGTCCCCACATGGTTTGCCTCTTTTTTAACATAACGCGTCAGGTCGCAATTTGTTTGTTCACCCGTGGTAGACGATCCTCCCTCCACCAAGTGGACAACCAGTACACGGTCAAATTACCACGTGGGCTGCCTTTTCGTACAGAAATGAGCTCCACCGTGTACCCGCGCGGGTGTGGTTGGGAAAGAGACGGGAGTACGTGCGCCGTGCGTGCACCTCTTCTCTTCGTGCACGTCCCCCACCTACGTGGGTGTGTGTGAGAGATACAAACCTAGACAAATGGCTTGTGCGGAATAACTACTCTTCGTAAGCCATTGTAAGAGTGGACAAAATGGTGAAGGAGGAGATAGGGGAGCGGCGGAGGTGTGCGATTCTTGGTCGGCGTTTGGCCTCGTTTAAGTAAGAGATTAAATAGACGGCGGACGGGGGGAGCTTGGCCGGCGTTGCTTTTAATGTCGGCCCGGTCATGAACGGACGTATGTCCAGAGTGGGTTTCTCGGCTTCCACACGGGACGGGTTTCATGGAGGCGTTTGAATGCGGCAAGGAGGCGTGTTCAGTCGGGCGTGCAGCGAGTGGCGCCCTCTACTCTGACATAGGACACCGTGTCGTTCTTCCACTGACGTGTGGGCTCTTTGGGTACATGGCCTGCATGTCAGTGACCCAACGCAGGCAGCGCACAGTAGAGGAACCTTTGGTGGGCCAGGGCGGTCAGAAGCAGGCATTTCATAAACCGATGATTGTTCATTGAGTGTGACGTCATCCTTTTCATGTAGATAAGCCTACTATGTTGATAGCCCGTTCGATACATTGTGATTCATCAAGACCACTGCAAACATCAATGTTCTGCTTATCACAGATAAGATTGATTAATACCCGTAACAATCCATGTCCTTAACAAAGGGTGCATGCATGTATAGGTTGAGAGTGTGTATTGCGTCGTGTGCTGTGTGCATGCAGGCGTGCGAGTGTTATGTGCGTGCAAGGGTACGTTTCAGTGTTGCATGCATGTGTGCATACCTGCGTGTGTTCGTGAGTGCATGTGTACGTGTCAGTGTTGCACGCCTGCATGCGTGCGTGTGTTCGTTATGTGTACGTGTCAGTGTTGCACGCCTGCATGCGTGCGTGTCTTGCGTGCGTGCATGTGTACGTGCGAGGTGAGGCTACACGTCAGTCGACTGACTTTTTCATCTCTGGTCATTAGATTTTCCAGCCGTTGGATACGAAATCAAGGGCCTGCAGTTTATCATCAAACTCCACCCCCCTGAGCCGCCAGCCACCACCGGCCCCCACCGCCCGTGGCCGGCCCGCGCCGCGACGCCGCCCCGCCCGCCCCGAAATCACTCCCCACCGCCGGTCCGCTGCCGCACCGGCCATCCCTCTAGCCCCCCCCCCGCGCGCCGAGCTTTTTCTCCGGCGATCCCCACCCCACCACCCAATCAACGCGCCCCCACCGCCGTAGACTGCCAACCAGAGGTCTCACGACTTCGAGTAGCCACCGACCACTAATTTATTACCATTTCTGTCCTTCATATACGCGCTGACGGGTGGGCCCTATGGTAATGTGCGCTGCTGAATGTGGACCGTTTGACTCGTCAATTGATCGTGTCATCAACAAATTACGGAGCTGTATGGTGAGCTAGTGACCGTATGATCACCCTAAAATGTATTTTATTAACACAGTACAGACTCAAAATACCATTTCTTTCTTTCATATACGGGCTGACAGGTGGGCTCCACGGTTACGCGCCCCGATGGTGCAACACTAGTTGCGCCACGTGGAACGTTTGAGTGGTCAATTAATTGTGTCATCAACAAAATACGGAGTTGTACGGGTGAGCCAGTGACCGTATAATCATGACATGTATTTTTTTAACATGGTACATACGCAAGGGCTCATATATACGCGCAAGCACTCACCGCTATAAGCGCACACACGCACACCCTACCCCTATGAGCACCTTCGAGAGAGTGAGCCAGCATATGATCTTGAGATTTTACGAAGTCACCATAGGTGCCTCGTAGTCGAGTGGAACGTCTCCTCCCACTGAACGCACATCGCCGAAAAATACTGAAATTAAACCAGGATAAATGCGAGCACCGGGACTTTAACCCTGGTGGGCTCAAGAAACCACTGTCCTCCTAACCATCCAACCACATGTCGGTTAGCACGACATAATGTACGTGGTGACCGTGATGAGCTTATTCTGAAGTCCAGTGACCATATCGTGCTTTCGCTTCAAATACAATGACCGTAAGTGTCGTCAACAAAATACGGAGCATGCATCAAATGCAAAGTCCGTCAGTGTCATCAAGAAAATACGAAGACGTATCGTGAGCTAGATACCGTATGATCACCATGAGAATGTATATGGTGACCGTAATGAGCATATTCTGAACTCCAGTGGCCGTATAGTGCTTTAGCTTGAAATACAGTGACCGTCATGCGTGAATGTGTCGTGGGCATGCATACTTTTAGAGGGCTGAGAGATAGTTTGTGTGCGTACGTGAAAGTGGTGTAGAAAGAGGGGATGTCCAGTGGAGACAAGCAGAGATATGCCCTTCGTTTCTCTTTCCCGTGACTAATATTTTAGGAGAATATATAAACATTCACAATGCAGAACTAATATTTTTGGATGCACCATGCAATTAACTTTCATGTATAACATTGTACTATTGCATGCATGCAGTCATAATGACCCTCCAATCAAATTTCTACCCCTTCCTTGCATGCATGCGGTGTATTAATAATACCACTAAACGAAAAGAAAAGTGAGTTTACAAAGCAAGACATTAAATTTTACCTTTGTACCTGTAATATGGGTTTGTGGCCTTGTATATAAAAATGGTGGGAGTAGTAGGGACGAGGAGTAAACGGAGGGAGTAGTAAAATTTTCTCCTTGTCCTGCGAGCCACCGCGCGCGTGGGCGAGGGAGCGGGCGTAAGGCGTATAGTACTACTACTACTCATGCAGTCCCTAGCCATTGAAACACAGACAGCTAAAGAAAAAAACGATCCATGCAGTCCCTAGCCCTTGAATCATAAACCCTAACCAGGCTTTAATTTGCTGGCAACGTCGGCGCTTCCTAGGAAATGAAGTTTTCAATCCTTTGACCATCGGATCATTTTGTGCAGTTTCACCAAAATCGAGATGAGCATCCCTGTGGCAAAGAAATTGAAGAAGCGTGATTAGATTAAGATTACTGGGACTAGTTGATGAGACATAAACTCATCACAAATACAGTACGTAGAAGCCAGTAGAGGTATGTGCGGGGCAAAGAAGTAGAGAAATATCCAAATGGAGTGATGTGGGCAGCTGGAGCAGTGGTGCAAGCCGGCTGTAAAGGGAGTTGTACCTGAGGGATGTCGGGACGTAGCTCAACCTAGAGGAGCGCGGCGGGAGGAGGCAACTACCCACGTTGCGGCAGTGAGCAATGGACGAAGGCAACCTCACTGGCTTTGTGTGAGAGAATGGCGGGGACCCCTGATCGGGACGTGCCGACAGTGGGTTTTCGCCGTCGGCGACGGCGACCGCATCTACACTAAGCATCCACCCCTTCCCCCGGCGGACGTGATCCGTCGGGATGTTAGAGATGTGGCCACGATGGTTTTGTGCGAGAGAGTGTGAAAACTGAAGAGAGCAACCCCAGCAAGCAACCGTGTAGGCTCGTCCTGCCTATGTATATAGTGGAGCGGTTTCCTTTTCTCTCCATATGAACCTATTTATATTGCGTACGTGCCACTGAAGAAAAAACTTTATTTATAAATGACGCGGCACCTACTACTCGTTCTCCTATAAACCTTGCGCTTGGCATCTCCAAACTATTAACCTTGCGATTGGCTCTTCGCCTCTTCGGGAAGTCAAGCAATAATGGTACTGCAGTATATATCGTTCTGTCTATATGAGACCGAATGAATTGTTGCACGTCCACCACGTGGCGAGGGTCGAGGGGCGAGGGAGAGTGCGTACTATTACGTCTGTTTCAATATGGAGTACATACGGAGCAAAATGAGTGAATCTACACTCTAAAATACGTCTATATACATCAGTGTTTGGAGTATGTACTAGTAGTTCATATTGAAATCTACTAAAGGACATATATTCCAAACAATATGATAATCTCTCTAACCAAGGTAGGGACGAGGAGTAAACGGAGGGAGTACAAGTAAAATTTTCTCCTCGTCCCGCGAGCCACCGCTCGTGGGCGAGGGAGCGGGCGTAAGGCGTACGTACTCATTAGTAAGCAAGCTTCACCTCATCCTGCAAGCCACCGCGCCCGTGGGCGGGGGAGACGGCGTACTAAGCAAGCTTCTCCTCGTTCCGCGAGTTGACGGGACACATCAAAAGTACTCCAGTGTATAGAGCCTTGCCTCTAAGGTAGGCCCCACATGGTTTGCCTCTTTTTTAACATAACGCGTCAAGTCGCAATTTGTTTGTTCACCCGTGGTAGACGATCCTCCCTCCATCTAGTGGACAACCAGTACACGGTCAAATTACCACGTGGGCTGCCTTTTCGTACAGAAATGAGTTCCACCGTGTACCCGCGCGGGTGTGGTTGGGAAAGAGACGGGAGTACGTGCGCCGTGCGTGCACCTCTTCTCTTCGTGCACGTCCCCCACCTACATGGGTGTGTGTGAGAGATACAAACCTAGACAAATGGCTTGTGCATTCGTGAGTGTTTTTTGTTTGGGGGGAGGTTGATTTCGTGAATGTATTTGTGGGAATATGTGTCGATGATATCTCAAACAAAATTTTGCATGCAATGTGTGTGAAATGGAGGCCTATCCATATCATATATAGAGGGCCGGGTGATCCAGGAGAAGAGAGGGAGGGGTCATAGATATCGATAGAGTCGAAGAGAGGATCAGTGGGTGGGTGCGAGATCGATGAAGAGCGCCATTGAAGTTGTGTGTGTGTGTGTGTGCAAGTCAAAGATATAGGGCGACTGACCTAGCTACCGGAACGTCAGAGGGCACAGGTCAAGTTTGTGTGTGGCAGGGAGACATGACTAGAGCGCTCGATGTATCGGTGTGTGTGTGTGGGAGGGGGTGGGGGAGGGGTAGGCATAGGCCTATCTATAGAGGTAGAACGACTCGTATATGTGTTGAGAAGGAGAGACCCAGCTATGTCTTGAGGGAGATCGGTCGACATCCATACATAACTGAAGGACGGGAAATAGGATGGGACAGAGAGAGAGGAGAGAGAGAGGGAGGGAGAGGGGTAGAGTGCTGGATGTGTGATGGAGTTGCTTCTCGAAGATGGTGGGAGAGGCCTACTAGACAAACTGAGGGTGGAACTGCAATATTATCAATAAGAGTGGGGATGTGTTTCTGTGTGTGCCTGTGCGTGATAGATCTGTCGGGACACATCCATGGATGATGAAGGGGAACCATGTGTTTGGTAAGCAAACATAACTAGATCGGTAGATCAATTGTTGTTTATCGGAGGAAGGGAGAGACATAACTAATGAGGTAGATCGATCGACGCATGGGGAAAAACGAGTTATAAGGACCTAGCTAGCTATATGTATAGCGGGAGATCGGTCGATGTACGTCCATTTGTTAGAGGCAAATAAGGCCCGGCGAGATGGATAGACAGAGAGAATGGAGCTAGGAGGTGGTGCGAGAGGCCCAGCTACTAGCTAGATCTGGGGAGGAGTGTGCGGTTGTGAGATCGATGAAAAGAGGGGCGAGAGTGTACACGTGTGTGGGACCGTATGAGAGACACGAGGCAAGGACACATAAAGGAGGAGATTGAAGGTGCGTGTGTATGTTGTAGGCAGACATTGCTGGAGAGGTTTATCGATCGGTGTGTGTCGGAAAGGAGTTGTGGAGACTGTGGGAGAACGACCTAAATAAAAAATGAATGTGCGCGATGGATAGAGTGCTGAGGGAGGGGGAGGGCGAGGAGGGCGTGTGCATGCACGAGAGAAAGTTAGTGGTAGCTACAAACACTACAAAAAAATACACTTCCGTGATGATACGTGTTTGTCACAGTAGGTCGCATTTTTTGTCATGCATGTACATCCATGACGATTTTATGACAGAATCAAGATAGTCATACATGTGCTGTCGTGGAAGTGTTCCATGACATTACCAAAATTATCATCACGGAAGTGTCCACTTCCATGACGATAAATCGCGCGTCACAGAAGTGCTTTCGTCAAGGGTGACCGACACGTGGCATCCACCGTAACGGAACGCCGTTAAGCTATCGGGTCGGGTTTTGGATCCGATAACCCGTTAACAGCCCCGACCAATGGGAAATTTCCACGTGTAAAATTCTTATTGGCCGGACGAAACACGTGTCAGCTTGTCAGTGGGTCAGATAGGCGCCTATGATATGTCGACACGTGCCACGGCCCACCACTGGCCCATTTAGCTTACAAAGCCGGCCTGTTTGACTTGGTCAAAAGTTAACGGGCTGGCCCATGAAAAGCCTGTTAACGGTCTCTTCGCAAATAGCCCATTTTACGGCCCGTTAACTCACGGCCCGTTAGGCCCTAAAGGAAATCGGCCCAACAACGTCATGTGGGCCGTCGAATATAACACCAGCCCATTTCAATTTCGGCCCATGTATGGCCCACGACGTCTTTCGGCCCATATGAGACCTTCGTATCTTTCGGCCCTTTACAGGCCCACGGTGACTCTAGCCCATAATGAACAGTAATTTTCTTTATACCCGTTAACGGCCCGTGATTTACATGGGCCGTTTCCAGCCCGTGTTAGCTTTCGGCCTATTGACGACCCATACGTTCTTGGGCTCCTTTTCGGCCCTCGATTACTTCCGGCCCGTTACTGACCTGTTCCCCTAATGGGCCAAATTCAGCCCATGGCAAGAGTCGGCCCGTTACTGGCCTATTCCCCTAATGGGCCAAATTCGGCCCATGGCAAGAGTCGACCCGTTACTGGCATGTTACCCTAATGGGGACAAATTCGGCCCATGGCAAGAGTCGGCCCGTTTCTGGCATGTTAACCCGTTGCGCCGTTTCCAGCCCGTCCTATATTCTCGCCCATTAACGACCCATTATGCCTGTGACAGAATTAAGCCTTTGCTGTCCTACGGCCTGTTACCGTGCTGGGCCGATACCAATTACGCCCGATTACGACCCATGTAGACCCATTTATCCGACGGCCCGAGGCCCACCGATTACAGGCCAATTTATCGACGGCCCGTAGGAGACCCATGGATCCTACGGCCCGTATATGGCCCATGGTAGTTGCGGCCACTAGCAAACCAGCGAAAAGAAGACTAGGAAATAAATAAGGCTGAAACTAACGCTAGGCTATTAAGGCGATTGCACAGATTACATCCACTCGGCATCAAAGATCGCCACCAGTGCAAATATAGGGAACACCCTACACTATACAAAAATGGCTTGCTGTTTTCTTCAGCCGGTGGCTGCACGTTAAGAATAAATTTTGTATCGCACCAAAACGAATTACAACTATATAACAAAAGGAAGGTTGGCATAAAACTTAACAGTCTAGCAGATAAATGCACCACCAGAAGTTCAGAAGCTCAGTTCATTTGACCTGACTGTTACGTTTTCATGTTGTATTGTTCGATGGAGCACCATAACCCTCGCCTTCATTTCCCCTAGGCTCCTGAACAACATAGCAAATGTCTGATAGTCTGGTTTCAAAACCATGCATATCTTGACGACATTGAGCAATGTTTCTCCTTGTTTCACAAAGGGTCTCTGTTAGGGAATGGACTTGTGTCTGGAGCGCAGATACAACATTGCTTTGAGCTTGCATATCTTGATCATGAGGCAGTTTGGACGATATTGCCTTAACAACCAACCCAGTATTACGCAGGAACGTGCTTTTGGCACTGTTAGTGGACAGGTACTGACCCACTGCAGCAAGAGCTGACATTGCGGTTATAGTTGCGTCGCCACCTTCAGAAGGTGGCGGTTCCACCATTTTTTCCATAGCTCGCTGAAAAGTTGAGGTTTTACATTAGTAGTACCAGAATAGAAGATATTAAGGAGGCAGCAAAACCAAACAAAATAGCTTTGGTCTATATACAGAACTTATTCTGGTGAACCCATGTAAATATTAGTTGTATTTTATTGCAAAGTACATAATAAAACCAGGTTCCAAACATATGACCATGTACCATCGCTAATGTATTGTCTATTTCTTCACATTGTATTGAGAGCTAAGGATAAAGAGACAAAGTTTATAATACGGTAAGCATAGTATGACATCATTCATATCACAAAACAACTGAGAACAGACAAACAGGCAATTGTAACGTTGTGTGGGCAAGTCCAGCACGGAACTAGATTACGGGTCAAGATCAAAGGAACATCACTCCTCTCTTTTAAACCTTGTAAGGTGCAATGATACGCTAAGACAATTGTGTATAAAATTGAAAAGAGTAATAGACATTGGCTGCAAACCATGCAGTTCAAGGCACAAGTCAGAGTAAGTAGTAGTTAAAAGGCATGAGGATTAAGGACTTACAACAGCGGCTTTGACTAGTGTAGTCATGCCCTTCTTCTTGCTGGTGTGACAGTCCTTGAAGATTTCCACAGCATTTGGTTCAGGTACTTTTTGGTCCTTGCGGGCTTTCCTTTGCATTTCGAACAAGTCAATATAGATCTGATAATATGGTACAGCGAAAAGAGTGAAACAACAGCTAATTACAAGAGCCTCGCAGTGTGCAATATAGCTACGAGATCCTGTCGTCTGTTCGAATTTCACTTTCGTACAGTTGGCCTTGTTCTTTGAACAGTTCACCTACAAGAAGATAGATTTGTGTGGCACATGCGTAAATAGGACTTCAACATGTGATCTGATCACATATATATAATGTACCTGATACTTCGGATCAGACCAGTGTTTAACAAGGCTCCTCCAGTCTTCATCTGATATATTTTCCACTGGAGATGTTTGGGAAAGTTCACTGTTAGCCTTGCCTTCAAAGTGAGTTTTCCTCAAGTTATACCGATACTGTCGCAGAGCAGACTTGAAAACATGGGTGCAAGCTTGTCTGGTTGCATCATCTTGGCTATCCAACTTGAACCTCATCTGTTGAAAATTATGGGAGTCTCATTATCAGCAACCTAGAAAGTATGGGATAGAGCAAGACGATATTACTAGTTTCCATACATAACCATACTTACAGATAAATGGTCGAGGAAGGTGTTGAACTGGGTTTCGTCTTTGTCATTCCTGTACTGAATCCATGTTGGGAGGATACGTACATGACACCTAACGGCAACCGCTACCTCTAATACTAACTTGGCTGACTCTGTAGCATCACGTGGCCTTTTTAAACCTGCCTCAAAACGGATCTCCATTCTTCCTCCTCTAGATTTAGTTAACCTATCGAGCATTATCCCTGATGTTTGTTTCCTCTTGCGCCTAGGTGCTAGTCCAACAACGAACATAGGAAGTGTTAGTGTACATCAAACTGTGAGACTACATATAAAGAAGCATGCAACTGTAACTTGACTCCAGCAACTACCTTCTTGCTGTTGAAGCTCACAAGGTTCATCTGATATTGCCAACTCGTCTTGTGTCAAGAGTGCTTGGGAAGTAGTGTCAGGTGGCAAGGGAGCTTGGGAACGTGCTGCTAGCTCAGTTGACGCACGAGTAAGTCGTGCAGCTGGTAGTATTGTGGTAGGTGTTGCAAGAACTAGGGTTGTCTCTACTTGTTTGGTGGCAGCTATTTGTTTATGTTTGGCTTTTTTCGCAACTCGTGTAGCATGGGATGTCATGTTTGTAGAATTCTCCGCTGTACTTTGACCTTCTATTGCACCATCAGTACCAGCAGAATCTGCAGGATTCATCTGCTTCTCATTCCCTGCCATTCTGTGTTTCTTCCTCTTTCTCTGTGCCATGTTAAGTCAAGCCGACAAGAAAAATGAATAACAATTTAGTTCTTCAGAACAAATTGATGCGTGATGCAGACGAACTGAACTTTGATGTTAGACAACCACATGATAGGAGGATGTAATATGTATGAAAAACAGGACGGAAGAGATAACCAGAACTATGATGTGTAAACTAAGAAGAAGACATTTCACCAAATTAGAAGCAATGCAATGGAAGGTAGACACCATATGAAAGATGCTACAAATATCGCTCTGCCAAGTTAACAGTGTCTCATCATAAATGGCATTTAAACAAATGTGAAGCAGTACAAGAAATAAATCATATGCAAGATGCAAACAACATCACACTACCATGTTAGAGGTCTCTCGTCATTAGTGCCATTGCATATTCACAGCATTGCATATTCACAGCTTATGATGTGTAAACTAAGGAGAAAGCATTTCAACAAATTAGAAGCAATGAAAGCTAGACACCATATGAAAGATGCAACGAATATCACTCTACCAAGTTAAAACTGTCTCGTCATAAGTGCCATTTCAACAAATTAGTAGTACAAGCTAGAAAAGAATGTGAGATGTAACCTATATGACACTCCGAAGTCAAACGTGTCTTATGATAAGTGATTGTTGCAGGTTACACAACAGTAGTAATTTGATGTAAGAACATGGTGTGATAGACAGATATTGTATGTTCTAGAAACAGGAACACGTGTCTTATTCAAGTATAATGTGTAAAGTAAGCAGATGGAATTCAACAAAATTAGAAGCAATACAAGCTAGACATCACACATAACATGCAACCACATATAACAGTGCCAAGTTAGAGGGAGCACCGGTGATGCTGCACTAGGGGAGACGTGCTCATCATAAACACAGCTTTGTTAAGTGTCTATGCATGTGTTGTCTTGGAAATCATCTTGGGGGTGTGGAGGAGTAGAAACTGTAGAGGCCCTCCATTCGGAAGGAGCACCTTTATCCGCTGCCTTGCTAACTTCCTTCCGCTTTATTGATTTTGAATTGTCAAGTAAAACCGACAAGAAAAAGCAATAATATTCTCTCTTCAGAACTCATTCATGCATGATACTGACAATCACTACTTTGATGTAAGGCAAACACATGATACCAGGATGGAATATGTACGAAAAACAGGACGGCATGGCATGTTCACAACTGTTTGTGTAAACTAAGCAGAAACCATTCCAGCAAATAAGAAGCAATGCAAGCAAGACACCACATGAAAGATGCAACCAATATGACTCTGCCAAGTTAAAAGCGTCCCATCATAAATGGAATTTCAACAAATTAGAAGCAGTGCATGCTATAAATCATATGAAAGATGCAACTAATATCGCACTGCATATACTAAAGGTGTCTCGTCATGTTGATTGATGCGGGACACAAAAAACAATAGTTTTATGTAAGGACATGCTTAATAGACAGATGTACTATGTACTAAATACATGATGGCATGTCACATTAACAGGTATAATGTATAAGTTAAGCAGACTAACACATGCAGTTTAACCAGATTGGAAGAATTACAATCTAGACACCATATGCAACATGCAACCACATATCACGCTGCCAAGTTAGAGCAATCACCTGCGATGCTAGTGTAGGGGAAATGTTGTAATCAACTACAGAGCTACGTTCACTATCTTCATCTAGCATTTCTGTTTCTTGAGAATCATGTCGGGAGGCTGACGCTGCATTCTTTAAATGAGGAGTAGTCCCCTTGCCTGCCTGCCTCGTCATAAGTGATTGATGAGGGATACACAAGAACATTAGTTTGATGTAAGAACATGGTTAATGCACAGATGTACTAGTACATACCAAAAACAGAAAGGTATGTCATATTCAAAGGTATAATGTGTAAGCTAAGTAGATGCAATTTAACCAAATTGGAAGCAATACAAGCTAGACATCCGGCTGGAGTGGTGAGCATGATCATCTAGGACCTGAGAGCCTGGTGGGAGGCGGGCTGCTTCGCCACCATCGCAACTTTTTAGTTGGCTTCCAGGTGATGCCTATCTTTGCTGGGCTTGTCACTGGCTCGGCCAGTGCCCTGACTAGCTATTTGTCTTTTGGTGCTCACGGGATGGTGGTTCATGTAAAAAAATATCTTTCCTTATCTTACCGACTTCGGCCTTTCGAATACAAGCTAGACACCATATGGAACATGCAACCACATATGACACCGCGAAGTTAAAGCAAGCACCTGGGATGGTGGTTCATTGCGAGCGAGGTCATCAACTCCAGAGCTACGTTTACCGTCTCCATCTGCTGACACTACACCCTTTATAGCGTTGTAACGTGTCTTGCCTACCCGCATACGAAGCTGGAGCGACTTCTCTCTTTTATTTTTGGCTTCTCTCATGGCAGCAGAGTCTGAAATACCCTTGCATAAAAACACAATAGTGAGAGTAAGGGTGAAGTGTGTGCAGAACTAGTGCACTGTAAAAGTAACAGATAGCAGGTGGCTGAAAAATAAATGACAGGAGACATATGATAGCTCTACAACATTGCATGGCAAACAAAATTAGATTCTACTCCGTATGATTTTGTAATATATGAGCACAGGAAATGCAGGTACTCCTCCAGCACACCACCACATGTGGTCATATCTAAGATAATAGTCGACTGAAAATAAATAGGTCAGTCGATTTTTTTAATGAACTGTCCGATCTATAAGGGACGGGCAGATGGCCTTCGTCTACCTCCCGCCAGTCACTGTTGACGATCTTTCTCGAACCGCCAGCGACCACCGGCCCAGACCCCTGCCTCCGCCGCCCCGCCCTCCCATCGACCTCACACCACTGCCGTGCTTGGCAGCGCCCCCAGGCCATCCCTTTAATCCCGGCCGACCTCCAGATCGGGCGCCAGTAGCTCTAGGCCGCACACGCCCCTAAGATAAACACCAAGGCGCTGCTTCCCCGGCGTAATAGGCGTACTAGCGCCTGTTACACCGGGGAATGCTTCCGTTAATTGGGAATCAACTGGCCAGAAATTGAAATTCAGGGGGGCGACGGACCTCTAGCTAAGGTGAAATAGTATATGAGGAGAAACCTTGTGCATCGTGAGTTACTAGGAACATCTAGTATCAAGAAGAAGCGGTCAACTAGTGTCTTCTGTGGGATGAATACCGTGCAAGCAGAGACGTAAGATTTGCACGAATAAGGGAAGAGGAGTACCTTTTCGGTTGCCGGTGTGGTCACCTCCACATGTCTCGCCGATCTTCTTCTTTTTACCGGGGAAACCGATGTTCTGGAGGGTGCAGGCTTGGACGAACCCATGGCCAAATTGTTGACTGTGTTGCCGTGGCCGTATTTCGGCAGAGGGGAAGCAGATCCGAGGTGGCGAAGGACGGCGTAGCAGGAACAGCTCCAGTGTGGTGGAGGGTGGCGAATTTGGAGCGGCAGCGGTGAGGCGCAGGACAGCGTGGTTGAACTGGCTCGGGTACGGACGGCTCGGCCTCGGCTTCAACTACTAGCCGTGGAGGGCGTTGCGGTTGAGGTTGCGGTGGACGACGACGTCGGGGTATCGGCTCCGACGTGATGGAGGAGGGCGGCGGTTGATGGGTGGGATGGGGTCGCGGACGGAGGACGCCGGGGTTTCGCGGCTGGTGGAGAGTGTTGGAAATATGCCCTAGAGGCAATAATAAATAGGTTATTATTATATTTCCTTGTTCATGATAATCGTTTATTATCCATACTAGAATTGTATTGATAGGAAACTCAGATGCATGTGTGGATACATAGACAACACCATGTCCCTAGTAAGCCTCTAGTTGACTAGTTCGTTGATCAATAGATGGTTACGGTTTCCTGACCATGGACATTGGATGTCGTTGATAACGGGATCACATCATTAGGAGAATGATGTGATGGACAAGACCCAATCCTAAGCCTAGCACAAGATCGTGTAGTTCGTTTGCTCAGAGCTTTTCTAATGTCAAGTATCATTTCCTTAGACCATGAGATTGTGCAACTCCCGGATACCGTAGGAATGCTTTGGGTGTACCAAATGTCACAACGTAACTGGGTGACTATAAAGGTGCACTACAGGTATCTCCGAAAGTGTCTGTTGGGTTGGCACGAATCGAGACTGGGATTTGTCACTCCGTGTAAACGGAGAGGTATCTCTGGGCCCACTCGGTAGGACATCATCATAATGTGCACAATGTGACCAAGGAGTTGATCACGGGATGATGTGAGTTACGGAACGAGTAAAGAGAGTTGCCGGTAACGAGATTGAAGAAGGTATAGGGATACCGACGATCGAATCTCGGGCAAGTAACATACCGATAGACAAAGGGAATTGTATACGGGATTGATTGAATCCCCGACATCGTGGTTCATCCGATGAGATCATCGTGGAACATGTGGGAGCCAACATGGGTATCCAGATCCCGCTGTTGGTTATTGACCGGAGAACGTCTCGGTCATGTCTGCAGGTTCCCGAACCCGTAGGGTCTACACACTTAAGGTTCGATGACGCTAGGGTTATAGGGAAAGTTTGTACGTGGTTACCGCATGTTGTTCGGAGTCTCGGATGAGATCCCGGACGTCACGAGGAGTTCCGGAATGGTCCGGAGGTAAAGATTTATATATGGGAAGTCCTGTTTTGGTCACCGGAAAAGTTTCGGGTGTTATCGGTAATGTACCGGGACCACCGGGAGGGTCCCGGGGGTCCACCAAGTGGGGCCACCAGCCCCAGAAGGCTGCGTAGGCCAAGTGTGGGAGGGGACCAGCCCCAGGTGGGCTGGTGCGCCCCCCCCCCCACCAAGGCCCAAGGCGCATGGGAGAGTGGGAGGGGGCAAACCCTAGGTCCAGATGGGCCTTAGGGCCCATCTAGTGGGGCGCCCCCCCCCCCTCTCCTCCCCTTGGCCGCCCCCTTGATGGGATCTAGGGCTGGCTGCCAGCCTTTGGGGTGGAAACCCTAGAGGGGGCGCAGCCCCCTCCCCCCCTATATATAGTTGAGGTTTGGGGCTGCCCAAGACATGAGAACGTCTCTCTTTCGGCGCAGCCCTACCCCTCTTCCTCCTCTTCCTCTCCCGCGGTGCTTGGCGAAGCCCTGCGGGATTGCCATGCTCCTCCACCACCACCACGCCGTCGTGCTGCTGCTGGACGGAGTCTTCCTCAACCTCTCCCTCTCTCCTTGCTGGATCAAGGCGTGGGAGACGTCACCGGGCTACACGTGTGTTGAACGCGGAGGCACCGTTCTTCGGTGCTTAGATCGGAATCAACGGCGATCTGAATCGCTACGAGTACGACTCCCTCATCCGTGTTCTTGAACGCTTCCGCTCGCGATCTACAAGGGTATGTAGATGCACTCCTTCCCTCTCGTTGCTAGTAAACTCCATAGATTGATCTTGGTGATGCGTAGAAAATTTTGAATTTCTGCTACGTTCCCCAACAGTGGCATCATGAGCTAGGTCTATGCGTAGTTTCTATGCACGAGTAGAACACAAAGAAGTTGTGGGCGTAGATGTTGCCAATTCTTCTTGCCGCTACTAGTCTTATCTTGTTTCGACGGCATTGTGGGATGAAGCGGCCCGGACCGACCTTACACGTACGCTTACGTGAGACAGGTTCCACCGACTGACATGCACTAGTTGCATAAGGTGGCTAGCGGGTGTCTGTCTCTCCCACTTTAGTCGGAACGGATTCGATGAAAAGGGTCCTTATGAAGGGTAAATAGAAATTGGCATATCACGTTGTGGTTTTACGTAGGTAAGAAACGTTCTTGCTAGAATCCCATAGCAGCCACGTAAAACATGCAACAACAATTAGAGGACGTCTAACTTGTTTTTGCAGGGTATGCTATGTGATGTGATATGGCCAAAAGGATGTGATGAATGATATATGTGATGTATGAGATTGATCATGTTCTTGTAATAGGAATCACGACTTGCATGTCGATGAGTATGACAACCGGCAGGAGCCATAGGAGTTGTCTTTATTTTTTGTATGACCTGCGTGTCATTGAATAACGCCGTGTAAATTACTTTACTTTATTGCTAAGCGCGTTAGCCATAGAAGTAGAAGTAATCGTTGGCGTGACAATTTCATGAAGACACAATGATGGAGATCATGATGATGGAGATCATGGTGTCATGCCGGTGACAAAGATGATCATGGTGCCCCGAAGATGGAGATCAAAGGAGCAAAATGATATTGGCCATATCATGTCACTATTTGATTGCATGTGATGTTTATCATGTTATGCATCTTATTTGCTTAGAACGACGGTAGTAAGTAAGATGATCCCTCACTAAAATTTCAAGAGACGTGTTCCCCCTAACTGTGCACCGTTGCGAAGGTTCGTTGTTTCGAAGCACCACGTGATTATCGGGTGTGATAGATTCTAACGTTCGAATACAACGGGTGTTGACGAGCCTAGCATGTACAGACATGGCCTCGGAACACATGCAAAACACTTAGGTTGACTTGACGAGCCTAGCATGTACAGACATGGCCTCGGAACACAAGAGACCGAAAGGTCGAACATAAGTCGTATAGTAGATACGATCAACATGGAGATGTTCACCGATGATGACTAGTCCGTCTCACGTGATGATCGGACACGGCCTAGTTTGACTCGGATCATGTATCACTTAGATGACTAGAGGGATGTCTATCTGAGTGGGATTCATTAATCAGATGAACTTAATTATCATGAACATAGTCAAAAGATCTTTGCAAATTATGTCATACGCTTTAGTTCTACTGTTTAAGATACGTTCCTAGAGAAAAATTTAGTTGAAAGTTGGTAGTAGCAATTATGCGGACTGGGTCCGTAAACTGAGGATTGTTGCACAGAAGGCTTATGTCCTTAATGCACCGCTCGGTGTGCTGAACCTCAGCGTCGTCTGTAGATGTTGCGAAACATCTGACACACACGTTTTGATGACTACGTGATAGTTCAGTGCGTATTGCTAACGGTTTAGAATTGTGGCACCAAAGACGGTTTTGAAACGTCGCAGAACATATGAGATGTTCCGAAGACTGAAATTGGGGTTACAGACTAGTGCCCACGTCAAGAGGTATGAGACCTCTGACAAATTTCTTAAGCCTGCAAACTAAGGGAGAAAAGCTCAATCGTTGAGCATGTGCTCAGATTGTCTGAATACCACAATCGCTTGAATCCAGTGGGAGTTAATCTCCCAGATGAGATAGTGATGGTTCTCCATAGTCACTGCCACCAAGCTAGTAGAGCTTCGTGATGAACTATAACATATCAGGGATAGTTATGATGATCCTTGAGCTATTCGCGATGTTTGACACCGCGAAAGTAGAAATCAAGAAGGAGCATCAATTGTTGATGGTTAGTAAAACCACTAGTTTCTAGAAGGGCAAGGGCAAAAGGGATACTTCATGAAACAGCAAGTCATTTGCTGCTCTAGTGAAGAATCCCAAGGTTGAACCCAAACCCGAGACTAAGTGCTTCTGTAATGAGGGGAACGGTCACTGAAGCAGTACTACCCTAGATATTTGGTAGATGAGAAGGCAGGCAAGGTCGACAGAAGTATATTAGATATACATTATATGAATGTGTACTTTACTAGTACTCCTAGCAGCACCAGGGTATTAGATACCAGTTCGGTTGCTAAGTGTTAGTGACTCGAAATAAAAGCTGCGGAATAAATGGAGACTAGCTAAAGGTGAGATGACGATGTGTGTTGGAAGTGTTTCCAAGGTTGATGTGATCAAGCATCGCATGCTTCCTCTACCATCGATATTGGTGTTTGCGTTGAGCATAAACATGATTGGATTATGTTTATCGCAATACGGTTATTCATTTAAGGAGAATAATGGTTACTCTGTTTATTTGAATAATACCTTCAATGGTCTTACACCTAAAATGAATCTCGATCGTAGTGATACACATGTTCATGCCAAAAGATATAAAATAGTAATGATAGTTCCACATACTTGTGGCACTGCCATTTGAGTCATATTGGTATAAAACGCATGAAGAAGCTCCATGTAGATGGATCTTTGGACTCAGCCGTTTTTGAAAAGATTGAGACATGCGAACCATGTCTATTGGTATATATGCATGAAGAAACTCCATGCAGATGGATCGTTTGGACTCACTTGATTTTGAATCACTTGAGACATGCAAATCATACCACATGGGCAAGATGACTGAAAGTCCTCGTTTTCAATAAGATGGAACAAGAGAGCAACTTATTGGAAGTAATACATTTTGATGTATGCAGTCCATTGAGTGTTGAGGCATGCAGTGGATATCGTTATGTTCTTACTTCACACATGATTTGAGTAGATGCTGAGTATATTTACTTGATAAAACACAAGTCTGAATTATTGAAAGGTTCAAGTAATTTCAGAGTGAAGTTGAAGATCGTCGTGACAAGAGGATAAAATGTCTGTGATATGATCATAGAGATGAGTATATGAGTTACGAGTTTGGCACACAATTGAGACATTGTGGAAAGTGTTTCACAATTAATACCGCCTAGAACACCACAGTGTGATGGTGTGTCCGAACATCATAACTGCACCCTATTGGATATGGTGCATACCATGATGTTTCTTATCGAATTAGCACTATCGTTTATGGGTTATGCATTAGAGACAACCGCATTCACTTTAAAAGGGGCACCACGCAATTCCGTGGAGACAACACCGTTTAGAGAAACCTAAGTTGTCGTTTCTTAAAAGTTTGGGGCTGCGATGCTTATGTGAAAAAGTTTCAGGCTGATAAGCTCGAACCCAAAGCGGATAAATGCATCTTCATAGAAAACCCAAAACAGTTGGGTATACCTCCAATTTCAGATCTGGAAGCAAAAGTAATTGCTTCTAGAAACGAGTCCTTTCTCGAGGAAAAGTTTCTCTCGAAAGAATTGAGTGGGAGGATGGTGGAGACTTGATAAGGTTATTGAACTGTCACTTCAACTAGTGTGTAGCAGGGCACAGGAAGTTGTTCCTGTGGCACCTACACCACTTGAAGTGGAAGCTTATGATAGTGATCATGAAACTTCGGATCAAGTCATTACCAAACCTCGTAGGACGACGAGGATGCGTAATACTTCAGAGTAGTGCGTGATCCTTTCTTGGAAGTCATGTTGTTGGACAATGATGAACCTATGAGCTATGGAGAAGCGATGGTGGGCCCACATTCCGACAAATGGTTAGAAGCCATGAAATCCGAGATAAATGGATCTTTGAGAAGAAGACAGACGTGGACGGTAATGTTACCGTCTATGAAGCTCGACTTGTGGCAAAGAGTATTTCCACAAGTTCAAGGAGTTGACTACGATGAGATTTTCTCATCCGTAGCGATCAAAGTTTTTGGGTTTATACACTTTGATGCAATCTGGCAGATGGATGTCAAAACAAGTTTCCTTACCAGTTTTCGTAAGGAAAGGTTGTATGTGATACAATCAGAAAGGTTTTGTCGATCCTAAGGATGCTAAAAGGTATGCTAGCTCCAGCGATCCTTCCATGGATTAGAGCAAGCATCTTGGAGTCAGAATATACACTTTGATGGAGTGATCAAAGTTTTTGGGTTTATACAAAGTTTGTTAGAAACTTGTATTTACAATAAAGTGAGTGGGAGCGCTACAACATTTCTGATAAGTATATGTGAATGACATATTGTTGATCCGAAATGATGTAAAATTTCTAGAAAGCATAAAGGGTTGTTTGAAAGGAGTTTTTCAAAGGAAGACCTGGATAAAAGCTGCTTACATATTGGGCATCAAGATCTATAGAGATAGATCAAGACGCCCGATGATACATTCAAAGAACGCACACCTTGACATGTTTTTGAAAGAGTTCAAAATAGATCAGCAAAGAAGGAGTTCTTGGCTGTATTACAAGGTGTGAGTATTGAGTAAGACTCAAGACCTGACCACAGCAGAAGAGAGAGAAAGGATGAAGGTCGTCCCCTATGCTTCAGACGTAGGCTCTACAGTATGCTATGTTGTGTATCGCACATGGAGTGCGCCTTGCCATGAGTTGGTCAAGGGGTACAATAATGATCCGGGAATGGATCACATGACAGCGGTCGAACTTATCCTTAGTATCTAGTGGACTAAGGAATTTTCTCGATTATGGAGGTGAAAAGGAGTTCGCCGTAAAGGGTTACGTCGATGCGAACTTTGACACTAATCCGGATGACTCTGAGTAGTAAACCGGATTCGTATAGTAGAGCAATTATTTGAAATGGCTCCAAATAGCGCGTGGTAGCATCCACAAGATGACATAGATATTCGTAAAGCACACACAGATCTGAAAGGTTCAGACCCGTTGATTAGTAACCTCTCTCACAAGCATAACATGATCAAACCAGAACTCATTGAGTGTTAATCACATAGTGATGTGAACTAGATTGTTGACTCTAGTAAACTCTTTGGATGTTGGTCACATGGTGATGTGACCTGTCAGTGTTAATCACATGGTGATGTGAACTAGATTATTGACTCTAGTGCAAGTGGGAGACTGTTGGAAATATGCCCTAGAGGCAATAATAAAAGGTTATTATTATATTTCCTTGTTCATGATAATCGTTTATTATCCATACTAGAATTGTATTGATAGGAAACTCAGATGCATGTGTGGATACATAGACAACACCATGTCCCTAGTAAGCCTCTAGTTGACTAGCTCGTTGATCAATAGATGGTTACGATTTCCTGACCATGGACATTGGATGTCGTTGATAACGGGATCACATCATTAGGAGAATGATGTGATGGACAAGACCCAATCCTAAGCCTAGCACAAGATCGTGTAGTTCGTTTGCTCAGAGCTTTTCTAATGTCAAGTATCATTTCCTTAGACCATGAGATTGTGCAACTCCCGGATACCGTAGGAATGCTTTGGGTGTACCAAACGTCACAACGTAACTGGGTGACTATAAAGGTGCACTACATGTATCTCCGAAAGTGTCTGTTGGGTTGGCACGAATCGAGACTGGGATTTGTCACTCCGTGTAAACGGAGAGGTATCTCTGGGCCCACTCGGTAGGACATCATCATAATGTGCACAATGTGACCAAGGAGTTGATCACGGGATGATGTGAGTTACGGAACGAGTAAAGAGACTTGCCGGTAACGAGATTGAACAAGGTATAGGGATACCGACGATCGAATCTCGGGCAAGTAACATACCGATAGACAAAGGGAATTGTATACGGGATTGATTGAATCCCCGACATCGTGGTTCATCCGATGAGATCATCGTGGAACATGTGGGAGCCAACATGGGTATCCAGATCCCGCTGTTGGTTATTGACCGGAGAACGTCTCGGTCATGTCTGCAGGTTCCCGAACCCGTAGGGTCTACACACTTAAGGTTCGATGACGCTAGGGTTATAGGGAAAGTTTGTACGTGGTTACCGCATGTTGTTCGGAGTCTCGGATGAGATCCCGGACGTCACGAGGAGTTCCGGAATGGTCCGGAGGTAAAGATTTATATATGGGAAGTCCTGTTTTGGTCACCGGAAAAGTTTCGGGTGTTATCGGTAATGTACCGGGACCACCGGGAGGGTCCCGGGGGTCCACCAAGTGGGGCCACCAGCCCCAGAAGGCTGCGTAGGCCAAGTGTGGGAGGGGACCAGCCCCAGGTGGGCTGGTGCGCCCCCCCACCAAGGCCCAAGGCGCATGGGAGAGTGGGAGGGGGCAAACCCTAGGTCCAGATGGGCCTTAGGGCCCATCTAGTGGGGCGCCCCCCCCCCTCTCCTCCCCTTGGCCGCCCCCCTTGATGGGATCTAGGGCTAGCCGCCAGCCTTTGGGGTGGAAACCCTAGAGGGGGCGCAGCCCCCTCCCCCCTATATATAGTTAAGGTTTGGGGCTGCCCAAGACATGAGAACGTCTCTCTTTCGGCGCAGCCCTACCCCTCTTCCTCCTCTTCCTCTCCCGCGGTGCTTGGCGAAGCCCTGCGGGATTGCCACGCTCCTCCACCACCACCACGCCGTCGTGCTGCTACTGGACGGAGTCTTCCTCAACCTCTCCCTCTCTCCTTGCTGGATCAAGGCGTGGGAGACGTCACCGGGCTGCACGTGTGTTGAACGCGGAGGCACCGTTCTTCGGTGCTTAGATCGGAATCAACCGCGATCTGAATCGCTACGAGTACGACTCCCTCATCCGCGTTCTTGAACGCTTCCGCTCGCGATCTACAAGGGTATGTAGATGCACTCCTTCCCTCTCGTTGCTAGTAAACTCCATAGATTGATCTTGGTGATGCGTAGAAAATTTTGAATTTCTGCTACGTTCCCCAACAGAGAGGTAGTTTTTGCGCCCACGGAGTATGAATGGGGAATCGGACGGGTGGGGGGGAACCATGTTTCGGTCTGGGACGCGCTTGGTTTTGGCTTTTTTGAACAGAAGATGGGACGCGCTTGTTTAAAATTTGGGGAAAGTACAAACTTTGCCCCCCTCTTAAATTTCGGACCTACTGCGGGTCGGGGGTAGGATGGTAATCCCAGGTGTCCCAAATAGTGGGCGGCAGCGATTTCGGCCGCGCGCATGTGTGCTTAGGCGGCCATTGTGTATGAATGTTTTTCGGATGCGGTTGCGTGGCGTCTAGATGAAGCTACAAACCTACCCCGGTTTAGACCTTTGGACATCGGGCCGGTAGGTTTCACGGGTCGGAGTTATTAGAAAAGTAATTTCCTTGTACTACCAAACATTGGTCTCACGCGGTTTCGGGCGAGTAGAGGCTCTTTTGGCGCTTCGTTCGAAATTTTGAAACACAAGCATTCACGTTTAGAGTACTCTTGAACTATGAGGATTGACCTAAAAAGACAATGTTATATTTGACCTTGTATGTTTGAAAACCTCATTAAATTATCCGCTTCTTTTTGAATTTTTGACACTTGAAAATCCTATAACTACGATTATTTTGGAATGGAGGAGCTAAATTTGAATCTATTTTGTACACGACTACATATGCTATTATGTACAAAATCAGAGCAAAGATTGGTGCCCCCATAATTTAGGTATGGTTTACAAATGCCATGATATCAAATTCAAATAATTGAATGCACTTCATGTTGAATTCGATTTTTTTTAAACCACCTTAAGTTGAATTCAAATGTATGCTAGTTCATAGGTAGCTATTTATAATGTCCATTGTGTAACTTTCGTATGTATAATGTGCTTTACACACACAACATGAACTATGTGGTTTATATTCGATTGCTAAAGCGATGCATTGTCTGGAGTTCAAAATACTAACTATGTGGATCAATTGTGTCGAATAATAACATAGACATGCTCAAATTCGAGAGAATCTAGATGTCTGATAGATCAATGACTGCTCCTTATGCGAATTGCAAATATCATGATTCCATCCTAATATTTGGATACAATTTATATCTTTAATCAATGTGTAGAGCAGTCCTTTACGTGTAGTTTCACTCTCCATCGGTGGTCTCTCACACATGCTCACACACTCTCTCCCGAGGTGTCTTTCTCGCACACATGCTCTAGATATAACCCTCCCTCCCTCTCGTAACCATTTACAATTGTTTTCACTAACCTTTATCACAAGCACTCTTCCTCTCGCAAACATACACACGCACAATCCTCATCGACCCTTTCTATATACATGGACCTGCCTACGTGTCTCATGTACGCACATTATTTTTACGCCTGTCTCTCATGCATTGTCTCACACCTCTCTTCCTAATCGACGAGTACGATTCTAGAGGAGCATTCTGTAGGATGCCCCTTAAAGTTAGGTTGGATGAATAGTAATATCAGAGATAAAGGGGTTACCTTAGTCCGAGAACCTAGGGTTACAAATCCTAGCCGGCTTTGTCAGTGGACACAGAGTCCTTCACAATTACGCTATCTTTGTCTCGTACGACTAGTCATCCATGGGTCTTCCTAAATGCGTCACGGGCCGACCAATGTGGCGCAGGACGGAGCCGAACGAAGGGCCTCACCTCGACCCACCGGACCTCACGCGGTGACACACCCTCTGCCCCCACGTCTCATTATCTTCTCACACCCACACATACCAACACAAACACCACACACACAGAAAATTTCTCCTGGTGCCTCTATTCCCTCCCCCCTTGCATATACACACTCAAGGGAATGGAATCTCTTGTCGTGACGTCATATTCGTCTCTCTCTCTAGACCACTCTCATTTCTCGTGCTATCTCTCCCACGCCCCCCCCCCCCCCCCCGTCGGCCCCTCTATCCATGCCTCTCTCGAATATGTAATACACACACATACCTATCTAGGCCCCGCCAAATGCATCAACTACACATTCACACATGTTACATCACGTACCCCATTGATCTAAAAAGCCCTCTCTCCACGTTTATTTCGCATACAACATTCCTTTTGAATAAAGTGTGCCCAAAAAATTATTTTAGAGTTTCTACATATATACAACATTACAAAGTTATATGGAGGAGTACGAACGCTAATTTGCATTGCATGGTGCCCACAATGATATTTATTCCACACTGTGAATTTGTATATTTTTATACTATATACAAAGTTAGTCATAATAAAGAGAAACGAAGAGCATCTCTCTCTCCATCGCATACCCCCATGTACGCCCCTTTCACGTATGCACACAAAACTATCTCCAGGTCCTCTAAAAGTAAGCCCCCGGAAAATTCACGCATGTTTCATCTTTCTCTCGCGATATATGAAATGACGATCATTGTATTTGAAGCGAAAGCATGATACGTACATTGGACTTCAGAATCCACTCATTACGGTCACCATTTACGTTTAGTGGTTATTATACAGTCACGGGCTCACCGTACAACTCTGTATTTGCTCATGACATGACTAGTTGACCAGTTAAACGCTCCACGTGGCACCTCTAGTGTTGCATCACATTATCTCACTACCATCGTGCCCACCTGTCGACTTTTATCTACTCTACATCTACACTCTTATAAAATACATAAAATACACTCTTATAAAAAACAGAGTTGGTGATGATGGTGTGCCTGCCATCCTGCAATATAGGCCGTCCGATTTATATCTGACGGATAGGAAAGAAACTATGGCAATTTTGCAAAAAGGTACCCACACACCTCTCCACATTTGAAAATAAGGCCTTCCCTCGTTCATCCTTTTCTCTCACAAGATAAACAAGTCATACAAATGCATCTTGATGTTACGTGCAACGCACAGGCATCTTGCTAGTAAGAATGAAAACAAACGACAAAAAAATATTTGGACGGTGGTTCGAAGTCATGACCGCGGGCACAGCGGACAAGGTGGCCATGTATTGGTATGCTGAGCCGTCTGTTTTAACACACAGGAGCTGGTGTGGTGATTATACACACACGCACACATGCACACGAACTGCATCCATGCAACACTCACACAAACACATGCACGCACGCAACACTCACACGTACACACGCAGCCACGCACGCACGCAACACTCACACGCACGCACGCAACACTCACATGCACACACGCATGCATGCATGCAGACACCAGTACACCACACGACCAACAGACACTCTCACGCTCAAGTGCTCAACCTACACGTGCATGTGCACACATCAGGCCCTGACAGACACATACACAACCAGGTGATTCCCTCGCACGGGTTGGAGCCTTGTCGCGCCTGCGTAAATTTGTGTTTATCTGACCTTTTGCCTATGCGAACTGACAGGTGGGACCCACAAGGAACGTGGTCAATTTAACTAGTCAACATGGCGCCACACAGACTATTTGGCCGGTCAACAGAGTGCAATCCGATGCTGAACTGTGAGCAAGTGACCGTATAATCACCGCAAAACGTATATAGTGGCCGTAATCAGCTTATTCTGAAGTTCGGTGACCGTATTACGCTTTTCTCTCTATAGGCCCTCCAAAACTACATCTCTAGACGTTCTCGCATGTTACATCTAACAACTATGCAATACATCACTACTACTACACTCTAACACAAGAAATCATATGTGTTTTTAGTTTTACTAGATATCATATTGTTACTTATAATTATTCAGTTTGCATACATTAAAATTGCTTTTGAAATGTATGGCCAGTATCATCTACCGCGCGGGAAAAATCCCGCCCTTTCCTGTTTAATCGGGTTTGTATCGATGGATCGTGCGAAACAGCAAAACTATAGTACTATACAGTACTACAAGTGACAGTTCACTGGGCCGTCGTGTCGTCTACTCCTCCGTCATAAGAGTGGAGCGCTCGCTTTCATAAATCTTCTAGTCCCTTTCGCCGACATGTGGGACATCAAGCTACCGGGTCCACGTGCCATACCGGAATACAGTGCAGAGCAGCCGGGGTGAGGCACCCCAGTCATGGCGCCGGCGTAGTAATGAGCAATGAGGCATCAAATCACAAAGCTGCACCTTTCCCGCAGTTAAGTTGGAGGGATGAAGCAACCATCACATCATTTCACTCGTTGATGAATCCGCTTCTCCCTCATCTTCTTTAACCTAACTATGTGTTGCTTCTGCCATTGTTCTGCCTCATGTGGGACGCGGATCGGCTTGGTAAAGCACTGACACGTGGGACAGCATGTTAGCAAACCGCCAGGACAACGTCCTCCAAAAATAAGAAGCCTAATCCTAGACTTAAAAAGGGCTACGTAGCTACTACGTATACTTTCCATCTAATCTATATATGCCCCCCCCCCCTGATTTTCAGGTGGGGTGGGCCTAATCCTCTCCTTTAATCCAATCAAATAGTCCCACATCACATCAGTTCGTAACTTTATGTAAACCATTACGTGGATGTAGCATTGCTCAAATAAGAAACCTCCCCCGCCATCCGCGCGGCAAAATCACCTCCTTTTTACTAATCTTGATTCTATAATTTTTTAGATCAATATAATTGAGATTTGTATAGATAGCACACAGGAGCAAAACCAAGTGGTACGGTTAAGGGCGTCCACAATGTGTAGCCAAATGTGAAAATAGCTTTTGGCATCGTGGGAACCATTGTGGATGGTGTTGCCAAAGCCAAAAAGATGGAACCGAAGCTCCCTGATTGATTGATTGAAGGAATAGAAAAATGCAACGTCTCTCCTCTTTCTCCCATGCTTGGATGCATGTAGTACAGTATAGAGCACAGAGTCTACTCCCCTGTCCCTTCTATCACAAATCACAAAGCAGTGAGGCGTCAAATCACAAAAGCACGGACGAAGCAACCATCATTTCACTCTTCGCTGACTCCGCTTCTCCATCGTCTTCTTCGAGAAACCATCTCACCGCACTAGTACTCCTAGTAGTACTAGTAAAGGACTTCCTGGATGCAAATAAGGCGGTTGTCTCGGCTTGCAGGCGGCACTTGCGAACGGCTTACCGTGGTCTCCCTCAATGGTGTTCTCCATCGAACGCACTTCGCCAAACCACCCAAAAAAAAGATATCGTCGACGTCACCGCAATGGGGAAGGAAGTCAAATATAGTTACTACCTCCATTTTTTTGTACACAAGGCCAGTATATCAAAATTACAATTTGCAAAGGGCCACTAACACTAATCGAGGCAAAATTGATGGGGTTAGCAACCAAGGACATTAATATCCCTTGCATGCATGCGGAAGTGAGAAGGTTGGTTTGCATGGCGCTGCATTAATCAAGCGATGAGGAGTGAGATGGTTAGCTCTTTGGTCTTTGGAGAAAAAAATACGCATTAATTGACACGTGAAACAAGGATTTGTATCGATTAAATCCCGCGAAGGAAAACCCCGCCTTTCTTTTTTAACACTAGTACTCCTAGTACGTACGTACTTATCCTGTTTGGGTCTAGGCCTTGCATTGCCAAACTTCGCCACACATTTTTGCCAAGCTTGCCGAAAGTTTTCAAAATGAGAAGGAGGTACACTTGCGCACGGCTGTCGCGGTCGCACCGCACCCTCACACGGTCGCTCCTGCACGCCGCGGTCGCACCGCACCCTCACACAGTCGCTCCTGCACGCCGCAAACCCAACCAAGGGAACGAACCCTCACTGACACGTGTTGTCACATGTGAACAAACCAAACTCAGCCATCCTATCGCTGACACATAATTTTCGTTCATAGAGTATGTTTATCCAACCGCATGTTGGGGAGTATCCGTACGGCCCGTGCGGTGGTCTGTTGGGGAAGAAGAAGAGGTGAGGAAGAAGGAAAGAAGGGTTAGGAGACGTAGGATATACATCCAACCGCCTGAAATGGTAGACTGACCCAAGTCAGGCGACTTGCATAACAAATATATGTTTTTACACAGCAAAAGATCCATAAAAACAACAACATAAAGAAAAACTATCACTGCTCATGGAAAGAGACGGCCTCGTCGTCTTTGGCTGCCGGCGCGAACCAGCCGTCGCTGCCGACGTGTGTCTCCGCACCGTGGTTGTCCTCGGCCTCCAGCTACTCGTTCAAGCGGAGCGTGCGGGCGCTCTGCACGGATGAGAGCATAGCCCGGTTCAAGTCGAGGACGTCCGGTTCCGCCTGCAGGAGGGCCTCGATGGCAGCGGCATCCGCGCGCTCCGTGTCGAGTCGAGCCTCCGTCGCCCTGTTCAAGTCCAGGACGTCCGGTTCCGCCTACAGGAGGGTGTCGATGAGAGCGGCATCCACGCGCTCTGCGTCGAGTCGAGCCTCTGCCACCCGGTTCAAGTCCAGGACGTCCGGTTCCGCCTGCAAGAGGGCCTCGATGGCAGCGGCATCCGCGCGCTCCACCTCAAGTTGAGCCTCCGCCGCCCGGTTCACATCCATGACATCTGGTTCCGCCTGCAGGAGAGCCTCAATGGCAGTGGCATGCGTGCACTCCGCGTCGAGTTGAGCCTCTGCCTCCCGGTCCTCCTTTAGTATCGCCGTGTTGAACCGTTGGTCCGCCTGCACCATGGGGGACTCGGACGCCGGCACGAGGTCGACGTCCATCGTCTCATACCCATCGGTGGCCTTCTGCGCCGCAACCTCCGCCATGAACATTGGATCGGCTTCCTCCTCCTCGTAGCTTGGCTCCAGAGAACTCGGGGATTGGCCCGCCGCAAAGCGAGCTTGGGAACGGAGGTCTGTGGCGCCGCCGCCGCCGCGATTTCTGCGCGGCGCTCCGGCGTCAGCATCTTGTAGTAAGTGATCTTGCGGCGCACCATGGCTTTCCGGCGAACTAGGGGACGCTTGATGCGGGCTAGGGGATCGAAAGGTGGGGGAATGGGCTGGAGATTTGGTGTGGTTTTAGGGCAGTGGCTGGCGTAGGCCGAGCAGCGAAGGTTCTGGTGTGAATAGTTGTTCCGGTGACGTCCGGTCAATCGGTTTTGACTGTACATCGCTCTTGTCGCGTTCGCGTTGCAGCCCGGCACGCTGGACCCTCCACGTCGCTCACCGAATGGAACGCGCTTCGTCTTGCGTTTTCGCTCGCTTGTGGGACCATAGTTGAGAGCAAACCGACGTCCCTCCCCCTCCCCCACCCGCGTCATTTATTATACCACCACTCCCTCCATTTTATGCGGAGTAAATAAAAACAGAGGGAGTATACTACGGATGAGGATCCCCTGACGTGGCCGAACCCATTGAGTAACTAACATGCGGGGCCTAGCAAGCATGGGGTCCGCCAGTAAGTGACCGAAAGGGAGGGTAAGGCAGGGATACCTACGTCAGAGGATCCACTTCCACTATACTACTTTGACCAAATGTTAGAGTAATAATATATGGCATGCAACTTACACAAATGTTAGAGTAATAATATATGACATGCAACTTACACAAAGCATACAAGGTCTAATGCGTTTTTCGAGGCTAACTTTGACCAAATGTTAGAGTAATAATATATGACATGCAACTTACACAAAGCATACGGTCAAATTCGTATGTGAAAGGAGTTTCCAATGATATAATTTTCACATTATACATCTCATGTACTATTAATCTTGTCAATAGTCAAATTGGAAACCATCTCGAGTACAAATCTAGGAGTACATACGAATCTAACAATATTGATTGGGCGTTGTTGAATGTTGATACCTTTTTGATCAAAGTAGAGATACTTTGACTACACATAAAACTTATATGTAAACTAGAAAGGATAGGGGGAGTATATTGTACGTTCAAAAATGAAACGAACATTGAATACCCTTTATATATGATTTGTGGATGCTATGATCACCGGTTCAAAATTTTGAATCCGCCTTAGGTATCACGTGCCCACACTCGTTTCCTCTCGATTTCATCTCGGGGTCCGGAGATCTATTGAAAGAGGACTAGGGTGGGTACATGCGAATGATACTCGGCGGAATGTTCAAATGAGGCATGCGGGAGGATGGACTCGACTGGAGGGCGACATGATCGATGGAGAAGAGGGTTGGAGAGGAATGAGAAATAAGCAAACGCCACATGATTATACTTGAACGGCTCAAATAAACAATAAGTTGTCTCGCTTGGCCTACATAGTGAAAGGCCTAATGTGCAACGCGGAGCACTGACGCTCGAATATGGCCGGGAAAACAGGGAAGCCGACATGTGGGGCACACCCGTCGGGATGACGTAGCGCGGACTAGTCCAATGGAGGAGCTGGCCCACGACCTCCTCGCCACCGACAACCGCCTCTGGACACGGCAACCGCGATGAGCGACACGCTCATATCGTCGCTAGACACGGTCGGTTTCAGTGTGCCGAGGGTGGCGTTAGTGCTGTGGCACGACCAACGGTATGTTTGGTTTGTGCCCAAGGTTGCCCCATCAAAGCATTGGGTAGCCAAAATTTTGGTTGAGGTATTGGTTGCCCATGATTTGGCCGACATTGGCAAGAAAAATGAACTAGAGTTGGCTAGAGTTCATTGGCATGCCAAAGAAATGGCAACCATCCAAACAAAGACCAATCTTTGGGTCATGACCAAAATTTTGGTTGAGGTATTGGTTGCCCATGATTTGGCCGACATTGGCAAGAAAAATGAACTAGAGTTGGCTAGAGTTCATTGGCATGCCAAAAAAATGGCAACCATCCAAACAAAGACCAATCTTTGGGTCATGACCAAAATTTTGGTAAGGTGCACTTTGGCCACAATCCAAACACACCCCAACACCCGGCTCGTCGAGGATGCACGGGGCGCCGCGATGTGTCCGCGGAGTGGTGTAGCGCGGCCAACTGCATCCTCTTGACCTGAGACCATGCCGGGTCGTCTTGCTTTTTCAATGACATGCGGGGATCGCATGTGAGCAAAGGGCATCTCCAACATTGCCACGACCGCAGCTGACTACCCTGGCACACCAAAACCCTCGTCCCTCGCGCCGTCACGCGGTGCGTTCCCAGCCGGCGCCAGCTGCCCGCATTCATGCCGTCCGTTCGTATGTCGTCGTTAAGAGGCTCGGTGCCCGAGGAACCAACTCCGGCGACTTAATGACGCACCCGGACGCTTGGCCTCACCGGAATGCGCTACTTAAAGCGGCAACGCCCAGCTAACCTCCACACCATAGCGCATCATCCTCCTACCTGGCACCACATCCGCCATGACCGTAAGTGCGAACGCTCTGCGGGGAGAGCTTGTCTTCGGGGATGAAGCTTGAGGTCGCCGCCCTCGCTCAAGTCGCCTCTCGCGACGCAATAGCGCGTAGCCGGACGCCGACGCGACCGCACAAGCGGTGGCCACGCTGGCGGACGACGACGGGAGCACCGTCAGCCACGCGTCCTACTTGCCGTCGTCCAACGTCCGGCACCGCCGAGGTCGGGGACTCCTCCGAGGATGAGTAGGGCATGGGAGGCGGCAGGGCATGGTGTGCCAACTGGCCGGTCTATATCCCGTGTTCTACTCTTCCTCGCCGGAGACCGCACCTTCACTTCACGGGTCTTGAACCCCGCCCCCGTACATAGAGATCGCAGATGGAGGACGTCGGTCGCTGCCGTAGAATAGGTTTAGGGTCGGGTTTCTTTTATTTTTCTGTCCTATAAAAGTTTGAAATGTAATGAAAATCTGCCGTGTTTGCATTAATCTCGGCCGGTGTATATGAACTTTCACAATAATATACATATTGTAGGAGTACTAGCAAGATGCCCGTGCGTTGCACGAAAGATCAAGATCTTGTGGGAGAAAAGGATGAACGAGGGAAAGCCTTATCTGCAAATGTGGAGAGGAGTGCGGGTAAATTGTCATAGTTTCCTTCCTATCCGTTAGATATAGATCGGACGGCCTATATTGCAGGATGACAGGAACACCATCATCACCAACTCTGCTTTTTATTGAACCGAGACAAATCTAACATGCGAAGTAAAATAAACACATAGGGTCTATACATACACAAATTATCTTAGGCACTCCAATAGTACGTCCACTACACATTCACGCATTTCACATCTTTCGACATCTACGGGAACCTACGAAAGGGTTAACGTAAATTGCCTCTCTCTCCTCCCCTGGTTTTCATGGTGGTGGGCCCCTCCCTCCCCCCAATCTACAATCAACAGCTCACATGTTTCACATTACGTTAATTACGTAACTGGGATTACGTAGGTGTAGCATTACTCGTCCTAAAAAACCCAACTAAGCCAACCTCCCAGCATATCGCGCGGGAAAAGACTCGGCCGCGCCGTTTTAGTCGGGATTACCGGATTACTAGTAGTAGTATTGATGGATCACGCGAAGCAACAATTTTTTTTGAGGGGGCGAAGCACCTAGTTTAAAAGGAAAAAAGGCGGTACACTCATAGCACTCCTGTCGCGGTCGCATTGCACCCCACACACGTTCGGTCCAGCACACGGCTCACGCAAACGGAACGCGCTTCGGCTTGCCTCTTCACTGACACGTGGGATTGCACTTGGAGAAACCGACCATGCGCTAAACTCCCCCCGCCCACCGCGCGAAAATCCTCCCCCCCCCCCACACACACCCAAAAATTCCCCCCAAATCCGATTCAACCGCCCTTCGGCCAACTAGCCAATAATATTCCCCAAACCCCCCTCCCGCTATCCTCCTCCACTCCATTCACTCCGCCAAAGCCGCCCTCCCCGCCGCGTCGATACATCGGCGCCGCGGTTCAGCGATCCTCTCGCTCCCACAGTACGCTCTCGTAGACTGCCGTCCTCTAGCCGCGCTGCCACCTCTGGCTACGTTCTTGTGGAGGCGCACGGCGGTCAGCTTCTCCCACGGTACGCGCATTCTAGACTGAGGCCTCATTCATGTCGGTGTAGCGCTGAATGTTAGCTGATAGACGCTGTTAATCTCATTGTTTGCCGAAGTAGTTTACTGTCAATATGCTCTGCTTAAGAAGCTTCCTTGCCCTGTTCTGCACTCAATCTGCTTAGCTGAGATGGCATGCCAAGGCCGATTAGTTGCTAAAATATCCTGCCATATATTTATTGTGACGTAGATTGCCATGGTCTAGTAGCCAATCTGTTAGGTGAAATAGCTCCACACCGTTATATACTCGATCTTTGTTGCTGCGATGGCCTTCGATAGTTCGATGGTTGTGTGCTCGGCCTCATTGACTGCTGAAACAGCCTGCCATAATTTGGCACTCAAATATGTTTGCTGAATTAGCTTTACATATATTTCGTTACTTAGATCTGCTCGTCCAAATATCTTGCCATAGCTTTAGACATCGACCTAGTTATTTTTTTCTGGACTTCATAAAAAAGCATATATGTTTTTCCTGTAATATCTAGTAGAAGAACTAATTTGTATGTCTAACAGATGGACAGGACTTGGATAACTTCTGCTCGAAGATTCTCCGCTGCATATGTCGAGGGGGTTGAAAACTTCATGAACTTTATCAGAGCTGAGTACGGTGGTCCGAAATCAGATGTGCTCTGCCCGTGAAGCAGTTGTATGAATTCAGTTACAAGACCCCCAGTCAACTGTGCAAAATCATCTACACTTGTATGGGATGTCGGTCACATATACTAGGTGGGTTCATCATGGTGAAGCTGTGAACGTCAATGTTATTGACTACGTGGAAGCAGCAGATCACCATCTTGCTCTGCCTGATGCTCAGGTGGAAGAGGAGGAGGAGGTGGTGGTGGCGGAGCCAGTGAGTTTGACCAACATTGAAACAATGCTACGAAATGCTCGTGCATTCCGTGAACTTTCACCTGCAGAAGAAAAACGGTGGGCCCGCATGTTGGAACAATGCAACGTTGCTGTCACCCCAGTAAATAAGCTCTCAGTATTCTCAGCTATGGTCACCATTCTTCACGTGAAGACATCTGAGCGGATGACCAACAAATCATTCGGTGCGATGTTGGCTGCTTTCCGCAAATCTTTCCCAGATGCGTCTGAGCTGCCACACACCTACAGTAAAATGAAGAATTTCCTTCGTGCAGTTGGAATTGGATATGATATGATCCATGTTTGTCAGAATAATTGTGTTCTGTTCCGGAAGGATTATGCCAACTTAAGTGAATGCCCGAAATGCAAATCATCAAGATGGAAAGATGGCGATGCTGTGAAGAGGATTCCTCATAATGTTCTGAGACATTTTCCAATTACACCAAGATTGCAGAGTTTGTTTCATGATGCTGAAACAAGAGAGGATGTACTGTGGCATTCTAGGAACCAGGAGTACAGAGATCAGAATGTAATGAGCCATCCATCTCATGGTAGTGAGTGGAAAGCTTCAATGATAAACACAAAGAGTTTGTTGCTGACCCGAGAAACATTAGACTTGGCTTAGCTTCAGATGGATTTAACCCATTTGGCCACCAGAGCGCCACATATAGCATGTGGCCAGTGCTTGTTATCCCTTACAACATGCCTCCAAATGTCTGCACCAAAGAATCAAACTACATGATGGCCTTGCTCATCCCAGGTCCAAAAAGTCCTGGAAAGGATTTTGATTTGTTCATGGAGCCTCTTGTGGAGGAACTTCAACAGCTATGGAAGGGTGTTCTCACTCGAGACCTATATAGCAGCCCACCAGCTGATTTCTTTCTGCGTGTTGTTATAATTTGGTGCATCCATGATTATCCGGCTTTGGGCACTATGTCAGGGCGAACGACACATGGTTACAATGCATGTGTTCGCTGTGACAGGAATCCGCTGTCATACGCAATACTTAGCAAGATCTGTTACGTTGGACACCGCCGTTTCCTTGCCAAGGACAAGCCGCATCCTAGAAAATACCGAAGACATGTGTTCAATGCAAAGCATGAAAACCGTGATGCGCCAAAGAGGCTCACCGCCGATGAGTTGCAAGTGGAATTAGAGAAGGTCAGGCATATTACACCAGGAAACCATCCGGGTAATGGTAGCGGGAAAAGGAAGCGTGGCAGGGTAGAAGAGAGAATATTGTTTACCCGCAGGTCCACTTTTTGGGACTTGGAGTATTGGAAAGATTTGGATCTGCGGCATAATCTTGATGTGATGCACATCGAGAAAAATATATGTGACAGCATTATCGGCACACTTCTTAATATTGAAGGCAAGACGAAAGATACCTTAAAATCTAGGATTGATTTGACACACCTGGGTATCAGAAAGGATTTGCAGGTGCAAGATGAAGGTAAACCACGGGATATGGCACCAGCTGTGTACGTCTTGGACAAGGTAAAAAGAAAAGAATTCTGCGAGGTCCTGTCACGTGTGAGATTCCCACATGGATTTGCTTCCAACCCTGAAAGGAGAGTCAGTGCAGATAGAAACAAGGTACAAGGGTTGAAAACTCATGACTGCCACGTCCTACTTCAAAGGGTTTTACCTGTTATCCTTAGAGGATTGGGCCGCCCTGACTTATACAGAGCAGTTGCAGAGTTGGGACAATTCTTCAGGGAACTCTGCAGTAGGAATATCAGGATAGATGCTTTGGAGCGTCTTAGAGACAAGATACCAACTATCCTATGCGACCTTGAGAAGATATATCCTCCGGCCTTCTTTGATGTGATGGTGCATTTGCCTGTTCATCTACCTGATGAGGCACTACTTAGAGGTCCAGTACAGTATGGCTGGATGTACCCTATTGAAAGGCGGCTAGGCACTTTCAAGGGCTATGTTAGGAACAGAGCTAGACCCAAGGGTTCCATTGCAGAGGCCTACATTGCTACAGAAGCGTTGACATTCTGCTCAAAATACATTGAAATAGCTGATCAGCTTAGCAAAGAGGTGGGTGAAGACAATCCCGGGCTCAATGTTTTCGATTATTCTGTTCGAGTTACAGGGAAGAGTCGACAAGAGGACAAACCTAAAGATTTGGACAAAATGGTTTGGTATGTGTTGAATAACTGTCCTGAGATACTACCTTATATCAAGTAAGTGCAGTACGGCAGCTTATACATCATAATCTACTAAACTTGCAGCACATTCTTATATATTTAGATGTTTGACGCGATCACTATGTTGTGCAGCATCTACAAAGAGGAGTTACTGCCGCAAAATCCAAGAAACATTGACAAACTGGTTATGGCAGGATTTGCGAAATGGTTCAAGAACCATGTAAGCTTTTGAAGTGCACTGTCAGTTTTTTTAATATATTGAGTACATAAGATGATCAGCTTGTCTATTTTCTAACCATAGGTTAAGAAGATGCGGGAGGATGGGTAGGCAGTTGATGATGCCCTTTACTCACTAGCAATGGGTCCTGATACTCGGGTAAGACATTATGAATCTTGCATTGTTGGAGATGTGCGCCACAACACCCTTGCACGATATGAAGGAAGGAAGACACAAAACAGTGCCATCATGAGCACGGATACGTATGACAAAGAGACAACTGAAATCTATGCTAACATAACAGACATTGTTCAATTGCAGTATATCTCCAGTTTCGAGGATCATCGGTGTGTGGTTCTGTTGTGCTGTCGTTGGTATAACCTGTTTTCCAGGATCGCAAAACCCAGAGCTGATGATTATTTCAAATCCATCAATGTTAAGGCGGCGTACCAGACCAACGAGCCTTTTATTATGGAAAATCAAGCAACACAGATATTTTTCTTGGAAGACACATTTCCATGTAGCGATGACTGGAGAGTATTGCAAAGGTTTGAGCAGAGGAATTCGTTTAATGAAGTTGCACAACAAGATGATGCTTACACTGCTCCTGATGTACAAGATAACACGGATGTTCCTAATATCTTTGAGAACCATCACATCAATGACGCCGGCGAAAAGATTGCCTGTCGTGTTGTGGACATACAAGAGTTGATCAAGAAGAAGCCAACGTTCGAGGACGTTCAGGACGAAGAAGAAGATGACACCATGGGGAATTACGATTCAGACTGATACACATGGCGAAGATGTTGACGCTGCTGCTGCGGATGATGATTACATTGCTTTTGTCGTATTTGCTTGTGAGAAGACGTTTTTTTATCTACTATGTGAAATTGTGTTTGCTATGACAACTGAAACCTGATGAACATGTTGTTTAGTATTTTGCTGTGAGAACATCACTTGTTATGTATGCTGATTTGTGTTTGGTGATTGTATGACAACTAAAACATGATGACATTGTTGTTTAGTTGTACTCATATTTGGTTGTGAAACTTGAATTTGATGACATAGTTTGTTGTTGGACTGCAATTTGCTCGATGTCTTTGAATGAGAACAAAGCTGACCCGACAGGGCCTCTGCTATTTATTTATTTATATGAGCAAAAGGGGATACCCCCTAATTTCCGTTAATAGAAATCATTAGATGTTCACAACACTAAGCCCAGCCTGCTACACAGGTTTCATTCATTACTAGTTTCAGCAAAGTGCTCATGTCGTAGCCACTGAATACATCACGAGTGCTACATACACTTCAAATAAAGAGACAATCATCCTACAGAGCACATCGATTTTGCCCATTATCTTCACAAGCTCTTTCATCTCCTCATTGCTGTCAAGGTCGTTCAGCAGCTGTTGCTTGGCCATGATCAAAGGAACTCCATCTTTAACCTTCTGCTCTACATCTTCCTCTTCTGCCGTTCCTTCAGTTACTTGTCCAACACCCCAACCTGCTGGTATTGGGATTCCTCGGCTAAACAAATAATCAGCGTAGTTGCATTCCCCCACATCAGCAACTTCCCAGAAATACAAATCACACGAATCTTCCCTTTTCTGCACGAATCAAATTGGAAGATCATCAACCAAACTATTAAAAAAATCAGCAACTGAAAGCAACAGAACAACACTTAAACATATTATTACCCCATGATTCGGGCATTTGTAGAAGACTCGGCCAGGGTTGCGGATTGTGGTTGAGACGCGACGGATGACTCTGCGTGATTTGCAGCAGTGGCACCACACCAACGGCAGCGGGTTGCGATGAGCAATCGGCTGGGTGCGCGTGCCGGCGGGGGTGTGATGAGACCCACAGGCGATGGCACGGGTGGCGACTTGGCGCATATCTGGTTGTTGCCTGCTGAAGAGCAGGTGGACGAGCAGCCAGCGGACATGGTTGTTGCGGCCAGAGCTTCTGATGCTAGGCAGAGTAAGTAGAGAAGAGGAGAAGCGAACGTTGGATATGTCAGTTTCATTACTTGCAGAGTAGCATAGCACCATATATAGTCATAGTCTAGGTTTGGATTCGAACCAGCTACATGAGCACGTCTTTCTTTTTTCTAAAACTCGACAACGTCTCTTTACTGGTACACTAGCTTGTTCTGTACGCCTTCCCAAGTCTTTGATTTTCTTTCCCTTTTTTTGCAAGGAAGGAAGGAGGACAAAATTGAGAGTTCCTGGGACTCAAACCCAAGACCTCTCGGTTGAAAACCAAGGGTGCTAGTCACTTATGTGGCGAACGATCCTTGTGAGGAGGACGGCAGACGAATGCATTTTCCTCGCTGTTTTCTTCCTATATATAAAAAAGTATGCTACTTGGTGTCCGCTTAGTCAACAAACGATTGTGCCAACCTTGACCGTTGGATTGACATTCAACGTCTGTCGCGTTTCTTCAGTCTCTTCTTCCTCGGGCCGCCAAAGCCAAACCAGCGTCGGCGGGACTGCCCGGTCCCACCTCCCACGGCTGGCTGTGATCTTCCACGGCTCCTGTTCGTTCCCGTCCGAGGCCTCACCATCGTCCTCCGCCTTGGTTCGCTCGCCGCGGCGCCGCCCTCCGGTGTTGTCAACATGGTCAACAACCGAGAGGAATAAGGAGATGACTGTACATGGTGAGGATGACAGTAGGGACCCAGCAGCGCGCGTAGTAATTTTGTTTTTTCGGGACGGAGAAGGGTATCAACTGGGTTGTGCGGGACCCGTGGCCCGTCTAGCCCAGGCTTTTATTTCATATGTTTAGCACATGACCAGCTCAGTTTGTTTTTTCCTTTCTGAAATGGCTAGCCAGCTATTTTGTTTTTTGCAGAATAACCAACGTAGGCCTACTTGATTTTCTACGCCCTGCTGGGCCGGAAATCTTTCAAGACAAGGAGGGATGCATTTTTCCCAGAAAATGGGCTATAAGTAATAAGAAATGGGCTATAAGTAATAATAAATGGGCTGTAAAATGAAAAAATACAGCAAACAGGCAATTAGTTCCAAAATACTGTTTTCTTTCGGATTTTGATATTTTAAATTTCATTGTTTTTGTGCGGGTAAAATTTCATTGAATTTAAATTAAGGTATATTTAGATTTAAAATTAATTTGAATCTGGCTAGAAATTTCGGGCTGTATGCTGTTTGGGACAGATTTGGAGGCTGACTTGTGGGTCTACTAGATTGACGTGTACTTTGGCTTTGTCAACAAATGATTCTAGCAGCAGTGACCGTTGGATGTTAATCCAACGACTGTGCTGCTTCTTCAATATCTGATCTTCTTGCTCCAGCCGCCCAAACCAGCTCCGGTGGGACTGCCTGCTCCCGCCTCCCGTGGCCGGCTGTGCTGCCGCACAGGCCGCACCGCCCCACCCTACTTCATTGCTGGCCAGGCCATTCCTCTACTCAGCCACACCTCCTGTTATTTTCCGGCGACGGCAGCCGGACCAGTAAACCCTCGTACTCCCCATCGCATGGGCAACCATTGCCGAGTCTTCCCCGGCTCCGTGTCGTTCCCTTCCTAGGCCTCGCCGTCGTCCACCGCCATGGTGCTCTCAGCGCGGCCTGGTCAACGTGGTCAACGAACGACATCCATCGGCCGTGGACTGTACGCGCAAAATAATGATTCCTCCACCTGACAGCTGGGACCCACCGGAAGGGCCTCTGTATTTCGTGAAAAAAAACGTTCCCCTGCTGACATGTCAGACCCACCAGCTATATCTTCGCACGCAAGGAAGTGCCTCCTTATTACGCACACAAAAATGAATACCCCCCTGCTAGCTGGGACCCACCATAGTGGGAGGATGACTTGTGGGCCAACTAAGTTGACGGGGACGGCGGGCTTTGTCAACTTAGTCAATATGAACGATTCTAGCTCCAGTGACCGTACGATGTCCATCCAACGGCCGTAGTGCTTCTTCAACCTCTGGTCTTCTTGCTCCAGCCGCCCAAAGCAGCGCCGGTCGTGCCGCATGCTCCTGCCTCCCGTGGCCGGCTGTGCTACCGCGGAGGCCTCACCGCCCCCTACTATTCCCACCGATGGCCAGGCCCTGTGGCGACGGCAGCCTCACACCGCCGCCGAACCAGTGAACCCTCGTACTCCTCTCCGCGCGGGCTTCCACTGCCGCGTCTTCCCCGGCTCCGCGTCGTCCCCTTCCTAGGCCTCGCCGTCGTCCACCGCCGTGGTGCTCTCGGCGCGGCCTGGTCAACGTGGTCAAGGAACGACTTCCATCGGACGTGGACTGTACGTGGAGAGGCTGACAGCTGGGTCCACAGCCGCAGCAAGGAAGTGCCTCATTATTACGCGGCAAATGATGATTCCTCCACCTGACAGCTGGGACCCACCGGACGGGCCACTGTATTTCGCGGAAAAAACATTTCCCCCTGACTGCTGGGACCCACCAGCTTCATCTTCGCACGCAAGGAAGTGTGTCCGGGCCAAAAAAACGATTCGCCCCCCTGACTGCTGGGACCCACCAGCTACACCTTCGCACGCAAGGAAGTGTGTCCGGGCAAAAAAACGATTCGCCCCCTGACTGCTAGGACCCACCGGCTACATCTTCGCACGCAAGGAAGTGCGTCCGGGCAAAATAAATACGATTCGCCCCCCTGACTGCTGGGACCCACCAGCTACATCTTCGCAGGCAAGGAAGTGCCTGACAGTCGGGACCCACCTAGTCGAAGCATACGTAGCGTTGTCATTCTGGTCGCGAACGTGTACATACATACTGGTCGATGTAGGGGCACGCACGTGTCGTAGTAGAGGCGCGCACGTGTCGTACTAGAGGCGCGCATGTAGCATGTACACGTACGTACAGCGGCCAGGGTGCAAGAAAGAAAATACGGCCACGTATGTGTACATACGAGCGGGGTCTCGAACGCCTACTCGCGCATACGTACGGCCAGGGGTCGTGTACATGGCTGGGTCGGAACGGAGAAACAACGTCGTCGTTGTGTTCATGGGGAGGCAACGGAATGCGTCGTGTTCATGGGGAGGCAACAGAATGCGTCGTATTCATGGGGAGGCAACGGAAGGCGTCGTGTTCATCGGGAGGCAACGGAACGCGTGGGAGCCAACCGGCTTGGTCGGAACGGAATGTGTGGTCGTGTTCATCGGGAGGGCTTGGACGGAACAGGCGATGGAAACGAGGCCTGGCGTACCGCAAAACAGAGGAAACGGACCTCCTACATTCGGAGCGGGGTCCTGTTGATCGGGAGGGGTGTGGCGTACCGCAAAACGGGGGAAACGGACCTCCTACAGTCGAAACGGGGGTCCTGTTGATCGGGAGGGGTGTGGCGTACCGCAAAACGGACGAAACGGACCTCCTACGGTCGAAACGGGGGTCCTGTTGATTGGGAGGGGTGTGGTGTACCGCAAAACGGACGAAACTGTTGGAAATATGCCCTAGAGGCAATAATAAAATGGTTATTATTATATTTCCTTGTTCATGATAATTGTCTATTGTTCATGCTATAATTGTGTTATCCGGAAATCGTAATACATGTGTGAACACATAGACCATAACATGTCCCCAGTGAGCCTCTAGTTGACTAGCTCGTTGATCAATAGATGGTTACGGTTTCCTGACCATGGACATTGGATGTCATTGATAACGGGATCACATCATTAGGAGAATGATGTGATGGACAAGACCCAATCCTAAGCATAGCACTAGATCGTGTAGTTCGTTTGCTGAAGCTTTTCTAATGTCAAGTATCATTTCCTTAGACCATGAGATCGTGCAACTCCCGGATACCGTAGGAATGCTTTGGGTGTACCAAACGTCACAACGTAACTGGGTGGCTATAAAGGTGCACTACAGGTATCTCCGAAAGTGTCTGTTGGGTTGGCTCGGATCGAGACTGGGATTTGTCACTCCGTATGACAGAGAGGTATCTCTGGGCCCACTCGGTATTGCATCATCATAATGAGCTCAATGTGACTAAGTAGTTAGTCACGGGATCATGCATTACGGAACGAGTAAAGTGACTTGCCGGTAACGAGATTGAACGAGGTATTGGGATACCAACGATCGAATCTCGGGCAAGTAACGTACCGAATGACAAAGGGAATTGTATACGGGATTGCTTGAATCCTCGACATCGTGGTTCATCCGATGAGATCATCGTGGAACATGTGGGAGCCAACATGGGTATCCAGATCCCGCTGTTGGTTATTGGCTAGAGAGGTGTCTCGGTCATGTCTGCATGATTCCCGAACCCGTAGGGTCTACACACTTAAGGTTCGATGACGCTAGGGTTATAAGGAAGGTTTGTATGTGATTACCGGATGTTGTTCGGAGTCCCGGATGAGATCCCGGATGTCACGAGGAGTTCCGGAATGGTCCGGAGGTAAAGATTTATATATGGGAAGTCACCATACGGTCACCGGAAATATTCGGGGGTATACCGGTATTGTACCGGGACCACCGGAGGGGTTCCGGGGGTCCACCGGGAGGGTCCACCTGCCCCGGAGGGCCTTATGGGCTGTAGGTGGAAGGGAACCAGCCCTTAGTGGGCTGGGCGCCAACCCCCCTAGGGCCCATGTGCCTAGGGTTTGGGGAAACCCTAAAGGGGGGCGCCCCCCCCCTTGCTTGGGGGGCAAGCCACCTCCCCCTTGGCCGCCGCCCCCCTCTAGATCCCATCTAGAGGGGCCGGCCCCCTTCCCCCTTCTCCCTATAAATAGAGGGGTGAGGGGAGGGCTGCAGCACCAGCGCAGCCCCTCCCCTCCCCAACACCTCTCCTCCTCCGCGTGTGCTTGGCGAGGCCCTGCTGGAGAACTGTCACTCCACCACCACCACGCCGTCGTGCTGCTATTGGAGACTTCTTCCTCAACCTCTCCCTCCTCCTTGCTGGATCAGGGCGTGGGAGACGTCACCGCTCCGTACGTGTGTTGAACGCAGAGGTGTCGTCCGTTCGGCGCTTGGATCATCGGTGATTTGGATCACGACGAGTACGACTCCATCAACCCCGTTCTCTTGAACGCTTCCGCTCGCGATCTACAAGGGTATGTAGATGCACTCCTCCCCTCTCGTTGCTAGTAAACTCCATAGATTGATCTTGGTGATGCATAGAAAATTTTAATTTCGCTACGATCCCCAACAGAAACGGACCTCCTACGGTCGAAACGGGGGTCCTGTTCATCGGGAGGGGTGTGGCGTACCGCAAAACGGGACTCCACGGGATACTGTTCATCTCCACCGTCGACCTCCTCCAGCCTCCACGGGCTACCGTTGACCTCCTCCAGCCTCCACGGGCTCCTGTTCATCCAGCCTCCACCGCGCGCTACTACACCGGCTACTGTTCAACCACCCCTCCACGGGCACCCCTCCACCGTCTACTGTTCATCCAGCCCTCCACACCACGGGGTCCTGTTTAACCACCCCTCCACGGGCACCCCTCCACCGTCTACTGTTCATCCAGCCCTCCACACCATGGGGTCCTGTTCATCCAGAGGCAACGCCACCGCTCACTGTTCATCCAACCCCCTCCCCCCGCAATGCTCCCTGTTCATCCAATCGATTGGCTTCAGTTAGCAGCAGTAGCGAAGGAATCGCTCGATCGGGTTCAGTTAACAGCCATCGATCGATCGCTCGGGTTCAGTAATGCGTAGCCTGCAGTGCAATCACTCGGGTTCAGTTAGAGCCAACGCCTCGCACACACGCGCGTACGTGTACGAGAGAAATGCGCATCGCTCGGCCCCCGACCTCCCATCGTAACCGGGAACTCCCCGAAATTTTCCTCCCCTCGCTTCTACCACGGTTTTTTCTGTCATGGACGGCCCAAAGAATGTCATGCAGCTGCGTCTCCGGCCCGTGCAGGACAAAAAGCCCATTTTCTGACATGATTTTTTGTCATAGAAGTAGGAGCCCACCACATCTATGATGATACCGGGTTTTGTCACAATTATCGTCATAGAAGTGTCATATGTATGACAGAAAAAAAAATCGTTCGGCCCAAAATGTCACAGATGTGTCTTTTTTTTGTAGTGAAAGGTTAGAGGATTGTGTGGGTGTAAGAGACTAACAAAGATCATAATTTGATATGAAAGTGGATTCATATATTTGAATAGGAGATCATAGTGTTTTAAACATATGCATGCATGAATATAGCGGTGATACGCGTGTTGTGGTTTTGCACATGTTATACCATAATGTGATAATGCATGGCGTTTGCAACTCACAGCTAAATGTCGAACAATCTAAACCATACTATACATCGAACAATCTCACATTTTATTTGAATTTGTGATAATGTGTGGCGTTTGCAGCTTACAACTAAATATCGAACAATCTAAACAATACTATATATCGAACATTCTCACATTTTATTTGAATTTGTGGTAATGTGTGGTGTTTGCAACTCACATCTAAATACTTGTAGGCGTAGGGGGCGGGGCACCATACATAATGTGATAAACACATTATACATATGAGACATGGTTTAGTTTGTGAAGATCTAGCTAGATCTTGAAATGTACTATGATTTGAAATCAACATAAACTGGATTAAAAAAATCGAGTTCGAGTTCATATAGTACACATAGTTCATATGTAACTCGAGACTAATCATGTGGTGTGCTGTGAAGATAATACACAAACGATGGTTTAACTTGACAATAATGACGATTGTAGATCTTATTAAAACAGAGAAACGAATTCAAATGCTTTGACTTCACAGCAATCATTATTGTAGATCTTATTCAAATAGAGAAACGAATTCAAATTTAGTTCATATTGAAGCGGTAGTATATATGTTTGGAATGCACTAAAACGTTCATTTGAGTACTAGGTTGCATGCATTATACACGTAGCGAAATATTTTAATTGAACATAACATGAATTCAAAGTTTTGAAAGACATTTGTAGTGCGAATTGATTTCGTACAGTACACGTTAGGCTTGTCCGGAAATTTCAACCCGCGCCTTGTTAGCCTGAAATATTTAAGATATATCTTTGTCTTGTTGTGCTCCGATAACTCCCTCCATCTCAACCCGCGCCTTGCTATTCCAAAATTACAACGCGCGCGAAAACTCCCACCTCCTGTGAAATCCTGACACGCGAAATGCCCGTGATACCCCTGAACCAAAAGAACCATCCTCAAATTGGTGGGGGTACTTTCGTAACTTACCCCACATTTTGGACAAGCGCGTCCCTAAGCCATGGTTCCCCACTCCCATCCCATCCGCCCACCCATTCGTACACCGGGGCCGGGAAAACCCGCGAAACCCCACACCCTCCTCCGTCCGCCACCCAGCCGGAGCCTCTTCCCCGACGACGTCGTCCACAGCAACACCTCGACGTCCCTCATCCACCGTACCGGATGAGGATCCGTCGTCGATCTGGTCGTCCCGCCGATTCAGCCACCCTGTCCTCCACCTCCAAGGAGCTGCCCCGACGTTCCCCTCGTCTTTCGCGCCACCTCCATTCCCACACCGCCGTCTTCACCTGCACCACCAGAAGAGCATCATCATCACCGTTTCCTTGGATGAAGCTGCGGCCTAATCGGCGCCACCAAAGAGGTTGTACACTAATCCCCGCATTTTCTTCTTGATTCGATCTCATGGTGCTCCCGGCGCTCGGTCCCCAGCCGACACGGCGCGGCTCCATCCACGGCGGCGTCGCCGGCCACTTCCTCCACGGCGTCGCTCCCTCGGCGGAGACGTCCACATCAGTAGGAGCTGCTGCTGCTTTAGCTCTCGCTCGCGCTGCTTCTCTGCTCTTGCTCTCGGTCCCCTGCCTGGTCTGCTCTTGCTCGCGCTGCTGCTCTCGCTCTTGCTCTTGCTTGCGATGCTGGTCCAATTTAGCTACACTTCAGTCGACTGAATCGACTTTTGGGTCAATGGATTTTCAGGGGGTGGGGGGCTCGCCGGAGTTAAGGAAGAACCAGCCGCAGCGGGGAGGGGGGCTCGCTGTAGAGGTACCCCAGTATCTATCTTAGGGTTCAGGGTGGGGGCGGTGATCGCCGGCGGTGGTGGGGCGGTGGCGTGGGGATCGCCGGAGAAAAAGCTCGGCACGGGGGGGGCTACAGGGATGGCCGGGGCGGCGGTGGACCGGCGGTGGGGAGTGTTTTCGGGGCGGGCCGGGCGGTGCACCGCCGGCCGCGAGCGGTGGGGGGCGACTGTTTGGCCGGTGGTGGCTGGCGGCTCAGGGGGTGGAGGTTGAAGATGAACTGCAGGCCCTTGATTTCATATCCAACGGCTGCAAAATCGAATGACCAGAGATGAAAAAGTCAGTCGACTGGCGTGTAGCCTCACCTCTAGTGTGTTCAGTTTGGACAGTAAAATTCAGTTTCGACAGCAAAATTCAGTTTCGACAGTTAAGTTCAGTTTTGACAGTTGAGTTCAGAGAGAGCGGCCGATGTATACATCTAGCACTTTGTGGTTATGTATTTTACGTCATCTATTGGAGATACTATTAGAATTCCACTCAGGTTAACGTTGTCTCTCTTGTCCTGCTTCAGCCTCGGCGTCGTACAACTCACCGGAGCTGCTCCAACGACGAAACCCTCCATCACAGCGGAGCAGTACCTCGGGCTCCATCTCCAGACGCCTAAGATCTTCTTCCCCTCCTCCGACAGCCAAGTCAGCTGGAGCATCCTCACCGGCCAACCCAATCACGCTGAGAACGACATGGCTTCGCCAAAGAGGTTGTACACTTCTTGTGGTTTGACTTAATCTCACCATGCTTCTTTGCATCCTGTGATCTTCCAATTCTTGTGAACCAAACACCCAGATTGGCAGAAATCCTGTGTTTTTAAATTCTCTGTTTTGCACGTGCATTCTTATCCTATTCCTGTCTATTTCCTATCCCTGCATTGTTAGAATACTCAAATTCAAACAAGCCCTTACACAATTACTTCTGTTACAGATATGTGTCAAAGAAAACCTTGTGTGGTTTGTCCTGCTCCTGCGGTGCTGTGTTCCACCCAGCTCAGCTGCTCCAACGATGGAAGGGTTCACCACAGCAGGGATCCGCTCTCCAGACTGTCTTTCGCCGCCTCAGATCTTCTTCCCCGCCGCCGGTAGCCACGATAACTGCATTACCATCATCAACTGAGTAGATGACCTTGAGGACTACACGGGTCCGCAAGAGAGGTCGCACTCTTCGGTGCCTGCTTATGTTATGCATCGCTTAATATGATGACATGCTACTTTATCGTCGTGTTCACCTATTAGACTCCGACTCAGGTCCAAACTTATGCTGAAACTTGAGTTTTTAAATGGTTGTGGGGTACATATTGGGGCAGCAATCAGTACTATCTATCTACTATCTGGTTAATCTCGAGTGTCTACTATGAGTTTCATGTTGGGTGCAAACAAACATTAAATGAGCCATTATCTGTATTTTTTAACTAAAGCTATTATCTGCCTGCTATCATTGGTTTTGGGTCTATCCACAGTTTGCTACCTTCACTCTGGATTTGTGCATGCACTCCTTACATAATCTCACTATGTTTTATTCCTATGCATGTCGGTTATTGTACACAATGTAACTGAACATGTAGAGCAAAAGAGACGAGCCTTGTGTGGCAATAAAATTTCATGCATACGTCACTCCATGGTGGGCGCAAAGGCAGCCCCCCTCCACCCATTTCGGATCGTAATCAAGAGGAAGATAACTGTTCTGAGGGGGATTCATAAGCAAAAGACCACTCCTATTTACCCCATGAGGTCTTCGCTCTAACTTGGCATGCTGATGTTGGTAATATCATGCATATGGTGCCTTGCATTGCTTACTGTATACATCAAAGATGTCATCTGCTTAGTTTAGACATGCTTTGTGTCAATGCCATCTGTTTAGTTTCTTTATCGTATATGTGAATCATGCAATGCCATCTTGTTTAGCCAGGCATCATATATGTGAATTTTGCAATGCCACCCTGGTTAGCCAGTCATCTTATATGTGAATTATATCATGACATCATTTTTTTATTACGTGTTAAATTTGTCAACAATTTTAGTACATTCAATTACTCTTCCTGTGCATCAGCCATTCGGCACGGTCATGGAAAAATCTGGAGTGGAAACAAGGTCTTCAGAGCAGACAATGCTATCTGACGAAGTGCATGTCTTGCTGGTTACAGATAGCTCCTCAGAGGAGGATTCAGAGACAGATGACCAGTCCTATTCCCCCCCCCCCCCCGAGGTGCATGCTCTAACTTGGCAGGGTTATGTTGCTCATATCGTGTGTATGGTATCTTGCATTGCTATGTCATTTGCTTAGTTTAGACATGATTTGTGTGAATGCCACCTATTTAGTGTCTAATTACCATATATGTGAATTATGCAATGCCATCTTGTTGCAAGACATTATATATGTGAATTATGCAGTGCTATCTTGTTGCAAGGCATTATATATGTGAAATATGCAATGCCATGCTGTTTAGCCAAGCGTCATATATGTGAATTATATCATGCCGTCCTTCTCTTTGTATTTCTCATTGCTTTTGTCGACAATGTTTGTATATTCAACTGCTCTTCCTGTGCATCAACCATTTGAATTGGTGATGGAGAAATCTGGAGTGAAAACAAGGTCTTCAGAGCAGACAATGCTACCTGCTGAAGCAGATATGTTGCTGGTTACAGATAGCTCTTCAGAGGTGGATTCAGAGGCAGATGACCAGTCCTATTATCCCCCTGAGGTGTATGCTCAAACTTGGCAGGGTTATATTACTCATATCATGCATATGTTGTATTGCAATGCTTAGTTTTTACATCATATACACGATATTGAATGCCATCTCCTTAGTTGACACATCATATATGTGATTGCCCTCTGCTCACTTCCTTAGTATATAAATCATATATTTGAATTATATCATGGCATGATGTTTACATAGACAGCATGTATCTGAATTATGGCATGCCAACCCATTTTCTAAAGACATAATATAGTTATATCATCTCATCATGTTTACATAGTCATCATATTTTGAATTATGTCATTCTATCCATGAATTATATCATGCCATCATGTTTCCATCGACGGCATGTTTGTCATTTATGGCATGCCAACCACTTTAATAGACACATCGTATAGTTGTATCATGTCATCCTGTTTACATAGTCATCACATTTTGAAGTATGTCATGCTATCCTGTTAGTTAGCCATCATACATGTGAAATTGTGTCATGCTATCCTGTTTAATTAGCCATCATATATTTGAAATCATGTCCTGCTATTCTGTTTGGTTAGACAACATAAATGTGAATTATTTCGTGCCCTGTTTTCTTCCCTACTATCCATTGCACCTGTCTATCTTACAATGTCTGTACATTCAATTACTTTTCTTGTTTATCAGCCATTTCAATTGGAGGGGTGATGGCAGTATCTGTGGGATTAAAAACACGGTCTTCAGAAAAGATCGTGCTACCTGTCGATGGAGATAGAACCACAGTTGTACTTGCCCAAGAACCAGCCCCACCACACATAACCCAGACTCACACAGATTGTACCCCTACCCAGTTGGACAGAGAACCAGCTACACCCCTTCTAACCCCAACCCCAGCAGATAGTAACCCAGTTCCTGTTCACACAGCATCGTCTCCACCACACAGCACCCAAACACGATCAGTTAGTAAGGCAACTGCAGTGCCCAAAGCACGAGGACCACCACTCCGAACCCCAAGTCAACGCTTAAAGCAGAAGAAGAATTGTTCTCAGGTCAGGTTCCATAGCTATGGTTCATACTACTTTGCTCTTGCATCACTACATTTACTCATACCAACTAATTTCAAATTTGAAGGATGCAATTGAAACTCCAATGGCGCAACAGGTATGTTCTAAACCTGTTTCTTTAACGTGTTTGCTGTTGTAACTTGCTCTATGTTGATTTCAGTTTCAATTCAATAAACAGTTATGTTCTCATGCCATGCACATTACAAGTGTTTTAATTGCTGTGTAGTTTCCCACACTTATATTCTGTCTATGCTGCTTTGTCTTAAATAGATATGATTCGAACTATATCTATCTTGATTTGGCAACATAAACTAGAATGATATAGACCATACAGTGACCATACTACATAGATATATGTTTGTTTCATGTTGTTATCCTATCCACCTTACTACTGAACTGGTTTACCAAAATGAGTTTCATATACTATATTGTAAACCTGTGATGTGTTTGTTTGTTTCTCTTTTAGAACGCGGATAAAATATTGGAGAAGAGTACCCTGTTATGCAATGGTAAAAGAAGCAGATAAGGTTCAAGATAGTGAGACATCCCTGTTGTTCTCCAAGGAAGCTGATAAAAACTATATTGAAGACACTGAGACAACCCCAAAGTCCTGTCTTGATGTAGTGTTCGAGTTACTGGCTACTACTGCTGGCACCAGCTCTTCGAACTCGCTGCCTGAATCAGTTCGGCTTCTTGAGTCTCAACTTCAAGTTGAAAGACATCGATCAGATGTTATGCGATAGGAAGCCGAAGGACTGAGGAAGTCCCTGCAGAATTTAGATGCGTACTTTCTGGTGCAACAGCAAGTGCTGGAGGATTTAAGCGCCAAACAAGAGAAAGTTAATAAGCTTGCTAAGCATCTTGCTAGCATTATGGGTACCCAGGATATTGTTTCTTGAGCTCTTCTGAAGTGGTTTCAGTTCTGGACTTGTTTTGCTGCGGCGTTTATATGCTGCTTTGTTCCCTATATTTGCACTTGTGGTGAACTTTGATGCCGAGTGGATGTAATATGTGTAATAGCCGTGATAGCCTAGCATAAGTTGCTTGCTTATTTATTTCCTTATTGTCTTATTTATTTGTTTTCTTGTAGTCAGTGCAGTTCTTTTTCCGCGGTTTGCTAGTGGCCGCAATAACCTATTTTTTAAAACTAGGCCACATTAACAATGGGCTACATATTTACTGTAGTTAACATGGGCCTCCTACGGGCCGTAGAAACAATGGGCCTTCTAAGGGCCGTAGAAACAATGGGCCTCCTACGGGGCGTAGACACAATAGGCCTTCTATGGGCCGTATCATCAATGGGCCTTCTACGGGCCGTATGATCGGTTGGCCAAACATGGGCCAATAACAGACCACATTATGGTCGTAAATGGGCTAGAGTTGAAATCGTCCATTCATGGGCCGACCATAACGGGCCGTCGTTAATCGGCCGTATTTGATGACGCTATGAAAATGGCCCAACGTATTAACAGGCCGACTGTAACCACGGGTTGTATTTGGCCCACAAGCAGAAAATGACAGTAACGGGCCGAAAGTAAACGAATGCTGGAAATGAGCCCAAGAATAAATGGGCCCTCAGAAGTCCGAAAGATAACATGGGTTGGAAACGGCCCAACGGAATAATGGGCCGTTAATGGGTATAAAGTGATACACTGTTCATTACGGGCCAGTTTTACCACGGGCCGTTAATGGGCCGAGGGTTACTAAGGGCCTCATATGGGCCAAAAGACGTCATGGGCCATACATGGGCCAGAAGTTAAAATGGGCTGGAATTATATTGGACGGCCCAGATGACGCTACTGGGCCTAATTTGGATAGGCCGTAAACGGGCCCTGGGTTAGCGGGTTGTAAATGGGCTATATGCGAACAGGCCGTTAACAGGCTTGCCGTGGGCCGGGCCGCCACCTTTTGACCAAGTCAAACGGGCCGGCCTTTTCACAGGAATGGGCCTCTGTTGGGTCATGCCACGTGTCGACGTATCATAGGCGCTTTGGGTCCAATGAGTGGATGATATCTGTCCCAACGGTGAGCCGACACGTGTTTCCTCAAGCCAATGATGATTTTACACGTGGAAAATCCCCATTGGTCGGGGCTGTTAACGGGTTATCGGATCCAAAACCGGACCCGATAGCTTAACGACGTTCCGTTACGGTGGATGCCACGTGTCGGTCACCCTTGACGAAAGCACTTCTGTGACGCGCGATTTATCGTCATGGAAGTGGACACTTCCGTGATGATAATTTTGGTAATGTCATGGAACACTTCTACGACAGCACAGGTATGACTATCTGTGACGCCCGGGTAATAAAGCTACAGTAACCCTCTGGTAATGATGCCATGTCACCTCGATTACTGTTGATAATCTCGCGTTAGTTTAGAACCGATCCAAATTCAAGTTTGAATCAAAGTCAAAACAATTAAAGTTTTCAAAAGTCAAAACTAAATTGTTCCTAATGTGTCAAGTAATCCATAATAAATGTTGGTGAAGCAATCATCTTTTAATAAAATACTTAAAGGCACTAAATAAACTAAAACAACGATAAAACAATTATCTAAAGTGCTTTTAAAGTAATAAGCAAATGCAAAATACTTTATTTAAAGTGCCAAAGTATTTGGGGCTGTGACCTATTTAATAACACCAAATTAGTTGTCGCTTTTACATTTTATAAAACAAAAATAAAAGAAAATAGAAAAGAAATAGAATAATAATAAAAAGGCAGAACAAACAAAAAGAAGAAGAAAAGGAAACCCCCTTCCCCCCCCCCCCCCCCCACAGGGCCACGGCCCAACAGGCCATCGGGCCGCCAGGCCGGCCCAGCCGCACCCCCACACCCTCCCCCTTATCCACCCCACTGGGGGGAAACCCTAACCACCCACCCCACTCGCCCCACTCCTCTCTCCCCCTCCCCATTCTGGATCGGGATCGGGCACCCGACGCCCGACGCCCCGGCTCGTCCCCGCCGTCTCACCGTTCGCCGGCGACCGCCCCGTCCTCATCTCCTCCCCATCATTCCTTCGTCACCGAGCCGCACCCGCTCGTCGTCGCCGTGTGCCACCACCGCCGCCCGAAGGCCCCGCCGTCGCCGACCACCGTTGCCGCTCGGATCGCCCTCCGCCTCTCGTCTCCGACCTCGTCACCGCCGTCGCTGGACTGCCTCCCCGTCAACGTCGACGTCCTCGACCTCCTCCCCGAGCCGCTGCCATTCCTCGTCTGGCCCCTGTGAGCCACCACCTCCCCTCCTCCCTTTCTCTGCTCACCGCCCGTCGCCGTCGTGCCCCGCCCCCTGCCTCGTCGACGCGCCCAGTCGCGCTATGTTTGCGCCCGTGGCCACGCCCGGCTGTGCTAGGGCCGTGCCTCGCCACGCCGGGTCACGCACCGTCCACGGTCGCCGTGCCCTCGCTTCCCCCAGCCCGCGCCCACGCGCGAGCACCTCGCGCCCGTGGCCTCGCCCCGCCGCACTCCCTGCCGGCGAGCGCGCGCCCAGGCGCTTGTTGCCCGCTCCAGCGCCCGAACCCGCTAGCCCCCCTGGGGCCAATGACAGGCAGGCCCCACCCCCTGGAAATTTAAAAAAAAGAGAGAAAAAAAGAATAAATATAATAGTAAAAATAATAATTAATTAATTAAGATAATTAATTAACTTAGTTAAACCTGTTAGTTAATCTAGTTAACACTGTTAATTAGCCTTAATTATCTGATTAGGTAAACAGTCAATGACAGATGGGCCCCACCTGTTTGACCGGTCAACGCTGAACGCTGACGTCATGATGACGCAATAAACGTTTTTGAATTAAAATAATTTAGAAAATGAATTAAAACTTTAGAAATTAATATAAAATAATCCGTAACTCGGATGAAAATACTTTGTACATGAAAGTTGCTCAGAACGACGAGATGAATCCAAATACGCAGTCCGTTCGTCCGCCACACATCCCTAGCATAGCGAACATGCAACTTTCCCCCTCCGGTTCATCTGCCCGAAAACGCAAAACACCGGGGATACTTTCCCGGATGTTTCCCCCCTTCGCTGCTATCACATATCCCTGCGTTACGTCACCCCTAGCACAACGTATTGCCGCGTCTTGCTTTGTGTTACATTTGATTGCTCTCTTATTTATTGTGTTCCCCCTCCGTTACTTCTTTCCGATAGGCTCCGAGACCGTTGCCGATACCCCTGTGATCGGCTACATCGACGACGACCCCTTCTTCTTGCCAGAGCAACCAGGCAAGCCCCCCCTGATCACCAGATATCGCCTATTCTTCTCTATACTGCCTGCATTAGAAGAGTGTAGCATGTTACTGCTTTCGGTTAATCCTATTCTACTGCATAGCCTGCCATTGTTGCTACAGTTGTTACCCTTACCTGTTATCCTACTGCTTAGTATTGGATGCTAGTGTTCCATCAGTGGCCCTACACTCTTGTCCGTCTGCCATGCTATACTATCGGGCCGTGATCACTAGGGAGGTGATCACGCGTATATACTATATACTTTATATACATGACACATGTGGTGACTAAAGTCGGGTCAGCTCGTTGAGTACCAGCAAGTGATTCTGATGAGGGGGCTGAAAGGACAGGTGGCTCCATCCCGGTAGAGATGGGCCTGGGTTCCTGAGGGCCCCCGACTGTTACTTTGTGGCGGAGCGACAGGGCAGGTTGAGACCACCTAGGAGAGAGGTGGGCCTGGCCCTGGTCGGTGTCCGCGGATACTTAAAAATAACACGCTTAGCGAGATCTTGGTATTTGATCTGAGTCTGGCCACTGGCCTATACGCACTAACCAACTATGCGGGAACAGTTATGGGCACTCGACGTCGTGGTATCAGCCGAAGCTCTTCTTGACGTCAGCGACGGAGTAGCGCGCGCCGGATTGGACTGGGACGCCTGCTAGGCTAGGTCTGCTTCCGGCCGCCCTCGCAACGTGCAGGTGTGCAATGTGCGATGGACGCAGACCCCTGGGCCATAGGATTTAGACCGGCGTGCAGACCTCTCAATTGTGCCTAGGTAGGGCTGCGACGTGTTGATCTTTCGCGGCCGGGCATGACCCAGAAAAGTGTGTCCGGCCAAATGGGATCGAGCGTGTTGGGTTATGTGGTGCACCCCTGCAGGGAAGTTTATCTATTTGAATAGCCGTGTCCCTCGGTAAAAGGACGACCCGGAGTTGTACCTTAACCTTATGACAACTAGAACTGGATACTTAATAAAACACACCCTTCCAAGTGCCAGATATAACCCGGTGATCGCTCTCTAACAGGGCGACGAGGAGGGGATCGCCGGGTAGGATTATGCTATGCGCTACTTGGTGAACTTACCATCTACTCTCTTCTACATGCTGCAAGATGGAGGTGGCCAGAAGCGTAGTCTTCGACAGGATTAGCTATCCCCCTCTTATTCTGGCATTCTGCAGTTCAGTCCACCGATATGGCCCTTTACACATATACCCATGCATATGTAGCGTAGCTCCTTGCTTGCGAGTACTTTGGATGAGTACTCACGGATGCTTTTCTCCCTCTTTTCCCCCTTTCCTTTCTACCTGGTTGTCGCAACCAGATGCTGGAGCCCAGGAGCCAGACGCCACCGCCGCCGACGACTCCTACTACACCGGAGGTGCCTACTACTACGTGCAGCCCGCTGACGACGACCAGGAGTAGTTAGGAGGATTCCAGGCAGGAGGCCTGCGCCTCTTTCGATCTGTATCCCAGTTTGTGCTAGCCTTCTTGAGGCAAACTTGTTTAACTTATGTCTGTACTCAGATATTGTTGCTTCCGCTGACTCGTATATGATCAAGAACTTGTATTCGAGCCCTCGAGGCCCCTGGCTTGTATTATGATGCTTGTATGACTTATTTATGTTTTAGAGTTGTGTTGTGATATCTTCCCGTGAGTCCCTGATCTTGATCATACACGTTTGCGTGCATGATTAGTGTACGATTGAATCGGGGGCGTCACAAGTTGGTATCAGAGCCGACTGCCTGTAGGAATCCCCCTATCCAACTCCTTGGCCGAAGTCGAGTCTAGTCATTGAAAAACTTTTACTAACATGGTTGTGTGGCTTATGGGCCCACATCGCCATTGGGTGGTATTAGGATCTTTTATTCCTTGTCTATACTCTGGGATTCTAATCTATTTTCTACTCGGGTTAAATGATTTTTAAAATCTAACTTTAGGTTCTCTAAAACACTTTCTCCCAGAGAGCCCCTTCAGTCCAGATGATCGCCGGCTGCACCAGAAGATTTCGTAGTTACTCTCCGATACTCTTTTGAGACTTTGTGCCCGTTTGCAATTCCCTACCACCGAAATATCCCTATGGATAAATACATACACTTGTCGTTCTTACTTTTACTCCCAGTTGGTCTTGTTATTACAAGATACCGTGAAATCCTCTCTATTGTTCCGAGAATATTTTGTGCCTACTGCCTTACAGATCTTTGCCGTATGAATACCCCTACGGATAGTTCCTCGCACTTATTGAGTATCCGCTCATTCCCAGTTGTTCATGTGTTTCACATAAGTCCTCGAAATACCATTCGATTTTGTGAAAATCCTCAGCAGCCCATTGCTCTTGATTTCCTTGCCCTCCTGCATTATGGTTAATTCCGTACTTCTAGTAATCTCCGTTGACATCCTCTGTCACTATCATTTCGAGTCACTTGATTCGATATGATGCGAATGCTTGCAATCCTCAATCAGATCCTAGAATTCATCCTTCCGGCTCAGACGTCATTTTGAACATGAGCTGGTCCTCGACCAATCAAGTTGTCGTCGAATGTACCCCTAAGCTTACTCAAGTTATCCATCCTTAATCAGAGCATTTGCTTCTGATCCTTTGATTTGGAAACTATAATTCCTTTACATGTGAGCTTTGAATTAGTCAGTTGCTTCTATAATCCAATGCCTTCACATTGTTTCTTCCTCTGGTTGTGTGCCGATACTCACATCAGCTCCGCTATGGACCGTCGGATCCTTTGTTGGAATATCATCCGACAATGTCTTTCGTATACAAAAAAACTCGAGGAGTTCTTTCCCTGGTACACAATGTCATTGGTAAGTCATATTCTCTGATTTGGCCAACCAGGCTCTGCCTTCGAGCTGGTGATATTTACTCTTGAAGCTTGTGGTATATGTTTCTAAGATGCCCCGATGGGTTGAACCTATGCCTTCCTTAATCTGTGTGAACCCGAAAGTTTTCCAAGGTTCATACTCCTCTGGTAATTCACCAGGTAGATCTTCGCACTCAAATCATTTTTAGTAGAGCAGTGAATGAAAGGTTGTGCATTGAAGAAGTGGGAGTCGACCTTGAACTTTGTGTTCATGCCCATGGACATGATGTAGATCTTATCATCGAAGCTTCTTTTAAAATTAATCATTCCCTTGGTATAAGATCATCTTATATCTGGCCTTTTTTTCAATCATGGTTCCGACCATGTTCTCCTTTAAATACCATTTCTCGTGCAAGTTTAAGAACTTGTCTTCTACAGAGCAATACCCTAGTCCAACCTCTACTTTGATCTGTCGTCGAGTATTACCCCCCCTGGTATCTCGAGATTATCTTGGAACTACATAACTTCTTATGAGTTCTTCATCAAGTACTACATTCTCACTGATTATGATTTTTCATGGACTCTGAGTTATTAAACACTCAAAGACACCGATAACTGAACCGAGTCCGCACTCCAATTCAAAACTCTAAGTAATCTTCCTTCAAGTCATTCCTAGCCTGATTGGCTATATCCTTATCGTGCTAAATTTTAACTGTGCTACCTGGTCCTTCTTCCCGGAGCACAATTTTCGATGATGAGCTAAGCTTACATCGATCTTCCTCATCATATCATTTCGCCTTGAACCGCAAGCTTGGTTTCGAGTTGTGTCGTACCCGTGGTTACAATAACCTTTCGCTCAATCATTCATTTGATTTGATGTCATCGCCGATCGATTACATCTTAATGAAATCTCTCGACAAATGTGTCATGATCATCATCAACAATGATATGCCTTCTTCCATCGAATTCATGATGGGAAATACCATCCTTTCCCCTCGATGATTGGTATTAACATTGACAACATTCTTGCATCCCCTCCAACACAAAACTTGTTCTTGTTTTGTGTTATACCTTGAGTTCCTTGTTATCCGACTTATGTTATGTTCTACCTTAAAGTATTACTGTCTTTTATGTCAAGGATGTTGTGAGGTTTGCTCCACCTCTTAAGAATTCTTGGTGTAGTGATACTTCTCACAAGCACCATCCTTTCTTGATCCCCGTGTTGCTTCCAACCGTAATACCACAAGTGAACGATGCTGCTTGGATTCTATACTCCTAGCAACCCTATTGCTTTGGAGTTAATTGTCGACAGTTCCTTCTTAGACTATTATTTATTGAATCACCATTCTAGCATTGATCTTGCTACCTAAGCCCATACCTCGCGTGCACCTTTCAACCAATGTTTAATTGTGTATGTTTTCCTCGAGCATACATCAATATAACATTTGATCTGATAAATGTTTTCTCCTTGTTCTCATAATTGTGGGAATCCGTCTTTTTGGAAATCTCATTGAATTGCCGCTGAGTTCATCAGCCACCTGCTCATTCTCTCCTTAGTTTAATGATGAACTCATGATTCAGAACTTGCTTCCAAAGTTCATTTCCTAAGAGTCTTACAATGTCATCTCGTCAATTTGTGTCGCGCCTTTTTCTTCTCAGGCATCCTCAGTCTGAGGTATCCTGACACCGACCAGATCTGAATCTCGGTCAGATATGATGGTTGGAACATATATCCAAGAGTTATAACATTTGCCTTTATATAACCCAGTAAGGTGATGTCATGGCTCGCACACCTGGCTGGAGGACTTATTGTTATAGCTTCCTTTTTAGCAAGGTTAATCATTCTTCCATGAGAAAATCATAAGACTTATCCTATAAGTTGATTCTGATGGATCCTTTGTGTATCCAAAGTCCAACCTTTACATGATGACAGTCAATGCTATCCCGAAGCGTGCCTGTGGTACTCAAATATCAACAAGAGCATTGGAATCGCAATGCTAAATTTTCTTTATCAATTATACAAACACCGTTGTATGGGTAATGTCATGAACTTCCTATCCCCTTACCTAAATGGTTCTCTACTTTCTATCCTGTCATGGATATCATGATCTACTTGTCCTTGGGAAGGATATACCCCTAGAATATGTGTTTGAACACATTTTCCTTTCCATTGTTTTATTTAACCTTTCTTGTAATCTGACTTAGCTGAGCAGTGATAATTCCATGCTTAGGTAAACACCTCATTGTACCACCCTGTCAGTAAGACCCTGTTACTTTTGTTGATGACATTTCGGTAACCACCGACGGACGAGAACTTTGCCTATTGGTCCGCCTCGTTCAAAGAGCAGGAAAATGGTTCTCTTCATCCCTCGCCCGTGGTACCGACGTTGTTGCTGCCATAACTGACGGGCTATCCTCTGACATGCCTTACTTGCATGATCGTGCAAGACATCACCGCCTTCCTACTTTTAACCAGATGGTGGGCCCATAACCCACAGTTCCACAGGATCGAAACCTGACTCTCCTATACACCCCCTGTTCTTAAGGTTGTTCCTCGCACTTGGCCTTGTATGTGGTTCACGGGCCACCTTCCGAGAGATCATCAATTCTGGTATTAGACACAATACTTATTCCCGTTGCCTTGAACCCCTTTCACACTCTGTTTCAGGCGGCGAACGATTGTCTATCCGCTCAAAACTTCTCATGATACCTCCTCACTTTGCTCTTGATAATGTCTAAGGTTTCAATTCGAGAGTTACTTTCCGCCACCTTCCCTGATGTTATCTGCTAGATAAGCAAACATTGTAGAGGTCCGTTCTCCCGAAATACCCACCCTTTATTCTTTCGTAAGTACGATGGAAATCCAGAAGGAATGATGACGACTTCATCATGATGACCTGAAGCGGAGAAATGAAGACCTCAACGTAATGGATCGACCTCTTCGAGAAGAGCAACCAGGACCGAGAAGATCCGTTAGAATTTCGTAATCAATTCCTTCCCCTTACTCCACCTCTTAAATCTCGGGACGAGATTTCTTGTAGTGGAGGAGAATTGTGACGCCCGGGTAATCAAGCTACAGTAACTCTCTGGTAATGATGCCATGTCACCTCGATTACTGTTGATAATCTCGCGTTACTTTAGAACAAGTTTGAATCAAAGTCAAAACAATTAAAGTTTTCAAAAGTCAAAATTAAATTGTTCCTAATGTGTCAAGTAATCCATAATAAATGTTGGTGAAGGAATCATCTTTTAATAAAATACTTAAATGCACTAAATAAACTAAAACAACGATAAAACAATTATCTAAAGTGCTTTTAAAGTAATAAGCAAATGCAAAATACTTTATTTAAAGTGCCAAAGTATTTGGGGCTGTGACCTATTTAATAACACCAAATTAGTTGTCGCTTTTAAATTTTATAAAACAAAAATAAAAGAAAACAGAAAAGAAATAGAATAATAAAAAAAGGCAGAACAAACAAAAAGAAGAAGAAAAGGAAACCCCCTTCCCCCCCCCCCACTCGGCCACGGCCCAGCAGGCCATCAGGCAGCCAGGCCGGCCCAGCAGCACCCCCACACCCTCCCCCTTATCCACCCCACTGGGGGAAAACCCTAACCACCCACCCCACTCGCCCCACTCCTCTCTCCCCCTCCCCATTCTGGATCGGGATCGGGCACCCGACGCCCGACGCCCCGGCTCGTCCCCGCCGTCTCACCGTTCGCCGGCGACCGCCCCGTCCTCATCTCCTCCCCATCATTCCTTCGTCACCGAGCCGCACCCGCTCGTCGTCGCCATGTGCCACCACCGCCGCCCGAAGGCCCCGCCGTCGCCGACCACCGTCGCCGCTCGGATCGCCCTCCGCCTCTCATCTCCGACCTCGTCACCGCCGTCGCTGGACTGCCTCCCCGTCAACGTCAATGTCCTCGACCTCCTCCCCGAGCCGCTGCCATTCCTCGTCTGGCCCCCTGTGAGCCGCCACCTCCCCTCCTCCCTTTCTCTGCTCATCGCGCGTCGCCGTCGTGCCCCGCCCCCTGACTCGTCGACGCGCCTGGCCGCGCTGTGTTTGCACCCGTGGCCACGCCCGGCTGTGCTAGGACCGTGCCTCGCCACGCCGGGTCGCGCACCGTCCACGGTCGCCGCGCCCTCGCTTCCCCCAGCCCGCGCCCACGCGCGAGCACCTCGCGCCCGTGGCCTCGCCCCGCCGCACTCCCTGCCGGCGAGCGCGCGCCCAGGCACTCGTTGCCCGCACCAGCGCCCGAACCCACCGAACCCGCTAGGCCCCCTGGGGCCAATGGCAGGCAGGCCCACCCCCTGGAACTTTAAAAAAAGAGAAAAAAGAATAAATATAATAGTAAAAATAATAATTAACTAATTAAGATAATTAATTAACTTAGTTAAACCTGTTAGTTAATCTAGTTAACACTGTTAATTAGCCTTAATTATCTGATTAGGTAAACAGTCAATGACAGATGGGCCCCACCTGTTTGACAGGTCAACGCTGACCGCTGACGTCATGATGACGCAATAAACGTTTTTGAATTAAAATAATTTAGAAAATGAATTAAAACTTTACAAATTAATACAAAATAATCCATAACTCGGATGAAAATACTTTGTACACGAAAGTTGCTCAGAACGACGAGATGAATCCAAATACGCAGTCAGTTCGTCCGCCACACATCCCTAGCATAGCGAACAAACATCTTTCCCCCTCCGGTTCATCTGCCCGAAAACGCGAAACACTGGGGATACTTTCCCGGATGTTTCCCCCTTCGCTGGTATCACATATCCCTGCGTTACGTCACCCCTAGCACAACATATTGCCGCGTCTTGCTTTTTGTTACATTTGATTGCTCTGTTATTTATTGTGGTACCCCTCCGTTACTTCTTTCCGGTAGGCTCCGAGACCGTTGCCGGTACCCCTGTGATCGGCTACTTCGACGACGACCCCTTCTTCTTGCCAGAGCAACCAGGCAAGCCCCCCCCTTGATCACCAGATATCGCCTATTCTTCTCTATATTGCTTGCATTAGAAGAGTGTAGCATGCTACTGCTTTTGGTTAATCCTATTCTGCTGCATAGCCTGTCATTGTTGCTACAGTTGTTACCCTTACCTGCTATCCTACTACTTAGTATAGGATGCTAGTGTTCCATCAGTGGCCCTACACTCTTGTCCGTCTGCCATGCTATACTATCGGGCTGTGATCACTAGGGAGGTGATCACGGGTATATACTATATACTTTATATACATGACACATGTGGTGACTAAAGTCGGGTCAGCTCGTTGAGTACCCGCAAGTGATTCTGATGAGGGGGCTAAAAGGACAGGTGGCTCCATCCCAGTAGAGGTGGGCCTGGGTTCCTGACGGCCCCCGACTGTTACTTTGTGGCAGAGCGACAGGGCAGGTTGAGACCACCTAGGAGAGAGGTGGGCCTGGCCCTGGTCGGCGTTCGCGGATACTTAACACACTTAACGAGATCTTGGTATTTGATCTGAGTCTGGCCACTGGCCTATACGCACTAACCAACTACGCGGAACAATTATGGGCACTCGACGTCGTGGTATCTGCCAAAGCCTTCGTGACGTCGGCGACGGAGCGGCGCGCGCCGGATTGGACTGGAACGCCTATTAGGCTAGGTCTTCTTCCAGCCGCCCTCGCAACGTGCAGGTGTGCAATGGGCGATGGGCCCAAACCCCTGCGCCATAGGATTTAGACCGGCGTGCTGACCTCTCTGTTGTGCCTAGGTAGGGCTGCGACGTGTTGATCTTCGGCGGCCGGGCATGACCCAGAAATGTGTGTCCGGCCAAATGGGATCGAGCGTGTTGGGTTATGTGTTGCACCCCTGCAGGGAAGTTTATCTATTCGAATAGTCGTGTCCCTCGGTAAAAGGACGACCCGGAGTTGTACCTTGACCTTATGACAACTAGAACCGGATACTTAATAAAACGCACCCTTCGAAGTGCCAGATATAACCCGGTGATCGCTCTCTAACAGGGCGACGAGGAGGGGATCGCCTGGTAGGATTATGCTATGCGATGCTACTTGGTGAACTTACCATCTACTCTCTTCTACATGCTGCAAGATGGAGGTGGCCAGAAGCGTAGTCTTCGGCAGGATTAGCTATCCCCCTCTTATTCTGGCATTCTGCAGTTCAGTCCACCGATATCGCCCTTTACACATATACCCATGCATATGTAGTGTAGCTCCTTGCTTGCGAGTACTTTGGATGAGTACTCACGGTTGCTTTTCTCCCTCTTTTCCCCCTTTCCTTTCTACCTGGTTGTCGCAACCAGATGCTGGAGCCCAGGAGCCAGACGCCACCGCCGACGATGACTCCTACTACACCGGAGGTGCCTACTACTACGTGCAGCCCGCTGACGACGACCAGGAGTAGTTAGGAGGATCCCAGGCAGGAGGCCTGCGCCTCTTTCGATCTGTATCCCAGTTTGTGCTAGCCTTCTTAAGGCAAACTTGTTTAACTTATGTCTGTACTCAGATATTGTTGCTTCCGCTGACTCGTCTATGATCGAGCACTTGTATTCGAGCCCACGAGGCCCCTGGCTTGTATTATGATGCTTGTATGACTTATTTATGTTTTAGAGTTGTGTTGTGATATCTTCCCGTGAGTCCCTGATCTTGATCGTACACGTTTGCGTGCATGATTAGTGTACGATTGAATGGGGGGCGTCACACTATCTTGATTCTGTCATAAATTTGTCATGGATGTACATGCATGACAGAAAACGTGACCTACCGTGACAAACACGTATCATCACGAAGTGTATTTTTTTGTAGTGACATGGTTTAACATAGGCATTAGAAGCATAATTATCATAACAATATTTAAGTACGGCAAAATTTTCAGATTTGTAAAGAGTAGCATCATACTTTTCAATCAAAGAAGCATTTTCATAAGCACCCTTAAAAGCAACAAATTCTTCAATTTGTTGAACATCATAGTAATTATAAACACCCTTAGCATACAAAGATACGATTCCATTATCGCTAAACTCACATTGGTAGGGAAGGTGTTTCTTAGGGTTTTCAGAACAACAAGTAACATCATATATTTCACATAAATTCCAAGCATAGCACTGCAAACGATGAATTTGATCCAGTAAAAGTTCCCCTTTTTGAGATAAGCGGTGTCGCACATAACAAGCATGCTCATCTAAAGATTTGCCCTCAACTAAGCTAGTTCAGGTTTCAGTACGAGCACAAAGGGATCGAAGATGATCCAAGTAAAAAGCTTTAGGAGTGTGAAAGATTTTGAATGGTTCTTCAACCATTGGTGTAGTAGGTACAACTAACTTTTTTGGTATTTTGCGTTTCCTACGCATAACTAAAGATAGAAAACAATAGCACAAAATAAAAACTACTTAGTGATAAAGCAAACAAGCACACACGAGAATATTCACCCCACGCTATGACTCCCCGGCAACGGCGCCAGAAAAAGGTCTTGATAACCCACAAGTATAGGGGATCAATTGTAGCCTCTTTCGATAGTAAGAGTGTCGAACCCAACGAGGAGCTAAAGGTAGAACAAATATTCCCTCAAGTTCTATCAACCACCGATACAACTCTATGCACGCTTAACGTTCGCTTTACCTAGAACAAGTATGAAACTAGAAGTACTTTGTAGGTGTTGTTGGATAGATTTGCAAGATAATAAAGAGCGCGTAAATAAAAACTAGGGGCTGCTTAGATAAAGACACAATAAAGTTAGTATAGCGAGTGTGGAAAAGTGGTGGTAGGAGTTGCGAAATTGTCCTTAAGCAATAGACTACTTTACTAGACCGATAGCAAGTTTTATGTGGGAGAGGCCACTGCTAGCATGTCATCCCTGACTTGGAATTCTATGCACTTATGATTGGAACTATTAGCAAGCATCATCAACTACTAATGTTCATTAAGGTAAAACCCAACCATAGCATTAAGATATATTGGTCCCCCTTCAATCCCGTATGCATCAATTTCTATGCTAGGTTGAAGCTTCTGTCACTCTTGCCCTCCAATACATAGTCTTATCAACATACAACTAACCCTATGGTGTGATCCACGCGCGCGCTCATATGATGGGCACCAAAGGAGAGGAACATAACCACAAGAAAATTAAACCAATCATAGCAATTCACCAATTACCGATAGGACAACGAAAATCTACTCAGACATCATAGGATGGCAACACATCATTGGATAATAATATGAAGCATAAAGCACCATGTTCAAGTAGAGGGTACAGCGGGTTGCGGGAGAGTGGACCGCTGTAGATAGATGGGGGAAGGTGATGTAGATGTTGGTGAAGATGACGGCGGTGTTGGTGTAGATCGCGGTGATGATGATGGCCCCGGCGGCGTTCCGGCGCCACCGGAAGCGAGGGGGAGAGGCCCCCCTTCTTATTCTTCTTCCTTGACCTTCTACCTAGATGGGAGAAGGGTTTCCCCTCTGGTCCTTGGTCTCCATGGAACGGGAGGGGCGAGAGCCCCTCCGATATTGGATCTGTCTCTCTGTCTCTCTCTGTTTCTGTGTTCTCGATTTTGCCCTTTCACCATTTCTTTTATAACGAGAGATCCGTAACTCCGGTTGGGCTGAATTTTGGACACGATCTCTATCCAGAAATTAGCTTTCTTGCGGCGAAAGAAGGGCTCCAACCGCCTTACGAGGTGGCCACGAGGGTCCAGGGCACGCCTGACCCCCTGGGGCGCCCCCCGCCTCGTGGCCCCCTCGGGCATCGTATCGCGTTGATTCTTCTTCCCAAAAATCATAAATATTCCAAAAAAAATCTCCGTCAGTCTTTATCCCGTTTGGACTCCGTTTGATATGGGTTTTCTGCAAAACAAAAAACATGCAACAGACAGGAACTGGCACTGGGCACTAGATCAATATGTTAGTCCCAAAAATAGTATAAAAAGTTGCCAAAAGTATATGAAAGTTGTATAATATTGGCATGGAACTATCAAAAAATGTAGATACGATGGAGACGTATCAGCAGGCAAGTACAGGAGCCGAGCAACCCAACTATTGACCGAAGACACAATTCAAAACTGATGCATATAAAGCAATATCCGAGAACATTTTGCCGAGGACTCCTCGGAGTACCGTGGCTTTTGGTGGGTTCGACTCAAGTCGCAGCCCCCCATTGATATTGTCGATGCTTAAAAAGTGTCCGGCAGTGTACTGCGGGATTTATGCTCGGACCCAACACCGAGGTGCAGGTCGGCAGGAAAAATGCCGAACTATGGGTCGTAAAAGATTTTCCCAAGCTGGATTATTACGCAGGGTACCTCGGTCAAGAGGATGTCCCGCCTCATAAAAGAAAAAACACACAAATAGATCAAAAGTGCCATAAGCTTAAAAAACCAAAAAACTTATGTGGAAACTTTACGTCCAAACTAAATCAAGTTTTTTTTGTGCCAATCCGAAAATTGGTCTTAAAATTAGTTTGTGCTTCTGTCATGCTTTAACATGACACATCCGATCTCAAGACTTCGAGTGGGTCAGCCTTTGGCTTCAACCTCCTATCCCAAAGACGGAGTGCTTCTCAGGCCAGTTTAGCGAACTAAACTCGAGCAGCTTTAGAGACAAAACAGGCTATCCAGCTATTGACCATACACTCGAGTCGAAAAAGGAGTGGTAGAAAAGGACTTTGCAATGACCAAGAAGAAAACACATTTAGTATAAAACGGCTCATATAAATTTAAGAGCCCCCAGTTAACTTGGGTAAGAGAAGTGTTTTTAACAAATAGCGCATGTGAGCATGGTTGAACCGATCACAAATTAAAAATTTAAAACTTTGAGCATAAAAGTGACTTAGCTGGTTAATGCGTTCGACATTGATGACGCGGTCCGAGCTTACGGCAGGACGAGGTCCCAGCCCCCAAGCCGGTCCCGAGGTGGCAGAGCGAAGAGCTCGGCGCTCCGAAGTGGCGACATAGCACGGCCGATGCAGGTCGGCAGTGTGACGCCGAAGTACCCAGCGTGGGTTAATGATGTGATGATGAAGCCCCCGGTCCAGCCGAGGTGACGTGGTATGTCGATACGCTGAAGTGACAGTGCTGCCCAACCCGGATCATTTACCTGTGCATAGAAAATAGTGCCAGCCGGAGATAATAGTAATAATTTAAAAAAAAAGTTGCATGATTAATAATTTATGCAAAGTGAGTAATAAAAGAAATATGGCCCGTGCACCGAACACCCGACGAGGTAAGACCCTCTTGATGATGCCGAAGTCCCGGAGGCAACCGAACATGTCGGTATGGCAATTCAATCAACAAGGTGATCATGCGAGCCGATTTATACCAATTGGGACGATGACGTTGGCTTGCCGAAGTGACCACGTGACGTAGTCGAAGTCGATCACCTACACACATAAAATAGTGCGGTCCAAAAAGAATAATATAAATATATATATATAATCCTTACATAATTGCTTTTCGAAAAAATAATTTATTTAAAGAGATGTGGCCTGGCGCTGAAGTCAATGCCGATGCAGGGCATCGGCGTGACGCGGTGAAGGCGTGGCAGAGCCTGAATTCATAGGCTGGTCCGAGTTCCGGATGCGGCGTTCGCCGAACTGTATACGGAAACTGACCGACCACCACGCGGCCGTCGTTAATGCGGCCACCATTTGACAAACCTGTGTGCAGATGATGGAACAAACCAGAGTAATAATTCCTCAGGAAAAATAAACCCAAGCAAGAAAAATTACTAGGATTAATAGCACCTGGTTTATCTGTTGTAGCAATATGAAGAAAGGTTACTCCCAAAATTGGGACTCGATCCGCACACCCATTGCGTGATGGGCGATGAAGTGACGGCATGGCGATGCTGGCAAAGGTTGGCTCGCCAAGGCAAAGCCCCTGGTCCAGCTAACGTGACGAAGCTGGTCGGCTGGTGACGCCGAAGTCTCCAGAGTAGGCTGATGAAGAGATGGCGAAGCCCCCGGTCTAGGCCGGGGTAACGGAGCGGGTCGGTAAGGAGACGTTGCAGCTGCCATGTCAGCCGAGGTGTTGAAGCAGTTCGGTGTGATGGACATCAGCTTGAAGAAGCAACGGTGTGGTCATGCCGACGCTGGTCATAACTTGTGACGCGGTCAAAGCCGGATTGATGAAGTGACCGAGCGGCGATGTCGGCGCGCCTGACCCGTGCAATCCATGGGGCGATGGTGTGGGTGATAATTTAGTCTTCGCGATGCCGAACTCTTGTTCGGCTTGCCGAGCTGATGATCCAATAAGATTGGGCTCGGCTTGATGAAGCGATGATCTGTCTAGCGCAGGTCGGCAAACGTGGAGTAAGGGGCTGGTTTGACACCGGCGTGACGATGAAGATTACCTACGAAAAGGAGCAAAATTTATGAGCATGTGTTCAGAAACAAAACACAATACCCTACAAAGAGATTCTTCCAAAAAGGTTGTCCAATATCCCGTTCATGAAGAAAGATGAACTCAGGTCGGATTCATATTCGCACAGAAAACAAATCTGAAAAGTGATGCACTAATCGGAAGGTTCCCGGAGTTTGGACGGTCGGAACGAGCTGGAATTTTGAGAGGTGGTAGATATAGGAATTCCGCAACCGATCAACGGTTGGATCTTCCAAAGGACGTCCGAGATAGATGCTGGACACCATGCTCCAAACTCGTCCAGATTTCTGTCCAGATTCGAGAGGGCTCCAGTATATCGGAGATCGGCGGAGATTGCTCCGTTGGAACGCGACAAAATTTTACAATGTTGTTGTAGAATCAATTCCGCACAATTCACTGAAGGAATCGTTAAAGCGATGCTCGAGGAGGTGGTGGTAGCGGTTACAAGTTCGTTGTTCGAAAAAAACAGCACAGTCGCGCGAGGGCAATGTTGACGTTGAGCCCCCGAGCTCCATGGATGATTCCTCCATGATCATGATAGAGATCGGAGTTGATGTTGATGAAGGCCCTCATCCGAACATGGCGATTGGAGGCAGGGCACAGTCCTTGGTCAAGCCAAGGTGACCAGTCGAGCCGGCGACGAAGACGTCGACGTCGGAGTTGATCTGGAGGCGAGCCATTGATCTTTTGTCGATCACACAGCGGAGCTCTCAATGAAAGCACCATTGTCGGTATCAAAACTGGTTGATCTCGGGTAGGGGGTCCCAAGTGGTGTGTCATGGATCGATGGGTAACAGGAGACAGGGGACATGATGTTTACCCAGGTTCAAGCCCTCTTAATGGAGGTAATACCCTACTTCCTGCTTGATTGATCTTGATGAATATAGAGATTACAAGAGTTGATCTACCTCGAGATCATATGTTGTGGTGTGAAACCTAAGGGTATGATGAGTAATATCATAATGATCTAGCATATCCCTATCGACTAGCCCGGCCTTGGCTTATATAATGTACCAGAGGCCTAGGATAACAAGAGTCCTAGTCGAATATGTCGGTGGAGAGGAGTCCTTGTCTTGATCACCAAGTCTTGTGGAATCTTCCTCGTGTATACATCGGCTGTCCGAACTGGCCCATGAGTAAACGGCCATGGGGGTCCTCGGCCTAATCCAACTGATCGGGAGACGACGTGGTGAATACCCCCTAGTCCAGGACACAGTCATCGGGGACTACACCCAGTGGGTGCACTTAGCATGCCCCCACTGGTCCAGATCCCAATCGGCATGACCTGTCTAGACCGAGTGGAAGAACTACAAGCAAACATTTCACAAAGACCCCCACCAAATCAAACATTCAACGGCGGTCTCGGGGACTACACCCAGTGGGTGCACTCTGTGTGCCCCTACTGGTTCAAGAGTACACTCGACGCGACCTAGTCGACTCAAGTGGAAGAACTATATAGCAAAAGTTAAAACACCTAATGGGTGAACGGATGCAAGGTGCAGACTCATGATAGATGCACATTAAAGGTTTCAAAACGCTCATCCACAGACATCTTACGAATAGTAAAGCAGTAGTTTTCAAGTACCATATCCTAATAGAGCAAAGATCAAGCTAAAAGACCAGTCGGAAATCAACTCACCTGGACATTGGTTTGAAGGGCAGAGCTAGCGTCGTAGGCAGCTTTGCTAGCCTCATGCACCACCTTCATTTGCTCCATCATAAGGCCTGCTTGGCGTATGGCTTCCTTAGCAGCGCTTACTTGGTCCTCTGGGACATGATGGGTAACAAAGAGTGGAGTTGGTGGAACGGTCGAGGTGGCCAGAGGAGCTGAAGTCTGGAGTTGCACAGTCAGAGCAGGGGTCTAAGCAGTCGATGCCGAAGGACGATCAGTCGACACAGGATCGGCAAAAGAAATAGAAGCCCGAATCGGATCCTTGATCGTTGGGCGACTGGTTCTAGCACTGGAATCAAGTGAGACGCCTTGTTGGCAGGCACCTTCTTGCTCGAAGTCCTGCCTCTCCTTCCTGTTCTTCTGTAGCACGTCTTCATGGTCGTCGTCGTCTGGAAGTTCAATAACATTTAGTGGCGCTACAAAAGACTCGACCGTAAGAGTTTAGTTGACCGACAGTACAATTGATAAAGTGAGGGCAAGATTGTAGAGTCATACACGCTCTGGAAGTGGCCGCATCTGCAGTCTCCTCGTCATCTTGCTCCTTGTCAATATTCATGGACGTCCCAGAAGTAGCAGCACTAAAGGTTCCAAAACTCACTCGGTCAAGCAAGAGAATGAGTCGACAATAACATAGAAGATCCCAAGTGGAGCAAAAGCAAAGTGGATAAGCACTTACGTAGAGGCAACGGGAACATCCACCTTGATCTTAGGCAGGGCCTTCCAAGGCTTTGTTGGCGCAACCTTGGGCTGCTTCGGGGCCTTCTCCGACGGGTCGGGAGTAGACGTCCGTGTGCGCTTCGAGACCTGCGTACTTGGCGGGACCGCTTTGCCACGTCCACCTGCTGGATCATGTGTCTGCTTGGAATGTCTCTTAGAATGGGGTGGTGAGTCGACCTCCTCGTTGCTACTTGAGTCCTCACTATCTTCGTCACTTTTGTCGTCAGATTTCCAGTCAGCACTCTCGCCTCCGCTCTCCATTCCCTCCTGGACTTGCTCCCCGTTTGGCATCGAGTACATCTCAGTATAAATCTGCAAGACAGGAGTTAAACAAGCATCAATCAGATTCAAGGGAAGTTGCAAATCAGAATAAAAAGACACTAAGGCCAGACCTTGTCCGGCTCATTGTCGGCGTCGAATGGCAAAACCCTCCGGGACCCTCTGGGGTTATCTTTGTTACCGGTGATACTACGCAGCCACTGCGCCACCGTCTCCTCGGCGACCTCCTCCAGGTGGACCCGAGCGGTGTCGTCAGTGCCCGAGTACATCCACATCGGATGACGGCGATCTTGAAGAGGCTGGATGCGTTGACTAAGGAACACTTCCAGCAAATCCATGCCAGTCACACCCTCACGGACTAGTTGAACGACTCGGTCGACTAATACAGACACCTCGCCTTTCTCTCCTGGGGTCACAATCAATGAAGTAGGTTGGCGGACTCGATCCATGGTAAAAGGGGGAAGACTGGTCGACTGACCAGGAGTCGAAACATCACGGCAATAGAACCAGGTCGACTGTCACCTCCTAACCGACTCAGGAAGGGTCATAGTAGGAAAAGTGCTTCTACCCCTCGTCTGAATCCCTAAACCCCCACACATTTGGATCACGTGCGTCTTTGCGTCAGTCGGATTTGCCTTCTTCAAAGTTTGGGATCGACAGGTAAAGATGTGTTTGAACAAACCCCAGTGCGGGTGGCAGCCCAGAAAGTTTTCGCACAAAGAGACGCATGCAGCAAGATATGTAATGGTATTGGGGGAAAAGTGATGAATCTGGGCACCGAAAAAGTTCAAGAAACCCCGGAAAAAGTATGCGGAGTGCTACCTCTTGAGCATGCATTGGTTTTCCCTTGAAGAGGAAAGGGTGATGCAGCAAAGTAGCGTAAGTATTTCCCTCAGTTTTTGAGAACCAAGGTATCAATCCAGTAGACTACACGCAAATCGCCTAGTACCTGCACAAACAATCAAGAACCTTGCAACCAACGCGATAAAGGGGTTGTCAATCCCTTCACGGCCACTTGCAAAAGTGATATCTGATAAAGATAATAAGATAAATATTTTTGGTATTTTGGTTGTATAGATTGGAAAGTAAAGATTGCAAAATAGTAAACTAGAATTATAGATCGGAAACTTATATGATGTAAAATAGACCCGGGGGCCATAGGTTTCACTAGTGGCTTCTCTCAAGATAGCATATATTACGGTGGGTGAACAAATTACTGCCGAGCAATTGATAGAAAAGCGCATAGTTATGAGAATATCTAGGCATGATCATGAACATAGGCATCACGTCCGTGAAAAGTAGACCGAAACGATTCTGCATCTACTACTATTACTCCACACATCGACCGGTATCCAGCATGCATCTAGAGTATTAAGTTCATAAGAACAGAGTAACGCATTAGGCAAGATGACATGATGTAGAGGGATAAACTCAAGCAATATGATATAAACCCCATCTTTTTATCCTCGATGGCAACAATACAATATGTGTCGGTTCCCTTTCTGTCACTGGGATCGAGCACCGCAAGATTGAACCCAAAGCTAAGCACTTCTCCCATTGCAAGAAAGATCAATCTAGTAGGCCAAACTAAACCGATAATTCGAAGAGACTTGCAAAGATAACAAATCATGCATATAAGAATTCAGAGAAGAACCAAATATTGTTCATAGATAATCTTGATCATAAACCCACAATTCATCGGATCTCGACAAACACACCGCAAAAAGAATTACATCGAATAGATCTCCAAGAGAATCGAGGAGAACTTTGCATTGAGATCCAAAGAGAGAGAAGAAGCCATCTAGCTGATAACTATGGACCCGAAGGTCTATGGTAAACTACTCACACATCATCGGAGAGGCTATGGTGTTGATGTAGAAGCCCTCCGTGATCGATTCCCCCTCCAGCGGAGCTCCGGAAAAGGCCCCAAGATGGGATCTCACGAGTACAGAAGGTTGCGGCGGTGGAAAAAGTGTTTTGTGGCTCTCCCCGATGTTTTCAGGGTATAAGAGTATATATAGGCGAAACAAGTAGGTCGGTGGAGCCACGAGGGGCCCACGAGGGTGGGGGGCGCGCCCTCCTACCTCGTGGCCACCTCGTTGCTTCCTTGATGTCCACTCCAAGTCTCCTGGATTGCGTTTGTTCCAAAAAAGATCCTCACGAAGGTTTCGTTCCGTTCGGATTCCGTTTGATATTCCTTTTCTGCGAAACACTGAAATAGGCAAAAAACAACAATTTGCACTGGGCCTCCGGTTAATAGTTAGTCCCAAAAATAATATAAAAAGGTATATTAAAGCCCATTAAACATCCAAAACAGATAATATAATAGCATGGAACAATCAAAAATTATAGATACGTTGGAGACGTATCACGGAGGCAGAGTGAAAGTGCAATCAACATGGGTTGCGAGGAGGACACACTCACCCTCCTGCGGCTGAGGCTGGGTCTCGCTCCCCGGCAACCTCCAAGATCCATGAGCAATCAAGCCTGCGCTGGCCAGATCCTCCAAGTCTTCTTTCTGGATCGTGGACCGAATCCAGTCACCCTGGATCCAGCCAGGCGGCAAACCGGACCTCGACGACGACCCCCGACTCGTCTTCTTGCCCTTCGCCGCCGTCGCCGCCTTCTTCGAGCGCTCCAGAGATGCCATCTTGTCCTTCCCCATCACGGCAGAGTGCGCGCCGGCAGAGCGGGGAGGCGACGAGAACAGAGGAGAATGCGGTGGAGGAATAGAGGAGGAAGAGGATGATTGGGGCGCACTGTGCATTGCATCGACCCGAGCGCTATTTATGAGGTCGCTTCTGAGTGGCTGACGAGTGGGCTCGAGCAATCTTATCATATCCCGCAGCAGTCGCCCGCCCGATACGTGGCGAAAAAGGCGGCATGAGGATCGAGGAGCCCCTGTCTATCCACTCCGATAACTACGGCACACTCCGTCCCGCGCGCTTCTCCAAATTTCGAATCCCACAAGATCCGGGAACCACAGAGCAACCAATCGCGCCCGAGATTTCGCACCACAATAACACTCAAAGATCACCAGTATAACTCACTCAATGACCTCTGAATTGATCAAGGCGACTGAAACAAGGTTGAAGCTTCAACATGATTTCCCGTCTCCAATAAAATGCCCCTGAAGCATGAAATAGAGTTGGAACCAACTTCAACCCTCTTTTTTCACTCGGACCTCAATCCATTCGGGGGCTAATGACGATGTCACGTACCTAGGGTAGGGTCATAGGCCTGACCTAGACGCCCTACCCAATGACACTACCCTAGAGTCAAGAACATTCAAAATACAACGAAGGATACCGACTGAAGTCACCATGGAGTGCAATCCACTCGACCTGTTATCCCACTCGGATACCCCAATTCCATTCGAACAGGATAAGTCACTCGACTACACGAAGAATCACTCGGAGACAGAAGGTCTAAAGTCACTCAGGATGGCAACGGTTAGGCGTTCACTCTGTAGTCTTAAAGATCATTTATAGCTCTTTATAGCTAGCGTTACCAGTAACGCCCTGTCTTAATGTACATTGAACCATGTGTAACGTGGGATGGCTGGGGTCCTGGCACACTCTATAGTAGCTAGGATCTTGCCTCCTCCTACGTACCCCCTATTCTTACTGTCAGACTTACTCCCACGACACCCCCCCCCAGTCAACCATATCGATCCTTTCATAAGATAATGAAGATAATGAGGTTACAAAAACAAATCTTTGGATTTTAATCTAGTTGAATTCTTACAGAGGGTTTCTTGAACTTAGTGGGAAGATATAAGGAATTAACCCATTATTGATAAGGATAGTCCGCGTGTCATGCAAAATAAACAACTCAAGAAAGCGAGAAAATATTCGAAAGGGTTGGTGAGGAATTTAAGAGGCCAGATCCTGAAAAATAATAAAGATATGATTGATGAGCTAAAGACTCTGAAACCCTGGAATAAATTCAGCCCTTCATCAATGAACAGATTGCGAAGCCTCGTTGTAATTGTGCAAATATCTGTACTAGTGTAGATATATACATACATGTACTAATATCCATATACGTACACCAAGTTTTCTATACGTTGAACGGATACATACATGTGCAAATAAATACATAGCCACAAATATCCATACAAGTGTACATAGATACACACATTTGCAAATATCGTTACTAGTGTCATGCCAAATTTGCTACAAACCTAACCCATACCTAAATAAAACCAAAAGCCCAACTATATGTACCAAATCCCTAACTATACCATACAAATCCTTAACCATACTTAACAAATACAAGTGCAAGCATCAATGAATTTTGAAAAAAAGTGGATGAGCTAGGGTTTTTCCAAATTGGGTCAATGTGATTTTAACCAATAAAAAGAGGGGAAAGAGAGGAGAATAACTGGAGGATTGGAAGGGGAAGAAGATCCATCTCCCCCCCTCCGATCCATACCTTTTGGCCACCGATTTGATAGGGTAGGGGAGAAGGGGAGAGGGCGACGGTTGTGAGAAGACAAACGGGAGAGAAAGAAATAGAGTTGGTCTGACTTAGCTGTGAGGCGTCGCGCTCGGCCCTAGCCGTTTTCTCCAATGAAGGGGCATGACACCCCGGGTCAAGTCACCATGTTTCTCGGGATGGCGACCCCGCGTGGGGCGTCATGCTCGGGCCAGGGTGCCCCAACATGGCAGGTCAGCGCTGACGCATGACGCCCCCGCGTGGGGCATCATGCTCCATCGGTTGGAGCTAGGCCGCACCAACGTGGCAGGTCAGTGCTGATAGTGGCAGAGCTTAGTGGAGATTAACCTGGCCATCGCCCCCCCCCCCCCCCAGCCCAGGAGATATGTTCATATTATGATCAGTAAATTGGCCATAGATTCACAAAAATCAAGCCTAAACATGATGTTGGTTGCCCCCCAGTCCATTTGCCCCTCCTAAAATGTGTTCCAAGCTCTACCACTGAGCGCTGGCACATCACGCACCAAGGCCGGACGTCATGAAAATGGGTCATTCTGTAAATATTTTCAAAACGAATTTATTATGTGCTAAACTTTTCAAAAATAGTCATTGTATCCCCCCTCCCCGTGCGATCACATTAGATCGGAACTTGATCGGGTTCCGCTATCACCAGATAATAACGGAACAAAAAAAAGGAGCGTCTTGGAGCCGTTTCAGTTTTTGGTTGTTTTTCACGGATTTGATGAACTGTGTTGCCCGACTCCATCCCAGGACAGAATGTTCTAGATGGGGCGGGTAAAAATAAAAATAAAAGCTGTTTTCGGAAGAAAAAAAAAGCCGTCGCTGCCATGATTCGTGGGTCTCCGGAAAGGACGGGTGACGCCGCCGCCAGCTTGGTAGTAACGGTATACGACACGTCACTCAAGGACGAGACGCCACGTTCGCCCCCACCTGCTGCACCCGGTCTCCGCCACGCCGTAGCTACTGTGCACGCCGTACCTCGCAACGCACGGCCCCATGTGCCTGCCGCCCAACCGCACCCCAGCCAGGGTCGGGTACCATAGGGAGGGGTTGGCTTTGCAAAAAGTCTCTGTCGGTCCTGGCTCGTGGAATTCTTTTTTTTTTTTTTTGAAGCTATTCTTTCTTTCTTTCTGGATGTAAATAAATGTTGGTCCGTGCGGTCTCACCTGCCTTGTCTGTGGTACCACGGTGATTGCGTGGGTTAACTTCCCTGACCCCGCTTCAAACGTGAGTACGTACTACCGATGTTAACGTTGCCCGGCTGGATTAGTATCGGTCTGCCAGCACAAAATCAACACTCCACGAACCGGCCGCAGTTAACCCCGAGCCGGGGCCGAGGAGGTTGTTGGGTGTGCAGTGTACATCCACGGCGTCATGCCCGGCCCGTGACGTTTTCTTAGGCTAGGCGCACTAAAACGGACTTTGTGGCATTCCACCTCGACCGATTGATGGTCACAGACCGTGACTCGCTGGATCACGACAGGACACCTTGCCAACAACGCTGACAGAGAAGAGCCGTAGGATTAGGAAATCCACCGTCAGGACTCGGGCGTGAACTGGGCAGGTCGTGCGCAGCGCGCGGCCGCACATGCCATGTTTCGATCTTTGTTTACGCGCATCCACCGCAGGGTGGGGGGTTTTATCTGGAACCCAACGGACGAGACTTGCCTGTTCCCTTCCATGCTCCCATCCGTGCTCCCGCATACGTGGCTTGATTTGATTGGAAGAAAATAAGGCCCGGCCCCACCCCCTGAAAATCAGGGGGGGGAGATGATTAGATTAGAAAAGAAAAAGGGGAAAGAACAGCCGTAGGATGAAGTGGGAGCACGGATGGGAGCATGGAGAGGAAGCAGGCAAGCCGGATCCGAACCCAACAGCTATCGTTTCCGTTGGCAGATGAATCTTTCTTCAGACATTTTTTTTTGTGCGAATATCTTTACTTCAGACTGCTCGTTCCCTCCAGCTCCAGCTCCAGGGTTGATTTTATCTTGTTGTTTACTATTTGTTCCATACAATATCGTCCAGTGGTCCTGCGCTTCCATGGTCCCAGCTACTAGTACTAGATAGACGCTCTTGTCTTGCCTAGCCAAGGCTTAAATATATTCCATCAAATTTAAGAATCGCATCTCATACGACTGTCCACGCAACATGCACGTGCCCTCCCTCAAAAGAAAGAAAGAATTGGGTGTGGATCACTCGGACTCAGAGAGTTATTTCTCCCTCCAGTTTTTCAGCTAACGGTGTCAAACACGTACTGTACGTAGCACGCGGAAAGACTCTTCTGCCCACCTCAATTTTAAACCAACCCATCTCTTTCTTTTCTTCTCACACATACGAGTAGGACCCACTTGTCATCTCTTTTTTCAACCTACCGTGCTCCGCTCCAGTCCATCGGCCGCCCCGACGCGAGCCCATGGAGTTGCAGCTGCAGGACAAGTGCGCGGCTGTTGCACGGGCTCGAGGCTTCGCTCACACCGAAACAGCTAAAAACAACAAAAGGAGCGGGATTCGGCTGGCCGGCAAACGAGTTGCAGCGGAGACGACGCCCACGACCTGGCAGGCTCCTACTGAGGGAGCTCGTGGCGAAGGCGGCTCCTCGACCAAGCTCGAGCGGCGGCGCGTGCGACCGTGGCCCTCAGCTCGGCATGGTGGCGCCCGCTGCCCCGGCCTTCGACCCAGCACCTCCCGACGGCAGCGCGTCGCGAGGTGCCATGTCCGTGCCAGAGCTATCTCTTGGCAATTTTGCAGAAAAAATCTCTGCATGACTGACCTGTTGGTTGCTGCCACCCCGAAAGCGGAAAGCAAACACGTACTTCATCGAGCGTGCACCACTCACCCATGGACGGTGGTTGCAGTTGTGACCTGCCACGGGACGCGTACACGATAAGAAAGCAGCTCGTTTGCCCGCTGCACGCGGGGCCAGCGCAACCCTTCGCCATGAGAGCGCCGACGCACTATGTATCCTAGCACTAGATCTAGATGACCAGCTGCTGCGTTGCGTGTGACAAGTGAATGGATGATGCACCGACACAGCCTGGCTTAGTTACGTGCGGGCATGCAGCTGTGTAGCGTGCAAGGGAAGTTTACACTCGGAGCATCGGCAAAGCAAAATACCGTGATACCCAGCGTTCTCCCGAAGCAACTCATGCGGCCGGAAACCCAACCGATAACGCACCCACTCGCTTCACATTTTGTGTGTGTGGTGTCTCAGTTTGTGCGTGCGATTTGCTGAGAACATAACATCGGACTATGGGAATTGGGTCACATGGATGCAGGATCGTGAAGATCTGATCGTCGATGGTGAGCATTGCCGCGTCCATCTACTTTAACATCAAAATGATAGGAATACTCGTAAATATATGAGCACATGAAACATACTCGCTTCGTTTATAAATATAAGTCTTTTTAAGATTTCAATACAAACTGAATATGGATGTATATAGACATATTTTAGAGTGTAGATTCACTCATTTTGGTTCGTATATAGTCTATATTGAAATCTCTAAAAAAAGTTATATCTAGAAACGGTGGAAATATTAAATTTGCATAAACACAACCATGCATTGGTCGGTAATAACGGAGGGAAATTTCGTATGTGATTGTTATAAGCAAGGTTCACAAATAAAAGTTCGCTTGGTTTGACAATGTACACAACAATGCACATGGTAAATACAACTAGTCGATACTACCAAGACGGATAGTAAACAGTACGTAGATTGCATACATCGTGCATTAATGAAATCCTTACATGCCTCTACCAATGGGCCGCCATGTTTGAAAACAAAGAAAAAGTAGCCAAGCCTGATGCACCTAGCCATTTCTTTTGGAGTGCATCACATTCATGGGACAAGATATACTATCTACCACCATACAAAAAATTGCGTGGAGCAATCGGACATTTTTGTTTTGTTTTGTTAAAGAGCAGCCTGGTTCTCATTATTTTTTGTCACTTTAATTTATAATAAATTCAAAATCATTTGGGAATACAAAAAAAAGTTTTCAATTCAAAAAAAGCATGTCTATTAAAAATGTTTATAAATTTGTTTTTTTCCTAAATTCAAAAATTATTCACAAATGCAAAAATATATTTAGGAATTCAAAAATTGTTCATGGATTTGAAAAATATTCACAAACTCACAAAATATTCGTGAATTCAAAAAATCTCCGTAGATTTTTGAAAATCTTCACGGATTCAAAAAAAATTGTCGAAACAAAAAAGTTCACGAATTAAAAAATTTGAGTGTTTGAAAAATGTCTATAAATTCAGAAAATGTTCACGAATTCAAAAAAGTTCATGAATTCAAAAGTTGCTCACGGATTTGATTTTTTTTCATGAATTCTAAAAAATGCTCGTGAATTCAGAAACATTCACGAATTAAAAAAGTGTTCTGAATTCAAAAAACTTTTGTGAATCAAAAAAATGTTCGTCGATTCTAAAAAATGTTCGTGAATTCAAAAATAGTTTGCAAATAAAAAAGTTCACGAATAAAAAATGTTCACAAATTGAAAAATATTATTTCTGAATAAAAATGTTCACTGATCTGTAAAAATATTATTGAATTTGACAAATGTTTGATATACAAAGACGTTGATAATTATTAAAATTATTCTCTAATGTGAAAAATGTTAAGGAATTTTAAAAAATTCATAAATTATAAAAAACATCATGAATTAAAATTTAAAAGTAGAAAAAACAAAAATGGAGAAGGAAAAACAAAAACAAAAATAATAGAAAAGGGACGAAAATGAAGAAACAAAGGAAAGAAGAAAGTAAAAAACTGATTGAAAACCAGAAAACCCAGGGAACAAACAGTTTTCATCCCTGGAATGTTACAAGAAATGTTGGCCCTTTTATCTCAATTTGGCCGCGCCTCCCAGTTTAGCAGGAACCTAACCGTGCCTCATTGGCTAGCAGCGCTACACACCACCCAACGGATCCGGGATCGATCCCTCGATGCCTCCCTTTCACCTTTTTCTCTAGTTGAAGTGCACATTAATTGGCCGTCCCATATGTGCGATTGTTTGCACACTAGATGTTAATGAAGAACATAGAACTTTTGAAGATCCGAGGTCCCCTATCTCCCAGCTCCAGAATGGCAGCCGGAGGCGAGGGGGCCAAAATTTCTCCAGCTGCGGCTGTTGCTGCTGCAGTCCCTCATGTGGAAACCCTACACCAGAGACAAGGGACTTTTTATTTATATTTAGACAAACCAGAGAGAGACAGGGGATTTTTTTTTTTTTGAGAAACCGAGTGACAGGGGACTGAGAGATCCGGAACTCGGCCAGGAAAAGAAGTAGTCCATGGGCCGAAGATCCTGGTCCACAAGTCCACATCGGCGTACTCCGGCCCATATTTCACCCCTGGAGTTCACTGGCGAGGCAAAGCGCCAAGTAGGAGGCGCTCCCCCAGTTGCTGTCCAGATAAGGCTCTCTGCACCGTACCATCTTCTTCCGTTCCTCTATCCTCTACGATTCAGTTCAGTTAGACCCCACCGAGCCAATGGTGGCTCCGGCGACGCTGTCCCTCCGCCCCTGCGCGACCCTCGCGCCGTCCAGGGCCGCGCTCCCCCGCGCCCACGCCCACGCCGGGTTCGCCCCCGCTAGTCGTCCAGCCCTCTCCGTCTCCTGCCCGCCGACGCGCTTCGAGAGCCTCCGCCGCGCCGCCACCGCCGTATCCGACCGGCAAGGCTCCGCGGAGCCTTCCGAGAAAGTAAGCATCGGCGCACGCTTCCCGTGCCTCGCATTTCGCGGCACCGGGCAAGTGGAGTTTCCTGCTCAGTTTTGAGACGACGTGGCGGTGTTTTTCTGTGCGCAGCAGGAGGGGAAGTCGCGGACCTACTACTTCCTGGTGGCGAACGCCAAGTTCATGCTGGACGACGAGGAACACTTCCAGGAGCAGCTCCAGGAGAAGCTGCGGCTCTACGAGGAGCGCAGCAAGGAGCAGGACTTCTGGCTTGTGATCGAGCCCAAGTTTCTAGACAGGTTCCCCAACGTCGCCAAGCGGCTCAAGCGCCCCGCCGTCGCGCTCGTCTCCACCGACCGCAACTGGATCAGGTAACTCACGTGTCTCTTCAGTCATCGTTGCTAGCTGGAGCAATGCTAATTAGCAGAGTCCCCCAAGGATATTAAAACGCCAATGCATGCAGTCCCGGCAACACTCGCTTCTGTAATCATCTGACTATAAGCCCCTTCAGTGGAAATTCTCCCTCCCGCTGAACATTACAATAAATAAATCACGCTACTAATACTTGCGAGATGTGATTAATATGTGCTCACTTCATTTATAGTTGCCGGCCTTGCTCAATGCCCATATGTCATGCAGTGCAAGCTGGTATGCTTCCTGTTGCAAATGGCAAAGCCGCGCATCAGTGCAGTCTTGTGTCTGCAATTTGCACCGGATGCCTACTTGACGGCTACCCATAATAATGTGCTTGCTATCAGCAAAGACGCACACTTCAAATGTGTATGTAGGTTGTTGACGAAAGAGGTGTCACAAAAGAAAAACACTAGTTCGGTTCAGATTCATGCAGTGCCCTTCCAGGCAAGTTCAGTTTCAAGAATTGACGTGTCTAGATATGCCACGAGCCAAGTTTGATCACATGGTGATGATTTCAGGGGTGGAAAGCCTGATGTTTAGCAATCTTACATGGGAGCTCAAGTCCATGATGTAGTCTCATGTATTTCAATAAGCCACATTTATAAATTTTCATCAGGATCTTGTTTCAACGCAAAAGTGCAATTTCTTATAAAATGAAGCCTATGGATGTACTTCTTGAAGTTGTGCAATATCCTGTTCTGATTCTATTTTTGTGCGTCATGAATCATGAACGTGCTGTTTGGTGCAGTACTTTGGATATTTTCTTGTTTTTAGTCGCCCCTGTTCAATAACTGGGCATATTCTCGATTTGAGTGGCTTGCATTCCTGAACATATTGATTAGACTGTGAAGCGAGCAAAAAGAAACTGAAGAAAATTACAGAAGCTTATTTGACCATTGAATTCTTAAACATGATGGCACTGTCAAAAACTTATTTGCTGACTGTGATGTCGTGCTGGCATGGTCTGTGCTCTGTCAAACCCCTTTTTTTTGCTTCTATACATACAAATATTCTTAGCCAAGCATCTGCTTGGATTCGATCTTAAAGTTGTTGCTAAAAGCATGGTTCTCTATTTCTCATTTAAAAAGCATACATGCAGTAATAAAAGATTCTCAATAATCTCATGTTATCTCCTTTATTGCTCTCAGATTCATGAAACTAAGGCTGGACAGGGTCTTAGCAGAGCAATTCGATGCAGAGACACCTGAAGAAGCATTGGCTTCTAACCCTGCAGAGTTGAAATTCGATAAGCCTGACAAATGGACAGCTCCATACCCCAAATACGAGTCTGGATGGTGGGAGGCCTTCTTACCTCCAAAGTCCAGCAACGGCACGGCTTAGAGTTGAACTCTAGTCCGCGCTGTGTATGGTTTCTTCCATGTAAGTTATGATTGTAAGTTTTGGTTTATGCTATGTGTATGTAGTCCGTGAGTTTATGAGAGTAGAGTTAGCTACATTAGTTGCAGAGATTGCTCTACTTTTTGATAATACCAAATAAGTGTGATGTTTCAAAGTCATGGTTATGTTATGCTTGTTATTATATTTCTTCAAGGATACTCATTACTGATTCATGTATGTTGTCATTCAAGGAACCGCCAGTCTATGAGGCCCTAAGTTAGTTATATCTGACCCAACAACATGTGAATCAATAATGTACACATCACCGGCAAAAATTAGAATAAAATGTACACATGCTTTTCCTTTCCAGTCTAGCAGCAACAACAATGATGAAAACAAAGTGGCAATGCCAATCATAGCATGCAACGCAAGACCTTAAATATTTGTGTAATCACAAGGGTCTGTTGTCCCATTAGTGCGATACCACTACTATGGCCATATAGGCTGTATAACAGACTGAAAATGTTGTCTACATTTAGCAATTTAGAAATAGCCATGGAATGTTGAGCTAACTCGTGATTTGTTTGACATTGATAATTGGGCCTTTCTTTGTTGATCCAGGCACCCCATAACTAGTTGATTTTCTAAATTGTCAAAAACTTTCAACTGCTCAAATAAATTCTTGTCAAAAACTAGGATCACAGGAAGGTAACAAATGTGCCAATATATTAAGAAAGTCAAATACATTCTACAGTTTTGATCAGAGATTATCGGACTATATAAGCCACATATACATCAGACGCACAGTACCTACATGGTAACATGAACGAAGGATAAAACTTACAACACATTAGAATAAGCTAGAATTGCAAGCCAGGAGCTGCATTCTGAGCTTCTAACCAACACACCAACTCCCTAGCACTGAAAAACCAACACAATTACACAACCCTAAAGACTGACGTTCACTTTTAAGGTCTGAAGCGATCTACGGATCTTGTGGTTGTTCCTCGCTCCAATCCTCCAGTGCTTGGAATCTGCACAACCAAAGGAACACATTGCTTGATGGCTTGCGACAAACTTAACCCAGAGCAAAGACGCGTAATAAAGTACCGTAGGTCTATAGCTCTATTGATGAAGTGCAGACCATGTGGATACAAGTTGCTTTCAACAACTGGTAGGTCCTCTCAGAAAGGAAAATTCATCTGGTTGGTGTAACAACCTTCGTGTGCTTAGCATACTATTCTTCTTTTTGACGAGAAACAGTACTAGTTACAATTTTGTTTTGTTTTTGTGCTAGTTACATATGTACCGTACTAAAATTCCCCATATATGAATCCTATATCTGGTGCATGTTGTCTCCCTGAGATAAATAAGTGTCCAATTTCTTTCCAAAGGAGAAACATAGAGAGAAACATTCATGAACATACTTGCTTGATTGGCCAAATAAATTGTGTATTCAAATGAGCAAATGTAATACCGTACATCAACGCGCAAAGGCAGTAACAGGTTAGGCAGGAGCAGGAAAGCCGCACGAAACTGCGGAGAGAATATTTTTAGGGGAGGCTGGTCAAGGTCTTTGATACAGTTTCCGAATTAACAAGAGTTTGGAAAATAAACGAAGAAACTAATTACTGCTTGCATGTGATGTGACCAGGGTTGTCAAGCAAAATCCTCAAGACCTACCGCCAGATCGAGTCAACGGTGGAAACCTCGATCATGAAAAAATCACCCTAAACTAAAATGTCTAGGAATGATACATACATGAGAAACAGGAGAGGGACGTCAAGCTCCCCACACGGTGATCCCCTGCATCATGCACTTGAACTCGCCGAAGTCGACCTGGCCGTCGCGGTCGCGGTCGACGTTGCAGATCATCTCCTGCACCGCCGCCAGGTTCCGCGCCTCCGCCAGGCCCAGCTTCTTGAGCACGGCCTGCAGCTCGGCCGCGGAGATGAACCCGTCGCCGTTCTCGTCGAAGACCCGGAACGCCTCCTTCATGTCCTCGTCCTCGGCCTCGCCCTTCTTGCCGGGCTCCTCCTCGACGATGGGGCCGAAGAGCGCGTCGCCGAGAGCGCGGTGGAGGCCCTCGAAGTCCTCGAAGCCGAGGCCGGCGGCGCCAGGCGGGATGTAGGCGCCGACGGTGGCCTCCAGGCTGGCGCGGTCGGCGCCGAGGCCGAGCGTGTCGAGCGCGGCCGCCATCTCGTCGAGGGTGATCTCGCCGTCGCCGTTGCGGTCGAAGAGGTCGAACACGCGGCGCAGGCGCAGGGCATTGAGGCTGCCGTTGCGGAGGCGGAACGACGGCGAGGGCTTCTTGGACAAGGACGGCTTCGCGGGAGCGGGAGCGGTGTCCATCGCTTTGAGTTCGCCGGTGACGCTGTGTGTTTCTCTCTGTTCTTTCTGCTTTATAGGCTTTGAGAATGAGAATGATTTCTGGAGCGCTTAAAACGTCGGGGAGCCATGGTTTTATAGAGGGAAGGAGCCAATCCTTTTAAAAATTGATCTGGGAAAGTAGCGTGATGGCGACCGGACAGACGCAAATAACCCCTCGAAGTACAATTATATTAAACGATAAAATGACACATCTCTGTAATAGAGTAGGAGTACTCGATAATGATGATGTTGTAATCATGGACTGCGTATCGTAAATGAGAGATTTTTCATCATCAATATAAAATACGGTTTGTATTTTGGAACCGATGGGAGTAGTATTAAACGAGAAGGTGGCGTTATTATTTGCAAATTTCAATCTATGCTAAGGCTATCATACAGGTACTTATAGTGATCTAAATTGTCTTATACAGTATTTATTTACAGAGAGAATAGTATTTACAATCCACAACATATATTGACGTGTTTGCGTTTTTTTGTAGATTAGCATTTGTCATTTTAAGTTGCATAAATCTAGACTACAGGTCCGTAATTTGTACTCCTTTTTCGATAGAGGGTGCTTTTATTATCTCGAAATATAGCATCAAGCGGATACAAAGCATTATGAGTAACACCCGGCCTCTGCATAACTAGAATGCACACAGTCCAACACGGAAAGTCTGACAAAATAAATGAAAAAAAAAAAACAAATCGGCGACAGTAGAGTCCTATAGACCGACACTATGCCTATGTCGCAAGGGATGGTGGACCGATCCGAAGATTATGCTGCCACCCATGTTGGGTAAAAACCACCGTAGCCACCTGCTCCAACCACATACACACCGCCTTGAATAGCGGTTGGTACTCCACTCGTTGTAGCGTAGACCACGTACGAAGCGAGTGCGTACAACGGAAAATAACCTGCAAATGAGAAGCATTTCTATCATTGAAAACCAAATCATTTCTACATAGCCAAAGCGACCATAGTAAGGCGTATGCTCCCACCCGTATTAGCGTTTTGAATCTATTTGGAATACCGTCCAACCAATGACCAAAAATATTGGCGACACTTGTGGGCGGATACAAATTTGACGCTATTTGAATAATTGACCACGTAATTTGTACTCCTAGTAGAAAGAAGCCCGTATTCGTTAGTATGAGTATCATTTTTTTTGCGAATAATTGAGAGAGCATTTAGTCAGTGTCTATCTTGGAAGATTATTCGAACCCTACTACTGTAACATTGTTTGACCAGCTCCCGATCTCCCATGTGTCAGGACTGTCCAATAACCCGCCCTCCTCGAAACAGGAAAGTACCCACTCCCTGGCTTCACCGGACGAAAAGAATAATTAGGAACCGGATTAGGCACCGATGAGGTGAACCGGATTAGGCACCGATTAGGAACCGGATTGTACAGTACGTTGTTTGATTCAACAACGCGGCCATTTCTCCCCTGCAGCGGCCACGGCATTTCCTTCTGTGGTCAACGCTCGGCGGCATGGCTTGTCGTGGAAAGCACGACTACGTACAAGGTTGGGCAGGGACGAATCTCAAAGTTTGATCAGTACGCAAAGGCGGTTCTGGATCGTCAAGCAAACGCCAAGTCGCTGCCTAATTTCAGCGGCGAACACCGGCAGAATTCCAACTGGGATCAACAGGAACATGAACTTTCACACAAACGGCAGCAATAATGACCAAGAAGAAAAGCTCATATAGGAACATCCGATAGACCAAGGTACTAAGGGCATCTTCAACGACGATCCGCAAATTTTTTTCCGCATCCGTTCGCGAATAGGGAAGACAAATAGTTTAACTACAAGCGTTGCTCGTCCGACTCTAGAGGTATAGTACCTAAACTAAAAGATCGCCAACGCCTGTTCCCCATCATGGCCATGAGCCCTGAAAAATGAAGCTTCGCCTTCTCCAGCTCCGCCTCCGTAACCTCTGGCTTCGGTGCCTCGGGGAGTGAAGCTGCCCGCCTCCACGTCGCCGCCAAGCGACTAATCGGCCGCCGATGTTGAGCCCACCAAGATGGGCATCGACGTGAGGGGAGGAGTGGTGGCCTTCTTGGGACCTGAGTGCCGACAACCTACCGTGCACTACTCTTCCTCGCTGCCAGCGGAGCCCGTGGGCGGCCGGCTTCGTGGTCCTGGTGGTGTGCGGAGTCGGCGATGTCGTCCTTGTAGTTGGTCTCGCCGAACACCTCGTCCGTCGCCTCGTCGCACTCCTTGTAGGCGACCGTCAGCCGGCGGTACCGCCAACGGGCTAGGCGGATCTCGCAGGCGGAGCGGTAGGAGTCGAGCAACGTCGCCTGCCCCAGGTCTGCGTCCGACGCGATCACCATGCCGGCAGCGAGCTGCTCCACTGCATGTAGGTGCTCCTAGAGGAGTTGGTGGTTGTAGGCGGCATCGACCCGCGCCTCCCGGAACTGCTCCTCCCGCACCATGTCCATGTAATGCACCGACAAGGGTGGCGCGGACGAGGAGGCTAGCACCGGCTCGTCGGCGGCCGCGTCCTCCATTGGGACGTCGTCGTCTTCCGGTTGCTTGTCGGCCTACCATGCGACAACAATGGCGGCCATCTCCTTCTTCTGCTCAGGCGTCAGCCCGTCCCAGAGAGCTTTGGCGTGGGAGGAATCTATGATGGGAGTGGTGCGGAGAGGGATCGGAGGCGAATGACTGTGGCTATGGCCGGGGCATCAGTTTATATAGCAATGGTGGGCGGCAGAAGGACAGACGCGAGTGGAGCCGGAGTAGCCGTCTCGGCAACCGCATGTCATTAATGTGGCCGGCAGACGGACGGACGGTATGTCATTTGAACGCGGAGCAGTCGCGTGCACTGGGAAGCGGCGCGGCCGGTGTTCCCTCGGTCGGCGCCAGTGAGTGGTCGCGTCCCCTATGGCAGGACATGAATGTAGGCACTGACACTCTGTAACAGCGTTGACAGTTTCGGGTGGGAAGCATGCGCAGTCGAGAGAGGGGTTTTGGGTGGGCCAGTGCGGTTAGAAGCGGGCATGGGTGCTGTTGGAACGCCCGCAAAGCCCCCACGTTTGTCTCCGATTTGCGGGAGAAAGTACGTCTAGACCTCCCCGCGGACCGATACAAGCCCGCGTTGGATGACACAACACATCTGGATCGCTCGGTTCAGACGGATGTAAGTAATTTGAGGGTCGCCGTTGGAGATGCCCTAAGATAAAAGCACTACGTAAAAATTAGGACGGAAATCGGACGAAAAGTTAAGTGACTTGGTAATTGGTATATAAACTTGCTGGCACATAACACAACCGTCCCCGGATGTGAAAATGCTCCAATATGGTCTTGGTATACACAAATATGTAAGACATGCGCTCGGGGGCAGATCCAGGCCAGCAGGCCACCCCGGGCCCCCTTTGTATACTATGAAGGAAATATGCCCTAGAGGCAATAATAAAGTTGTTATTCATATTTCCTTATTCATGATAAAGGTTTATTGTTCATGCTAGAATTGTATTGATCGAAAACCTAATACATGTGTGAATATATAAACAAACGCCGTGTCCCTAGTGAGCCTCTACTAGACTAGCTCGTTGATCAAAGATGGTTAAGGTTTCCTAACCATAGACATGAGTTGTCATTTGATAACGGGATCAAATCATTAGGAGAATGATGTGATGGACAAGACCCATCCGTTAGCTTAGCATTATGATCGTTCAGTTTTTATTGCTATTGCTTTCTTCATGTCAAATACATATTCCTTCGACTATGAGATTATGCAACTCCCAGATATCGGAGGAATGCCTTGTGTGCTATCAAACGTCACAACGTAATTGGGTGATTATAAAGATGCTCTACAGGCATCTCCGAAGGTGTTTGTTGAGTTGGCATAGATCGAGATTAGGATTTGTCACTCCGAGTATCGAAGAGGCATCTCTAGGCCCTCTCGGTAATACACATCATAAGCTTGCAAGCAAATGATTAAGGAGTTAGTCATCAGATGATGTATTGCGGAACGAGTAAAGAGACTTGCCGGCAATGAGATTGAACTAGGTATGAAGATACCGACGATCGAATCTCGGGCAAGTAACATACAGATAGACAAATGGAATAACGTATGTTGTCATAACGGTTCGACCGATAAAGATCTTCGTACAATACGTAGGAGCCAATGTGAGCATCCAGGTTCCACTATTGGTTATTGAGCGGAGAGGTGTCTCGATCATGTGTACATAGTTCTCGAACCCGTAGGGTCCGCACGCTTAACATTCGATGACGATATAGTATTATATGAGTTATGTGACTTGGTGACCGAATGTTGTTCGGAGTCCTGGATGAGATCACGGACATGACGAGGAGTCTCGAAATGGTGGAGAGGTAAATATTGATATATAGGACGATGGTATTCGGACACCGGAAGTGTTCCGAAGGGTACCGGGTACATATCGGGTCATCGGAAGGGGTTCCTGGCACCCCCGGTAAAGATACGAGCCTTATGGGGCAAGAGGGGAAACGCACCAGCCACCAGGGGCTGGTGCGCCCCCCATATGGGACGAACCAGGGGGAGAAGGAAAGAAGGGAAGAGAAAGGAAAGGGGGGATTCGGCCTCCCCCTCCCCTTTCTCCCCCTCCTCTTTCCTTCCCCCTGGCTAATATGGAAAGGGGGGCGCGGCCAATGGGGAACCCAAGTAGGATTCGGTCCTACTTGGGGCGCCTCCTGGCCTCTCCCCTCCCCCTCCCACCTATATATATGTGACGCCCGGATAATTAAGCTACAGTAACCTATGCTAATGATGCCACATCACCTCGGTTACTATTGATAAACTTGCGTTAGTTCGAAACCGATTCAAATTCAAATTCAAAATCAAGCAGACAATAAAACTTTTCAAATATTAAAACTATAATGTTTGGAGTGAACCAAATATTTCATAGGAAATTATGGTGGAGAAACCACACCTTTATAAAATGTTTAAATACTATAAGGTGATAAAACAGTAGCAAAAACTATTATTTAAGTACTTTTAAATATTAAATAATTATGAAACTATTTTAGCTTGGGTAATAAATTAAGGTGGCAGTGATATATTTGATGATAATAATTTAGGTGCTAACTTGGTATTAATAAAAACTAAAATAACAGAAACAAAAAAAAACAAAAAAAACAATAGAACAAAACAAAAGACCTAAGCTACTGGGCACTTTTGGCCCATCTAGCAACTTACCCGGTCAGCCCATCTCTCCCTCCTTCAACCTGTAGCAGGGGCATCGTGGAGCACATCCACGGACACCATGGCGTCGTGGCGCACATTCGCACCCCCCTCGCCCTACTTAACATCGCCAGGCTCCCTCCCTCGATCCCCTCCTAACCCTAGCACCAACCACTCCCTCCCTCACTCCCTTTCACTCTCTCCCGAACGCCTCTGGCTTCGCGGCGCCCTCGATCCCGCGGCCTCCATCCACCCCGCGCCTCACGGAGACGTCCCGGAGGACCACCGTCGTCGTCCACGTCGGCTCCGCCCTTCGGCTCAAGCCGAGGCCCTCTCCATCAACGGGATCGAACCCTCCATCAACCTCTGCTGCCGGTCGTCTTCGTCGGAACCGCCGCTCCGTCCACCCCGAGCGCGCCCCGACCTCCCCGGGGTGAGCCACCACCGTCCCCCGCTTTCCCCCCTCGCCCCTGTCACCGAAGCCCCCGCCGTAGGCCGCCTCCGCCCACCCCACGCCCGCGCGCCTCACCCGAGCAACCTGCGCCCGCCTCGTGCTCGCCCGCGACCGCCTCGTGCTCGTGGCCACGCCCAGCCGCCTCCTGGACGCGCTGTCGTCGTGCTCCGGCCGCCTGGACAGCCCAGAGCCCGTGCGTGGCCTCGCCCAGCCTCCCGCACTCTGTCACCGCTGCTTCTGTGTTCTACTGCTAACACTGCTGCTGCCTCCTCTTCCCTGCTGCTCACATCGCGCGCCGTGCTCGCGCACGCTGCCGGCTGCGACCCAGCCGCCCCTGGCCTCGCCTGGCCTGCGCCCGCGCAACCACGCACCCTTGTCCAGCCACCCGCTTGCTGTACTGCTGCTGCTGCTAACTACTGTAGATGCAACTAGCTTTACCAATATTACATTGAGTAACTCTCTGGACAGCCCCTAAACAACAACTAATCAAGTGCTAACATGAGTAAAAATAATATGAGTAGAAAGAATACATGACAAACTCCATTTTATCCCACTGGACTAAATCCTTTCGATGCCTGGATTAAATCCTATGAAAATTGCAAAATGCTTTGTTGTGTTAACAGGGAACAGAAGTAACCCCTAGCTATGTGTTCCGTGTGTGTGCGTATGTGTTTTCTGTGTGTGTGGCCAGCCGTGACTAATTTCCAGCCATGTCCAATTAGTTTAGGATTAATTAGTCGTTAGTTTATCTACTAGTAGATGACATGTGGGACTCTCCCTTGATTAAATTAATGAGTTGTTTTATTAACATTTGAGACAATGGCATATGGGACCAGCCTACACTATTCATCCTTTGACTATTCAATCTTTGACTAGGTCAACCCACCCCACTGGCCCCACTGGCATACTCATAGGCTAGAATAACACTAGGAGACAAAAATAATTACTGTTATAATTTTGAATTAAATTAAATCCAGTAATTTCTAGAAAATGAATTAAAATTTAAAAATTAATATAAAATAATCCGTAGCTCGGATGAAAATAATTTATACATGAAAGTTGCTCAGAACGACGAGACGAATCCGAGTATGCATCCCGTTCGTCTGCCACACATCCTTAGCATAGCAAACACGCAACTTTCCCTCTCCGGTTCATCTGTCCGAAAACGCGAAACACCGGGAATACTTTCCCGGGTGTTCCCCCTTCGCCAGTATAGCCTAGTACTGCGTTAGGGCACATCTAGCACCGCGTTTGCCATGTTACGTGTTTCTGATGCTTTGATTGCTTTGTTATGTATTATGTTCCCCCTCTGTTACTTCTTTCCGGTAGACCCTGAGACTGCCGGCGACCCCCAGTTCGACTACGGTGTTGACGACCTCTCCTTGCCAGAGCAACCAGGCAAGCCCCCCCCCCCTTGATCACCAGATATCGCCTATTCTTCTCTATACTGCTTGCATTAGAGTAGTGTAGCATGTTACTGCTTTCCGTTAATCCTATCCTGATGCATAGCCTGTCATTGTTGCTACAGTTGTTAACCTTACCTGCTATCCTACTGCTTAGTATAGGATGCTAGTGTTCCATCAGTGGCCCTACACTCTTGTCCGTCTGCCATGCTATACTACTGGGCCGTGATCACTTCGGGAGGTGATCACGGGTATATACTATATACTTTATATACATGACACATGTGGTGACTAAAGTTGGGTCGGCTCGTTGAGTACCCGCAAGTGATTCTGATGAGGCGGCTGAAAGGACAGGTGGCTCCATCCCGGTAGAGGTGGGCCTGGGTTCCTGACGGCCCCCGACTGTTACTTTGTGGCGGAGCGACAGGGCAGGTTGAGACCACCTAGGAGAGAGGTGGGCCTGGCCCTGGTCGGCGTTCGCGGATACTTAACACGCTTAACGAGATCTTGGTATTTGATCTGAGTCTGGCCATTTGGTCTATACGCACTAACCAACTACGCGGGAACAGTTATGGGCACTCGACGTCGTGGTATCAGCCGAAGCTCTTCTTGACGTCAGCGACGGAGCGGCACGCGCCGGATTGGACTGGAACGCCTGCTAGGCTAGGTCTGCTTCCGGCCGCGTACGCAACGTGCAGGTGTGCAATGGGCGATGGGCCCAGACCCCTGTGCGCATAGGATTTAGACCGGCGTGCTGACCTCTCTGTTGAGCCTTGGTGGGGCTGCGACGTGTTGATCTTCCGAGGCCGGGCATGACCCAGGAAAGTGTGTCTGTCCAAATGGGATCGAGCGTGTTGGGTTATGTGGTGCACCCCTGCAGGGAAGTTTATCTATTCGAATAGCCGTGTCCGTCGGTAAAAGGACGACCCGGAGTTGTACCTTGACCTTATGACAACTAGAACTGGATACTTAATAAAACACACCCTTCCAAGTGCCAGATATAACCCGGTGATCGCTCTCTAACAGGGCGACAAGGAGGGGATCGCCGGGTAGGATTATGCTATACGATGCTACTTGGTGAACTTCAATCTACTCTCTTCTACATGCTGCAAGATGGAGGTGGCCAGAAGCGTAGTCTTCGACAGGATTAGCTATTCCCCTCTTATTCTGGCATTCTGCAGTTCAGTCCACCGATATGGCCCTTTATACATATACCCATGCATATGTAGTGTAGCTCCTTGCTTGCGAGTACTTTGGATGAGTACTCACAGTTGCTTTTCTCCCTCTTTTCCCCCTTTGCTTTCTACCTGGTTGTCGCAACCAGATGCTGGAGCCCAGGAGCCAGACGCCACCGTCGACGACGACTCCTACTACCCCGGAGGTGCCTACTACTACGTGCAGCCCGCTGACGACGACCAGGAGTAGTTAGGAGGATCCCAGGGAGGAGGCCTGCGCCTCTTTCGATCTGTATCCCCGTTTGTGCTAGCCTTCTTAAGGCAAACTTGTTTAACTTATGTCTGTACTCAGATATTGTTGCTTCCGCTGACTCGTCTATGATCAAGCACTTGTACCCCTGGCTTGTATTATGATGCTTGTATGACTTATTTATGTTTTAGAGTTGTGTTGTGATATCTTCCCGTGAGTCCCTGATCTTGATCGTACACGTTTGCGTGCATGATTAGTGTACGGTCAAATCGGGGGCGTCACAAGTTGGTATCAGAGCCGACTGCCTGTAGGAATCCCCCTTCCACACTCCTTGGCTGAAGTCGAGTCTAGATAGTAGAAAACTTTTACTAACATGGTTGTGTGCCTTACGGGCCCACGTCGCCATTGGGTGGTATTAGGATCTTTTATTTCTCGACCTATACTCTGGGCCTCTGATCTCTCTTCTATTTGGGTTAAATTATTTTACTAAAGCGGACTCTAGGTTCTCGTAACTACTTCCACCCGGAGAGCCCCTTATTACAGATGATCGCCTGCTGCACCAGAAGTTTTCGAAGAAGCTATTCGATGTTTTACCGAGACACTTGTGCCCACCGATTTTGCAAATTCACCACCACCGAGCACCTCTATGGATAACTTCTCAGTCATACCTTCATCCCCAGTTGCTCTTGTTATTACAAGATGCCCTGAAATACTTTCTGATGTTCCGAGAATCCTTTATGCTTACTGCCTTGCAGTTCCTTTTCCGCACAAATACATGTACGGATAATTCCTCACAATTACCTGGAATTCATTCATCCCCAGTTGTTCATGTGTTTCGCAACATACTTTGAAATGCCATTTGATCTTCCAAGAGTCCTTGACAACTTAGTGCTTATGAGATTCTTCTTGCCTGCTGCATTGTGGTTAATTCCATATGCCTAGCAATATCCCTTGACGTCATTTGTCATTATCATCTTGAGTCCCTCGATTCAATACGTGTGTGATTGCTCATAATCATCAGCTGATCCTTAGGAGTTATCTTTCTGGCTCAGATGTCATTCCAGATATGAGCTGATTTTCTGCCAATCAAACATTGACTGATTGTGCCTCTAAGTCTATTCATCTTACTCGTAATTGATCAGGGCATCTGATCCTGATACACCGATCTGGAATTCATAATTTCTTTGATTATTAAAACATCAAAGTATTCGGATGTTTCCATAATTTGATGCCTTTGCATCTTTCTTCCTCTGATTGAGTACCGATACTCACGTCAGCTCCGTTGTGGACCGCCAGGCCCATTGCCGGGTTGTTATCCGTTGGTATCATTCACATTCAAATCTTGTGAGTTCTTTCCCTGATACATAATGCCTTCGGTAAATTGTATCCTCTCCTTTTGTCACCCATGCTATACTTTCGAGCCTGTATTATTTACGCCGAAGTTTGTGTTATATGTTCCTAAGATGCCCCGATGGGTTGAACCTATGCCTTTTCTAATCTGTGTGAACACGGAAACTACTACAGGTCATACTCTACTGTTGTTATGTCAGATAAAACTTCAACACTACAACTTTGTCGAAGACGAGAAGTGAATGAAAGGTAATGCAGTAGAGAAGTGGGAGTCGACCTTGAACTTTGTGTTCATGCCCATGGACATGATGTAGATCCTATCATGGAAACTTCTTGTAATAATAACTATTTCCTTGATAAATATCATCTGGTATCTGTGAATTGATCCTTTGTAACCGTGGTTCCGGCCATGATTGTTCTCCTTTGATTCTATTTCTCGGACAAGTTAAAGTACTCGCCTTCTGCAGATCAGTACTCCTTCCCAACCTCTACTTTGATCTGTCGTCGAGTATTACCGCCCTGGTATTTCGAGATTATCACGAAACTGCATAACTTCTTATGAGTTCTTCATCAAGTACTACATTCTCACTGATTCCAATTTTTCACGGGCTCTGAGTTATTAAACACTCAAAGACACCGATAACTGAACCGAGTCCGCACTATGGTTCAACAACTTTTAGTAATCTTCTTTACTTACGAGTTTGTACCCGATCACGTCATTCCTAGCCTGTTCGGCTACATCATTACCGTGCTAATTTTAATTGTGCTACTTGGTCCTTCCCGGAGCACAACTTTTCGACGGTGAGCTAATCTTACGTCAATCTTTCTCGTCATATCATTTCTCCTTGAATAACAAACTTGATTTAAAGTTTGTGTCGTACCCATGGTTCCAATAAACTTTTGCTTCATCATTCCTTTGACTTGATGTCATCGCCGACCGATTACATCTTCATGAAACCTCTCGACAAATGTGCCGTGATCGTAATCAACACTCTGAGCGTTTCCAGGATATCAATCAAATTCATGATGGGAAATACCATCCTTGTCCCTCGATGATTGTGTTATCAGCAAAAACATTCTTGCCTTCCCCAACACAAACTTGTTCATGTTATGGATGCAACTTGCTATCCAGCTTGTATGATGTTCTACCTTGAAGTATTACTGTCTTTTATGACAAGGGTGTTGTCAGGATTGCTCCATCTCCGAAGAATTCTTGGTATAGTGATACTTCTCACCATCACCATTCTTTCTTGGTCCTTGAGTTGATTCCTAACGGGGTACCAACAAGTGAACGGTGCTGTTTGGATTCTGCCCTTCTAGCAATCCTATTGCTTTGAAGTTAAAGGCCGGTCATTCATTCTTAGACTATTGATTATTGAATCACCATTCTGACGTTGGTCGTGCAACCCAACCCATATTTCGGGTGCACCTTTCAACCAATGATTAATTGTGTATGTTTTCCTCGAGCATACATCATTATATCATTTGATCTGACAAGTGTTAAATCCTTGTTCACATCATTGTGGAAATCCTTCTTTTGTTAATCTTGATGAATAGTCGCTGAGTCCGTCAGCCACCTCCTCATCCTCTCCTTGTTTTAATGATGAACTCTTGTTTCAGAACTCGCTTCCATAGTTCATTTCCCGAGAATCTTACAATGTCATCTCGTCAATTTGTGTTGCACCTTTTCTTCTCAGACATCCCGAGTCTGAGGTATCCTGACACCAATCAGATCTGAATCTCGGTGAGATATGATGGTTGGAACATATTTCCAGGAGTTATAACATCTTTACATGACCCGGTAAGGTGATGTCATGCCTAGCACACCTGGCTGGAGGCCCTATTGACATAGTTTCCTTTTCAGCAAGGTTATCCATTCTTCCATGAGAAAATGGTAAGACTTATTCTATGAGTTGTTCCAGATGGATCCTTTGTGTGTCCAAAGTCTGATATTTACCCAGTGACCATGTCAATGCTATCTCGAAGCATGTCTGTGGTACTTTGTTCATAAATAAGAACATTTGAAGCACAATGCTAAATTTTCTTTATCAATTATCCAAACACCGTTGTTTGGGTAATGTCATCAATTTCCTCTCCCCTTACCTAAAAGGTTTTCTACTTCTATCCTGTCATGGATATCATGCTCTGCTTGTCCTGGGAAAGGATGTACCCCTGAAACATGTGTTTAAACACACTATCCTTTCCATTGTTTGGTTTAACCTTTCTTGAGGTCTATATGATCTAAGCAGTAATATTCTCATGCTTATGTAAACACCTCGGTGTACATTTCTGTCAGCAAGACCCTATTACTATTGTTGATGACATTTCGGTAGCCACCGATGGATGAGAACTTTGCCTATTGGTCCGCCTCATTTCATCGAGCACGAAAATGGTTCTCTTTGTCCCTCGCCCTTGGTACCGACGTTGTTGCCAACATAACTGACAGGCTACCCTCAGACATGCCTTGCTTTCACGACCGTGCAAGATGTCACCGCTCCTACTTTTAACCCACATGGTGGGCCCATAACCCACAGTTCCACAGGATCGAAACCTGACTCTCCTGTACGCCACTGTTTTCCTTAGGTTTGGCTTCGTATGTAATTCACGAGCCACCTTCGAGAAATCATGAATTTGGGTATCTGACACCATACTTATTTCTCGTTGCTCTGAACCCCTTCACACTACGTTCAAGCATCGAACGATTGCCTATCCGCTTGAAACTCCTTATTGTACCTTCTTACTTTGATCTCAATGTTCTCCTAAGTTTCAACTCGAGAGATAGCTTGGGCCAAAATCCCTGAGCTAATTACCGAATATCAGTCCTTGCACGCATTTGTCCTTGTAGTTTTTTCTCCTATCCTTTCGTAAGTACGATGGAGTTCCTGAAGAAAGGATGACGACTTCATCATGATGACTTGAAGTAGAGAAATGAAGACAACAATGTAATGGATCGACCTCTTCGAGAAGAGCAACCAAGACCGCGAAGAATCGTTGGAATTTCGTAACCTATTCTTCCCCCTTACTCCCCTCTTAAATCTCGGGACGAGAGTTCTTGTAGTAGAGGAGAATTGTGACGCCCGGATAATTAAGCTACAGTAACCTATGCTAATGATGCCACATCACCTCGGTTACTATTGATAAACTCGCGTTAGTTCGAAACCGATTCAAATTCAAATTCAAAATCAAGCAGACAATAAAACTTTTCAAATATTAAAACTATAATGTTCGGAGTGAACCAAATATTTCATAGGAAATTATGGTGGAGAAACCACACCTTTATAAAATGTTTAAATACTATAAGGTGAATAAAACAGTAGCAAAAACTATTATTTAAGTACTTTTAAATATTAAATAATTATGAAACTATTTTAGCTTGGGTAATAAATTAAGGTGGGAGTGATACATTTGATGATACTAATTTAGGTGCTAACTTGGTATTAATAAACACTAAAATAAGAGAAACAAAAAAAACAAAAAAAACAATAGAACAAAACAAAAGTCCTAAGCTACTGGGCACTTTTGGCCCATCTAGCAACTTACCCAGGTCAGCCCATCTCTCCCTCCTTCAACCTGTAGCAGGGGCATCGTGGAGCACATCCACGGACACCATGGCGTCGTGGCGCACATCCGCGCCCCCCTCGCCCTACTTAACATCGCCAGGCTCCCTCCCTCGATCCCCTCCTAACCCTAGCACCAACCACTCCCTCCCTCACTCCCTTTCACTCTCTCCCGAACGCCTCTGGCGCCGCGGCGCCGTCGATCCCGCGGCCTCCATCCACCCCGCGCCTCACGGAGACGTCCCGGAGGACCACCGTCGTCGTCCACGTCGGCTCCGCCCTTCGGCTCAAGCCGAGGCCCTCTCCATCAACGGGATCGAACCCTCCATCAACCTCTGCCGCCGGTCATCTTCGTCGGAACCGCTGCTCAAGCGCCGCCCCGTCCACCCCGAGCGCGCCCCGACCTCCCCGGGGTGAGCCACCACCGTTCCCCGCTTTTCCCCCTCGCCCCTGTCGCCGAAGCCCCCGCCGTAGGCCGCCTCCGCCAACCCCACTCCCGCGCGCCTCACCCGGGCAACCTGCGCCCGCCTCGTGCTCGCCCGCGACCGCCTCGTGCTCGTGGCCACGCCCAGCCGCCTCCTGGACGCGCTGTCGTCGTGCTCCGGCCGCCTGGACAGCCCAGAGCTGTGCGTGGCCTCACCCAGCCTCCCGCACCCTGTCACCACTGCTTCTGCGTTCTGCTGCTAACACTGCTGCTGCCTCCTCTTCCCTGCTGCTCACGTCGCGCGCCATGCTCGCGCACCGCTGCCGGCTGCGACCCAGCCCCTGGCCTCGCCTGGCATGCGCCCGCGCAACCACGCACCCTTGTCCAGCCACCCGCTTGCTGTATTGCTGCTGCTGCTAAGTACTGTAGATGCAACTAGCTTTACCAATATTACATTGAGTAACTCTCTGGACAGTCCCTAAACAACAACTAATCAAGTGCTAACATGAGTAAAAATAATATGAGTAGAAAGAATACATGACAAACTCCATTTTATCCCACTGGACTAAATCCTTTCGATGCCTGGATTAAATCCTATGAAAATTGCAAAATGCTTTGTTGTGTTAATAGGGAACAGAAGTAACCCCTAGCTATGTGTTCCGTGTGTGTGCGTATGTGTTTTCTGTGTGTGTGGCCAGCCGTGACTAATTTCCAGCCATGTCCAATTAGTTTAGTATTAATTAGTAGTTAGGTTATCTACTAGTAGATGACATGTGGGACTCCCCCTTGATTAAATTAGTGAGTTGTTTTATTAACATTTGAGACAATGCCATATGGGACCAGCCTACACTATTCATCCTTTGACTATTCAATCTTTGACTAGGACAACCCACCCCAATGGCCCCACTGGCATACTCATAGGCTAGAATAACACTAGGAAAGCAAAATAATTACTGTTATAATTTCGAATTAAATTAAATCCAGTAATTTCTAGAAAATGAATTAAATTTTAAAAATTAATATAAAATAATCCGTAGCTCGGATGAAAATAATTTATACATGAAAGTTGCTCAGAACGACGAGACGAATCCGAGTATGCATCCCGTTCGTCTGCCACACATCCCTAGCATAGCAAACATGCAACTTTCCCTCTCCGGTTCATCTGTCCGAAAACGCGAAACACCGGGAATACTTTCCCGGGTGTTCCCCCTTCGCCAGTATAGCCTAGTACTGCGTTAGGGCACATCTAGCACCGCGTTTGCCATGTTACGTTTTTCTGATGCTTTGATTGCTTTGTTATGTATTATGTTCCCCCTCTGTTACTTCTTTCCGGTAGACCCTGAGACTGCCGGCGACCCCCAGTTCGACTACGGTGTTGACGACCTCTCCTTGCCAGAGCAACCAGGCAAGCCCCCCCCTTGATCACCAGATATCGCCTATTCTTCTCTATACTGCTTGCATTAGAGTAGTGTAGCATGTTACTGCTTTCCGTTAATCCTATCCTGATGCATAGCCTGTCATTGTTGCTACAGTTGTTAACCTTACCTGCTATCCTACTGCTTAGTATAGGATGCTAGTGTTCCATCAGTGGCCCTACACTCTTGTCCGTCTGCCATGCTATACTACTGGGCCGTGATCACTTTGGGAGGTGATCACGGGTATATACTATATACTTTATATACATGACACATGTGGTGACTAAAGTCGGGTCGGCTCGTTGAGTACCCGCAAGTGATTCTGATGAGGGGGCTGAAAGGACAGGTGGCTTCATCCCGGTAGAGGTGGGCCTGGGTTCCTGACAGCCCCCGACTGTTACTTTGTAGCGGAGCGACAGGGCAGGATGAGACCACCTAGGAGAGAGGTGGGCCTGGCCCTGGTCGGCGTTCGCGGATACTTAACACGCTTAACGAGATCTTGGTATTTGATCTGAGTCTGGCCATTTGGTCTATACGCACTAACCAACTACGCGGGAACAGTTATGGGCACTCGACGTCGTGGTATCAGCCGAAGCTCTTCTTGACGTCAGCGACGGAGCGGCACGCGCGGGATTGGACTGGAACGCCTGCTAGGCTAGGTCTGCTTCCGGCCGCGTACGCAACGTGCAGGTGTGCAATGGGCGATGGGCCCAGACCCCTGCGCGCATAGGATTTAGACCGGCGTGCTGACCTCTCTGTTGAGCCTAGGTGGGGCTGCGACGTGTTGATCTTCCGAGGCCGGGCATGACCCAGGAAAGTGTGTCCGGCCAAATGGGATCGAGCGTGTTGGGTTATGTGGTGCACCCCTGCAGGGAACTTTATCTATTCGAATAGCCGTGTCCCTCGGTAAAAGGACGACCCGGAGTTGTACCTTCACCTTATGACAACTAGAACTGGATACTTAATAAAACACACCCTTCCAAGTGCCAAATATAACCCGGTGATCGCTCTCTAACAGGGCGACAAGGAGGGGATCGCCGGGTAGGATTATGCTATACGATGCTACTTGGTGAACTTCAATCTACTCTCTTCTACGTGCTGCAAGATGGAGGTGGCCAGAAGCGTAGTCTTCGACAGGATTAGCTACCCCCCTCTTATTCTGGCATTCTGCAGTTCAGTCCACCGATATGGCCCTTTATACATATACCCATGCATATGTAGTGTAGCTCCTTGCTTGCGAGTACTTTGGATGAGTACTCACAGTTGCTTTTCTCCCTCTTTTCCCCCTTTCCTTTCTACCTGGTTGTCGCAACCAGATGCTGGAGCCCAGGAGCCAGACGCCACCGTCGACGATGACTCCTACTACCCCGGAGGTGCCTACTACGACGTGCACCCCGCTGACGACGACCAGGAGTAGTTAGGAGGATCCCAGGGAGGAGGCCTGCGCCTCTTTCGATCTGTATCCCCGTTTGTGCTAGCCTTCTTAAGGCAAACTTGTTTAACTTATGTCTGTACTCAGATATTGTTGCTTCCGCTGACTCGTCCATGATCAAGCACTTGTATTCGAGCCCTCGAGGCCCCTGGCTTGTATTATGATGCTTGTATGACTTATTTATGTTTTAGAGTTGTGTTGTGATATCTTCCCGTGAGTCCCTGATCTTGATCGTACACGTTTGCTTGCATGATTAGTGTACTGTCAAATCGGGGGCATCACGAGTTGGTATCAGAGCCGACTGCCTGTAGGAATCCCCCTTCCACACACCTTGGCCGAAGTCGAGTCTAGATAGTACAAAACTTTTACTAACATACTTGTGTGCCTTACGGGCCCACGTCGCCATTGGGTGGTATTAGGATCTTTTATTTCTCGACCTATACTCTGGGCCTCTGATCTCTCTTCTATTCGTGTTAAATGATTTTACTAAAGCTGACTCTAGGTTCTCGTAACTACTTCCACCCGGAGAGCCCCTTATTACAGATGATCGCCTGGTGGACCAGAAGTTTTCGAAGAAGCTATTCGATGTTTTACCGAGACACTTGTGCCCACCGCCTTTGCAAATTCACCACCACCGAGCACCTCTATGGATAACTTCTCAGTCATACCTTCATCCCCAGTTGCTCTTGTTATTACAAGATGCCCTGAAATACTTTCTGATGTTCCGAGAATCCTTTATGCTTACGGCCTTGCAGTTCCTTTTCCGCACAAATACATGTACGGATAATTCCTCACAATTACCTGGAATTCATTCATCCCCAGTTGTTCATGTGTTTCGCAACATAATTTGAAATGCCATTTGATCTTCCAAGAGTCCTTGACAACTTAGTGCTTATGAGATTCTTCTTGCCTGCTACATTGTGGTTAATTCCATATGCCTAGCAATATTCCTTGACGTCATTTGTCATTATCATCTTGAGTCCCTCGATTCAATACGTGTGTGATTGCTCATAATCATCAGCTGATCCTTAGGAGTTATCTTTCTGGCTCAGATGTCATTCCAGATATGAGCTGATTTTCCGCCAATCAAACATTGACAGATTGTGCCTCTAAGTCTATTCATCTTACTCGTAATTGATCAGGGCATCTGATCCTGATACACCGATCTGGAATTCATAATTTCTTTGATTATTAAAACATCGAAGTATTCGGATGTTTGCATAATCTGATGCCTTTGCATCTTTCTTCCTCTGATTGAGTACCGATACTCACGTCAGCTCCGTTGTGGACCGCCAGGCCCATTGCCGGGTTGTTATCCGTTGGTATCATTCACATTCAAATCTTGTGAGTTCTTTCCCTGATACATAATGCCTTCGGTAAATTGTATCCTCTCCTTTTGTCACCCATGCTATACTTTCGAGCCTGTATTATTTACGCCGAAGTTTGTGGTATATGTTCCTAAGATGCCCCGATGGATTGAACCTATGCCTTTTCTAATCTATGTGAACCCGGAAACTACTACAGGTCATACTCTACTGTTGTTATGTTAGATAAAACTTCAACACTACAACTTTGTCGAAGACGAGAAGTGAATGAAAGGTAATGCAGTCGAGAAGTGGGAGTCGACCTTGAATTTTGTATTCATGCCCATGGACATGATGTAGATCCTATCATGGAAACTTCTTGTAATAATAACTATTTCCTTGATAAATATCATCTGGTATCTGTGAATTGATCCTTTGTAACCGTGGTTCCGGCCATGATTGTTCTCCTTTGATTCTATTTCTCGGACAAGTTAAAGTACTTGCCTTCTGCAGATCAGTACGCCTTCCCAACCTCTACTTTGATCTGTCGTCGAGTATTACTGCCCTGGTATCTCGAGATTATCACGGAACTGCATAACTTCTTATGAGTTCTTCATCAAGTACTACATTCTCACTGATTCCAATTTTTCACGGGCTCTGAGTTATTAAACACTCAAAGACACCGATAACTGAACCGAGTCCGCACTATGGTTCAACAACTTTTAGTAATCTTCTTTACTTACGAGTTTGTACCTGATCACGTCATTCCTAGCCTGTTCGGCTACATCATTACCGTGCTAATTTTAATTGTGCTACTTGGTCCTTCCCGGAGCACAACTTTTCGACGGTGAGCTAATCTTATGTCAATCTTTCTCATCATATCATTTCTCCTTGAACAACAAACTTGATTTCAAGTTTGTGTCGTACCCATGGTTCCAATAAACTTTTGCTTCATCATTCCTTTGACTTGATGTCATCGCCGACCGATTACATCTTCATGAAACCTCTCGACAAATGTGCCGTGATCGTAATCAACACTCTGAGCGTTTCCAGGATATCAATCAAATTCATGATGGGAAATACCATCCTTGTCCCTCGATGATTGTGTTATCAGCAAAAACATTCTTGCCTTCCCCAACACAAACTTGTTCATGTTATGGATGCAACTTGCTATCCAGCTTGTATGATGTTCTACCTTGAAGTATTACTGTCTTTTATGACAAGGGTGTTGTCAGGATTGCTCCACCTCTGAAGAATTCTTGGTATAGTGATACTTCTCACCATCACCATTCTTTCTTGGTCCTTGAGTTGATTCCTAACGGGGTACCAACAAGTGAACGGTGCTGTTTGGATTCTGCCCTTCTAGCAATCCTATTGCTTTGAAGTTAAAGGCCGGTCATTCATTCTTAGACTATTGATTATTGAATCACCATTCTGACGTTGGTCGTGCAACCCAACCCATATTTCGGGTGCACCTTTCAACCAATGTTTAATTGTGTATGTTTTCCTCGAGCATACATCATTATATCGTTTGATCTGACAAGTGTTAAATCCTTGTTCACATCATTGTGGAAATCCTTCTTTTGTTAATCTCGATGAATAGCCGCTGAGTCCGTCAGCCACCTCCTCATCCTCTCCTTGTTTTAATGATGAACTCTTGTTTCAGAACTCGCTTCCATAGTTCATTTCCCGAGAATCTTACAATGTCATCTCGTCAATTTGTGTTGCACCTTTTCTTCTCAGACATCCTGAGTCTGAGGTATCCTGACACCAATCAGATCTGAATCTCAGTCAGAAATGATGGTTGGAACATATTTCCAGGAGTTATAACATATTTACATGACCCGGTAAGGTGATGTCATGCCTAGCACACCTGGCTGGAGGCCCTATTGACATAGTTTCCTTTTCAGCAAGGTTATCCATTCTTCCATGAGAAAATGGTAAGACTTATTCTATGAGTTGTTCCAGATGGATCCATTATGTGTCCAAAGTCTGATATTTACCCAGTGACCATGTCAATGCTATCTCGAAGCATGTTTGTGGTACTTTGTTCATCAACAAGAACATTTGAAGCACAATGCTAAATTTTCTTCATCAATTATCCAAACACCGTTGTTTGGGTAATGTCATCAATTTCCTCCCCCCTTACCTAAAAGGTTTTCTACTTCTATCCTGTCATGGATATCATGCTCTGCTTGTCCTGGGAAAGGATGTACCCCTGAAACATGTGTTTAAACACACTATCCTTTCCATTGTTTGGTTTAACCTTTCTTGAGGTCTATATGATCTAAGCAGTAATATTCTCATGCTTATGTAAACACCTCGGTGTACAATTCTGTCAGCAAGACCCTATTACTATTGTTGATGACATTTCGGTAGCCACCGATGGATGAGAACTTTGCCTATTGGTCCGCCTCGTTTCATCGAGCACGAAAATGGTTCTCTTTGCCCCTCGCCCTTGGTACCGACGTTGTTGCCAACATAACTGACAGGCTACCCTCAGACATGCCTTGCTTTCACGACCGTGCAAGATGTCACCGCTCCTACTTTTAACCCACATGGTGGGCCCATAACCCACAGTTCCACAGGATCGAAACCTAACTCTCCTGTACGCCACTGTTTTCCTTAGGTTTGGCTTCGTATGTAATTCACGATCCACCTTCCGAGAAATCATCAATTCGGGTATCTGACACCATACTTATTTCCCGTTGCTCTGAACCCCTTCACACTACGTTCAGGCATCGAATGATTGCCTATCCGCTTGAAACTCCTTATTGTACCTTCTTACTTTGCTCTCAATGTTCTCCTAATTTTCAACTCGAGAGATAGCTTGGGCCAAAATCCCTGAGCTAATTACCGAATATCAGTCCTTGCACGCATCTGTCCTTGTAGTTTTCTCTCCTATCCTTTCGTAAGTACGATGGAGTTCCTGAAGAAAGGATGACGACTTCATCATGAGGACTTGAAGCAGAGAAATGAAGACAACAATGTAATGGATCGACCTCCTCGAGAAGAGCAACCAAGACCGGGAAGAATCATTGGAATTTCGTAACCTATTCTTCCCCCTTACTCCCCTCTTAAATCTCGGGACGAGATTTCTTGTAGGAGAGGAGAATTGTGACGCCCGGATAATTAAGCTACAGTAACCTATGCTAATGATGCCACATCACCTCGGTTACTATTGATAAACTCGCGTTAGTTCGAAACCGATTCAAATTCAAAATCAAAATCAAGCAGACAATAAAACTTTTCAAATATTAAAACTATAATGTTCGGAGTGAACCAAATATTTCATAGGAAATTATGGTGGAGAAACCACACCTTTATAAAATGTTTAAATACTATAAGGTGAATAAAACAGTAGCAAAAACTATTATTTAAGTACTTTTAAATATTAAATAATTATGAAACTATTTTAGCTTGGGTAATAAATTAAGGTGGCAGTGATATATTTGATGATACTAATTTAGGTGCTAACTTGGTATTAATAAAAACTAAAATAACAGAAACAAAAAAATAGAACAAAACAAAAGACCTGAGATACTGGGCACTTTTGGCCCATCTAGCAACTTACCCAGGTTAGCCCATCTCTCCCTCCTTCAACCTGTAGCAGGGGCATCGTGAGCACATCCACGGACACCATGGCGTCGTGGCGCACATCCGCGCCCCCCTCGCCCTACTTAACATCGCAGGCTCCCTCCCTCGATCCCCTCCTAACCCTAGCACCAACCACTCCCTCCCTCACTCCCTTTCACTCTCTCCCGAACGCCTCTGGCGCCGTGGCGCCATCGATCCCGCGGCCTCCATCCACCCCGCGCCTCACAGAGACGTTCCGGAGGACCACCGTCATCATCCACGTCGGCTCCGCCCTTCGGCTCAAGCCGAGGCCCTCTCCATCAACGGGATCGAGCCCTCCATCAACCTCTGCCGCCGGTCATCTTCGTCGGAACCGCCGCTCAAGCGCCGCCCCGTCCACCCCGAGCGCGCCCCGACCTCCCCGGGATGAGCCACCACCGTCCCCCGCTTTTCCCCCTCGCCCCTGTCGCCGAAGCCCCCGCCGTAGGCCGCCTCCGCCCACCCCACGCCCGCGCGCCTCATCCGAGCAACCTGCGCCCGCCTCGTGCTCGCCCGCGACCGCCTCGTGCTCGTGGCCACGCCCAGCCGCCTCCTGGACGCGCTGTCGTCGTGCTCCGGCCGCCTGGACAGCCCAGAGCCCGTGCATGGCCTCACCCAGCCTCCCGCACTCTGTCACCGCTGCTTCTGCGTTCTGCTGCTAACACTGCCGCTGCCTCCTCTTCCCTGCTGCTCACGTCGCGCGCCGTGCTCGCGCACTGCTGCCGGTTGCGACCCAGCCGCCCTGGCCTCGCCTGGCCTGCGCCCGCGCAACCACGCACCCTTGTCCAGCCACCCGCTTGCTGTACTGCTGCTGCTGCTAACTACTGTAGATGCAACTAGCTTTACCAATATTACATTGAGTAACTCTCTGGACAGCCCCTAAACAACAACTAATCAAGTGCTAACATGAGTAAAAATAATATGAGTAGAAAGTATACATGACAAACTCCATTTTATCCCACTGGACTAAATCCTTTCGATGCTTGGATTAAATCCTATGAAAATTGCAAAATGCTTTGTTGTGTTAACAGGGAACAGAAGTAACCCCTAGCTATGTGTTCCGTGTGTGTGCGTATGTGTTTTCTGTGTGTGTGGCCAGCCATGTCCAATTAGTTTAGGATTAATTAGTAGTTAGGTTATCTACTAGTAGATGACATGTGGGACTCCCCCTTGATTAAATTAGTGAGTTGTTTTATTAACATTTGAGACAATGGCATATGGGACCAGCCTACACTATTCATCCTTTGACTATTCAATCTTTGACTAGGTCAACCCACCCCACTGGCCCCACTGGCATACTCATAGGCTAGAATAACACTAGGAGACAAAAATAATTACTGTTATAATTTCGAATTAAATTAAATCCAGTAATTTCTAGAAAATGAATTAAATTTTAAAAATTAATATAAAATAATCCGTAGCTCGGATGAAAATAATTTATACATGAAAGTTGCTCAGAACGACGAGACGAATCCGAGTATGCATCTCGTTCGTCTGCCACACAACCCTAGCATAGCAAACACGCAACTTTCCCTCTCCAGTTCATCTGTCCGAAAACGCGAAACACCGGGAATACTTTCCCGGGTGTTCCCCCTTCGCCAGTATAGCCCAGTACTGCGTTAGGGCACATCTAGCACCGCGTTTTCCATGTTACATTTTTGTGATGCTTTGTTATTTATTATGTTCCCCCTCCGTTACTTCTTTTCGGTAGACCCTGAGACTGCCGGTGACCCCCAGTTCGACTACGGTGTTGACGACCCCTCCTTGCCAGAGCAACCAGGCAAGCCCCCCCCCTTGATCACCAGATATCGCCTATTCTTCTCTATACTGCTTGCATTAGAGTAGTGTAGCATGTTACTGCTTTCCGTTAATCATATCCTGATGCATAGCCTGTCATTGTTGCTACAGTTGTTAACCTTACCTGCTATCCTACTGTTTAGTATAGGATGCTAGTGTTCCATCAGTGGCCCTACACTCTTGTCCGTCTGCCATGCTATACTACTGGGCCGTGATCACTTCGGGAGGTGATCACGGGTATATACTATATACTTTATAATTTATATACATGACACATGTGGTGACTAAAGTCGGGTCGGCTCGTTGAGTACCCGCAAGTGATTCTGATGAGGGGGCTGAAAGGACAGGTGGCTCCATCCCAGTAGAGGTGGGTCTGGGTTCTTGACGGCCCCGACTGTTACTTTGTGGCGGAGCGACAGGGCAGGTTGAGATCACCTAGGAGAGAGGTGGGCCTGGCCCTGGTCGGCGTTCACGGATACTTAACACGCTTAACGAGATCTTGGTATTTGATCTGAGTCTGGCCATTTGGTCTATACGCACTAACCAACTACGCGGGAACAGTTATGGGCACTCGACGTCGTGGTATCAGCCGAAGCTCTTCTTGACGTCAGCGACGGAGCGGCACGCGCCGGATTGGACTGGAACGCCTGCTAGGCTAGGTCTGCTTCCGGCCGCGTACGCAACATGCAGGTGTGCAATGGGCGATGGGCCCAGACCCCTGCGCGCATAGGATTTAGACCGACGTGCTGACCTCTCTGTTGAGCCTAGGTGGGGTTGCGACGTGTTGATCTTCCGAGGCCGAGCATGACCCAGGAAAGTGTGTGCGGCCAAATGGGATCGAGCTTGTTGGGTTATGTGGTGCACCCCTGCAGGGAAGTTTATCTATTCGAATAGCCGTGTCCCTCGGTAAAAGGACGACCCGGAGTTGTACCTTGACCTTATGACAACTAGAACTGGATACTTAATAAAACACACCCTTCCAAGTGCCAGATATAACCCGGTGATCGCTCTCTAACAGGGCGACGAGGAGGGGATCGCCGGGTAGGATTAGGCTATACGATGCTACTTGGTGAACTTCAATCTACTCTCTTCTGCGTGCTGCAAGATGGAGGTAGCCAAAAGGGTAGTCTTCGACAGGATTAGCTATCCCCCTCTTATTCTGGCATTCTGCAGTTCAGTCCACCGATATGGCCCTTTATACATATACCCATGCATATGTAGTGTAGCTCCTTGCTTGTGAGTACTTTGGATGAGTACTCACGGTTGCTTTTCTCCCTCTTTTCCCCCTTTCCTTTCTACCTGGTTGTCGCAACCAGATGCTGGAGCCTAGGAGCCAGACGCCACCGTCGACGACGACTCCTACTACCCCGGAGGTGCCTACTACTACGTGCAGCCCGCTGACGACGACCAGGAGTAGTTAGGAGGATCCCAGGGAGGAGGCCTGCGCCTCTTTCGATCTGTATCCCCGTTTGTGCTAGCCTTCTTAAGGCAAACTTGTTTAACTTATGTCTGTACTCAGATATTGTTGCTTCCGCTGACTCGTCTATGATCAAGCACTTGTATTCGAGCCCTCGAGGCCCCTGGCTTGTATTATGATGCTTGTATGACTTATTTATGTTTTAGAGTTGTGTTGTGATATCTTCCCGTGAGTCCCTGATCTTGATCGTACACGTTTGCGTGCATGATTAGTGTACGGTCAAATCGGGGGCGTCACAATATATGTGTGTGGGGGGCGCCCCTAGCACACACCAGACAATTGCCTAGCCATGTGCGGCGTCCCCCCCACCGTTTACACCCCCGGTCATATTTTCGTAGTGCTTAGGCAAAGCCATGCGGAGATCACTTCACCATCACCGTCACCATGCTGTCGTGCTGACAGAACTCATCTACTACCTCGACGTCTTGCTGGATCAAGAAGGCGAGGGACGTTACCGAGCTGAACGTGTGCAGAACTCGGAGGTGCCATACGTTTACTTGATCCGTCGGAGCCAGAAGAAGTTCGACTACATCAATCGCGTTGTTAAACGCTTTCGCTTGCGGTCTACGAGGGTACGTAGACACACTCTCTCCCTCATTGCTATGCATCTCCATGGATACATCATTGCGTGTGCGTAGAATTTTTTTTGTTTTCCATGCAACGATCCCCAAAAGTGGCATCATGAGCCAGGTCTATGCGTAGAAGATATGCACGAGTAGAACACAAAGAGTTGTGGGCGGTGATAGTCATACTGCTTACCACCAACGTATTATTTTGATTCGGGGGTATTGTGGGATGAAGCGGCCCGGACAAACCTTACATGTCCATGCACATGAGACCGGTTCCACCGACAGACATGCAACTAGTTTTGCATAAAGGTGGCTGGCGGGTGTCTGTTTCTCCTACTTTAGTTGAATCGAATTTGACTGTGTCCGGTCCTTGAAGAAGGTTAAAACAGCAAACTTGACGGAACACTGTTGTGGTTATATGCATAGGTAAGAACGGTTCTTGCTAGAAGCCCGTAGCAGCCATGTAAAACTTGCAACAACAAAGTAGAGGATGTCTAACTTGTTTTTGCAGGGCATGTTGTGATGTGATATGGTCAAGACATGATGTGATAAACGTTATTGTATGAGATGATCATGTTTTGTAAGATATCTGACAACCGGCAGGAGCCTAATGGTTGTCTCTTTATTGTATGAAATGCAAATGCCATGTAATTGCTTTACTTTATCACTATGCATTAGCGATAGTTGTAGAAGCAATGGTTGGCGAGATGACCACGACGCTACGATGGAGATCAAGGTGTCGAGCCGGTGACGATGGAGATCATGATGATGCTTTGGAGATAGAGATCGAAAGCACAAGATGATGATGGCCATATCATGTCACATATTATGATTGCATGTGATGTTTATCTTTTATGCATCTTATTTTGTTAGTACGCGGTAGCATTATAAGATGATCCCTTCACTAAATTTCAAGGTAAAAGTGTTCTCCCTGAGTATGCACCATTGCTACAGTTCGTCGTGTTGAGACATCACGTGATGATCGGGTGTGATAGACTCTACGCTCACATACAACGGGTGCAAGACAGTTTTGCACATGCAGAATACTTGGGTTAAACTTGACGAGCCTAGCATGTGCAGACATGGCCTTGGAACACTGGAGACCGAAAGGTCGAACGTGAATCATATAGTAGATATGATCAACATAGAGATGTTCACCATTGATGACTACTCCATCTCACGTAATGATCGGACATGGATTAGTTGATTTGGATCACGTATCTCTTAGATGGCTTGAGGGATGTCTATTTAAGTGGGAGTTCTTAAGTAATTAATTGAACTTATTTTATCATGAAGTTAGTCCTGATAGTATTTGCATATCTATGTTGTAGATCAATGGCCCGTGCTAACGTTCCCCTGAATTTTAATGCGTTCCTAGAGAAAGCTAAGTTGAAAGATGATGGTAGCAACTACACGGACTGGGTCCGTAACTTGAGGATTATCCTCATTGCTGCACAGAAGAATTATGTCCTTGATGCACCGCTAGGTGAAAGGCCTGCTGCAGGAGCAGATGCTGATGTTTTGAACGACTGGCAAGCTCGATCTCATGACTACTCGATAGTTCAGTGTGCCATGCTTTACAGCTTAGAATCGGGACTTCAAAGACGTTTTGAACCTCATGGAGCATATGAGATGTTCCAGGAGTTGAAGTTAATATTTCAAGCAAATGCCCGAGTTGAGAGATATGAAGTCTCCAACAAGTTCTATAGCTGCAAGATGGAGGAGAATGGTTCTGTTAGTGAACACATACTCAAATAGTCTGGGTATCATAATCACTTGACTCAGCTGGGAGTTAATCTTCCAGATGATAGTGTTATTGACAGAGTTCTTCAATCACCGCCCCCAAGCTACAAAGGCTTCGTGATGAACTATAATATGCAAGGGATGGAGAAGACAATTCCCGAGCTCTTCGCAATGCTCAAGGCTGCAGAGGTAGAAATCAAGAAGGAGCATCAAGTGCTGATGGTTAACAAGACCACTAATTTCAAGAAAAAGGGCAAGGGAAAGACGGGGAACTTCAAGAAGAATGGCAAGCAAGTTGCCACTCCCGGGAAGAAGCCCAAAGCTGGACCCAAGCCTAAAACTGAGTGCTTCTACTGCAAAGGGACTGGTCATTGGAAGCCGAACTACCCCAAGTATTTGGCGGATAAGAAGGATGGCAAAGTGAACAAAGGTATATTTGATATACATGTTATTGATGTACCTTACTAATGCTCGTAGTAGCGCCTGGGTATTTGATACTGGTTTGGTTGCTCATATTTGTAACTCGGAACATGAGCTAAAGATTAAGCGAAGATTGGCTAAGGACGAGGTGACGATGCGCGTCGGGAATGGTTCCAAGGTCGATGTGATCGCCGTCAGCACGCTACCTCTACATCTACCTTTGGGATTAGTTTTAGACCTGAATAATTGTTATTTGGTGCCAGCGTTGAGCATGAACATTATATATGGATCTTGTTTAGTGTGAGACGGTTATTCATTTAAATCAGAGAATAATGGTTGTTCTATTTATATGAGTAATATCTTTTACGGTCATGCACCCTTGAAGAGTGGTCTATTTCTGTTGAATCTCGATTGTGGTGATACACATATTCATAATATTAATGCCAAAAGATGCAAAGTTGATAATGATAGTGCAACATATTTGTGGCACTACCGTTTAGGTCATATTGGTGTAAAGCGCATGAAGAAACTCCATGCAGATGGGCTTTTGGAATCACTTGATTATGAATCATTTAATACTTGCGAACCATGCCTCATGGGCAAGATGACTAAAACTCCGTTCTCCGGAACAATGGAGCGAGCCAATGACTTATTGGAAATAATACATATCGATGTATGCGGTCCGATGAGTGTTGAGACACACGGCGGGTATCGTTATTTTCTGACCTTCACAGATGATTTGAGCAGATATGGGTATATCTACTTAATGAAACACAAGTATGAAAAATTTGAAAAGTTCAAAGAATTTCAGAGTGAAGTGGAGAATCATCGTAACAAGAAAATAAAGTTTCTATGATCTGATCGCGGAGGCGAATATTTGAGTTATGAGTTTGGCCTTCATTTGAAACAATGTGAAATAGTTTCACAACTCACGCCACCTGGAACACCACATCGTAATGGTGTGTCCAAACGTCGTAACCGTACTTTATTAGATATAGTGCAATCTATGATGTCTCTTACTGATTTACCACTATCGTTTTGGGGGTTATGCATTAGAGACAGCTGCATTCATGTTAAATAGGGCACCGTCTAAATCGGTTGAGATGACACCGTATGAACTGTGGTTTGGCAAGAAACCTAAGCTGTCATTTCTTAAATTTGGGGTTGCGACACTTATGTCAAAAGGCTTCACCTGATAAGCTCGAATCCAAATCGGAGAAGTGCGTCTTCATAGGATACCCTGAGGAAACAATTGGGTACACCTTCTACCACAGATCCGAAGGCAAGATCTTTGTTGTCAAGAATGGAACCTTTCTAGAGAAGGAGTCTCTCTTGAAAGAAGTGAGTGGGAGGAAAGTAGAACTTGATGAGGTAATTGTACCTTCTCTCGAATTGGAAAGTAGCACATCAGAGAAAACCGTTCCCGTGATGCCTACACCAACTGGAGAGGAAGCTAATGATGATAATCATGAAACTTCAGATCAATTTACTACTGGACCTCATAGGTCGAGCAGAGCATGTTCCACACTACAGTGGTACGGTAATCCTGTTCTAGAAGTCATTACTAGAGCATGGCAAACCTACGAACTATGAAGAAGCTATGATGAGCCCAGATTCCGATAAATGGCTTGAGGCCATGAAATCTGAGATAGCATCCATGTATGAGAACAAAGTATGGACTTTGGTGGACTTGCCCAATGATCGGCAAGCCATTGAGAATAAATGGATCTTCAAGAAGAAGACTGACGCTGATGGTAATGTCACCGTCTACAAAGCTCGACTTGTCGCGAAAGGTTTTCGACAAGTTCAGGGGGTTGACTATGATGAGACCTTCTCACCCGTAGCGATGCTTAAGTCAGTCCGAATCATGTTAGCAATTGCCGCATTTTCATGGAGGCTACACTAGCCGAACACAAGAAGGGCATCAGGTCAATCATCATTCTCATCTCCTCGGAGCTTCGGCTTGAGCGTAACCACAGAGTGTTCCAGAAGTAGCTCTCTACGCCTTCGGCCACCCTTCAAGTAGGCAGACGAGCTTTGGATTCATGGCGGTTGGCAGGAGCAACACACATGCAACACCCCTTTGGAGATCCAACGTGAAATACTGACCTTCTGGGGCCTGTCTTTTTTATCTTCTCTGCCTTTTTCTCCTTCTATGATCGTGCAAACGGTGATGTAAATAATGCTCCCTACCTTTAATGAATAGAGCTAGCAATTGCTGGTAGCTTCAAAAAAATTGCCGCATTTTATGATTATGAAATTTGGCAAATGGACGTCAAAACTGCATTCCTTAATGGATTTCTTAAAGAAGAATTGTATATGATGCAGCCAGAAGGTTTTTTCGATCCTAAAGGTGCTAACAAAGTGTGCAAGCTCCAGCGATCCATCTATGGACTCGTGCAAGCATCTCGGAGTTGGAATATATGCTTTGATGAGGTGATCAAAGCATATGGTCTTATACAAACTTTCGGTGAAGCCTGTATTTACAAGAAAGTGAGTGGGAGCTCTATAGCATTTCTGATATTATATGCAGATGGCATATTATTGATCGGAAATGATATAGAATTTCTAGATAGCATAAAAGGATACTTGAATAAAATATTTTCAATGAAAGACCTCGGTGAAGATGCTTATATATTGGGCATCAAGATCTATAGAGATAGATTGATACGTCTCCGTCGTATCTACTTTTCCAAAAACTTTTGCCCTTGTTTTGGACTCTAACTTGCATGATTTGAATGGAACTAACCCGGGCTGACGCTGTTTTCAGCAGACTTTCCATGGTGTTATTTATGTGCAGAAACAAAAGTTCTCGGAATGACCTGAAACTCCACGGAACGTCTATTTGGAAAATAAGGAAAATACTGGAAGAAAAATCCACGTCAGGGGGCCCACACCCTGTCCACGAGGGTGGGGGGCGCCCCCCCTAGGGCGCGCCCCCTACCTCGTGGGCCCCCTGGAGCTCCTCCGACCTCAACTCCAACTCTATATATTTGCTTTCGGGGAGAAAAAATCAGAGAGAAGAAATCATCGCGTTTTACGATACGGAGCCGCTGCCAAGCCCTAAAACCTCTCGGGAGGGCTGATCTGGAGTCCGTTCGGGGCTTCGGAGAGGGGGATTCGTCGCCGTCGTCATCATCAACCATCCTCCATCACCAATTTCATGATGCTCACCGCCGTGCATGAGTAATTCCATCGTAGGCTTGCTGGACGGTGATGGGTTGGATGAGATCTATCATGTAATCGAGTTAGTTTTGTTAGGGTTTGATCCCTAGTATCCACTATGTTCTGAGATTGATGTTGCTATGACTTTGCTATGCTTAATGCTTGTCACTAGGGCCCGAGTTCCATGATTTCAGATCTGAACCTATTATGTTTTCATGAATATATGTGAGTTCTTGATCCTATCTTGCAAGTCTATAGCCACCTACTATGTGTTATGATCCGGCAACCCCGAAGTGACAATAATCGGGACCACTCCCGGTGACGACCATAGTTTGAGGAGTTCATGTATTCACTATGTGCTAATGCTTTGTTCCGGTACTCTATTAAAAGGAGGCCTTAATATCCCTTAGTTTCCATTAGGACCCCGCTGCCACGGGAGGGTAGGACAAAAGATGTCATGCAAGTTCTTTTCCATAAGCACGTATGACTATATTCGGAATACATGCCTACATTACAGTGATGAATTGGAGCTAGTTCTGTGTCACCCTATGTTATGATTGTTACATGATGAACTGCATCCAGCATAATTCTCCATCACCGATCCAATGCCTACGAGCTTTTCATATATTGTTCTTCGCTTATTTACTTTTCCGTTGGTGTTGTTACAATCACTACAAAACACCAAAAATATTACTTTTGCTACCGTTACTTTTGTGACCGTTACCACTACTTCCATATTACTTTGCTACTAAACACTTTGCTGCAGATACTAAGTTATCCAGGTGTGGTTGAATTGACAACTCAACTGCTAATACTTGAGAATATTCTTTGGCTCCCCTTGTGTCAAATCAATAAATTTGGGTTGAATACTCTACCCTCGAAAACTGTTGTGATCCCCTATACTTGTGGGTTATCATAGATCAAGACGCTTAATAGGACTTTCACAAAGCACATACCTTGATAAAGTTTTGAAGAGCTTCAAAATGGATCAGTCAAAGAAAGGGTTCTTGCCTATGTTACAAGGTGTGAAGTTGAGTTAGAGTCAAAGCCCGACCACTGCAAAAGATAGAGAGAAAATGAAAGTCATTCCCTATGCCTCAGCCATAGGTTCTATCATGTATGCTATGCTGTGTACCAGACCTGATGTGTGCCTTGCCATAAGTCTGGCAGGGAGGTACCAAAGTAATCCAGGAGTGGATCACTGGACAACGGTCAAGAACATCCTGTAGTACCTGAAAAAGACCAAATATATGTTTCTCGTTTATGGAGGTGACAAAGAGCTCATCGTAAATGGTTACGTCGATGCTAGTGTTGACACTGATCCGGATGACTCTAAGTCACAAACCGGATGCATATTTATATTGAATGATGGAGCTGTCAGTTGGTGCAGTTCCAAGCAGAGCGTCGTGGCGGGATCTACGTGTGAAGCGGAGGACATAGCTGCTTCGGAAGCAGCAAATGAAGGAGTTTGGATGAAAGAGTTCATATCCGATCTAGGTGTAATACCTAGTGCATCAGGTCCAATGAAAATCTTTTGTGATAATACTGGAGCGATTGCCTTGGCAATGGAATCCAGATTTCACAAGAGAACCAAACACATCAAGAGACACTTCAACTCCATCCGTGAACAAGTCAAGGAGGGAGACATAGGGATTTGCAAAATACATATGGATCTGAATGTAGGAGACCCATTGACTAAGCCTCTTCCATGAGCAAAACATGATCAGCACCAAGACTCCATGGGTGTTAGAATATTACAATGTAATCTAGATTATTGATTCTAGTGCAAGTGGGAGACTGAAGGGAATATGCCCTAGTGGCAATAATAAAGTTGTTATTTTATATTTCCTTATTCATGATAAAGGTTTATTGTTCATGCTAGAATTGTATTGATCGGAAACCTAAATACATGTGTGAATATATAAACAAACAGCGTGTCCCAAGTGAGCCTCTACTAGACTAGCTTGTTGATCAAAGATTGTTAAGGTCTCCTAACCATGGACATGAGTTGTCATTTGATAACGGGATCACATCATTAGGAGAACGATGTGATGGACAAGACCCATCCGTTAGCTTAGCATTATGATTGTTCAGTTTTTATTGCTATTGATTTCTTCATGTCAAATACATATTCCTTCGACTATGAGATTATGCAACTCCCGGATACCGGAGGAATGCCTTGTGTGCTATCAAACGTCATAACGTAACTGGGTGAATATAAAGATGATCTACATGTATCTCCGAAGGTGTTTGTTGAGTTGGCATAGATCGAGATTAGGATTTGTCACCCCGAGTATCGGAGGGGTATCTCTGGTATCTCCCCTCCCACCTATATATATGTGGGGGGCGTCCCTAGCACACACCAGACAATGCCTAGCCGTGTGCGGCGCCCCCTCCACCGTTTACACCCCGGTCATATTTTCGTAGTGCTTAGGCGAAGCCCTGCGGAGATCACTTCACCATCACCGTCACCACGCCGTCGTGCTGACAGAACTCATCTACTAGCTCGACGTCTTGCTGGATCAAGAAGGCGAGGGACTTCACCGAGCTGAACGTGTGCAGAACTCGGAGGTGTCGTACGTTCGGTACTTGATTGGTCGGAGCTAGAAGAAGTTCGATTACATCAACCGTGTTGTTAAACGCTTCCTGTCGTGGGTTTGTCACGGCAGATGTCCTAGCGAAAGGACTTAGTCGTGGAGCCATCGCAACGGGTTAGCTTAAAGGGGTTAAAACGGACAAAGGACATGAGGGTTTATACTAGTTCGGCCCCTTGCGGTGAAGGTAAAAGCCTACGTCCAGTTGTGGTGGAATTGCTGTGGTCTCGAGGATCAAGGAGCGGAATCGCTTTACCTAGATCTCGAGTTGTTGTTTCTTGTCCCTGAACCGCCGCCGGGTCGTGCCTTTATATACACAGGTCGACGCCCGCCGGCTTACAGAGTCCCGATGCCGGTTTATACACATATCGGCTCGGTCTCTACTTTGTCATACCTTACAATACAAGTCATGTATTACATGGCGGTTTATAGCTACAGGCCTTAATCTACCTTTGGGCCTTGGGCCTTCGAGTCTCTGCAGTAAACCGCTTTATTCCTTTTCTTCATGGGCTTTAAGTATAAACAATCCATTATGGGGATAACCCGGCTTCCTTGGCCGGTTTACACCTAGTAGTAATATCCCCAACATTAGGCCCCAGATTGATTTGAACTGGTTCATGTCAATCTCCAAAACCTTGAGAAAATTTCTTCTTCCATATCTTCGCATAAATCTTGTAAACTGCCATGACGTCATCATCCAGAATCATAATAAACCGCCATGACGTCACCTGTTATTTTAAATGGTATATTCCTCACCTTCATTAATGAGCCTCCGACAATCGAGGCGACAAATCTATCACATATCCATTTGTTAGGCTCCTCGATTCTTGCGCTTGACCCTTATCCTTTCGTCTTTACAAATACAACCGAGGGTCCTTTCCATTCCCCCCCTTCTCTTCGTCTCCTTCTTCTTCCTCGCGACGTCTCAGAACCCGAGCTCTGCCGCCGCCGTCGACCTTCGTATCTGCATCAACCAAGGCCGCTGCATCAACCTAATTAAACTAGAGCAATGCGGCGCTCCTCCGCTGTTCCGTAGCACCGGTGAGTTCATTTCCTTTTCAACCTCAGATCTGCATTAGGGTTTCGCCATTCGTCGATGTTCTTCCCTGTTCGTCTTCTTTCTGTTCTTAGATCTCATAACTTGATTTGCAACTGATAGTAGAAGTAGGCGATGATAGTCCAGCGTCCTTTGCCAACCTCAGAAAACACCTTTTACTGCCTGAGATCCAATCAAACAAACGTGTTCTTCCACTGCCACCATTTTAGGTTAAATTTATTTCCTCTTTTTAGAACTGTGGCAGATCCAAATTTATACCACCGATCTATGAAATCTGTTTGCGCCATACTTAGAAATTTTTGTAAATCTATAGCCTCTATACCATTGTGGGCGGTTTATCCTTTAAACTTTGATAACTCATCATATACCATTAGCCCTCTGTTAAACCGCCAACCTGCTTTAAATGTTGAAATCTGGTTTAGTACACCCAAATGCTTGAAATATCATCGTCTTGCATCATTGCACCGGTTTGTAAGTTGTAACCATGAACTTTAAACCGGACATCGTGCCTTTTTCCAGCTTGTCACCAGAAATGGCCAAACAATTATGTTCCTGTAATTGGGTTCCTTCCCGGGTTACGGAAGCGCAGCTAGCTGGTTGTGTTGCAACGGGCGCTTTAGCAAATAAGGACACTATCCATTGGCGAGCCCCCGGTCCAGAATTTCCTCCTGAACCCCAAGATGGAGAAGTTATTGTATTTGCTGATCACCTGAGCCGAGGCTTCACTCCTCCTGGATCAAAAAATTTCCGTGACGTGCTCGCCGACTTTCAAATCCATCCCCAAGATATCGGTCCAAACTCCATATCCAATATTTGTGACTGGCAAATATTCTGTGAAGTGTATCTGCAAGAGGAACCTACTATTGATCTGTTCCTAGATTTCTTTTATCTAAACCGCCGTACTGAGTTTACGGATGGCCCCAATACTGAACTAGGCGGGGTTTCAATTCAGAAGAGGAGAGATGTTGATTTCCCTCATGCCAAGCTTCATAGTCATCCTAAGGACTGGAATCAGACTTGGTTCTACTGCCGCAACACAGCCCCAGCCAATGAAAATCCTTTGCCGGGTTACCGTCCACACCGGCTTACCCAAGCTCATCCCTTTCCTCAATGGTTGACCGCCCAAGAGCGAGCAAAATATGCCCCTCAACTGGCAAAGCTTAGAGCCTTTGTTGCAAATGGGATGACAGGCGTGGATTTTGTCCGATGCTGGGTTTCATGGAGCGTTTTACCTTTAAACCGGCAGTCCGGTTTAATGTGTGAATACACAGGGGATCTGAAAGACCCGCAATGCCATATTGACATCCAGCTGACTGATGATGAAGTCACCGAAGCTGTTAAAAAGATGCTTAATGAGCCAATAGATGTATGCAGCAAAACCGGGCTCAGTCCTTTCTATGTTGCCAATAAACCACCAAAGGTATAATCTACCGTATTTTTGCCTTTATCCATCCTTTGTTAAATCTCTCCTTTGATTACTTACTATTTGTCTATGCAGGCCGATGATCCATTCTGGAAGAAAAAATCACAAGATAAACCGGTAAAGAATCCTCGGCTTAAGACCAAGGCTTCAAAAAAGCCTATGAAAAGAAGGAACGTTGAACCATCCGAGCCCATTATTGATGATGATCTGGATAATCCGGATTCAGAGGTAGAACTTGACTCTCTTGGTTCATTTTTTATACACCTTATTGACAATGATCATTATCAGGATGAAGCGGAAGCCAGCCATGCTGATGAGGTAACTATTCTTTCTTCTGATTCTGATCCTGTGCCAGTACCAAGAATCCGTCGAGCCATTCGGAAAGTAAAATTTTCATGCCCTCTTTATTATTTGGATCCGCACTTTCTTTTAAAGACGCAGCAGCATGAAGCTCGCCGCACAACTCGACATAGCGGCCAAGTGGTGACCTCCTCCGGTTTACCAAATTCGTCGGTTCGCAAACGCCGCCAAGAGGTTGCTTATACTCCTGACACCCTTTACCCTAAGGCGGGTTACATCCGATATCCTCTTAATCCGTCTGACACAAATTATCAGGGAACTTCCCATTCATCTTCCGGTGAGTCGTCAGCGACACAACTTCCTCCTCTGAAAACCGTCCCTGGGTAAGCATAACATACTTTTAACTTTTTGGTCTTGTATTATATTGTCATATTGATCTTCGTGTCTGCTCTTTTTCAGTGCTAAAGCTAGACCAAGCAAGAAGGCTAGATTGAATAGGCCAACCGACCATGAACCGGCTACTGAGCCGGAGAAAACCCAGAGGCTATTGACCCGGGGGCTAACACTGTTATTGATAATCCGGAACCTCAAGCAACCGACACGCTTGTTGAACCGGTAGAAAATAATCCAACAAGCCAGTCAGCTGATCCACTAAGTCCAACTGTTGATCCGCCGAGCCCGGCTAAAGCATCCGATAAACCGCCAAGGCCTGCCAAGACTACAGACGACGATGTTGTCGTAACTGGCCTTGGTTTCAGCTCCACTGGTCGTCCTGTCGCTTTATCAAAGCATAGCGCCAAAGAAGAAATTTCTGCTATGGACAAAGGGAAATGGAAATCCGAGTTATCCAAATATACCAACCTCAGCGCTCAAGACCTACATTCTGGTTTTTTAAACCGCCTGTATACAAGCCGCGACTTTGAAGCCGGTTTAGTAGGCCTGATGAAGGAGCGGTATGAGGTAAATGTCACTTTCCCTTTGCATAAATATTCCAATAGTCCCTTTGTTAGAACTGGTCTAACGTATCAACTCCATTAGCCCCCAAGGGCCGGTTCATAACATTGGTTTGAACCGGGTCTTGAATCGATATTTGCATTTTGCTGGTGTAGCCCCCACGAACCGGCTTATATCTTTTTAGAATGAACCGGTACATCCTATTAATCTCACCACTTATAATGATGACAATCCATCTGAATCTGAACGAATACGCATTAGCCCCCAAGTGTCAAGTAGATAACTTGTTATGTGCTTGAGACTTTAAATTAATAGCTGATAAGAAGCAATATGCATTAGCCCCCAAGTGTCAAGTAGATAACTTGTTATGTGGTTGGGACTTCAATGTTGTAATGCTAACTTATTATCTGTATTTTGCAGGCTGAGTTGTCCAAAAAGACTCCCAAATCACTAATCTCCAAGGAAACATCAAGTCTCAGCAAGACGAAACTTGCAAAGTTAAGAGCGAGCTGACCACCGCTTTAACAACCATGGAGCAGCTGAAGGAATTCTTCCAAGGCGAACGGGCAGATTGGGAAACGGAAAAAGCCACCTTGTTAAAGCGGGCAAAAGATGCGGAAAACACCCTTAAACCGGCCACAGAAGAGCTGAGCAGCCTGAAGCGGCATATTGATGCCAACCTCTGCCATCTTTGGTAACAATCTCTTCACCAATATGTAACAACACCAGTTATAAAAACTTCCGGTTTAATAATAATTTGATCCTTTTGCAGGTAGCCGTGTTACTCATCTTGGCGCAGATATGCACAAAAAGTTGAAGGCCGTCTACACTTTGGTAGAGCAGCTTTACACCGGCGTGCAACAAGCCATCTGCACAGCTTCCAATAACCATCCGCCCCCGTCGCTAATCAAGGAAACACTAGAAAAATTGTCTATGATGACTGCCCGGATTGTGGAATTGAAGAAATCCGCTGCTAGGTCCGGTGCCCTTACTGCACTGACGCGCGCCAAGGCCTGGATCTCCGACCTTGATCCGGAAGATGTTGGAAATGGTTACCCAAGCCAAAAAGAGGACGGTTCAGAATTTAACAATGACGATCTCCGGGCTTTCACAAGAGAGATGCAACCACTGGCAAGTAAGTTGGCTGAAGATACTAGCTTGTCAGTTTACCAGAATGTATATGACGCCAGCGGCAAGCGAATAAGTGCTCCAACTTATGACGTGGAAAATCTGATCCCGCCGATCCGTAAGCACACTTACGCTCCTGATGTTGAACCGTCTGATCTTATACACGACGAAGCTGTCTTTCAAGCCTTAACAGGAATTGATTGGACAACTATTGACTTCCAGCCACTGGGTGGAGAGAAGGAGGATGAACCGGCGCAGGAAGATCCGCAACCTTCACATCAACCTGAGGCAGAATCATAACCCGGAAGCCGGTTTAACTTGTGCCTATTGTCATCCTTGTGAAAAACAATCATTCTTTTGGGCAGTCAAAACGCCTTGTAATAGGCTAGCTTGAACAGCTGATCTGATATGCCATCGTGCATACTTGTTGCACACAATATTTTTAATCCGTCATGCTATATTTGCTTATGATCTTTATCGGTTTTATACAGCCCTGTTTCTGCATAAAACAAAGTGAAAACTGTCCTGGCGGTTTACCGCCGGACGGGTCATAATGCCCAATATATAGCCAAGGTTGATAACCATAGCTTTAAATAGTGAAATATGAAACATATCATACCTGTGATATTGAATCACTTTGTTGGTTTACCAACATTCTTGTAATAAGGGTGACGACCCAAATACTGAGTATTGATAACTCAAACCATGTTATGCTGGTATATAATAAGTGATGCCGGGTTATGATAAACACCGGATGATCATCCTGGCAACTTATAGTTAACTCCAGGCCGGGTTAAATAAACACCGGTTTATACGGATGACTTATAATCAGGCCGGGCCATTGGACGCCGGTTTAGCTCAAAAATTTAACAAGGGAGAAAGAAAAACTGACCAATAAAAACCAGAGAAAAAACTTGTAGTTGAGGCTTTTCAAGGGCTGCCAGGCCCAAATGCGAGGCTTTTCATGGGCTGCCAGGCCACTGAGTTAAACCGTTTACAAAGCCTTTTAAGATGGTCCTCAATCCTTAACCAATCGTCGGTCTATCATTGACAAGTTCAGGGTCATATGCGATTGACTTGTCAAGTTGGCGGGTCATACCAGGCTTACCTGGGCGGAGTGACTTACTTAATGAAGGCAGGTTAACCCGGGGTTTTAGGTGTATACACCAGGCTTCCAAGCCATGGCTTGATAGCCTATTGCAAGTGTAGATTTCTTTGTTCATTGCGATAGCAAAGAATCCCCAAGCAACATTTTGAGCTGTGCTCAACGGGTGCCTATGTTTGAGTTGTTCTTGACAACACTCTTTGGCCCCTAAGTAATGGCGTTGCGCCAGCCAAAAGGTGTAGCTATGGTTGAACACAACCAAGCCCCCAAGTGACTTACTGTCATGGCTTTTGAGCCAGCAAAGAGGTGTAGCTATGGTTCGAATACAACCAAGCCCCCAAGTGACTTTCTTTTGTGGCCTTGAGCCAGCCAAGAGGTGTAGCTATGGTTCAAATACGACCAAGCCCCAAGTGACTTATATTGATAGACAGCTGTAGAAGCTGAATCAAGGGATAAACCGGATGTCGCTTTACAAACAGAAACCTCCGTGTAACCACTCATGATATGAGAAGAACAGCAGATACCCCACTTTAACTGGGGCTCCGGTTTATTATATTGATCATAATATATACATCGTCAAAATATGTACATGATAGGAGCCTATGGCTCAGGTGTAGTAAGGCCGTAGATGAGCTATGTTCCACGGCCGGATCGTCTGCTCCTCTGACTTGCGTGAGTCTTTATGCTCTCGAACATCAATGAGGTAATATGATCCGTTGTTCAGATTCTTGCTGACCACAAAGGCCCTTCCCAAGGCAGGGATAACTTGTGCATATCGGTCTGATCTTGGATAAGCAGGAGCACTAGGTTGCCTTCTTGAAAAGTTCTGGTTTTAACCCGGCGACTGTGATAACGCCGCAGGTCTTGCTGATAAATCGCCGAGCGAGCCGCCGCTATGTCCCGTTTCTCATCCAACAGGTCCAACGCATCCTGGCATGCTCTTTCATTATCTGCTTCAACATAAGCTGCCACTCGTGGTGACGAATATCACTTGGAAGGACAGCTTCCGCTCCATAAACCATGAAGAAGGGTGTATAACCCATAGATCTATTGGGGGTGGTGTTAATGCTCTATAAAACGGAAGGCAACTCTTCAACCCAACAACCCGGTGTCCTCTGCAAAGGAACCATAAGCCGGGGCTTGATCCCCTTCAAGATTTCCTGATTAGCTCTCTCCGCTTGACCATTAGACTGGGGGTGGGCCACTGAAGACACATCAAGACGGATGTGCTCTCTTTGACAGAACTCCTCCATAGCACCCTTGGAAAGATTCATGCCATTGTCTGTTATAATGTTGTGCGGAAAACCAAAACGGAATATCACCTTCTTCATAAATTGAACCGTCGTGGCTGCATCACACTTGCTAACTGGCTCTGCCTCTACCCACTTGGTAAATTTATCAACCGCCACCAAGAGGTGAGTCTTCTTATCCTTAGACCTCTTAAAGGGTCCAACCATATCAAGCCCCCAGGTTGCAAACGGCCAGGTAATTGGAATCATCCTCAGCTCCTGAGCCGGAACATGAGCCCGACGTGCAAACTTCTGACAGCCATCACACCTTTTGACCAAGTCCTCAGCATCAGCATGAGCCGTCAGCCAATAGAAACCGTGACGAAAAGCCTTAGCCACCAGGGACTTTGAACCGGCATGATGACCACAATCACCTTCGTGAATTTCGCGTAAAATTTCACGACCTTCTTCAGGAGAAACACAACGTTGAAAAGCCCCTGAGACACTGCAATGATGTAGCTCGCCATTGACAATAGTCATGGACTTGGAACGCCGGATTATCTGCCTGGCCAGGACTTCATCCTCTGGTAACTCACCCCGGTTCATATACACCAAATATGGGATCGTCCAATCCGGGGTGACATGAAGCGCCGCCACCAACTAAGCCTCCGGATCAGGAATAGCTAAGTCCTCCTCCATGGGTAGCTTGACCGACGGGTTATGCAAAACATCAAGAAAAACATTGGGCGGCACCGGTTTACGCTGGGAGCCCAACCGGCTTAAAGCGTCCGCCGCTTCATTCTTTCGCCGGTCCACATGATCAACCTGATAACCCTTGAAATGACCTGCAACAATATCCACCTCTCGCCGATACGCTGCCATGAGGGGGTCCTTGGAATCCCAAGTACCAGAAACTTGTTGAGCCACTAGGTCCGAGTCACCAAAACATTTAACCCGGCTCAGATTCATCTCCTTAGCCATCCTAAGACCATGGAGCAGGGCCTCGTACTCAGCTGCATTATTAGTACAAGGAAACATCAAGCGGAGAACATAACAAAATTTGTCACCTCGAGGGGAAGTAAGAACCACTCCAGCCCCCGAGCCCTCCAATTGCCTGGATCCGTCGAAATGAATCGTCCAGTATGTGTTATCCGGTCTATCCTCCGGCGCCTGCAGCTCTGTCCAGTCATTGATGAAATCCACGAGTGCTTGAGACTTGATGGCCGTGCGAGGCATATATTTTAATCCGTGAGGCCCAAGCTCAATAGCCCACTTAGCAACCCGGCCAGTCGCTTCTCTGTTCTGGATGATATCTCCCAAAGGAGCAGAACTGACCACAGTAATGGGATGGCCCTAAAAGTATTGCTTCAGCTTCCGGCTCGCCATAAAAAGCCCATATACAAGCTTCTGCCAATGTGGATATCTCTGTTTTGACTCAATGAGCACCTCACTGATATAATAAACCGGCCATTGAACCGGATACTCCTTTCCTGCCTCCTTGCGCTCCACCACAATAGCCACGCTGACAGCCCGAGCATTAGCAGCCACATATAACAGCAATGGTTCCTTGTCAATGGGAGCAGCAATAACAGGTGGTTCGGCAAGCTGCCGCTTTAGAGCCTCAAATGCTTCATTAGCCGCATCACTCCAGACAAAGTTGGCTGTTTTCTTCAGCATTTGATATAAAGGGATGGCCTTCTCCCCGAGACGACTTATAAACCGGCTCAATACTGCAATCCGGCCTGCCAGTCGCTGAACATCATTGATGCACTTTGGTTTAGCCAGTGAAGTAATAGCCTTTATCTTCTTCGGATTAGCTTCAATGCCCCTGTTAGACACCAGAAAACCCAAAAGCTTGCCTGCTGGCACACCAAAAACACACTTGGCCGGGTTGAGCATCATCTTATAAACCCGGAGGTTATCAAAGGTCTCCTTTAAGTCATCTATTAATGTTTCCTCCTTCCTGGACTTCACCACAATATCATCCACATAAGCATGAACGTTGCGCCCAATCTGGTTATGAAGACAATTCTGAACACAACGCTGATAAGTTGCCTAGGCACTCTTGAGCCGAAAGGGCATAGACACGTAGCAGAAGGCTCCAAAGGGAGTTATAAAAGCTATCTTCTCCTGGTCCTTAACTGTCATCTTAATCTGATGATAACCTGAATATGCATCCAGAAAACTCAAACGCTCGCAACCCGCCGTAGCATCAATGATTTGATCGATACAGGGGAGGGCAAAAGGATCAGCCGGACACGCTTTATTCAAATCTGTGTAATCCACACACATACGCCAGGTGCCATTCTTCTTAAGCACCAGCACCGGATTAGCCAACCACTCCGGATGAAAAACTTCAACAATGAACCCTGCCGCCAGGAGCCGAGCTACCTCCTCACCAATAGCCTTGCGCCTCTCTTCATTGAACCGGCGAAGGAATTGTCGGACCGGTTTAAACTTGGGATCAATATTAAGGGTGTGCTCAGCGAGTACCCTCGGTACACCTGGCATGTCAGAAGGCTTCCATGCAAAGATATCCCGATTCTCACGGATGAACTCGATGAGCGCGCTTTCCTATTTCGGATCCAGATTTGCATTGATGATGAACTGTTTGGATGAATCGCCGGGCACAAAATCAACCGTCTTAGTCTCATTAGCCGATTTAAACTTCAAGGCCGGATCATGCTCCGTGGTTGGTTTCTTCAAAGAAGTCATGTCCGTCGGATCAACGTTGTCCTTATAGAACTTCAACTCCTCTGCTGCACAAACCGACTCAGCATAGGCCGCATCACCTTCCTTACACTCCAAAGCGATCTTGCGGCTTCCATGTACTGTGATAGCCCCTTTATGACCCGGCATCTTGAGCTGCAGATAAACATAATAGGGTCGTGCCATGAACTTAGCATAAGCCGGCCGTCCAAACAGGGCATGATACGGGCTTTGGATTTTCACCACTTCGAAAGTCAATGTCTCTGATCTTGAGTCATACTCATCTCCAAAAGCGACTTCCAGAGCTATTTTACCAACCGGATAAGCTGATTTGCCCGGCACCACACCATGGAAAACAGTGTTCGACGGTTTAAGATTCTTATCTGTCAACCCCATACGACGGAAGGTGTCATAATATAAGATGTTGATACTGCTGCCTCCATCCATGAGCACCTTAGTGAACTTATAACCTCCAACCTGAGGCGCCACCACCAACGCCAAATGACCCGGATTGTCAACCCGGGGCGGGTAATCCTCTCGGCTCCAGACAATAGGCTGCTCAGACCATCGCAAATAATGAGGCACTGCCGGTTCAACCGAGTTCACCGCTCGTTTATGAAGCTTCTGATCGCGTTTGCATAAGCTGGTGGTGAAAACATGGTACTGTCCACTATTCAACTGCTTTGGGTGACTTTGGTACCCTAACTGTTGCTGCTGCGGTCCCTGTTGGTTATAACCACCCTGGTTGCTCTGATTGCCTTGATTGCCATGTCCACCCTGATTGCCTTGGAATCCTGAACCGGAGTTGCCTCCTCCATAACCCGGCCCATAGGACCCGGATCCTGAACCGCCGGATGGTCCATGATCATTCCGGAAGAAATCTGAATTTTTGAATTCTCGCATGATATAACAATCTTTCCAGAGGTGCGTGGCCGGTTTGTCCTGCGTTCCATGCTTCGGGCAGGGCTGGTTCAACAGGTAATTCAGGCGCTCCGGATTAGGACTGGGCTCTGCTCTTCTTGGGGGCGGCTTTCCTTTACGACGCTCACCATTACCCTGTGTATTGGTGTTAGCCAGAAAATCTGAATTATGATCTGCTTTCCGCTTACCATTATTATTGTGGCCCGTCGGGTTATGCTGCTGCCCCTTAGCGTTGCCGCTCTTCTTTCCCTTCCCCGGTTTGTCATCGTCAGACTCGGGGTCCTTGGTACTATCAGAATCAGCATACTTAACCAGAGCAGCCATAAGTGTTCCCATGTCATTGCAGTGACGCTTGAGCTGTCCCAACTTCAACTTTAAAGGCTGAAACCGACAATTACCCTCCAATGTTATAATCGCCGAGTCGGCATTGATGCGATCCGAAGAATGCAAGATCTCTGAAACCCGGCGCACCCAATGGGTTGTTGACTCGCCTTCTCCCTGGACGCAGGCGGCTAAGTCCACAATTGACATAGGTTGCTTGCACGTGTCTTTGAAGTTTGCTATAAACCGGGCTTTTAACTCAGCCCATGACCCAATGGAATTAACTGGTAAGCTTTTCAACCACGTGCGAGCTGTTCCATCCAACATCATAGCGAAATATTTCGCGCAGGCCGCTTCATCCACATCTAACATCTCCATAGCCATCTCATAACTCTCAATCCATGACTCGGGAGGCACATCAGCGGTGTAATTAGGCACCTTACGGGGGCCCTTGAAATCATTGGGCAGCCGTACATTGCGCAAAGCCGGGACGAGGCAGGGCACCCCCCAAGAGCTGAAAGTAAGGCCTTGCTCTACGGAAGCCACCGGACGAACCGGAGTGAGCTGACGGTCCTGCGCTGCTAACTCGGCTTCTCGACGTGCTCCGTTGTTCACCACATCCTGAGCATTTGCCCCACCACGCACCGGATTAGGTCCTCGAGGAGCGTCTCGGTTCCGCGCACTGCTTGACACAGCCGGTTCATCGATGTGCCTGCTATAACTCCGGCTCGGGCGTGGGGTTGAATGAATTCTGTCTCGGCTATATGAATAAGCCTGCTGCTGCACCATAGCCGTCTGAAGAAGATCCCTAGCACGCTGCGTCTCAACTGCCGCTGGGGATTCACCCTCCATTGGAATAGCGGCTAATTGTGATGCGGCGGCGATCATATTATCCAAAGGTGTGGAGAAGTGACCCGGCGGCGCCGGTACATACTGCAGCGGGTTATGGGTCCGTCGAGGGGGATCCGTCACCCGTGGCTGATCCGGTGCTCCGGTCCTTGGCGCCTCAATTCGGTTCACCGTTGCCAGATTACTGGTTCCTGCTCCTGGCGTGCCAAAGAGATTCATTGCCTCATAAACCGGTGGTAGTCATGACCGATGCCTTCTCCTTAACATGTCGTTTGAAGCGTTCTGATCCAACAGGAGTCGATAATTTTCCGCCTGAATCCGCTGTGCTTGTGCCTCTAAAGCGGCCCGCTCCTCAGCCATCCTGGTTTCTTCAGCCGCTAAGTCCTCCTTAGCTTGAGTTATCTGATCCTGCAGCTTAGCCACCTCCGCATTATGCTGATCTTGGGTGTCGACGGTAACTTGTGTGGTCAGTAAGGTCGTCCAGGCGTCCAATAAATCGGACAAGATTTGGGCCGACCGGCGCGCGGGGCCTCCCGCCCCAGTTGCCGATCCGGAAATTATTGCTGCCGCGGCTGAAGATTGCAACGTGGGCTGAGTTCCAGCCATGAAGATCGCAACCCGGTTCGACGGTTCAAAGGGGTCCGGAATACTGTCGCCATCGGAATAGCCCCCAAACTGGCCATCCTGCAGTTGGTACAGTGACTCGGTCTCCCCGGTGGATGACTCGCCATCTGAGTGGACGACGGTCTCGCCATCGGACGCCGGTTCAAGTTTCGCACCATTGATGAATCCTACGAACGCACGCTTCACGGCGGGCAGAACCTGGGCAGGGCTTGCACGCTGAGCCGTCTCGACGAGGTCGGTGCAGATGTCCGGCTCAGGGCCCGGTTCGCCGATCTTGTCGATGAATACGTGAATTCCTCCAAAGGGGACCCGGTACCCGTACTCGATTGAGCCGGCCTCGGGGCCCCAGCCTGCGTCGTCGATGTAGAGCTTGCCGCGACGACTCTTGGTCATCCGGCCCACGGCGTATCCCTTGAGCCCTTCAAAATTGCCCTTCAAGAACTCGAAACCATCGCACGATAGCCCCACGGTAGGCGCCAACTGTCGTGGGTTTGTCACGGCAGATGTCCTAGCGAAAGGACTTAGTCGTGGAGCCATCGCAACGGGTTAGCTTAAAGGGGTTAAAACGGACAAAGGACACGAGGGTTTATACTGGTTCGTCCCCTTGCGGTGAAGGTAAAAGCCTACGTCCAGTTGTGGTGGAATCGTTGTGGTCTCGAGGATCAAGGAGCGGAATCGCTTTACCTAGATCTCGAGTTGTTGTTTCTTGTCCCTGAACCGCCGCCGGGTCGTGCCTTTATATACACAGGTCGACGCCCGCCGGCTTACAGAGTCCCGATGCCGGTTTATACACATACCGGCTCGGTCTCTACTTTGTCATACCTTACAATACAAGTCATGTATTACATGGCGGTTTATAGCTACAGGCCTTAATCTACCTTTGGGCCTTGGGCCTTCGAGTCTCTGCAGTAAACCGCTTTATTCCTTGTCTTCATGGGCTTTAAGTATAAACAATCCATTATGGGGATAACCCGACTTCCTTGGCTGGTTTACACCTAGTAGTAATATCCCCAACACTTCCGCTTACGGTCTACGAGGGTACGTAGACACATTCTCCCCCTTGTTGCTATACATCTCCATGGATAGATCATTGCGTGTGCGTAGAATTTTTTTTGTTTTCCATGCAACGATTCCCAACATACTATAGTTGCTACAATATATAAAGGATTTGGGCCTCATGCCCCGGGCCTGTTCTCCCGAACTGGGGCTCTCCGTGGCTACCAGGTACCCTCACGCACACAACCAGTCTACTTTGGCGAGACGGTCCTTTGAAATTTTTAAATCTTGTTGCACTCCAGACCAGGCGAGTGGTTGTAATTTTGTGACAAGGACCTTCAACATAGTGTAATACATTCAAGCCCCGTGCGAGATGAAACGTCTCTCCCATTCTGTTCCTCCTTGAGGACGAGACGTAGTGTCGTGGCGGCAACTGATCATTATTGTGGCGTCCACTGGAGAGGCCCTCGTGCGGCCGATCTAGTATGGCCAACGACTGCATTGTCGTCGCCCACCTTCCCCAGTAAGGCAAGACCCCCGCCCCCTCAAAATCAGCCAGTTTTGCTTGTTTTGCACCTCAATTGCATCATTTTGAGTGATTTGATAAGTTTTACAGTGGAATGCATGGTTATTTCGAGCTCGTCTATATAGGAATCCTAGGGTTGTAGTGTCTATATAGGAATCCTAGGGCTGTTGTGTTAAATGTTCTATTTTTCTTGTTTGACTGATGAAGGCAGCGATTTTTACACTGTAGAGTTAGTACTCCGAGGGTTTTTCTTTGGGAATAGAGGGAATGTATATCTTGATGGAAAGAAGGTGTTTTATGATTTTCTGCTATGCTAGGGAAACTTGCATGCCAATGATGGATGATTTAGTAGAGGATTTGTCGGTATGAGAAGGTAGAAAGAATAAATATTTATTTGTTGCTACACATATTACAAATCAATAAGCAAGGAGTTAAGAGACGATTGCCAAAAAGAATGACACGAACTGCATTAGGACACTGGCTAGCGATGGGCACAAAAATCTTGTGTTGTATCTTGATCACGAGGACAACATTTTGTGAAGATAATTGGGAGAAGGATGATGTGGTTGCCAACCCCTGTGCAAATCTACCTCATGTTATCGGTCTAATGAAGAGCATCAAACATGTCATAGAGGTTAGTAGCTTAGAGCAGAGCGTGAGCTTGGTTTGTGTTGAAGATAGCACACACAATTTGTATGTATGTGTAGAAGAACTAAAACATGCCCGATGTATCTATAATTTTTGTATTTTTTATTTTTTATTTCTAAGTAAAACATACTGACGGTCCTAAAAATATTCGAGGTGTGTCAAGTAGGTCCTAAAAGTTTGAAAGCGAACATCTGGATCCTATATGTGTAAGTCGTTCGCAACGGGTCCTATCCGCGGCTGACCAATCCACGTGTCCCGTTGACTCACGCCACATAGGCAATATTTTGCCAAGACCCCCTTCTCCTTCTCACTTGTGGCTAGTCTTCTTTTCTCCTCGTCATGTGTATTGAGGCCCGTCGCCATGCATGCGGCGTACATGTTTGCCAAGACCACGACGTCGTGCTCGGTTCCATGGAGTAAGTGCTACACAGTGGAGTGCTTGCGAAATTTCACGTTGAACAATAACAGCCAGCGGCGCGCCGTGGTGTCTGAGGGCTCTCTGCCCACCCCGCTCCTACATCGATGGCGCGTTGCCGCGAGCACACTCCGCAACCTCGTGTCCACGATCTCGTCGCCCAGTCCCATGTCGCTCAACGTGCTCATGTGGCTGGTGTACGTGCTCCAATATGGCTCTGTTGGCGCGCAGCGGCCGGTCGCGGCGACCATCTACAGGATCTCTAGCTCCCTGGAGCTGAAGCGCCTGATGGGCCACCATAGGTGCATGTCAGTGTTGGTATGACGGCCAAGTCGACGACGCGAGAGGGGGCGACCCCACTCGACGGACCCGCTTCTCGGTGTCCTCTCTCTACTCACTCTTCTAGCCCTCTCTCTACTCACTCCTGTAGTGGTCGCTGGTCGAGGAGCAGGAGGCAGCACAAGTGAGAAGAAGAAAAGAAGAGGGACCACAAGTGGGAAAGAGAAGCGAGGGTTTTGACAAAATATTGCCTATGTGGCGTGAATCAGCGGGACAAATGGCCTGGTCAGACACGGTGAACGACTTGCAAACATAAAGTACATACATGTGTGTTTTTAAAGACCTAGTTGACACACTGGAATGCTTTAAAGACCGCTAGTGTATTTACTCTTTATTTTTTATCTTTCAAGTTAACAATGTTTTTAAATCTTTTTGAGGGGCTAACCAATTAATTCGATGCCCAGTGTCAATGAACCTCCAAGTCAAAATCCCGGTCGATTGCACCCTGAACTATGCAATCCCGGTCTAAATTAAACCCTGGCTACAGTGAACCGGGATTTTGTCTAGCTGATGGGCCAAGGAGCGGCATGTCGGCAACTCAACGCACAAGCTTGATACATGACTGGGCCGGCCCACCAACCCGCCGTTGTTTCGTTTCCTTTTCCGCGCGACAAAAAAATGTTGAAATTCAACAGCGAATACCAGGACTCGATCCCACGACCGTGGAGACCAACCAAGAGCCACTAGCCACTACACCACGAACAACAACATGAACATCACAGCGCAGAAATATATAAGAATAGACAGCAACGTTGAGATTGGAAAACATTTTCGAAAACATTTCTTGGATATTGCGAGCAGTTTTAAGATGCCGCACTTTTTTGTATTCCATATTTTTGGAAAAGTGAAGGTGTTTTGTAATTCTGATTTCAAAATGAAACACGAACAAAATTTGCAAACCCCAAATAGATTCCAAAAACGCGAACAATTTTCAAAAAAAAAATCTGAAAAACAAACAAATTACGAAAAATACGAACACTTTTTGAGATTGTGAACAGTTTTTAGTATTTTTAGAAAATATATAACAGGAATGTTTTTAATTTAGCGACAAAAAAAGTTAAAACAAAAACTTTTTAAAAAAAGCGCACAAAATTTGTATTGTAAGCATTTTGGACACGCGAACAAAAATGAAAAGGTGGTGGACCATATTTCAAACTCGCGGCAAATATATGATAGCATTTTTGAAAAAATATTAATAAATGAACATTTTTGTAATATATGTTGAACAAATTCGGAATAAATATTCAACAATTGTGCGATATACACTGAACAAATTTCTAATACAAGATGAACATTTTTTTAAATGAGTGAAATTTTTGGAAATTACTGTCAAGATTTCCTTAATATACGCAATGAACTTTGTATATATACATGAAAAAGAAATAAAAAGATAATAAAGAAATATTAAAGAAAAATATGCACGAACACTTTTTCAATTTTACAGTTTGTTTTTCAAAATCTATGATTTTTCCCCAAATCCGTAGACATTTCTTTTGAAAACCCGTGAACTTCTTTCAAAATTGTTGAACTTTTTCTAAATCCGTGATTTTTTTTTTCAAAATTTGTAAACTATTTTTATTTTTGAAATTCTAGTTCAGAAGTTTCTTTTTTTTCGATCAAACAGCACCAGCATGGGGTCTCGTGTTCGAGCAGAGTTTTTTTTTCTGCTTTTTAACGAAAAAAATATGCGGGCCGGCCCAGCAGGGAGTAGCGCCCTTTGCGAATTCTTGTTTTTTAATTGAAAAAAACTAAAGCGGGCTGGCCCAGCAGGAGCTGGTGTGCGCCCTCTGCGAAATGTCCGAATCCCGGCCATCCAAATGACCCGAAGGTTCGATTTAGACCGGGATTGCATAGTTCAGGGTGCAATCGACCGGGATTTCGACTTGAGGGTTCATTTCGCCGAACCTCTACAAATTCAGGGTTTAAAATGAACTTTTTCCGTTTATATTGTCTTCTTCTTTTTAGAATTAAAAAAATCATCGCAGAGAAAATAAGAGAGGTGTTTTTGTGCCAAAAGAAGACCAAGGGGCCAAGACCCAACCTCAGGTGGATTCCCATAGAGCCTAGGCGCTTGGCGTAGGCTCTCACCTTAAGGGGCGCCTAGGGCATGTGGGCATCCCTCCATGTGGCTTCGGTGCCCACTGGCCGAAAACCCTTCCATGAATTATATCACTTTTTTTTCGTCGCGGTCACTTCCTGATCCAAAGTGATCTTCGTTTTAAGCACCGATTTGGTACTCTGCCTAAGGGGGAGTTCGTCCCCATCTTCACTAATATCGTTGTCGATGAGCTCGCCGTCGAGCTTGGTGAGGACATAATTGGCAACCTCTAGCTCACACGCAGGGTGGCGGTGTCAGCTCATCTGTGCGGTCGCCTGAAGCGTGCGCCCGCGATAACCGTGCGACCAATGCATCCATTCCCAGCGTGCGCCTGAGGGCCAAATGGCCGGACTCCAGCCGAAGGTGGCGTTCTCTGCGCCTCCACTCCTCCTGCGGGAACGGCCGAGCAACCCACCACTTCGGGCTGGCACAGCGTGGTCCACCGGCTCGCACAGGAATAACACCTCGCATCCGAAGATGATATGGTACCACCAGTGTCACGCTTTGAGCACTCATGGAGAGGACAAGGCGATTCTAGGATTAGACTAGCCACAGTGGGAGTAACATCGAGTCCAACTCAGCAAATTTGCTTATGTGGCAATGAATTAATGAGGAGAGATGTAGTACTAGTAACTTAGTTAGTTACTGTAACATCACATGTCCCAATGTAATATGAGTCTATAACCTAATAAATGAAGCTTTGCATGTTACCACACTTATGTTACTACCCACTATTGAGGTAATAACATAGTCTAGAGAAATGTGTATGTTACTAGTGTATGTTACTCTCCATTGTGTCTAGTCTTAGGGATGTGTTCATGTGTGTACGTGCGTGCGGTTTGCGGGAAGGGGGAGCTATCGGTTGGAGAGAGCCACGTGGGCGTGGTGTGATTACGAAAAATTCAAGGGACCGTAGTTACATGGCAGCAACGGAGAGCCCGGCGTATTAGGATCGTATGTATTACTCCGAAAAGTCGAAGCAACAACTGGAACGTGCGTGCATGCACACCCCACGCTCCCAATATAAACGCGAGTCGTAGTCTCGACGACGAACGTGAGGCCACATGCCCGTTGGGTGCTGTGTCCGTTGAAACTGTTGACTTTGCAGCGCGCGCTCCCCTAGCGGCCGGGTCGTGCAACTGCAACCAACCACCAACACCAAGGGCGACCGTTCTCTCGGGCTGCTAGTGCTCGGTCCAACTCCCATGTGCGTGCTTCATTCTTTTTTTTTCGGGTTGCGTGCTTCGAATTTGACTCAGCGAAGATGTGGGAGGCAGCACCTTCGTAGACAGAAATGGGAAAAGGAAAAAAAAATCTGAAGTGCATCTCAGACTCATGGCCTGCACGGCGCGTGTTCGTGCGTCCTCGCTGACCGCATGCTCCGTCCAATCCTAATCCTTGGCATCAACCGCTGTCTGTCGCATACGGTTTTGTGTCCAACAGGTTCCTGCAAACCCGAACTGAAGGAACCGTGCACCGTCCAGTAGCTGCTACCGTCGCCGCGTTTTGTGCTGTGGGCGCACCGCCGGCGATTGCATGCATACCAACAGCCGCGAGCGGGGCCCATCTGACCTGCATATGCTCGCCGTCGTCCTCGTCGTCGTCGTCGCGTGCTGTCACGCAACGCAGGTGGTGGCTACATTATGGCATGGCGGTAGACCGACGAGTACACAACGACGCAACGACCAGAGCTTAGCTATCACGTTTAGCTATGGCTGACCCACTGCGTGCCATCACGTTTCTCCAGTCTAGGAAAAATATAAACACTACTCGCCATCGACGCGGCTTGTACGCGGTTAGCTTCCCCGTTTGCGTGTTTCGGCTCCTACTAAGTAGGCTGCCATCCGACACGGTTCTTTATCGGTCCACAGGCTGGTCCGGTTACACTTTTTTTTTAAACCAGAGACAAAGTGAGGGGGAGGTTTTGTAGGCATGCAGACCGCCGCCACGCCCGCTCCTGACTGCCCGGACCCATCAAAACCCTTCTCCCTTATCCGCATGCATTCCTGCCCAATGCCAGCTGCCCTTATTCTTGTTGCTGTAGAGCGGCCGCTCCACAATGACGCCAGTTCAGAGCGGACACGACCTTTCACTGGCGTCGACATTGAAGCTGCGCGGCGCCGCGTCCCTGGTGTCCGCGCCCGTTTCATGTTGGAGCGATGTTTATTGTATGGGACGGATATCTACCATGTTCGTTCAATGCCCGTCCGTCCGTATGTCGTCATTAGGCACGCTCGCCGGCCGAGGAACCAACTTCGGCACCGCGCATTGACGCACTCGGACTCTTGGCCTCGCCGAAATCCACTATTTAAAGGCGTCCACACCCGACTAAACTCCACACCACTACAATTTCGCTCCACCTTCTCCTCCCTTGCATGCATACACCATGACCACAAGCTCTACTGCGATGTGGGACAGCCTATCATCGGAGCAGAAGCACGAGGTAGTCGCCCTTGCAGTCGCCTGGCAGACCCACCGCGCCTGGCGGATCAAGCACGACATGCTGGCCAGCTCGCCCGAGGTCTCCGACGACGACCCTACGGGCTCCTACGACGGCACGACGGCGGACCCCGCGCCTGTGCATGCCAGCCTAACCATGGAGCAGGCGCATGCGCACTATGACGCCGCCATGGCGGTGGAGCAGCAACCTGCGCCGGTGTTCCAGCAGGTGTAGGAGGAGCAAAGGTACAACTTGTTTCTCCTCGAGCAGCACCGGCTGGCGGAGGGCCAAATCTACGGCTAGCGCGCAAGCGAGGCAGTTGTGGCCGCCATGGTCGCGGCGAACCCCAACTTTGTTGCGGAGCAGCGGGCGCTCTACGAGGCCACACATACTCAAGGCGCCACTTGCAACGCAGAGCCGGCGTAGCCGGACGCGGACGTGGCCACACACGCGCTTGCCGCACGGGCGGTCATTACTGGGAAAGCCCTATAGGAGAACTATAAATAGTGGCGGGCAGGATATGTCACCCGCCACCGCTAGATTTCCAAAAGAGCAGTGGCGGTGATAGGACATGCCCGTCACAGATACGGGCATACCTGTGGCGGGCGCTGGCCAGCAACCACCATAGTTGGGGTCTTCCAAATATCCCCTCGGCTGGAAACTGTAGTGGCGAGCGCCGGAAAAGTGCCTGCCACCGGCATGTGGGTAAGCAGTGGCGGGTGCTTCTAGGCGCCCGCCACAGCTGTATATTGGCATGCGTGCCAACTAAATCAAATACTCCCTCCCTTCCGGATTATAGGGCTCAAATCTCAAATCTCATCAACCAAGGCATTTTGTGAGTGGAGGAATGTATCTCGTACTTTACAAAACTACCCAAATTAAACTCATGCATTAATTTGGATTAATTATAGTGCATGCATGCTTGGCACTAGATGAGTAGGAACATTACATGCATTGGTGTGTTCCTTTTTAATTATTGCATGCAAATATTTAATGCGCATTGGAAACTAAAAATGAGATGGAGATGAGCCCTCCAAATTGGAAAAACAAAAAAGTCGAGATAAGCCTTATAAACCGGAAAGGAGGGAGTATTGGATAATTTTAATGTGGTGGGTGCTCGTTGTTGCCCGCCACTGCTCTCAACGGACAGTTCCCTTTCGCGCCCGCCCAGCAAACCGCCTAGAGACACATTCATTTCCGCCAATTCGTCTTTCTCTCTGCCATTTCCTCTTCCTCGCCCCCCTTCCTCACCGTCCTGCGCCTCGACCGCCGCCGCCATCCCTCCGACCAGTCGGCGTCGCCTGATACGTCTCCAATGTATTTATAATTTTTTATTGTTCCATGCTGTTATATTATCATTCTTGGATGTTTTATAATCATTTTATATCATTTTTTGGTACTAACCTATTGACATAGTGCCAAGTGTCAGGTGCTGTTTTTTACATCGCAGGAAATCGATACCAAACGGAGTCCAAACGCAGCAAAACTTTTTATGGATTTTTTATGGACCAGAAGACATCCAGTGGGCCGCAGAAGCGCCTGGGGTGCTCCGAGGGGAGCACAACCCACCAGGGCGCGCCTGGAGGCCCAGGCATGCCCTCGTGGGTTGTGCCCACCTCGGGTGCCCCCCGAACCGCCTCTTGGCTTTATAAATATCCCAATATTCCAGAAACCCTAGGGGAGTCGACGAAAATCAATTCCAGTCGCCGCAAGTTCCAGAACCACCAGATCCAATCTAGACACCATCACGGAGGGGTGTGATACGTCCATTTTTCATCATGTTTTCCTACTATTATTTATGATGTTTTTATCCATAATAATGCTTTTTGGAGTAATTCTAATGTCTTTTCTCTCATAATATGCAAGGTATACACAAAGAGGGAGAATTCCGGTAGCTGGAAATCTGGACCTGGAAAAGCTACGCCAGGCCACCTATTCTGCACAACTCCAAACAAGCTGAAACTTCATGGAGATTTTTTATCAAATATATGATGAATATTGGAGCAAATAACTACCAGAGGGGGCCCACCAGGTGGGCACAACCCACCTGGGCGCGCCAGGGAGCCCAGGCGCGCCCTGGTGGGTTGTGCTCACCTAGGCCCACCTCCGGTGCCCATCTTATGGTATGTAAGTCATTTTGACCTAGAAAAAAATAATTAGAGGACTTTCAGGACGGAGCACCACCGTCTCGTGGCAGAACTTGGGCAGGAGCACTTTTGCCCTCCGGCGGAGCGATTCCGCCAGGGGAACTTCCCTCCCGGAGGGGGAAATCATCGTCATCATCATCACCAACAACTCTCCCATCTTGGGGAGGGCTATATTCATCAACATCTTCAACAACACCATCTCATCTCAAACCCTAGTTCATCTCTTGTGTTCAATCTGAAGGAAATATGCCCGAGAGGCAATAATAAAGTTGTTACTTATATTTCCTTGTATCATGATAAATGTTTATTATTCATGCTAGAATTGTATTAACCGGAAAATTAGTACATGTGTGAATACATAGACAAAACTAAGTGTCCCTAGTATGCCTCTACTTGACTAGCTCGTTAATCAAAGATGGCTAAGTTTCCTGACCATAGACATGTGTTGTCAATTGATCAACGGGATCACATCATTAGAGAATGATGTGATGGACAAGATCCATCCATTAGCTTAGCATAATGATCGTTTAGTTTTATTGCTATTGCTTTCTTCATGACTTATACATATTCCTCTGACTATGAGATTATGCAACTCCCGAATACCGGAGGAACACTTTGTGTGCTATCAAACGTCACAACGTAAATGGGTGATTATAAAGATGCTCTACAGGTGTCTCTGAAGGTGTTTGTTGAGTTGGCATAGATCGAGATTAGGATTTGTCACTCCATGTATCGGAGAGGTATCTCTGAGCCCTCTCGGTAATGCACATCACTATTTGCCTTGCAAGCAACGTGACTAATGAGTTAGTTGTGGGATGATGCATTACGGAACGAGGAAAGAGACTTTCCGGTAACGAGATTGAACTAAGTATGAGGATACCGACGATCGAATCTCGGGCAAGTAACATACCGATGACAAAGGGAATGACGTATGTTGTTATGCGGTTTGACCGATAAAGCTCTTTGTAGAATCTGTAGGAGCCAATATGAGCATCCAGGTTCCGCTATTGGTTATTGACCGGAGATGTGTCTCGGTCATGTCTACATAGTTCTCAAACCCGTAGGGTCCGCACGCTTAACGTTCGATGAGGATTTGTATTTGAGTTATGTGTTTTGGTGACCGAAGTTTGTTCGGAATCCTGGATGAAATCACGGACATGACGAGGAGTCTCAAAATGGTCGAGAGGTAAATATTGATATATTGGAAGGTTATATACGGACACCGGAATGGTTCCGGTAAGGTTCGGGGATTTTTCGGAGTACCGGGAGGCTACCGAAACCCCCTAGGAAAGTTATTGGGCCCAATGGGCCATAGTGGAGGAGAGGAGGCACGCGCCCCCCTTGCCCTAATCCGAAATGGACAAGGGGTGGGGACGCGGCCCCTCTCTTTCCTTCTCCCTGTCTCTCCCTTCCCCTTCCCCCCTCTCCGTTGGAAGGAAAGGGGGGCGAATCCTACTAGGAACGGAGTCCTAGTACGACCCCCCTGGTGCGCCCCCCTTGGGACGGCCTCCTCCTACCTCCCTCCTTTATATACGTGGACATGGGCACCTCAAAGACACAACAGTCGTTCCTTAGCCGTGTGCGGTGCCCCCCTCCATAGTTTACCACCTCGGTCATATTGTCGTAGTGCTTAGGCGAAGCCCTACGCGGATCACATCACAACACCGTCGCCACGCCGTCGCGCTGGCAGAACTCTTCCTCGACCCTCTACTGGATCAAGAGCTCGAGGGACGTCATCGTGATGAACGTGTGCTGAACACGGAGGTGCCGTACGTTCGGTACTTGGATCAGTTGGATCATGAAGACGTTCGACTACATCAACCGCATTACTAAACGCTTCCGCTTTCGGTCTACAAGGGTACATGGACACACTATCCCCTCTCGTTGCTATGCATCTCCTAGATAGATCTTGCATGATCGTAGGAATTTTTTTGAATTACTACATTCCCCAACAGTGGCATCCGAGTCAGGTCTATGCGTAGATGATATATGCACGAGTAGAACACAACGAGTTGTGGGCGATAAAAGTCATACTGCTTGCCACCAACGTCTTACTTTGATTCGGCGGTATTATTGGATGAAGCAGCCCGGACCGACATTACATGACCGCGTTCATGAGACTGGTTCTACCGACGTGCGTCGCACACAGGTGGCTGGCGGGTGTCTGTTTCTCCAACTTTAGTTGAATCGAGTTTGACTACGGCCGGTCCTTGTTGAAGGCTAAAACAACACACTTGATGAAAAATCGTCGTGGTTTTGATGCGTAGGTAAGAACAGTTCTTGCTAGAAGCCCGTAGCAGCCACGTAAAACTTGCAACAACAAAGTAGAGGACGTCTAACTTGTTTTTGCAGGGCATGTTGTGATGTGATATGGTCAAGACGTGATAAGATATAAATTGTTGTATGAGATGGTCATGTTTTGTAAAAGTTATCGCAACTAGCAGGAGCCTTATGGTTGTTGCTTTATTGTATGAAATGCAATCGCCATGTAATTGCTTTACTTTATCACTAAGCGGTAGCGATAGTCGTAGAAGCAACAGTTGGCGAGAGGACAACGATGCTACGATGGAGATCAAGGTATCAAGCCGGTGACGATGGAGATCATGACAATGCTTTGGAGATGGAGATCAAAGGCACAAGATGATGATGGCCATATCATGTCACATATTTTGGTTGCATGTGATGTTTATCCTTTATGCATCTTATTTTGCTTAATACGACGGTAGCATTATAACATGATCCCTCACTAAATTTCAAGGTATAAGTGTTCTCCCTGAGTATGCACCGTTGCTACAGTTCGTCGTGCCGAGACACCACGTGATGATCGGGTATGATAAGCTCTACGTGCACATACAATGGGTGCAAGCCAGTTTTGCACGTGCAGAATACTCGGGTTAAACTTGATGAGCCTAGCATATGTAGATATGGCCTCGGAACACTGAGACCGAAAGGTCGAATGTGAATCATATAGTAGATATGATCAACATAGTGATGTTCACCATTGAAAACTACTCCATCTCACGTGATGATCGGACATGGTTTAGTTGATATGGATCACGTGATCATTTAGATGACTAGGCGGATGTCTATCTAAGTGGAAGTTCTTAATTAATATGATTAATTAAACTTTAATTTATCATGAACTTAGTACCTGATAGTTTTTGCATGTCTATGTTGTTGTAGATCAATAGCCCGTGCTACCGTTCCTTTGAATTTTAATGTGTTCCTAGAGAAAGCTAAGTTGAAAGATGATGGTAGCAACTACACGGACTGGGTCCGTAACTTGAGGATTATCCTCATTGCTACACATAAGAATTACGTCATGGAAGCACCGCTAGGTGCAAGACCCGCTGCAGGAGCAACTCTGGACGTTATGAACGTATGGCAGAGCAAAGCTGATGACTACTCGATAGTTCAGTGTGCCATGCTTTACGGCTTAGAATCGGGACTTCAAAGACGTTTTGAATGTCATGGATCATATGAGATGTTCCAGGAGTTGAAGTTAATATTTCAAGCAAATGCACGAATTGAGAGATATGAAGTCTCCAGTAAGTTCTATAGCTGCAAAATGCAGGAGAATAGTTCTGTTAGTGAACATATACTCAGAATGTCTGGGTACCACAACCACTTGACTCAACTGGGAGTTAATCTTCTTGATGATAGTGTCATTGACAGAGTTCTTCAATCATTGCTACCAAGCTATAAAAGCTTCATGATGAACTATAATATGCAAGGGATGGATAAGACAATTCCCGAGCTCTTCGCGATGCTAATGGCCGCGGAGGTAGAAATCAAGAAGGAGCATCAAGTGTTGATGGTTAACAAGACCACTAGTTTCAAGAAAAAGGGCAAAGGGAAGAAGGGGAACTTCAAGAAGAACGGCAAGCAAGTTGCTGCTCAAGTGAAGAAGCCCAAGTCTGGACCTAAGCCTAAAACTAAGTGCTTCTACTGCAAAGGGACTGGTCACTGGAAGCGGAACTGCCCCAAGTATTTGGCGGATAAGAAGGATGGCAAGGTGAACAAAGGTATATGTGATATACATGTTATTGATGTGTACCTTACTAATACTCGCAGTAGTACCTGGGTATTTGATACTGGTTCTGTTGCTAATATTTGCAACTCGAAACAGGGACTATGGATTAAGCGAAGATTGGCAAATGTCGAGGTGACGATGCGCGCGGGAAATGGTTCCAAATTCGATGTGATCGCCGTCGGCACGCTACCTCTACGTCTACCTTCGGGATTAGTTTTAGACCTAAATAATTGTTATTTGGTGCCATCATTAATCATGAACATTATATCTGGATCTTGTTTGATGCGAGACGGTTATTCATTTAAATCCGAGAATAATGGTTGTTCTATTTATATGAGTAATATCTTTTATGGTCATGCACCCTTGAAGAGTGGTATATTTTTGTTGAATCTCGATAGTAGTGATACACATATTCATAATATTGAAGCCAAAAGATGCAGAGTTGATAATGATAGTGCAACTTATTTGTGGCACTGCCGTTTGGGTCATATTGGTGTAAAGCGCATGAAGAAACCCCATTCTGATGGACTTTTGCAATCACTTGATTAAGAATCACTTGATGCTTGCGAACCATGCCTCATGGGCAAGATGACTAAGACTCCGTTCTCCGAAACAATGGAGCGAGCAACTGACTTATTTGGAAATAATACATACTGATGTATGCGGTCCGATGAGTGTTGAGGCTCGCAGTGGGTATTGTTATTTTCTGACCTTCACAGACGATTTGAGTAGATATGGGTATATCTACTTGATGAAACATAAGTCTGAAACATTTGAAAAGTTCAAAGAATTTTAGAGTGAAGTGGAAAATCGTCGTAACAAGAAAATAAAATTTCTATGATCTGATCCTGCAGGTGAATATTTAAGTTATGAGTTTGGTCTTCATTTGAAACAATGTGGAATAGTTTCGCAACTCACGCCACCTGGAACACCACATCGTAATGGTGTGTCTGAACGTCGTAACCGTACTTTATTAGATATGGTGCGATCTATGATGTGTCTTACTGATTTACCGCTATCGTTTTGGGGTTATGCTTTAGAGAGAACTGCATTCACATTAAATAGGGCACCATCTAAATCCATTGAGACGACACCATATGAACTTTTGTTTGGCAGGAAACCTAAGCTGTCGTTTCTTAAAGTTTGGGGCTGCAATGCTTATGTGAAAAAGCTTCAACCTGATAAGCTCAAACCCAAATCGGAGAAATGTGTCTTCATAGGATACCCAAAGGAAACTGTTGGGTACACGTTCTATCACAGATCCGAAGGCAAGATATTCGTTGCTAAGAATGGATCTTTTCGAGAGAAGGAGTTTCTCTCGAAAGAAGTGAGTGGGAGGAAAGTAGAACTTGATGAGGTAATTGTACCTTCTCTTGAATTGGAAAGTAGTTCATCAAAGAAATCAGTTCCAATGATTCCTACACCAATTAGTGAGGAAGCTAATGATGATGATCATGAAACTTCAGATCAAGTTACTACCGAACCTCGTAGGTCAACCAGAGTACGATCCGCACCAGAGTGATACGGTAATCCAGTTCTGGAGGTCATGTTACTTGACCATGACGAACCTATGAACTATGAGGAAGCGATGATGAGCCCGGATTCCGCAAAATGGCTTGAGGCCATGAAATCTGAGATGGGATCTGTCGGGGATATACTCCGTAGTGTAACCCGCCGGATGTATGACCCGGCTGGAGCTTGGCGATTCACTCCTGACCCATCCGGAGCTTGGCGACTCACGGGTAACCCGCCCGAGCTTGGCAACTCATTAGTAACCCGGCGGGCGGGTCAGATGGACAACAAGGCCCAAGGCCCAGAAGGCCCGTTCATATGATGGTGGGCCGGCTTAAGAGGAAAGGCATAAGGAATATTCTCCTACAAAGCAAGCAAGACCAGGACTCCACTTGTAATAGAGTAATCCTAATCCTACTAGGACTAGTCATGTAACCCGCCCCTTCAACATATATAAGGAGGGGCAGGGCACCCCAAGAGGGACAAGAAATAATTGTTAAGACTAGACACAACTAGGAGAGCTGGAGATACGACGACTCCCTCATGAGCATAATGAGACCTAGCCACAAACATCATGTAGGGTTGTTACCGGATGACGTTTCCCGGGGCCCGAAGCTGTCTAAACCCTTGTTTTGTGTTGCGTCTCTCGATCCCGATCAACCCCTCTCAAGCTATCACATAGATGCTTTGGCCTCACGACTAAGTCATCCCACTAGGACATCTGCCGTGACAATTCCATGACAGTTGGCGCCCACCGTGGGGCTTGCGCACAGTGGTGTTGAGTTCTTGGAGGGATATCTTAAGGCGTCAAGAAGCTCACGATTGGTCAGATGAAGAAAAGATGGTTTGGTGATCATTAGCTTTGGAGTTTACAACACAAGCTTGGAAATCAAGAGGTTAGGGTTCGTCCGTCCGCGTCACTGGAGGTGACGAAGCAATCCGTCAAAACCGTTTCTGCACCGAATCCGAGGTCGACAAGAAAGTTGATCCGCTGCACGTATGCGTACAAATTGTTCCAAGGTTACGATTTTTGGATCCGCCAAGTCCTGAGAAGTCCAGACGCGATGAGATAAAAAAAGGGGAAAGAACCCACGACCCGTAAGTGGATTGGGACAGGAGACTCGGTTTCCGCCGTCGAGTCACTATCGCTCCACCTGTTTTTTTTCCCTGCGGTCGATCTCGGTCGCCGCCGTCCTGTAAGTGGAGACTACGGCCCCGTCCGCGCCTTGCCATCACCGTTGCTATCAAGCCGTCCTCGCCGGGACTGGTCGCCCGGCCGCTCTTCCGTGCTGCTAAGCCGCTCCGGTTTTTCCACTTGTCGCCGGGCGCACGTCCGCTGCCGCAGTCAAAAGTCACCTCCACGCCCTGAGCCGCCCTGGCCGAGCTGCTCCGCTGTTGGTTGCTGAGCCTTCTGGCCTTGAACCGGCCCCTGAGCCGCCGTGGCCGTTGCCGTTGCAGGCCGCCCTCACCGGAGCATTTTTGAGCCGCATCAAGCTGCTGTTCCGACCTCTCCTGCTGCCACCGCACTCAGCCATGCTCGCCAGTTTGCTGTTCTAGCCGGTTGCCTGCTCTCCGCGCCGGGTCCGCCTACGCCCGAGTCGCCCTGCCACTTTTTCCAAGCCGCCGTGCTCCATCTCACTGGGGGCCTCCCTGAGCCGCCTCGCTTTGCACCGCGCTGAGCCGCTGTTACCTCGCTTTGAGCCGCCCCTGTCGTGAGCTCACGCCGAGTCGCCGCTTTCGTCTGCCTCGGAGCCGCTGGCACACCTCGTTCTCGCGGTCATCAGCGTACCTCATCGGCCTCGCCGTCGAACCGTCCGCCTTAGGCCGCCCCGATCAGAGCCGCCGCTGCTAGTGAGCCGCCACAACCAGTGCCTCGGGCGTCCGTGGTGCCAGTCCCCCTGCGACTGAGTCGGCCTGCAAACCTCGTTCCGAATTGACGGGGGTTCCTTTTGAGTCGTCATCGCCGCTTGCCCCTCCGTGACCGCTTCTCCCCCCCTTCCGTGTTGAATCGCCCCGACGCTAGTGGTGCGGCGCCTCTACCACCATGGGCTGCCACCGCCTCACCTTATTGCCGCATACCGAGCAGGGTTGCCCCGACGCTTCTCCTCGCTGGGGGTCTCCTCGACGTCTGCGGCCTCGCCCCGAGCGCCTCCTGTCTTCGCCGTTGTGACCCAGCACTGCTGCGCCGGCCGCTGTTGAGCCGCCTTCGCCGCTGCCTCACCTTCTGCTCCAAATCGCCGCCCACGAGCCGTCCATGTTCGCGGCCGTGGTCAAATCGCGGTGCCCAAAGCCGCCCTGTCGAGCCGTCCGGTGCCTCACGCCTTCGTCGCCGTCTCGCTCTGGAGGTGAACCGTCGCGCCACTGCGGCCTTGAGTTGCCACTTTGAGTTGCTGTGATGGCCCGCCCTGAATCGCCGCCCTGAAATCGCCAGTAAACCACAGTTGACGCGGCCCGCCTCTGCTGACGCGGATATGAGCCGGTCTCGATCCGAGTCGCCTTCGAGTTGCTGCTCACCTCGCTGCTCCAGCTGCCCTGCCGCCGGTTATACTGGCTGGCTCCACCACACCGGCTCATCTGCCATGGACCACAAGACGACCACGAGTCAGCGAAACAAACATGGATTGGCCAGAATGATCACGACCCGGACTCCTCAGCCACCACGGGTCGCGCCTTGGTGTCTGTCTGAGTCGCTGTCGTGTCTTGCCTCTCGTTTGAGTCACCGTCGCACCTCGCCTCCTGGAGCTGTTGCCGCTGTGACCCGCCCCGCTTCGGCCGATTCCTGTTGCCGCTCTTGCTGGTCGTTTGCCCCGGCTTTCCCACACGCCGAGCCCTCTGAGCCGCCCAGCCCTCACCTCTAGTAGACACGCAAAACTGATTCGCCTGCCTCGCTTCATTTCGACACGCCGTCTGCCTCCGCCGTTTCCATGTTGAACCGCCACGGTGCCTCGGGCTAAGCCGCGTTTGTTCCTTTCGGCTGCCGTGTGTTTGTGCTAAGTCACTGTGGTCCGCGCCAAGTCGCCTGCATCAGTTAGGATCTAATGTGAGCTGCTTACTGCTACCTCTTGAGCACTGTGTTGGTTTTCCCTTGAAGAGGAAAGGGTGATGCAGCAAAGTAGCATAAGTATTTCCCTCAATTTTTGAGAACCAAGGTATCAATCCAGTAGGAGGCCACGCACAAGTCCCTCGCACCTACACAAACAAATAAATCCTTGCAACCAATGCAATAAAGGGGTTGTCAATCCCTTCACGGTCACTTACAAGAGTGAGATCTGATAGATATGATAAGATAATATTTTTGGTATTTTTATGATAAAGATGCAAAGTAAAGACAGCAAAAATAAAGACGGCGCCAGAAATAGCTTGTTGACGGGAGATTAAATATGATAGAAAATAGACCCGGGGGCCATAGGTTTCACTAGTGGCTTCTCTCATGAGCATAAGTATTACGGTGGGTGAACAAATTACTGTTGAGCAATTGATAGAATTGAGCATAGTTATGAGAATATCTAGGTATGATCATGTATATAGGCATCACATCCGAGACAAGTAGACCGACTCCTGTCTGCATATACTACTATTACTCCACACATCGACCGCTATCCAGCATGCATCTAGAGTATTAAGTTCAAAAGAACAGAGTAACGCTTTAAGTAAGATGACATGATGTAGAGGGATAAACTCATGCAATATGATATAAACCCCATCTTGTTATCCTCGATGGCAACAATACAATACATGCCTTGATGCTCCTACTGTCACTGGGAAAGGACACCGCAAGATTGAACCCAAAGCTAAGCACTTCTCCCATTGCAAGACAGATCAATCTAGTAGGCCAAACCAAACTGATAATTCGAAGAGACTTGCAAAGATAACCAATCATACATACAAGAATTCAGAGAAGATTCAAATATTGTTCATAGATAAACTTGATCATAAACCCACAATTCATCGGTCTCAACAAACACACCGCAAAAGAAGATTACATCGAATAGATCTCCACAAGAGAGGGGGAGAACATTGTATTGAGATCCAAAAAGAGAGAAGAAGCCATCTAGCTAATAACTATGGACCCGAAGGTCTGAGGTAAACTACTCACACATCATCGGAGAGGCTATGGTGTTGATGTAGAAGCCCTCCGTGATCGATGCCCCGTCCGGCGGAGCTCCGAAAAAGGCCCCAAGATGGGATCTCATGGGTACAGAAGGTTGCGGCGGTGGAATTAGGTTTTTGGCTCTGTATCTGGTAGTTTGGGGGTACGTAGGTATATATAGGAGGAAGAAGTACGTCGGTGGAGCAACGTGGGCCCCACAAGGGTGGAGGGCGCGCCCAGGGGGGTAGGCGCGCCCCCTACCTCGTGCCTTCCTGGTTGATGTCTTGACGTAGGGTCCAAGTCCTCTGGATCACGTTCGTTCTGAAAATCACGTTCCCGAAGGTTTCATTCCGTTTGGACTCCGTTTGATATTCTTTTTCTGCGAAACTCTGAAATAGGCAAAACACAGCAATTCTCGGCTGGGCCTCCGGTTAATAGGTTAGTCCCAAAAATAATATAAAAGTGTATAATAAATCCCAATAATGTCCAAAACAGAATATAATATAGCATGGAGCAATAAAAAATTATAGATACGTTGGAGACGTATCAAGCATCCCCAAGCTTAATTCCTGCTCGTCCTCGAGTAGGTAAATGATAAAAACAGAATTTTTGATGTGGAATGCTACTTGGCATAATTTCAATGTAATTCTCTTAATTGTGGTATGAATATTCAGATCCGAAAGATTCAAGACAAAATTTTAATATTGACATAAAAATAATAATACTTCAAGCATACTAACTAAGCAATTATGTCTTCTCAAAATAACATGGCCAAAGAAAGTTATCCCTACAAAATCATATAGTCTGGCTATGCTCTATCTTCACCACACAAAGCATTTAAATCATGCACAACCCTGATGAGAAGCCAAGCAATTGTTTCATACTTTTAATGTTCTCAAACTTTTTCAATCTTCACGCAATACATGAGCGTCAGCCATGGACATAGCACTATATGTGGAATAGAATGGTGGTTGTGGAGAAGACAAAAAGAGGGAGAAGATAGTCACACATCAACTAGGCGTATCAACGGGCCATGGAGATGCCCATTAATAGATATCAATGTGAGTGAGTAGGGATTGCCATGCAACGGATGCACTTAGAGCTATAAGTATATGAAAGCTCAACAAAAGGAACTAAGTGGGTGTGCATCCAACTCGCTTGCTCACAAAGACCTAGGGCATTTTGAGGAAGCCCATCATTGGAATATACAAGCCAAGTTCTATAATGAAAATTTCCCACTAGTATATGAAAGTGATATCATAGGCGACTCTCTATCATGAAGATCATGGTGCTACTTTGAAGCACAAGTGTGGTAAAAGGATAGTAACATTGTCCCTTCTCTCTTTTTCTCTCATTTTTTTATTTTTTTATTTTTTTATTTTTTTATTTGGGTCTTTTCTCTTTTTTTATGGCCTCTTTTTTTTATTTAGTCCGGAGTCTCATCCCGACTTGTGGGGGAATCATAGTCTCCATCATCCTTTCCTCACTTGGGACAATGCTCTAAAAATGATGATCATCACACTTTTATTTACTTACAACTCAACAATTACAACTCAATACTTAGAACAAAATATCACTCTATGTGAATGCCTCCGGCGGTGTACCGGGATATGCAATGAATCAAGAGTGACATGTATGAAAGAATTATGAACGGCGGCTTTGCCACAAATACAATGTCAACTACATGATCATGCGAAGCAATATGACAATGATGGAGCATGTCATAGTAAACGAAATAGTGGTAAGTTGCATGGCAATATATCTCGGAATGGCTATGGAAATGCCATGATAGGTAGATATGGTGGCTGTTTTGAGGAAGGTATATGGTGGGTGTATGATACCGGCGAAAAGTGCGCGGTATTAGAGAGGCTAGCAACGGTGGAAGGAAGAAAAGTGCGTATAATCCATGGACTCAACATTAGTCATAAAGAACTCATATACTTATTGCAAAAATCTACAAGTTATCAAAGCAAAGTATTATGCGCATGCTCCTAGGGGGATAGATTGGTAGGAAAAGACCATCGCTCATCCCCGACCGCCACTCATAAGGAAGACAATCAATAAATAAATCATGCTCCGACTTCATCACATAACGGTTCACCATACGTGCATGCTACGGGAATCACAAACTTTAACACAAGTATTTCTCAAATTCAAAACTACTCAACTAGCATGACTCTAATATCACCATCTTCATATCTCAAAACAATTATCAAGTATCAAACTTCTCATAGTATTCAACACACCCATAAGATTTTTTTTTACTAATCTTGAATGCCTATCATAGTTAAAGCAAACTACCATGCTGTTTTGTAGGACTCTCAAAATAATCTAAGTGAAGCATGAGAGAACAATAGTTTCTATAAAACAAATCCACCACCGTGCTCTAAAAGATATAAGTGAAGCACTAGAGCAAAAACTATATAACTCAAAAGATATAAGTGAAGCACATAGAGTATTCTAACAAATTCCGAATCATGTGTGTCTCTCATAAAAAGGTGTGTACAGAAAAGATGATTGTGGTAAACTAACAAATAAAGACTCAGATCATACAAGACGCTCCAAGCAAAACACATATCATGTGGTGAATAAAAATATAACTCCAAGTAAAGTTACCGATGGAAGTAGACGAAAGAGGGGATGCCTTCCGGGGTCCAAGTCCTCTGGATCACGTTCGTTCTGAAAATCACGTTCCCGAAGGTTTCATTCCGTTTGGACTCCGTTTGATATTCTTTTTCTGCGAAAGTCTGAAATAGGCAAAAAACTACAATTCTGGGCTGGGCCTCCGGTTAATAGGTTAGTCCCAAAAATAATATAAAAGTGTATAATAAAGGCCAACAATGTCCAAAACAGAATATAATATAGCATGGAGCAATCAAAAATTATAGATACGTTGGAGACGTATCACTTACTACAGAAGGAAATGAACTGAAGATGGGAGCGGTTCATTGTTTTCGTTGGCAAGCATGTTTTGAAGTTTGGCTTTTGTGAAGTGATTTTCTGGAATCCAAAACATCAGATTTTGGTCAAGATTAGAATGAGTAGCTGCTGAGATGACCTGCACTTGGAAGTAAGTTGTCTGGTTTAGTACCTGAAAGTAGAATCATCAGGAGTTTGAGGGGGTACGGTACCCCCATATGCTACAGCATCCTGCATGCACACCACCAACCATGGGCTGCTAGCTGCTTCTACTAGTAGTTCTCTACTTTGACAAGGGTCAAACATGACCCGGAGGATCTTTTCTGATCCGCCAGGACCGTTTTAAGCTGTCTCTGCCGCGTTGAGCCGCCGAAGCTGTTTTTGAGTCGCCGGTTTGTCTGAGCCATTTCTGCCGCGTGGAATGGGTCATCTATCGTCCAGACGAACTAGGTGAAATCCATCCGGTCAATTTTTATTGATACATTTTTTGTTTAAAAGAACAAGTACTCTGGCTTGTGATATTTTTTGGATGCAGGACAATTATTCACTGCAGGAGCGATGGTCGTGTTATGGATATACAGTTCGCGCCACCATTATTTTGCGCCAGCATTTGATCATGCCATAGTGCTCAATGAATAATTCATCATTACAAAGGAGACCATCAAGTTATGGCCCTTGCTTACACCGGATGGATCAATGGACAGGGTCATTTATAACCCGTCGAGATTCAACATATTTCAGCAATCCGCTGTTCAACTATATGCCGGTTTACATCACGATCAAGTATGAAGAGTCTCAAGCCAACTCCTCGAGTCATCTTTAGACTCGGGGGCTACAATGATATGACTCAGCAAGTCTTGCCAGTTTCAGCAAATTCAAGAACCCCAGGACATTGAAGGGAAAAAATAACCCGGCCCCGGAGATTACTGTTATATCAATGAAAATTTAAGGGCCGTTAGAAAGTTTCCGGCTAAAAATGAAGGTTCCAGTTCAAGGGAAATCTGTCTCCTACAAAGCGCTGAAGCTCTTAAATCTCTGGTTCACAATCCGGCTCAAGGGAAATCTATCTCCCACAAAGATCTGAAGCTTCCAAATCCGGTTTAAAATTCCGGCTCAAGAAGAATTATCTCTTGCAAGGTTAAGTTCTCACAAAAATTTAAAGGTTGCCAAAGAGAGCTTGATGACATGATGCACGGTTCAAACATGGGTATCCTGCCTTATTGGCTTATCTTATGGTCACTTGGGGGCTTCCTGATCGTATTCGAATCATAGCTGTGAATATCCCTCTTGATCGGCGGAATGCCACAATTATGGTCACTTGGGGGCTTCCTGCTCGTATTCGAAGCATAGCTTTACTACCCTCTTGACCGAATATGTCACTTGGGGGCTTCCTGTTCAAACATAGGCGCATTCGACCAAAGAGAACATAGCATGACTACCCTTTTGACCAGGTTATATTCAAACATAGGCGTATTCGACCAAAGAGAATATAACCTTTCCGGGTCATCCTACCTGTAGCCAGCTGTTTCAACTCCATCGGGTAATCCTGATTGACCCGCCAAACTCTTAATGATCAATCTTTTACGGCGTATTCGACCAAAGATCCTGAGGTTGTTAAGGTTCAAATGGCGGTTCGTCATGCGAGAGCACGGTTTACAGATAGTCAGGATAGATCCAGGCTTCATAAGCCGCCTTCCTTGAAACTTGGATAAATCGGCCCGTGATGTATGCTGTTACTTTGACCCCGCGTACTCCTGATAAGTCTATAAAGCAATACCTAACTTTATCTGGGTTCAAATGTCGATTGGGTACTGTGAGTCAGGCTCACGAAAAGCACGTACCTTCCAGTGGCTCAGGCTAGTTTCATTGAAGTATTCTACTATCATGCACATACATCATCATACATTGCATCATCATTACATCATCATTACATCATCATAGCATGCATCATATATGTATAGATATACTGGTTTATATTGCAGGAACCGGTTTTTAAACCAGGTTATATTATTCAAATCTTTAATAGCCAACTTGGCTGGATTTTTATCATGGTTATCAATAACCAATATTATGATTGAGGTTTTAAAAGTCGCTTTAGCGCAATGGCTATTATCTTATCAATGGATATGATTTATTCTACAATGGAAGGAATAGTCCCGAGTCGCTGCAGGCTTACGACTCGGCACTTGGGGGCTACATTATTCAAATTGAGATTACATCAAATATGCAAGTCCCATGTCACTGCCAGCATGCACCATGGCACTTGGGGGCTAATGCAAGGTCATTTTTACTAACTTTATTGAAGTATCGACTCATCACATCGTAATGAGCCGGCCCTTGGGGCCTACCAATTGCTCCTGTAAAAAATTCAAGGTACACAAGCCTTATTCCATTATATTGAAGGGTCCACTTCTCAGTTGGTAAAGCACAAAACTCTTAACCTTGTGGACGTGGGTTCAAGCCCCATGATGGGGGTTACATCATATGATGTTATTTTCAAAGACGTATATATAAAGTCCCAGCTCAATATTATCTTACTGAGCCGGCCCTTGGGGGCTACATGTTGCTGTTCAAGTCTACATGATCATATTTATAAAGTCCCTGCTCATTTTTGAATAATGACCCGGCCCTTGGAGGCTACACTGGTTGAAGTTTTTATGAACATAAGGCAATTACAAGTCCCAGGTTGCTGCAAGCATGACAACCCAACACTTGAGGGCTACATATGTGGAATATTCAGTTTGACTAGTGACTGAGATGAATAATCCGGATTTCTTCAAGTTTGTGACATTTATATTGAAACAAGTCTTAAGTTGTTACTACGCTCCCTTCTTAAGACTTGGGGGCTACAAGTGATATGCATATAAGAGGCACATTTTCAAGCTTGATGTTAGCAACAATTATGACCCAGTGCTATCAATATTTACAAACCGGCAATTGTGGCAAGGATAAACCGGCAAGTTCGACATCCTCAAGCCGGCTGAAAATCAGATGAGTATTTGAAGACCAATATTTTTTAAGCCGGCGCTTTGGAAGCCGACTCAAGTGGATTATTTCTTACAATATTTCTCTACAAGAGACCAATGTTAGCAAATTGATTCTGAAGCTGGCCTGTTAACCCGGATTTTTCTAAAAGAAGTATCTGGATTTTTTGCATTAACAAAGTTGAAACATATTTGCTAAGGAAGATTTGCTATGAGATCATGGACATGTATATATCAACAAGGAAATGACAAGGACTTAACGATGATCAAATGCCAGCTTAGAAGAACCTTTGACCCGGCGTATAATCAATCAAAGTTGGTCTTGTTTTGCAGGATAAGTTCACCATGGATAAATCCAAGCTAAACTGGGGGCTAATGTCAGGGATATACCCCACGGTGTAACCCGCGGGATGTATGACCCGGCTGGAGCTTGGCGACTCACTGGTGACCCGCCTGGAGCTTGGCGACTCACGGGTAACCCACCCGAGCTTGGCGACTCATTAGTAACCCGGCGGGCGGGTCAGATGGACAACAAGGCCCAAGGCCGGTTCATATGATGGTGGGCCGGCTTAAGAGGAAAGGCATAAGGAATATTCTCCTATAAAGCAAGCAAGACTAGGACTCCACTTGTAATAGAGTAATCCTAATCCTACTAGGACTAGTCATGTAACCCACCCCTTCAACATATATAAGGAGGGGCAGGGCACCCCAAGAGGGACAAGAAATAATCGTTAAGACTAGACACAACTAGGAGAGCCGGAGATACGACGACTCCCTCATGAGCATAATGAGACCTAGCCACAAACAACATGTAGGGTTGTTACCGGATGATGTTTCCCGGGGCCCGAAGCTGTCTAAACCCTTGTTTTGTGCTACGTCTCTCGATTCCGATCAACCCCTCTCAAGCTATCACATAGATGCGTTGGCCTCACGACTAAGTCCTCACACTAGGACATCTGCCATGAGAATTCCACGACGTGATCCATGTATGAGAACAAAGTATGGACTTTGGTTGACTTGCCTGATGATCGGCAAGCCATAGAGAATAAATGGATCTTCAAGAAGAATACTGACGCTAACGGTAATGTTACTATCTACAAAGCTCGACTTGTTGCAAAAGGTTTTCAACAAGTTCAAGGAGTTTACTTCGATGAGACCTTCTCACCCGTAGCGATGCTTAAGTCTGTCCGAATCATGTTAGCAATTGCCGCATTTTTTATTATGAAATTTGGCAAATGGGTGTCAAAACTGCATTCCTTAATGGATATCTTAAAGAAGAGTTGTATATGATGCAACCAGAAGGTTTTGTCGATCCTAAAGGTGCTAACAAAGTGTGCAAGCTCCAGCGATCCATTTATGGACTGGTGCAAGCATCTCGGAGTTGGAATATACGCTTTGATAGTGTGATCAAAGCATATTGTTTTATACAGACTTTTGGAGAAGCCTGTATTTACAAGAAAGTGAGTGGGAGCTCTGTAGCATTTCTAATATTATATGTGGATGACATATTGTTGATTGGAAATAATACAAAATTTCTGGATAGCATAAAAGGATACTTGAATAAGAATTTTTCAATGAAAGAAGTCGGTGAAGCTGCTTATATATTGACCATCAAGATCTATAGAGATAGATCAAGATGCTTAATTGGACTTTCACAAAGCACATACCTTGATAAATTTTTGAAGAAGTTCAAAATGGATCATTCAAAGAAAGGGTTCTTGCCCGTGATACAAGGTGTGAAGTTGAGTCAGACTCAATGCCCAACCACTGCAGAAGATAGAGAGAAAATGAAAGTCATTCCCTATGCCTTAGCCATAGGTTCTATCATGTATGCAATGTTGTGTACCAGACCTGATGTGTGCCTTGCTATAAGTTTAGCAGGGAGGTACCAAAGTAATCCAGGAGTGGATCACTGGACAACGGTCAAGAACATCCTGAAATACCTGAAAAGGACTAAGGATATGTTTCTCATTTATGGAGGTGACAAAGAGCTTGTCGTAAATGGTTACGTCGATGCAAGCTTTGACACTGATCCGGATGACTCTAAGTCACAAACTGGATACATATTTATATTGAATGGTGGAGCTGTCAGTTGGTGCAGTTCCAAAGAGAGCGTCGTGGCGGGATCTACGTGTGAAGCAGAGTACATAGCTGCTTCGGAAGCAACAAATGAAGGAGTCTGGATGAAGGAGTTCATATCCGATCTAGGTGTAATACCTAGTGCATCGGGTCCAATGAAAATCTTTTGTGACAATACTGGAGCAATTGCCTTGGCGAAGGAATCCAGATTTCACAAGAGAACCAAACACATCAAGAGACGCTTCAATTCCATCCGCGATCAAGTCAAAGAGGGAGGCGTAGAGATTTGCAAAATACATACATATCTGAATGTTGCAGACCGTTGACTAAGCCTCCTCCACGAGCAAAACATGATCAGCACCAAGACTCCATGGGTGTTAGAATCATTACTATTTAATCTAGATTATTGACACTAGTGCAAGTGGGAGACTGAAGGAAATATGCCCAAGAGGCAATAATAAAGTTGTTATTTATATTTCCTTGTATCATGATAAATGTTTATTATTCATGCTAGAATTGCATTAACCGGAAACTTAGTACATGTGTGAATACATTGACAAAACTAAGTGTCCCTAGTATGCCTCTACTTGACTAGCTCGTTAATCAAAGATGGTTAAGTTTCCTGACCATAGACATGTGTTGTCATTTGATCATCGGGATCACATTATTAGAGAATGATGTGATGGACAAGACCCATCCGTTAGCTTAGCATAATGATCGTTTAGTTTTATTGCTATTGCTTTCTTCATGATTTATACATATTCCTCTGACTATGAGATTATGAAACTCCCGAATACCGGAGGAACACTTTGTGTGCTATCAAACGTCACAATGTAAATGGGTGATTATAAAGATGCTCTACAGGTGTCTCCGAAGGTGTTTGTTGAGTTGGCATAGATTGAGATTAGGATTTGTCACAACGTGTATCGGAGAGGTATCTCTGGGCCCTCTCGGTAATGCACATCACTATAAGCCTTGCAAGCAATGTGACTAATGATTTAGTTGCGGGATGATGCATTACGGAACGAGTAAAGAGACTTTTCGGTAACGAGATTGAACTAGGTATGAGGATACTGACGATCGAATCTCGGGCAAGTAACATACTGATGACAAAGGGAATGACGTATGTTGTTATGCGGTTTGACCGATAAAGATCTTCGTAGGATATGTAGGAGCCAATATGAGCATCCATGTTCCACTATTGGTTATTGACCGGAGATGTGTCTCGGTCAAGTCTACATAGTTCCCAAACCCGTAGGGTCCGCACGCTTAACATTCGATGACGATTTGTATTATGAGTTATGTGTTTTGGTGACCGAAGTTTGTTCGGAATCCCGGATGAAATCATGGACATTACGAGGAGTCTCGAAATGGTCGAGAGGTAAAGATTGATATGTTGGAAGGTTATATACGGACACCGGAATGGTTCCGATAAGGTTTGGGGATTTTTCGGCGTACCGGGAGGCTACCGGAACCCCCGGGAAAGTTATTGGGCCTAATGGGCCATAGTGGAGGAGAGGAGGCAGGCCACAGGAGGTGGCGCGCGCCCCCCTTGCCCTAATCTGAATTGGACAAGGGGGGGGGCCCTCTTTGCTTCTCCCTCTCTCTCCCTTCCCCTTTCCCCCTCTCCGCTGGAAGGAGGGGGGGCGAATCCTACTAGGAACTGAGTCCTAGTAGGACTCCCCCCTTGGCGCACCCCCCTTGGTCCGGCCTCCTCCTCTCTCCCTCCTTTATATACGTGGCCAGGGGGCACCCCAAAGACACAACAATTGTTTCTTAGCGGTGTGCGGTGCCCCCCTCCAGAGTTTACCACCTCAGTCATATTGTCGTAGTGCTTAGGCGAAGGCCTGCGCGGATCACATCACAACACCGTCGCCACGCCGTCGTGCTGACGGAACTCTCCGTCGACCCTCTACTAGATCAAGAGCTCGAGGGACATCATTGTGCTGAACGTGTGCTGAACACGGAGGTGCCGTACGTTCGGTACTCGGATCGGTTGGATCGTGAAGACATTCGACTACATCAACCGCGTTACTAAACGCTTCCGCTTTCGGTCTACAAGGGTACATGGACACACTCTCCCCTCTTGTTTCTATGCATCTCCGAGATAGATCTTGCGTGATCGTAGGAATTTTTTTGAATTACCACGTTCCCCAACACAATCTTGTTACCGGAACTATAGATTGGTGCTTGTGGGTGACTAGTGTGTTGATTACATCTTGTAGTTGATTACTATATGGTTTATTTGGTGGAAGATTATATGTTCAGATCCAATATGCTATTTAATACCCCTCTGATCTTGAGCATGATTTTCATTTGTGAGTAGTTACTTTTGTTCTTGAGGTCACAGGAGAAATCATGTTGCAAGTAATCATGTGAACTTGATATGTGTTCGATATTTTGATAGTATGTATGTTGTGATTCCCTTAGTGGTTTCATGTGAACGTCTACTACATGACACTTCACCATATTTGGGCCTAAGGGAATGCATTGTGGAGTATCAATTAGATGATGGGTTGCGAGAGTGATAGAAGCTTAAACCCCAGTTTAATGCTATGGTTAGAATTTATTCTTAATACTTTTCTCGTAGTTGCGGATGCTTGCGGGAGGGTTAACCATAAGTAGGAGGTTTGTTCAAGTAAGAACAACACCTAAGCACCGGTCCACCCACATATCAAATTATCAAAGTAGCGAACATAAATCGAACCAACATGGAGAAAGTGACTAGATGAAATTCCCGTGTACCCTCAAGAACGCTTTGCTTATCATAAGAGACCGTTTTGGGTCCTTTGCCTCAAGAGGATTGGCCTACCTTGCTGCATTTTTGCTACTACTATCGTTACTTGGTAGTTACAAATGATTTTGCTATCAAACTACTCCACTACTTACAATTTCAGCACTTGCAGACATTACCTTGCTGAAAACCACTTGTCATTTCCTTCTGCTCCTCGTTGGGTTTGACACTCTTACTTATCAAAAATAGCTACAATTGATTCCCTATACTTGTCGGTCATCAAGGCTATTTTCTAGCGCCGTTGCCGGGGAGTGAAGCACCTTTGGTAAGTGGAATTTGGTAAGGAAACATTTATATAGTGTGCTGAAATTTATTGTCACTTGTCACTATGGAAAACAATCCTTTGAGGGGTTTGTTCGTGGTATCTTCACCTCGACCGGAACCACAATTAGCTACCCCTCAACCTACTGCACCTACTAAAAATATTGAATATGAAATTCCTTTGGGTATGATAGAACAATTGATAGCTAATCCTTATGTAGGAGATGGAACCAAACATCATGATATGCACTTGATATATGTGGCACAAATTTGTGGATTTTTTAAGCTTGCAGGTTTACCCGGAGATGAACTTATGAAGAAGGTTTTCCCTTTATCTTTGAAGGTAAAAGCATTGGCATGTTATAGGCTATGCGATGATATTGGATCTTGGAATTTGAATCGATTGAAATTGGAGTTCCATCAAAAAAATTATCCTATGCATCTAGTTCATCGTGATCGGAATTACATATAAATTTTTTGGCCTCGTGAAGGAGAAAGTATCGCTCTAGCTTGGGGGAGGCTTAAGTCAATGTTATATTCATTCCCCAATCATGAGCTCTCAAGAGAAATTATTATCTAGAATTTTTATGCTCGGCTTTCTCGTAATGATCAAACCATGCTTGATACTTCTTGTGCTGGTTCTTTTATGAAGAAGACTATTGAATTTCGGTGGGATCTTTTGGAAAGAATTAAATGCAACTCTGAAGATTGGGAACTCGACGAAGGTAAAGAGTCAGGTATTAAACTTAAGTATGATTGTGTTAAATCTTTTATGAATACCGATGCTTTCCAAAAGTTTAGCACTAAATATGGACTTGACTCTGAGATAGTAACCTCCTTTTGTGAATCTTCTGCTACTCATGTTGATCTCCCTAAAGAGAAGTGGTTTTAATATCACCCACCTATTAAAGAAGAAATTAAAGAACCCGTACCAATTAAAGAAGAAACCATAATTTATAATGTTGATCCACTTGTTCCTTCTACTTATATTGAGAAACCACCTTTCCCTGTTAGGATAAAGGAACATGCTAAAGTTTCAACTGTGGTTAACAAAAGATATATTAGAACACCTAAACCTGATGAACAAATCAAAGTAGAACCTAGTATTGCTATGGTTAAAGATCTCTTGGAAGAAGATATGCATGGGCATGTTATTTACTTCTGCGAAGAAGCTGCTTGAATTGCCAGACACTTTGAAATATGCTTATCTTGATGAAAAGAAGATATATCTTGTTATTATTAGTGCTAACCTTTCAGAACATGAAGAGGAAAGATTATTGAAAGTTCTAAGGAAGCACCGAGCTGCTATTGGATATACTCTTGATGATTTAAAGGGCATTAGTCCCACTCTATGTCAGCACAAAATTAATATGGAATCTGATGCTAAACCCGTTGTTGATCACCAATGTCGGTTAAATCCAAAGATGAAAGAAGTGGTAAGAACGGAAATATTAAAACTTCTGGAAGCATGTATAATCTATCCCATAGCTGATAGTAGATGGGTAAGTCCTGTTGTAAGGGCATCTTCTGCCTTGGGGTTTTGGTGATGATGACAACACATGTGTGGACTAATCATGCGCCATAGTTTTCTCAGGTACACATTGTGTGGCACAAGACGGTTAGGATTTCCCTCTATGCGGAAAAGATCAAAGACGGAGTTTTCGACGTTTTTATTCCTTTGGTCATAGGATATCCGTACTATTAAGAGGGAATCCACATCAGAAGGTATTGGGTGAATCACTTCACGTACACATTCTTTGCACCCACCATATACCCTCCGTTCGAGGAGAGAGAGGTTCCCTGTCCTCTGTCCTGTGCAGTTCTGTCCATGGCGGTAGTACCGCTCCCTTGAGCGGTTGTACCGCTGGCCGGTAGTTCCGGTCTCACCACCGCTCCAAGTACCGCTCAAGGGTGACTCCCTTCTATACCGGGTACGGTGGTAGACCAGTGGTGGAACGGTAGTTCCGGTTTGTCTTGACAAACCGGTACTACCGGTGTTCAGGGCGGTAGTACCGCCTTGGACCCCACCACCCAGGGACTGCTGGCCCAGCGGTAGTTCCGGCCCAACCTCCACTCGAACTACTGGCCTGAGGGGTTTACTTTCTGTATGTGGCCCGGTAGTTGAGCGGTGGTTGTGCGGTAGTTCCGGTTTATTCCGATAAACCGATACTACCGGGTGCGCCACCGGAAGTACCGCCCTGGTGCCCTTGCAAGGGTTTCCCGCATTCATCGGTTGTACCGGTGTCTACTGCGGAAGTACCGCTTCTATGCGTTTCTGCACATAACAGTTGGATTTGTGGGGGGCCTATCTAAGGAGGTGCTTCTCCTACCTCCCACCTACCTCTTTCCTCTCTCTTCCCTCCATTACTGCCATTAAAGCTCTCTTGCCCGATCTCTCTCTCTAGCCACTCAAACTCGTTGATTTGCTAGGGATTGAAGGAGGAGACCTAGATCTACACTTCCACCAAAGGATATTTGATTCCCCCATACTTTCTTGTGTGGATTTTGTTACTCTTGGGTGCTTGGGCGCCCTAGACGGAAGAGGTCACTTTGGAGCCACATTCCATTGTGGTGAAGCTCCAGGGTTTCGTTGGGAGCCTCCAATTAAGTTGTGGAGAGAGCCCCAACCTTGTTTGTAAAGGTCCGGTTGCCGCCTTCAAGGGAACCAATAGTGGAATCACGACATCTCGCATTGTGTGAGGGCGTGAGGAGAATACGGTGGCCCTAGTGGCTTCTTAGGGAGCATTGTGCCTCCACACCGCTCCAACGGAGACGTACTTCCCCTCAAAAGGAAGGAACTTCGGTAACACATCCTCGTCTTCACCGGCTCCACTCTTGGTTATCTCGTGCCTTTACTTGTGCAAGCTTATTTGTGTTGTATCCCTTGCTTGTTTGTGTGCTTGTTGTTGTTGCATCATATAGGTTGCTCACCTAGTTGCATTTCTAGACAACCTACTTTGATGCAAAGTTTAAACTGGTAAAGAAAAGCTAAAAAAAGTTAGTTGCCTATTCACCCCCCTCTAGTCAACTATATCGATCCTTTCAATTGGTATCAGAGCCTCGGCTCTTTATTAAGGACTTTGCCGTCCGAAGAGTATGGTTGACACCATAGACGGTGCGGAGGAGCACTCCGGTGTGAATCCAGTCTCGTCTACGGCTGATGGGGGAACTGCGGTCTCTCGTGAGGAATTCAATGTGGCTTTGGATACATTGAAAACCTCCATGACGACCAAGGTTGAAAGCATGTTTAACAAATTCTTAGAAGGGCTTAAATTATCCACCGCACAGATGAAAGTGGGTGATCCCACTAACAAGGTGACGGATGCTAACTCCGACAAGGGGGAAGCTACTAGTGAAAAGGCTCCTTCATCTAGTGGTAAAAATGGCAATGACATCTTTGCCCATGTGGAACCTCCACTTACTTATGGTGGACCGATTCCTTCCACTCATTTGAATCATGCCGGTCCTCCCCCTAAGATTGTGAAAAATGAGGACTTTGATTCTTGGCTTTATCGCTTTAAGCGTCATTTAAACCATGTTAATACTAATCTTTGGAGAATCATTGAAGAAGGTTTTTATCCGCATGACCGAAGCTTCACCCCTAGAGAAGCCGCAGATAATTAATTCAATGAGAATGCTCTCTTCATCATCCAAGATGCAATCCCACCCAAAGATCTTGCTTATCTCCGGCCCTTCACGGTGGCCAAGGATGCATGGCACCATGTTGTTTCCCTCTACAGAGGAAGCGCAAGCATTCAATGCTCCAACTATGAAGTGGTGCAAGACGAAGCTGATGAGTTTGCAATGAAAGAAGATGAAGAACCTCATGAGCTTTATCGGAGATTAACTACTCTCGCGGTCTCACTCCGAGATCATGGGAGCAAGGATACGGATGACAATTGGATCAAGCGCAAATTCCTCAAGGCCATGATGCCTTACCACAAGGCCATGTCCTCCGTCATTCGTCAAAGGCCGAATTTCCACACCTTGTCCTCAAGTGAAGTGTTGGATGAGTTTGTGGCTATGAGTATCTTGTACAAGACCGCTGACAATGCGGTGTTACGTTCTCAAAGAGCAAAGAAGCCTAACCTTGCCTTGAAGGCCAAGGTTAGTGTGGAAGAAGAGGACGAAGAGGAAGAAGAGGAGAGCAATCCCGAAGATACAAAGTATGCTTATCATGAACACATGGCTCTTGCTTCAAGGCAATTTTGGAGCAAGAAGAACACAAGGCCCAACTTCAACAAGAACAACTCAAGTGGCGCGAAGGTCAAGCAACGAGTGAGGACGTGCTATAATTGTGGCAATGTGAGCCACTTTGTTGTGGAATGCCCTTATGAGAAGAGGGAAGATAATGGTGGCAAGCTCATCCGAAAAGACAAGGCCAAGTCCTTCCCCAACAAGAACAACTTCACCAAGAGGACACCTCCCAAGGGGTTGGTGGCACAAGAAGAGTAGAATGAGGAGGATGATGATGATGAAGATGGTGAGTTAGTTGCCATGGCCTCCGTTGCCATTGCGACAACTCCACGGGTGTCTCTCTTCGACTCACCCAATGAGAACATCACCGCCAAGTGGCTCATGGCTAAAGCCACCAACAAGGTAACCCCCAACATCAAAACTACCATCATTAATAATCCTTCTTTGATGGATTTCATTGATGAACATGAGGGGTCTAATGTGGAGGAGAATGAATTTGAGTCTTTTATGAGTAAACTCAAGGGTAAATCCAAGAAGCACTTTGTTGCACTCTTGGAGCAACTTGGTGAAGCCAATGACATGATTAAGGCTCACGAAGATACCATCTCTAAGATGGAGGGGCATAGTTGTGACTATGCCGATGAGATTTCGGATCTTTCCAATGCTCTTGAGGAAGAGCGAGGTCTTCGTTTGGCTCCTGAGGAGTCATACAACGATGACCATGGTAAATTAAAGAAAGATCTTGATCATGCTCTTGTTGTATCTCGTGTGCTAAACTCCGAGAAGGCCAAGCTTGGGGTTGATCTTGCTAGACTCAAAGAGGAGTTTGACTTACTTGACAAGGCTCACAAGGTCTTGAAGGGTGCTCATGCTAGCCTCAAAGAGTCTCATGATCAACTCCAAGTAAAGCTAACCAAGGAGAAAGCCATTTTTCCTCATATGGTCTTAATTGATAATGCAAATGCTACTAACCCGTGTTGTGAGCATGTGCATCTTGTTGAGGAGAATGCAAAGTTTAAGGAGCAACTTGAGAAAGGCCTTGTGTCTTGCATACAAGGCGAGAAGAATCTCAACGACCTTTTGAGCAATAAAAAGTAAGTTGTGGCTAAGGAAGGGATTGGGTTCACGCCCAAGTCCAAGAACAAGAAGAAGAATGACAAGGCCAAACGACCTCCTCCTCTCAAGCAAACCTTTGTGAAAGAGGGAGAGGGTGCTTCTAAGGAGAAGAAGAAGAACAATGTGAAGGGTAGTGATGCCAAGAAGGGCAATGCTACCCCTCCCAACAAAGTCGGCGACTTTAATCCTTCTTATGTGTTATGCCGTGCTAGTGATGGACATGTTTATGCCAAGTTGGTTCTCCTTATGAGTACATTGAATGGTCTATTTGGGTTCCTAACACCCTTGTCACTAATATCAAAGGACCCATTACAAAATGGGTACCTAAAACCAAGCATTGATCTCTTATAGGTGTTTGCTTCCGGTGGAGGATCATGGTTGCTCGATAGTGGAGCCACAAATCATATGACCGGAAGGAAGGACTTGGTGGTGGACGTGCACAAGATTCCATCTATGCCCACCAATGTCGAGTGGGGTGATGCCTCGTCTTCTAAGGTATTGGGACTCGGCAAGGTTGTCATTTCTCATGATCTCACGATCGAGAAGATCATGCTTGTTGAGTCCCTTGCATACAATTTACTTTCCGTTCGTCAACTTGCACTCATGGGCTTTGCCACTTTCTTTGGTATTAGATACCGTGGCCCTCTTGTGGAGCAAGACTCTTAAAGTAGCCTTTGTTGGGCATGTCGAGAACGGTCTCTATGTGATTAACTTTTCGGAGCGACCCACTAAGACCGCGACATGCCTAATGGCTAAAGTTGATGTGGGATGGCTTTGGCATCGCCGTTTAGCCCATGTCAATATGAGATCTTTGCAAAGTCTTCTCAAGGGGGACCATGTCCGTGGACTAACAAATGCTAGTTTTGCCAAAGATCGTGCTTGAAGTGCCTGTATTGAAGGAAAGTTACATGAGAAGGCTCACCCTCCCACGACTATCATTTACTCAAAGAGGCCTCTGGAGCTCCTTCACCTGGACCTCTTCTTGCCTCCATCCTTTGATAGTCTTGGGGGTAGAAAGTATTGCTTGGTGATTGTGGATGACTATTCAAGATACACTTGGGTGTACTTCTTCAAGAGGAAGAGTGAGACCCAACAAACCGTCATCGACTTTGCAAATGAATCTCAACACCAACACAATGCAAAGATCTTGACAATAAGAAGTGACAACGGCACCAAGTTCAAGAACAACACCTTGTATGAGTTTCTTAGTGATGAGGGAATCAAGCATCAATATTCCGCACCTTACACCCCTCAACAAAATGGTGTAGTGGAGAGGAAGAACCGCACGTTGATGGATGCGACAAGGACCATGATGGCGGAGTTCAAGTCTCCATACAACTTTTGGGCTGAAGCCATCAACACCGCGTGTCATGCATCCAATCGGCTCTATCTCCGCAAAGGCTTGAACAAGACTCCATATGAGATTCTCACCGATAACAAGCCCAACCTCAAGTACTTCCGGGTGTTGGTGTGTAAGTGTTTCATTCTCAAGAAAGGTGTTCGGTTGTATAAATTTGAGGCTAGAGCTTATGAGGGCATATTTGTTGGTTATGCTACAAACTCTCATGCTTACCGTGTCCTCAATAAGTCCACATGACTTATTGAGGAGACATGTAACGTGAAGTTTGATGAGAATAACGGCTCCCAAGTGGAGCAAAGTGGTACTTGTGATGTAGGTGATGAAATTCCTCCCCAAGCCATAAGAAGAATGGGTGTTGGCTTTATCCTACCCATTGAGGAACCCCTTGTGGCCGAAGGAGAAGGACAATGTTCCACTCAAGTGGAACCATCACTAACTCAAGACCCACACGCTTCCGAAGAACAAAGTGAAGGCCCTCAACCAAATGAACAAGATCAAGGGCAAAATCAACCTCAAGATGGTGGGGAATCACCAAGTGATGCCCAAGATCAAGTTCTCTCCTCCGAGCTAGTTCGAGATCAAGAACAAGCTCAAGACGACGCTCAAGATGATCAAGTTTCCTCTCCTCAACTCACTCCTGAGGAGGAATTGGAGCGTTGTGCCGCTAAGATTGCATCCAAGCTATCCACCAAAGATCATCTCATGCCAAATGTGCTTGGAAGCCTAAGAAAGGGGGTAAGCACTCGTAGACAATTAACAACTATTGTGAACATCACGCGTTTGTCTCTTGTGTTGAACCCCAAAAGGTCTATGAGGCGCTCGAGGATCCGGATTGGCTTAATGCCATGCATGAAGAAGTCAACAACTTCGAGCACAACAAGGTGTGGAGATTGGTGCCAAGGCCAACAGGGAACCATAATGTCATTGGAACCAAGTGGATATTCAAGAAAAAGCAAGATGCTCATGGAATTATCATTCGCAACAAGGCTCTCTTGGTAGCACAAGGCTACTCCCAAGTCGAGGGTATCGACTACGGTGAAACCTTTGCTCCCGTTGCTCGCCTTGAATCCATTCGGTTGTTGATTGCTTATGCTTCTCATCATAACTTTAAGTTGCAACAAATGGATGTGAAGAGTGCTTTTCTTAATGGTCGTATTATTGAGTTGGTGTATGTCAAGCAACCCCCGGGTTCGAGGATCCCTATTTTCCCGATCATGTGTATCAACTCGATAAGGCACTCTATGGCCTTAAGCAAGCCCCACGTGCATGGTATGACCACCTTACCGAGTTGTTGCAAGATCGCAGTTTTGAAATTGGGAAAATCGACCCCACTCTTTTTACTAAGAAGGTCAAAGGGGAGTTGTTTGTGTGCCAACTATATGTTGATGGTATTATCTTTGGTTCCCCTAACAAAGCTTTCAATGAGGAATTTGCCGCACTCATGACCTCCAAGTTCAAGATGTCCATGATGGGAGAGTTGAAGTTCTTTGTTGGGTTCGAAGTCAAGCAACGAAGAGAAGGAACCTTCATCAACCAAGCCAAATACACTCAAGACATGCTCAAGAGATTCAAGCTAAGTGATGTCAAGCCGGCTTCCACTCCAATGCCCGTCAAATGCAAACTTGACATAGATCCCAATGGTAAAGCGGTGGATCAAAAGGTATATCGCTCCATGATTGGCTCCTTGCTTTACCTTTGTGCATCTAGACGGATATCATGTTAAGTGTGGGAATTTGTGCATGGTTTCAAGCCGCACCTAAGGAAAGCAACTTTGTGGCGGTCAAGCGAATCTTTCGATATTTGGCTCATACCCGAAACTTTGGCTTATGGTATCCAAGAGGAGCAAGCTTCAATCTTGTAGGATTTTTGCACTCTAATTGGGCGGGAGACAAAGTGGATAGGAAGTCAACTTCCGGAGGGTGCCAATTCCTTGGTTGCTCTCTGGTGAGTTGGTCTTCTAAGAAGCAAAGTTGTGTGTCTCTGTCGTCCACCGAAGCGGAGTATGTGTCCGCCGGCAGTTGTTGTGCACAACTTCTATGGATGAGGCAAACTTTAAAGGATTACTGTGTCATTTGTGACAAAGTGCCTCTTTGGTGTGATAATGAAAGTGCCATCAAGATTTCTCTCAACCCGGTTCAACACTTCAAGGGCATATTGAGATTCGGTATCACTTCATCCGTGATCACATTAGGCAAGGGGAGATCGAGCTCAACTATGTCAACACTCATGATAACCTTGCAGATATTTTCACGAAGCCCTTGGATGAAGCAAGATTTTGCGAGTTAAGGCATGAGCTAAATATCATTGATTCGAGCAATGTTGCTTGAACCCTTGCAGACCCCACCATACTCATCATGATGTCTTGCTCTAGGTGTAGGCATGGACATAGGGGGAGTATTGTTCTCTCAATGAACTCTTCCTCCCCCCTTTATGCATAAATTGATCAATTCTTTCACATTAGCCATTGTTGATGGTACTTGTGCTTCAAAGACGAGTTTTGGTCATGGGCCCAAGGATAATTCTTCACGGCGCCATACCATTTTAACTCAAACATAGGTGGCTCTGGCCACCGCCCTTGTGCTTAGGTGTTTTTCTTGTTGTGTGTTTCCTTTTGCCTGGCTCCTTTGGTTCTCCTAGATACTTGAATTCTCTAAAGAGTGGGTTTTCTTGTTTGCTTCTTGCACTCTTGAGAGTGTTCTTCATCATAGTACAGTGACTTGCTTCCATCCTAAGCCTTCTCATCCCAAGCCATCTTTTCCAAATGTACACAAGTTTGATCTCCTTTTTGTGCTTGGGCTGTTGCAACTTGGCGGTACAACCGGTGGTTAGAGCGGTTCTACTGGTCTTCCACTATGTTGTGTAGTTCCAGCGGTACTTCAGGTCCTGCACGAGCAGTTCTACCGCTCCTACCTGTACCAGTACCTCTGGCCGGTACTACCGGTTTTTGGAAGCGGCACTACCGCTGCTTCTGGAGCGGAAGTACCGCTCTTAAACACCGGATAGTTACAGGACCGGTACTACCGCTCCTCGGAGCGGTACTACCGGCTGACATCTGGGGCTTATATAAGGGGCACGGGCTGAAGGGGTTTTATTTTTCCCCTTCGTGCTCGTCCCTCCTCTAATCCCTAGCCGCCGGTTGCTCCGTCCATCGCCCCGGAGTGCCCTCACGCCCTCCGGATCGGTCGGCCCTTCTGTCGGTGTCAAAACCGGCGGATCTCGGTTAGGAGGTCCCGAACTGTGCGTCTAAGGCGGGTGGTAACAGGAGGCGGGGGACACGATGTTTACCCAGGTTCGGGCCCTCTCGATGGAGGTAATACCCTACTTCCTGTTTGATTGACCTTGATGATATGAGTATTACAAGAGTTGATCTACCACGAGATCGTAGAGGCTAAACCCTAGAAGCTAGCCTATGGTATGATTGTTGTTGTCCTACGGACTAAACCCTCCGGTTTATATAGACACCGGAGGGGGCTAGGGTTACACAGAGTCGGTTACAAGGGAGGAGATCTACATGTCCGTATTACCAAGCTTGCCTTCCACGCCAAGGAGAGTCCCATCCGGACACGGGACAAAGTCTTCAATCTTGTATCTTCATAGTCCAACAGTCCGGCTGTCCGAGGACCCCCTAATCCAGGACTCCCTCAGTAGCCCCTGAACCAGGCTTCAATGATGATGAGTCCGGCGCGCAGATCTGCCTTCGGCATTGCAAGGCGGGTTCTTCCTCCGAATACTCCATAGAAGATCTTGAACACAAGAACAGTGTCTGGATCTGCGAAACAAATTCCACATACCACCGTAGAGAGAATAATATTTCCACGAATCTAATCTGCTGACACGTTCGGCAGCATGCCATCACACCACAGCCCGGTCATTATTCGAACCGTTTTTCTCAACCAGCTACTGCACATATTGCGAGGCGGTTTTATTGGCACGTCTTGTCGAAGTAGAGATCGTGTCCCCTTATCACGGGATTCTCATCAATACGGATGTGGGTAACCCAACCGCACCATCAATTACGGCGCTTGGGGAATAAGCGAGTTTTACTACGCAGGTGGGGAGGCGTATAGTTTCTTCCGCCCTTATAAAGGGACAAGGATTCCTCTTTTTACCACGCCTTCTTCCTCCTTGCTCATCCATTCTTGCGCACTCGAGCTCCAGCACCCAAGTTCGCGTTTTTCTCCTCAAACCACTCCAAGCATGTCTGGAGCGGGAGGCAAGTGGATGGTCTCCTCCGTCACGGAGGAGAACATCTCAAAGCTACGGGGAGCTAGATATCTGGTCGCGGACATCGCACACCGGCTACCAGATGCGGGGCAGATCATCCCTACTCCAGAACCCCATGAGAGGGTGGTTTTTCTTACCCATTTCGTCCATGGACTGGGATTTCCCCTCCACCCGTTTGTCCGCGGGCTCATGTTCTACTACGGGCTGGATTTTCACGATCTGGCCCCCAATTTCATCCTCAACATCTCGGCGTTTATCGTCGTGTGCGAGGCCTTCCTCCGCATCAGGCCCCACTTCGGCCTGTGGCTGAAGACCTTCAATGTCAAACCGAAGGTGGTGGTTGGCCAGCAAGCGTAGTGCGGAGGTGCCATGGTGGGCAAAATGCCTAACGTCACCTGGCTCGAAGGCTCCAATGTGGAGACCATAAAGGGGTGGCAATCGGGGTGGTTCTACATCACCAAGCTGCGCGACACCAACTGGGTGGCGGCCCCCGAATTCCGATCCGGAATCCCTACGCGGCTCACTTCCTGGAAAGAGAAGCGCCTGTCCTGGGGTTCATTGGTGGAGCTGACCGGACTCCAGACATGCATCAGAAACATGATGAGCAAGAAAATCAAGCTTGTCAACGTGGTCCAGGTCATGCTCTTCTGCCGGATCCTCCCGTGTCAACGACGGGCATTCAATTTGTGGGAGTTCGACCCGGCCGAGCACCAGACGCTGCGAGAGCTCTTCGACACGACGCACAAGGATGTCTAGAAGGTGCTGTTCAAGGGCACCGAGGTACCTCCTCCCCTTACCGAGGACCGCGGATTCAGCGCTAAGCGCCCTGCCAATCTGGTAAATTTTTTATATCTCACAAGATGTTTATTTTCCCCAGTTTAATCATGTGCGGGATCTAAGCCTCCACGCCATTTAACAGGACTGGGTAGAGACAACGGAGCAGATCGATTGCCCAGCCCCCCTGCCTGAAGATCCAGCAGATGCTCTCCTAACAGAGATGCTGGTTCCGGCGCCTTACGAGGTGCCGGTGAAGAAGGCCAACAAGAAGGCCACGGGGACCCGAAAGGGTCTCTGGTGCAAGGTTATATCGGACTCATCGTCCAAAAACACCGAGGCGCACTCCTCCCATGAAAACGAGGAGGAGGAAGAGGAAAGTTCTCCCCCCCAGCCGGGGAGACAAGAAAAGGAAGGCCGCCCCATCCGGGGAGGCCGAAGGGTCCAAGAAGGGAAGGACCCTCCTCCCGGACTGCTCCATGACGGCCCCCTACAGCGATGACGAGTGGTTGCCTAGGGACAAGCCCCTGGCAAAGTTGTAAGTATCCGGATACCATAGTAATTCATGGTATGTTTTATTGCACTGCTTCTCATCACGCCGAACATGATTATGCAGTCCGTCCCGAGCCCATATCGACGTATCTTCGTCGGATATGAATAGCGATTCACTTCCGACCGCCTCCACTCCTCGCCCTACGGACAACGTCGAGGTGTTGTATCAAAGGGCACCGAGCCGAGGGGAGGTAGTCCTGGAGGCGCCTCAAGGCGACATTCCGGACCCTGGGCGCAAGGGGAGCAAGACTCCCATGGGCTCCGAATTCGGCCCCCAGCCGAACACTGCGCCGGAACCTCCAGTGGTTCCGGACTCTGTCAGGCGACCCCTCGTTAAGAGGGGCAAGCCGCCTGTGCCGGTGGCCTCTGTCCATCCAGAGGCACCGGACAACTTGCTGGAAGCCCTTCGCGGCGCTTCCATCGACGAAGAGCACCGCACTATCATGAGTGCGGTGATCGAGAAGGTTTAGTCCACCAAAAGCGGACTAACTGAAGCCTGTGCCAGCCTCCTAACAGGCTTTCAGGTAAGTAATCAAATTATAAGAAAATATTACCGCATAGACAGTAGCCCCTGATGCTCTGTTTGGCGTTCGCGAAGAAAGGCCGAATAGAGGATCAAATAATGACCGCAGGAGTCTAATCAGAATATGTCTATGTGCATATGCAGGCTTCACTGCTGGCCGCTGCCGCACGCACTGCGTAGGTCGCTGCACTGAAGCAGGACCTTGAGCGGTCCAAGTAAGAGCTCAGCCATACCAAGAGGCAGCTCGAAGAGAACAAAGGTAAGCGATACCCCGTCTTTATATTAAAAAGAAATTTGGTTGTAAAATAGTAGGATCATCATGAATTTGCCAGGGGCCACGACCGAAGTGGCGACCCTGAAGAAGGCGCTATCCGAGGCCGAAGACAAAGCGGCCGAGGAGCGCATCGAGCGAGAAAAGCAAGAAGCCCGGGTGGGTGAGGTGCAGCAAGAGCTCCAGGCTCTCGCCAAAAAACACGAGTCCTTGGAGCTTGACTCTAAGACGCGAGAGTCCAAGCTTGCGAAGGACCTCGAAAGCACACAAAACGCCAAGGCTGAAGCCCACAAGGCCCTCCAGGAAATTGAGGCGGTTAAGAAGATAGCAGCGGGTAAGGCATTCATTATGCAAAGCAAACATTTGAAAGAAACTTTCCTTTTACTTACTCGAGTTCGGAGCTCTCCAGGAGTGTTCGCAGATCTTCCCCGCAGTGTGTTGGATGCCGCAGAGTTCTACCGGGCTGAGGAGGGGAGCTCGTCGGAGAAGTTGTTCTGGTCTCAGTATACTGGGACCGAACACCCAATGCCCTTGAGCGACCATCTGAAACAACTGGTCGAGCTCCACAAGCCGGCCGAACAGGCCATGAAGGGTCTTATAGTCCGGATGTGGCCTGGCGAGCCCCTGCCTGATAGCTACTTCGGTCTCGTGAGGCGGCTTGTGAACGCCTGCCCATGGCTTGAAGTCATAAAGCGGTCCGTCTGCATCGAGGGTGCGCGCAGGGCTTTTTCCCGGGCGAAGGTGCACTGGGCGAAGCTGGACGCCGTAAAGCTGGTGAAGGATGGGCCGCCGGAAGGCAAGGAGCATCGCCACCCCGAAATGTATTATGACAGTGTCCTGAAGGGTTCCCGCCTTGTGGCGGAGGAATGTGCTAAGGATGTAATATTCGAATGAATGCACTCATGTGATCCTGTAATGTGAAACGAGTTCATTTGCGCTATGCAACGCTTGTTAATTTAAAATATTACCTTCTGTGCGGCCGTTTATGAAACCTGACGGTTGGCCAGTCATCGGCTTCTGCCCCCATGTAACTAGTACTGGGGTGTTCGAGATAAACCTGAACACTCTTTATCCCAATTTTGGGTCCTTCGAAGGAGGTGTTCAGCACAGCGAACCAGGCAATTGGACTATAAAGCTTTATCACCCTCACTTAGCCATAGAAGTCTACAATTTTAAATTTTGGCGAAGCCCCTAGTATTCGGAAGACCGAATTTGGGGCGCTATATACGCCTAAGTCGGGCAAGGCTGACTCCTCGCCCGAAGCGGAAAAAGTCTTTAAGGACTTGAGACCTCTCGAACAGTGACCAGCTCTCGCCTCATCATGACATTCAGTTTTCGGCTTTCTCTACTGAGGTGCTCGTCCAGAAGAACCGGGACACAATCGCAGTAGTTCTCCCAGCGCTACCTTAGCCGATTTTGCGGAATGTAAGGTACCAAAACATGGGAGCCGGGCAAACCCAACTATTGACCCAAGACATGATTCGGAGCTGATGCATATAATGCTATAAGTTCGGGGTGCCGCACTGTCAAAAGTGTTCGGACTTCTCACGCCGTATTATGGGGTATACTGAAGCACCTGGCGTACTAGTCGTACTAGAATGTACGGGTGCGATCTGTCGTAATTAAGCAGACAAGAGAAAAAAAGGGTAATGCAATAAACGCTACACATTGTTATTAAATAGTACGTCAAAGTGTAGGGATACAAGTAGTGCAATAAGCAGAAAGTAGGACTATTTGACATGTCCTATCCAGGGGCAAGCTGCGTATGGGTATTTAAAACAGGTATTTCGATCGTTATTAGAGACCACCTGGGGATTCCCTTGTACGTCTTAGCTTCTTGCCTCCTTTGTATTTCCTTCCCGTAATGCGTCCAGCAATCAGACTGCCGAAAAGGGCTTCCAGAGAGTAAGGTCCTGAAAGAGAGAAAATTATAAAGGTATACAGCCCCTGGGGCGGTTGAGCCGCATTGTGGGACGTGTCCTGGCCGTACCTCCGCCTATGCCCATGGTATTTTTAGTGCGCAATTATGTACGCGCGGCGTAAATTTCGTCGCTTGATTGGGACTAGGACGGAGGCCGAATTGCTAGGCGAGCTCTGAACGTGCCAGGCGATCCTATTGCAGGTTACTCCGGACTCGCTTGAAGGTGTCCGGGGGCTTTATCGCCGAACTGGCGGTTTGCCTTAAAAGGCTGCTTTGTGCTTCTGCTGCGAGGGCCGCAGTGTGCTCCTCCGTGCGGAGCGAGCGTTCTGTGTTTCCATTGACTATTATAACCCCCCGAGGTCCTGGCATTTTGATCTTGAGATACGCGTAATGCGGTACCGCATTGAATCTTGCAAATGTGGTTCGCCCGAGCAGTGCGTGATAGCCACTTCGGAACGGGACGATATTGAAGATTAACTCCTCGCTTCGGAAGTTGTCCGGAGATCCGAAGACCACTTCCAGTGTGATTGATCCCGTGCAATGGGCCTCTACACCTGGGATGACGCCTTTAAAGGTGGTTTTAGTGGGTTTGATCCTCGAGGGGTCTATACCCATTTTGCACACTGTATCCTGATAGAGCAGGTTCAGGCTGCTGCCGCCGTCCATAAGGACTCGGGTGAGGTGAAATCCGTCAATGATGGGGTCGAGGACCAATGCGGCACATCCGCCATGATGGATACTAGTGGGGTGGTCCCTGCGATCGAAGGTGATCGGACAAGAGGACCATGGGTTGAACTTTGGGGCGACTGGCTCCATCACATAGACGTCCCTTAGTGCACGCTTCCGTTCCCTCTTGGGAATGTGGGTTGCGTATATCATGTTCACCGTTTTCACTTGTGGGGGGAACTTCTTCTGTCCTCCCGTGTTCGGCGGCCGGGGCTCCTCCTCGTCGCCGCTATGCAGCCCCTTGTCCTTGTTTTCGGCATTCAACTTGTCGGCCTGCTTGAACACCCAGCATTCTCTGTTGGTGTGATTGGCTGGCTTATCGGGGGTGCCGTGAATTTGACACGAGCGATCGAGTATGGGGTCCAAACTGGACGGGCCCGGAGTACTTCTTTTGAATGGCTTTTTCCGCTGATCGGATTTAGAGCCACTGAATCTGGCATTGACTGCCGTATCTTCGGCGTTATCGCCGTTGTTGCGGCGCTTGTGTCTATTACGACGTGGTCTGTCGTTAGTATCTTTGGTATCTGAAGTGCCAGGATTCCTTGATGTGTTGTTGCTGCGAGGCAGCCAGCTATCCTCGCCCGAGCAAAAGCGGGTCATGAGTGTCGTGAGGGCTGCCATAGACTTCGGCTTCTCCTGGCCAAGGTGCCCGGCGAGCCACTCATCACGGATGTTATGCTTGAATGCCGCTAAGGCCTCTGCGTCCGGACAGTCGACAATTTGGTTTTTCTTAGTTAGGAACCTGGTCCAGAATTTCCTGGCCGATTCCCATGGCTGCTGAATTATATGGCTCAAGTCATCAGCATCTGGTGGCCGTACATAAGGGCCCTGGAAGTTGTCAAGGAATGCATCTTCCAAGTCCTCCCAACTGCCAATGGAGTCTGCTGGCAAGCTATTAAGCCAATGCGGAGCTGGTCCTTTGAGTTTTTAGTGGGAGGTACTTGATGGCGTGTAGATCATCACCGCGAGCCATGTGGATGTGGAGGAGGAAATCCTCGATCCATACCGCGGGGTCTGTTGTACCATCATATGATTCAATATTTACGGGTTTAAAACCGTCTGGGAATTCGTGATCCATTACTTCATCAGTGAAGCATAGGGGGTGTGCGGCGCCTCTGTGCCGGGCTATATCACGACGCAGTTCATACGAGTCTTGTCTGCTGTATTCGGCATGGCCGGATTTGCTTTTGGTATATCCGGCGTGACGATCATCGTCCCGCGTTGGGGCGCGACCCCGTGATCCGTAGATCGATCTTGTATGTCCTGCTTTGTTTTCCAGTACGTCTCGCTGGTCCCGCGTGTTGCCCTGGGCCTTGGTGTTTTTGGTTGTCTGGCGATGGGGTGCGGGCTGGAGTCCGGGCTGATATGCCCCTCTGTCTCGGCCACGAGGTGGCCGATCCGCCGCATCATACGCTGGTGATGTAGGTTTTAAAGCTTCCTCCTCAAGTTGGGGTAGCAACCTGCGTTTTGGGTAACTCTTGGTTGGGCGTTCGAGTTCGTATTCCTCGGCCGCAAGGACTTCGGTCCATCTATCCGCTAGCAGATCTTGATCAGCTCGAAGCTGTTGTTGCTTTTTCCTCAGGCTATTTGCTGTGGCTATAAGCCGACGCTTGAAGCGCTCCTGCTCGACGGGATCCTCCGGCACGATAAATTCTTCGTCGCCGAGGCTCACCTTGTCTTCGGAGAGAGGCATGTAATTGTCATCCTTCGTTTCTCCATCTGCTGCCTGTTCTGGAGGGCTAGCCTGTTCATCCTCCCGCTCTAAATCTGGCTCGAGGGGATTGTCGTCGTCTTCGGCACTATCCGGAGTGTTATTGTCTCTTACGCCGGTATCGCTACTTTTGCTATGGCGGGACTTAGAGCGGCGCCGCTGACGTCGGTGCTTGGGTTACTTCTTGGAGGGGTCATCGTCCGCTGTCTTATCGCCATCGCCTTCTTTGGGGGTATCCACCATGTATATATATCATATGATGAGGTGGCTGTCCAGCGCCCTGTAGGCGGTGGTTCCTGCTCGTCTCCTGCATCGTCGTCCATACCGTCGATGTCTTCGGAGTCAAAGTCGAGCATGTCGGTTAAATCGTCGATAGTGACTATTAAGTGGGTGGTGGGTGGGGAGCGAATTTCTTCGTCGTCCGCATCCCATTCTAGCCGGACATAGTTCGGCCAAGGTTCTCCTGACAAGGTTAGAGACCTTAATGAATTTAGCACATCGCCAAAAGGCGAGTGCTGAAAGATATCCGCGAAGGTAAACTTCATGATCGGTGCCCAATCGGATTCGATAGGCACGAACGCAGGCGGCTCGGAGCCCGTGGCCGGGGACGAATCCAATGGTTCGGTGGCACGGCTCTCGTAGGAGGTGAAGTCAGTATTCGGCTCTATCTCCACTGAGAGTGCGGCCTCCGTGGCGGGGTCTATCCACCCGTCCTCAGATGGCGCAATTTGTTCCGGATTGAGGGCCGGAGTAGTTGCAGGTGTGATCTCCCGAACACTGTCCGACGGCAGGGTTAAGTCATGCTCGTCGTGATTGTGCGGCGCACCTGACATGGGTTCGAATCCGTCGAAGATCAAGTCTCCGCGGATGTCGGCAGTATAGCTCAAGTTTCCGAACCTGACCTGATGGCCAGGGGCGTAGCTCTCGATCTGCTCCAGATGGCCAAGCAAGTTGGCCCGCAGTACGAAGCCGCCGAATACGAAGATCTGTCCGGGGAGGAAAACCTCACCCTGGATCGCATCGTTGCCGATGGTCGAAGGATCCATCAAGCCTTACGGTGACGGCATAGTGGAACTCTCAATCAAAGCACCAATGTCGGTGTCAAAACCGGCGGATCTCGGGTAGGGGGTCCCGAACTGTGCGTCTAAGGCGGATGGTAACAGGAGGCGGGGGACACGATGTTTACCCAGGTTCGGGCCCTCTCGATGGAGGTAATACCCTACTTCCTGCTTGATTGATCTTGATGATATGAGTATTACAAGAGTTTATCTACCACGAGATCATAGAGGCTAAACCCTAGAAGCTAGCCTATGGTATGATTGTTGTTGTCCTACGGACTAAACCCTCCGGTTTATATAGACACCGGAGGGGGCTAGGGTTACACAGAGTTGGTTACAAGGGAGGAGATCTACATGTCCGTATTGCCAAGCTTGCCTTCCACGCCAAGGAGAGTCCCATCCGGACACGGGACGAAGTCTTCAATCTTGTATCTTCATAGTCCAATAGTCCGGCTAAAGTATATAGTCCGGCTGTCCGAGGACCCCCTAATCCGGGACTCCCTCACCTTCCTCGGACCCGCTCCGTTGAGGTTGCCTCCTCTTCGATCTACTCCCATGGATACCGGTAATGCCCTATTTCTTCTCGTTCTTAGGGTTCCTCTTGTTGAATCCTCTCCCTAGGGCATTGCTTGTACTCCCATATTTTTGGCCAAATGTTTGGTGGGAGAGATCCGTATAGCCTCCTTCTATTTCCTGTGCGTAAGTAGAAGTAGGAATATTGCATCTAGATTCGAGATAGGGAGGTTCCCGTTCTTCCACTAGGCAGATTCGCTCTCAGCGGTACTACCGCTCCTTGCGAGCGGTACTACCGCTCGAGAGGTTCTACCGGTGGAACAACCGGAACAACCGGCTGCTCTAAACCTATACGCACTGTTTTTGTCTTCTGCTCACATAAATGAGATATATTCCTCTAATCTTGTGTACATTCTTCTCATCTTTGCTGGGGTTTCTGTGTGCTCTCTGTGTGCGTATGCAGGTGGCTCTAGTTCTCGTGCTGCTCGGAAGCCTCAGAACACCAAGAAGAGGGCCCGTAGGGGCAAGGATGACAATGAGGATTCCCATGAGGTGGTGATCCCTACCAAGGCCACTTGCCGGGAGAAGTCTGCTGCTGCCAAACAACGTGTTGCGGTGCCAATGCCCAAATGGAAGATGCCGGACTGGCAAAGGTTTCGCTTCCAGGATCCCTACATTGCAGCACCGAATCCTTGTTGGAACAACCCTCAGTTCCGGAACGAGTTACAGATGAGGATTGTGTCATAAATCTTCGAGCATCACAAGAACAAGTTCACCCGGATGTGGTCCATTGACATCGATCATTGGAGGAACAACCTTGATTACTTTGGAGAAGCTCTGGCGATCTGTGAGGAGTTTGATTTGATCAAGCTCATGACCGTGAATTGTGACTTCGATGTGCAACTCATCCATTAGTTCTATGCTACAGTCCACTTTGGCTCTGATGAGGAGCACCACCTCTCCTTTATGTGCCGTGATGAGTTCTTTCATGTCCCATGGAGAGCTTTCTGCAATGCTCTTGTCTATGAGGATACCGGGGTGGAGGGTCAAGGTGGCATCCGTCCTCACGACCGAGCTCACCCCATGGACAAGGTAAAGCTTACCCCTCTGTACATCCCGGGACATGGTATTGTGGGCAAGTCCAATGATCTTCTGCCCGTCTATGACATTATGCATCGTGTGTTCCGCTGTGTGCTGCTTCCCATGGTTGGGAATCAAGATGATATATCTATGGTTATCTGGTGGATTTGCTTGTGGCTATGAAGACCAAGAGGGGATCCGGTGCCACGTTTGATGTCTCCAAGTGGTTGTGGGAGGAGATGCACAATATGGTGTTGTACCGCAAGGTACCAATCTATGCTCCTTTTGTGATGCAGTTTCTGAACACTCTTTGGGCTGTCCATAGGCCAGGAGAGCCTCTCACCACCCCTGCTAACCTCACAGAGCATGAGGTTAAGGAGCTAAGGAAGAAGAAGCATAAGACTCCTCGCTTTGCTTCAGGCAATCAGGAGGATGTGTTTGCTACCTCGGACGACAAGGACTTTGAGCTAGAGCCTGGGGCCCAGCCCTCGTGGGTTGAGAAGCTGACTTCCAAGATCAACAAGACCTTTTGCCTGCAGACTCATATTCAGAAGAAGCTCTACAAGGCCCATGTTGCTGAGAAGATGTCGCGTCGCAGGCAGATTCAGTTGATGAGGCACCTCAATGTGCTAGATGTGAAGAGTGGCTCCAAGAAGACCATCACTCCTGAGGATACATGGTGCTTGGAGAACTGTTAGTGGTCTGATGAAGCGCCTGCTTCCTCCTCTGTCCGTGTTCCTGAGGCGGCTACTACGAGGTCTGAGGAGTCTGAGGAGGCTAAGGAGCCTGACGATGATGTTGATGATGATGCTTCTGACAGCTCTGCAGCAACTGGCGAGGAGATATACCGAGCCCCGGGGCGCTAGCTTCGCTCTTTTCCTTTTTGGTGTCTTGATGCCAAAGGGGGAGAGAGCTCCACTAGTTCACGGGAGTTGCATGGGTGGTTTATTTGCAGTTGGTCTTGAGAGTTTATTTGCACTTGCTCTTTCTAGTGTCTTGTGGACTCATCCTGTGTTGTGGTCTCGTGCATGGTGTAAGGCATGCGTCCCTTATCTATTTATCTATGCACTTATCTATCAGTAGAGCTTATGTGTTGTTTGTGCCCTTATCCTTGTCTCTACTGCTTTATGTTTTGTTGTGATTGTTTTGCTGTCTCGGGTTGGTCTATAAAATCCAGGGGGAGCTTTGATCCTAGTGTGCGCACTTTGCATTCCAAAGCAAACTCTAAATTGTGCTCACACTCAGGGGGAGCCTGATACGTCCATTTTGCATCATGCTTTTATATCAATATTTATTGCATTATGGGCTGTTATTACACATTATGTCACCATACTTATGCCTATTCTCTCTTATTTTACAAGGTTTACATAAAGAGGGAGCATGCCGGCAGCTGGAATTCTGCGTTGGAAAAGGAGCAAATATTAGAGACCTATTCTGCACAGCCCCAAAATTCCTGAAACTTCATGGAAGTCATTTTTGGAATTAATAAAAAATACTGAGCGAAGAAAATACCAGAGGGGGCCCACACCCTGGCCACGAGGGTGGGGGCGCGCTCCCCTGCCTCGTGGGCCGCCTGGCAGGCCTCCGGTGCCCATCTTCTGCTATATGAAGTCATTTACCCTAGAAAAAATCATAACCAACCTTGCGGGACGAAACTCCGCCGCCATGAGGCGGAACCTTGGCGGAACCAATCTAGGGCTCCGGTAGAGTTGTTCTGCCGAGGAAACTTCCCTCCGGGAGGGGGAAATCATCGCCACCGTCATCACCAACGATCCTCTCATCGGGAGGGGGTCAATCTCCATCAACATCTTCACCAGCACCATCTCCTCTCAAACCCTAGTTCATCTCTTGTATCCAATCTTTGTCCCAAAGCCTCAGATTGGTACCTGTGGGTTGCTAGTAGTGTTGATTACTCCTTGTAGTTGATGCTAGTTGGTTTAATTGGTGGAAGATCATATGTTCAGATCCATTATGCATATTAGTACTCCTCTGATTATGAACATGAATATGATTTGTGAGTAGTTACGTTTGTTCCTGAGGACATGGGAGAAGTCTTGCTATTAGTAGTCATGTGAATTTGGTATTCGTTCGATATTTTGATGAGATGTATGTTGTCTTTCCTCTAGTGGTGTTATGTGATCATGGACTACATGACACTTCACCATTATTTGGGCCTAGAGGAAGGCATTGGGAAGTAATAAGTAGATGAAGGGTTACTAGAGTGACAGAAGCTTAAACCCTAGTTGAGTTGCTTCGTAAGGGGCTGATTTGGATCCATATATTTCATGCTATTGTTAGGTTTACCTTAATACTTCTTTTGTAGTTGTGGATGCTTGCAATAGGGGTTAATCATAAGTGGGATGCTTGTCCAAGAAAGGATAGCACCCAAGCACCGGTCCACCCACATACCAAATTATCAAAGTAACGAACGTGAATCATATGAGCGTGATGAAAACTAGCTTGACGATAATTCCCATGTGTCCTCGGGAGCGCTTTTCTCTATATAAGAGTTTGTCCAGTCTTGTCCTTTGCTACAAAAAGGATTGGGCCACCTTGCTGCATGTTATTTACACTTGTTACTTGTTACCCGTTACAAATTACCTTATCACAAAACTATCTGTGACCGATAATTTCAGTGCTTGCAGAGAATACCTTACTGAAAACCGCTTGTCATTTCCTTCTGCTCCTCGTTGGGTTCGACACTCTTACTTATTTAAAGGACTATGATAGATCCCCTATACTTGTGGGTCATCAAGACTCTTTTCTGGCGCCGTTGCCGGGAGTGAAGTGCCTTTGGTTGGTGGAATTTGGTAAGGAAAATTTTATATAGTGTGCTGAAATTTACTGTCACTTGTTACTATGGAAAACAATCCTTTGAGGGGTTTGTTCGGTGTATCTTCACCTTGTCCGGAACTACAATTAGCTACCCCTCAACCTACTAAACCTACTGAAAATGTTTACTTTGAAATTCCTTCGGGTATGATAGAGAAACTGCTAGCTAATCCTTTTGCAGGAGATGGAACATTGCATCCCGATTTACACTTAATCTATGTGGATGAAGTTTGTGGATTATTTAAGCTTGCAGGTATGCCCGATGATGTTATCAAGAAGAAGGTCTTCCCTTTATGTTTGAAGGGAGAGGCATTGACATGGTATAGGCTATGTGATGATATGGGATCATGGAACTACAAGTGACTGAAATTGGAATTTCATCAGAAGTTTTATCCTATGCATCTTGTTCATCGTGATCATAATTATATATATAATTTTTGGCCTCGCGAAGGAGAAAGCATCGCTCAAGCTTGGGGGAGGCTTAAGCCAATGTTATATTCATGCCCCAATCATGAGCTCTCTAGAGAAATGATTATTCAAAAATTTTATGCTCGGCTTTCTCTCAATAATCGCTCCATGCTCAATACTTCTTGTACTGGCTCTTTTATGATGAAAACTATTGAATTCAAATGGGATTTATTGGAAAGAATTAAATGCAACTCTGCAGATTGGGACCTCGACGAAGGTAGGAGTCAGGTATAACACCTAAGTTCGATTGTGTTAAATCTTTTATGGACACCGATGCTTTCCGCGAATTTAGCACTAAATATGGACTTGACTTTGAGATAGTAGCTTCTTTCTGTGAATCATTTGCTACTCATGTTGATCTCCCTAAGGAGAAGTGGTTTAAATATAATCCTCCCATTGAAGTAAAAGTAGTTGCACCTATTAAGGTTGAAGAAAAGACTATCACTTATAATGATCCTATTGTTCCTACTGCTTACGTTGAGAAACCACCCTTCCCTGTTAGAATAAAGGATCATGCTAAAGCTTCAACTGTAGTTAACAAAAGTAATATTAGGACACACAAACCTCCTGAGCAAGTTAAAGTTGAACCTAATATTGCTATGGTTAAAGATCTCTTGGCTGATAATATCGACGGGCATGTTATTTACTTCTGTGGAGAGACTGCTAGAATTGCTAAACCTGGTGCTAAAGATAAACATAGACGTGTCGTAGGCATGCCTGTTATTTCTGTTAAAATAGGAGATCATTGTTATCATGGGTTATGTGATATGGGTGCTAGTGCTAGTGCAATACCTCATTCTTTGTACAAAGAAATTATGCATGATATTGCAGCTGCTGAGATAGAAGAAATTGATGTTACAATTAAGCTTGCCAATAGAGATACTATTTCACCGATTGGGATTGTTAGAGATGTCGAAGTCTTGTGTGGGAAGGTTAAATATCCTGCTGATTTTCTTGTTCTTGGTTCCCCACAAGATAGCTTTTGTCCCATTATATTTGGTAGACCCTTCTTGAACACTGTTAATGCTAGGATAGACTGCGAAAAGGACACTGTTACTATTGGTTTGGGTGATATGTCTCATGATCTTAATTTTGCTAAATTTCGTAGGCAACCCCGTGATGAGGAATTGCCTAGTAAAGATGAAATTATTGGTCTTGCTTCTATTGCCCTGCCTCCTAGTTGTCGGTGTACAAAAGGAGGGGCGCACTTTTGTACCCCTTTACCTGTGCACGGGCAGTCAGAGCCACGCCCACGGTCACACCAAGCAGAACAGGGGAGGTGAGCCAAGGTAAGACCGAAGCCCAAGATAACCAGAGCAATGCGAAGGCCAAGACCACAAAGAGCAGAGGGACGAAGAAGGTTCCCCCGGCAAGACCCTTGCCGGGGCAGCTTGCCCCACATCAACAGAGCGAGCCACCCTTGAGCCCAAGGTCTCCAACATCACGTTGGGCCAGGGCTCGGGAGGCACCTCCATGGTGGCATGCAGATCTTTGTGAAGACAAGGAACACTCAAGATCAGATGAGGATTAGAAGACGACGATCCTCGGCAAGATCCTTGCCGAGGAAGGCCACCAGACCCCCGGCAAGGTCCTTGTCGGGGACGACAGCGCGCCACGGCAAGACCCCTGCCGGGCCGCACGGCAAGACCCTTGCCGGGCCACCCGGCAAGGCCCCCACCAAGGACGCCAGCAGGCCCACCGCCAGGCCCGCGCCAACCAAATTTCCACCACCGTTCACATGCAGCTGCCAGCCCAACCAGCTGGGCGGGCACCTGCGTGGCAACATGCAGCTCCCAGGCCAACTCATCAAGCGCCTACGTGGCGGCATGCAGATCTTTGTAGAGGCTCCACCACCGCGCCACCTCAGCTGCCTGCCTGCCTATGTGGCGCCGCATGCGTCGCTGGCTAGGGCGCGTGTTGAAGCAAGGAGGAGTGGCGACGGACGGGACGGGCCTCGCCCCCGTCCCCAATAAAGCAAGGGGACACCTAAGGTACGCATTAAATGTGTCTTGTCCTGTAATACGAGCGATAAGCTCAGGGCACTGTGCGCCTTTCCACCTCCTGTGTGCCACTGTGGCAACCCCTTTCGACTATAAAAGGAGGCCCATGGCATACTGGAGAAGGATTCGGCTCTTTCGAACCACGCACTCATCACAGCTAGTTCGAGAGCTCAAGAACTCTCTGAAATACACCCACCAAAGCAGGACTAGGGTTTTACGCATCCTCGCAGCCCGAACTTAGGTAAACGATCCTTGTGCTGGTTACTAATCCTGCTCTTCTCGCAACCCTGCCCCCCGGCAACCGTAGTAGGGATTCTCGTGATCCCATAGGTGTCGTTTCCCCGACATCTTTGGCGCGCCAGGTAGGGGGCGCAATTGTGAGAATCTGGTCTAGTAGTTAGCCTAGCAGTTCTTCGTCGCCATGGCTCCTAAGAAGAAGACGGCCACGGCGATCGGCTCATTGGGAGCCGAACGGCCCGTGCCGGTGCGGACGAGCAGTGGACCGGTCCCGGACACGACCCGGGCCACGGTCCGCGAGCACCAGCATCGCCCTGGCAGTCAGAGCCTGGCGAGCGGTTTCATTCGCGTGCCAGACGACCGTCCGCATGTCGCTAGATCCAAAGACGGAGCTGGGCCCCCCCGCAGGCGGCGCGGGGCCCTCCAGGGGTGTCGTTGTGCCACCTCCGGGCGGCGCCGCGACCTCCAAGACACCCACACCGGCGACCACTGCGTGTTCTTCCCATGGTGTGCGCGCCGAGCAGCGTCACCACGCTGGTGACCCTGGGCACCGCCGTGGGAAGAGCCCTGTGCGTCATCCGTGAGATGAAGGGGTTCAGCATTCCCGCCGAAGTGCTGGCGAAAAATGGCACGCAGCCGCTGGGTCGTAACGGAGCTCCTTCTAACGTAGTTAGAAGTCGAAGCGCGCCGCGATCCATGCAGCTGTCGCCGCCGCCCACGCCAGTAGAAGCTTTGGCGCGTGCGCAGCTGCTCCTCGACTTCCCTCCTACTGCAGAGAAGCTCGACGAGTGGAGGGCCACCATCCGGAGCCTCGTTGCCATCGCCAACAAAGACAATCTGCGGCCGGCGGGGCCCTCGGGTCGGCACTGCACCGAGCCACCACATGCTGGCGCTGGGAGGACCGGGGGAGCTCCGGCCACGGTGCACTCTCCCCCTCCTCGCCAGCCACCGCGGGCGTCGGCCCGTTGTGACGACGCTTGTGATAATATCTCCATAGCGTCGTCCGACCCGCGGACCCTCCGCGACCAGCGCCGGATTCTTCAAGAACGAGCTCACGAAGACGCTCGGACCACCGTCGAGCACCGGCGCGAAACGCGCTGCCAGTCGGACAAGCGGGCAGGACCTGCTATGGACCACCCAGCATCGGGGGCCTCCGGCGGCCTACCTTACGAGGTGGGCTGCCCGGCCTTCACCCGTGAGTTGCGGCAGTTCCAGTGGCTGTCCCACCGCACGTTCAAGCCCGACATCAGCGAGAAGTACACTGGCAAGACCCATCCGTCCGAGTTCCTCAGCATCTACACCATCGCGATGCAGGCTGCTGGAGCTCGCGACGACAAGGTGCTTGCCAACTATTTCCCGCTGGCGCTGAAGCCCAATGTTATGTCTTGGTTGATGCACTTGCCGGTGGATTCCATTTCTTCTTGGTCGGATCTGTGCCATGAGTTCGTTGGCGCCTTCACAGGAGGCCACCAAGCTCATTGCCAGGCCAGTGATCTACATATCATTCCCCAGAAGGAAGGGGAAACCCTGTGCAAGTACATCCAGAGATTCAGCCGGGTGCAGTACAACATCCCCGACGTTCATCCCGCTGCTATGATCAGCGCGTTCGACCAGAACATGCGCAACCGCAAGATGCGCGAAGAGCTGGCGATGACCAAGGTTAAGGATGTGGCCGAGCTCTACGTTCTGGCCGATAGGTGCGCCCGGGCTGAAGAGGGAAGGAAGTACCCCGGCAAAGACGCTGGTGCGGAAACCGACTCTACCGATGAAGACGCCGCCACCCCGACAAAGAAGGGCCAGCGTCGCAACAGGAAACGCAAAGGCAAGGCCGTGCTTTCCGTGGAAGGATCTGACGACACCGGCGCTGGCAAGAAGGTCAAGGTAGAAGCCCCCGACAAGGAGATTGCCGGGTGCGCCGCCTGCCAGGCCTTGGCGGCTACCGACAAGCCAGGAAGCTCCGGCAAGCAATACTGCAAGATCCACCGCACCAAGGGCCACGACCTCCAGAACTGCCGACAAGTCGAGCTGCTTGCTGAGAAGGAAAAAGCTGAGTACGAGAGGCGGGACAAGGAGAAGGACCAGGACGGTGCTGAGGGGTCCGGCAAGAAGCGTGGTGGCCAAGGAAGCCGCCTCGGCAAGGACAACCAGCAAGAGAGGCCCGCCTGGGGCCGTGACAAGAAACAAGAAGACGATGATCACGACGAGGATGACGAGTCCGGTGAGCAAGGGTTCTAGAAGGCTACGGAGTTCATGTGCGTCGATGGCGGCGCCTCGCTGCATACTTCTCACCGCCAGCTCAAGCAGTGGGCGCGTGAGATTACAGCAGCGGAGCCGTCGTTCGACGCTCAGAAGCCGCTGAAGTGGTCCAGCACGCCCCTCATCTTTGACGCCGAGGACCACCCTGACCGCACAACCGCGGTCGGGTGTTTGTTGTTGGTCTCACCAACGATACGCAACCTCAGGGTGAACAAGATGTTGGTTGACGGCGGGGCCGGCCTGAACCTGATCTCGCCTGTCGTGATCAAAAGATTGCAAATCCCTGATGGAGACCTCGAGGAAACAGACACGTTTCAAGGGGTCAATCCGGGGAGGAGCCAGCCGAAGGGGAAGGTCACACTACCCGTGACGTTTGGAGGGGAGTTGAACTACAGAACGGAGAGGATCACCTTCGACGTGGCCGAGATCCCCTTACCCTACAACGGGATCCTCGGCCGCCCGGCACTAGCCAAGTTCATGGCAACATCACACTACGCCTACATCATGCTAAAGATGCCCGGGCCGTTGACCATCATCTCCGTCCCCTCCGACAAGAAGGACGTGCTGATCTACGCCGACCAACTCTACCGGGAAGCAGTTGCACCAGCTGCCGTCAAGGCGCCTGCTCCTACCGCTGAAGGCCCAGGAGGGAAGAAGAAGCCCATCAAGACCTCTCGCACCCACTCCGGCAAGCGCACCTCCTCGGAGTGTTGTGCTACCGTCGAGGACGTGCCAGAGAGCTCTACCAGCAAAAGCAAGAAATCCAGAGCCGAGCCACCGCAGACCAAGAAGGTGTCCGCCAGGGAGGATGGCACGGGAGGGGCCTTCACCATAGGCTCCACCATCGACAGCAAATAGGAAGGCGCGCTTGTCACCTTCCTGCGAGCGAATGTCGACGTGTTTGCGTGGCAAGCATCCGACATCCCCGGTGTTCCCAGGGAGGTGATTGAGCACCACCTAGCTGTCTGCCCTCATGCGCGACCCGTCAAGCAGAAGGTAAGAAAGCAGGCTCTGGAGAGGCAGGAGTTCATCATAGAGGAGATCAGGAAGTTGGAAGCGGCAGGTTTAGTGAGAGGAGTGCTCCACCCGACGTGGTTGGCCAATCCGGTAGTGGTGCGCAAGGCAAATGGGAAGTGGAGGCTGTGTATTGACTATACAGATATCAACAAGGCTTGTCCTAAGGACCCCTTCCCGTTGCCGCACATCGACCAGATTGTTGAGTCCACGGCCGGGTGTGATCTGTTATCATTCCTCGACGCCTACTCGGGCTACCACCAAATCTTCATGACAAGAGAGGATGAAGAAAAGACAGCATTCATCACCCCATGTGGTATGTATTGCTTTTTACGGATGCCTTTCGGGTTGAAGAGTGCTGGCTTGACGTTTGCAAGAGCAGTCCAAATTGGTTTTGAACCTCAGCTCCATAGAAATATGGAGGCATACATGGATGACATGGTGGTCAAAACCAAGGACGGGCTAACTCTTGTGCAAGATCTGGAAGAGACATTTGCCAACCTGCGCAAGATCAACCTCAAGCTGAACCCTGAGAAGTGTGTCTTTGGTGTTCCGTCCGGCAAGCTTCTCGGGTTCTTTGTGTCGCAGCGCGGGATCGAGGCAAACCCACACAAAATCAAGGCCATTGAGCAGATTGAGGCGCCCAAGCGGATCAAGGATGTGCGTCGGCTCACCAGCTGCGTCGCCGCCATGAGCCGATTCATATCCAAGTCCGCCGAGCGCGCCCTTCCTTTCTTCAAAATCTTGAAGAAGGCAGGCCCAATGGAGTGGACCCCAGAAGCCGAGGCAGCATTGCAGGATCTGAAGAAATACCTCTCCTCCACGTCGATACTGGTTGCGCCTAAACCACAAGAGCCGTTGCTGCTACATCTGGCGGCGACGAATCAAGTAGTCAGCACTGCACTGGTGACACAGAGGGAGGTCGACGAGGAGGCAGTGACGGTGGCGGAACCAGCGGATGGCAAGCCAAAGATTCCCCCGGCAGGGCCTGGTGCCGGCAAGGCGCGGCCCCCAGCAGAGTCTGATGCCACCAAGGCAGTGCCCGCGCAGTTGAGTGAGGTGGCGCAGAAGAAGAAGATGACACAGCACCCGGTTTACTTTGTCAGCTCCCTCTTGCAGGGGGCTAGGTCGAGGTATTCCGGTGTGCAAAAATTGCTCTTCGGCCTCCTTATGGCCTCGAGGAAGCTGTGTCATTACTTCCAAGCCCACGAGATCACTGTCGTCACCCGCCTCCCATTGCAACGGATACTGCATAACCTAGATGCGACCGGAAGGATTGTGGAACGGGCCTTGGAATTGTCAAGCTTTGGTTTAAAGTTTGAGAGTACCTCGACAATCCAGAGCAGAGTCTTGGCGGAGTTCATTGCAGAATGGACCTTGATGCCTGACGAAGAAATCCAGGAGACCACTCTCCCCGACAAGGAAGCAGACCGTGACTGGATCATGTACTTTGATGGGGCTTTCTCCCTGTAGGCGCCGGTGCCGGTGTGCTGCTCGTCACACCCACCGGAGAGCATCTCAAGTACGTGATCCAGATGCACTTCCCCAGGGAGATGTCCACCAACAACACTGCTGAGTACGAGGGATTACTTGCCGGTCTTAGGATCGCGGCATACCTCGGGGTTAAGAAGCTCATCGTCAGGGGTGACTCGCAGCTCGTTGTCAGACAGGTCAACAAGGATTATCAGAGCCCATTGATGGACGCTTACGTAGATGAGGTGAGGAAGCTGGAGGAATGCTTTGACGGTATCCAAGCGGAGCACGTCCCCCGAATGGAGAACGACATCGCCGATTACCTGTCAAAGCGTGCCGCATTCAAGCTACCTGTGGAACCAGGTACCTTTTTGCTCTGGTTAACTCAACCATCCGTCGAACCATCAACAGGGCAGAACAAGCGGAGGAAGTCAGGTCCCGGCAAGTACTTTCCTACCGAGCCCCCTGGGGCTGCCGGCAAGGGTGCTGCCGCGGACGCTGAGCCTGCCCAAGAGCAACTGGCTCCGGCAGGGCGTCAAGCCCTGGCCGTAGAGACAGCCGCTCCCATGGCGGAAGAGATGCCTTTGGTCCTTGCCGTCGAGCCCCAGGCTCCAGCATGGGCGCATCATACCGTCCAATTCCTCCAAACAGGGGAGCTTCCTGAGGAGCAGGAAGAAGCGGAGAAAGTAGCCCATCGGTTCGCCCTGTACCAGTTCGTCGATGACGTCCTGTACAGGAGAAGGCCGAACGGCGTGAAATTGAGGTGCATCCCCCGGGAGGAAGGACTGGAGCTGTTGGCGGAGATACATGGAGGTGTATGTGGCTCCCACATAGGGTCGAGGGCCCTAGCTGGAAAGGCGTTCCGGCAAGGTTTCTACTGGCCCACCGCCCTCCAGGATGCGACGACACTAGTAACCAAGTATGAAGCGTGTCAGTTCCATTCAAAGAAGCTTCATCAACCAGCTCAAGCCCTTCAAACAATCCCCCTCTCCTGGCCATTCTCGGTCTGGGGGCTCGATATACTGGGCTCTTTCCCCCACGCTGTCGGGGGCTTTGAGTACTTGTACGTTGCAATCGACAAGTTCACAAAGTGGCCGGAGGTGGAAGCAGTGAGAAAGGTGACTGCTCAGTCAGCTGTCAAGTTTTTCAAAGGTCTGGTCTGCCGTTTTGGTGTGCCAAACAGAGTCATCACCGATAATGGCATGCAGTTCACAAGCCACACCTTCATGCAATACATTCAAGACCTCGGCAGCAAGGTCTGTTTTGCTTCTATGGCACACCCACGGAGCAATGGCCAAGCGGAAAGGGCAAATGCTGAAGTGTTGCGAGGCCTAAGAACAAAGACTTTTGGCAAGCTGCGCAAGAGTGGAAGGCGATGGATTGATGAATTGTCGGCGGTTCTTTGGTCGATCAGGACGACACCAAATCGAGCCACCAGCCAGACACCTTTTGCCCTGGTATACGGGGCAGAAGCAGTTCTCCCCACGGAACGCATATACGGGTCACCTCGAGTGCTCGCTTATGATGAGCTTGAGCAAGAGCAGTTGCGCCAAGATGACGCAACGCTCATTGAGGAAGATCGTCTTCGGGCGGCTGTGAGAGCAGCATGCTACCAGCAAGCCTTGCGCCGCTACCATAGCCACAAGGTTCATGCCCGAAGCTTTGAGGAAGGCGACCTTGTTCTTCGGCGCGTTCAGTCGGCCAGGAATTCCAACAAGTTGACGCCAAAGTGGGAAGGCCCTTATCGGGTAATACGAGTCACCAGGCCCAGCGCAGTCCGCCTGGAGACCGAAGATGCTGTCCCAGTGAGCAACTCCTGGAACGTCGAGCATCTTCGCAAGTTTTACCCATAAGGCGCGGCTTGCTGGGCCTCCCAGCAAGCCACCTTTTGTACAAGCTTTGCCGGGAAGGCATGTAACCCTTTGTACAAAGCCAGGCGCAGACCCTGAGCATAAAAAATGAAGCGCTGGTGCCCTAAGTTATAGCATGCATGCTAGGTCAAGTCTCTTCCTTGGTTAGGGTTGATAGTGCTTAGCGGCGGCTAACCCCTAGCCTATAGGTCGAGTGCGCATCTATCTGTTTCTTTTCTGTCCTCCTTTGGTTCGCAGGGCACATGAGCACTTCTGCTGAGCTACTTGGGAGAAAGGAAACAGACCGGCGTCCCGACCCCGGCGAACCAGTATTGCCGGGGGCTGCAAGCACAAGGATCCAACCACGGCAAGACAAGGTTGCCGGGGGCTGCAGATCCAGATAAGTCTTTCATCCTCTATCATGCATTTCGGAACGGAACTGGGATATGTGAAACCTCGTTTTATTTCTAGGCCACCGTGCTCCCCTTTTCTATACCCAAGGATTATCCCCTGGGCCCGGATTTGGTTGTAGTCGTGGTGGCAAGGAAGTAGAAAGAGGAGCCTAAGCCCGCTTCATCCCTGTCTCCGCCAAGGGCGCGAGAATGGTCGAGCAAAGTGGGGGGGGGGACGGCAAGGCCTGTTGCCGGGTGGAAACGTTTATCTTAAATTGTAACAAGGATTCACTCCTTGTCGCGGGGTCTACCCACGAACGAAAAACCCAGCAAACATCCCTTTTTCATTAAAAGCATCCCACACAGGTACAGTCCGTACGGAATGAAAAACATGAACAAAGGGGATTACAAGCTTTAAATTTAACAAGGCCCGAAGGCTTACAGATTAAAAAAGAGATAAGATGCCCGTGATCCCTTTCTTGTCCCTCTCCTCAGGAGGCAGGTCAAGGAGGTGAGAGGGCAAAAGGGGCGCCTAGGCGAGCTACGAGCAGCAGAAAGCACCAAGAGAACACCTCGGTGGCCGCCCACGGGTGGGCCGGTGATGACGGTGCCGAGAAAGGAGTTGGAAGACGAGGCGGCAGGACCGGCAGTACGCGACGAAGGCGTCGGTGCCCGCGTACTCCGAGTTGACGGCCTTGCCGCCCGCCCTCTTCCTCTTCCGCAGCCTCCCGACGCCAGCCGCCCAAGGAGACGGCCCCGAGAAGTTCAAGGAGTTGGCCCCACCCCCGGCAAAACTCTGCCGGAGGAGCGGCCAGGTGCAGATGCTGCTGCTGCCTGCTACCTCTTAAGCACTGTGTTGGTTTTCCCTTGAAGAGGAAAGGGTGATGCAGCAAAGTAGCGTTAGTATTTCCCTCAGTTTTTGAGAACCAAGGTATCAATCCAGTAGGAGGCTACGCGCGAGTCCCTCGCACCTACACAAAAAAATAAATCCTCGCAACCAACGCGATAAGGGGTTGTCAATCCCTACACGGTCACTTACGAGAGTGAGATCTGATAGATATGATAGGATAATATTTTTTGGTATTTTATGATAAAGATGCAAAGTGAAATAAAAGCAAAGTAAAAAGCAAAGGAAATAACTAAGTATTGGAAGATTAATATGATGAAGATAGACCCGGGGGCCATAGGTTTCACTAGTGGCTTTTCTCAAGAGCATAAGTATTTTACGGTGGGTGAATGAATTACTGTTGAGCAATCGACAGAATTGAGCACAATTATGAGAATATCTAGGTATGATCATGTATATAGGCATCACGTCCGAGACAAGTAGACCGACTCCTGCCTGCATCTACTACTATTACTCCACTCATCGACCGCTATCCAGCATGCATCTAGAGTATTAAGTTCATGAAAACAGAGTAACGCCTTAAGCAAGATGACATGATGTAGAGGGATAAATTCATGCAATATGATAAAAACCCCATCATGTTATCCTCGATGGCAACAATACTATACGTGCCTTGCTGCCCCTACTATCACTGGGAAAGGGCACCGCAAGATTGAACCCAAAGCTAAGCACTTCTCCCATTGCAAGAAACATCAATCTAGTAGGCCAAACCAAACTGATAATTCGAAGAGACTTGCAAAGATAACCAATCATACATAAAAGAATTCAGAAGATTCAAATATTGTTCATAGATAAACTTGATCATAAACCCACAATTCATCGGTCTCAACAAACACACCGCAAAAGAAGATTACATCGAATAGATCTCCACAAGAGAGGGGGAGAACATTGTATTGAGATCCAAAAAGAGAGAAGAAGCCATCTAGCTAATAACTATGGACCCGAAGGTCTGAGGTAAACTACTCACACTTCATCGGAGGGGCTATGGTGTTGATGTGGAAGGCCTGCGTGATCGATGCCCCCTCCGGTGGAGCTCCGGAACAGGCCCCAATATGGGATCTCGTGGGTACAGAAGGTTGCGGCGGTGGAATTAGGTTTTTGGCTCCGTATCTGATCGTTTGGGGGTACGTAGGTATATATAGGAGGAAGGAGTACGTCGGTGGAGCAACAGGGGGCCCACGAGGGTGGAGGGCGCGCCCCTACCTCGTGGCCTCCTCTTTTGTTTCTTGATGTAGGGTCCAAGTCTCCTGGATCTTGTTCGTTCCAAAAATCACCTTCCCGAAGGTTTCATTCCGTTTGGACTCCGTTTGATATTCTTTTTCTGCGAAACTCTGAAATAGGCAAAAAAACAGCAATTCTGGGCTGGGCCTCTGGTTAATAGGTTAGTCCCAAAAATAATATAAAAGTGAATAATAAAGCCCAATAATGTCCAAAACAGTAGATAATATAGCATGGAGCAATAAAAAATTATAGATACGTTGGAGACGTATCAAGTATCCCCAAGCTTAATTCCTGCTCGTCCTCGAGTAGGTAAATGATAAAAACAGAATTTTTGATGCGGAGTGCTACTTGGCATAATTTCAATGTAATTCTTCTTAATTGTGGTATTTATTCAGATCCGAAAGATTCAAGAAAAAAGTTTAATATTGACATAAAAATAATAATACTTCAAGCATACTAACAAAGCAATTATGTCTTCTCAAAATAACATGGCCAAAGAAAGTTATCCCTACAAAATCATATAGTCTGGCTATGCTTTATCTTCACCACACAAAGTATTTAAATCATGCACAACCCCGATGACAAGCCAAGAAATTGTTTCATACTTTTGATGTTCTCAAACTTTTTCAATCTTCATGCAATACATGAGCGTGAGCCATGGACATAGCACTATATGTGGAATAGAATGGTGGTTGTGGAGAAGACAAAAAGGAGAAGATAGTCTCACATCAACTAGGCGTATCAATGGGCTATGGAGATGCCCATCAATAGATATCAATGTGAGTGAGTAGGGATTGCCATGCAACGGATGCACTAGAGCTATAAGTATATGAAAGCTCAACAAAATAAATTAAGTGGGTGTGCATCCAACTCGCTTGCTCACGAAGACCTAGGGCATTTTGAGGAAGCCCATCATTGGAATATACAAGCCAAGTTCTATAATGAAAAATGCCCACTAGTATATGAAAGTGACAAAATGAGAGACTCTCTATCATGAAGATCATGGTGCTACTTTGAAGCACAAGTGTGGTAAAAGGATAGTAACATTGTCCCTTCTCTCTTTTTCTCTCATTTTTTTATTTGGGCCTTTTCTCTCTTTTTTATGGCCTCTTTTATTATTATTATTTTTGTCCGGAGTCTCATCCCGACTTGTGGGGGAATCATGGTCTCCATCATCCTTTTCCTCACTTGGGACAATGCTCTAAAAATGAAGATCATCACACTTTTATTTTCTTACAACTCAACAATTACAACTCGATACTTAGAACAAAATATGACTCTATACGAATGCCTCCGGCGGTGTACCAGGATATGCAATGAATCAAGAGTGACATGTATGAAAGAATAATGAACGGTGGCTTTGCCACAAATACGATGTCAACTACATGATCATGCAAAGCAATATGACAATGATGGAGCGTGTCATAATAAACAGAATGGTGGAAAGTTGCATGGCAATATATCTCGGAATGGCCATGGAAATGCCATGATAGGTAGGCATGGTGGCTGTTTTGAGGAATTTTTATGGTGGGTGTATGATACCGGCGAAAAGTGCGCGGTATAGAGAGGCTAGCAATGGTGGAAGGAAGAAAAGTGCGTATAATCTATGGACTCAACATTAGTCATAAAGAACTCATATACTTATTGCAAAAATCTACAAGTTATCAAAGCAAAGTATTATGTGCATGCTCCTAGGGGGATAGATTGGTAGGAAAAGACCATCGCTCGTCCCCGACCGCCACTCATAAGGAAGACAATCAATAAATAAATCATGCTCCGACTTCATCACATAACAGTTCACCATACGTGCATGCTATGGGAGTCACAAACTTTAACACAAGTATTTCTCAAATTCACAACTAATCAACTAGCATGACTCTAATATCACCATCTTTATATCTCAAAACAATTATCAAGCATCAAACTTTTCTTAGTATTCAACACACTCATAAGAAAGTTTTTACTAATCTTGAATACCAAGCATATTAGGATTATTTAAGCAAATTACCATGCTATTTAAGACTCTCAAAATAATATAAGTGAAGCATGAGAGATCAATAGTTTCTATAAAACAAATCCACCACCGTGCTCTAAAAGATATAAGTGAAGTACTAGAGCAAAACTATATAACTCAAAAGATATAAGCGAAGCACATAGAGTATTCTAAAAAATTCCAAATCATGTATGGCTCTCTCAAAAGGTGTGTACAGAAAGGATGATTGTGGTAAACTAAAAAGCAAAGACTCAAATCATACAAGACGCTCCAAGCGAAACACATATCATGTGGTGAATAAAAATATAGCTCCAAGTAAAGTTACCGATGGAAGTAGACGAAAGAGGGGATGCCTTCCGGGGCATCCCCAAGCTTTGGCTTTATGGTGTCCTTAGATTATCTTGGGGGTGCCATGGGAATCCCCAAGCTTAGGATCTTGCCACTCCTTGTTCCATAATCCATCAAATCTTTCACCCAAAACTTGAAAACTTCACAACACAAAACTCAACAGAAAATCTCGTGAGCTCCGTTAGCGAAAGAAAACAAAAGACCACTTCAAGGTACTGTACTGAACTCATTCTTTATTTATATTGGTGTTAAACCTACTGTATTCCAACTTCTCTATGGTTTATAAACTCTTTTATGAGCCATAGATTCATCAAGATAAGCAAACAACACACGAAAAACAGAATCTGTCAAAAACAGAACAGTCTGTAGTAATCTGTAACTAAGGCAAACTTCTGGAACTCCAAAAAATCAGCCAAAATAGGAAGACCTATACAATTTGTTTATTGATCAGCAGAAATTGGAATCAGTATTTTATCACGTTCTGGTGATTTTTAACAATTATTTTCATGAACAGAAAGTTTGTGGAAATTTCTGCAAGATCAAATAACTATCATCCAAGAAGATCCTATAGGTTTAACTTGGCACAAACACTAATTAAAACATAAAAACACATCTAACCAGAGGCTAGAAAAAATATTTATTCCTAAACAGAAGCAAAAAGCAAAAAACTAAAAATAAAATTGGGTTGCCTCCCAACAAGCGCTATCGTTTAACGCCCCTAGCTAGGCATAAAAGGAAGGATAGATCTAGGTAGTGCCATAGTAATAGGATAGATCGGTGAAGCTCATCTCATACTCTCTACGTTCGGCAGCAAGTTTTCTTTGAGGCAAGCAAAAGTAATCAAAAGGGCTAAATTTAATGGGACAAAAGTCCCCAAGATCAATTTTAGGAGGTATAGGTTCCTCCTTCGGCCCTTCGTATTGCACAACCAATTCATCATTATAAGCATTCTTTTGACAGAACTTTGTGAGCCTATACTCGAGAGAATATCCTAGCTCATTATTTCGAATACCCAAATCATCATTAAGTTCAGAAATTCTATCAACTAGAACATTGGTAGGGACCTTTTTTCTAAGGTTTTCATTGAAAGCAACATAGTCTAGAGATTGAAACACATTATTTCTTCTTGATCAAAAAGCATAACCTCTATGGGAGGACGACCAGCGTCCACCCTATAATGCGCAAAGATTTCTTTGGCCTCTTTTATTATAAATCAGAATTCATGAGCCAAAAAGATAGTAGCGGCACGCTTACAGAAGAGTGCTCTATATTAGAAAATGCTAGGAAAATCATTTATATGCAAGGGTGCATGTGCATAAATTGCCTTTCAAGTTCAACTATAAGCATGGCAATAGCGTCCGCAAGACTACTAGTTCTATGAAGAATAGAACCGCCCATAGAAGGCAAAGCACCGGCACAAGTAAAGAAATCTTGAATAACCCCTGTTTTAATAATATTACCACTCCCAATTCGAATTTTTTTGTATGCAAGGTAGGGGGTTCTTCAGCAGGAGCATCAGAATTTTCCATGATATTATTATTGTCCATATCGGCAATAATTTCCCCAATTTCAGACATCACGACAGAAAGAGCGAGGGGCAAAAAGAAGACGGCGAACGGAAAAGAGAGGGCGAATAAAACGGCAAGGGTCAAGTGGTGGAGAGGAAAACAAGAGGGAAATGGCAAATAATGTAATGCAGGAGATAAGGGTTGTGATGGGTACTTGGTATGTTGAATTTTGCGTAGACCTCCCTGGCAACGGCGCCAGAAATCCTTCTTGCTACCTCTTGAGCACTGCGTTGGTTTTCCATTGAAGAGGAAAGGGTGATGCAGCAAAGTAGCGTAAGTATTTCCCTCATTTTTGAGAACCAAGGTATCAATCCAGTAGGAGGCTACGCGCGAGTCCCTCGCACCTACACAAACAAATAAATCCTCGCAACCAACGCGATAAGGGTTTGTCAATCCCTACACGGTCACTTACGAGAGTGAGATCTGATAGATATTATAGGACAATTTTTTTGGTATTTTATGATAAAGATGCAAACTAAAATAAAAGCAAAGTAAAAAGCAAAGGAAATAACTAAGTATTGGAAGATTGATATGATGAAGATAGACCCGGGGGCCATAGGTTTCACTAGTGGCTTCTCTCAAGAGCATAAGTATTTTACGGTGGGTGAACGAATTACTGTTGAGCAATTGACAGAATTGAGCATAGTTATGAGAATATCTAGGTATGATCATGTATATAGGCATCACGTTCGAGACAAGTAGACCGACTCCTGTCTGCATCTACTACTATTACTCCACTCATCGGCCGCTATCCAGCATGCATCTAGAGTATTAAGTTCATGAAAACAGAGTAACGCCTTAAGCAAGATGACATGATGTAGAGGGATAAATTCATGCAATATGATAAGAACCCCATCTTGTTATCCTCGATGGCAACAATACTATACGTGCCTTGCTGCCCCTACTGTCACTAGGAAAGGACACCGCAAGATTGAACCCAAAGCTAAGCACTTCTCCCATTGCAAGAAAGATCAATCTAGTAGGCCAAACCAAACTGATAATTCGAAGAGACTTGCAAAGATAACCAATCATACATAAAATAATTCAGAAGATTCAAATATTGTTCATAGATAAACTTGATCATAAACCCACAATTCATCGGTCTCAACAAACACACCGCAAAAGAAGATTACATCGAATAGATCTCCACGAGAGAGGGGAAGAACATTGTATTGAGATCCAAAAAGAGAGAAGAAGCCATCTAGCTAATAACTATGGACCCGAAGGTCTGAGGTAAACTACTCACACTTCATCGGAGGGGCTATGGTGTTGATGTAGAACCCCTCCATGATTGATGCCCCCTCCGGCGGAGCTCCGGAACAGGCCCCAAGATGGGATCTCGTGGGTACAGAAGGTTGCGGTGGTGGAATTAGGTTTTTGGCTCCGTATCTGATCGTTTGGTGGTACGTAGGTATATATAGGAGGAAGGAGTACGTCGGTGGAGCAACAGGGGGCCCACGAGGGTGGAGGGCGCGCCCTGGGGGGTAGGCACGCCCCCTACCTCGTGGCCTCCTCTTTTGTTTCTTGATGTAGGGTCCAAGTCTCCCGGATCTTGTTCGTTCCAAAAATCACGTTCCCGAAGGTTTCATTCCGTTTGGACTCCGTTTGATATTCTTTTTCGGCGAAACTCTGAAATAGGCAAAAAACAGCAATTCTGGGCTGGGCCTCTGGTTAATAGGTTAGTCCCAAAAATAATATAAAAGTGAATAATAAAGCCCAATAATGTCCAAAACAGTAGATAATATAGCATGGAGCAATCAAAAATTATAGATACGTTGGAGACGTATCACTGCCGCACCCGCCCAGGCGCGGGGCGTCCGACGCCTAGTCGGACTCGTCCCCGTCATCTGCCCCGTTGTCCTCCTCATCACTTCTGCTCAAGGAAGAGCTTCCATCGTCGGAATCTCCATCGGAGGAGCTCTCCACGCAGCACTTCAGGCGAGTCCCGAAGTCTCCGAAGACCTTGACGGAGAGCACGCCATCCTCCATTAATTTGAAGTAGAGGATGAGCCCCGCCGTCAGGCTGTGGATGCGAGTGAACATCTTCCACCCACGACGGAGGTAGATGACCCGAGGAGCCGAGAAGTCGACGTCGACCCGCGTGACCCCATTCCCACAAGCCCTCATGTGCAATCTGAGGGATTGGGGCGGGTCACGCTCCATCTCCCGAGCAAACGGGGCGGGAAGACGAAAACGGCGATGCGGAGGCCGACACAGCCTGATGAAGAACTCGCGGGGCTGGTATCCAACATGGCCTTCCATCGGAAAAGGTATCATTGGTGGGGGCGAAGCCGGCGCGCCGCCCCGTCCTCCTCTTCCCCGAGCACTACGACCTCTGCCCCGGCCTCGCCCCCTCCCCCTTCCCCTCGCGGCCGGTTCCACCACCGCGGGCTTAGGAGGAGGAGGGACGCGCTGTCGAGCGGCGACCCTCGCTGCCACCGTCGAGGGACCAGGATTCCCCTTCTCCATGGCGAGTGAAAGGAAGAAGCAGAAGCGAGAGGAGATAGATGACAGAAGAGTGCGGGACGCCATCCCCCTTCCCCCTCTTTATAAAGGGGCGGGGTCGGGGCTCGGCCGCCCCACTCGGCCAATCCAGCCACCAGAGGCGCAGGGAATCGGGACCAACCCGCTGCCCCAACCAGCGACGGCCCGGTTTCCCGCCTCCACCGCTTGCCACCCCAGGCGCATGAAGGACGCGTGGCAGACGTGCAGAACCGAGGGGACGGGTGAAGCGACCTCTCCCCACCCCGTGATCGTGGGGTGTGGATGCCTTGAAGACCGCGACTCGGCCCCATTTAGTAAATGAGCAGCGCCTCCACGCCTCCCTCTTTTTACGGGGAAGGCGTGAGCCACCTCTTTACTGCGATGTGACACATGCATGTGGAAACCGCCCCACGCATGCCGCCCACGTCACGCGCACCCCTCCACGCCACGCCGTGCCACGCGTGGGTCGTGGGAAGCGCAGCGCGCGAAAAGTTTTACCGCGGTAAAAACCGCCCCGCCTGCCCGCGCACCGTTTTGGGCCTGGCCCAACAACGTGTCACGCTTATGTGTGGCCCAGGCCCGAGGGCTCCTGTCGGTGTACAAAAGGAGGGGCGCACTTTTGTACCCCTTTACCTGTGCACGGGCAGTCAGAGTGGCGCCCACGGTCACACCAAGCAGAACAGGGGAGGAGAGCCAAGGTAATACCGAAGCCCAAGATAACCAGAGCAACGCCAAGGCCAAGACCACAAAGAGCAGAGGGACGAAGCAGGTTCCCCCGGCAGGACCCTTGCCGGGGCAGCCTCAGCAGCGCCGGCAAGACCCTTGCCGGGGCGGCTCGCCCCACACCAACAGAGTGAGCCACCCTTGAGCCCACGGTCTCCAACATCACGTTGGGCCAGGGCTCGGGAGGCACCTCCATGGTGGCATGTAGATCTTTGTGAAGACAAGGAACACTCAAGATCAGATGAGGATTAGAAGATGACGATCCTCGGCAAGATCCTTGCCGAGGAAGGCCACCAGACCCCCGGCAAGGTCCTTGCCGGGGACGACAGCGCGCCATGGCAAGACCCCTGCCGGGCGGCACGGCAAGACCCTTGCCGGGCCACCCGGCAAGGCCCCCATCAAGGACGCCAGCAGGGCCACGGCCAGGCCTGCGCAACCAAATTTCCACCACAGTTCACATGCAGCTGCCAGCCCAACCAGCTGTGCGGGCACCTGCGTGGCAACATGCAGCTCCCAGGCCAACTCATCAAGCGCCTGCATGGCGGCATGCAGATCTTCGTGGAGGCTCCACCACCGCGCCACCTCAACTGCCTGCCTGCCTACGTGGTGCCGCATGCGTCGCTGGCCAGGGCGCGTGTCGAAGCAAGGAGGAGCGGCGACGGACGGGACGGGCCTCGCCCCCGTCCCTAATAAAGCAAGGGGACACCTAAGCTACGCATTAAATGCGTCTTGTCCTGTAATACGAGCGATAAGCTCAGGGCACTGTGCGCCTTTCCACCTCCTGTGTGCCACTGTGGCAACCCCTTTCAACTATAAAAGGAGGCCCATGGCATACTGGAGAAGGATTCAGCTCTTTCAAACCACGCACTCATCACAGCTAGTTCGAGAGCTCAAGAACTCTCTGAAATACACCCACCAAAGCAGGACTAGGGTTTTACGATCCTCGCGGCTCGAGCCTGATTAAACGATCCTTGTGCTGGTTACTAATCCTGCTCTTCTCGCAACCCTACCCCCCGGCAACCGTAGTAGGGATTCTCGTGATCCCATAGGTGTCGTTTCCCCGACACTAGTGATCCTTTAGAACAATATTTGCTTGACCATGAAAATGATATGTTCATGAATGAAAGAAGGGAAATAGATGAAGTATTCTTTAAACAACGACCTATTCTGAAACACAACTTGCCTGTTGAAATCCTAGGGGATCCTCCTCCACCCAAGGGTGATCCCGTGTTTGAGCTTAAACCATTACTTGATACTCTTAAATATGCTTATCTTGATGAAAAGAAGATATATCCTGTTATTATTAGTGCTAACCTTTCAGAGCAAGAAGAAGAGAAATTATTGAAAACTCTGAAGAAGCACCGTGCTGCTATTGGATATACTCTTGATGATCTTAAGGGCATTAGTCCCACTCTATGTCAACACAAGATAAATTTGGAGAAAGACGCCAAACCAGTTATTGATCACCAACGACGGCTAAATCCTAAGATCAAAGAAGTGGTAAGAAAGGAAATATTAAAGCTTCTCGAGGCAGGTATAATTTATCCCGTTGCTGATAGTCAGTGGGTAAGTCATGTCCATTGTGTCCCTAAGAAGGGAGGTATTACTGTCGTTCCTAATGATAAAGATGAATTGATTCCGCAAAGAATTATTACAGGTTATAGGATGGTAATTGATTTCCGCAAATTAAATAAAGCTACTAAAAAGATCATTACCCTTTGCCTTTTATTGATCAAATGCTAGAAAGATTATCCAAACATACACATTTTTTGCTTTCTAGATGGTTACTCTCAAATACCTGTGTCGGCTGATGATCAAGCAAATACCACTTTTACTTGCCCTTTTGGTACCTTCGCTTATAGACGTATGCCTTTTGGTTTATGTAATGCACCTGCTACCTTTCAAAGATGCATGATGGCTATATTCTTTGACTTTCGTGAAAAGATTTGTGAGGTTTTCATGGATGATTTCTCTGTTTATGGATCCTCTTTTTATGATTGCTTGAGCAACCATGATCGAGTTTTGCAGAGATGTGAAGAAACTAACCTTGTCTTGAATTGGGAGAAGTGCCACTTTATGGTTGATGAAGGCATTGTCTTAGGGCATAAAATTTCTGAAAGAGGCATTGAAGTTGATAAAGCTAAATTTGATGCTATTGAAAAGATGCCGTGTCCTAAGGACATCAAAGATATAAGAAGTTTCCTTGGTCATGTCGGTTTTTATAGGAGCTTCATTAAGGACTTGTCAAAAATTTCTTGGCCTCTGACTAATCTATTACAAAAAGATATTCCTTTTGTCTTTGATGATGATTGTGTAGAGGCATTTGAAATACTTAAGAAAGCTTTGATTTCTGCACATATTGTTCAGCCACTTGATTGGAATTTACCTTTTGAAATTATGTGTGATGCTAGTGATTATGCTGTAGGTGTTGTTATAGGGCAAATAGTTGATAAGAAATTAAATGTTATTCAATATGCTAGTAAAACTCTAGACAATGCCCAGAGAAATTATGCTACTACTGAAAAAGAATTTTTAGCGGTTGTATTTGCTTGTGATAAGGTCAGACCTTATATTGTTGATTCTAAAGTAACTATTCACACTGATCATGCTGCTATTAAATACCTTATGGAAAAGTAAGATGCTAAGCCTAGACTTATTAGATGGGTTCTCTTGCTACAAGAATTTGATTTGCATATTATTGATAGAAAGGGAGCTGAGAACCCCGTTGCAGACAACTTGTCTAGGCTAGAGAATGTTCTTGATGACCCACTACCTATTGATGATAGCTTTCCTGATGAACAATTAGCTGTCATAAATGCTTCTCGTGCTGCTCCATGGTATGCTGACTATGCTAATTATATTGTTGCTAAATTTATACCACCTAGTTTCACATACCAGCAAAAGAAAAAGTTTTTCTATGATTTAAGACATTACTTCTGGGATGACCCATACCTTTATAAAGAAGGAATAGATGGTGTTATTAGACGTTGTATACCTGAGCATGAACAGGAACAGATCCTATGCAAGTGTCACTCCGAAGCCTATGGAGGACACCACGCTGGAGATAGAACTGCACATAAGGTATTGCAATCCGGTTTTTATTGGCCTACTCTCTTCAAAGATGCCCGTAAGTTTGTCTTATCATGTGATGAATGTCAAAGAATTGGTAATATTAGTAGACGTCAAGAAATGCCTAGGAATTATTCACTTGTTATTGAACCATTTGATGTTTGGGGCTTTGATTACATGGGACCGTTTCCTTCCTCTAATGGGTTTACACATATTTTAGTTGTTGTTGATTACGTTACTAAGTGGGTAGAAACTATTCCAACTAGTAGATCATAACACCTCTATTAAGATGCTGAAAGAAGTTATTTTTCCGAGGTTTGGAGTCCCTAGATATTTAATGACTGATGGTGGTTCACATTTTATCCGTGGTGCCTTTCGTAAAATGCTTGCCAAGTATGATGTTAATCATAGAATTGCATCTCCATATCACCCGCAGTCTAGAGGTGAAGTAGAATTGAGTAATAGAGAGCTCAAATTAATTTTGCAAAAGATTGTTAATGGATCTAGAAAGAATTGGTACAAGAAACTTGATGATGCATTATGGGCTTATAGAACTGCATATAAAAATCCTATGGGTATGTCTCCGTATAAAATGGTTTATGGAAAGGCATGTCACTTGCCTCTCGAACTAGAACATAAGGCATATTGGGCCATTAAAGATCTCAATTATGATTTCAAACTTGCCGATGAGAAGAGGCTTCTTGACATTAGCTCACTTGATGAATGGAGAACCCGGGCCTATGAGAATGCCAAACTGTTTAAAGAAAAAGTTAAAGATGGCATGACAAAAGGATACAGAAGCGTGAGTTTAATGTAGGTGATTATGTATTGCTATACAACTCTCATTTAAGATTTTTTGCAGGAAAACTTCTCTCTAAATGGGAAGGTCCTTACGTTATCAAGGAGGTCTATCGTTCCGGTGCCATAAAAATCAACAACTTTGAAGGCACAAATCCGAAGGTGGTGAACGGTCAAAGAATCAAACATTATATCTCAGGTAATCCCATAAATGTTGAAACTAATATTATTGAAACCGTAACCCCGGAGGAATACATAAGGGACACTTTCCAGAATGTTTCAGACTCCGAAAAGGAATAGGTATGTGGTACGGTAAGTAAACCGACTCCAAAACAGTTCTAATGGCAATTTTTCTCTGTTTTGGAATATTTAAGAAAATAGGAAAATAAGAAGTAGTCTGGGAAGGACACGAGGCTTCCACGAGGGTGGAGGGCGTGTCCCCTGCCTCGTGGGCACCTCGTGTGCTCTCCGGACTCCGTTTTCTTGCACGATACTTCTTTTGGTCGGTAAAAATTCATTATATAATCTCCCGAAGGTTTTGACCACCGTATCACGCAAATATCCTCTGTTTTTGCGATCTATTTTCTGTCAGAGTCATGAAGACCAGGCATTATGTCGTCCCCTCCTCCAATAATTAGGGAAACGATGCTTGGCTAATGAAGATAGAGCTGAAGAGAGAAGAACCCAGGGAGATCAACAAGGATGATGGGATCAAGAAGGTCATGGAGGATCAGGCTCCGACAGCAGAAGAAGAAGCAATCCTTCCACCTCTCTTTACCCCAACTGAGATTGAAGCTTTCAAGATGATTGAGCTAGCTCGTATACAAAACAAGTATCTCACACGTGAAAATATTTTGTTGAAGGAGCATATCGTCGCACTCAAGGGCATTATCCATAAGCTGGAAGATCTGCTACGCTCGATGTGCGACTATCCATCATCACCACCATCTTCTTCACCAGCAAAAGAGACATAATCACATGGGTATGGGCACTCCCTTGGCAACTGCCAAGCTTGGGGGAGGTGCCCCGGTATCGTATCACCATCACACTCCTATCTTTGCCATTTTTCTTAGTTCGATCCTTTTGGTAATATCTTGATCTAGTAGAATAAAGTTTTAGTATGATCTAGTTTTGAGTTTTGCTTTATGATCCTTCTATGTAATCGAGTCCGTGAGCCATATATAATAAAGATTAGTGTTGAGTCAAGGGCTTGATTACTATGCTTTGATCTTGAGGGAATTAAAAAAAGAGAGAAAGAATAAAAAGAAATAAAAGAGATCATATTGATCTTATGGAGAGTAATGACTTCACATATAAAGAGTATGATGAATAAAAGTTGTTGAGAGTTGACAAACCCAGTTTTGGTCATCGTTGCAATTAATAGGAAGTAATAAAGAAAGAGAGGTTTTCACATATAAATACACTATCTTGGACATCTTTTATAATTGTGAGCACTCATTAAAATATGACATGCTAAAGAGTTGATGTTGGACAAGGAAGACAACGTAATGGGTTATGTTTTCTTATATCTGAAATAAAGTATATTGTCATGGATCATCCAACATGTTGAGTTTGCCTTTCCCCCTCATGCTAGCCAAATTGTTTGCACTAAGTAGAGATACTACTTGTGCTTCCGAATATCCTTAAACTTGTTTTGCCATGAGAGTCCACCATACCTACCTATGGATTGAGTAAGATCCTTCAAGTAAGTTGTCATTGGTGCATGCAATAAAAATTGCTCTCTAAATATGTATGATTTATTAGTGTGGAGAAAATAAGCTTTATACGATCTTGTCATGTGGAAGAAATAAAAGCGACGGACTGCATAATAAAGGTCCATATCACAAGTGGCAATATAAAGTGACGTTCTTTTGCATTAAGATTTCGTGCATCCAACCATGAAAGCGCATGACAACCTCTGCTTCCCTCTGCGAAGGGCCTATCTTTTACTTTGGTCTATTTCATTATGCAAGAGTCATGGTGATCTTCACCTTTCCTTTTTACATTTTATCCTTTGGCAAGCACATTGTGTTGGAAAGATCCTGATATATATATATATATCCAATTGGATATAAGTTAGTATGAGCTATTACTGTTGACATTACCCTTGAGGTAAAAAGTTGGGAGTCGAAACTATAAGCCCCTATCTTTCTCTGTGTCCGATTAAAACTCCGTAACCACAAGTATTGCGTGAGTGTTAGCAATTGTGAAAGACTAAATGATAGTTGAGTATGTGGACTTGCTGAAAAGCTCTTATATTGACTCTTTCCGATGTTATGATAAATTGCAATTGCTTCAATGACTGAGATTATAGTTTGTTGGTTCTCAATGAAGTTTCTGATTCATACTTTACATTGTGAATAGATTATTACTTGAGCATAAGAAATCATATGACAATATCCATATATGTTGTTGTTATAAGAATAATCATGATGCCATCATGTCCGTATTTTATTTTATCGACACCTCTGTCTCTAAACATGTGGACATATTTATCGTTATCGGCTTCCGCTTGAGGACAAGTGAGGTCTAAGCTTGGGGGAGTTGATACGTCCATTTTGCATCATGCTTTTATATCCATATTTATTGCATTATGGGATGTTATTACACGTCATGTCACCATACTTATGCCTATTCTCTCTTATTTTACAAGGTTTACATAAAGAGGGAGAATGCCGGCAGCTGGAATTCTGGGCTGGAAAAGGAGGAAATATTAGAGACCTATTATGCATAGCCCCAAAAGTCCTGAAACTTCACGGAAGTCATTTTTGGAATTAATAAAAATACTGAGCAAAGAAAATACCAGAGGGGGCCCACACCCTGGCCACGAGGGTGGGGGGCGCGCCCTACCCCCTGGGCACGCCCCTGCCTCGTGGGCCCCCTAGCAGGCCTCCGGTGCCCATCTTCTGCTATATGAAGTCATTTACCCTGGAAAAAATCACAAACAACCTTGCGGGACCTCCGCCGCCACGAGGCGGAACCTTGGCGGAACCAATCTAGGGCTCCGGCAGAGCTGTTCTGTCGGGGAAACTTCCCTCCGGGAGGGGGAAATCATCGCCATCGTCATCACCAACGATCCTCTCATCGGAAGGGGGTCAATCTCCATCAACATCTTCATGAGCACCATCTCTCAAACCCTAGTTCATCTCTTGTATCCAATCTTTGTCCCAAAGCCTCAGATTGGTACATGTGGGTTGCTAGTAGTGTTGATTACTCCTTGTAGTTGATGCTAGTTGGTTTAATTGGTGGAAGATCATATGTTCAGATCCATTATGCATATTAATACTCCTCTGATTATGAACATGAATATGATTTGTGAGTAGTTACGTTTGTTCCTGAGGACATGGGTGAAGTCTTGCTATTAGTAGTCATGTGAATTTGGTATTCGTTCGATATTTTGATGAGATGTATGTTGTCTTTCCTGTAGTGGTGTTATGTGAACGTCGACTACATGACACTTCACCATTATTTGGGCCTAGAGGAAGGCATTGGGAAGTAATAAGTAGATGATGGGTTGCTAGAGTGACAGAAGCTTAAACCCTAGTTTATGAGTTGCTTCGTAAGGGGCTGATTTGGATCCATATGTTTCATGCTATGGTTAGGTTTACCTTAATACTTCTTTTGTAGTTGCGGATGCTTGCAATAGGGGCTAATCATAAGTGGGATGCTTGTCCAAGAAAGGACATCACCCAAGCACCGGTCCACCCACATACCAAATTATCAAAGTAACGAACGTGAATCATATGAGCGTGATGAAAACTAGCTTGACGATAATTCCCATGCATCCTCGGGAGCGCTTTTCTCTATATAAGAGTTTGTCCAGGCTTGTCCTTTGCTACAAAAAGGATTGGGCCATCTTGATGCACGTTATTTACACTTGTTACTTGTTACCTGTTACAAATTACCTTATCGCAAAACTATCTGTTACCGATAATTTCAGTGCTTGCAGAGAATATCTTACTGAAAACCGCTTGTCATTTCATTCTGCTCCTCGTTGGGTTCGACACTCTTACTTATCGAAAGAACTACGATAGATCCCCTATACTTGTGGGTCATCAGAGCCCCTTCTTTATTTTTTAGAACTCCCGGGCTTCTCGTGTGGTTGTCATCATCCACCAAAAAGGGGGAGATTGTAAGGGCATCTTCTGCCTTAGGGTTTTGGTGATGATGACAACACACGTGTGGACTAATCGTGCGCCATAGTTTTCTCAGGTACACATTGTGTGGCGCAAGACGGTTCGGATTTCCCTCTATGCGTAAAAGATCGAAGATGGAGTTTCCGACGTTTTTATTCCTTTGGTCGTAGGATATCCGTACTATTAAAAGGGAATCTACATCGGAAGGTATTGGGTGAATCACTTCACATACACATTCTTTGCACCCACCATATACCCTCCGTTCGAGGAGAGAGAGGTTCCCCGTCCTCTGTCCTATGCAGTTCTGTCCATGGCGGTAGTACCGCTCCCTTGAGCGGTTGTACCCTGGCCTGTAGTTCCGGTCTCACCACCACTCCAAGTACCGCTCAGGGGTGACTGATACATCTCCATCGTATCTATAATTTTTGATTGTTCCATGCCAATATTATACAACTTTCATATACTTTTTGGCAAGTTTTCATACTATTTTTGGGACTAACATATTGATCCAGTGCCCAGTGCCAGTTCATGTTTGTTGCATGTTTTATGTTTCGCAGAAACCCCATATCAAACGGAATAAAAACGGACGGAGAATATTTTTGGAATATTTGGAAAATATGGGAAGAAGAATCAACGCGAGACGGTGCTAGAGGTGGCCACGAGGCAGGCGGGCGCGCCTGCCTCCCTTGTGGCCCCCCCATAAGGCGGTTGCTGCTCTTCTTTGGCCGCAAGAAAGCTAATTTTCTGGGGGAAATCTGGGTGAAGGTTTCAATCCAATCGGAGTTACGGATCTCCAAATATATATATATATACGAAATGGTGAAAGGGCAGAAGTGGAGAACGCAGAAATAGAGAGAGACAGAGAGACAGATCCAATCTCGGAGGGGCTCTCGCCCCTCCCATGCCATGGAGGCCAAGGACCAGAGGGGAAACCCTTCTCCCATCTAGGGAGGAGGTCAAGCAAGAAGAAGAAGAAGGGGCCCCCTCTCCCCTTCTCTTCCGGTGGCGCCGGAACGCTGCCGTGGCCACCATCATCATCACCGCGATCTTCACCAACACCTCCGCCATCTTCACCAACATCTCCATCACCTTCCCCCTCTAGCTACAGCGGTCCACTCTCCCGCAACCCGCTGTACCCTCTACTTGAATATGGTGCTTTATTCTTCATATTATTATCCAATGATGTGTTGCCATCCTATGATGTCTGAATAGATTTTCTTTGTCCTATTGGGGGTTGATGAATTGCTATGATTGATTTAATTTGCTTGTGGTTATGTTGCTGTCCTTTGGTTCCCATCATATGAGCGCATGCGGGATCACACCATAGGGTCAGTTGTATGTTGATAGGACAATGTATTGGAGGGCAAGAGTGACAGAAGCTTCAACCTAGCATAGAAATTGATGCATACGGGGTTGAAGGGGGACTAATATATCTTAATGCTATGGTTGGGTTTTACCTTAATTAACGTTAGTAGTTGCGGATGCTTGCTAATAGTTCCAATCATAAGTGCATAGAATTCCAAGCCAGGGATGAGATGCTAGCAGTGGCCTCTCCCACATAATACTTGCTATTGGTCTAGTAAAGTAGTCAATTGCTTAGGGACAATTTCGCAACTCCTACCACCACTTTTCCACACTCGCTATATTTACTTTATTGTGTCTTTATCTAAACAGCCCCTACTTTTTATTTACACGCTCTTTATTCTTGCAAACCTATCCAACAACCTACAAAGTACTTCTAGTTTCATACTTGTTCTAGGTAAAGCAAGCGTTAAGCGTGCGTAGAGTTGTCTCGGTGGTCGATAGAACTTGAGGGAATATTTGTTCTACCTTTAGCTCCTCGTTGGGTTCGACACTCTTACTTATCGAAAGAGGCTACAATTGATCCCCTCTACTTGTGGGTTATGAAGACCTTTTTCTGGCGCCGTTGCCGGGGAGCAATAGCGTGGGGTGAATATTCTCGTGTGTGCTTGTTTGCTTTATCACTAAGTAATTTTTATTTGCTGTTCTTAGTTGTTTTCTATCTTTAGTTATGGGTAGGAAACGCAAGATACCAAAAAAATTAGTTGTACCTACTGAATCAATGGTTGAAGAACCACTCAAAATCTATCACACTCCTGAAGCTTTTTACTTGGATCATCCTCGATCCCTTTGTGCTCGTGCTGAAACCCCAACTAGCTTAGTTGAGGGCAAATCCTTAGATGAGCATGCTTGTTATGTGCGACACCGTATATCTGAAAAAGGGAAACGTTTACTGGATCAAATTCATCGTTTGCAATGCTGCGCTTGGAATTTATGTGAGATATATGATGTTACTTGTTGTTCTGAAAACCCTAAGAAACACCTTCCCTACCAATGTGAGTTTATTGATAATGGAATCGTATCTTCGTATGCTAAGGGTGTTTATAATTACTATGATGGTCAACAAATTGAAGAATTTGTTGCTTTTAAGGGTGCTTATGAAATTGCTTCTTTAATTGAAACGTATGATGCTACTCTTTACAAATCTGAAAATTTTGCCATACTTGAATATTGTTATGAGAATTATGCTTCTAATGCCTATGTTAAACCATATGTCGAGGTATCCTCCGTTGTCCAAGAAGAGACTAATATTTTGCAGGAGTCTATGGAAGAAGAAATTGATGAAACTGTGAGCTCATTGGATGAAAAAGATGATGAGGAGAGCGAAGAACAAAAGGAGGAAGAGCGGATTAGCTACCCGTGCCCACCTTCTGATGAGAGTAAATCTTCAACTCATACATTGTTTAATTTCCCTTCGTGCTTACCGAAGGATGATTGCTATGATGACTGTTAAGATCCCGTTGATTCTCTTGAAATATCCCTTTTTGATGATGCTTGCTATGCTTGTGGCCATGATGCCAATATGAATGATGCTTATGGAGATGAACTTGCTATAGTTCCTTATGTTAAACATGAAATTGTTGCTATTGCACCCACACATGATAGTCCTATTATCTTTTTGAGTTCTCCAAACTACACTATATCGGAGAAGTTTGCTCTTATTAAGGATTATATTGATGGGTTGCCTTTTAATGTTGCACATGATGATTTTGATGAATATAATATGCATGTGCTTGCTGATCCTACTTGCAGTTATTATGAGAGAGGAACTATATCTCCACCTCTCTATGTTTCCAACATGATAAAATTGCAAGAAACTATTTATACTATGCATTGGCCTTTACTGTGTGTGCATGAATTGTTCTTTTATGACATGCCGATGCATAGGAAGAGAGTTAGACTTCGTCATTGCTTGATATATGTTGCTTTGTGCTCACTACTAAATGCCAAATCATTGCTAATTAAAATTGGCTTTGATATACCTTGGGATCAGGGTGGATTCACTACTTGAGCACTATATGCCTAGCTTAATGGCTTTAAAGAAAGCGCTGCCAGGGAGACAACCCAAAAGTTTTAGAGAGTCATTTATTTCTGTTGAGTGCTTTTATATAGTTTAGAAAACAAAAAAAATAAAGTGGGGAACCCAAAACTTTTCAAAAAGAAAAGTGAAAGTGAGATAGACGAGCATTGTGAAAGTGGGGGACATCCTTGAACTTTGTTCATGCCCATGGAAACATTGTGAATCTTAATTACAGAAACTTTTCAAAAATAATAATTATCCCCTTGTACAATTCCATTGTATTATAAAAATAATGTGCCAAGGTTTGCCTTTAGGATGTTTACAATGCTTATTGGTTTGTGCGGTGCAGGACAGAAACTTTGGCTGTAGTGCGCGATTTTACATTTTTTACTGGAACGTCAAATGGCTCTGATTATTTTTGCACTGTCTTTCTATACAAATGTTTTATTTTTCATAATTTTGGCATAATTTTTCAAGTATCAGAAGTATGGTTAATGTTCAGATTATTACAGACTGTTCTGTTTTAGACAGATTCTGTTTTTGATGCATAGTTTGCTTGTTTTGATGAAACTATCAATTTATATCAGTGGATTAAGCCATGGAAAAGTTATATTACAGTAGATACAATGCAAAAACAAAATATGAATTGGGTTGCAACAGTACTTAGAGTAGTGATTTGCTTTATTATACTAACGGATCTTACCGAGTTTTCTGTTGAAGTTTTGTGTGGATGAAGTGTTCGATGATCCAAGATGTCTCGATGTGAGGAGAAGAAGGAGAGGAAAGAGATCAAGCTTGGGGATGCCCAAGGCACCCCAAGTAAATATTCAAGGAGACTCAAGCGTCTAAGCTTGGGGATGCCCCGGAAGGCATCCCATCTTTCTTCAACAAGTATCGGTATGTTTTCGGATTCGTTTCGTTCATGCAATATGTGCAAGTCTTGGAGCGTCTTTTGCGTTTAGTTTTCATTTTTATTTTATGCACCATGCTGGTATGAGATATTCCTTGGTTGATTTATAGAATGCTCATTGCACGTCACTTATATCTTTTGAGTATGGCTTTATAGAATGCTTCATGTGCTTCACTTATATCATTTGAAGTTTGGATTGTGGTGTGGTTTTGTCACGGCAGATGTCCTAGGGAAAGGACTTAGTCGTGGAGCCATCGCGACGGGTTACCTTAAAGGGGATAAAGAGGACAAGGGACGCACAGAGTTTATACTGGTTCGGCCCCTTGCGGTGAAGGTAACAGCCTACGATCCAGTTGTTGTGGGATTGCTTGGGTTTCGATGATCAGGGAGCGAATACGCTTTGCGTGAGTCTCGAGTTCTTGTCTCTTTTTCTGAACCGCCGCCGGGTCGTCCCCTTATATACATGGGTTGACGCCCGTCGGTTTACAGAATCCCGAGGCCAGCTCATACACGTGTCCGGCTCGGTCTTTGCTCTTTCTATCTTACAACACAAGTTTACATATTAATGTCGGTTTAAGTCTACAGGCCTTAAACCGGCTTTGGGCCCTGGGCCTTCATAAAGCATCACCATCCTTGTCTTCATGGGCTTCAGGTACAGTGAACCATTGTGGGGTTAACCCGGCCTCTCCTGGTCGGTTTATGCCCGGTAGTAATATCCCCAACATTAGGCCCCAGATTGATTTGAACTGGTTCATGTCAATCCTCAATACTTAGAAAATTTCTTCTTCAACACCTTCACATAATCTTGTAAACCGCCGTGACGTCACCTTCCAGGATCATGGTAAACCGCCATGACGTCATTTGTTATTAAAACTGCGCATAACCCACCTTCATTAATGGTCCTCCGACAATCAAGGCAACAGAGCTGTCACATATCCCATTTTTCGGGCTCCTCGATTCTCGCGCCTACCTTTTATCCATTCACCTTATAAATAAGGCCGAGGGGTCCCTTTCACTTTTCTCCCTCGTGCCTCTTCACGTCGTCTTCTTCCTCGCGCCGAACGACCTTCAAGCTCTGCCGCCGCCGTCGTCCTTCGCCTCTGCCTCAACAACGCCCGCTGCATCAACCGGACCGTTCCAGAGAAACGCGACGATCCTCCGCTGCTTCCCTAGCACCAGTAAGTTCCCTTTCTCCATACCCCAGATCCACCATCAGGGTTCGGTGTTCCTCATGGCTTTTCAAAGTTCTTGAAGCTATTCTTCCTTGTTCCTCTTCAGTAATACCGATGGCTAGTTAGATCTGATTCTTCCAGTGCCCTTGTAGTTTAAACTCCTTTTTCCTTTGTTATGAGATCTGCTTTATATCAAACTCATCTGACCTTACTGAACCCTTTGAGCACTTGGAATTAGGTCAGAATATATTTTGATTTTTCAACGCACGATAGATCTGAAATTATCATGCCAAATTGTGAAACTTGTTTTTCCTTCACTTACGCACCTTTAGACATATACCTTCAATACCAGATTAGGCGGTTTAACCTCATAGAAAAATGATGACCCAGTAGATACCATTAGTCCCCTGTTGAACCTCCAATGCATTCATCATTGTACTGTCTCCATTGTCAGACTCCGGTTTACAAATAACAAACTCCGGTTTGACAATATGCTTACGTCTTTATACCGCTTTATAGTTGTCCACTGTGAATCTTAAACCGGCAATAATCATGTTTTAGCTTCTTATTGCAATGGCCAAGCAAGTCGATGAATGCAACTGGGTTCCTTCTCGAGTCACCGAAGATCAGCTAAACAAATGCGTTGCAACGGGCGCTTTAGCCAAGAAAGATGTCATCCACTGGAGGGCCCCTGGCCCGGAAAACCCCCCTACACCCAAGGACGGAGAGGTAGTCGTGTTTGCTGACCATCTGGGTCGAGGTTTTAGCCCTCCCGGTTCAAAATTCTTCCGAGATGTGCTGGCTAGTTTTCAACTTCACCCTCAGGACATCGGTCCAAATTCTGTGACCAACATCTGCCACTTCCAAGTCTTCTGTGAAGCTTATCTGCAAGAGGAACCTACAGTTGAACTGTTTAGGGATTTCTTTCACTTAAACCATCGCACAGAGTTCACAGATGGACCCAATACTGAATTGGGCGGAATGGCGGTTCAGAAAAGGAAGGAAGTCACTTTCCCTCATCCCAAGCTCCATAGTCACCCCAAAGAGTGGAACCAGACCTGGTTTTATTGCAAGTATACATCTCCAACTGATGAAAAACCCCTGCCGGGTTACCACCCTGAACGCCTTAGCAATACGCATCCTTTTCCTCAGAGGTTAACAACAAAGGAAAGGGCCAACTATGCCCCTCAACTATCAAAGCTTAGAGCCTTCATGGCGAATGGTTTAACAGGTGTTGACCTTGCTCGTTGTTGGATAAGCTGGAGTATTCTGCCCTTAAGCCGGCGCCCCAGTTTGATGTGTGAGTACACAGGGAGTTTGAAGGATGCTCAACGACACATTGATATTCAGCTTACAGATGCGGAAGTTACTGAGGCTATAAAGAAGATGCTGAATGAACCGGAGGCTGTCTGTGGCCAAACCGGACTAAGCCCTTTCTGCACCTTCAACAAACCACTAGCTGTAAGAATCATATAACCTTTTATCTTAAGTTGCTTCTGTCAAAATATTCTATGAAAGTTTGACTATTTTCTGACAGGGTGATGATCCGTTCAGGAATAAGAAACCACAAGACAAACCGGCAAAACCGCAAGACAAAACGGCCAAGCCACTTCGCCCAAAGACCAAGGTTGTTAAGAAACCTGCCAAGAAAAGGACCACTGCATCCTCCGAGCCAAATGCTGATGACGATGTGGGTAACCCGGAATCAGAGGTAGAACTTGACTCTCTTGGTTCATTTTTCGTACACCTCATTGAAAATGAGTATTATCAGGACGACGCTGAAGGCAGTCAAGCTGATGACGTAGAGGTAATCATTCTTTCCTCCGATTCAGATCCTCTGCCAACATCAAAAATCTGTCGAGCAAACCGGAAAGTAAAATTTTCTCACCCCCTTGCTTACTTGGACCCAAACTTTCTTTTGAAGACACAGCAGCATGAGGCTCGCCGCACAACCCGGCACAGCGTCCAGGTAGTTACCTCCGCCAGTTTACCGAACACTCCGGTTCGGAAACGCCGATCAGAGGTCTCTTATACCCTTGACACTTCATGCCCCAAAGCGGGTTGTTTCCGTCAGCCTCTTAACCCGTCTGATTCAAATTATCAGGGTACTTCCCACTCATCTTCTGGTGAGTCATCAGCCACAAAGCATCCACCCCTCAAAACAGTTCTTGGGTGAGCTATACACTTGTTTTTATCCTTGATGTGTTATTTTTATATACTGTACTGATCCTCATGTTTATCTTTCTCAGCGCCAAGCCCAGACCCAGCAAGAAGGCTTGGTTGAATAAACTGGCTGATGATAACGTGGCTGTTGAACCGGAAAAAACTCCAGATCCTGAAGATACCGATGCTGACGCCATGCTTAATGATCCACCGCCTCAAGACCACGACTTGTTTACTGAACAAGTAGAAATTGACATACAAGCCATGCTGACAAACCGACCAGCCCGGTCCGTCCTGATGAAAAATTGGCCAGTCCAGCTAAGGCTACCGACAAACCGCCAACTCCCGTAAAAGCTGCTGATGATAAAGAGGATGATGTCATGATTACTGGCATTGGCCATACCACTCCTGGCAATCCTGTTGCTTTATCAAAGCATACTACCAAGGCCGAGCTCTCTGCTATTGGCAAAGGCAAATGGAACGCCGATTTGTCAAGCTATGCCCATCTCAATGCTCAAGACCTTCACTCTGGCTACTTGAACCGTGTGTACACCAGCCGTGACTATGAAGTCGGTTTGGTAAATTTGATGAAAGAGCGATATGAGGTAACTAATGCTCAACTCTGCTTAACTGCCTCTCTTGTAAATTCCAAATATCAAATCCAGTAGCCCCCAAGTGACGGTTTATGATACCAATCTGAACCGGGACTTAATAACAACTTATCATGCTTAACCTGGAGTGACCAGGCTATTTCTTTAAGATGAACCGGTATTGTAAAATGGCAATATTGTATCTTTCACTGGTGTAGCCGCCAAGGGCCGGTTTAACTTTGTAAAGATGAACCAGGACTGTTAAAGGACTTCCCAAATCAATACTTTTGAGCAAACATACATTAGCCCCCAAGTGCCAAGAGTAATACTTGTATTGTGCTTGGGACTTGCAAAAATTTCCGAGAACAAGCAAATATGCATTAGCCCCCAAGTATCAAGTGCATAACTTGTTATGTGCGTGGTACTTCAAAGATGTAGCATCGACTCATTATACTTCTGTCTGTTATAGGCTGAACTGAGCAAAAAGGAAGCTCAAACCGCTGATCTGCAAGAGAACATCAAATCCCAGCAAGCCGAAACCGCCAAGGAAAAGGACGAGCTGACTAGCGCTTTAGCCGCTATGGAAAAGCTAAAGGAGAGTTTCAACAAAGAGCGTGCAGATTGGAACACGGAAAAATCCACTTTGCAGAAAAGAACCGAGGACGCAGAAGCAGCTCTTAAACCGGTGGTACATGAACTGATTGGCGTAAAGCGGCAGATACATGTTATGACTGCTGCTGTGTTCGGTAAGCATCCTTGCTTTATACGTTCAACATATCTTTCCATGCATTGCCGGTTTACTGATGTTTGTAACGATGCAGGAACTCGCATCAGTCATCTGGGATCTGATGTACAGAAGAAGCTGAAGGCTGCCTACACGCTGATAGAGCAATTATATACCGGCGCGCAACGAATCATCTGCACCGCTTCTCACAATAAGCCGCCCCCGACGTTAATCAAGGATACCTTAGACAGGTTATCTATGCTGCCTGCCCGGGTAGAAGAGCTAAAGAGATCTGCTGCAAGGGCTGGCGCTTTGACTGCACTAACCCGGGCAAAAGCATGGGTGCCTGATCTTGATCCGGCGGACGTCATTAAAGGCTACCCAAGCTTAAAAGAAGACGGATCAGAATTTGGCACCGAAGATCTCCGCACCATAAACTGGGAAGTTCGTCCACTGGCTTGTCAACTTGCTGAAGAGGCCGATCCTTCATTTTACCAGGCGAGTTATGACACCAACAACAAACGGGTTGCTGCACCAACTCCTGAGGCTCAAAACCTAATCCCTCCAATCCGTAAGCACACTTATGCCCCTGACATTGAACCGTCCACCCTTATAAGTGACGAAGCTGTGTTCCAAGCTTTAACTGGGATCGACTAGACAACTATTGACTTCCAGCCGCTGGGTAGAGATGAAGAAGATGAACCGGTGCAAGATGATCCGCAGCCGTCAGGTCAAGCTGGTGACCAATCATAATCCGGAGGCCGGTTTAGTCTTCCACATGCTGCAACACTTATTTAAGAAACAATTATCCTTTTGGGCACTGAAACACCTTGTAATAGGCTAGTGAAAACACTTGGTCTGTTATGCCTTCGTGCATATTTATCTGCGACTGATGCTTGCTAATCCGCCATGCTTAAGATATGATGTTCATAATCCATAGCAATTTATTCAAGCTATTCCTGCAGATAAGAAGCTTAAAGCGCCCTGGCGGTTTACCACCGGGCGGGTCATAATACCCAAATATATATATAACCAAGTTTTATAACCAAGGTTGTAAAAAGATAACCAAATATGGAAATATGTGATACCTGTGACCTTGAGGCATAATGTTGGCTGACCAACTTTGTAGTGAGGGTAATAACCCTAATTCGGAGTATTAGTAACTCCTGTCATATTATGCCGGTTTACAATAAAATCGTTCCAGGTTGTGATAAACACCAGTTTATTCAATACTGGTGACTTTGAGTCGAAACCAGACCGGTTAAGAAACGCCAGGTTATAAGTGAGTATGTACTGACAACTTGTAGTTGACAGCTTAGCCGGGTTGATGAACACCGGTTTATCAAAAAACATCATAAGTCTTGTCAAAAGAGAGAAAAACTTGGCAAAAGCAAATGAAAACTTGTAGTCGAGGCTTTTCACGGGCTGCCAGGCCCCAAATTCGAGGCTTTTCATGGGCTGCCAGGCCACTGAGTTAAACCATTTCACAAAGCCTTTTAAGATGGTCCTCAATCCTTAACCAATCATCGTTTTAACTTGACAAGTTCAGGGTCTTATCAGAGCAACTTGTCAAAGTTCGAAGGGTCGTACCAGGTTTACCTGGGCGGAGTGACTTACTTAAATAGGCAGGCTAACCCAGGGTTTTAGGTGTATACACCAGGCTTCCAAGCCATGGCTTGATAGCCTATTACAGGTGTAGATTCTTTGTTCATTTCGACATCAAAGAATCCCCAAGTAACATTTTGATCTATGCTCAGTGGGTGCCTATGTTTGAGTTGTTGTTTTACAACACTCTCTTTGGCCCCGGATTGATTTGGCTTTGAGCCGATCAAGAGGTGTGACTATGGTTCGGATACGACCAAGCCCCCAAGTGATGTTGTGGCATTGCGCCGACCAAGAGGTGTAGCTATGGTTCGGATACGACCAAGCCCCCAAGTGATGTTGTATAAAGCTTTGATAAGCTGAATCAAGGGGTAAACCGGACGCCGCTTTATAAACATAAGCTCCATGTAACCACACATGATATAAGAAAAACAACAGATACCCTACTTTAGCTGAGGTTCCAATTTATTTATTGATCATAATATATACATGGTCATAACTATGTACAAAAGTAGAGCCTATGGCTCAAGTATAGTAGGGCCGAAGATGAGCGATATTCCACGGCCGGTGGGTCTCCTCCTCCGATTTGCGTGAGTCTTTGCGCTCTGGAACATCGATTAGGTAGTATGACCCGTTGTGCAGATTTTTGCTGACCACAAAAGGTCCTTCCCAAGGTGGGGATAACTTGTGCATATCCGTCTGGTCTTGGATGAGTCGGAGCACCAAATCGCCTTCTTGAAAGGTTCTGGTTCTAACCCGGCGGCTGTGATAACGACATAGATCTTGCTGAAAAATCGCCGAACGGGCCGCTGCCATGTCGCGCTCCTCATCTAACAGGTCGAGAGCTTCCTGTGGTGCCTTCTCATTGTCAGCTTCGACATATGCCGCTACACGGGGAGAGTCATGACGGATGTCACTAGGAAGAACCGCCTCCGCACCATAAACCATGAAAAAGGCGTGTATCCTGTCGATCTGTTGGGTGTGGTATTGATGCTCCATAACACAGAAGGTAACTCCTCAACCCAACAACCCGGCGTCCGTTGCAAAGGAACCATAAGCCGGGGTTTGATGCCTCTCAAGATCTCTTGATTGGCCCTCTCCGCTTGACCATTGGACTGGGGGTGAGCCACTGATGATACGTCAAGCCGGATGTGCTCACGCTGACAGAATTCCTTCATGGCACCCTTTGACAGATTGGTACCATTGTCTATTATAATGCTGTGTGGAAAGCCAAACCGGAAGATCACCTTTTTGATGAATTGAACCGCCGTAGCTGCATCACACTTACTGACTGGCTCTGCCTCTAGCCACTTTGTGAACTTATCAACTGCCATCAAAAGGTGGGTCTTCTTGTCCTTGGATCTCTTGAAGGGCCCTACCATATCCAGCCCCCAAGTTGCAAACGGCCAAGTGACTGGAATCATCCTCAATTCTTGAGCCGGTACATGAGCGCGTCGTGAGAATTTTTGACATCCATCACACCTTTTGACCAAGTACTTGGCATCAGCATGAGTTGTTAACCAATAAAAACCGTGACGAAACGCCTTGGCCACCAGAGATTTTGAACCGGCGTGGTGACCACAATCTCCTTCGTGGATCTCACGCAAAATTTCACGGCCTTCTTCAGGAGACACACATCGTTGAAACGCCCCTGTCACACTGCAGTGATGTAACTCTCCATTGATAATAGTCATGGACTTGGACCGCCGGATTATCTGCCTGGCCAAAGTTTCATCCTCAGGTAACTCGCCCCGGTTCATATACGCCAAATACGGAACCGTCCAATCCGGAATAACATGAAGAGCCGCCACCAACTGAGCCTCCGGATCAGGAACAGCCAAATGCTCTTCACCAGGGAGCTTGACGGACGGATTATATAGCACATCTAGGAAGACATTAGGTGGAACCGGTTAACGTTGGGAACCCAAGCGGCTTAAAGCGTCCGCCGCTTCATTCTTTCGCCGGTCCACATGATCCACCTGATAACCTTTGAAGTGACCTGCAACAATATCCACCTCACGACGATATGCCGCCATGAGTGGGTCCTTGGAGTCCCAAGTGTCGGACACTTGTTGAGCCACCAGGTCTGAGTCACCGAAGCACTTAACTCGGCTTAGGTTCATCTCCTTAGCCATCCGAAGACCATGGAGTAAGGCCTCATATTCAGCTGCATTGTTAGTGCAAAGGGAACATTAAACGGAGAACATAACAAAACTTATCACCTCGTGGGGAAGTTAATACGACTCCAGCCCCCAAGCCCTCCAATTGCCTGGACCCATCAAAATGAATAGTCCAATAAGTATGATCCGGCTTCTCTTCTGGCGCTTGTAGTTTTGTCCAATCATTGATGAAATCCACAAGTGCTTGAGATTTGATCGCTGTTCGGGGTATGTATTTCAACCCGTGAGGCCCGAGCTTGATAGCCCACTTAGCAATCCGGCCAGTTGCTTCCCTGTTCTGGATTATATCCCCCAAAGGAGCAGAGCTGACCACCGTGATGGGATGACCTTGGAAATATTGCTTAAGCTTCCGGCTTGCCATGAAAACTCCATACACCAACTTCTGCCAATGCGGGTACCTCTGTTTGGACTCAATAAGTACCTCACTGATATAGTAAACCGGCCGTTGAACCGGATATTCCTTTCCGGCCTGCTTGCGCTCCACCACAATAGCCACGCTAACAGCCCGGGCGTTAGCTGCCACATATAGCAACAATGGCTCTTTATCAAGCGGAGCAGCGAGAACCGGCGGATTAGCCAGCTGTCGCTTTAAGTCCTCAAATGCTTCATTAGCGGCGTCACTCCAGACAAAGTTATCCGTTTTCTTCAGCATCTGATACAAAGGGATGGCCTTCTCGCCAAGGCGACTGATAAACCGGCTCAATGCGGCAATCCGGCCTGCCAAGCGTTGAACATCATTGATACACTTCGGTTTGGCCAAAGAGGTGATGGCTTTGATCTTTTCCGGATTAGCTTCAATGCCCCTGTTAGACACCAAAAAGCCTAAGAGCTTGCCTGCCGGTACACCAAAAACACACTTGGCCGGATTAAGCATCATTTTATAAACCTACAGGTTATCAAAGGTCTCCTTCAAGTCATCTATCAATGTCTCCTTCTGTCTAGATTTTACCACAATATCATCCACATAAGCATGAACATTGCGGCCGATCTGATCATGAAGACAATTCTGCACACACCGCTGATAAGTCGCCTGGGCACTCTTGAGCCCAAAGGGCATAGACACATAACAGAAGGCTCCAAAAGGAGTTATGAAGGCTGTCTTCTCCTGGTCCTTAACTGCCATTTTGATATGATGATAACCAGAATATGCATCTAGAAAGCTCAAACGCTCGCAACCCGCTGTAGCATTAATGATTTGATCAATACGCGGGAGAGCAAAAGGATCTGCTGGGCAAGCCTTGTTGAGATCTGTATAGTCCACACACATACGCTAAGTGCCATTCTTCTTAAGTACTAGCACCGGATTAGCCAACCCTCAGGATGAAACACTTCGATGATAACTCTAGCCGCCAAGGGCCTGGCAACTTCTTCTCCAATAGCCTTGCGTCTTTCTTCGTTGAACCGGCGAAGAAATTGCTTGACCGGTTTATACTTGGGATCAACATTGAGAGTGTGCTCAGCAAGTTCTCTCGGTACACCTGGCATGTCAGAAGGTTTCCACGCAAAGATGTCCCGATTCTCACGGATGAACTCGATGAGCGCGCTTTCCTATTTCGGATCCAAGTTACCGCTGATTCTAAACTGTTTGGATGAATCGCCAGGCACGAAATTGTAGCGACCCGACTCGTTAAGAGTCGAAGTCTCTGTGCTTACCGTGCTAGTCCCTGGATCGACTTGCTAGCACACACAGTACTCGGTGAAATAACATAAATAACACACATCTCTTTATTACATCGATAGTCCAGGAGCCATACATTTATTACAAAATAGGGTATAGAGCCAATAAACAAATACTGCGGAAGCAAAGTAGTAAATGAGTCCAACTCCACGAGCAAGGTTGAGTGTAGAACATCGACCTATCGCACCTTAATCCTCGTCGGATATATCTGCAACATGATAAGTTGCAGCCATATAGGTCAGTACGTTGAATGTACTGGCAAGTCACATCATAAGTGTAAAGAACCTACTTGTACACGCAAATTGGCTGGTGGAAAGCTCTAAGTTTAGTTTTTTGCATAAAGCTAGTTTTTCCCTATTAGGAAAGATGTTATTCTACTACTACACATTTGCATAGGATGAGTTGGCAAACCCAACTCCATCCGTTCCCAAGTTTCATTTAAAACCCAACTGTTTAATTAAAGGTGAGGAGATCTCCCGGCATTTTCACTACTAGATGCTCAAGTTGTCCGTAACCGGGGACACGGCTAATCGATTAGGTTGACACTCTGCAGAGGTTGCGCACTTTTCCCCACAAGACTCGACCACCTCCATGATCGGAAGATCGAGACATAGTCTTTCGAAAATGTTCCCCCTTAACCCACGGATAGGCTGGTACACCTACATCATTCTACATCTGCTAGCCCATCCCGGAAGGGGTCACACTAACTACTCAACTAAGCCAGAGCCCATATTGGCTTGGCTGCACACGTAAGCTTCTAGACATGAGAATACGATTGATCTCTTTGAGCCTGAGCGGACGGTCCACAGTGGTGCACCACCATGGATTTCCCATGCGTGCCCCACTGTACTTCGCCACCATTCCAACAAGTTTCCGCCCAGGTAGTTCATTAATTATCTTAGGTCCTATTTACTACATTGTCACTCATACTTTACAATGATCACTCCCCAAATCCACGTCTACTTAGCGAAGCAACATAATGTAAAACGATGGCGACAATGTTATAAGGTTCAGACCTACCTCAATGAACTACTGGGTGAAAAGCATAGTCATGCGGCATCAATTCCTACCATGCAGTCGTACCGCAAAGAACTAAGTGCATAATAAAAACATAGGTAATGAAACATGATCAAGATGCAACTTGCCTTGGTACTGCTGGTTGAATTCTAAAGACTGATAATATTCTGCTTTGCACTCCGCGCAATCTATCGCAAAGAAGATAAACAAACATAAGCAAACATTTCAGAGAACCAAGAAGAATGTGCAAAGCAAGAAGTCTTGGAAAAACCAAATGAACAAACAACACTTAACTTGCACGAAAATATTCTAAGTGCCAAAACAACATAGGCCTATAGTTCAAGAAGTGATGTGAACTATAGTGCGCACTATGCATACTAGTAAAAATATTAATGGACAGATCCTAGTGTGTGTAAAATATTGTGACAAAGGTCCAGGTGATAGGGTTTGGCTACGGTAACAGAATGCAAAAAGAATCAACTTAATCGGAGCTACGGTTTGAGAGATATGGCCATTTGAAGTTCGAATTTGAATCTGAATAAATTCAAATTTGAATCTGACAAAAGTTTGCAAAAAGGATACCACTGGATAGATCTAAACAATAGGAAGAATTTGCCGCTGGTTTCATCGAGTTTGGATCTACGGTTTAAAAGTTATGGCTAATCTAAGCTCAGGGACTAATCTGTGATAAAAGGGACTAAAAAGTGAAGAAAAACTATCGCAAACAAGTCCCTGGCCACGTGGCGGCTCCTGGCTGGCCGAGCAGCGTCAGCTGCGGAGGCTATACGGCGAACGGCCGCTAAGTAGAAAAAAAACACGGCGACGACTAACTAAAGAAAAACCGACGCTCGGTTTAAATAAAACCGCACGGTCTAAGGGCCGCGGTTAACCGCGTACCTCTTCGCAAAAAAAACGAACCTAATCTAATCTGGGCCGTCGGTGATCGATCTAACGGGCGGTAGTGGGGCGGCGGCTTACAGCGGGTGGCGACGTCGGCGACGAGCAGAGGACGGCGGCGCGGCGTCCGGCGGTGGCGGGGCAGCGGCTACGGCAGTCCTCGGCGTCGGGGAAGAAGACGGGGAGGTGTGATGTGTCGAGGGCGTCGCGAAGGTCGTGGTGGCGTGCGTCGGCGGCGTCCGGACGGGGAGGGGTGAAGACGGCGGCCTTCGGTGCTCCGGCGGCTCCGGCGTCGACGGTGCGGCGGCTCCAACGGGACCTAGGGGCAAAAATTATGTCAAACGGATGCGCCTCGGCGAGCTAAGAAAAAAATACAGAAAAAGGAGGGTCGGAGTGGTCTACGGGCGACGAAATGCTCTGGCGAGTTGCGCGGCTCCGGCGAGATGCGAACGGGCAGCGCGGCGGCTGCGAGCGGCGTGGGAAGAAGCGGGACGGCGAGGATGGAAGAGGGGGTCGAGGGACATTTATAGGCGAGGTCAGAGAGCTCGGGGTCGACGGATACGCCTTATCCGAGCGCGAGGCGGCCGGCGGTTGCGGGCGGCGAGGCGCGGATGTTTATCCCGCGCGGTGCGGGAGGTTGGGGACGGCCTGACGGGCGGGGCCCGCCTGGCAGCGGCAGCGAGAGGAGGCGAGCGAGGGCGAGCGCGGCGCGGTCGACCGGGCGGGAGGCTTCGGGCGCGCGGGCGGCCTTGGGCCGAAAATGGCCGGTGGGCTGGCTGGCCTGGCACGGCTGGCTGAGCGTGTGCGTCCCTGGGCCGAACTGGTTTCGGTCCAGGCGGGTGCGTGCGTGCGTGCGTGTTTTTTTTAACCGAACACTAAAGTGGCCCTAAATAATTCAAGTGAATTAATGAAAACACCACAATAATTTCTAAAATAACTATACAATATTTAGAGCCTAATGAACATTAACTTAAGCACAGAATATTTTGAAAATATTTTCCTAATGCAATTATTGCATTTTTGCAGATAAAATAAATACCAATAAACTACAAAACTTCAAATAATATTCAAAATAAAATTTCCCACTCTTTTATAAATTTGAGGAAGTCATCTTATCCCCTCTCATTTGTTTTTCTCGAGTGGAAAAATATTATTTGAATATTTCAAAAACTCCAAAATGCAAAGAAATATGATATGCATTGAATGATTCTATTGACATCCAAATTTAATAAAAATTGGGATGTTACAGAAATCAACAAGCTTTGTCTCATCAGCCGATTTAAACTTCAGGGCCGGATCATGCTCTGTAGTCGGTTTCTTCAATGAAGTCATATCTGCCGGATCAACATTGTCTTTGTAAAACTTTAACTCTTCTGTTGCACAGACCGACTCAGCATAAGCCGCATCACCTTCTTCACACTCCAAAGCGATCTTGTGGCTCCCATGCACTGTTATAGTTCCCTTGTGACCCGGCATCTTGAGCTGCAGATAGACATAACAAGGCCGTGCCATAAATTTAGCATAAGTTGGCCGTCCAAACAGGGCATGATACGGGCTTCTGATTTTCACCACGTTGAAGGTCAATGTTTCTGATCTCGAGTCATGCTCATCTCCGAAAGCCACCTCCAGAGCTATTTTACCAACATGATATGCCGATTTACCAGGCACCACACCATGGAACACCGTATTGGACGGTTTAAGATTTTTATCTGTTAACCCCATGCGACGGAAAGTTTCGTAATAAAGGATATTGATACTACTCCCCCCATCCATGAGTACCTTAGTGAACTTGTAACCTCCCACCTGAGGCGCCACCACCAATGCCAGATGACCCGGATTGTCAACCCGGGGTGGACGATCCTCTCTACTCCACACGATCGGATGCTCAGACCAGCGCAAGTAACGGGGCACCGCCGGTTCAACGGAGTTCACTGCCCTCTTATGAAGCTTCTGATCGTGCTTGCACAAGCTGGTGGTGAAGACATGATACTGCCCACTATTCAACTGCTTTGGGTTGCTCTGATAACCCGACTGCTGCTGTTGCTGCTGATTGCCCTGATGATTGTAACTTCCTTGGTTGCCCTGGTTGCCTTGATTGTTATGTCCACCCTGATTACCGTGGAAGCCTGAACCGGAATTACCTCCACCATAACCCGACCCATGAGATCCGGGGCCTGAACCGCCACCCGGTCCATGATCATACCGAAAGAGATCAGAATTTTTGAATTCCTGCATGATATAACAATCCTTCCAGAGGTGCGTGGACGGTGTCTCCTTTGTTCCGTGTTTTGGGCAAGGCTGGTTCAACAGATAAGACAGGCGGTCCGGGTTAGGACTTGGCCCTCCACCACGCTGTGGCGGTTTACCCTTACGCCGCTGGCCTTTGTCATGTGTGTTGGTATTAGCCACAAAGTCTAAGCTGTGGTCCGCCTTATGCTTGCCGCCGTTTCCATGACCCGCCGGGTTATGCTGCTGCCCCTTGGCGTTGCCGCTCCTCTTTCCCTTCCCTGTCTTATCATTGTCAGACTCGGGATCCTTGGTACTATCAGAGTCGGCATACTTCACCAGAGCGGCCATGAGAGTTCCCATGTCATTACAATGACGTTTGAGCCGTCCCAACTTCAACTTCAAGGGTTCAAACCGGCAATTGCCTTCCAATGTTAAAACTGCGGTATCAGCGTTGATGCGGTCCGATGAATGCAAAATCTCCGAAACCCGGCGTACCCAACGGGTTGTTGATTCTCCTTCCTCCTGGACACAGGCAGCTATGTCCACAATTGACATGGGCTACTTGCATGTATCTTTGAAATTCTGGATAAACCGGGCTCTCAACTCGGCCCATGACCTAATAGAATTAGCTGGTAAGCTCTTCAGCCAAGTGCGGGCCGTCCCCTCTAGCATCATGGTGAAGTATTTAGCACACGCTGCATCGTCCACATCCAGCATCTCCATGGCCATCTCATAGCTTTTGACCCATGTCTCGGGGGATAAATTGGCGGTGTAATTCGGCACTTTGCGCGGGCCCTTGAAATCCTTGGGCAGGCGCACGTTGCACAGCGCCGGGACGAGACACGACACTCCCAAAGAGCTGGAAGTAACTCCTGGTTCCACCGATGTGGTTGGACGAACCGGAGTAAGTTGGCGGGCCTCGTGCTGTGCTGCTAACTCGGCCTCTCGACGAGCTCGAGCACGATCCACCACATCCTGAGCATCACCGCCACCACCCGCCGGGTTATGGCCACGGGGAGGATCACGGTTTCGCGCATTGCTTGACACGGCTGGTTCATCCATACGCCTGCTGTAGCTCCGGCTTGGGCGGGGAGTAGAATGGGTCCTCTTGCGACTATACGAGTAAGCCTGCTGCTGAACCAAAGCTGTCTGAAGAAGCTCCCTAGCCCGTCGCGTCTCGACTACCACCGGAGACTCGCCTTCGATCGGGAGGGCCGCCAGCCGTGAAGCGGCAGCGGCAATGTTGTCCATCGGGTTAGAGTAATGACCCGGTGGTGTTGGGACATGCCGTGTCACAATGTTGTTCTGATAGGAGGATCCACCAAACGTGGCTGAACCGGCGCCCCTGCTCCAGGTGCCTCCACCCGGTTTACCACCGGCGGATTACTGGTCCCTGCTCCGGGGGTATTAAAGAGGTTTCTAGCTTCATAAACCCGCGGCAGGCGAGATCGGTGCCTCCTCTTCAAGACATCGTTCAACGCACTCTGATCCAGCATAAGCTGGTAAGCCTGTGCATCCAATGCGGCCCGTTCCGCAGCCATTCTGGTATCCTCAGCTCCCAAGTCGGCTTTGGCCTGGGTGATCTGATCTTTCATCTTTGCGATTTCCACATTATGCGCATCTTGATCCGCCGGGTTAACCTCCGCCATCAGCGTTGCCAAAGCGTCAAATAAATCAGATAGAACCTGAGTCGGCGGTCGCACAGGGCCTCCTGCCCCGGCCGCTGTCGCTGCTGCTGATCCAGAAATCATCGCCGCTGCGGTCGAAGAGTCGAGCGCTGGTTGTGTACCGGCCATGAAGATCGCAACCCGGTTTGGCAGATCAAAGGGGTCCGGAATACTGTCGCCATCGGAACAGCCCCCAATCCGGCCATCTTGCAACTGATACAACGACTCGGTCTCTCTGGTCGATGACTTGTCGCCGGAATAAACGACGGTCTCACCACCAGATTCCGATCTATCCTCAGATTCCCCTCCGTGGATGACTCCCACGAAGGCACGCTTCATGACAGGCTAAACCCAGGCCGCACGCTGAGCCGTTTCGACGAGGTCGGTGTAGATGTCCGGCTCAGGGCCCGGTTCGCCGATCTTGCCAATGAAAAAGTGTATGCCGCCGATGGGGACCCGGTACCCGTACTCGATTGAGCCGGCCTCGGGGCCCCAGCCTGCATCATCGATGTAGAGCTTGCCGCGACGACTCTTGGTCATCCGGCCCACAGCGTAGCCCTTGAGTCCTTCGAAGCTGCCCTCTAAGAACTCGAAACCATCGTGCGATAGCCCCACGGTGGGCGCCAACTGTCGTGGTTTTGTCACGGCAGATGTCCTAGGGAAAGGACTTAGTCGTGGAGCCATCGCGACGGGTTAGCTTAAAGGGGTTAAAGCGGACAAGGGACGCAAAGAGTTTATACTGGTTCGGCCCCTTGTGGTGAAGGTAAAAGCCTACGATCCAGTTGTTGTGGGATTGCTTGGGTTTCGATGATCAGGGAGCAAATACACTTTGCCTGAGTCTCGAGTTGTTGTCTCTTTTTCTGAACCGCCGTCGGGTCGTCCCCTTATATACACGGGTTGACGCCCGTCGGTTTACAGAATCCCGAGGCCGGCTCATACACGTGTCTGGCTCGGTCTCTGCTCTTTCTATCTTACAACACAAGTTTACATATTAATGTCGGTTTAAGTCTACAGGACTTAAACCGGCTTTGGGCCCTGGGCCTTCATAAAGCATCACCATCCTTGTCTTCATGGGCTTCAGGTATAGTGAACCATTCTGGGGTTAACCCGGGCTCTCCTGGTCGGTTTACGCCCGGTAGTAAGATCCCCAACAGATTGCCTGTTTCTCTTTACATAGAAAACTGCCATTTGTAGAATGCTCTTTTGCTTCACTTATATTTGTTAGAGCGTGGGCATATCTTTTGTAGAAAGAATTAAACTCTCTTGCTTCACTTATATCTATTTAGAGAGATGACAGGAACTGGTCATTCACATGGTTAGTCATAAAATCCTACATAAAACTTGTAGATCACTGAATATGATATGTTTGATTCCTTGCAATAGTTTTGCGATATAAAGATGGTGATATTAGAGTCATGCTAGTGGGTAGTTGTGGATTAGTAGAAATACTTGTGTTGAGGTTTGTGATTCCCGTAGCATGCACGTATGGTGAACCGTTATGTAACAAAGTCGGAGCATGAGGTATTTATTAATTGTCTTCCTTATGAGTGGCGGTCGGGGACGAGCGATGGTCTTTTCCTACCAATCTATCCCCCTAGGAGCATGCGTGTAGTACTTTTTTTCGGTGATTATAGATTTTTTCAATAAGTATGTGAGTTCTTTATGACTAATGCTGAGTCCATGGATTATACGCACTCTCACCCTTCCATCATTGCTAGCCTCTTCGGTACCGTGCATTGCCCTTTCTCACCTCGAGAGTTGGTGCAAACATCGCCGGTGCATCCAAACCCCGTGATATGATACGCTCTGTCACACATAAGCCTCATTATATCTTCCTCAAAATAGCCACCATACCTACCTATCATGGAATTTCCACAGCCATTCCGAGATATATTGCCATGCAACTTCCATCATCATCATATACATGACTTGGGCCTTTATTGTCATGTTGCTTTGCATGATCGTAAGATAGCTAGCATGATGTTTTCATGGCTTGTCCATTTTTTGATGTCATTGCTACGCTAGATCATTGCACATCCCGGTACACCGCCGGAGGCATTCATATAGAGTCATATCTTTGTTCTAGATATCGAGTTGTAATATTGAGTTGTAAGTAAATAAAAGTGTGATGATCATCATTATTACAGCATTGCCCCAGTGAGGAAAGGATGATGGAGACTATGATTCCCCCACAAGTCGGGATGAGACTCCGGACGAAAAAAAAGAAAGATAAAGGCCAAAAAAAGAGAAGGCCCAAAAAAAGAAAACAAAAAATGAGAGAAAAAGAGAGAAGGGGCAATGTTACTATCCTTTTACCACACTTGTGCTTCAAAGTAGCACCATGTTCTTCATATAGAGTCTCTTGATCATGGCATGTTAAATAGCCTTACTTTCTGACCGCATTACTTATACAAATACGCCCCGGTGTATTAATCACATTACAATGGAAAATAAATGGTAGCGTCAGCTTATTACTTGATTTTTCTTTTTTCCTTACCTTTGTATTTATTACTCATTGCGCCCGTACACTCTGGTACTTTTTACTTCACCAGGGGCTTTCGTGCCCCACAGTACGGCAATAAAGTCCGAACACCTTTTTGAGTATGGTTCGGCACCCCAAACTTATAGCATTATATGCATCGGCTCCGAATCATGTCTTTGGTCAATAGTTGGGTTGCCCGGCTCCTGTGCTTACTACCTTACGTTCCGCTATATCAGCTAGGGTGGTAAAGAGAGAACTACTGCGGTTGTGTCCCGGTTCTTCCGGACGAGCACCTCAGTAGAGAAAGCCGAAAACTGACTGTCATGATGCAGCGAGAGCTGGTCAGCTGTTCGAGAGGTTTCAAATCCTTAGAGATTTTTTCCGCTTTACGCGAGGAATCGGTTTTTTATCCGATCAGGTGCATATAACGCCCCAAGTTCGGCCTTCCGAATACTAGGGGCTTCGCCAAAGTTCTCATTGTCAAACTCCTATGGCTAAGTGAGGGCGATAAAGGCCGTATAGTCTGATTGCCTCATTCGTTGTGCTAAACACCTCCTTTAAGGACCAGAATGTCGAGTAAAGAGTGTTTCGATTTATCCCGAACACCCCGGTACTATCTATGTGGGGGCAGAAGCCGACGACTGGCCAACCCTCAGATTTCATAAACGGTCTCACAGGAGGTAAAATTTTAAAGTCACAAGCGTTATATTACATAACATCATTGTTTCGTATTACAGGACAGGATAATACGAATGTTTTCATGGGAATATAACATCCTTTGCACATTGCTCCGCCACAAGGCGGGATCCCTCCAGGACACCATCAAAATATAACTCGGGTCGGCGGTGCTCCTTGCCCTCAGGCGGCCCCTCGGTCATCAGCTTCTTGGCTTCCATCTTCTCCCAGTGCATCTTGACACGGGAAAAGGCCATCCGTGCACCTTCAATACAGACCGACCGCTTTATGACCTCAAGCCGTGGGCAGGCACTAACAAGCCGCTTCACAAGTCCGAAGTAGCTGCTGGGTATCGGCGCGGCAGGCCATAGTCGGACTATCAGGTCCTTCATGGCTAGCTCGGCCGCCTTGTGCAGCTCGACCAGCTGTTTCAGCTGGTCGCTGAAGGGCACCGGATGTTCTGGTCCAAGATATAGAGACGAGAACAACTTCTCCGTAGAACTCCCTTCTTCGGCTCCATAGAACTCAGCAGCATCTGATACGCTGCGCGGCAAATCCATAAACGCCCCTGGAGAGCTCCAAATTTGGGTAAGTAAAAGGAACGTTTCCTTCACAAACTTGCTTTGCATAATGAAAGCCTTACCCGCTGCGATCTTCTTGGCCGCCTGGATTTCCTGAAGGGCGCTCTGGGCTTCGGGTCGAGCCTCTTGTGCGCTCTGGCGGGCCTTCCCAAGTTCGGACGCTTGCGTCTTAGAATCACGCTCCAAGGACTCGTACTTCTTGACGGTGTCCTGGAGCTCTTGCTGGACATCGCTGACCCGGGCCTCGTGCTTCTCGCGCGCCGCGCGCTCCTTGGCCACTTTGTCCTCGGCCTCGGCTAACACCTTCTTGAGGGCCGCCACCTCGGTCGTGGCCCCTAATAAAGTTCATGACACTTTAGTCAGCACGAAACATTCATCCTTCCTAAATATACGCACAGGTTACTGCATACCTTGGCTGTACTCCAGCTGCTTCTTCATGAGGCCGAGCTCTTCTTCGGCCCGCTTGATACGTCTCCGTCGTATCTATAATTTTTGATTGTTCCATGCCAATATTATACAACTTCCATATACTTTTGGCAACTTTTTATATTATTTTTGGGACTAACATATTGATCAATTGCCCAGTGCCAGTTCCTGTTTGTTGCATGTTTTATGTTTCGCAGAATATCCATATCAAACGGAATCCAAAAGGGATAAAAACGGACGGAGCTATTTTTGGAATATTTGGAAAATTCCGGAAGAAGAATCAACGCGAGACGGTGCCCGAGGTGGCCACGAGGCAGGGGGCGCGCCTGTCCCCCTGGGCGCGCCCCTGACCCTCGTGGGCCACCTGTAAGGCGGTTGATGCCCTTCTTCGGCCGCAAGAAAGCTAATTTTTGGTAAAAAATCACGGCGAAGGTTTCAGTCCAATCGGAGTCACGGATCTCCATATATATATGAAACGGTGAAAGGGCAGCGGGGGAGAACGCAGAAACAGAGAGAGACAGAGAGATAGATCCAATCTCGGAGGGGCTCTCGCCCCTCCCACGCCATGGAGACCATGGACCAGAGGGTAAACCCTTCTCCCATCTAGGGAGGAGGTCAAGGAAGAAGAAGAAGGAAGGGGGCTCTCTCCCCCTCGCTTCTGGTGGCGCCGGAACGCCGCCGGGGGTCATCATCATCACCGCGATCTACACCAACACCTCCGCCATCTTCACCAACATCTCCATCACCTTCCCCCCTCTATCTTCAGCGGTCCACTCTCCCGCAACCCGCTGTACCCTCTACTTGAACATGGTGCTTTATGCTTCATATTATTATCCAATGATGTCTGAGTAGATTTTCGTTGTCCTATCGGTGGTTGATGAATTGCTATGATTGATTTAATTTGCTTGTGGTTATGTTGCTGTCCTTTGGTGCCCATCATATGAGCGCGCGCGTGGATCACACCATTGGGTTATGTTGATAGGACTATGTATTGGAGGGCAAGAGTGACAGAAGCTTCAACCTAGCATAGAAATTGATGCATACGGGGTTGAAGGGGGGCCAATATATCTTAATGCTATGGTTGGGTTTTACCTTAATGAACGTTAGTAGTCGCGGATGCTTGCTAATAGTTCCAATCATAAGTGCATAGAATTCCAAGTAAGGGATGACATGCTAGCAGTGGCCTCTCCCACATAAAACTTGCTATCGGTCTAGTAAAGTAGTCAATTGCTTAGGGACAATTTCACAACTCCTACCACCACTTTTCCACACTCGCTATATTTACTTTATTGCTTCTTTACTTACAACAGCCCCTAGTTTTTGTTTAAGTGCTCTTTATATTCGTGCAAACCTATCCAAAAACACCTACAAAGTACTTCTAGTTTCATACTTGTTTCCGGTAAAGCGAACGTCAAGCGTGCGTAGAGTTGTATCGGTGGTCGATAGAACTTGAGGGAATATTTGTTCTACCTTTAGCTCCTCGTTGGGTTTGACACTCTTACTTATCGAAAGAGACTACAATTGATCCCCTATACCTGTGGGTTATCAAGACCTTTTTCTGGCGCCGTTGCCGGGGAGCAATAGCGTGGGGTGAATATTCTCGTGTGTGCTTGTTTGCATTATCACTAAGTAATTTTTGTTTTGCTGTTCTTAGTTGTTTTCTATCCTTAGTTATGGGTAGGAAACGCAAAATACCAAAAAAAATAGTTGTACCTACTGAACCAATGGTTGAAGAACCACTCAAAATCTATCACACTCCTGAAGCTTTTTACTTGGATCATCTTTGATCCCTTTGTGCTCATGATGAAACCCCAACTAGCTTAGTTGAGGGCAAATCTTTAGATGAGCATGCCTGCTATGTGCGACACCTATATCTGAAAAATGAAAACTTTTGTTGGGTCAAATTCATCGTTTGCAATGCTATGCTTGGAATTTATGTTATATGTATGATTTTACTTGTTGTTCTGAAAACCCTAAGAAACACCTTCCCTACCAATGTGAGTTTAGTGATAATGGAATTGTATCTTCGTATGCTAAGGGTGTTTATAATTACTATGATGTTCAACAAATTGAAGAATTTGTTGCTTTTAAGGGTGCTTATGAAATTGCTTCTTTGATTGAAAAGTATGGTGCTACTCTTTACAAATCTGAAAATTTTGCCATCCTTAAATATTGCTATGATAAATATGCTTCTAATGCCTATGTTGAACCATATATTGAGGACTACTCCACTGTCCCAGAAGAGACTAATATTTTGCAGGAATCTATGGAAGAAGAAATTGACGAAACTGTGAGCTCATTGGATGAAAAAGATGAGGAGGAGAGCGAAGAACAAAAGGAGGAAGAGCGGATTAGCTACCCGTGCCCACCTTCTAATGAGAGTAACTCTTCAACTTATACATTGTCTAATTTCCCTTCGTTCTTACCGAAGGATCATTGCTATGATGATTGTTATGATCCCATTGATTCTTTTGAAATATCCCTTTTTGATGATGCTTGCTATGCTTGTGGCCAAGATGCCAATATGAATTTTGCTTATGGAGATGAACTTGCTATAGTTCCTTATGTTAAACATGAAATTGTTGCTATTGCACCCACGCATGATAGTCCTATTATCTTTTTGAATTCTCCCGATTATACTATATCGGAGAAGTTTGCACTTATTAAGGATTATATTGATGGGTTGCCTTTTACTACTACACATGATGATTTTGATAGATATAATATGCATGTGCTTGCTGCTCCTACTTGCAATTATTATGATAGAGGAACTATATCTCCACCTCTCTATGTTTCCAACATGATAAAATTGCAAGAAACTGTTTATACTATGCATTGGCCTTTACTATGTGTGCATGAATTGTTCTTTTATGACATGCCGATGCATAGGAAGAGAGTTAGACTTCGTCATTACATGATATATGTTGCTTTGTGCTCATTACTAAATTACAAATCATTGCTAATTAAAATTGGCTTTGATATACCTTGGGATCCGGGTGGATTCACTACTTGAGCACTATATGCCTAGCTTAATGGCTTTAAAGAAAGCGCTGCCAGGGAGACAACCCGGAAGTTTTAGAGATTCATTTATTTCTGTTATGTGCTTTTATAAAGTTTAGAAATAAAAATAATGTGCCAAGGTTTGCCTTTAGGATGTTTACAATGCTTGTTGGTTTGTACGGTGCAGGACAGAAACTTTGGCTGTAGTGCGCGATTTTTAATTTTTTACTGAAACGTCAAACAGTTCTGATTCTTTTTGCACTGTCTTTCTGCACAAATTTTTTATTTTTCCTAATTTTGGAAGAATTGTTCATGTACCATAAGTATGGTGAATGTTCAGATTATTACAGACTGTTCTGTTTTAGAGAGATTCTGTTTTTGATGCATAATTTGCTTGTTTTGATGAAGCTATCAATTCCTATCAGTGGATTAAGCCATGAAAAAGTTATATTACAGTAGACACAATGCCAAAACAAAATATGAATTGGTTTGCAACAGTACTTAGAGTAGTGATTTGCTTTATTATACTAACGGATCTTACCGACTTTTCTATTGGAGTTTTGTGTGGATGAAGTGTTCGATGATCGAGAAGGTCTCGATGTGAGAAGAAGGAAGAGACGCAAGAGCTCAAGCTTGGGGATTCCCAAGGCACCCCAAGTAATATTCAAGGATACTCAAGTGTCTAAGCTTGGGGATGCCCCGGAAGGCATCCCCTCTTTCTTCAACAAGTATCGGTATGTTTTCGGATTCGTTTCGTTCATGCGATATGTGCAATCTTGGAGTGTCTTTTGCATTTAGTTTTCATTTTTCTTTTATGCACCATGCTGGTATGAGATGGTCCTTAGTTGATTTATAGAATGCTCTTTGCACTTCACTTATATCTTTTGAGTATGGCTTTATAGAATGCTTCATGTGCTTCACTTATATCATTTGAAGTTTGGATTGCCTGTTTCTGTTACATAGAAAACCGCCATTTGTAGAATGCTCTTCTGCTTCACTTATATTTGTTAGAGCATGGGCATATCTTTTGTAGAAAGAATTAAAATCTCTTGCTTCACTTATATCTATTTAGAGAGATGACAGGAACTGGTCATTCACATGGTTAGTCATAAAATCCTACATAAAACTTGTAGATCACTGAATATGATATGTTTGATTCCTTGCAATAGTTTTGCGATATAAAGATGGTGATATTAGAGTCATGCTAGTGGGTAGTTGTGGATTGTAGAAATACTTGTGTTGAGGTTTGTGATTGATACGTCTCCAACGTATCTATAATTTATGCAGTATTCATGCTATTATATTGTCTGTTTTGGATGTTTATGGGCTTTATTAAACACTTTTATATTATTTTTGGGACTAACCTATTAACCTAGAGCCTAGTGCCAGTTCCTGTTTTTCCCCTTGTTTCAGTGTTTCGCAGAAAAGGAATATCAAACGGAGTCCAAACGAAATGAAACCTTCGAGAAAGTTATTTTTGGGAAGAAAGCAATCCGGGAGACTTGGAGTGCATGTCAGAGGATCAACGAGGAAGGCACGAGGCTGGGGGGCACGCCCACCCCCTGGGCGCGCCCTCCACCCTCGTGGGCCCCTCGTGGCTCCCCTGACGTATTTCTTCCGCCTATATATATCCATATACCCTAAAACCTTCGGGGAACAGAATAGATCGGGAGTTCCGCCGCCGCAAGCCTCTGTAGGCACCAAAAACCAATCGGGACCCTTTTCCGGCACCCTGTCGGAGGAGGGAACCCTCACTGGTGTCCATCTTCATCATCCCGGCGCTCTCCATGACGAGGAGGGAGTAGTTCACCCTCGGGGCTGAGGGTATGTACCCGTAGCTATGTGTTTGATCTCTCTCTCTCTCGTGTTCTTGATTTGGCACGATCTTGATGTATCGCGAGCTTTGCTATTATAGTTGGATCTTATGTTTCTTCTCCCCCTCTACTCTCTTGTAATGGATTGAGTTTTCCCTTTGAACTAATCTTATCGGATTGAGTCTTTAATGATTTGAGAACACTTGATGTATGTCTTGCCGTGCGTATCTGTGGTGACAATGGGATATCACGTGATTCAGTTGATGTATGTTTTGGTGATCAACTTGCGGGTTCCACCCATGAACCTATGCATAGGGGTTGGCACACGTTTTCGTCTTGATTCTCCGGTAGAAACTTTGGGGCACTCTTTGAGGTTCTATGTGTTGGTTGAATAGATGAATCTGAGATTGTGTGATGCATATCATATAATCATACCCACGGATACTTGAGGTGACATTGGAGTATCTAGGTGACATTAGGGTTTTGGTTGATTTGTGTCTTAAGGTGTTATTCTAGTACGAACTCTAGGGCTGTTTGTGACACTTATAGGAATAGCCCAACGGATTGATTGGAAAGAATAACTTTGAGGTGGTTTCGTACCGTACCATAATCTCTTTGTCTGTTCTCTGCTATTAGTGACTTCGGAGTGACTCTTTGTTGCATGTTGAGGGATAGTTATATGATCCAACTATGTTATTATTGTTGAGAGAACTTGCACTAGTGAAAGTATGAACCCTAGGCCTTGTTTCCTAGTATTGCAATATCGTTTGTGCTCACTTTTATCGCTTGCTACCTTGCTGTTTTTATATTTTCAGATTACAAAAACCTATATCTACCATCCATATTGCACTCGTATCACCATCTCTTCGCCGAACTAGTGCACCTATACAATTTACCATTGTATTGGGTGTGTTGGGGACACAAGAGACTCTTTGTTATTTGGTTGCAGGGTTGCTTGAGAGAGACCATCTTCATCTACACCTCCGACGGATTGATAAACCTTAGGTCGTCCACTTGAGGGAAATTTGCTACTGTCCTACAAACCTCTGCACTTGGAGGCCCAACAACGTCTACAAGTAGAAGGTTACGTAGTAGACATCAAGCAGTTTCTGGTGCCGTTGCCGGGGAGGTGAGTGCTTGAAGGTATACCTTTAGATCTTGCAATCGAATCTTTTAGTTTCTTGTTTTATCACTAGTTTAGTTTATAAAAGAAAACTACAAAAAAATGGAATTGAGTTTGTCTCATACGCTTCATCTTTTTAATATCTTTCGTGAGAATGATGGGAAGGAAAATTGTGGTCAAGTACTAGAAGAAGAATTACATAGAATGCTTGGCATAAAATATGTGAATGATGAGCATGATTGCAATGTTGTTGGTATAAATTCCTTGAATAGCCATGATGCTAATGATATGCAAAGCCACAAGCTTGGGGATGCTATGTTTGATGAAGATGATATGTTTAGTCCCCCAAGTTTCGATATGCAAAGTTGTTATGATGATAGCATGCCTTCTACCTATGATGATTATATTGATGAAAGTGTATTTGGAGAGGTCATGACTTTATTTAGTGATGTATCCACTATTTCGGAAGAGGTTTCAATCGATTATGATGAGAACAAAGTTGCTACTTATGATGATTATTGTGATGAAACTTATGATATAAAAAGTAGTGATGATTATATTTATAAAACTTGTCATGATTATGATTGCCCTTTTTCTGAACATTACTCTTTTAATGTGGAAACAATTTATAGTATTCAAGTCTCTTATGATACTCCCACTATGCCGAATGAGAAGAATTTTGCTTATGTGGAGAGTAATAAAATTTCTATGCAAGTAGATCATGAAAAGAATGCTTTAGGTGCTGGTTATATTTTTGAATTCATCCATGATTCTACTGAAAATTATTATGAGGGAGGAGTATATGCTTGTAGGAATTGCAATAATATCAAGTTTCCTCTCTATGTGCTTAAAATATTGAAGTTATGCTTGTTTTGCCTTCCTATGCTAGTTGATTATTGTTCCCATAAGTTGTTTGCTCACAAAATCCCTATGCATAGGAAGTGGGTTAGACTTAAATGTGCTAGTCATATTCTTCATGATGCTCTCTTTATGTTTCAATTCTTATGTTTTATGTGAGCATCATTGAAATTATAATGCCTAGCTAGGGGCGTTAAACGTTAGCGCTTGTTGGGAGGCAACCCAATTTTATTTTAGTTTATTGATTTTTGGTTCTGTTTAGGAATAAATAATCCATCTAGCTTCTGTTTAGATGTGGTTTTATGTTTTAGTTAGTGTTTGTGTCAAGTAGAACCTTTGGGAAGACTTGGGTGAAGTCTTTATGATCATGCTGTAAAAAACAGAAACTTTAGCGCTCACGAGATTAGCTTCAACTTTTTACTGGAGAGTGATATTTAGTTTATTATTTTTTCATATAATTACTAGACAAATTACTCAGGTCCAACAATTTATTTTATAATTTTTGGAGTTCCAGAAGTTTGCGTTAGTTACAGATTACTACAGACTGTTCTGTTTTTGACAGATTCTGTTTTTCGTGTGTTGTTTGCTTATTTTGATGACTCTATGGCTAGTAAAATAGTTTATAAACCATATAGAAGTTGGAATACAGTAGGTTTAACACAAATATAAATAAAGAATGAGTTCATGACAGTACCTTGAAGTGGTGTTTTTTTTCTTTCGCTAACGGAGCTTACGAGTTTTCTGTTAAGTTTTGTGTTGTGAAGTTTTCAAGTTTTGGGTAAAGATTCGATGGACTATGGAATAAGGAGTGGCAAGAGCCTAAGCTTGGGAATGCCCAAGGCACCCCAAGGTAATATTCAAGGATAACCAAGAGCCTAAGCTTGGGGATGCCCCGGAAGGCATCCCCTCTTTCGTCTACTTCCATTGGTAACTTCACTTGGAGCTATATTTTTATTCACCACATGATATGTGTTTTGCTTGGAGCGTCATTTTATTTTCTTTAGCTTTGCTTGCTGTTTAAATAAAATACCAAGATCTGAAATTCTTAAATGTTAGAGAGTCTTCACATAGCTACATAATTATTTAACTACTCATTGATCTTCACTTATATCTTTTTGGAGTAGTTTGTCATTTACTCTTGTGCCTCACTTATATCCTATAAGTAAATGGTTGAATGATTTGAATGTCATAGATCTGAAATTATACATGTTTCATATGCTTATCCCATGGGGAGTAATGCCTTCACATATAAGAAGTAGAGGTGGTAAATTTATTGAAGGTTAGCAAACATTGTATTGGTCACTTGAACAATTCATGAAAGAATATTGAAGGAAGAGAGATTTCACATATAAATATACTATCTTGGACATCTTCTATGATTGTGAGCCCCATTAATTATTTTCAAACCTGAACAAATTAGTTGAAGTTGGACAAGGAAGACAGCATAATGAGTTATTCTTGGGTATATTTGTATAGAAGTTATATTGTTATGGATCCTCTAACATGTGGTGCTTGCTATTTAGAATCCTTTGCTAGCCAAAATATCTGTACTAAGCGGGAATACTGCTTGTGCATCCAAACTCCTTGAACCAAGTTTCTTCCATGAGTGTCCACCATATCTACCTATATGCGGTATTTACCTGCCGTTTCAAGTAAATTTGCATGTGCCAAACTCTAAACCTTCAAATATAATATGTTTTGTATGTCCGAATCGCTCATGTAGCGACTAGGGGCTAGCAGTATCTTCCATGCTAGGTGGGTTATTCTCACGATGAGTGGACTCCGCTCATCATTCACGAGAAAATGGCTGGTAACCGGGATGCCCAGTCCCATGATCAAAAGATCGAAATCAAATCAAAAATAATTGCAAACAAAACTCCCCCAGGTTTGATGTTAGTTGGAGGCACCCGTTGTTTCGGGCAAGCCATGGATTGATGATTGTTGGTGGAGGGGGAGTAAAAATCTTTACCTTTCTGTTTGGGAACCGCCTATAATGTATGTAGTATGGAAGATATTGGGAACTCTTGGTCGTTATGTTGACAATGAAAGCATACCTCTCAAAATTATTTTCATCTCTGTTTTTGCTTCGAGCTCTGGCACCTCTGCAAATCCCTGCTTCCCTCTGCGAAGGGCCTATATTTTACATTTATGCAAGAGTCAGTAGTATTCCTTCTCATTCCAACCTACTCTTTAGTTGGCATGCATCATGTGATGGAAAGATTTAGGCATATATGGACATTCAAATATATTTGAGCATGAATTATTACTGTTGACATTACCCTTGAGGTAAAAGGTTGGGAGGCGAAACATTAAGCCCCTATCTCTCTCTCTGTTCGATGAATACTATTTGTTCTAAACATATGCTTTGAGTGGTAGCAATCATGGAAGACTAAATGATAGTTGAGTATGTGAAGTTTGCTGAATCAAAGCTCTGACATAGACTCTTCCTGAAATTAAGATGAATTGCAATTGTTTGATGATTGAGAACTGTTTGTTAGTTTTCAAGAAAGTTTATGATCTATACTTTAACATGTGAATAGTTTGTTACTTGACCATGAAAAGATCTATGAGTTGAACTACTGTTATGACATATAATGATGCTAGAAAAGGTGATTGAAATTATCATTGATCAAACTTATGCACCTGCTAGCATTCACACTTCATAAATTATTTCTTTTATCATTTACCTACTCGAGGACGAGCAGGAATTAAGCTTGGGGATGCTGATACGTCCCCAACGTATCTATAATTTATGAAGTATTCATGCTATTATATTATCTGTTTTGGATGTTTATGGGCTTTATTAAACACTTTTATATTATTTTTGGGACTAACCTATTAACCCAGAGCCCAGTTCCAGTTCCTGTTTTTTCCCTTGTTTCAGTGTTTCGCAGAAAAGGAATATCAAACGAAGTCCAAACGGAATGAAACCTTCGGGAAAGTTATTTTTGGAAAGAAAGCAATCCGGGAGACTTGGAGTGCACGTCAGAGGATCAACGAGGAAGGCACGAGGCAGGGGGCGCGCCCTCCACCCTCGTGGGCCCCTCGTGGCTCTCCTGACGTATTTCTTCCGCCTATATATATATATCCATATACCCTAAAACCTTCGGGGAATAGAATAGATCGGGAGTTCCGCTGCCGCAAGCCTCTGTAGGCACCAAAAACCAATCGGGACCCTTTTCCGGCACCCTGCCGGAGGAGGGAACCCTCATCGGTGTCCATCTTCATCATCCCGGCGCTCTCCATGACGAGGAGGGAGTAGTTCACCCTCGGGGCTGAGGGTATGTACCAGTAGCTATGTGTTTGATCTCTCTCTCTCCCTCGTGTTCTTGATTTGGCACGATCTGGATGTATCGCGAGCTTTGCTATTATAGTTGGATCTTATGTTTCTTCTCCCCCTCTACTCTCTTGTAATGGATTGAGTTTTCCCTTTCAAGTAATCTTATCGGATTGAGTCTTTAATGATTTGAGAACACTTGATGTATGTCTTGCCGTGCGTATCTGTGGTGACAATGGGATATCACGTGATTCAGTTGATGTATGTTTTGGTGATCAACTTGCGGGTTCCGCCCATGAACCTATGCATAGGGGTTGGCACACGTTTTCGTCTTGATTCTCCGGTAGAAACTTTGGGGCACTCTATGAAGTTCTATGTGTTGGTTGAATAGATGAATCTGAGATTGTGTGATGCATATCGTATAATCATACCCACGGATACTTGAGGTGACATTGGAGTATCTAGGTGACATTAGGGTTTTGGTTGATTTGTGTCTTAAGGTGTTATTCTAGTACGAACTCTAGGGCTGTTTGTGACACTTATAGGAATAGCCCAACGGATTGATTGGAAAGAATAACTTTGAGGTGGTTTCGTACCCTACCATAATCTCTTCGTTTGTTCTCTGCTATTAGTGACTTTGGAGTGACTCTTTGTTGCATGTTGAGGGATAGTTATATGATCCAACTATGTTATTATTGTTGAGAGAACTTGCCTAGTGAAAGTATGAACCTTAGGCCTTGTTTCCTAGTATTGCAATATCGTTTGTGCTCACTTTTATCGCTTGCTACCTTGCTGTTTTTATATTTTCAGATTACAAAAACCTATATCTACCATCCATATTGCACTCGTATCACCATTTCTTCGCCGAACTAGTCCACCTATACAATTTACCATTGTATTGGGTGTGTTGGGGACACAAGAGACTCTTTGTTATTTGGTTGCAGGGTTGCTTGAGAGAGACCATCTTCATCCTACACCTCCCACGGATTGATAAACCTTAGGTCATCCACTTGAGGGAAATTTGCTACTGTCCTACAAACCTCTACACTTGGAGGCCCAACAACGTTTACAAGAAGAAGGTTGCGTAGTAGACATCAGTGATTCCCGTAGCATGCACGTATGGTGAATCGTTATGTAACGAAGTTGGAGCATGAGGTATTTATTGATTGTCTTCCTTATGAGTGGCGGTCGGGGACGAGCGATGGTCTTTTCCTACCAATCTATCCCCCTAGGAGCATGCGCGTAGTACTTTGTTTTGATGACTAATAGATTTTTGCAATAAGTATGTGAGTTCTTTATGACTAATGCTGAGTCCATGGATTATACGCACTCTCACCCTTCCATCATTGCTAGCCTCTTCGGTACCGTGCATTGCCCTTTCTCACCTCGAGAGTTGGTGCAAACATCGCCGGTGCATCCAAACCCCGTGATATGATACGCTCTGTCACACATAAGCCTCATTATATCTTCCTCAAAATAGCCACCATACCTACCTATCATGGCATTTCCACAGCCATTCCGAGATATATTGCCATGCAACTTCCATCATCATCATATACATGACTTGGGCATTTATTGTCATGTTGCTTTGCATGATCGTAAGATAGCTAGCATGATGTTTTCATGGCTTGTCCATTTTTTGATGTCATTGCTACGCTAGATCATTGCACATCCCGGTACACCGCCGGAGGCATTCATATAGAGTCATATCTTTGTTCTAGATATCGAGTTGTAATATTGAGTTGTAAGTAAATAAAAGTGTGATGATCATCATTATTAGAGCATTGCCCCAGTGAGGAAAGGATGATGGAGACTATGATTCGCCCATAAGTCGGGATGAGACTCCGGACTTTACAAAAAAATACAAGAGGCCAAAGAAGCCCAGATAAAAAAAGAGGCCAAAGAAGCCCACCAAAAAAATAATAAAATATATAAAAAAAGGAAAGAAAAAATGAGAGAAAAAGAGAGAAGGGGCAATGCTACTATCCTTTTACCACACTTGTGCTTCAGAGTAGCACCATGTTCTTCATATAGAGAGTCTCTTGAGTTATCACTTTCATATACTAGTGGGAATTTTCATTATAGAACTTGGCTTGTATATTCCGATGATGGGCTTCCTCAAATGCCCGAGGTCTTCATGAGCAAGCAAGTTGGATGCACACCCACTTAGTTTCCAGTTTGAGCTTTCATACACTTATAGCTCTAGTGCATCCGTTGCATGGCAATCCCTACTCCTCACATTGACATTGATTGATGGGCATCTCCATAGCCCGTTGATTAGCCGCGTCGATGTGAGACTTTGTCCTTTTTGTCTTCTCCACACAACCTCCACCATCATATCCTATTCCACCTATAGTGCTATGTCCATGGCTCACGCTCATGTATTGCGTGAAAGTTGAAAAGGTTTGAGAACGTCAAAAGTATGAAACAATTGATTGGCTTGTCAACGAGGTTGTGCATGATGTGAATATTTTGTGTGTTGAAGATGGAGTATAGCTAGACCATATGATTTTGTAGGGATAACTTTCTTTGGCCATCTTATTTTGAAAAGACATGATTGCTTTATTAGTAGGCTTGAAGTATTATTGTTTTGATGTCAAAAGATAGACTATTGCTTTGAATCACTCGTGTCTTAATATTCATGCCATGATTAGATACATGATCAAGATTATGCTAGGTAGCATTCCACATCAAAAATTATCTTTTTTTATCATTACCTACTTGAGGACGAGCAGGAATTAAGCTTGGGGATGCTGATACGTCTCCGTCGTATGTATAATTTTTTATTGTTCCATGCCAATATTATACAACTTTCATATACTTTTTGGCAACTTTTTATACTATTTTTGGGACTAACATGTTGATCCAGTGCCCAGTGCCAGTTCCTGTTTGTTGCATGTTTTATGTTTCGCAGAAACCCCATATCAAACGGAATCCAAACGGAATAAAAACGGACGGAGAATATTTTTGGAATATTTGGAAAATATGGGAAGAAGAATCAACGCGAGACGGTGCCCGAGGTGGCCATGAGGAAGGGGGCGCGCCTGCCCCCCTCATGGGCCCCCATAAGGCGGTTGCTGCTCTTCTTTGGCCGCAAGAAAGCTAATTTTCCAAGAAAAATCTTGGCGAAGGTTTCAATCCAATCGGAGTTACGGGTCTCCATATATATACGAAACGGTGAAAGGGCAGAAGTGGAGAACGCAGAAACAGAGAGAGACAGAGAGACAGGTCAAATCTCGGAGGGGCTCTCGCCCCTCCCATGCCATGGAGGCCAAGGACCAGAGGGGAAACCCTTCTCGCATCTAGGGAGGAGGTCAAGGAATAAGAAGAAGAAGGGCCCCCCTCTCCCCTTCTCTTCCGGTGTCGCCAGAACGCTGCCGTGGCCACCATCATCATCACCGCGATCTTCACCAACACCTCCGCCATCTTCACCAATATCTCCATCACCTTCCCCCTCTATCTACAGCGGTCCACTCTCCCGCAACCCATTGTACCCTCTACATGAACATGGTGCTTTATGCTTCATATTATTATCCAATGATGTGTTGCCATCCTATGATGTCTGAGTAGATTTTCGTTGTCCTATCGGTGGTTGATGAATTGCTATGATTGATTTAATTTGCTTGTGGTTATGTTGCTGTCCTTTGGTGCCCATCATATGAGCGCGCACGGGATCACACCATAGGGTTAGTTGTATGTTTATAGGACTATGTATTGGAGGGCAAGAGTGACAGAAGCTTCAACCTAGCATAGAAATTGATGCATACGGGATTGAAGGGGGACCAATATATCTTAATGCTATGGTTGGGTTTTACATTAATGAACGTTAGTAGTTGCGGATGCTTGCTTATAGTTCCAATCATAAGTGCATAGAATTCCAAGTGAGGGATTACATGCTAGCAGTGGCCTCTCCCACATAATACTTGCTATCGGTCTAGTAAAGTAGTCAATTGCTTAGGGACAATTTCGCAACTCCTACCACCTTTTCCACACTCGCTATATTTACTTTATTGTGTCTTTATCTAAACAGCCCCTACTTTTTCTTTACGCGCTCTTTATTCTTGCAAACCTATCCAACAACACCTACAAAGTACTTCTAGTTTCATACTTGTTCTAGGTAAAGCAAACGTTAAGCATGCGTAGAGTTGTATCGGTGGTCGATAGAACTTGAGGGAATATTTGTTCTACCTTTAGCTCCTCGTTGGGTTCGACACTCTTACTTATTGAAAGAGGCTACAATTGATCCCCTATACTTGTGGGTTATCAGTGACTCCCTTCTGTACCGGGTATGGTGGTAGACCGGAGGTGGAATGGTAGTTCCAGTTTGTCTTGACAAACCACTACTACCGGTGTTCAGGGCGGTAGTACCGCCTCGGACCCCACCACCCAGGGACTACTGGCCCAGCGGTAGTTCCGGCCCAACCTCCGCTCCAACTACCGACCTGAGGGGTTTACTTTCTGTATGTGGCCCGGTAGTTGAGCGGTGGTTGTGCGGTAATTCCGGTTTATTCCGATAAACCGGTACTACTGGGTGCGCCACCGAAAGTACCGCCCTGGTGCCCTAGCAGGGGTTTCCCGCATTCACCGGTTGTACCGGTGTCTATTGCGGAAGTACCGCTCCTATGCGTTTCTGCACATAACAGTTGGGTCTATGGGGGGTCTATTTAAGGAGGTGCTTCTCCTACCTCCCACCTACCTCTTGCCTCTCTCTCCCCTCCATTACTGCCATTAAAGCTCTCTTGCCCGATCTCTCTCTCTAGCCACTCAAACTCGTTGATTTGCTAGAAATTGAAGGAGGAGACCTAGATCTACACTTCCACCAAAGGATATTTGATTCCCCCATACTTTCTTGTGTGGATTTTGTTACTCTTGGGTGCTTGGGCACCCTAGATGGAAGAGGTCACTTCGGAGCCACATTTCATTGTGGTGAAGCTCCGGGGTTTCGTTGGGAGCCTCCAATTAAGTTGTGGAGAAAGCCCCAACCTTGTTTGTAAAGGTCCGGTTGCCGCCTTCAAGGGCACCAATAGTGGAATCACGACATCTCGCATTGTGTGAGGGCATGAGGAGAATACGGTGACCCTAGTGGCTTCTTGGGGAGCATTGTGCCTCCACACCGCTCCAACGGAGACGTACTTCCCCTCAAAAGGAAGGAACTTCGGTAACACATCCTCGTCTTCACCGGCTCCACTCTTGGTTATCTCGTGCCTTTACTTGTGCAAGCTTATTTGTGTTGTATCCCTTGCTTGCTTGTGTGCTTGTCTTTGTTGCATCATATAGGTTGCTCACCTAGTTGCATTTCTAGAAAACCTACTTTGATGCAAAGTTTAAATTGGTAAAGAAAAGCTAAAAATTGTTAGTTGCCTATTCACCCCCCTCTAGTCAACTATATCGATGCTTTCACCTGCTCATTGTATCTCTAAGAAAGGAGGCATTACTGTTGTTCCTAATGATAAGAATGAACTTATTCCACAAAGAATTGTTACAGGCTATCGAATGGTAATTGATTTTAGAAAATTAAACAAAGCAACTAGAAAAGATCATTACCCTATGCCTTTTATTGATCAAATGCTAGAAGGATTATCTAAGAACACACATTTTTGCTTCCTTGATGGATATTCTGGTTTTTCACAAATACCTGTTTGTCAACCTGATCAAGAAAAGACCACTTTTACTTGTCCCTTTGGAACTTATGCTTATAGAAGTATGCCTTTTGGTTTATGCAATGCACCTGCTACCTTTCAAAGATGTATGACTGCTATATTCTCTGACTTTTGTGAAAAGATTGTTGAGGTTTTCATGGATGACTTCTCTGTTTATGGGAAGTCTTTTGATGATTGTTTAAGCAATCTTGATCGAGTTTTGGAGAGATGTGAACAAACAAATCTTGTCTTGAATTGGGAGAAGTGCCACTTTATGGTTAATGAAGGTATTGTCTTGGGTCATAAAATTTCTGAAAGAGGTATTGAAGTGGACAAAGCTAAGGTTGATGCAATTGAGAAAATGCCATGTCCTAAAGACATCAAAGGTATTCGTAGTTTCCTAGGTCATGCTGGTTTCTAAGGAGATTTATCAAAGACTTTTCTAAAATTTCTAGGCCTCTTACGAGTCTTTTGCAAAAGGGTATTCCTTTTGTTTTTGATGATGATTGTTTAGAAGCCTTCGAAACACTCAAGAAAGCCTTAATTTCTGCACCTATTGTTCAACCACCTCATTGGAACTTGTCTTTTGAAATTATGTGTGATGCTAGTGATTATGCTATTGGTGTTGTTTTAGGACAAAGAGTTGATAAGAAATTAAATGTTATTCATTATGCTAGTAAAACGCTAGACAATGCTCAAAGAAACTATGCAACTACTGAAAAAGAATTCTTAGCAATGGTGTTTGCTTGTGATAAATTTAGACCTTATATTGTTGATTCAAAAGTAATTGTTCACATTGATCATGCTGCTATTAAATATCTTATGGAAAAGAAAGATGCTAAACCTAGACTTATTCGATGGGTTCTCTTGCTACAAGAATTTCATTTACATATCACTGATAGAAAGGGAGCTGAGAAACCCGTAGCTGATAACTTGTCTAGGCTTGAAAATGTCCCTGATGACCCACTACCTATTGATGATAGTTTTCCTGATGTGTAGTTAGCTGCAATAAATGTTGCTCATAATACTCCTTGGTATGCTGTGTTAGAAATATGCCCTAGAGGCAATAATAAAATTGTTATTATTATATTTCCTTGTTCATGATAATCGTTTATTATCCATGCTAAAATTGTATTGATAGGAAACTCAGATACATGTGTGGATACATAGACAACACCATGTCCCTAGTAAGCCTCTAGTTGACTAGCTCGTTGATCAATAGATGGTTACGGTTTCCTGACCATGGACATTGGATGTCGTTGATAACGGGATCACATCATTAGGAGAATGATGTGATGGACAAGACCCAATCCTAAGCCTAGCACAAGATCGTGTAGTTCGTTTGCTAAGAGCTTTTCTAATGTCAAGTATCATTTCCTTAGACCATGAGATTGTGCAACTCCCGGATACCATAGGAACGCTTTGGGTGTACCAAACGTCACAACGTAACTGGGTGGCTATAAAGGTGCACTACAGGTATCTCCGAAAGTGTCTGTTGGGTTGGCACGAATCGAGACTGGGATTTGTCACTCCGTGTAAACGGAGAGGTATCTCTGGGCCCACTCGGTAGGACATCATCATAATGTGCACAATGTGACCAAGGAGTTGATCACGGGATGATGTGTTACGGAATGAGTAAAGAGACTTGCCGGTAACGAGATTGAACAAGGTATCGGGATACCGACGATCGAATCTCGGGCAAGAAACATACCGATAGACAAAGGGAATTGTATACGGGATTGATTGAATCCCCGACATCGTGGTTCATCCGATGAGATCATCATGGAACATGTGGGAGCCAACATGGGTATCCAGATCCCGCTGTTGGTTATTGGCCGGAGAACGTCTCGGTCATGTCTGCATGGTTCCCGAACCCGTAGGGTCTACACACTTAAGGTTCGATGATGCTAGGGTTATAGGGAATAGATATACGTGGTTACCGAATGTTGTTCAGAGTCCCGGATGAGATCCCGGACGTCACGAGGAGTTCCGGAATGGTCCGGAGGTAAAGATTTATATATGGGAAGTCCTGTTTTGGTCACCGGAAAAGTTTCGGGTGCTATCGGTAACGTACCGAGACCACCGGGAGGGTCCCGGGGGTCCACCAGGTGGGGTCACCGGCCCTAGAGGGCTGCATGGGCCAAGTGTGGGAAGGGACCAGCCCCTAGGTGGGCTGGTGCACCTCCCACAAGGGGCCCAGGGCGCAGGGAAGGGGGAAGGGGGAAACCCTAGGCTCAGATGGGCCTAAGGCCCACCTAGTGGTGCGCCCCCCTCTCTCCCCCCTTGGCCCCCCCTCCAAGTCCCATCTAGGGCTGGCCGCACCCCTTGGGGGGGGGGGAACCCTAGATGGGGGCGCAACCCCTCCCTTTCCCCTATATATAGTGGGGGTTTGGGGCTGCCATACACATGAGAACATCTCTCTCTTGGCGCAGCCCTACCCCTCTCCCTCCTCGTCTCTCGCAGTGCTTGGCGAAGCCCCGCTGGAGTGCCACACTCCTCCATCACCACTATGCCGTTGTGCTGCTGCTGGACGGAGTCTTCCCCAACCTCTCCCTCTCTCCTTGCTGGATCAAGGCGTGGGAGACGTCACCGGGCTGCACGTGTGTTGAACGCGGAGGCGCCGTGGTTCAGCGCTTAGATCGGAATCAACCGCGATCTGAATCGCTACGAGTACGACTCCTTCATCTGTGTTCTTGCAACGCTTCCACTTAGCGATCTACAAGGGTATGTAGATGCACTCCCCTTCCCTCGTTGCTAGATTACTCCATAGATTGATCTTGGTGATGCGTAGAAAATTTTGAATTTCCGCTACGTTCCCCAACAGTGGTATCAGAGCTATGTCTATGCGTAGTTTCTATGCACGAGTAGAACACAAAGTAGTTGTGGGCGTCGATTTTTTCAATTTACTTGCCGTTACTAGTCTTATCTTGATTCGGCGGCATCGTGGGATGAAGCGGCCCGGACCGACCTTACACGTACACTTACGTGAGACAGGTTCCACCGACTGACATGCACTAGTTGCATAAGGTGGCTAGCGGGTGTCTGTCTCTCCCACTTTAGTCGGATCGGATTCGATGAAAAGGGTCCTTATGAAGGGTAAATAGAAATTGGCATATCACGTTGTGGCTTTTGCGTAGGTAAGAAACGTTCTTGCTTGAAACCCATAGCAACCACGTAAAACATGCAACAACAATTAGAGGACGTCTAACTTGTTTTTGCAGGGTATGCTATGTGATGTGATATGTCCAAAAGGATGTGATGAATGATATATGTGATGTATGAGATTGATCATGTTCTTGTAATAGGAATCACGACTTGCATGTCGATGAGTATGACAACCGGCAGGAGCCATAGGAGTTGTCTTAATTTATTGTATGACCTGCGTGTCAATGAAAACGCCATGTAATTACTTTACTTTATTGCTAACCGTTAGCCATAGTAGTAGAAGTAATAGTTGGCGAGACAACTTCATGAAGACACGATGATGGAGATCATGATGATGGAGATCATGGTGTCATGCCGGTGACGAAGGTGATCATGCCGCGCCTCGAAGATGGAGATCTAAGGCGCAAGATGATATTGGCCATATCACGTCACTTTATGATTTGCATGTGATGTTTGTCATGTTTACATCTTATTTGCTTAGAACGACGGTAGCATAAATAAGATGATCCCTCACTAAAATTTCAAGAGACGTGTTCCCCCTAACTGTGCACCGTTGCGAAGGTTCGTTGTGTCGAAGCACCACGTGATGATCGGGTGTGATAGATTCTAACGTTCGAATACAACGGGTGTTGACGAGCCTAGCATGTACAGACATGGCCTCGGAACACATGCGAAACACTTAGGTTGACTTGACGAGCCTAGCATGTACAGACATGGCCTCGGAACACAAGAGATCGAAAGGTCAAACATGAGTCGTATAGTAGATGCGATCAACATGGAGATGTTCAGCGATGATGACTAGTCCGTCTCACGTGATGATCGGACACGGCCTAGTTTGACTCGGATCATGTATCACTTAGATGACTAGAGGGATGTCTATCTGAGTGGGAGTTCATTGAATAATCAGATGAACTTAATTATCATGAACATAGTCAAAAGGTCTTTGCAAATTATGTCATAGCTTACGCTTTAGTTCTACTGTTTAAGATATGTTCCTAGAGAAAATTTAGTTGAAAGTTGATAGTAGCAATTATGCGGACTAGGTCCGTAAACTGAGGATTGTCCTCATTGCTGCACAGAAGGCTTATGTCCTTAATGCACCGCTCGGTGTGCTGAACCTCAGCGTCGTCTGTAGATGTTGCGAAACATCTGACATACACGTTTTGATGACTACGTGATAGTTCAGTGCGTAATGCTAACGGTTTAGAATTGTGGCACCAAAAACGTTTTTGAAACGTCGCAGAACATATGAGATGTTCCGAAGACTGAAATTGGGATTTCAGACTAGTGCCCACGTCAAGAGGTATGAGACCTCTAACAAGTTTCTTAAGCCTGCAGACTAAGGGAGAAAAGCTCAATCGTTGAGCATGTGCTCAGATTGTCTGAGTACCACAATCGCTTGAATCGAGTGGGAGTTAATCTTCCAGATGAGATAGTGATGGTTCTCCATAGTCACTGCCACCAAGCTATTAGAGCTTCGTGATGAACTATAACATATCAGGGATAGACATGATGATCCTTGAGCAACTCGCGATGTTTGATACCGCGAAAGTAGAAATCAAGAAGGAGCATCATTTTTTGATGGTTAGTAAAACCACTAGTTTCTAGAAGGGCAAGGGCAAAAGGGATACTTCATGAAACAGCAAATCATTTGCTGCTCTAGTGAAGAATCCCAAGGTTGAACCCAAACCCGAGACTAAGTGCTTCTGTAATGAGGGGAACGGTCACCGAAGCGGAACTACCCTAGATACTTGGTAGATGAGAAGGCAGGCAAGGTCGACAGAAGTATATTGGATATACATTATATGAATGTGTACTTTACTAGTACTCCGAGCAACACCAGTGTATTAAATACCGGTTCGGTTGCTAAGTGTTAGTAACTCGAAATAAAAGCTGCGGAATAAACGGAGACTAGCTAAAGGTGAGATGACGATATGTGTTGGAAGTGTTTCCAAGGTTGATGTGATCAAGCATCGCATGCTCCATCTACCATCGAGATTGGTGTTAAACCTAAATAATTGTTATTTGGTGTTTGCGTTGAGGATAAACATGATTGGATTATGTTTATCGCAATACGGTTATTCATTTAAGGAGAATAATGGTTACTCTGTTTATTTGAATAATACCTTCAATGGTCTTGCACCTAAAATGAATCTCGATCACCGTGATACACATGTTCGTGCCAAAAGATATAAAATAGTAATGATAGTACCACATACTTGTGGCACTGCCATTTGAGTCATATTGGTATAGAACGCATGAAGAAGCTCCATGTAGATGGATCTTTGGACTCACTCGTTTTTGAAAAGATTGAGACATGCGAACCATGTCTATTGGTATATATGCATGGAGAAACTCCATGCAGATGGACCGTTTGGACTCACTTGATTTTGAATCACTTGAGACATGCAAATCATACCACATGGGCAAGATGACTGAAAGGCCTCGTTTTCAGTAAGATGGAACAAGAGAGCAACTTGTTGGAAGTAATACATTTGATGTGTGCAGTCCAATGAGTGCTGAGGCACGCAGTGGATATCGTTATGTTCTTACTTCACAGATGATTTGAGTAGATGCTGAGTGTATTTACTTGATGAAACACCAATCTGAATTATTGAAAGGTTCAAGTAATTTCAGAGTGAAGTTGAAGATCATCGTGACAAGAAGATAAAATGTCTATGATATGATCATAGAGATGAATATCTGAGTTACGTGTTTGGTACACAATTAAGACATTGTGGAAATTGTTTCACAACTAATGCCGCCTGGAACACCATAGTGTGATGGTGTGTCCGAACATCATAGCTGCACCCTATTGGATGTGGTGCAAACCATGATGTCTCTTATCAAATTACCGTTGTCGTTTATGGGTCAGGCATTTGAGACAACCGCATTCACTTTAAATAGGGCACCACGCAATTCCGTTGAGACGACACCGTTTAGAGAAACCTAAGTTGTCGTTTCTTAAAAGTTTGGGGCTGCGATGCTTATGTGAAAAAGTTTCAGGCTGATAAGCTCGAACCCAAAGCGGATAAATGCATCTTCATAGAATATCCAAAACAGTTGGGTATACCTCCTATTTCAGATCTGGAAGTAAACGGGTCCTTTCTCGAGGAAAAGTTTCTCTCGAAAGAATTGAGTGGGAGGATGGTGGAGACTTGATGAGGTTATTGAACCATAACTTCAACTAGTGTGTAGCAAGGCACAGGAAGTTGTTCCTGTGGCACCTACACCAATTGAAGTGGAAGCTTATGATAGTGATCATGAAACTTCGGATCAAGGCACTACCAAACCTCGTAGGACGACGAGGATGCGTACTACTTCAGAGTAATGCGTGATCTTGTCTTGGAAGTCATGTTGCTAGACAACAATGAACCTACGAGCTATGGAGAAGCGATGGTGGGCCCATGTTCCGACAAATGATTAGAAGCCATGAAATCCGAGATAGGATCCATGTGAACAAAGCATGGACTTTGGTGAACTTGCCCGATGATCGGCAAGCCATTGAGATAAATGGATCTTTAAGAAGAAGATGGACGTGGACGGTAATGTTACCGTCTATGAAGCTCGACTTGTGGCAAAGAGTATTTTCACAAGTTCAAGGAGTTGACTACGATGAGATTTTCTCATCCGTAGTGATGCTTAAGTCCGTCGGAATTATATTAGCAGTTACTGCATTATTTATGAAATCTTGCAGATAGGATGTCAAAACATTGTTTCCTCGACGATTTTCTTGAGGAAAGGTTGTATGTGATACAACCAGAAGGTTTTGTCAATCCTGAAAGATGCTAACAAGTATGCAATGCTCCAGCAATCCTTCTAAGGACTGGAGTAAGCATCTCAGAGTTGGAATGTACGCTTTGATGAGATGATCAAAGATTTTGGGTTTATACAAAGTTTATGAGAAACTTGTATTTCCAGTAAAGTGAGTGGGAGCGCTACAACATTTCTGATAAGTATATGTGAATGACATATTGTTGATCCGAAATGATGTAAAATTTCTGGAAAGCATAAAGGGTTGTTTGAAAGGAGTTTTTCAAAGGAAGACCTGGATAAAGCTGCTTACATATTGGGCATCAAGATCTATAGAGATAGATCAAGACGCCTGATGATACTTTCAAAGAACGCACACCTTGACATGTTTTTGAAAGAGTTCAAAATAGATCAGCAAAGAAGGAGTTCTTGGCTGTGTTACAAGGTGTGAGTATTGAGTAAGACTCAAGACCTGACCACAGCAGAAGAGAGAGAAAGGACGAAGGTCGTCCCCTATGCTTTAGACGTAGGCTCTACAGTATGCTATGCTGTGTACCGCACTTGAAGTGTGCCTTGCCATGAGTTGGTCAAGGGGTACAATAGTGATCCGGGAATGGATCACATGACAGCGGTCGAACTTATCCGTAGTATCTAGTGGACTAAGGAATTTTCTCGATTATGGAGGTGAAAAGGAGTTCGTCGTAAAGGGTTACGTCGATGCGAACTTTGACACCAATCCGGATGACTCTGAGTAGTAAACCGGATTCGTATAGTAGAGCAGTTATTTGAAATGGCTCCAAGTAGCGCGTGGTAGCATCCACAAGATGACGTAGATATTCGTAAAGCACACACGGATCTGAAAAGTTCAGACCCGTTGACTGATAACCTCTCTCACAAGCATAACATGATCAAACCAGAACTCATTGAGTGTTAATCACATAGTGATGTGAACTAGATTGTTGACTCTAGTAAACTCTTTGGATGTTGGTCACATGGTGATGTGACCTGTGAGTGTTAATCACATGGTGATGTGAAATAGATTATTGACTCTAGTGCAAGTGGGAGACTGTTAGAAATATGCCTTAGAGGCAATAATAAATTGGTTATTATTATATTTCCTTGTTCATGATAATCGTTTATTATCCATGCTAAAATTGTATTGATAGGAAACTCAGATACATGTGTGGATACATAGACAACACCATGTCCCTAGTAAGCCTCTAGTTGACTAGCTCGTTGATCAATAGATGGTTACGGTTTCCTGACCATGGACATTGGATGTCGTTGATAACGGGATCACATCATTAGGAGAATGATGTGATGGACAAGACCCAATCCTAAGCCTAGCACAAGATCGTGTAGTTCGTTTGCTAAGAGCTTTTCTAATGTCAAGTATCATTTCCTTAGACCATGAGATTGTGCAACTCCCGGATACCGTAGGAATGCCTTGGGTGTACCAAACGTCACAACGTAACTGGGTGGCTATAAAGGTGCACTACAGGTATCTCCGAAAGTGTCTGTTGGGTTGGCACAAATCGAGACTGGGATTTGTCACTCTGTGTAAACGGAGAGGTATCTCTGGGCCCACTCGGTAGGACATCATCATAATGTGCACAATGTAACCAAGGAGTTGATCACGGGATGATGTGTTACGGAACGAGTAAAGAGACTTGCCGGTAACGAGATTGAACAAGGTATCGGGATACCGACGATCGAATCTCGGGCAAGTAACATACCGATAGACAAAGGGAATTGTATACGGGATTGATTGAATCCCCGACATCGTGGTTCATCCGATGAGATCATCATGGAACATGTGGGAGCCAACATGGGTATCCAGATCCCGCTGTTGGTTATTGGCCGGAGAACGTCTCGGTCATGTCTGCATGGTTCCCGAACCCGTAGGGTCTACACACTTAAGGTTCAATGATGCTAGGGTTATAGGGAATAGATATACGTGGTTACCGAATGTTGTTCGGAGTCCCAGATGAGATCCCGGACATCACGAGGAGTTCCGGAATGGTCCGGAGGTAAAGACTTATATATGGGAAGTCCTGTTTTGGTCACCGAAAAAGTTTCGGGTGCTATCGGTAACGTACCGGGACCACCGGGAGGGTCCCGGGGGTCCACCAGTTGGGGCCATCGGCCCCAGAGGGCTGCATGGGCCAAGTGTGGGAAGGGACCAGCCCCTAGGTGGGCTGGCGCACCTCCCACAAGGGGCCCAGGGCGCAGGGAAGGGGGAAGGGGGAAACCCTAGGCTCAGATGGGCCTAAGGCCCACCTAGTGGTGCGCCCCCCTCTCTCCCCCCTTGGCCGCCCCTCCAAGTCCCATCTAGGGCTGGCCGCACCCCTTGGGGGGGAACCCTAGATGGGGGCGCAGCCCCTCCCTTTCCCCTATATATAGTGGGGGTTTGGGGCTGCCATACACATGAGAACATTTCTCTCTTGGCGCAGCCCTACCCCTCTCCCTCCTCGTCTCTCGCAGTGCTTGGCGAAGCCCTGCTGGAGTGCCACACTCCTCCATCACCACCATGCCGTTGTGCTGCTGCTGGACGGAGTCTTCCCCAACCTCTCCCTCTCTCCTTGCTGGATCAAGGCGTGGGAGACGTCACCGGGCTGCACGTGTGTTGAACGCGGAGGCGCCGTGGTTCGGCGCTTAGATCAGAATCAACCGCGATCTGAATCGCTACGAGTACGACTCCTTCATCCGCGTTCTTGCAACGCTTCCGCTTAGCGATCTACAAGGGTATGTAGATGCACTCCCCTTCCCTCGTTGCTAGATTACTCCATAGATTGACCTTGGTGATGCGTAGAAAATTTTGAATTTATGCTACGATACCCAACATGCTGACTATGCTAATTACATTGTTGCTAAATATTTACCACCTAGCTTTACTTACCAACAAAAGAAAAAATTCTTCTATGATTTAAGACACTACTTTTGGGATGACCCACATCTTTATAAAGAAGGAGTAGATGGTATTATTAGATATTGTGTACCCGAGCATGAACAGGGACAAATCCTACAAAATGTCATTCCGAAGCTTACGGAGGGCATCATGCTGGAGATAGAACTGCTCACAAGGTATTGCAATCTGGATTTTATTGGCCTACTCTCTTCAAGGATGCCCGTAAGTTCGTCTTATCTTGTGATGAATGTCAAAGAATAGGTAATATCGGTAAGCGTCAAGAAATGCCAATGAATTATTCGCTTGCTGTTGAACCATTTGATGTTTGGGGATTTGATTAGATGGGACCTTTTCCATACTCTAATGGGTATACACATATTTTGGTTGCTATTGATTATGTTACTAAATGGGTAGAAGCTATTCCAACTAGTAGTGCTGATCACAACACCTCTATTAAAATGCTTAAGGAAATTATTTTCCCAAGGTTTGGAGCCCCTAGATATTTAATGACTGATGGTGGTTCACACTTTATTCATGGTGCTTTCCGCAAAATGCTTGCCAATTATGATGTTAACCATAGAATTGCATCACCTTATCATCCTCAGTCTAGTGGTCAAGTTGAACTTAGCAATAGAGAAATAAAATTAATCTTGCAAAAGACTGTCAATAGATCCTGGAAGAATTGGACTAAGAAATTAGATGATGCACTTTGGGCTTATAGAACAACATATAAAAATCCTATGGGTATGTCTCCTTATAAAATGGTTTATGGAAAAGCTTGTCATTTGCCTCTTGAGTTAGAACAAAAATCATATTGGGCAATCAAAGAACTCAATTATGATTTCAAACTTGCCGGTGAAAAGAGGTTATTTGATATTAGCTCATTAGATGAATGGAGAACCCAAGCTTATGAAAATGCAAAATTATTCAAAGAAAAAAAATTAAAAGATGGCATGACAAGAGAATCCAAAAGCGTGAGTCTAAAGTTGGAGAATATGTTCTTTTGTACAACTCTCGTTTCAGATTCTTTGCAGGAAAACTCCTATCAAAATGGGAAGGCCCATATGTTATCGAGGAGGTTTCTCAGTCTGGAGCCATCAAAATAAATAATGTCAAAGGTACTAACCCGAAGGTTGTCAATGGGTAACGAATAAAACATTATATCTCAGGTACGCCCATTAATGTTGAAAGTAATACTATCCAAACTTTGACACCGGAAGAACACATAAAAGAGTCCTTCCGGAACACTCCAGAATCGTGAAAATAAGGAGGTACGTGATACAGTAAGTAAACGTACTCCAAAAATCCGCAAAAATATTTTTTGTCAGTTTTGGATTATTTAGTAAAATAGGAAAATACGAAACTTCCAGGGAGCGTACCCTGGTGGGCACAAGACACCAGGGCGCGCCTGGCAGGTGGGTTGTGCCCACCTGGGATACCTTCTGGACTCCATTTTTCTACAGATTGCTTGTTCCCCAAGATAAAAAATCCTTATATACTCCCCGAACCTGGTGATCACCGTATCGTCGAGAAATCCTCTGTTCTCTTTTCTTGCTGTTTTCGGTCAGATCTATCAAGCCACGCATCATGTCTTCCTCCTCCTCCAACAACATGGAAGAAGATGCTTGGTTGATGAAGATCGAGCTGAAGATGGAGGAGCCTACAGACGCCGTCAAGGGAGACAAGGGCAAGGAGGCTACTGTAGATCCACCCTCGGTGGCAGAACAAGCACTACCGGCCAAGGAGGAAGAAGAATATATCCTTAAGACTTACCTTGCTCATCTTACCCCTACTGATATTGAAGCCTTTCGCATCATTGAAACAGTTCGCGTGCAAAATAAGTACCTCACTCGCAAAAATATTCTGAATCAAGAGCATATCATCCATCTTCGGAGTGTCATTCGTCGATTGGAGAATCTCTTGATCCTTAAGGATAGGATCGCTTCATAACAACCACCATCATCTTCATCACCAAAACAAACCTGAGTATCAGGTATGGGCACTCCCCTTGGCTTCCGCCAATTTTGGGGGAGGTGCCCTGGTATCGTATCATCCCCACTATCTTTTTGCCTTTACTTATTTTAGTTCAATCTTTTGCTTTAGATGACTAAAAGTTTAGTTTGATCCTTTCTTCTTTGAGAGTTTGCTTAGTGATCTATCCTTATAATCGTGTGCAAGATATATAATAAAGTTTAGTTTGAGTTTTTTGCTTTCTTTACTTTCTTGTTGCAATTAAAAGAAAGGAAATAAATCAAGAAGATCATATACCAATCTTATGGTAGGTGATGGCACCACATAAGGAAAAGTATAAGTAAAAATTTTTATTAGAGATTGACAAACATAGCATTAGTCAATGATGCAACTCATGAAATAATTAATAAGGGGAGAGAAGATTCACATATAAATATACTATCCTAGAAATCTTTTGTGATTGTGAGCCCCCACCAAAATATTATATGCCAAAATTGTTGACGTTGGACAAGGAAGACAACTTAATGATTTATGTTTGTTCATATTCACATAGAAGTCATATTTTCATAGATCCTTTAACATGTGGTGCTTGCCCCCTATCTTTACTAGCCAAAAATTCTGCACTAAGTAGAAATACTAGTTGTGCATGCAAAAACCCTTAAACCCAAATCTTATTTTCAAGTGTCCACCATGCCTACCTAGGGATTGAGCAAGATCCCTCAAGTAAGTTGTCATCGGTGCAAAAGGGCAATAAAAATTGCTTCTAAATGTGTGAGATCATTTAGTGTAAGAGAAAATTGAGCGTTGCACGAACTTGTGATGGTGAAGAATAAAAGCGACAGACTGCATAATAAAGGTCGCTATCACAAGGGGCAATGCAACGTGACGTTCTGTTGCACTAAGGGGTTGAGCATACAAACAAATAAGCACATGGCAACCTCTGCTTCCCTCTGCAAAGGGCCTATCTTTTACTTTTATTTATTTACTTTAATGCAAAGAGTCAAAGTTTTCTCTCTATTCCTTTTTATTTTCTCCTTTGGCAAACATCATGTGGTGAGGAAAGATCTAGGCACATATGTTCATTTGAATATTGGTAGCATGAGTTATTATTGTTGACATCACCCTTGAGGTGAATACATTAGGAGGCGAAACTATAAGCCCCTATCTTCTTATGTGTCCGGTTGAAATATTTTGCTCATGTGTATGTGGTGAGTGTTAGCAATCATAGAAGACCATATGATGGTTGAGTATGTGGACTTGCCTAAAGGCTCCGATACGTGACCCTTCCTGAAAAGATGATGAATTGTAGTTGCAAAGTTGACTGAAAACATAATTTGTTGGTTTCTAATAGAGTTTTTTCTTTATATATCGATTGTGTGATGAACTGTTACTTATTCATTGGAAGTATATGATAAAAGTTCTATGACAAAAGTCTTATGTTTAATTTTGTTGTTGTTATAATAATGAACATGATGCTTCTATGTTCGTATTTTTTTTTATCAACACCTCTCTCTCTAAGCATGTGGACATGTTTTTCGATTTTGGTTTTCGCTTGAGGACAAGCGAGGTCTAAGCTTGGGGGAGTTGATACGTCCATTTTGCATCATATTTTCATACTGTTATTTATGATGTTTTTATCGATAATAATGCTTTTTGGAGTAATTCTAATGCCTTTTCTCTCATAATATGCAAGGTATACACAAAGAGGGAGAATTTTGGCAGCTGGAAATCTGGACCTGGAAAAGCTACCTCAGGCCACCTATTCTGCACAACTCCAAACGAGCTGAAACTTCACGGAGATTTTTTTATCAAATACATGATGAATATTGGAGCAAATAACTACTAGAGGGGGCCCACCAGGTGGGCACAACCCACCTGGACGCGCCAGGGAGCCTAGGCGCGCCCTAGTGGGTTGTGCTCACCCAGCACCACCTCCGGTGCCCATCTTCTAGTATATAAGTCATTTTTACCCCAAAAAAATAAGGAGAGGACTTTCGGGATGGAGCGCCGCCGTCTCGAGGCAGAACTTGGGCATGAGCACTTTTGCCGTCCGGCGGAGCGATTCCGTCAGGGGAACTTCCCTCCCGGAGGTGGAAATCATTGTCATCATCATCACCAACAACTCTCCCATCTAGGGAGGGCTATCTTCATCAACATCTTCAACAACACCATCTCATCTCAAACCCTAGTTCATCTCTTGTGTTCAATCTTGTTACCGGAACTATAGGTTGGTGCTTGTGGGTGACTAGTAGTGTTGATTACTTCTTGTAGTTGATTACTATATGGTTTATTTGGTGGAAGATTATATGTTCAGATCCAGTATGCTATTTAATACCCCTCTGATCTTGAGCATGATTATCATTTGTGAGTAGTTACTTTTGTTCTTGAGGTCACGGGAGAAATCATGTTGCAAGTAATCATGTGAACTTGATATGTGTTCGATATTTTGATAGTATGTATGTTGTGATTCCCTTAGTGGTGTCATGTGAACGTCGACTACATGACATTTCACCATATTTGGGCCTAAGGGAATGCATTGTGGAGTATCAATTAGATGATGGGTTGCGAGAGTGACAGAAGCTTAAACCCCAGTTTATGCGCTATTCCATAAGGGACCGATTGGATCCAAAAGTTTAATGCTATGGTTTGAATTTATTCTTAATACTTTTCTCATAGTTGCGGATGCTTACGAGAGGGTTAATCATAAGTAGGAGGTTTATTCAATTAAGAACAACACCTAAGCACCGGTTCACCCACATATCAAATTATCAAATTAGCGAACACAAATCGAACCAACATGGTGAAAGTGACTAGATGAAATTCCCGTGTACCCTCAAGAACGCTTTGCTTATCATAAGAGACCATTTTGGCCTGTCCTTTGCGTCAAAAGGATAGGGCTACCTTGCTGCACTTTTGCTACTACTATCAGTACTTGGTTGTTACAATTTATCTTGCTGTCAAACTACTCCGCTACTTATAATTTCAGCACTTGCAGATATTACCTTGCTGAAAACCACTTGTCATTTCCTTCTGCTCCTCGTTGGGTTTGACACTCTTACTTATTGAAAAGAGCTACAATTGATCCCCTATACTTGTGGGCCATCAGGGTGCATCATGTCCATTGGTGTCTCTCTAATGATGCGTGAGTAGTTCTTTGTAGACCTACGGGTCCGTAGTTAGTATCTAGATGGCTTCCTCTCTCTCGTTTGATTCTCAATACAATGGTCTTTGGAGATCCATATGATGTAACTCTTTTTGCAGTGTGTTTGTTGGGATCCGATGAACTTTGAGTTTATAATCAGATCTATCTTTTTATCCATGAGAGTTATTTGAGTCTTCTTTGATCTCTTATATGCATGATTACTTATAGCCTCATATTTCTTCTCCGATATTTGGGTTTTGTTTGGCCAACTTGATCTATTTATCTTACAATGGGAAGAGGTGCTTTGTGATGGGTTCGATCTTACGGTGCTTGATCCCAATGACAGAAAGGGAACCGACACGTATGTATCGCTATTAAGGATAACAAGATGGGGTCTATTTCTACATAAATAGATCTTGTCTACATCATGTCATCGTTCTTCTTACATTACTCTGTTTTTCCTTGAACTTAATACACTAGATGCATGCTGGATAGCGGACGATGTGTGGAGTAATAGTTGTAGATGCAGGCAGGAGTCGGTCTACTAATCTTGGATGTGATGCCTATATAATGATCATTGCCTGGATATCGTCATGATTATTTGAAGTTATGTCAATTGCCCAACAGTAATTTGTTCACCCACCGTTTGCTATTTTTCTCGAGAGAAGCCACTAGTGAAACCTACGGCCCCCGGGTCTCTTCTTTATTATATTTGACTTTGCGATCTATTTTCCTTTGCTTTTATTTTCAGTTCTATTAAACCAAAAATACAAAAATACCTTGCTGCACTTTATCTTATTTGGCGTTCGATCTATCAAATTATTACAACTTTCTCACGTCCGCTTGCCAATTTCTGGCGCCATTGCCCGAAAGGGATTGACAACCCCTTTAACACGACGGGTTGCGAGTATTTGTTATTTGTGTGCATGTGCCATTCATGTATTGTTGCATGATTCTCCTACTGGTTCGATAACCTTGGTCTCATCACTGAGGGAAATACCTACCATTGCTGTGCTGCATCATCCCTTCCTCTTTGGGGAAATATCGACGTAGTTCAAGCCAACATCAGCGCCTTCCACGCGTATGAAGCCGCGAGTGCTGCCGGATCTGCTCGCCGTTGCGTCGTTGACTACCGCCTCGCCGTTCTCCGCCTCGGCCGCCGCCACGTCGTTCTTCGCCTCGGCCGCGTGCAACCACAGTTCTCCGCCTCGAGCATCACCACCGTCCTCCGTCTCGACCGCTGTCACGTCCACGGCCAACGGTGTACTCAATTCCCGTGACTAAATTACTATCTAGGATTTAGAATTTCATCTTATTAATTTGTAGATTAACTAGTTTTACATCATATAAGAATTTGCAGTACTAAATAATTGGTAAATATGACAAGTGGCAATGCTGTTTGAATTTTCTTACATATCAGAAGTGCATGGGCTTCATGTCATTCACAAGGATTTGAAAATGAGTGACAAAGTTTTTGCAAAACATTGATTCATTTCCGTTTTGCCAAATTTCTATCACTCCATTCGTCAACTTTGTAAGCAAAGTTCATGCCGAATTTCATTTGCTATTACAATATTGTTTAGCTTTTTAAGCAAAGTTCATGCCAAATTCACATATGACAAGTGCATGGGTTTTGAAAATGAGTGCCAACGTTTTAATGAAACGTTGATTTTCTTCTGTTTCATCAAATTTTTGGTATTCGAAATATGTCAATTGTCAGGAAAGGTCATGCCAAATTTACATATGACAAGTGCATGGGTTTTGACAACGAGTGCCAATGTTTTGATGAAACGTTGATTAACTTCCGTTTCATCAAATTTCTGGTACTCAAAATATGTTCAATAGTAAGCAAAGGTCATGCCAAATTTTCTCGAACCCTTCTTAGTCATTTCCTCCTCTCAAAACTAAAATTAATAAGTGCTTCATAATGATTATTAGGAATCATGAGGCCTAAGATCTGCCATATCTGCCGATGACCGTGTATGGATAGTGTGGATAATGCAGTAGATTTTGGACTCTTCTTGAGGAAGGGATTTCAGAAATCAGTGGTAACATTCTTTAACCTCAACTAGTATTCTATTCAAACCATTTGTATAATTATTGTACTGACTTTATTGTTAATGATGACCTGCTGCATAGTGTATCCCATGCAACATAAGGGTTGACTTCAACAATTTCTGGTAACGTTCTATACTTTGACGATGATATGGGCGTACATTCGAACTGGATGTGCGTAAACGAAAGGATATAACCATCATACATGGAGATGGATGGGAGCAGTACAATGCACAGAATAATTTCATCGGAGGAGAGTACATATCTTTTTCCGTGAATGGAGAGGTCAACAGGTTAAGGACAGTTTATTTCTGCAGTGATGACGATGATGATGACCAGAATCATGATGATAGCCAAGATCACCAAGATGATGGAGACAACCAAGATGACGAGGGCAGCCGTGAAGATGAGGACAAACCGAATGATGATGACAGCCAGAATGACAAGGATGAGCAATATGATGACGATGAGGAAGATGTTGATGATGATCCATTCAGTTCAGCAATTTTCTCTCAAAGATTGACGAAGCTTACTCGGGATGAGACCTTGAATTTTACCGCGATGTTACCATCGAGTGTGGCCTGCGTTGGGAAGCCCTTTGTGCACCGTTTAACATAAACCAACATCAACAAAAAAAGGGTGAGTTGTTTTGTATTCTTTCATCTATTTTGTTCATAACCAAGTATGGTGAGATGTCTAACATTGCGTGCTCTCTATGTGCTCTTAATGCCGGGGAGTTCAGAAGTTACCTATGAAGATGTTTTCTGGAGTGAACATCCCCGCCCTCGGCATCGCTGGAGTACGCCATGGACCAATAGGCCGTGTCACCAGCGTTCAGTACAAGAAAGAGATGGACACATATCCTTCCATGAGTCCGGCTGGCGGGAGTTCTTGACGGGAAAGATAGAACTAAGGCTGAACACCCTTGTGGTAATCACCACAAGGAAGAGAAACCGCAACGACTTTCAGATGATGGTTGTCGTCGACCATGTTTAGAAATATGGTCTAAGTCATGAATATATCAGTAGCTAAACTATTAGTTAATTAGTATGTTAAGATGGATGTGATACATTGATGTTTAATTATTTCTTGAGTCAAACAAATTTGAAGTGTTACTTAATTATTTCGTAGTTTGTTCCCAAAATGATTCGGTCTGGTTCAGTTATATTGAGAATTGTATGACTATGCCTTTTGGAGTAATGTGCGTCAACCCGCAGTGCCACCAATTGGTATGTTGTAGCCTATCTATCCAGTGGCGGGTGCTATAGGAAAACCGCCACTGCCACAATGGTTTCTGTGGTGGGTAGGAAATGTCGCCAGCCACAGGAAACAACATACATGTGGTGTGTGGGCGCCCGCCACTGATGCGGATATAGCAGTGGCGGGAGGTCGGTGGCGGGCGGCCCTGGGTGCCTCGCCCGCCACTGCCGGGCATTTTGCGCCCGAACTACTAGGCATTCCTATAGTAGTGGGTTAAGGACTCTAACTCCACCAGTTGCTACGCACCGCCGTCCAACTTTCGGGGGCGCATGTGGCAGGTGGACAGTGATGAACCGTCCATGTCCATAATCAACTTCACGCCCACCGCACCGGCGACAGACAGGTCGTAGACTCCTCCGGGGATGAGTAGGGCATGAGAGGCGCTAGGGCGTTGTGTGTAACACCCCAGATGTAATCCTTCCCATTTTCTAACATCCTTGCGATGGTCCTAATATGCGTTTATGCCCCTAAGTCGTGCCTCAACACGTGTGTGATATAATCGCATATTGGGTGTTACAAGTTGGTAATCAGAGTCATTCCGACTTTAGGAGCCTTTGCTTGATTGAACCGTTGGTGTTGTCGAGTCTAGAAAAAAATGTTTTGAGTCTTAGTTACATATATCGGAGAGTAGGAATTATTTTTACTCCTCATCCCCTTAGTCGCTCTGGTGAGGACTCGTGACGTAGGTGTTTTGGTTCCATTACTCCCCTCCCACTCAATTTTTTTAGGATCACGCGGGTATCTTAGAATCGGTCTGATATCATTGTGATGGGAACTCTATTCTTGGTGCCTCCTAACATTTAGGGGTTGTGGCAGTGTCCCGGGGAGTTGAGGTCCGAGGTGTTGTCGTCCCAGTGCTTATCGTTTCAGTTCCGGAATACCAGAGGATGGCGACATCAAAAGCGCTTCTATGCTACTAGTGGTGAGATAACCTCGACGTGACCCAGTACTGGGGAGGGATGATACATCTCTGTCGTATCTACTTTTCCAAACACTTTTGCTCTTGTTTTGAACTCTAATTTGCATGATTTGTATGAAACTAACCCAGACGGACGATGTTTTCAGTAGAACTAACAAGGTGTTGTTTTTGTGTAGAAATAAAAGTTGTCGGAATTGGATGGAACTTTTTGGAGATTTTTTTGGAATAAAAGAAAAATATTGGAGCAAAGACCCACTGGAGGTGGGGCTCCTACTGCCCACTAGGCACTAGGGCACGCCACCACCGTAAGGGCGCCCTGGTGGGTAGTGGGCCCCTTGAGGCTCCGCAGACCCTAACTCCAACTCTATAATTCCTATTTCTCTAGAGAAAAAGAGGAGAGGAAGTTTCATCGCGTTTTACGATACGAAGCCGCTGCCACCTCCTGTTCTTCATCGGGAGGCCAGATCTGGAGTTCGTTCGGGGCTCTGGAGAGTGGGATCTTCCGTCTTCGTCATCATCAACCATCCTCCATCACCAATTTCATGATACTCACCACCGGGAGTGAGTAATTCCTTCGTAGGCTTGCTGGACGGTGATGGGTTGGATGAGATTCATCATGTAATCGAGTTAGTTTTGTTAGGGCTTAATCCCTAGTATCCAGTATGTTCTGAGATTGATGTTACTATGACTTTGCTATGTTTAATGCTTGTCAATTGGGCCCGAGTGCCATGATTTCATATTTGAACCATTTATGTTTTCATCAATATATTTGTGTTCTTAATCCGATCTTGCAATTTGTATGCACCTGCTACGTGTTATGATCCACATACCCCAAGGTGACAATAATTGGGATTCTTTCCGATGATTACCGTAGTTTGAGGAGTTCATGTATTCACTATGTGTTAATGCTTTGTTCTGGTTCTCTATCAAAAGGAGGCCTTAATATCCCTTAGTTCCTTCTGGACCCCACTGCCACAGGAGGGTAGGACAAAACATGTCAAGCAAGTTCTTTTCCATAAGCACGATGACTATTTACGGAATACATGCCTACATTACATTGATGAATTAGAGCTAGTTCTGTGCCGCCCTAGGTTATGACTGTTATATGATGAATATTATCCAACGTTATCACCGATCCAATGCCTACGAGCTTTTCATATATTGATCTTTGCTAAGTTATTATTGTTGCTGCTACTCTTACAATTGCTACAAAATTACTACTGTTATCGTTACCGCTACTATCGCTACTAAATTATCATACTACTGTGCTACTGATCACTCTACTGCAGATATTTAGTCTCCAGGTGTGGTTGAATTGATAACTCAACTGCTAATACTCACATGTATTCTTTGGCTCCCCTTGTGTCGAATCAATAAATTTGGGTTGCAGACTCTACCCTTGAAAACTGTTATGATCCCTATACTTGTGGGTTATCAAGGGAGTTCAGGAGTATTGCCACAGCTAGGATAGCGGATGTTTTTTCGAAGGTCTGAGGTACACGACTTTCCGAGATTCTTGGTTATGTGTTGAGGAGGCGGTACATTTTGGAGCGTAGAATTCTGCTAGGAGTTGTGTGATATGTTGTGCTCCTTGTACTTGTTGTACCGGATTGCAAAACCGAAAATTTCCGGAGTTCTTAGGTGGGAATTCAAGTAGTTACCCAGGAATTCTTTCCAACAGATGTATGATTTGAGGTTGGGGTCCAACATCTAATGGTTCGTTTTTCACGATCGATTTACAATGGTCGTGAGGCGTCTTAAAGAGTCCTTGGCTATGCCGATTCAGGGACGTCACATTTTCCATTCGTGATGTCCGCTATACATCATGCCCATGGGGCCTCATCACGAACACCTTGGACGAAACCTCTTTCATATGTTTGTTTCCAGTCCATACCTTGTGTGCTAATCCTACCAAATTCCTAGTGGCTTCTCATTAAGTTGATGGATCATTTTACCTTCGGAATGCATTCGTTCAAATTTTCTATTCGGATGCTATTTGTGAAGGCTTATGTTACAATCTATCTGGCCATTTGATTCAACTTGGATATTCCCCAATTTTGATTCTAACGGTTGTCTCCATCTTCAGGATGGCTCCCGCAACTCGTTTGAATCCGGACCATAATGATGGAGGCGAGGAAGAACGCCCACCCTCCCCACTTCCACCTCTGAAGGCATGGAGAGCTATGATGGCAGCCACAAACGCCAATACCTAGATGCTACTTCACCTCTTGCAAGGGTATCAGGCAAATCGAGGCAATCAAGGCCAAGGCGAAGGCAAGAATAACAATCAACCTCGGTTCGCTACTCTCAATCAGTTCCTCACAAATCAGCCCAAGACATACAATGCTTGTGCCTAGATGATGTACGCCGAAGATTGGCTCGTGGACATCAACAAGCATTTCGAGTGTAGTAATGTGAGACCTGAGGACTATGTCAAGTGCGCTTCCTTTCAACTCAAGAACCAGGAAGCAGATTCGTGGCAGTAATACAAAGACTCCAAAGGGGGTCGAGTGATCGGCTGGACCGACTTCTGCTGGGATTTTCGAGCTCATCATATTCCAGCTAATGTTACCGAAGGCATGCATGAGCAGTTCTGCAATCTGAAGCAAGGCAACATGTTTGTGTATCAATACAACAAGTTTCAGAATCTTACTCGATATGCGAGGCAAGACGTCCCAAATGAGAAGAGCATGATCTATCACTTCAGGGGTCGCCTTAGAGAGGACCTTCAGCTCGCTGTCGTCCTTGTGGAGCCGACTCAGTTTGATCGGTTCTATAACATAGCTCTGAAGAAATAAGCGGCCCAGCTCGAGTGTGAAGCTTCCAAGAAGAGGCTCAGAGATGCAATTCACTCCTCGTCCTCCTCTCAAGTGGTTGCTAAGCATCAGAAGTTTTGGCTTCCACCTCCTCCATTGTTCCGTCCTCGTTTCAGCAAAAGTAGTCTAGTGGTCGTGGTTCTTCCCACCCACCCAACCCAGTCTACCAGCAAAGGCCTCAGGCTCAAAGGACAGGCGGTCCTCCTCCTCGCCCACTTTTAGAGGTCACTTGTCACAAATGCGGTATTAAGGGTGACTACCCCAACAAGTGCTTCAGCCAAAGGCGCCTTCTGCCTCCTCCTCCTGGTAGGCCTCCAAGCAATGCAATTGTGAGGCACAATTCCAAGTTAGCAAGGGTGAACATGGTCAAATCAGCTCAAGCAGAGGAGTCTTCAGAAGTGATCATGGGTACTCTCCCAGTTAACTCTATTCCTGCCAAAGTGTTGTTCGATTCTGGTGCATCGCATTGTTTCATGTCAAGACCATTTATTGCTAAGCATGATTTCATTTCTGAAATGTTGGGAAAACCTATGGGAGTTGTTTCTCTGAGCTTGACTATGAGGGCTACCATGATGATTCCTAATGTTGGCATCAAGATGGGCGATTATTCTTTTCTGGCTTATCCGATGGTTCTTGGTGATTGTGATATTGATCTCATCCTCGGCATGGATTAGCTTTCTAAGCACAAGGCTTCTCTTGATTGTGCTACCAAGGAAGTTAAATTGACTCATCCTTCTGAAGAGGTGGTTATCTATGCGGCCCGTGATTACACCATTTGGCTATTCTCTCTCAATGAGCAAGGTGAGATTAATGCCATATCTCAAATTCCAATGGTCTGTGATTATGAGGATATATTTCTAGAGGAATTGCCAGGAATGCCTCCTAACCGAGCTGTTGAGTTTGTGATTGAACTCAAGCCCGGCACAGAACCCGCATGTAGACGTCCTTATAAGCTTGGGCCAGTAGAGCTGAAAGAATTGAAGAAGCAGCTCGATGAACAAGAGCGTCTGGGTCTGATCAGACCAAGTTCATCTCCTTGGGGATGTGGTGTTCGCTTTGTCAACAAGAAAGATGGCACGAAACGTGCGTTGATTACCGCCCATTGAACAATAAGACAATCAAGAATAAACATCCACTTCACAATATCAAAGAATTATTCGAGCAACTCAAAGGTGCCAAGGTGTTTTCCAAGCTTGATCTTCGTATGGGTTACCATCAAATCCGAATTCGCCAAGAAGACATTCTGAAAACTGCTTTCAGGACAAGCTTTGGCTCTTATGAGTACACGGTGATGTCCTTTGGTCTTGCAAATGCCCCTCCAACTTTCTCGAGAATGATGAACTATGTGTTCAGCCCATACATAAACAAGTTCGTTCTCGTCTTCCTCGATGATATCCTGATTTTCTTCGAGACTGAAGAAGAACATGCAGAGCATCCCCGCTTGGTCCTTGACAAGCTCAGAGAGCACCCGTTTTATGCGAAGTTATCCAAATGTGCATTCTGGCTCAAGGAGGTACTCTACCTCGGGCACATCATCTCTGCCGAGGGTATCTCAGTAAATCCTGAAAAGGTTGAAGCGATTGTCAAATGGCAGCCTCCTCAGAACGTCAAGCAACTTTGAAGCTTTCTCGAGCTTGCAAGCTACTGCAAAAGATTCGTGGAGAACTTCTCCAAAATTGCCAAGCCTTTGTCTAGCCTCATCCAGAAGAATGTCAAATATTCTTGGACTCCCGAGTGTGATGTTGCTTTCAAGACATTCAAAGAGAAGCTCGTCTCAGCACCAGTCCTTACTCGTCCTAACGAATTTAAGCCCTTCCAAGTTTTATGTGATGCCTCATTGCAAGGTTTTGGTGGTGTTCTTATGCAAGACAAGAAAGTTGTGGCTTACACTTCTCGGCAGTTGAATCTTACGTTGGCGGTAGCTGTCCACGCTTTCATCACTTGGAGACATCTATTGTTGGGCAGACAGTTTTGAAGTCTATACTAATCATAAGAGCTTGAAATATATCTTCACTTAGCCCAACCTCAATCTCTGGCAAGCTTGTTCTGTTGAGATGATTAAATAGTAAAATCCAAGCATTGAGTACACTCCAAGCAAAGCCAACATCATTGCAGATGCTTTGTGCAGAAAGGCATATTTGAATAGCTTAATTCTCAAGCCATTCTAGCCCGATCTTTGTGAAGCATCCCGGAAGCTCAACCTTCAAGTCATTCTTCAAGGCTTTCTTGCTAACCTTAAAGTCACTCCAACTTTGGAGTATCAAATTCGTGAAGCTCAACTTCTCGATACTATGGTGAAGAAGGTGAAAGATGGTGTTGGAAAGGGCCTTTCCAAATACAAGTGCTATCGCATTGATGACAGAGACACTTTGTTCTTTGAGGACTGGATTGTGGTTCCAAAAGGTGATCTCAGGATGGTCATAATGAATGAATCTCATAATTCCCTCCTCTTGATACATCCAGGCAGTTCGAAGATGTACCATGACCTCAAGCAGACGTATTGGTGGACTCGCATGAAGCGGGATATTGCGCAATTCATGGATGAGTGTGATGTCTGTCGCAGAGTGAAAGCAGAACATCAACGTCAAGCAAGACTTCTCCAACCCCTACCTATTCCCAAGTGGAAGTTCAATCATGGTGAAATGGACTTTGTCACCGGCTTCCCCAAGTCCAAGAGAGGGGACAATGCTATCTTTGTTGTCATTGACAAACTCACAAAAGTGGCTCATTTCCTTCCGGTCAAAGAATCTATCACTGCACCTCAGTTGGCAGAGCTATACACCTCCAGAATAGTCTCGTTGCACGGGATTCCTCAATTGATCTCCTCCGACCATGGAGGCATCTTCACTTCCAAGTTTTGGGAGTCCTTCCAGAAAGCAATGGGTACCAAGATCCGTTTCAGCACAACCTTTCACCCTCAAGCAAGTGGCCAAGTTGAAAGAGTTAATCAAATCCTTGAAGACATGCTGAGAGCGTGTGTCATCTCCTTCGGCATGAAGTGGGAAGATTGCCTTTCGTTTGCCGAGTTGTCCTACAACAACCGCTTCCAAGCAAGTTCAGGTAAGGCCCCTTTCGAAATTCTATATGGCAGAAAGTGCCGTACTCCTCTCAACTGGTCCAAGACCAGTGAGCGCCAACTTCTTGGCAATGACTTGATCACAGAAGCTGAAGATATGTGTAGAGTCATCCGTGAGAACATCAAAGATGCGCAATCGCGCTGGAAAAGCTACTATGATAGCAAGCACCGTGACTTGGCTTCCGAGATTGGAGACCATGTCTATCTCCAAGTCTCTCCCATTAAGGGCACTCAATGTTTCGGTATCAAAGGGAAGCTAGCCCCGAGATATGTGGGCCCTTTCAAAATCATTGGCAAAAGTGGAGACCTTGCCTACCAACTCGAGCTCCCTCCAAACTTCTCAAATGTGCATGATGTGTTTCATGTGTCATAGCTTCGCAAGTGCATCAAGACGCCCGAGCGCACTATCGACTTCGAAGAAATTGAACGCCAAGAAGACTTATCCTATCGTGAGCATCATGTTGCCATTCTTGAAGAAACCGAGTGCAAGACTCGCAACAAGTCCATCAAGTTCCTCAAAGTAAAGTGGTCTCACCATTCCAACCGAGAAGCAACTTGGGAACGCGAGGATCGTATCCGTTCCGAGTATCCCGATTTCTTTCGTTCCTAGATCTCGTTCCTAGATCTCGGGACGAGATCCTCTTGTAGTGGAGGAGAGTTGTAACACCCAAGATGTAATCCTTCCATTTTTGTAACATCCTTGCGATGGGCCTAATATGCACTTATGCCCCTAAGTCGTTGATACGCCCATTTCGCATCATGTTGTCCTACTGTTATTTATATTGTTTTTATTCAATATAACACTTTGTTGAGTAATTCTAATACCTTTTCTCTCATAATATGCAAGGTTTGCACAAAGAGGGAGAATACCGGCAGCTGGAATTCTGGACCTGAAAAAGCTATGTCAGAGATACCTATTCCGCACATCTCCAAATGAACTGAAATTTTACGAAGAATTATTTTGGAATATATAACAAAATACTGGAGGAAAGAACTACCGGAGGGGGCCACCTAGGTGCCCACTAGGCACTAGGGTGCGCCACCCCCTCCAGGCGCGCCCTGGTGGGTAGTGGGCTCCTCGGCCCACCTCCGGTGCCCATCTTCTGGTACATAAGGTCTTTTGACCTAGAAAAAATAAGGGGAGGAATTTCGGGATGGAGCGCCGCCGTGTCGAGGCGGAACTTCGGCAGGAGCACTTTTGCCCTCCGCTGGAGCGATTTCGCCGGGGGAACTTCCCTCCGGGAGGGGGAAATTGAAGCCATCATCATCACCAACAACCTTCTCATCTTTGGGAGGCCAATCTTCATCAGCATCTTCAACAACACCATCTCATCTCATAACCTAGTTCATCTCTTGTGTTCAATCTTTGTACCAGAACCTCAGATTGGTACCTGTGGTTTACTAGTAGTGTTGATTACATCTTGTAGTTGATGCTAGATGGTTTATTTGGTGGAAGATTACATTTTCAGATCCATTATGCTATTTAGTATCCCTCTGACCTTGAGCATGAATATTATTTGTGAGTAGTTGCCCTTGTTCTTGAGGCCACGGGAGAAGTCACATTGCAAGTAATCTTGTGAATTCGATATTCGTTCGATATTTTGATGATATGTATGTTGTGATTCCCTTAGTGGTGTTATGTTAATGTTGACTACATGACACTTCACCATCTTTGGGCCTAAGGGAATGCATTGTGGAGTAGTTATTAGATGATGGGTTGCTAGAGTGACAGAAGCTTAAACCCTAGTTTATGCGCTATTCCGTAAGGGGCCGATTTGGATCCATATGTTTAATGCTATGGTTAGCTTTTATCTTAATTCTTCTTTCGTAGTTGCGAATGCTTGCGAGGGGGGTTAATCATGAGTGGGAGGCTTGTTCAAGTAAGAACAGCACCCAAGCACCGGTCCACCCACATATCAAATTATAAAGTAGCGAACGCGGATCAAACCAATATGATGAAAGTGACTAGATTAAATTCTCGTGTGTCCTTAGGAACGATTTTGGCCTGTGCTTTGCTACAAAAAGGATTGGGTTACCTTGCTGCACCTATTGTTACTATTGCTACTTGTCACTTGTTACAAATTATCTTGCTATCAAACTATGTGTTAGCAACAATTTCGGTGCTTGCAAAAATTACCTTGCCGTAAACCGCTTGTCATTTCCTTCTGCTCCTCGTTGGGTTCGGCACTCTTACTTATCGAAAGGACTATGATTGATCCCCTATACTTGTGTGTCATGAAGACTCTTTTCTGGCACCGTTGCCGGGGAGTGAAGCAATCTTGGTAAGTGGAAACCGGTAAGGAAAAATTTATATAATGTGCTGAAATTTACTTTTACTTGTTACTATGGAAAATAATCCTTTGAGGGGTTTGTTCGGGGTATCTTTGAGGGAGTCCTGGACTAAGGGGTCCTCGGGCGTCCGGCCTGTTAGCCATGGGCCGGACTGATGGGCTGTGAAGATACGAAGATCGAAGACTGCACCCGTGTTCGGATGGGACTCTCCTTGGCGTGGAAGGCAAGCTTGGCGATCGAATATGTAGATTTCTTTCTTTGTAACTGACCTTGTGTAACCCTAGATCCTCCCTGTGTCTATATAAACAGGAGGACTTAGTCCGGAGGGGGATATACTCGTTACCATAGTCATACAAGCTAGACCTCTAGGGTTTAGCCATTACGATCTCGTGGTAGATCAACTCTTGTAATACTCATATTCATCAAGATCAATCAAGCAGGAAGTAGGGTATTACCTCCATAGAGAGGGCCCGAACCTGGGTAAACATCGTGTCCCCTGTCTCCTGTTACCATCAACCTTAGACGCATAGTTCGGGACCCCTACCCGAGATCCGTCGGTTTTGACACCGACATTGGTGCTTTCATTGAGAGTTCCACTGTGCCGTCCCCAAAAGGTTTCGATGGCCCCTTCAATCGTCAACAACGAGGATGTCCAAGGAGAAACCTTTCTCCCCGGACAGATCTTCGTATTCGGCGGCTTCGCACTACGGGCCAACTCATTTGGCCATCTAGAGCAGATCGATAGCTACGCCCCTGGCCATCAGGTAAGATTTGGGAGCTTGAACTACGTTGCGGACGCCCGTGGAGATTTGATCTTCACCGGATTCGAGACCGCGGCAACCACTCCTGGTCACCTTGATGAACATGACTTAAATCTGTCGTCAAACTGTATCTAGGAGATAGCTCCTGTAACAGCTCTGGCCTTAGATCCGGAGCATACAGCGCCGTCCAAGGATTGGAGGCTCAACCCCACCGCGGAGGCCACCGATTCCCCAGCGTTGGAGCCGCACATGGACTTAACCTCACACAATATTTGTGTCACCAGAACTCCGGACTCGTCTCTAGGCATAAGTTACGAACCATGTGAGCCCGCGGATGCCAAACTTGATCGTTTATCGATCTTCGAGTTCTGCGCCACAGACATCTTCCAGCACTCGCCCTTGGGCGATGTGCTAAACTCATTAAAGAGCCCGTCCTTGGCGGGGGACTCATAGCCGAACTATGTTCGGTTCGAACTAGGGGCTGATGAAGATGAATCTTGCTTCCCACCCGCCACCCACTTCATAGCCACAGTCGAGGATTTAACCGACACGCTTGATTATGACTCCGAAGACACCGACAGTATGGACGACGATGCCGACAAGGCGCAAAATCAAAGTCCGCCATTCACTGGACGCTGGATGACCACCTCTTCGTACGATGTGTACATGGTGGACACACCCAAAACAACCAATGACGATGACAAAGAAAATCCAGTCGAGAATAAACCTCCTGAGACACAGCAAAAACGCCGGCGTCCTCGGCGCCGCTCTAAGTCACGTCGTTCAAAAGAGAGCAATGCTGGTACCGGAGAAAATAATACTCCGGACGATGCCGAAAACAATGAAGACCTTGCCGAGGTAACATATGAACAGGAGGAGCAAGAAAACGGGCAAGCTAGCCCCAACAAACAGGCCAGGCCCAACGACTCAGAGGACGGTAGTTATCGTCCACTCTCTGAGGATGAGGAAAGCCTCGGCAATGAAGATTTCATCGTGCCTGAGGAACCTCTCGAGCAGGAGCGCTTCAAGCGCCAGCTAATATCCACCGCAAGGAGTCTGAAAAAGAAGCAGCAGCAGCTTCAAGCTGACCAAGATCTGCTCGTCAATAGATGGACTGATGTCCTGGCAGCCAAAGAACACGACCTCAGACGCCCAGCCAAGAGTTACCCGAAGTGAAAGTTGCTACCTCAGTTCGATGAAGAGGCGCCGGAGCCCATACTTCGCACATGTAATGCGGCCGACCGAATACTACGCGGTTGGGACAGTGCGGCGGACCGACCACCTCGCGGTCGGGATAGAGCGGAAACTCAAGTCAAACAGCAGCCCGCCCTGCCGCCACGATAAAACAGAGACAAAACAGTCCGAGGTCATACATACGACCTTCGGCAAACCCTGGATAGTAGAGCAGGATATACCCGATCGATCTACTGATCGCGAAGACGTTCCTCGACACGTGATGATGGCTACCTATTCGGACATGACAACCTAGTCACACCCAAGCCGACAACCGCAGACGGACTCCATCAGAGCTACGTCGCGACGCGGCCCGATACAGAGGCGCCGCACACCCTCTTTGCTTCATCGATGAAGTAATGGATCATGAATTCCCCGAAGGGTTCAAACCCGTTAACATTGAATCATATGACGGAACAACCGATCCCGCTGTATGGATCGAGGATTTCATTCTCCACATACACATGGCCCGCGGGGATGATCCTCACGCCATCAAATACCTCCCACTAAAACTCAAAGGGCCAGCTCGGCACTGGTTAAACAGCCTGCCTGGAAACTCTATCAGCAGCTGGGAGGACATGGAAGAAGCCTTCCTCGACAACTTCCAAGGTACATATGTCCGGCCACCAGACGCCGATGATTTAAGCCACATAGTCCAACAACCTGGAGAGTCAGCCAGGAAATTTTGTACTAGGTTCCTAACCAAAAAGAACCAGATCGTCGACTGTCCGGATGCCGAAGCCCTAGCGGCCTTTAAACATAGCATCCACGACGAATGGCTCGCCCGCCACCTCGGCCAAGAAAAGCCGAAATCTATGGCAGCCCTCACGGCACTCATGACCCGCTTTTGTGCGGGTGAGGACAGCTGGCTGGCTCGTAGTAAAAATACGGCCAGCGAGGCAGGCCCCTCCGAGGCCAAAAACAGCAATAGCAAGCTCCGACGCAGCAGACACAAACGCCGAAGCAATGGCGATAACACCGATGACACTGCTGTAAACGCCGGATCCAACGGCTCCAAGTCCGGTCAGCGGAAAAAGCCGTATCAAAGAAACAATCAGGGACCATCCAGCATGGACCGCATACTCGACCGTCCGTGCCAAATACATGGCACCCCACACAAACCAGCCAATCACACCAACAGATATTGTTGGGTTTTTAAGTAAGCTGACAAGTTAAACGCCGAGAACAAGGAAAAGGGATCGCAGAGCGAGGACGATGATGAGGAGCCCCTGCAGCCAACTACAGGGGACAGAAGAAGTTTCCTCCCAGGTCAAAACGGTGAACATGATATATGCTACACACATCCCCAAGAGGGAGCGCAAGCACGCACTCAGGGACGTCTACGCGATAGAGCCAGTCGCCCCAAAATTCAATCCATGGTCATCGTGCCCGATCACTTTTGACCGTCGGGATCATCCGACCAGTATCCAGCATGGCGGATCAGTCGCACTAGTCCTAGACCCAATCATTGATGGATTCCACCTGACGCGAGTCCTCATGGACAGTGGCAGCAGCCTCAATCTGCTCTATCAGGACACAGTGTGCAAAATGGGCATTAACCCATCACGGATCAAACCCACAAGGACTACCTTTAAAGGAGTCATACCAGGCGTAGAGGCCGGCTGTACGGGCTCAATCACACTAGAGGTCGTTTTCGGATCCGGACAACTTCCGAAGCGAGGAGTTAATCTTCGACATCGTCCCCTTTCGCAGCAGCTATCACGCACTGCTCGGACGAACCGCATTTGCTCGATTCAATGCGGTACCTCACTACGCATATCTCAAGATCAAGATGCCCGGACAATGTGGCGTCATAACAATCAATGGAAATACGGAACGCTCCCTCCGTACCGAGGAGCATACCACGGCCTTAGCAGCAGAAATACAGCGCAACCTCTTCCAGCAAAACCTTAGTTCGGCGGCCAAGCCCCCGGACACCATTAGAAGAGTCCGGACTATTCTGCAGCAAGACAGCCCGGCTCGTCAAGAGCTTAGTTAGCAATTTGGCCTCCGTCCCAGTCCCGATCAAACAGCGGCATTCGTACCGCGCGTACATAACTACGCACTCAAAATCCCATGGGCATTGATGGAGGCATAGCTAGCTCGCGATCCATAGTGCGGCTCGACCGACCCTGGGTTCGCACACCTTCACTTTTCCTTTCGGGTTTTTCTCTTCTCGAGGCTTTTTCTGATAACCCGATCATTGGACACACCAAGGAGGCAAGGAGGTTTGACGTACAAGGGATCCCCGGGTGGTCTCTGTTAACGATTGCTATACCTATTTTACATACCCGCACGCAGCTCGCTCTTGGTCATGGCATGTTAAATAGCCTTACTTTCTGACCGCATTACTTGTACAAATATGCCCCAGTGTATTAAACACATTACAATGGAAAATAAATGGTAGCGTCAGCTTATTACTTGATTTTTCTTTTTTCCTTACCTTTGTATTTATTACTCATTGCGCCCGTACACTCTGGTAATTTTTACTTCACCAGGGGCTTTCGTGCCCCACAGTACGGCAATAAAGTCCGAACACCTTTTTGAGTATGGTTCGGCACCCCAAACTTATAGCATTATATGCATCGGCTCCGAATCATGTCTTTGGTCAATAGTTGGGTTGCCCGGCTCCTGTGCTTACTACCTTATGTTCCGCTATATCAGCTAGGGTGGTAAAGAGAGAACTACTGCGGTTGTGTCCCGGTTCTTCCGGACGAGCACCTCAGTAGAGAAAGCCGAAAACTGACTGTCATGATGCAGCGAGAGCTGGTCAGCTGTTCGAGAGGTTTCAAATCCTTAGAGATTTTTTCCGCTTTACGCGAGGAATCGGTTTTTTATCCGATCAGGTGCGTATAACGCCCCAAGTTCGGCCTTCCGAATACTAGGGGCTTCGCCAAAGTTCTCATTGTCAAACTCCTATGGCTAAGTGAGGGCGATAAAGGCCGTATAGTCTGATTGCCTCATTCGTTGTGCTAAACACCTCCTTTAAGGACCAGAATGTCGAGTAAAGAGTGTTTCGATTTATCCCGAACACCCCGGTACTATCTATGTGGGGGCAGAAGCCGACGACTGGCCAACCCTCAGATATCATAAACGGTCTCACAGGAGGTAAAATTTTAAAGTCACAAGCGTTATATTACATAACATCATTGTTTCGTATTACAGGACAGGATAATACGAATGTTTTCATGGGAATATAACATCCTTTGCACATTGCTCCGCCACAAGGCGGGATCCCTCCAGGACACCATCAAAATATAACTCGGGTCGGCGGTGCTCCTTGCCCTCAGGCGGCCCCTCGGTCATCAGCTTCTTGGCTTCCATCTTCTCCCAGTACATCTTGACGCGGGCAAAGGCCATCCGTGCACCTTCAATACAGACCGACCACTTTATGACCTCAAGCCGTGGGCAGGCACTAACAAGCCGCTTCACAAGTCCGAAGTAGCTGCTGGGTATCGGCGCGGCAGGCCATAGTCGGACTATCAGGTCCTTCATGGCTAGCTCGGCCGCCTTGTGCAGCTCGACCAGCTGTTTCAGCTGGTCGCTGAAGGGCACCGGATGTTCTGGTCCAAGATATAGAGACGAGAACAACTTCTCCGTAGAACTCCCTTCTTCGGCTCCATAGAACTCAGCAGCATCTGATACGCTGCGCGGCAAATCCATAAACGCCCCTGGAGAGCTCCAAATTTGGGTAAGTAAAAGGAACGCTTCCTTCACAAACTTGCTTTGCATAATGAAAGCCTTACCCGCTGCGATCTTCTTGGCCGCCTGGATTTCCTGAAGGGCGCTCTGGGCTTCGGGTCGAGCCTCTTGTGCGCTCTGGCGGGCCTTCCCAAGTTCGGACGCTTGCGTCTTAGAATCACGCTCCAAGGACTCGTACTTCTTGACGGTGTCCTGGAGCTCTTGCTGGACATCGCTGACCCGGGCCTCGTGCTTCTCGCGCGCCGCGCGCTCCTTGGCCGCTTTGTCCTCGGCCTCGGCTAACACCTTCTTGAGGGCCGCCACCTCGGTCGTGGCCCCTAATAAAGTTCATGACACTTTAGTCAGCACGAAACATTCATCCTTCCTAAATATACGCACAGGTTACTGCATACCTTGGCTGTACTCCAGCTGCTTCTTCATGAGGCCGAGCTCTTCTTCGGCCCGCTTGATACGTCTCCGTCGTATCTATAATTTTTGATTGTTCCATGCCAATATTATACAACTTCCATATACTTTTGGCAACTTTTTATATTATTTTTGGGACTAACATATTGATCAATTGCCCAGTGCCAGTTCCTGTTTGTTGCATGTTTTATGTTTCGCAGAATATCCATATCAAACGGAATCCAAAAGGGATAAAAACGGACGGAGCTATTTTTGGAATATTTGGAAAATTCCGGAAGAAGAATCAACGCGAGACGGTGCCCGAGGTGGCCACGAGGCAGGGGGCGCGCCTGTCCCCCTGGGCGCGCCCCTGACCCTCGTGGGCCACCTGTAAGGCGGTTGATGCCCTTCTTCGGCCGCAAGAAAGCTAATTTTTGGTAAAAAAATCACGGCGAAGGTTTCAGTCCAATCGGAGTCACGGATCTCCATATATATACGAAACGGTGAAAGGGCAGCGGGGGAGAACGCAGAAACAGAGAGAGACAGAGAGATAGATCCAATCTCGGAGGGGCTCTCGCCCCTCCCACGCCATGGAGACCATGGACCAGAGGGTAAACCCTTCTCCCATCTACGGAGGAGGTCAAGGAAGAAGAAGAAGGAAGGGGGCTCTCTCCCCCTCGCTTCTGGTGGCGCCGGAACGCCGCCGGGGGTCATCATCATCACCGCGATCTACACCAACACCTCCGCCATCTTCACCAACATCTACATCACCTTCCCCCCTCTATCTTCAGCGGTCCACTCTCCCGCAACCCGCTGTACCCTCTACTTGAACATGGTGCTTTATGCTTCATATTATTATCCAATGATGTCTGAGTAGATTTTCGTTGTCCTATCGGTGGTTGATGAATTGCTATGATTGATTTAATTTGCTTGTGCTTATGTTGCTGTCCTTTGGTAACCATCATATGAGCGCGCGCGTGGATCACACCATAGGGTTAGTTGTATGTTGATAGGACTATGTATTGGAGGGCAAGAGTGACAGAAGCTTCAACCTAGCATAGAAATTGATGCATACGGGGTTGAAGGGGGACCAATATATCTTAATGCTATGGTTGGGTTTTACCTTAATGAACGTTAGTAGTCGCGGATGCTTGCTAATAGTTCCAATCATAAGTGCATAGAATTCCAAGTAAGGGATGACATGCTAGCAGTGGCCTCTCCCACATAAAACTTGCTATCGGTCTAGTAAAGTAGTCAATTGCTTAGGGACAATTTCACAACTCCTACCACCACTTTTCCACACTCGCTATATTTACTTTATTGCTTCTTTACTTACAACAGCCCCTAGTTTTTGTTTAAGTGCTCTTTATATTCGTGCAAACCTATCCAAAAACACCTACAAAGTACTTCTAGTTTCATACTTGTTTCCGGTAAAGCGAACGTCAAGCGTGCGTAGAGTTGTATCGGTGGTCGATAGAACTTGAGGGAATATTTGTTCTACCTTTAGCTCCTCGTTGGGTTTGACACTCTTAATTATCGAAAGAGACTACAATTGATCCCCTATACCTGTGGGTTATCAAGACCTTTTTCTGGCGCCGTTTCCGGGGAGCAATAGCGTGGGGTGAATATTCTCGTGTGTGCTTGTTTGCATTATCACTAAGTAATTTTTGTTTTGCTGTTCTTAGTTGTTTTCTATCCTTAGTTATGGGTAGGAAACGAAAAATACCAAAAAAAATAGTTGTACCTACTGAACCAATGGTTGAAGAACCACTCAAAATCTATCACACTCCTGAAGCTTTTTACTTGGATCATCTTTGATCCCTTTGTGCTCATGATGAAACCCCAACTAGCTTAGTTGAGGGCAAATCTTTAGATGAGCATGCCTGCTATGTGCGACACCTATATCTGAAAAATGGAAACTTTTGTTGGGTCAAATTCATCGTTTGCAATGCTATGCTTGGAATTTATGTTATATGTATGATTTTACTTGTTGTTCTGAAAACCCTAAGAAACACCTTCCCTACCAATGTGAGTTTAGTGATAATGGAATTGTATCTTCGTATGCTAAGGGTGTTTATAATTACTATGATGTTCAACAAATTGAAGAATTTGTTGCTTTTAAGGGTGCTTATGAAATTGCTTCTTTGATTGAAAAGTATGGTGCTACTCTTTACAAATCTGAAAATTTTGCCATCCTTAAATATTGCTATAATAATTATGCTTCTAATGCCTATGTTGAACCATATATTGAGGACTACTCCGCTGTCCCAGAAGAGACTAATATTTTGCAGGAATCTATGGAAGAAGAAATTAACGAAACTGTGAGCTCATTGGAAGAAAAAGATGAGGAGGAGAGCGAAGAACAAAAGGAGGAAGAGCGGATTAGCTACCCGTGCCCACCTTCTAATGAGAGTAACTCTTCAACTTATACATTGTTTAATTTCCCTTCGTTCTTACCGAAGGATGATTGCTATGATGATTGTTATGATCCCATTGATTCTTTTGAAATATCCCTTTTTGATGATGCTTGCTATGCTTGTGGCCAAGATGCCAATATGAATTTTGCTTATGGAGATGAACTTGCTATAGTTCCTTATGTTAAACATGAAATTGTTGCTATTGCACCCACGCATGATAGTCCTATTATCTTTTTGAATTCTCCCGATTATACTATATCGGAGAAGTTTGCACTTATTAAGGATTTTGTTGATGGGTTGCCTTTTACTACTATACATGATGATTTTGATAGATATAATATGCATGTGCTTGCTGCTCCTACTTGCAATTATTATGATAGAGGAACTATATCTCCACCTCTCTATGTTTCCAACATGATAAAATTGCAAGAAACTGTTTATACTATGCATTGGCCTTTACTATGTGTGCATGAATTGTTCTTTTATGACATGCCAATGCATAGGAAGAGAGTTAGACTTCGTCATTACATGATATATGTTGCTTTGTGCTCATTACTAAATTACAAATCATTGCTAATTAAAATTGGCTTTGATATACCTTGGGATCCGGGTGGATTCACTACTTGAGCACTATATGCCTAGCTTAATGGCTTTAAAGAAAGCGCTGCCAGGGAGACAACCTGGAAGTTTTAGAGATTCATTTATTTCTGTTGTGTGCTTTTATAAAGTTTAGAAATAAAAGTAATGTGCCAAGGTTTGCCTTTAGGATGTTTACAATGCTTGTTGGTTTGTACGGTGCAGGACAGAAACTTTGGCTGTAGTGCGCGATTTTTAATTTTTTACTGAAACGTCAAACAGTTCTGATTCTTTTTGCACTGTCTTTCTGCACAAATTTTTTATTTTTCCTAATTTTTGAAGAATTGTTCAAGTACCATAAGTATGGTGAATGTTCAGATTATTACAGACTGTTCTGTTTTAGAGAGATTCTGTTTTTGATGCATAATTTGCTTGTTTTGATGAAACTATCAATTCCTATCAGTGGATTAAGCCATGAAAAAGTTATATTACAGTAGACACAATGCCAAAACAAAATATGAATTGGTTTGCAACAGTACTTAGAGTAGTGATTTTCTTTATTATACTAACGGATCTTACCGACTTTTCTATTGGAGTTTTGTGTGGATGAAGTGTTCGATGATCGAGAAGGTCTCGATGTGAGAAGAAGGAAGAGACGCAAGAGCTTAAGATTGGGGATTCCCAAGGCACCCCAAGTAATATTCAAGGATACTCAAGCGTCTAAGCTTGGGCATGCCCCGGAAGGCATCCCCTCTTTCTTCAACAAGTATCGGTATGTTTTCGGATTCGTTTCGTTCATGCGATATGTGCAATCTTGGAGCGTCTTTTGCATTTAGTTTTCATTTTTCTTTTATGCACCATGCTGGTATGAGATGGTCCTTAGTTGATTTATAGAATGCTCTTTGCACTTCACTTATATCTTTTGAGTATGGCTTTATAGAATGCTTCATGTGCTTCACTTATATCATTTGAAGTTTGGATTGCCTGTTTCTGTTACATAGAAAACCGCCATTTGTAGAATGCTCTTTTGCTTCACTTATATTTGTTAGAGCATGGGCATATCTTTTGTAGAAAGAATTAAAATCTCTTGCTTCACTTATATCTATTTAGAGAGATGACAGGAACTGGTCATTCAGATGGTTAGTCATAAAATCCTACATAAAACTTGTAGATCACTGAATATGATATGTTTGATTCCTTGCAATAGTTTTGCGATATAAAGATGGTGATATTAGAGTCATGCTAGTGGGTATTTGTGGATTGTAGAAATACTTGTGTTGAGGTTTGTGATTGATACGTCTCCAACGTATCTATAATTTATGCAGTATTCATGCTATTATATTATCTGTTTTGGATGTTTATGGGCTTTATTAAACACTTTTATATTATTTTTGGGACTAATCTATTAACCTAGAGCCTAGTGCCAGTTCCTGTTTTTCCCCTTGTTTCAGTGTTTCGCAGAAAAGGAATATCAAACAGAGTCCAAACGAAATGAAACCTTCGAGAAAGTTATTTTTGGGAAGAAAGCAATCCGTGAGACTTGGAGTGCATGTCAGAGGATCAACGAGGAAGGCACGAGGCTGGGGGGCACGCCCACCCCCCTGGGCGCGCCCTCCACCCTCGTGGGCCCCTTGTGGCTCCCCTGACGTATTTCTTCCGCCTATATATATATCCATATACCCTAAAACCTTCGGGGAATAGAATAGATCGGGAGTTCCACCGCCGCAAGCCTCTGTAGCCAGCAAAAACCAATCTGGACACTGTTCCGGCACCCTGCCGGAGGGGGAACCCTCACCGGTGGCCATCTTCATCATCCCGGCGCTCTCCATGACGAGGAGGGAGTAGTTCACCCTCGGGGCTAAGGGTATGTACCAGTAGCTATGTGTTTGATCTCTCTCTATCCCTCGTGTTCTTGATTTGGCACGATCTGGATGTATCGCGAGCTTTGCTATTATAGTTGGATCTTATGTTTCTTCTCCCCCTCTACTCTCTTGTAATGGATTGAGTTTTCCCTTTGAAGTAATCTTATCGGATTGAGTCTTTAATGATTTGAGAACACTTGATGTATGTCTTGCCGTGCGTATCTGTGGTGACAATGGGATATCACGTGATTCGGTTGATGTATGTTTTGGTGATCAACTTGCGGGTTCCACCCATGAACCTATGCATAGGGGTTGGCACACGTTTTCGTCTTGATTCTCCGGTAGAAACTTTGGGGCACTCTTTGAGGTTCTATGTGTTGGTTGAATAGATGAATCTGAGATTGTGTGATGCATATCATATAATCATACCCACGGATACTTGAGGTGACATTGGAGTATCTAGGTGACATTAGGGTTTTGGTTGATTTGTGTCTTAAGGTGTTATTCTAGTACGAACTCTAGGGCTGTTTGTGACACTTATAGGAATAGCCCAACGGATTGATTGGAAAGAATAACTTTGAGGTGGTTTCGTACCGTACCATAATCTCTTCGTTTGTTCTCTGCTATTAGTGACTTCGGAGTGACTCTTTGTTGCATGTTGAGGGATAGTTATATGATCCAACCATGTTATTATTGTTGAGAGAACTTGCACTAGTGAAAGTATGAACCCTAGGCCTTGTTTCCTAGTATTGCAATATCGTTTGTGCTCACTTTTATCGCTTGCTACCTTGCTGTTTTTATATTTTCAGATTACAAAAACCTATATCTACCATCCATATTGCACTCGTATCACCATCTCTTCGCCGAACTAGTGCACCTATACAATTTACCATTGTATTGGGTGTGTTGGGGACACAAGAGACTCTTTGTTATTTGGTTGCAGGGTTGCTTGAGAGAGACCATCTTCATCTACACCTCCGACGGATTGATAAACCTTAGGTCGTCCACTTGAGGGAAAGTTGCTACTGTCCTACAAACCTCTGCACTTGGAGGCCCAACAACGTCTACAAGTAGAAGGTTGCGTAGTAGACATCAAGCAGTTTCTGGTGCCGTTGCCGGGGAGGTGAGTGCTTGAAGTATACCTTTAGATCTTGCAATCGAATCTTTTAGTTTCTTGTTTTATCACTAGTTTAGTTTATAAAAGAAAACTACAAAAAAAATGGAATTGAGTTTGTCTCATACGCTTCATCTTTTTAATATCTTTTGTGAGAATGATGGGAAGGAAAATTGTGGTCAAGTACTAGAAGAAGAATTACATAGAATGCTTGGCATAAAATATGTGAATGATGAGCATGATTGCAATGTTGTTGGTATGAATTCCTTGAATATCCATGATGCTAATGATATGCAAAGCCACAAGCTTGGGGATGCTATGTTTGATGAAGATGATATGTTTAGTCCCCCAAGTTTCGATATGCAAAGTTGTTATGATGATAGCATGCCTTCTACCTATGATGATTATATTGATGAAAGTGGATTTGGAGAGGTCATGACTTTATTTAGTGATGTATCCACTATTTCGGAAGAGGTTTCAATCGATTATGATGAGAACAAAGTTGCTACTTATGATGATTATTGTGATGAAACTTATGATATAAAAAGTAGTGATGATTATATTTATAAAACTTGTCATGATTATGATTGCCCTTTTTCTGAACATTACTCTTTTAATGTGGAAACAATTTATAGTATTCAAGTCTCTTATGATACTCCCACTATGCCGAATGAGAAGAATTTTGCTTATGTGGAGAGTAATAAAATTTCTATGCAAGTAGATCATGAAAAGAATGATTTAGGTGCTGGTTATATTGTTGAATTCATTCATGATGCTACTGAAAATTATTATGAGGGAGGAGTATATGCTTGTAGGAATTGCAATAATATCAAGTTTCCTCTCTATGTGCTTAAAATATTGAAGTTATGCTTGTTTTGCCTTCCTATGCTAGTTGATTATTGTTCCCATAAGTTGTTTGCTCACAAAATCCCTATGCATAGGAAGTGGGTTAGACTTAAATGTGCTAGTCATATTCTTCATGATGCTCTCTTTATGTTTCAATTCTTATGTTTTATGTGAGCATCATTGAAATTATAATGCCTAGCTAGGGGCGTTAAACGTTAGCGCTTGTTGGGAGGCAACCCAATTTTATTTTAGTTTATTGATTTTGGTTCTGTTTAGGAATAAATAATCCATCTAGCTTCTGTTTAGATGTGGTTTTATGTTTTAGTTAGTGTTTGTGTCAAGTAGAACCTTTGGGAAGACTTGGGTGAAGTCTTTATGATCATGCTGTAAAAAACAGAAACTTTAGCGCTCACGAGATTAGCTTCAAATTTTTACTGGAGAGTGATATTTAGTTTATTATTTTTGCATATAATTACTAGACAAATTCCTCAGGTCCACCAATTTATTTTATAATTTTTGGAGTTCCAGAAGTTTGCGTTAGTTACAGATTACTACAGACTGTTCTGTTTTTGACAGATTCTGTTTTTCGTGTGTTGTTTGCTTATTTTGATGACTCTATGGCTAGTAAAATAGTTTATAAACCATAGAGAAGTTGGAATACAGTAGGTTTAACACAAATATAAATAAAGAATGAGTTCATGACAGTACCTTGAAGTGGTGTTTTTTTTTCTTTCGCTAACGGAGCTTACGAGTTTTCTGTTAAGTTTTGTGTTGTGAAGTTTTCAAGTTTTGGGTAAAGATTCGATGGACTATGGAATAAGGAGTGGCAAGAGCCTAAGATTGGGAATGCCCAAGGCACCCCAAGGTAATATTCAAGGATAACCAAGAGCCTAAGCTTGGGGATGCCCCGGAAGGCATCCCCTCTTTCGTCTACTTCCATCGGTAACTTTACTTGGAGCTATATTTTTATTCACCACATGATATGTGTTTTGCTTGGAGCGTCATTTTATTTTCTTTAGCTTTGCTTGCTGTTTAAATAAAATACCAAGATCTGAAATTCTTAAATGTTAGAGAGTCTTCACATAGCTACATAATTATTTAACTACTCATTGATCTTCACTTATATCTTTTTGGAGTAGTTTGTCATTTACTCTTGTGCCTCACTTATATCCTATAAGTAAATGGTTGAATGATTTGAATGTCATAGATCTGAAATTATACATGTTTCATATGCTTATCCCATGGGGAGTAATGCCTTCACATATAAGAAGTAGAGGTGGTAAATTTATTGAAGGTTAGCAAACATTGTATTGGTCACTTGAACAATTCATGAAAGAATATTGAAGGAAGAGAGATTTCACATATAAATATACTATCTTGGACATCTTCTATGATTGTGAGCCCCATTAATTATTTTCAAACCTGAACAAATTAGTTGAAGTTGGACAAGGAAGACAACATAATGAGTTATTCTTGGGTATATTTGTATAGAAGTTATATTGTTATGGATCCTCTAACATGTGGTGCTTGCTATTTAGAATCCTTTGCTAGCCAAAATATCTGTACTAAGCGGGAATACTGCTTGTGCATCCAAACTCCTTGAACCAAGTTTCTTCCATGAGTGTCCACCATATCTACCTATATGCGGTATTTACCTGCCGTTTCAAGTAAATTTGCATGTGCCAAACTCTAAACCTTCAAATATAATATGTTTTGTATGTCCGAATCGCTCATGTAGCGACTAGGGGCTAGCAGTATCTTCCATGCTAGGTGGGTTATTCTCACGATGAGTGGACTCCGCTCATCATTCACGAGAAAATGGCTGGTAACCGGGATGCCCAGTCCCATGATCAAAAGATCGAAATCAAATCAAAAATAATTGCAAACAAAACTCCCCCAGGTTTGATGTTAGTTGGAGGCACCCGTTGTTTCGGGCAAGCCATGGATTGATGATTGTTGGTGGAGGGGGAGTAAAAATCTTTACCTTTCTGTTTGGGAACCGCCTATAATGTATGTAGTATGGAAGATATTGGGAACTCTTGGTCGTTATGTTGACAATGAAAGCATACCTCTCAAAATTATTTTCATCTCTGTTTTTGCTTCGAGCTCTGGCACCTCTGCAAATCCCTGCTTCCCTCTGCGAAGGGCCTATATTTTACATTTATGAAAGAGTCAGTAGTATTCCTTCTCATTCCAACCTACTCTTTAGTTGGCATGCATCATGTGATGGAAAGATCTAGGCATATATGGCCATTCAAATATATTTGAGCATGAATTATTACTGTTGACATTACCCTTGAGGTAAAAGGTTGGGAGGCGAAACATTAAGCCCCTATCTCTCTCTCTGTTCGATGAATACTATTTGTTCTAAAAATATGCTTTGAGTGGTAGCAATCATGGAAGACTAAATGATAGTTGAGTATGTGAAGTTTGCTGAATCAAAGCTCTGACATAGACTCTTCCTGAAAATAAGATGAATTGCAATTGTTTGATGACTGAGAACTGTTTGTTAGTTTTCAAGAAAGTTTATGATCTATACTTTAACATGTGAATAGTTTGTTACTTGATCATGAAAATTTCTATGAGTTGAACTACTGTTATGACATATAATGATGCTAGAAAAGGTGATTGAAATTATCATTGATCAAACTTATGCACCTGCTAGCATTCACACTTCATAAATTATTTCTTTTATCATTTACCTACTCGAGGACGAGCAGGAATTAAGCTTGGGGATGCTGATACGTCCCCAACGTATCTATAATTTATGAAGTATTCATGCTATTATATTATCTGTTTTGGATGTTTATGGGCTTTATTAAACACTTTTATATTATTTTTGGGACTAACCTATTAACCCAGAGCCCAGTTCCAGTTCCTGTTTTTTCCCTTGTTTCAGTGTTTTGCAGAAAAGGAATATCAAACGGAGTCCAAACGGAATGAAACCTTCGGGAAAGTTATTTTTGGAAAGAAAGCAATCTGGGAGACTTGGAGTGCACGTCAGAGGATCAACGAGGAAGGCACGAGGCAGGGGGGCGCGCCCTCCACCCTCGTGGGCCCCTCGTGGCTCCCCTGACGTATTTCTTCCGCCTATATATATATCCATATACCCTAAAACCTTCGGGGAATAGAATAGATCGGGAGTTCCACCGCCGCAAGCCTCTGTAGCCAGCAAAAACCAATCTGGACCCTGTTCCGGCACCCTGCCGGAGGGGGAACCCTCACCGGTGGCCATCTTCATCATCCCGGCGCTCTCCATGACGAGGAGGGAGTAGTTCACCCTCGGGGCTAAGGGTATGTACCAGTAGCTATGTGTTTGATCTCTCTCTATCCCTCGTGTTCTTGATTTGGCACGATCTGGATGTATCGCGAGCTTTGCTATTATAGTTGGATCTTATGTTTCATCTCCCCCTCTACTCTCTTGTAATGGATTGAGTTTTCCCTTTGAAGTAATCTTATCGGATTGAGTCTTTAATGATTTGAGAACACTTGATGTATGTCTTGCCGTGCGTATCTGTGGTGACAATGGGATATCACGTGATCCACTTGATGTATGTTTTGGTGATCAACTTGCGGGTTCTGCCCATGAACCTATGCATAGGGGTTGGCACACGTTTTCGTCTTGATTCTCCGGTAGAAACTTTGGGGCACTCTTTGAAGTTCTATGTGTTGGTTGAATAGATGAATCTGATATTGTGTGATGCATATCGTATAATCATACCCACGGATACTTGAGGTGACATTGGAGTATCTAGGTGACATTAGGGTTTTGGTTGATTTGTGTCTTAAGGTGTTATTCTAGTACGAACTCTAGGGCTGTTTGTGACACTTATAGGAATAGCCCAACGGATTGATTGGAAAGAATAACTTTGAGGTGGTTTCGTACCGTACCATAATCTCTTCGTTTGTTCTCTGCTATTAGTGACTTCGGAGTGACTCTTTGTTGCATGTTGAGGGATAGTTATATGATCCAACTATGTTATTATTGTTGAGAGAACTTGCACTAGTGAAAGTATGAACCCTAGGCCTTGTTTCCTAGTATTGCAATATCGTTTGTGCTCACTTTTATCGCTTGCTACCTTGCTGTTTTTATATTTTCAGATTACAAAAACCTATATCTACCATCCATATTGCACTCGTATCACCATCTCTTCGCCGAACTAGTGCACCTATACAATTTACCATTGTATTGGGTGTGTTGGGGACACAAGAGACTCTTTGTTATTTGGTTGCAGGGTTGCTTGAGAGAGACCATCTTCATCCTACACCTCCCACGGATTGATAAACCTTAGGTCATCCACTTGAGGGAAATTTGCTACTGTCCTACAAACCTCTACACTTGGAGGCCCAACAACGTTTACAAGAAGAAGGTTGCGTAGTAGACATCAGTGATTCCCGTAGCATGCACGTATGGTGAATCGTTATGTAACGAAGTTGGAGCATGAGGTATTTATTGATTGTCTTCCTTATCAGTGGCGGTCGGGGACGAGCGATGGTCTTTTCCTACCAATCTATCCCCCTAGGAGCATGCGCGTAGTACTTTGTTTTGATGACTAATAGATTTTTGCAATAAGTATGTGAGTTCTTTATGACTAATGCTGAGTCCATGGATTATACGCACTCTCACCCTTCCATCATTGCTAGCCTCTTCGGTACCGTGCATTGCCCTTTCTCACCTCGAGAGTTGGTGCAAACATCGCCGGTGCATCCAAACCCCGTGATATGATACGCTCTGTCACACATAAGCCTCATTATATCTTCCTCAAAATAGCCACCATACCTACCTATCATGGCATTTCCACAGCCATTCCGAGATATATTGCCATGCAACTTCCATCATCATCATATACATGACTTGGGCATTTATTGTCATGTTGCTTTGCATGATTGTAAGATAGCTAGCATGATGTTTTCATGGCTTGTCCATTGTTTGATGTCATTGCTACGCTAGATCATTGCACATCCCGGTACACCGCCGGAGGCATTCATATAGAGTCATATCTTTGTTCTAGATATCGAGTTGTAATATTGAGTTGTAAGTAAATAAAAGTGTGATGATCATCATTATTACAGCATTGCCCCAGTGAGGAAAGGATGATGGAGACTATGATTCCCCCACAAGTCGGGATGAGACTCCGGACGAAAAAAAAGAAAGATAAAGGCCAAAAAAAGAGAAGGCCCAAAAAAAGAAAACAAAAAATGAGAGAAAAAGAGAGAAGAGGCAATGTTACTATCCTTTTACCACACTTGTGCTTCAAAGTAGCACCATGTTCTTCATATAGAGAGTCTCTTGAGTTATCACTTTCATATACTAGTGGGAATTTTCATTATAGAACTTGGCTTGTATATTCCAACGATGGGCTTCCTCAAATGCCCTAGGTCTTCATGAGCAAGCAAGTTGGATGCACACCCACTTAGTTTCAGTTTGAGCTTTCATACACTTATAGCTCTAGTGCATCCGTTGCATGGCAATCCCTACTCCTCACATTGACATCAATTGATGGGCATCTCCATAGCCCGTTGATTAGCCGCATCGATGTGAGACTTTCTCCTTTTTTGTCTTCTCCACATAACCCCCATCATCATATTCTATTCCACCTATAGTGTTATGTCCATGGCTCACGCTCATGTATTGCATGAAAGTTGAAAAGGTTTGAGAAACATCAAAAGTATGAAACAATTTCTTGGCTTGTCATCGGGGTTGTGCATGATGTGAATATTTTGTGTGGTGAAGATGGAGCACAACCAGACTATATGATTTTGTAGGGATAACTTTCTTTGGCCTTGTTATTTTGAAAAGACATGATTGCTTTATTAGTAGGCTTGAAGTATTATTGTTTTTATGTCAAAAGATAGACTATTGCTTTGAATCACTCGTGTCTTAATATTCATGCCATGATTAGACATATGATCAAGATTATGCTAGGTAGCATTCCACATCAAAAATTATCTTTTTTATCATTTACCTACTCGAGGATGAGCAGGAATTAAGCTTGGCGATGCTGATACGTCTCCGTCGTATCTATAATTTTTTATTGTTCCATGCCAATATTATACAACTTCCATATACTTTTGGCAACTTTTTATATTATTTTTGGGACTAACATATTGATCCAGTGCCCAGTGCCAGTTCCTGTTTGTTGCATGTTTTATGTTTCGCAGAATATCCATATCAAACGGAATCCAAATGGGATAAAAACGGACGGAGCTTATTTTTGGAATATTTGGAAAATTTCGGAAGAAGAATCAACGCGAGATGGTGCCCGAGGTGGCCACGAGGCAGGGGGGCACGCCTGCCCCCTGGGCGCGCCCTTGACCTTCGTGGGCCACCCGTAAGGCGGTTGATGCCCTTCTTCGGCCGCAAGAAAGCTAATTTTTGGTAAAAAAAATCACTGCGAAGGTTTCAGTCCAATCGGAGTTACGGATCTCCATATATATATATATATATATATATATATATATATATATATATATATATATATATATATATATATATATATATATATATATATGAAACGGTGAAAGGGCAGCGGGGGAGAACGCAGAAACAGAGAGAGACAGAGAGATAGATCCAATCTCGGAGGGGATCTCGCCCCTCCCACGCCATGGAGACCATGGACCAGAGGGGAAACCTTTCTCCCATCTAGGGAGGAGGTCAAGGAAGAAGAAGAAGGAGGGGGGCTCTCTCCCCCTCGCTTCCGGTCGCGCTGGAACGCCGCCGGGGGTCATCATCATCACCGCGATCTACACCAACACCTCCGCCATCTTCACCAACATCTCCATCACCTTCCCCCCTCTATCTACAGCGGTCCACTCTCCCGCAACCCGCTGTACCCTCTACTTGAACATGGTGCTTTATGCTTCATATTATTATCCAATGATGTGTTGCCATCCTATGATGTCTGAGTAGATTTTCGTTGTCCTATCGGTGGTTGATGAATTGCTATGATTGATTTAATTTGCTTGTGGTTATGTTGCTGTCCTTTGGTGCCCATCATATGAGCGCGCGCGTGGATCACACCATAGGGTTAGTTGTATGTTGATAGGACTATGTATTGGAGGGCAAGAGTGACAGAAGCTTCAACCTAGCATAGAAATTGATGCATACGGGATTGAAGGGGGACCAATATATCTTAATGCTATGGCTGGGTTTTACCTTAATGAATGTTAGTAGTTGCGGATGCTTGCTAATAGTTCCAATCATAAGTGCATAGAATTCCAAGTAAGGGATGACATGCTAGAAGTGGCCTCTCCCACATAAAACTTGCTATCGGTCTAGTAAAGTAGTCAATTGCTTAGGGACAATTTCACAACTCCTACCACCACTTTTCCACACTCGCTATATTTACTTTATTGCTTCTTTACTTACAACAGCCCCTAGTTTTTGTTTAAGTGCTCTTTACATTCATGCAAACCTATCCAAAAACACCTACAAAGTACTTCTAGTTTCATACTTGTTTCCGGTAAAGCGATGTCAAGCATACGTAGAGTTGTATCGGTGGTCGATAGAACTTGAGGGAATATTTGTTCTACCTTTAGCTCCTCGTTGGGTTCGACACTCTTACTTATCGAAAGAGGCTACAATTGATCCCCTATACTTGTGGGTTATCACCGCTCCAGGCTCTGCTTCAGGTCTGAGACCTCTGCAGTATGAGCGGCAGCAGCCAGCAGCGACGCCTGTTTATTCACATAGACATCTTATGTTAGACTCATGCGAACATTATTTTGATCCTCTGTTCGGCTTTTTCTTTCCGAACACCGAACAGAGCATCAGGGGCTACTATCTAGACTGTGATATTCTTTCTACAATTACATCACTTACCTCAAAGCCTGCTAAAAGGCTAGCACAGGCTTCGGTTAGTCCGCTTTTGGCGGACTGAACCTTCTCGATCACCGTACCCATAAGGATATGGTGTTCATCCACAATGGAAGCGCCTCGCAGCGCTTCCAGCAGATTATCCGGTGCCTCTGGTTGGATGGAGGTCACCGGCAGAACAGGAACACCTCCTCCTTTCGGGGAAGGCCGTTCGCTGGACTCTGGAGCCGTGTAGGTCTCCGGAATGGTATCCGGCTGGGGCCGAATGAAACTTAGCCCCCATCACCAGTCCCCATGGGGGCTTTTTCCCCTTGTGTCCGGCGGCCGAGGAGTCATCCTTGGGTGCCACCCTGACGATCTCCAAAACCTCTCCCCGGTCTGGGAAGGTCCTTTGGGACACCACCTCGTCATCACCCTTGGTCGAGACAGAGTGAGCGGGCGGCGGTGACATGCTAGCCATCTCCTTTGAGTCTAGTGAACCCTCTGTCGAGGATCGCGGGGAGCTGTCGCGGGCCGGACTGCAATGGCATAATTTAAACATATTAATATTACAAAGTGGAAAGGCCAGGCACTTGGATGTGCATAAGGTTTTTGGTACTTACGAGGCAGCCCGAGGCTTGGTCCGGGGCATTCACTCCGGATTGCTATTGATATCCCACGTGGAGTTATCTGCAAGGGAGCCCTTCCCCCTCTTGGGCGCCTTCGCCCCCAGATTTGTGGAGGCCCCCCTTTTCTTCCTCCCCCCTCAAGGGGGGAGTCACTTTCTTCCTCCTCCTCCTTGTCGTCGTCTTCGGCGGCCGGAGAGTTAGTCTCGTCTTCGGACGACATGTCCGAAGCACCCTTTCAGCGAAGGCCACTCCTTGTCCCTTTGGCCGTTTTCTTGGCCTTCTTCTCCGGCACATCATAAGGCTCCGGAAACAACATCTTCGTCAGGAGTGGGGTTTCTTCGTCTTCGAGTAGCGGGGCCGGACAATTAATCCGCCCCGCTATGTCGGTCCAGGCCTAAAAAATTGATAGGAAGGCTTAGACTCCTTCCTCAAAATATGCCAGTAAAGGCTATACCTTGAAAACATGAAAGAACTTACCAAATTAGCCTGGCGTTTTAAGCTAAGCCCGCGATCCTCGGTCGTAGGCGGTGGTGCCTCGCGGACCTTGAAAAGCACTTTCCAGATGTCTTCGTGCGTCATGCCGAAGAGCTCTAGCAGCGTCTGGTGCTTGGCCGGATCGAACTCCCACAAGTAGCAAGCCCGGCGTTGGCACGGAAGGATCCGGCGAATGAGCATAACCGGGATCATGTTGACAAGTTTGATTCTCTTGGTTATCAGTTTCTGGACGCACGTCTGGAGCCCAGTCAGCTCGTTCGAAGAACCCCAGGTTAGGCCCTTCTCTTTCCAGCAGGTGAGCCGCATCAGAACTCCAGATCGGAATTTGGGGGCCGCCGCCCAATTGGTGTCGCGCGGCTCGGTGATGTAGAACCACCCCGACTACCACCCCTTCACCATCTCCACGAAGGAGCCTTCGAGCCAGGCGACATTGGGCATCTTGCCCACCATGGCACCTCCGCAGTCTGCTTGTTGGCCGCTCACCACCTTCGGCTTCACATTGAAGGTCTTCAGCCATAGGCCGAAGTGAGGTGGGATGCGGAGAAAGGCCTCACACACGACTATAAATGCCGACATGTTGAGGAGAAAGTTGGGGGCTAGATCATGGAAGTCTAGCCCGTAGTAAAACATCAGTCCGCGGACAAACGGATGGAGAGGGAATCCCAGCCCGGACGAAATGCGCGAGGAACACCACCCTCTCATGGGGCTCGGGGGTAGGGACAATCTGTCCCTTGGCCGGAAGTCGGTGAACGATCTCCTTGGCCAGGTATCCGGCCTCTCAGAGCTCCTTGATATCTTTCTTCTTAACGGAAGAGGCCATCCACTTGCCTCCAGCTCCAGATCCGGACATGGTTGGAGTGCTTTCTCGGGCGGGGAAAGCTAGAGCTTGGGCGCTGGAGCTCAAAAATGGATGGGCAGAGGAAGGAGAAGGCGTGGGTGAATGAGGACAAATCCTTATCCCCTTATAAAGGCCGCGAATGTCAAATGCCTCCCCACTCGCCTTAAAACTCGCCTATTCCCAAGTGCTGTGTAAACGGCACGGTTGGGTTACCCACGCCCGTATTGATAAGAATCCCGTAATAAGGGGACACGATCTCTGCTTTGACAAGACGTGCCAGTAGCAACCGCGTCTCGAAACGTGGAGCGGCAGACGAAAAATGGTTCGAAATTATGACCGGACAGATGCGATGTCATGTTACAGAGAGTTGTCAGCAGATTGGACTCGTATAAAATTATATTCTCTCTGCGATTGCGTGTGGTGTGTGTTACAGGTCCGGACACGATACTTCCGAAGACTATTTTGGAGTTCGGAAGGAGGAACCCGCCTTGCAATGCCGAAGACAGACCTACGCGCCGGATACCTTGTCATTGAAGCCACGTTCAGGGGCTACTGAGGGAGTCCTGGACTAAGGGGTCCTCGGGCATCCGGCCTGTTAGCCATGGGCCGGACAGATGGGCTGTGAAGATACGAAGACGAAGACTACACCCGTGTCCGGATGGGACTCTCCTTGGCGTGGAAGGCAAGCTTGGCGATCGAATATGTAGATTCCTTTATTTGTAACCGACCTTGTGTAACCCTAGATCCTCCCGGTGTCTATATAAACCGGAGAACTTAGTCCGGAGGGGGATATACTCATTACCATAGTCATACAAGCTAGACCTCTAGGGTTTAGCCATTACGATCTCGTGGTAGATCAACTCTTGTAATACTCATATTCATCAAGATCAATCAAGCAGGAAGTAGGGTATTACCTCCATAGAGAGGGCCCGAACCTGGGTAAACATCCTGTCCCCCGTCTCCTGCTACCATCGACCTTAGACGCACAGTCCGGGACCCCCTACCCGAGATCCGCCGGTTTTGACACCGACAATCTTCACCTCGACCGGAAACACAAAGAGTTGCCCCTCAACCTACTGCACCTACTTAAATCAATGTTATATTCATGACCCAATCATGAGCTCTCAAGACAAATTATTATACAGAATTTTTATGCTCGGCTTTCTCGTAATGATCAATACATGCTCGATACTTCTTGTACTGGTTCTTTTATGAAGAAGACTATTGAAATCAGGTGGGATCTTTCGGAAAGAATTAGACGCAACTCCGAAGATTGGGAACTCGATGAAGGTAAAGAGTCAGAGGTATTAAGCTTGAGTTTGATTGTGTTAAATCTTTTATGAATACCGATGCCTTTCAAAAGTTTAGCACTAAATACGGACTTGACTCTGAGATAGTAGCCTCCTTTTATGAATCATTTGCTACTCATGTTGATCTCCCCAAAGGGAAGTGGTTTAAATATCATCCCGCTATCAGAGAAAAGATTGAGGAACCAATTATAGTCAAAAATAAAACTATCATTTACAATTTGGATCCAGTTGTGCCTACTGCTTGTATTGAAAAACCACCTTTCCCTGTTAGGATAAAGGAACATGTTAAAGTCTCAAGTGTGGTTAACAAAAGTAATATTAAAACACCTAGACCCCCTGAACAAATTAAGGTAGAACCTAGTATTTCTATGGTTAAAGATCTCTTGGTCGATAATATAGATGGGCATGTTGTTTATCTCTGTGATGAAGCTGCTAGAATTACCAAACCTTATACTAAAGATAAGAACAAGCCTGTTGTTGGCATGCCTGTCGTCTTAGTTTAAATAGGAGATCACTGCTGTCATGGTTTATGTGATTTGGGTCTACTAGTGTGAGAGCTATTCCTTTTCCCTTATACCAAGAAATTATGAATGATATACACTACAAAAAAACCACTTCCGTGATGATACGTGTTTGTCACAGTAGGTCATGTTTTTTGTCATGCATGTACATCCATGACAATTTTATGACAGAATCAAGATAGTCATACCTGTGCTGTCGTAGAAGTGTTCCATGACAATACCAAAATTATCATCATGGAAGTGTCCACTTCCATGATGATAAATGGCGCGTCATGGAAGTGCTTTCGTCAAGGGTAACCGACACGTGGCATCCACCGTAACGGGTCGCCGTTAAGCTATCGGGTTCCGGTTTGGATCCAATAACCCGTTAACAGCCCGGACCAATGGGGACTTTCCAAGTGTAAAATCATCATTGGCTGGAGGAAACACGTGTCGGCTCCTCGGTGGGCCAGATGTCATCCGTCCAATGGAGGAGACATGCCTATGATACGTTGACACGTGGCAGGGCCCAACAGAGGCCCATATAGGTTAAAGAGGTCGGCCCAGTCAAAGGCCCGTAATATTTAGTTAGGTACTAGTGGGCTAGCCCAATAACGGCCTGTTTAAACATGGCCCATTTACGGCCCGAAGCCAGATCTAGCCCGTTAATTGTTCGTCGAATATTAGGGCCCAATTACGGCCCAATGACATTTCGGCCTGTTAGAGGCCCGATGTAGACATGGGCCCATTTCAGCCCGGTGTGTCCTTTGGCCTGGGAATGGCCCGTGCTGCCAATGGGCCATATATGGTCCGATGCGACATCCGGCCCTCTAACGGCCCGCGATAAAGGTGGCAACAGTTCAGCCCAACGTGACTTTGGGCCTGTTAAAGGACTGTTGTATAATTCGGCCCGTTGATGCCTCTACTAAGCTTTTAGCCTCTTAAAGGCCCATGATATCAGTGGGCCAACTAAGGCCAGAGATATGTTTCGGCCTGGTAATGGCCCGTCATATAACTAGGCCAATAATGGCCCGGTCTACGTTTCAGCCTGCTGAAGGCCCATCGATGACTTGTGAAAATTGAGGCCCAATGTCCATTTCGGCCTGCTAAAGGCCCATGGTTTCTTCTAGGCCGTAACAGGCCAGCAGAATATTCAGCCTCTTAATGGCCCAAAGCTACATGGGCCCAACAAAGTGCTGGGTCCACTAAAGGCCCAACTAAACTTTGGGCCGAATATAGGCCCGTGTAAGTTGTGGGCCTGGCGCAAAGTATGAAGGCCCCAATGGCCTTTCAGGCCAAAGAAAGTTGCGGGCCGGCCCAATTGTGGCCCGCTAAAATGCAGGCCCGTTAGAGGCGAATGTTTTGGCCCGGTCGACTACATCAGATTTTTGCCCTTTTTTCAGATAGCGAATGATGGCAGAACTAGTAGGATTTAAGAACAAACCTACTCTATGCAATAAACAAATTACGACATAGTAACTTAGAATGAACCTACACTATACAATAAAGGATTTATGGTATGTTACATCCACTGGGCATCAAAGTTCTCCACCAGTGATCATAAAGCGCAATGAAGAAGCAGATTAGAAAAACTGGGCGCCATTGTAGCGTAACAAAATAATAATGAACCAAGACCACTTCCAAGATAGTTCAAGAAAGGTTAGCCTTGTGCGGGAACTACTGCGCAAGCTACTGAGCAAGGTTGTGAGACCGGCCTAGCATGTCGGTCATAGCTTCTAGGTGTAGCTGTTTAGCAATGAGGTTCTCATTGGTGTTCTCCGCAATCTTTCTTAGAGATGGGACTTCAAGTCGAAGTCGAGTTGCAGAATGCCTTTCTGCTAGAACTTGGGACTCTAGAAGTTGAACTGATTCAGACAGCAAATTCTGTGAGCTTGTCTGACTGCTAGTCTCAAGTAACTTGAACACTGCATCAAGACAAGACTTTGGGGTTGTCTCGCTATCTTCAAGATGTTTTTGCCTTCTTTATTGCAATATATGTTGGGATTGTCTCACAACCTTCAGTAGACTTGTGCATGCCATCAGGCATATCACCCTGAAACAAGTAGAGAGATGACAGGTTTTGCACATGTATAAACAAAGATGATAAGTGTGCTGTCAATTCCATCCAATTTCAAATTAGAAAATAAAGAGTAAGCTCAGAATATCAATAGCATAATTTGGCATTGTTCATAATGCGGGGAGCTTCACCACACTACTGGATTACCATGTCAACAAAACAAGCATAAATGAAGGGCAAAGACAATCATTGTATCTATTTTGGTTAATGTGCATGGCATGTTGTTCATATCATCAGCCACATCAGTAAGATAAAATAGGAGATGACAAGGTGCAAACACGGGCTGCTTCACCACACACTAGATTATAGATCCACAAAAACAAGCATACATATAGGGGGTATTGAGTAATGTGCATGGTATGAATAAGGAATTTGGTTTTACAAGTAAAACTTGTAACTTACGGTTGCTGCGAGCATGCATTTTGATAGAAACAACAAACTAAACAACAGTTAACGATAGGGAGTATGAGAAAATTAAACAGCAGTTGAGGATAAAGGCTTTAGAAGGACTAACTTACATTAACAGTTAACACCGGCTTTATAATTCCCTTCCCCATGTCAAGGGAAGGATAACTCAAGAATTTCAGCACATAATCTTCTTCATGTACTCTACATTTTGTAGAGAGTAATTATAGATATGATAATACTGGAAGGGATAGAGGATAATGAAGATAAGATGCAGATTGATGCTACATAATCAACTACCAATCTTTGGAAGTACAAGCGTCACAGGACAAAATGTACTGACAAGAGCAATGGGCTACACTTCCGCACTAGCATTGTCTGTGTATTCAACTTTTTGGTAAGATTAAATATAGATCTGATATTTTTAGTAAATGGTGTGCGAGGGAGATCTGATATTTTTAAGATGCAGAATGCTACACAGTGATCCAATCCCCCTTCCCATAATATAAGAGTGTTTTGAACACTTGCGTACTGTACAAAATGCTCTTGTACTATGGGACGGAGGGAGTAGCTGTTAATGTAAGTGTAGTGATAAACGGCGTTCAGTCCTTACAAGAGGACTGCAGAGATAAACCTCTTTAAAAGCATTGGGTTGCTAAATTTATGTAAGAGTCGATACGGATCTTATAATGTCCACCAAATGGAGCATAACGAGGCTAACATGTTCAGTGATGCTACATAATCAACCAGCTATGAAAGTAAGTATGGTCATACAGGGCAAGAGGTACTCACAGGAGCAATGCAGTGTGCAGTATAGTTGCGAGATTCCGTGGTCCCTTGAGAATGTATGTTCTTCTGCAAACAGTTTTTCGTACAAGTGAGACGTTAAGGCACATGCAGAAATGTAGTTCAAATTGTGATGTGATATCATAGACAATACCTTACGCTGCATACGAGACCAATGTGTAACAAGATTATTCCAGTCACTATCTAATAAATGTAGCACTGGAGACTTTACAGAAATTTCATTTAGAGGCTTGCAATCGAAGTGCGCTTGCCTCAGGTAGGAGCGATACTTCATCAACGAGTGCTTGAAAAGCGCAACCATCCCTTGCTCGTCTTGACTATCTAGTTTTGTTCTTGCCTATTTAAAAGAATGAAATCTTGTGTCTTCTATCAGTAGAAACATATGCAGTAATTACCATGAATAACATAGTACATGACTTACGCGTAAGTTGCGGAGGAACAATGGAAATTGTTCTTTGTCTGTGGTATAATCTTTCCATGAAGGAAAGATGCGCACAAAGTTCCTAACAACAATATAAGCTTCGTCTTGTAAACTGGGAAGAAGTGGAATAGGAGTCCTATTTGCTACAATTGGGGCTCTCTCTCATTCGAAAAGGGATTTGGCATCTGGATTTGGTGTACTCTTTGTTGGAATGGGGGTTTTGCGTCATAGAGCTAGTGCTATGTCAACTGGCATCATCATACTGTTTGCGGCAGTTGGGGTCTGCTGAGTTGGGGCATCAGAGATGGCCGGTGTAGTAGGGCTAGAGTCTGCTAGAGTTGTGGCCGTGTTTTCTGGGTCTGGTGATATTGCAACTACACCTAATGGGCTATTTGATTTATCAGGTGTCACTACCTTTTCCAAATACTTTGTTCGTGCTCCTCCATGATCAGCAATCGCCCTCTTCCTTTTCAACATCTGATACACAAGAACATCATTTGAATGGATAAATATGGTATGATGACACATGGAATATGTACTGAAAATGGATAGGCAGGGCGTATTCACGTGCACAATGTGTAAACTAAGCTAATGGCAGTGCAACAAAGTAGAAGCAATGCAAAGCATCAGTTGCAAGATATGTGCGACCAATATAACCTTGGAAAGTTAGAGCAAGCACCTTGATGGGTGAATAACATAGGGCATCTGCCTCTGACTCCTGCACTAGGGAGCTACATTGACTGAGGTCTCCCTCTAGCTCAGAATCACTGTTAGGATCATATTCTGAGCATGAATCTGTAGGTGGAGAGCATTTGCATTGCATTGCATCCAGACTTGATTTCAGTCCCTTAATGCCATGTTTGACAGCCATGGCATTGTTCTTGTCGGTGTACAAACGTATGGGGCCTTATGTACCCCTTTACTTGTGCACGGGCAGTCGTAGCCACGCCTGCGGCTGGGCTTGGCGGGGCAGAGGAAGGGAAGGAACAACGCTGCCGAGGCAGCACTCAAGCCAGAGGCATGAAGAGCAAAGGGGCAAGGCGGATTCCCCCGGCAAGCCCCTTGCCGGGGCGTCCTGCACAGCCCCGGCAAGAGCCTTGCCGAGGCGACTTGCCCAACACCAGCAAGGCCACCACCCTTGAGCATGAGAGTCTTGACACCATCGACAAACAACAAGACCAAGGCTCAGGGGCACCTGCGTGGTGGCATGCAGATCTTTGTGAAGACCAAAGGCCTGCAAATCTAGATGGGAAGCAGAAGACGAAGACCCCCGGTGAGATCCTTGCCGGGGACAGGCGAAGGCCCCTGGCAAGATCCTTGCGAGGACGACCACGAGTCTTGCCGGGGACAAACACAAGACCCCGGCAAGACCCTTGCCGGGACCCTGGCAAGGCCCTTGCCGGGGGCATCTGCAGGGCCACAGCCTGGCCCACACCTACCAAGGCTCCGCTACCCCGTGCCCGTTCCAACACGGCGATCAGCCCGCCAGCTAGGCGAGCGCTTGCGTGGCAGCATGTAGCTTCCGGGCCAACTAAGCAAGCACCTGCGTGGTGGCATGCAGATCTTCGTGAAGACTCTGTCACCGCACCAGCACAGCAACCTGCCAGCGTGCATGGCGCTGCATGCCTCGTCAGCTTGTACGCACGTCGAAGCAAGGCGAGGCGGCGACGGACGGGACGGGCTTCATTGCCGTCCCCGATAAAGCAAGAGGACACATAGGAGGCACATTAAATGCATTTGTCCCACGATGTTAGGGATAGACTTGTACAATGTAGATGCTTTCCACCTTGTCGGATTTTGGGTTCCAGCAAAACCCTTGAGGTTCGAACACTGGGGTGCGCACGAAGATCTCTCCTCCCCCAAGCACTCTCCCTCACCGCGGTCTCAAGGCTCAGCACGTCAAACTCGCAGAACAAAGGGACACAAGATTTATACTGGTTCGGGCCACCGATGTGGTGTAATACCCTACTCCAGTGTGGTGTGGTGGATTGCCTCTTGGGCTGAGGATGAACAGTTACAAGGGAAGAACAGCCTCCTGAGGAGAGGCGCTCTTGTGCTTAGTGAGCTTATGTGGGTGAGGATGATCTGAATAGCCCAAGATCAGTTGCTTCCTCGGCCCCCCTTTCCTACTGTGGTGGCTAGCCCTATTTATAGAGGCCCTGGTCCTCTCCCCAAATGTTAGGCAGGAAGGGATCCCACAACGGCCAAATTTGAAGGGAGACAACTAGTACAAGTTATCCTGACTAAAGGTGGTCTTCGCCTGCCAATGGCTTTGATGGTGATCCTGTCTTGGGCTCCACGGTGACCTCCGTCCTGCCGTCCTACTGGTCTTGGTCTCATTGCACTGATATGGAAACCTTTGCCTGATGCCTCGGGACTCCTCGCATGCGCTTGCCTCTTTAGTACCAAAGAGGAAACAAGGACACTGCGCGTGCTGGCGCCTGCCTGGCCCCGGTCGTCATGGCTTGCGTCACAGGAACCTCGCGAGGTGCCCCTTGCCTTGATCTCTCCGCCCCTCGCGAGCCAGCCTGGTGAGGCCACCCCCGAGGAGGTCTTGCATCGTCCGCCTCGCGAGGCTTGGCCCCTCGCGAGGGTCTTGAATGTTTACTGGTGAAGATGGGCCGTACGGGGCTGCTGGGGGAGCAACGCCGTGGGCCGCAGGCAGGCAAGTCTGGGGACCCCCATTCCCAGGACGCCGACAGTAGCCCCCGGGCCCAAGGCGCGCTCGGACTTGGCTTCGAGGTGAAGCCAAGGGGCAAGTGCGGAGCGCCGCGGGGCCCAACAGCATGCGGCCTCGCTGACGCGTGGCGATTGATTGGACGTGGGCGTCTCCGCTTCCCCATGCTGCCTCGGCAACTGCCCGACTGACAAAAGACTGGCGCGGGTTGTATTCGCCTTCATTGCCTTGCTTCGTCTTGCTCCAGATCCCCTTTCTTGCCCATCGCTTCCAGAGACTCTAGATCCACACAGTTCCCCTCGAGCTTGCCGTCGATGGCGCCCAAGAAAGCTCGGGCTACTCCTCCGCCATCCTGGTACGAGCCCGCGCTCGACGTGTCGAGCGTGTCGGAGAAGAACCTTGCCGCCGTGCGTCTGATGACGGCGGAGCGTGACGAGAAGAGGAAGACTGTGCTCTGGGTCGGTTCCACCGAGTCGGAGATTCCCGACAGCACCTTCTACCCCTTCTTCACGAGCAGCATCGTCGCCGGGTTGGTTCCCCCCTTCTCCGACTTCTTCTACTCCGTCCTCAGCCACTACAAGATCCACCCTCTCCATCTTCACCCCAACTCCATCCTCCTCCTGTCGATCCTCGCATTCTACTGCGAGGCGTATGTTGGAGTGATGCCGTCCATGGCGCTGCTGTGCCACTTCTTCTTCCTTCGGATCAAGGAGGGCTACCACTCCGGATGCGTTGGCTTCGTCGCGGCCAACAAGACCAATGCCATCTCGAAGGCCGGGAAGAAGGCCGAGGGCTTCAGGAGCAAGTGGGTCCTGATTCTCACAAAATTCCTACTGTACTGTACCATTTCTACAATTTATATTGAGAAATATAAGCCATAGAAACTAGAAAACAAGCAAACTACGCAATGAAAACAGAATCTGTCAGAAACAGAACAGTCAGTAATGATCTGAACAGCAACCATACGTCTGCTAGTCCAAAAATTATGAGATAAATTGGTGTACGTGAGGAATTTGTCTATTAATCTTCTGCAAAAAGAATCAACTCAAAAGCACTCTTCTGTAAAAAATGGTAGCTAACCCCGCGAGCGCAAAGTTTCTGTTTTTTACAGCAAGATCACATTAACTCTCACCCAAGTCTTCCCAAAGGTCTTACTTGGCACTTTATTGAAACAAAAAGCTATAAAACATGATTACTACAGTAGCTTAATCATGTAAACACACAAAAACAGTAAGGGTAAGTATTGGGTTGTCTCCCAACAAGCGCTTTTTCTTTAATGCCTTTTAGCTAGGCATGATGATTTCAATGATGCTCACATAAAAGAAAAGAATTGAAACATAAAGAGAGCATCATGAAGAATATGACTAGCACATTTGAATCTAGCCCACTTCCTATGCCTAGGGATTTTGTGAACACATAATTTATAGGAACAAGAATCAACTAGCATAGGAAGGCAAAAAAAGTATAACTTCAAAACTTTAAGCACATAGAGAGGAAACTTGATATTATTGCAACTCCTACAAGCATATATTCCTCCCTCATAATAACTTTCAGTAGCATCATGAATGAATTCAAACCTTCACAACTTTTCAACCGTTTGTCCAAATCCAACGAAACCAACGCCACTTCTACGTTATGATCCCCTCTATCCAGTAAAACAACTTAAACATATTTTTGAAAATTTTAAAAATTGAATTCAAACAGATTTGTTTTTGAACTTCGTTGGATTGTAAATTGAGTTTTATAAGTCCGTTTGAGATGATTCTTTTTGCAAATCGAAGCTCTTGACCTAAAATTTCTGATAAGGCCAAATTCACTTAATTTTGGTGCTGTTAGAAATGGTTTTCTGTTGCAAGAGTTATTTGCTTGGTTTTGAAGTTTTCCGAATTGTTTTCTTCGTTCTTTCCGATCTTTCGAGTGATTGTTATGTGTGATTGCTATTGCTTCCTTAGGATTGATTGAAACGGAGAGTGACGAGTAGAACTATCAGGAGTTATGAGTGCGAATCATCTTCATCAATAGTACAAGACAAGTTCACACTTTGATCATACCCCTTACTACCCAGTTTTTATGCATTAGATTCAATGCTCAAACACTGCATGGTTAGGGCTTGTTAACAAGTGGGTTTTGGGAAGTAGATGATTGAGGTAGAACCTACTATCCATTTTATATCAAACCCCTGGGAGTTACTTCTACGTTATGCTTCTACTGCTATGCTATGCTCGTAGACGTAGATTGGTCGAGTGTATCCATGACAGATGTGAGATTGTTAATTAATGGTTAACTTAAGGTGGCTACTTAAATACACATCTGGGTGGATTGGTTGAGGCACCCTGGGGATATACCAGTGGCATGCCCGGACACCTGGGGATATACCAGTGTTGTTCTAGGAGATCCTGGGGTACCCGTGTGATCATCCTATGGTTCGCCACCCAGGCTCAAAGGGATCATAAGATTATCCATGCTAGACACTTCTGTGTGCAGCCACAAGATATTATGGGCTCTAGCATAGTTGAGTATGTTGCATGACCTCTTTCAGTGGTAGACTAGCAGATGTAGGGGATGTAGGTTGGTACTGTCTACCCAGAGTAAAGAGTTAATGTTTCTGAAAGACTGTGCCTCTGTCATCCGTTTGTCAAACACCATGTAGTGCGACAAAACCAATGGAGGAGATCGAGTCTTGTGCGGAAAAGTGCGCAAACCTCTACAGAGTGTACAAACTAATCATGATTAGTCGTGTCCCCGGTTATGGACGTCTTGAGTATCTGGTACTTGAATTATTGATTTGATCTCAACACTTTACTTAATTAATTTGATTGGGTTAATGAGTATTATTTTGGGATTGAGATGGGGTTACCATTCTCAATGTTTTCAACGAACTTTGTAGTTAAATAAAATATATTCCTTTGCAGTAGGAAAAAATTGGCTCTTTGCAAAAATAAACTTAGATATTTCCACCAGTCATATATGCATGTAGTGATAGCTATTATTCATCATTGCCCTATGGTGTGAATTTGCCAGTACATTCAATGTACTGACCCTTTGTGGCTGCAACATCTCATGTTGCAGGAATCTTATGACGAGTAAGTGATACGTTAGGGTTATGATTTCTACACTCAGCTTTGCCGTTGGTGTTGATGGAATCCACAATCTTGTTGTTACTTTCGCTATTTGGATTGAGGTAATAGTACTTACACTACTTTATACATGTGATTTACCTCTGTTATAAATCCTCGAGTACTGTGTGTGTGAGCATACTGATCCAGGGGTGACACTTAAGCACAGAGACTTGACCGTCTAAGGTCGGGTCGCTACAATATCATGTGACGAATAAAAATATAGCTCCGAGTAAGGTATACCGATAGTTTTGAAGACGAAAGAGGGGATGCCTTCCGGGGCATCCCCAAGCTTAGGCGCTTGAGTCTTCTTTGAATATTACCTTGGGGTGCCTTGGGCATCCCCAAGCTTTGGGTGTTTCCACTCCTTATTCTCCTCATATCGATATCTCACTCAAAGCTTGAAAACTTCAATCACACAAAACTTAACGGAACTTCGTGAGATAGGTTAGTATGATAAAGAGTAAACCATTCACTTTGGTACTGTCAAAGACAAGGTTCATAATTATTCTCACACAATGCCTAATGTACCATACCATTTCTACAATTTATATTGAGAAATATAAGCCATAGAAACTAGAAAATAAGCAAACTATGCAATGAAAACAGAATCTGTCAGAAACAGAACAGTCTGTAATGATCTGAACAGCAACCAGACGTCAGCTACTCCAAAAATTATGAGATAAATTGGTGTACGTGAGGAATTTGTCTATTAATCTTCTGCAAAAAGAATCAACTCAAAAGCACTCTTCTGTAAAAAATGGTAGCTAATCCCGCGAGCGCAAAGTTTCTGTTTTTACAGCAAGATCACATTAACTCTCACCCAAGTCTTCCCAAAGGTCTTACTTGGCACTTTCTTGAAACAAAAAGCTATAAAACATGATTACTACAGTAGCTTAATCATGTAAACACACAAAAACAGTAAGGGTAAGTATTGGGTTGTCTCCCAACAAGCGCTTTTCTTTAATGCCTTTTAGCTGGGCATGATGATTTCAATGATGCTCACGTAAAAGAAAAGAATTGAAACATAAAGAGAGAATCATGAAGAATATGACTAGCACATTTGAATCTATCCCACTTCCTATGCCAAGGGATTTCGTGAACACATAATTTATAGGAACAAGAATCAACTAGCATAGGAAGGCAAAACAAGTATAACTTCAAAACTTTAAGCAAATAGAGAGGAAACTTGATATTATTGCAACTCCTACAAGCATATATTCCTCCCTCATAATAACTTTCAATAGCATCATGAATGAATTCAAACCTTCACAACTTTTCAACCGTTTGTCCAAATCCAACGAAACCAACGCCACTTCTACGTTATGATCCCCTCTATCCAGTAAAACAACTTAAACATATTTTTGAAAGTTTTAAAATTTGAATTCAAACAGATTTGTTTTTGAACTTCATTGGATCGTAACTTGAGTTGTATAACTCCGTTTGAGATGATTCTTTTTGAAAATCGAAGCTCTTGACCTACACTTTTTGATAAGGCCAAATTCACTTAATTTTGGTACTGTTATAAATGATTTTCTGTTGCAAGAGTTATTTGCTTGGTTTTGAAGTTTTTCGAATTGTTTTCCTCGTTCTTTCCGATCTTTGGAGTGATTGTTATGTGTGATTGCTATTGCTTGCTCACGATTGATTGAAACAGTGTGTGACGAGTAGAACTATCAGGAGTTATGAGTGCGAATCATCTTCATCAATAGTACATGGCAAGTTCACACTTTGATCATACCCCTTACTACCCAGTTTTTATGCATTAGATTCAATGCTCAAACACTGCATGGTTAGGGCTTGTTAACAAGTGGGTTTTGGGAAGTAGATGATTGAGGTAGAACCTACTATCCTTTTTATATCAAACCCCTGGGAGTTACTTCTATGTTATGCTTATACTGCTATGCTATGTTCGTAGACGTGGATTGGTTGAGTGTATCCATGACAGATGTGAGATTGTTAATTAATGGTTAACTTAAGGTGGCTACTTAAATACACATCTGGGTGGATTGGTTGAGGCACCCTGGGCATATACCAGTGGCATGCCCGGACACCTAGGGATATACCAGTGTTGTTCTAGGAGATACCGGGGTACCCGTGTGATCATCCTATGGTTCGCCACCCAGGCTCAAAGGGATCATAAGATTATTCATGCTAGACACTTCCGTGTGTAGCCACAAGATATTATGGGCTCTAGCATAGTTGAGTATGTTGCATGACCTCTTTCAGTGGTAGACTAGCAGATGTAGGGGATGTAGGTTGGTACTATCTACCCAGAGTAAAGAGTTAATGTTTCTGAAAGACTGTGCCTCGGTCATCCGTTTCTCAAACACCATGTAGTGCGACAAAACCAATGGAGGAGATCGAGTCTTGTGGGGAAAAGTGCGCAAACCTCTACAGAGTGTACAAACTAATTCATGATTAGCCGTGTCCCCGGTTATGGACATCTTGAGTATCTGGTACTTGAATTATTGATTTGATCTCAACACTTTACTTAATTAATTTGATTGGGTTAATGAGTATTATTTTGGGATTGAGATGGGGTTACCATTCTCAATGTTTTCAACAAACTTTGTAGTTAAATAAAATATATTCCTTTGCAGTAGGGAAAAATTGGCTCTTTGCAAAAATAAACTTAGATATTTCCACCAGCCATATATGCATGTAGTGATAGCTATTATTCATCATTGCCCTATGGTGTGAATTTGCCAGTACATTCAATGTACTGACCCTTTGTGGCTGCAACATCTCATGTTGCAGGAATCTTACGACGAGTAAGTGATACGTTAGGGTTACGATTTCTACACTCAGCTTTGCCGTTGGTGTCGATGGGAATCCACAATCTTGTTGTTACTTCCGCTATTTGGATTGAGGTAATAGTATTTACACTACTTTATACATGTGATTTACCTCTGTTATAAATCCTCGAGTACTGTGTGTGTCAGCATACCGATCCAGGGATGACACTTAAGCACAGAGACTTGACCGTGTGAGGTCGGGTCGCTACAATATCATGTGACGAATAAAAATATAGCTCCGAGTAAGGTATACCGATAGTTTTGAAGACGAAAGAGGGGATGCCTTCCGGGGCATCCCCAAGCTTAGGCACTTGAGTCTTCTTTGAATATTACCTTGGGGTGCCTTGGGCATCCCCAAGCTTTGGGTCTTCCACTCCTTATTCTCCTCATATCGATATCTCACTCAAAGCTTGAAAACTTCAATCACACAAAACTTAACGGAACTTCGTGAGATAGGTTAGTATGATAAAGAGTAAACCATTCACTTTGGTACTGTCAAAGACAAGGTTCATAATTATTCTCACACAATGCCTACTGTACCATACCATTTCTACAATTTATATTGAGAAATATAAGCCATAGAAACTAGAAAACAAGCAAACTATGCAATGAAAACAGAATCTGTCAGAAACAGAATAGTCTGTAATGATCTGAACAGCAACCATACGTCTGCTACTCCAAAATTATGAGATAAATTGGTGTATGTGAGGAATTTGTCTTTTAATATTCTGCAAAAAGAATCAACTCAAAATCACTCTTCTGTAAAAAATGGTAGCTAATCCCGCGGGCGCAAAGTTTCTGTTTTTACAGCAAGATCACATTAACTCTCACCCAAGTCTTCCCAAAGGTCTTACTTGGCACTTTATTGAAACAAAAAGCTATAAAACATGATTACTACAGTAGCTTAATCATGTAAACACACAAAAACAGTAAGGGTAAGTATTGGGTTGTCTCCCAACAAGCGCTTTTCTTTAATGCCTTTTAGCTGGGCATGATGATTTCAATGATGCTCACGTAAAAGAAAAGAATTGAAACATAAAGAGAGCATCATGAAGAATATGACTAGCACATTTGAATCTATCCCACTTCCTATGCCTAGGGATTTTGTGAACACATAATTTATAGGAACAAGAATCAACTAGCATAGGAAGGCAAAACAAGTATATCTTCAAAACTTTAAGCACATAGAGAGGAAACTTGATATTATTGCAACTCCTACAAGCATATATTCCTCCCTCCTAATAACTTTCAGTAGCATCATGAATGAATTCAACAATATAACTATTCACTCATGTCTGCGGTTCCAGTATTCTGAAACAGGGTGGTCCACCCTAAAAGAGTATTGACAACAAATATGACAAGGCAAGCATAGAGGTAGTGAATCAATCATTACTTGTGAGCTTACTAGGACAAGTATGCAGAAGAATTGTAACTGCAGTAAGAGACCGTCCAAAATCTGAATCAAGAAGTTGGTCTAGCACTTATTATATGCAACTAATCGACGTGAATAATTGGATATCATATCCAATGAGTAAGAAAGACAAGTAAAATTGTCAACAAATCTGGCCTGCAGTAGTAATCAGGGTCAATGTCACTATGACCAACAATCCAAAATGACTAGTGTCTGTTCCTAGGGCTGAAATTTTGAAACCCTGTGAACTTTACAGGTACTAAAGATTACTGACATACATCTAAACCATTAAGTGTAGGTAGCACTCATTACACAACAAACCCTAATGAGAGTCCTGCCTAATGAGTAATGAATCGATTAGAAAATAGGTGATGAGGAGTGGCTGCTGAGTGTTGAGGACGTATCTCAGGATACATCAGGTTAGCTTCGTGGCTGCTGCACGCCTGAGCCTTGAACGGACTGGTAAGGTAGGCACAGCGGCGCGCCCGGGCAGCGGTGACGCTCTTGGGCCAGCGGCTCCTGACCTCCTGTTAGTCCGGCGTCTCCTCCTAGAGTCATGCCGTCCAGGGACGACAAGTCGTCGGCGAGGCAGGCGGCTAGGGGCGAGTAGAGATCGGAAGCACAGCAGAACAGAGGGGAATCAGGGCCTGGGCCGACCCAAAATCCTAGGGTGGGCCGCAGCCCACCGTGGGCACCCTGTAGACACACACCCGAGCGGCGTACATGCATTTTCAAAACTAAATTAGGAACATCTAGCTGAGCAATTAAATGACTCTGTTTTAATAATATCAGATTCGTATTTGAACAACTAAGCTTGTTTAGCTTGATGGGTGGAGCAGTGCTATTATGACACGAAGCACGTATGCTGATCGTATAGTTATCATAAAAGGGGGGAAACCCTAAGCATTTTTTTAGCAAAAGAGGGTTTCCCGTCCGATTTCTATTAAAGAAACCACCATGGAAACAACATGATCAATTAAACCCTCACTACTGGAATCAAGATCTTTGCCGTCAGCCAGCTCTTTGCCATCAGCTAGCTGACGGCAAAGAAGGTATTTGCCATCAGCTTACAGAAAACTGACGGCAAAGAAGAGCTGACGACAAAGATCATGTTTGTCGTCAACCAGCTCTTTGCCGTCTCCTAGCAGACGTCATAGAAGCTTTGCCGTCTGCTAGCAGACGACAAAGAGGGAGGGTGGGCCACTAACGAGAACCACCTAACGGGCACTTACTTTGCCGTCTGCTAGCAGACGACAAAGAAAGTGGCCAACCTAACGGCCGTTCCCCCCAGCCCCACCCCACTACCTAGGCTCTTTGCCGTCTGCTAGCAGACGACAAAGAAAGTGGCCGTTAGGTGGTTCTCGTTAGTGGGCCACCCTTCCTCTTTGCGGCAAAGAGATTTGACCTAACTAAAAACGGTCAGTGCCCCACGCCCCACCCCTCTCTCTCTCCCCTCACCTCACCCGCGCCGCCCCCGTGCCCGAGCCGCCGCCGCCCCGGGCCAACCTGCCCTGTCGCCGGTCGCCCGCCCCGCCCAGGGGACGCAAGCCGCCGCCCTGCCCCACCCTATCCCCAGAGTCGTGCCACGCCGCCCCGGCCGCCGGAGCCACACCGTCACCGGCCTCCCTTCCCCTCGGCGTCCTCAACCCGCGCCCCTTCCCCGTGGCCTGCCTCCTCAACCCGCGCCCCCTCCCAGTGGCGAGTTTCTCTTTTTTTTAAGATTTAGTTTAGGTTTGTTTAGCTTAGTTTAGTTTACGTTAGGTTAGTTTAGTTTAGTTTAGGGTTTTTTCTGCTTTTTAAGAATAAACAAGAAAGATGAAAAAAAGAAGTAAAGAAGAAGAGGAAGAAGAAGAAGAAGAGGAAGAAGAAGATGGAAAAAAAGAACAATAAGTAGAGAAGAAGAAGAAGAAGAAGAAGAAGAAGAAGAAGAAGAAGATGAAAAAAGAAGAAGTAGAAGTAGAAGATGAAAAAAAGTAGGAAAAGTAGAAAAAGAGGGTCGTCGAGGGAAAATAGGGTCGCCGAGTGGTCGAGAGGTCGAGGATCGTGGGAAAAAGGAGTCGAGGGTCTAGGGGTCGAGGGGTCGAGGGTCGAGGGGAAAAGGGGTTAGCTATAAAATAACCTATACTTAGTGTCGGGGATATACCCCGTGGCGTAACCCGGCCGGAAGTATAACCCGGCCGGACTGGACGACTCACTGGTAATCCGCCCGGAGCTTGGCGATTCACGGGTAACCCGCCCAATCTTGGCGGTTCATTAGTAACCCGGCGGGCGGGTCAGATGGATGACGAGGCCCAAGGCCCAGAAGGCCGGTTCACGTTTAATGGTAGGCCGGTTTATGAGGAAAACACAAGAAATATTCCCTTACAAAGGAAGCAAGACTAGGACTCCACTTGTAATAGAGTAATCCTAATCCAACTAGGACTAGTCATGTAAACCGCCCTTCAACATATATAAGGAGGGGCAGGGCTCCCCAAAGGGGAGAGACAAGCAAGAAGAAACAATCTCTAGGGCTAGACACAAAGAGCCGGTTTACGGCGACTCCCTCGTGATGATAATGAGACCTAGCCACAAACAACGTGTAGGGCTATTACCGGATGATATTTTCTGGGGCCCGAAGCTGTCTAAATCCTTGTCTTGTGTGTTGATCCGCCCTGCGTCTCTCGTCTCACTCAACCCCTCTCAAGCTACCACATAGATGCGTTGGCCTAGCGACTAAGTCCTGACACAAAGTCCACTATAAAAATGGCGTCGTGCCATGGACAGGAGGCTCGCACCGGTTTAAATGTTGTGGCCAATTCTCGCGCCTACGCCGGATTAAATGTCGTGGCCAACTCTCGCGCCTGCACCGACTACCACTGCCGCGGCCGACTCGATAGTCCGCACCCGTGCGCGCTGGTTTCCAACACCGCGGCCGACTCACCCAGTCGGGCTTACAATGCCGCGACCGGCTCTCCCGTCCGCACCGGCTTACAACGCCGCGGCCGGTTCATTCGTCTGCTCCCGCGCCCGAATCGCCCGTGGTGATCATCAACTCCACGGTGGATAATTTCTGGCCTAACATATCAAGGTGAAATCTGTCCGATCAATTTTTATTGATACATTTTTTATTGTTTAAAAGAACAAATTACTCCGGCTTGCGATATTATTTATGCAGGAGCAATTGTTCATCGCAAAAGCTATGGCAGTATTATGGATGTCTAGTTTGCACTACCATTATAATGCGGTAGCATCTGACCACACCATCAAGCTCGGTGAAAATATCTGCAAGCCGCCATCAACATGATGTGGTTAACTCGCCCGTTCTCACCGGTTTACGATGCTGCGGCCGACTCATCTGTCCGAGCCGCTACTGATGCTGCGGTCGTCTTTACCGTCTGTCTCTCGCAGCCTGGTCTACATCAACACACCGGGCCGCACCTGTCTGCATGAGTTGTTTATTGAGTATGAGCAAGTCACAGCTTGGGTAGCCCGGTTTTCTTTCAACAAAATGGAGGCAAATTGTCATATACTATCAACCGTCGTCTGCACTGGGTGGCCCAATGGGCAGGCGCACAAGTCGCCGCCACTACAGTTTGGTTAACTTCAAATAGCCAGTTGAAAGAAACCATTGGCCGAGTTGCTGACACGGCTCATACGGGATCATTTATAACCCGCCGCAGTCACCTCAACCTTCTATGGATTCACATCGTGCTATCAACACCAATGATATACAACTTATGCCGGTTTATATCACGGTCAAATATGGAGAATCTCATGCCAACTCCTTGAGTCACCTTGAGACTCGGGGGCTACAATGATATGACTCAACAAATGTTGCCGGTTTTCAGTGAAGTCAAGAACCCCGGGACGATGGAGGGAAAGATAACCCGGTCCCGGAGGCTACTACTATATTGATGAAAATTTAAAGGCCGTCAGAAAATTTCTGGCTTAAAAAGTATATGACAATTACAAAATCCCGGCTCAATGAAGAAGTTCCGGGTCATCAGAAAGGATTCCGGTTCAAAATCCGGTTCAAGAGACATCTCTCTCCTATAAAGCGTTGAAGCTCTCAAATATCCGGTTTAAAATCCGGCTCAAGGGACGTCAGTCTTACTGAAGCTCCCAAACATCCGGTTTACAATCCGGTTCAAGGGAAATTTGTCTCCTACAAAGTTTTGACGCTCTCAAATCCGGTTTAAGAATTTCCGGTTCAAAAAGAATTAATTTCTCACAAGTTCAAGCTCTCAGAAAAATTACAGGGACCAAAGAGAGTTGGATGCACAGCACAACTCAAACATAGGTATCCGGTGAGCACATCTCACGAATATGTCACTTGGGGGCTTCCTGTTCAAACATAGGTGTATTCACCAAAGAGAACATAGCGTTACTAACCTTTTGACTGGGTTATCTTGTTCAAACATAGGTGTATTCACCAAAGAGGACATAACCCTTCCGGGTCATCCTGCCTGTATGCCAGCTGCTTCTTCATTAGGTAATCCTGATTGGCCAGATGAACTCTTAACAGTCAATCTTTAAAACAAGACCCTGAACTCGTTAAGGTTAAAACGCCGGTTTGTCATGTGAGGGCACGGCTTACAGATAGCGAGGATGAACCCAGGCTACTAAGCCGCCTTCATTGAAACTTGGTTAAACCTGCCTGTTTGCATGATGCTACTCCGACCTTGTGTACTCTCGATAAGTCAATCTTTAAACAAGACCCTGCACTTATCCAGGTTAAAACATCGATTGGGTCATGTGAGAGCCGGCTTACAGAAAGCAAGGATACTCCAGTGGCTATCATGTTAGTTTCATTGAAGTATTCTGTTATCATACACATACATCATCATATATTGCATCATACATTGCATCATCATTACATCATCATAGCATACATCATATCTGCATGGATATAGTGGTTTATATTGCAGGAACCGGTTTTCAAAACAGGTTATATTATTCAAATCTTGAATAGCCAAGCATGGCTGGATTTTTACTATGGTTATCAATAACCAATATTATGATTGAGGTTTTCAAAGTCGCTTCAGCGCATTGGCTATTATTTTATCAATGGATATGATTTATTCTACAATGGAAGGAATAGTCCCGAGTCGCTGCAGGCTTACGACCCGGCACTTGGGGGCTACATTATTCAGATCATGATTATATCAAATATAGAAGTCTCATGTCGCTGCAAGCATGCACCATGGCACTTGTGGGCTAATGCAAGGGCATTTTTTACTTGCCTCATTGAAGACCTGACTCATCACATCATAATGAGCCGGCCCTTGGGGGCTACCAATTGCTCCTGTCAAAAAATTTAAGGTACACAAGTCTTAATCCGTTATATTGAAGGATCCACTGCTCAGTTGGTAAAGCACAAAGCTCTTAACCTTGTGGACGTGGGTTCAAGCCCCATGATGGGGGTTACATTATATGATGTTCTTTTCAAAGAAGTATATATAAAAGTCCTAGCTCAATATTATCTTACTGAGCCGACCCTTGGGGGATACACGTTGTTGTTCAAGTCTACATGATCATATTTATAAAGTCCCTGCTCATTATTGCATAATGACCCGGCCCTTGGGGGCTACACTGGTTGAAGCTTTTATGAGTATAAGGCAATTACAAGTCCCAGGTTGCTACAAGCATGACAACCCGACACTTGGGGGCTACATACAAGGAGTCTTCGGTTTTTACTAGTGACTGAGATGAGCAACATGGATTTCTTCAAAGTGGCAGTAATTATATGGAAACAAGTCTCAAATCATTACTTTGTTCTGTTCAAGACTTGGGGGCTACAGGTAATATGGATATAAGGGAGTAATATCTTCCAATTTTCAGTTTTGAGCTAACCAGATTGACCCGGTGTCTGCAACAATTATGACCCGGTGTCACCAACAATTATTGACCCGGCGTCACCAATCATTATGACCTGGTGTCTGCAACAATCATAACCCGGCGTCATGAATAATCATGAACCGGCGTTGGCAACAATCATGAACCGGCGTTGGCAACAATCATGAACCGGCGTTGGCAACAATCATGACCCAGAATTATCAGTTTTTATAACCCGACGATTTTGGAAATCATTGATCGGCAAGTTCTATATTTTCAAGCCGACTAAATATCAGTTGAATATTTGAAGACCAATATTTTTGTCAAGTCAGAGCATTGAAGGTCGATAAATGGATTCTTTATTGACAAAATATCTTCTGCAAGCAAATCGATTATGAAGATGGTTATTGGCTCAGATTTTTCAGAAGGAAGAAATGACAAGGACTTAAGGATGATCAAGTGCCGGTTTACAAGAATATTTAAACCGGAGCACAACCCGCCGAATTTGTTCTTGTGTTTATGTTGAAGATCAGTTTAGCATGGATAAATCCAAATTAAACTTGGGGCTAATGTCGGGGATATACCCCGCGGCGTAACCCGGCTGGAAGTATAACCCGGCCGGACTGGACGACTCACTGGTAACCCGCCCGGAGCTTGGCGATTCACGGGTAACCCGCCCGATCTTGGCGGTTGATTAGTAACTCGGCGGGCGGGTCAGATGGATGACCAGGCCCAAGGCCCAGAAGGCCGGTTCACGTTTAATGGTGGGCTGGTTTATGAGGAAAGCACAAGGAATATTCCCTTACAAAGGAAGCAAGACTAGGACTCCACTTGTAATAGAGTAATCCTAATCCAACTAGGACTAGTCATGTAAACCGCCCCTTCAACATATACAAGGAGGGGCAGGGCTCCCCAAAGGGGAGAGACAAGCAAGAAGAAACAATCTCTAGGGCTAGACACAAAGAGCCGGTTTACGGCGACTCCCTCGTGATGATAATGAGACCTAGCCACAAATAGCATGTAGGGCTATTACCGGATGATGTTTCCCGGGGCCCGAAGCTGTCTAAATCCTTGTCTTGTGTGTTGATCCGCCCTGCGTCTCTCGTCTCACTCAACCCCTCTCAAGCTACCACATAGATGCGTTGGCCTAGCGACTAAGTCCTGACACTAAGGACATCTGTCGTGACAAAACCACGACACTTAGCATTTTTTCCTCCTAAATGACTTAATATGCTTAGTTAGCTAAAAATGGCATAACTACCTAGGATAGCTCAGTAATGATCTATACTTAGCTTACCTAGTTCATTTATGACATAGTTAGCTTACTTAGGTAAAAAATGGCATAATAACCTTGGCTTAGCTGCAAATTGCCATATAATTAGTTTATTTTCCTCCAAAATGACAAAATAACCTTACATAGCTCCAAAATGACTGATTTTAATTAGGATAGCTCTAAAATGACCTACACTTACCATTTTGTCCTCCAAAATGAATAAATATGCTTAGTTAGCTAAAAATGGCATAACTACCTAGGTTAGCTCAAAAATGACCTATACTTAGCTTCTTTAGTTAATTTATTACATACTTAGCATACTTAGGTAAAAAAATGGCATGATAACCTTGGTTTAGCTCCAAAATGACATAGACTTAGCTTATTTTCCTCCAAAATGACAATATAACCTTACCTACCTCCAAAATGACTGATTTTAACTAGGATAGCTGTAAAATGACCTACACTTGCCATTTTGTCCTCCAAAATGAATAAATATGCTTAGTTAGCTCAAAAATGGCATAACTACCTAGGTTAGCTAAACAATGACATATACTTAGCTTCTTCAGTTCATTTATGACATACTTAGCATACCTAGGTCAAAAATGGCATGATAATCTTGGTTACCTCCAAAATGACATAGACTTAGCTTATTTTCCTCGAAAATGACATAATAACCTTACTAAGCTCCAAAATGACCTATTTACCTAGCTTAGCTCTAAAATGACCTACACTTAGCATTTTTACCTAGCTTAGCTAAAAAATGGCACTTTACCTACCTTAGTTAGAAGAAGAAGATAAAGAAGAGGAGAGGAGAAAAATAAATAGAAAAAAAAAATCTTCTTCTTCTTCTTCTTCTTGTTTTTCTTTTTCTTCTTCTTGTTCTAGCTAGTCTTCTTCTTCTTCTTCTAACTTTCTTCTTTCCTGATTTACAGATTTGCTTTAGATGAGGAAGCTTGTGTTGATGGAGTCTACTCTTATCTTTGTGCTTCCTTTTTGTTTTGATTTTGTACGATGAACAATGTGAAACTTGCGACCTATATATGTACGTATGGACGAAACCATTGTATGCTTGTTGTTGGATATGTTGGCTATATGTTGCATCTGGACTTTTGATTTGGTATGTATATGTGTTGGATGATCATATCCATATGGCAGGGATATGATTTGGTATGTATATGTGTTGGTATGCTTGTTGAAAGTATTTTCAAATGTGTGTGTATGTATATATATGTGTGTGTGAAATTCTGTGAAATTAAATGAATTTAAGAAAAAGACAGAAAAAACAGGGGCTATACAGGCTCTTTGCCATCTGCTGGCAGATGGCAAAGAGCTTTGCTATCAGCCAGCAGACGGCAAAGCTGCCACGTGGCAGCTACCTGTGCAACCTGGGGGGCACTGGGCTGGCCTATATGGCCAGTAGACGGAAAAGCACATCGTTAACCCCATAACGGACCTAAGTTGCCACGTGTGCTGTGCATGCCCTTTGCCGTCTGCTGGCAGACGACAAAGACCTTTGCATCTTTGCTGTCTGCCAGCAGACGGCAAAGTGCCCTTTACCGTAGTTTGTTCATCCGAATGTGGAGCCGTCTGCTGGCTGACGGCAAAGGCCTTTGCCGTCCGCCATGCATGCCTTTGCCATCAGCCATGGAAGACGGCTAAGTGTCTGATTCCTGTAGTGCTTGAGCATGATCAATTAAACCCTGTTATGACTGTGCCATGCCAGATTTGAAGCTGCAAACCACAGAAATGCTATTTAGCAACCATTGTTTGCTTCGAATTAAGAACTAAATTGTAAGAGCTGAAAAGAAAGTACAGTAACCAAGTTACGATCTATTTTCTGGTTGAGATAAAAAAGTTGAGCAGATAAGAAGTACCACCTCTCTTGCAGCACAGTGTAGGCATCGGGGGTGCGACGGCTGTTGGTGGCGTTGAAGCAGATCTGCGACGGTAGACGGGTGCATCGGGGGATAAGTCCCGTTGCGGTGGACGAGAAGGCCGTGTGAGCGGCCCCGGCAAAGAGGACGACGACACCGATGAAGCGAGAGGACGCGATGCAAGGATCCTGGTCCGTCGTCGTGGATGAGAAATGTCCATTCTAGCAGTGGACGATGCGGTCTTGGTAGGCGCTCCGGCATGGTGGAGGACGGTGGCGATGGATGGGGTGGAGGACGGCGGCGATGGATGGGGTGGTGGACGGAGGAGGCTGGTGTAGGGATGGTGTTCTAGCACGGATGGTGTATGAATGGGAAAGTGGAGGGAGAGGTACGGGGAACCATGTTTTTGGGACACGCCTGTCTGAAATATGGGAAAGTTACGGACTTAGCCCCCGTATAAAATTTGGACGTCTCGTCGGTTGGGGATAGGACGGTAATCTCGCATCTCCCCAATATTTGCCTAGAGCAATTTCGAGCGAGGAGAGGGTGTTTTGGCGCCCACAGTGTATGAACTGACAGGTAGGGCGGTCGTGTCACGTCTGAGTGAAGTTATAAACCTACCCGTATTGAAAATATTTGCCTACATCAATTTCGGCTGAGTCGAGTTTGTTTTGCCGCCCACCGTGTATGAATGGGGTAATGGAGGGAGAGACAGAGGTCTTTCGGATGAGCTTGAATCAAATGTGTTTTACCGCCCACGTTTGGCGCTCACCGTGTCTGAATGGGCTCAGAGGCGGTCGTGTCACATCTAATTGAAGTTACTAATCTACCCCTATTGAGAGAAGTGGAAATCGGGCCGATGGATTGTCCGTGTAAGGGGTAGACAATAATTTGGATCTCCCAAACACTGGCTTCGGGCAGCCGACGTGGGAGTGGACATTTTGCCGCTTCTTTCGAATTTTGGGACAATAAGCATCCACGTTTAGCCTGGCAACTAAATTCGAATCCATTTTGTATTCTTATACGAATCTTTATAAATCATTCTATGTGTTTTTATATATCTTCAAAAACATGACAAAGATGTATTCCACTGTCATATATGAATATGATTTACAAATGCCGATACTCGAATTCAGAAGCTAGAATCCAGTTTAAGGTGAATTCGAATATTTGAAACCACTTTATGTCCAACTCAAGTGTCACACGCATCATAATGTGCACTCCCATTTAGATATGTACAGAAGCGATGTCTCAAGATTCAAAATACCGAGTCAATCAACCAATAATGTACAAAACTAACAGACATATAAAAACTTATAGAGTATATGGATCAATAATATCAACTAACATACATAAGCCAGGCTGTTGTACTTTTTTTGCTAGAAGAGCATCATTTTTTTAGCGAAGTTAGTACAACACCTTGGCCTTTCAGATGCGTGCCACTTAAGGACCATCTATACTACTATTATTGTTGGATGCACATTCAGCCTGATTGGCATATTTGTAGGTCTGGCACAGCAATCAAAATGAAATGTCTCATTGTCTTATCAATTAATATAGACTTGTGCTAAAAAATTACAAACGAAAAAATAAAAAAAACAATTATTACATGATCTCTAAAACAAATGGTTTGATCGTTTACATGAACAAACAACACAAAGGTTATTCAATGATGGCAAAAAAATTTCACCTATGATTTACCAAGTGGGAATTTAATTTCCTCTTTTCCTTCAGGACCTTAACAATGCGGTCAGTCTCAGGTTGCTTCATTTTGAAATCCACCAAATATTTAATGGTTTTTTGAGTACTGCTTGTGATTGTGTTGTTTGCTTCCTCAACACGTCAACTTCATCTCTAAGTGCAGAACCAGAATCTCTTTCTACCAATAGTTTAGCCTCTAGAGCATGAGCAATTGGCAATTCATGATGCACGATTGGGCTGGTGCCACTGCTGTGGGATGATGCAACGTCCATGGGGACCTCGCTCTTTGATCTCGGCCTAACCTGTTTTGCCATTAAAGTTCCGATTGGACTCCAAAAAGTTGAAGTTAGCAAAACATCTCAACTGGGAGTTAGAACAGCAAACCAGTTAAACAAACAAGGAATTAAAGAGTTTCAATTGGATGCTGAAAAGTAGTTATTAACATCATTGTAACCGGTTGCAGCACCAAAGCAGTTTAACAAACAAGTTCTCCAAAAGGTACCTGTTGTGGCATTGGAGTTTCTCTTGGATCTTGAAAAGTTGAGTAGCCAGTAACGTGATTAGAGCAACCGGTTGCAGCAGCAAAGCAGTTAAACAAACAAGTTTTGCAAAAGGTACCTGTTGTGGTATTGGAGTTTCTCTTGGATCCTGAAAAGTTGAGTAGCCAGTAACGTGATTACAACAACCGGTTGTAGCAGCAAAGCAGTTAAACAAACAAGTTTTGCAAAAGGAACCTGTTGTGGCATTGGAGTTTCTCTTGGATCCTGAAAAGTTGAGTAGTTAGTAACTTGATTAAAGCAACAAGTTACGGCAGCAAACCTGTTACACAAATATATTTTTGAAAATGTACCTGATTTGCAATTGGACTTCCAATTGGATCCTGACAACTTGAAGTTGGTAAGATGATTACAGCAACAAGTTACAGCAACAAACCAGGTAAACAAGGAAGTTTCTGAAAACATACCTGTTGTGCCAACAGAGTTTCAGTTGGATCCTGCAAACTTGAATGTTAGCAATCAGAAATAAAGTGTTGCAAGAGCCATAAGAAACTAACATCAAACTAGTAAAACTAACCAGTTTTGGCAACGTATTTAATTACACATGAACTAGTAAAACTAACAAGTTCTTGGCAATGTATTAAAGTAACAAGTCGGTACCGTTTACCATCAACACGGACATCTGTAAATTTCTTTGATGTAAGCAAAATGATTCCAACACACACACACACACATATATAATTCAAAAAGACGGTGTCCCTCATATAAACCTGATAGTTCTCTATCTATGAACATGCAAACATTACTAGTGCTACAAGTGATAACAGCAAACCATTTAAACAAATAGGGTATCAGAACGTAAATTACATGTGAATTATGCTGCACCCTAGAAGTACATATGACCAGCTATCTACGTGCTTAAGTAGCTATTTAAGTTCAGGCAGACAGGTAATTCTTAACAGTAAGTATCAAACACATAGATAGACGCAGTCTATAATAGGATTAACAGGCTATGGCATTATGTAATCAGTAGCAAACTAAATTAAGCCAAGCAATGTAATTGAACAATTTTGCAATAAGTGGCTAACTAAAATTCCGAGAAGCAGGTAACTGAACTTACGCTAGCTCTTTGTACATGCACACTGCAACTTCTTTTTCGCTTACAAGGTCTACGAAGGAGTCCATGGCATCAATTGCTTGGATACGCAGTCCCAATACTTCTTTCTTCCCACACTGCATTGGTAAGTCGAATGGTTAATCTGATAAGATGGTGTGTCCTTGATATGTTATATCAGGACGGGTTGTCAGACTAGTTTTAGCAACACATCACAATGGCTTTTACTGTATATTTCATGCGATTACATTTGGCATATCGAGATCTAAGCAATCTATAATAGGATGAAAAGACTGGCATCCTTCACATTATTGGCGAACTCAGTTCATAGAAACAAGCAATTCAACCATTCTGAGGGTAAATCAAAAGCGCCACTAGAATATTTTTCACTAACCCAATCATACACGCAAAAAGGGGCGACGCCACCGTAGGTGCTGGTATGGGCGGCCGCCTCGGGTGGCTGGAAAGTGTGCACCTAATTTGAGTCGTCCAGGTTGGCCGAGGCTAGTTTTTATGTCTTAGCGCACGAGCAGGCAATGTAAAAAATGAAGAAAAATGTTTCAATTTGGATGGGCCAATAACGTAAGTGCAAGGTAGGCCGTATATCAGGCTCGCGGCCTGAACGAGCGCCTCCCATATTGATCGACAGCAGGAAAAATCCCAATTCGTTCGCTCCAGCCTCCAGTCTGGTTAGCTCCTAACCTAGCTGCCGCTGGACATACCGACAGAGCACTTCCTTGCGCCCTCGTTGGATGCCGGTCGCCGGGCTTCAAGCGATTGGAAGGACAAGAAGATGAAGATCCAACCCTGGGTGTAGCCTGCGTGGGAGGCAGCGACGGCAGCACGGGCATGGCATCGAGCTTGCGCAAACGGACAGTCGTAGCTTGCAAGAGCAGCATGCGCAACGAGCAGGTACATCACATCCCTGGTTATATCTAATTCAACTGTTCAATATCTAGCTAATAGTTAAACCTGACGGTGTTGTAAAACGGCTTGTATGTAGGGAATCTATGAGAAAATGAAACCAATTTATGCGTATTTTATAACTCCCCCAATCAATACTGAACTGACTGAACTTGATGTATCTAATCAAGTTTCCAGTGCAAACATACAAGCTCATGTTGTTCTTGAGCCTAAAGTGTCTAATGAATAGACTGCTAATGAAAGATTTGATGCAAACATTTTACATGCTCCTGGTGATGAACATATAGTGTCTAATGAGGGTTCTAATGCAAGCATTTTGCAAGCTCCCGTTGAAGGATTTAGTGTCTAATGATGATCTACTATGTTGAGAGAGACATGGAGATTTCCAGGAATTGATGACAAGCAAATTATAGTACATTTTCATGGCTTGAGGAAACGTCGAGGCCATCTACCAGAAAGTCCCCGTATCATGACAACGTAGCATAAATACTTTTCTAATCTGTTGTTTGAAACTATTGGCATACATGTGCAGGATAGATATATTGATATGCAGTTTGCGCACTGGTTATAGGTGCAATTACACTTCAATATTTTCAGCCAGAGAACGAATAATTCAAGCAGGTACAGACCATGTTAGTACTCCTTGTACACCATGTTGCATTTTGTGTTTTTGGTCCTTCCATCATTTAGTGTTTTATAATCTAGAACTACTTTGGATCATTAGCTGGTTTTCAAAGTGCATGTAGCTCCACATTTCTCAAGTATTGTTGATTTCCGGAGTGCAAGTGCCTTCGTATTTTTTAAGTTAAACTTTCACCCCTGGTAACTTGAATTCGTGGATCCGCCACTGCACACAAATCATACACGCAGGCCAGGACGAAATAAATGGAATGCAGGGACTTATGCTAGCTCGTTGTACAGGCTCACTGCAGCTTTGCTTGCGCTTGGGATGTTCCATGTACAAGTCCATGCTACCACTTGCTTGGATGTGCAGGCCTTGTGCTCCTTGCATCCCCCTCTGCATTTTTGACATGGCGAATGGTTGATCAAACAAGAGAAATCGACCTTGCTATTGTACCGGAGGACAGGTACTTACAAGGTTATACCGGTGTGCAGGATGTGTGCCAGATCCCGTAGCACCGTCATGCTTCGCTAAAAAATGGTTTTTCTTCTTTCAAATGATATCTCCAAAAGAAATAAGAGTTAAAGTCAGAGTTGCATAGGCGTGTAAGCTAAGAGAGAAGTGAAAGGATATCCAAACATCATCGGAACAGTGCACAAGGGAGTGATATGTGGATACCTAGTTCGGGCCGGCGTTTGGGCATGCTCGCCTAGCTAGAGTGCGGGTCACTTCAGAGCCGTTGAGGGTGATGCGCTGGCGCTGGCTGGCCATGCACGGATGCAGATCTTGAGTGGCAGCAGAGCACTACAATGTGGTGGACGAGACCGTTGGTGAAGCCCCAACGGCCTCGGGGGGCGGAGGTGCGACGATGTGCTCGGTGAAGTAGCCCCGATGAGGTGGGAGACGTCATCGGTGAAGCGCACCTCATGCTATGGAAGTCAGTGTCTGTGAGGCACATCGGTTGCGGCGGCCGATGTTGTCGGTGGACCACCCGGTCCGACGGACGAGGGCGTAGATGAGGTAGCTCCGGTAAGGTGGTGAAGTGCAACCGTCGTCTTCGTCGTCGTTGTCCAGCACAGAGTCGGGGAATAGACGAGACAAGGGGCGATTCGAACTTTGCTTGGGTTGGTGGCGAATTAGGGATTTGAGCGCTCTGGGTGCGGAATGGGACGATGGAGAAGGGAGATTTTGTAGGGCTGGAATTGGGGCCGCCAGATATTTCAATCCGAAACGTGGAAGCACGAACTTATTTTGTCGTCGTTCTTTTTTTTGGGGGGGGGGGTGGGGGGCGGGGGTGGGTGGCTGGGTGCTAGCGTCCGTACGACACACGCAACCACCACAACACGACCCTGGTATGCCTGGTGCGCCTACATTTGAGAATGCAAACAAATCTTCTTTGATTTGCAAACGAATCAGTATGTATTACCATGCCCGTGTTTTCCTTGCAAATAATTAGTCATTTGAAACAAGATACTATAATTAATTAATGAGGAGTTATTTGAATTAGAGTGTGTGTCACATAGTGATCTCCAATTCTAACGTGGATTTCGCATTTCACGGTATCCATGCTACTTTTTTAATACAAATTCATATGTATAAGATGAACACCATGGTAGTGAGAAAACTTTGGATGGATTAAAACATATGACCTGCAAAATATTACAACAATCGAGTCAATGTCAACTTTTCCAAACCTAGTATGGCACGAATTTGAAATAATTACGAAGGCCATATGCATGGTCCTCAATTCAAATCTTATAATGTACACTAAACTGAAACATCGATATTAAGTCTCATACTATCTACATCCAAATGTTGTTTTTAGCCCCACCCCCCTTGCACACACGCTACATACTTCCTGTATCGATCAATCTTCCTCTCCTAACCACCTTAGGAAGCTATAGGTTTCCGACATACGTTCATTCTTTCTCTCCATGTTTCGATCTCTAACTCTCTCAACTACACAACCCCCTTTTTCCACTCTGTTACCAAATGTATCTACCTCACACACCCGCCATTGCACTCCATGCCGCGATTTCTCTCTCTCTCTCTCCCACCCTCTCTCGCTAGATACATGCATTGCCTATCTAGGACCCCCCCTCTCATGCGGACGCACGCACATTGTCTATCTAGGTCACTCTCTCGAGACTCTCTCACTCTTTCTTCCGCACGGTGGCCCACACTCTCTCAATCTTGCTCTCTTTATCTAAGTCTCGATTAACCTCACTTTCTCTCACACACAAATGATATATCTCCCTGTTCGGGCCTCGATCGACACACTCTATACTCTCTCACGCAGATTGTCTATCTAGGTCAGTCCATCCAAGTTGCCCCCACTCTTTCGACCTCATGGCGGGCCACGCTCGCTCAATCTCTCTCTCTCTCTCTCTATGTATGTATCGATTGACCTCGCTCTTTCTCGGACACAAACGATATATCTCCATGTTTGGGCCCAATTCGACATATTCATATTGTATACTCTCTCACGCACATTGTCTATCTAGGTCATTCTGTCCAACCCGTCTCACTCTTTTGGTAGCACGACGACCCACACTCGCTCAACCTCTCTCCCTTTATCTATGTAATCGGTTGACCTTGCTTCCTCCCATGCACAAAATATATCTACATGTCATTGACTGGATCATCTCTCAAGCTCTATCTTACAACCCTCACCCTTCCCAAAAGCTCAATCGGACAATATCTCTCCAGAGCATATATATCTTTTCAACGAATGCCGGACCACACTCACTTTGTTCTCTCTATCTATCCGTGTCTCGATTGACCTCTCTTTCTCACGTCGTATCATCCACACATTGAAACTACCTCTCCATCCTTCGTAGAGCCGGAGCTATTTACATTGCAAGGGGGACTCCAACGTTGGATTAATTTGTGAAGGCATTTATTCCGGTGGGTCTAGTTATATTTTCGTAGCATTCGGCCCACAACTACTCCAAACACCGTTGCAACCCCCGCACCTCCCCCAATTGATTTCCCTCTAGCTCGATCATCGCTCTCTCGCACGTCCTTTCTCACCTTCCACGTCACACCATGGTATTTTTGCAAAAAGCTCTGTTGTTTTCTTTAATTATTACAAATAAGCTACAAAACTACACATTGATAGTCCACCTGTAATAATGGAACAAATTTTGACCCACAAATTAAAGTGCTACAAACTACACACCAAGGGGCCCACCTGTCATGGAACAAATTTGGACCCATATATAAATTAAAAATTAAAAAGGACGAGGATCAAACATGCGACCAGGGCTTTCCAGACGCACGTCAATAGGCAACATAGTACACCAACGTTTGTTGTACCCCCCCCCCCATTGTTGATATAATGTTTTATATTACCATAGCTTATTTAATGGATAACATGTTTTAATATTAATTTTAGTACATTAGTGGGACCGGCTCGTTAGCATGTACTATTCGCCATCACTTACTGGTGGGTTCCATGTCTGATCTCTCTCTCTCTCCTCCCCTTCTACGATTAGACTCACGGGCAAACACGAAGAACACTCGGGCGATGTTGCCGTTGACCATATTTGGACGTGGTCACAAGTTACGGCACCAGTTTCACGTACTAGTAGTACTAGTCAATGTGTACGTGCAATGCACGTTAATTTGGAAGTATATTAATTGCATGCGGATATTAAGTATGATATTATTTGCGTGTTATTATTCGATTAGCACTATTTTTGGCATGAAATTAGCTGCACGCTAAACGTGTTGAGCGCTCGACATTGAAGCAGTCTAGGTCGTTGGATTGACATGATTTGATGACCGAGATTAATTGGATCTGCCCCTTTGGTATAGATATAGATTATACATGTAACAAGTTTAGGAACAAAAGTGACCGTGACGGACAAGTTATCTACTACTCCGTAATAATTAAATGCGTTGATAAATAGATGTATCGCCTAGTGCTCGAACAAGGGGATTGGTCGCGCCCTACAAGTATTTGGAATTGACTTCCCTAAAACAATATTTGGAATTGACGTGGTATTTAATATGAAATGTTTGCGATGAGAAGGAATACATGTGGCTTGATGACGTTTTCTATTTAATTTGATACGGCTCTAGCAAAACATTCAATCGATCAAACCATAGATTTCATTCAGTTTGACTCTGACTTTACATTCATACGACAATCAAACTAAAATAAACGAAAACGATAAACGTTCGTATTTTAAGCATGGAAATCCGAACGTTTTTCATGGAAAATTTAGATTATGCGGCGGCGGTGGGGGCGTCTTGTGGTGGGAAGCGGCTCCTCTGCCGTGCTCTGTGTGTCATCGGGCCACTGACTGACAGGGACGGTGACGTCTTGCGCCATTGTTGGCGTACTCCTAGATGTTGGCCCTAGCTTCAAGGAAGGCCAGAATGTTCTGGACTTCAGTCTCCAGGAGCGAGTCAACTGATGGGAGGAGACGACTGAGGGAGACCTGGATTCGGGGGTCCTCAGGTGTCCGGCCTGTTTGATATGGGCCGAATTGATGGGCCATGAAGATAAAGCGTAAGGTTATCCCCCGTATTCAGGTAGGACTCCTGAATTCGTGAATGGCAAGATTGGAGTCCGGAGGTCTTATTTCCTTCCCTTGTAAACCGACTCTGTACCCCTCTTGTGTATATATAAACCGAAGGATTTAGTCCGTAGAGGCTATTAGAATTCACATAGGCTAGACAGCTAGGGTTTAGCCATTACGATCTCAAGGTAGATCAACTCTTGTAACCCCTATACTCATCAAAGACAATCAAGCAGGAAGTAGGGTTTTACCTCCATTAAGAAGGCCCGAACCTGGGTAAACATCGTGTCCCCTTTGTCTCCTGCTAACTTCGATCCTCAGACGCACAGTCCAGGACCCCCTACCCGAGATCGGCCGGTTTTGACACCGACTGGTGTTGGTGCAAGGAAGCGGTCGACGGTGGCGATCCATGCCGCTGATGGGGGCACTGGCACCCGCGCGGGGACAGGCGATAGCAAAGGTGAGGCGTAGACATTCGTGTGCACGGGCACCGGCACAGGCGCGCGCATTCGTGCACGCGCAGGCGCATGCGCTAGCAGGTGCACGGGCACCGGCACGGGCGCGTGTGTCAGTGCACGTGTAGGCGCATGCGCTGGCAGGTGCACGGGCGCGTGAAAGTCACCGGGGACCTCGTGGAACCCCATGGCATCAAGCTCGGCGACAATGTGCGGCTCCCAGCCCATCAATGCCACGGGGATGGGCGCTGGCGCAGTCGGGGCGACGGGAGCGGGGATAGGCGCAACGTCTTCCCACAAGGCTAGTTCAAGCTCGTCCTAATGCGCCTTATGTTCTTGAGACTCCGGCCGGGTGTCTTCCTCAGGAAACTAGAAGACTAAGGGCAGACCATCATGATGCGGCATGGCGTACGGCTAGGTCAGGTTGGTTGGAGGTAGACGACAGGAGAATCAGAGAGCAAGAGAGAAGATTGTAACGATACTGGGTAGTGGGGGGGTGATTTTAAACTGCGGCGCCGGCGCCATTAATAGTGGGGGAAGTTGGGACAAAGGTGGGCGGCCGAGACTGGTCAAAGGGCTTGCCTCCCGGTGAGCATGCGCAGCGGCCTGCTCGCACGCCTCCCGGTCAGCCGGCGCAACGGTCTTCTCGCACGCCTCCCGTCGACTCACACGCTTGCTCGAACGGCACCTGCCGATGAGAAGCGGGTCTCGTGGCGGCACATAAACGCCCACAGTTTGAATAGTGAAAGCGTTCGCCTTAACTTGACAGGTTTTTGTTCCAAAATACCTTGGCTCTTCATTGATGCAACTTCTCATAAGCAGCTTGTCCCAAATTGAACAAAAAAATTACGACAACATATTTTTGCCATATCACGAGACCATGCTTAGTTTCATGAATTTCCGGTCACTTTTGGAGTTTTTGAAATTTAAAATCCAGGATTCAAAACAATATCATAACCTACATATGCAATAAATTTTCAAGCGATACATCTTTATTGTTGTAGATGTTAATATTTCTTAAGAAAGGATTTGGTCAAACATTTTTCTTAGTTAGACTTCAGAAAAGTTATATATGCAGAGTAAAAGGATAATCCCTCCGTACCAGTGCATTGCCTGATATATTAACGCAAGTACTAGGCACGAACAAACAGGGCTCAATTCTGTGCTCATCCTGGTGTAGTACTCCTATTAGTTACTAGGCAGTGGAGTTGACGGGTGACCTTGGGTAGTGGTGACCGAGGGAATTGAACTGTGCTCGGCACGGTAGGTAAGGTTGTCTAGTTACTAAAGCGTCCCTCCATTGTTCATCGGTAGTCATTATGGACCAGGGACATGAGGGGAATTTCCTAGGGCTGGAATTCTGCCGCCAGATATTTTGACTCGAGACGCGGAGGCTCAACTGGTTGGGGTTGGCTAATGTGCGTACCAGGCACGCCACCAGAAGGACACGAGCCCGGGTTTTTTTTTGAGGATCAACACGAGCCCGGGTCTGGCTGGTACGCCATTGGGTGCTACCATTTGAGAATACAAAAGGAATCTTTTAAATTGCCGAACGAATTTATATGTATCACAATGCCCGGATTTTCCTTGCAAATTACTGATCATTCCAAAAGGCACGGTAATTGTTCTATGACGAGTTCTTGAATTAGAGTGAGTTTGTGATATAGTGATCGCAACGTGGATTTCACATTTCATGGCATCCCTAGTAAGTTTTTCATTGCAAATTAAAATTTAAAAGATGAAAGGTATTGTGGTGAGAAAACTTTGTATGTATCAAGCATATGACACACACACACACACACACAAATGCAACAACAATCCAGTAAGTATAGTGCATTTATTTTTACAAACCATGCATGTATGAAACGAATTCAAAATACTCCCCCTATTCCTAAATATTTGTATTTTAGAGATTTTAACAAGTGACTACATACAGAGCAAAATGAGTGAATCTACACTCTAAAATATGTCTATATACATCCATATGTGGCGGTCCATTTGAAATATCTAAAAAGACTAATATTTAGGAACGAAGGGAGTAAAATGTAAGCCATGCATGGTCCTCAATTCAATATTTAAAATGAACAGGAAACTGAAACATGAATATTAAGTCTAGTACTACATACATGCAAATGTTGTGTTTAGGTCTCTCCATCGCCCCCCCCACACACACATACTTCATGTGTCGATTGATGTTCATTTCTTTGTTAATAGAGCTATTGGTATCCATCACACGCGCGCTCGTTATTGCTCTTCACGTTTCGATCTCCATTTATGTCATTCCCGCCCTCACACTCTCAACAAATGTATTTCTCACACACAACCTCATCGTGCCCTCCATGACAAACGCTTCCTCTCTCTCTCTCAAGAAAAATATGTTGCCTTTGTAAAACACCTTCACCGTGTGCGCACACACAAAGTCTATCTACGCCACTCTCTCGGTAACTATCTCCCTCCAGCCCTCACCACAGCTTCGCCGCATGATATCTCGGTGTATCATCTTTAACATTCGAGTGTACGCTAGGCCACACTCCCTCGATCTCTTCCTCTATAAATGACTCAATTGACCTCGCTTCTTCGCGTTGTCTCTCTCACACATAGATGCTCACACTACACCTCTTGCATAGGCGGAGCTATGTACATTGTCGGTGTCAGCATCCTGGGACCGGGGGTGCCCAGACTTGTCTGCCTGCAGCCCATGACGTGGCTCCATCGGCGGCCTGGTACGGCCCAGCTTCAGGATCAACAACCCAAGACCCTTGCGAGGGGCCAAGCCTCGGAAGGCGGACGACACCAAGACCTCCTCGAGGGACGGCCTCCTCAGGTTGGCTCCCGAGCAGCGGAGATTTCTATGCAAGGCTCACCTCGCAGGTTCAGATGATGTGAGCCATGACGATCAAGGCCAGGCGGGCGCCAACGGGCGTAGTGTACCAGTTTCCTCTTTTGTGCTAAGGAGGCAAGCGCAGGCACGGGGTCCCAGGAATCAGCCAAAGGTTTCCATTTCGGTGCAACAAGACCAAGACCGCCAGGATGGCAGGACGGAGGTTATCGCCGAGCCCACCACGGTGTCACGACCAGAGGCTTTTGCAGGTGAAGTGTACTTTTTTTAGGATAGCATGTACTAGTTGTCCCCCTTCAAATTTGGCGGTTGTGGGATCCCTTCCCGCCTTACATTTGGGAAGAGGACTAAGGCCACTATAAATAGGACCTGGCCACCACGATAGAGGGGGAGGGAGCATTCGGATCATCCTCACACCAACCAGCTCATCGAGCACAAGAACACCTCACCTCTTGAGGCTGTTGGACCATTGTACTAGTTCATCCTCAGCCTGTCGAGGCAATCCACCACAAAGCTGGAGTAGAGTATTACACCGCAAGGTGGCCCGAACCAGGATAAACTGTTGTGTCCCTTCTACATCTAGTTCATCGAGCTAGGCAGTGAGATTAGCGAGTAGGCAGACTAGGGAGGACGAGTTCTTCGCACGCACCCCAGAGTTCAAACCTCTCAAGGGTCTGCGGAACCCTGAATCTGACATTTGGTGAGCCAGGTAGGCGTGCGTCAGAGCATCTCTTCCGCCGGTCGACTCGCCACCGCTCCACCGCTTCCATGGCTGATGCCCGTCGAGCACGTGCTGAGCGTCGGGCCACCCTCGCCGCTCACGTCGCCCAGATGGTGCCTGCCGACAGGCCTCCCCGTCGTTCTCCATCGCATGCCGCCAACGCCGCCACCGGCCCGGCAGGGCGCGAGTAGCAAGCTTCGTCGATGCACCCCTCTGTGCGGCGTGATGGACGCACGGCCACCCCGTCGCTGACTCCGGCTGGTTCGTCATCTCATGCTCGTCACGGGCCGGCGGACGCGCAAGCTACGCTGCTCATGGCGCGCGAGCTCCTATGTTGTCGCCCCGTCGACGACTTCTACGAAGACTGGCTGGACCGCATCGCCGAGCTAGTTAGCGCCGCTGGAGGCTCCCCTGCACTGTCTCTCTCGCTGCCTCGCCCGCCGCCTGCTGCGGGCGACGTAGCCCATGGAGCACGTCCTCCACCTCCCCGTCAAGACGTCGGCCTCGGGCCAAGGCGCGCGGCCCCACGGCGTGACCCGCCGCACAGGGCGCCCACGCGTGAAGAAGAAAGCTGCCAGGAGGTCCAACGGCCGCAAGAAGATGCTCCTGTACTCCCAGCACCACCTCGTCAAGACCGCGCGCCGCCTGCGGTGGTAGCATGTGAGCGCCAAGATCAGGCTCCACTTCCACGACGGGCTCCCGTAACTACCGCGGGCAGCCGTGCCTTTACTCTGGAGCTTCGCAGCTTCATCTTGCCAGGGAAGTTCAAGCCTGACATGCCTCCATGCTATGACCGCACCCCCGAGCCTGCTGAGTTCCTGCAGCTCTACAAGCTAACCATCGAGGCGGCCAACGGCGACGAGAAGGTCATGGCGAACTGGTTTCCCATGGCCCTCAAAGATGGCGCATGCTCGTGGCTCCTGACGCTGTCCGCGGGGTCGATCTCCTCCTGGGGCGAGATGCGCGAGCGTTTCGTTGGCAACTTCCAGGGCACTCGCGACTGCCCGCCGGCTGCGGGTGACCTGCGGTGCATCAAGCAGCAGCCAGGGGAGACTCTGCAGAAGTACATCTAGTGCTTCAACAGTGTACGCCTCAAGACCCGCAAGGTTTCAGACGAGGCCATTATCTCAGCGTTTTGTGATGGCGTCCGCGACGTCAAGATGAAGGAAGAGCTCGCCGTACACGAGGACCTCTGCATGGCTCTGGAGATGTTCAACACGGCAACCAGGTGTGCGAGAGCTGAGGAGGGTCGCCTCTCCCTCCTGGAGCCCCCGGGGACAGACCCAGAAGACAAGAAGGCCAAGGCCAAGGACGTGAAGCTCAAGGGGTCGGTCATGCTTGCGGCTAAGCCGGAAATGAAGCGCGGCTGCGACCACCCAGAGTTATCCAAGGGCAACCACCCGTTCGGCGTCTTCCACAACATGCACAACCACAACACCAACGACTGTCGGGAGCTCAGGGCCATCCGCGACGGGCGCCTCGGTCGTCGCCCTGAGCGCAACGACCGAGGCTACGGCCGCGCAGGAGGCCGAGGAGGAGGACGCTGGGATGACCGTGGCCCCCGCCAGGAGTGGTGCGACCAGCCTCGTGAGGAGCATTGGCAGGCCCAACCTCGTGAGGGCACCTGGAGAGATCAACCTCGTGAGGATCGTACTCAGGGCAACACCGGCCTCCCTCCGCTGCCACCACCACCAAGAAGAAACGACGACCACCACCAGGATGAGGGGGCTGGGGGCTTCCAGGAGCCTCACGCCATCGCCTGCATCCTGGGCGATGCTCAGGCCCCAGCCTCTCATCGCATCTTCAGGCAGTTTGCCCGCGAAGTGAACGCGGCCCTCCCCAGGCTCGAGGCCACGCGACCGCTCAGGTGGTCCAAGTGCACCATCACCTTCAGCTCGACCGACCAGCTCAAATGCACGGCAACCGCCGGTGCCCTCCCGACGCTCTACTCGCCCGTCATCAGCAACGTCCTCGTCACCAAGACTCTCACCGATGGTGGTGCGGGGCTCAACGTTCTTTCCATCAAGACGTCCGACCGCCTCCAAGTTCCCTATGACCAGCTGCTGCCCACCAAGCCTTTCTTAGGAGTAACCGACGGTTCCACCACCCTGATAGGGCAGATCCGCCTTCGTGTCACTTTCGACAAGTGCGACAACTATCGCACTGAGCTCATCGACTTCGACATCGCCCACATCCGCCTTCCGTACAATGCCATCCTTGGGTATCTATCCCTGGCCAAGTTCATGGTGGTGACTCATCATGGTTACAATGTCCTCAAGATGACAGGGAACCGCGACATCATCACGATGGCCTGCGAGGAGAAGGACGCAGTGTGCTCTCTCGAGCATGCCTACCAGGCTACGGCAGTCGAGAACCTTGATGACGAAGCCACCGTCTACCCTCCTAAGGCTGTCCCCAAGAAGAAGAAGCAGCTGCTCCACCAAGGGCCTCAGGAGAATGACATCTCCAGCGGTACCACCTCAGGACCTGCGCCCACAGACGGGACGCCTCCCTCTCTTGCATAGGAAGGTGCGTCCGGTGCCCCTCTTAGGCAGGGATCCCGGGATCTCCTCTGGAGGGCCTTTGACCTAGCCAACGTCATGAGGGAGGAGCTCGGGCACCACGTGGAGGCGTGCTTCAGCGCGCGCTTCCGCCAGGAGGGCACAAGGCATGGGGTGCCAGGTGCTCAGGAGTTCATCACCGAGGCAACCAAGGAGCTTCAAGAGGCGAGAGCCATGCGCGGCGACCGCCGCGCACCACCCGGCATGGATCCTTGTCCTCGCGAGGACAGCGAGCTACGCGCCTGCGTCAACATCCCTAGGCTCAACAGGGCCGCATCTCAGGAGCGCTTCTGGCCATCGCGCATTGGAGGGTGCGAGGACCCCCCTCACAGCTACGTTAGCATGCCTTTCAGCCTGCCGAACATGGTTGTTACCTTCCAGTGCCACATGCGGAGCGTCCTGGCGGCTTAGGAGGCCAGGCACCAAGCGGTCCTGGTGGAGATGGTGACGGTCCTTCACGAGCCTGCGGGGCCTCTGGAGCATCCTGAGGCGCAAGGCCAAGCTGGCTCGTGAGGAACGACTCCTTCAGCACGCGTCTTCAGCTACTCCAACATCTCTTCAGCAACGGTGCCAGGTGACATTTTCCGGTTTATTCAGTTGGGGGCGCCCCTCGGGCTGCATCATCCCCAGGCCACATGGGTCCGTGCCTGTGGCATGTATTGTTTGCATCTATCAGAACTAGCTTTACTCTTTCCATCAGTCGCTTTATGATTATCATCTGCCTGTCCGGTACCTCGTTGCCATGAAGGTCGTACGCCCTTGCAAACCCACCCACGACCGCCTCATGATTAAGGACTGGCACGACGTCTGTGCTTGGGTCTATCCCTGCAGCATTGCTAAACCCAAGAGGTTGAGCTCCGGCTCGCGGGCCAGATCTCGTGCATGTCGCCTCCCATGGCCCGTGGTGCTTTGTTCTCGCATGGGCTAATCGCAGGAGGATGAGCTAGGACGCGCGACCCGGTGCCTCGCCACCACGGGAGCCGCGCGTCGGTTGTTTTTCTTCAGGACTTTTGCATGAGAAGACTGGGCACGGCATCTGTGCTCGGGTCCAACCCTGCAGCGTCGACAAACCCAACGACTGAGCTCTGTCTGACGGGCCGGCCCCATTCACGTGACCTCCTGGGGTCGTTGGTGTTTGGCCTTCTCCTGTGATAACCTCAGGAGATTCATTCGGCGCAGGTCGCCTAACCATCTCGCAGGATCGTCACAAGTGTTCCGAATCAAATTCAGGCGCAACCCGCCTTGAGGTAGGGCCTCATGAGTCCCGCGCTGGCTCACAAGTGCCCAGACACACCTCCTCTAGCCCTGCCGTGCAAGCCATGTGTCAGGGCGGGGCTGTACACGCCCCGAGGGCTCCACTCAGAGGGAGCCCCCACCCACGCACCAGTGGAAGCACCAAGCTCAGCATTGGTAGTCGACACAGTCGAGGAGCGGCTATGCCCATGCAAGTGTGGAAGCGCCATGCTCTGTGCTGGTGATAAACAACTGAGGGCGGCCCCATGTCCGCACCAACCTCGGGGAGTCGCCAGGCTCGGTGTTCAGGCTCACCGCAACCTTTCCCTTCGGGAGAGTCGTGCGAGGGGGCTGGGCACAGGGGCTACGCTCAGGTCACGCCTGGCGTACGCCGCCCTGCCAGGTCCCTCGGACCTGGTCTTCGTGTGCCCCTCCCGAGCGGGACCTCGGCGAGGGAAGGTATGGTGGTCTGTTCTCACGTCAAGGGGGACTCCTGAGCATCGCGACCCAACGGCGGCTGAGGTATGCGCGGGGCCGGGCCCTGCCGACGCAGAACACTAATTCCTATTCTTGCATCTCCTTCCCGAGGGCTGTTTGCGCGTCAAGGAGGACTCTTGAGCATCGCGATGAAGGAAATATGCCCTAGAGGCAATAATAAAGTTATTATTTATTTCCTTATATCATGATAGATGTTTATTATTCATGCTAGAATTGTATTAACCGGAAACATAATACTTGTGTGAATACATAGACAAACAGAGTGTCACTAGTATTCCTCTACTTGACTTGCTTGTTGATAAAATATGGTTATGTTTCCTAGCCATTGACATGAGTTTTCATTTGATTAATGGGATCACATCTTTAGGAGAATGATGTGATTGACTTGACCCATTCCGTTAGCTTAGCACACGACCGTTTAGTATTCTACTATTGCTTTCTTCATGACTTATACATGTTCCTATGACTATGAGATTATGCAACTCCCATTTATCGGAGGAACACTTTGTGTGCTACCAAATGTTACAACGTAACTGGGTGATTATAAAGGTGCTCTACAGGTGTCTTCGAAGGTACTTGTTGGGTTGGCGTATTTCGAGATTAGGATTTGTCACTCTGATTGTCGGAGAGGTATCTCTGGGCCCACTCGGTAATGCACATCACTTAAGCCCTGCAAGCATTGCAACTAATGATTTAGTTGCGGGATGATGTATTACAGAACGAGTAAAGAGACTTGCCAGTAACGATATTGAACTAGGTATTGAGATACCGACGATCGAATCTCGGGCAAGTAACATACCGATGACAAAGGGAACAACGTATGTTGTTATGCGGTCTGACCGATAAAGATCTTCGTAGAATATGTGAGAGCCAATATGAGCATCCAGGTTCCGCTATTGGTTATTGATCGGAGACGTGTCTAGGTCATGTCTACATAGTTCTCGAACCCGTAGGGTCCGCACGCTTAAAGTTTCGATGACAATTATATTATGAGTTTATATGTTTTGATGTACCGAAGATTGTTCGGAGTCCCGGATGTGATCACGGACATAACGAGGAGTCTCGAAATGGTCGACACATGAAGATTGATATATTGGACGACTATATTCGGACACCGGAATGGTTCCGGGGGTTATCGGATATATACCGGAGTACCGGGGGGTTACCGGAACCCCCCCGGGGATTAATGGGCCTACATGGGCCTTAGTGGAGAAGAGGAGTGGCGGCCAGGGCAGGCCGCGCGCCCCCTCCCCCTCTAGTCCAAATTGGACAAGGAGGGGGGGCCCTTTCCTTCTTCTCCTCCTCCTCTTTCCCCCCTTCTCCTAATCCAACAAGGAAGGGAGGGAGTCCTACTCCCGGTGGGAGTAGGACTCCTCCTGGCGCGCCCCTCTCCTGGCCGGCCACCTCTCCACCCTTTCTCCTTTATATACGGGGACAGGGGGCACCCCAAAGACACAACAATTGATATGTTGATCTTTTAGCCGTGCGCGGTGCCCCCTCCACCATAGTCTACCTCGATAATACTGTAGCGGTGCTTAGGCGAAGCCCTGCGTCGGTAGAACATCATCATCATCACCACGCCGTCGTGCTGACGAAACTCTCCCTCAACACTCGGCTAGATCGGAGTTCGAGGGACGTCATCGGGCTGAACGTGTGCTGAACTCGGAGGTGCCGTGCGTTCGGTACTTGATTGGTCGGATCGTGAAGACGTACGACTACATCAACCGCGTTGTGCTGACGCTTCCGCTTTCGGTCTACGAGGGTACGTGGACAACACTCTCCCCTCTCATTGCTATGCATCACCATGATCTTGCATGTGCGGAGGAATTTTTTTGAAATTACTACGTTCCCCAACAGTGGCATCCGAGCCAGGTTTTATGCGTATATGTCATATGCACGAGTAGAAAACAAGTGAGTTGTGGGCGATATAAGTCATACTGCTTACTAGTATGTCATACTTTGGTTCGGCGGTATTGTTGGAAGAAGCGGCCCGGACCGACATTACACGTACGCTTACGCGAGACTGGTTCTACCGACGTGCTTTGCACATAGTTGGCTGGCGGGTGTCAGTTTCTCCAACTTTAGTTGAACCGAGTGTGGCTACGCCCGGTCCTTGAGAAGGTTAAAACAACACTAACTTGATGAACTATCGTTGTGGTTTTGATGCGTAGGTAAGAACGGTTCTTGCTCAGCCCATAGCAGCCACGTAAAACTTGCAACAACAAAGTAGAGGGCGTCTAACTGGTTTTTGCAGGGCATGTTGTGATGTGATATGGTCAAGATATGATGCTAAATTTTATTGTATGAGATGATCATGTTTTGTAACCGAGTTATCGGCAACTGACAAGAGCCATATGGTTGTCGCTTTCTTGTATGCAATGCAATCGCCCTGTAATGCTTTACTTTGTCACTAAGCGGTAGCGATAGTCGTAGAAGCATAAGATTGGCGAGACGACAACGATGCTACAATGGAGATCAAGGTGTCGCGCCGGTGACGATGCTGATCATGACGGTGCTTTGGAGATGGAGATCACAAGCACAAGATGATGATGGCCATATCATATCACTTATATTGATTGCATGTGATGTTTATCTTTTTATGCATCTTATCTTGCTTTGATTGACGGTGGCATTATAAGATGATCCCTCACTAAATTATCAAAGTATAAGTGTTCTCCCTGAGTATGCACCGTTGCGAAAGTTCTTCGTGCCGAGACACCACGTGATGATCAGGTGTGATAGGCTCTACGTTCAAATACAACGGGTGCAAAACAGTTGCACACGCGGAATACTCAGGTTAAACTTGACGAGCCTAGCATATAACAGATATGGCCTCGGAACACGGAGACCGAAAGGCCGAGCGTGAATCATATAGTAGATGTGATCAACATAGTGATGTTCACCATTGAAACTACTCCATCTCAAGTGATGATCGGACATGGTTTAGTTGATTTGGATCACGTGATCACTTAGAGGATGAGAGGGATGTCTATCTAAGTGGGAGTTCTTTAATAATATGATTAATTGAACTTAAATTTATCATGAACTTAGTACCTGATAGTATTTTGCTTGTCTATGTTGATTGTAGATAGATGGCCCGTGTTGTTGTTCCGTTGAATTTTAATGCTTTCCTTGAGAAAGCAAAGTTGAAAGATGATGGTAGAAATTACACGGACTGGGTCCGTAACTTGAGGATTATCCTCATTGCTGCACAGAAGAATTACGTCCTGGAAGCACTGCTGGGTGCCAGACCTACTGCAGGAGCAACACCAGATGTTATGAACGTCTGGTAGAGCAAAAGCTGATGACTACTCGATAGTTCAGTGTGCCATGCTTTACGGCTTAGAACCGGGTCTTCAACGACGTTTTGAACGTCATGGAGCATATGAGATGTTCCAGGAGTTGAAGTTAATATTTCAAGCAAATGCCCGGATTGAGAGATATGAAATCTCCAATAAGTTCTACAGCTGCAAGATGGAGGAGAATAGTTCTGTCAGTGAGCATATACTCAAAATGTCTGGGTATAACAATCACTTGATTCAACTGGGAGTTAATCTTCCGGATGATAGCGTCATTGACAAAATTCTTCAATCACTGCCACCAAGCTACAAGAGCTTCGTGATGAACTATAACATGCAAGGGATGGATAAGACGATTCCCGAGCTCTTCGCAATGCTAAAAGATGCGGAGGTAAAAATCAAGAAGGAGCATCAAGTGTTGATGGTCAATAAGACCACCAGTTTCAAGAAAAAGGGCAAAGGGAAGAAGAAGGGGAACTTCAAGAAGAACAACAAGCAAGTTGCTGCTCAGGAGAAGAAACCCGAGTCTGGACCTAAGCCTGTGACTGAGTGCTTCTACTGCAAGCAGACTGGTCACTGGAAGTGGAACTGCCCCAAGTATTTGGCGGATAAGAAGGATGGCAAGGTGAACAAAGGTATATGTGATATACATGTTATTGATGTGTACCTTACTAATGCTCGCAGTAGCACCTGGGTATTTGATACTGATTCTATTGCTAATATTTGCAACTCGAAACAGGGACTACGTATTAAGCGAAGATTGGCTAAGGACGAGGTGACGATGCGCGTGGGAAATGGTTCCAAAGTCGATGTGATCGCGGTCGGCACGCTACCTCTACATCTACCTTCGGGATTATTTTTAGACCTGAATAATTGTTATTTGGTGCCAGCGTTGAGTATGAACATTATATCTGGATCTTGTTTGATGCGAGATGGTTATTCATTTAAATCAGAGAATAATGGTTATTCTATTTATATGAGTAATATCTTTTATGCTCATGCACCCTTGAAGAGTGGTCTATTTTTGTTGAATCTCAATAGTAGTGATACACATATTCATAATATTGAAGCCAAAAGATGCAGAGTTGATAATGATAGTGCAACTTATATGTGGCACTGCCGTTTAGGTCATATCGGTGTAAAGCGCATGAAGAAACTCCATACTGATGGACTTTTGGAACCACTTGATTATGAATCAGTTGGTACATGCGAACCGTGCCTCATGGGCAAGATGACTAAAACACCGTTCTCCGAAACTATGGAGCGAGCAACAGATTTGTTGGAAATCATACATACAGATGTATGTGGTCCGATGAATATTGAGGCTCGTGGCGGATATCGTTATTTTCTCACCTTCACAGATGATTTGAGCAGATATGGGTATATCTACTTAATGAAACATAAGTCTGAAACATTTGAAAAGTTCAAAGAATTTCAGAGTGAAGTTGAAAATCATCGTAACAAGAAAATAAAGTTTCTACGATCTGATCATGGAGGAGAATATTTGAGTTACGAGTTTGGTCTTCATTTGAAACAATGCGGAATAGTTTCGCAACTCATGCCACCCGGAACACCACAGCGTAATGGTGTGTCCGAACGTCGTAATCGTACTTTACTTGATATGGTGCGATCTATGATGTCTCTTACTGATTTACCGCTATCGTTTTGGGGTTATGCTTTAGAGACAGCTGCATTCACGTTAAATAGGACACCTTCGAAATCCGTTGAGACGACGCCTTATGAACTGTGGTTTGGCAAGAAACCAAAGTTGTCGTTTCTTATAGTTTGGGGCTGCAATGCTTATGTCAAAAAGCTTCAACCTGATAAGCTCGAACCCAAATCGGAACAATGTGTCTTCATAGGATACCCAAAAGAGACTGTTGGGTACACCTTCTATCACAGATCCGAAGGCAAGACTTTTGTTGCTAAATTTGGAATCTTTCTAGAGAAGGAGTTTCTCTCGAAAGAAGTGAGTGGGAGGAAAGTAGAACTTGATGAGGTAACTGTACCTGCTCCCTTATTGGAAAGTAGTTCATCATAAAAACCGGTTTCTGAGACACCTACACCAATTAGTGAGGAAGTTAATGATGATGATCATGAAACTTCAGATCAAGTTGTTACTGAACCTCGTAGGTCAACCAGAGTAAGATCCGCACCAGAGTGGTACGGTAATCCTGTTCTGGAAGTTATGTTGCTAGACCATGACGAACCTAAGAACTATGAAGAAGCGATGGTGAACCCAGGTTCCGCAAAATGGCTTGAGGCCAGGAAATCTGAGATGGGATCCATGTATGAGAACAAAGTGTGGACTTTGGTTGACTTGCCCGATGATCAACAAGCCATTGAGAATAAATGGATCTTCAAGAAGAAGACTGACGTTGACGGTAATGTTACTGTCTATAAAGCTCGACTTGTTGCAAAAGGTTTTCGACAAGTTCAAGGGGTTGACTACGATGATACCTTCTCACCCGTAGCGATGCTTAAGTCTGTCCAAATCATGTTAGCAATTGCCGCATTTTATGATTAGGAAATTTGGTAAATGGATGTAAAAACTGCATTCCTGAATGGATTTCTGGAAGAAGAGTTGTATATGATGCAACCACAAGGTTTTGTCGATCCAAAAGGAGCTAACAAAGTGTGCAAGCTCTAGCGATCCATTTATGGACTAGTGCAAGCCTCTCGGAGTTGGAATAAGCGCTTTGATAGTGTGATCAAAGCATTTGGTTTTATACAAACTTTTGGAGAAGCCTGTATTTACAAGAAAGTGAGTGGGAGCTCTGTAGCATTTCTAATATTATATGTGGATGACATATTGCTGATTGGAAATGATATAGAATTTCTGGATAGCATAAAGGGATACTTGAATAAGAGTTTTTCAATGAAAGACCAGCTGCGTATATATTGGGCATCAAGATCTATAGAGATAGATCAAGGCGCTTAATTGGACTTTCACAAAGCACATACCTTGACAAAGTTTTGAAGAAGTTCAAAATGGATCAAGCAAATAAAGGGTTCTTGCATGTGTTACAAGGTGTGAAGTTGAGTAAGACTCAATGCCCGACCACTGCGGAAGATAGAGAGAAGATGAAAGATGTTCCCTATGCTTCAGCCATAGGCTCTATCATGTATGCAATGCTGTGTACGAGACCTGATGTGTGCCTTGCTATAAGTTTAGCAGGGAGGTACCAAAGTAATCCAGGAGTGGATCACTGGACAGCGGTCAAGAACATCCTGAAATACCTGAAAAGGACTAAGGATATGTTTCTCGTTTATGGAGGTGACAAAGAGCTCATCGTAAATGGTTACGTTGATGCAAGCTTTGACACTCATCCAGATGATTATAAATCGCAAACCGGATACGTGTTCACATTCAACGATGGATCTGTCAGTTGGTGCAGTTCTAAACAAAGCGTCGTGGCAGGATCTACGTGTGAAGCGGAGTACATAGCTGCTTAGGAAGCAGCAAATGAAGGAGTCTGGATGAAGGAGTTCATATCTGATCTAGGTGTCATACCGAGTCCATCGGGTCCGATGAAAATCTTTTGTGACAATACTGGTGCAATTGCCTTGGCGAAGGAATTCAGATTTCACAAAAGAACCAAGCACATCAAGAGACGCTTCAATTCCATCCGGGGTCTAGTCCAGGTGGGAAACATAGAAATTTGCAAGATACATACGGATCTGAATGTTGCAGACCCGTTGACTAAGCCTCTTCCACGAGCAAAACATGATCAGCAGCAAGGCTCCATGGGTGTTAGAATCATTACTGTGTAATCTAGATTATTGACTCTAGTGCAAGTGGGAGACTGAAGGAAATATGCCCTAGAGGCAATAATAAAGTTATTATTTATTTCCTTATATCATGATAAATGTTTATTATTCATGCTAGAATTGTATTAACCGGAAACATAATACTTGTGTGAATACATAGACAAACAGAGTGTCACTAGTATGCCTCTACTTGACTAGCTCGTTGATCAAAGATGGTTATGTTTCCTAGCCATTGACATGAGTTGTCATTTGATTAACGGGATCACATCATTATGAGAATGATGTGATTGACTTGACCCATTCCGTTAGCTTAGCACACGATCGTTTAGTATTCTGCTATTGCTTTCTTCATGACTTATACATGTTCCTATGACTATGAGATTATGCAACTCCCGTTTACCGGAGGAACACTTTGTGTGCTACCAAACGTCACAACGTAACTGGGTGATTATAAAGGTGCTCTACAGGTGTCTCCGAAGGTACTTGTTGGGTTGGCGTATTTCGAGATTAGGATTTGTCACTCCGATTGTCGGAGAGGTATCTCTGGGCCCACTCGGTAATGCACATTACTTAAGCCTTGCAAGCATTGCAACTAATGAGTTAGTTGTGGGATGATGTATTACAGAACGAGTAAAGAGACTTGCCGGTAACGAGATTGAACTAGGTATTGAGATACCGACGATCGAATCTCGGGCAAGTAACATACCGATGACAAAGGGAACAACATATGTTGTTATGCGGTCTGACCGATAAAGATCTTTGTAGAATATGTGGGAGCCAATATGAGCATCCAGGTTCTGCTATTGGTTATTGATCGGAGACGTGTCTCGGTCATGTCTACATAGTTCTCGAACCCGTAGGGTCCGCACGCTTAAAGTTTCGATGACAGTTATATTATGATTTTATATGTTTTGATGTACCGAAGGTTGTTCGGAGTCCCGGATGTGATCACGGACATAACGAGGAGTCTCGAAATGGTCGAGACATGAAGATTGATATATTGGACGACTATATTCGGACACCGGAATGGTTCCGGGGGTTATCGGATATATACCGGAGTATCGGGGGGTTACCGGAACCCCCCCGGGGGATTAATGGCCCTACATGGGCCTTAGTGGAGAAGAGGAGGGGCGTCCAGGGCAGGCCACATGCCCCCTCCCCCTCTAGTCCGAATTGGACAAGGAGGGGGGGGCCCTCTCCTTCTTCTCCTCCTCCTCTTTCCCCCCTTCTCCTAATCCAACAAGGAAGGGAGGGAGTCCTACTCCCGGTGGGAGTAGGACTCCTCCTAGTGCGCCCCTCTCCTGGCCGACCGCCTCTCCCCCCTTGCTCCTTTATATACGGGGGCAGGGGGCACCCCAAAGACACAACAATTGATATGTTGATCTTTTAGCCGTGTGTGGTGCCCCCCTCCACCATAGTCCACCTCGAAAATACTGTAGCGGTGCTTAGGCGAAGCCCTGCGTTGGTAGAACATCATCATCGTCACCATGCTGTCGTGCTGACGAACTCTCCCTCAACACTTGGCTGGATCGGAGTTCGAGGGACGTCATCGGGCTGAACATGTGCTGAACTCGGAGGTGCCGTGCGTTCGGTACTTGATCGGTCGGATCGTGAAGACGTACGACTACATCAACCGTGTTGTGCTAACGCTTCCGCTTTCGGTGTATGAGGGTACGTGGACAACACTCTCCCCTCTCGTTGCTATGCATCACCATGATCTTGCGTGTGCATAGGAATTTTTTTGAAATTACTACGTTCCCCAACACGCGACTCAGGAGCCTAACTGGTCACGTAGCCCCTCACGCCTTGGTCTCGTCCTGGTGATCTGAACGACCCAACGGCGGCTGAGGTATGCGCGGGGCCGGGCCCTGCCGACGCAGAACATTAAAGCAAACGGGAAGGAAATCACAAAATCCTAGCAAATTATTACAAAACATACTGTCTCTTAAAGGTGCAAAGCATATAAGTTTTTACACCTCCACGGGGCACGATACATGTTGCAGGAGATAAAACAGAGGGGAGCGCCACCATCGAGCTTCTTCTTAGCCTTGGGTGCTGCCATCGCCCGCAAGGGGTGCGCCGTCGTCGACAATGTCGCCGTCGCCCATGCCGTCAGCCGTGACCGTGGGTTCGGCGGCGCCATCAGCCATGGTCATGGGGTTGACGATGAGGAATTTCCGCAGCAGGGCCTCCACTTGGTCGTTCATGGCTTCGGCAGCGGCGGTGCAGTGCTCTGGGTCCACAGGCTCAAGCAAGGCACCAAAGTCGAAGCTAGGGTCGCGAAGATGGAGGTGGCTAAAGACGCGTGTCACAGCCGAGGTGGGGAGCGCGCGGGCTTCTCCTTCCACCATGGGGCCGACTCTAAGGACAACGCCCTCGAGCGTCGTGACAAGCTGGGGGAGCATCTCGGCGGGGCCTTCCTCCGCAGTCACCAACGGCTCCTTCAACCCCCTCCCGTAGAGGTCCTGCAGTGCCTTGCGAGACCTCTGCTCAAGGGAGTTGAAGGCGGCACGCAAGAACTTTTGACTTGGCCTCCAGCTAGGCCTTCTCCGCCTCCACCTCCCCCTTCAATTTCTCTCGGCGACCGTGCTCTGCGGCCTACTTCTGTTCCGCTTGCTCCAGCTCAGTGTCACGGTCGATGAGTGCAGCTTCCCGGGCCTTCAGCTTCTCCTCCCGCGCCTCGCGCCGACGAGCCTCGGCGGCCTGCCTGTCGCGGAGGGTCTTCAGCTCGGCCTCCGCCACTCGACAGCGCTCCTCGGCAGCCTCGGCATCCTTCACCGCCATGTCGCGGGCATCCGCGGCCAGGCCGGCAGCCTGTTCGCCCTCCATTGAGGCCGCCACGGCCTAGCGCCATGCCGCCTTGACGAACGCGTCAGCTCGGAGCCATCCGGAGATCAGCTCCAGGCGCCCCGGAGCTAACCACCGGTCGGCGCCTTGAAGGTCGTCACGAAGCTGGTTTAGCGCGGAAAGAGCCTCCTCCACGGCACCAGGTGCGGCAGAAGAGCCGCGGTTCGGCAGCGTAACGAACGAGGGAGGAAGCGGCACCGGCGCCAGGATCGATGAAGTAGCAGCAGCAGAAGGGGCCGGGGGCTCCGAGGCCTTCGGAACCTCAGTAGGGGAGCTGAGGGCGGGCGCCTCCATAATTGTCCTGGCCCCAGAGACCGCCTCCTCCTGAGGATGGGCCTCCGATCCTTGCGCGGATGACCCATCCGCGGGAGCACGCGCCCCATCCTTCTGCGCCGGGGGTGGCGCGGCCGCAGCAGGCTGCTTAGCCTCGGTGGCTCCGGCCCCCTCCTTCTTCCTCTTCGCCACCGGCGTTGGCATGGACGCAGAAGAAACAAACGTCAGGACGCTATGACAAGATCAAGAAACTAAGACATAATCCCTCTTCCTCTTCCTCTTCAGGAGCGCGAGGCCCGCGGGTGCGTGGGCGTGGGAGCCGTCGTGCCCTCAGGGGCAGACGGGCGCACGACCGGCTTTGCAATGGTGGCGGCTGGCAACAAGCCAGGGGCATCGCCACGGGGGATCAGCGCTGACTTGCTCTTCTTTGGGACCCCTAGCTTCAGCTTCTTCAGAGGGGTGCCCTTGGACCTCGTGCTGACCCCGGCAGAGTGTGGTGACTCCCTAACCGGGTGCTTGCTGGTGTCGTCATTATCAAGAAGGACGCGGAGAAGATCGGACTGGTGCGGGGGGAGGTCTCCCCTGCACCTTCCAAGTTGCCTCCGAGCCTGCCTTCTCCTCCTCGTCAGACTCGCTGGAGGACACCATCACCAGGGAGCCCGGGGGCCGGGAAGGCGCCAGAGGCATGAGCCCGCGCTCGTCGAAGATGGGCATGGCGTCGACAATCTTCTCCCCGTCGGGGCGGCAGTACAGCGGAAGATGGGTGTTTGGGGGGCACCCCTGGTCCTTCCCGAGCAGGAGGCGCATGACCTTGTTCAGCTGCTGGTTGGACAAGTTGTCCGGGCACAGCCGGAGGTCGCCTTCCGCGCCCCTTAGCCTCCACAGGGGGGCGCGAGTGCACCTGGAGCGGAGCCAGGCGCTGCGTCTGGAACTCCTTGACGATCATGGCGCCCATTAGCTTCTCCGCCCTTGGGTCGTCTGGCTTCAGTTCGGCCACCATCTTCTCCATCAACAGCCCCGCACGGGGATCAGTAAGCTTCTCGTGAGACCATCCTTCATGGGGCGTCGGCAGCCCGGTCGACAGCTCCAGCCGGGGGTAGGAGCGCTTGGCGTCCATGAAGATCCACTTGTTCCGGAAGTCATCCACCTTCTTCTCGGCCCGCGAAATTGCGTTGCTGCCGGTGGCCGCGATGAAGTTGGCGCACCCCGAACACTGGCTGCCATTGACCCGAAGATAGAAGAAGTGGCGGAGCAGCGCCACGGAGGGCATCACCCCCACGAACACCTCGCAGTAAAAGGCAAAAATTGACAGGAGGAGGATGGAGTTGGGATGAAGATGGAGGGCGTGGAGATTATAGTGGCGAAGGACGGCGTAGAAGAAGCTGGAGAAAGGGGGAACCAGCCTCGCTAAGACGCTGTGCAGGAAGAAGGGATAGAAGGTGCCTCCCAAGGTTTCCGGCATGGTGGAGCCGGCCCGGAGCGCCGTCTCTCCTCCCTCGTTGCTGCTGCACATCGTCAGCTGGAACGCGGCAGCGAGGTGCTTCTCCTCGGCGATGGTGGACGCGCTCAGGGCAGGCTCGAACTAGGAGGGTGAGCGCGCGGCCGCAGCTGAGGACTTCGCCTTGTCAGTGACCATCGGTCGCGGGCTTGGGGAAGAGATTCGGCGGATCTAGAGTTTTTCTGGGTAGAAGGAGAAGGAGATCCGGAGCAAGATGAAGGAAGGGCAATGAAGGCCCCGCAGCGGGCGCCAGCCTTTTTGTCAGCCAGGAGCGGTTGCCGAGGCAGCATGGGGACGCAGAGACGCCCATGTCCCATCAATCGCCACGCGCCAACCAAGGCCGTAGGCGGTTAGGGCCCACGGCGCTCCGCACTTGCCCCTTGGCATCGCTTGGAAGCCAAGTTCGAGCGCGCCTTGGGCCTGGGGCTACTGTCAGCGTCCTGGGACCGGGGGTGTCCAGACTTGTCTACCTGCGGCCCATGACGTGGCTCCATCGGCGGCCTGGTATGGCCCAGCTTCAGGGTCAACAACCCAAGACCCTCGCGAGGGGCCAAGCCTCGCGAGGCAAATGACACCAAGACCTCCTCCCGGGACGGCCTCCTCAGGCTGGCTCCCGAGGAGCGGAGATTTCTATGCAAGGCTCACCTCGCGAGGTTCAGATGACGTGAGCCATGATGATCAAGGCCAGGCGGGTGCCAGCGGGCGCAGTGTACCAGTTTCCTCTTTTGTGCAAAGGAGGCAAGCGCAGGCGCGGGGTCCCGAGGAATCAGCCAAAGGTTTCCATTTCGGTGCAACAAGACCAAGACCGCCAGGATGGAGGTCATCGCTGAGCCCACCACGGTGTCACGACCAGAGGCTTTTGCAGGCGAAGACTACTTTTGTCAGGATAGCATGTACTAGCTGTCCCCCTTCAAATTTGGTCGTTGTGGGATCCCTTCCCGCCTTACATTTGGGAAGAGGACCAAGGCCACTATAAATGGGACTTAGCCACCACCATAGACGGGGAGGGATCATTCGGATCATCCTCACACCCACCAGCTCATCGAGCACAAGAACACCTCACCTCTTGAGGCTGTTCGACCATTGTACTAGTTCATCCTCAGCCCCTCGAGGCAATCCACCACAAAGCTGGAGTAGGGTATTACACCGCAAGGTGGCCCGAACCAGGATAAACTGTTGTGTCCCTTCTACATCCAGTTCGTCGAGCTAGGTAGTGAGATTAGCGAGTAGGCAGACTGGGGAGGAAAAGTTCTTCGCACGCACCCCAGAGTTCGAACCTCTCAAGGGTCTGCGGAACCCTGAATCCGACAGTCGGGGGTTAACCCCTCAACCTTAGATAAAATTGTGAAGCTTTATTTTGGATTGTTTAGATTATATTTTTTGAACATTATATTTGTCCCCACCCTCCCAAACACTGATTTGTTGTGCACCCCCCGGGAGAATATCATGTGCCGCCACACCTTAGATGCTATATGCTGATACGAGTTGCTTGGAGCTTGTAGATCTGAGATATAGCAGCTCACAGGATGTCTTAATATTTTTAGAGGAAACCTTAATGAGTTTGAGAATTGCACACAATTTGTACAAAAACTACTCAGACGCACTTGGATCCCATATCAAATGACCTCGAAGCTCATATCACCGTAGCATCTAAGATGAAGGAGGACCTCATATTCTCATGTATGTAAGAATATCAAGTGCTACCACACCTTAGATGCTTTGGTGATACAAGCTCTTCTATGCCGTTGGATCTGTCATCCAACAACTCCTTGGTGGTTCGAATGTTTTTTTGCAAAAAAATCCGCCAAAGAGTTCGGCCACTGCTTACAAGCACAAAGACTGCTCAGATGCCATTGGATCCCAGATCGAACGACCTCGAAGCTCGTATCACCGTAGCATCCAAACTGCTAGAGCACCTGATGTTTTCTCGCACGGGGGAATATGAGGTGCTCTCGCACCGTAGATTCTATGGTGATACGAGTTCCCGGAGATCTAACGGCTCACGGTAAGGTTTGAATGTTTTTGCAATATACGCCTCAAAGAGTTTGGGAATTGCACGGAAAGTACAAGTACTACGCATGTGGCATTTGATCACAGATCATACGACTTAGATGCTCGTATCTCCGTAGCGGCTAATTAAGCTACAGGGAGCACCTAATATGAGCTACTGGGAGCCATTGGATCCAAGATGCAGCGGCACACACGAGGCCTGAATGTTTTATTTGCAAAAAAAACCTTGGAGAGTTTGGAAAGTTCGCATAATTACAAAGACTACTCCCAAGCCATTGGATATCAGATACAACGACGTAAAAACTCGTATCACCATAGCATCTAAGCTGCGGGGTGGATGTGATATTCTATGCCGCTGTCATTTTTGTTCCTAAACTTGCGAAATACGTGTAACTCGTGTCGTTATTTGTCTAACCGCGCAAAGTGTTTGTGCAAAAAAACCATCCAACACTGACATATCGGAACAACACACGGGGGTCCGACTTGTCATTGTTCAAATTTGGACCTAAAACTAACAAATCTAAAAGACGAGATTCGAACTGGCAACCTGGACTACAAAGCGTAAGTCGATAGCCTAGAACAACAATGGTTGTTGGCTTTGTCCCATAACTTGATTTTATACAGTACTACGTTGAGTAGAGTAGAGGGAGTGGCCCGTCAACACGTGCATGACCGTTGACTCACTTACTGGTGGGTCCCATGTCTGCGATCTCTCTCTCCTCTCCATCGTCTAACCTTTAGACACACGGGCACACACAAAGAGCGGCGCGAGCTTGCCATGGTGTTATTATAACTAAAAAAGCTTGGAAAATAGAAGAATCGCCTAGAACAAGAGACGGTGTGGCTGGTTGAGACGGATCTAACCACACCTATCCTCCGTGCCACGTTAGCATGATGAAGCTGTGTGGCTAGTGGGGTGTTTTCGAACGACTGGCTGGGTCCCTAGGTCGAACCATAGGTAGTATGTCTGATACAGTATATTTTTAAACGCACATTTTTCCTCCGTGCCGAGATGTGGCACCCTACCGCGTGGTTTCTGGGTCCTCCTGGGTGGTGCACCCATATTTTCTTCCTTGCCGAGACATGGGATGCCCTACCACGCGTTTTTTGGGTCCTCTCCGGTTGTAGCGCCGAAGCGAGTAAATGAGTCGTCAGATCACAAAAGACCACCTTTCTCTCCAAGTACATCAGTGAAGCACGATGGCTAGCTAGTTGGGCTAGTGCGACCGATTAGCTAGGCCGCCGCCACATTTGTTTTTTCACCCCTTTTTTTATCTCCTTGCCGGTAGGTAAATTTAAATATCCACCGCGGCGTTTCTCTGGTCTTTGGGTGCAGCAGTCATGGCAGGATTTTTATTTTTTTGGTTGACGGGAGCAGGCGCGGCAGCAATTAGTCATGATGCCTCCGCCTGTGAAACCCACTGCTCCCTGATGTGAAAAGTCGTCGACTGGTGTTTTCCCATGGTGAAAACCAAAAGATTCACCCCGCTCCTTGGTTGGCTCCCTCTGCCTTCCCGTAGATTGCATTGCCTTTCAGCCATTTTGCCCCCTTTGCTTCCTCTACCCATTGCTTCTACCTGGTTCCATGGTGGCGCACCAAATCATGGAGTCTGAGGTGAGGCGCCTGACACAGGAGCTCCAGGCCAAGGATGCGGAGCTCAGGGCCAAGGACGTGGAGCTCCGTGAGCTCAAGGAGCAGAGGAGTGCCATGCTCCTTCTTTATGTGCGGGAGTTCACGGAGCTTCAAAAGCGGCAGGCGTCCACCACAAAGATCCTCGAGGCATCGGCGGCGTTGCTGCAGAAAGCGGGAGATACGATAGGCGGTCAGGTGAGCCGGCTGGAGCATGAGCGGGCCGATCGTGACGAGGTCCAGGATCGCCTCATCCAGTTGGTGGACCATGTTGCCACGCACATTTTGCAGCTGTGCGTTGCCTACCGTCATGCCAGCGCGACCATGCTATCCGTTGGGCTAAACCCGTTCGACCACCCCGTCGACTTCAATGAGTTGCGGCTTCTTGACCTAGTCACCTTCTTCACCTATATCTCCGAGGAGCTGAGCTGTCTCCGCGCAATGGTAGGGGTGGAGCTAGACAAGGAGGGGTTGCGGGCTGCCGTCGTTGTTGTCGGGCGAATCCTCTCAGGGCTCCATCACCGGAATCCATTCGTGCCATTGTACTCTGTCTTTGACGAGCTGGCTCCCGTCGACCGGGAGCGGGCTCTGCGGGCGGTGGCACCCTGCATCACCAACGTCGTGTGCCTCGAGAAGCAGAGGGACTTTGGTGGTGTTTAGGCGTCCTCTGCATGGGCATGTCCATGCCTCGGCACAACATGACCGTTGGATCAAACTCAGATGGTGCAGATCAGTCACTGTAGCACAAAGCGTGTGGGTGTGTTTGGTTGCATTCTCATCTCAATATAGTTGTTCCCTCTTCGTGCATGCTCATCTCAGCACCCCTCTTCATGCATGCTCCTAGTGTATTTGGGTTAACCTACTAGTGCGGACTCATGCACTCTGCCAAACACCCAAAAGTGGGTCGAGAAGAGAACTTTTGCTCCCATCCCATGCACCCTTCATACACCCTGCCTAACACCGATTCGTGCTTCATATGGTTCATTTTCCGTGGAGTACTATAGCACCGTACGCTCCATGCGATGTAGACCTAGTTTTGTTAACATTGATCTCACCATTCATTCTCGACCGAACAGTTAAAAAGGGGTATGTTACATTACTGTTCATATAGCTGACATGTGCATAACATCATTTGTTATCGTCATATCTTACTACACTAGCAACAAGATTATGTAGTTCATACGTATGAACCACTGCACATGCCTAGTAGTAGGAGCACCGTGTAAGTTCAAATGGCTGCCGTGTTTCGCACTCCTCCGCCGTAAGAGTGGAAACGCTTGTTGTAATCATTTTTTTCTTCAGAAACAATGGACACGATCTACCGTGTGGATCCTCCTCGACGATCGTTGGGAACCTTGCTACTCACTTTCACCGACGTGTGGGACAGCCAGCATCGGGGTGCACTAGCCATGCACTAAATTACTTCGTACTAGAGTGCACAACTGCACGGTAGACTACCCGATCGAAGCATCGCAGTAATGCCCAATGAGCCGTCAAATCACAAAACCCCCACCTTTCCAGCAGTAAGTTGGACGGACGAAGCAACCATCATTTCACTCTTCTCCCTCCGCTTCCTCTCTTGAATAAAACCCCAACTCGCTTCTCCCTCATCTTGTTCCTCATTTCTTCAAGAAAACCTTGACCTGCTTCTCTCATTGTTCTTCTCTCCCAAGGAAGGAAAGGTGAGCGCATCAATGGTGTTGATTCTGGCCAAGGCCCAATCTTGCAACCCCGAGACTGATCCTATAACTCCCTCTCTGTTCTTCTTTTGGTTTGTGATTATGGTTTCTTTTATTTTATTTCTATTTGACAATTTCTTGATGGACCCTGGAGCACCGGCCGAAGTGATGTCTATGGCTCTGGCCAAAACCGTCAAGGCACAGGGTACGAAGAAGCGCAAGCACCCCGCCGAGACTACCGCAGACAAGCTCAAGGTCATCGCCCTGTCCAAGCCCCTCTCTCCGGGATCCCTCATTAAGCAAGTCCAGGTAATATCTCTTCTTGACGATCTATTTGGCGATCTTGATCGTGTTTTTTCATCTAACACGCAGTACTAGTACTAGTAGTACAACTTTCTGGGTGATCTTGCAGGTGATTTTTGTGTGCCAAATGACGGTTCTAAATTACTCTTTTGACCAAAACATGCGAGAGGTTGACACTGATTTCTTATAGATTTCTTTCAACTACTTTATGAACATCAATTCTAGCTGTAGGAAATGCAAGATTTTAACTCTCATGCCTTTGAAGAGAGTATATTAGCCTCACTAACTTATGTTATGGATATTGCAAGTAATCCCTCTGCTCTCATGCCTTTGAAGACATGTTCTAGTGTCTTTGTTCACTCATTTCTGTGCGTATATGTTGTCTTATATGGAGTAAAATATCGAAAATCATCTTATATTTCTGAACGGAGGTAGTAATAAAATATATGGTTTATGTTTGAATTAGAACCAGGTCCGCGGTGGAGATGAAGTTCTCACAGTACTGCCGTGTGAACTGGAAGATCTGAGGATGATTTCTATTGCTAAACTACCAGCTGCTGTGTCCTTGTCGCCACACGTTGTGAACTAGTGTTTTCCTGTAGCATTGTTGTCAGGCGTGTTCTCGAGGGTGTACTTCACCACAACAATTTCCTGGCTGTGCCTTCGATTATGAAGGGTGTGGTTCTTGAAAAGCTTCCTGACAAATCTGATGCGGACTGTCTTCATTGTCATGTTTATGCGTGGCGATGGTGCTGGTAGACATCTCTCATGAAGTCCATGGCCTAGTCAGTTATGTGGGGTACATCCCGTAGGTCGGTGGCAAGAAATAGTCTGCAGAGTTTAATTAGTGCAACTTTGCTTGTCTGTAGTAAGTACTTTTGTTCGGTACTTGATTTGTGTCTGTGAACCCTGTATTGTTTAGTACTGCCGCTTTTGTTGTGTGGTGAGTCCTGAGAATAGTCTATGTTAATGTCTGTCCACTCAATTCAGTCTGTATATTTTGAAGTATCCAGATCATCTTTTTTGTGAGGATGGTTTATCAATTATGGTTACACTCCAATATCTGTATGCATTGCAGGGTTTATCGCACCCACCAAGATTTCCAGTCCCATGGATGTTCAGTCCATACGATTTGTCACAACCTTTGGACTGTCCTGCTTGTGGGACTAAGCGGGGCCCCTGCATGCCACCTGTAATTGGACGATCAATCTTCTGTTTACAACTTGAACATAGTGATTTCCTGGTAAGGGTTCACTCGTGTCACATCAAGTAAATCTTATTGATTTACTATCTAAATCTTATTGATTTAATGTCATGTTTTCTTACTTTTGCTGCAATTTTACGATGCAGGTTTTGCCATGTGACATTCGTTATAGAATAAACCGTTTGGTTTGCTCTATGATGGTTATTTTTGCATGTTTCACTTCTTATGTCATGTCAGTAATGAAGGCATTATCCATCACTTATATTACTGGACACAATTGGATCAGTCTGTTGTCTGAGTACAATCTGAAGCCCTATGATGAACTGTAGTTTGGTTTAACAAACACGCCACAATTAGTCCTTCTCGCGTTTAAAAGAAATGAAGAAAAAGGCTGGATCAAGGTCAGGAGCCTAGTCAAGTTAGAAAGCTGATCATAGCAGACCAGAGACGATCGCTGCTATCTCGCACATCGGTACCACCTTCAGCAATGGATCGAGCATCGGCACCTTCTCTGACGACACTTGCTCTAGCACTGACAGCGGCAGCAGCTCAGTCTGATCCACCTGAGGATTGGGCACTGATTGCGTCAGCGGATCAGGCTGATCTACCGGAGGATCGGGCACCGACACCGGCACCTGCTTTGACACCGGCAACAGCTCCAAACGGAGCAACATCTCCGGCAGTAGCAGCGGCACTACCAGTCGCACCGGTATAGGCACCAGCAATGGCTCCAGCACCTACACCCACACTTGAAGTTGCAATTGCATCTGCTCCGACCCGTGCAGTGGCAACAGAACCAGCAGTTGCACCGGCAACAAACTGGGCTGCAGTTCACACTGCTTATACCAAAGTCCTTACAAAAACCGACATCTCCACCTTCTAGGTAAGCATTGGCCGCCCAAGTGCTTCATTCTTTTTTCTTTCCATGTTGTTTCACATGATTCATTGTGTTGATCTAATTGTTTGTGTATGTCTTCTTGTGTGCAAACAGAGAATTCCTAGAGCAATGAGGGAGTCGTTCAACAATCCAGGTGACCGTGGCCAAGTTTCCCTTACCATGCGCAGCCTTGGTGTGAATGAACCTGCTCAATATACCATAAGTACAAAGGATGGTCGCATGATGATTGATGCTAAAGGATGGTCAAGGTTCAAATCTAAATCAAATCTTGCGGTAGGGGATGATGTCAAAATCGAAATTTCTCGGCAAGGAGAGCTGGTCCAAATCAACTTTGAAATTCTTCAGTAGCAGCACGCAACTGCCGAACTGATCTATCCTCCGAGAGATTTTGACGCAATAATATGGCATGGTGAAACAAGTGTCCTGTGTGTATAAGTAGTACAACAGTATTATTTATCACGTAGGATATCTTGAGAGATTTGCAACTCTGATTGCTGGTTAGGAACTGTCGTTCGATTTCATTCTAACAGCTGCCGTGCTTTATTCAATTTTCTGTATTTGCCTTGCGACAGCTTCTAAAACCAGCGCCGTACTGATCGGTGCAATATGAAATGCGCTGAGTTAGAACACATGGGCCCCCAAACATGCAGGCCCACCGTCCTATGGCCCAAAGTCCAGAACCGTGAGCCTGTCTGAGTATTATATTCTCAGCTGAACCCCCATATTATTTCATATATATTCCCCTTGATTTTTTATGTATAAAGCTGTGATATAAAAGATTTTTATATTTCTTTATAGAGGGAGTATCTCTTTGTCAAAAATATATTTATGTGTAACTAGTTACTCCTGCCTTTCTACTTCCTTTCGCTGATATGTGGGGCATCCGGCAACGGGGTCCACGTGACATGCACCAAATTAGAGTGCACAATTGCACGATAGACTCACCCCGGTCGTAGCACCACAGTAATGCCCAATGAGCCATCAAATCATAAGAAACCCCAACTTTCCAGCTTTAGCAGTAAGCTGGACAGACGAAGCATCAATATTTCACTAGGCCTGAATCCCCTTCTCCCTCGTCTGCTTGCTCAGAGAAAACCCCCTCTCGGCGATTGCATAGGGTTTTCTCATGGAGAACCAGGTACGAATTCTCCATCCATCCCCGATAAATCCAAGTACCTTCGTTGCGGGTAATCATAGGATGGCAGCGGCCGCCGTTGATGCATATTTCTTCCTACTAAATCTACTGTGTCTCATTTGTAGTGCCCAAAGTGCAAAGACCCTACAGGTTTCTGCGCCCTCGGCGAGACGCCACACTTGTCCCTTCTCATCCTAACACATGATTTTAAAACGCGCACAGTATGTTCCTAGAATCCTCTTTTCTATCCGGGAGGGTGGGGTTTTTTGAACATGCTGTCGACTAATTTGGAAATTTGGATTGCTATATTTGGATAAAAGGTACTAGTACCATAGGAGGCATACTACCATCCTAATAAATTTTCTCATCAAAACTTGGGGGACAAAAAATATCATCTTCATCAAACATAGCATCCCCAAGCTTGTGGCTTTCCATATCATTAGCATCATGGATATTCAAAGAGTTCATACTAACAACATTGCAATCATGCTCATCATTCAAAAATTTAGTGCCATATATCTTATAGATTTCTTCTTCTAACACTTGGGCACAATTTTCCATTCCGTCATTTTCACGAAAGATATTAAAAAAGATGAAGCATATGAGGCAAACTTAATTCCATTTTTTTGTAGTTTTCTTTTATAAAAAAAACTAGTGATAAAACAAGAAACTTAAAGATTCAATTGCAAGATCTAAAGATATACCTTCAAGCACTCACCTCCCCGGCAACGGCGCCAGAAAAGAGATTTGTTCATGGGATGTGAGTGCCGCTTACCTAGCCTCCCCGGCAATGGCGCCAGAAAAGAGCTTTATGTCTACTACGCAACCTTCTTCTTGTAGACTCGTGTTGGGCCTCCAAGCGCAGAGTTATGTAGGACAGTAGCAAATTTCCCTCGAATGGATGACCTAAGGTGTATCAATCCGTGGGAGGTGTAGGATGAAGATGGTCTCCCTCAAGCAACCCTGCAAGCAAATAACAAAGAGTCTCTTGTGCCCCCAGCACACCCAATACAATGGTAAATTGTATAAGTGCACTAGTTCGGCGAAGAGATGGTGATACAAGTGCAATATGGAAGGTAGATATAGGTCTTTGTAATCTGGAAATATAAAAACAGGAAGGTTGCAAGTGATAAAAGTGAGCAAAAATGGTATTGCAATGCTTAGAAACAAGGCCTAGGGTTCATACTTTCACTAGTGCAAGTTCTCTCCACAATGATAACATAATTAGATCATATGGCAATCCCTCAACGTGCAACAAAAGTCACTCCAAAGTTCCTATCGCGGAGAACATAAGATGAAATTGCTTGTAGGGTACGAAACCACCTCAAAGTTATTATTCCCGATCAATCCATTGAGTTATTCCTATAAGTGTCACAAACAGCGCTAGAGTTTGTAGTAAAATAACACCATATGATACACATCAATCAACCCTAATGTCACCTAGATACTCCAATGTCACCACAAGTATCCATGGGTCAATCATACGATATGCATCAAACAACTTCAGATTCATAATATTCAATCCAACACAAAGAACCTCAAAGAGTGCCCCAAGATTTCTATCGGAGAAACAAGGACAAAAATGTGCATCAACCCCTATGCATAGATTACCCCAATGTCACCTCGGGAATCCGCAAGTTGAGTGCCAAAACATACATCAAGTGAATCAATAGAATACCCCATTGTCACCACGGGTATCCCACGCAAGACATACATCAAGTGTTCTCAAATCCATAATAGTATTCAATCCGATAATAGTGAAACCTCAAAGGTAAAACTCAATTCATCACAAGAAGATAGAAGGGGAGAAACACCATATGATCCAACTATAATAACAAAGCTCGCGGTACATCAAGATCGTGCCAAGTCAAGAACACGAGAGAGAGAGAGAGAGAGAGAGAGAGATCAAACACATAGCTACTGGTGCATACCCTCAGCCCCGAGGTTGAACTACTCCCTCCTTGTCATGGAGACCGCCAGGATGATGAATATGGCCACCGATGATGGTTTCCCCCTCCCGAAGGGTGCCGGAACAGGCTCCCGATTGGTTTTTCGTGGCTGCACAGGCTTGCGGCGGCGGAACTCCCGATCTAGGTTTCTTTTCAGGGGTTTCTATATTTATAGGAATTTTTGGTGTCGAGAACAAGTCAGGGGGTCCACGAGGAGCCCACAAGACCGGAGGGCGTGCCCTAGGTGGCGTGGAGCTCTCCACCCTTGTGGATGCCTCGTGGCTCTTCTGGCCCAACACTTTTGCTTCGGGGGCTTCTTCTGGTCCATAAAAAATCACCATAAATTTTTAGCTCATTTGGACTCCGTTTGATATTCCTTTTCTGCGAAACTAAAAAACAAGGAAAAATGGAAACTGGCACTGGGCTCTAGGTTAATAGGTTAGTCCCAAAAATCATATAAAATAGCATATAAATGCATATAAAACATCCAAGATACATAATATAGTAGCATGTAACAATGAAAAATTATAGATACATTGGAGACGTATCACGGTGCGACACCTTCTGCCCAAATCACTACCCCGTCCTCCAGTTAAGCGCCGCCCACAACCATTTTGCACGCATTATAGCGTGGAGCTCTGTGGCATCTGGCAGCGGACAAGAAAATCGCGGCCGCACACGTGGATGAGGTCGCAATGGCTGCCATGCGTGCCGACCGCCAGATCTTGGAGGAGGACCTCATCTTTGAGGCCACTGTCGACACCGTCATATGGTTGTGTACTTTAAAATACAGTTTGTGCTATTTGCTCGAGCCACCGCCAGTGCCTTCTAGTGATTTGTACTCTGTAATGTTAATGTGCAATCTGATATTTTGAAATGTAATGTTCAGTTAACAGTTTGGTCCAACAATTGCTACATTTTGTAGTAGTTCTCAAGCATTCTTGGTCTCGTTAACTCTCTTATCTTCTAGTATATGTTCTATTCTGCAATGTCGTGCTTAGTTAAGTATTTTGGTTCCTTTGTTCTGTTGTCCAGTTAAATATTTGGTTCAGTTCTGCAATTTGATTTTCATTTGTTCTGGGTACAATTTTTTATTGTTATGCATGTGAGAAATAAATCGAATTTAGCTGTACTCAATACATGATAAACATATATAATTGCTCTATTTTCAAGTTTTTTAGCATGCCTGGTTAGGTTAGCTGGCTTTTCCATGCATCTCGAGTTAATCTGTTGGATCTGCAATTTGTTTATTTTTCATTAATATATTGTACTAATAGTATGGCAACTCTCAGTTTACCTGATCAAGATCTTCCTTATATGTGTTGCAGGGAAACAATGGGAGGCACTGTAGTTTACCATCGAGGTTTTCTCATGCATGATGCTTTTGCTAATAACCCATTATTGTGTAGTTGCAGGAATCATTCTAATATTTAGGGTTCTTACAATTTGGTCTTGCACATGTAGGTCTTGCCGTCAGAGGCTTAGATCCACTGTTCGACCCATTTTGCATATGGGGAAATGAGATGTCCATAAATATCAGACAAGTCAAGAAACTCAGAAAGATTGTTAGGATAAAGAAATTGCGACAAATAACAGCAAGATCTTTGTTTGCACAATGAAGAAGACATCAGTCAACTATATGATGGTACTAACAGTCTTTCTGAGTTTCAAAATTTATAACAATGATTCATGCATATGTTTGTTTTCAGTACTTTTCAAACCACCTGCATGGTCAAGAGGCGAGGAAGGTATTCATTCAACACCCATGGTACAATATTGAAGTCTTCCTCAAGAGGACGAAGGTTGGGCGGGCAATTATGCATAGCCGCTGGCCTAAAGTTGCAAGGACATTCAACATCACTGAAGGCTCAATATTCGCCTTCCGCTTCTACAGTTTCCCAGATGAGATTCATCTGTGTATTTACCATGTATGATGCTATTTTCCGAAGGTTTTCGATGTTGCGTGTGAAACTGGGTGTTGCTGTGCAATGGCGTAGCTAGCTATATCCCTATATAGTGTAACTGAGTGCTGAAGCTATCTGATGTATTCGATTATGAAATCCTGGTTGCCGTTATATGAAATATATAGTGTGTTTTATAAGAAATGTCAATTTGATTACTACATGGATTATCAATAAAAAGGCCAATTACCATGCTTGTTGGGGTTTTCTATTGGAGACGGTTTCTCTGACAACATCATGGGCGATGAACTCATACAACCCACGCGGTTTTCTAGAAAGTAGGCATGTTGGATCAATTAACAATCACACATGGCTTCCGCCGGTGAACTATTTGCGTTAGGCCACCTTGCACAAAAGTTTCCACATAAAAAATTGTGTGTGATATACATACGAATGGAAAAAAATTTTGGGATTCAATGTGTGGGATGTACATACGATGACCCACAAGTATAGGGGATCTATCGTAGTCCTTTCGATAAGTAAGAGTGTCGAACCCAACGAGGACCAAAAGGAAATGACAAGCAGTTTTCAGCAAGGTATTTTCTACAAGCACTGAAATTATCGGTAACAGATAGTTTTGTGATAAGATAATTTGTAATGGGTAACAAGTAACAGGTGTAGCAAAAGTGCAGCAAGGTGGCCCAATCCTTTTTGTAGAAAAGGATAAGCCTGGACAAACTCTTACATAAAGCAAAGCGCTCCTGAGGACACATGGGAATTACTGCCAAGTTAGTTTTCATCATGCTCATATGATTCGCGTTAGTTACTTTGATAATTTGATATGTGGGTGGACCGGTGCTTGGGTGTAGTCCTTACTTGGACAAGCCTCCCACTTATGATTAACTCCTCTCGCAAGCATCCGCAACTACGAAAGAAGAATTAAGATAAATCTAACCATAGCATGAAACATGTGGATCCAAATCAGCCCCTTACGAAGCAACGCATAAACTTGGGTTAAGCTTCTGTCACTCTAGCAACCCATCATCTACTTATTACTTCCCAATGCCTTCCCCTAGGCTAAAATCATGGTGAAGTGTCATGTAGTCGACGTTCACATAACACCACTAGAGGAAAGACAATATACATCTCATCAAAATATCGAATGAATACCAAATTCACATGATTAATTCTAACAAGACTTCTCCCATGTGCTTAGGAACAAATGTAACTACTCACAAAGAATGTTCATGTTCAAGATCAGTGGGGTATTGAATATCATTAAGGATCTGAACATATGATCTTCCACCAAATAAACCAACTAGCATCAACTACAAGGAGTAATCAACACTACTAGCAACCCACAGGTACCACCAGTCAGAGGTTTTGAGACAAAGATTGAATACAAGAGATAAACTAGGGTTTGAGAGGAGATGGTGCTGGTGAAGATGTTGATGAAGATTGACCCCCTCTCAATGTGAGGATCGTTGGTGATGACGATGGCTTCGATTTCCCCCTCTAGGAGGGAAGTTTCCCCGGCAGAACAGCTCTACCGGAGCCCTAGATTGCTTCTGCCCAGGTTCCGCCTCCAGGACGGCGGCGCTTCGTCCCAAAAGCTTCCTTATGATTTTTTCCAGGTCAAAACCTTTCATATATAGAAGATGGGCACCGGAGACCTGCCAGGGGGCCCACAAGCCCTGGAGGCGCGCCCTGGGTGGTAGGGCGCGCCCCCTAGGCGTGTGGCCACCTGGTGGGTCCCCTCTGGTAGTTTCTTCGCCCAATAATTTTTATATATTCCAAACAATTCTCCGTAAATTTTCAGGACTTTTGTAGTTGTGCAGAATAGATCTCTCAAATTTACCCCTTTCCGGTCCAGAATTCTAGCCGGCGGCATTCTCCCTGTTCATGTAAATCTTATAAAATAAGAGAGAACAGGCATAAGTATTGAACCATAATGTGAAATAACAACCCATAATGCAATTAATATCAACATAAAAGCATGATGCAAAATGGACGTATCAACTCCCCCAAGCTTAGACCTCGCTTGTCCTCAAGCGGAAGCCGAAATCGATAATCATGTCCACATGTTTAGAGATAGAGGTGTCGATTAAATAAAATACGGACATGAGGGCATCATGATCATCTTTAGAACAACAACATATATTTCCATATAATTTCTTATGCTAAAGTAACAATTCGTTCACAAGGTAAAGTATGAATCAAAAACTTTATTGAAAACCAGCAAACTATAATCTCAGTCATTGAAGCAATTGCTATTTATCATAATGTCGAAAAGAGTCAATGTAAGAGCTTTTATGTAGCAAGTCCACATACCCAAATATCATTTAATCTTGTAATTGCTAACACTCACGCGATACTTATGAGATCAAAGCCTCAATCGGACACAGAGAAAGATAGGGGCTTATAGTTTCGCCTCCCAACCTTTTACCTCAATTGTAATGTCAACAGTAATAATTTATGATCACCTGCATCCGAGTGGGTATATATATCTGGATCTTTCCCCAACATATATTGCTTGCCGAAAAGAAAAAAGTGTAAAAAGAAAAGGTGAAGATCACCATGACTGTTGTATAAAGGTAGAAGGTAAAAGTAAAATATAGGCCCTTCCCAGAGGGAAGCAGAGGTTGTCATGTGCTTTTATGGTTGGATGCACAAAATCTTAATGCAAAAGAACGTCAATTTATATTGCCGCTTGTGATAAAGAACTTTATTATGCAGTCCGTCACTTTTATTTCTTCCATAGCACAAGTTCGTATAAAGCTTATTTTCCTCACACTGAAAGATCATACATATTTAGACAGCAATTTTTATTGCTTGCACCGATGACAACTTACTTGAAGGATCTTACTCAATCCATAGGTAGATATGGTGGACTCTCATGGCACAACTGGGTTAAAGGATGTTTGGATGCACAAGTAGTATCTCTACTTGGTGCAAAAGATTTGGCTAGCATGGGATGAGAAGCAAGCTCAACATGTTGGAGGATCCATGACAATATAACTTCTATTCGGATATAAGGAAACATAACCCATTATGTTGTCTTCCTTGTCCAACATCAACCTCTTAGCATATAATACTTTAATGAGTGCTCACAATCACAAAAGATGTCCAAGATAGTATATTTATATGTGAAACCTCTCTTTCTTTATTACTTCCTATTAATTGCAATAATGACCAAAAGTATGTTTGTCAACTCACAACAAATTTTATGCGACGTACTCCTTATATGTGAAGTCATCACTTCCCATAAGATTATTATATAATCTTTTTATTTATTTTATTCCTTTCTTTTCTTAAGATCATAGCAAGAAAGTTCGAGGTCGTGAACTGGGTAGTTCTCTTCGTGAGGGCGCAATTGTCGAGAGGCATAAGCAATCACTTTGCGGTCTTGCATTAGGACACAGCCTAATCCTTGACGGGAAGCGTCGCAGTAAATGACGAAGTCCTTCTTAGTATCAGGTGGAGCTAGAACTGGGGCAGAAGTCAACTTGTCTTTGAGTGCCTGGAAACTTTCCTGACATTTGTCTGTCCATTGGAACTTGACGCCCTTATGCAACAGGTTAGTCAGAGGCCTGGCGATCTTGGAGAAGTTCTCGACGAATCGACAGCAATAGCTGGCGAGACCGAGAAAACTTCTGACTTGCTTAACGTTCTTGGGAGGAGTCCAATCAAGAAACGCCTGAACTCGCTCGGGGTTGACGGCAATACCATCCTTAGAGATGACATGCCCAAGATAGGTTACTTCCGGTAGCCAGAATTCACATTTGGAGAACTTGGCATATAGTTGATGCTCTCGTAGCTTTTCCAGCACAAGTCGAAGATGTTCAGCATGTTCTTCTTCGTTCTTGGAAAATACCAGGATATCATCCAGATAAACTACGATGAACTTGTCGAGGTAATCCATGAATATATAGTTCATCAAACGAGAGAAGGTGGCTGGAGCACTGGTTAAACCGAAAGACATGACGGTGTACTCGTATGAACCATATCGAGTCACGAACGTCCCCGCCATCCCCCTCGACCCCCGCTGCCACGAGCCCTACTCCCCCCCCCTTGAGCGCTCCCCTCTCCTCTCTCCCTGCCCCGGCTCGGCCGCTCCACGTGCGCCCACCAGTGCCCGCCGCGCACTCCTCCGTTGCGCCCCGCCGCGGCCAGCGCCTCCCGCCCCCTCGCCGTGGCCTCGACTGGCCGCGTCCAGTTCGGGCGCCCCAGCGCTCGTCGCCCGCGGCCGCCCCTGCTTCTCCTCCCACCGCTCCGCCTCGCGCTCACCACGGCTACGCCGTCTGCAACCACCCGCGCGTGGTCGTCCCTGCCCGACCGCGCTCCACGCCGCACCGATCGCGTCCCGCGCTCCCCGGCCCACAGCCGCTGCTCCGTCGCCGCTCCGGTGGCTCGCCGGAGCCCTGCCTCCCCTGGCCCTGGCCGCCGGCGCCGGCGTGCGCCGTGCGCGCCCAGCACCCCTTGGGCTCGCACCGTTCGGGCGCCCGTCGCCCTCGCCCGTCGCCCGTCGCCCGACGCCCGCTGTAACCGCCCCGTTAAGGCCATGGGGCCTATGACATATGGGCCCCGCCCGTAAAACGTTTTGAAATAAAATAAATAAATAATAATAATAATAATAAATTAATTAATAAAAATTAATAAATAAAACAAATAATAAAAATAAATTTAATTAATTAATTAACTAAATTAATTAAGTTAATTAATCCTGTTTAAATTAATGTAATTAGTTAGTTAATTTAATTAAACAGTAATTATTTAGCTAAACCCTAATTAACCTAAACAGAGAATGACAGGTGGGTCCCACTGGACCCACATGTCAGTTTGACTTAGTCAACCCCAGTTGACTGCTGATGTCAGCATGACATCATGCTGATGTCATAAATCCATTTTCGAATTAATTTAAATAATTAATTAAATTCCAGAAATTAATAAAATCTTTAGAAAATCATATCTCTTAATCCGTAACTCGGATTAAAATATTTTCAACATGAAAGTTGCTCAGAGCGACGAGGCGAATCCGGATACGCAGTCCGTTCGTCCACCACACCTCCCTAACCTATCAAACTCGCAACTTTCCCCCTCCGGTCCATCTGTCCGAAAACGCATAACATCGGGAATACTTTCCCGGATGTTCCCCCCTTCGCCGGTACCACCTACTGTCGCGTTAGGACACCCCTAGCACTGCTCATTGTCATGTCACGCATCGTCATGCTTATGTTTGCATTGTATTTACTGTTTCTTCCCCCTCTTCTCTCCGGTAGACTACGAGACCGACACTGCTACTGCCCAGTTCGACTACGGAGTTGACGACCCCTCCTACTTGCCAGAGCAACCAGGCAAGCCCTCCCCTTGATCACCAGATATCGCCTATTCTTCTCTATACTGCTTGCATTAGAGTAGTGTAGCATGTTACTGCTTTTCGATATCCTATCCTGATGCATAGCCTATCCTTGCTACTACTGTTGTTACCTTTACCTGCAATCCTACATGCTTAGTATAGGATGCTAGTTTTCCATCAGTGGCCCTACATTCTTGTCCGTCTGCTGTGCTATACTATCGGGCCGTGATCACCTGGGCGGTGATCACGGGTATATACTTATATACTATGTACATGACACATGTGATGACTAAAGTCGGGTCGGCTCGTAGGAGTACCCGCAAGTGGATCTTTGTGGCGGAGCGACAGGGCAGGTTAAGACCGCCTAGGTGAGAGGTGGGCCTGGCCCTGGTCGACGTTCGCGGTTACTTAACACGCTTAACGAGATCTTGGTATTTGATCTGAGTCTGGCCATTTGGTCTATACGCACTAACCATCTACGTGGGAGTAGTTATGGGTATCCCGACGTCGTGGTATCAGACGAAGCTCTTTTGACGTCAGCAACTGAGTGGCGCGCGCCGCATTGGACCGTAAGCTCGCGCTTGTATTAAGGGGGCTAGGTCTGCTTCCGGCCGCGTACGCAACGTGCAGGTGTGCATAGGGCGATGGGCCCAGACCCCTGCGCGCATAGGTTTAGACCGGCGTGCTGACCTCTCTGTTGAGCCTAGGTGGGGCTGCGACGTGTTGATCTTACGAGGCCGGGCATGACCCAGAAAAGTGTGTCCGGCCAAATGGGATCGAGCGTGTTGGGTTATGTGGTGCACCCCTGCAGGGAAGTTTATCTATTCGAATAGCCGTGTCCCTCGGTAAAAGGACGACCCGGAGTTGTACCTTGACCTTATGACAACTAGAACTGGATACTTAATAAAACACACCCTTCCAAGTGTCAGATATAACCCGGTGATCGCTCTCTAACAGGGCGACGAGGAGGGGATCGCCGGGTAGGATTATGCTATGCGATGCTACTTGGAGGACTTCAATCTACTCTCTTCTACATGCTGCAAGATGGAGATGGCCAGAAGCGTAGTCTTCGACAGGACTAGCTATCCCCTTTTTATTCTGGCATTCTGCAGTTCAGTCCACTGATATGCCCCTTTACACATATTACCATGCATATGTAGTGCAGCTCCTTGCTTGCGAGTACTTTGGATGAGTACTCACGGTTGCTTCTCTCCCTCTTGTCCCCCTTTCCTTTCTATCTGGTTGTCGCAACCAGATGTTGGAGTCCAGGAGCCAGACGCCACCGTCGACGACGTCACCTACGACACTGGAGGTGCCTACTACTACGTGCAGCCCGCTGACGACGACCAGGAGTAGTTAGGAGGATCCCAGGAAGGAGGCCTGCGCCTCGTTCGATCTGTATCCCAGTTTGTGCTAGCCTTCTTAAGGCAAACTTGTTTAACTTATGTCTGTACTCAGATATTGTTGCTTTCGCTGACTCGTCTGTGATCGAGCACTTGTATTCAAGCCCTCGAGGCCCCTGGCTTGTATTATGATGCTTGTATGACTTATTTATGTTTTAGAGTTGTGTTGTGATATCTTCCCGTGAGTCCCTGACCTTGATCGTACACATTTGCGTGCATGATTAGTGTACGGTCAAATCAGGGGCGTCACAAGTTGGTATCAGAGCCGACTGCCTGTAGGAATCCCCTTTCCACACTCCTTGGCCGAAGTCGAGTCTAGACATTACAAAACCTTTTACTAACATAGGCTGTGTGTCTTACGGGCCCACGTCGCCATTGGGTGGTACTAGGATCTTTTACTCCTCGACCTTTACTCTGGGACTCTGAACTCTCTCCTACTCGGGTTAAACGAATTTACTAACTCTAACACTAGGATCCCGTGACCGCATTCACCCCAAAGTTGGATAAGCCATAGTTGTTTCTTAGAATAGTATTTGAACAATTCACCCACTGTCATTTGACTCCTTTGAAACATCTTTGCTTTCAGATGGAACCCACGAGGCAGGTCGTGCGTCACACGACGGCCATTGGTGCCTCGGGATCACCGGCTGTGCTAGCTGAGATGATGACCTATCTGGGTTATCGCTGGCACCCTGAGTACACCGTCTACGAGGAGTACCAGGACTTTAACCAGGAGCAGTACCGTGCCATCGTCCACCTCTACTCGCGGGAGTATGACTCCACTACTGTGCTGCACACCGCACATGGTGTTGGTGTGACCATCGATATGGCTGTCCACGATGCTGCCTATGCTGCTCTGACACGTCTTCGTGGAGAGTATCGGGAGTTGGATACCTCCCCTTTCAGGCACATTGCTATCGCATCTGATGTTGGTGCGGAGGGATACTATACTGCTGCCTACTCCACTGTCACCCGAGAGCCCTTCTACCATCAGAACCTGGTTCTGCATGCTGATGGGTTGGATCGAGCTAACAGAGCTCTTCGTCACGAGATGTACAACACCCGTCAGCACCTTTACCGTGCTCTGACGCTGCTGCACCCCTTTGTCCGATCTGGACAGCTACCGCGTACTGCGATCTACCCAGCCAGGACCGTGATGCCCATGGTGTCGGTTGGCCAGAGGTGGGATGCTACTCTCCCACACTTGGTCCTCTTCTGCCACCTGAGCGTCGGGCTCTACACCTGAGTATCCGTGGCCCCCAGCCTACTGACGTGGAGGGCTATCCGTTGCCTCACTACCAGCTGTCGGGCTACGATTACCTCCACAGTACCTCTTGGGACTGATGTAGGCTTGCTTGTAGTGTTAGATGCATTCGCCGCTAGCCTGTGTGCCGCCTATGATGTTTTAGTCTATGTACTAAACTCTGTGTACTGAACTCTATGCATGACCCCTTTTATAAGTTATGCCAACTACTATGTAGTAGCTATCGTGCTCCTTTCATTATGCATGTTTCATCATGAATGAACCTTGTCTTTGCAAATTTCTCAATGCTGAACCCCTGTTATATATTAGTAGGATGGTTAGACCAGGTGGTCGTGGTAGTGGTGGCAATGCCCCACCACCACCTGAGTACATGGCTGGTATGATCCAACAGTTCGAACTGAACCGCCAATTCATGGAAAATATGATGGCTCAGCTTCCTCGCCCCAATATGGACCAGCAACCAACCCCAGTAACTCTGCAGGAATTCATGCGCCTCAATCCAACTGTGTACCGCAGCTCAACTCAGCCTCTGGATGCTGATGACTGGCTCCGTGACATCACCTATGAGATGGAGTCTGCCAATGTAGCCCCTGCCAGCTACGTCAACTTTGCTTCCTTCTTTCTGAAGGGACCCGCAGCTCAATGGTGGGACAGCCACAGGCGTACTCTGCCAGCTGGAACAATCATCACATGGCCAGACTTCCAAGCAGCTTTCCGTGCCCGCTTCATTCCTCAAGGAGTCATGGACCGGAAGAAGCGTGAGTTCCGCAACCTCACCCAAGGCAACAAAACTGTTGAAGCTTATCAATGGGAGTTTCTGGACTTGTCTCGCTATGCTGAGGAGGACATTGCACCTGATGCACGCAGATAGGAGAAGTTCCATGATGGCCTCCAAGCTGACATCAAGCTCGCACTTCTAGTGCATGACTTTGCTGATTTCGCCACCTTGGTGAACAAGGCCATCAATGTCGAAACTGGTCTGCAGGAATACCAGAGCTCTCACAGGCGCAACCGTGACACGGGCTCATCTTCGGGCTCGCCCTCACAGAAGCGTAAGATATGGATCCCGAACAACATGTACCGTCCAAATGCATCTGCCCCAAGGCAGACCTATGCTGCACCTCGTCTTCCTCCACCGCCATCTAGGCAGTCAAGACTTCCAGCTCCACCATCCCAAGCTCCTGTTCCCACTCCCAATAATGGTCTGTGCTACAAGTGTGGACAACCAGGTCACCGTGCCAGGGACTGCAATCAGAATCAGAATCAACTTGCCCTTCCAGCAACGGGCCGTGGTAACAACCAGCCCCGCAACAACAATGCTAAGTCTTATGGTCGTGCTCATGCCAACCACGTTGATCTCAACGAAGCTCAAGACCAGCATGCTACTGTGATGGGTACACTCCTCGTAAATTCAGTACCAGCATCCGTTTTATTTGATACAGGTGCATCGCATTCATTCATGTCAGAAGATTTTGCATACAAGCACGACGTTAAATGTGAGGAGATGAACACCTCTGTATTGGTCAAAACCCCCGTGGGACAGTGTCAAACCTCCCTGGTTGGCATCGACGTCCCCGTGGAAATCGAAGGGCTGGAATTCTATGCCTCTCCCATTATCCTGAAGTCGTCTAACATCGACCTCATTTTGGGGATGGATTGGTTGAAAGCGCATACTGCTTCTATAGTTTGCGCCACTAAGACCGTCCATCTACTTCACCCTTCAGATGAAATAGTTGCTTACCAAGCTCATCTGGTGCAAAATGCCGAGGCAAGGCTCTATGCATTGAATGCATTGAACGCTGCACCACACGAGGGCATTGAAAACATTCCCGTCGTGCGTGAATTCCTCGACGTCTTCCCTGAAGAACTTCCAGGGATTCCCCCTGCTAGAGCTGTCGAATTCATCATCGACTTGAAACCAGGCACCACTCCTATAGCCAAGCGACCCTACAAAATGCCGCCGCATGAACTCCTTGAGCTTAAGGAGGAAATCGACAAATCTCTTCGCAAAGGATTCATTCGCCCAAGTTGTTCTCCTTGGGGAGCACCTTCTCTCTTTGTCAAGAAGAAGGATGGGACTAACCGATTGGTTCAAGACTACCGCCCTATAAACCAAGCTACCATTCAGAATAAATACCCTCTTCCTCGGATCAATGATCTGTATGATCAACTGGCGGGTTCGTCAGTGTTCTCTAAGCTCGACTTGAGGTTGGGTTATCACCAGATCCGTGTTCGCGAAGAGGATATCCCAAAGACTGCCTTCGTGACTCGATATGGTTCATACGAGTACACCGTCATGTCTTTCGGTTTAACCAATGCTCCAGCCACCTTCTCTCGTCTGATGAACTATATATTCATGGATTACCTCGACAAGTTCGTCGTAGTTTATCTGGATGATATCCTGGTATTTTCCAAGAACGAAGAAGAACATGCTGAACATCTTTGACTTGTGCTGGAAAAGCTACGAGAGCATCAACTATATGCCAAGTTCTCCAAATGTGAATTCTGGCTACCGGAAGTAACCTATCTTGGGCATGTCATCTCTAAGGATGGTATTGCCGTCAACCCCGAGCGAGTTCAGGCTATTCTTGATTGGACTCCTCCCAAGAACGTTAAGCAAGTCAGAAGTTTTCTCGGTCTCGCCAGCTATTGCCGTCGATTCGTCGAGAACTTCTCCAAGATCGCCAGGCCTCTGACTAACCTGTTGCATAAGGGCGTCAAGTTCCAATGGACAGACAAATGTCAGGAAAGTTTCCAGGCACTCAAAGACAAGTTGACTTCTGCCCCAGTTCTAGCTCCACCTGATACTAAGAAGGACTTCGTCATTTACTGCGACGCTTCCCGTCAAGGATTAGGCTGTGTCCTAATGCAAGACCGCAAAGTGATTGCTTATGCCTCTCGGCAATTGCGCCCTCACGAAGAGAACTACCCAGTTCACGACCTCAAACTTGCTGCTGTCATTCATGCGCTGAAGCAGTGGCGACATTACCTTCTCGGTAATCGTTGCGAGATCTTCACTGACCACCAAAGTCTGAAGTATCTGTTTACTCAGCCAGACCTGAACCTCCGTCAGCAGAGATGGATGGAGCTTGTTGCAGACTTTGACTTGGGTATTTCCTATACGCCAAGCAAGGCTAATGTAATGGTTGATGCCTTGAGCCGCAAGTCTTACTGCAACCACCTCCAGGTTCACAAAGTTAAGCCCTCGCTTGTTGAAGAATTCAGGAAGCTAAACCTCCATATTGTCCCTCCGGGTGCACTCGCTCCCCCTCCTAAGGAGTTTGGCAAGGTGAACCTCCACGTTGTTACCCAGGGTTCCCTCAATACCCTAGTTGCTAAACCAGATCTCGTGGATAGCATCAAAAGGCTACAGAAGTATGACTCTGAAGCCCACAAGATTAAGCGCTACCTCGCGGAAGGAAAGCCCTCATTCTTCACTATTGCTGAAGATGGCACCTTATACTTCAAGGGCCGCCTAGTGGTGCCATGTGCAGAGAAAAACCTGGATATGACACAGGAAGTTATGAAAGAAGCTCATGATACGCCTCTATGTATCCACCCTGGTAGTACAAAGATGTACCAAGACATCCGTCAGAGATTCTGGTGGTCTAATATGAAACAAGACATTGCTCGTTATGTTGCTGAGTGTGACATTTGCCGTCGTATCAAAGCAGAACATCAAAGGCCTGCTGCAACTCTGCAACCTATCTCTATTCCTGAATGGAAATGGGACCATGTTGAGATGGACTTCGTCACTGGATTTCCCAAATCAAAGAAAGGTAATGATGCTATTCTTGTCGTCATTGACCGGCTTTCCAAGGTTGCACATTTTCTGGCAGTCAAAGAAACGATCACTGCTAGTCAGCTGGCAACGCTCTATATGTCCAGCATTGTTTCACTCCACGGTATTCCATTGGTTATCAGCTCAGACCGTGGCAGCTTATTCACTTCAAGATTCTGGGCAAGTTTCCAAGAAGCTATGGGAACTCATCTGTCATTCAGTACTGCATTTCATCCTCAGTCGCAGGGGCAAGTTGAACGCGTCAACCAAGTTCTCGAAGACATGCTACGAGCTTGTGTTATTTCCTTCGGCAAGAAATGGGAGGAATCTCTCCCGTATGCTGAGTTCTCTTATAATAATAGCTATCAAGCTAGTCTGAAGATGGCCCCCTTCGAAGTGTTATATGGACGAAAGTGCCGAACCCCTCTGAACTGGTCAGAAACTGGGGAACGTCCACTCTTTGGTCCGGATATTATCCAAGATGCCGAAGAACAAGTCCGCATTATTCGTGAGAATCTCAAGACTGCTCAATCACGTCAGAAGAGTCAGTATGACCGTCATCATAAAGACATGGTCTATCAACCTGGCGAAAAGGCTTATCTTCGAGTCAAACCAATGAAGGGTGCTCACCGTTTCGGAATCAAGGGCAAACTAGCTCCTCGCTATATTGGCCCATTCACTATTCTCGAAAGGCATGGAAAAGTGGCATACCAACTGGAGCTACCGCCAAACCTTTCTCAGGTTCACGATGTGTTCCATGTGTCACAGCTCCGCCGTTGCTTCAAGGACCCAATCCGAGCTGTGGATCATGAAGTGCTCGAATTGCAGCAAGACCTCTCCTATAAGGAGCATCCGGTCCGCATTCTCGACCAAGCTGAACGCCGCACACGTCAGAAGGCGATCAAGTTTCTCAAAGTCCAGTGATCGCACCATTCTGAAGATGAGGCCACTTGGGAACGAGAGGATCGTCTGCGCGAAGAATACCCTGCACTGTTTCCTTCTACCTCCTAAATCTCGGGACGAGATTTCTTGTAGTGGAGGAGATTTGTAACGCCCGGATAATTAAGCTACAGTAATCCCACGCTAATGATGCCACGTCACCACGGTTACTGTTGTTAACCTCGCAATGATTCGAAACCGTTTCAAAATTTAAATTCAAATTAATGTCAATAATAAAAGTTTTCAAAAATTTAAACAAAAATGTTCGGTGGGTGCCAGATACTGCACTGATAATTATTGTGGAGAAAACACATTTTTAGAAAATGCCTAACTATTTTAAAATGATGTAAAACAGAAAAGAAAGTAAATAAAAAGAAAAGAAAATGCAACAGAGAAAACAAACCAAAAAAAAGAAGAAAGGAGGAAACCCCCCTCCCCTGGACCCTGGCCCAACAGCCCCCCCCCCTTGCTGGACCGCGGCCCAGCTGGCCATCGGGCCAACCAGGCCGGCCCAGGTCGGCCCCCACTCCTCTCCCTTATCCACTCCTCCCCCCCACTCCCCACCGACAGCCCCCCACTCCGCCCGAAATATCCCCCTCTCCCCCGATCGGGATCGAGGAGGAGGCGCTCGACCCCGCCGCCCCTGGTCCTCTCCGCCGCCGCCAGGAGCCAGCGCCGCCTCGCCCTCGCCGGAGTTTCCCCACCGGCCTGCTCCCCAACGCCGCCGTCCCCGCCATCCCCCTCGACCCCCGCTGCCACGAGCCCTACTCCCCCCCGTGAGCGCTCCCCTCTCCTCTCTCCCTGCCCCGGCTCGGCCGCTCCACGCACGCCCACCAGTGCCCGCCGCGCGCTCCTCCGTTGCGCCCCGCCGCGCCAGCGCCCCCCCTCGCCGTGGCCTCGACTAGCCGCGTCCAGTTCGGGCGCCCCAGCGCTCGTCGCCCGCGGCCGCCCCTGCTTCTCCTCCCACCGCTCCGCCTCGCGCTCACCACGGCTACGCCGTCTGCAACCACCCGCGCGTGGTCGTCCCTGCCCGACCGCGCTCCACGCCGCACCGATCCATCCCGCGCTCCCCGGCCCACAGCCGCTGCTCCGTCGCCGCTCCGGTGGCTCGCCGGAGCCCTGCCTCCCCTGGCCCTGGCCGCCGGCGCCGGCGTGCGCCGTGCGCGCCCAGCGCCCCTTGGGCTCGCACCGTTCGGGCGCCCGTCGCCCTCGCCCGTCGCCTGTCGCCCTCGCCCGACGCCCGCTGTAACCGCCCCGTTAAGGCCATGGGGCCTATGACATATGGGCCCCGCCCGTAAAACGTTAAAAAAATAAAAATAAAATAAAAAAATAAATAATAAATAATAATAATAATAATTAATAATAATTAATAAAAATTAATAAATAAAAATAAATAATAAAAATAAATTTAATTAATTAACTAAATTAATTAAGTTAATTAATCCTGTTTAAATTAATCTAATTAGTTAGTTAATTTAATTAAACAGTAATTATTTAGCTAAACCCTAATTAACCTAAACAGAGAATGACAGGTGGGTGCCACTGGACCCACATGTCAGTTTGACTTAGTCAACCCCAGTTGACTGCTGATGTCAGCATGACATCATGCTGATGTCATAAATCCATTTTCGAATTAATTTAAATAATTAATTAAATTCCAGAAATTAATAAAATCTTTAGAAAATCATATCTCTTAATCCGTAACTCGGATTAAAATATTTTCAACATGAAAGTTGCTCAGAGCGACGAGGCGAATCCGGATACGCAGTCCGTTCGTCCACCACACCTCCCTAACCTATCGAACTCGCAACTTTCCCCCTCCGGTCCATCTGTCCGAAAACACATAACATCGGGAATACTTTCCCGGATGTTCCCCCCTTCGCCGGTACCACCTACTGTCGTGTTAGGACACCCCTAGCACTGCTCATTGTCATGTCACGCATCGTCATGCTTATGTTTGCATTGTATTTACTGTTTCTTTCCCCTCTTCTCTCCGGTAGACTACGAGACCGACACTGCTACTGCCCAGTTCGACTACGGAGTTGACGACCCCTCCTACTTGCCAGAGCAACCAGGCAAGCCCTCCCCTTGATCACCAGATATCGCCTATTCTTCTCTATACTGCTTGCATTAGAGTAGTGTAGCATGTTACTGCTTTCCGATATCCTATCCTGATGCATAGCCTATCCTTGCTACTACTGTTGTTACCTTTACCTGCAATCCTACATGCTTAGTATAGGATGCTAGTTTTCCATCAGTGGCCCTACATTCTTGTCCGTCTGCTGTGCTATACTATCGGGCCGTGATCACCTGGGCGGTGATCACGGGTATATACTTATATACTATGTACATGACACATGTGATGACTAAAGTCGGGTCGGCTCGTAGGAGTACCCGCAAGTGGATCTTTGTGGCGGAGCGACAGGGCAGGTTGAGACCGCCTAGGTGACAGGTGGGCCTGGCCCTGGTCGACGTTCGCGGTTACTTAACACGCTTAACGAGATCTTGGTATTTGATCTGAGTCTGGCCATTTGGTCTATACGCACTAACCATCTACGTGGGAGTAGTTATGGGTATCCCGACGTCGTGGTATCAGCTGAAGCTCTTTTGACGTTAGCAACTGAGTGGCGCGCGCCGCATTGGACCGTAAGCTCGCGCTTGTATTAAGGGGGCTAGGTCTGCTTCCGTCCGCGTACGCAACGTGCAGGTGTGCATAGGGCGATGGGCCCAGACCCCTGCGCGCATAGGTTTAGACCGGCGTGCTGACCTCTCTATTGAGCCTAGGTGGGGCTGCGACGTGTTGATCTTACGAGGCCGGGCATGACCCAGAAAAGTGTGTCCGGCCAAATGGGATCGAGCGTGTTGGGTTATGTGGTGCACCCCTGCAGGGAAGTTTATCTATTCGAATAGCCGTGTCCCTCGGTAAAAGGACGACCCGGAGTTGTACCTTGACCTTATGACAACTAGAACTGGATACTTAATAAAACACACCCTTCCAAGTGCCAGATATAACCCGGTGATCGCTCTCTAACAGGGCGACGAGGAGGGGATCGCCGGGTAGGATTATGCTATGCGATGCTACTTGGAGAACTTCAATCTACTCTCTTCTACATGCTGCAAGATGGAGATGGCCAGAAGCGTAGTCTTCGACAGGACTAGCTATCCCCTTTTTATTCTGGCATTCTGCAGTTCAGTCCACTGATATGCCCCTTTACACATATACCCATGCATATGTAGGGTAGCTCCTTGCTTGCGAGTACTTTGGATGAGTACTCACGGTTGCTTCTCTCCCTCTTTTCCCCCTTTCCTTTCTATCTGGTTGTCGCAACCAGATGTTGGAGTCCAGGAGCCAGACGCCACCGTCGACGACGTCACCTATGACACTGGAGGTGCCTACTACTAGGTGCAGCCCGCTGACGACGACCAGGAGTAGTTAGGAGGATCCCAGGCAGGAGGCCTGCGCCTCGTTCGATCTGTATCCCAGTTTGTGCTAGCCTTCTTAAGGCAAACTTGTTTAACTTATGTCTGTACTCAGATATTGTTGCTTCCGCTGACTCGTCTGTGATCGAGCACTTGTATTCGAGCCCTCGAGGCCCCTGGCTTGTATTATGATGCTTGTATGACTTATTTATGTTTTAGAGTTGTGTTGTGATATCTTCCCGTGAGTCCCTGACCTTGATCGTACACATTTGTGTGCATGATTAGTGTACGGTCAAATCGGGGGCGTCACATCCCTCTACTCAAAACTAATCTTGATTATATAACTCACGGACTGGATTACATAGAGGGAACACAAAGCAAAACTCAAAGCAAGATCATACTAAAAACTTTATTATACTAAATCAAGATATAACCGAAAGGATCAAGCTAAGGAAAACAATAAAGCTAAAGATGTGATGGTGATACGATACCGAGGCACCTCCCCCAAGCTTGGCACAAGCCAAGGGGAGTGCCCATACCCATGTACTCATGTCTCCTTCTTCAGAGGTGGTGATGAAAGTTTAGATGATGCATCTGGCTTGTCCTTCGTCCTCCAAGGCATAGGTTCACCATCATAAAAGGATGAACGAGTCTTCAGGATCCTCAAATCTGCAGCCAAACTCATCCTCTTAAATATGTATTCATACTCACAGTTTTGGTTTTGCAGGTCATAGATCTGGGCTTGGAGATGCTCGATTTTCTCATGAAGCTTGAAGATGGCCTCTCTTATGTCCTTGGCATCCAGCTTGTGGTCACGGGTAATTTCTGTGATCATGGAGTAATTGGCGTTGAGTCCACGTTCCACCATGCACTTGAAGACTTGCTGCTCCATTTCTTCGAGCCTGGTCTCCATGCTTCCAGTCCTCCTTGGTCCCTGAACATCCCGGATGTGCAGCACCCCCTCACACATCTCAATGGTTTGAGGGTGTTGTAGCACCTCCGCAAGGTAGGGGTTGATGACCTTCTCGAAGAACTTGTCCTTTGGAGCGCTTGGCGACGCCACGGCGATCTAAATCTGTCAGAAATCAGCTCGAAGCAAGAACAAAGGATATTGCCATGGTATGGTGGTCAAAACCTTCGGTAGATTATATAATGAATTTTTACCATGCAAAACAAGTAATCTGGGAGAAAAAGGAGTCCAGAGGGCACACAAGGTGGCAACAAGCCAGCGAGGAGTGCCCAGGGGGGTAGGGCGCGCCCCACGGCATGTCGCCTCCTCGTTCACTTTTCGGACTACTTATTTTCCTAATTTTTTAAATATTCCAAAAAATGGAGTAAAATTGCTTTTGGGAAAGTTTTGGAGTCGGTTTACTTACCGTATCACATACCTATTCCTTTTCGGAGGTTTGGAACGTTCTGGTAAGTTTCCCTTATGTACTCCTCCGGTGTTATGGTATTAATAATATTGGTTTCAACATTTATGGGAGTACCTAAGATATAATGTTTGATTCTTTGCCCGTAAACCACCTTCGAGGTATTGCCTTCGGCGTTGTTGATCTTGATGGCACCGGAATGATAAAATTCTTCGATAATGTAAGGCCCTTCCCATTTAGAGAGAAGTTTTCCTGCAAAAAAATCTTAAACGAGAATTGTATAGCAAGACATGGTCATCTACATTAAATTCATGCTTTCGTATCCTTTTGTCATGCCATCTTTTAACTTTTTTCTTTAAACAACTTGGCATTTCATAGGCTTGGGTTCTCCATTCATCAAGTGAGCTAATGTCAAATAGCCTCTTCTAACCGGCAAGTTTGAAATCATAGTTGATCTCTTTAATTGCCCAATAAGCAATATGTTCTGATACAACTCCAATGTATCTACTTTTCCTAACGCTTTTCCTCTTGTTTTGGACTCTAATTTGCATGATTTGAATGAAACTAACCACGGGCTGACGCTGTTTTTAGCAAAACTACCATGGTGTTGTTTTTTGTGCAGAAATAAAAGTTCTCAGAATGGAACAAAACTTTGCGAGGATTTTTTATATCAATAAAGAGAATTTCTGGAGCCAAGAGCCACCGGAGTGGCACCTGGGTGGGCACAACCCACCAGGGCGCGCCTACCCTCCCACGCGCGCCCAAGTGGGTTGTCCCCACCTGGTGGCCTCGTAGACCCTAAAACCGATGCTATAAAATCCTATTTTTCCAGAAAAAATCTGGGAGAAAGAATTATCGCGATCCACGAGAAGGAACCGCCGTCACCTCCTGTTCTTCATCGGGAGGGCAGATCTGGAGGACGTTTGGGGCTCCGAAGAGGGGGATCTTTGTTCTTTGTCATCACCAACCCTTCTCCATCGCCAATTCCATGATGCTCCCCACCGGGAGTGGGTAATTTCTTCGTAGGCTCGCTGGTCAGTGAGGAGTTGGATGAGATTCGTCATGTAATCGAGTTAGTTTTGTTAGGGCTTGATCCCTAGTATCCACTATGTTTTGAGATTGATGTTGCTATGACTTTGCCATGCTTAATGCTTGTCACTTTGGGCCCGGGTGCCATGATTTCAGATCTGAACAGTTTATGTTATCACCATTATATCCATGTTCTAGATCCGATCTTGCAAGTTATAGTCACCTACTACGTGTTATGATCCGGCAACCCCGGAGTGACAATAGTCGGGACCACTCCCGGTGATGACCGTAGTTTGAGGAGTTCATGTATTCACAGTATGTTAATGCTTTGTTCCGGTTCTCTATTAATAGGAGGCCTTAATATCCCTTAGTTTCCAATAAGGAACCCGCTGCCACGGGAGGGTAGGACAAAAGATGTCATGCAAGTTATTTCCATAAGCACGTATGACTATTTACGGAATACATGCCTACATTATATTGACGAACTGGAGCTAGTGCTGTGTCGCCCTAGGTTATGACTATCTCATGATGAATATCATCCAACACCACCGATCCAATGCCTACGAATTTATCTTATATTGTTCTTGCTAAGTTACTACTGTTATCATCACTGTTGCACTTGCTACAAAATTACTGCTATCACTGTTACCGTCATCGTTGCTACTACTGCCATTATCAAAACTATCATATTACTTTGCTACTGATTACTTGCTGCAGATAATTAATCTCCAGGTGTGGTTGAATTGACAACTCAACTACTAATACCTTCAAATATTCTTTGGCTCCCCTTGTGTCGAATCTATAAATTTGGGTTGAATACTCTACCCTTGAAAATTGTTGCGACCCCCTATACTTGTGGGTTATCACTGGCCACTTCTCAATATATTTGCTAGCCTTCACTTGTACTAAGTGGGAATTCTGCTTGTACATCAAAAACCTTGGACCCGAGTTATTCCAGATGAGTCCACCATACCTACCTATATGCGGTATTACCCTGCCGTCCTAAGTAAATTTGCATGTGCCACCTCTAAAAACTTCTAATAAATATCCTTTTTGTGGGCATGGATAGTTCATGGAATGACAGGAGGTGGTCGGTATCTTCCATGCTAAGAGTTTTATTCTCATGTCGAGTGTTTATTCACTCCCCATCGCACGAGAAAAGGGCAGTAATAGGGATTCCTAGTCCCGAACTCAAAAATGCAAATAATTAAACAAAACTCCCCCGGGACTGTTGTTGGTATGGACGACACCTGTTGTTTCGGACAAGCCGTGGACTGTGATTGATGGTGGAGGGGGAGTAAACCTTTACTTTTATCGCTTGGGAACCGCCACTAGCGTGCTTAGCATGGAAGATATTGATAACTGATGGTCATGAAGTAAATGAGAAGGGTGCATTTCTCCAAATATCATTTACCTCTGTTAAAAAACTTGAGCTCTGGCACTTCTGCAAATCATTGCTTCCCTCTGCGAAGGGACTTTCTATTTATTTTTATGTTGTGTCATCACCTTCTAAAATAAGCACTAGAACCTGAGAGCACTGCTGTCATGTTGATGCATTGTGTGTAGTTAATGTTGGGTGCATCATGACTGGATCTTTTCTACCATGAATTATAATGTTTAGTCGCTGCTTGAACTTTGGAGGTGCTCTGCATTTATGTTTTGCAGTCTCAGAAAGGGCTAGCGAGATACCACTATTCTCATATTATATCATGGTTGTTTTGATAACGTGTTGCCGTTTGAGATATCTTATTATTGCTTGCTAGCTGATTATGTCATTGATATGAGTTAATATAATTTTTAAGAGTTATTGTCGGCATGGTTAGTTATAATGTTGGCTGAAAACCTGGGTGCTGGTTAAGCTTATTTATGCAAACAAGAGCAAAAGAGTTCATAAAAGTTGTTCTTTTTCACTTTCAGTTTATCAACCGAATTGCTTGAGGACAAGATAAGGTTTAAGCTTGGGGGGGGGGTGATACGTCTCCAACGTATCTACTTTTCCTACAGCTTTTCCTCTTGTTTTGGACTCTAATTTGCATGATTTGAATGAAACTAACCCCGGACTGACGCTGTTTTCAGCAGAACTACCATGGTGTTGTTTTTCTGTAGAAATAAAAGTTCTCAGAATGGAACGAAACTTTGCGAGGATTTTTTATATCAATAAAGAGAATTTCTGGAGCCAAGAGTCACGAGAGGGGGGCACCTGGGTGGGCACAACCCACCAGGACACGCCTGCCCTCCCAGGCATGCCCAGGTGGGTTGTCCCCACCTGGTGGCCCCGCAGACCCTGAGACCGATGCTATAAAATCCTATTTTTCAAGTAAAACATCAGGGAGAAAGAATTATCGCAATCCACGAGATGGAGCCGTCGTCACCTCCTGTTCTTCAGCGGGAGGCTAGATCTGGAGTCTGTTTGGGGCTCCGGAGAGGACGATCTTCGTTCTTCGTCATCACCAACCCTTCTCCATCGCTATTTCCATGATGCTCCCCACCGGGAGTGAGTAATTCCTTCGTAGACTCGCTGGTCAGTGAGGAGTTGGATGAGATTCATCATGTAATCGAGTTAGTTTTGTTAGGGCTTGATCCCTAGTATCCACTATGTTCTGAGATTGATGTTGCTATGACTTTGCCATGATTAATGCTTGTCACTTTGGGCCCGGGTGCCATGATTTCAGATCTGAACCGTTTATGTTATCACCATCATATCCATGTTCTAGATACGATCTTGCAAGTTATAGTCACCTACTACGTGTTATGATCCGGCAACCCCGGAGTGACAATAGTCGGGACCACTCCCGGTGATGACCGTAGTTTGAGGAGTTAATGTATTCACCATGTGTTAATGCTTTCTTGCGGTTCTCTATTAAAAGGAGGCCTTAATATCCCTTAGTTTCCAATTGGACCCCGCTGCCACGGGAGGGTAGGACAAAAGATGTCATGCAATTTCTTTCCATAAGAATGTATGACTATTTACAGAATACATGCCTACATTATATTTATGAACTGGAGCTAGTTCCGTTTCGCCCTAGGTTACGATTGTCACATGATGAATATCATCCAACAAATTACCGATCCAATGCCTACGAATTTATCCTATATTGTTCTTGCTAAGTTACTACTGCTATCGTTATTGTTGCACTTGCTACAAAACTACTACTATTAATGTTACCGTTATCATTGCTGCTACTACTATTATCAAAACTATCATATTACTTTGCTACTGATCACTGCTGCAGATAAGTAATCTCCAGGTGTGGTTGAATTGACAACTCAGCTGCTAATACCTTCACATATTCTTTGGCTCCCCTTGTGTCGAATCTATAAATTTGGGTTGAATACTCTACCCTCGAAAACTGTTGCGATCCCCTATACTTGTGGGTTATCATGTTCTAGTTCAAGAGGTAAGTGACAAGATTTTCCATAAACCATTTCATATGGAGACATACCCATAGGGTTTTTATAAGTAGTTCTATAAGCCCATAGTGCATCATCAAGTTTCTTAGACCAATTCTTTCTAGATCTATTAACAGTCTTTTTCAAGATTAATTCTATTTCTCTATTACTCAATTCTACTTGACCACTAGACTGAGGTTGATATTGAGACGCAATTCTATGGTTAACATCATACTTAGCAAGCAATTTACGGAAAGCACCATGAATAAAGTGTGAACCAGCATCAGTCATTAAATATTTAGGGACTCCAAACCTTGGAAAATAACTTCTTTAAGCATTTTAATGGAGGTGTTATGATCAACACTACTAGTTGGAATAGGTTCTACCCCCTTAGTAACATAATCAACAGCAACCAAAATGTGTGTATACCCATTAGAGGAAGGAAAAGGTCCCATATAATCAAAACCCCAAACATCAAATGGTTCAATGACAAGTGAATAATTCATAGGCATTTCCTGACGTCTACTAATATTACCAATTCTTTGGCATTCATGACAAGATAAGACAAAGTTATGAGCATCTTTGAAAAGAGTATGCCAATAAAAACCAGATTGTAATACCTTGTGTGCAGTTCCCTCTCCATCATGGTGTCCTCCATAAGCTTCGGGGTGACACTTGCGTAGCATTTGTTCCTGTTCGTGCTCAAGTACACAACGTCTAATAACACCATCTACTCCTTCTTCATAAAGGTGTGGGTCATCCTAGAATTAATGTCTTAAATCATAGAAAACCTTTTTTCTTTTGTTGGTATGTGAAACTAGGTGGTATAAATTTAGCAACAATGTAATTAGCATAGTCTGCATACCATGGAGTACTACGAGAAGCATTTATGACAGCTAATTGTTCATCAGGAAAGCTATCATCAATAGGTAGTGGGCATCAAGAATATTTTCTAACCTAGATAAGTTATCTCCTACGGGATTCTCAGCTCCCTTTCTATCAATGATATGTAAATCAAAATCTTGTAGCAAGAGAACCCATCTAATAATTCTAGGTTTAGCATCTTTCTTTTCCATAAGATATTTAATAGCAACATGATCGGTGTGAACAATTACTTTGGAATCAACAATATAAGATCTAAACTTATCACAAGCAAACACAACCGCTAAAAATTCCTTTTCAGTAGTAGCATAATTTCTATGAGCACTGTCTAGAGTTTTACTAGCATAATGGATAACATTTAATTTCTTATCAACTCTCTGTCCTAGAATAGCACCAACAGCATAATCACTAGCATCACACATAATTTCAAAGGGTAGGTTCCAATCGGGTGGTTGAACAATAGGTGCAGAAATTAAGGCTTTCTTAAGGATTTCAAATGCTTCTACACAATCATCATCAAAAACGAATGGAACATATTTTTGGAAGAGATTAGTAAGAGGCCTAGAAATTTTAGAGAATTCTTTAATAAATCTCCTATAGAAACCAACATGACCAAGGAAACTTCTTATACCTTTGATATATTTAGGACACGACATCTTTTCAGTAGCATCAACTTTATCTTTATCAACTTCAGTACCTCTTTCGGAGATCTTATGCTCCAAGACAATACCTACATTAACCATAAAGTGACACTTCTCCCAATTCAAGACAAGATTAGTTTCTTCACATCTCTGCAAAACTCGATCAAGGTTGCTTAAGCAATCATCAAAAGAAGTTCCATAAACGAAGAAATCATCCATGAAAACCTCAACAATCTTTTCACAAAAGTCAGAGAATATAGCATTCATACATCTTTGACAGGTAGCAGGTGCATTGCATAAACCAAAAGGCATACGTCTATAAGCAAAGGTACCAAAAGGGGGAGTAAAAGTAGGTTTTTCTTGATCCTCTTGTGACACGGGTATTTGATAAAAACCAGAGTAACCATCTAGAAAGCAAATGTGTGTATGTTTTGATAGTCTTTCTAGCATTTGATCAATAAAAGGTAGAGGATAATGATCTTTCCTAGTTGCTTTGTTTAATTTTCTAAAATCAATTACATTCTATAACCTGTCACAATTCTTTGTGGAATCAATTCATTTTTATCATTAGGAACAACAGTAATACCTCCCTTCTTAGGGACACAATGAACAGGACTTCCCCATCTACTATCAGCAATAGGATAAATTATAGTTGCTTCAAGAAGCTTTAATATTTCATTTCTTACCACTTCTTTCATCTTTGGATTTAACCGTCGTTGGTGATCAACAACTGGTTTAGCATCAGGTTCCATATTAATTTCGTGCTGACATAGAGTGGGACTAATGCCCTTAAGATCATCCAGAGTATATCCAATAGCGGCACGGTGCTTCCTCAGAGTTTTCAATAATTTCTTTTCTTCATGCTCTGAAAGGTTAGCACTAATAATAACAGGATGTATCTCCTTCTCATCTAGATAAGCATATTTCAAAGTATTAGGTAATTGTTTAAGATCAAACACAGGATCTGTAACATCCCAAATTTTAAATTTGGAATGTTATACAATAGATCATCATTGCATATCATATTTTTATTTGCATCTTGGCTAGATCCTAGAAATTCTACGCAACTCAAGGACCCACGGAGAGAGTTGGGGATTTCGTTATTTTCATATTTGGGTTTTCTCAAATTTTGAAAAATAGGATCATTTGATTTTATTTATTTTATCTTCAATTATTTTCAATAATAAAAATAAGAGAGAGGGAATAAAATGGCTTTCCCAAAATAAAGAAATATTGAGGATTTAATAATAAAATCAAATAAAATTTTATTTCAGATTTTATCGCTATTTTATTTGAATTTAGGAAAAATTCGGGTTTTTCAAAATTTCATTTAGGCCCCAAATAAATGTTCTTCTTGTCCGGCTTGATTTTAGAGGATAGGAAAAATTTATTTCGGGATTTTTAGAGTCCGTTTAGTATTTCTTTTAATTCTTTTTCTGCGCGAAACTATTAAAAAACGAACCGACCTAACCGGGCCGTGTCCGCCTGGGACACCGACCCGGCTGGGCCTTTAAAGCCCGAGGCGCCCGAGCCGCCCCAGCCTGAGCCGCCCCAGCTCCGCCAAACCCTAGCGCTGCCGCCGGATCCCGCCACCGCCGCCGCCGTCCCGACCGCCGCCGCCTCGTCCCGCCTCGTCGACCGCTGCCGCCGCCGCCCCGCCCCCCGGAACCCGACGCCGGACCTCCCCGGAGGTAGCCGCCCCGCCGCCGGCGGTTTTCTTCGGAAATACCGCCCGGTTTTTTAAAAAACAGCGGTTGTTTTTTTTTCATTAGATCGGTTTTATTTTTTTCCGGTTTAGTTTATTTAGCGAACGCCCGTTCGTACGTTCGTTTTAACGAACGGTTTTCGTCATTTAGCCTTAGACAGCGAACATTCGTTCGTTAGCCTGTTCGTCAGTTTTTCTTTTTCTCGGAATTTTTGCGATTATTTTCGATCGCGATTTCCGATCTGTTTTTCGTTTTAGTATAACTTTTTGCTCGTTTATCGGAATCAGGCGATTCAAGCACCTAGAGTTTCGCCTCGAAACCCTCTTTCCGTTTAGCCAACTTAAACAAGTTTTTGCTACTGTAAAATTTGACTTAGGTCCAGATTAGTAAACGGAGATTGTTTCTTTCGCCGTTTGAGTTTCGTTGCTTCGTTCGATTTGATTCTTTTTGCAAACCGGAGTTCTTAAGTTGAACTTTCTGGTTAGATCTCTATTTTGAGTTTTACCCGTGCACCCTTGCTTGATGGCTTATGTATGTATTGTTTGTTTGCGATAGAGTACCCGGAGTGCGAAGCGCGCTACTACGAGTCTCTAGGTTTCACGGATCATCAGCAAGGCAAGTAACACTTTGATCATACCTCTTTACCACCTAGTTTTATTGCATTAGATCAACCCTCAAACTATTGCATGGTTAGGAACTGTTTAATATGTGGGTTTTGGGAAGTAGATGAGGTAGTACCTATTGCCCTGTTTATTATGAAACCATTGGGAGTTACTTCTACGTTTGCTTATATTGATATGCTATGCTCGTAGACGTGGATTGGGTTTGAGTGAATTTCCATGACAGAAGTGAGGATTTTAACTAATGGTTCAACTTAAGGTGGTTACTTTAATTCACATCTGGGTGGATTGAGGCACCTGGGGAACCCCGTGTTGCCTGTATTTTTGGATATCCCGGAGTACCCGTGAGATTATCCTATGGACCGCCACCCAGGCTCAAAGGGATCATGAGATTATTCATGCCAGAAACTTCCGTGTGCTGCCACAAGCTATTATGGGCTCTAGCATAGTTGAGTAGGTTACATGACCTCTTGAAGAGGTGGGCTAGCAGATGTCGGGGAAAGTAGGTGTAACTGTCCACCCAGAGTAAAGAGTTATTGTTTCTAAAAGACTGTGTCTCGGTCATCCGTTTCTCAAACACCATGTAGTGCGAGAAATCAAATGGAGGAGATCGAGTCTTGTGGGGAAAAGTGCGCAAACCTCTGCAGAGTGTACAAACTAATCATGCTTAGCCGTGTCCCCGGTTATGGACATCTTGAGTATCTAGTTCTTGGATTATCATGTGAATCTCATCATCATGTTAATTAATTTAATTTGATTGGGTTAATCATGTTCTTAATTGGGATTGAGTTGGAGGTACCTTCTCAATGTTTAACAACCACCATGATAGTTAAATAAAATTTATTCCTTTGTTGTAGGGAAAAATTGGCTTTACGCAAACTGTAACCATAGAGCTTTCCACCAGCCATATGTGCATGTAGTGATAGCATTATTCTGTTCATTACTCTCTATTTGTTACTTTGCCAGCTTATTCCATATGTTGACCCGTTTTCAGGCTGCAACGTTCATGTTGCAGACTTTTCAGACGACGAGTAAGGTGCCATAGGTCGTGGTCTTATACTCAGTGATGCCGTTGGAGTTGATGGACTCACTTTATCTTCCAAGCCTTCTGTTGTTATCGTATTTAGATGGCCTTAAGCCATATTTATTGTAATAAGTTCTCTCTTGAGACTATTCGATGTAATAAGTGTGTGATTGCTACTCTGTTATAAATCCTTCAAGTACTGTGCGTGTCAGCATTACCGATCCAGGGATGACACTGATGCACAAAGACTAGACTGTTTGAGGTCTGGTCGTTACAAGATGGTATCAGAGCACACGCTGACTGTAGGACACGACCACTAAGCTAAAGCCCTAGATCACTACTCGCTTCTCATTTCTGACTCCTCTCATTTCTTCCACTCTTTTAGGATGGCGGATGCAAGGAACAAGTTCGCGCAACCGGATGAGGATACACCTTTTGGACGAAACTTGAAAGAAGTTACTAGGTACCTGAACATCGGAATACCAAGCTTCACTGGGACCTACAACACCACACTACCAGAAGAGGAGCATTGGATGATTCAAGTTCAAGTTCCAGGAAGGACGTTCATGCCAGTCACTGAGCCCATAGTGTTTTCCTTTGATGCACCAACCTGGAGTCTAGGAAAGAGCATGGCAGCCCACATCACCATGGGACGCATTGGAGAAGTGTACCACAATGATCTCAAGGATACTATCTATCAGATTTGTGGGCGCCGAGACGAGCAATGGGAGATGATCAGCACCAGGAAGGATAGATCTATTGCAGCTTTCATTCAGGAGTTAAACCAGCACATTCGTCGCCAGGAGAACCAGATGTGCGCAGGCATGATAGATCTGAAGAAGGCAAAGACTAGGATCACGGAGCTGGAGGAAGAACTCAAGTCTACACGCGATGGATTTGAGGAGGAAATCGCAACATTATTGGAGAAGAATGACGACCGGATAAAGAAGATCGGAGTATTCATGGGAGACCCAGCACCAGGAGGAGATGACGACGATTCTACTTGCCCAGAGAACTACATCATCATCGACGACACCGACTCGGACCCCAGTGATGATGATTTGGAGGATGAAGCCGGAGCAGATATCATGGAGTCTTCGACCAATCAAAATTTCTAGTAGACCACCATATCAGTAGTAGTATTTTCCCCATGTATATAGTATAGTCCAAGCACTTTGTAATGATAGTTAGATCGATTGTATGCCTTGTTTGAATTGATTGGAGTGATATGATTGTGTTTGTCTCATGTGCATATGGGTAGTGTTTTCCCTCTAGATCTCATTCTATCCTATTTTCTCATCTTTTCTAAACCCATCAGATGCCTCCGAGACGCGACACCGGATTTGTTTTCCCACCGGAGATCACTCAGTTGATTTAGCAGCAGAATGCCCCGATGCAAGTGCTAGTTCAGAACCAAGGCAACAACAACAACAACAACAACACCCCACCACCACCACCTGTTGATCACTTAGCCCGTTTCTTGAGGCTGAATCCGCCGGTGTTTTCCAGCAGCACCGAGCCGATTGTTGCAGATGATTGGCTCCGCAAGATTGGAAGGGAATTGACCACTGCGGGATGCACAGATGCGGAGAGAGTGCGTTTTGCCGCACATCAGCTTGATGGACCCGCAACATCATGGTGGGAGAATTACACAGCCACTCACCCCATTGACACTGTCACATTGGACCAGTTTCAGCAAGCTTTCCGTAATGCCCATGTTTCAGCAGGAGCTATGGCCATGAAGAAGCGTGAGTTTCGCAACTTACGCCAAGGAGGACGTACCGTTGGCCAATACGTGGAGGATTTCAGTAAGTTAGCACGTTATGCCCCAGATGACGTTGCTACGGATGCAGCTAAGCAGGAGAAGTTTTTGGAAGGACTGAATGATGAGGTGAGCATGCAGTTGATGGTGGCAACTTTTAACAACTACCAGTAGTTGGTAGACAGAGCTCTCATGATTGAAGGGAAGCAACAGCAGATTGAGAGCCGTAAGAGGAAGTATGGACAAGGAAAGTATAGGAGCTCATCAGAAGCCTCGTTTTACCCCGAACTCGGGAGGACACCTTCAGCATAACCACGGAGGTCACAATCACAATGGAGGGAGCTCGCACAATCATAGTGGCCCCAAGAATGGCAATGGGAACGGAGGAAGCAACGGACAGAACCGTACCAACCCATCAACCCCAGCCAAGAGGGATCTGAGCCACATTACTTGTTTCAAGTGCCAGAAGACTGGACATTATGCAACTGAATGTCCGGAAGCTAAGAATGGAAATGGCAATGGAAGCTCGGGGAAGAAGCCGAACCCTTTCAACAGGGGACAGGTGAACCACGTTAACATGGAGGAGGTTGAAGCACAGCCTGATGCAGTAATAGGTAAGTTTTTGGTTAAGTCATTTACTGCAATCATTCTTTTTGATACTGGTGCATCACATTCATACATATCAAGGGGATTTGTGGATAAGTATAAGTTACCCACCAAAGTTCTTAGAACACCTATGTTAGTAACCTCGCCAGGAGCAGAGTATATGGCAAGCCAAGGATGTTTTCAGATGCCATTGGCCATAGGTAGGCATGTTTTCCCCTCAGACCTAATAGTTTTGGAGTCGCAAGGTTTGGATGTGATTTTGGGAATGGATTGGCTATCGATGTATGGAGGAAACATCAATTGCGCCAGTAAGACGATCTTGCTTACTACCCCAGAAGGAAGAAGGATTAAGTATGTATCCCGGCATGTGCCGAAGAGGACTCAAGTGAATTCCTTATCAGGAGTTGTATAGGAGGAAGTACCAGTGGTGAAGGATTTCCCTGACGTATTTCCAGAGGAGTTGCCAGGCATGCCACCGGATAGAGACATTGAGTTTTTGATTGAGCTTTTGCCAGGCACAGGGCCGATATCTAAGAGACCGTACAGGATGCTCGCTAAGGATTTGGATGAAATTAAGAAGCAGATTAAGGAGTTACTGGATAAAGGATATATTCACCCAAGTTCGTCACCTTGGGGATCACCAGTACTTCTAGTGGAGAAGAAAGATGGATCGTTGAGGATGGTTGTTGATTATCGTGGATTGAATGAAGTAACAATCAAGAACAAGTACCCACTGCCGATGATCAATGATCTGTTTGACCGACTACAAGGAGCTAAAGTATTTTCCAAGATTGATTTGCGATCAGGATACCACCAGTTGAAGATTCGAGGGCAGGATATACCCAAGACAGCTTTTACCACAAGGTATGGGCTATATGAGTACACCGTTATGTCATTTGGCCTGACTAACGCACCTGCCTATTTCATGAACATGATGAACAAAGTGTTTATGGAGTTTTTGGATAAGTTCGTCGTAGTGTTCATTGATGATATTCTGGTCTATTCGAAGAATGAAGAAGAGCATAAGGAGCATTTGCGTTTGGTACTTGGAAAGCTCAGAGAACATCAGTTATTGCCAAGTTCAGCAAGTGCGCGTTTTGGTTAAAGGAAGTTGGATTCCTTGGACATGGTATATCCGGAGAAGGAATAGCAGTAGATCCCACCAAGGTTAACACTGTGACAAATTGGGAATCACCCACATCAGTTGGAGAGATCCGGAGTTTTCTTGGACTCGTAGGATACTACCGGAGATTCATTGAGAATTTCTCGAAGATTGCAAAACCTATGACCGAGTTGTTGAAGAAGGACACCAAGTTCAATTGGACGAAGGAATGTGAGGCTAGTCTCCAGGAGTTGAAGAAATGTTTAGTTACAGCGCCAGTGTTGATTCTGCCAGATCAACGCAAGGATTATGAAGTATATTGCGACGCTTCTCGTCGAGGACTTGGAGCAGTGCTTATGCAGGAGGGAAGAGTTGTTTCATATGCCTCAAGACATCTTAAACCCCATGAGTTGAATTATGCTACACATTGGAGTTAGCAGCCGTAGTGCATGCGTTGAAGACATGGAGACATTTTCTCATCGGAAACCATTGTGAGGTGTACACGGATCACAAGAGTTTGAAGTACATTTTCACGCAGAAGGAGTTGAATCTCAGGCAAAGGAGATGGTTGGAGGTCATTAAGGATTATGATATGAGATTGCATTATCACCCAAGGAAGGCCAACGTAGTCGCTGATGCGTTGAGCCGAAAGAGCCATGTCAACACACTCATGACCGGAGAGTTAACCAAGGAGTTAGCCGAAGATCTTCGTGAACTATGTTTGGAAATAGTTCCAAGAGGCTTTGTAGAAGAATTGGAGATTCAGTCTACTTTGATGGATAAGATCAGAGAAGCTCAGAAGACAGACAAGGAGATTGCCGAGATAAAGGAAAGGATGAGTAAAGGAAAAGCCAAGGGATTTCGTGAGGATGAGCACGATACCTTATGGTTTGAGGACCGCTTTTATGTGCCCAATGATCCGGAGATCGGGAAGTTGATCTTGCAAGAGGCCCATGATTCGTCGTATTCAATTCACCCAGGAAATACCAAGATGTACCCGGATTTAAAGGACAGTTTCTGGTGGACCGGAGTGAAGAAGGATATTGCGGAGTATGCAGCAGTTTGTAATGTATGTCAGAGAGTGAAGGCAGAGCATCAGAAGCCAGCAGGATTGCTACAACCATTGCCGATACCCGAATGGAAGTGGGATAAGCTAGGCATGGATTTTATCACGGGATTGCCCAGGACTCGTTCAGGCTATGACTCGATATGGGTTGTAGTCGATCGTTTGATGAAGGTAGCTCATTTCATCCCAGTAAAGACCACTTATACCAGTGCTAAGTTGGCAAAGATATACATGACCAGGATTGTATGTCTGCATGGAGTTCCGAGGACCATTGTATCAGATAGAGGAACCCAGTTTACCTCAAAGTTCTGGCATCAGTTGCACAAAACTTTGGGTACCATGCTAAAGTTCAGTACAACCTTTCATCCACAGACAGACGGACAGACCGAGAGAGTCAATCAGATTTTGGAGGACATGCTGAGAGCTTGTGCGCTTGATTATGGATCTAGTTGGGACGATAATTTGCCATATGCAGAGTTCTCTTACAACAACAGTTATCAATCCAGTTTGAAGATGGCCCCTTTCGAAGCTCTGTATGGAAGGAGGTGCAGGACACCGTTGTTGTAGGATGAAGTTGGAGACCGCCAGTTGTTTGGACCTGATTTGATTAAAGAGTCTGAAGAGAAGGTGAAGTTGATTCGCGATAGGCTCAAGGTAGCCCAGTCCAGGCAGAAGAGCTATGCAGATTCTAAACGCGAGGAGACAGTTTACGAAGTCGGAGACAGAGTTTATCTTCGTGTGTCCCCACTTCAAGGTGTTAAGCACTTTGAGGTTAAGGGAAAGTTAGCGCCACATTTTGTAGGACCATACAAAGTTTTGGAGCGTATGGGAGAAGTTGCTTACAAGTTGGAATTGCCCGAAGGATTGTCGGGAGTTCACGATGTGTTCCACGTATCCCAGCTGAAGAAGTGCCATGCGGAGATGGCTGAGATACCACTGACAGATACAGTGCCACTAGAAGCAATTCAGCTGGATAGTGATTTGACCTATGAGGAGAAACCAGTCAAGATTCTCGAATATGCCAGCCGAGTCACCCGCGGCAAGGTTATCAAGTTTTGCAAAGTTCAGTGGAGCCACCATACCGAGGATGAAGCCACCTGGGAGTGAGAGGAAGATCTACGGAAGGACCACCCTCACCTATTTTCTAGCCAACCCGAATCTCGAGGGCGAGATTCATCTTAAGGGGGGTAGGTTTGTAACATCCCAAATTTTCAATTTGGAATGTTATACAATAGATCATCATTGCATATCATATTTTTATTTGCATCTTGGCTAGATCCTAGAAATTCTACGTAACTCAAGGACCCACGGAGAGAGTTGGGGATTTCGTTATTTTCATATTTGGGTTTTCTCAAATTTTGAAAATAGGATCATTTGATTTTATTTATTTTATCTTTAGTTATTTCAATAATAAAAATAAGAGAGAGGGAATAAAATGACTTTCCCAAAATAAAGAAATATTGAGGATTTAATAATAAAATCAAATAAGATTTTATTTCAGATTTTATCGCTATTTTATTTGAATTTAGGAAAAATTCGGGTTTTTCAAATTTTCATTTAGGCCCCAACTAAATGTTCATCTTGTCCGGCTTGATTTTAGAGGATAGGGAAAATTTATTTCGGGATTTTTAGAGTCCGTTTAGTATTTCTTTTAATTGTTTTTTTGCGCGAAACTATTTAAAAAACGAACCGACCTAACCGGGCCGTGTCCGTGTCCGCCTGGGACACCGACCCGGCTGGGCCTTTAAAGCCCGAGGCGCCCGAGCCGCCCCAACCCCGCCAAACCCTAGCCGCCGCCGGATCACGCCGCCGTCGTCCCGACCGCCGCCGCCTCGTCGACCGCCGCCGCCGCCGCCTCGTCCCGCCTCGTCGACCGCCGCCGCCGCCGCCCCGCCCGCCGGAGCCCGACGCCGGACCTCACCGGAGGTAGCCGCCCCGCCGCCGGCGGTTTTCTTCGGAAAAACCGCCCGGTTTTTTTAAAACCACGGTTGTTTTTTTATTAGTTCGTTTTTTTGGTTTAGTTTATTTAGCGAACGCCCGTTCGTACGTTCGTTTTAACGAACGGTTTTTGTTGTTTAGCCGCAGACAGCGAACGTTCGTTCGTTAGCCTGTTCGTCAGTTTTTCTTTTTCTCGGAATTTTTGCGATTATTTTCGATCGCGATTTCCGATCTGTTTTTTGTTTTAGTATAACTTTTCGCTCGTTTATCGGAATCAGGCGATTCAAGCGCCTAGAGTTTCGTCTGGAAACCCTCTTTCCGTTTAACCAACTTAAACAAGTTTTTGCTACTATAAAGTTTGAGTTAGGTCTAGATTAGTAAACGGAGATTGTTTCTTTCGCCGTTTGAGTTTTGTTGCTTCGTTCGATTTGATTCTTTTTGCAAAGCGGAGTTCTTAAATTGATTTTTTGGTTAGATATCTTATTTTGAGTTTTACCCGTGCACCATTGCTTGATTCTTATGTATGTATTGTTTGTTTGCGATAGAGTACCCGGAGTGCGAAGCGTGCTACTACGAGTCTCTAGGTTTCACGGATCATCAGCAAGGCAAGTAACACTTTGATCATACCTCTTTACCACCCAGTTTTATTGCATTAGATCAACCCTCAAACTATTTCATGGTTAGGAACTATTTAATATGTGGGTTTTGGGAAGTAGATGAGGTAGTACCTATTGCCCTGTTTATTATGAAACCGTTGGGAGTTACTTCTACGTTTGCTTATATTGATATGCTATGCTCGTAGACGTGGATTGGGTTTGAGTGAATTTCCATGATAGAAGTGAGGATTTTAACTAATGGTTCAACTTAAGGTGGTTACTTTAATTCACATCTGGGTGGATTGAGGCACCTGGGGAACCCCGTGTTGCCTGTATTTTTGGATATCCCGGAGTACCCGTGAGATTATCCTATGGACCGCCACCCAGGCTCAAAGGGATCATGAGATTATTCATGCCAGAAACTTCCGTGTGCAGCCACAAGCTATTATGGGCTCTAGCATATTTGAGTAGGTTACATGACCTCTTGAAGAGGTGGGCTAGCAGATGTAGGGGAAAGTAGGTGTAACTGTCTACCCGGAGTAAAGAGTTATTGTTTCTGAAAGACTGTGTCTCGGTCATCCGTTTCTCAAACACCATGTAGTGCGAGAAATCAAACGGAGGAGATCGAGTCTTGTGGGGAAAAGTGCACAAACCTCTGCAGAGTGTACAAACTAATCATGGTTAGACGTGTCCCCGGTTATGGACATCTTGAGTATCTAGTTCTTGGATTATCATGTGAATCTCATCATCATGTTACTTAATTTAATTTGATTGGGTTAATCACGTTCTTAATTGGGATTGAGTTGGAGGTACCTTCTCAGTGTTTAACAACCACCATGATAGTTAAATAAAATTTATTCCTTTGTTGTAGGAAAAAATTGGCTTTTCGCAAACTGTAACCATAGAGCTTTCCACCAGCCATATATGCATGTAGTGATAGCATTATTCTGTTCATTACTCTCTATGTGTTACTTTGCCAGCATATTCCATGTGCTCACCCGTTTTCGGGCTACAACGTTCATGTTGCAGACTTTTCAGACGACGAGTAAGGTGCCATAGGTCGTGGTCTTATACTTAGTGATGCCGTTGGAGTTGATGGACTCACTTTATCTTCCAAGCCTTCCGTTCTTATCGTATTTAGATGGCCTTAAGCCATATTTATTGTAATAAGTTCTCTCTTGAGACTATTCGATGTAATAAGTGTGTGATTGCTACTCTGTTATAAATCCTTCAAGTACTGTGCGTGTCAGCATTACCAATCCAGGGATGACACTGATGCACAGAGACTAGACTGTTTGAGGTCTGGTCGCTACAGGATCACTCTTGGGTGCTAGAGGATCTCCAAGATTCTCAACAGGCAAATTGTGTTTCAAAACAAGCATTTGTTTAAAGAAAATCTCGTCCAATTCCTTTCTTTCATTCATCAACATATCATTTTCATGGTCTAGCAAATATTGTTCGAAAGGATCAGTAGGAGGCACTGCAACATAAACAAGACCAATAATTTCATCTTTATTAGGCAATTCTTTATCATGGGGTTGTCTACGAAATTTGGAGAAGTTAAACTCATGAGACACATCCCCGAAACTTACACTAACAGTTTCTTTCTCACAATCTATTTAAGCATTAACAGTGTTCAAGAAAGGTCTACCAAATATAATGGGACAGTAATCATCTTGTGGTGAACCAAGAACTAGAAAATCAGTAGGGTATTTTATTTTTCCCACACAATACTTTAACATCTCGAACAATCCCAATTGGTGAGATAGTATCTCTATTAGCAAGCTTAATAGTAACATCAATATCTTCTATTTCAGCAGGTGCAAGATCATTCATAATTTCTTGGTATAAAGTAAAAGGAATTGCACTCACACTAGCACCCAAATCACATAAGCCATGATAACAAGGATCTCCTATCTTAACAGAGACAACATGCATGCCAACAATAGGTCTATGTTTATCTTTTTCATCGGGTTTAGCAATTCTAGCAGCTTCATCATAGAAATAAATAACATGCCCATCAATATTATTGACCAAGAGATCTTTAACCATAGCGATACTAGGTTGAACTTTAATTTGTTCAGGGGGTTTAGGTGTTCTAGTATAACTCTTATAGACTACAGCTCAAGCTTTAGCATGTTCTTTTATCCTAACAGGAAAACATGGTTTCTCAATATAAGCAGTAGGAATAACAAGATCAACACTATAAGTAATGGTTTCTTCGTCAGCTTTAATAGGTTCTACTATTTTTACTTCAATGGGAGGATGATATTTAAACCACTTATCCTTAGGGAGATCAATATGAGTAGAAAATGATTCACAGAAAGAAGCTACTATCTCAGAGTCAAGTCCATACATAGTGCTAAATTCACGAAAAGCATCGGTATCCATGAAAGATTTAACACAATCAAACTTAAGGTTTATACCTGACTCCTTACCTTCGTCGAGCTCCCAATCTTCAGATTTGCATTTAATTCTTTCCAATAGATCCCATTTGAATTCAATAGTCTTCTTCATAAAAGAACCAGTACAAGAAGTATCAAGCATGGATTGATCATTACGAGAAAGCCGAGCATAAAAATTCTGAATAATAATTTCTCTTGAGAGCTCATGATTGGGGCATGGATATAACATTGAGTTAAGCCTCCCCCAAGATTGAGCGATACTTTCTCCTTCACGATGAACCAGATGCATAGGATAAAACTTCTGATGAAATTCCAATTTCAATCGGTTCTAATTCCACGATCCAATATCATCACATAGCCTATACCATGTCAATGCCTTTAACTTCAAAGATAAAGGGAAGAACTTCTTCTTGACTTCATCCTCGCGCAAACCTGCAAGCTTAAATAATCCACAAACTTCATCCACATAGATAAGATGCATATCAGGATGTAGTGTTCCATCTCCTACATAAGGATTAGCTAGCAGTTTCTCTATCATACCCGAAGGAATTTCATAATAAATATTTTTCAGTAGGTGCAGTAGGTTGAGAAGCAACTTATAGATCTTCCATTCAAGGTGAAGATACCCCAAACAAACCCCCCAAAGGATGATTTTCCATAGTGACAAGTGACAGTAAATTTCAGCACGTAATATAAATTTTTCCTAACCAAATTCCACTCACCAAAACCGCTTCACTCCCCGGCAATGATGCCAGAAAAGAGTCTTGATGATCCACAAGTATAGGGGATCTAACGTAGTCCTTTTGATAAGTAAGAGTGTCGAACCCAACGAGGAGCAGAAGGAAATGACAAGCGGTTTTTAGTAAGGTATTTTCTGCAAGCACTGAAATTATCGGTAACAGATAGTTTTGTGATAAGATAATTTGTAACGGGTAACAAGTAACAAGTGTAGTAAAAGTTCAGCAAGGTGGCCTTTTTGTAGCAAAGGATAATCCTGGACGAACTCTTATTAAGCAAAGCGCTCCCGAGGACACATGGGAATTACTGCCAAGTTAGTTTTCATCATGCTCATATGATTCGCGTTCGTTACTTTGATAATTTGATATGTGGGTGGATCGGTGCTTGGGTGTTGTCCTTACTTGGACAAGTCTCCCACTTATGATTAACCCCTCTCACAAGCATCCGCAACTATGAAAGAAGAATTAAGATAAATCTAACCATAGCATGAAACATGTGGATCTAAATTAGCCCCTTACGAAGCAACACATAAACTAGGGTTTAAGCTTCTGTCACTCTAACAACCTATCATCTACTTATTACTTCCCAATGCCTTCCCCTAGGCCGGAATCATGGTGAAGTGTCATGTAGTCGACGTTCACATAACACCACTAGAGGAAAGACAACATACATCTCATCAAAATATCGAACGAATACCAAATTCGCATGATTACTTATAACAAGACTTCTCACATGTCCTCAGGAACAAACGTAACTACTCACAAAGCATGTTCATGTTCAAGATCGGAGGTGTATTGAATATCATTAAGGATCTGAACATATGATCTTCCACCAAATAAACCAACTAACATCAACTATAAGGAGTAATCAACACTACTAGCAACCCACAGGTACCAATATGAGGTTTTGAGACAAAGATTGAACACAAGAGATAAACTAGGGTTTGCGAGGAGATGGTGCTGGTGAAGATTGACCCCCTCTTAATGAGAGGATCGTTGGTGATGATGATGGCTTCGATTTCCCCCTCCGGGACGGAGTTTCCCCGGCAGAACAGCTCAGCCGGAGCCCTAGATTGCTTCTGCCCAAGTTCCGCCTCGAGACAGCGGAGCTTCGTCCCAAAAGCTTCCTTGTGATTTTTCCAAGTCAAAACTTTTCATATAGTAGAAGATGGGCACCGGAGACCTGCCAGAGGGCCCACAAGCCCTGGGGGCACGCCCTGGGGGTAGGGCACGCACCCAGGCTTGTGGCTACCTGGTCGGTCCCCACTGGTAGTTTCTTTGCCCAATAATTTTTATATATTCCAAAATAATTCTCCGTAAATTTTCAAGACTTTTGGAGGAGTGCAGAATAGGTCTCTCAAATTTGCCCCTTTCTGGTCCAGAACTCCAGCTGTCGGCATTCTCCCTCTTCATGCAAATCATGTAAAATAAGACAGAAAAGGCATAAGTATTGAACCATAATGTGAAATAACAACCCATAATGCAATAAATATCAACATAAAAGCATGATGCAAAATGGACGTATCAACATACGAACGGAAATGATTGGGCCTGTATAATTGTCTGTGATGCCTCGCCCAATCGCACGCGAGCTCATTTTGCCCCGCGTGTGCGACCGGAGGGCCTATCCCCGATGGTTTCTAGGTCGTGTGGGAACGACCCGCCTATCGCACACACTCACTAGGTGACGGTTTTAAACTCCATCGCGGAATGGGGGTAAAAACCGTTTGTATAGCACGTCTCTACACCAGTGTTATCATATAGCTTCTCATGAACAAGTTTTAATTCATCACATCATCGAAGTAGAAAGCATAAACTTTATTGAAAACGAACAAACTATGATCTCAGTCAACTTTGCAACTACAATTCATCATACTTTCAGGAAGGGTCTTGTACCAGAGCCTTTTGGCAAGTCTGCATCCTCAACCATCATTTAATCTTCTATGATTGCTAACACTCACAACATATATATGAGCAAAAAGTTTCAACCAGACACATAGAAAGATAGGGGCTTATAGTTTCGCCTCCCAACTTATTCACCTCAAGGGTGATGTCAACAACAATAACTCATGATTACTCATATCCATCTGGATATATGTGCCTAGATCTTTCCCCACCACATGATGCTTGCCAAAGAGTAAATAAAAAGGAACAGAGGAGAACACTATGACTCTTACATAAAAAGTAAATACAAAAAAGTAAAAGATAGGCCCTTCACAGAGGGAAACAGAGGTTGTCATGCGCTTTTATTTTTGGATGCCCAAGCTCTTAATGCAAAGGAACGTCACATTATATCGCCCCTTATGATAGCAACCTTTATTATGCAGTCTACTTCTTTTATCACTTTGCCATGACAAGTTCGTACAACGCTTATTTTCCCTTACACTAAAAGATCAAACATATCTAGAAGCAATTTTTATTGCCTTATGCACTGATGACAACTTACTTGAAGGATCTTGCTCAATCCATAGGTAGGTATGGTGGACTCTCAAAACATGAACTTGGGTTTAAGGTTTTTGGATGCACAAGTAGTGTCTCTACTTAGTGCGTATTTTTGGCTAGCAAAGGTATTGGGCAAGCACCACATGTTGGAGGATCTATGACAATATAACTTCTATGTGAATATGGACAAACATAAATCATTTTGTTGTCTTCCTTGTCCAACGTCAACAATTTGGCATAAGATATTTAATGGGGGCTCACAATCATAAAAGATGTCTAAGATGGTATATTTGCATGTGAATCTTCTCTTCCCTTATTAATTCTTTCATGAATTTCATCATTGACCAGTGATATGTTTGTCAACCTTCAATAAATTTTACCACTTATACTTTTACTTATGTGATGTCATTACTTACCATAAATTAGCATATCATATTTTTCATTATTTCCTTTATTTTGATTGAAACAAGAAAGTAAAGAAGCAAAAACTCAAACTAATCTTTATTATATAACTCTCAACTCGATTACATAGACGGATAGATCACGAAACTAGCACTTGAAAAATAGATCATACTAAACTTTTATTCAACTAAATCAAGAAATAACTAAAGATCGAACTAAAAACTGGTGAGGATAATAAAAGTTATGGTGATACGATACCGGGGCATCTCCCCCAAGCTTGGCGAAAGCCAAGGGGAGTGCCCATACCCATCTGCTCAAGTTTGGTGATGGTGGTGGTGTCGTGGAAACTTTACACTTCAGCCTTAGTAGTTGCTCCAATCTACGACTGATGCTCCGGAGGGCCATGTTTTGCTCCTTCAACAAAATAATTTCACGAGTGAGATACGTATTCTGAACACAAACTATTTCAAAGGCCCTCGGGGCTTTGATTTCAGTGGGGGTAAGGTGGTTATAGTAGGGTTGAAGGATATCTTCTCCTTTCCCAACTTACCCCTTCTTGAACTTCACCTCCTGCAACTTCCTTGGCCTTGTACTCCTTAGTGGCTTCGTCTAGTTCCTCTCTCTTTAGCTCGATCAGTAGCCAAGCATCTTCTTCTACGTTGTTGGAGGAGGGAGAAGACATGATGCCTGGCTTGATAGATCTGACAGAAAATAGCACGAAACAAGAATAGAGGATTTCTCCGCGATACAGTGGTCAAATCATCCGGGGGTATATATAAAGAATTTATATCTTGGGAAACCAGTACACTGCAGGAAAATGGAGTCGGGAAGGTGCCCGAGGGGCCCACTACCCACCAGGGCGCGCCAGGTGGGGAAGACACGCCCTGGTGCCTAGTGGGCACTGGGTTGCCTTCCCGGTGGTTTCTTATTTTTCTTATTTTTTTATAATATTCCAAAACTAATAGAAAATATTTTTGCGGATTTTTTGGAGTCGGTTTACTTATCGTATCACGTACCTCTTCCTTTTTAGGGTTCTAGAGTGTTCTGGAAGGTTTCTTTTATGTATTCCTCTGGTGACATGCTTTGAATAATATTGGTTTCAACATTAATAGGCGTATTTGAAATATAGTGCTTAATTCTTTGCCCATTGAGCACCTTCGGATTGGTGCCTTCAGCATTATTGATTTTAATAGCTCCAGAGCGGTAAACTTCTTCGATGATATATGGTCCTTCCAATTTGGAGAGAAGATTTCCTGCAAAAAAACTAAAACAAGAATTGTACAATAGAACATATTCACCAACTTTGAATTCCTGCTTTTGGATTCTTTTGTCATGCCATATTTTAACTTTTTCTTTGAATAGTTTGGCATTTTCCTAAGCTTGGGTTCTCCATTCATCTAGTGAGCTAATATCAAATAACCTCTTTTCACCGACAAGTTTGAAATCATAATTGAGTTCTTTAATTTCTCAATATGCTTTATATTCTAACTCAAGAGGTAAATGACAAGCCTTTCCATAAACCATTTTGTATGGAGACATACCCATAGGATTTTTATAAGCTGTCCTATAGGCCCAAAGTGCATCATCAAGTTTCTTAGACCAATTCTTTTGGGACCTATTAACAGTTTTTTTGTAATCACTGGTACGCGTCGGTGCTATACAAACAGTTTTTAACCCCTTTCCACGACGGCATTTGGAACCGTCGCCAAGTGAGTGTGTGCGACTGGCGAGCGCTCAAATACGGTAATACATATAGTAGAGCTAAAAAAATACAATTATACATGCGAAATTGTTTCCGGCCGCAAGTACATCCCACACAGTCAGTCCCCGCTAAACGTTTCCATTCGTATGTACATCCCACCACTACAAAAAATACACTTCCGTGATGATACGTGTTTGTCACAGTAGGTCACGTTTTTTGTCATGCATGTACATCCATGACAAATTTATGACAGAATCAAGATAGTCATACCAGTGCTGTCGTAGAAGTGTTCCATGACATTACCAAAATTATCATCATGGAAGTGTCCACTTCCATGACGATAAATCACACGTCACATAAGTGCTTTCGTCAAGGGTGACCGACGCGTGGCATCCACCGTAACGGAACACCGTTAAGCTATCAGGTCCGGTTTTGGATCCGATAACCCGTTAACAGCCCCGACCAATGGGGATTGTCCACGTGTAAAATCATCATTGGCTGGAGGAAACACGTGTCGGCTCACCGTTGGGACAGATGTCATCCACTCGTTGGACCCAAAGCGCCTATGATACGTCGACACGTGGCACGGCCCAACAAAGGCCCATTCTTGTGAAAAGGCCGGCCGGTTTGACTTGGTCAAAAGGTGGCGGGTCGGCCCACGGCAAGCCTGTTAATGGCCTGTTCGCATATAGCCCATTTACAGCCCGCTAACCCAGGGCCCGTTTATGGCCTATCCGAATTAGGCCCAGTAGCATCATCTGGGCCATCCAATATAATTCCAGCCCGTTTTAACTTCCGGCCGATGTATGGCCCATGACGTCTTTCGGCCCATATGAGGCCCTTAGTAACCCTCGGCCCCTTAACGGCCCGTGGTAAAACTGGCCCGTAACGAACAGTGTATCACTTTATACCCATTAACGGCCCATTATTCCGTTGGGCCGTTTCCAACCCATGTTATCTTTCGGCCTTCTCAGGGCCCATTTATTCTTGGTCTCATTTCTAGCATTCGGTTACTTACGGCCCGTTACTATCATTTTTTTCTTGTGGGCCAAATTCAGCCCGTGGTTACAGTCGGCCCGTTTGTGGCCCGTTAATACGTTGGGCCGTTTTCATGTCAAAAAAACCCGTTGGGTTGTTTTCATAAAGTTATCAAATACGGCCTATTAACGGCCCTTTATTGTCTACGAATAGTATGGCCCATGATTGGCGAAATGATGATACACCCCGTAGAAGGCCCATGGATCCTACGGCCCGTAAAAGGCCCATGGATCGTACGGCCCGTAGAAGGCCCATAGATCCTATGGCGCGTATAGAAGGCCAATGGATCCTACGGCCCGTAGAAGGCCCATGGATCATACGGCCCGTAGGAGGCCCATGGTTACAACAGTCCGTGTGTTGCCATGATTATTTTGGCCTAGTTTCCAAAAATAGGTTATTGTGGCCACTAGAAAAACACAGAAAAAGAACTGCAGTGACTACAAGCAAACAACTAAACAAGACAATAAGGAAATAAATAAGCAAGCAATTAACGCTAGCCTATTACCGCTATTACACATATTAGGCATCAAAGTTCGCCACCAATGCAAATATAGGGAACAAAGCAGCATATTACATACACTGGCCGTCAAAATTGGCCACCAGTGCAAATAAACGCGGCAGCAAAACAAGAGCATAACTGAAACAACTTCAGAAGAGCTCAAGGAATGTGGTATCCACCATGCTGGCAATAAGCTTAGCAAGCTTATTAGCTTTGTCCTGTTTGGCGCTAAAATCCTCCAACGCTTGCTGTTGCACCAGAAAGTATGCATCTGAATGCTCCAGGGACTTCTGCAGTCCTTCCGCTTCCTGTCGCAGCACAGCTGATCGATGTCTTTCAGCTTGTAGTTGAGACTCAAGAAACCAAACTGATTCAGACAGTGAGTTTGAATAGCTTGTGCAAGCGGTAGTGGCCAGTAACTCGAACACTAAACCAAGACAGGACTTTGGGGTTGTCTCACTGTCATCGAGATAGTCTTCCTTAGTTGTTTTATCAGCTTTGTTGGAGACCAACAAGGATGTGTCGCTATCCTGAACCTTATATGCATTACTTCCTTTACCATTGCTTAATAAGGCACTCTTCCCCAATATTCTGTCAGCATTCTAAAAGAAGAAACAAGCAGACACATAACAGGTTTATCATGTACTAGTATATGAAACTCATTTCGGTGAACTAGTTCATTAGTAAGGTGGACATGATTAAACTACCAAGTCTTCTATTGCCAAGTACTAGTACATAATAAAAGTATCAAACAAACATATATCTATGTCCTATGGTCACTGCATTGTCTTGCCAAATCAAAATAGAGACACGGTTCAAATCATATTAGTTCAAGACAAAGCAACAGTGAAAGAATACAAAGTGTGGGAAACTACACGGCACAACAAGATTTTAGATGGGTACCACGGGTCTACATGTACAACAACACTATTTGCTATGTTGTGATGCTAGTAATGTGCCTGATATGAGAAGTCAACTGTATACACAATTGAAATTGAAATCAACAGAGCTATTGATAAGAGCAAGCCTGTTAAAGAAACATGCGTGAACATACCTGCTGTGCCATTGGAGTTTTGATTGGATCCTTCAATTTAAAAATAAGTTTGTATGAGTAAATACAGTGATACAAGAGCAAAGCAATATGCATGATAGCAATCATAGTTAAAAAAGGCGTGCCTAAGCGAGCGCTTAAGCGCGCCTAGGCTCTAGCGTTGGCGAAACGCATTGCGCATAACTACGCTTAATCTGTGCATAACTGCGCATAAGCATGCGCATTGGTCGGTAAAGCGCAAGGCGGTGGCAAAACGAACAATTAACGCATAGCGCTTTTTGGAACTATGATAGTAATGGAATCTTAAATTATAACAGTTGTTCTTCAGGTTTAGGCACTTGTTCTACATGAACAGAGTACAGTAATATGCAAGAATATAGTACTTCAAATAGAAAATGAGCTCATAGACCTTACCACATTCTTGGTTCGGGACCAGTACAGAACAAGGCGTTCCCAGCCATCGTCCAGTAAATGTGTCTCAGGAGAACGTAAGGGAATTTGATGAGTTTCTTTGCCGATGAAGTACATTTTTCTTCAGGTAATTCTGATACTGCCACCAAGCATTCTTGAAGATAGCAGAGGTATTAGCACAGGTTACCTCATCCTGAGTTTCCAAATCGGTCCTTCTCTATAGAGAAAAATGGGAAAGTTTGTTGTATTATAACCATCATGGAGGTAGATGTATGGGACAAAGCAAAGTAATTGCCATGAATAACATTACTTACACATAACTCCTGGACAAACACCTGCAACTGGCATTTTCCTTCATCTTCAGTATAATATTTCCAAGATGGGAAGATACGCACATACGATTTAACAACATCAAATGCGATAGATGCTAAACTACGACTAGCTAGTTGTGCTTCCTCCACGGGAATAGGCGTACTAACTGGTGGAGTTGGGGTTCGCCCTGGTAGTACTGGCCCTTTGGGCACCGGAGCTGCCTTACTAACTGCTCTTATTTGGGAGCTCTGTGGTGGAGATGGTGCTATGTCAACAAGAACTGGGTTACTATCTGCTTGGGTTGGGGTTAGATTGGGTGAAGCTGGTTCTCAGTCCATCGCAGTAGGGGTACAATCTGCGAGAGGTTGGGTTATGTGTGGTAGGGCTGGTTCCCGTGCATGCACAACCGGGGTGCTATCTCCACCAAGAGGTAGCACTGTTTTATTTGAAGACCGTGTTTTTAGTCCGCTAGATGCTAGCATCACCCGCTCCAATTCAAATGGCTAATAAACAGGAAACATAGTTGAATGTACAGACATTGTATGAGAGACAGATGCAATAGATAGTGTGGAAAAAAGAGGACATGAAATAGTTGACATGTATATTGTTTAACTAAAATGGATAGCATGACATAATTTCACATATATGATGTCTATCTAAACTGGATAGCATAGCATAACATAATTCAAAGATATGATGAATAACTAAAACACCATGCCAAGTTAGAGCATACACCTCGATGGGGGAATAGGACTGGTCATCTGTCTCTGAATCCATCTCTGAGGAGCTATCGGGGCCCAACAAGAGATCTGCTTCGACAGGTAGCACTGTCTGCTCTGAAGGCCTTGTTTTCACTCCAGATTTTTCAATCTCCCACCCAAATGGCTGATTCACAGGAAGAGTAGTTTAATGTACAAACATTGTTGACAAATGGAAATGTAATGAAGAAAAGGATGGGCAAGGTATCATTCAAATATATGATGCCTGGTTAAACAGGATGGCATTGCACATTTCACATATATTATGGCTGGCTAAAAGACATGAGACTGCATAATTCCCATATATGATATAGAAACTAAACAGGTGGCTACAGAACATGTCTAAACTAAGCAGATGACATATATGATGTCAAAAGTAGGCACTACAAGGCAACATATGCATGACATGACTAACATCATCATGACAAGGTAGAGCAAACACCTTGGGGGGTAAATAGGAGTGGTCAGCGACGTCTGAATCCGCCTCAGAACAGATATCTTCCTCTGGATTACAATCTGGAGAGGGGTGGGGAGCGTTTGCCATTGAACCCACCATGGAGCGATGTCTGCATGACATTGTATTGCCGCGCAAAACTCTTCTCTTTTTCTCTACATGTTCAGCATGACTGTGTACAATATCTGACATGCATACGAAAAAAATATGGTGAGATTATGTAAGGAGAGCATGCAGAAATTTAGAGTGATGGTAACAACCAGTGGATGGATCCAAAAATAATGATAGCAGGCTGATGATTGCTTTAATTTAATAGAAAGACAGATGATGATTGCTTTACTATTTGTTTCCCACCCAAGATGAACAACATAGGCATACCCTAGGTGAACCAGATATTAGACAGAGATACTATTCATTGCTTCCTCGATATGTGCCCCACAACTAATTTAGAACTCAAGTTTGAACATTAATTTGGACCTGACTTGGAGTCCAAGAGGTGAACAGGAAGATAAAGTAGCAGGTAATTTTAAGCAATGCATAACATAAGCAGAATCAAAAGAGTGGGACCTCTCTTGTGGACCCGTGTACTTTTCAGGTTCATCTGCTGAGTCGATGATGGTGATGCCGTTGCGGTGGGTGCCGGTGGCAGGGAAGGAGATCTGAGGTGGCGAAAGACGGTCAGGATTCGTGATGTCTGGTTTGGTGGATGTTTCTGTCGATGGAGCAGCTCAGGTGAGGTGGACGACATCGCGGCAGGAGCAGGACAAACCACACAAAGTTCCCTTCAACACCTACCTGTAACTGAAGTAATTCTGTAAGGGCTCATTTGGCTTGCATGATTCTAAAAACACAGGTATAGGAAAAACACCGGAATAGGATAGGATTGCACATGGTAAACAGAGCATTTGTAAATATAGGATTTCTGTCAACTTGGGTGTTTGGTTTACAGGAATTGGAAGAGGAGGGGAATGCAAAGAGACATGGCCAAAATAAAGTGAAACCATATGAAAGCGTGTACAGTTAGAATGTTATTCTGCCACTAATGCACTTGGTCTTGTTTTCATGCATAGGATTTTGAAAAGTAGGTCCAGGTGGATGTTTTGCTTCATTCCTTTCAACAAAATGCATGAATAATTGAATAGTAGAGTGCCATTGGAAAATTCCCTATTGCTATGTTTTTCTGTTGAACCAAAATAGCCCTAATGGATCGACATGAATGTATAGTAATAAGTGATGCAACACGTGTACAACCTCTTCGCCGTAGCCGTATCGACCTCAACATCATTGGCTTGGTCGCTGAAGCAGTTGAGGCAGAGGTGGCTGTCGGAGGTGTGGAGGAAGATCTGAGGAATCTATAGACGGCGTCCAGGGCACTACTCTGTTGTGATGGATCGTTCTGTCGTTGGAGCAGCCCCGGTGAGCCGTAAGATGTCAAGGCTGAAGTAGCACAAGACAGACATCATCAATCTCAAGTGGGATTCTAATAGCATCTCCAATAGATGATGTAAGATAGATGTAAAATTTACATCACCAAAAACCACCTGACTACAACAGATGAGGTAAAAACTGTTGACTCTGAACTTAACTGTCAAAACTGAAATTTACTGTTGAATCTGAATGTTACTGTCAAAACTGAACGCAATGGTAGCAGAGAGGCACTTGACATGTAGTTTAGGGAGGGCCTGCATTTCATCTTCAACCTGCACCCCCCTGAGCCGCCAGCCACCACCGGCCGAACCACCGGCCCCAGCGCCGCCTCGCCGCCCCGAAACAACTCCTCACCGCCGGTCCGCCGCCACCCCGGCCAGCCCTATAGGCCCCCGCCCCCACCCTGAACCCTAAGATAGATAGTGGGGTACCTCTCCGGCGAGCCACTGTCCCCGCTGCGGGTGGTTCTTCCTTAACTCCGGCGAGCCCCCGTCCCCGATGCGGGTGGTTCTTCCTTAACTCCGGCGAGCCCCCCACCCACCCCCTGAAAATTGACTGACCCAAAAGTCGATTCAGTTGACTGGAGTGTAGCAAAATCGGAGCAGAGCAGCAGTAGGAGCGAGGGGGGAGCAGCAGCAGCAGCGCGAGCGAGCGAGAGCCGGAGCAGCAACACCTGGGCGAGCGAGCGATCGAGCGAGAGCCGGAGCAGCAGCAGCAGCGCGAGCGAGCGAGCGAGAGCCGGAGCAGTAGCAGCAGATCCGGCAAGTATGGCCGCCGCGGCCGAAGGGGCCTCGCACTGGGGGAGAGCCGCCGTGGAGATGTCGCCCGTGGCGCCGGCTTCAAGGTCGCCGCTCCATGGGGGTGCGGGATGGAGCACCGTCGGCGCCGGGAGGTCGAGTTAAGGAGAAGGTGCGATGCGATGAGTGTACAACCTCTTTGGTGGCGCCGAGTAGGCCTCGGCTTCGTCCGAGGAGTCGGTGAGGATGTTGCGGTTCCGGTGGAGCAGGTTAAGGCGGCGCTGTGGGGATGGAGCAGCCGCGATAGACGAGGCGATCGTTGGAGCAGCTCCTTGGAGGTGGAGGACGGGGCGGCTGAACCGGCAGGACGACGAGATGGATGATGGATCCTCATCCGGGGAGGTGGACGAGGGACGTCGAGCTGTTGCGGTGGACGACGTCGTCGGGGAAGAGGCTCCGGCTGGGCAACGGTGAGGTGGTGGACGGAGGAGGGTGGGGTTTCACGGCTGGAGCGGAGAGGTTATGGCGGCCTGGGATTTCGAATGGCAAAAAGGAGGCGATGGGAGTGGGTGAACCATGACTTAGGGATGCGCTTGTCCAAAATGTAGGGTGTGTTACAAAAGTACCCCCCACTGATTTGAACTAGCGGCCCTTTCGGCTCAGGGTGAGAAGGGGATTTCGCGTGTCGGGATTTGGCAGCTGGAGGGAGTTTTCGCACGCGTTGTAATTTCGGGATAACAAGGCGCGAGTTGTGCAGGCACCAGTTTTGGGAGCACGATATCTGAATTTTCGGGATATAACAAGGCGCGGGTTGAATTTTAGGGACAAGCCTAACGTGTAATATTGTACTTGTACGTACTAAATCAATTCGCACTTCCCTCAACCAAAAAGAAAACGAAAAAAATAAAACTATTCACACCACACAAAGAGAGAGTCTTGCCCCGTTTTACTATAAAATGCTATTCAAAGCTACTCCCTCCTTCCATCTATATAGGGCCTAATGCGTTTTTCGATCCTAACTTTGACCAAATATTAGAGCAATAATATATGACATGCAACTTACACAAAGCACACCGTTAAATTCGTCTGTGAAAGGTTCTTTCAATGATATAATTTTCACATTGTGCATGTCATGTACTATTAATCTTGTCAATAGTCAAAGGCGGTCTTAAAAAATGCATTACGCCCTATATAGATGGAAGGAGGGAGTATGAATCCATGTTATGTCCAATTAATTTTTTTTCGCTTGCTGTATAATGCATGTAACCTACTCATACCAACATTTTAGTGCATTCCAAATGTATATACTACCGCTGCAATTCAAACTGAATTTGAATTCGTTTCTCTATTTCAATAAGAATCTACAATCATGATTGTTGCCAACTTCAACCATCATTCGTCTATTACCTTAATAACACACCACATGATTACTATAGAGATAGATATGAACTATGTGTACTACATGAACTCGAATTCTATTTTTTGAATACACTTGATGTTGATTCCAAATAATAGTACATTTGATGTACTAACTATATATTCATAATCTAAACCATGTTCCATACGTGTACACCGTGTTTATCACACATAGTATAGTGCCCCGCCCCCTACATTATGACAAGTATTTAGACCCGAGCTGCAAAAGCCACACATTAGCCCAAATTATGATCAATGTTCTATATATTATACGTAGTACTAGCAAGATGCCCATGCGTTCCACAGAACATCAACATGATCAAGGGGAGGCCTAATTTGCAAATATGGAGAGGTGTGTGGGTATCTTTTTCAAAATTGCCATAGTTTCCTTCATATCCGTCAGATATTAATCGGACGCCCTATATTGCAGTTTTTTATAAGAGTAGAGATAAAATATATTATATGTAGTATAACATGTTCATAACCACACCATGTGTATCACCGTTATATATATTCACACATGCGTCGGTTTAAAACACTATGATAAATTCTTCAAATATCTGAATTCACTTTTTATAATGAAGTATGATCTCTATTCGTCTTTTACACCCGCACAATCCTCTTATCTTTGTAGCTAGCACTAACTTTCTCTCGTGCATGCACACGCCCGCATCCCTCTCACCCTCCGTCAGCATTCTCTAGCTCCATCGCGCAAATTCGTCTTTTCACTTTAGGTCGTTCACCCACGGTGTGTGTAGGCCCCCCAGCTCCTTCTTTACGGCACACATCGATCGATATGCCTCTCTAGCCAGGTGTGCCTAGCACAAACACAAGCTTCCCCTCTTCTCTTATCACCGTCCATGCCTCACTCCCACCACTCTTTTCATCGATCTCGTAATCGCACACTCCTCCCCCTCGATATAGTACGACTCTCGCACCACCTCCTAGATGCATCCCTCTCTCTCTATCCTTCTCCCCGTGCCTCATTTGCTTCTAACACACACATGCATGTATACCGATCGATCTCCCAACATATACCTAGGTCGACTTTAACTATTCCCCCCCCATCGATCGACGTACCTCACAAGTTATGTCTCTCCTTTCTCTGACAAAGTACGATTGATCTTCCTATGTAGTTATGTCTGCTTACCACAGCCATATCGCCCCCTCATCATTCGTGCATGCCTCCTGACCCGTCTCTCACAAGCACGTGCACAGACAGGCAGCCATCCCCTCTCTTATTGATATTGCAGGTGTGCCCTCCGGTTGTCTAGCAAGCCTATCCCACCATTTGTTAGAAGCAACTCCACTACCACCCCCTCCAACACTCTAGCTCTGTCTCTCTCCCAACCTTATTCCTCTCCTACACATATGCATGGATGCCGATCGATCTCCCTTAATACATGAGGTAGATCGATCTCCCTTAATACATGAGGTAGGCCTCTCTCCTCCTCCACACATATACCAGCCATTGTACCTCTATAGTTAATTAGGCCTCCCTCCCCCCACCACACACCAATAGTCGAGCGTTGTAGGTAGCTATCCATGCCACAGAGACAAACTGCACATGTCCCCTCTCACGTTCCAGTAGGCCAGCCACTCTATATCTTTGACGTGGGCACACACAAATTCGATGGCACTCTTTATCGATCACGCGCGCACACACACACATCATCCCTCTCTTCGATTCTATGGACACCTCAAGCTGATGATACCTCCAATCTCTTCTCGTGGATCGCCCCCTCTATATATATATGATATATCCAGGACTCTATTTCACACACATTGCATATATTTACATTTTTTGATTGACCCCACCCCCCCCCCCAAAATCTCACGAACCCACACACTATATCTCTCTACGTTCGTATCTCTCTCACACAACCCCACGTAGGTGGTGTACGTATACAAGAAGAGAATAGGTGCACCGTGCATGTACTCACGCTTCGTGCCCAGCCACACCCGCGCGGGTACATGGTGGAGCTCATTTCTGTACGAAATGGCAACCACGTGCTAATTTGAACGCGTGTAGCGGTTGTTTACCTGCGGAGGTCGTGTACCACGCGTGCACGAAACAAAGTTCGACTTGATGCGTTGGCGCGTTATTTTTAAATAAAGTTATATCGCTCAATGGCATGTACACAGAATATAAAACGATTTTTATGGAGAAAAATGTAGTCCGCTCCACTATATACAATGGAGCCTGCCTGCCTGATTTGTCTCTCTTCAGAGTATCTCACACAAGGCTGTGGTGGCCTCTCTCTCTCTCACCGTTGGTCACTGATCCGGCCGCATCCCGTCCGCCGGCGGAAAGGGAGGACGTGCATCGTTTCTCCGTTCGACGGCGCTGAGGCAGCATGTCCCGATCTGCGGTACACGCCGTTCTCTCTAACCAAGCTCCAGTGCGGTAGGGCCTACGCCACCTGCTCGCTGTTGTAGTATGGGCAGATTCCGCCCGCCGCCGCTCACCTAGTTACATCCCGACGACCTCCAGGTATCCCCTCCGGCCTTGCTCCACTACCCGTCTTCCCACGTCGCTGCATGTGGATCTTCCATTGTTCTTTGCCCAAAACGTAGCTCGTCCGGCGTACTTTCCATATTGCAATCTCGTCCTCACACCGTTTTAGACAAACACAACTGTGTTGTTATCTTCCCTTAGGACAAGGAATATGCTTCTTTTTTGTCGTCGCATGTGTCATCAACTGTTATTGGCCAGTAATTGTTTCCTTTCTACCTCTTTTTTGCAAACAGGGCTATCCATTTCACCTCGTTGCTATTGCGACCTTTTGGTGAACTGCACAAATCACTTTTTTCTTAAGAGTGTTTTGTGCAGTTCTACCAAAATGTCACACGGGCAACATCTCTACATTTCAGTGCGACTGCACAAAGGGGGTTGGTTTTGCTCTATCCTCCTCATCAAACTCCGAGCCTAATCTTCTCCAACTAGTTAGTCTTAAGAGAGACTGCAAAGGTGACCGTCTACTATTTGTGTGTTTATTGTTTCATCAGCAGTCCTCTATTATCATAATCACACTTAATATCTTTGGAACAGGGACGCTCAGCTCTATTTTAGTGGAACTGCACAAAATGATCAAAATGTTGCATGCTCCAGATAGCTACTTTTTTTCCAACATGCCTTGTTGATTTAGACAGAGCTAGGGGGACGTTGCTGCCAATGAAAGCATGGTTCAATTTTAATTTAACACCTTCTCACGACTTTGTCTTCAGTTGTGATGTAAATATTAGCTCTGGTCTGCTAATAATTGAGATGCACTAGCAAGGAAGTTAGTTTTTTATTGTTTCCGAAAGAGCATCGATGGCAAGACACACGAAACAAAAGCTGAAAGCTCACACAATTGTACAATTTCATGTCGCTGGAAAATTATTTGTATAGTACGTCAATTATGTAAACAAATGCTGGAAGCTTGATAGCATTGCGAGAAGCCTCTTCGGCATCCGGGTCCATGTGCCATGCACAAAATTATACTCCTTCGTTCCTAAATATTTGTCTTTTTAAAAATTTCAAATGGGCATATTTTAGAGTGTAGATTCACTCATTTTGCTTCGTATGTGTACTCCCTCCGTTCCTAAATATTTGTCTTTCTAGAGATTTCAACAAGTGAGTACATACGGAGCAAAATGAGTGAATCTACACTCTAAAATATGTCTATATACATCCGTATGTAGTAGTCCATTTGAGTCTCTGAAAAGACAAATATTTGAGTAGTCACTCGTTGAAATCTCTAGAAAGACAAATAGTCTGGAGTATATTTAAGAACCGAGGGGGTAGTGCACAGCCGCATGGGAGACTCAGCCCGGTCGTTGCACCACATTAATAGTGAGTAATGAGCAGTCAAATCATAAGCCCCACCTTTCCCACTGTAAGTTGCTCGGAAGAAGAAACCATCAATACGCTCTTCTTTGAATCCGCTCATACTACTCCATCCGTCACTGTTCATAGAGCGCGCTTTAGAAAAATAAAAAATCTCTGAGACCAAGGCGACTAGCGATCGGCCTGAAAAATAGCATTGGTAGTTATTAGCACGGTGTCTATTACTAGAGGAAATAATGCGTACACACATGCATGAAGTGCTTCCACCCCGGGTACACACATGCATGCACTTACTCCACTCTGTAGTACATCGAGAGAAAATTGTGGACTTGATTGCGGTTACCATGCCCTAATTAATTGAGCATTAAACCAAACACGTCTAAAGTCTCTCTGGTGGTGAAAATGCATTGAGAGAAATGCATCATAATGAAGCGCGCCCTGTAAACTGTGACGGAGGGAGGAGTAGTATGAAAGTGCAAAACCAAGTAAGTGTATGGCCAGTCGGTCAACGCACCTCCTCTTGGCATATCACTGCCATGTGGGACCGGAGTTTGAGCAAACCGATCTCAATTGATGGCAAAATGGCCAACCCGCCGTTCCTTGAGAGAGACGAGGAGTGAGAACACACAGACGGGCTCGCACGGAGGCCAAGATATATTCGAGCATGGTTGATCGATATCATCATTACATGTTGGGCTGCCGTTTTCCGCCCTTCTCCGGAATAAATGTGTACTTTATCAGAGATTAAAAAATAAGAGTACAGAGGCTCCACCATGCGGTTCTAGTAGTAGTACTACTCGTACTACTAAACCTTGCGCTTGGCTCTTCGCCTCTTCGTGAAGTCAAACAATGATGGTACTCTGCATGTTCGGTACTACAGTGTATGCCTCTGGCAATCTGACACCGAATGAACTGATGCATGTCCACCGCCTGGGCGAGGGTACGTTGCATTAGTCAAAAGGCGTAAGCGAGCTTCACCTTGTCCTGCAAGCTTCTCCTCGTTCTGCGAGTTGATGGGACACACCAAAAAGTAGTGCTAGTCCATACTCCCTCCGTTCCGGTTAATATGGCTTAATCTTTTTTGCGGGTAAATGAGAGAGCTTTATTCATATATAAGCATTCTTAGGACAATCATCCAAGACACTGGTCACTAGGAAGCGAGGTACCCCACAAAAAAAGAAGTAGGAAGCGAGGTGTGTCATCAAGCCAGCACTCGACCACATTCAAAGTGCAGCAAGCACGGTTCGCACAAAGATGCGCCGCAAGGTTTGATGACCTGTTTACATGCTGAATAACAAAAAAAGAGGAAATATTACCGAGCGCTCCTATTTGTAACAGGATATGAGCCAGAATTAAGCGAGAATTGTGGCGAGTGTTCCATGTAATTAACTTCCATTATCACATGCGAGAACCCTCGAAGAGAACCAGATGTGTTGAAGATTGCTTTATCACATTTTAAAAATATAATAAGAGTGCAGATGCTCCTCCATCCGGCTCCTAGTACTAGTATAGTACATACCTCTATAGACTATAGTAGTAGTACTAGTACTAGTAAACTTTGCGCTTGGATGTTCGCCTCTTTGGGAAGTCGAACAATAATAGTACTAGTATAGTGTATGCTTCTGGCAATCTGACACCAAATTAACTGTTGCACGTCCACCGCCTGAGCGAGGGAGAGCTTGCATTAGTCAAAAGTTTCTCCTTGTCCTGCGAGCCACCGCGCGCAAGCTTCTCCCATCCTGCAAGCTTCTCCTCGTTCGGCAAGTTGACGGGACATAGCAAAGTAATGCTAGTCCATACTGCCTCCTCTCCGGTTAATATGGCTTAATTTCAAACGAGATAAATACACTGTCTGTCATTGTATATTTGTAAAAATACGGTCAGTGGACTTCATAATACGCTCATTGCGCTCAATATATACATTTTCCGGTGTTTATACGGTCACTAGCTCACCCTGGCTGAGTATGTGTGTGCATGCACGTGTAGGTAGAGCACTTGAGCGTGACCGTGTGTATTCCATCGTGTGCTCGGACATGCATGCATTAGGGCGTCGCGCGCGTTTTTGCATCCATGGTACTTGTGACTATTGCATACACATAGGGGGAGTACGTGTAGGGGCCACTAAAGGAGCAGTCAAATCACACAATAAGTTAGTCGGAAGAAGCAACCATCATTTCACTCTTCAATGACTCGTACGCAATATAAAATGGTTGATATGGAGAGAAAAAGAAAACCACTATATATATATACACTAGCAGGAGCCTAAGCTACAAGCCTGCTTGCTTGGGTTGCTCTCTTCACAAGCATAGAACGACGGTGGCCACACCGCTGGTCACATATCCGGCCTGATCCCACAGCTGGGGGAAGGGAACAATGTTCTGCGTAGACGCGGTCGACATCAGCGAGGGAGAAATCCACAATCGGTGCGTCCCAATTGGGGGTCACCGCGGTATGGGCCGATGCCGCGTCCCAACCGCCCTTCTAGATACAGCCCGACGTCCCAGGTAGTCCATCTTCCTTTTGGAGCCGGCTTGCTCCACTGCCGCAGCTCCCCACGTAGCTCCATCTCCATGTCGATCTTTCTCTACTTCTACCGGCTTCTACTTGTGATGATTTTATGTCTCATGAACTAGTGCCAGTACTATTATTCTAGTCACACTTCTTCAATATCTTTGCCATCAGGGATGCTCAGCTCGATTTTAGTGGAACTACACAAAAGCATCGTATGATCCGAGGGTGCCAGCTGTCTTTCCTTCGACATGTTCTACCTGGCCAGGAAATTAAATCTTGTTTAGGGTTTAGGGTTTAAGTCGTAGTGACCCCATCAGTAGTTTTTCTTTCGTACACGCTCTCACAACTTTTGTCTTTAGTTGTGAAGTAAATATTGCCTATGATCTGTGAATCATTGAGATGCATCAGCATGCGTGTTAGTTTTCCTTTTTATTTGATGGAATGTTGTAACGGGGCAACCTTGGAGTAGGAATGAAAATGGAGTGGAAAGTTTCCGTTTTTCCGGACGAAAAATGGAAACGGAGAGAAACCAACGTTTCATTTCGTTGGATCGCGCCATCGAGCAAAACCACCGTTTAAATCACGTCTATCGCGTTCGTGTCTCACCCTCCTCCACGGCTCGACCCCACACGGTCGCTCGGCATGCCACTCACCGCAAACCGAGTATACGATAACTTTCCCGCCTGCTTGTCGATGGATCGCGTCGTGGAGTACTAGTACTACTGGAAGAGATTGACGAGTTGGGGAGGACAGCTAGCTATAGCACGGACTCCCAAGAACTTTTTACATGCATGTTGTGGCCGGCTATTGCGACCTTTGAACACGGAGCAGTCGCGTGCACCAGGAAGCGGCACGGGCGACGCTCTCTCGGCCGGCGCGCCGCTTCAATGTCGGCGCCAGTGAGAGGTTGCGTCCGCTCTGGCCGGGCATGAATGCGGCACTGACCGTTCCGGGCGGGAAGCACGCGTGGGTGATGAAGAGGGTTCGGGTTGGTCAGGAGCGGCCGTGGCAGCGGTCCGGACGCCCGCAAACAAGAGATGTTGTATGTTAATATTGCCGCGTATATAATTAACAACGTAAATAATGTGCCAGTTGGACAAATATGATTGGAGATGGAGATGGAAATGGAAATGGAATTTTACGTAAACACGGATATGCATGTTTATGTCTATGTGTGTGTGCACGACGACTCTCGCGACCTGGAAGCGGGGGTGTGTTTTTGATCGAGTTTTATTTCTTGGTACGTTAAAAAATTGTCCGCCAGTTTTTGTTTCTTTTTTCCGGGAACGTGCGTATTCTATTTAAAACCACTGCTATGGAGAGATTGTTTTACTCCATTATAGCCTCTTGTTTGATATAGTTTCTCGCGTCTCGCTCTCTCACCCTCTCCATACCAAAACAAGATGATAGTGTCCACACTATATCTCTCCTCACCGGTGGTCACAGATCCGGTTGAATCCCATCCGCTGCGGGAGGTGAGGAGGTGCAGCATTGACGTTGTCGCCGTCAGCGATGGAGGAAGCCGATGCGCACCATCCTCTCGGAGCCGGCGCTGGCACGGACAAAGGTCCTCCGCGCCCTTGTTCGCTCGTCGTGTGGGCAGATCCCGCCCGCCCGCCTAAGCGACATCTCGCCCACCTGACGTATAACTTCTTGTACTGGTCCAGCTCCCCAGGTCGCTGCATGCGGGTTTTCTTCTATGCGACTACTCCCCAGCTCCCCATGTATAGTAGCTAGGGTTCGTCGGCTGGTCCAACATCACCTACTATTATAGAGGAAATGCCACTCGAAAAGTTGTCCTGATTTATGCCTCGGTGGAGGTATACATGTTGTTTCGATAAAAAGTACATGGTGGTTGTGCGGTCATTGTCCATATGCTCCTATTGCTGCTGCTAATCTAATACTATCACTGGTTAAATGAAGAAATGCTTTTTTTCTCGGGTATCCTGGTTTAGTTCCCATCAAGATAATCATGATGCTTCTGTTTGTTGGTGTACCTTTCATAATTCTTATTGACAATTGAGATGTCGTTGTTAATCTCATAAAACAAAGTAACAACACTATATCCCTTTTTTATATTTTTTGAAACAGCGATGCGTATCTCCATACCTGGGCATGTCTTCCTCAATTTTAGTGGAACTGCACAAAATTGGATGGCCATTGTTGTTCCGCCTCACTGTCCTCTGCCACATGGTTCTTCCTTCCTCAAGCTTGACTACTAAGAAGAAACGGACCACAGTGAGGATTTGTCGAACTTCATAGGTGCCTCACCCAAACTTGATACCAAATGGATGATGCATCACCACGATGACCTATCGATGCTCATGGTTGTGCCTCATGGTTGCGTCGGCTGGTGAAGCTGATCATTTTTCAATGAAAAACAAGCTGTCTTCCATCAGTGCTCTTTGCTTGTTACCCACAAAGATGATATCCTTCGACAGTTCACCTTTGTTGCGTTGGAGACGCAGTCGTCTTTCACATTGGAGCAATTTTATCACACAATTGGCTATGAACCAAATGTTTCCTCGAAGAAGGATCGACGTTGGTACTAAGAGCATAAGTTTGTATTGATTTCTAAGCCTTCTCGCAACTTTGTCTCCAGCTCCCTTGTAATTTTATTTGTCCAGCTATTAACTTTGATTGAAAAGATGGTGTGGACTAAAAACCCGGATGGACGTAGTAGCCCTCCATTTTTATTTACTCCGCATATTAGATTTGACTGAAGTCAAACTTTGTAAAGTTTGACCAAGTTTAGGCCGAACACAACAAACCATAATTATTAGAGAGGGCAAACTGTACATACTCTCAAACCTTTCCGATAATTTAAATTAAAATTCTTTATTTGTACACACTCTCACACGTTTCTGATAATTTGGCGCATGCGTGGTTGTTCACTTAAGGGAGGGTAGTGTACCGCACGTGAAGGACAGGAAGTGCGACCAGGACGCGTGGATCATTAGTTCATCGGAAGTACTCCCTCCGTTCCTAAATATTTGTCTTTCAAGTGGTTTGCAATGGACTACCACATACGGATGTATATAGACATTTTTTACAGTGTAGATTCACTCATTTTGCTCCGTATGTAGTCATTTGTTGAAATCTCTAGAAAGACAAATATTTAGGAACAGAGGAGTAGTAGTTTTGTTCACTGGTACGTTAAATAAAGAGTTTCGTTTCGTACTTACACAATTTAAAACGATTGTTATGGAGAGAATAAGAAAACCACTCCACTATATATTAGTCGTATACACGAGTACTTATGGACGTAGCTTCATTGACTTTAGTGCACCTGCCTTTGGGTTTATGATAGGTGGGCCCAAAATGTGGCTGGCCCACCTGTCATACAGTGAAAAGCAGGTGCAGTTAAGGCACCAGAGCTCAGTCTGTTCTACAGTATATATATAAGCTGGAGCCTCAACGCTTGTTCGCTAGGGTTTGCACTCTCCTTGGGTGTATGTATTAAGTATCTCACTATCCTTTTCACAGCCTTAAGATGACATTCTTTGGGGGCCGCTTGATATCGTGCACACATGCACACACTTAGCATAATATCGGGACGAGAGGCACATAGATATAACAATGAACCGATCATAGAGCGGTAAACTTTTTGATCAACCGGTTCACCGTCCTTAGTCAAGTCAAGATGTCCACTAGTAGGCATGGGTGTATTCATACCTTTGCATTCTTGCATATTGAACTTCTTGGATAAGTCCTTGGTGTACTTTGTTTGAGAAACAAAGGTACCTTCCTTAGTTTCTTAATTTGCAAACCAAGAAAGAATTTGAGTTCACTCATCATAGACATCTCAAACTTCTCCGACATTAGCTTTCCAAACTTCTCACTAAAATGAGGGTTAGTCGAACCAAATATAATATCATCAACATAAATTTGGCACACAAATAGTTCTCCATTAACCCTTTTAGTAAAAAGAGTAGAATCTATTTTTCCAATTTCAAAGCCTTTTTCAATAAGGAACTTGGTCAAGCATTTATACCACGCTCTAGGAGCTTGTTTAAGACCATAAAGAGCTTTGTGAAGTTTGTAAACATGATTAGGTTTCTTAGGATTGACAAGGCCGGGAGGTTGCTTAACATGAACTTCCTCCTCAATTTCACCATTTAGAAAAGCACTTTTAATGTCCATTTGGTACAAGGTGATATCATGGTGATTAGCATAAGCAAGTAAGATGCGAATGGACTCAAGTCTAGCAACGGGGGCATATGTCTCAGCATAGTCCATACCTTCGACTTGAGTGTAGCCTTGGGCGACTAGACGAGCTTTGTTGCGGACGACTTGACTATCTTCATCTTGCTTGTTGCGAAACACCCATTTGGTACCGATGATGTTGTGGTTGTTGTCGGGCTTCTCGACCAATGTCCACACTTGATTTCTCTCAAAGTTGTGTAGCTCTTTATGCATGGCATTTATCCAATCCGGATCTTCCAATGCTTCTTCAACCTTCATAGGTTCAATGCTAGAGATGAATGAATAATGTTCACAAAAGTTAGCCAAACGAGATTTAGAGCGAGTGATTCTCCCGGTTTAGATATCATTGTAGATTTGCTCGACGGGATGGTCTTTGGCGACTCTTGCTCGAACTCATGGGAGCTTTTGCTTTGTTCAGGGTGGAACATCTTCTTCATCTTGTCCTTCTTCTTGGCCTTCTTCATTGTTGACGTTGTCGTTCTCTTGTCATGGTGGAGAAGGAGGTTGATGAGGTTCATCTTGGTGTACGTCCTCGTTTTCTTCGTCTTGGTGTGGCCCACTCGTGGATGCTTCCATGTCAACTCTTGGTTCACCTTGTCGTGAGGTAGAAGCTTCCACTTGGACAGACGAGGTACTCTCCTTCACCTCCGTTGGACGAATCTTGCCGACAGACAAGTCTTGGATTGCTTCCGAAGGGTCTTTGTCTCCTACATCAATTGGCAATTGCTCTACTTGCGAGCCGTTAGATTCATCAAACTTCACATCTACCGTCTCTTCAACCTTTCGGGTGAAATTGTTGTAGACACGGTAAGTGTGAGAGTTTGAGCCATAACCAAGTAGGAAACCTTCATGAGATTTAGGAGCAAATTTAGAACGACGATGCTTATCAAGAATGTAGCACTTTGAGCTGAATACTCGAAAGTATCCAACTTGGGGTTTTTTTACCGGTGAGGAGCTCGTATGCCGTCTTGCCGAGTAGCTTTTGAAGATACAAGCGATTTGTTGCATGACAAGCTGTCTCAACCGCTTCTGCCCAAAAGTGTTTTGGAGTCTTGTACTCATCAAGCATCGTTCTTGCCATCTCAATAAGAGTCCGGTTCTTCCTCTCAACAACTCCATTTTGTTGAGGCGTGTATGTAGCCGAGAACTCATGTGAAATCCCTTCTTCGTCAAGAAAAGTATCCACATTTGCGTTCTTGAACTCTGTTCCGTTGTCGCTCCGAACCTTCTTGATCTTCACTTCAAATTGATTTTGGGCCTTCCTAGCAAAGTTTTTGAAGATCTTTTAGACCTGTGATTTATCATCAAGAAAGAACACCCACATAAATCTTGAAAAATCATCGACTATGACTAGACCAAATGAGTTACCACCGAGACTCTTGTAGGCATTGGGACCAAAGAGATCCATGTGAAGTAGCTCGAGCGGTCTTCTCGTGGTCACGATGTTCTTCACGGGGTGACTTCCTCCAACTTGTTTTCCTTCTTGACAAGCACTACAAAGTCTATCCTTGTCAAATATAACATCTTTTACTCCAAGGATATGATCACCTTTAATAAGCTTATCAAGATTTCGCATGCCCACATGACCTAGCCTTCTATGCCACAACCAGCCTTTAGAAGATTTAGCAATTAAGCAAGTTCTAGGTTGAGCCTTTTTAGTGAAATCAACAATGTAAAGATCACCTCTACGTATACCGGTAAAGACCATTTTATGATTTTCTCTACGAAACACTTGGCAATCTACTTCAGTAAATAGGACTTTGAAACCGAAATCAGCAAGTCTAGATACTGAAAGTAAATTGTACCCAAGAGATTCAACGAGCATGACATTTCGTATGGAGCTATCATGTGATATGGCCACCTTACCGAGGCCAACCACCTTACCCTTTGAGTTATCACCAAAAGTGACATACTTTCGAGGGCCGTCGTTTTCAGCAAGCTCACGAAACATATCTTTGTCTCCGGTCATACAATCAGTACATCCACTATCAAGGACCCATTCCTTTCCTCCAGCCATGTAGCCACGAATATTAGCCATAAGACCAAAGTGTCTCATCGCATCATCAAGATCATAGTCACTATCATCATCCTCATCATAGTATCCATGTTCTATATCGTCTTGTGATTGATCAACTCCTAGAGAGGGTAGTTCATTAGAAGTATGACCGTAACAATGTTCATCTCTATGGATTCTAATGACTTCGGAAATGATATTACTAATAATTCCAACATCTCCTTTGGCATGCATGAGATCACGAAGCTCAAATAGACAATCATCAAACTTAGGATCACTAGTACTCATCTTACTCAAGGCTATAGACCTATGGAGAATTTCTTCTAGATTTTTCAAGGAATAATTTGGGAATCGTTCCTCAAGAAATCTCCATATAGTATAGGCACAATGAAGAGTAGGTAAGCTAGCAATCAAATTTTTGGGCAATCCTCTAATGATAAGATTGATAGGTCTAAGATTACGAATCATGTCAAGATCCTCATCGGGTGTGGGATGCAAAGGGTCAATATGAGGTGCACAAGGGCTAGTAATGTACTTGTTCAAATGATATTGATTGAAAATCTCAAGCATCTCATTTTTCCACTCATGGAAGAACTCTCCATCAAGAATAGGCACTCTATGTCTAAGACTCCCTGATGTAGACACATCCATCTTCCTCCAAAGGTGTTTAAACCAAAGCAATGGAGACCAAGGCTCTGATACCAATTGAAAGGATCGAGAGGAAGTGTCTAGAGGGGGTGAATACACTCTTAGCAATAAAAGTTGTAGTTTTTTATTTCTTTAAGTTGAAATGGAGTTTTAGCACAAGTTCACACATTCACAATACATATCAAGCAAGCATGATAAGAGTATATGAGCAGCGGAAAGTAAAGCATGCAAGTTGCAAGAATGTAAAGGGATGGGATTGGAGTGTGCAAACACAATTTGGAGACACAGAGATTTTTATCCGTGGTTCCGATAGGTGGTGCTATCGTACATCCATGTTGATGGAGACTTCAACCCACAAAGGGTAACGGTTGCGCGCGTCCACGGAGGGCTCCGCCCACGAAGGGTCCACGAAGAAGCAACCTTGTCTATTCCACCATGGCCATCGCCCACGAAGGACTTGCCTCACTAGGGTAGATCTTCACGAAGCAGGCGATCTCCTTGCCCGTACAAACTCCTTGGTTCAACTCCACAATCTTGACGGAGGCTCCCAAGTGACACCTAACCAATCTAGGAGACACCACTCTCCAAAAGGTAATAGATGGTGTGTTGATGATGAACTCCTTGCTCTTGTGCTTCAAAGGATAGTCTCCCCAACAATCAAGTCTCTCTCATAGGATAGGATTTGGTGGAAAGATGATTTGAGTGGAAAGCAACTTGGGGAAGGCTAGAGATCAAGATTTATGAGCTTGGAATGGAATATCTTGACCTCAACACAAGTGTAGGTGGTTCTCTCTCAGAAAATGTATGTTGGAAGTGTAGGCATGTTCTGATGGCTCTCTCCATGAATGAAGAGTGGGTGGAGGGGTATATATAGCCTCCACACAAAATCTAACCGTTACACACAAATCACCAAACTCGGTGGGACCGATTCAGAGAACTCAGTCACACCGATTTAGTTCAAAATGTGAACGTTAGGATTTTTGGTGGGACCTACATGTCAACTCGGTGGGAACGATGTCATTAGGGTTAGGGCATAACGTAATCTCGGTGAGACCGATTACACAAACGCGGTTGGACCGATTTTGGTAATAAGCTAACCAGAGAGTTGGTCAGGCAAACTCGGTGGGACCGATTCGCTCATCTCGGTTGGACCGAAACGTTACGAAAGGGAAACAGAGAGTTTGCATTGCAATCTCAGTGGGACCGATCGCTCATCTCGGTTAGACCGAAACGTTACAAAGGGAAACAGAGAGATTACAATCCCATCTCGGTGAGACCGAGATCCCTATCGGTGAGACCGAAAACACTAGGGTTTGTGGCAGTGGCTATGTCAAGTGAACTCGGTGGCGCCGGATATATCAAATCGGTGGGGCTGAGTTTGACTTTTGGTTTGGGACATATTTGGATGTGAGAAAGTAGTTGAGGGCTTTGGAGCATATCACTAAGCACTTTGAGCAAGCAAGCCATTAAGCAACACCTCACCCCCTCTTAATAGTATTGGCTTTCCTATGGACTCAATGTGATCTTGGATCACTAAAATAGAAAATGCAGAGTCTTGAGCTTTGAGCTTGAGCCAATCCTTTGTCCTTATCATCTTGAAGGGGTTCCACATCTTCTTGTCCACGCCACTCCATTGTTGAACTTATCTGAAATATACTAGGTGAAAACATTAGTCCAACAAGAGATATGTTGACATTAATTACCAAAATCACCCAGGGAGCACTTGTGCTTTCAACTACATATATATATACACGCTGGAGGCTCAGCGTTCCTTTGCTAGGGTTTGCTATATTCACAGTCTCTCACCCTCTTCACCAGATCTAAACAAGACTACGTTGTGGCCTCTGTCTCTCTCACCCCCCTCATAGCTGGCGAAGGAGGCGTCCGGATCCCGTCGCACCGGGAAGGGGAGGAGGTGTAGCGTTCACTCTATCGCCTTCGGCGAGGGAGGCAATCCACTGCCGGCTGCGCTTTTCTCTTTCACCCAGCGCCTGTGCGGGAGGGCCACCGACCCCTTCTTCCTTGCTGCCATACGTAGTGTGGGCAGATCCGACCTCCTGCCGCATGCCTTGCCACATCCCGACGACCCTAAGGTATAAGTTTCTTTGAAACTGTCATTGGTCTAGCTGCATGTGGATCTTTTTCGATTCTGTAGTCGAATCTAGGTCTTGGTTCAAAGAGGAAAGAAGGGTGCGGTGGGGTGGAGCATGAATCTAGGAGATGGTTCAATGAGGAAAGAAGGGAGGGAAAGTAGTATAGACTAGCTATCCAGCCGCTTTGTTGGTCCATATGGGAAAAAGGGGGTAACGCAGTACACACATCTGTATGGAACCGAACTCTTTGTTGAAAAGGGAAAGAAACTGGGGGGTCGGGTAGTTTGTGCAGGACTAGATTTGCTGCCCTCACATAGGAAAAAGTTTCAAAGAGAACAAATATGGGACCAATGCAGATATGCTGCTTGGCTACATACTCTGCATCACCCATTTATACGTGTGGACGCACATGGTGCTGGCATGTCCCATGTCCCATCCACATGATCGTGCAATGTGTTTTGAGATGTTGTGCTACTTGTATTGGTACTGTTTTAAATAAATGTTGAATAGAAGCTATTGTATTGCTCTCTATTCCCATTAAGTTGGAAACAAAAATGGTACCAACCCAGACATGATGCTTGTTGCTTTGTTACAACAAACTCTGCATCACCCCATTTATAAGTAGATGGAAGCACATGGTGTTGTTGCGCCCACTCGCCCCTGGAACTGTTTATGCTTTTTCTTAATCTAATGCTGATGGTAAAATTAAGCAATGCCACTCTCAGAATTAACTACTGAACTATTTTAAGAGAATTTCTCTGTTAATATGAATCAATGCAACCGTTTTAGAAATGCTACTACCCTATACTTTGTTTTCCATCAAGATAAGGTAGATGCTTCTTTTTGTGGTCGCATGTTTCGTCCTCCTTTATTGGCAGTAATTGTTTCCTTTTTTGCCTCTGTTAAATCAGGGATATCTATTCAACTTGTTGCTATAGCAAACTTAAATGTCACACCGGCGACTTTACTTGATTTCAGTGTAACTGCACAAAACAAGATTGGATTTCCTATTCGTGTTGGCAGATTCGTACGTGATATTGTGTGCGTCATGAAAGGTTGGTACTTGCCTTCATCCACATGATCGTGCAGGGTGTTTTGAGATGTTGTGCTACTTGTATTGGTACTGTTTTAAATAAATGTTGAATTGAAGCTATTGTATTGCTGTCTTTTCCCATGAAGCAGTGAACAAAAATGGGACCAACCCAGACATTATGCTTGTTGCTTTGTTACAACAAACTCTGCATCACCCCCTTTATAAGTAGATGGAAGCACATGTTGTTGTTGCGCCCACTCTCCCCTGGAACTATTTATGCTTTTTGTTAATCTAATGCCGCTGGTAAAATTAAGCAATGCCACTCTCAGAATTAACTATTGAATCTTATTTCAAAACTGCAACACTTGTTAGGTATTGGCGGGATTACCATTTTTGTGGCCGCATGTTTCATCCTCCTTTATTGCCCAGTAATTGATTCCTTTTTGCCTATGTTAAAACAGGGATATCTATTCAACTTGTTGCTATTGCGACATTTTGCTTCGCTTAATTTTGGTGGAACTGCACAAAATGAGACCGGATTTCCATATATGTGTTGAGATCTCTCTCAGGTCTTCCTCACGAGTTGTTTCAAATCTTGGTCTTGAAAGGTCAGTACCGACTTTCCTCAAAATTAACTACTGAATCTTAGTTCAAAACTGCAACACTTGTTAGGGATCGGCGGGAGTACCATTTCTGTTAGGGATCGGCCGGAGTACATGTTTAAGAAATGTATTGTTCAGATAATGTCTCTGTTATTATATATCAGTTATAGTGTTTTACAAATGGTACTATCCTGCTTTGTAGTTCTTTCTACATGTTTAACCAAGGTATTGTTAAGATAATGCCTCTGTTAAAATGAATCAGTCGCATTGTTTTAGGAATGATACTTTTCTGCTTTGTCTTTCTTTATACATGTTGAAACAAGGCATTGTTAAGATAATGTCTCAGTTAATATGAATGAATCACACTGATTGAGAATTGCTACTCTCCTGCTTTGTTTCCCATTAAGATAAGGTAGATCAATAGATGTTTTTCTTCTGGGAGTACAAGTCATCAACCGTTATTTCTCAGTAATTGTTTCCCTTATACCTATTGTTGCTTACAGGGATATCAAAATTAAAGCTCGGTTTTATTCCGACTTCAATTTTAGTTGAACTGCACAAAAGGAGCCAATGTGTCTAAGGCAAACTGCTGCATTAGTGGGTCCAGTTGGTCTTACCACTTTGCAGAAAGAAGCAGTCACTGTTTGCGCTACATTACACAAGGAATGATCGAGAAGCTTTACAGAGTATTAGTAGACGCTGGTGACATGACTGGTCTGCAGAGAGCATAGGAAACTCTACAACACGTGGAGTGCACTGGGCAAAAAGTGCCCAAACAAGTACAGGAAGCCAGGACAGGACTCCAAATCTGTCAATGTCATTCTAAGCAACAATGATGGGGCATCTGGGTATGGTAATCTATTTACCATACTTTCAGTTTGTTAGTCCACCGATTGGTGGGTTGACACTGGGGCCAATATTCATGTGTGTGCTGTTGTGTCTTTGTTTTCTTGCAGCATATAAATACGATATCCACAGGGATGCTCAGCTTGATTTTAGTGGAACTGCACAAAATTTCCAGATGGTTTGTGTCCTCCATAATACTTCATCATGCACAATACATCGAATGGTCCTCTAATCATTCGTCGTCACCTTGAGCCACCGGACTATATGTTTGAATGGTGCTGCCAGCGTCGGCCATTAAGAAGGGTAAGAAGAAAGACAAAAGGAGAGATGGTTGCTTTACTTGTGGTTCGGAGGCACACTGGGCAAACAAGTACCAAGAAGCCAGGACAGGACTCCATGTCTGTCAATGTCACTCTAAGCAACAATGATGGGGCATCTGGGTATGGTAATCTGTTTACCGTACTTTAAGTTTGTTAGTCCGCCGATTGGTGGGTTGACACTGGGGCCAATATTCATGTGTGTGCTGATGTGTCTTTGTTTTCTGGCAGCATATAAATACGAAATCCACAGGGATGCTCAGCTTGATTTTAGTGGAACTACACAAAATGTTCAAATGGTTCGTGTCCTCCATAATACTTCATCATGCACAATACATCGAATGGTTCTCTAATCATTCGTCGTCACCTTGAGCCACCGGACTATCAGATGACAAACTGATGACAAACCCTGCCCGTTCCACAATCATAGGCATTACATATTTTGAATAGGAAAAGCTTGTCAAAGTTGACGTTAGTTTAATATATTGGAATTGGAAAACCTTGTCAATTTTTGCTCATTGATGTTAGCCAGAAGACATGCATTTGATATTTTTGAGTGGGACACCCTTTGCTGTGAGCGACGTCGATCGTTTTTTCCTATTCCTGTCTTCAGTTCAGAAGTAAATATTTACTCTGCTGAGATGCATAGTCACATGAATGTTGACTTATGTAAGATATTTTAAGAGTTTGTTCTGAATATTTTCTATGTAATGCCAGGCCTTGTGTTTGATTGCAAAGTTGAGCTTGGAATGTTGTGGCATGCGGCATCACGAGCTGTTCACCGTGCCTCCTGAGAATAATGCTTCATATTGTTTTGCATGTCAATCTAATGCTAGTGGTTTGCTTGTTAGGAAGATCATCCTCTTCTGTTGTTTCCGTGCTTAAGAAGTTCATCGTCTTATGTTTCATTCATAGCCTATACGACAAGTCGGGTAGGTTAGACAAACCATATGATCTTCTGACCAACTCATCATCTTAGGCCGTGATTGGATCGTCGTTTTCCAACCAAACCCGCTTGTAAAACTGACGCTTGTAAATAAAAGCAGATGGTCTCGGGCGAAGCGCTTGGTTGGTCGATTTCGACTAGTAAAATATACACCGGTCTCTCAAATTACATGCGTAACCCGCCAGTTTTACTTACAGACCTCGGTCCCTCAGTTTCATTACGCCTGTATTTTACGTGTTGTTTCTGATGACGAGTAAATTACACTTGTATCTTAATACAGGTGTGAAATAAACCAGAGCTCCCAAGCGCGGCCTTACCGTTTCATGTCGTCTCAGTCTCTCGAAGGTGCTCATAGGTGTCCGATGATCCTGGCTTCCTGAATGAGCAGCGGGCGCTGTATCAGACCATCCGTAGGGCCCGTGAGGCCCTCTCCGTCGTCCTTCGGGTTGTTGCGCTCGCCGTGGCGCCGAGCAATGTTAACATGGTCAATGAACATGAGGATTCAGGAGATGACTTTATTTTCACTGGATGATAGTAGGGACCCACTAGGGCCATAGCCGTACGAACGCAAGTGCCTCCTTATTATGTACAACTATATTTTTTTGCTGCCTCCTGGTTTCCTCACATCACGGTCCCACAACATTGTCAACCTATGTAGTCAATATAAACGAGAGAATTGCACAAGGTGCGGCCGACAGCTGGGACCAAGCGGCTCGAGCAGTATTTGTGTTTTTCAGGCGTGAGCACTGCAGAGTTTTTCTTGGCGATGTTTTCATTGTTGTTCAGAGGAGAGCAGGGTATTAACTGGGTGGGCTGTGGCCCGTCTAGCCCAGGAAAGATATCCAGCCCAGATATTAATTTTTTTCAAGATGAAAATGGCTAGCCCAGCTATACAGTTTTTTGAGGAATACCCAGGCAAGGTCAACTTGTTATTCTCCGCCCGCGCTGGGCTGCAAATCTTTCCTAGGAGGGATGCATTAGGCTTAACAGGAAAATGGGCTTTAAAAAATAATAAATGGGATGTAATTATAAAAACTGGGCAGTAACTATAAAAAATGCACCAAACACGAAATTAGTTTATAAAATATTATTTATGGATTTTGAAAATCTTTATTTTTAATTGTTGCGTTTCGATAGATTTTTACGTAATACAAATTTATATTTAATCTGACTAGAAATTTCGGGATAAAAATATTTCGGATCCCATCAAAATGTGGGAAATTTTATGAATTCTGTCTTGAACGGTTGGTTGAAATTATTAATCGTTGTCCTAGCTAGAAAATGGGCTATACTTTTAACAAACTGTAAATGGGTTGTAGTAAATTCCATTATAATTCAAAAATGGGCTGTACATTCTTACAAATCGCAAATGGGCTATAAGTTCTCTGCCACACACTTGTGGGCCTACTAAGTTGACGCGTCCCCTAAAAAAGAAGTTGACGCGTATGCAAGGCTTTGTCAACTTATTATAGTCAACACACGGTTCTAGCAGAAGTGGTCGTTGGATGTCCATCCAACGGATGCCGTGCTTCTTCTTCAATCTCGGATATTCTAGCTTCACCCGCCCAAAAAATGATTCCTCCCCCTGACATCTGGGGCGCACCATTTCGGAAGCTGACCTATGGGCCTACTAAGTTGACGCGTACAAAGGGCTTTGTCAACTTAGTCAATATGAACGATTCTAGCTGCAGTGACCGTACGATGTCCATCCAACGGCCGTAGTGCTTCTTCAATCTCTGGTCTTCTTGCTCCAGCCGCCCAAAGGAGCGCCGGTCGTGCCGCCTGCTCCTGCCTCCCGTGGCCGGCTGTGCTGCCGCAGAGGCCTCACCGCCCCTACTACTCCCACCGCTGGCCAGGCCATCCCTCCACTCACCCACACCCCCTGTTATTCTGCGGCGACGGCAGCCTCACACCGCAGCCGAGCCAGCGAACCCTCGTACTCCTCTCCGCGCGGGCTTCCACTGCCGCGTCTTCCCCGGCTCCGCGTCGTCCCCTTCCTAGGCCTCGCCGTCATCCACCACCCTGGTGCTCTCGGCGCGGCGTGGTCAACGTGGTCAAGGAACGACTTCCATCGGAAGAGTACTGTACGTGGATAGGCTGACAGCTGGGTCCACGGCGGCCGCAAGGAAGTGCCTCCTTATTACCCGCAAAATAATTATTCCTCCACCTGACAGCAGGGACCCACCGGACGGGCCACCGTATTTCGCGAGAAAAAACATTTCCCTGACTGCTGGGACCCACCAGCTACATCTTCGCACGCAAGGAAGTGCGTCCGAGCAAAAAAAAACGATTCGCCCCCTGACTGCTGGGACCCATTAGGTACATCTTCGCACGGAAGGAAGTGCCTGACAGTCGGGACCCACCTGGTCGAAGCGTACGTAGCGTTGTCATTCTGGTCGCGAACGTGTACGTACATACTGGTCGATGTAGAGGCGCGCACGTAGCATGTACACGTACGTACAGCGGCCAGGGTGCAAGAAAGTAAATACGGCCACGTACGTACATACGGGCGGGGTCTCGAACGCCTACTGCGCGTATGTACGGCCAGGGCTCGTGTACATGGCTGGGTCGGAACGGAGAAACTACGTCGTCGTCGTGTTCATGGGGAGGCAACGGAATGCGTCGTGTTCACTGGGAGGCAGCGGAACGCGTGGGAGCCAACCAACTTGGACGGAACAGCCGATGGAAATGAGGCCTGGCGTACCGCAAACCGGTGGAAACGGCCTTGTGTTCGACCCGCCACGTTCGAAACAGGATCCTGTTCATCAGGAGGGGTCTGGCGTACCGCAAAACGGACCTTTTACGGTCGAAACGAGGGTCCTATTGATTGGGAGGGGTGTGGCATACCGCAAAACGGAGGAAACAGACTTGTGTTGGAGCGCTACGGTCGAAACGGGGGTCATATTCATCGGGAGGGGTGTGACGAACCGCAAAACGGGACTCCACGGGATACTGTTCATATCCACCGTCGACCCCCTCCAGCCTCCACGGGCTACTGTTCATCCACCATCGACCTCCTCCAGCCTCCACCTGTGACTGTTCATCCACGGGCTCCTGTTCATCCAACCTCCACCGCGCGCTACTCCACCGCCTACTGTTCAACCAGCCCTCTCCACGGGCTCCTGTTCAACCACCCCTCCACGGGCTACTGTTCATCCAGCCTTCCACCATCTACTGTTCATCCAGCCCTCCACGGGGTGGTCCTGTTCATCCAGCCCTCCACGGGGTCTTGTTCATCCAGCCCCAACCGGCTTGATCGATCGGGGTCCTGTTCATCCAGAGGCAACACCACAGGGTCATGTTCATCCACCCCCACCGGGAACTGTTCATCCAAACCCCCCCAGCAACGCTCACTGTTCATCTAGAGGCAGCATCGATCGGCTTCGGTTAGCAGCAGTAGCGAAGGAATCGCTCGATCGGGTTCAGTTAACAGCCATCGATCTGTCGCTCGGGTTTAGTAACGCGTAGCCTACAGTGCAATCGCTCGGGTTCAGTTAGAGCCCAACGCCTCGCACCCACGCGCGTGCGTGTATGAGAGAAACGTGCATCGCTTGGCCCCGACCACCCACTGTAACCGGGAACACCCCGATATTTTCCTCGCCCTCGCTTCTACCACGGTTTTTTCCGTCATGGACGGCCCAAAGAATGTCATGCAGCTGCGTCTCCGGCCCGCCCAGGACGAAAAGCCCATTTTCTGTCATGATTTTTTGTCATAGAAGTAGGAGCCCACCACATCTATGATGATACCGGGTTTTGTCACAATTATCGTCATAGAAGTGTCATAGGTATGACAGAAAAAAATTCGTTCGGCCCAAAATGTCATGGATGTGTCTTTTTTTGTAGTGCACACAGTCGCTCCAAGGAAAACGTTTCCGTTCACAGGTACATCACACACAATTTTCCCCATTAAATCTCTTGTGATAGCGTTGCCATTGCACACGATATTAACAATTTCATCATTTGCGTTATTGAATGCATCACACACGGTGCGTAGAAGAAACTGTGTGGCAAAGGCTGTCCATCACACATAGTTTTTATGTGGTAAACGTTTGCGCAAGGTGGCCTAACGCAAACAGTTTTCAAGAGAAGGTCGTGTGTGCAGTGGAGATTGATCGCAGACATAGTGGATCCTAGAAACGTTTCTGATCTCCACGTCTATCGTAGACGTTTCGCTTTCACAAACCGTTGTAGTGTAATCCCTAATTTAAAAATCACATGTTTTGAATTTGAAAGTATGCAATCACTTATTTCATATCCAACCATGTTTATTACAAATATAGGTTCAACCACGAATGCATAATTCGATGCACAGGTACATATACTGAAGAACTACACAAGCACCAAGTAAAGAATGATGAACCACAGTTGTACTAATGACTGTAAAGAGAGAGGCGAAAGACATTCTGGTTGCTGGAGAAGGTGAAGTGGAATGCCCATATTGTGCCCTCCTCCATTCGTAATGCGCGCATGACTCTAGGCCAACCCCTTGTGATGGCAACCTGTCCATCCTTCACTATCTTCATTACGACTTCTCCATGCTCATTGTAGTCTTGATGAAATACTTTAACCTTCATTGCGTGTCCACCAATCATGTACTTTGCGAGGTAATCTTGAGTGAACTGCTTCGGGAACCACTGCGAACGAAAAAGATTCAGACATTGTTGTCTAACAACTCATTATGGGCAGTAAAAAGAGAAGGTTGAAAAGTTTGTAGTTACCATCCTACAGCTCACTGTTGTGTTGGATAGAGCATAAACAAATAATTTGCTTGCCACCATTCGTATCTTTTTGCTAATAATCCTTATCAATTTCCTCACCTGATGCTTGTTCATGAATATCTCATTGCCCCATACGCAAAAAGGGTCGATGCGTGGATCCTTGCCAAGGGCATATGTACCTACAAGCAACAAGTCAATATTGGAAGCTAACAAGTGTCCAGGCCAGGATCTATATGCACTACATTATGGAACGACGGGGGGAGTACAAGCCAACGGATGAAGCTAACCTCGGCGGAAAATGGTGGCCACTCCCGTTGTTGTCCTGCATAAGTAGTGGAAAGGCATGATAAGTACAGCAACCTTAACATCAAACAAATATAGCAAAGGTAAACAACATCATCTCCAAACGATAGCTTGAATGTGTTGGTTTCAGCATGTTGTTAAAGCAGATATAAAATGGAAGGAAATGTTACCGACAGCAGGCTTAACAGCCATCAAATATTGCAATTCAAACTGGTATTGTTGAAAATTAATAGAACGTAGGTAATGCTTAAACATCACACTAGATAAATGTGTAAAACAGAAATAAAGAGCATGTGTTAACTACACCAGGAATAACTGGAACCAAATATAGCCGTTCAAATTGGTATTGATGTAGTCGAGCGGCACAGTTCCGACTTGCACATAATTAACAACACATTGTGAATGACTGAAATAAACAAGGCATAAATGACCAGTATAACAACCAACTATAGCCATTGAAAACTGGACAGAGTCTCACTACAACCAACCTAACAAGCAAATACAGATAAACACGGCATATGCTTGAAAACTGGACAAATGCTCACTGCAACCAACCTAACAAGCAGATACAGATAAACAAGGCATCTTCTTGATAACTGGACAAATGCTAAAGAAAGCAACCTAACAACCAAATACAGATAAACAAGGCATCTGCTTGATAACTGGACAAATGCTCACTACAACCAAACTAAGAACCAAATACATATAAACAAGGCATCTGCTCGATAAGTGGAAAAATGCTCACTCCAAGCAACCTAACAACCAAATACAGATAAACAAGGCATCTACTCACTATAAACAACCAAGTATAGCCATTCGTGAAACTGAAGTGGACAATTCATACTTAAACATCACATAGCCCTATTGAACAATACATTTTTGCATAACTGAAATAATTAAACATGGCATAGTTAAAGCACCGCACGACAAATGCTACTACAACAAAGGGTATGGGTTGGCAAGCTAGAAAAGGTAAGATTTGCTGATAGAATGTTGCCTCACATTTCATGGACGGGATCCTTCCAGTTGGAAGAGCACAGACCCATGGAGCGCTCTCTGATGTCACAGATGGGTTGTTTCACCTTGGAAGAACCTTCGTGGGTGCCCTCCTCGTGGTCGTGGTCGATGAGATCTGACTTGGAAATTGAGGATCCCAAGCCGCCACCGTAGAACGTGTCCTTCAGAAATGACAAAATGGGCTCGATGGCATATAAAGATCGTAAATCCTTGACCGCTTGGCGTAGGAGATCAGCGGCAGGGCCATCGAAGAGATTGACGGCGGTTGAACCAGAGGGGTTGGGGATGGACCACTTAACCCGTGACATGGCCCGCATGAAGATGTTGCTGTGCATGAGCTTGATGTTGTAGCCAGCTTTCCCGAGATACAGTAATACGCTAGCCCGCTAACATGAAGCCTTCGGCATGGCAACATAGTCAACGTCTTCGCCGGCTTCCGCGGAGACATGTTGCTCCAGGATCGATAGGTCGGGGCAAAAGGCGGCCACCTCGCCAACGTCCGCCGGAGAGGCCATGATAAACCTCTTCTTGGCCGAACGCTCGTCGGGCTCCCCGGGATACCTGGTCGAGCTTAGGCTGCGACATTCTGGAGCAGGGGATGTGGATCTGGCAGGGAGGGACACCGCAGGCCTCATCTAAAAACTCAGGGGAGTGGGGCGACAGTATGGGAATCGCTGGGTAACCTGAACTTTGTTATCTAAGCTAGGAGGAACGGGCAGACCGGCAGCAGTTGGCGGCGGCGGCAAGCTAGGGTTCGAGGGGAGAGGGGCGGGTGGGGTACTATGGAGGGGGTGTTTGAGGATACGCCGCGACTACTGAAAATTTTAGTAATGGTGGGTGGAGATGGTGGTGGATGAGGGAGGGCGACGGTTCAAACGCCTCGGCTACAGCAATTTTACTATAAGGTCGGTGCTGGAGGAGTGTGGGCGACTGTTGAAGTACGGCGGCTACTAAAATTTGGGTAAAGGAATTGATGCGGGGCGGGAATGCCCAAGATCACCACGGTCCAATAACAATATGCGTGTATGATAATAAGGAAAAGTGGCAGAACCGCCGATTTTTGCAACGCTCAAGGCGGGTAGTTTGTTTTATATTTCTAGCTAGATGGTCTATTGCACATGGTTCTTCCTAATTTCCAAATAAACTTACCCGCCTTTAGCTTGCACAGGTGGTAATTTTACAGCGCACTTGCATCACACACGGTTAAGCCAGTACCTCCACCCTTTGCTCGCGCTTGCGCGGTCGTGGTGATTTTACAGCGTACTTGCATCGCACACGGTTGAGCCAGTACCTCCACCTTTACTCACACTCGCGCGGGCGTGGTGATTCACAGCGCACTTGTATCGCACACGGTTAAGATATTATACCCGTGTTTGTTGAGCATCATCAGAGTCTTTGCAGCAAGAAAAATGTTAGAGAGGGTCAGAAGATAGCCACACCAGCATGTGGCCCAAATATATATGAGTAAAAAGGGTGGTCTGTGATGTTCAAAATTCCAATGCACAACTTTTACCGCGTGGGCCCACAGTTGGGCGCGTCGTCGAAGATCGATGAGAGGGGCGAGAAGTCAAGAACCACCTGGAAGTGGCCATATATATGTAGGAATATTGGGGATGTTTAAAACTTTAAATACACAATGCATAACTTTGGTGGCACCTGCCTTGCAAACCCGAAAGCACCCTTCGATATATATATATACACACACACACACACACACACACATATATATATACATATATATATATAGGATGGCTGTTTGGGGCACCTAGGTGCCCAGGCACCTTGCCTAGATGTCGCTCGATTGCATCGTGATTGTGTTCAGATGATGGGTATATGGGTTATTGGGTTTGATCCGTTAACACATGAGATTATATTTTAATTTATATCTTTATCAAAAAAAACTTTCCATACTTGTTTGCATGGCTCGGATGCGTATTAATTGTGTCAATGGATTACCTTCCATAGATGTTTGCATGGCGTGCCTTACATGGAAATAGCCAAATCTGTTTATTTAATGTCTGTCATCAATTCTCCATTAGTGAGATCAAGTAATTAAAAAACTTACATAATATTGCGGTGTAAAATATAGTAACAACTTCAAGCACTGCGTATGTAGTGGGTTTTTTTGTATGTAGGGATTTTTAACTGAGTATATCCTCATTAGATTTTTGTGTACGTATATATATCCCAATACTCTACAGCTACATACCGTGGCGTAAAATATATGAATACATAGCTCAATAATACGTAGTTATTATACCTAATATGTTTTACATTTCCCTACATCTACATACCCAGGCGTGAAATATATGAATATATACCGTTTATTTGAGTATATATATAAACGTACTTCAAATAATATGTACGTTTACGCATCACCAAGATCAATCTATGGAGTATAATACCTACATATTATTTGAGTATATTCATATATTTCACGCCTGGGTATGTAGATGTAGGGAAATGTAAAACATATTAGGCATAATAACTACGTATTATTGAGGTATGTATTCATATATTTTACGCCACAGTATGTAGCTGTAGAGTATTGGGATATATATACGTACACAAAAATCTAATGAGGATATACTCAGTTAAAAATCCCTACATACAAAAAAAACCACTACATACGCAGTGCTTGAAGTTGTTACTATATTTTACACCGCAATATTATGTAAGTTTTTTAATTACTTGATCTCACTAATGGAGAATTGATGATAGACATTAAATAAACAGATTTGGCTATTTCCATGTAAGGCACGCCATGCAAACAGCTATGGAAGGTAATCCATTGACACAATTAATACGCATCCGAGCCATGCAAACAAGTATGGAAAGTTTTTTTTGATAAAGATATAAATTAAAATATAATCTCATGTGTTAACGGATCAAACCCAATAACCCATATACCCATCATCTGAACACAATCACGATGCAATCGAGCGACATCTAGGCAAGGTGCCTGGGCACCTAGGTGCCCCAAACAGCCGTCCTATATATATATATATATATATATATATATATATATATATATATATATATATATAATGACATAATGTCGTACCTAGCTAGGATGCTTGGCCCACCACCTCCCACTTCGTGTCAGCGGGGCGGATGCACGTAATGATCGATACTTTGGTCATACATGCATGTCGCCATGACCTACCATAAGACGGACCAATGAATCTATCATTTGGTCAAACGATAGTTGTTGTTGTCGATAAACCGCTTGGGCCAATAGATTGAACCATCATAAAAATCGCACGAGAGGGACCACAAAACCAGCACCTCTTGCATGCGGCCCAAAATGATGTACGTTGGGAAGGGGTGATGTGTCTTTTCAATATAGAATAATGTACAATTTAGATGTGGTGCCTACCTCTCGATACAGACAACAACCATGAAGGCAAGGTAGTTATGGACGAGATACGCAGGGTATGATGTAGGTCGAACCCAGCAATCCGAGCATGTGGGAGGGAATCCTGACAACGCATTAGCTCGAGCTTTGGTTGAGCGACATTGACGGTGACCGGCCCTAACACGAACTAGGAGGAATCCATTCATGGCCAACACATACCCCTCATTATCGATCAAAGGGATGATATATATATACACACACACACACACTCGGGGAGCCCACAGATATGTGTGTCATCACAAAAAACCGCACAAGGGAAATGTGGTCGATCAGAAGACCCCATATACACTGCATGCGGCCCAAAAATATGCATGGGTACGGTGGTGTGTGATGTGTTTAAATCCCGAATGCACAACTTCGATGGGCCACCAACTACATTACAAACCAAACACCGTACCCGACTCCAAGTCTGGTTCAATACGTACGATGTCGGTTTCCCAACTTCGAGGCGGCGACGGCGGGGGGGGGATGTCGGCGTCCTGGGAACGGGGGTACCCAGACTTGCCGGCCTGAGGCCCGTGGCGTGGCTCCATCAACGGCCCGGTACAGCCCAACTTCAGCAGCAAGAACTCAAGACCCTTGCGAGGGGCCAAGCCTCGCGAGGCGGACGACACCAAGACCTCCCTGGGGGCAGCCTCTCCAGGCTGGCTCCCGAGGAGCGGAGATATCTATACAGGGTGCACCTCGTGAGGTTCACGTGACGTGAGCCATGACGACCAAGGCCAGGCGGGCGCCAGCGGGCGCAGTGTACCAGTTTCCTCTTTGGTGCTAAGGAGGCAAGCGCAGGTGCGGAGTACCGAGGAATCAAGCAAATGTTTCCTTATCGGTGTAACAAGACCAAGACCAGCATGACAGCAAGATGGAGGTCATCGCGGAGCCCACGGCAGCGTCACTACGAGAGCCTTCGGTAGGCGAAGACTACTTTTGTCAGGATAGCTTGTACTAGTTGTCTTCCTTCAAAATTGGCCGTTGTGGGATCCCTTCCCGCCTACATTTGGGAAGAGGACCAAGGCCGCTATATATAGGACTTAGCCACCACCATAGAGAGGCATCTGGATCTGAATCTGGAGATCGGAGCCATTCCACCAAGGCCATCTCACCAGCTCATCGAGCTCAAGAACACCTCGCCTCCGGAGGTTGTTCATCCACTGTACTAGTTCATCCTCAGCCCCTCGAGGCAATCCACCACAATGCTGGAGTAGGGTATTACACCGCAAGGTAGCCCGAACCAGGATAAATCCTTTTGTCCCTTGTTCTCTGGGTTCGTCGAGCTTGGTTGTGGGATCGTTGAGCGGGCAGGCTGGGGAGAGAGTGTTCTTCATGCGCACCCCAGAGTTCGAACCTCTCAAGGTTCTGTGGAACCCCGAAACCGACATTTGGAGCGCCAGGTAGGGGTGCACCGAAGCCTCTCTTCCGTCGATAGACGCACCACCACTCCACTGCTTCCATGGTTGATGCTCGTCGAGCCCGTGCTGAGCGTCGAGCCGCTCTCAACGCTCCCGTCGCCCAGACGGCGCGCGTCGGCGGGCCTCCCCGTCGCTCTCCATCACCCGCTGCCAACGCCGCCACCGGCCCGGCGGGGAACGAGTAGTAAGCTTCATCGCTGCACCTCTCTGTGCGACGGGACAGACGCACCGCCACCCCGTCGCTCACTCCGGCCGGCTCGTCATCCCACACTCGTCGCAGACCCGCGGACGTGCAGGCCGCGTTGCTCATGGCCCGCGAGCTCCTGTGCTACCGTCCCGTCGACGACCTCTATGAGGACTGGCTGGACTGCATCGCCGAGCTCGTCAGCGCCGCTGGGGGCTCTCCTGCACCGTCCCTCTCGCTGCCTCGCCCGCCTCCTGCTGCGGGCGACGTAGCCCATGGAGCACCTCCGCCACGTCCGCGTCAAGACGTCGCTCTCGCACCAAGACGTGCGGCCCCGCGGCGCGACCCACCGCGTTGGGCGCCCGCACGTGAATAAGGAAGCTACCAGGAGGTCCAGCGGCCGCAAGAAGATGCTCTTGCGCTCCCACCACCACCACGGCAAGACTGCGCACTGCCTGCGGTGGTGGCGCGTGGGTACCAAGACCAAGCTCCGCCTCCGCAACGGGCTCCAGTGACCACAGCGGGCTGCCGTGCCTTCACCCCCGAGCTGTGCAGCGTCGTTTGGCCTGGGAAGTTCAAGCCCGACCTGCTGATAACCCACAAGTATAGGGGATCAATTGTAGCCTCTTTCGATAAGTAAGAGTGTTGAACCCAACGAGGAGCTAAAGGTAGAACAAATATTCCGTCAAGTTCTATCGACCACCGATACAACTCTACGCACGCTTAACATTCGCTTTACCTAGAACAAGTATGAAACTAGAAGTACTTTGTAGGTGTTTTTGGATAGGTTTGCAAGATAATAAAGAGCGCGTAAATAAAAAGCAAGGGCTGTTTAGATAAAGAAACAATAAAGTTAGTATAGCGAGTGTGGAAAAGTCTGATACGTCTCCAACGTATCTATAATTTTTTGTTGTTCCATGCTGTTATATTATCCATCAGGATGTTTTATATGCATTTATATGATATTTTATAAGATTTTTGGGACTAACGTATTAACCTAGAGCCCAGTGCCAGTTTCTGTTTTCTCCTTGTTTTTGAGTTTTACGGAAAAGGAATACCAAACGGAGTCCAATGGACGTGCCAATTTTTGACGATTTTTAATGGACCAAAAGAAGACCCCTGAGTAAAAGAGTTGGGCCAGAGAGTCCCGGGCCGTCCACGAGGGTGGGGGGCGCGCCCACCCCCCCCCCCCCCGGCGCGCCGCCCTATCTTGTGGACCACTCGGGAACCTTCCCGACTTGTTCCCGACGCCAAAAATTCCTATAAATGCAGAAACCTCCCGAAAATAATCTAGATCGGGAGTTCCGCCGTCGCAAGCCTCCGTAGCCACCAAAAACCAATCGAGACCCTGTTCCAGCACCCTGCCGGAGGGGGATCCATCACCGGTGGCCATCTTCATCATCCCGACGCTCTCCATGACGAGGATGGAGTAGTTCACCCTCGGGGCTGGGGGTATGTACCAGTAGCTATGTGTTTGATCTCTCTCTCTCTCTCTCGTGTTCTTGATTCGGCGCGATCTTGATGTATCACGAGCTTTGCTATTATAGTTGGATCTTATGATGTTTCTCCCCCTCTCCTCTCTGTAATGGATTGAGTTTTCCCTTTGAAGTTATCTTATCGGATTGAGTCTTTAAGGATTTGAGAACACTTGATGTACGTCTTGCATGTGCTTATCTGTGGTGACAATGGGATATTCACGTGATCTACTTGATGTATGTTTTGGTGATCAACTTGCGGGTTCAGTGACCTTGTGAACTTATACATAGGGGTTGGCACATGTTTTCGTCTTGACTCTCCAGTAGAAACTTTGGGGAACTCTTTGAAGTTCATTGTGTTGGTTGAATAGATGAATCTAAGATTGTGTGATGCATATCGGATAATCATACCCACGGATACTTGAGGTGACATTGGAGTATCTAGGTGACATTAGGGTTTTGGTTGATTTGTATCTTAAGGTGTTATTCTAGTACGAACTCTATGATAGATCGAACAGAAAGAATAGCTTCGTGTTATTTTACTACGGACTCTTGAATAGATCGATCAGAAAGAATAACTTTGAGGTGGTTTCGTACCCTAGAATAATCTCTTCGTTTGTTCTCCTCTATTAGTGACTTTGGAGTGACTCTTTGTTGCATGTTGAGGGACAGTTATATGATCCAATTATGTTATTATTGTTGAGAGAACATGCACTAGTGAAAGTATGAACCCTAGGCCTTGTTTCCTAGCATTGCAATACCATTTACGCTCACTTTTATCGCTTGTTACCTTGCTGTTTTTTATATTTTCAGATTACAAAAACTTATATCTACCATCCATATTGCACTTGTATCACCATCTCTTCGCCGAACTAGTGCACCTATACAATTTACCATTGTATTGGGTGTGTTGGGGACACAAGAGAATCTTTTTTATTTGGTTGCAGGGTTGTTTGAGAGAGACCATCTTCATCCTACACCTCCCACGGATTGATAAACCTTAGGTCATCCACTTGAGGGAAATTTGCTACTGTCCTACAAACCTCTGCACTTGGAGGCCCAACAACGTCTACGAGAAGAGGGTTATGCAGTAGACATCAAAGTGGTGGTAGGAGTTGCGAAATTGTCCCTAAGCAATTGACTACTTTACTAGACCGATAGCAAGTTTTATGTGGGAGAGGCCGCTGCTAGCATGTCATCCCTGACTTGGAATTCTATGCACTTATGATTGGAACTATTAGCAAGCATCTGCAACTACTAACGTTCATTAAGGTAAAACACAACCATAGCATTAAGATATATTGGTCCCCCTTCAATCCCGTATGTATCAATTTCTATGCTAGGTTGAAGCTTCTGTCACTCTTGCCCTCCAATACATAGTCCTATCAACATACAACTAACCCTATGGTGTGATCCACGCGCGCGCTCATATGATGGGCACCAAAGGACAAGAACATAACCACAAGAAAATTAAACCAATCATAGCAATTCACCAATTATCGATAGAACAACAAAAATCTACTCAGACATCATAGGATGGCAACACATCATTGGATAATAATATGAAGCATAAAGCACCATGTTCAAGTAGAGGGTCTAGCGGGTTGCGAGAGAGTGGACCGCTGTAGATAGATGGGGGAAGGTGACGAAGATGTTGGTGAAGATGACAGAGGTGTTGGTGTAGATTGCGGTGACGATGATGGCCCCGGCGGCGTTCCGGCGCCACCGGAAGAGAGGGGGAGAGGGCCCCCCTTCTTCTTCTTCTTCTTCTTCTTCCTTAACCTTCTCCCTAGATGGGAGAAGGGTTTCCCCTCTGGTCCTTGGCTTCCATGGCATGGGAGGGGCGAGAACCCCTTCGAGATTGGATCTGTCTCTCTATCTCTCTCTATTTCTGCATTCCCAGATCCTGGCCTTTCACCGTTTCTTATATTCCCGGAGATCCGTAACTCCGAGTGGACTGAAATTTGAACACGATTTCTATCCGGATATTGGCTTTCTTGCGGAAAAAGAAGGGCACCAACCGCCTTACGGGGTGGCCACGAGGGTCAGGGGCGCGCCCCCTTACCTCGTGGCCCCCTCGGGCATCGTCTCGTGTTGATTCTTCTTCCCAAAAATCACATATATTCCAAAAAAAATCTCCGTCAGTTTTTATCCCGTTTGGACTCCGTTTGATATGGATTTTCTACGAAACAAAAAACATGCAACAAACAGGAACTAGCACTGGGCACTGGATCAATATGTTAGTCCCAAAAATAGTTTAAAAAGTTGCCAAAGTATATGAAAGTTGTATAATATTGGCATGGAACAATCAAAAATTATAGATACGACGGAGACGTATCACCTACCTCCGCGCTACGATGGCACCCCCGATCCTGCTGAGTTCCTGCTGCTCTATGAGCTAAGCATCGAGGCGGCCAACGGCGACGAGAAGGTCATGGAAAACTGGTTTCCCATGGCTCTCAAAGACGGCACCCGCTCGTGGCTCCTGAGCCTGCCCGCAGGATCGATCTCCTCTTGGGGCGAGATGCGTGAGCGTTTCGTCGCCAACTTCCAGGGCACTCGCGACCGCCCGCCTGCCGCGGGTGACCTGCGGCGCATCACGCAACAGCCAGGGGAAACCCTGCAGAAGTACATCCAGCACTCCAACAGTGTTCGCCTCAAGATTCCCAAGCTGACGGACGAGGCCATCATCTCAACGTTCTCTGATGGCATCCGCGATGTTAAGATGAAGGAGGACCTCGCCATACATGAGGACCTGTGCACGGCCCTGGAGATGTTCAACATGGCGACCAAGTGTGCGAGAGCTGAGGAAGGGCGTTTCTCCCTCCTCAAGCTCCCAGCTGTCGACCCAGAAGACAAGAAGGCCAAGACCAAGGATGTGAAGCGCAAAGGGGCGGTCGTGCTCACGGCTGAACCAGAGATGAAACGCGGCTGCGACCACCCAGAATCATCCAAGGGCAGCCGTCCGTTCTGCGCCTTCCACAACGTACACAGCCACAACACCAATGACTGTTAGGAGCTCAGGGCCATCCGCGAGGGGCGCTTCGGTCGATGCCCCGAGCGCAATGACCGAGGCTACGGCCGAGGAGGAGGTCGAAGTGGAGGACGCTGGATGATCGCGGCCCCCGCCAGGAGTGGCGTGACCAGCCTCGTGAGGACCGCTGGCAGGGCCAGCCTCGCGAGGGCGCCTGGAGGGACCGGCCTCGTGAGGACCGTCCTCAGGGCAAGGCTGGCCTCCCTCCGCTGCCACCACCAACGAGGAACGACGATCATCACCAAGACGAGGGAGCTGGGGGCTTCCAGGAGCCGCGCGCCATCGCCTGCATCTTGGGCGGCGCGTAGGCCCCAGCCTCCCAGCACATCTTCAAGCAGTTCGCCCATGAGGTGAACGCGGCCCTCCCCAGGCTCGAGGCCACGCGCCCGCTCAGGTGGTCCAAGTGTACCATTACCTTCAGCTCGTCCGACCAGCTCAAGTGCGCGCCAACTGCCGGCGCCCTCCCGATGCTCTGCTCGCCCATCATCAGCAATGTTCTTGTCACCAAGACCCTCATCGACGGCGGTGCGGGGCTCAATGTCCTTTCCATCGATATGTTCGACCGCCTCCAAGTGCCATATGATCAGCTGCAGCCAACCAAGCCCTTCTCAGGAGTGACCGACGGCTCCACCACCCCGATAGGGCAGATCCGCCTCCCTGTCACCTTCGGCAAGCGCGACAACTACCGCACTGAGCTCATCGACTTCGACGTTGCCCACATTCACCTTCCATACAACGCCATCCTTGGGTATCCGGCCCTGGCCAAGTTCATGGCAGTGACTCATCATGGTTACAATGTCCTCAAGATGCCAGGGAGTTGCGGTGTCATCACGGTCGCTTGCGAGGAGATGGACGCAGTGTGCTCTCTCGAGCGCGCCTACCAGGCTGCGGCGGCCAAAGACCCGGACAACGAAGGCGCCATCTACCCTCCTGAGGCTATCCCCAAGAAGAAGAAGCAGTTGCTCCGCCAAGAACCTCAGGAGAGCGGTGTCTCTAGCGGCACCACCTCAGGACCTGCGCCAGCGATGGGGCGCCTCCCTCCCACACATAGGAAGGCGCGCCCGATGCCCTCCTCGGGTTGGGCTCGAGGGCTCTCTTCTGGAGGGCCTGAGACCTAGCCAACGTCACGAGGGAGGCGCTCGGGCACCACGTGGAGGCATGCTTCATTGCATGCTTCCCTCATAAGGGCACAAGGCATGGGAAGGCAACCGAGGAGCTTCAAGAGGCAAGAGCCATGCGCGGGAACCATCGCCCACCACCTGGTGCAGCTCCTTGTCCTAACAAGGACGACGAGCTGCGCGTCTGTGTCAACATCCCAGGGCTCAACAGAGCCGCATCTCAGGAGTGCTCCTGGCCTTCGCGCGTTGGTCGGTGTGAGGGTCCCCCTCATAGCTATGTTCGCATGCCTTTCGGCTTGCCGAACATGGCTGTAACCTTCTAGCGCCACCTGCAGAGCGTTCTGGCGGCTCGGGAGGCCAGGCACCATGCGGTCCTCACGGAGATAGCAATGGTTCTTCATGAGCCTCCCGAGCCCCCAGAGCCTCCCGAGGTTCAGGACCCAGGCGGCTTGTGAGGAGCAACTTCTTCAGCACGCGTCTTCAGCTACTCCAACACCTCTTCAGCAACGGTGCCAGGTGCCTCTTTCTGGTTCATTCAGTTGGGGGCGCCCCTCAGGTTGCATTATCCCCAGGTCGCACGGGCATGTCCCTGAAACATGTATCCTTTTGCATCTTTAATTTACTCTGTTGGGGGCGCCCCTTGGGCTGCATCATCCCCAGGCCGCATGGGTCCGTCCCTGCGGCATGTATCGTTCTTGCATTTACCTGAACTAGCTTGCCTCCTCCCTTGAGTTAACTTATGATTATCACCTGCTTGCCTGTTGCCCTTCACGGCCTCCCGCGTAGCTGACCAGCCTCCTGCTCATCCTGCAACGGGTGCTACACATGCTGGCACGACGCTTGTGCTCGGGTCCATCCCTGCAACGCTGACAAACCTGAGAGATCGAGCTCTAGCTCGCGGCCTGCCCCGCGCACGTCACCTCACCAGATCCTCAGTGCCTTCATCTTCTTGCGGAAAGATCAGTAGCAGGACAACAAACGCGATTATGAGCTATATTCTCCCCTCGAACTAACCCGCAGGAATCTCCGGAGCTTAGTCACGGGCGGCCCCGCCGGCTGCCCCCTTCCCACACGATCCGCTTGCGCGTTAAAGGGGGGATCCTGAGCATCGCGCCTCAGGAGCTCTTACTGACTCTCCAGCCCTCACCCCCTAGCCTTGACCACGGCATCGTGACCTGGCATACCAGCGGCGGCTGAGCCTCGCTTGAGGGTCAGGACCCGAGGACGCAGAGCATTTAAATGAGCAAGGAAGGGGGAGGCCGGCGTGAGCCTTGCCTAGTAGCACCACCACGGAAGCGCAAATCGGGCGCCGTGCAGGGAGTCACCTCAGGCTCGTTAAGATAAGTCACACGTTCATGTTAGCGTGATGCTACAATCCGGAATTCTCGGTTCTCGCAGCCTTGCTCCGGCAATGCCGCCTTCCTTTTCAGCCTTCAGGAAGCTGCTTGCACACCAAGGGGGACCCCTTGAGCATCGCACCTCAGGAGCTCTTACCGAACCTCGGGCCGCTCACCTCCTGGCCATGACCACGGCATCGCGACCTGCATACCAGCGACGGCTGAAGCCTGCCTGGGGATTGGGACCTGTCGACGTAGAGCGCTAAGCTAGCGCGAGGACGAAAAGGGGGGACAATGCCGAAGCAAGACATGCTACCACGACATTATAGTAGGAATAATAAGCCTCGGAGCAAAAGCACTACAGGTTCTTTACACACACCCACGGGGTTCGTCTCGATTCCTCGCAGGGAACAAAAGAAGAAAAACCTCAAGGAGTCCTAACTACGGATGTCGCCGCCGACGCCATCATCAACAGTGGGCCACGAGAGGCCGACACCAGCCCCATCCAGATCACCGACGACGACGGGCAGATGTCACTGCAACGCTCCGGACACGGCGAGAGCTCGGCAACGCGTAGCTGTCGTCGCTCGTCTCCGGAGACTCGCTAGTCCCGAGAGAGTCATTGGACTCCCAGGAGTCGTCGCTACTGCTAGAGGAGCTACCGGCAGAACCGGGGGCAGGCTCAGCGCCTGCCGACGTGCCATCACGGTGGCTCCCTCCAGGGCAGCACTCCAGGCGGCATCCCTCCTCGTCGAAGACCTTGAAGAACAGCGTGGAAGCGCCGTTGTACTCAAAGTGGATCGAGAGGGCTCCCTCCGCACGGCAGGCGTGGGCGACCTCGCCCCATCCTCCGGTCATTAAGATCTTGCCCTGGGGGACGACTTCGACCTCTGCCCCCGTGGCCAGGGTGCAGCACCTGGCGTGCTGCAGCCACAGCTCAAGTGGCCCCCTCGGCGACATCTCCTCGCCGAAGAACCACGGGAACTAGTTCCACGTGTGCGGTGGTATCGCCGCCCACACCACGAACTCGCGCGAGGAGCCCTCAGCATGGGTTCATGGGCCGGCAGCCCGTGCGACCACAGCCTGGCCACCACCGCCGTGGCGCGTATGGAGCGGGGCGCTCCTGCCTTCTCCGGAGCCTTGCACCTCGGCGTACGAGGGAAGCGGGTAGCCGGGAGGAGGCCGCTCATACCAAGGACGCGTCACCCCCAACCTCACGCCAACGTCGCGGGGGCAGCCGAACCTCTTCTTTGGCGGAAGTGACCCCTGCTCCTCGCGGGGGGTTTACCCCTTCTCAGCGGCGAAAAATCTCCTTATCGACGCCATGAGTGTCGCGGCAAGACGGCGAGGCGAGGAGGAAGAAGAAGGAGCAGGTGGCGAGAAGAAGGAGATGAGAAACGGGGGGCTTCACCCCTCTCTTCATTTATAGCAAGGAGGAGGCCAACCGCCGGCCTCCACAATCGCACGTAATGATGGTTTTTCTCTGCATGCAGCAGGGTCTCATCAAGTCGAGAGCGGTTGCCGAGGCAGCATGGGGAAGCGGAGGCGCCCACGTCCCATTAGTCGCCATGTGTCGGCCGAGGCCGCAGGTGGTTGGGGCCCGCGGCGCTCCGCACTTGCCCTTGCCCTTTGGCTTCGCCTCGAAGCCAAGTCCGAGTGCGCCTTGGGCCCGAGGGCTACTGTCGGCGTCCTGGGAACGGGGATATCCAGACTTTCCTACCTGCGTCCCATGGCGTGGCTCCATCAACGGCCCGGGACGGCCCAGCTTCAGCAGCAAGAACTCAAGGCACTCGCGAGGGGCCAAGCCTCGCGAGGCGGACGACACCAAGACCTCCCTGGGGGCAGCCTCTCCAGGCTGGCTCCCGAGGGGCAGAGATATCTATGCAGGGTGCACCTCGCGAGGTTCACGTGACGTGAGCCATGATGACCAAGGCCAGGCGGGCGCCAGCGGGCGCAGTGTACTAGTTTCATCTTTGGTGCTAGGGAGGCAAGCGCAGGCACGGACTACCGAGGAATCAAGCAAAGGTTTCCTTATCAGTGTACCAAGACCAAGACCAACAGGACGGCAAGACGGAGGTCATCGCAGAACCCACAGCAGCGCCACCACCAGAGCCTTTGGCAGGTGAAGACTACTTTTGTCAGGATAGCTTGTACTAGTTGTCTCCCTTCAAAATTGGCCGTTGTGGGATCCCTTCCCGCCTACATTTGGGAAGAGGACCAAGGCCGCTCTATATAGGACTTAGCCACCACCATAGAGAGGCATCTGGATCTGAATCTGGAGATCGGAGCCATTCCACCAACGCCATCTCCCAGCTCATCGAGCTCAAGAACACCTCGCCTCCTGAGGTTGTTCATCCACTTGACTAGTTCATCCTCAACCCCTCGAGGCAATCCACCACAATGCTGGAGTAGGGTATTACACCACAAGGTAGCCTGAACCAGGATAAATCCTTGTGTCCCTTGTTCTTTGGGTTCATCGAGCTTGGCCGTGGGATCGTTGAGCGGGCAGGCTGGGGAGAGAGTGTTCTTCGAGCGCACCCCAGAATTCGAACCTCTCAAGGGTCTGTGGAACCCCGAATCCGGCAGGGGGGTCATCCCACGCATGCGCTCAAACTTTATTTGGTCTAGCATGGGACACATCTATATCTATACCCCTATATAGTGTGCGAATAACTTTGAAAGTTGGTCGTTGGATGCAGCCAATCCGACGGTACAGAGATGGCAAATCCGAGCACTACTGGTCGTTGGATATCATCTACATTCCACCAGATTCTGCCACATGTACAATCTAGAAGACTCCATGGTTGAACGTAAGCATAATGCACAAACCTCAAAACACAAGCACTTCTCCTTTGTTCTCTAGAATCTTCCATATCTTAATTTCCCAAACTTTTTTTTAAATGAATTGTCACTTTTTGTTTTTACTTTATGCTTTACAATGCACAATTCCATGAATCTTAAAATAGATTTTTTTATAAAACTAATTGATTTTGGATGAGATGAACTATAAGAATTAAACGAACATATACATCATGCATATATGACTCAAAGCTTATATGCTATAGTGTGGTATTTATTCATAATTTGGTTACCAAATCTCATGCGTGCAATGCACGTGTACCTTACTAGTATCAATAGGAAACCATCATGGTCAAACCCTTCTCGTTGTTGGGTCAAAGGGATAGATTGTGTGGGGGCCCCCTATTTGTCGGTAAAGGATATATATATACCTCAGGGAGCCCACAGATATGTGCCGCGTCTATAAGACGCACAAGGGAGACATGCTCGAGAAGAACACCCTGCCCTATACCCTGCATGCAACCCAAAAAGGTTTATATAATCGCCATGACAGGTCAAGTCAATCATTCTTTATTTTTTTAGAGCAAAAATAACCCATGAAAACATAGTAGGTTTATATAATCGCCATGACAGGTCAAGTCAATCATTCTTTAATTTTTAGAGCAAAAAATAACCCATAAAAACATAGTCTACAAATTAGCAAAACAAGGATCCCAAGGTTTATATAATTGCCATGATAGGTAACTATAGAGACATAATATATCTCTATAATGACCATGTCATGGAACTTAAATGAAGCTTGAGATATGCAACTTCCCACCGGGTCACCCATCCTTGGACTACTCCAGCCCGAGCATGCTTAACTTCTGCGTTCCATTCGACTAGGTTAGCGAATAGGAAGCCACCCCTTGCTGATAAGAATTGCCTCCTTGCCATTAAGGCATTTCACGCTGGTCACCCTATGGGACCTACTCCCTCCTATCACACACATTTGTGCTTTTAGATATTTACATGGCCGGTGTGTCGCCGCTAGCCTTCAATGAGACTGACACTGGTAGCGGGAAAACGATGGGAGAAGAGGCGGGAAACCGATGAGAGGAGTGGCGAGAAACGGTAGCCTGTTTAGAAAACCTAGTAGAGAATGAAGCGTGAGCTAGCACGACGCATGGGCACGGTGCTTACCCATGTACTGCATGTGCTGTCGAAAGGGCTCAGGGTTGCCGTTCGATCTGGGAGCATCCAACGGTGCACACGTACGATCCGTGGGGTTTGGGTTCTATCCAATCAGAATGCACGACTTCGATCGCGCGCGCAGCAGGTGGGGCATCGGCCACGGTTTGGTAGGCACACGGCTTTCATGAGTGAACCGTGTGCTATTTGAAAACATTTCGTGAGAAGAATCTCGGTTTTTAAATCCCCGTAAATCCAAAACTCACCCGAAAATCGTGAAACCTGGCATGGTGTCACGACATGGCACATATATGTCAAGGAATTTTTTTCGTCCATTTTGGCGCAAGTTTTGTTACAAGCCTCTTACAAACCGGAGCTTCTCTCAAAGAAGCCTCGTGGTTCCGATAGGGAAACGTGCCCCCCTTGTGGGCGAAACGTAATCACTGCCTCTTTTCGCCTTGTATTTTCTTCAACGGGCAACATGAAACGACATGATATCCATGCTGAAATTTAAACTTATTCAGGGTTCGTTTGGCCTTTTTATACACTAATTGAGTTTCCTAGGCATTTAATGTCCATAATTCAAATCTGAACTTCAAATACATGCTTCAGTTCACCAAAATGGCTAGAAAATTTATACATGTGTCCTTGGGTGCATGTTTAGGTCCCATGCCAGGAATGGGAAAAATTACAACCGTACCCGCATCCTGGCTCGTCCTCAAACATTTGGAATCTCGGTTTTTAAATCCCCGTAAATCCTAAACTCACCAGAAAGTCATCAAAGGTGGCATGGTGTCACGTCATGGCACATATATGTCGTGGTAAAAACAATGTCCAATTTGGTCCAAGCTTTATTACAAACCTCTTACAAACCGGAGCTTCTCTCAAAGAAGCCTCGTGGTTCCGATAGGGAAATGTGTTCCCCTTGTGAGCGAAACATAATCACTGCCTCTTTTTGCCTTGTATTTTCTTCTACGGGCAACATGAAACGACATGATATCTGTGCTGATATTTAAACTTATTCAGGGTTCGTTTGGCATTTTTATACACTAATTGAGTTTCCTAGGCATTTAATGTCCATAATTCAAATCTAAACTGCAAATACATGCTCCAGTTCACCAAAATGGCTAGAAAAAGTATACATGTGTCCTTGGGTGCATGTTTAGGTCCCATGCCAGGAATGGGAATGAATTACAACCGTACCGGTTTCCTGGCTCATCCTCAAACATTTCGAATCTCGGTTTTTAAATCCCCATAAATCCAAAACTCACCAGAAAGTCATCAAAGGTGGCATGGTGTCACGTCATGGCACATATATGTCGTGGTATAAACATTGCCAATTTGGGCCAAGATTTATTACAAACCTCTTATAAACCGGAGCCTGTCGCAACAACCCTTGTGGTTTCGATAGGGAAACGTGTCCCCTTGTGGGCCAAACGATAATCGCTCCCTCTTCTAGCCTCGTATTTTCTTCTATACGCAACACGAAAGAACGGGACATTCGCACTGAACTTTGAAATTATTCAGGGTTCGTTTGACCTTTTTTATTCATTAATTGAGTTTTCTAGGCATTTAATGTCCATAATTCAAATTTGAACTACAAATACATTCTCCAGTGCACCAAAATGGCTAGAAAAAACATACATGTTTCCTTGGGGTGCATGTTTAGGTCCCATGGAACGAATGGGAACGAATTCAACCGTCTCGCCGTCCTGGCTTGGCCACAAACATTGCGAATCTCGGTTTTTAAATCTCTGTAAATCCAAAACTCACCAGGAAATCATTAAACTTGGCATGGTGTCACTACATGGTACATATAGTTGTCCAATTTGGGCGAAGCTATATTACAAGCCTCTTACAAACCGGAGCCTGTCGCAACCCTCGTGGTTCAGGTAGGGAAACATGCCCCTCTTGTGGGCGAAACGATAATCCCTGCCTCTTCTCGCCTTGAACTTTGTGTTCTACAGGCAACATAGAATAACAGGAGTGTCGTGCTAAAATTTGAAACTGTTCAGGGTTCATTTGGCCATTGTATATATTGCTAATTACTAAGTTTTCTATGCATTTAATGTAGTCCATAATTCAAATTTGAACTACAAGCACATGCTCCAGTGAAGCAAAATGGGTGGGAAATCGTACATGTGTCATTCGGTGCATGTTTAGGTCTCATTTAAGGAGTGGGAATGAATTACAAACTTACCATTGTCCTGAAAAATTGAGAATCTCGGTTTTTAAATCCCAGTAAATCAAGAACTCACCCAAAAAACATGAAACTTGGCATGGTTTCATGACATGGCACATATATGTCGTGGTAAAAAAATTGTCCAGTTTGAGAAGAGGCGCACACATTAGTAGCCAACGAAGTCCTTTTTGAAACAAAAAGCTAACACGTTAATATCTCAAACGGTTGTATTATATTAATCGTGTCGAAATTTAACCATACTCGGTGGCGTGCGTGCACCTGTTTGATTAGACGGGACTGATGTCTGCTAGGACTACGTCGGTATTTCCCCAAAGAGGAAGGGATGATGCAGCACAGCAGCGGTAGGTATTTCCCTCAGTGATGAAACCAAGGTTATCGAACCAGTAAGAGAACCAAGCAACACAATGTAAACACCACCTGCACACAAATAACAACCACTCGCAACCTGACGGGTTAAAGGGGTTGTCAATCCCTTTCGGGTAACGGCGCCATAAATTGGCACGCGGACGGGAATAAAATTGTAGTAGATTGGTAGATCGAACGCCAAATAAAATAAATAAGAATAAAACTCAGCAAGATATTTTTGTATTTTTGGTTTAATAGATCTGAAAATAAAAGCAAAGGAAAAGTAGATCGCAAAGGCAACTATATGAGAAAGAGACCCGGGGGCCGTAGGTTTCACTAGTGGCTTCTCTCGAGAAAAATAGCAAACGGTGGGTGAACAAATTACTGTTGGGCAATTGATAGAACTTCAAATAATCATGATGATATCTAGGAAATGATCATTATATAGGCATCACATCCAAGATTAGTAGACCGACTCCTGCCTGCATCTACTACTATTACTCCACACATCGACCGCTATCCAGCATGCATCTAGTGTATTAAGTTCATGGAGAAACGGAGTAATGCAATAAGAACGATGACATGATGTAGACAAGATCTATCTATGTAGAGATAGACCCCATCGTTTTATCCTTAGTAGCAACGATACATACGTGTCGGTTCCCCTTCTGTCACTGGGATCAAGCACCATAAGATCGAACCCACTACAAAGCACCTCTTCCCATTGCAAGATAAATAGATCAAGTTGGCCAAACAAAACCCAAATATCGGAGAAGAAATACGAGGCTATAAGCAATCACGCATAAAAGAGATCAAAGAAACTCAAATACTTTCATGGATATAAAAATATAGATCTGATCATAAACTCAAAGTTCATCCGATCCCAACAAACACATCGGCAAATGAGTTGCATCATATGGATCTCCAAGAGATCATTGTATTGAGAATTCAGCAAGAGAGAGGAAGCCATCTAGCTACTAACTACGGACCCGAAGGTCTACAAAGAACTACTCACGCATCATCAGAGAGGAACCAATGGAGGTGGTGAACCCCATCCGTGATGGTGTCTAGATTGGATCTGGTGGTTTTGGACTTTGCGACGGCTGGAATTGATTTTCTTCGACTCCCTAGGGTTTCTGGAATATTGGGGTGTTTATAGAGCAAAGAGGCGGTCCGGGGGGCACCCGAGGTGGGCACAACCCACCACGGCGCGCCCTGGTGGGTTGTGCTCTCCTCGGAGCACCCCCCAGGCACAGGCTTGGCCCATTAGGTGTCTTCTAGTCCAAAAAAATTCTCCGTAAAGTTTTGTTGCATTTGGACCCCGTTTGGTATTGATTTCCTGCAATGTAAAAAACATGCAGAAAACAGCAACTGGCACTTGGCACTATGTCAATAGGTTAGTACCACAAAATGATATAAAATGATTATAGAACATCCAAGATTGATAATATAATAGAATAGAACAATCAAAAATTATAGATACGTTGGAGACGTATAAGGGACGAGCGCGAGAAGTCCGCCGTGCAGGCTCGACGGGACGCGTGAGACCAGTCCGCCGCGCAGGCTCGACGGGACACGTGCGAGCAGCAAGGCCGCCCATGCTCACCGGGAAGCGAGCTCTTTGACCTCCATGCACCAGCCGCCGCCCGCCTCGCTCACAACTTCTCCATTAATGGGTTAATTAAAGCACCTGGATGGAGGGTGTTTGCTTGTGATCCCATGGCAGCATTTGCTTTGTTCGTGTTTTCAACTCGTATTCCGCCCTAATTTAAATTGCCACATAGGGCAACGGATAATACGACCACAAATAAAATGGCAACGGATAATACGATGACAAATTTACAATGGCGCAGATAACAATTGTCTTACATATTCCGGATAATTTAAAATGCCACATGCGGCAAAGCTCGAAAGACACGGGGGCAAGAGAAGAAGGAAATTGCAGACAACGATCTGGGTCGCTACTGTCTCTACTCGTCGATGGATCACTGGGCGACGACATCCTCCAACTCCTTCTTCAATTCCTCATGACTTTGCTTGAAAGCAGCCACATATTCCTCCACCTCCTGCTCGTGCTCGATCTGGAGCTTCCTCAAGTCACCCATCAATTCCTCGACGACCGCTGTCAGCGTCATCCCCGAGGCAGTGCTCTGCTCATGCAGCATCTTCCAGCCGGCGGCCTCCTCCTCCTTCTCGGTGAGCACCTTGAGAGCTTTGCATTGTCACCCATGAGTTGCTCGACGAGGTCGGTCGCCTTGGCAACCGAGATATTGCTGATCTTGAGCAGCTTCATCAAGCCGTCGACCAGCTCCTGCTGCGTAGTTACGCCAGCGAGAATGTCGTCGTCACCGGCGAAGGACTTCAGGAACGTCGGCTCGTCGCGATGGCCAACGCTGCAAATGCGCTTGTGAGATCCCTCGCGTGCCCGTGAGAGCTCGTTCGAGGGCTCCGCGGCGCGCCGGAACATCTCTGTTGCGGCTTTGTGGCGGGACCTCTCTAGTGCTTCCACGGCCTTGGTCTTTGCTACCTGGTTATATGTCCACCCTAAACTCCTCCTACCGGTCATGGCGGAACGACTTGACAGGAAAGACCAGTTTTGTGGGTGATGAGGAGAGGAACTATGAAGTAATTTTTGAGTTGGTAGTTTTTATAGCCCGGTGCTAAGTGTGAACACATATTAGTTTGATAGGTGTGAACAGATTTGCAATTACTTATTGTGTTGTAATCTGCAATGTGACGAGAAACAAGGTCAAAATTTATTGATGGCAGAAGATTGACCACGTGGTTGCTCGCCGTTGGGCGGCTGCGGCGCACTCTGCTCGCGTCCGTCCGAGCATTTTGCTCGCCATTGAGGCGGCCGCGGCGTGCTCCGTTCATCCGAGTCGGCTGTTTACCATGTATCACACACATCTTGTTAAGTTGAACCGTTTCTATTGTGTTCCCTAATCGAAAACAGTTCGTCCGAGTGAATCGTATGCCGTATATCACACACACTTTGATCTAGCTAACCGTTTCTGTTGCACTCCCTAATAGCAAACAGTTCATCGGAGCAAATTGTATGCCATATATCGCACACACATTGATATGGCTGCCCGTTTCTGTTGTTCTGCCTCATTGCAAACAGTTCGAATGGATTAACTATGTGCCCTGCATCGCACATGCAACTAAAATATGAACCATGTTTGATGGCTCTGCCACCGCAAACGTTTTGCACCTTTTTTGATGGTTTTTTTACATCCCCGTTTGCGATTAATGCATCGCACACAGTTTCGTGAAAGGGTCACTGATCGTAGTGTCGCGTTAGCGGCATCCTGCAGTAGTGAATATTAACTTTATTTCTCTATTGCTAAGTTCAACTTGAGCACTAGATTGAGGATGATAGGGTGATGCAATTCTATGGTTGACATCATATTTAGCAAGCAACTTACGGAAAGCACCATGAATAAAATGTGAACCACCATCAGTCATTATATATCTAGGGACTCCAAACCTCGGGAAGATAACTTCCTTAAGCATTTTAATGGAGGTGTTATGATCAACACTACTAGTTGGAATAGCTTCTACTCACTTAGTGACATAATCGACAACAACCAAAATATGTGTATACCCATTAGAGGATGGAAAAGGTCCCATATAATCAAATCCCCAAACATCAAATTGTTCAATAACAAGTGACTAATTCATGGGAATTTCCTGAAGTCTACCAATATTACCAATTCTTTGACATTCATCACAAGATAAGACAAACTTACGAGCATCCTTAAAAAGAGAGGCCAATAAAAACCAGACTGTAGTACCTTGGGTGTAGTTCTATCTCCCGCATGATGCCCTCCGTAGGCTTCGGAGTGACATTTTGGTAGGATTTGTTCCTGATCATGCTCAAGTACACAATGTCTAATAATACCATCTACTCCTTATTTATAAAGATTTGGGTCATCCCAAAAGTACTGTCTTAAGTCATAGAAGATTTTTTTCTTTTACTGGTATGTGAAATTAGGTGGTATAAATTTAGCAGCAATGTAATTAGCATAGTCAGCATACCAAAGGAGTATTATGGGAAGCATTTATTAAAGCTAGTTGTTCATCAGGAAGCTATCATCAATAGGTAGTGGGTCATCAAGAATATTTTCTAACCTAGACAAGTTATCAGCTACGGGGTTCTCGGCACCTTTCCTATCAATGATGTGCAAGTCAAATTCTTATAGCACAAGAACCCACCTAATGACTCTAGGTTTAGCATCTTTCTTTTCAATAAATATTTAATAGCAGCATGATCAGTGTGAACAATTACTTTAGAATTAACAATGTAAGATCTGAATTTATCACAAGCAAACACACTGCTAAAAATTCTTTTTCAATAGTAGCATAATTTCTTTGTGCACTGTCTAGAGTTTTACTAGCATAATGAATAACATTTAATTTCTTATCAACTCTTTGTCCTAGAACAACACCAACAACATAGTCACTAGCATCACACATAATTTCAAAAAGCAAGTTCCAGTCAGCTGGTTGAACAATAGGTATAGAAGTTAAGGCTTTCTTAACTGTTTCAAAGGCTTGTACACAATCATCATAAAAAACAAATGGAACATCCTTTTGTAAAAGATTAGTAACAGGCCTAGAAATTTTAGAGAAATCTTTAATAAACCTCCTATAGAAACCAACATGACCAAGGAAACCACGAATACCTTTAATGTCTTTAGGACATGGCATTTTCTCAATTGTATCAACTTTAGCTTTATCCACCTCAATACCTCGTTCAGAAATTTTATGCCCCAAGACAATACCATCATTCACCATAAAGTGGCACTTCTCCCAATTCCAGACAAGATTAGTTTGTTCACATCTCTGCAAAACTCGATCAAGTTGCTTAAGCAATCATCAAAAGAAGTTCCATAAATGGAAAAATCATTCATGAAAACCTCAAGAATCTTTTCACAAAAGTCAGAGAATATAGCAGTCATACATCTTTGAAAGGTAGCAGGTGCATTGCATAAACCAAAAGCCATACGTCTATAAGCATAAGTTCCAAAAGGGCAAGTAAAAGTGGTTTTCTCTTGATCAGGTTGTGAAATAGGTATTTGAGAGAAACTAGAATATCCATCAAGAAAACAAAAGTGTGCGTGCTTTGACAATCTTTCTAACATTTGATCAGTGAAAGGTAGAGGGTAATGATCTTTTCTAGTAGCTTTGTTTAATTTTCTAAAATCACTTACCATTCTATAGCCGGTCATTATTATTTGTGGAATGAGTTCATTTTTGTCATTAGGAACAACAGTAATACCTCCTTTCTTAGGGACACAGTGAACAGGACTTACCCATCCACTGTCAGTTATGGGATAGATTATACCTGCTTCCAGAAGTTTTAGTATTTCAGTTCTTACCACTTCTTTCATCTTAGGGTTCAATCGTCGTTGATGATCAACAACGGGTTTAGCATCCGGTTCCACATTAATTTGTGCTCACAGAGAGTGGGACTAATGCCCTTAAGATCATCAAGAGTATATCCAATAGCAGCATGACGCTTCCTCGGAATTTTTAAAAATCTCTCTTCTTCGTGTTATGAAAGGTTAGCACTAATAATAACAGAATATATCTTCGTGTCAGACAATTGCTTTAATTCAAACACAGGATCACTTTTAGGTGGAGGAGGACCTCCTAGAGTTTTAACAGGCAAATTGTGTTTAAGGATTGGTTGTTGTTCCAAGAATATTTTATCTATTTCATTTCTTCCATGCAAGTGCATATCATTTTCATGGTCTAGCAAATATTGTTCTAGTGGATCAGTAGGAGGCACAGCAATAGAAGAAAGACCAATTATTTCATCCTTACTAGGTAATTCTTTATCATGAGGATGTCTACGAAACTTAGAGAAGTTAAACTCATGAGACACATCACCAAAATTGACACTGACAGTTTCTTTATGTCAATCTATCTTAGCATTGACAGTGTTCAAGAAAGGCCTACCAAATATTATGGGACAAAAATCATCTTGTGCAGAACCAAGAACTAGAAAATCAGTGGGGTATTTTATTTTCCCACACAAGACTTCAACATCTCTAACAATCCCAAGTGGTGCGATGGTGTCCCTATTTGCAAGTTTAATAGTAACATCTATCTCTTCTATTTCAGCGAGTGCTATCACTACAAAAAAAAGACACATCCGTGACATTTTGGGCCGAACGAATTTTCTTTCTGTCATGCTTATGACACTTCTATGACGATAATTGTGACAAAACCCAGTATCATCATAGATGTGCTGGGCTCCTACTTCTATGACAACAAATCATGACAGAAAATGGGCTTTTCGTCCTGGGCGGGCCGGGGACGCACCTGCATGACATTCTTTGGGCCGTCCATGACGGAAAAAATCGTGGTAGAAGCGAGGGCGAGGAAAATATCAGGGAGTTCCCGGTTACGATGGGTGGTCGAGGCCGAGCGATGCACAGGGGGATTGCGCGTTTCTCTCGTACACGTACGCGTGCGTGTGTGCGAGGCGTTGGGCTCTAACTGAACCCGAGCGAGGCGTTCGCCTACTGAACCCGAGCGATTGCATTGGCTATGCGTTACTGAACGCGACCGATCGATCGATCACTGGCTGTTAACTGAACCCGATCGAGGGATTCCTTCGCTACTGCTGCTAACTGAAGCCGATCGAACCTGCTGCCTCTTGATGAACAGTGAGCATTTTTGGGGGTTGGATGAATAGTTCCTGGTGGGGGTTGGATGAACAGGACCCCGTGGTGGTAGAGGTCGTTGCCACTGGATGAACAGGACCCCGATCGAGCCGGTTGGGGGTGGATGAACAGGACCCCGTGGAGGGCTGGTTGAACAGTAGCCGGTGGAGGCTGGATGAACGGGACCCCGTGGAGGGCTGGTTGAATAGTAGCCCGTGGAGGATGGATGAACAGGAGCCCATGGATGAACAGTAGCTGGTGGAGGCAGGAGAGAGACGTCGTGGATGAACAGTCGCAGGTGGAGGCTGGAGGAGGTCGACAGTGGATGAACAGTAGCCCGTGGAGGCCGGAGCAAGGCAGTAGACGGTGGATGAACAGTAGCTCGTGGAGTCCCGTTTTGCGGTACGCCACACCCCTCCCGATGAACAAGACCCCCATTTCGACCGTAGGCGCTCCAACACAAGTCTGTTTCCTCCGTTTTGCGGTACGCCACACCCCTCCCGATCAACAGCACCCCGTTTTGACCATAGGAGCTCGAACACAAGTCTGTTTCCTCTGTTTTGCGGTACGCCAGACCCCGTTTCGGCTGTTCCATCCAAGCCGGTTGGCTCCCGATGAACATGACGCATTCCGACCCAGTCTGTTGCCTCCCGATGAACACAACGCTGTTTCTCCGGTCCGACCCAGTCGGTTGGCTACCGATGAACAGGACGCCATCGTTGTACGCGTTCGAGACCCCGCCCGTACGTATGTACGTATGTGTACACGATATAGACGGGACTGCCTGGACAGCTACCGCTCCTTACTGGGCCACAGTTCATCGTGGTAGAAAGACCGATGGACCAGTATGTACGTACACGTTTGCGACCAGAATGACAATGCTATGTACGCTTCGACCGGGTGGGTCCCGGCTGTCAGGGAGGATAAGGAGGCACTTCCTTGCCTGCGAAGATGTAGCTGGTGGAATCGAGCTGACAGGTGGGATTTGTATTTTTTCGTAATAAGGAGGCACTTCCTTGCGTGCGAAGATGTAGCTGATGGGTCCATCTGTCATCCTCACCGCGTACAGTCCTCTTGTGATGGCTGTCGTTCATTGACCACGTTGACCATGTTCCACGGACAGCACCAGGCGGTGGACAACGGTGAGGAAGGGAACGACGCGGAGCCTAGGAACATGCGGAGGGTAGTACGACGGTTGACTGATCCAGCTGCGATGTGAGGCTGTCGTCGTCGCAGAATAACAGGGGGTGTGGGGGAGTAGAGAGATGGCCTGGCCAGCGGGGGGAGTAGTAGGGAGCGGTGAGGCCTGCGCGGCAGCACAGCCGGCCACGAGAGGCAGGAGCACGCGGTGGTTTGGATGGATGGAGCAAGAGAATCAGAGGTTGAAGAAGCATGACGACTGTTGGATGTTAACCATCCAACGGTCACTGGTGATAGAATCATTTGTTGACTAAGTTGGCAAAGCCCTGCGTGTGCGTCAACTTAGTAGGGCCACAAGTCAGCCTCCAAATTTGGTGGGCCCCAGCTGTCATGGGGAGCACTCGTTATTTTTCGCTTAATAAGGAGGCACTTCCTTCTGTGCCAAGATATAGCTGGTGGGTCCCAGCTGTCATTGGGAGGATTCATTCTTTTTGGCGTAATAAGGAGGTACTTGCTTGCATGCGGCCATGGACCATGTGGGTCCCAACTGTCAGCCTCTCCATGTACATCCCTCTTCCGATGTTGTCGTTTGTTCACAGCATTGACCACACCGTGCCGAGAACACCAGCGCGATGGATGACGGCGAGACCCGGGAAGGGAATGACCCGGAGGCGGCGAAGCCACAACAGTGGAGGGATGTGGGTGAGTAGAGGGATGGCCAGGCCAACGGTGGGAGTAGTAGGGGCGGTGAGGCCTGCGCTGCAGCATAGCCGGCCACGGGAGGCGGGAGCAGGCGGTCCCGCCGGAGCTGGATTTGGTGGCTGGAGCAAGAAGATCAGAGATTGAAGAAGCACGACGGCCGTTGGATTGACATCCAACGGTCACCTGTGCTAGAATCGTTTGTTGACGTATATAATAAGTAAAAAAATCTTGCATATGCGTCATCTTAATAGGCCCACAAGTCAGACCATTCCCTATTTTTTTAAATAAGGGACAATTCCATTTCTCCCCCTAACTTGAGCCACCACCTGGCATTTGCCCCTAATTTTCAGGTATGCTCAAAAATACCCCTTTTCCGTCAAGTCCCCTTATAGAAATGCCCTTGCCGTCCGGTCAAAGGGCTTTGACCGTCTAGTGAATAGTAACATGGTGAACAGTAAATTCGAAAAAATAGCAAAAAAAAACTGAAATTTTGTGGGATCGAAGATACTCAAGGGCGCAAGGTGCGTGCAAATTTTTGCGCTGTTTGGACATTCCAGGAACTCCTGGCAAAGGAAAAAATGTAAATCTATACCCTGTGAATAGTAAATTATAAAAAATAGCAAGAAAATTTTAAAAAACTATGATTTTTTGGCATCAAAGAGGCTTGGGTGCGCAAGGCGCTTGCAAATTTTTGTGATCAAGTGACATGCGAGGTGCTCTAGCAAAAAAATAAAACAGTGCATCTTTTCAAAGTTTTTTCTACGCCAAATTTTGTTTTTTTCTCCACGAGCTCCTACAGTGTCGAAACACAACAAAAATTTGCACGCACCTTGCGCACCCCAGCCTCTTTGATGCCAAAAAAATTCATATTTTTTTGAATTTTATTGCTTTTTTTAATTTACTGTTCACAGTGTACATTTTAAAGTTTTTCCTTTGACACGAGCTACTGGAATGTCCAAACTGTGCAAAAATTTGCACACACCCTGCTCCCTTGAGTATCTTCGATCCCACAAAATTTCAGATTTTTTTGATTTTTCGTGCTATTTTTTCGAATTTTATTGTTCACCATGTTACTGTTCACCAGACGGTCAAACCCCTTTGACCGGATGGTAACGGCACAGAAGGGCATTTCTGTAAGGTGACTTGACGGCAGAGGGGTATTTTTGAGCATACCTGAAAATTAGGGGCAAATGCCAAGTGGTGGCTCAAGTTAGGGGGAGAAATGGAATTGTCCCTTTAAATAATTTACAGCTCATTGCAACTTCTTATGCAATTTATTGCAGTCCGTTTTTTTGTTGGCTAGGGCCAGGGTTAAAAATTTAAACAAAATTTTGCATATTTCGGTGGGGTCCAAAATATTTTTAATACCAAAATGTCGAGCCAGATTTAAAGTACTTTGAAGATGTATTTAAATTAGGTTAAAGCCTAGTGAAAATGGAATCTGAAAATGTAAAAAAAAAATCAAAAATTTGAAAGTAATTGCCAATTTGTCATCTGTTTTTTATATTTACAGCCCATTTCATATTACTTTCAAGATTTGCAGCCGTCTTGAAAGAGTTGCAGCCCATCAGAGCGTAGAAAAATAAGTAGGCCTTGATTGGGTATTCTTCAGAAAAAATAAATTGGGCTCATTTTCACAAAGAAAAAATAGCTAGGCTGGTCATGCGTTGAACATAAAATATAAGCATGGGCTAGAAAGGCCACAGCCTAGTTGAAACCCTGCTCCGTCTCAACAATAACAAAAAAATACTGCTCGAGCAGCTACGTCTCAGGTGTCAGCCGATCTTGTGTTGTTCTCTTGTCTATTGACTATATATGCTGACAATGTCGTGGGTCCCAGATTTCAGCAAACCACTAGGAGGAAGCATTTTCTTTTTCTATACGTTGACAATGGAGTATATAACAAAAAATGAGGAACTTCTTTGCGTACGGCCATGGACATGGTGGGCCCCTACTGTCATCCTCTCCACATACAGTCCTCTCCTGGTTCCTCTTGTTTGTTGACCATGGACAACGCGAGAGGGCGGCGCCGCGGCGAGCGTACCAAAGCACGCGGAGGACGACGACGAGGCCTCGGACGTAGGCGTTAACGATTTAGGAGACGGTGGGGCGGCGATGCATGCACTGAGGCGCAGCCAGCCGCGGGAGGCGGAAGCAGGCGGCCCCGCCGACGCTGGTTTGGTTTTGGCGGCTGAGGAAGACAGGACTGAAGAAACACGACAGACTATAAAAGCAGCAGGAGTAGTTAACAACCTTAACTGAAACCAGTAGGGGCACTTAACAACCATAGCTGAAAGCAGTATGAGTACTTATACAGGTTCAACCGTACAAAGCATGCCTCGAACGGTGCTACTTTGACTACAGTTAACGAAGGGTGAGGCCACCAAGCCCCAGAACAAGGCCCAAGCGCCACACCGCGCATCCACAACCTTCTGAAAGCGGCTTCATCTCGCAATGTGGTCGATAAACAGGATATTCGCTTTAGAGCCATGGAAAAGCATGAGCATAACCTTCTGTCCTATTCTCCAAGATGGATGGGCCTTCATTATTTGAGACCGCCCATGAATAAGTATCTTTTCACCTCCAAGGGGAATGGAGTAGGTCGACATAAACATCATGTTGTGACCAAGCACATGTCTGAACCGACCATGGTCAGGCATCTGTATAGGAACAATAGAACTGGGTAGTTTCTGTTTCAAGAAGATTACAGCTGTAAAACTGTGTATAAGCAAGAGTTTATGAACAACATATATAACAGAAAATAGCTCGTACCATAAGTTTCTCGACACGACCTGTTCAATGTGTGCAGCAGTGGCACACATATCCCACGTGGCCTTCCACCATTGAAACGCCCCACAAGGACCTCAAGATGATCAATAAAGTGTAGGAACTTGTGGAAGTCGTCCCAGTCAACTTCAGTGCCATCAGTAACAGTCGAGTTCTTATAGAATAACAAACGAATAGCGTGCTTAACTTTGAAATAACCTACATGTGCCACCAATTATAAGAAATATTAGTTAGAAGTAGCATCTTCGTGAGAGAAGGGAATCACAAATCATTGCTACTTCTAAAGTTAAATTGTGATTAGTAAGACAGAATAGGTGGATTAAGAAGTAATCGAGGCAACAAGCAAGAACCAGATACAAAACTAACATGGATGAACTACTGGAATGACGTCGGGGTGGAAGATCACAGTGAAGATGAGACCAGGTTCTGCTATTTTCGTCAACATCCGTGCGCCAACTTTCAGTCCGTAATACTTGAGAAAGTTTATCCAAGTTCGGCCATAAGAAAGAAGCGTTCTTCTTGGTTCATGAACCCAACTCAGAACTTATATCCATGGCTTGTCTTCAATGTGACCATTAAACTGGTGTATTTAGTTATGGCAAGGCCGGCCATCTTGAGTACATGTGTTTTGGCAGAGCAAGGAATGCACTGCAGGAAAAATAATATGAGAACACAATGTATTTGCTATCCTAATCTAGAAACAATTTCCTCCTTCACGTCAGTGTTGACCATTATGGTGATTATATTGCTGAAAGTGGATTTGGAGAGGTCATGACTTTATTTAGTGATGAATCCACTATTTCGGAACAAGTTCCAATTGATTATGAGAACAAAGTTGCTATCTATGATGATTATTGTGATGACATGTATGCTATAAAGAATAATGATAACCATGAAAATTGTCATCATGATTTTAATTTTCAATTGGACTATGCCTCACATGATAGTTATTTTTGTTGAATTTGCTCCCACTATTCCGAATGAGAATAACTTTGCTTATGTGGAGAGTAGTAAAATTTCTATGCTTGTAGATCATGAAAAGAATGATTTATGTGATGGTTATATTGTTGAATTCATTCATGATGCTACTGAAAATTATTATGAGGGAGGAATATATGCTTGTAGGAATTGCAATAATCTCAAGTCTCCGCTTTATGTGTTGAAAATCTTAAAGTTATGCTTGTTTTGTCTTCCTATGCTAGTTAATTTTGTGCCCATAAATTCTTTGCTCACAGAATCCCTATGCATAGGAAGTGGGTTAGGCTTAAATGTGTTAGTCATGTGCTTCATGATGCTCCGTTTGTGTTCCAATTCTTATCTTTTGAGCATCACTGACATCATCATGGCTAGCTAAAAAGGCATTAAAGAAAAGCGCTTGTTGGGAGACAACCCAACATTTATCCCTACTGTTTTTGTGTGTCCACATGATTAAGTTACTGTAGTAATCATGTTTTATAGCTTTTGTTTCAATAAAGTGCCAAGTAAAGCGTTTGGGATAGTGTGGATGATAGTTGACTTGATTCTGTGCAAAAACAGAAACATTTGCTTCCAATCATAGAATTGTTTAAATTCACTGGAATGTGATAAAATTCTGAATGTTTTACACATTATTGATATACAAATTTCCTACGTTTTCCTAATTTTTCAGGATTTTTGGAGTAACATAAGTATGGTTGTTGTTCAGATCATTACAGACTGTTTTTTTTTACAGATTCTATTTTCAATGCATAGTTTGCTTGTTTTAGTGTTTCCGTAGCTTATATTAAGTGATATAAATTGTGGAAATGATAAGGTACAGTATGCATTGTGTGAGAAGAATTATGAATCTTGTCTTGACAGTACCAAAGTGAATGATTTGTCTTTATCATACTAACCCATCTCACGAAGTTCCGTTAAGTTTCGTGTGATTGAAGTTTTCAAGTTTTGGGTGAGATATCGATATGAGGGGAATAAGGAGTGGAAACACCTTAAGCTTGGGGATGCCCAAGCCACCCCAAGGCAATATTCAAGGAATACCCAAGCAACTAAGCTTGGGGATGCCCCGGAAGGCATCCCCTCTTTCGTCTCCAACATTATCGGTAACCTCACTTGGAGCTATATTTTTATTCATCACATGATATGAGTTTTGATTGGAGCGTCATTTTATTTCGGTTTGATTTGCTTTCTGCTATTTAAAATAATGTTTTGCATCTTTTAGTTCAATAAAAAGGTCAAGTATAGCCTCTACCATGCTTATTTTGCAAGTCCATATGTTGCTGTTTTGAAAACAGAAAGGTTTCTATCATTGTCTGAATTGTTTAAAAATGTCAAAACATGATAAAATCTTGAAATTTTTACACAACATGCTATGATAAATTTTCTACAGTATGGTAATTTTTTAAATTTTTTGGAGTTATAGAAGTATGAATTTTTTTGCATTCTTTACTGACTATTCTATTTAGACAGATTGCTGTTATGTTTGCATATGTTTGCTTGTTTAATGATTCTATTTGAGGATGGGAGTATGAAATATGCAGAGGCATTTAGTATGCCATGTTAAATAATAATTTTAGTGATTTGCTACAGTAGAGAATGATAAGATTTTGCATTGATTTATACTAACTTATCTCACCAGTTCTTATTGAGTTTTGTGTGGATAAAGTTTTTTAGATTTAGGGAAACCGCGATATGAAAGGAATTAAGGAGACACAAAAGCTCAAGCTTGGGGATGCCCAAGGCATCCCTAGTTAATATTTCAAGAAATCTCAAGTATCTAAGCTTGGGGATGCCCCGGTTGGCATCCCACCTTTCTTCTTCAACAATGATCGGTCAGTTTTGGTTGAGCCTAAGTTTTTGCTTCTTCACATGATATGTGCTATCCTTGGAATGTCATTTTATTTTGTTTTGCTTGCTGTTTGAATAAATTACTTAAGATCTGAATTTTTTAAATGAGGGAGAGTCTTCACATAGCTACATAATTATTCAACTACTCATTCATCTTCACTCATATCTTTTGGAGTAGTTTCTCATTTACTCGTGTGCTTCACTTATATCCTATGAGTAAATGGTTGAATGAATTGAATATCATAAATCTAAAATTATATATATATATATATATATATATATATATATATATATATGATTCATATGCTTATCCCATGGGGAGTAATGACTTCACATATAAGAAGTATAGGTGGTAAATTTATCGAAAGTTAGCAAAAATAGTATTGGTCACTTGAACAATTCATGAAAAAATATTGAAGGAAGAGAGATTTCACGTATAAATACACTATCTTGGACATCTTCTATGATTGTGAGCCCCATTAATTATTTTCAAACTTGAGCAAATTAGTTGAAGTTGGACAAGGAAGACAACATGATGAGTTATGTTTGGGTATATTTCTATAGAAGTTATATTGTTACGGATCCTCCAACATGTGGTGCTTGCTATTTAGAATCTTTTGCAAGCCAAAATTTCTGTACTAAGCGGGAATACTGCTTGTGCATCCAAAATCCTTGAACCAAGTTTCTTCCATGAGTGTCCACCATATGTACCTATATGCGGTATTTACCTGCCGTTCCAAGTAAATTTGCATGTACCAAACTCTAAACCTTCAAATAATAATTTGTTTTGTATGCCCGAATCGCTCATGTAGCGACTAGGGGCTGTCAGTATCTTCCATGCTAGGTGGGTTATTCTCACCATGAGTGTTTATTCACTTACCATTTACGAGAGAGTGGCTGGTAATTGGGATGCCCAGTCCTATGATCAAAAGATGAAAAAACAAAATCGCAAATAATTAAACAAAACTCCCCCAGGACTGTTGTTGGTATGGACGGTACCCGTTGTTTCGGATCAGCCGTGGAGTGTGATTGTCGGTGGAAGGGGGTAAAAACTTTACCTTTCTGTTTGGGAACCGCCTGTGATGTATCTAGTATGGAAGATATTGGGAACTCTCAGTTGTTATGTTGACAATGAAAGCATACCTCTCAAAATTATTTTCATCTCTATTTTAAAAGCTTCGAGCTCTGGCACCTCTGCAAATCCCTGCTTCCCTTTGTGAAGGGCCTATCTTTTACTTTTATGCAAGAGTCAGTAGTATCCCTTCTCATTCCAACCTACTCTTTAGTTGGCAAGCATCATGTGATGGGGAAATATCTAAGCATATATGGCCACTCAAATATATTTGATCATGAATTATTATTGTTGACAATTATCTATATGATAAATAAGTTGGGAGGCGAAACATTAAGCCCCTATCTTTCTCTGTGTTCAATGGATGCTATTTGTTCTGAAAATATGCTTTGAGTGGTAGCAATCATGGAAGACTATATGATAGTTGAATATGTGGGATTTGCTAAAAAGCTCTTACATAGACCCTTCTTGAAAATAAGATGAATTGCAATTGTTTGATGACTGAGAACATAGTTTGTTAGTTTTCAAGAAAGTTTATGGTCTATGCTTTAACATGTGAATAACTTGTTACTTGATCATGAGAAGCTTTATGATATGAGCTACTGTTATGATATATAATGATGCTAGAAAAAGTGATTGAAATTATCATTGATCAAACTTGTGCACTTGATAGCATTCCACATCAAAAAATCTGTTGACATGGATTTTGACCAAGATAAAATAAAATGCATAAACCACATAAAATAAAATGCAAAACGATATAAATCTGTTTTATGATGAAAATAATCAATTAAAAAATATAATCAACCGCTCAATCAACGATCGACAAAAATAGGCATATTATATGTTCGAACATTGATAATGCACACATTAAACCAACAATTATAATATGACAAAATAAATAAATATGCGTCAAGTTCTGTCCTGTATGTACGCGCATCGTCGCCGACGGATATTGATCTAAAATTTCACCGTCAAAGACAACACCGATATTGTCGAAGCATCGTGCAATATGTTCCTCTATCAAAATATCGTCGTATCTTAATGGATGCACACAAAATATAATTTGACAGAGAAAGCCAATAATAAAGTCGATCGTCATGAAAAAAAGGAAACAAAAATCCATTTAATAATGAAAGGAGACAATTTATAAAATAATCAATCGATCAAAGCAAGGGCTGATGAAAATAATGGTATCGACGAAACAAATAAATGCTCATCAAGTTTTGTCCTAATGAAAATATAGAGGACGCATGGCTCACCACATCCATCGCTGGCTCATCATCGATCCATACGCTGCTCGCTCATCATTCATCAATCCATCCATCACTCACGCACATACAATGTTGCTAGCTTTGTTGTCGTCGGCCGTCCGCTCGCCACCGCCGCCACCGGACGTAAAACAAAGCCATGCACACATGACAACTAAACATACATGACTTTTGCTCTTCATAGTTTAGGGTCATATATCTAGACGTTGAAAATTGTCATATGCTTCATCATGTCCATGCAAAACATATATTGATATATACTTCTGTTTGGTTACACCACAAGCATACAATCTATGCTATGTGGTGATAATACAAGCAAGAAGATGTCTCGATACTTCATTTGGTTATGCTACACATGGGCACGAAGTTGCTACATGATGTTAGTACTAATACAAGTGAAGTGAAACTTTATAAAGAAAATATTCTCATGCACTTGAGATTCAACTCCAAACTCATTTGACTAGATTCACTTAGTCGCATGTCCATATATGATATGTTTGAGACTAGGAAAACTAGTATTTAGGCATGACCCATATGTCATAATATAATCTCTCATACAGATTAAATTGTACCATGCATTCCTTTCATATAAATGCATGCATCTACAAAATAGAAAAGTAACTAGGGTCATAGCCAATGTTACTCGCACTAAACATAAATAGTGTGATCGAATATGTCATCAACAAATTTCATATAGCCCTCGGATATAATGGGTCGAGGCAACGCTATATACATTGCTATAAAGTAAACCCAATATTCTACCATTAACTCATAAAAAGAGTTATGCCCTATATTGCATATACACCGTTAGCCTAGCTAGTTAACCATTAAATAGGACAACTACTACATATTCACGATGGTTAATGAGCTAGGCATGAACGTGCTATATGAATGAACATTGTCATACCATGAATGTTATGCAACGCGTATGTTAGCATAGACGAAGTTCAAGGCTCTCCGAGTACGCCGACTTCGAAGACAACTAGGAGGACTTTTATTTCTACATTTTGTAGTTTTCTTTTAATTCTACATTTTATAGTACTCATGTGTTGTGATGCTATGTACTCCCTCCGTCCGGAAATACTTGTCCTAAAAATGGATAAAATGAATGTATCTATAAATAAAATAAGTCTAGATACAACCATTTCGAGGACAAGTATTTTCGGACGGAGGGAGTAATAGATATGTTGGAATTCTTAATCAGGGGTTTTCTCTATGGAGATATAATTAAGAGATCTTTTATGTAAATGTAAGAGTTCTGGAAATAAAGTACCAGCAATGTTTGATCCTATTTTTATTGTATGCATTTATGCGTTTAAATTTCACTCTGTATCAATGACGTGGATGCGTATTTTCACGCCCGCCATTTTCCCGTCATCAAAATCTGTTTTTATCATTTACCTACTCAAGGATGAGCGGGATTTAAGCTTGGGGATGCTTGATATGTCTCCAACGTATCTATAATTTTTTATTGTTCCATGCTATTATATTATCTATCTTGGATGTTTTATACGCATTTATATGCTACTCCCTCCGTTCTATATTAGTTGTCGCTCAAACGGATGTATCTAGCACTGAAATATGTCTACATACATCCATTTTAGCGACAACTAATATGGAACGGACAGAGTATTTTATATGATTTTTGGGACTAAACTATTAACCTAGAGCCCAATGCTAGTTTCTGTTTTTTTCCTTGTTTTTGAGTTTCGCAGAAAAGGAATATCAAACGGAGTCCAAATGAGCTGAAAATTTATGGTGATTTTTTATGGACCAGAAGAAGCCCCCGAAGCAAAAGAGTTGGGCCAAAAGAGCCACGAGGCATCCACAAGGGTGGAGGGCGCCCCCCTAGGGCGCGCCCTCCGGTCTTGTGGGATCCTCGTGGACCCCCCTGACTTGTTCTTGACGCCAAAAATTCCGATAAATATAAAAACCCCCATAAAGAAACCTAGATCGGGAGTTCCGCGGCTGCAAGCCTTTGTAGCCACGAAAAACCAATCGAGAGCCTGTTCCGGCACCCTGCCGGAGGGGGAAACCATCACCGGTGGCCATCTTCATCATCCCTGTGGTCTCCATGACAAGGAGGGAGTAGTTCACCCTCGGGGGTGAGGGTATGTACCAGTAGCTATGTGTTTGATTTCTCTCTCTCGTGTTCTTGACTTGGCACGATGTTGATGTACCGCGAGCTTTGTTATTATAGTTGGATCATATGGTGTTTCTCCCCCTCTATCTTCTTGTGATGAATTGAGTTTTACCTTTGAGGTTTCACTATTATCGGATTGAATACTATTATGGATTTGAGAACACTTGATGTATGTCTTGCGTGGGATACCCGTGGTGACAATGGGGTATTCTATTTATTCACTTGATGTATTTTTTTGGCACTCAACTCGCGGATTCCTGAGGTGACATTGGGGTAATCTATGCATAAGGGTTGATGCACGTTTTCGTCCTTGTTTCTCTGGTAGAAATCTTGGGGCACTCTTTGAGGTTCTTTGTGTTGGATTGAATATTATGAATCTGATGTTGTTTGATGCATATCGTATGATTGACCCACCGATACTTGTGGTGGCATTGGAGTATCTAGGTGACATTAGGGTTGATTGATGTGTATCATATGGTGTTATTTTACTACAAACTCTAGGGCTGTTTGTGACACTTATAGGAATAGCTCAATGGATTGATCGGAAAGAATAACTTTGAGGTGGTTTCGTACCCTACAAGCAATTTCATCTTATGTTCCCCGCGATAGGAACTTTGGAGTGACTTTTGTCGCATGTTAAGGGATTGCCATATGATCTAATTATGTTATCATTGTTGAGAGAACTTGCACTAGTGAAAGTATGAACCCTAGGCCTTGTTTCTAAGCATTGCAATACCGTTTTTGCTCACTTTTATCACTTGCTACCCTGCTGTTTTTATATTTTCAGATTACAAAAACCTATATCTACCTTCCATATTGCACTTGTATCACCATCTCTTCGTCGAACTAGTGCACCTATATAATTTACCATTGTGGTTGGGGACACAAGAGACTCTTTGTTATTTGGTTGCAGGGTTGTTTGAGAGATACCATCTTCATCCTACGCCTCCCACAGATTGATAAACCTTAGGTCATCCACTTGAGGGAAATTTGCTACTGTCCTACAAAACTTTGCGCTTGGAGGTCCAGCACGAGTCTACAAGAAGAAGGTTGCATAGTAGACATCAAGCCATCGGTCGGGGCATGTGGGATGGGGAAGGAGGAGGATGGTGTGGGTGGGGTGTGGATTACCTGACCATATCGACAAGGCCGTGCAGCAAGAAGAAGTGTCGCCAGCGAGGAGGCAGCGCAGCAAGAAGAAGGGTCGCCGGCGAGGAGGCGGCGCTGCAAGAAGAAGGGTCGCCGGTGACGAGGCAGCGCTGCCAGTAAGCAGTAGTGAAGGTTTGAACTTGGAAAGCAAGGAGGAATAGTGGAAATGTAGCTTTTGGTGGGGGCAGGGAGATAGATCTTTCCATGGTGGCCGAATTTTTTTTCTCGGTGCTGCGAGAAACTGGCATGCAAGTGCGGGTGGTGGACTGTAGATGACGAAGCTTCCTACATAAGCTAGACAACACGGTGTGCCAAGATATTTTATATCGCATCCCACACGATTCTTGCTAGTAAACTATTTGTGGTATACCTGATTTTTTTCATTCTGTTTTGAAAGACAAAATGGTGTTACGCAGGGAAAGGATGGTGTTTGAATTCTAGAACATTTATCTACAGTGAACATGCAACTATATGAGTGTCGTGTTAAATTTTGGAATTATTCCGGGTTCATTTGGCATTTTTATGCATTAATTGAGTTTCTAGGCATTTAATGTGCATAATTCAAATTTGAACTGCAAGCACATCATCCAATGCACCAAAGTTTGTTGAAAAATCACATGTGTGTCTTTGGGTGAATTTATAGGTCCCTTGCAAGAAATGGGAATGAAATTAAAACATCTGGGCGTCGTGGCTCGGCCAGAAACATTTAAAAACTTGGTTTTTAAATTCCTATAAATCCAAAACTTGCCTGAAAATCATGAAACTTGGCATGGTGTCAAGGCATGGCACCAACATGTTGTGGTAATTTTTTTGGCCGAATTGGGACAAGTTTTGGTATAAGCTTCTTCCAAATCGGAGCTTCTCTCAAGAAGGCTCGTGGTTCCAAGAGGGAACCGTGTCACCTTTTTGTGCGAAACGACATACGCTGCCCCCCTCTTGATTTTTAAGAGCCAACATAGAACTATATGAGTGTCGTGTTAAAATTTGGAATTATACCAGGTTCGTTTGGCCTTTTTTATATATTAATTGACTTTTTGGGCATTTAATGTGCATAATTTAAATTTGAACTACAAGCACATGCTCCAGTGCACCAAAGTTGGTTGAAAAATCACATGTGTGTCCTTGGGTGAATTTCTAGGTCCCATGCAAGAAGTGGGAATGAAATTCAAACATCAGGGCGTCGTGGCTCGGCCAGAAACATTGAGAAACTTGGTTTTTTAATTCCTGTAAATCCAAAACGCGCATGAAAATCATGATACTTGGCATGGTGTCATGTCATGGCACCAACATGTTGTGGTAAATTTTTTGGCCGAATTGGGACAAGTTTTGGTATAAGCTTCTTGCGAACCGGAGCTTCTCTCAAGAAGGCTCGTGGTTCTGAGAGGGAACGTGTTAGCTTTGTGTGCGAAATGACATACGCTGCCCCTCCCTCTCAATTTTTTATAGAGCCAACATAGAACTATATGAGTGTCGTGTTAAAATTTGGAATTATTCCGGGTTTGTTTGGCCTTTTTATACATTAATTGAGTTTCTGGGCATTTAATGTGCATAATTCAAATTCGAACTACAAGCACATGCTCCAATGCACCAAAGTTGGTTGAAAAATCCCATGGGTGTCATTGGGTGAATTTCTAGGTCCCATGCAAGAAATGGGAATGAAATTCAAACATCTGGGCGTCGTGGGTCGGCCGAAAACATTGAGAAACTTGGTTTTTAAATTCCTGTAAATCCAAAACATGCATGAAAATCATGAAACTCGGCATGGTGTCATGAACTGCCACCAACATGCTGTGGTAAATTTTTTGTCTGAATTGGGACAAGCTTTGGTATAAGCTTCTTGCAAACCGGAGCTTCTCTCAAGAAGGCTCGTGGTTCCGAGAGGGAACGTGTCACCTTCGTGTGCGAAATGACATACGCTGCCTTTTCTCGCCTTGATTTTTTTACAGAGGCAACATAGACCAATAGGAGTTTCATGCTAAATTTTGGAATTATTCCGGGTTTGTTTAGCCTTTTATACATTAATTGAGTTTCTAGGCATTTAATGCGCATAATTCAAATTTGAACTACAAGCACATGCTCCAGTGCGCCAAAGTTGGTTAAAAAATCATTTATGTGCACTTGGGTGAATTTCTAGGTCCCATGCAAGAAATGGGAATGGAATTCAAACATCTAGGCGTCGTGGCTCGGCCGGAAACATCGAGAAACTTGGTTTTTAAATTCCTGTAAATCCAAAACTCACCTGAAAATCATGAAACTTGGCATGGTATCTTGACAAGGAACCAACATGCTGTGGTAATTTTTTGTCCGATTTGGGAAGGCGCACACATTAACAACCAAGAAAGTCAGTTTGGAATAAGTGCTGTTACGTAACAATCGGAAACACAAGTATTATTGAAACCGTGGGCGTTCTACTTACCATTTACGTGCCGCCACACGTCCCCTTTTTTAATGGCTAGGAGGCGTCGTGCGTGGTAGCTATTTGAGTATCAGAGGCGTGCGATCAGACCCATGCGTGTGCTTATCGGGAGGAGAGCCCTTTGACCTCCATCCGCCGCCCACCTCTCTCCCAACGTCTCCATTAATGGCGCCCGAGCCCCTGTTTTATGGCGTGGCTATTGATACGTCTCCAACGCATCTATAATTTTTGCTTGTTCCATGCTGTTATATTATAATTCTTGGATGTTTTACAATCATTTTATAGCAACTTTATATCATTTTTTGGGACTAACCTATTGACATAGTGCGCAGTGCCAGTTGCTGTTTTTTGCTTGTTTTTTACTTTGCAGAATATCAGTACCAAATGGAGTCCAAACGCAGCGAAAATTTTTGGAGAATTTTTCTGGACCAGAAGACAACTGATGGGCCAAAGAAGTACCAGAGGGGGCTCCGAGGGGAGCACAACCCACCAGGGCACGCCCAGGTGGGTTGTGCCCACCTCGGTGGCCTCCCGCATCGCCTCTTCGCCCTATAAATACCCAAATATTCTAGAAACTGTAGGGGAGTCGACGAAACACAATTCCAGTCGCCGCAAGTTCCAGAACCACGAGATCCAATCTGGACACCATCATGGAGGGGTTCATAATCTTCATTGGTGCCTCTCCGATGATGCGTGAGTAGTTCATCATAGACCTACGGGTCCATAGTCAGTAGCTAGATGGCTTCCTCTCTCTCTCTCTCTTGATTCTCAATACAATGGTCTCTTGGAAATCTATTTGATGTAACTCTTTTTTGCGGTGTGTTCGTTGGGATCCGATTAACTTTGAGTTTATGATCAGATCTATATCCATGAATATTATTTTAGTCTTCTTTTGATCTGTTATATGCATGATTATTTATAGCCTCGTATTTCTTCTTTGAATCTTTAGTTTAGTTAGGCCAACTAGATCGATTTTTCTTGCCATGGGAAGAGATGCTTTGTGATGGGTTCGATCATGCGGTGTTCTTTCCCAGTGACAGAAGGGGCAGAAAGACATGCATGTATCGTTGCTATTAAGGATAACAAGATGGAGGCTATTCCTACATGAATAGATCTCGTCTACATCATGTCATCGTTCTTATTGCATTACTTTGTTTCTCCATGAACTTAATACACTAGATGCATGTTGGATAGCGGTCGATGTGTGGAGTAATAGTAGTAGATGCAGGCAGGAGTCGGTCTACTAATCTTGGACGTGATCCCTATACATTGATCATTGCCTTGGATATCGTCATAACGTTTCGATTTTCTATCAATTACCCAACAGTAATTTGTTTACCCACCGTGTGCTATTTCTTGAGAGAAGCCACTAGTGAAATCTACGGCCCCCGGGTGTATTCTTTATCATATTTGCTTTGAGATGTATTTTTATTCGCTTTTGTTTTCAGATCTATTATTCCAAAAACCCAAAAATACCTTGCTGCACTTTTTTGCTACTTATTTTATTTTGCGTTTTATCGAGATCTATTTATCCAATCTATCACAATTTTATCCCGTCAACTTAACAATTTCTGGCACCATTACCCGTAGAGGGATTGCAACCCCTCATAAGCGTCGGGTTGCAAGTATTTGTTCTTTGTGTGCAGGTACCGTTTACATAGTGTTGCTTGGTTCTCCTACTGGATTGATAACCTTGGTTTCATAACTGGGGGAAATACATACCGTAGTTGTACTGCATCATCCCTTCCTCTTTCGGGAAATACCGACATAGTTCAAGCGACATCAGCTATGTCTCACTCGACTGAGATTTAAGAAGAAAAAAGAAGATCTGAAAAGAAAATTTTGCACGAATATTGATGTAAGATCCGACGGACATATATAGCATTGACAGCGGCTTATAGCAAGACTGATATCAATATATAAGGACGATGACAGTGGATAATAATTGTCTTACATATTTAGGAAGATAATTAAAAAGGCCACATGCGGCAACGCCCGAAATACACAAGGGCAAAAGAAGAAGGAAGACATAGACAACTATCTGGCTCGCTGGTCTCTACTTTCTTGATGTGTTGCTGCAGGCCGCGGAGACTAGTTCTCGCGACGAGCGGCGATGAACTCTTTCGTGTCCTCAATATGCTGCTTTAGAGCATCCACGGATTCCTCCACCGGCCTTTCGCACTCAATGCGGAGCATGGCATTCTCGTCCATAAGTTTCTTGACGATGACGCCCGTCCTCTTCAACAAGGCAGTGGTCTCCTTGTGTTGCTTCGTCCTTCCGGCGATCTTCGCCCTCAGTAGGTCACGCTCGGTGCGGAGCTTTGCCTTGTCCTCCCCTAGTCCATGGATGACGTCGGTAGCATTTTCAAACGAGGCATTCATCTCGTCCTGCAGCTTCATCCAGCCGGAGATCCGATCCATTGGGTCATCGAGCATAGCGTGCACGCGCCTGTGAGAGTCCTCGCCTGCCGCGAGACATTTTCCGAAGCTGCCGCGGCGCGGGAAGACCTCTCTGCTGCATTCGCGGCACATCAGGACATCTCTGCTACTTCCGCGACGCGACCGGACCAGTCTGCTGCATCGACAGCGCGGCGGGACCTCTGTGTTGCTTCGGCTGCGCGGCAGGACCTCTGTGCGGCTACAATGGCGCAGCAGGACATGTCGGTTGCTTTTGCGGTGAGGCGGACATCTCCCGTGCTTCTGCTTCTGTGCTCACCTCTCCCTGGTAGTAATCTCTCGACCCAGAACTCATGCGGGCCATGGCAGATGCAAGGGAACGATGATGCAAGACTTGTTTGTTTTTGTGGATGAGGAGTTGAGGAGGAATGTGCAGTCATATAACTGAATACTAATACGCTCCTAAGTGGGAAACCGTTTAGGTTTTGATCGGTGTGAACAGGTTTGCAATTAAATATAGTGTGGTAGTAATTTGCATAGCCATTCCGAGATATATTGCCATGAAACTTCCACCGCTTCCGTTTTGATGACTTGAGCATTCATTGTCATATTGCTTCGCATGATCGTAAGATAGCTAGCATGATATTTCAATGGCTTGTCCGTTTTTTGATATCTCTGTTACGCTAGATCATTGCACATCCTTGTACACTGCGAGAGGCATTCATATAGAGTCATACTTTGTTCTAGGTATTGAGTTGTAATTTTTATTTCTTTTGAGTTGTAAGTAAATAGAAGTGTGATGATCATCATTATTCATTATTAGAGCATGTCCCAGTGAGGAAAGGATGATGGAGACTATGATTCCCCCACAAGTCGGGATGAGGCTCCGGACAAATATAAAAGAAAAGAAAAAAGTGAGGTTGTCGGTGTCAAAACCGGCCGATCTCGGGTAGGGGTCCCGGACTGTGCGTCTGAGGATCGAAGCTAATAAGAGACAAAGGGGACACGATGTTTACCCATGTTCTGGACCTCTTAATGGAGGTAAAACCCTACTTCCTGCTTGATTGTCTTTGATGAGTATAGGGGTTACAAGAGTTGATCTACCTCGAGATCGTAATGGCTAAACCCTAGTTGTCTAGCCTATGTGAATTCTGATAGCCTCTATGGACTAAATCCTCTGATTTATATATAAACCGGAGGGGTATGTCGGTTTACAAGGGAAGGAAATAATACATCCGGACTCCAATCTTGTCGTTCACGAATTCAGGAGTCCTATCCGAATACGAGGGATAACCTTCCGCTTTATCTTCACGGCCCATCAGTCTGGCCCATATCGAACAGGCCGGACACCTGAAGACCCCCGAATCCAGGTCTCCCTCAGTAGCCCCCGAACTTGCCTTCAATGATGATGTAGTATTCGGCTTATGTCTTCGGCTTTGCAAGGCGGGTTCTTCATCATACTTCGAATTGACGATAGTCTGATTTTGACCTCTATGTTCTGCCTTTATGATTTCTTCCTGTCATCGCCTCGATTTCCATGCATTGGGCGAATGTGAACGGTCCATCATTTTTTGCAAATAAGCCCCTTATCCCGCACGGGCGGCATCTATATAAGGAGGTCAGATCCCCAAATGCCATCTCACATCGCGCAAAGAAAAAACCCGCCAAGATTAGCTACAAAAAAGCCTTCCACCATGGCCAGCGCCCCAGGCTCTTCTTCGCGCCCCCATGGCCCTCAAGAGGGTGATTTGTAGAGCTGCTCAGTGCCTCATCTTCAGTTGAGTCGACTCCAGACGCAGGGCTATCTTCCCCTTGCAGATCTAGTCTCTGTTCGAGCGGGATTGGCCTCAATCAGCAACAACGTGATGGCTGAAAATTTCCCCAACCCCAATAAGGAGGAGAGGCTGTGCTTCGTCCCATTCCTGTTGCAGGGCCGGATTTCTAATGCATCCCTTTCTCAGGGGTCTATTGGAATTTTACAGCATTCAACTGCACAACCTTACCCCAGGTTCGATTCTGCACATCTCAGATTTCGTTGCCCTCTGTGAACTGTTCTTAGGCATTGAGGCCCATTTTGAACTATGGAAAAAGTTCTTTTGCCTCGTTCCCTGCCATTGAGGAGGCTCTATATTTGAAGTGGGCGGTGCCGAAGTATGGAACTCCCAAAGAGATATACCCAAAGTGGTCTTTGGAGTGGTTTTATATGGATGACGTCCCACTGCTGGACCCAGTTCGGCGCGGCCTTCCAGAATTTTCCAGTGCTCCTCTAAAGAAGCGCCTCAACTTGTGCCCCCGAAGTCCCAAGGAGGAGGACAGTGCGGAAATAAAAAAGGTTATTCAGCAAGGTTAGATTATTGGCCAATACCAAGCTCTCGATAATCGAGGTTATGGCCATTGCAATAAAAAGATGCGTCCAGCCTCTCCAGTCCAGAGTAACTCCTTTATGGTGCTACAACGGAGAAGACGGTGTGTCTTGTTACAGATGCACTGGTCCGGATACCCCGGCCGAACTGGTCGTGATCTTGACCGATCTATACAAGGGCGAAAAGGAAGACTTCCTCCGCTTAAACTGTCGGGAAGGTCACTCCATGTACAACCCCATTGAATGGGTAAGATTTTGATTGCCTGTGCTGCCTTATTGCTGTCACGGCATGCTAATCCAATTTGTTCTTTATTAAAACAGTCATGGAGGAAGATGATCAAGGACGTTCACTGTCCTGCCCCACAGCCAGAGGATCACAATCGCAACGGAGACCCTGGCTTCCGCGAGGATCTGGATATATACATAGAGTTCGATGGTGGGGTATTTTATCAAGCAAGCCTTGACGGCTCGAAAGTGGCTATCACGGCTGACTACCCCCGCCCCTATCCCTTCTCCATCGTAAGTATTTGAAGGGCCCTTTAAAAAGAAGTCCCTACTTGCACCTTTGTCCATTATACTGATCCAGGCATAATAGGATCGGCGCTCGGCAGACCGCACCTCCTCAAGGGCAGCCCCTACGCGGGTAGTCGTTCAAAACGAAAGGAGACCGGGAGTGCCGTAGAAACCTCGCAGTCTTCCAAGAGGTATGTCCGCTTAATACATGCCTCGGCATGAGTTCGGATTGTTTAAAGTCTCTTTTTATCCCTGATTTCAGGAGAAACACGCGGCAGACTGTGGGAAAACACCCTGCTAGCTGAATGTTAGCCAATCCGGTGCCGGAATCGCCAACTAGGATGAGGGCTGATGCAATGCCAGTTCCGCTGCCTCATGAGGATTCAGATGACGTATCTGTCATGAATTCCGAGGTGGAGAGCGTGATGAATCACCGTCGGTTGAAAGAGGCCATGCACGCTCCGGCCTTTTCCGAGCAAGAATTTACCGCACTCAGTTCGGTGGATGCATATATCCCAGCTGCTCGAGACGGACTTGCCGAGTCACTCAGCTATTCTCAAAGGATATACAGGTAAAAGTTTATGCAATTTTGATAGTCGTATGCCAGTAGCCCCGAGACTTGAAGTGGTGAAGCAAACCCATTGAAGGATCGATATGACCCACAGATTCTCAAAGAGAAGAATACTGCGCTATCCCAGGAACTGAAGATAAACCAGGCGCAGCTAAATGTCGTCACCGCCGAACTGGCAGAAATGAAAAAGGCCGCAATGAGTACGTCCGAGAAGAACAAACACGAGGAGGAAAAAGACAAACAATCCGAAGAGATAGAGAGCTTAAAGGCTCAGTTATCGGCTGCCCAGAAAGAAAATGAGAAGTTGAAGGGCGGCATGTTCGGTATGTCTTTTTAAAACCACCATAGGGGCTCATGTTTAGTCCATAATTCGGAATGTCATAACTCTGTTGCTGTAGGTCTGTTAACTGGTCGGTCGGAAGAAGAAGTATCCGGATTTCAAGGCGACGTGCTAAAGGAACTGTCCGTGGTACATGCTCGGTCCCGGAAAGCCATGAGGAGTATGGTCAAGGCTTTATGGCCATCCGATACCCCTCCAGAAAGTATGGAGGGCTTGGCAAACCTGTTCAAAGGTGCCCGGCGCCGCTTTGAGCTACGGAAGATGTCTTCCTGCCATGAAGGCGCACGAGAAGCCTGGGCTATGGTGAAAACACGCTTCACCAAGCTAGATACGAATCATATGGCCCGAGTGGGACCGCAGGGACCAGACGGGAAAGAAATTCCATTGAATTTGGTGTATGACCAAGTAATGATAGCAGCGAAATATCCGCAGGAAGACTGTAGGTTAGACAGTCTAATAGATGGAATAGATAAGGAATAGGTATTTGATTCAATGTATTAATGTACTTTTATGATCAACCTGGATCTTCAGTCGAACATGTGGAAAGTTTGTCATCGCAGACTTTCGGCGTTAATCTCTGGACCAAAATGGTGGAGTGTTTCCGGACACTTTTTTGGAATGAAAAGAAGCATTCACTATGTCTGGAAACCAGGCAACCCAGTCATTGTGCTCGAACAGACAAAAAATTGTAGTTCGGGAGGAATGTTATATTACATATGTAAGAAACATCTTCCAAGGACAATAGTTCTGTTAAGGGTTCCTTTCCTTGGGTTGGCATGCTTTAATTATGCGTGCCTGGGCTTTGGTCCGTAGTTCGGAAAATATTGTCCTGTATTTTTGAAGAGTTACAAGAATGTAACAATCTGTCGTTTGATTGCCGACCAATTATTCTCTTAAGAACGCTAGCTTTCGGCTTCACCCGTCTGAGGTATAGGTCCCGATTACCCGGTTGTAACAACCGCAGAGGTGCTCCCTTTATGCCCTAGCCGAACAATCGGGAACGTAGGGCATAAACACAGGAGCGAGGCAACCCAGCTTGGCAAAAACTTAAGTCATAGATGTGCATATAATGTCAAAAGGAGTTATGAACAAACGATGTATAAATTGTGAGCTCCAGGCTCTGAATAATAATATGCTTCTGTTAAAGAAGCCCCTAGTCATGGAGGGGTGTATACATTTTAAGATGTGCACCCCTTAAGTGTTTGGCCTATCCGAACATATCCTGGGAATCATATAAAAATGAGAAGACAAAGAGAAATGAAGAGGAAAAGCAAAGGGCGAAAAAGAAACAGGCCAAACTTATGCGTTGAATCTTCGGAGCCGAGCAGCGTTCCATGGATTCGGCTCTAGGCGATTATCCGATGCATTGCGAAGGCGATAGACTCCCCCTGTGAGAACTTCATTGATAATGAGGGGACCCTCCCATTTTGGTTTGAGCTTGTCCTTCTTCTCTGGGAGACGTAAAATGATGTCGCCGACATTATAGGTCTTGGCCCGCACTTCTCTGCTTTGGTATCTCCGAGCCTATTGCTGATAAAATGCGGAACGGGCTCTTGCAATATCGCGCTCCTCCTCCAGGTAGTCTAAGTCGTCCTGCCTATCGAGCTCGGCTTCTCTCTCTTCATACATGCGAACTCGAGGTGAGTCATGAATAATGTCGCAGGGCAAGACAGCCTCTGCGTCGTACACCATGAAAAATGGTGTGTATCCGGTCGTGCGATTGGGCATGGTCCGCAATCCCTAGAGTACGGAATTGAGTTCCTCGGCCCAGTGTTTATCTGACTCCCGTAGGGATCGCACTAGTCTGGGTTTGATGCCGCTCATTATTAGGCCATTAGCCCGTTCGACTTGACCGTTTGTTTGAGTATACAGAGGCATAATCGAGCTTAATGCCCAAGTTAGCACACCAATTTTTTACCTCATCGGCTGTGAAATTAGAGCCATTATCAGTGATAATGTTGTGCGGGACACCATAACAGTGTACCACGCCTGATATAAAGTCAATCACTGGCCCGGCTTCGGCCGGTTTTACAGGTTTGGCCTCTATCCACTTAGTGAATTTATCCACCATAACCAGCAAGTATTTCTTCTTGTGGCTTCCCCTTTTAAGGGGTCCGACCATATCTAGCCCCCAGACCATGAAGGGCCAAGTCATGGGGATTGTTCTTAAGGCAGTGGGCGGCATATGGCTCTGATTGGCGAAAAGCTGCCATCCCACGCAACGCTGTACAAGGGCCTGTGCGTCTGCTCGGGCCGTTGGCCAAAAGAAACCTGTACGGAAGGCCTTGCTCGCGAGGGCCCGAGCTGCGGCGTGATGGCCACCCAGACCAGCATGTATTTCAGCCAAAAGTTGTCATCCCTCCTCTTCGGAGATGCATCTTTGAAGGACTCCAGTAGTACTTTTCTTGTAGAGTTCACCTTTGTGAACTTTGTAGGCTTTAGAGCGTCAAACTATGCGACAGGCCTCATTCTGGTCATCAGGGAGTTCCTGCCTATTGAAGTAGGCCAGGAAGGGTTCGGTCCATGGGGCAATGACGGCCATGATTACATGGGCGAAAGGTGTCATTTCGGTGCCCGAGCCCCCGATGATATCATAATTGTCTTCGGCAGCTGGGGGTATGATCGGCTCCGGACTAGTATTTCCGCTCTCATCCTGCCATACCACGGATGGCTTGAAGAGCCTTTCCACAAAGGTGTTAGGCGGGACGAGATCGCGTTTAGCGCCCATTCGAGCAAGGATGTCCGCTGCCTGATTGCTGTCTCGAGCAACGTGATGGAACTCAAGCCCCTCAAACCGAGCTGATATTTTGAGTACGGCGTTTTGGTATGCCGCCATCTTTGGGTCTTTTGCATCGAATTCTCCATTTATTTGGGATATTTCAAGGTTCGAATCCCCATGCACCTCTAGGCGTTGTATGCCCATAGAGACAGCCATTCGGAGACCATGTAGTAATGCCTCGTATTCGGCCACATTGTTGGAGTTAGTATACATGATTTGTAACATGTAGCGGACTGTGTCCCCCGTAGGGGATGTTAAGATGACGCCAGCCCCCAGTTCGGCTAACATTTTAGAGCCGTCGAAGTACATGATCCAGTTGGAGTATGTGTCGTAATCTTTAGGGAGTTCGGCTTCCGTCCACTCGGCGACAAAGTTGGCCAACACCTGAGATTTAATAGCTAGGCGTGGCTTGTATATTATTTCAAATGGTAAGAGCTCTATGGCCCATTTGGCTATGCAGCCGGTGGCATCCCGATTATTTATGATGTCATTGAGTGGTACTTCGGATGCCACCATGATCGAACACTCTTGAAAGTAGTGCCGCAGCTTCCGGGATGCCATGAAGACCGCATACGCTATCTTCTGATAGTGTAGGTATCGAGATTTGCATGGTGTAAGGACCGCCGATACATAGTACACTGGTTTCTGGATTGGGAATTTGTGTCCCTCTTCCTCTCATTTGACGGCGAGTATGGCGCTCACCACCTGGTGAGTCGTAGATATGTAGAGCAACATAGGCTCGCCAACACTTGGTGCGGCTAGGATTGGGTTGCTTGCTAACAAAGTCTTTATTTCTTCCAATCCGGTTGTGGCCGCATCCGTCCATTCGAAGTGGTCGGTGCATCGGAGCAGTCGATAAAGTGGCAGCGCCTTTTCTCCCAATCTGGAGATAAAGCGGCTCAAGGCTGCCACGCACCCAGCTAGTTTTTGGACCTGCTTTAAGTCTGTTGGCGTTGCCAATTGTGACAGGGCTCGGATTTTGGCCGGGTTCTCTTCGATTCCTCTATGGGAAACAATGAACCCGAGTATTTTCCCGCCTAGAACACCGAAGACACATTTTGCCTGATTGAGCCGTATGTCATGTGTTCAGAGGTTGTCGAATGTGAGGCGTAGATCGTCCACCAATGATTCGACATGTTTAGTCTTGATGACTACATCATCCACATATGCCTCCACTGTCTTGCCAATTTGCTTTTCCAGACATGTTTGAATCATGTGTTGGTAAGTGGCGCCAGTGTTTTTGAGCCCGAGAGGCATAGTGTTGAAGCAGAAAGGCCCATACAGGGTAATAAACACCGTTGCGGCCTGGTCGGACTCCTTCATCTTGATTTGATGGTATCCGGAGTATGCGTCGAGGAAACACAATGAGTCGTGCCCTGCGGTCGCGTCAATGATTTGGTCAATGCGAGGCAGCGGGAAGGGGTCCTTAGGGCAAGCCTTATTGAGGTCTTTGAAATCGACGCAGAGGCGCGAGGATTTATCCTTCTTCGGCACCATGACCAGGTTGGCTAGCCAGTCCGGGTGCTTGATTTATCTAATGAACCTGACCTCAAGTAGTTTGGCTAGGTCCTCGCCCATAGCTTGTCGTTTGGGCTTGGAAAAGCGCCGCAACATTTGCTTGACTGGTTTGAACCCCTTTATTATGTTGAGGCTATGTTTGGCTAGTCTTCGTGGGATTCCGCGCATGTCCGAAGGATGCCAGGCAAAGATGTCCCAATTTTTGCTTAGGAATGCTGGTAGGGCGGCGTCGATTGCTGGATCTAGCTGTGCTCCAATGGATGTTGTTTTGTTTGGATCCATCGGGTGCACTTGAAATTTGACTATTTCATCTTCTGGTTTGAAAGATTTGGATTTGGGCCTCTTGTCGAGGATTACATCGTCTTTGTCCACTGTGGAACGCAGAGTGGTTAGCTCTTCAGCCGCGAGGGCCTCGGATAGTGCCTCGACGGCCAAGGAGGCGGTTTTGTTTTCGGCACGGAGTGCTATATTCGGATCACTGGTGATAGTATTACTCCATTGGGCCCTGGCATTTTAAGCTTCATGTACCTGTAATGGGGTATGGCTTGGAAGCGTGCGAAGGCGTCCCGCCCCAAAAAGGCGTGATATCCACTATTGAAAGGGGCCACATGGAAGAGCAACTCTTCGGACATGTAGTTATCAGGCGTGCCGAATACTACATTGAGTTTAGTTTTCCCCGAGCATCGTGCTTCCCAGCTGGGGATAATACCTCGAAAGGTGGTACTGCTTTGCTCGATGCGACTCTTGTCCATTTGCATTTTGTCGAGCATATCTTCGTAGATGAGGATAGTCCGTTACTGCCGTCCATGAGCACTTTGGTAAGTCAAAAGCCGTCCACAATTGGGTTTAAGACCAAGGCGGCTGGTGCTTGGACTGATCGGGCCCTTGGTTCGTCGGCGGTGGTGAAAGTTATGGCCGTATCGCTCCAAGGGTTTATTGCGGTTACTTGGTTGACTTCGGCGCGGTCGCGGAGCACCCGTTTGCGCCGATTATTTGAAGAAAAGTTCTCAAAGACCGTAAAGATGTTGACATCGTCATCCTCCGAAGAATACTTCTCTGGAGTAGTACTGGTGAGGATAGCCTCACCGCTCTTAGCCAGTTGCCGGAGTACCCAACATGCCTGAAGGCTATGCGTTGGTTCGGTGCTCGGCGTTGTATGTATCTGACAGGGCTTGTCGAGAAGTTCGTCAAGGACGGTTCTATATCCCCTGAAGGATTTGGTTTTCATGTCAACGGGCTTGTGGTCGGATGTCTTGTAAGGGTGCATCCGTTTTGCCCGTACGACGGTTTGCTTAAAGGCAGGGTGTTCCCACCGGGCTGTCCGGGCTTTCCATGCGCTTTCCATCGCGTAGTACTTCTGTACTATGTGTGCCAGGTCTGTGAAGTGCTGTATGCGGCGGCAGTTGAGGGCATTGAGAATTCCCTCGTCTGTACAGTTACGGCAAAAAACTGAAACCGCGTCGTCATCGCAACAATCTTTAATCTTGTTTCTAACAAGGAGGAACCTGGCCCAGAAGTGATGGACCATTTGTTGAGGTTGCTGCCATACATACATTAGGTCACATATGTCTGGAGGCCCTAAATTGCTTGGGGAATATTGCTTGTGGTGGGTGGGCGGGCTAAAATCCGAACCCTGACCCACGATTGGATCCGGAGTTCGAAGAATCTCCGAGGTCACCAGTTCAGGATCAGCAAGGTCCTGAAGATTTCTAGGATTAATGCATGATCCTATGTTCGGGGGACATGAAGTCTCTTCCCGAGAATGGGTATCCGGCTCGCAGGGCTCAGAAATCCGAGCATAGCTGGTGCTTAACTTAGGGGGAGAAGCGTTCTCAGCTCGTTCCTCAACGACCGCTACCAGATGGTTGATCAGCGGGGACTTGATTTCCCTCTGATCGGGTTTAATCCCAATCCGATCATAGTCTGTTGTGACCCCTAGGACGGTGATGCGATCTAGCAACTCGTTCAAGGACGAGACATCTGTCGGATCCATCTTTTCGGAGTGTTAGAGGCTGATGTGGAGATGATGTTTGGCGATTGTGGGGGTTGCGGTTGGCTTGACGGCCGAGCGAGCACCCATGGTAAAACCGCCGAGCTGGAGGACCTGTCCTGGATTTAGGGCCCTTCCAAAAGTAATATCGTCATTAATGACAAGACGAGCCATCGATCCTTCTATCGGCAACACAAAGGAACTCTCAATGAAAGCACCAATGTCGGTGTCAAAACCAGCCGATCTCGGGTAGGGGGTCCCGGACTGTGCGTCTGAGGATCGAAGGTAACAGGAGACAAAGGGGACACGATGTTTACCCAGGTTCGGGCCCTCTTAATGGAGGTAAAACCCTACTTCCTGCTTGATTGTCTTTGATGAGTATAGGGGTTACAAGAGTTGATCTACCTCGAGATCGTAATGGCTAAACCCTAGCTGTCTAGCCTATGTGAATTCTGATAGCCTCTACGAACTAAATCCTCCGGTTTATATATACACCGGAGGGGTACAGAGTCGGTTTACAAGGGAAGGAAATAATACATCCGGACTCCAATCTTGCCGTTCACGAATTCAGGAGTCCTACCCGAATACGGGGGATAAGCTTCCGCTTTATGTTCACGGCCCATCGGTCTGGCCCATATCAAACAGGTCGGACACTTGAGGACCCCCGAATCCAGGTCTCCCTCAGAGGCCAAAAAGAGCCCAAGAAAAAAAAAGAAAAAAGAGAAAATAAAAAATGAGAGAAAAGAGAGAAGGGGCATGCTAATTCCACACTTGTGCTTCAAAGTAGCACCATGTTTTTCATATGGAGAGTCTCCTATGTTGTCACTTTCATACACTAGTGGGAATTTTTCATCATAGAGTTAGATGCACACCCACTTAGTTTTCAGTTTGAGCTTTCATACACTTATAGCTCTTAGTGCATCCGTTGCATGGCAATCCCTACTCCTCACATTGATATCTTTTGATGGGCATCTCCATAGCCCGTTGATTAGCCGCATCGATGTGAGACTTTCTTACCTTTTGTCTTCTCTATGTTTACTCCTATCATCATACTCTATTACACCCATAGTGCTATGTTCATGGCTTGCGCTCATGTATTGCGTGAGGATTGAAAAAGCTGAAGCGCGTGAAAAAGTATGAACCAATTGCTCGGCTTTTCATCGAGGTTGTGCATGATAAATACTTTGTGTTAAGAAGACGGAGCACGACAAGTTACATGATTTTGTAGGGATAGCGTTCTTTAGCATTGATATTTTGAAAGACATGATTGTTTGTTGGGATGCCTGAGTATTGATGTCTATGTCAAATTATAGATTGTTGCTTTGAATCACTCGTTTCTTAATATTCATGCCATGATTAGATATATGATCAAGATTATGCTAGGTAGCATTCCACATAAAAAATATCTTTTTTATCGTTTACCTACTCAAGGACCGGCAGGAATTAAGCTCGGGGATGCTGATACGTCTCCGTCTTCTTATAATTTTTTATTGTTTCATGCCAATATTATACAACTTTCACATATTTTTGGCAACATTTTATATGATTTATCGGACTAACATATTGATCCAGTGCCCAGTGCCAGTTCCTGTTTGTTGCATTTTTTGTTTCGCAGAATATCCATATCAAACGAAGTCCAAACGCGACGAAAATTTACGGAGAATTATTTTGGAATATATGTGATTTTTTGGAGGTGGAATCAACGCAAAAGGAGGCCCACAGCGCCCACAATACACCAGGGGGCGCCCCAGGGCCTAGGCACGTGGTGGTGGGCTGTGGTCACCTCGTAAGGCGGTTGTTGCTAAACTTCGGGCGCAAGGAAGCTTATATCCAGAAAAAATCGTGTTAAAATCTCAGCGCAATCGAGTTACAGATCTCCGGGAATATAAGAAACGGTTTTCGGCCAGAAAACAAGAACGCGAAACAGAAGAGAACATAGGGATAGATCCAATCTAGGAGGGGCTCCTGCCCCTCCGCCGCCATGGCAACCATGGACCAGAGGGGGAACCCTCCTCCCATCTAGGGGGGAGGCCAAGGAAGAAGAAGGAGGAGGGGGCTCTCTCCCCCCTCTCTCCTGGTGGCGCCGGAACGCCACCGGGGCAATCATCGTGTGACGGCGATCTACTCCACAACTCCGTCATCTTCACCAACAACTCCATCACCTTCCCCCCATCTATCTACAGCGGTCCACTCTCCCGCAACCTGTTGTACCCTCTACTTGAACATGGTGCTTTAAGCTTCATATTATTATCCAACGATATGTTGCCATCCTATGATGCTTTAGTAGATTTTTGTTGTCCTATCGTTAATTGGTGAATTGCAATGGGTGGTTTAATTTGCTTGTGGTTATGTTGCTGTCCTTTGGTGCCCATCATATGAGCGCGTGTGTGGATCACACCATAGGGTTAGTTGTATGTTGATAGGACTATGCAATGGAGGGCAAGGGTGACAGAAGCTTCTTCCTACCATGGAAATTGATGCATATGGGATTGAAGGGGGGCCAATATATATCTTAATGCTATGGTTGGGTTTACCTTAATGAACATTACACGTTACAGATGCTTGCTAATAGTGCCAATCATAAGTGCATAGAGTTCCAAGTAAGGGCTGCCATGCTAGCAGTGGCCTCTGCCACATAAAAACTTGATATCGGTCTAGTAATGTAGTCAATTGCTAAGGGACAATTCCACAAATCCTACCACTACTAATCCACACTCATTATACTAATTTAATTGTACTTTAATTAGAACAACACCTAACTTTTATTTCCACATTCTTTATTATCTTACAAACCTTTCCTACCACACACAAAGTACTTCTAGTTTTATTCTTGTTCTAGGTAAAGCAAACATTAAGTGTGCGTAGAGTTATATCAGTGGTCGATAGAACTTGAGGGAATATTTGTTCTACCTTTAGCTCCTCATTGGGTTCGACACTCTTATTTATCAGAAAAGGCTACAAATGATCCCCTATACTTGTGGGTTATCAAGGACATGGCGCTGACGCGTAATACAAAGGAAGTGGACGACGAGCACCGCCATAGGATAGGTTTAGTTCCCGGCTGCTTTTTCAATGAAAATGTCTGAATTGTAATGAATGCGCTCCTATTTATATGAAGATCCATTATGTTTGCATGAATTTTGTCCGGTTAGTTGAAACAGTGTTTGAAATGTATGCGGGTAGCATTGGATGGCCCGCTCCCGCACCTGTGTCTGGGATTAGCCCCCCTTGTCCGTGGACGGATGAGTGAGCAAATTTGTGGGTCAGCGTTTGAGATGTCCTTAGTTACCAATAGTGCACTCTACAACTACTGGATATCAACTTCTCAAGTCTACAAACTATCAAATAAAAAATATTCTTAACTCCACAGTTGAAAAAAGGTTGTTTAAAAAAATGGCGCGATACCCCCTCCCACATCTCCTCCCAAGTCGTCTTTCTGGGTGGCTCGGGAGGATTCTCATGGACACTGACACTTGCCTCCCCATTACGCCCCCCTCCAATCCCTTGCCGTCGTCAGTGATGCCACAGGGCAAAGCCCTGACCTTGGGTGGCGACGGGGCTCGACCCTTCTTCTCTCTCCCCTACCCGTCGGCTATTGCTGCGCTGCCCTGTGTAGACTCCCACGAGGCTGGTCCGGTCCCATTCGCTTGATACATCTCCAATGTATCTATAATTTGTAACTATTCATGCCACGTTTACAACAGTTTTATATGGTTTTGGTATGATTTGATTAGAACTAACCCAGACTGACGTTGTTTTCAGCAGAACTACCGTGGTGTCATTTTTTGTGCAGAAATAAAAGCTCTCGGAATGGGCTAAAAATTTACGGTGATTTTTTATGGACAAAAAGAGACCCTCGAAGCATCGGAGCTGGGCCAGCAAGTGGCGAGGGAGCCACAAGCCTGGAGGGTGCTGTAGGATCGAAAGTATGTCTAGAGGGGGGTGATTAGACTACTTGACCAAATAAAAATCCAACCTTTTCCCAATTTTAGTTGTGGGCAGATTTTAGCAATTAGCACAAGTCAAGCAATCAACCTACACATGCAATTCTAAGAGTGTAGCAGCGGAAAATAAAACATTGCATATGAAGGTAAAGGGAAGGGTTTGGAGAAGGCAAACACAATGGAGACATGGAGATTTTTGGCGTGGTTCCGATAGGTGGTGCTATCGTACATCCACGTTGATGGAGACTTCAACCCACGAAGGATAATGGTTGCGCTAGTCCATGGAGGGCTTCACCCATGAAGGGTCCACGAAGAAGCAACCTTGTCTATCCCACCATGGCCATCGCCCATGAAGGACTTGCCTCACTTGGGTAGATCTTCACGAAGTAGGCGATCTGCTTGCCCTTACAAACTTATTGATTCAACTCCACATCTTGACGGAGGCTCCCAAGGGACACCTAACCAATCTAGGAGACACCACTCTCCAAAAGGTAATAGATGGTGCGTTGATGATGAACTCCTTGCTCTTGTGCCTCAAATGATAGTCTCCCCAACACTCAACTCTCTCTCACAGATTTGGATATGGAGGAAAGATGATTTGAGTGGAAAGCAACTTGGGGAAGGCTAAAAATCAAGATTCTTGTGGTAGGATTGGAATATTTTGATATCAACACATGAGTAGGTGGTTCTCTCTTAGAAAATGTATGGTGGAAGTGTAGGCACGTCCTGATGGCTCTCTCACATATGGAGAAGGGGTGGAGGGGTATATATAGCCTCCACACAAAATCCAACCGTTACACACATTTGACCAATCTCGGTGAGACCGAATAGCTAAACTCGATGGGACCGATTATTTCAAAATGTGAACATTAGGAATCTCAGTGGGACCGTCTGGAACAACTCGGTGATACCGATGTGCTAGGGATTTAGGGCAAACATCACCTCGGTGGCATCGATTGCATCAACTCGGTGAGACCGAAGTGAAGCAATAAGGCAACAAAGAGAATGTCAAGCCAACTCGGTGAGACTGATTGCATAACTCGGTGAGACCGAAATAAATGCAACAAGTGACAGAGTGTTGGCAAGGCCATCTTGGTGAGACAGAGACCCGAATCGGTGAAACCAAATTGCTAGGGTTTCTGGCAGTGGCTATGTCATATGAACTCGGTGGCGCTGGGTAGGAAATATCGGTGGGTCTGAGTTGGAGTTTAGGATTTTGACATATTTGGATAGAGAAAGTGGTTGAGGGTTTTGGAGCAATATCACTAAGCATTTGAGCAAGCAAGTCATTAAGCAACACTTCATCCCCTTTTAGTAGTATTGGCTTTCCTATGGACCCAATGTGATCTTGAATCACTAAAATAGAAATGAAGAGTCTTGAGCTTTTGCCAATATGTGTCCTTTGCATTTTGAGGGGTCCACATCTCTAGTTCATGCCATGCCATTCATTGAACTTCCTGAAATATTTATCTTGAAAGGATTTAGTTCAATGAGCTATATGTTGTTATGAATTACCAAAACCACCCGAGGATTAGTTGCACTTTCAGTCTCCCCCTTTTTGGTAATTGATGACAACATATAGATCAAAGCTTCGACAAATGATAAAATGAATGAAATACATCCTCGCTTTGAGAAGTATGAGATAAGCAAGAGCTCCCCCTAAATTTGTGCATTATTTAAAATTTGCATTTGAATGCAAATGCACAATCGATTAGGATCATGGGTCACTCTTCCATGTCACATACATCTTGGTGGAGCGCACAAAATGATAAGAGTAGAATAACATGCACGCATCACCAAAGATATAAGTGAGTGATCATACACAAGAAATCATAATGATAGTCATATAAGCACACATTAAGCATAGTATGATCAAACACATGATCGCACGAGGTATCTCACGACCATAATACAATAAGTAGCATCAACCAAACAAAGTAACAAGGCAAATGAAAACCAACAAAGAAGCAAAAGACTCTCTCTCTTTCTCCAAGCCTATGATCTATACACTTTCTCCTCCTTTGGAAACAAGTTACCAAAAAGTTTGAAAACATATAGTGCTATACTGCACTCTAGGCACGATCTCCGGGAGCTCCTGAAGGGTTCTTCTGGCTTGTTGCTCCGGTGTGCGTAGACAGCATTGAGAGAACTGCGTCTGCAAATGCTTCAGCTGATGTCTGTTGAGCAGGTGGAGTTGACACTAGCTGTCACTTGCTTCAGACATCTTTGCAAAGTGACCCTGTGAATAGATGGGTATGGGCAGAGTATATGAGCATCACAAAAAGCAGCTTGTTTTGTAAAAAATTGAGTCAAAATCTTAGTTTTAGCTTTCTACAGAAAGCATTTCAGAGCTACCGATATGAAAATCTCGGTGACACCGAAGCACTAACAGAGTCTAAACATACAACATCGGTCAGACCGAGTTGAAGTTCAGTGACTCCAAGATGCTAGGGTTTCACTAAGAATTTGCTTTCGGTCTCACCGATCAGTACACTTCGATCAAACCGAGTTGTATTTAGTGCAATGGCCAGGGCCAATCGGTGGGACTGAAAACTTCATTTCGGTCGGTCCGAGATGAGCTCGGCGGAAACCTAACCCTAAGAGTTTTCATCGAATCTAATCTAATGGAACTTTTTGCTAGATAGAATGTTTTCATATGTGGAAAGAAAGCAGGCAGAAACTTTGTGCAATGAATCAAAAAGGGGAATAGGCACAAAGTGGTTGAACCGTACCCTAACTTGGTGATGATTCTCTACGGCGGCAACGGCGGTGGAGAAATCCGTTGACGACAGTGGAGACCTCCGGCGGAGGCGCACAGGTGGAGACGGTGACGATTCGGAGACCAAGGGGCGGCAGTAATGGGGTGCGGGCTCGAGAGGTTTGAAGGAATTTTCAACCAAACGGGCCGCACGGTATATATACCCATACGCTGTCGGTGGCACCGAATGGAATCTCTCAGTGGCACCGAGATGCAAAACTACGTGCAGTTACTGCAACTCGGTGAGACCGAGTCATTCTAATCGATAGCGCCGAGATGAAAACCTAGATCAATCTAGTGGTTTCGGCGGGACTGAATATGAGTGTGTTGGTCTGACTGAAAATCACAAGAAGGTTTTGGAAGGCAGCCCTTGACGGATCGGTGGCTCCGAGTGCTCCTCACCCGGAGGGTCCGAAAGAGACTTGTTCAATTTTTGTGATGTAGCATGAATAGAGTTTGAGAAGAGAAAAGTCATAGATAGCTAGAGAAGGTTTTTAGGCATTCTTGTCCATCCATTTGGCCAATAAATAGCAAGACAAGCAAAACAACAAATGGATGTCCTTGAATGGAGAAATTATGTAACCAGCATGCTCACACAATAAGATAGCAAATGAAATATGTGACAAAGCATGCACAAACAATTCTAGCATCTATCGAGCAATTGGCGATGACTAGGTCATCTATATATGAGTATATTGACTGAGGAGTCAAATGAGAACATTTGATCGTAGGTCATACTCATCATTTAGGCACAAGTGGGGTTACCACTTTTACATAAAGCATTGATGTGTTCACACCAGTAGAGTTGCTTTAGCTCAATTCTTAGAGCAAAGCTCCCCCTAGATGTGATATCCCCCCTAAGAGGGATGAACTAACCTTGGGTTTTGTCGATAATGAATTCATGTAGATGTTGAAGATGTGGATGCTCAATGTTGATGTAGATCTTTTGGAGCAGTCCATTGGAGTGTTGCACTTTCAATGCCTACATGGGCTAGTCCCACAAGGAACATACAAGGATATCCATAGACATAGAGTGAATTTCACATATGATGATGTCCATGAAAGCACTAGGTTACCTTCTCCCTTATCTTACCAACAAGAGGGTTTGTGACTCTATGAACTAGTGCAAGATATGAAAGTTGATTACACAAGTCCTTGCCAAAATGAATATGAGTGAAATATGTTGGCGGAGTCACCCTCAAGAACGCTCTAGTTCTTCTTCTTTGGGATCCACGTCAACTTGATGGGAACCCTTGAAGTTGTAGTTGTACGTGATGATGTAGAGCTTGACGTAGTCTTGGGAACCCACTTGACCATGGCCTTACAAGCTTATTCAAATGAGTCAATCTTTTCTTGAAGCTTGTCCTTGCCTTTTAGCTTGTGACCTTGTGGTGGAAGATCGTCTTGAGCTTGTGTTCCCTTGAAAGAAGTGGGGTCATACTTCTCTTGTTGAGGAACAAACTTCATCTTGGGGTAGTGATCTTCTTCCCACTCAACTCCATTGGCATTGAACTTTCGTTCAAAACCAACACCTTAATTCTTCCGGTGCCTTCCTTGCTTGCGTACAATTTCCTCAAATTGCTTACTTCCGGCAAGGCTCTTGTAAACACATTTCTCTATAATTCCCTCAATAAGCTATTTTCTTGATCAAGTGTATCTTGGCTAAGAGAATCGTTAATGGAATCAAGAGAACTACTAGAAGCAACAATATTGGATTTAACATGGTTATTGTCACTACTAGAGGAAGAATATTTCTTGCTCTTACTGCTAGATTTTACTTGTGGCATATAAGTAGACAAGAGGAGACGTTTGGCGAGATAAGAAGAACTCTTCTTTCAAAGATCATCATTGATAGCTTTTAGAAACTCATGTTCTTGCTCTAAATTTAGCTTCTCGAAGCGTAGCTTCTCATGAGTCCTTAGGAGCTCTCTATGATCCTCTAGAGTTGTTTCATGAGCTAACTTAAGAGTGTTTAGTTCTTTAGGTATACGCTCAATCTCCTTCTTATCATTGTCATTCATTTCATCTTGATTAGCATGATTACTAGCGAGTTCATCATAGTTTTCATCACTAGCATTGTCAACAAGTAAATCACCATCACCTAGCAAATAAACTTCATCACTATTGAAATCAACACACTCGGGATGTGATACCTTAGGGCCTTTAGCCATGAAGCATCTTCCAATTCATCATTTGGTGATTCAAATATGTCGTAGGAGTTGGATGACAACAGTGCAAGACTGGCAACACCTTCATCTTGAGTATAGTCAGAGTCGGAGTGATAGCTTCTCTCGGAGTAGTTATCGGAGTCGGAACCGGATACCCATTCACCAACGTGAGCTTGATGTCTTCGTCTTGTGTAGCTCTTTGATGAATTGTCCTTTCTTTTTGAATCCTTGCTTCTACGAGAGGGTCTTCATTCATAACGATCATCTCTACTCCTTCTCTCTTTTGGAGGCCATTCATATCTTCTACTCCTCCTTTTTGGTGAATCTTCTCTTTTCTTGTAGGGGGTCGTACAATCATTGGAGTAGTGTCTGGGTCGTCCACAATTGTAGAAATTACGATCATGAATAGAAGATCTTTTGTCATTGTAGGACCTTGACTTGGAGCTTCTCTCTTTGCTTCTATTCTTGTCGAACTTGTTGAAGTTCTTCACCATTAATCTCAATTCTTCATTGGAGACTTGCTTCTCACTTGATGTTGTAGGAGCATCACTTGAAGCTTTGTAAGCACCACTTGACTTGTTGTGGAGCTCTTCCTTATCCTTGAGTGACATCTCATGAGCACAAATTCTACCAATGACTTCCGTGGCTTGAGATCTTTGTAATTGGGCACCATTTGGATCAAGGTGCACACGGTATCATATTTTCCATCCAAAGCTCTTAGGATCTTCTTGATGATGAATTTATCGGTCATCTCTTCGCTTCCTAAGCTGGCAATCTCATTTGTGATGAGAGCAAGCCTAGAGTACATCTCAGCAACTCCTTCACCATCCTTCATCTTGAACTTGTCAAGTTGACTTTTCAGCACATCCAATTTGGATTCCTTGACGGACTTGGTACCTTTGTGCATATCAACCAAAGTATCCCAAATTTCCTTCGCATTCTCAAGGCAGCTGATTTTGTTGAATTCTTCGGGGCACAATCCATTGAAGAGAATATCGCAAGCTTGAGTGTTGTATTGCAACATCTTCATTTATTCCGCTGCCGCTTCACGATCCGGTTCTTTTCCATCCTTGAAGAAATCACCTTGCAAGCCAATACGCACAACGGCCCAAATGGCAGGGTTATGACCAAGAATATGCATTTTCATCTTATGCTTCCAACTAGCAAAATTAGTACCATCAAAGTAAGGACCTCTACGGTGGTAATTTCCCTCGCTAGATGCCATACTCTCCTAGGTTGTGAAACCAAGGCTATGATCACCAAAGCTATGGGAATCAAGGCAAATGGAGACCAAAGCTCCGATACCACTTGTAGGATCAAAAGTATGTCTAGGGGGTGATTAGACTACTTGACCACATAAAAATTAACCTTTTCCCAATTTTAGTTGTGGGCAGATTTTAGCAATTAGCAGAAGTCAAGCAATCAACCTACACATGCAATTATAAGAGTTTAGCATCGGAAAGTAAAACATTGCATATGAAGGTAAAGGGAAGGGTTTGGAGAAAGCAAACGCAATCGAGACACGGAGATTTTTGGCGTGGCTCCGATAGGTGGTGCTATCGTACATCCACGTTGATGGAGACTTCAACCCAAGAAGGGTAACGGCTGTGCGAGTCCATGGAGGGCTCCACCCATGAAGGGTCCACGAAGAAGCAACCGTGTTTATCTCACCATGGCCATCGCCCACGAAGGACTTGCCTCACTCGGGTAGATCTTCACGAAGTAGGCGATCTGCTTGCCCTTACAAACTTCTTGGTTCAACTCCACATCTTGATGGAGGCTCCCAAGCGACACCTAACCAATCTAGGAGACACTACTCTCCAAAAGGTAGTAGATGGTGTGTTGATGATGAACTCCTTGATCTTGTGCTTCAAATGATAGTCTGCCCAACACTCAACTCTCTCTCACATATGTGGATATGGTGGAAAGATGATTTGAGTGGAAAGCAACTTGGGGAAGGCTAGAAATCAAGATTCATGTGGTGGGATTGGAATATTTTGATCTCAACACATGAGTAGGTGGTTCTCTCTTAGAAAATGTATGGTGGAAGTGTAGGCACGTTCTGATGGCTCTCTCACATATGGAGAAGGGGGTGGAGGGGTAAATATAGCCTCCACACAAAATCCAATCGTTACACACATTTGACCAATCTCGGTGAGACCGAATAGCTAAACTCGGTGGGACCGATTAGTTCAAAATGTGAACGTTAGGAATCTCAGTGGGACTCACTGGAACAACCCAGTGAGACCGATGTGCTAGGGCTTTAGGGCAAACACCATCTCGGTGGCACCGATTGCATCAACTCGGTGAGACCGAAGTGAAGCAATAAGACAACAAAGAGAATGTCAAGACAACTCGGTGAGACCGATTGCATAACTTGGTGAGACTGAAATAAATGCAACAAGTCATAGAGCATTGGCAAGGCCATCTTGGTGAGACCGAGACCCGTATCGGTGAAACCGAATTGCTAGGGTTTCTGGCAGTGGCTATGTTATATGAACTCGGTGGCGCTGGGTAGGAAATATCAGTGGGGCCGAGTTTGAGTTTAGGGTTTTGACATATTTGGTAGAGAAAGCGGTTGAGGGTTTTGGAGCAATATCACTAAGCATTTGAGCAAGCAAGTCATTAAGCAACACCTCATCCCCTTTTAATAGTATTGGCTTTCCTATGGACACAATATGATCTTGGATCACTAAAATAGAAATGAAGAGTCTTGAGCTTTTGCCAATATGTGTCCTTAGCATTTTGAGGGATCCACATCTCTAGTTCATGCCATGCCATTCATACTTCCTGAAATATTTATCTTGAAAGGATATTAGTTCAATGAGTTATATGTTGTTATGAATTACCAAAACCACCCGGGGATTAGTTGCACTTTCAAGTGCGCCCCTGAGCTTTTGGGCCCCTCGGGCATCCCCTTAGCATGAGACCGACGCCAAAAATTCCTATAAATACCCCAAACATCGAAAATAACCCTAGACGAGAAGTTCCGCCACCGCAAGCCTCTGTATCCATGAAAACTCAATCGGGACCCTGTTTCGGCACCCTGCCGGAGGGGGAAATTGTAGCGACCCGGCCTCAGACGATCAAGTCTCTGTGCTTCAGTGTCATCCCTGGATCGGTATGCTGACACACACAGTACACGAGGATTTATAACAGAGGTAAATCACATGTATAAATAACATAAATACTATTACCTCAGTCCATATAGCAGAAGTAACAAGGTTGTGGATTACCATCAACACCAACGGCAAAGTTGAGTGTAGAAATCGTAACCCTAACGTATCACTTACTCGTCGTAAGATTCCTGCAACATGAGACGTTGCAGCCACAAAGGGTCAGTACATTGAATGTACTGGCAAATTCACACCATAGGATAAAGATGAATAAAGGCTATCACTACATGCATATTTGGCTGGTGGAAAAGCTCTATGGTTATAATGTTTTTGCGAAAAGCCAATTTTTCCCTACTGCAAAGGAACATATTTTATTTAACTACAAAGTTGGTTGATAAATATTGACAAGGTTCCTCCAACTCAATCCCAAAATAATAATCATTAACTCAATCAAATTAATTAAATAAAGTGTTAAGATCAACATGATAATCCAAGAACTAGATACTCAAGATGTCCATAACCGGAGACACGGCTAATCATGATTAGTTTGTACACTCTGCAGAGGTTTGCGCACTTTTCCCCACAAGACTCGATCTCCTCCGTTGGATTTCTCGCACTACATGGTGTTTGAGAAACGGATGACCGAGACACAGTCTTTCAGAAGTATTAACTCTAACCCCGGGTGGACAGTCACACCTACTTTCCCTCTACATCTGCTAGCCCACCATTGGAAGAGGTCACACAACATACTCAACTATGCCAGAGCCCATAATTGCTTGTGGCTGCACACGGAAGTTTCTAGCATGAATAATTTTATGATCCCTTTGAGCCTGGGTGGCGAACCAAATGGACATCACTGGTCTATCCCCAGGTGCCCGTAACCAATCCACCCAGATGTGTATTAAAGTAGCCACCTTAAGTTGAACCATTAAGTAAACAACCTCACATCTGTCATGGATACACTCAATCCCAATCCACGTCTACGAGCATAGCATGGCAATATAAGCATAACGTAATAGTAACTCCCAAGGTTTGAATGCAGGGCAATTGGTTCCTACCTCATCAACTACTTCCCAATACCCACATGTTATCAATCCTACTCATGCAATGTTTGAGGGTGAAACTAATGCATAAAAACTAGGTATGGAAGGGATATGATCAAAGTGTGAACTTGCCTGTACTGTTGATGAAGATGATTCGCACTCAAAACTCTTGATAGTTCCACTCGTCACACTCTGGTCAATCTATCGTAAGCAAGCAATAGTAACCACACATAAGCAATCACTCAAAAGATTAGAAAAATCAAAGAAGAAAATTCGAAAAACATCAAAACCAAGCAAATAACTCTTGCAACATAAAACAAATTCTAACAGTACCAAAATTATGTGAATTTGGCCTTATCAGAAAGTTTAGGTCAAGAGCTTTAATTTGCCAAAAGAATCAACTAAATCGGAGTTATAAAACTCGAGTTATGAACAAAAGAAGTTTGAATTCAAATCTGTTTGAAATCATATTTTAAATTTTCAAAAACATGTTCAAGTTGTTTTACTGGATAGAGGAGATCATAACGAAGAAGTGGGCGTTGGTTTCGTTGGATTTGGACAAACGAGTAAAAAGTAATGCTAGATTGAAGTCTAGGGGCTAATCTGTAAATATAATATTCACGGATGGGTCCCTGACCGAAATTAAAAGAAAAAAACTATCGAGCGAACGCTCGCTAACAGAACCTAAGTGATGAAACCGTTCGCTCTAGAGGTTAACAAAGCGAACGTTCGCTAAACAAAGCAAGATGTTTCAAAAAAAACATCTCGATCTGGACCGTTGGATCCAGATCAGACGGCGGGGAGAGGTGGCGGTTACCACGACGGCGGCGGTGGTCGACGGCGAGGCGGCACGGCGGCGAGCAGCTCGGCTGCGAGCGGGGAGGCGGCTACGGGCGTCGGCGGCGACGACGGAATAGCTGGGGAGGGGTGGCGCGGAGCGGCGGGTGCACTGGTGGCGCCGGCGGCGGTCGGCGGCGGCCGTGGAGTGCGGGGCAGTGGCGGCGGCGAAGTCGGCGGCGCGGTGAGATGGGTGGGCGGCGGCGCGAGGAGAGAGAGGGGTCGGGGCCGGGCGGAGTATATAAGGGCGGAGGGAGGCGGCTTGCGGGAGGGGGCAGAGGAGGTCGGAGGCGGCACAACGGCCATGGTGGCGCGGCGGCGGACTCGGGAGGAGTCCCGGTCGGGGACGGGAGGGAGGCGGCGCGCTGGGTGGGATTGGGCCGCGGCTTGGGCCGGTTGGTTGGGCTTCGGCCCAGCTAGCCCGAAGAGTTTATTTTTTTTAACACAGTCAAGAAAATAAAATAATTAAACAAAAGAAAATAAAATATTATATAGGCATATAATATATCAAAATTTTCAGAAAAATATTTTACAACGTGGACATTTTTGTCAAGTCAAATAAAATCAAGAAAAATTCAAATAATTCAAAGAGTGCTACTGCCCTACTAAAATCCAATAAAAATCATTTTAAAAATACCAAAATTAATTCAAACTTATTTCTCTCCAATTTTCTGACGTAGGGAATCATTTTACCCTAATTTCCATATATTTTATTTTTGGAGAAAAATAATTTGAATAAAAGTCAAATAACTCCAAATTGAAAATAAATTCCAAAAGGGCTTTAAATTTGATTTTTGACACTCCCAACTCATAATCATATAATTTGAAGAAGTCATTTTATCTTCTCTCGTGAAAATCATTGAGTTGCATAAAGTTTCTGAGTTGGAAAATATTTCCAAATGAAATTCAAATATTTTCAAAAACCCTTTTCATTTATTTAAATGGAAGAAGTCATGTCATCTTCTCTCTAGGGTTTTGTATTTGAAAATAATTTGAATTCACGGTGATCATAAATGCAAAATGAAAGTTTGGGAAAGTCCTTTTATTCCCTTTCATTTAACTTTCGAAAAGTTTCGAATTTCACTCAATTTCACACAAGCAACCACACCACAATCAAACAATCATTCAAATCTATCTATTTAATATAACATTCCAAAATTTAGAATTTAGGGATGTTACAGAAATCCTCACCGGAGGCCATCTTCATCATCCCAGCAGCCACCATGATGAGGAGGGAGTAGTTCACCCTCGAGGCTGAGGGTATGTACCAGTAGCTATGTGTTTCATCTCTCTCTCTCTCTCTCTCGTGTTCTTGATTTGGCACGATCTTGATGTACTGCAAGCTTTGTTAATATAGTTGGATCTTATGGTGTTCTTCCCTCCCTACCTTCTTGTGATGAATTGAATCTTTTCCTTTGAGGTTTTTTTATGTTGGATTGAATCTTTTGGATGTGAGAGCACTTGATGTATATCTTGTGATGGGATATCCGTGGTGACAGTGTGATGTTCTATTGATTCACTTGATGTATGTTTTGATTATCAACTTGCGGATTCCCGTGGTGACATTGGGGTAATCTATGCATAGGGGTTGATACGCGTTCTCATATTCCTTTCTCCGATAGAAATCTTGGGGTACTCTTTGAAGTTCTTTGTGTTGGATTGAATATTATGAATCAGAAATTGTGTGATGCACATCGTATAATTAACCCACAGATACTTGTGGTGACATTGGACTATCTAGGTGACATTAGGGTTGATTGACGCGTGTCATATGGTGTTATTTTAGTACGAACTCTAGGGCTATTTGTGACACTTATAGGAATGGCTCAATGGATTGGTCGGAAAGAATAACTTTGAGGTGGTTTCATACCCTACAAACAATTTCAACTTATGTTCTCCGCAATAGGAACTTTGGAGTGATTCTTTGTTGCATGTTTAGGGGGTTGTTATATGATCCAATTATGTTATCATTCCTGAGAGATCTTGCACTAGTGAAAGTATGAATCCTAGGCCTTGTTTCAAGCATTGCAATACCGTTTTTGCTCAGTTTTGTTACTAGTTACCTTGATGTTTTTATTTATTCAGATTATAAAAATATATTTCTACCATCCATACTACATTTTTATCACCATCTCTTCGCCAAACTAGTGCACCTATACAATTTGCCATTGTATTGGTCGCAGGGTTGTTCGAGAGAGATCATCTTCATTCTACGCCTCCCACGGATTGATAAACCTTAGGTCATCCACTTGAGGAAAAATTGCTACTGTCCTACAAAACTTTGTGCTTGGAGGCCCAACACGAGTCTACAAGAATAAGTTGTGTAGTAGACATCACCGTTGCCTCCTGCTTGGGAACTAAGGTTGAACATAGCAGGAGAAGCAATAAAATTGTAACAAGATGGTTGTGTGAGGAGGGGATTTGTGGCACGCAGGTGCAGGGTCACGCAGATGATGGACCGTCGATCTGCACCAAGATTCGCCCATCTCTGTATGTATTTTTTGTATTGGCTTTCGTAAATCCGTATCCCTATATTTGTATTCACATCGTAAAGCTAAAGTATTGTAGTTGTTTTTATGGGTCTGTTACTGGAGGTACAAAAATTTTGGTGAACAGTTCCTGTTACGAGTCTGCACTAAAAGGTTATACCTGACACGAATGTGTTCAATGTGTTCTTCTTTCTTCCTTCTTCAACCATACTCTGCTTCTCTTCTTAGAACTCTTGTGTTCTAGTAGCGCCGGCGTATACGAGAAGGGATCTATGTCGTTCGTTTGCAAATCGCTCAGAGACGATGACGACTGATTGACAGTCGTAGAAGACATATTGCATAATGATAGAGGCAAAGGTGTCCCGTCTTTCGATGAGATGATGGATATCGCTTTGGTGGAAGTCGACTTTGACGATCCGACTACGAACGTGCGATGACGTCGCGCCTTAGCAATCGCTAAACCAACTCCGAGAGGTTATTGACCACGCCGGAGCATGATCAACCTGACCACGAGGGTCTGTTTCCTGCGAGCAAACGAAGAACAAGCAAGAAACTGAGATTGCAATCTGGATATTGCGAATATAAGATGAAAGCTTTATTGATCAAGGTGGGGTTCTGTGACGCCTTTGTCTGGTCGTTGAACACACACGAAGTACGCGAAGTTGCAGTTATGGCGAACTTTTAATCTAAACAAAACCCAAAGTCTAAACGACGCCCTAAGGGCTGTATATAGGGAGGAAGAGGGGGGAATTTCGTGGCCCTTGGGGAAGGGGTCCGAAACCAACCCTATCTCTTGTTTCCCCACACATACGGACTCTAAAAACAGCCTATACTCAAGTATTTCGAAATTACATGGGCCTGGCCCAATAATAAGGTAACGCAGCACCTAGAATAGCCTCTGGACGAAAGTTATGAAGTAGCATCTTGTATATTTCGTCCAAGGCTTCATGCATGCATTATGGTGGCTTCAACGTCCTGAAATCATCACTTGTAACTCCGTTCTTGTTCCCCATGCGCATGCCATCATCTCCATGCTTGTTCTTGCTCCAATGTTCATCCTTCTCAAAGCTAGGCCCTTCATTTGTAAGCAAAACAAATGTATCCAATTTAGGCAGCATCATATTCTCATGAACATTAGAATCATTACCAAGAAACGAAAGTACCTGGTAATTTAATTGGCGTGCGCGAGCTCTAGTAATTGGTCCAGTATGTATAGCAGCAGGGGTTGTGGGTGTAACAATGGTATTGATGTCCTCATCATCCTCCCCTTCTTGAAATGAAGTCGTCCTCGACGGAAGCTCATCTCCCTCACCCAAATAAGGCTTCAAATCTGCAATGTTAAAAGTGGGACTAACCCCAAAATCTGCAGGCAGCTCAAGTTTATATGCATTATCATTTATTTTCTCTAACACCTTAAAAGGACCATCAGCACGTGGCATTAGCTTTGATTTGCGCAAATTAGGAAATCTATCCTTACGCAAATGTAACCAAACAAGATCTCCAGGTGCAAACACAACATGTTTTCTCCCCTTATCTCCAGCAAGTTTATATTTAGCATTCATACGCTCAATGTTTTCCTTAGTTAACTCATGCATTTTTAAGATCAATTCAGCACGTTGTTTAGCATCAAAATTAACCTTCTCCGAAGATGTAAGAGGCAACAAATCAATAGGTGCACGAGGTAGGAAACCATACACAATTTCAAAAGGGCACATCTTAGTAGTAGAATGCAATGAACGATTATAAGCAAACTCAATATGAGGCAAGCATTCTTCCCACATTTTCTTATTATTCTTCAAAATAGCCCTAAGCATAGTAGACAATTGTCACGACCGGTTTTTCAATAAAATAATTATTGAGAAACCAATCCCTGTTACGGACCAGCGAGGAAGAATTCCTTCTCACTGATAGACAATACATTGGTCACAGAAGAAAAAAATACCAGGAGTACTAAATATAATACAAAGTTGAGCAGAGACTGCCCAACAATTTATTACATGCACGCCGATAAAACAATACGGCGGATAGGGTGGCAGACTACTAACTCACGATAATGACGACGGTGGAGATATCACCGCGAGGCGAGTGATATGTCTCCAGAAGACTACAGCTCTTCGAGCGTCGGAGTGAGACTCGAGAAGACTTATTGCGGGTGGCGGAAGCGTATACAATACAAGTGACCAAAATCCGGGATCGCGCAGGACTGACTGGGACTCCTCTAGGCATCGGACGCGCTATCAAACTCTTCATCCAAGAGATCGCCTTCGTCAACATCTGGCCAAATCAACAAGCCAGGTGAGTACTATGAAAGTACTCGCAAGACAGTTCGGACATAAGGTATAACAAATGCAAACATGAAACACATGAATAAGTTAACCAGTGCGATCAGACATAGAGATAATAAATACTGGGTGCCAAGCGAGGGTCTGAATGAGGCCTCTAGCGGAAACTGCCGAATAGTAATACGGGTGCCAAACGAGTGTCTGAAAGACTCCTCGAGAGGAAAATGCGGAATAATAATACAGGTGCCAAACGAGTGTCTGAAAGACTCCTCGAGCGGAAAATGCAGAATAATAATGCAGGTGCCAAACGAGTGTCTGAAAGACTCCTCGAGCGGAAAATGCGGAATAATAATACAGGTGCCAAACGAGTGTCTGAAAGACTCCTCGAGCGGAAAATGCGGAATGATAATGCCACAGTCGGGCGTTGAGGCGACACCACATAAAGGGCTTATAACAGAAAGTAAAGGCAGTGCATGCCGCAGTCGGACGTCTGAGCGACATCACATAAAGGGCTTATATCGAAAGTGAGAAACGAGTACACGCCACAGTCGGACGTCTGCGCGACGTCACCTAAAGGGCTTATATCACATTTCATTATTACAACAGCTCGGAGACATAAATTATCACAAGCATGAGACACAAAATAAAGCTTGTCCATCCACTGGAATAACAATAAAACCTGAGATTTTACCACTTGAGCTTGTTCACCGGGGACAAGTTTTTCACATGGATAGATATGGATATAATGTATACACTACTGATCATGGATACGATGATTTGGAAAGAATTGACTCTGCAGAGTTTGTACTTAACCACAGCCAACGGATTTCAGTAGTCACGGGGACTAGTTCCGTCTACGGTGTTCTTGAAGGAACACGTCTAACCAGTACACACCCAATTCAACCATCCGAAGCCAGGGATCACCCTCGGCAACATTCAAGAAAAACCTTGAGTCGGGGAGGCTACAACCTCGCGTAGCATGGGATCAAATTTCTATACGCGCGCTATAAGGGGGTGCCCCCCCTCTCGGTCCCAACCGGAAACACCCATGCCCCCTGACCGAATGACTAGCTTTAATCCTGGGCCAAGGTACCATCATCACGGCCTCTCTGTTTGGTGTGTACACGGAAAGAGGTTACCAACTTACTAAACCGTATCCTGGCAATGAGACATGTGGTAGCACGGAAAGGGGAAGGGACGATAACACGGCTCCAACCATGTTAACGTCAGAAAAGTCGGATGACACAAGGCTGGCATGCTACAACAATACCACCTTGCTGCCCTTCATGTCACCACATGATTAGGCCACCTCTCATCAGAGGTCATCGCAACTTTGGAACATGCGGGAAAAGATCGATAACGTGGCTCCAACCATGTTAACGTCGAAGAAAGTCGGATGACGCAAGGCTGGCATGCTACAACAGTACCACCTTGCTGCCCTTCATGTCACTACATGATTAGGCCACCTCTCATCAGAGGTCATCGCAACTTCGGAACAACCGGGTCGTTGCCTTACGAGCAACGAGATATTTACCGACACTCATATGCCACACACAAACTTTCACATGAACATGCAAAACTTCTGCCATATCAAATTTCCAAACATGCTTGCCTGGTTCGGAGAAGTCGGAATCTAGCTCGGCGAAGTTCGCGGCTCCGTCACCTCTCCCGGAACCTACGGCAATCACGAAACGGGTACTAACGTGAAAACCAACACATGCACAGAAACTTTGCCAAATATTTCCCAAATAAATCCCATAAAAAACTAGACAAAATTTTAAGAATGTCAGAAAAAGAATCACTCAAAAATACCTTTTTATTAAAAAGTTATAAAGGTTTCTGTCCAGGGACCTTTCTGTAATGAAACAGAAAAGTTCCAGGGTTTTAACTGAGAAAACAGAAAACGGTTCGTTTGGAAATGCGCAAGCGCAAGAGAGAAGACGTATTTTGCCCGAAGGCGTCAACAGAAAACGGTTCAGGGAAATAGAACAGAGGCTGACACGCGGGGCCCGCATGTCAGGTTTGAAAAGGCTCGCCGGCGCCCGAAGACGGCGGTGGACGCCGGCGTCGAACCACGGCGAGTTAGGAGAAACGGAGGGTACCAAGAGCTTCGGTGTCTTCTTCCGCGTCGGTGGGTGGTGGACTCGTCCAACGGGGAGCACCACGTCGACGGCGACACTATCTCCGGCGGACGGCGGCTCGGGTGAGGATGGGGAACTCCGGTGGAGGGCTGCAAGCTTCAAATTGAAGTGCGGGTCAGAACGAGAGATGCATGGTGAAGTTACTGGCAAGAGAATGGAGGCTGCAGAGCACACACGGGGGCGAATCGGGCTGGATCCCGTGGCGGGTCGCGGCGGCCGGAGTCGAGGAAGGAGACCTCCTCGGGGCTCTTCCAGTGGCTAGGCGTGCTCTAGAGGAAGTGCAGGGCTGGTGGGTGCTCGAGTTGAAGCTCGGGACCTCTATTTATAGGCAGATCGACGGGGTGGCCGTGAACGGAGAATCTCCAGCGAGCGATTACGGCGGAGCAGTGGGTTGGCAGAGGGTTTGAGCGGTCGGGCAGCATCGGTGGATGTTACGGGACTCGTTTTGCAGCTAAACGGAGCTGGCCCTGGCGTAATGGCGTCTGCCCACGGTGAGGTGACCGCACGGGCTCAACGGCGGCAGAGAGCGCGCTCCGCGCCCTGCGGTTCACGACGAGAGCGGCAGCGCATTCGGGGGAGTGGACGGCCACGCGGCGGGCTCCGGTGGTTTGGGCGCCGTGTCTCCCGCTGGCGTCCGCAAAGCCGCCGCCGGCGTCGGTCACGGGGCGGCGCACCTCCTGCTGCCCGTCGCCGACGCCCGCAAGGTGCCAGGCGCTCGTGCGGTGCAGGAACAAGTGGGCGAGGACGAGGAGCAAGGCGACGCGGCGGTACTGGCGAGATTGATGCCCGTTTCTGAAGAAAATGACAGCAAGCACTGAACTGAAACTCTGAAGTTACTGAAACTTGACAGTGACCATGCATTGCAGGTGTTCGACAGTAGGTTTTGGTAAAGAGGTAAATTTTGCTGGAGCTGTAACTTGGTGAGATGACCACTCAAAGCACCCAGGGGCTGCATGAATTTATTTGGAATTTTTGGAAAAGGTTTTGAATGAATTTCACCAAATTTGCCAAATCTGGTCCAAACTTGCAGCTGATGTAGTTTGAAAATTTTGAACTGGAGACCAGTGGATCTTCATGGTTCTAGGTTGAGGGTTCAAAGTACTAGGAGGGGAAAGAAGTTTGGTGGTAAAAGTCCAAACAGAAAATGGAGTTCCTTTGTAAATCTCCAAGAGGTAGAATAGAAGGCAGAAAATATTTGAATAGAATTTGAATGGAAAATAAATACATGGGGAGGTTCAACTTGCTGGATTTGATGTAAATCATGATCCAGAGGTGAGGGAGTGTTTAGGAGAGAGGATTTGCACTTATGCCATGGCAAGAAGGAATAGTTGAAAGTGGCAAAGTACCTTCCAAAAGCCATAGTGCAAATTCAGAAAAAGGTTTTCAAAAGTTCTTTTCCCAAATGAAAAAAAAACATTTTGTCTTGAGTCCAAATGAAGAGCAAGAACTCCCAAGGTCAAAGGCAGATCTTGGGTGAATCCAAATAAAATTTTTGCCATAAAGAAAATATATGAGAGGGAGAGTTCTCTTGAATAAAAAAATTTAAATCACTCCCCTCAAGTCAAATAAAATCTTTTCAAAAAAAAATCCAAATAAAAACTTGGGTGCCACAACAATGTTCTATTGACTACTTCAGTTTGTCCATCAGTTTGGGGTGACAAGTAGTACTAAAAAGCAGTTTAGTCCCCAACTTAGCCCATAAACATCTCCAAAAGTGGCTAAGAAATTTAGTATCATGATCTGAAACAATAGTATTTGGCACACCATGCAAACGAATAATTTCACGGAAGAACAAATCAGCAACATTAACAGCATCATCGCTTTTATGACATGGTATAAAGTGTGCCATTTTTGAGAATCTATCCACGACAACAAATATGCTATCCCTCCCCTTCTTTGTTCGAGGTAAACCTAAAACAAAGTTCATAGATATATCCTCCCAAGGAACACTAGGTACAGGCAAAGGCATATATAAACCATGAGGATTGAGTCGCGACTTAGCTTTTTGACATGTAGTGCAGCGAGCAACAAAATGCTCAACATCCCGTCTCATCTTTGGCCAAAAGAAATGTGTAGCAAGTACGTCCTCCGTCTTCTTCACGCCAAAGTGTCCCATTAATCCTCCTCCATGCGCCTCCTGCAACAACAAAAGACGAAGAGAGCTAGCTGGAATGCATAGCTTGTTAGCACGGAACACAAATCCATCATTAACGACAAACTTGTTCCAGGTTCTTCCTTCTTTACAATTCTGCAAAACATCTTTAAAATCAGCATCATGCACATATTGATCTTTGATGGTCTCCAAACCAAATATTTTGAAGTCAAGTTGTGACAGCATAGTATAGCGACGAGACAATGCATCAGCAATAACATTTTCTTTACCCTTCTTGTGTTTAATGACATAAGGGAAAGTTTCAATGAATTCAACCCATTTAGCATGTCTACGATTCAGTTTAGCTTAACTTTTAATATGTTTCAAAGATTCATGATCAGAATGTATAACAAATTCTTTGGGCCATAAATAATGTTGCCATGTTTCTAAAGTCCGAACAAGAGCATATAGTTCTTTATCATAAGTAGAATAATTCAGACTAGGCCCACTCAATTTTTCAGAAAAGTATGCAACAGGTTTACCATCTTGTAATAACACACCTCCTCATCCAATTCCACTAGCATCACATTCAAGCTCAAAAGTCTTATTAAAATCAGGAAGTTGGAGTAAAGGAGCATGTGTCAACTTATCTTTCAATACCGTGAAGGCTTCTTCCTGTGCGGTACCCCAAACAAAAGGCACTCCTTCTTTGTAAGCTCGTTGAGAGGTGCAGCAATGGTGCTGAAATCTCTCACAAAACGCCTATAGAAACCAGCGAGGCCAAGGAAACTCCTCACTTGTGTGACCGTTTTGGGCTGCGGCCAACTCTCAATAGCTTCAATCTTGGCTTTATCAACTTCAATTCCCTGTGGAGTAACAACATAGCCAAGAAAAGATACTCAGTCGGTGCAAAAGGTGCACTTCCCAAGGTTACCAAACAAACGTGCATCACGTAGAGCAATAAAAATAGCACGTAAATGTTCCAAATGTTCTTCCAAAGATTTGCTATAAATCAGTATATCATCAAAATAGACTGCCACAAATCGTCCAATAAAAGCACGTAAAACTTCGTTCATTAGTCTCATGAAAGTACTAGGTGCATTAGTTAACCCAAAAGGCATGACTAACCACTCATATAAACCAAACTTAGTTTTAAATGCTGTTTTCCATTCATCTCCCAGTTTCATACGAATTTGATGGTATCCACTACGCAAATCAACTTTGAAAATATTGTAGAGCCACTCAACTCATCAAGCATATCATCTAGCCTAGGAATAGGATGACGATAACGAATAGTAATGTTATTAATGCCTCTACAATCAACACACATACGCGATGTACCATCCTTTTTAGGCACAAGTATAATAGGAACAGCACAAGGACTAAGAGATTCGCGTATATAACCTTTGTCGAGCAGCTCCTGTACTTGACGCATAATCTCCTTCGTCTCCTCTGGATTGGTACGGTATGGTGCACGGTTGGGTAGCGATGCACCGGGAATTAAGTCAATTTGATGCTCAATCCCTCAAATAGGTGGTAATCCCGGTGGCACGTCTTGTGGAAAGACGTCAGCGAACTCCTGCAAAATGTTAGTGACAGCAGGGGGCAAAGAGGAAGGCACGTCCTCGAATGAAAATAATGCCTCTTTGCACACAAAAGCATAGCAAACAGATTTGTTGAAATCTAGCTCATCAATATCAGATTTTGTGGCAAGTAAACATGCACTTTTCAATTTAATTTCAGAAACAACACTAGATGGTTTATTATTAGGTTTCATTTGTTGCTCAAATTCTTTTGCCACAATCTGATTTTCACTCTTATTTTTCTTCTGTTTTGCTTTATTAGCTCTATTAATGTCATCTTTCAAAATGGAATCAGGAGTCATAGGAAGCAAAGTAATATTTTTATCCTTATAAACAAGAGTATACTGATTGTTTCTACCATGGTGTACAATTTTTTTAATCAAATTGCCATGGTCTACCAAGTAATAAGGAACATGCTTGCATGGTACCACATCACAATCAACATAATCAGCATATGTACAGATACTAAAATGCACACGAACAGTACGTGTTACCTTAACCTTGCCGCTGTTGTTGAACCATTGGATGTAGTAAGGATGTGGATGTGGTCTTGTGGTGAGAGATAGTTTCTCCACCATCTCCATGCTAGCCAAGTTGTTACAGCTCCCTCCATCTATGATGACGCGAACAGAACGTTCCTTCATAACTCCCTTTGTATGGAACAAATTATGCCTCTGATTTTGCTCTGCTTGTGTGACCTGCACACTCAAAACACGTTGAGCAACTAAACATTCATACCTGTCAGCGTCTTCAGGAGCCATGTATTGCGTCTCATTTTCAAAATCATCTCCACCATGTTCTTCACGTGTAATAAGAGCCAAAGTCTCCTCATCATAGTCACTAGCGGACTCATACCCACCATCCTCAGTAGCAATCATTACACGCTGAGATTTGCATTCTCGCGCATAATGTCCTCTTCCCTTACAACGACGACAAATAATATCACTTGTGTGCCCTGTTGATGCCATGGAAGAAGAAGAGCTCTGTGCAGGCCCGGCAGGTGCGCTCTTGGCAGATAGTGGTGGTTGTGCCTGCTTTCTTGTATCACGGCTGGAGGTGGAACCTGATGGAGGTGTTGGTGCATTGGAAGTAGAAGATGCACGCGGTGTCCATGATGAAGGTCGACCTGCAGAAAAGTTAGTTCGCGCCAATGCTTGTCGATCCTGCACTTCACGTTCAGCTTTACAAGCAAGATGGAATAAACGAGTGATATTTGTATACTCCTTATACTCTAGAATAGTCTGAATCTCTCTATTTAAACCACCCATAAAACGTGCAAGCATAGCTTCATTCTCCTCAACAATACCACATCTAATCATGCCAGTTTGTAATTCCTGATAATATTCTTCTACAGAATATTTCCCTTGTCGTAAACGCTGCAGTTTTTGAAGCAATTCACGTTGATAATATGGTGGAACAAAACGAGTACGCATAGCAGTTTTCAAAGCAGCCCAAGTAGCTGGAATAGGATATAAACTAGTGAAAGCACAAACAGCAGCAGCAACCCGTCTCTCCTCGGGATATTGTAAACATGTAAAATGTTGTTCAGTTTCTAACTCCCAAGTAAGATATATATCAGGAACATATCTACCCTCAAACGGTGGAATATTCAATTTCATTTTAGGAACATGGTCATGATCTCGTACCTGAGGTGGTGGTGCAGGCCTACCGTTGTGAATATATACCTGAGGTCGACCTGCTGGAGGTGGTGCTGGTGGCTGCACGTAGTTCTGATTTTGATCAACCTCATCCTCATAATCGCCCGCATAATCGTCATCCTCCTCAGCCGCCGCAGTAGCAGAAGCCAAAGAAGCATCAACAGTAGGTGCAGCGGCACCCGAATTTTGACCAGTCTCAATTGGAACGCGCTGTGCTCGTCCCACTTGATTTGGAAGGCGGCGTTGGAGATGTGGTTGTTGTTGTTGTAGAGGTGCGACAGGTGCAACCGCTGGTGGTTGGGGAAGACGCTTGAGCAATTCATTAAACCTGTTATCCAGCTTTGTCTTGAACGACTTCTCCACGGCATCTATCTTCTCCATAGCCTCTTCAAATCTGTTTAGCACATCTCCCACCTGGCCACTCATCATTTGCTGAAATTTATCATGCAACCCCTTGTTCGTCATGTTCTCCCAATCAGTCTCATCGGCTTGTGATCCTGCCATGGTTAGCAGCAATAGAAACACAAAAGAATATGATCCTACAGACTACTAGGAAGTGGTGGTGATGGTGGTGTGTCACAAATCCTTCAAGCGAATCTCAAATTCTTACCAGTTCTTACCCAGCAGCAGGTGGTGATCGGCAACCGTTGTAGCCAAAACTCTCAAAGCTTGGATAGAGCGATTACCAGGGAGAGTCAAACGCACGACGTAGATGTATGTGGAGCTGGGAAGGCTTATAATATGGTAGCAAAAAGGGTCAGCAATAATCAATTCAGATATGCAAAGTTGAATAAACGCTCAACGACGGTACTGTGCTGGTCCTAGGCTAGACCGTGCTAGAGACGCGAGCCTAGAACACTAACAAAATCACGGCGCTGCACGTAAACAAGGGAGGAGCACACTCTGAATTTTTTTTTACTTTTTTTTGCACTTTTTTCCTCGTTTTTTTGCTCCGCAACAATTTTTTTTCGAAAAAGTCTACAAATGGTCTAAAAACTGCCTAGCCAGAATTTTCTAGACTTAGTTTTTTTGTTTTTGAAACTGGAACTATTTTTCTACTGCGGGTAACACAAAAGTTTGGGAGTCCTTCTCTGTCACGACTCGGAGTATGGCGTGATCTGGAAATCCAAAATAGAGTAACAAAATACTGGACTTGGACTGGTAGCGGAGATGAATCTGGTGGAACTCGGACTGGTGGCGGAGATGAATCTGGTGGAACTCGGACTGGTGGAGGATATATGTTGCAGGTGTACTCGGATTGGCGTGATGGCGGCGGATATGTGGTGGCGTATATGGACTCGGATTGGCGGTGAATATGTGGTGGTGGTATATGGCAGCGGCGATGAAGTTGGTGCGGTGGTGGTATATGGCAGCAGCGATGATGATGATGCGGTGGTGATATATGGCAGCGGCGACGTGACAACCTGTGAACAGAACGCGAAACTCTAAAGGACTAGACGCTAAGACCAGCAACTTGACACGACGATGCAACCGCAAATTCAACAAAGCAAACACAGAAAAGATTATGCAAAGGCTCAGATTGGTTCAGATAGGATGAACTAACCCTAATTTTTTTGGCTTTTTCGTGGACTATAGGTATGAATAACAAACTCGATCTAAACTACGAAAAACTGTAAAATCTCACCGAGCAACCTGGAAATCTGATACCACTTGATAGAGGCAAAGGTGTCTCGTCTTTCGATGAGATGATGGATATCGCTTTGGTGGAAGTCGACTTTGACGATCCGACTACGAACGTGCGATGACGTCGCGCCTTAGCAATCGCTAAACCAACTCCGAGAGGTTATTGACCACGCCGGAGCACGATCAACCTGACCACGAGGGTCTGTTTCCTGCGAGCAAACGAAGAACAAGCAAGAAACTGAGATTGCAATCTAGATATTGCGAATATAAGATGAAAGCTTTATTGATCAAGGTGGGGTTCTGTGACGCCTTTGTCTGGTCGTTGAACACAAACGAAGTACGCGAAGTTGCAGCTATGGCGAACTTTTAATCTAAACAAAACCCAAAGTCTAAACGACGCCCTAAGGGCTGTATATATGGAGGAAGAGGGGGGAATTTCGTGGCCCTAGGGGAAGGGGTCCGAAACCAACCCTATCTCTTGTTTCCCCACACATACGGACTCTAAAAACAGCCTATACTCAAGTATTTCGAAATTACATGGGCCTGGCCCAATAATAAGGTGACGCAGCACCTAGAATAGCCTCTGCACGAAAGTTATGAAGTAGCATCTTGTATATTTCGTCCAAGGCTTCATGCACGCATTATGGTGGCTTCAACGTCCTGAAATCATCACTTGTAACTCTGTTCTTGTTCCCCATGCGCATGCCATCATCTCCATGCTTGTTCTTGCTCTAATGTTCATCCTTCTCAAAGCTAGGCCCTTCATTTGTAAGCAAAACAAATGTATCCAATTTAGGCAGCATCATATTCTCATGAACATTAGAATCATTACCAAGAAACGAAAGTACCTGGTAATTTAATTGGCGTGCGCGAGCTCTAGTAATTGGTCCAGTATGTATAGCAGCAGGGGCTGTGGGTGTAACAATGGTATTGATGTCCTCATCACATAAGCTCATCCCGCATAGGTTAGCCTCACCTGCTATTTGCCGATGACAACCTGTTGCTTTTCAAATCAACCGTGCAGGGTGTGCAGGCAGTGTCAAACCTGCTTGACTCATATTGTGCGGCGTTTGGCCAAAGGATGAATCGTGAGAAATCGTCTATTTTTTTCCAACAAGGGATGCCCTCAAAACCTAAGACGGGAGGTAAAAGATTCTCTCAATGTTCATAGTGAGTCACTTAGTGAAAGATACCTCGGGATGCCCATGGATGTGGGTTACTCCATCAATGGGACTTTCAGCTATCTAAGGGACAAAGTTTGGGAAAGGATTAGAGGCTGGATGGTCCTGGAGGGGGGAACTTGTGCACGAAACTTCCGTACCCTACGATGCGGAAGCGATCTTGAGAATACCCATTCGCACCCGATGAGTTTTTGACTTCTGGGCTTGGACAACGAATCAGAAGAGACGATTTTTCGTACGACCAACATACAACATGATCCTTAATACAAAAAACCTAGGTGAAGAATGGCTGGAGGCACAACATGGCATCTCCAACAGGCAGCAAAACTCGAACGACTGGGAGTCAATTTGGAGGATGTGTGCTTCTTCTAAACTAAAAGTATTTTCTTGGAGATTGGCTCGACAGTCTCTCCCGACCAATGACTTGCTTGATCATCGCAACATGGCTACTTCTCCTGTATGTGCGTTGTGCGGAGAAGCGGACAGCTGGAGACACAATTTACTTGAGTGTAGCACGTCGAGAAGTGTTTAGGCCCTCTCAGATGAGCAAATGGTCGAACATATGTGCCAAAACACCGAGCCCAATGCAAAGGAGTGGCTATTTGCCAGAAATGACACACCGTTGTAGGATGAGTTTACACGGTTGATCTTCACATTATGGGAAAGATAAAGCTCCCGAACGAAGGCAATTCATGAGGACATATTTCAAAGGGACAATTGCATTTTTACCCCTAGTTGGTTCCTACCCACGGATTTTGCCCTTACTTTTTGAGCTTGCTCAGTTTTGCCCTTACTTTTTCCGTCGTGGTCCCTCGAATGCCCTTTGACCGTTTGACCAAAACTTTGAAAATTCATAACTAATTCATATGAACTCAGGAAAATAAAAATAAGATATCAAAATGTTTAGATAAACATTACCTTTATGTGCATATCATTTGCATTCAGGAAAAAAGCACCCTTTAAACTATCTGAGGTAATTAATGTTATTAACATTATTAAAAATAAAAAGGTATAAACAATATTTTTTTCATGAATAAAAATTATATGCAAATGTAGGTGGTGTTTTCTGAACATCGAGATATCTTATTTGCATTTTTCTGAGTTCGTATCATCTTGTTAAGAATGTTCGAACGACTTTGACCATTATTTGGAAACTTCATAACAAGTTGATACGAACTCAGAAAAATGCAAATAAGATATTGGGATGTTCAGAAAACATCACCTACATTTGCATGTAACTTTTATTCATGAAAAAAATATTGTTTATACCTTGTTATTTTTAATAATGTTAATAACATTAACTACCTCAGGTAGTTTAAAGGGTGCTTTTGTCCTGAATGCAAATGATATGCACATAAAGGTAATGTTTATCTGAACATTTTGATATGTTATTTGCATTTTTCTGAGTTCATATGAATTAGTTATGAATTTTCAAAGTTTTGGTCAAACGGTCAAAGGGCATTCGAGGGACCTCGGTGGAAAAAGTAAGGGCAAAACTGAGCAAGCTCGAAAAGTAAGGGCAAAACCCGTGGGTAGGAACCAACTAGGAGTAAAAATGCAATTGTCCCTATTTCAAAGCACGTCAACTACCCATGGTTTGTTATGTCTTTTTTGTCAGATATTGAATTTCCACATAAGCACACGGTGTCTACTTAGACAGCTCGAGTACCAAGGCCAAGCCAGTGGATCCCTCTGCTGGCAAATCATGTGAAAATTAACGTTGATGTAACGATATCAAGAGATGGAATTTGCGGCACGGTCGGTGCAATATGCCGAGACCGGGGGAACGTTCATGTGCGCGTCTACGATGTTCTTTCCATACGTGTTTTTTGCGAGATATTTCCACACGTGGTTGATCCTTCTACACTTGAGGTTCTAGCCATCATGGAAGCGTTAGCTCTTGTGCAGGACCTTTATGCTCATCATATTTTCGTCTTTTCAGACTGCAAGTTGATTGTGGAGAAAATCAAGAGCAGGAGCTCAGCTACGTATGGAGCTGTTACCACAGATATCAAAGTTACTTATTAGATTTTGCTTCTAGCATCTTTAGAGCAGTTCTAATAGACCACGTATAGCAGTGGCCCTTATATCGTGAATAAGGGCCGAGAGATTAGAGGTTTGAGGGGTGAATTCTTCTGCGGCTGAACTGAGACCGTATTTGAAACCGTAAATTTTAAAAGAAAGCATTTCCGAGTGAAATTGAAGAACACATACCACATTCATAGTTCGATCATAGCTACATTTGGAAAGTTATATTACATTGCGATGCCGCCGTACCCTAATCTAGGCACAATCGGAGCTCACGGAAGCTCTCCGGGTGCAGCGGCGACCCTGCGGCGGCGGCGGCGCTCACTCGTCGTCGGAGGAGGAGACAAGGTCAATGTACTTCTTGTCTTGCTACTCCTACTCGCGGTGCCATGCAGCTTGCTTCTCGTCGAACTCGTGAGCGGTGGCGAGCGCCTGCTCGAAGAGGAGGTCACTGAGCTCCTCGTCCCGCCGGCGACGCACGTCCTCCTCCTCCTGCTCTCGCGCGCAATGCGCTCGGTGAGCGCCGCCTCGAAGGCCTCCGTGTTGGGCCCAATGAGGTAGTCCTCCGGGCCGATAACGCCGCGGCCGCATGGGCGCTCCTCCCGGCTCGATCTTGACGGCGCGGAGCTTGCCTGACTCCCTCTCCTTTACCGGAAGCAGTCCCGCGCCGGAAGAGCTCCCTGTGCTGGATGAGCTCCCCGCGCCGGAGCGCTACGCATGGCGGAGGCCGTACTCCTCCATCACGTGGTGGAGGAGGGACAGCGGCACCGGGAGCCCGTACTTGGTGTAGCGCTTGGCCGCGCGCTTGCGCGCCGCGTCGGAGGTGATGCAGCGCTTGCGCTCTGGGTCTTCGCCGTCACCGCGCCGACCAGAGCTCCACATCGTCACAGATCGGTGGGCGGGGGTGGCGGGTTTCTCACCGGCGACGAGAAATTGGAAAGGGGAATGGGGAATGGGGAATCGCGGCGGCGAGGGGATAGGGTTTCGGCCCATATACTCGCGGCAAACCCCTAGATATACCGCCTCGGGGAGGGGGGCGGTGGTATGTGGGCCACCGTAAAATTGTTTACGGGCCGGGCGACTATACGGGCTCTAGTCTGACCCAAAAAAGGGTCAAACCCGTATAGTCACCAAAATTTTACAGTTCGCACGAGTATACATGGTCTGTTAGACATGCTCTTAGTTATGAATTTAGAGCAACTCCAATGGGGCGACCTAAACGGACGATGATTTCGTCCGCTTTTTGTCCGTTTGTGATAGAGGCAAAGGTGTCCCGTCTTTCGATGAGATGATGGATATCGCTTTGGTGGAAGTCGACTTTGACGATCCGACTACGAACATGCGAGGACGTCGCGCCTTAGCAATCGCTAAACCAACTCCGAGAGGTTATCGACCACGCCGGAGCACGATCAACCTGACCACGAGGGTCTGTTTCCTGCGAGCAAACGAAGAACAAGCAAGAATCTGAGATTGCAATCTGGATATTGCGAATATAAGATGAAAACTTTATTGATCAAGGTGGAGTTCTGTGACGCCTTTGTCTGGTCGTTGAACACAAACGAAGTACGTGAAGTTGCAGCTATGGCGAACTTTTAATCTAAACAAAAACCAAAGTCTAAACGACACCCTAAGGGCTGTATATATGGAGGAAGAGGGGGGAATTTCGTGGCCCTTGAGGAAGGGGTCCGAAACCAACCCTATCTCTTGTTTCCCCACACATACGGACTCTAAAAACAGCCTATAGTTATGTATTTCGAAATTACATGGGCCTGGCCCAATAATAAGGTGACGCAGCACCTAGAATAGCCTCTGGACGAAAGTTATGAAGTAGCATATTGTATATTTCGTCCAAGGCTTCATGCACGCATTATGGTGGCTTCAACGTCCTGAAATCATCACTTGTAACTCCGTTCTTGTTCCCCATGCGCATGCCATCATCTCCATGCTTGTTCTTGCTCCAATGTTCATCCTTCTCAAAGCTAGGCCCTTCATTTGTAAGCAAAACAAATGTATCCAATTTAGGCAGCATCATATTCTCATGAACATTAGAATCATTACCAAAAAACGAAAGTACCTGGTAATTTAATTGGCGTGCGCGAGCTCTAGTAATTGGTCCAGTATGTATAGCGGCAGGGGCTGTGGGTGCAACAATGGTATTGATGTCCTCATCAGTTTGGGTCGGCCGCCCGCCCAGCGTCCGCCCTGTTTTAGATATGGGTCGGCAGCGCGCCGACCCATATGTGCCGGCGTGGCTGGCTGGCCGCCCTACTTTGCATTGATGAATTTGTCAAATAACATAGTTTGAACCGAATAAAATAGTATAGTTTGAACCGAATAAAATAGCACAGTTTTACAAGCCGAATAAAAAAAATGTCTCACATAGTTTTGCAAACAAATAAAAGAAGATACATCTATTGGTTGCCAACATGAGCCCACATGTGCTCAACCAAATCATTTTGCAGTTGCACGTGAGTTTCCCAATCACGCATGTCATGATGAAATTGGGTGAACTGTTCAAACGTTGCCGCTCCTCCATGCCCATGCACGACATTCTCACCCTGAAACTGAAACCCTTGATCGTACAGACGTTCCGGACGCTTGTCTTCTACGATCATATTGTGCATGATCACACAAGCAGTCATCACCTCCCACAGTTTCTGCGTGCTCCAGGTATTAACAGTATACCGAACGATGCCCCATCGAGATTGCAAAACACCAAAGGCACGCTCGATATCCTTCCTAGCACTCTCTTGCTCTTGGGCAAATCTTTTCCTCTTCTCTCCGACAGGGTTGGGTATTGTCTTGACAATAGTGGTCCACTAAGGATAGATACCGTCACCCAGGTAGTATCCTTTGTCGTAGTTGTGGCCGTTGACAGTAAAGTTCACCGGTGGGCCGTTGCCTTCGGCAAGCCTAGCAAACACCGGCGAGCGCTGAAGCACGTTGATATCATTGTGTGATCCAGGCATGCCAAAGAAAGAGTGCCTGATCCAGAGATCTCGAGACGCCACGGCCTCTAGTATGACAGTGCAAGCCCTGACATGGCCTTTATACTGCCCTTACCAAGCAGAAGGGCAGTTCTTGCACTCCCAGTGCATGCAGTCTATGCTGCCAAGCATCCCTGGGAAGCCCTGCTGGCATTCATCACCAACAAACGGGCTGTATCTTCAGCTGTTGGCTCTCTCAAGTACTCAGGGCCAAACACAGCAATAACAGCCTTGCAGAACTTATACAGGGACTCTAGGCATGTAGACTCGCTCATACGGATGTACTCGTCAATGAGATCACCGGGCACTCCGTATGCAAGCCTTCGGATGGCGGCAGTGCATTTCTGATAAGAGGAGAAATCAATCTTGCCAACGGCATCCTCTTTGCACTCGAAATAGTCATAATAGCCGACCACCCCCTCTCTAATACGGTTGAAAAGATGCCTACTCATACGGAAACGGCGGCGGAATTTTTGATGTTTGAACAACGGGTTTGTTGTATCAAAGTAGTCCTTCCAAAGAAGGAAATAACCGCTCTCTCGGTTGCGATGCAATGCCAGAAGGTGGCCCGGAATGGAGGCACGGAACAACGGCCGCTGGCTGTTGAGGTGGTGATGGACCAACACGGCAACCAATATCTCCTCCTCCTCGTCGGGCAACGAATCGTCGGAGTCGCAAAGAAAATTGTGAAAAAGAACTCGTCGGCGGAGTCCATTTTGCACCTTGGCAAACTGTCGAACAACTTGCGGGCGTCGACGAAGGAGACGGCCGGCGAAGGGAGTCGCGGCGTGCACGGACCAGCTAGCTGCCCAGCCAGCGTCCGACGAGTGGGTCGGCGTCCGATGAGCGTGTCAGTGAGGATCTGGCCGGGGCGGCGAGGCGGCTTCTTGGTCGCGGGCGGCTGTGTGGTGGGGGTGGGGGCGCGGGGTGGGAAGCAGTCGGCTCCCCAGCGTTAAGACGGCGGTGGCGGGCGACGTGGGAATGGGCGGCGTTGCTGGGCGGATGTGGAGGCGCCGGCAGCTGGCAGAGTCGCCGGCAAAATGGGCGGCGGCGTCGGCGACGAAGGAGGCGGGCGAGGGTTGCTGTTGGATGGGGGGAGGCCAATGTGCCACCGACTAGCGAGCCCGAGGAGGAGAAGGCGAGCGTGCGCGCGTCCGTCACGTGTCCGCACCGACGTAATCCGCCTAAAAAATGGATCGGGAATGAGTCGCACGCGGACGAAAAGCGGACGCGCGTCCATTTAGGTCGGCACGACGGCGGACAAAATGGGTCGCCCCATTAAAGTTGGTCTTAAGAATATCAAATGTAAAGGCTCACAATCTCATAGAGCATGGTCTCCTGTTCGCCATTGGGATCTTCTCTTCGTCCTGTAAACTTGTGACGACTTAATAAAATTTGCAAGGTTGTGTAAAAAAACGCCTGCACCCACGCGAGCAAGAGGACTAGGGTTTCTCTCCCTGTCGATTCACACCCGCACTCGCGTCGCTCTCCTCACTCCTCTCCTCTCTCCTGCGGACGGATCTCGCCGCCCCGTCGCCTCGCAAGCACGTCGCCGGCGCGCATCCTCACCGCGCAGAGGTTGAACTCTCCTCCTCCCCTCCCTCTCGGATCCCTCTCATCTCCCTCTTCCCCTTGCGCTGCTGCTTCTGCCGATGCCGATGTGAGCAGGCGGCTAGGCGGGGTGCTGCCGTTCCCTGCGCGCGTTTTGGTCGGAGCCGAGCTCCCTGCCATGGCTGCCGTGGCCATGGGAGATGCTCCCCTCGCCCCTGTACAGGCGCGAGCACCCACACGCACCCATGCGCGAGCACGCGCGTTCACCCCTGCCCCGCACGCACACGCACGCCCACAGCCGCCATCCACATGCTCTGTCCCGAATCTCCTCCTCCTATGGATCTGTGTGATTAGCATGCATCTATGTGAGCTATTGGGCTAGTAATTTTTGTGATTATCATGGATCTGTGTGATCTGTCCCCAAGAGTTTGCTAGCTTGTGGAAATTAGAAGGAATCAGTAGGTAGAAAAAAATAGTTATGCAATCACAAAAATTCAATATGTTAACTTCCTGAATAATTTGTGCATATATTTTATTTTGTTTTGATGATGCAAATGATGTCAATATTATCAGTGCCCATGCCTTTATTAGTTTATAAAATCTGTCCTGAATTTATATAGATGGATGACAACGGCAAGACCCGAGATAACGAGATACGCTGATAGTGCAAGCTGCTGGTTTGGTTGCTGTTTTGTGTTCCTATATGGCCATGATATAAATCAAAAAAGACCATCAAAGTCTAGGGGTGTTAAGCACTTTGCACAACTCAAGACTGATAGTAAGCTTGAATTTCCTAAGCCGAAAAGAAAAGAAAAAAAAAACAGTTTGTCAGGGGCTCAGGGCTTCTCGCTACCTTAGTTTATTTCCACCGTAATCCATAACCCTGTTTTTGGAACTTCAAATCCCCATCACCAGTCAAACATCCATCTGATTTCGATTCCTTTTGCCGGTAAGCGAACCCCTAGTTTGCCTGGATTGTAATTCGGACTGCTCTAGCCTTTTTTGTCTGCTGTGAACAATTGAGTCCTACCATATCTTTCTTCGCTGTTACCATCCTCAGTTATCCTGAAGTGATACTACAAATAGCAGTTTATTTTTGAAAAAAATGGGCCCTGTGCTTCGCGCTAGGCCTGCCCGCCTGGTACGGCACCCTGGTTTGCAGTCCTTGGATTGTTCCCTATTAATTAGCGTGATTTTCAGAAATTCCCTAGTTGTTCATATACTCCCTAGTGTGAATTTCTCAGTGTTGGTCACCTTATTTCCGTAGTGATGGTTTGCTGACATGGGCATTCCTGTGACGGAGGGATCTTTCCCAGTGAACCTTGAAATTTACTTTAGAAACTTCATGGTATATCATTAACATTCTAGTGCCACATCTGGGCCTGGTGGAAGTCATAACGTATGTGTTAGTGTATTTTCTTGTCCAGTCATGTTTATGTTTCAGAAGATGATGTTACTTTGCTATGTTGAATCCATGCTGACAGAATTGTCTGTTGGTTCAGTTATGATTGGTGGCACATAAGTACCAAAAATTTCAACTAACAGAGTTATGGTATTCATATACAGAGATGGGCTTGTGGATGCTGCTGGAGGGTTTTTTGCTTCTTGCAAATTCTTTGGCGATCCTGAATGAAGACCGCTTTCTTGGTCCCAGGGGATGGAGCATGTCTGAAGTTTCAGGAAATGGGCAAACAAAGTCGTTGAAGGGGCAGATCGTGGGGCTCATCTACGCCACTCAGTTTTTGCGGATGCCCTTGATAGCGCTTAATGTTCTTATCATTGTTGTGAAAATGGTGTCAGGCTGAGGCTCTTTGTCGTGTCTCTGCTGTTGGGTTGAACTGATTTCAGTTCCAGCATTATGTGAAAGCTAATCGTGTTCAAAAGTTGCTGCAAGGATGTTCACGCTGACTTGAATGCCTGTTGGCTTTGTTGCTGTAAATCCCTCCTTGCTCTGAGGGTAATCTTTCCTCCTGTATGACTTGTGAATCATGCATGCATCTGTTGCTATTGGTGTGGGGGTATGCACTTACGCTACCTTGATCACCATGTAAATGTTCAGTCTAATTTAAACATCGGTACTGCTTACGGTTAATGACATTATCTGGTGGCAGAACCAACGTTTTCTGTAGTTTTGCCTTATTTGCCGTCTTAGTTGTTGATTGTATATCCTTTTCCTTGGGAATCATTTTGAGCCTAGTCTCTTGTTTTCGGTTGTTTTTGTGAAGGTGTTTTTTGTTGTAGTACTGTATACATTGTGCTGGCACTGCTTTTATATTTAAACTCTTGCTGAGCTTCTCAACTTTAGATGATGATCAAGCTATGTGAGAAGGATGATTGACCCATTCACACATTTTGTGTTGCAAGTTGGACAGAGGTTTGCGTTTTGTTTGTCAGACAAAAGTATGCTGCACGCTTAGTGCTCCACACAGGATTTTGTTTTCCTTTATTCACATGCTTACTACACTCTAGTCTTGTAATTGGTGTTGTATTTTGACCTGGGTACTCATGATAACAGCTGCGACTGTTTTCTTGAATGAAAGATTAGGACATTTACTCATCTGGCACCTTCCTCTAGTTCAGCTGAACCTTAACATACCCACGAGAACGATCATATCTGAACAAATTCGAACGTGTGTATCTGTACATTCTCTCAAGCAAGCTGCATTCATTGATTAAACTACGTACGTACGTACAAATTTCTTTGCATGAGCCAGGACGGATGCTAACATTATTATATCCAGGCCACATTGCCTCTCCTAGTATGTAGTAGTAGTAGAAGCAGTGTGCACTTTGGTTAAGGTGAGGTCGACGCCGAACTCCGGCTCCACTATGAGTTTCAGCGCTGGGGAATGCTGATAGAGCGGCGAGAGCTTGAGCGCAAACTTGGAGATGATGAGAGATATGAGTATCTTGAGCTCCGCCGTGGCGAACCCTTGGCCGAGGCAGGTCCGAGCGCCGGCGCCAAACGGCAAGTAAGAGTGCAGCTGGGGTCGAGCGTCGGAGAAGCGTGCCGGGTTGAACTCCTTGGCATCAGGACCCCACAGCTTGGGGTCAAGGTGCATTGTGGAGACAGGGATGTAGATGTTGACGCCTTTCGGTATGTGCACACCCCCCAGCTTCAGTTCCTGAAGGGCCATCCTTGACACAAAGGCGCCTGCTGGGTACAGCCTCAGGGTTTCCTGAATCACCATCGTCAGCTGTATTTCCAAAGGTGAAGTTCAAGTCAGTAGGCTATCATCATAATATGATCAGCTTCTGAAGATGGGGGAGCATATGTAACATACGTTCTTCATGTTCTGAAGTGATTGGGAGTCTAGTGGACGGCCCCCGCAGACGTCCAGGACCTCTTGCCGGACCCGGTCCTGCCATTCTGGGTGCAGGCCAAGGAGCATTAGGCACCAGGCAGCTGTCACAGCTGTGCTCTCGTATCCTGCAAAATATATGCTCTTGCAGTTGTCCACTATAAAGTTCTCTGCCTCGCGGAGCCCCAGCTTGCTGCTGCTTGCGCTGTGAAGTATCGCACGCAGTAAATTCTTGTCCTCTCCGCTTTCCTTGACGATCTCTAGTATCAGTCTGTGCACTTGTTTGTGAAGCCCCCACGCCTGCCTGTTCTTCTTGGTAGGAAAGAACCTGCAGAATGAGGATCTTAGTCTATGTTCCTTCACCGACGAAAATGGTGAATTGTGAGAGTTTCTACATTTTGATGAACATTTTTTTAACCTTAGGCCGGTCATTTCAGCTAGCACGTTTGGCTTGGACACGGCCTTCTGCAGCTCTCTGAGCTTCAAGAAGATCTTCTTTCCTTTGACGTAGCTGCTTCCGAAGCATGTCCTGGAGATGACATCTGCGGAGTAGGCTCTTATGTCGTCGTCAATCTTGATGTCTAGAGTGCCGCCACTCTTGTCGACCCTCGCTTCCCATGACTCGAGCAGTGTTTGTGCAGAATCTACCATCAGATCCACCATTCCCTGGTTTGGTTATATATATGAAGATACAAAATGAGTCTAGCTGTATATATGCTGCTCTTAAATAGAGTACTGTACAACAGCAGCGCAGAATAATGCAGGATTACTTGCTGTAAGTGGTCCTAATTACTAGAATCTTATCAGACACTGTCTAGCTGGATCGGAATGTTGTTTTGCTGCCGGGCATGCATGGTCCAAACCAAATGAGAACACTCACGACGCATTATCTAGCTGGAGCTGAGAATGCTACGTACCTTGACCTTGTCGAGAAAGAACTCGGGCGCAATGATCTTCCTCTGGTGGGCCCAAGCCTCGCCGTTGGACTTGAGGATGCCTCTGCCAAACAGTGGCTCGTGCGTGGCCTTTAGGTAGGAGCTCTTGCCGAGGTCCAGCGAGACGCAGAGGTTGATGTCCCGGACCACGTCTGGCCGGCTCACGTGAAGGAACACCACGTTCCCCATGGAGTAAGTGAACACTGGACCTGCACTTGATGTCGAGCCACCAGGTTAATGAATGAACCCCGCCCAAAAATACATGTTCATCATACTACATAGAATCAAGATGTACTGTACTGTTGAGAAAATAATGAGTGTATTCCGTTTCATCAGTCAGTCAAAAAGAAAAAGAAAAAAGAGAGCAGGAATCTATCTAGCTAGGGATCGTTCCTGCCATTGCCATTGGCTTGCCGGTCACCATCGACGGCTCTGTTGGATTACCTCGGCGGAACGACCGCAAACCGACACGACGGTGGGCATCCAACAGGAGTCCGGCTCCTCCCGGCGAATGGCGATCCAGTCACGCCGCTCAAGAAAAGAAAAGGTGAAAGCGCAGGCGTGCGGAATGGGACAGACGAGACGACACAACCGGCAGGCAGCCAAGTTGAGGGAGCGGCGTCTCCATCGGCCGATCGCCTCATCACGCGCCCCTCCGCAAAGCGGTGGACGGGAGCTCGCGCGCTCTGGCTGGCGGCGGCCAAATGAGGCGCGAGCCCACGCGCATGCATGCAGGCGCACACGGGGGCGATAGCTCCAGCTCCGGCTCCCAAGTCCTCTGCGCGCGCGCGACATGGACGTGCCGGCGGTCCAATCGTCTCTGGCGGTCCACACATGACATGATCCACCCCGGCGCGGACACCGCACCGGTGGAGGAATGGATGGCGTTGCTGTTGCTGGCGTTGGGAAGCCAGAGGTGGTCTCGTAGTACGTACTCTATGTTGCGTTGCGTACCCACCCACCTGACGTGATATGTCGGGGCTGCCTACTGTTTGTTTCGCCTCTATCGTATTGTATCGTATGTATCATCATGGATAATCTGAAATTACTCTTCTAATCTAATCTCCGGTAGTATCGACCATTTCCATGTGACTTGATTGTGTCTTTTCTGCTTAGTGCATCAAGTTACATATTGTTACTTGCAAGCTAGCCGCTATCTATACATGCATGCATCAAAGGACGAACAAGATTTATTTTGAGGGAGCTTGGATGGATGCACATGCTGTCATCAAAACCAACGCACAAACCCAAACTTTCCGAGCGTGGCTAGCTCACGGCTACATCGTTTGCATCACGCCAAAACTAGAGGATAGGATCTACAAGTACAAGGAGTTCATCGCCTTGACTCATTTCAGCTCTCTACAGTTACGTGGTTTGTTTTTTTCCTTTTATAAAACAAAATAGAAGTACTATCGTATAGGGGGTTGGGTTTGTTGTTCTTTGTGGGCGCGCATGTCCTCTCCTATTACATCATCCAGTTTTTGAAACTGCTCTGCGTACGATGGTGTTTTCGTCCGACCAATACGACCAGAGAGTAAATCATCTCTAAATGATATGACCCACAAACTGAATTATCTAGGATTGTCTCTAATCGTACAGTGTTGGATAGGCACTCTGTCGTACCTATAGCAAGGTCGTTCAGTTTTAGTAGGGTGGGTCCGAGAGATCAGTTAAATCTTGCAAGCTGATGGCGCCTAGCTCACCTAATAATATTAGTAATATACATGCATCCTTGCTATCCAACAGTGTCATGCAGCAACAGGAAAGGCCAAATTCTGAAATTCAGCAGCACGAGACCACCACAAGTTTAGTCGACCTGTTGACGTTGCAACTTCTAGAATTCACTTAAGATCCACATCACAAATACGGATTGACAGGTTGATTTATTTAAGGAAACCATTTATTTATTTAATACTCCTACTGCTCAGCTGGAACCTCATCATTGTCGGGTCCTGAGAGATTGCACTTGATGATGCCAGAATTTTAAAATGGCCAACCTATGTTTGTTGCTATATGGAGTACACCAGCTTAGTGTCCAACACTAGAATGAATCAATCATTCGGCTAAATATGTATGTGCTAATATAAACAATCAAGCATCTTTGGGCTCTGTTAGTGCTTACTACTAAGCTCCTTCCCTCAACGACAAAAAAAAACTTTCAGATAAGCTCCCTCTCTTCTTTGGGAGCAACGCTGCAAACTATTTGGTGGCCGATGCCAGATGGGGGGCATGAGGGGTGAGAAATATGAAGATGACTTTGTTTTTCAGGGAAAAGAACTAGACTGAAAAATTAGTAAGCTAAATATGTATGTATGCAACAGGAAGAAGATGCTTCAAAAGGATGAATAAAGCAAAAATATAAGCTGATGGCCGGAGACACATATATACCATGCTCTTTCCTCCATTTATCGTAGAAGGGCAGCACGGCTGGGCGGTAGTCGTGGACGATGCGGCCGCCGGCTCGGGGAGCCGACTTTGCGGCGGCGACCGCCTCCCTCATGTCGGCGATGTTGCCGTAAGGGAAAGACGGGCGCGGGCCTCCGATGCCCTGCCTCCTGAACCCGGCAAGGAGCCTCTGCGGCACCACCCAGACGGTGTAGTAGAGGTAGATCGCGAGGGAGCACGCCCCCACGCAGCATAGGCTTAGCACCACCTTCATCGCCATGCCCACCTCCATCATCTCTCTCTCACTCTCTCTCTCTCTACACAGCTTGATCTCTGTACGCACTTCTCTCTATGTGAGGAGTGTCAGAGCGTGTGGGGGTGAAGATGAAGAAGCTAGCTAGCTAGGTGGAGGTGGTACTTCACTGTGTTATATGGGGGACGGGAAACAAGTGGGGAAAGGTGGTAGAGTCCAAACGCCAAGTTTGGCATAGAATGGCTCCCCCGAAAAGAAATCCATCACCGGCAGTGAGTGTGGGCCGGGCCCTGGCAGGGCCAGGGGGTAGTAATATCCAAAGTGTGTATTGCGTGTCTATCCAGCCTTCTCTTTTCTTCTCTTTTCTTTTCTTTTTACAGTACAATATATAATATTCCCCTTCTTTCTTTTTGTTGCGGGAAGGGAAGGCGATCTAGTATCTCTTTTGATCTGCGGCGACGAATCAAAAGGTTCATATTCACTATTCAGGCATGCCTGCGGCCTCATTTCATGAAACAGTCTGAGCTACCACCTGAGCTAGCTAGGAGACAGCAGCTCTCAAATCTCGCCGTCTCGTTCAATCTTATCCACCAAAGTCGGCAAAAAATAATTCTGATGCGTGACTCCACCCACCTCTCCTCCCGGTGGAATGGTGGACTTGTTGTTGCACGGCACCCCACTTCCTCTGTTAGGGCAACTCTAACGCGCTGACGCATTTGATCCGCGTGTATCCATTTGGATCAAATGGATGAAAACGACGGCTCAACATGTCGACGCAAACCCAAAATCCGTCCGCTCGTCGTTCGCCTGGGCGCATTTTAGTCTAAATTTGCGTCCACGCCGGCACGAGACGGACGCGCCGCACGTCTGCTCAGTGTCCGCCTCAGGTCCGTGTGTCAGCCGTCCAACAACCACCGCGGTCCTACTAAATGCCCACCTACCAGCTCGGACCCCTGTGACAACCAGTGGAAGCGTCCGGAAGTCCACTTCTTTTAAAATAGCAAGCGCACACGTGTGTGTGGGGCGGGCGGGGGGGGGGGGGGGGGGGGCTACTTCCCCGTCCACAGCAAATCTAGTCACACTCGCCATCACGTTGAGGACAGGAAACCTTAGCCCGAGCCATGGGCTTCTTCGGCGGCAAAGGGAAGGGCAAGCCCAAGGTGGAGGAGGGCTCCTCCTCACGCCCACTGGTGGCAAGGTGGGTGCTGGTGCCAGCGGCGGGAGGGAGCGTCGGCCGCCGAACCGCTTGAACATCCCAATGCACCGCGCGCGCTACCGCTGGGAGTACCGCGCCACGCTGCCATGGCCGGACATGAACCTCCACCACGGCTGGCACCTCGACACCCACTGCATCCTGGTGCCGGCGATGCCGCTGTCAGCTCGCGCGCACTCGGAGGAGGTGCGCAAGCGGCGCGCCTTCCTGATGCCGGAGCAGCGCCGTAACCCGGCATTCGCGCCAGACTCCCTCAACTGGGAAGTCTGGTTCACCACCAAGCACGACACTGCCCGCCGTGGTGCCGCTCGCTCAGTTCACTCGCAGAGTCCTTAGACCAGTAGTTTTGGATAGAGTCTCGCTCATAAAGGAAGAGTAGCGCACTAGCGTGGCTCGCTTCGCTTTTCGACGCGAAGCTCATCCAGATTGATGCGGACATCCCTCCGCCGTCCCCGGTGGTGGCGCTAGAGGACCAGGAGGCGGAGGCGGCGTACCAGGACGCCCTCAAGGAGGTGCTCCAGCGCGCCCTCGAGGAGTCCCAGCGCGAGGAGGACACGCGCTGGCCCGGCATGGAGGAGGCGATCCAGCTGTCGGCCGTGGGGACTGCGTCTACCCCCCGCCACCACCGCCTCTCCTCGAGCCCACGCCCATGCCAACGCCACCACCACCACCCGCCTCAACGAGCAGTACCACTCGCAGGGGTACATTCGCGAGTGGGGTGCCCCCGTCTAGCTGGGCGCGATGCCGGAGCAGGAGGCGGTGTACCTCCAGCAACGGAGGGCCCGCACACTGGCGGAGGAGCGGGAAAACGGCGAGCATTGTGCATGTAGATGAAGCGCAAGGAGGAGGAGTGTCGGCAGTGCTGGTCACGCTAGGAGGAGGAACATCGGGAGTGTGAGGAGGAGGAGCGTGCATGCCCCGCACCAGATCCGCTAGTGTAGCACACGTCGAAGGAGGCGACACGGGTAGCGTGGCAGCAGGCCTTCCCGTGGGCAGGGCCGCCACCGAACTTTGTCGACCTCACCGGCCTGAATGATGGCTACGCCTAGGCGGCGTGTGGGACGGATAGGAGGCGCAAGTTCTTTTTTTAGTTTTAAAATTTATATTTAATTATGTTGAAGTGGACAATGGTCGACCGTTGACTGGACGTTTTAATGTGTAATTATGTTTAATTTATACACATGTTTTTTTCGAGTCCACGCAGACAATGCTCGGCCACCGTTGGGCGCACCGACCGACTTGAACGAAAAAGCGGATATGCCCGTCTGCTCGGCCGACCCAAATGGAAAAAGGGACAATTCACATCTGTTTGCGCCGGCGCTTTGGAGTTACCCTTAGAGCATCTACCGCCGGCATCTCCAAATCCTCAAACGTGTGTGGGCACGACCTGTTAGTGACTGGACATGAGAGAGAAGTGAAAAAATGATCCAACTGGATCCTTCATATCATCACTATACATCCGGACTGTCCACAAACCCTCGACTGTTATTGCGGCCCTGCCAAACAATTCACTGGACCGGTCAGCATATGGTCATCTGATTATGGAGATTAAGAAAATGCTAGCTCTTCGGGTGTTTATTCCTTTAAAGTAGATCGTATTCAAAATAGAGTTGCTTATAGTCTAGCTAATATTGGTCGTTCTGGGGTTGCACCGCCTGTTGGTTGCACCGAGTTCCAGACGCTGCTTCAGAGTTTGTATTAGCAGACTGTGACACTATTTCTAAGGAATAAAACCCATGCTTTACCCCGCAAAAAAATGTAGGAAGAATATGAGGGCCCGCAGACCACCTTTTTATTTTGTTTATTCTTTCTTTTATTGTTTCTCTTCATCTCCACTAATCATGTGTAAGTTACCAGACATTTTTTTTTCTTGAATATGCATGAGTGTGCGTACTATATATTAAGGAAAAAGAGCTACCCGTGAGGTTAGCACCCACATCCACTGTGACAACACAAACAACTAACCCGCCTTGCCCGTACTCAAGCCAAACAATGGCGAAGAGGACGGACACATAACACACAGGCCGCGTCCTCATGTATCAAACACCTCAAAACACGACAAAAACATCTAACTAAACTAGATCAACGCATTCTCGACCCTTGGTGCCTAGAGGATCGGCAGGCGGACAGCGGGAGCTAGCCTGACTCGAAGAAGACGCCATCGAAGAGGCGCCGACGATGGAGTACATAGTGCCCCGGATGCTCCTGCCCACAGCAACAACCCGCACATGACAACTTGGCACCCCATGACTCGCCGCTGCCGAGGCGAGCGAGGCAGCCCACCAGTTGCTCCTCCGGACGCACCCTGAGCACCTAGGCAGCGCCTCCAAGAAGGGGACGACGCCGACACGTCACCGCTGCCTAGCCGGGCGAACCAAACCTAGGGTTTCACCCGATGACAGAACAGGGGATGGACATGGCCATGGCAACACCCAGGGCCGGTCCTGGGATTTTGGGGCCCCGGGGCGAAAGTAACATTCAGGGCCCCTTAATATAATCATAACAAAAAATAATAATTAGTTTAATTCTACACGAAATGTTACCAATAAATACTTAACAAGATCCAAAATCCATATTTACACATTATTATCTTAAAATATTTCTTGTAACAATCTTTGATGCAAAGTCGTTTATGATTGTGTCGATGTCAATCTCATCCTTCTTCCCCATGCATAATGTTACCTAACCATTTAAGCTTTATTGGGTCATTGTTATGCCAAATGGTCCTTCAATAATTTCAAGTTTGAAAAGCTTATTTTAGCTGTTGCAGAAATCACATGCACAGTAAATCCGAATAAATGTTTACACACCATGAGTTTTTTAAACCCTTTTTCAATGAAGTGATTCATATGAACCAAAACAAACAAATATTTAACATGAATTTTTTTTCTCACCTTCTAGAATTTCTTCTTGGTCAACTACTTTTATCAAACTGATTCCTCCCTCATAGCATGAAACTTTGTTTGAAATTGTGGGGAACAGTAATATGATATACCTCAGATTGATTGGATCGGGGCAATGATGTGATGTGGGTGCTCGGCGATATACGCATGCGCCAACTCCATCAGTGTCGATTTTTAGGAGCCTCGCGATGGTCGTGCTGCGTTTTCACTGCGTACAGCGCCTTGAGACCAGCCAGCCTTCTGCGACTTGGGATCTGAAGTTTGGAACAAGGGAACAGAGAATAGGAAATTTGGGATGAACACATGGCGCACCATCGTCTCTTTTAAGGAGAATGTTTCCCGATCGCAAGGAATAAGGAAAGAGAACGGTACTGTGTCAAAAAAATAGGAAAGACGACAGCCGCAAAAAAAAGGAAAGAGGACGGGGACGACTTGATTTACGTGTGTACGCTGATCTTTTCGGAATCCCTCGCGATCTGATTTACATGATTTACGTGCGTACACTATTACCTGCCATCCCTTGCCAGGCTACTTTTTTTCAACAAGAAGCTATGGGCCTATGAGCTGATACACCTGAAAGGGGGCCCCTGGATCTTAGGGGCCCGGGGCGGCCGCCGCCCCCCCCTCAGGGCCGGCCCTGGCAACACCTTTAAGGAGGAGACAGCGCCCACAAGTGACCAGACATATGAGGAAGAAAACAAAAAGTTTGGATGCATGGACGGATAAATAGGGCTTAAAACAGACACACATGGTCACTGACCGAGCGCGTTGCGTTTGGGGAGTCAGATTTGATAAGTCCGACTGTAGATGCTCTTAGCAAAACTCAAATGCTGATTTTTCACCTTGCATTTACGATCACGCAAATGCGCCTCAACAACAAAGTTTGTGAAGTTCAGAATTTATCACCTACATCGAAAAAACAAGGAAAAACAATGGCCGCTCTAGTTGGGTGTGCAAAACAATCACTGTTCTCCCATGCAATGAGTGCAGAAAGGAGGAGCCCGTGTTTTTCTTGTTTGAGCGCATCGAAAATGTATGGACGCTAGTCAAAGAGATGAGATGTGCGGCCCACACAGATATATACTGCCAGCCAGCAAGCTAGATTCGATCTTCTCTACGATCTCGTGAAAGGAGAAAAGATAAATGGTGGAAAATTACATGAGCGTGGGGAGAAATCAAACATTCACCATCACAGGGACCCTCTTGCATTAGGGCCAATCATTTTGCCAACTTTGTGCACCGGTGCCATGTAAAATGATTCACTGAATATATATCTAGTCGGCATCTAGTTTCCGAACGTGGTAGGTGGGTTAAAGATCGTATATACCTAGCTTGGTGACACCATTGGAAACAAAACGACGTTCTTGATATGTTTTTTTTCTTCTAAAAAGGAGCATTAGCCCCGGCCTCTGCATTAAGCGATGCACACAGGCATTTTATTAAGTAATGCAGCAATAAAGTATGAAACTTAACTCAGATGCAAAAGCAAAAGCAGACCATAAAACAAAGTGCCACAACCGACAAAAATAGAAAACAATGCCTAAACACATATCATACTATATCTAGATTAGCCCCCGACCTAACCTTTCTCCGACCCCCCGTGCGGCGGTGCCCCGCCGCACCGGGGCTTCCCCCGTCGGTGCTCGAGGCCCTCTCCCCTCCCTCTGCGGCCGCCGGAGGCGCTGCCGGGCAAAGCCCGCGTGTCGTGGCGGCGGCAGGGCTCCTGCTGGTCATGGCTAGGAGTGGCCGCGGCGGCGCCCGTTCCCCCTCCTTCTGCTGCGGTGGTGCATGGCGGCGGCGGCCAGAGGCGCAACGGTGGCAAGCGGCTGGCAGCGGCGGTGGGGCAGGCTCGGTCTAGTCCTGCATGGGCCAGCTGGCACCCCTGTTGCTTCCTGTGCCTGGCATCGACGGCCTGCGGCTCTGCCCGCATCACTTGCGCACCGGGGCGTGATGGGGAACGAAGCATGAAAATAAAATAAAAAATACCCAAGATTTAATCTAGGAGATGCAAAGCAATGAGAGGGGAGTGTGTCTACGTACCCTCGTAGACCGCAAGCGTTGGCGTATGTAACACGGTTGATGTAGTCGTACTCGTCGCGATCCAATACGATCCAATCCGATCTAGCGCCGAACGGACGACACCTCCGAGTTTAGCACACGTACGGCTCGGCGGCATCATATCCTTCTTGATCCATCAAGCGAGGGAGAGGAGGTAGATGAGATCTGAACCAACACAACGGCATGGTGGTGGTGGTGGCAGCGGAACGCCGGCAGGGGTTCGCCAAGCGCTGCCGGAACGTGGAGGAGGAGTAACGGGAGGGAGACGGGGCAAGGATGGAAGGGTCCAGCTCCCCATGCGCCTCCCCACTATATACAGGGGCGAAGGGGGCTGGTGGCTTGGCCTCCAAGCCCCTAGGTTCATCGGCAAGGGGGGGGAGAAAATCCCTCCTTTACACACCGATCGCTATGCATCTTTTTAGGGATCTCGATCTTATCCCTTCGGGATATGATCCTATTCCTTGTAAGGGGGGATCTTGGTGCGCCTAGACCAGGGGTGTGGGGCCTTGACCCAGTACCCACGTCCATGTGCCCCCCATGCAGGTGGGCCCCACTTTAGAACCTTCGTGGTACAATACCAAAAAATCCCGAACATTTTCCGGAACCCTGAATATGACTTCCCATATATAAATCTTTACCTTCGAACCATTCCAGAGCTCCCGTGATGTCCCGGATCCCATCCGGGACTCTGAACTACTTTTAGACTTCACCATATGAATATCTCAATACTACCCTAGCGCTACCGAACGTTAAGCATGCGACCCTACGGGTTTGGGAATCATGTAGACATGACCGAGACTCCTCTCTGGTCAATAACCAATAACGGTACCTGGATACCCATATTGGTTCCTACATATTTCACGAAGATCTTTATCGGTTGAACCACGATGTCAAGGATTTAGCTAACCCCGTATGCAATTCCCTTTGTCCGGCGATATGTTACTTGCTCGAGATTCGAACGTAGGTATCTCCATACCTAGTTCAATATTGTTACGGGCAAGTCTCTTTACTCGCTCCGTAATACAAGATCCCGTGACTAAACTTATTAGTCACTTGCTTGCAAGCTTCTTATGATGTTGTATTATCGAGAGGGCCAAGGGATGTCTCTCCGTCACACGGAGCGACAAATACCAGTCTTGATCCATGTAACCCAACAAAACACCTTCGAAGATACCTATAGAGCACCTTTATGATCACCTAGTTACGAAGTGACGTTTGATAGCACATAAAGTATTCCTTCGGTATCCGGGAGTGGCATGATCTCATGGTCTAAGAAACAGATACTTGACATTACAAAAGCTGTAGCAAATAACTAAGTGATACGATCTGATGCTAAGCTTACGGTTGGGTCTGTCCATCACATCATTCTCCTAATGATGTGATCCCGTTATCAAATGACAACTCATGTCTATGGTTAGGAAACCTTAACCATCTTTGATTAACGAGCTAGTCTAGTAGAGGCTCACTAGGGACATAGTGTTGTTTATGTATTCACACATGTATTTAAGTTTCCGGTCAATTCGAGCATGAATAATAAACATTTATCATGAATGGGAAATATGATAATAACCATTTTATTATTGCCTCTAGGGCATATATCCAACAGGGCGGCGGCCCAAGACATGGCGGCGTCGGCCTCCTCCTCCTACCAGAGGTGGGAATCTAGATATGGTTGATCATGGGATCTCATGTCGCCCAAAATAATCGGCCAGGCAGTGGCCCTAGTGGTCTTTGCGCAAAGTCATCGTTCTACCTGTTATCAGTATTCTTTGATCTGGCCATCATCGAGTTTCAGACTTCTCCTTCGAAGGAAAACAAGGACTGGCGTATATGGTGCTCTTTGGACACCTTGATTGGATAGGCCCGGTTGTGTGCACCTGCAACATCAACATAACCAGCTTCACCAGGGTATCACGAAGCTTTGTTTTTGTTGACACCTTGGGACATGTCTGCACCAAGATGTCCAAGGGATCAACACATGCGGAGAATGCCATGGCATGATTATAGTACCTGCAAGTGGCGAAGGCGGGGTCTTGGATGCGATGAGGACTTTGCTTCACATGCAATTGTCCAGTCTTGGCCTACGGGATATGTTCCTGTCCAAACCGAGCACGAGTTGTTGTGAGCCTGGTGGTATGTGGCTTGTAGTAGTAGCCTACGCAAATGGGGGCGGCAACATTGGAGGAATTCTTTGTTGGTGGTGCTCCTTTGAGTACCGAGTCATGATTTCTAGGGTGAAAACCCAAGGTCTAGCCTTTATTGGTTGTGCCTAGCAGTGGCCTACTTGAAGACATTGTTTTGGGAACACAATCTTTCTCCAGGGTAAAAACCTAAGTTCTTTGATTGGGTAACGACAACACTTGTACATTGTTTCCTTCTTGGAGGCATTGCTTTGGGAGAACCTTCTTTCTAGTTCGGGTGTTGTCTACGGTGGTGGTTAGAGTGCTGCTACTGTGGGTGATTGATCACCGTGACAGGGTCTCTTTTCTTCCTCTTTTTATTTTATTTTTTGGGTGTGTGCATCCTGGATGTTATTAGGCATCTTGTTAGTGCAAAGGCTGGGTATAATTGGTACCTACTTGATATTAATATATTTCCCTTTTCAAAATATATATTTTATTGGACTCCCATCCAAACCAGCTGTACGAATCCATGCTATCATCTCCTAGCGGCTACTCAACCATTACGCATGACTGAGTAAAGATCATGTACGAAGATATGACCGGAGGCATAAACTGTGGAGGGGGGCGCCGCACACGGCTAACGATTGTTGCTCTGTGTTCTAGGCGCCCCCTCCCCACATATATATATAGGTGTGAGGGGGAGGGGAGCAGCAAGGGTGCGCCCCAAGTAGGAGGAATCCTATTTGGGGTCCTCCCCAATTCGTCCTCCCCCCTTCCATATTTGTCGGAGGGGGAAAAGGGAAGAAGAAGGAGCGAAGGAAAGGGGGGAGGGGGCGAACCCCCTCTTTCCCTTCTCCCATTCGGCCTCCTTCCTTGGGGGGGGGGGACGCCACCCCTTGTGGGCTGGTGTGCTCCCCTCTTATGGCCCATAAGGCCCATTATTCCCCCGGGGGTTCTGGCAACCCCCGGTACTCCGATAAATACCCGATACTATCCGGAACACTTCCGGTGTCCAAATACTATCATCCTATATATCAATATTTACCTCTCAACCATTTTGAGACTCCTCTTCATGTCTGCGGTCTCATCCGGGACTCCGAACAACATTCGGTCACCAAATCACATAACTCATATAATACTAAATCATCATCGAACTTTAAGCGTGCGGACCCTACGGGTTCGAGAACTATGTAGACATGACAGAGACACCTCTCCGGTTAATAACCAATAGTGGAACCTGGATGCTCATATTGGCTCCTACATATTCTACGAAGATCTTTATCGGTCGAACCATTATGACAACATACGTTATTCCCTTTGTCCATCGGTATGTTACTTGCCCGAGATTCGATCATTGGTATCCACATACCTAGTTCAATCTCGTTACCGGCAAGTCTCTTTACTCGTTCCGTCATACATCATCTTGTAACTAACTCATTAGTCACTTTGCTTGCAAGGCTTCTTATGATGTGCATTACCAGAGGGCCCAGAGATACCTCTCCGATACTAGGAGTGACAAATCCTAATCTCGATCTATGCCAACCCAACAAGCACCTTCGGAGATACCTGTAGAGCATCTTTATAATCACCCAGTTACGTTGTGACATTTGATAGCACACAAGGTATTCCTCCGGTATCCGGGAGTTGCATAATCTCATAGTCGAAGGAATATGTATTTGACACGAAGAAAGGAATAGCAATAAAACTGAACGATCAATATGCTAAGCTAACGGATGGGTCTTGTCCATCACATTATTCTCCTAATGATGTGATCCCGTTCATCAAATGACAGCACATGTCTATGGTTAGGAAACTAAACCATCTTCGATTAACGAGCTAGTCTAGTAGAGGCTTACTAGGGACACGGTGTTTTGTCTATGTATCCACACATGTATCAAGTTTCCGGTTAATACAATTCTAGCATGAATAATAAACATTTATCATGATATAAGGACATATAAAATAACAACTTTATTATTGCCTCTAGGGCATATTTCCTTCACACGCATCTCAATGGCTTGAGGGTGCTTCAACACCTCTGATAGGTAGGGGTTGATGACCTTCTCGAAGACTTGTCCTTGGAGGAGCTTGGTGTAGCCATAGTGATCTAGATCTGTTAGAAAACAGTACGAACAAGAATAGAGTATTTCTCCGCGATGCGGTGGTCAAATCGTCTGGGGGTATATATAAGTAATTTTTATCTTGGGAAATAAGTATACGGAAGGAAAACGGAGTCGAGAAGGTGCCCGAGGGACCCACTACCCACTAGGGCGCGCCTGGTGGGGCTGGCGCGCCCTGGTGCCTTGTGGGCATCCGGGTTGCCTTCCCATTTGTTTCTTATTTTTCTACTTTTTCAAATATTCCAAAACTGACAGAAAATATTTTTGCGGATTTTTCGGAGTCCGTTTACTTACCGTATCACGTACCTCTTCCTTTTTAGGGTTCTGGAAGGTTTCTTTTATGTGTTCCTCCGTTGTCATGGTTTGGATAATGTTACTTTCAACATTAATAGGCGTACCTCAAATATAGTGTTTAATTCTTCATCCATTGACCACCTTCGGATTGGTACCTTCGACATTATTAATCTTGATAGCTCCAGAGCGATAAACTTCTTCGATGATATATGGTCTTTCCCATTTGGAATGAAGTTTTCCTGCAAAAAAATATAAAACGGGAATTATACAATAGAACATATTCACCAACTTTGAATTCCCGCTTTTGGATTCTTTTGTCATGTCACCTTTTAACTTTTTCTTTGAACAGTTTGGCATTTTCATAAGCTTGGGTTCTCCATTCATCTAGTGAGCTAATATCAAATAACCTCTTTTCACCAGCAAGTTTGAAATCATAATTGAGTTCTTTAATTTCCCAATATGCTTTATGTTCTAACTAAAGAGGCAAATGACAAGCTTTTCCATAAACCATTTTATATGTAGACATACCCATAGGGTTTTTATAAGTTGTTCTATAGGCCTAAAGTGCATCATCAAGTTTCTTAGACCAATTCTTTCGGGGTGTATTGACAGTTTTTTGTAATAGTAATTTTATTTCTCTATTGCTAAGTTCAACTTGACCACTAGATTGAGGATGATAGGGTGATGCAATTCTATGGTTAACATCATATTTAGCAAGCATTTTTCAGAAAGCACCATGAATAAAGTGTGAATCACCATCAGTCGTTAAATATCTAGGGACTCCAAACCTTGGGAAAATAACTTCTTTAAGCATTTTAATGGAGGTGTTATGATCAGCACTGCTAGTTGGAATAGCTTCTACCCACTTAGTGACATAATCAATAGCAACCAAAATATGTGTGTACCCATTAGACGAAGGAAAAGGTCCCACATAATCAAAGCCCCAAACAACAAAAGGTTCAACAACAAGTGAATAATTCATAGGCATTTCCCGATGCTTACCGATGTTACCTATTCTTTAACATGCATCACAAAACAAGACAAACTTATGGGCATCCTTGAAAAGAGTGAGCCAATAAAAACCAGATTGTAATACCTTACGAGTAGTTCTATCTCCTGCATGATGTCCCCCATAGGCTTCGGAGTGACACTTCCATAGGATTTTTTTCTTGTTCATGCTCAGGTACACAACGTCTAATAATACCATCTACTCCCTCTTTATAAAGAAGTGGGTCATCTAAAAAGTAATATCTTAAGTCATAGAAGATTTTTTTCTTTTGTTGGTATGTGAAACTAGGTGGTATAAATTTAGCAATGATATAATTAGCATAGTCAGCATACCAAGGAGTATTGTGAGAAGCATCTATTGCAACTAGTTGTTCATCAAGGAAGCTATCATCAATAGGTAGTGGGTCATCAAGAATATTTTCTTACCTAGAAAAATTATCAGCTACGGGGTTCTCAACTCCCTTCCTATCAGTGATATGTAAGTCAAATTCTTGTAGCAAGAGAACCCACCTAATGAGTGTAGGCTTAGCATCTTTCTTTTCCATAAGATATTTTGTAGCAACATGAACGGTGTGAACAATTACTTTGGAATCAACAATCTAAGATCTGAATTTATCACAAGCAAACACAACTGCTAAGAATGCTTTCTCAGTAGTAGCATAATTTCTTTGGGCACTGTCTAGAGTTTTGCTAGCATAATGGATAAAATTTAACTTCTTATCAACTCTTTGTCCTAGAATAGCACCAACAGCATAATCACTAGCATCACACATAATTTTAAAAGGCAAGTTCCAATCAGGTGGTTGAATAATAGGTGCAGAAGTTAAGGCTTTCTTAAGTGTTTCAAAGGCTTCTACACAATCATCATAGAAAACAAATGGAACATCCTTTTGTAAAAGATTAGTAAGAGGCCTAGAAATTATAGAGAAGTCTTTAATGAACCTCCAATAGAAACCAGCATGACCAAGGAAACTATGAATACCTTTAATGTCTTTAGGACATGGCATTTTCTCAATTGCATCAACTTTAGCTTTATCCACCTCGATACCTCATTAAGAAATTTTATGCCCTAAGACAATGCCTTCATTAACCATAAAGTGTCACTTCTCCCAATTCAAGACAAGATTAGTTTGTTCACATCTCTGCAAAACTCACTCAAGGTTGCTTAAGAAATCATCAAAAGAAGTTCTGTAAACGGAGAAATCATCCATGAAAACCTCAACAATCTTTTCACAAAAGTCAGAGAATATAGCAGTCATACATCTTTGAAAGGTAGCAAGTGCATTACATAAACCAAAGGGCATATGTCTATAAGCATAAGTTCGAAAAGGGCAAGTAAAGGTGGTTTTCTCTTGATCAGGTTGTGAAACAGGTATTTGAGAGAAACCAGAATATCCATCTAGAAAATAAAAGTGTGTGTGCTTAGATAATCTTTCTAGCATTTGATCGATGAAAAGCAGAGGGTAATGATCTTTTGTAGTAGCTTTCCTAAAATCAATTACCATTCGATTGCCAGTCACTATTCTTTGTGCGATAAGTTCATTTTTATCATTAGGAACAACAGTAATACCTCCTTTCTTAGGGACACAATGAACATGACTTACCCATCTACTATCAGCTATGGGATAGATTATACATGCTTCCAGAAGCTTTGGTATTTCAGTTCTTACCACTTCTTTCATCTTAGGATTCAAACGTCGTTGGTGATCAGCAACGAGTTTAGCATTAGGTTCCATATTAATCTTGTGATGACAAAGAGTGGGACTAATGCCCTGAAGATCATCAAGAGTATATCCAATAGCAGCACGGTGCTTCCTCAGAATTTTTAATAATCTCTCTTCTTCATGTTCTGAAACATTAGCACTAATAATAACAAGATATATCTTTTTCTCATCAAGATAAACATACTTCATAGTGTCAGGCAATTGTTTTAATTCAAACACAGGATCACCTTTAGGTGGAGGAGGACCTCCTTGAGTTTCAATAGGCAAATTGTGTTTAAGGATAGGCTGTTGTTCAAAGAATATTCTATCTATTTCATTTCTTTAAAAGTGCATATCATTTCCATGGTCTAGCAAATATTGTTCTAATGGATTAGTAGGAGGTACAACAATAGAAGCAAGACCAATTATTTCATCTTTACTAGGTGATTCTTTATCATGAGGTTGTCTACGAAACTTAGAGAAATTAAAGTCATGAGATGCATCACCAAAACTAACACTAACAGTTTCTTTATCACAATCTATCTTAGCATTGACAGTGTTCAAGAAAGGTACCAAAAATTATGGGACAAAACTCATCTTGTGGGGAACCAAGAACTAGAGAATCAGTAGGGTATTTTATGTTCCCACACAAGACTTCAACATCTCTAACAATCCCGAGTAGTGTGATGGTATCTCTATTAGCAAGTTTAATAGTAACATCTATGTCTTCTATTTTAGCGGGTGTTATATCGTTCATAATTTCTCGGTATAAGGTAAAAGGAATAGCACTCACACTAGCGCCCAAATCACATAAACCATGATAGCAATAATCTCCAATTTTAACTTAGATGACATGCTTGGCAACAACATGTCTATTCTTATCTTTAATGTCGGGTTTAGCAATTCTAGCATCTTCATCACAGAAGTAAATAACATGCCCATCAACATTTTTGACCAAGAGATCTTTAACCATAGCAACACTAGGTTCTATTTTAATTTGTTCATAGGGTTTAGGTGCTTTAATATTACTTTTGCGAACCATTGTTGATACCTTAGCATGTTCCTTTATCCTAACAGGGAAAGGTGGTTTTTCAATATAAGCAGTAGGAACTACTGGATCAATATTGTAAACGATAGTTTCATCTTTAGCTACAACTAGTTATTTAACTTCTTCTTTAATAGGGGGATAATATTTAGACGGTTTCTCCTTAGGGATATCAACATGCGTAGAAAATGATTCACAAAAAGAAGCTACTATCTCAGAGTCAAGTCCATATTTAGTGCTAAACTTGTGAAAAGCATCAATATTCATAAAGGTTTTGACACAATCAAACTCAAGCTTAATACCAGACTCTTTACCTTCGTCGAGTTCCCAATCTTCAGAGTTGCGTTTAATTCTTTCTAAAAAATCCCACCTGAATTCAATAGTCTTCTTCATAAAAGAACCAACACAAGAAGTATCGAGCATGGATTGATCATTACAAGAAAGCCGAGCATAAAAATTCTGAATAGTAATTTCTCTCGAGAGCTCATGATTGGGGCATGAATATAACACTTACTTAAGCCTCCCCAAGCTAGTGATACTTTCTCCTTCACGAGGCCAAAAATTATATATATAATTCCGATCACGATGAACTAGATGCATAGGATAAATTTTTTGGTGAAATTCCAATTTCAATCGATTCCAGTTCCAAGATCCAATATCATCGTATAGCCTATACCATGTCAATGCTTTCCCCCCAAAGATAAAGGGAAAACCTTCTTCTTAACTTCATCTCTAGGTAAACCTGCAAGCTTAAACAATCCACAAATTTCATCCACATGTATCAAATGCATATCGGGATGCTTTGTTCCGTCTCCTGCATAAGGATTAGCTAGCAGTTTCTCTATCATACCCAAAGGAATTTCATAACTAATATTTTTAGTAGGTGCAGTAGGTTGAGGGAAACTCTTTGGGTTTCTGGTCGAGGCGATGATACCCCGAACAAACCCCTCAAAGGATTGTTTTCCATAGTAACAAGTGACAATAAATTTCAGCACGCAATATAATTTTTTCCTTACCGATTTCCACTTACCAAGAGTGCTTAAATACCCGGCAACGGCGCCAGAAAAGAGTCTTGATGACCCACAAGTATAGGGATCAATCGTAGTCCTTTTGATAAGTAAGAGTGTCGAACCCAACGAGGAGCAGAAGGAAATGACAACCGGTTTATAGCAAGGTAATTTCTGCAAGCACTGAAATTGTCGGTAACAAATAGTTTGATAGTAAGATAATTTGTAACGAGCAAGTAACGGTGATGGTAAATAAAGTGCAGCAAGGTAGCCCAATACTTTTTGTAGCAAAGGACAGGCTGGAACAATCTCTTATAATAAGCAAAGCGTTCTTGAGGGCACACGGGAATTTCATCTAGTCACTTCCATCATGTTGGTTTGATTCGTGTTCGCTACTTTGATAGTTTGATATGTGGGTGGACCGGTGCTTGGGTGTTGTTCTTACTTGAACAAAACTCCCACTTATAATTAACCCCCTCGCAAGCATCCGCAACTACGAAAGAAGAATTAAGATAACAATCTAACCATGACATTAAACATATGGATCCAAATTAGTCCCTTAGGGAATAACGCATAAACTAGGGTTTAAGCTTCTATCACTCTAGCAACCCATCATCTAATTGAAGGAAATATTCCCTAGAGGCAATAATAAAGTTGTCATTTATATTTCCTTATATCATGATAAATGTTTATTATTCATGCTAGAATTGTATTTACCGGAAACTTAGTACATGTGTGAATACATAGACAAACAGAGTGTCCCTAGTATGCCTCTACTAAACTAGCTTGTTAATAAGATGCTTAAGTTTCCTAGCCATAGACATGTGTTGTCATTTGATGAACGGGATCACATCATTAGAGAATGATGTGATGGACAAGACCCATCTGTTAGCTTAACACTAAGATCGTTTAGTTTATTGCTATTGCTTTCTTCATGACTTATACATGTTCCTATGACTACGAGATTATGCAACTCCCGAATACCGGAGGAACACTTAGTGCTCTATCAAACATCACAACATAACTAGGTGATTATAAAGATGCTCTACAGGAGTCTCCGATGGTGTTTGTTGAGTTGGCATAGATCGAGATTAGGATTTGTCACTCCGAGTGTTGGAGAGGTATCTCTGGGCCCTCTCGGTAATGCTCATCACTATAAGCCTTGCAAGCAATGTGATTAATGAGTTAGTTGCGGGATGATGCATTACGGAACGAGTAAAGAGACTTGGCGGTAACGAGATTGAACTAGGTATGATGATACCGACGATCGAATCTTGGGCAAATAACATACCGATGACAAAGGGAACAACGTATGTTGTTATGCGTTTTGACCGATAAAGATCTTCGTAAAATATGTAGGAGCCAATATGAGTATCCAGGTTCCGCTATTGGTTATTGACCGGAGATGTGTCTCGGTCATGTCTACATAGTTCTCGAACCCGCAGGGTCCGCACGCTTAACGTTCGATGACGATTTGTATTATGAGTTTCGTGTTTTGATGAACCGAAGTTTGTTCAGAGTCCCAGATGAGATCACGGACATGAAGAGGAGTCTCGAAATGGTCGAGACATAAGATTGATATATTGGAAGGTTATGTTTGGACACCGGAATGGTTTCGAATAGGTTCGGGCATTTTCCGGAATACCGGGGGGTTACCGGAACCCCCCGGGGGATTAATGGGCCACAATGGGCCTTAGTGGAGAAGAGAGAGGGCCGGCGAGAGGTGGCCTCCCCATGCCCAGTCTGAATTGGACAAGGAGAGGGGGTGGCGCCCCCTCCTTCCTTCTCTTCTCTCCTCTTTCCCTTCTTCTCCTACTTGGACTAGGAAAGGGGGGGTGAATCCTACTTGGACTAGGAGTCCAAGTAGGACTCCCCCCATGGCGCGCCCCCTCCTAGGGCCGGCCTCCTCGCCTCCCTTTATATACGTGGGGAGAGGGCACCCCAAAGGCACACCAAAGTTTCTCTTAGCCGTGTGCGGTGCCCCCTCCACAGTTACACACCTCGGTCATATCGTCGTAGTGCTTAGGCGAAGCCCTGCGCCGGTAACTTCATCATCACCATCACCATGCCGTCGTGCTGACAGAACCCTCCCTCGACCTCAACTGGATCAAGAGTTCGAGGGACGTCACCGAGCTAAACGTGTGCAGATTACGAAGGTGCCGTACGTTCGGTACTTGGATCGGTTGGATCGTGAAGACGTTCGACTACATCAACCGCGTTACTAAACGCTTCCGCTTTCGGTCTACGAGGGTACGTGGGCACACTCTTCCCGCTCGTTGCTATGCTTCTCCTAGATAGATCTTGCATGATCGTAGGCAATTTTTTTGAAATACTATGTTTCTCAACACTAATAAATACTCCATAATGCATTCCCTTAGGCCCAATGATGGTGAAGTGTCATGTAGTCGACGTTCACATAACACCACTAAGGGAATCACAACATACATACCATCAAAATATCGAATGAATATCAAATGCACATTATTACTTGCAACATGACTTCTCCTGTGGCCTCAAGAACAAAGACAAGTACTCACAAATAATATTCATGCTCAAGATCAGAGGGATATTAAATAGCATAATGGATCTGAACATATAATCTTCCACCAAATAAACCATCTAGCATCAACTACAAGATGTAATCAACACTACTAGTCACCCACATGTAAGGTTCAGGTACAAAGATTGAATACAAGAGATGAACTAGGGTTTTGAGATGTTGTTCAATATGTTGATGAAGATTGGCCTCCCAAAGATGAGAGGGTTGTTGTTGATGATGATGGTTTCGCTTTCCCCCTTCGGGAGGGAAGTTCCCCCGGCAAAATAGCTTCGCCGGAGGGCAAAAGTGCTCCTGCCCAAGTTCCGCCTCGAGACATCGGCGCTCCATCCCGAAAGTCCTCTCCTTATTTTTCTATGTCAAAAGACCTTATATACCAGAACATGGGTACCAGAGGTGGCCCAGGGTGCCCACTATGTACCAGGGCGTGCCTGGAGGGGGTGGCGCGCCCTGGTGCCTTGTGGCCACCTGGCTGCCCCCTCCGGTAGTTCTTTTCTCCAGTATTTTTTATTTATTCCAAAATAATTCTTCGTAAAATTTCAGTTCGTTTGGAGATGTGCATAATAGGTATCTCTGACATAGCTTTTTCAGGTCCAGAATTCCAGCTGCCGTATTCTCCCTCTTTATGTAAACCTTGCATATTATGAGAGAAAAGATATTAGAATTACTCCACAAAGTGTTATAAAGCATAAAAACACTATATATATAACAGTAGGAAAACATGATGCAAAATGGATGTATCATAAATCGCCTGGGGTAAGCTATATTTATTGCAGCGTGTGTTTGGCAACAAAGGGTGTGTTGAGCTCACCCAGCTGTGGCGTTCCGCAGAGATCTTCGCAGATCTTTCGAACAACATTCTGGATGCCGTCCAGCATTTTGACCAGTTGGAAGGTCATGAGGTGGAGAAGGCATTCTGGGGGAAGTTCCCGGGGTCTCCGTCATCACTGATGCTGGATCACCGAGTGAAGCAGCTGGCGGAGTTATTCCGCATGGCGAGATCGGCGCTTCAAGACCTCTGCATCGTGCTGTGGCTCACCGAAGCCCTGCCGTCCAGCTTCTTCGGCCTCTTGGCTCGTCTGCGGGACGTTGTCCCGTGCGTTGATACCTAGAGGAGGTCCACGTGCTTTGAAGGAGCACGGAGGGCGTACGCCTGTGTGAAGACGCACTTCCGAAAGGTTGATGCGGTGACGGTTGCTATGGGGCTCCCCGCAGAGAAGCCATGCACCACAGAGCAGTTCTTCGCCAAGGTGGAGGAGGGAGCCCGGATTACCGAGGCCATGTTTCTAAAGGACACTTTGTATTTTTTTAGGTAGCACTTCTGGATGCCGGAGTTTTGAAATGTACAAAACTTATCGTTTGCTTGAATGAGTATGGCTTTAAATTCCTTCATATATCTGTGCTTTTTAATTAATTTTTCTCCTATGCGACCGTTTTAAACTGAAAGTGGCCAGTCATTGGCTTCTGCCCTAGTGTAGAATATACAAAGGGTGTTCCTTGAGGCATGTTTGACCCTTGTCCGACGTCTCGGTACCCGGAGGTGGTCTGTGCTCGTAGGAACTAGGCCATCGGACTATAACAGCTTGAGAACTTTCACTTAGTCATGGGAGTTTGACTGTGGGGGATGATGACGAGCCCCCGATATGGGAAGTGGTCGCCTTAGCAAGCCGAGGTCTACGCCATGACGCACTTTGGCTAGAAAGGAATCCATTCGTTTGACATGGGTGATCTCTATTTTCACATCGCTTAACGTGGTCTGCGGATGGCCAACCAGTTTGCGCTTACCTAGATAGTCAGTTTTCGGCTTTCTCCACTGAGGCGCTCTGCGAATTAACCTGGCGGCACTGTCGCCGTGGTTCTCCCATTACACCCTTAGCCGAATTCATCAGGAACGTAAGAGGTACACATAGGAGCCAGGCAACCCAACTATTGACCAAAATCTAGGTTCGAAACTGATGCGTATAAAGCCAAATCTGAGACGTCGAGTACTTCGTACTTGTAAGACAGGGGAACGTAGCCCCTTAACAATTGTATCTTTGAAGACATTCTTGTAGCGCAAAGGCAGTGCTTTTATAGAAATACAATAAGGACCTTTAAAGGGCATGATTTCTTTATTTTATAACTTCAAGCTTTTTCATGCCGAGCTGCAACGAGAGGAGCTAAAAGAATACAACATAAAAGAGTAAATAAAGAAGGAAGAAAAACAAGGCGGATATTTTCATTGGGTTTTAGCAGCCCGAGCTGCTTCCTGCCACATGTCTGTGCTTCCGAGTTGTTGACCAGCTTGTCGTCGTTAATGGTGAGGACTGATGCAGTCTCGGCCCTTTATATGCTTCAAGCATTTATTGGCCAAGCCCTTTGAAGGAGGTCTTGCAGGAGTCCATTGTGTGGTTTAGGCCACATTGATATAGTCATGTTGGCCGGTTCTTTAACAGAAACTTGCCGATGTGGGGGCTCGAAGCCACATCGCACCTCGGTCGAGCCATTCCGATGTTTCCGTAAATTTTGGCTCCTTGACGACCTAGGGAATTTTGAGTGCAAAATTATGCACCCTGGGGACGTAGTTCCCATCCAAGGAGGGCAAGCAAGGAGCCCATATCCCAATTTAGGGTGCAGCGGTACGTGGCCAAGGTCGACCTGCGCAGCCTGCTTGCGCTTCAAAGAGCTGGCGGTGCGTTTACCGCTGCGGGCTGCCTCCTCGGACGCATGTACCTTGGGCGCGAAATCCACGGTCTGCTCCTCCGTCCGAAGTGAGCGCTCAGTGTTACCATTGATCGTGATAACGCCATTAGGTCCTGGCATTTTAAGCGAAATGCGGGACTGCATTGAAGCGTGTGAAAGTTGTGCGCCCTAAGAGCGCGTGGTATCCACTTCGGAAGGGGACGATGTTGAAGATTATCTCCTCGCTTCTGAAATTCTCGGGTGAGCCGAAGACTACCTCCAGTGTGACCGTTCTGATACAGCGGGCTTCCGCGATTGGAATGACACCTTTGAAGGTGGTGGTGCTTGGCTTGATCCGAGATGAGTCGATGCCCATTTTCCTAACTGTGTCCTCGTAGATTAAGTTGAGGCTGCTTCCCTCGTCCATAAGGACTCGTGTCAGATGATAACCATCGACAATTGGGTTCAGGACGAGCGCCGCAGATCCACCATGCCTAATGCTGGTCGGATGGTCATGCTTGTCGAATGTGATCGGGTAAGCCGACCACGGGTTATACTTCGGGGCGACTCGCTCTAACGCATTGATAGCCCGAAGTACCTGCTTCCTCTCCCTTTTGGGGATGTGAGTAACATAGATCATATTGACCTATGTTAACTCATTAGGAAACCTCTTTTGGCCTCAATTATTGGGCCGCCGGGGTTCATCCTCATCTTTGCTGTGGTTTTGGGTTTTACTTTGACCCTCCGTCACTACCTTGCTAGCCTGTTTAAATACCCCGCAATTCCTATTGGTGTGGGTTGCTGGTTTGTCCTGAGTGCCATGGATTTGGCACGGCTGGTCCAGGATCCTGTCGAGCTGGCTAGGTTCATCTTTGTTCCCTTTAAAAGGCTTCCTTTTCTATCAGGATCTAGGTTCAGTGAACCCTGCATTGACTGTCGCGTCCTCTGTGTCACTCCCGCCATTTTTATGGTTGCGCTTGTTATTATTACGCTTAGGCTTTCCATTGGCGTCACATGTTTCTGAGGTGCCCGCCTCGCCGTTATGGGTACTTCGGGCGACCGAGCTGTCTTCTCCCACTCAAAAGTGGGTCATGAGTGAAGTGAGGGCTCCATGGTCCTCGACTTGTCTTGGCTGAGCTGGCGGGCAAGCCACTCATCTCGGATGTTATTGTTGAATGCCACAATGGCTTCAGCGTTAGAGCAGTCAATGATGTGGTTCTTTTTGGTGCGGAACCTGTTCCAGAACTTCCGAGCTGATTCGCCTGGCTGCTGGTTGACATGGCTGAGGTCATTAGCGTCCAAAGGATAGAGTAAGTGCCCTAGAAGTTTGCTTGAAAAGGGTCTTCAAGGGCTTCCCATCTCCAATAGAATGAGGAGGCAAGTTGTTAAGACAATGCCTAGCCGGACTCTTTAGCTTGAGCGGCAAGTATTTAATGGCATGGAGGTCGTCTCCATTGGCCATATGTATGTGGAGAAGGAAATCTTCAATCCATACTGCGAGGTCTGTAGTGCCATCATATGACTCTATGTTGATGGGCTTAAACCCTTCTAGAAACTGGTGTTCCAAGACCCTATCTGTAAAACAGATGGGGTGGGCTGGACCTCAGAATCGGGTGGTGTCCTGTCGGAGGCCAGGGGAGAGCCGTGTGTAGGCTTGATCGCGGGCGTGGCCGTTCCTATCCATCTAGGCAGCGTAGCCGTCCGTCCCGGTTGGCGCGCGTCCTCTTGATCTGTAAATGGATTGAGGAGGTGACCTTTTTGCCTCAATGTGACGTCAAACGTCGTGAGGGTCCAGGTAATCCACGGGATCCTTGCCATAACGGTGTGGAGCCAGCCGAGTGTTGAGATTTTCCCGCATTGGCCTTTCCCAACCTCCAGGGGGCAGTCAGGCTCATCGGCGGCTAGTTCTTTGTCGAACTCCAGCAGCAGACGCATGCGTGGGTATGATTTCGGTGCACTATGGCGCCGGTCTTCTAGATCTTGCTCGTCCGAGAGCACTTTGACCCACTTTTCATTTAGTGCGTCAGTGTTAGCTTGTAGCAACTACTACTGCTTTCATGCTCCGAGCTGTGCCAACAAGGCGCCACCGGAAGCGCTCTTGTTCGAATGGTCTTCGGGGACGATGTAGTCCTCAGTACCGAGGCTCTCGTCTTCCTCGGACTCCGGTATATAATTGTCATCGGCCCCTCAAAATAGGCCGTCGGGATCTAAGTCCTCGAGATGTCCTTTAGGTGTGCCGTTCTGTACTGGGGAGGCTTGAAAGTCCTCCTCGGGGTTGTTGGCATCACCAGCTACTACGTCACCGTTATCGGCGGTAGCATTGTTACCGCTAGTTTTGTTGGGGAACGCAGTATTTCAAAAAAAAATTCTACGATCACGCAAGATCTATCTAGGAGATGCATAGCAACGAGACGGGAGAGTGTGTCCACGTACCCTCGTAGACCCAAAGCGGAAGCGTTTAGTAACGCCGTTGATGTAGTCGAACGTCTTCATGATCCAACCGATCCAAGCACCGAACGTACGGCACCTCCGTGTTCAGCACACGTTCAGCATGATGACATCCCTCGAGCTCTTGATGCAGTTGAGGACGAGGGAGAGTTCCGTCAGCACGACGGCATGGCGACGGTGATGACGAAGTTACCGGCGCAGAGCTTTGCCTAAGCACTACGACGATATGACCGAGGTGTTAAACTGTGGAGGGGGGCACCGCACACGGCTAAGAGATTGTCTGTTGTGCCTTTGGGGTGCCCCCCGCCCCCGTATGTAAAGGAGGGGAGGAGGAGGCCGGCCAACAAGGGGCGCGCCATGGAGAGGGGAGTCCTACTAGGACTCCAGTCCTAGTAGGATTCGGCCCCCCTTTTTTCCTTCTTCCGAAGGGGGAAAGGGGGAAAGGAGAGGGAGTAAGAGAAGGAAATGGGGGCGCCGCCCCCTTCCCTAATCCAATTCGGCCTCCTCCTTTGTGGGGGGGGGGGGGGCGTGCCAGCCCCTTGTGGGCTGGTTAGCCTCCCTCCTATGGCCCATATGGCCCATATCTTTCCCCGGGGGGTTCCGGTAACCCCTCTAGTACTCCGGTATGTGCCCGATACACTCTGGAACCCTTCCGGTGTCCGAATACTACCTTCCAATATATCAATCTTTACCTCTCGACCATTTCGAGACTCCTCGTCATGTCCGTGATCTCATCCGGTACTCCGAACAAACTTCGGTCACCAAAACACATAACTCATAATACAAATCAGCATCGAACGTTAAGCGTCCGGACCCTACGAGTTCGAGAACTATGTAGACATGAACGAGACACATCTCCAATCAATTACCAATAGCGGAACCTGTATGCTCATATTGGTTCCTACATAATCTACGAAGATCTTTATCGGTCAAACCGCATAACAACATACGTCATTCCCTTTGTCATCGGTGAGGGAGTCCTGGATTAAGGGGTCCAGTCCGAGGAGTCCGAATGGGGCCATATGTTGTGGTATGAGGGATACATAGAATAACGATCAACTGGAAGGCTTGGGCGGACCGCTTGGTTTAATGGCCGATGAGGTATGCGGTTTAACGAGGCCACTTTGTACTTTGGCTGTGATGGTCGTGGTGTACTCTTCAGAACGGGGGGTGTTCCGTGTTTCCATTGATCGTTATGACGCCACATTGAAACGAGCAAAAGCAGTCCGCCCAAGCAGTGCATGATATCCACGGCAGAATGGAACAATATCGAAGGTCAAGGCTTCGCGTCGGAAGTTGTCCAGCGAACCTAAGACAACTTTCAGTGTGATTGAGCCCGTACAGTGAGCTTCTTCGCCGGGTATTACCCCTTTGAAGGTAGTTATGGTGGGCTTGATCCTTGAGGGATCAATGCCCATTTTGCGAACAGTGTCTTGATAGAGCAAATTAAAGCTACTGCCGCCGTCCAGAAGGACTTGTGTGAGATGGAATCCATCAATGATTGGGTCGAGGACCAGAGCTGCCGAGCCTTTGTGACGGATACCTGTTGGGTGGTCATTGTGATCAAAAGTGATCGTAGAGGCTGCCCATGGGATAAATTTTGGTACGACCGACTTTATGGCGCAGTCGTCTCGTGGTACGCGCTTGCGCTCCCTCGTAGGGATATGCGTCACAGATATCATGTTTACTGTTTTTACTTCGGGGGGAAATTGCTTTTGTCCCCGGTGTTCGGCTTGCGAGTCTCCTCGTCATCACTGTCACTAGGCGGCCCCTTCCCTTTGTGTTCGGCGTTGAGCTTGCCTGCTTGTTTGAAAACCCAAAAATTTCTGTTGGTATGGTTGGCGGGTTTGTCAGGGCTGCCATGAATTTGACAGGGTCTATCCAATATCTTGTCTAAACTGGATGGGCCATCTTTGTTTGCCTTGAATGGCTTCTTCCGTTGATCGGATTTGGAACCACTGAATCAGGCGTTTACCGCCGTGTCTTGGGTTCCTACATTATTGTTTCGACGCTTGTTTTTATTGCGTCGAGGCTTGCCATTGCCGTCCCTGACCTCAGAGGTGCCAGGATCGCTGGTGCTATTGTTTCGTCGAGCCAGCCAGCTATCTTCTCCCGCGCAGAAGCGAGTCATCAGTGTGGTAAGAGCTACCATAGACTTTGGTTTTTCTTGGCCGAGGTGGCGGGCCAGCCATTCATCTCGGACACTATGTTTGAAGGCCGCTAGGGCTTCGGCGTCCGAACAGTCGACGGTTTGGTTCTTTTTAATTAAGAACCTAGTCCAGTGCTTCCTGGATGACTCTCCGGGCTGCTGGATGATGTGACTGAGGTCATAGGCGTCCGGAGGCCGGACATATGTACCTTGGAAGTTGTCGCAAAAGGCGTCTTCCAGGTCTTCCCAGTTGCAAATAGAGTTTTCTGGGAGGCTGTTTAGCCAGTGCTGGGTTGGTCCCTTTAATTTTAGTGGGAGGTATTTGATGGCATGTAGATCATCGCCACGGGCCATGTGGGTATGGAGAAGGAAGTCGTCAATCCATACTATGGGGTCAGTTGTACCATCATATGATTCGATATTCATAGGTTTGAACCCTTTTGGGAATTCATGCTCCATTACTTCATCAGTGAAGCAGAGGGGGCGTGCCTCTATGTCGGGCCAAGTCGCGACGTAGCTCGGATGGTGTTCGTCTGCGGTTTTCGGCCCGGGCGTGATTATGCTTGTCATGTCCGGCTAGATAGCCGTCGTCACGCGTCGGGGCACGCCCCCACGATCCTTAGATCGATCTGGTCTGACTTGCTCTACTGTTCAGGTCTTGCCGCAGGTCGTATGTATATCCCCGAGCTGTTATGTCTCTACTTTACGGCGAGGTAGTATGGGCTGGTGTTCGGCTTGAGTTGCCGTTTTGTCCCGGCCACGAGGTGGTCGGTCAGACGCATTACGTGCTAATGGTGCGGGCTTGAGGGCCTCGTCGTCAAATTGGGGTAGCAGTTTACGCTTTGGGTAACTTTTGGTTGGGCGCTCGAGGCCGTATTCCTCGGCTACCAGGACATTAATCCACCTATCGTTGAGCAGATCTTGATCAGCTTGAAGCTGATGCTGCTTCTTTTTCAGGCTCTTTGTAGTGGCAATTAGCCGGCGCTTAAAGCGCTCCTGCTCGAGAGGTTCCTCAGGTACGATAAAGTCTTCGTCACCGAGGCTCACCTCGTCCTCGGAGAGCAGGAGATAATTACTGTCCTCCGAGTCTTTGTTTACGCCCTGTTCGTCAGGGCTAACTTGCCCATCTTCCCGATTGTCCTGTTCGAAAGTTGGCTCGACGAGATCTTCTTTGTCTTCGGCATCGTCCGGAGTGTTGTTTTCTCCTGTGCCGGTATTGCTGTCTTTTCCACAGCGTGATTTAGAGCGGCGCCGCTGACGTCGGTGCTTTGGCCATATCTCTGGAGGTTTATCCTCGACTAGATCTTCTTTGTCATCGTCGTTACCCTCTTTGGGTGTGTCCACCATGTACACGTCATACGAAGAGGTGGCCGTCCAGCGTCCGGTAAACGGCGGGTTTTCGGCCTGCTTCTCTCCGGCATCGTCATCCATACCGTCGATGTCTTTGGAGCCGTAGTCGAGCATGTCAGTTAAGTCCTCGACAGTGGCTATGGAGTGGGTGGTGGGTGGGATGTCAAATTCCCCGCTCTCAGCCCCTAGTCCGGGCTGGGCGTAGTTCGGACATTTCTCCTGTGTAATGATGAGGGATCGCATCAAGTCCAGAGCCTCGCTTAAAGGCGAGGTTTGGCCAGGGAGAAGAAAATCCGTGGAGTACGGCGGGAAGGAAACTCCTTGGCCGAGCTCACACGATGCTGATTCCGAGGGTTCGGAGCCAGTGTTCGGAGAAGAGTCCGGCTCCATGATGGTAGCCAGCGACACTACTTCATCCGGCTCTCCCGTACTGGGTTTAGTGGCCGCAGATAGTCCGGCGGGCTCAGTAATCCCGTCTTCGGACCTGGCGATGTGCTCTGGATCTAAGGCCAGGGCAGTGAGGTACTTCCGGATTTCCAAAGAGGGTAACACTGATGATAAAGAAGATCCAGTCGAGGATAAACCTCCTGAGACACAACCAAAGCGCCGACGTCAGCGGCACCGCTCTAAATCACGCCGTGGAAAAGACATTAATACCGGCACAAGAGACAACAACACTCCGGACGATCCCAAAGACAAAAAAGACCCCGTCGAGCCAATTTTCGAACAGGACGATCGGGAAGATGGGCAAGTTAGCCCTGACGAACAGGCCGTAAATGAAGACTCGGAGGACAGTAATTATCTCCCACTCTCCAAGGACGAGGTGAGCCTCGGTGACAAAGACTTTATCGTACCTGAGGAACCTCTCGAGCAGGAGTGCTTTAAGCGCTGGTTAATTGCCACTGCAAGGAGCCTGAAAAAGAAGCAGCAGTAGCTTCAAGCTGATCAAAATCTGCTCAATGATAGGTGGACTAATGTCCTGGCAGCCGAGGAATATGGCCTCGAGCGCCCAACCAAAAGTTACCCGAAGCGTAAACTGCTACCCCAATTTGACGACGAGGCCCTCGAGCCCGCACCATCAGCACGTAATGCGGCTGACCGACCACCTCGTGGCCGGGACAAAACGACAACTCAAGCCGAACACCAGCCCATACTACCTCGCCGTAAAGGTAGAGATATAACAGCTCGGGATATACATATGACCTGCGGCAAGACCTGGACAGTAGAGCAGGTCAGACCAGATCGATCTACGGATTGCGGGGGCGTGCCCCGACGCGCGACGACGGCTATCTAGCCGGACGTGACAAGCATAATCACGCCTAGGCCGAAAACCGCAGACGGACTCCATCCGAGCTATGTCGCGACTTGGCCCGATATAGAGGCGCCTCACACCCCCTCTGCTTCACTGATGAAGTAATGGAGCACGAATTCCCAGAAGGGTTTAAACCCGTGAATATCGAATCATATGATGGAACAACAGATCCCGTGGTATGGATTGAGGATTTTCTTCTCCATATTCATATGGCCCGCGGTGATGACCTCCATGCCATCAAATACCTCCCACTAAAACTCAAGGGACCAGCTCGGCACTGGTTGAACAGCCTGCCTGAAAACTCAATTGGCAGCTGGGAGGACTTGGAAGACGCCTTCCGCGACAACTTCCAAGGTACATACGTCCGACCTCCGGATGCCGATGACTTAAGTCACATAGTTCAACAACCCGGAGAGTTAGCCAGGAAATTCTGTACTAGGTTCCTAACTAAAAAGAACCAGATCGTCGACTGTCCAGACGCCGAAGCCCTAGCGGCCTTTCAGCATAGCATCCCGACGAATGGCTCGCCCAACACGTCGGCCAGGAAAAGCCGAAGTCCATGGCAGCCCTCACAACACTTATGACCCGCTTTTGCGCGGGCGAAGATAGCTGGCTAGCCCGTAGCAATAATAATGCAAGCAAACCTAGCACCTCTAAAGCCAGAAATAGCAACGGCAAGCCCCGACGCAACAGGCACAAGTGTCGAAACAACGGTGACAATACCGATGACACGACAGTCAACGCCGGATTCAGTGGCTCCAAATCTGGCCAGTGGAAGAAGCCATTCAAAAGGAACAATCCGGCCTCATCCAGCTTGGACCGCATACTCGATCGTCCATGTCAGATCCACGACACCCCCGATAAACCAGCCAATCATACCAACAAAAGTTGTTGGGTCTTCAAACAAAAGTTAAATGCCGAGAACAAGGAGAAGGGGTCGCAGAGTGAGGACGACGACGAGGAGCCCCGTCCACCGAACACAGGAGGACAGAAGAATTTTCCCCCCAGGTTAACACGCTGAACATGATATACGTTACCCATATCCCCAAAAGGGAGCGCAAGCGTGCGCTCAGGGACGTCTATGCGATGGAGCCAGTCGCCCCAAAATTCAACCCATGTTCGTCCTGCCCGATCACCTTTGATCACAGGGACCATCCGACCAGTATCCATCATGGCGGTTCAAACACACTACTCCTTGACCCAATCATTGATGGATTCCACCTCACACGAGTCCTCATGGACGGTGGCAGCAGCCTCAACCTGCTCAATCGGCATAGAGTCCGCAAAATGGGCATCGATCCATCAAGGATCAAGCCCACCAAAACTACCTTTAAAGGAGTAATACCAGGTGTAGAGGGCCGCTACACGAGTTCAATCACATTGGAAGTTGTCTTCGGATCCCCAGACAACTTACGAAGCGAAGACTTGATCTTCGACATCATCCCCTTCCGCAGTGGCTATCACGCACTGCTTGGACGAACTGCATTTGCTCGATTCAATGCGGTGCCACACTACGCTTATCTCAAACTCAAGATGCCCGGACCACGCGGTGTCATAACAGTCAATGGAAACACGGAGCGCTCCCTCCGTACCGCGGAGCACACAGCGGCCCTGGCAGCGGAAGTACAGAGCGGCCTTATCAAGCAGAACTTTAATTCAGCGGCCAAGCTCCCGGACACTGTCAAACGAGTCCGGATTACTCCGCAGCTTGACAGTCCAGCTTGTCAGGAGTTGGACCAGCAATTCGACCTCTGTCTCAGTCCCAACCAAATGGCGGCGTGCGTACTGCGCGTACATAACTACGCACTCAAAATACCATGGGCACAGACGAAGGCATAACTAGATGGTGGCCCATAATATGGCTTAACCTAACCTGGGCACACATGCCTTCCCTTTCCCTTTTTCCCTTTTCAGGCTTCTTCTTACAGGCCCCTCCCGACGGCCCGACCATCGTTCCTTTCGAAGGATGGACATACCAAGGCGGCAAGCAGCACAGACGCGTGGGGGAATCTCTAGATGTTCTTCTTGACGATCATTCTACCTGTTTTCAGGACCCGCCCACAGCTCCCCCTTGGTCTTGGCATGTTAAAATAGCCCTGTTGCTTATCGCACTATTTGTACAAATATGCTTTGACGTATTAATCAAATTATAATGGAAACAGTTTGCGGCCCAACTTATGTGGCACTAGCTTACTGCTTCATTTTATTTCGTTATTCTTATCGATCGCTCCCGTACACTTTGGTACGCTTTAATTCACCAGGGGCTTCATTGTGCTCCATACTACGGCAGCAAAGTCCGAACACTTTTTACATTATAGTTCGGCACCCCGAAGTTAGCATTATATGCATTGGCTCCGAATCATGTCTTTGGTCAATAGTTGGGTTGCCCGGCTCCTGTGCTTGCTACCTCATGTTCCGTCCTATCGGCTAAGGTAGTAAAGGGAGAACTACTGCGATTGTGTTTCTGGTTTATCCGAGCAAACACCTCAGTAGAGAAAGCCGAAAACTGACTGTCATGATGCGGCGAGAGCTTGTCAGCTATTCAGAGGTTAAAAAACTTTTGCGATTTTTTCCGCATTATGCGACGAATCGACCTCTACCCGATCAGGTGTCTACAGTACCCTAGTCCGGATTAAATACCAACTAGGGGTTGCACCTACATTTCTATTGTCAAACTCCTATGGCTAAGTGAGGGTGATAAAGCCACAAAGTCCGATTGCCTGGTTTGTTGCGCTAAACACCTCCTTTAAGGACCAAACTCTTGGATCAAGAGTGTTTAGATTCCATCCCGAACACCCCCGTACTACCTACGTGCGGGCTGGAGCCGACGAGTGGCCAACTCTCAGATTTAACAAAACGGCCGCACAGGAGGTAAAATTTTAAAACAACAAATATTATATTACATAACGGCTTTGTTTCATAATACAGGAAGGAAATAACATGAATGACTTTGTCGGTGTCCTGGAAATGGGGGTTCCCAAACTTGCCTGCCTGCGACCCATGGCGTGGCTCCACCAGCGGCCCTGTACGACCCATCTTCACCAGCAAACACTGAAGACCCTCGCGAGGGGCAAAGCCTCGCGAGGCGGACGACACAAGACCTCCTCAGGGGCGGCCTCACCAGGCTAGCTCGCGAGGGGCGGAGAGATCAAGGAAAGGGATACCTCGCGAGGTTCCTATGACGCAAGCCATGACGACTGGAGCCAGGCGGGCGCCAGCGCGCACAGTGTCCTCGTTTCCTCTTTGGTGCTAAAGAGGCAAGCGCAGGCGAGGAGTCCCGAGGCATTAGGCAAAGGTTTCCATATTGGTGCAATGAGACCAAGACCAGCAGGACGACAGGACGGAGGTCACCGTGGAGCCCAAGACGGCGTCACCACCAGAGCCTTTGGCAAGCGAAGACCACCTTTAGTCAGGATAACTTGTACTAGTTGTCTCCCTTCGAATTTGGCCATTGTTGGATCCCTTTCCGCTCAATATTTGGGGAGAGGACCGGGGCCTCTATAAATAGGACTAGCCACCACCATAGAGGGGGGATCATTTAGGTCATCCTCAACCACACAAGTTCACCAAGCACAAGAGCACCTCTCCTCAGGAGGCTGTTCTTCCCTTGTAACTGTTCATCCTCAGCCCAAGAGGCAATCCACCACACAAAACTAGAGTAGGGTATTACACCACATCGGTGGCCCGAACCAGTGTAAACTCTTGTGTCTCTCGTTCTTCGGGTTCGTCGAGCTAGGCCTTGTGATTTGGCGAGAGCAATCTAGGGAGGGAGAGATCTTCGTGCGCACCCCAGTGTTCGAAACTCAAGGGTTTTGCCGGAACCCGAAATCCGACATTTGGCGCGCCAGGTAGGGGTGCGCCGAAGCCTTCCTCCCACCAATCCGCATCCCGTTGCTTCGCCGCATCCATGGCGGACGCTCGCCGCGCCCGCACTGAGCATCGGGCCGCCCTCGCCGCCCGTGTCGCTCAGACAGCTCCTGTCGGCGGGCCTTCCCGTTGTTCCCCGTCACCCGCTGCCAACGCCGTCACCGGCCCGGCGGGAAACAAGCAGCAAGCATCCTCGCTGCGCCCCTCGGTGCGGCGGGACGGCCGCATCGCCACTCCGTCGCTAACCCCAGCCGGCTCGTCGTCTCACGCTCGTCGCGCTCCCACGGATGCGCAGGCCGCGCTGCCCATGGCACGCGAGCTCCTGTGCTACCGCCCAGTCGACGACCTCTACGAGGACTGGCTGGACCACATTGCCGAGCTCGTCAGCGCTGCAGGGGGCTCCCCCGCGCCGTCCCTCTCGCTGCCTCGCCCCCCGCCAGCTGCGGGCGACGTGGCTCACGGAGATCCTCCACCACCTCTGCACCAAGATGGCACTCTGGCGCCAAGGCGCGCGGCTTCCCGGAGCGACCCTCCTCGTCGGGCGCCCGCGCGAGAAGAAGGAAGCTGCCAAGAAGTTCCCCGACCGCAAGAAAACGCTCCACCGCTCCCAGCACCACCACGTCAGGATCGCTCGCCGCGGCAGGGCCATGCGCCACTTGCCGTGGCGGCGCGGGGACACCAAGATCAAGCTCGCCTCCACGACGGGCCCCGGTGGCCACAGAAGGCTGCCGCACCTTCACTCCTGAGCTGCATAGCGTCGCCTGGCCGGGCAAGTTCGAGCCAGACCTGCCTCCTCGCTACGACGGCACCCCCGACCCCGCGGAGTTCTTGCAGCTCTACGAGCTAAGCATCGAGGCGGCCAACGGCGACGAGAAAGTCATGGCGAACTGGTTCCCCATGGCTCTCAAGGACGGCGCTCGCTCGTGGCTCCTGAACCTGCCCCCGGGCTCGATCTCCTCCTGGGATGAGATGCGTGACCGCTTTGTCGCCAACTTCCAGGGCACTCGCGACCGCCCTTCGGCCGTGGGTGACCTACGCCACGTCAGGCAGCAGCCAGGGGAGACCCTGCAGAAGTACATCCAGCGCTTCAACAATGTTTGCCTCAAGATCCCCAAGGTCACAGATGAGGCCATCATTTCGGCGTTTTCCGATGGCGTCCGCGACATCAAGGTGAAGGAGGAGCTCGCCATCCACGAGGAGCTATGCACGGCTTTGGAGCTGTTCAACCTGGCGACAAAGTGCGCAAGAGCTGAGGAGGGGCGCCTCTCCCTCCTCGAGCTCCCGGCTACCGACCCGGAGGAGAAGAAAGCCAAGGCCAAGGACGTGAAGCGCAAGGGAGTAGCCGTGCTCGTGGCGGAGCCAGACATGAAGCGCGGCCGGGACCACCCCAAGTCGTCCAAGAGCAGCCGGCCGTTCCGCGCCTTCCACAACGTACACAGCCACAACACCAACGACTGTCAGGAGCTCAGGGCCATTCGAGATGGGCGCTTCGGTCGACGCCCCGAGCGCAACGACCGGGGCTACGGCCGAGGAGGAGGACGGGGCAGAGGATGCTGGGACGACCGTGGCCCTCGTCAGGAGTGGCACGACTGGCCTCGCGAGGACCGCTGGCAGGATCAGCCTCGTGAGGGCGCATGGAGGGATCAGCCTCGCGAGGATCGCCCTCAGGGCAATGCTGGTCTTTCTCCGCTGCCGCCACCGCCAAGAAGGAACGACGACCACCATCAGGGCGAGGGGGCCGGGGGCTTCCAGGAACCGCGTGCTATCGCCTCCATCTTGGGCGGAGCTCAAGCCCCTGCTTCTCAGCGCATCTTCAAGCAGTTTGCTCGCGAGGTGAACACAGCCCTTCCTAGGCTCGAGGCCACGCGCCCGCTCAGGTGGTCCAAGTGCGCCATCACTTTCAGCTCAGCGGACCAGCTCAAGTGCACGGCCACCGCTGGCACCCTCCCGATGCTCTGCTCACCCGTCATCAGCAACGTTCAAGTCACCAAGACCCTCATCGACAGCGGCGCAGGGCTTAATGTCCTGTCCGTCGAGACGTTCGACAACCTCCAAGTGCCGTACGACCAGCTTCAACCTACCAAGCCCTTCTCAGGAGTGACCTACGGCTCCACCACCCCGATAGGGCAGGTCCGCCTCCCTGTCACCTTCGGACAGCGCGACAACTACCGCACCGAGCTCATCGACTTTGACGTTGCTCACATCCATCTGCCGTACAATGCCATCCTCGGGTATCCGGCCCTGGCCAAGTTCATGGTGGTGACCCACCACGGCTACAACGTCCTCAAGATGCCAGGAAGCGGCGACATTATCACCGTCCCCTGCGAAGAAAGAGATGCGGTGTGGTCCCTCGAGCGCGCCTTCCAAGCCGCAGCGATCGAAGACAACGACAACGATGCAGCGCGGTACCCTCTTGAGGCCGTCCCCAAGAAGAAGAAGCAGCTACTCCGCACAGGGCCTTAGGGAAGCGGCGCCTCTGGTGGTGCAACATCAGGATCGGCGCCCACGCCTGGGGCGCCTCCCTCCCTCGCATAGGAAGGCGCGCCTGGCGCCCTCCTCGGGCAGGGCTCGGGGGCTCTCTTCTGAAGGGCCTCGGGCCTAGCCAACATCACGAGGGAGGCGCTCAGGCACCACATGGAGGCGTGCTTTGCAGCACGTTTTCCTCGAGAGGACACCGGGCGAGGAGCGCCCGACGCTCAGGAGTTCATTACCAAGGTCACTCAGGAGCTGCAGGATGCAAGAGCCATGCGCGGCGACCGCCGCCCACCTGGCGCGGCCCCCCATCCTGGCGACGATGGCGGGCTGCATGTCTGCGTCGACATCCCAGGGCTAAATAGGGCCGCATCTCAGGAGCTCTTCTGGCCTTCGCGCGTGGGACGTTGCGAGGGCCCACCTCACAACTATGGTCGCATGCCGTTCGGCCTGCAGAGCGTGGCATCCGCCTTCCAGCGCAACCTGCGGAGCATCCTGGCGGCTCAGGAGGCCAGACATCATGCGGTCTTGACGGAGATGGAGACGGTCCTCGAGGAGTCGTCCCGGCCCCCAGAGCTTCCCGACGCTCAGGGTCCCGGTGGCTCGTGAGGAGCAACCCCTTCGCCACGCATCTTCAGCTACCCCAACATCCCTTCGACAACGGAACCAGGTGACATTTTCCAAGTTTATTTAGCTGGGAGCGCCCCCGGGCTGCATCATCCCCAGGCCGCGTGGGCCCATCCCGGCGCATGTATCCTCTTACGTCTTTAGCATTACTTTGCTGGGGGTGCCCCTCGGGCTGCATCACCCCAAGCCACTCGGGTCCAACCCAGTGGCGTATATCGTTCTTGCATTTACCTAAGCTGATTCGCCTTCCATGCTTAAACTATCTATGGTTATCACTGCTTGATTGTCACCCACCATGGGAGCCGCGTGCCGACCGTCTTTCTTCAGGATCCTTCGCATAAGAAGGCTAGGCACGGCGTCTGTGCTCTGTCTGGCGGGCCGTCCCCGTTCACGTCACCTCCTGGGGTCGTTGGTGCTTGGCCTTCTCGTGCGATAACCTCAGGAAATTCATTCGGCCCAGGTTGCCTAACCATCTCGCAGGAACACCACAACCATCAAGCACCAAGACCAGGTGCAACCCGCCTTGAGGTAGGGCCTCGTGAGTCCCGCGCTGGCTCACGAGTGCCCAAACACACCTCGTCTAGCCCTGCCGTGCAAGCCACGTGTCAGGGCGGGGTTGTACACGCCTCGGGGGCTCTCCGCAGTAGGGAGTCCCCTCCCACATACTAGTGGAAGCACCATGCTTCGCGCTGGCAGTCGACACTACCGAGGAGTGGTTATGCCCGTGCAAGTGCGGAGCGCTATGCTCCGCGCTGGTGATAAACAACAGAGGGCGGCCCCATGGCCGTATCAACCTCAGGGAGCCCTTAAGCTCAGTGTCTGGCCCCATCGCAACACTTCCCCTCGGGAGAGTCGCGCGAGGGGGCTGGGCACGGGGGCTGCGCTCGGGTCACGCCCAAGCATACGCCACCCTGCCAGGTCCCCCGGACCTGATCATCGCGCGCCCCTCCCGAGCCGAGCCTCGGCGAGGGCAAAGGTATGAAGGTCGTTTGAGCATCAAGGGGGACTCCTGAGCATCGCGACTCAAGAGCCTAACTGGCCACGTAGCCCCTCACTCCTTGGTCTCGTCCTGGTGATCCAGATGACCCAACGGCGATTGAGGTATGCGCGGGGTCGGGCCCTGCCAACGTAGAACACTTGACCTATTCCTGCATTTCCTTTCTGTAAGCTGTTTGCGTGTCAAGGGGGACTCCTGAGCATCGCGACTCAGGAGCCTAACTGGCAACATAGCCCCTCACTCCTTGGTCTCGTCCTGGTGATTAGGACGGCCCGACGGCGGCTGAGGTATGCGCGGGGTCGGGCCCTGCCGACGTAGAACGTAAAGCAAATGGGAAGGAAATCTCAAAGAAAATATTACAAGACGTATTGTTCTCCCAATACCAAACGCAAGTTTAAACGCCTCCACGAGGCATGGTCCATTTTGCAGAAACTAAATAGGAAAGGAGCCGCCAACAAGCCATCTCGTCACCCCCGGACGTCGCCGCCGTCGCCTGCAAGGGATGCTTCTTCTTCAACGGCGTCGCCTTCACCTGTACCACCAGCCGGAGTTGCAGGATCAGTAGCACCGCCGGTCGAGGGCGCGGGAGCGAAGGCGCGGAACTTCTTCAGCAGGGCCTCCACCTGACCCTTCACGGCAGCGGCAGCGGCCGGGCAATGCTCGTCATCCACAAGCTCCAGCAGCTCGTCAAGGCAGGTGGCAGGGTCGCGAAGATGAAGGTGGCTGAAGACGCGCGTCAACGCGGCTAAGGAAAGAACGCGGGCTTCTTCCTCTGCCATGGGGCCGATGCCACTCACTACGTCCTCAAGCGCATCAACCAGATAAGGAAGCAGCTGGGCGGGGCCCTCATTGCTGGCGGCCAGCGGCTCCTCCAAGCCCTTCTCGTAGAGTGACTGCAGCGCCGTGCGAGACCTCTCCTCGAGGAGCTTGAAGGCCTCACGGTCCTCAGCCAGGACCTTCGCCTTAGCTTCAAGCTCGGCCTTCTCCGCCTTCAGCTTCTGCTCCAGCTCCTCGAACCAGCCGCGCTCCGTGGCCTGCGCCTTCGCCAACTGCTCCAGCTCGGCGTCGCGATCCCTGACGGCGTCCTCTCGGGCCTTCATCTTCTCCTCCTCCACCTTGCGGCCTCGGGTTTCTTTCGCGCGCTCCCTCCGCACGGTCTCCAGCTCAGCCTCCAGCGACCGGCAGCGGTCCTGGGCGGCCCCGGCATCCTTCAGCGCCACCTCGCGGGCGGCCACAGCTTGGGCGATGGCCTCCTTGTCCTTCTTAGAGTCCAATGTAGCCTGGCTCAGCGTCCCCCGGACAGACACATCAGAATGAAGCCAGCCAGAGACCAGCTCCAGACGCCCGGCCACTAGGCGACGGTTGGCGCCTTGAATATATTCTCGCAGCAGGGTCATCACAGAAAGAGCGCACTCCAGAACATCAGGGGAGGCCAAAGGACCCGGAGATAGCAGTGCGGCAGAAGGGGGAGGAGGCTACGTCGTCACCATGGCCTGGGAGGACGGAGGCTCATGAGCTTTCACGATCTCGGCAACCGAGCCAGGCGTCGGCGCACCCGGAGCCAGCGGGGCCACGGGGGCTGACTCGTCCCGAGGATGCCCCCCCAAGCCTCGCGAGGATGATCGAGCCGGAGAAGCGCGGGCGCCGTCACTGCCCTTATCCATGGAAAGGGGTGCGGCCACCGCAAGCGATCCGGTCCCGAGCAGCACTGCCTCGTCCTCTTTCCTCCTCTTCACCGTGGGCGTCGGCCTAATCGCACAACGGAGAAGCGTCAAGGGAAAGCAGCTGAAGCACGAATAGAACAGGACAAGAACACTTACTGGTCTACCGCGGCGTAGTCCCTCCGCTTCGTAAGCTTGAAGCCGGAGAGCCTCGCAGCCTGAGGCGCAGGCGCACGGGCTCCAAGAGAGGAAGAAGGGGCAGCGGATGGACCTGAAGCAGCTCCAGGCGGAGTCAGAGCAGGAGCGTCATCTTGGGGGATCAACGCCGACCTGCCCCTTGATGTCTACTACGCAACCTTCTTCTTGTAGACGTTGTTGGGCCTCCAAGTGCAAAGGTTTGTAGGACAGTAGCAAATTTCCCTCAAGTGGATAACCTAAGGTTTATCAATCCGTGGGAGGAGTAGGATGAAGATGGTCTCTCTCAAGTAACCCTGCAACCAAATAACAAAGAGTCTCTTGTGTCCCCAACACACCCAATACAATGGTAAATTGTATAGGTGCACTAGTTCGGCGAAGAGATGGTGATACAAGTGCAATATGGATGGTAGATATGGGTTTTTGTAATCTGAAAATATAAAAACAGCAAGGTAACTAATGATAAAAGTGAGCGTAAATGGTATTGCAAAGCTAGGAAACAAGGCCTAAGGTTCATACTTTCACTAGTGCAAGTTCTCTCAACAATAATAACATAATTGGATCATATAACCATCCCTCAACATGCAACAAAGAGTCACTCCAAAGTCACTAATAGCGGAGAACAAACGAAGAGATTATAGTAGGGTACGAAACCACCTCAAAGTTATCCTTTCTGATCTATCTATTCAAGAGTCCGTACTAGAATAACACCTTAAGACACAAATCAACCAAAACCCTAATGTCACCTAGATACTCCAATGTCACCTCAAGTATCCGTGGGTATGATTATACGATATGCATCACACAATCTCAGATTCATCTATTCAACCAACACAAAGTACTTCAAAGAGTGCCCCAAAGTTTCTGCCGGAGAGTCAAGACGAAAACGTGTGCCAACCCCTATGCATAAGTTCACGAGGTTATGGAACCCGCAAGTTGATCACCAAAACATACATCTAGATCTCGTGATATCCCATTGTCACCACAGATAAGCACATGCAAGACATACATCAAGTGTTCTCAAATCCTTAAAGACTCAATCCGATAAGATAACTTCAAAGGGAAAACTCAATCCATTACAAGAGAGTAGAGGGGGAGAAACATCATAAGATCCAACTATAATAGGAAAGCTCGTGATACATCAAGATCGTATCACCTCAAGAACACAAGAGAGAGAGAGAGATCAAACACATAGCTACTGGTACATGCCCTCAGCCCCGAGGGTGAACTACTCTTTTCTCGTCATGGAGAGCGCCGGGATGATGAAGATGGCCACCGGTGAGGGATCCCCCTTCCAGCAGGGTGCCGGAACAGGGTCCCGATTGGTTTTTGGTGGCTATAGAGGCTTGCGGCGGCGGAACTCCCGATCTCTTCTGTTCCCCAAAGTTTTTAGGGTATATGGATATATATAGGCGAAAGAAGTCGGTAAGGGGAGCCACGAGGGGCCCACGAGGGTGGAGGGCGCGCCCAGGGGGGTGGGCGCGCCCCCTGCCTCGTGCCTTCCTCGTTGCTTCCCTTACGTACACTCCAAGTCTTCTGGATTGCTTCCGTTCCAAAAATAACTCTCCCGAAGGTTTCATTCCGTTTGGACTCCGTTTGATATCCCTTTTCTTCGAAACACTGAAACAAGGGAAAAAACAGGAACTGGCACTGGGCTCTGGGTTAATAGGTTAGTCCCAAAAACAATATAAAAGTGTAAAATAAAGCCCATTAAACATCCAATATGGATAATATAATAGCATGAATACTTCATAAATTATACATACGTTGGAGACGTATCAGCATCCCCAAGCTTAACTCCTGCTCGTCCTCGAGTAGGTAAATGATAAAAGAAAGAATTTATGAAGTGTGAATGCTAGCAGGTGCACAAGTTTGATCAATGATAATTTCAATCACCTTTTCTAGCATCATTATATGTCATAACAGTAGCTCAACTCATAGAACTTTTCATGATCAAGTAACAAACTATTCACATGTTAAAGTATAGACCATAAACTTTCTTCAAAACTAACAAACCGTGTTATTAGTCATCAAACAATTACAATTCATCTGATTTTCAGGAAGAGTCTATGTCAGAGCTTTGATTCCGCAAACTTCACATACTCAACTATCATTTAGTCTTCCATGATTGCTAGCACTCAAAGCATATTTTTAGAACAAATAGTATTCATCGAACACAGGGAAAGATAGGGGCTTAATGTTTCGCCTCCAAACCTTTTACCTCAAGGGTAATGTCAACAATAATAATTCATGCTCAAATATATTTGAATGGCCATATATGCTTAGATATTTCCATCACATGATGCTTGCCAACTAAAGAGTAGGTTGGAATGAGAAGGAATACTACTAACTCTTGCATAAAAGTAAAAGATAGGCCCTTCGCAGAGGGAAGCAGGGATTTGCAGAGGTGCCAGAGCTCGAAGCCAAAACAGAGATGAAAATAATTTTGAGAGGTATGCTTTCATTGTCAACATAACGACCAAGAGTTCCCAATATCTTCCATTCTAGATACATCATAGGCGGTTCCCACGCAGAAAGGTAAATTTTTTACTCCTCCTCCACCAACATTCACACTCCACGGCTTGTCCGAAACAACGGGTGCCGTCCAACTATCAACATTCCTAGGGGAGTTTTGTTTAAATTATTTGTGATTTTGTTTTTGATCTTTTGATCATAGGACTGGGCATCCCAGTTACCAGCCATTTTCTCGTGAATGATGAGCGGAGTCCACTCATCGTGAGAATAACCCACCTAGCATGGAAGATACTGACAGCCCCTAGTCGCTACATGAGCGATTCGGGCATACAAAACAGATTATTATTTGAAGGTTCAGAGTTTGGCACATGCAAATTTACTTGGAACGGCAGGTAAATACCGCATATAGGTAGATATGGTGGACACTCATGGAAGAAACTTGGTTCAAGGAGTTTGGATGCACAAGCAGTATTCCCGCTTAGTACAGATATTTTGGCTAGCAAAGGATTCTAAATAGCAAGCACCACATGTTAGAGGATCCATAACAATATAACTTCTATACAAATATACCCAAGCATAACTCATTATGTTGTCTTCCTTGTCCAACTTCAACTAATTTGCTCAAGTTTGAAAATAATTAATGGGGCTCACAATCATAGAAGATGTCCAAGATAGTATATTTATATGTGAAATCTCTCTTCCTTCAATATTCTTTCATGAATTGTTCAAGTGACCAATACAATGTTTGCTAACCTTGAAAATTTTTACCACCTCTACTTCTTATATGCGAAGGCATTACTCCCCATGGGAAAGGCATATGAAACATATATAATTTCAGATTTATGACATTCAAATCATTCAACCATTTTCTCATAGGATATAAGTGAAGCACACGAGTAAATGACAAACTACTCCAAAGAGATATAAGTGAAGATCAATGAGTAGTTAAATAATTATGTAGCTATGTGAAGACTCTCTCTTATTTAAGAATTTCAGATCTTGATATTTTATTCAAACAGCAGGCGAAACAAAAGAAAATAAAATGACGCTCCAAGCAAAACACATATCATGTGGTGAATAAAAATATAGCTCCAAGTAAAGTTACCGATGAACGAAGACCAAAGAGGGGATGCCATCCGGGGCATCCCCAAGCTTAGGCTCTTGGTTGCCCTTGAATATTACCTTGGGGTGCCTTGGGCATCCCCAAGCTTAGGCTCTTGCCACTCCTTATTCCATAGTCCATCGAATCTTTACCCAAAACTTGAAAACTTCACAACACAAAACTTAACAGAAAATCTCGTGAGCTCCGTTAGCGAAAGAAAACAACACACCACTTCAAGGTACTGTAATGAACTCATTCTTTATTTGTATTGGTGTTAAATATACTTTATTCCAACTTCTCTATGGTTTATAAACTATTTTACTAGCCATAGATTCATCAATATAAGCAAACAACACACGAAAAACAGAATCTGTCAAAAACAGAACAGTCTGTAGTAGTCTGTAACTAACGCAAAATTCTGGAACTCTAAAACTTCTACCAAAATAGGACGACCTAAATAATTTGTTTATTGATCTGCTGCAATTGGAATCAGTATTTTGTCACGTTCTGGTGATTTTTAACAATTGTTTTCGTGAACAGAAAGTTTCTGGAATTTTCAGCAAGATCAAATAATTATCATCCAAGAAGATCCTATAGGTCTTACTTGGCACAAACACTAATTAAAACATAAAACCACATCTAAACAGAAGCTAGATGGATTATTTATTACTAAACAGAACCAAAAATCAAAGAAACTAAAATAAAATTGGGTTGCCTCCCAACAAGCGCTAATGTTTAACGCCCCTAGCTAGGCATGATGATTTCAGTGATGCTCGCATAAAAGATAAGAATTGAAACATAAAGGGAGCATCATGAAGAATATGACTAGCACATTTAAGTATAACCCACTTCCTATGCATAGGGATTTTGTGAGCAAACAACTTATGGGAACAAGAATCAACTTGCATAGGAAGGTAAAACAAGCATAACTTCAAGATTTTAAGCACATAGAGAGGAAACTTGATATTATTGCAATCCCTACAAGCATACATTCCTCCCTCATAATAATTTTCAGTAACATCATGAATGAATTCAACAATATAACCAGCACCTAAAGCATTCTTTTCATGATCTACTTGCATAGAAATTTTACTACTCTCCACATAAGCAAAATTCTTCTCATTCGGAATAGTGGGAGTATCATAAGAGACTTGAATACTATAAATTTTTTCCACATTAAAAGAGTAATGTTCAGAAAAAGGGTAATCATAATCATGACAAGTTTTATAAATATAATCATCACTACTTTTTATAGCATAAGTTTCGTCACAATAATCATCATAAGTAGCAACTTTGTTCTCATCATAATCGATTGAAACCTCTTCCAAGATAGTGGAAACATCACTAAATAAAGTCATGACCTCTCCAAATCCACTTTCATATTCATCACAATAAGATTTAACATCCTCCAAAATAGTGGGATCATTACTTCCTAAAGTTGACACTCTTCCAAACCCACTTTCATCAATATAATCATCATAAGTAGGAGGCATGCTATCCTCATAATAAATTTGCTCATCAAAACTTGGGAGACTAAAAATATCATCTTCATTAAACGTAGCATCCCCAAGCTTGGGACTTTTTGTATCATAAGCATAATCACTCTCATCATTAATAGTATGGATAGCACCAATAGTATAGCAATTATCATCATCACAATGAGTAGTAGGAGCAACATCATTTGGGAGGGATACCTATTTACCTTTGCTTCTCCGTTTTTTTCTTTTTCTTCTTCACATCATGTGCGGGTCTATCCCTCTTTTTGGAGCTCCTTATTGATGAGATTGGTTGAATAGAAAGCTCCTCCTCGTTACTTGATTCATCATAAGAAATAATAGGAGGATATTGGGAAGCCTCTTCCCTTTCATTAGTGTTCTCTTCATATTCTATTTGCTTTCTTTTCTTTATGTAATTGGCAATATAAGGATTTTCAATGCAATTCACCGCACAATACATATAAATTTTCTCTAGATCAAAATCAAGAAGTTTATAACGGGCAAATTCTGAAAGATGCTTAGTTATACGTTTCATTTCTTCGTAACCCATAAGCAAACTAAGTTCATTATAATGTGCAAGGGAAATCAAGACATCACAATTTTTGGACACGATTAGATCATGAAACAATTTGCATCGGATAGTTAAATGACCCCGTTCATTGCAAAGTTCACAAGTACGGCTAACAGAATTTAAATTTTTAGCACAAACATCTAGCCTTTCTTGCAACAATTTAGTTTCTAAATGCTTATGCCTCTTGCAATATCTATCTTCCCTATTTGGTGTGTACTTGCAAACCCAATGCACTCCACAAAAATTGACATGTTTATAGGAGACATTTTCATCATAACTAGTGCAATCATCATTAGTACTATGGATATTCAAAGAATTCATACTAACAACATTGCAATCATGCTCATCATTCAAAGATTTAGTGCTAAACATTTTATAGACTTCTTCTTCTAGCACTTGAGCACAATTTTCCTTTTCATCATACTTACGAAAGATATTAAAAAGATGAAGCGTATGAGACAAACTTAATTCCGTTTTTTTGTAGTTTTCTTTTATTGACTAACTAGTGATAAAATAAGAAACAAAAAGATTCGATTGCAAGATCTAAAGATATACCTTCAAGCACTCACCTCCCCGGCAACGACGCCAGAAAAGAGCTTGATGTCTACTACGCAACCTTCTTCTTGTAGACATTGTTGGGCCTCCAAGTGCAGAGGTTTGTAGGACAGTAGCAAATTTCCCTCAAGTGGATGACCTAAGGTTTATCAATCCGTGGGAGGCGTAGGATGAAGATGGTCTCTCTCAAGCAACCCTGCAACCAAATAACAAAGAGTCTCTTGTGTCCCCAACACACCCAATACAATGGTAAATTGTATAGGTGCACTAGTTCGGCGAAGAGATTGTGATACAAGTTGTAACATCCCAAATTTTCAATTTGTATTGTTATACATAGATCATTCATGCATATCATATTTTATTGCATTTCGTTTCGCGATCCTCGAAATCCTAAGCAACTCAAGGACCCTCGGAGAGAGTTGGGGATTTCCCTGTTTTCATATTTGAATTTTATCAAATATTGAAACGAGGATTTTGATTTTAATTATTTTTCTATCCGAAAATATTTCATATTAAAATATATGAGAGGAGATAATATGAGTTCTCCAAAATAAATGAAATATAGGAAGAAAAATATTAAAATCAAATATTGGATTTTATTCGGAGTTTTGTTGCTATTTTATTTGAATTAGGAAAAATATGTGTTTCTCAAAATTGCATTTTAGGCCCAAATAAATGTTCACCTTGGCCGTCCTATTTTTAGAGGACAGGGAAAATTTATTTCGGAATTTTTGGAGTCAGTTTAGTATTTCTTTTGTTTCTTTTTCTGCATGTCGGAATTATTTTAAAAAAAAGTGAACCCACTCCGGGCCGTAACCGGCCAGGACTCCTCGGGCCGGCCTTTAAAGCCCGAGACCCCGAGCCCCGAGCCAGCCCAGCCGCCACCCGCGCCCTAACCCTAATCCCGCCACGCGCCGCAGCCGCCGCCGCCGCCGCCCCGCGCCGCCGCTCGCCGCTACCGCCACCGCGCCGGACCCGAGGTAGCCGCCTCGGTTTTCGTGAGAAAACCGTCTTGATTTTTTTCGAAACCCTAGATCCGGTTCGGTTTATTTTCGGTTTAGTTATTTAGCGAACGCCCGTTTTACGTTCGTTTTAACGAACGGTTTTCACCGTTTAACCGCAGACAGCGAACGTTCGTTCGTTAGCCTGTTTGTCAGTTTTTCTTTTTCTCGGATTTTCCGCGATTATTTTCGATCACGATTTCTGATCCGATTTTCGTTTTAGTTTATCTCTTCGCTCGTTTGTCAGAATCAGGCGATTCAAGCACCTAGATCTTCGTCTCGAAACCCTCTTTCTGTTTAACCAACTTGAACAAGATTTTGGTACTGTAAATTTGAGTTTAGTTCAGATTAGTAAACTGATCTTGTTTCTTTCGCAGTTTGAGTTTCGTTGCTCCGTTTGATTTGATTCTTTTTGCAAACCGGAGTTATTAAGTTGAACTTTCTGGTTAGATCTTCTTATTTGAGTTTTACTCGTGCTTCTTTGCTTGATTGCTTATGTATGCTATTGTTTGTTTGCGATAGAATTCCCGGAGTGCGAAGCGTGCTACTACGAGTCCCTAGGTTTTGCGGATCGTCAGCAAGGCAAGTAACACATTGATCATACTCTTTCCATACCCAGTTTTTATGCATTAGTTTCAATCCTCAAATATTGCATGATTAGGATGTGATTAACATGTGGGTTGGGAAGTAGTGGATGAGGTAGAACCTATTGTCCTGTTATATTCAAACCTTGGGAGTTACTTCTACGTATTGCTTATATTGCTATGCTATGCTCATAGACGTGGATTGGGTTTGAGTGTATCCATGACAGATGTGAGATTGTTAATTAATATTCAACTTAAGGTGGCAACTTTAATACACATCTGGGTGAATTGCTTGTCGGGCACCTGGAGAATCCAGTGTTGTCCTAGGATATCCCGGAGTACCCGTGTGATCATCCTAAGGTCCGCCACCCAGGCTCAAAGGGAACTGAGATATTTTCAAGCTAGAAACTTCCGTGTGCAGCCACAAGCTATTATGGGCTCTAGCATAGTTGAGTAATGTAGCGACCAGACCTCAAATGGCCTGTGCTGCTGTGCACCAGTGTCATCCCTGGATCAGTAATGCTGACACGCACAGTTCAAATGGAGGATTTATAACAGAGTAGCAATCACACACTTATTACATCGAATATCTCCGAAGAGATTAAGTATGAAAACATGGCTTAAAGGCCATCTAATAACGATAACAGTGGAAGACTTGGAAGATAAGTGAGTCCAACAACTCCAGCGGCATCACTGAGTATAAGACCACGACCTAAGGCACCTTACTCGTCGTCTGAAAAGTCTGCAACATGAAACGTTGCAGCCCGAAAATGGGTCAGCACATAGAATATGCTGGCAATGTAACACATAGAGAACAATGAACAATAATAATGCTATACTACATGCATTTATGGCTGGTGGAAAGCTCTATGGTTACAGTTTTGCGAAAAGCCAATTTTATCCTACTTCAAAAGGAATAAATTTTATTTAACTATCATGGTGGTTGAAACATTGAGAAGGTACCTCCAACTCAATCCCAATTAATTATCATCATTAACCCAACAAAATTAATTATAAGTATCACGGTGATGAGATTCAAATGATAATCCAGGTACTAGATACTCAAGTTATCCATAACCGGTGACACGGCTAATCATGATCAGTTTGTACACTCTGCAGAGGTTTGCGCACTTTTCCCCACAAGACTCGATCGCCTCCGCTTGATTCTCGCACTGCATGATGTTTGAGAAACGGATGACCGAGACACAGTCTTTCAGAAACAATCACTCTTTACTCTGGATGGACCGGTACACCTACTTTCCCCTACATCTGCTAGTCCACCTCTTCAAGAGATCCTGTAACCTACTCAGCTACTCTAGAGCCCATAATAGCTTGTGGCTGCACACGGAAGTTTCTAGCATGAATAATCTTATGATCCCGTTGAGCCTGGGTGGCGGACCTTATACATACAGGCAACACTGGGTTCTCCAGGTGCCTCAATCCACCCAGATGTGAGTTTTAGTTGCCACCTTAAGTTGAACCATTATTAACAATCTCACATCTGTCATGAATATCTCTCAAATCCAATCCACGTCTACGAGCATAGCATGGCATTAATAAAAGCAACGTAGAAGTAACTCCCAAGGGTTTGATAAAGTAAAACAGGTAATAGGTACTACCTCAACTACTTCCCAGTTCCCACAATTTATTTAGATCCTATCATGCAATGTGTTTGAGGAAAATAGATCTAATGCAATAAAACTGGGTATGAACGGAATATGGTCAAAGTGTTACTTGCCTTGCTGATGATCCGCAAAACCTAGCGAGTCGAAGTAACAAGTGGCACACTCCGGGTACTCTATCGCAAACAAACAAGCATACAATCAGTACTCATCTAATGCACAGGTAAAACTCGAATGAAAGATCCAACCAGAAAGTTCAACTTAAGAACTCCGGTTTGCAAAAAGAATCAACTCGAAAGAAGCAACGAAAGTCAAACGGCGAAAGAAAGAAACTTCGTTTGCTAATCTGGATCTAGGTCAAATTTTACTGTAGCAAAAACTTGTTTGAGTAGGTTAAACGGAAAGAGAATTTCGAGACGAAACTCTAGGCGCTTGAATCGCCTGATTCCGATAAACGAGCGAGAAGTTAAACAGAATCGAAGATTCGATCAGAAATCGAATCTGAGATAATCGCAGAAAAATCCGGCGAAAAAGAAAAACAGATGAACGGTTAAAGAACGGACGTTCGTTAACAGAGAAAAACCGACGAACACGTTCGTTAAAACGAACGGTTCGGTGAACGCTTGCAAAATAATAAAACCGAAAAAAAACCGATCTAGGTTTTTTTTAAAACAAAGGTTTAAAAAAAACCGGCAAAGTCAACGGGCGGCAGGCATACCTCGTCGGGCTCCGGCGAGGGGCTCCGGCGGGGCGGCGAACTCGGGCGGCGGGGCGCGGGGCTCGGCAAGGGGCGGGTGAGGGCGAGGGCGGCGGCTCCCGGCGGCGGCGGCGCTGGCCACGGCGGCGGCGACGGGGCGTGTTGCGGGCGGCGGCGATGAGGGGCTCCGGCGGCGGCGGTGGTGAGGAAAAAGAGGGGGGGGCGCGGTATATATATAGGAGGGGGGGTGCGGCGGCTTGGGGGAGGGGTCGGGCGAGGGGAGGCGTGCGGCGGCCGGATTCGGTCATGGCGGCGGCGAGCTCCCGTGCGGGAAGAGGAAGGCGCGAGGCGGGCCGTCGGCTGGGCCTTTGGCCCAGTCGGCGCGCGGGCGTTTTTTTTTAAAAAGTTCCACGGAAAATATTGCGTAGAAAAATAAATAAAAATCAGAAAAATATGAAATAAATTTTCCCCGTCTAGTTAGAAAATCTAGAATAGGGTGAACATTTTTATAATAAAAAATAAATATTTTGAAAACATGCAATATTTTTAACGCAATAAGAATTGCATATTAAATCCAAATAAATTCCAAATAATGATTTTAACATTTTTCCTCCAGTATTTCAATTGTTTTGGAGAAGTCATATTTTCTCCTCTCGTTTATTTAAAATGAAATATTTTTCCGGAGAGAAAAATAAGTAAAACCACAATCCTCATTGGAAAATCAAATTTGAAAAATTCGAGAAAATCCCCAACTCTCTCCGAGGGTCCTTGAGTTGCTTAGGATTTATCGAGGATTTGTCAAAATGCAACAAAACATGATATGCAATGATGATCTATGTATAACATTCCAAATTGAAAATTTGGGATGTTACAAACCTACCCCCCTTAAGATGAATCTCGCCCTCGAGATTCGGGTTGGCTAGAAAACAGGTGGGAGTGGTTTTTCCGTAGATCTTCCTCTCGCTCCCAGGTGGCTTCATCTTCTGTGTGGTGACTCCACTGAACTTTGCAAAACTTGATAACCTTGCTGCGGGTAACTCGGCTGGCATATTCGAGAATCTTAACTGGCTTCTCCTCATAGGTCAAATCACTTTCCAACTGAATCGCTTCCAGTGGCACAGTGTCTCTCAGTGGTATCTCAGCCATCTCTGCGTGGCACTTCTTCAACTGAGAAACATGAAATACATCATGTACTCCAGACAATCCTTCGGGCAATTCCAGCTTGTAGGCAACTTCTCCCATACGTTCCAACACTCTGTATGGTCCGATAAAATGGGGCGCTAACTTTCCTTTAACTCCAAAGCACTTCACTCCTCGAAGTGGTGATACTCGAAGATACACTCTGTCTCCGACTTCGTGAACGGTCTCCTTTCGTTTAGAATCAGCATAACTCTTCTGCCTGGACTGGGCTACCTTGAGCCTATCGCGAATCAACCTTACTTTCTGCTCAGACTCCTTAATCAAATCTGGTCCAAACAACTGACGATCTCCAACTTCGTCCCATAACAACGGTGTTCTACACCTCCTTCCGTACAAGGCTTCGAAAGGGGCCATCTTCAAACTGGTTTGATAACTGTTGTTATACGAAAACTCCACATATGGCAAATTGTCGTCCCAACTAGATCCATAATCTAGTGCACATGCTCTCAACATGTCCTCCAAAATCTGGTTGACCCTCTCGGTCTGTCCATCTGTCTGTGGGTGAAATGGTGTACTAAATTCCAGCCTGGTTCCCAACGTTTCATGTAACTGCTTCCAAAACTTCAAGGTAAATTGGGTTCCTCTGTCTGATACAATGGTCCTCGAAACTCCATGCAAACATACTATCCTGGTCATGTATATCTTTGCCAACTTAGCACTGGTGTAAGTGGTCTTCACTGGAATGAAATGAGCCACTTTCGTCAAACAGTCGACTACAACCCATATCGAGTCATAGCCTGAACGAGTCCTGGGTAATCCCGTGATAAAATCCATGCCTATTTTATCCCACTTCCATTCGGGTATCGGCAATGGCTGCAGCAATCCTGCTGGCTTCTGATGCTCTGCCTTCACTCTCTGACATACATCACAAACTGCTACATACTCCGCAATATCCTTCTTTATTCCGGTCCACCAGAAAGTATTCTTCAAATCCAAATACATCTTGGTATTGCCTGGGTGAACCAAGTATGGTGAATCATGGGCTTCCTGCAAAATCAACTTCCTGATCTCCGGATCATTTGGCACATATACGCGGTCTTCGAACCATAAGGTATCGTGCTCATCCTCACGAAATCCCTTGGCTTTTCCTTTGCTCATCTTCTCCTTTATCTCTTCAATCTCCTTGTCTGTCTTCTGAGCTTCTCTGATCCTTTCCATCAAGGTAGACTGAATCTCCAAAGTCGCTAAATAGCCTCTTGAGACTATCTCCAAACATAGCTCGTGAAGGTCCTCGGCTAACTCCTGAGGTAACTCTCCTGTCATGAGGGTGTTGACATGACTCTTGCGGCTCAACGCGTCTGCTACTACGTTAGCCTATCCAGGGTGATAATGCAATCTCATATCATAATCTTTAATGAGCTCCAACCATCTCCTCTGTCTGAGGTTTAACTCCTTCTGCGTGAAAATGTACTTCAAACTCTTGTGATCCGTGTACACCTCACAATGGTTTCCGATGAGAAAATGTCTCCATGTCTTCAATGCATGCACCACGGCTGCTAATTCCAAATCATGCGTAGCATAATTCTTCTCATGGGGTTTAAGTTGTCGTGAAGCATACGACACAACTCTTCCTTCCTGCATAAGCACTGCTCCAAGTCCTCGACGAGAAGCGTCGCAATAAACTTCATAGTCCTTGCGTTGATCTGGCAGAATCAACACTGGTGATGTAACCAATCGTTTCTTCAACTCTTGGAAACTAGCTTCACATTCCTCAGTCCAATTGAATTTGGTGTCCTTCTGCAATAGCTCAGTCATGGGCTTAGCAATCCTTGAGAAATTCTCGATGAATCTCCGGTAATATCCTGCAAGTCCAAGAAAACTTCGGATTTCTCCAACTGTCGTGGGTGATTCCCAACTTGTCACTGTGTCAACCTTGGCAGGGTCTACTGCTATTCCTTCTCCAGAAATAACATGTCCAAGGAATCCAACTTCCTTCAGCCAAAACTCACATTTGCTGAACTTGGCATATAACTGATGTTCTCTGAGCTTCTCAAGTACCAATCGTAAATGCTCCTCATGCTCTTCTTCATCCTTGGAAAAGATTAAAATATCATCAATGAACACCACGACGAACTTATCCAAAAACTCCATAAACACTTTGTTCATCAGGTTCATGAAATAGGCCGGTGCGTTAGTCAGTCCAAATGACATAACGGTATACTCATACAATCCATATATGGTGGTAAATGCCGTCTTGGGTATATCCTGCTCTCGAATCTTTAACTGATGGTATCCTGATCGTAGATCGATCTTGGAAAATACTTTAGCTCCTTGCAAGCGGTCAAACAAATCATTGATCATCGGCAGTGGGTACTTGTTTTTGATGGTCACTTCATTCAATCCACGGTAATCAACAACCATCCTTAGTGATCCATCTTTCTTCTCCACTAGTAGTACTAGTGATCCCCACGGTGACGAACTTGGGCGAATATAGCCTTTATCCAGTAACTCCTTGATCTGCTTCTTAATTTCCTCCAAATCCTTTGCGGGCATCCTATACGGTCTCTTAGATATTGGCCCTATGCCTGGCAAAAGTTCAATCAAAAACTCAATGTCTCTATCTGGTGGCATGCCTGGCAACTCTTCTGGAAATACATCCGGATAATCCTTCACCACTGGTACTTCCTCCTGTACAACTCCTGATAAGGAATTCACTTGAGTCCTCTTCGGCATATGCCGGGATACATACTTGATCCTTTTTCCTTCCGGGGTGGTAAGCAAAATCGTCTTGCTGGCACAATCGATGTTTCCTCCACACAACGATAGCCAATCCATTCCCAAGATCACATCCAAACCTTGCGATTCCAAAACAATGAGGTCTGAGGGGAAAACATGCCTACCAATGGCCAACGTTATCTGAAAACATCCTTGGGTGGCCATATACTCTGCTCCTGGCGAGGTTACTAACATGGGGCTTTTGAGAACTTGGGTGGACATCTTAAACTTGTTTACGAATCCCCTTGATATGTATGAATGCGATGCACCAGTATCGAAAAGAACGGTTGCAGTAAATGACTTAACCAAAAACTTACCTATTACTGCATCAGGCTGAGCTTCAACCTCCTCCACGCTCACGTGGTTCACATGTCCTTTGTTGAACGGGTTCGGCTTCTTCCCAGAGCTTCCATTGCCAGTTCCATTTTGGGCTTCGGGACAATCAGTAGCATAATGTCCCGTCTTCTGGCACTTGAAACAAGTAATGTGACTTAGATCTCTCTTGGTTGGGGTAGATGGGTTGGTGCGGTTCTGTCCGTTTCCTCCTCCATTCCCATTACCATTCTTGGAGCCATTATGGTTGTGCGAACTACCTCCTCCATGGGTATGCTAAAACTGTCCTCCCGGCTTCGGGGTAAATCGTGGCTTCTGCTGGGCTCCAGAATTGTACTTCCCTTGTCCATACTTCCTCTTACGGTTTTCAATCTGCTATTGCTTCCCTTCAATCATGAGAGCTCTATCTACCAGCTCCTGGTAGTTGTTGAAAGTTGCTACCATCAACTGCATACTCAGCTCATCATTCAATCCTTCTAGAAACTTCTCCTGCTTGGCTGCATCTGTAGCAACGTCATCTGGTGCATAACGTGCTAACTTACTGAAATCCTCCACATACTGGCCTACGGTGCGTCCTCCTTGGTGTAGGTTGCGAAACTCACGCTTCTTCATAGCCATAGCTCCTGCTGAAACATGAGCTGTACGGAAAGCTTGCTGAAACTGGTCCCATGTGACAGTGTCAATAGGATGCGTGGCTGTGTAATTCTCCCACCATGATGCTGCGGGTCCATCAAGCTGATGTGCGGCAAAACGCACTCTTTCCGCATCTGTGCATCCTGCAGTGGTCAACTCCCTTCCAACTTTGCGGAGCCAATCATCTGCAACAATCGGCTCGGTGCTACTGGAAAACACTGGCGGGTTTAGCCTTAAGAAACGGGCTAAGTGATCAACAGGTGGTGGTGGCGGTGGGTTGTTGTTGTTGTTGTTGCCTTGGTTCTGAACTAACACTTGCATCAGGGCATTCTGTTGCTGAATCAACTGGGTGATCTCTGGTGGAAAAACAAATCCGGTGTCGCGTCTCGGAGGCATCTGATAGGTTTAGAAAAGATGAGAGTTTAGAATAGAATGAGGTCTAGAGAGAAAACACTACCCATATGCTCATGAGACAAATTCAATCAATATCACTCAATCAATCCAAACAAGGCAAAACAATCGATCTAACTAGCGTTACAAAGTGCTTGAACTATACTATTAAATGGGGGAAAACTACTACTGTTATGGTGGTCTACTAGAAATTCTGATCCGTTGAAGACTCCATGATGTCTGCTCCAGCTTCATCAATCCATTCGTCTTCACTTGGTTCCGAGTCGGTGTCGTCGATGATGATGTAGTTATCCGGACAAGTGCATTCGTCGACTTCTGCTTTTGGCACTGGATTTCCCACGAATGCTCCAATCTTATTCTCCAGGTCGTCAATCTTCCCTACTAGTGCGTTGATTTCCTCCAAATAATCTTCGCGTGTAGTCTTGAGTTCTTCTTGGAGTTCCTTGATCTTCGTTAATGCCTTCTTTAGTTCTTCCTTGTCCGTGCACATTTGATTCTCCTGGCGTCGAATATGTTGGTTCTGCTCCTGGATGAAAGCTGCAATTGATCCATCCTTCTTGGTCTTGATCATCTCCCATTGCGCGTCTCGACGTCCACAAATCTGATAAATTGTATCCTTAAGCTCCTGGTGGTAGACTTCTCCGATGCGTCCCATGGCGATGTGTGCGGCCATGCTCTTCCCTAAACTCCAAGTTGGTGCTTCAAAAACCAATCTTATGGGTTCAGTAATTGGCACAAACGTCCTTCCTGGAATGATAACTTGAATCTTCCAGCTCTCCTCTTCCGGTAATGAGGCGTTGTAGGTTCCGGTGACGCTTGGTATTCCTATGTTCAAGTACTTGGTGAATTCCTTCAAATGTCGTCCAAACGGCGTGTCTTCATCTGGTTGCATGAACTTGCTCCTTGCATTCGCCATTCCTAAAAGAGTAGAAAGTGGAGAGGGTCAGAAATGAGAAGAGAGGAGCTTTCTAGGGCTTAAGCTTAGTGGTCGTGTCCTACAGTCAACGTGTGCTCTGATACCAACTTTGTAGCGACCAGACCTCAAATGGCCTGTGCTGCTGTGCACCAGTGTCATCCCTGGATCAGTAATGCTGACACACACAGTTCAAATGGAGGATTTATAACAGAGTAGCAATCACACACTTATTACATCGAATATCTCCGAAGAGATTAAGTATGAAAACATGGCTTAAGGCCATCTAATAACGATAACAACGGAAGACTTGGAAGATAAGTGAGTCCAACAACTCCAGCGGCATCACTGAGTATAAGACCACGACCTAAGGCACCTTACTCGTCGTCTGAAAAGTCTGCAACATGAAACGTTGCAGCCCGAAAACGGGTCAGCACATAGAATATGCTGGCAATGTAACACATAGAGAACAATGAACAATAATAATGCTATACTACATGCATTTATGGCTGGTGGAAAGCTCTATGGTTACAGTTTTGCGAAAAGCCAATTTTATCCTACTTCAAAAGGAATAAATTTTATTTAACTATCATGGTGGTTGAAACATTGAGAAGGTACCTCCAACTCAATCCCAATTAATTATCATCATTAACCCAACAAAATTAATTATAAGTATCACGGTGATGAGATTCAAATGATAATCCAGGTACTAGATACTCAAGTTATCCATAACCGGTGACACGGCTAATCATGATCAGTTTGTACACTCTGCAGAGGTTTGCGCACTTTTCCCCACAAGACTCGATCGCCTCCGCTTGATTCTCGCACTGCATGATGTTTGAGAAACGGATGACCGAGACACAGTCTTTCAGAAACAATCACTCTTTACTCTGGATGGACCGGTACACCTACTTTCCCCTACATCTGCTAGTCCACCTCTTCAAGAGATCCTGTAACCTACTCAGCTACTCTAGAGCCCATAATAGCTTGTGGCTGCACACGGAAGTTTCTAGCATGAATAATCTTATGATCCCGTTGAGCCTGGGTGGCGGACCTTATACATACAGGCAACACTGGGTTCTCCAGGTGCCTCAATCCACCCAGATGTGAGTTTTAGTTGCCACCTTAAGTTGAACCATTATTAACAATCTCACATCTGTCATGAATATCTCTCAAATCCAATCCACGTCTACGAGCATAGCATGGCATTAATAAAAGCAACGTAGAAGTAACTCCCAAGGGTTTGATAAAGTAAAACAGGTAATAGGTACTACCTCAACTACTTCCCAGTTCCCACAATTTATTTAGATCCTATCATGCAATGTGTTTGAGGAAAATAGATCTAATGCAATAAAACTGGGTATGAACGGAATATGATCAAAGTGTTACTTGCCTTGCTGATGATCCGCAAAACCTAGCGAGTCGAAGTAACAAGCGGCACACTCCGGGTACTCTATCGCAAACAAACAAGCATACAATCAGTACTCATCTAATGCACAGGTAAAACTTGAATGAAAGATCCAACCAGAAAGTTCAACTTAAGAACTCCGGTTTGCAAAAAGAATCAACTCGAAAGAAGCAACGAAAGTCAAACGGCGAAAGAAAGAAACTTCGTTTGCTAATCTGGATCTAGGTCAAATTTTACTGTAGCAAAAACTTGTTTGAGTAGGTTAAACGGAAAGAGAATTTTGAGACGAAACTCTAGGCGCTTGAATCGCCTGATTCCGATAAACGAGCGAGAAGTTAAACAGAATCGAAGATTCGATCAGAAATCGAATCTGAGATAATCGCAGAAAAATCCGACGAAAAAGAAAAACGGACGAACGATTAAAGAACGGACGTTCGTTAACAGAGAAAAACCGACGAGCGCGTTCGTTAAAACGAACGGTTCGGTGAACGCTCGCAAAATAATAAAACCGAAAAAAACCGATCTAGGGTTTTTTTTAAACAAAGGTTTTTTTTTAAAAAAAACCGGCAAATTCAACGGGCGGCGGGCATACCTCGTCGGGCTCCGGCAAGGGGCTCCGGCGGGGCGGCGAACTCGGGCGGCGGGGCGCGGGGCTCGGCAAGGGGCGGGTGAGGGCGAGGGCGGCGGCTCCCGGCGGCGGCGGCGCTGGCCACGGCGGCGGCGGCGGGGCGTGTTGCGAGCGGCGGCGATGAGGGGCTCCGGCGGCGGCGGTGGTGAGGAAAAAGAGGGGGGGCGCGGTATATATATATAGGAGGGGGGGTGCGGCGGCTTGGGGGAGGGGTCGGGCGAGGGGAGGCGTGCGGCGGCCGGATTCGATCATGGCGGCGGCGAGCTCCCGTGCGGGAAGAGGAAGGCGTGAGGCGGGCCGTCGGCTGGGCCTTTGGCCTAGTCGGCGCGCGGGCTTTTTTTTTTTAAGTTTCGCCGAAAATATTGCGTAGAAAAATAAATAAAAATCAGAAAAATATGAAATAAATTTTCCCCGTCTAGTTAGAAAATCTAGAATAGGGTGAACATGTTTATAATCAAAAATAAATATTTTGAAAACATGCAATATTTTTAATGCAATAAGAATTGCAAATGAAATCCAAATAAATTCCAAATAATGATTTTAACATTTTTCCTCCAGTATTTCAATTGTTTTGGAGAAGTCATATTTTCTCCTCTCGTTTATTTAAAATGAAATATTTTTCCAGAGAGAAAAATAAGTAAAACCACAATCCTCGTTGGAAAATCAAATTTGAAAAATTCGAGAAAATCCCCAACTCTCTCCGAGGGTCCTTGAGTTGCTTAGGATTTATCGAGGATTTGTCAAAATGCAACAAAACATGATATGCAATGATGATCTATGTATAACATTCCAAATTGAAAATTTGGGATGTTACAAGTAAGTTGCATGAGCTCTTGAAGAGGTGGATCAGCAGGTAGAGGGATGTAGGTTTGGTATGGTCTGCCCGGAGTAAAGGGCTAATGTTTCTGAAAGACTATGTCTCGGTCATCCATTTCTCAAACACCTTGTAGTGCGAGAAATCCAACGGAGGAGATCGAGTCTTGTGGGGAAAAGTGCGCAAACCTCTGCAGAGTGTACAATCTAATCATGGTTAGCCGTGTCCCGGTTATGGACAATCTTGAGTATCTAGTACTTGGAGTATCCTAAGTATCTCATCACTCTAAATTAATATTGTTGGGTTGATAATTACATTAATTGGGATTGAGTTGGAGGAACCTTCTCAATGATGTTTCAACTACCATGATAGTTAAAATAAAACTTATTCCTTTGTTGTAGGGAAAATTGGCTTTTCGCAAAACTATAACCATAGAGCTTTCCACCAGCCAAATATGCATGTAGTGATAGCATTATTCTGTTCGTGCTCTACTGTGTTATATTGCCAGCATATTCCATGTGCTGACCCGTTTTCGGGATGCAACGTATTATGTTGCAGACTTTTCAGACGAGGAGTAAGGTTCGTTAGGTTGTTGCCGTGCAGCTCAGCTATGCCGTTGGAGTTGATGGACTCACTTTATCTTCCAAGCCTTCCGCTGTTATCGTATTAGATGGCCTTAGGCCATATTTATTGTAATAAGTTCTCTTTTGAGACATTCGATGTAATAAGTGTGTGATTGCTACTCTGTTATAAATCCTTCGAGTACTGTGTGTGTCAGCATTACCGATCGAGGGATGACACTGAAGCACAGAGACTTGACCGTTTGAGGTCGGGTCGCTACAAGATGGTATCAGAGCACACGCTGAGTGTAGGACACGACCACTAAGATAAGCCATAGGTCACTCTTCTGTACTCATTTCTGACTCCTCTCCATTTTCTACTCTTTAGGATGGCGGATTTGAAGAACAAGTTTGCACAACCGGATGAAGACACACCCTTTGGACGCCACTTGAAGGAAGTCACTAGGTACTTGAACATCAGAATACGAAGCTTCACCGGGACGTACAACGCCACCTTACTAGAAGAAGAGCGCTGGATGATTCAAGTTCAAATTCCAGGAAGGACGTTCTCGCCAACCACTAAGCCCATAGAATTTTCTTTTGAAGCACCCACCTGGAGTCTAGGCAAGAGCATGCCAGCTCACATTACCATGGGACGCATTGGAGAAGTCTACAACAAGGATCTTAAGGACACTATCTACCAGATATGTGGGCGCCGAGATGAGCAATGGGAGATGATCAGCACCAAGAAGGACAGATCCATTGCAGCTTTCATCCAGGAGTTAAACCAGTACATTCAACGCCAGGTGAATCAGATGTGCGCAGACATGTTAGAATTGAAGAAGGCGAAGACAAGGATCACCGAGCTGGAAGAAGAACTCAAGTCTACACGCGATGGATATGAGGAGGAAATTGCAACATTATTGGAGAAGAATGACGACCTGATAAAGAAGATCGGAGTATTCATGGGAGATCCCGCGCCGGGAGGAGAGGACGACGATTCCACTTGCCCGGAGAAATACATCATCATCGACGACACCGACTCCGACCCCAGTGATGATGACTTTGAAGACGAACACTAAAAAAAAATACACTTCCGTGATGATACGTGTTTGTCACAGTAGGTCGCGTTTTTTGTCATGCATGTACATCCATAACAAATTTATGACAAAATCAAGATAGTCATACCTGTGCTGTCGTAGAAGTGTTCCATGACATTACCAAAATTATCATCATGGAAATGTCCACTTCCATGACGATAAATCGCGCGTCACAGAAGTGCTTTCGTCAAGGGTGACCGACACATGGCATCCACCGTAACTGAACACCGTTAAGCTATCGGGTTGGGTTTTGGATCCGATAACCCGTTAACATCCCTGACCAATGGGGATTTTCCACGTGTAAAATCATCATTGGCTAGAGGAAACACGTGTCGGCTCATCGTTGGGACAGATGTCATCCACTCACTGGACAGAAGGCGCCTATGATACGTCGACACGTGGCACGGCCCAACAATGGCCCATTCCTGTGAAAAGGCCGGCCCGTTTGACTTGGTCAAAAGCTGGCGGGCCGGCCCATGGAAAGCCTGTTAACGGCCTGTTCGCATATAGCCCATTTACAGCCCGCTAACCCAAGGCCTGTTACGCCCTATCCGAATTAGGCCCCGTAGCGTCATCTGGGCCATCCAATATGATCCCAGCCCGTTTTCACTTCTGGCCCATGTATAGCCCATGACGTCTTTCGGCCCATATCAGGCCCTTTGTAACTCTTGGCCCATTAGCGGCCCGTGCTGAAACTGGCCTGTAATGAACAGTGTATTACTTTACACCCATTAACGGCCCGTGGTGAAACGGGCCCGTAATGAACAGTGTATCACTTTATACCCATTAACGGCCCGTTATTCCGTTGGGCCATTTCCAGCCCAAGTTAACTTTCGGCCTTCTGAGGGCCCATTTATTCTTGGGCTCATTTGCAGCATTCGGTTACTTACGGCCCGTTACTGTCATTTTCTGCTTGTGGGCCAAATTCAGCCCGTCGTTACAGTCGGCCCGTTTGTGGACTGTTAGTCTGTTGGGCCATTTTCATAGCATCACCAAATATGGCCTATTAACGATGGCCCGTTATGGTCGGCCCATGAACGGACGATTCCAACTCTAGCCCGTTTACGGCCATAATGCGGTCTGTTTGGCCCATGTTTGGCCAATCGATCATACGACCCGTATAAGGCCCATTGATGATACGGCCCGCAGAAGGCCCATTGTTTCTACGGCCCGTAGAAGGCCCACTATTTCTACGGCCAGTAGGAGGCCCAGTGTCACTACAGTAAATATTAGCCCATGGTTATTGTGGCCTAGTTTTAAAGAATAGGTTATTGCAGCCACTAGCTAACCGCGGAAAAAGAACTGCAATCACTACAAGCAAACAAATAAACAAGACAACAAGAAATAAATAAGCAAGCAACTAACGCTAGGCTATCGCGGCTATTACACATATTACATCCACTGGGCATCAAAGTTCGCCACCAGTGCAAATATAGGGAACAAAGCAGCATATCATATACACTGGTTGTCAAAGTTGGCGACCAGCGCAAATAAACGTCGCAGCAAAACAAATCCAGAACTGAAACCACTTCAGAAGATCTCAAGAAACAATATCCTGGGTACCCATAATGCTGGCAAGATGCTTAGCAAGCTTATTAACTTTCTCTTGTTTGGCGCTTAAATCCTCCAGCGCTTGCTGTTGCACCAGAAAATATGCATCTGAATTCTGCAGGGACTTCCTCAGCCTTTCAGCTTCCTGTCGCAGCACATCTGATCGATGTCTTTCAACTTGAAGTTGAGACTCAAGAAGACGAACTGATTCAGGCAGCGAGTTAGAAGAGCTTGTGCCAGCAGTAGTGGCCAGTAACTCGAACACTACATCAAGATAGGACTTTTGGGTTCCCTCACTGTCGTCAAGATAGTTTTTATCAGCTTTCTTGGAGACCAACAGGGATGTCTCACTATCTTGAACCTTATCTGCATTACTTCCTTTACCATTGGATAACGCAATACTGTTCTCCAATATTTTGTCTGCATTCTAAAAGAGAAACAAGCAGACACATCACATGTTTACCATGTTGGATATGAAACTCATTTTGGTAAATGAGTTCAGTAGTAAAGTGGACAGGATAACAGCATGAAACAAACATATATCTATGTACCATGGTCACTTTATGGTCTATATCATTCTAGTTTTTGTTGCCAAATCAAGATAGAGACACAGTTCAAATAATATTTGTTCAAGACAAAGCAGAATAGACAGAATATAAGTGTGGGTAACTATAGAGCAATAACAACACTTGTAATGTGCATGACATGAGAACATAACTGTTTATTCAATTGAAACTGAAATCAACATAGAGCAGGTTACAACAGCAAACCAGTTAAAGAAACAAGTTTAAAACATACCTGTTGCACCATTGGAGTTTCAATTCCATCCTTCAAATTTGAAAATAGTTGGTATGAGTAAATACAGTAATGCAAGAGCAAAGGAGTATGAACCATAGCTACAGAACCTGACCTGAGAACAAATCTTCTTCTCCTGTAAGCGTTGAGTTGGGATTCGGAGTGGTGGTCCTCGTGCTTTGGGCACTGCAGTTCCCTTACTAACTGCTCGTGTTTGGGTGCTCTGTGGTGGAGATGGTGCTGTGTCAACTGGAACTGGGTTACTATCTGCCGGGGTTGGGGTTAGAAGGGGTGTAGCTGGTTCTCTGTCCAACTGGGTAGGGGTACAATCTGCGAGAGTCTGGGTTATGTGTGGTGGATCTGGTCCTTGGGCAAGTACAACCATGGTTCTATCTGCATCAACTGGTAGCACTATCTTTTCTGAAGACCGTGTTGTTACTCCCTTAGATACTGCCATCACGCACTCCAATTCAAATGGCTGATAAACAAGAAAAGTAATTGAAAGTATAGACATTGTATTATAGACAGGTGCAATGGATAGTGGGGAATAAAAGAGGGCATGAAATAATTCATATTTATGTTGTCTAACCAAACAGGATAGCATGACACAATTTCACATATATGATGGCTAACTAAACAGGATAGCATGACACAATTTCACATTATGATGGCTAACTAAAAAAGATGGAAAGACATAGTTCAAAATATGAGACTATGTAAACATGATGACATGACATAACTATATAATGTGTTTATTAAATAGGTTGGCATGCCATAATTCACATACATTCACGGATAGAATGCCATAATTCAAAATATGATGACTGTAAACACTAAACAGGATGAGATGATATAACTATATGATGTCTTTATTAAATGGGTTGCCATGCCATAATTCAGATAGATGATGTGTATGTACTATGTAAACATGATGGCATGATATAATTCAAATATATGATTTATATAGTAAGCAAGTAAGCAGATGGCAATCCATATATGATGTAAAAACTAAGCAATGCAAGACAACATGCATGACATGGGTAATATAACCCTGCCAAGTTTGAGCATAGACCCCAGGGGGGAAATAGGACTGGTCATCAGTCTCTGGATCCTCCTTTGAGGAGCTCTCTGTAACCAGCAAGATGTCTGCTTCAGCAGGTAGCATTGTCTGCTCTGAATACCTTGTTTTCACTCTAGATACTTCCATCACCGCTTCAAATGGCTGATGCACAGGAAGAGTAGTTGAATATACAAACGTTGTTGACAAATGGAACACGTAATACAAAAAATGATAGCATGATATAATTCACATATATGATGATTGGCTAAACAGCATGGCATTGCATAATTCACATATATAATGCCTTTGCAACAAGATAGCATTGTATAATTCACATATATAATGTCTTGCAACAATATGGCAATGCATAATTCACATATATGGTAATTAGACACTGAACAGGTGGCATTCACACAAAGCATGTCTAAACTAATCAAATAACATAGCAATGCGAGACACCATACGCACGATATGAGCAACATAACCCTGCCAAGTTAGAGCATACACCTCGGGGGGGAATAGGACTGGTCATCTGTCTCTGAATCCTCCTCCGAGGAGCTATCCGTATCCAGCGAGATATGCGCTTCGTCAGATAGCATAGTCTGCTCTGAAGACCTTGTTTTCACTCCAGAATTTGCCATCACCGTGTCAAATGGCTGATGCACACGAAGAGCAGTTGAATGTACTAACATTGTTGACAAATGTAATATGTAACGAAAAAAAGGATGGCCTAATATAATTTACATATAAGATGACTGGCTAAGCAGGATGGCATTGCAAAATTCACATATATGATGCCTGGCTAAACAAGATGGCGTTGCATAATTCACATAAACGATGAATAAACTAAACAGATGGCATTCGCACAAAGGATGTCTAAACTAAGCAGATGACATATTTGATGTATAAAGTAAGCAATGCAAGACACCATATGCATGATATAACCAACATCAGCATGCCAAGTTAGAGCGAAGACCTCAGGGGGCAAATAGGAGTTGTCTTCTCCTTCTGAATCCCCCTCAGAACAGATATCTTCCTCTCGATTACAATCCGAAATGCGTGGAGGGGGGCTGCCTTTGTGCCTACCATGGAGCGACGTCTGCATGAAATTTTATTGCCACGCAAGGCTCGTCTCTTTTGCTCTACATGTTCAGTTCCATTGTTTACAATAACTGTCATGCATAGGAATAAAACATAGTGAGATTATGCAAGGAGTGCATGCAGAAATCCAGAGTGATGGTAGCTACCTGTGGATAGACCCAAAACCAATAATAGCAGGCAGATAATGGCTTCAGTTAAAAAATACAGATAATGGCTTCTTTACTGTTTGTTTCCCACCCAATATGAAACTCATAGTAGACACCGGAGATTAACTAGATAGTAGATAGACACTATTGATAGCGGCCACGATATGTACCCCACAACCATTTAAAAACTCAAGTTTGACCATTAGTTTGGAGCTGACTCAGAGTCTAATCGGTGAACAGGACGATAAAGTAGCATGTAATATTAAGCGATGCATAACGTAAGCAGACACGAAAGAGTGCGACCTCTCTTGCGGACCCGTGTAGTCCTCGAGGTCATCTACTCGGTTGATGATGGTAATGCAGTTTTCATGGCTTCCAGCGGCAGGGAAGAAGATCTGAGGCAGCGAAAGACAGTCTGGAGGTCGAATCCCTGCTGTGCTGGACCCTTCTGTCGTTGGAGCAGCTGAGCTGGGGTGGACGATGGCGCAGCAGGAGCGGGACAAACCACGCAAGGTTTTCTTTGACAACTATCTGTAAGAGAAGTAATTCTATAAGGGCTCGTTTGAATTGGAGGATTCCAACAATGCAGGGATAGGAAATAGACAGGAATAGGATAGGAATGCACGTGGAAAACAGAGAATTTAAAACACAGGATTTCTGCCAATCTGGGTGTTTGATTCACAACAATTGGAAGATCACAGGATGCAAAGAAGCATGGTGAGATTAAGTCAAACCACAAGAAAATGTACAGTTATAATGCTATTATGCTACTATCTCTTAGTCTTGTGCTTCATGAATAGGAATTTGAAAAGGAGGACAAGTGAAAATTAAAATTCGTATGTTTTTTCTTTCAAGGAGACACTAAAGGAACAAACCCGTGTGCTCAGTGGACAATATATATAACATGTAGAGTAAAAAAGAGATGCAACAAGTGTAGAACCTCTTTGGTGAAGCCATGTCGATCTCAGCGTGATTGGGTTGGCCGGTGAGGATGCTCCGGCTGAATTTGCTGTCAGAGGAGGGGAAGAAGATCTTAGGCGTCTGGAGATGGAGCCCGGGGTCATGCTCCGCTGTGATGGAGGGTTTCGTCGTTGGAGCGGCTCCGGTGAGTTGTACGACGCCGAGGCTGAAGCAGGACAAGAGAGACAATGAACAACGTTAACCTGAGTGGAATTCTAATAGCATCTCCAATACATGACGTAAAATACATAACCACAAAGTGCTAGATGTAAAATACATCAGCCGCTCATCTCTGAACTTAACTGTCGAAACTGAACTTAACTGTCGAAACTGAACTTAACTGTCGAAACTGAACTTAACTGTCGAAACTGAATTTTGCTGTCGAAACTGAACGCACTAGCAAGGTGAGGCTACACGTCGGTCGACTGACTTTTTCATCTCTGGTCAGTCGATTTTGCAGCTGTTGGATACGAAATCAAGGGCCTGCGGTTCATCTTCAACCGCCACCCCCTGAGCCGCCAGCCACCACCGGCCAAACAGCAGCCCCCCGCCGCCTGCGGCCGGTGGTGCGCCGCCCCGCCCGCCCCGAAAACACTCCCCACCGCCAGTCCGCCGTCGCCCCGCCATCCCTCTAGGCCCCCCGTGCCGAGCTTTTTCTCCGGCGATCCCCACACCACCGCCCCGCCAACGCCCCGCCACCGCCGGCGACCACCGCCCCCATCCTGAACCCTAAGATAGATAGTGGGGTACCTCTCCGGCGAGCCCCCCTCCCCGCTGCGGCTGGTTCTTCCTTCACCCCGGCGAGCCCCCTGGAAATCAACTGACCCAAAAGTCGATTCAGTCGATTGAAGTGTAGCTAAATCGGAGCAGCATCGCAAGCAAGAGCAAGAGCGAGAGCCGCAGCGCGAGCAAGAGCAATAGCAAGAGCAGACCAGGCAGGGGACCGAGAGCAAGAGAAGAGCATCAGCGCGAGCGAGAGCTAAAGCAGCAGCAGCTCCTACTGATGTGGACGTCGCCACCGAGGGAGCGACGCCATGGAGGAAGTGGCTGGCGACGCCGCCGTGGATGGAGCCGCGCCGTGTCGGCTCGGGACAGAGCGCCGGCAGCACCGTGAGATCGAATCAAGAAGAAAATGCGGCGATTAGTGTAAAACCTCTTTGGTGGCGCCGATTAGGCCGCAGCTTCATCCGAGGAAACGGTGATGATGATGCTCTTCCGGTGGTCCAGGTGAAGACGGTGGTGTGGGAATGGAGGTGGCGCGAAAGACGAGGGGAACATCGGGGCAGCTCCTTGGAGGTGGAGGATGGGGTGGCTAAACCGGCGGGACGATGAGATCGACGACGAATCCTCATCCGGTACGGTGGATGAGGGACGTCGAGGTGTTGCTGTGGACGACGTCGTCGAGGAAGAGGCTCCGGCTGGGTGGCGGACGGAGCAGGGTGTGGGGTTTCGTCGCGGGTTTTCGCGGCCTCGGTGTACGAATGGGTGGGCGGATGGGATGGCAGTGGGGAACCATGGCTTAGAGACGCGCTTGTCCGAAATGTGGGGTAAGTTACGAAAGTACCCCCACCGATTTGAGGCGGTTCTTTCGGTTCAGGGGTACCACGGGCATTTCGCGTGTCAGGATTTCACAGGAGGTGGGAGTTTTCGCGCGCGTTGTAATTTCGGAATAGCAAGGCGCGGGTTGAGATGGAGGGAGTTGTCGGAGCACAACGAGACAAAGATATATCTTAAATATTTCGGGCTAACAAGGCGCGGGTTGAAATTTCCGGACAAGCCTAACGTGTACTGTACCAAATCAATGCGCACTACAAATGTCATTCAAAACTTTGAATTCATGTTATGTTCAATTAAAATATTTCGCTACGTGTATAATGCATGCAACCTACTACTCAAATGAACGTTTTAGTGCATTCCAAACGTATATACTACCGCTTCAATATGAACTAAATTTGAATTCGTTTCTCTATTTGAATAAGATCTACAGTAATGATTGTTGTGAAGTCAAAGCATTTGAATTCGTTTCTCTGTTTTAATAAGATCTACAATCATCATTATTGTCAAGTTAAACCATCGTTTGTGTATTATCTTCACAGCACACCACATGATTAGTCTCGAGTTACATATGAACTATGTGTACTATATGAACTCGAACTAGATTTTTTGAATCCACTTTATTTTGATTTCAAATCACATTATATTTCTAGCTCTAGCTAGATCTTCATAATCTAAACCATGTCTCATATGTATAATGTGTTTATCACATTATGTATGGTGCCCCGCCCCCTACCCTACAAGTATTTAGATGTGAGTTGCAAACACCACACAGTACCACAAATTCAAATAAAATGTGAGAATGTTCAATATATAGTATTGTTTAGATTGTTTGATATTTAGTTGTAAGCTGCAAACGCCACACATTATCACAAATTCAAATAAAATGTGAGATTGTTTGATGTATAGTATGGTTTAGATTGTTCGGCATTTAGCTGTGAGTTGCAAACGCCATGCATTATCACATTATGGTATAACATGTGCACAGCACGTGTATCATCGCTATATTCATGCATGCAATGTTTAAAACACTATGATCTCCTATTCAAATATATGAATCCGCTTTCATATCAAATTATGATCTTTGTTAGTCTCTTACACCCACACAATCCTCTAACCTTTGTAGCTACCACTAACTTTCTCTCGTGCATGCACACGCCCTCCTCGCCCTCCCCCTCCCTCGGCATTCTATCCACCGGGCACATTCATTTTTTTTCTTTTGGTCGTTCTCCCAGAGTCTCCACAACTCCTTTCCGACACACACCGATCGATAAACCTCTCCAGTGATGCCTGCCTACAACATACACACACACCTTCAATCTCCTCCTTTATGTGTCCTTGCCTCGTGTCTCTCATACGGTCAGACACACCTGGAAACTCTCGCCCCTCTTTTCATCGATCTCACAACCGCACCTCCCCCTATCTAGCTAGTAGTTGGGCCTCTCGCACCACCTCCTAGCTCCATTCTCTCTGTCTATCCGTCTCGCTGGGCCTTATTTGCCTCTAACAAATGGACGTACACCGACCGATCTCTCGCTATACATATAGCTAGCTAGGTCCTTATAACTCGTTTTTACCCACACGTCAATCGATCTACCTCATTAGTTGTGTCTCTCCCTTCCTCCGACAAACAACAATTGATCTACCGATCTAGTTAGGTTTGCTTACCAAACACATGGTTCCCCTTCGTCATCCATGGATGCGTCCCGACAGATCTATCACGCACAGGCACACACAGAAACACATCCCCACTCTTATTGATAACATTGCAGTTCCACCCTCAGTTTGTCTAGTAGGCCTCTCCCACCATCTTCGAGAAGCAACTCCATCACCCATCCAGCACTCTACCCCTCTCCCTCCCTCTCTCTCTCCTCTCTCTCTCTGTCCCATCATATTTCCCGTCCTTCAGTTATGTATGGATGTCGACCGATCTCCCTCAAGTCATAGCTGGGCCTCTCCTTCTCAACACATATACGAGTCGTTCTACCTCTATAGTTAGGCCTCTGCCTACCCCTCCCCCCACCACCCTCCCCCCACACACATCGATACATCGAGCGCTCTAGTCATGTCTCCCTGCCACACACAAACTTGACATGTGCCCTCTAACGTTCCGGTAGGCCAGTCGCCCTATATCTTTGACTTGCACACACACACAATTTCGATGGCTCTCTTCATCGATCTCGCACCCACCCACTTGATCCTCTCTTCGACTCTATCAATAGCTATGACCGCTCCCTCTCTTCTCGTGGATTGCCCGACCCTCTACGTATGATATGGATATGCCTCCATTTCACACACATTGCATGCAAAATTTTGTTTGAGATGTCATCGACACATATTCCCACAAATAATTCACGAAATCAACCCCCACCCCACCCCCACCCCAAAACAAAAAACACTCACGAACGCGGTTTGTATCTCTCACACACACCCATGTAGGTGGGGGACGTGCACGAAGAGAAGAGGTGCATGCACGGCGCACGTACTCCCGTCTCTTTCCCTACCACACCCGCACGATACACAGTGGAGCTCATTTCTGTACGAAAAAGGCAGCCCACGTGGTAATTTGGCATGTGTACTGGTTGTCCACTTGGTGGAGGGAGGATCGTCTACCACGGGTGAACAAACAAATTGCGACTTGACGTGTTATGTTAAAAAAGAGGCAAACCATGTGGGGCCTACCTTAGAGGCAAGGCTCTATACACTGGAGTACTTTTGATGTGTCCCTCAACTCGCAGAACGAGGAGAAGCTTGCTTAGTACGCCGTCTCCCCCGCCCACGGGCGCGGTGGCTCGCAGGATGAGGTGAAGCTTGCTCCGCCTTACGCCCGCTCCCTCGCCCATGCGCGCGGTGGCTCGCAGGACGAGGAGAAAAATTTACTACTCCCTCCGTTCACTCCTCGTCCCTACTACCTTGGTTATAGAGATTATATCATATTGTTTGGAATATATATGTCCTTTAGTAGATTTCAATATGAACTACTAGTACATACTCCAAACACTGATGTATATAGACGTATTTTAGAGTGTAGATTCACTCATTTTGCTCCGTATGTAGCACTCTCCCTCGCCCCTCGACCCTCGCCCACGTGGTGGACGTGCAACAATTCATTCGGTCTCATATAGCCAGAACGATATATACTGCACTACAATTATTGCTCGACTTCCCGAAGAGGCGAAGAGCCAATCGCAAGGTTAATATTTTGGAGATGCCAAGCGCAAGGTTATAGGAGAACGAGTAGTAGGTGCCGCGTCATTTATAAATAAAGTTTTTTTTCTTCAGTGGCACGTACGCAATATGATAGGTTCATATGGAGAGAAAAAGAAACCGCTCCACTATATAGATAGTCAGGACGGGCCAGCCTACACGGTTGCTTGCTGGGGTTGCTCTCTTCACAATCTCTCGCACAAAACGACTGTGGCCACATCTCTAACATCCCGGCGGATCACGTCCGCTTGGGGAACGGGTGGATGCTTAGTGTAGATGCGGTGGCCGTCGCCGACGGAGAAAACCCACTGTCGGCATGTCCCGATCAGGGGTCCCCGCCGTTCTCTCTCACAAAGCCGGTGAGGTTGCCTTCGTCCCTTGCTCACTGCCACGACATGGGCAGTTGCCGCCTCCCGCCGCCCTCCTCAAGGTTGAGCTACATCCCTCAGGTACAACTCCCTTTACGGCCGGCTTGCACCACTGCTCCAGCTTCCCACATCACTCCCTGTGGATATTTCTCTACTTCTTCGCCCCGCACATACCTCTACTGGCTTCTACGTACTGTATTTGTGACGAGTTTATGTCTCATCAACTAGTGCCAGTAATCTTATTCTAATCACGCTTCTTCAATTTCTTTGCCACAAGGATGCTCATCTCGATTTTGGTGAAACTGCACAAAATGATCTGATGGTCAAAAGGTTACAAACTTCATTTATTAGGAAGCTCGAACGTTGCCAGCAAATTGAAGCCTGGCCAGGGTTCACAGTTCAAGGGCTAGGGACTGCATGGATCGTTTTTTTCTTTAGCTGCCTCTGTTCCAAAATAAGTGTCAACTTTAGTAGTAGTACAACTTTGTACTAAAGTTTGCACAAAGTTGAGACACTTATTTTGGAACGGAGGGAGTACATATTTGCTATGATCTGTCAATCATTGAGATGCAATAGCATGCATGTTAGTGTAACATCCCAAATTTTCAATTTGGAATGTTATCCATTAGATCATCATGCATAACATATTTTATTGCATTTTGTTTTGCGATCCTAGAAATTCTACGCAACTCAAGGACCCACGGAGAGAGTTGGGGATTTCGTTATTTTCATATTTGAGTTTTCCCAAATTTTGAAAATAGGATCATTTGTTTTAATTATTTTCTCTCCGAAAATATTTCATATCAAATATATGAGAGGGGATAATATGACTTCTCCAAAAAATAATGAAATATTGGAGGAAAAATATTAAAAACAAATATTTGATTTTATTTGAATTAGGAAAAATACGTGTTTTTCAAAATTTTATTTTAGGCCCAAATAAATGTTCATCTTGTCCGGCTTACTTTTGAAGGACGGGGAAAATTTATTTCGGGATTTTTGGAGTCCGTTTAGTATTTTTTTTCCTTCTTTTTCTGCATGTCCGATTTAAAAAAACGAACCGACCTACCGAGCCGTGTCTGCCTAGGACTCTGGCCCGGCCGACCTTTATAAGCCGGGAGGCCGAGCCCCGCAGCCCAGCCCGAGCCGCCCGCCCGCCCCGCGAAACCCTAGCCGCCGCCCCCCGCCGCCGCCGCCGGAGCCGCCGCCGCCGCTCGACCCGCCGCCGCCCGTAGCCGCCGTCGCCAGAGCTCCGCCGCCCCTCGCCAGACCTCGCCCCCGCCGGAGGTAGCCACCCGCGCCGCCGCCGGTATTCTTCGGAAAACCGTGGGTTTTTTTTAGGAAACCGCGGTTTGTTTTTTTATAGATCGGTTTAGTTTTTTCGGTTTATTTATTTTGCGGACGTTCGTCCGTACGTTCGTTTTAACGAACGATTTTCATCGTTTAACCACAGACAGCGAACGTTCGTTCATTAGCCTGTTCGTCAGTTTTTCTTTTCCTCGGATTTTTCACAATCATTTTCGATCGCGATTTCCGATCTGTTTTTCGTTTTAGTATAACTTTTCGCTTGTTTATCGGAATCAGGCGATTCACGTGCCTAGAGTTTTGTCTCGAAACCCTCTTTCTGTTTAACCAACTCAAACAAGTTTTTTCTACTATAAAATTTGACTTAGGTCCAGATTAGTAAACGAAGCTTGTTTCTTTCGTTGTTTGAGTTTCGTTGCTTCGTTCGATTTGATTCTTTTTGCAAACCGGAGTTCTTAAGTTGAACTTTCTGGTTAGATATTTTATTATGAGTTTTACCCGTGCACCCTTGCTTGATTTCTTATGTATGTATTGTTTGTTTGCGATACAGTACCCGGAGTGCGAAGCATGCTACTACGAGTCTATAGGTTTCATGGATCATCAGCGAGGCAAGTAACACTTTGATCATACCTCTTTACCACCCAGTTTTATTGCATTGGATCAATCCTCAAACTATTGCATGATTAGGATCTGATTAAAATGTGGGTTTTGAGAAGTAGATGAGGTAGTACCTATTGCCCTGTTTATATCAAACCATTGGGAGTTACTTCTACGTTTGCTTATATTGCTATGCTATGCTCGTAGACGTGGATTGGGTTTGAGTGAATTTTTCCATGACAGATGTGAGATTGTGAATTAATGGTTCAACTTAAGGTGGCTACTTTAATTTACATCTGGGTGGATTGAGGCACCTGGAGAACCAGTGTTGCCTGTATTTTTCGATATCCCGGAGTACCCGTGTGATCATCCTATGGACCGCCACCCAGACTCAAAGGGATCATGAGATTATTCATGCTAGAAACTTCCGTGTGCAGCCACAAGCCATTATGGGCTCTAGCATAGTTGAGTAGGTTACATGACCTCTTGAAGAGGTGGGCTAGCAGATGTAGGGGAAAGTAGGTGTAACTGTCCACCCGGAGTAAAGAGTATCGTTTCTGAAAGACTGTGTCTCGGTCATCCGTTTCTCAAACACTATGTAGTGCGAGAAATCAAGCGGAGGCGATCGAGTCTTGTGGGGAAAAGTGCGCAAACCTCTGCAGAGTGTACACTCTAATCATGGTTAGCCGTGTCCCCGGTTATGGACATCTTGAGTATCTAGTTCTTGGATTATCATGTGAATCTCATCATCATGTTACTTAATTTAATTTGATTGGGTTAACCACGTTTTTAATTGGAATTGAGTTGGAGGTACCTTCTCAATGTTTAACAACCACCATGATAGTTAAATAAAATTTATTCCTTTGTGGTAGGGAAAAATTGGCTTTTCGCAAAACTATAACCATAGAGCTTTCCACCAGCCAAACATGCATGTAGTGATAGCATTATTCTGTTCATTACTCTCTATGTGTTACATTGCCAGCATATTCCATGTGCTGACCCGTTTTCGGGCTGCAACGTATCATGTTGCAGACTTTTCAGACGATGAGTAAGGTGCCATAGGTCATGGTCTTATACTCAGTGATGTCGTTGGAGTTGATGGACTCACTTTATCTTCCAAGCCTTCCGCTGTTATCGTTTTTAGATGGCCTTAAGCCGTATTTATTGTATTAAGTTCTCTTTTTGAGACATTCAATGTAATAAGTGTGTGATTGCTACTCTGTTATAAATCCTTCAAGTACTGTGCGTGTCAGCATTACCGATCCAAGGATGACACTGATGCACAGAGACTAGACTGTTTGAGGTCTGGTCGCTACAATGATGGTATCAGAGCACACACTGACTGTAGGACACGACCACTAAGCTAAAGCCCTAGATCACTACTCTCTTCTTGTTTCTAACTCCTCTCCTTTCTTCCACTCTTTTAGGATGGCGGATGCAAGGAACAAGTTCGCCCAACCGGATGAGGATACACCTTTTGGACGACACTTGAAGGAAGTTACTAAGTACCTGAACATCGGAATACTAAGCTTCACCGGAACCTACAACGCCACACTACCAGAAGAGGAGCGCTGGATGATTCAAGTTCAAGTTCCAGGAAGGACGTTCATGCCAGTCACTGAGCCCATAGAGTTTTCCTTTGATGCACCAACCTGGAGTCTAGGAAAGAGCATGGCAGCCCACATCACCATGGGACGCATTGGAGAAGTGTACCACAATGATCTCAAGGATACTATCTATCAGATTTGTGGGCGTCGAGACGAGCAATGGGAGTTGATCAGTACTAGGAAGGATAGATCTATTGTAGCTTTCATTCATGAGTTAAACCAGCACATTCGTCGCCAGGAGAACCAGATGTGCGCAGACATGATAGATCTGAAGAAGGCAAAGACAAGGATCATGGGACTGGAGGAAGAACTCAAGGCTACACGCGATGGATATGAGGAGGAAATCGCAACATTGTTGGAGAAGAATGACGACCTGATAAAGAAGCTAGGAGTTTTCATGGGAGACCCAGCACTAGGAGGAGATGATGACGATTCTACTTGCGCGGAGAACTACATCATCATCGACGACACTGACTCGGACCCCAGTGATGATGATTGGGAGGATGAAGCCGGAGCAGATATCATGGAGTCTTTGACTGAGCAATTTTTCTAGTAGACCACCAAATTAGTAGTAGTGTTCCACCATGTATATAGTATAGTCCAAGCACTTTGTAACGATAGTTAGATCGATTGTATGCCTTGTTTGAATTGATTGGAGTGATATGATTGTGTTTGTCTCATGCGCATATGGGTAGTGTTTTCCCTCTAGACCTCATTCTATCCTATTTTCTCATCTTTTCTAAAACCCATCAGATGCCTCCGAGACGCGACACCGGATTTGTTTTCCCACTGGAGATCACTCAGTTGATTCAGCAGCAGAATGCCTTGATGCAAGTGCTAGTTCAGAACCATGGCAACAACAACAACCGACCACCACCACCACCTGTTGATCACTTAGCCCGTTTTCTTAGGCTAAATCCGCCGTTGTTCTCCAGTAGCACCGAGCCGATTGTGGCAGATGATTGGCTCCGCAAGGTTGGAAGGGAGCTGACCACTGCAGGATGCACAAATGCGGAGAGAGTGCGTTTTGCCACACATCAGCTTGATGGACCCACAGCATCATGGTGGGAGAATTACACAGCCACTCACCCCATTGACACCGTGACATGGGACCAGTTTCAGCAAGCTTTCCATACTGCCCACGTTTCAGCAGGAGCTATGGCCATGAAGAAGCGTGAGTTTCACAACTTACGCCAAGGAGGACGTACCGTTGGCCAATACGTGGAGGATTTCATTAAGTTAGCACGTTATGCCCCAGATGACATTGCTACGGATGCAGCTAAGCAGGAGAAGTTTCTGGGAGGACTGAATGATGAGCTTAGGATGCAGTTGATGGTGGCAACTTTTAACAACTACCAGGAGTTGGTAGATAGAGCTCTCATGATTGAAGGGAAGCAGCAGCAGATTGAGAGTCGTAAGAGGAAGTATGGACAAGGAAAGTACAGTACAGGAGCTCACCAGAAGCCTCATTTTACCCCAAACTCGGGAGGACACCTTCAGCATAACCATGGAGGTCACAATCACAATGGAGGGAGCTCGCACAATCATAGTGGCCACAAGAATGGCAATGGGAACGGAGGAAGCAACAGACAGAACCGTACCAACCCATCAACCCCAGCCAAGAGGGATCTAAGCCACGTTACTTGTTTCAAGTGCCAGAAGACTGGAAATTATGCAACTGAATGTCCGGAAGCTAAGAATGGAAATGGCAATGGAAGCTCGGGGAAGAAGCCGAACCCTTTCAACAGGGGACAGGTGAACCACGTTAATGTGGAGGAGGTTGAAGCACAGCCTGATGCAGTAATAGGTAAGTTTTTGGTTAAGTCATTTACTGCAATCGTTCTTTTTTATACTGGTGCATCACATTCATACATATCAAGGGGATTTGTAGATAAGCTTAAGTTGCCCACCAAAGTTCTTAGAACACCTATGTTAGTAACCTCGCCAGGAGCAGAGTATATGGCAAGCCAAGGATGTTTTCAGATGCCATTGGCCATAGGTAGGCATGTTTTCCCCTCAGACCTAATAGTTTTGGAGTCGCAAGGTTTGGATGTGATTTTGGGAATGGATTGGCTATCGATGTATGGAGGAAACATCGATTGCGCCAGTAAGACGATTTTGCTTACTACCCCAGAAGGAAGAAGGATTAAGTATGTATCCCGGCATGTGCCGAAGAGGACTCAAGTGAATTCCTTATCAGGAGTTGTACAGGAGGAAGTGCCAGTGGTGAAGGATTTCCCTGACGTATTTCCAGAGGAGTTGCCAGGCATGCCACCGGATAGAGACATCAAGTTTTTGATTGAGCTTTTGCCAAGCACTGGGCCAATATCTAAGAGACCGTACAGGATGCCCACTAAGGATTTGGAAGAAATTAAGAAGCAGATTAAGGAGTTACTGGATAAAGGATATATTCGCCCAAGTTCGTCACCTTGGGGATCACCCGTACTTCTAGTGGAGAAGAAAGATGGATCGTTGAGGATGGTTGTTGATTATCGTGCAATGAATGAAGTAACAATCAAGAACAAGTACCCACTGCCGATGATCAATGATCTGTTTGACCGACTACAAGGAGCTAAAGTATTTTCCAAGATTGATTTGCGATCAGGATACCACCAGTTGAAGATTCGAGAGCAGGATATACCCAAGACAGCTTTTACCACAAGGTATGGGCTATATGAGTACACCGTTATGTCATTTGGCCTGACTAACGCACCCGCCTATTTCATGAACATGATGAACAAAGTGTTTATGGAGTTTTTGGATAAGTTCGTCGTAGTGTTCATTGATGATATTCTGGTCTATTCGAAGAATGAAGAAGAGCATAAGGAGCATTTGCGTTTGGTACTTGGAAAGCTCAAAGAACATCAGTTATATGCCAAGTTCAGCAAGTGCGAGTTTTGGTTAAAGGAAGTTGGATTCCTTGGACATCTTATATTCGGAGAAGGAATAGCAGTAGATCCCACCAAGGTTAACACTGTGACAAATTGGGAGTCACCCACGACAGTTGGAGAAATCCGGAGTTTTCTTCGACTCACAGGATATTACCGGAGATTCATTGAGAATTTCTCGAAGATTGCAAAGCCTATGACGGAGTTGTTGAAGAAGGACACCAAATTAAATTGGACTGAGGAATGTGAGGCTAGTTTCCAGGAGTTGAAGAAACGTTTGGTTACAGTGCCAGTGTTGATTCTGCCAGATCAACGCAAGGATTATGAAGTATATTGCGATGCTTCTCGTCGAGGACTTGGAGCAGGGCTAATGCAGGAGGGAAGAGTTGTTTCATATGCCTCACGACAGCTTAAACCCCATGAGTTGAATTATGCTACACATGATTTGGAGTTAGCAGCCGTAGTGCATGCGTTGAAGACGTGGAGACATTTTCTCATCGGAAACCATTGTGAGGTGTACACAGATCACAAGAGTTTGAAGTACATTTTCACGTAGAAGGAGTTGAATCTCAGGCAAAGGAGATGGTTGGAGCTCATTAAGGATTATGATATGAGATTGCATTATCACCCAGGGAAGGCTAACGTAGTAGCCGATGCGCTGAGCCGCAAGAGCCATGTCAACACACTCATGACCGGAGAGTTACCCAAGGAGTTAGCCGAAGATCTTCGCGAACTATGTTTGGAAATAGTTCCGAGAGGCTATGTAGCAGCATTGGAGATTCAGTCTACTTTGATGGATAAGATCAGAGAAGCTCAGAAGACAGACAAGGAAATTGCCGAGATAAAGGAAAGGATGAGTAAAGGAAAAGCCAAGGGATTTCCTGAGGATGAGCACGATACCTTATGGTTTGAGGACCGCGTTTATGTGCCCAATCATCCGGAGATCAGGAAGTTGATCTTGCAAGAGGCCCATGATTCACCATATTCGATTCACCCAGGAAATACCAAGATGTACCTGGATTTAAAGGACAGTTTCTGGTGGACCGGAATGAAGAAGGATATTGCGGAGTATGTAGCAGTTTGTGATGTATGTTAGAGAGTAAAGGCAGAGCATCAGAAGCCAGCAGGATTGCTACAACCATTGCCGATACCCGAATGGAAGTGGGATAAGCTAGGCATGGATTTTATCACAGGATTGCCCAGGACTCGTTCAGGCTATGACTCGATATGGGTTGTAGTCGATCGTTTGACGAAGGTAGCTCATTTCATCCCAGTAAAGACCACTTATACAAGTGCTAAATTGGCAAAGATATACATGACCAGGATCGTATGTATGCATGGAGTTTTGAGGACCATTGTATCAGATAGAGGAACCCAGTTACTTCAAAGTTTTGGAATCAATTGCATGAAACTTTGGGTACCAGGCTATAGTTCAGTACAGCCTTTCATCCACAGACAGACGGACAGGCCGAGAGAGTCAATAAGATTTTGGAGGACATGCTGAGAGCTTGTGCGCTAGATTATGGATCTAGTTGGGACGACAATTTGTCGTATGCAGAGTTCTTACAACAACAGTTATCAATCCAGTTTGAAGATCGCCCCTTTCGAAGCTCTGTACGGAAGGAGGTGCAGGACACCGTTGTTGTGGGATGGAGTTGGAGACCGCGGTTGTTTGGACCAGATTTGATTAAAGAGTCTGAACAGAAGGTGAAGTTGATTCCCGATAGGCTCAAGGTAGCCCAGTCCAGGCAGAAGAGTTATGTGGATTCTAAACGGAAGGGGACAGTTTACGAAGTCGGAGACAGAGTTTATCTTCGAGTATCACCATTTCGAGGAGTGAAGCGCTTTGGAGTTAAAGGAAAGTTAGCGCCACGTTTTGTAGGACCATATAAAGTTTTGGAGCGTATGGGTGGAGTTGCTTACAAGTTGGAATTGCCCGAAGGATTGTCGGGAGTTCACGATGTGTTCCATGTTTCTCAGCTGAAGAAGTGCCACGGAGAGATGGCTGAGATACCACTGAGAGATACAGTGCCACTGGAAGCGATTCAGCTGGATAGCGATTTGACCTATGAGGAGAAACCAGTCAAGATTCTCGAATATGCCAGCCGAGTCACCCGCAGCAAGGTTATCAAGTTTTGCAAAGTTCAGTGGAGTCACCATATCGAGGATGAAGCGACCTGGGAGCGAGAGGAAGATCTACGGAAGGACCACTCTCACCTATTTTCTAGCCAACCCGAATCTCGAGGGCGAGATTCATCTTAAGGGGGGTAGGTTTGTAACATCCCAAATTTTCAATTTGGAATGTTATGCATTAGATCATCATGCATAACATATTTTATTGCATTTTGTTTTGCGATCCTAGAAATTCTACGCAACCCAAGGACCCACGGAGAGAGTTGGGGATTTCGTTATTTTCATATTTGGGTTTTCTCAAATTTTGAAAATAGGATCATTTGTTTTAATTATTTTCTCTCCGAAAATATTTCATATCAAATATATGAGAGGGGATAATATGACTTCTCCAAAAATAATGAAATATTGGAGGAAAAATATTAAAAACAAATATTTGATTTTATTTGAATTAGGAAAAATACGCGTTTTTCAAAATTTCATTTTAGGCCCAAATAAATGTTCATCTTGTCCGGCTTATTTTTAGAGGACGGGGACAATTTATTTCGGGATTTTTGGAGTCTGTTTAGTATTTTGTTTTCTTTCTTTTTCTGCACGTCCGATTTAAAAAAAACGAACCGACCTACCGGACCGTGTCCGGCAAGGACTCTGGCCCGGCCGGCCTTTATAAGCCGAGGCAGAGCCCCACAGCCCAGCCCGAGCCGCCCGCCCGCCCCGCGAAACCCTAGCCGCCGCCGCCGCCGTCGCCGCTGCCCGCCGCCGCCCCGCGCCGCCGCCGCCGCTCGACCCGCTGCCGCCCGTAGACGCCGTCGCCGGAGCTCCGCCGCCCCTCGCCGGACCTCGCCGCCGCCGGAGGTAGCCGCCCGCGCCGCCGCCGGTTTTCTTCGGAAAACCGTGGGTTTTTTTTGGAAACCGCGGTTTGTTTTTTTTAAGATCGGTTTAGTTTTTTTCGGTTTATTTATTTTGCGGACGTTCGTCCGTACGTTCGTTTTAACGAACGATTTTCGTCGTTTAACCGCAGACAGCAAACATTCGTTCGTTAGCCTGTTCGTCAGTTTTTCTTTTCCTCGGATTTTTCGCGATTATTTTCGATCGGGATTTCCGATCTGCTTTTCGTTTTAGTATAACTTTTCGCTCGTTTATCAGAATCAGGCGATTCAAGCGCCTAGAGTTTCGACTCGAAACCCTCTTTCCATTTAACCAACTCAAACAAGTTTTTGCTACTGTAAAATTTGACTTAGGTCCAGATTAGTAAATGAAGCTTGTTTCTTTCGCCATTTGAGTTTCGTTGCTTCGTTCGATTTGATTCTTTTTGCAAACCGGAGTTCTTAAGTTGAACTTTCTGGTTAGATATTTTATTATGAGTTTTACCCGTGCACCCTTGCTTGATTTCTTATGTATGTATTGTTTGTTTGCGATAGAGTACCCAGAGTGCGAAGCGTGCTACTACGAGTCTCTAGGTTTCACGGATCATCAGCAAGGCAAGTAACACTTTGATCATACCTCTTTACCACCCAGTTTTATTGCATTAGAATCAATCCTCAAACTATTGCATGATTAGGATCTGATTAAAATGTAGGTTTTGGGAAGTAGATGAGGTAGTACCTATTGCCCTGTTTATATCAAACCATTGGGAGTTACTTCTACGTTTGCTTATATTGCTATGCTATGCTCGTAGACGTGGATTGGGTTTGGGTGAATTTTTCCATGACAGATGTGAGATTGTTAATTAATGGTTCAACTTAAGGTGGCCACTTTAATTTACATCTGGGTGGATTGAGGCACCTGGAGAACCAGTGTTGCCTGTATTTTTCGATATCCCGGAGTACCCGTGTGATCATCCTATGGACCGCCACCCAGGCTCAAAGGGATCATGAGATTATTCATGCTAGAAACTTCCGTGTGCAGCCACAAGCTATTATGGGCTCTAGCATAGTTGAGTAGGTTACATGACCTCTTGAAGAGGTGGGCTAGCAGATGTAGGGGAAAGTAGGTGTAACTGTCCACCCGGAGTAAAGAGTATTGTTTCTGAAAGACTGTGTCTCGGTCATCCGTTTCTCAAACACCATGTAGTGCGAGAAATCAAGCGGAGGCGATCGAGTCTTGTGGGGAAAAGTGCGCAAACCTCTGCAGAGTGTACAATCTAATCATGGTTAGCCGTGTCTCCGGTTATGGACATCTTGAGTATCTAGTTCTTGGATTATCATGTGAATCTCATCATCATGTTACTTAATTTAATTTGATTGGGTTAACCACGTTCTTAATTGGGATTGAGTTGGAGGTACCTTCTCAATGTTTAACAACCACCATGATAGTTAAATAAAATTTATTCCTTTGTGGTAGGGAAAAATTGGCTTTTCGCAAAACTATAACCATAGAGCTTTCCACCAGCCAAACATGCATGTAGTGATAGCATTATTCTGTTCATTACTCTCTGTGTGTTACATTGCCAGCATATTCCATGTGCTGACCCATTTTCGGGCTGCAACGTATCATGTTGCAGACTTTTCAGACGACGAGTAAGGTGCCATAGGTCGTGGTCTTATACTCAGTGATGCCGTTGGAGTTGATGGACTCACTTTATCTTCCAAGCCTTCCGCTGTTATCGTTTTTAGATGGCCTTAAGCCATATTTATTGTATTAAGTTCTCTTTTTGAGACATTCGATGTAATAAGTGTGTGATTGCTACTCTGTTATAAATCCTTCAAGTACTGTGCATGTCAGCATTACCGATCCAGGGATGACACTGATGCACAGAGACTAAACTGTTTGAGGTCTGGTCGCTACAGTTAGTCTCCTTTGTATTTGATGAAATGTTGCAACGGGCAACCTTGGACGCAAGATACATGTAACAGAAGCTGGAAGCTTCATAGCATTGTACAAATTTATCTCGCTGATAAATTACAGTACGTACTATACTAGTACTTCCTCCGTTCCTAAATATAAGTCTTTGTAGAGATTTCACCATGAACCACATGCGGATGTATATAGATGCATTTGAAGTGTAGATTCATTCATTTTGTTCCGTATGTAGTGGAATCTCTACAAAGACTTATCTACTAGTAATAGCTAGCCCCCACTACTAGGAATTCTCTATCCTCTCCTTGAGCCACATCATCAAAATTGATGTAACCGTTAGATGAAGTAAATCAGTCCATAATAGCCGTCTGATCTAGACGTTGAGAGGCTCCGCACTAAGCCACATGCAAGCATGCAGAAATACCGTGGCACATGCATGTGAGTGGGTTTTAAATCACATCAACATGTCTGCATGCAAGCATGCACTGGTAGCATGCATGTAAGTGAGCTTTTAAGTCCCATTAACATGTCAAAAAGAAAAATATAATCCCATTATGCAGTAGGAGTTGGCTGATCTTTTTTCCTTACGTGGGATGATCTAAATGATGATGGGAGTTTATTTAGTTTGGCTACCACATTTGTCATGCGGTTATAGAGATTTTTAGTTCTATGAAATCGATAATTTTGCGCAGAAAGATATACCGCTGTTCCGCGGCAACGCGCGGGGACTCATCTAGTAAAATTTAGGAACAGAGGGAGTACTATGTAAAGAGTTAGGTGTCGCACGGTGATAGTGTGAGGTGGGCCATGTAATCACCGAGCCTGCGTGTTTTCACTGCTCTTGCACGCCTCCGCTGTAAGAATGGAGAAAATTGTAATCTAGTAGTAGTACCTCCTTTCGCCGAAAGCATGGGACATCTAGCAGTCCTACCACCTCAGTAATAAAGACCAATGAGCCGTCAAATCACATAGACCCAGCAGTAAGTTGGACGGACGAAGCAACCATCACTCTTGCGCCAGTGAGAGGTCGCGTCCGCTCTGCCCGGGCATGAATGCGGCACCGATTCTTTGGAGTGGCGCTGACCGTTTCGGGCGGGAAGCGCGCGGGGGCGATGGAGGGGCTTTGGGTGGGCCAGGCTGGTCAGGAGCGGGCGTGGCAGCTGTCCGCATGTCCCTACCGGACACGCCCGGAAACAAGAGGATGCACCGACTCTCGCGGCTAAAATCGTACACTACACAACATCTCTCTGTAGGAGTAGGTCGATCTGTCGCTCTCTCTAACACACACATGCTGTTAAAACACACACACACACACACACACACACACGCACACGCACGCACCTTGGTCCCGTTGCACCTTCTAACGTGACTTATTACACCTAGACGGAGGGAGTAGTAAGTATACGAGATACGGTGGCACACTGACTTAAGTCGAATACAAGTGCCCAAAATTTGTGTGCATGTTATAATAAGGATTCACTTAAAATAGTACGTGAGCGAACAGAGGGATCAATTGGACAGTGTTCCCGGACAGTAGCGAGATGTGTGAGGTAAGATACACTGCTGGCGCTTTTAATTTTTCTTATTAATTTGTTTGTTTCACCCTCTGACTGGTGGGACCCAACGTACTACGTGGAGAGAGGTAAGGTGACTAAGGCTGCATTATTTCTGCACCACTGTGGATAGTCTTACCACCAAAGCCACATGACACGATTATGATTGAAATCCCAATGACTCCCACACACACAAAAAACACGGCATGCTTGTCACACGAATGCATGAATGTATAAAAGGTTATTTCCCTCTCGTTGAACATAACGGGAGGGTTGTGTAGCTGGTTAGCCTGTTCGCTCATCAAACTTGAGGTCTCGGGTTCGATAACTACACTTGAGCATAATTTGTGCCAGGAGGATTCTTTGACTGGTCAAAATGTTTTCTAGGGTTTGCACGCTTCACACTCTCTCTCCAGTATATATATACACGCTAGAGCCTCAGCGCTTGTAGTTTCTCTCTTCACACTCTCTCGCCCTCTCCCGCTGGAGCCTCAGCGCATGTAGTTGCTCTCTTCACACTCTCTCGCCGTCTCCAGATCTAAACAAGACTTCATTGGCCTCTCTCTCCCCTCACTGCTGATCAAAGAGCCGGCATGATCCATCCGCCGGGAAGGGAAGGAGGCTTAACGCTGTCGCCGTTGGCGAGGGACTACCGGTGCAGCTGTTCACTTTCCACCCAGCGGCGGCGCGGGAGGGCCTCCGACCCCTTCTTCTTCGCCGTCGTCCCGTCGCCCACCGAACCACGCCCCTAGAACCTTAAGGTATAATTTACTTACTCCACATGCATTGCTCTAGCTGCATGTATACCATGAATCTAGGACGTGGTTCAAAGAGGAAAGGAGTGGGGGAAAGTAGTGGGAAAAGTTGTATATAGCATGAATCTAGGACGTGGTTCAAAGAGGAAATGAAGGGGGGAAGTTGTATAGCATGAATCTAGGACATGGTTCAAAGAGGAAAGGAATGGGGGAAAGTAGTGGGGAAAGTTGTATCGCATAAATCTAGGACGTGGTTCAAAGAGGAAAGGAAGGGGCGAAAGTACTAGTTCAAAAAGGAAAGGAAGGGACAAGGCTGTAGAGTTTGAGCCGGACTAGATTTGCTGCGCTCACATAGGGAAAGGTGTCTAAAGATAACAAAACTGGGACCAACACAAATATGCTCCTTGGTTGTTTGTTCTTTGTTGCAACAGACTGTGCATGACCACAGTACATCGGTAGATGCACATGGTGCTGGTGCGTCCACTGTCCCGTGCAACTCATTAGCTGTTGTTAATCTAAGGCCCTGTTTGGTTAAAAACTCCCTAGTCCCTACCTGCTTGGTTCCAGGGACTAAACATGGACTAGAGGTTATTAAATGACATGCTAAAAGACCATGTTACCCCTAGTAATGAACTAATAGAGACAAGGTGCGATGCGTGGCAGGGGCAACTGTTGGAAAAAGTCCCAAAAAGACTCCCTCGGGGTCTTCTTTCTTTAGTCCCAAATGCCCACTTTTAGTCCCTAAAATTCCCTCCTGTTTGGTTTAGATGGGGCTGGCACGGAGATTTTTTAGTCCCTACACCAAAATGTCCCTGTAAACAAACACCCTCTAATAATGCCGCTGGAAAATTGATGCAATGCCACAGTTAAAAGCAAATTACATGTTTAACGAATTTTATTGTTAATATAATCTCTATGTCAATATTAATCAATGCCACCATTTGAGAAATGCTACTGTCTTGCTTTCTTTCCCATTTAGATAAGGTAGATGCTTCTTTTTGTTGGCTTCTATGTCATCCACCGTTATTGACCACTAATTGTTTCCTTTGCACCTCTGTATAAACAGGGTTATCTACTTCACCTCGTTGCCATTGTGACCTTTTGTTGCACTGCACAAAACACTTTGGTTTTAAGAGTGTTTTGTGCAGTTCAACCAAAATGTCACACCGACAACGTTGCTTGATTGCTTGATCTTAGTGGAACTGCACAAGAGGAGATCTTACTTCCTATCCGTTAAGGCGAATTTGGTTCAGATCTTCTTCTTGTGAGTTGTTTGAATTCCGCATCATGAGAGGTCAGTACTAGCCTTCTTTCACATGATTCTGCAGTGTGCTTTCATATGTTGTGCTACTTGTACGATAATGTTGCTTGATTTTAGTGAACTGCACAAATGGAGACAAGACTTCCAATCTGTATGTGCACCGTAATATCCCATTGAGGTAAGATAAGGATATTTCACAACTGCTGGCCTGTATTTTTCCACTTTCATCAGAAAATTAAGTTTAGTACTATACTTGTGCTCCCTAATTGACATGCCAAATCTTACATTGAAGGCGAAGCTTGTCTGTTATTGAACCAAGTGATGAAGGGGAAGAACAAGCGGAAGAAAAACAAAAATCAACTCCCGGTGCTGTAATGAAGCACTGGAACTGTGATGACACAAGTAATGATATAGTTTTGCATCTTAATTTATTGTTATGGCTGGAACGAGCAATTGTTCTGCCACTGATTTGATGCCACTCTTAATGTAATATGTAATTATCTCTACTTGTGCAAACAGGGATCTTCTTTGAAGATACCATATATTTTAGTGGAACTACACAAGAAGATGTTGGAAACATTAAACTAATCGAGGTGTATATAGTAAGCATGGCCACCACCGTAGATAGCAACAGATGGTTCCGCAGAAGTGCTTCATCTGTATGCTCTACACAATAAGCCTCCTGACAAAGGTTGGTACTCGCCCACTGATTTCATCCATATGATTGAGCTTTGTCATCTCTATTGGTGTTGTGCTACTGTTTAGATATTGTCATGAAAAAGTAGTATTGTCCTTGAGAAGTGCTTCATCTGTGCTGTTTTAAATATTTCATTTCCTTTTTTTCGAGCAAACAAGGATGCTAGCATTTAGTAGTCCTCTTTTCTTTGCACAACAGGATCATCTTCCTCTGAAGAAGAATATGGAGTACGTGAAGTGACTAGTTCCGATTATGCCAGGATGAAGAAGCCCTGTCTATCTTCTCATCAGAAGGAGCAGTTGAAGGATGGTTACATTACTCCCCACAAGACCAAACTAACTTCAGCTCAGAAGGACTGACAAATCTCCATTTTTTTGCTATGATGCGCGAGTACAATGTTGTTCTAGGATTCTTTCTGGTGAGTTCCATTTTTCTAAAAGTGTGCTCTACATGGACCATGTATGTGCCTGTTAAAAGTGTCAATTCATAGTACAATTTGCTTTATACTAATCACTTTTTTGTATTTGTGCAAACAGGGGTGCTCAGCTTGATTTCAATGGGAACTGCACAAAATGTTCATGAATACATCAAATCATTCATTTCCACCACAAGAAAGGAGGTGCCGATAAGTTCAAGGCGTTGCAACATATAAGGGCGAAATCATACAAGCTACGCGCGAATTTGGTTGATTTTGGTGGAACTGCACAAAAAGAACAGCTGGTTTATTTAGCACGAGGTACCATGTCAATGTCCGAACTGATGGCAAACCCTGCCCATTCCACAATCGTAGGCATTTGATATTTTGGAATGGGACAACCTTGTCAAATTTTGCTCATTGATTTTAGCAAGACATGCGTTTGATATTTTCGAATGGGATGCCCTTTGCTGTCAACAGCGTCGATCAATTTTTTCTTTATTCTTTAGTTGTGAAGTAAATATTGCCTCTGACATGTGAGTCGCTAAGATGCATAATCATCGATTGTTTTGAATGTTCTCTATGAATTGCCAAGCCTGTGTGTTTGATTGCAATGTAGAGAAACGCTAAAAAGCTGCTCAAACTCTTTGTACTCCTTCTGTTCCTTTTTACTTCGCACATTGTGAAAGTGCATACTTTTTTGTATAAGATTGGTCAAAGTAGAGATACTTTGACTGCAGACAAAACTTGTATGCACGACTAGAAAGGACCGGAGGGAGTACATGTGAAACTGCTGCAAGCTAGGTGATCACCCTGGGAATAATGCTAGTACGTATTGTTTTGCATGTTCATCCAATGCCACTGATACAGGAATTCGAACTAATCGAAATAAATTCATTCATACACGGTCGGATTTCATATAAACATGCCGGATTTCATTACATTTCATACATTCTTCAACTAAAAAGGGGTGCGCTAGAGGTATAATTAATTAACCGAAGCTACCCACCTGTGTCCCGCTAAGCCGAACAGAAGCTTCAGTGACTTAACTGCAGGTGCAGTTGCGTAACTGACATGTGGCCTGTTGGGCCCACGTGTCAGTCAGCCAACTGCACCAACAGTTAAGTAGAATCAGCGTTCTTCTCCAGCGCAGCTCTCCGACTCCACGTCGCCGCCAAGAAGCTAACCGGCCGTCAATGGTCAACCCACCTAGCTTGGCTTCAACCGGAGGGTAGCAGCGGTGGCCTTACATGGACCCGAGCGGCGGCGACCTACCATGTTCTACTCTTCCTCGTTTTCTGTGTGGCGCGGCCTCGTTGGCAGCGGGGCGGGGCCTCGGCGGAGCCGGCGATGTCCTCTGTCTCGTTGCCGGCGGGCGGCGCCTCAGCGGAGCGGTGGAAATCCTCCCCCACGTTGCCGGCAGGGTGGGGCCTCGGCTGAGCCGGTGATGTCCTCTGCCTCGTTGTTGGCGGGGCGGGGCCTCGGCGGAGCCGGCGGTGTCCTCTGCCTCGTTGTTGGCGCCGCGGGGCATCGGCGGAGCAGGGCCTCATCGACGCCAGCGGAGCGGGGACTCGTCGGAGTCGGCATTGTCCTCTGCCTCGTCCTCGGTCTCGCCAAACAGCGCCTCGCCCGCGTCATCGCCCTCTTTGCTAGCCTCTTTGTAGGCGGCCGCAGCCTCCGCCACCCGCATGCGGTACCGCCAGCGCTCGAGGCGGCCCTTGCGGGCGGAGCGGTACGAGTCGAGCAGCGCCTCCTGCTCCACCCGCTTCGCGGCGATCTGCTCCTCTGCCTGCAGATGCTCCTGGAGGAGATGGAGGTTGTAGGCGGCGTCGGCCTGCGCCTCCCGGAACTGCTACTCACGCATCTGCCTCACCCTGTCCATATATTGGGCACGGGCCTCGCCGATGGTCATGGTGCAATGCACCGGCGAGGATGGCACGGAGGAGGGGGTTGGCGCCGGATCGTCGACTACCATGTTCTCCATTGGGACGTCGTCGTCCTCCAGCTGCCTGCCGGCCAGCCGGTCGGCAGCAATGGCTGCCATCTCCTTGTGGTCCATCGTCCGCCCGTCCTGAAGAGCGCTGGAGCGCGAGGAAGCCATGGTGGGTAGTAGAGGTGTGGACAGGAGAAAGGGAACGGATGCGGATGACTGCGGCTATGGCCGGCACAACAATTTATATAGCAATGGTGGGCGGGCGGAGGGACGAACGTGTGGCGCCGGAGTAGCCGCCTCGGCAACCGCGTATCATTAATGTGGGCGGTAGATGGACGGACGGACGGCACTTGTGTCGTTTGAAGGCGGAGCAATCGCCTGCACCGGGAAGCGGGGCGGGCGGCGCTGACTGTTTCGGGCGGAAAGCGCGCGCGGGCGAGGAGATGACTTTACTTGGAGAGGATGACAATGGGGACCCACCAGGTCCATAGCCTAACGTACGCAAGTGCCTCCTTATTATATATATATAACTATAATTTATTTTGCTTCCTCCTGGTTTCCTGACATCACGGTCCCACACCATTGTCAACCTATGTAGTAGTCAATAAACGAGAGAATTGCACAAGAAGCGGCCGACAGCTGGGACCAAGCAGCTCGAGCAGTATTTGTGTTTTTGAGGTGTGAGCACTGCAAAGTTTTTCGATGTTTAGCCCAGATATTAATTTTTCTCCTCTGAACAACAATGAAAACATCGCTGCAGGTATTAACTGGGCGGGCTCTGGCCCGTCTAGCCCAGGCCAGATATCCAGCCCAGATATTAATTTTTTTCAAGCTGAAAATGGCTAGCCCAGCTATACTTCTTTTAGGAATACCCAGGCAAGGTCAAGTTGTTATTCTCCGCCCCGCTGGGCTACAAATCTTTCCTAGGAGGGATGCATTAGGCTTAACAAGAAAATGGGCTTTAAGAAATAATAAATGGGATGTAATTATAAAAACTGGGCAGTAACTATAAAACATGCACCAAACACGTGATTACTTTATAAAATATTATTTTTGGATATTGAAAATTTTAATTTCATTAATTGTTGCGAGCGCAATGTTTCGTTGGATTTTTACGTAATATAAATTTATATTGAAATTGTATTTAATCTGACTAGAAATTTCGGCATAAAAATATTTCCGATCCCATCAAAATGTGGGAAATTTTATTGAATTCTGTTTCGAACGGTTGGTTGAAATGGGCTGTACTTTTAACAAACGGTAAATGGGCTGTAGTAAATTCCATTAGAATTCAAAAATGGGCTACACATTCTTACAAATCTCAAATGGGCTATAAGTTCTCTGCCACACACTTCTGGCCTTACTAATTTGACGCGTCCCCTAAAAAATAGAGTTGACGCGTATGCAAGGCTTTGTCAACTTATAGTCAACACACGGTTCTAGCAGTAGTGGCTGTTGGATGTCCATCCAACGGATGCCGTGCTTCTTCTTCAATCTCGGATATTCTAGCTTCACCCGCCCAAAAAATGATTCCTCCCCCTGACATCTGGGGCGCACCATTTCGGAAGCTGACCTGTGGGCCTACTAAGTTGACGTACCAAGGGCTTTGTCAACTTAGTCAATATAAACGATTCTAGCTGCAGTGACCGTACGATGTCCATCCAACGGCCGTCGTGCTTCTTCAACCTCTGGTCTTCTTGCTCCAGCCGCCCAAAGCAGCGCCGGTCGTGCCGCCTGCTCCTGCCTCCCGTGGCCGACTGTGCTACCGCAGAGGCCTCACCGCCCCCTACTACTCCCACCGCTGGCCAGGCCATCCCTCCACTCACCCACACCCCCTGTTATTCTGCAGCAATGGCAGCGCAGCCGAACCAGTGAACCCTCGTACTCCTCTCCGCGTGTGCATCCACTGTCGCGTTTTCCCCGGCTCCGCGTCGTCCCCTTCCTAGGCCTCGCCGTCGTCCACCGCCCTGGTCCTCTCGGCGCGGCGTGGTCAACGTGGTCAAGGAACGACTTCCATCGGACGTGGACTGTACGTGGAGAGGCTGACAGCTGGGTCCACGGCAGCCGCAACGAAGTGCCTCCTTATTACGCGCAAAATAATTATTCCTCCACCTGACAGCGGGGACCCATCGGACGGGCCACCATATTTCGTGAAAAAACGATTCGCCCCCTGACTGCTGGGACCCACGAGCTACATCTTCGCACGCAACGAAGTGCGTCCGGGAAAAAAACGATTCGCCCCCTGACTGCTGGGACCCACCAACTACATCTCCGCACGCAAGGAAGTGCGTCCAAAAAAATGATTCGCCCCCCGACTGCTGGGACCCACCAGCTACACCTTCGCACGCAAGTGCGTCCGGGCAAAAACAACGATTCGCCCCCTGACTGCTGGGACCCAGCAGCTACACCTTCGCACGCAAGGAAGTGCGTCCGGGAAAAAAAAAAACGATTCGCCCCCCTGACTGCTGGGACCCACCAGCTACATCTTCGCAGGCAAGGAAGTGCCTGACAGTCGGGACCCACCTAGTCGAAGCGTACGTAGCGTTGTCATTCTGGTCGCGAACGTGTACGTACATACTGGTCGATGTAGAGGCGCGCACGTGTCGTAGTAGAGGCGCGCACGTAGCATGTACACGTATGTACAGCGGCCAGGGTGCAAGAAAGAAAATACGGCCACGTATGTGTACATACGGGCAGGGTCTCGAACGCCTACTCGCGCATACGTACGGCTAGGGCTCGTGTACATGGCTGGGTCGGAACGGAGAAACAGCATCGTCATCGTGTTCATGGGGAGGCAACGGAATGCATCGTGTTCATGGGGAGGCAACGGAATGCGTCCTGTTCATGGGGAGGCAACGGAATGCGTCGTGTTCATCGGGAGGCAACGGAATGCGTCGTGTTCATCGGGAGGCAATGAAATGCGTGGGAGCCAACCGGCTGGGTCAGAACGGAATGCGTGGTCGTGTTCATCGGGAGGGCTTGGACGGAACAGGCGATGGAAACGAGGCCTGGCGTACCGCAGAACGAAGGAAACAGACCTCCTACATTTGGAATGGGGTCCTGTTGATCGGGAGGGGTGTGGCGTACCGCAAAACGGAGGAAACAGATCTCCTACGGTCGAAACGGGGGTCCTGTTGATCGGGAGGGGTGTGGCGTACCGCAAAACAGACGAAACGGACCTCCTACGGTCGAAACAGGGGTCCTGTTGATCGGGAGGGGTGTGGCGTACCGCAAAACGGATGAAACGGACCTCCTACGGTCGAAACGGGGGTCCTGTTGATCGGGAGGGGTGTGGCGTACCGCAAAACGGACGAAACGGACCTCCTACGGTCGAAACGGGGGTCCTGTTCATCGGGAGGGGTGTGGCGTACCGCAAAACGGGACTCCACGGGATACTTTTCATCTCCACCGTCGACCTCCTCCAGCCTCCACGGGCTCCTGTTCATCCAGCCTCCACCGCGCGCTACTCCACCGGCTACTGTTCAACCACCCCTCCACGGGCACCCCTCCACCGTCTACTGTTCATCCAGCCCTCCACACCACGGGGTCCTGTTCAACCACCCCTCCACGTGCACCCCTCCACTGTCTATTGTTCATCCAGCCCTCCACCACACCACGGGGTCATGTTCATCCAAAGGCAACGCCACCGCTCACGGTTCATCCAACCCCCCCCCTCCCGCAAAGCTCACTGTTCATCCAATCGATCGGCTTCAGTTAGCAGCAGTAGCGAAGGAATCGCTCGATCGGGTTCAGTTAACAGCCATCGATCGATCGCTCGGATTCAGTAACGCGTAGCCTGCAGTGCAATCGCTCGGGTTCAGTTAGAGCCCAACGCCTCGCTTGGGTTCAGTTAGAGCCAACGCCTCGCACACACGCGCATAAGTGTACGAGAGAAACGCGCATCGCTCGGCCCCCGACCTCCCACCGTAACCGGGAACTCCCCAAAATTTTCCTCCCCCTCGCTTCTACCACGGTTTTTTCCGTCATGGACGGCCCAAAGAATGTCATGCAGCTGCGTCTCCAGCCCGCCCAGGACGAAAAGCCCATTTTCTGTCATGATTTTTTGTCATAGAAGTAGGAGCCCACCACATCTATGATGATACCGGGTTTTGTCACAATTATCATCGTAGAAGTGTCATATGTATGACAGAAATTTTTTTCGTTCGGCCCAAAATGTCACGGATGTGTCTTTTTTTTTGTAGTGGAAGCTGGAGCAGACATCATGGAGTCTTCCACCGATCAAAATTTCTAGACGACCACCAAATGATAGTAGTATTTCCCCCATGTATATAGTAGTAGTTGAGCACTTTTACGATAGTTCTAGACCATTTGTATGCCCTTGCTTGATTGACTGAGTGAAATGATTGTGTTTGTCTCATGTGCATATGGGTAGTGCTTTCTCACTAGACCCCTTTTCTATAATAATCTCTACCCTCTAAACCCGCCAGATGCCTCCGAGACGTGACACCAGATTTGCCTTCCCGCCAGAGCTCACTCAGTTGATCTAGCAGCAGAATGCCTTGATGCAATTGCTAGTCCAGAACCAGAGCAACAACAACAACAACAACCCGCCTCCAGTTGACAACTTAGCTCGCTTTCTGAGGTTGCAGCCGCCGGTGTTTTCCAGTAGCACCGAGCCTATAGTTGCTGATGATTGGCTACGCCGTATTGGAAGGGAGTTGACCACCGCAGGATGCATAGATGCTGAGAAGGTGCGCTTTGCCACACATCAATTGGATGGACCAGCAGCCTCATGGTGGGAGAATTATACGGCCACTTTCCCCATAGCCAACGTCACTTGGGATCAGTTTCAGCAAGCTTTCCGCACAGCCCATGTCTCAACTGGAGCTATGAATATGAAGAAGCGTGAGTTTCGCAACTTACGCCAGGGGAACCGTACTGTGGCTCAGTACGTGGACGAGTTTAGCAAGTTATCTCGCTATGCCCCTGATGATGTGGCCACAGATGCCTCGAAGCAGGAGAAGTTTATGGAAAGGCTGAATGATGAGATGAGCATGTAGTTGATGGTGGCAATATTCAACAACTACCAGGAGTTGGTAGATAAGGCTCTTATGATTGAAGGGAAGCCGCAGCAAATTGAGAGCCGTAAGAGGAAGTATGGGCAAGGGAGGTATAACTCAGGAGCTCAGCAGAAGCCTCGCCTAACCCTGAACTCGTGAGGACTTGTTCATAACCATGGAGGTCATAACCACACGGGAGGAAGTTCGCATAACCACAATGGTTCTAATAATGGGACTGGGAACGGAACAAACAACAATCAGAACCGCCCCAATCCAGCCACACCCGCCAAGAGAGATCTAAGTCACATTACTTGCTTTAAGTGCGGGAAGACTGGACACTATGCCACGGAGTGCCCTGAAGCGAAGAATGGAAACGGCAATGGGAGCGCTGGGAAGAAGCCCAATCCATTCAACAAAGGACAAGTGAGCCACGTTAACGTGGAGGAGGTTGAAGAGCAGCCAGACGCGGTTATAGGTAAGTTTTTGGTTAAGTCTTTTACCGCCCTTGTTCTTTTTGATACTGGTGCATCGCATTCATACATATCAAGGGGATTCGTGGATAAGTTTAAACTACCAACCCAAACCCTTAGGACCCCTCTGTTAGTGAGTTCACCTGAAGCAGAGTATATGGCTAGTCGATCGTGCGACCAGATACCCTTAACCATTGGTAGCCATGTTTTTCCGTCCGACCTAATAATCTTGGAGTCACAAGGATTGGATGTGATATTAGGCATGGGCTGGATGTCAAAGTATGGAGGAAGCATTGATTGTGCTAGTAAGTCGATTTATCTCACCACCCCGGAGGGGAAAAGGATTAAGTATGTATCTAGGCATGCGCCTAGGAGGAGCCAAGTAAATACCCTCACGGGAGTTGTTCAGGAGGAAGTGCCTATAGTGAAGGATTATCCGGATGTTTTTCCAGAGGAATTACCAGGCATGCCACCGGATCGAGACATCGAGTTTTTGATAGAGCTATTGCCAGGTACAGGGCCAATATCAAAGAGACCCTATCGGATGCCCGCAAATGATCTGGAGGAGATTAAGAAGCAGATCAAGGAGTTATTGGAGAAAGGTTACATTCGACGGAGTTCATCACCATGAGGAGCCCCGGTGCTTTTGGTTGAGAAGAAGGATAAGTCTCTAAGAATGGTTGTTGATTATCATGCGTTAAATGAGGTGACGATCAAGAACAAATACCCACTGCCGATGATCAATGATTTGTTTGACCAACTGCAAGGAGCTAAGGTGTTTTCAAAGATCGATCTGCGATCAGGATATCACCAGCTGAAGATTCGAGAGAAGGATATACCAAATACAACATTCACCACACGGTACGGGTTGTATGAATATACGGTCATGCCATTTGGACTGACTAACGCCCCTGCCTACTTCATGAGCATGATGAACAAAGTGTTCATGGAATATTTGGATAAGTTTGTTGTGGTGTTCATTGATGATATAATGGTATACTCGAAGAATGAGGAGGAGCACAAAGAGCATTTGCGTTTAGTTCTTGAGAAACTCAGGGAACACCAGTTGTATGCCAAGTTCAGCAAATGCGAGTTTTGGTTGAAGGAAGTCGGATTCCTTGGGCATGTTATATAAGGAGAAGGTATAGCGGTAGACCCCACCAAGGTTCAGTCAGTCACTAAATGGTTGGCACCCACTTCAGTTAGCGAGATCCACAATTTTCTTGGACTCGCGGGATACTACCGAAGATTCATTGAGAATTTTTCCAAGATTGCGAAGCCAATGACGGAGTTATTGAAGAAGGATACCAAATTTAAATGGACGGAAGAATGTGAGGCAAGCTTTCAGGAGTTAAAGAAACGTTTGACTACAGCCCTAGTGCTGATTTTGCCGGATATACGCAAGGATTTCCAAGTGTATTGCGACGCTTCTCGCCCAGGACTTGGAAGTGTGCTTATGCAGGACGGAAGAGTTGTTTCGTATGCCTCATGACAACTAAAACCGCACGAATTGAATTATGCCACGCATGATTTGGAGTTAGCAGCAGTAGTGCATGCGCTCAAGACTTGGAGACATTACCTTATTGGAAACCGTTGTGATGTGTACACAGATCATAAGAGTTTGAAGTACATCTTCACACAGAAGGAGCTGAACCTTAGGCAAAGGAGATGGTTGGAGCTTATAAAGGATTATGACATGAAGCTGCACTATCATCCAGGCAAGGCCAATGTCGTAGCAGACGCCTTGAGTCAGAAGAGTTATGCTAACACCCTAGTGAGCACGGGATTACCAAAGGAGTTAGCAGAGGATATCAGGGAACTCCGATTGGAGATTGTTCCTAGAGGTTTTGTTGCAACAATGGAGGTTCAGTCTACATTGTTAGGAAAGATTCGAGAAGCTCAGAAGGATGACAAAGAGATTGCCGAGATAAAAGAGAGAATGAGCAAAGGAAAGGCCAAAGGTTTTCGTGAGGATGAGCATGACACCTTATGGTTTGAGGACCGTGTTTATGTGCCCAATAACACAGAGATCAGGAAGTTAATACTTCAGGAGGCTCATGACTCACCATACTCGATACACCCCGGAAACACCAAGATGTATTTGGATTTGAAGGAACGTTTCTGGTGGACAGGTATGAAGAAGGATATTGCCGAGTATGTAGCCGTATGTGATGTATGTTAGAGAGTGAAGGCAGAACATCAAAAGCTAGCAGGATTGTTACAGCCTATGCCGATACCCGAATGGAAGTGGGATAAACTTTGCATGGATTTTGTCACCGGATTGCCCAGGACCAAATCAGGATATGATTCTATATGGGCAGTAGTCGATCGCTTGACCAAAGTAGCTCACTTTATCCCAATGAAAACAACCTATACAAGTGCGAAGTTGGCCAAGATATATATGACCAGGATCGTATGTCTGCATGGAGTTTCGAGGACCGTCGTATCAGATAGAGGAACACAGTTTACCTCAAAGTTTTGGCATCCTGCACCAGACTTTGGGAACGAGATTGGAGTTCAGTACAACATTTCACCCCAGACGGATGGACAGACCGAGAGAGTCAACCAGATTCTGGAGGACATGTTGAGGGCATGTGCACTAGATTATGGATCTAGTTGGGATGACAATTTTCCCTACACGGAGTTCTCATACAACAATAGCTACCAAGCCAGTTTGAAGATGGAACCGTTCGAAGCCCTGTATGGACGAAGGTGCAGAACACCGTTGATGTGGGATGAAGTTGGAGACCGACAGTTGTTTGGACCAGACTTGATCAAGGAGTCTGAAGAGAAAGTTAAGTTGATCCGAGATAGACTGAAGGTAGCTCAGTACAGGCAGAAGAGTTATGCAGATCCAAAATGCAAGGAGGTAACCTATGAAATTGGAGACAGAGCATATCTGCGAGTATCACCCTTGCGAGGAGTGAAACGTTTTGGAGTTAAGGGAAAGTTAGCCCCGAGATTTGTAGGACCGTATCGTGTTTTGGAACGTATGGGAGAAGTTGCCTACAAGTTGGAGTTACCTGAAGGACTGTCAGGAGTTCATGATGTATTTCATGTTTCACAGCTAAAGAAGTGTCATGCTGAGATGGCCGATATACCGTTAAGAGATACAGTACCCTTGGAGGCGATTCAGTTGGACAATGATTTGACCTATGAGGAGAAGCCAGTCAGGATTCTTGAATTTGCCAGCCGAGTCACCCGCAGCAAGGTTATCAAGTTTTGCAAAGTTCAGTGGGGCCACCATACCGAGGATGAAGCCACCTGGGAACAAGAGGATGATCTTCGCAAAGACCACCCACACCTATTTTCTAGCCAACCTGAATCTCGAGGGCGAGATTCATCTTAAGGGGGGTAGGTTTGTAACATCCCAAATTTTCAATTTGGAATGTTATACATAGATCATTCATGCATATCATATTTTATTGCATTTCATTTCGCGATCCTCGAAATCCTAAGAAACTCAAGGAACCTCGGAGAGAGTTGGGGATTTCCCTGTTTTCATATCTGAATTTTATCAAATATTGAAACGAGGATTTTGATTTTAATTATTTTTCTCTCCGAAAATATTTCATAGTAAAATATATGAGAGGACATAATATGACTTCGCCAAAACAAATGAAATATTGGAGGAAAACTATTAAAATCAAATATTGGATTTTATTCGGAGTTTTGTTGCTATTTTATTTGAATTAGGGAAAATATGTGTTTTTCAAAATTGCATTTTAGGCCCAAATAAATGTTCACCTTGTCCGGCCTATTTTTAGAGGACGGGGAAAATTTATTTCGGAATTTTTGGAGTCCGCTTAGTCTTTCTTTTCTTTCTTTTTCTGCACGTCGGAATTATTTAAAAAAAAGTGAACCGACTCCGGGCCGTAACCGGCCAGGACTCCTCGGGCCGGCCTTTAAAGCCCGAGACCCTGAGCCTCGAGCCAGCCCAGCCGCCACCCGCGCCCTAACCCTAATCCCGCCATGCGCCGCAGCCGCCGCCGCCGCGCCGCCGCCCGCCGCCGCGCCGGACTCGCCGGACCTCGCCGGACCTGAGGTAGCCGCCTCGGTTTTCGTGAGAAAACCGTCTTGGTTTTTTTCGAAACCCTAGATCCATTTTTTTATCCGGTTCGGTTTATTTTTGGTTTAGTTATTTAGTGAATGCCCGTTTTACGTTCGTTTTAACGAACGGTTTTCACCGTTTAACCGCAGACAGCGAACGTTCGTTCGTTAGCCTGTTCGTCAGTTTTTCTTTTTCTCGGATTTTCCGCGATTATTTTCGATCGCGATTTCTGATCCGATTTTCGTTTTAGTTTATCTCTTCGCTCGTTTGTCGGAATCAGGCGATTCAAGCGCCTAGATCTTCGTCTCGAAACCCTCTTTCTGTTTAATCAACTTGAACAAGATTTTGGTACTGTAAAATTTGACTTTAGTTCAGATTAGTAAACGGATCTTGTTTCTTTCGCAGTTTGAGTTTCGTTGCTCCGTTTGATTTGATTCTTTTTGCAAACCGGAGTTCTTAAGTTGAACTTTCTGGTTAGATCTTCTTATTTGAGTTTTACTCGTGCTTCTTTGCTTGATTTCTTATGTATGCTATTGTTTGTTTGCGATAGAATTCCCGGAGTGCGAAGCGTGCTACTACGAGTCCCTAGGTTTTGCAGATCGTCAGCAAGGCAAGTAACACATTGATCATACTCTTTCCATACCCAGTTTTTATGCATTAGTTTCAATCCCCAAATATTGCATGATTACGATGTGATTAAGATGTGGGTTGGGAAGTAGTGGATGAGGTAGTACCTATTGTCCTGTTATATTCAAACCTTGGGAGTTACCTCTACGTATTGCTTATATTGCTATGCTATGCTCGTAGACGTGGATTGGGTTTGAGTGTATCCATGACAGATGTGAGATTGTTAATTAATGGTTCAACTTAAGGTGGCAACTTTAATACACATCTGGGTGGATTGCTTGTCGGGCACCTGGAGAATCCAGTGTTGTTCTAGGATATCCCGGAGTACCCGTGTGATCATCCTAAGGTCCGCCACCCAGGCTCAAAGGGAACTGAGATATTTTCATGCTAGAAACTTCCGTGTGCAGCCACAAGCTATTATGGGCTCTAGCATAGTTGAGTAAGTTGCATGAGCTCTTGAAGAGGTGGATCAGCAGGTAGAGGGATGTAGGTTTGGTATGGTCTGCCCGGAGTAAAGATTTAATATTTCTGAAAGACTATGTCTTGGTCATCCGTTTCTCAAACACCTTGTAGTGCGAGAAATCCAACGGAGGAGATCGAGTCTTGTGGGGAAAAGTGCGCAAACCTCTGCAGAGTGTACAGTCTAATCATGGTTAGCCGTGTCCCCGGTTATGGACAATCTTGAGTATCTAGTACTTGGAGTATCCTAAGTATCTCATCACTCTAAATTAATATTGTTGGGTTGATAATTACTTTAATTGGGATTGAGTTGAAGGAACCTTCTCAATGATGTTTCAACTACCATGATAGTTAAAATAAAACTTATTCCTTTGTTGTAGGGCAAAATTGGCTTTTCACGGAACTATAACCATAGAGCTTTCCACCAGCCAAATATGCATGTAGTGATAGCATTATTCTGTTCTTGCTCTACTGTGTTATATTGCTAGCATATTCCATGTGCTGACCCGTTTTCGGGCTGCAACGTATTATGTTGCAGACTTTTCAGACAAGGAGTAAGGTTCGTTAGGTCGTTGCCGTGCAGCTCAGCTATGTCGTTGGAGTTGATGGACTCACTTTATCTTCCAAGCCTTCCGCTGTTATCGTATTAGATGGCCTTAGGCCATATTTATTGTAATAAGTTCTATTTTGAGACATTGGATGTAATAAGTGTGTGATTGCTACTCCGTTATAAATCCTTCGAGTAATGTGTGTGTCAGCATTACCGATCCAGGGATGACACTGAAGCACAGAGACTTGACCGTTTGAGGTCGGGTCGCTACACAAGTGCAATATGGATGGTAGATATAGGATTTTGTAATCTGAAAATATAAAAACAGCAAGGTAACTAAAGATAAAAGTGAGCGTAAACGGTATTGCAATGCTAGGAAACAAGGCCTAAGGTTCATACTTTCACTAGTGCAAGTTCTCTCAACAATAATAACATAATTGGATCATATAACTATCCCTCAACATGCAACAAAGAGTCACTCCAAAGTAACTAATAGCGGAGAACAAACGAAGAGATTATGGTAGGGTACAAAACCACCTCAAAGTTATCCTTTCTGATCTATCTATTCAAGAGTCCATACTAGAATAACACCTTAAGACACAATTCAAACAAAACCCTAATGTCACCTAGATACTCCAATGTCACCTCAAGTATCCGTGGGTATGATTATACGATATGCATCACACAATCTCAGATTCATCTATTCAACCAACACAAAGTACCTCAAAGAGTGCCCCAAAGTTTCTACCGGAGAGTCAAGAAGAAAACGTGTGCCAACCCCTATGCATAAGTTCACGAGGTTACGGAACCCGCAAGTTGATCACCAAAACATACATCAAGTAGATCACGTGATATCTCATTGTCACCACAGATAAGCACATGCAAGACATACATCAAGTGTTCTCAAATCCTTAAAGACTCAATCCGATAAGATAACTTCAAAGGGAAAACTCAATCCATTACAAGAGAGTAGAGGGGGAGAAACATCATAAGATCCAACTATAATAGCAAAGCTCGTGATACATCAAGATCGTATCACCTCAAGAACACAAGAGAGAGAGAGAGATCAAACACATAGCTACTGGTACATACCCTCAGCCCCGAGGGTGAACTACTCCCTCCTCGTCATGGAGAGCATCGGGATGATGAAGATGGCCACCGGTGAGGGATCCCCCCCTCTGGCAGGGTGCCGGAACAGGGCCCCGATTGGTTTTTGGTGGCTACAGAGGCTTGCGGCGGCGGAACACCCGATCTCTTCTGTTCCCCGAAGTTTTTAGAGTATATCGATATATATAGGCGAAAGAAGTCGGTAAGGGGAGCCACGAGGGTGGAGGGCGCGCCCAGGGGGTGGGCGCCCCCTGCCTCGTGCCTTCCTCGTTGCTTCCCTTACGTACACTCCAAGTCTTCTGGATTGCTTCCGTTCCAAAAATAACTCTCCCGAAGGTTTCATTCCGTTTGATATCCCTTTTCTTCGAAACACCGAAACAAGGGAAAAAACAGGAACTGGCACTAGGCTCTGGGTTAATAGGTTAGTCCCAAAAACAATATAAAAGTGTAAAATAAAGCCCATTAAACATCCAAGATGGATAATATAATAGCATGAATACTTCATAAATTATAGATACGTTGGAGACGTATCACCCCTCGTCGGAACCACGGGCGGCTCCTCTCTCTCCGGGAGGACGCCGGCCTCGTCATCATCATCAAGCAGGGTGCGGAGGATGTCGGCCTTGCGCAAGGGGGAGGTCTCCCCCATCCCCTCGGGGGTCACCTCCGAGTCACGCTCCTCGCCCTCCTCCTCTTCCTCCTCCTTGCGGGAATCGCCAGAGGACACGTCCACCGGCGTCGTCGCCACCGGGACCCCATGGGGCGCCGGCGGCACCAGGCCACGCCCGTCAAAGGTGGGCATGGCGACCACAACCTGCGCCCCGTCCTTGCGGAGGAACAAGGGAACGAGGGCACTCGGCAGATACTCTTGGTCGTCTCCGACCAAGAGGCGGAGAGCCACAGCCTGCTCTTCGTCAGACAAGGCCTCTGGACTCAGGCGAAGCTTGTCTTCTTCGCCCCCAAGCGTCCACAAGGAGCGCGAGCGTGCTTGGAGCGGAGCCACCCGCAGCATCAGGAATTCTCTCAGGAGCATGGCCCCCGTCAGCTTCGCCGCCTTCGCGTTGCCCGACCTCAAGTCGGCGGTCATCTTCCCCAGCACCGACTTCGCCCGGTCGTCAGTAAGCTTCACATGAGACCACCCCTCGTCAGACTGGGGCATCTCCGTCGGCAGCTTCAACCGTGGGTGGACACACTTGGCATCCATCATGACCCACTTGCTCCTGAAGCCATCGGCCTTCTTCCCGGCCTTCGAGATCGCGTTGGCCTTGCCGGCCACGACGAAGTTGGCGCACCCTGAGGTGTGGCCGTCATTGATTCAGAGGAAGAAGAAGTGGCGCAGCAGTGCCACGGACGGCATCACCCCGACATACGCCTCACAGTAGAAGGCGAAGATTGACAAGAGAAGAATGGAGTTGGGATGGAGATGGAGGGCCTGCAACCTGTAGTGACGGAGGACGGCGTAGAAGAAGTCGGAGAAGGGGGGAACCAGGCCCGCGACGATGCTGCTCATGAAGAAGGGGTAGAAGGTGCTCTTCGAAGCCTCCGGCTCGGCGGAGCCAGCCCGGAGCTCGGTCTTCCCCCTCTCGTTTCTCTCCCCCGCCGTCAGCAGGCGCGTGGCGGCGAGGTTCTTCTCTGAGACATTGGGTGCATCCAGAGATGGCTCGTACCAGGCAGGCGGCGAAACGACCTTGGTCTTTCGGGGCGCCATTAGTCGGAAGCTCGGAAGGGGATTGAAGCAGATCTGGAAATTTTGGAGGCAAGGAGCCAGAAAGGGGATCTGGAGCAAGACGAAGGAAAGCAATGAAGGCAAGCGTTACCCGTGCCAGCCTTTTATCAGGCGGGCAGTTGCCGAGGCAGCGTGGGGAAGCGGAGACGCCCACGTCCAATCAACCGCCACGCGTCGAGCGGGGCCACAGGCTGTTGGGGCTCATGGCGCTCCGCACTTGCCCTTTGGCTTTGCCTCGAAGCCAAGTCCGAGCGCGCCTTGGGCCTGGGGGCTGCTGTCGGTGTCCTGGGAACGGGGCTCCCCAGACTTGCCTGCCTGCGGCCCACGGCGTGGCTCCACCAGCGGCCCTGTACGGCCCATCTTCACCAGCAAACACTCAAGACCCTCGCGAGGGGCCAAGCCTCGCGAGGGGGACGACACAAGACCTCCTCAGGGGCGGCCTCACCAGGCTGGCTCGCGCGGGGCAGAGAGATCAAGGCAAGGGATGCCTCGCGAGCTTCCTATGACGCAAGCCATGACGACTGGAGCCAGGCAGGCGCCAGCGTGCACAATGTCCTCATTTCCTCTTTGGTGCTAAAGAGGCAAGCGCAGGCGAGGAGTCCTGAGGCATCAGGCAAAGGTTTCCATATCGGTGGAACGAGACCAAGACCAGTAGGATGATAGGACGGAGGTCACCGTGGAGCCCAAGACGGCTTCACCACCAGAGCCTTTGGCAGGCGAAGACCACCTTTAGTCAGAATAACTTGTACTAGTTGTCTCCCTTTGAATTTGGCCATTGTTGGATCCCTTCCCGCTCAATATTTGGGGAGAGGACCGGGGCCTCTATAAATAGGACTAGCCACCACCATAGAGGGGGGATCATTCAGATCATCCTCAACCACACAAGTTCACCAAGCATAAGAGCACCTCTCCTCAGGAGGCTGTTCTTCCCTTGTAACTGTTCATCCTCAGCCCAAGAGGCAATCCACCACACCACACTGGAGTAGGGTATTACACCACATCGGTGACCCGAACCAGTATAAACTCTTGTGTCTCTCGTTCTTCGGGTTCGTCGAGCTAGGCCTTGCGATTTGGCGAGAGCGATCTAGGGAGGGAGAGATCTTCGTGGGCACCCCAGTGTTCGAACCTCAAGGGTTTTGCCGGAACCCAAAATCCGAAAGACTTCATTCAAAGATCATGTGTTTTGAACACTGGCCCTCTACAATGCGGGATCCCTTCAGGACATCATCAAAATACCGCTCGGACATGCGGTGCTCCTTGCCCGCGGGGGGTCCCTCGGTCGCGAGCTTGACGGCGTCCATCTTCGCCCACTGCACCTTGACACGGGCGAAGGCCATCCGCGCACCTTTGATGCAGACCGACCGCTTGACGGCATCAAGCCGAGGCAGGCATTGACCAGCTGCTTCATGAGCCCGAAGTAGCTGCTGGGTATGGCTTCGGTAGGCCATAAACGGATTATCAAATCTTTCATGGCCAGTTCGGCCACCCTATGCAGTTCGGTTAGCTGTTTCAGCTGATCGCTAAAAGGCACCGGATGCTCTGGCGCAAGGTATTGCGACTAGAACAGCTTCTCCATTGAGCTCCCCTCTTCGGCTCGGAAGAACTCCGCCGCATCAGCAACACTGCTCGGCAGGTCCGCAAACGCTCCTGGAGAACTCCAAATCCAGGTCAGTAAGAGGTACCTTTTCACAAATTTGCTCTGCATAATAAAGGCCTTACCCGCCGCGATTTTCCTGGCCTCCTGGATTTCCTGGAGGGCGCCCTGGGCTTCAACCCGGGCATCTTGTGCGCTTTGGCGGGCCTTGGCAAGTTTGGACTCTTGATCCGCAATATTGCGCTCCAAGGACTCGCATTTCTTCACGGCGTCCTAGAGCTCCTGCTGGACCTCACCGACCCTGGCCTCGTGTTTCTCGCGAGCGGCTTGTTCCTTTGCCACTCTCTCCTAGGCTTCGGCCAACACCTTCTTGAGGGTATCCACCTCGGTCGCCGCTCCTACAAAATATAATGGCACTATGGTCAACACAAATCATTCATCCTTTCTGAATCTACACAAGATCATTGCATACCTTGATTGTCCTCCAGCTATTTTTTCACACGGCCAAGCTCTTCCTCGGTCCGCTCCAGACTCTGCTTCAGTCTGGAGAATTTGGCAGAATGGGAGGTCACAGCCAGCAACGACGCCTGCTTATTCACATAGACATGTATGGTTAGTCTCCTGCAAAAATTATTTGATCCTCTGCCGGCTTTTCTTTCCGAACACCGGACTGAGTCTCAGGGGCTACTTTCTATACTATGACCTTCTTTTTGCATAATTACGTCGCATACCTAAAAGCCTGTTAGAAGGCTGGTGCCGGCTTTGGTCAGTCCGCTCTTAGCGGACTGAACCCTCTCAACCACCGTACCCATAAGGATACGGTGTTCCTCAACAATGGAAGCGCTTTGCAGCGCTTCCAGTAGAGTATCCGGTGCCTCTGGATGGACAGAGGTCACCGGTGGAATCGGTGCACCTCCTTCTTTTGAAGGAGGCTGCTTGCCTAATTCTGGAGCCGTATAGGTCTCCGGAATTGTATTTGGCTGGGGGCCGAATTGGATATGGCCCCCATCGCCAGTCTCCATGGGGATTTGCTCCCCCATGTGTCCGGCGGCCGAGGTTTCACCCTCTGGCGCCACCCTGATGGCCTCCTGCGTCTCTCCCTGGCCTGGGGAGGTCCTTCAGGACAGCACCTCGGTGTCATCCATGGCCTTGGGAGAAGAGGCCGCCGGAAGGGACCCGCTGTCCATCACCTTCGGATCCAGCGAATTCCCCGAAGATGAGGATCGCTGGAGGTCGGAACGAGCCGGACTGCAGCGCATGATTCAACATGTTAAAACCATGGAGTAAAGAATCTGGATATATGTGCGCGTCTTTGAGTACTTACGATTCGGCCAGAGGCTTATCCCTGGGGTGCCACTCGGAGTTGCTATCGATGTCCCACGCGGAGTTATCCACGAGGGAGAACTTCCCCTTCTTGGACGCCTCTGCCTCCAGATGTGTGGAGGCCGCCCTTTTCTTCCTTCCCCCCTCTGGGGGAGAGTTGCTTTCCTCCTCCTCCTCCTCGTCCTCGGCGGGAGAGGAGTGGGTCTCGGCGTCTTCGGACGTCACGTCCGAAGTGACCTTACGGCAGAGGCCACTCCTGGTCTCCTTGGCCTTCTTCTCCGGCACTTGGTAGGGCGCCAGAACCAGCATCTGTGTCAGAAGTGGGATTGCTGAGTTTTCGGGCAGCGGAGCTGGACACTGAATCTGCTCCGCCTTCTTTGTCCAGCCCTGAAAAAACAAATAGGGAAGCTTAGACATCTTCCTTGAGTATGCAAGTAAAGGATACACCTTGAAATACAAAAAACTTACTGGATTGGCAGGATGGGTCAGATTGTACCCATGATCCTCGGTCGTCTTCGGCCACGTCTCATTGGCCTTGAAAAGCACCTTCCAGATGTCTTCGTGTGTAGTGCCGAAGAACTGTTGTAGGGTCTGGTGCTCGGCCGGATCGAACTCCCACAAATGGAAAGTCCCGCTTTGGCACGGAAGGATCCGGCGAAAAAGCATCACCTGGATCACATTGACAAGCTTGATGTTCTTGTCTACCATGCTCCTAATGCGCGTCTGAAGCGCGGTCAGCTCGTCTGACGAAGACCGGTCCAGGCCCTTCTCTAGCCAGGAGGTGAGCGGCATCGGGGCTCCGGACTGGAATTCGGGAGCCGCGGCCCAGGTGGCGTCGTGAGGCTCTGTGACGTAGAACCACTGTTGTTGCCACCCTTTGACGGTCTCCACGAAGGTACCTTTGGGCCATGAGACATTGGGAATCTTCCTCACCATGGCGCCTCCGCACTCTGCGTGTTGACCACCCACCACCTTGGGCTTCACATTGAAGATATTTAACCACAATCCGAAGTGGGGTGGGATGCGGAGGAAGGCCTCGCACACGACAATGAATGCCGAGATGTTGAGGAAGGAGTTGGGGGCCAGATCGTGGAAATCCAGCCCGTAGTAGAACATGAGTCCGCGGACGAATGGGTGGAGAGGGAATCCCAATCCGCGGACAAAGTGGGGGATGAATACCACCCTCTCATGGGGCTCCGGGTGGGGATGATCTGCCCCTTTGCTGGAAGCCGGTGGGCGATTTCCTGGGCTAAGTATCCGGCCTCCCAAAGCTTGGTGATGTCCTTCTCCTTGACGGAGGAAACCATCCACTTGCCCTGCACTCCAGATCCGGACATGGTCAGAGTGCTTTTCTAAGGCAGAGAGGATGAGAGCTTGGGCGCTGGAGCTCGAGAATGGGTGGGCAGAGAGAAAGAAGGCATGGGTGAAAAGGTGAAATCCTTATCCCTTTATAAAGGCAGTGAATATCAAGCGCCTCCCAACTCACCTTAAAACTCGCCTATTCCCCAAGGGCCGCGCAGACAGTGCGGTTGGATTAGCCACGCACGTATTGATGAGAATCCCGCAATTAGGGGACAGGATCTTTGCTTCGACAAGACGTGCCAATAAAACCGCATCTTGAAACATGGAGCGGGAGGCTAAAAAACGGTTTGAATAATGACCGGGCAGCGACGTGATGTCACGCTACAAAAGTTGTCAGTAGATTGGACTCGTGAAATGTTATACTCTCTGCGTGTGTGTGTGGTACTTGTTTTGCAGAGCCAGACACATTTTTTGTGTTCAAAGGATGTTTTGGAGTATTCGGAGGAGGAACCCGCCTTGCAATGCCAAAGACAATCTGCGCGCCGGACACATCGTCATTGAAGCCTGGTTCAGGGGCTATTGAGGGAGTCCTGGATTAAGGGTTCCTCGGGCGTCTGGACTATGTAACATGGGTCGGACTAATGGGCTATGAAGATACAAGACAGAAGACTTCTTCCCGTGTCCAGATGGGACTCTCCCTTGCGTGGATGGCAAGCTTGGCGTTCGGATATGTAGATTCCTTCCTTTGTAAACCGAATATGTACAACCCTAGGCCCCTCCGGTGTCTATATAAACCGGAGGGTTTAGTCCGTAGAGGCAATCATAATCATACAGGCTAGACATCTAGGGTTTAGCCATGAGGATCTCGTGGTAGATCGACTCTTGTAATCCACATATTCATCAAGATCAATCAAGCAGGAAGTAGGGTATTACCTCCATCAAGAGGGCCCAAACCTAGGTAAATATCGTGTCCCCCGTATCCTGTTACCCTAGACGCACAGTTCGGGACCCCCTACCCGAGATCCGCCGGTTTTGACACCAACAATCGGTATGTTACTTGCCCGAGATTCGATCGTCGGTATCATCATACCTAGTTCAATCTCGTTACCGGCAAGTCTCTTTACTCGTTCCGTAATACAACATCCCGCAACTAACTCATTAGTCACATTGCTCGCAAGGCTTATAGTGATGTGCATTACCGAGAGGGCCTAAAGATACCTCTCCGATACTCAGAGTGACAAATCCTAATCTTGATCTATGCCAACCCAACAAACACCTTCAGAGACACCAGTAGAGCATCTTTATAATCACCCAGTTACATTGTGACGTTTGATAGCACACAAGGTGTTCCTCCGGTATTCGGGAGTTGCATAATCTCATAGTCAGAGGAATATGTATAAGTCATGAAGAAAGCAATAGCAATAAAACTTAACGATCATTATGCTAAGCTAATGAATGGGTCTTGTCCATCACATCATTCTCTAATGATGTGATCCCGTTCATCAAATGACAACACATGTCTATGGTCAGGAAACAGAACCATCTTTGATCAACGAGCTAGTCAAGTAGAGCCATACTATGGACACTCTGTTTTGTCTATGTATTCACACATGTACTAAGTTTCCGGTTAATACAATTCTAGCATGAATAATAAACATTTATCATGATATAAGGAAATATAAATAACAACTTTATTATTACCTCTAGGGCATATTTCCTTCAGTCTCCCACTTGCACTAGAGTCAATAATCTAGTTCACATCGCCATGTGACAAACACCCAAAGGGTTTGCTAGAGTCAATAATCTAGTTCACATCGCCATGTGATTAACCGAAAAATATTTCCTTAGTCCCCTAAGGATAATTTTGACCGTTGTCGAGTGATTTACTCCTGGATTACTGTTGTACCCCTTTGCCAAACTCATGGCAAGGTGCACAATAGATCTGGTATACAGCATGGCATACTTTATAGAACCTGTGGCTGAGGCATAGGGAATGACTTTCATTCTCTCTCTATCTTCTGCCGTGGACGTGTTTTGAGTCTTACTCAACTTCACACCTTACAACTCAGGCAAGAACTCCTTCTTTGACTGATCCATTTTGAACTCCTTCAAATCTTATCAAGGTATGTACTCATCGAAAGTCTTATCAAGCGTATTGATCTATCTTTATAGATCTTGATGCCCAATATGTAAGTAGCTTTACCGAGGTCTTTCTTTGAAAAACTCCTTTCAAACACTCCTTTATGCTTTCCAGAAATTTCTACATCATTTTTGAATATGTCATTCACATATACTTATCAGAAAGGTTGTAGTGCTCCCACTCACTTTCTTGTAGATACAAGCTTCACCGCAAGTCTGTATAAAACTATATGCTTTGATCACACGATCAAAGCGTACATTCCAACTCCGAGATGCTTGCACCAGTCCATAAATGGATCGCTGAAGCTTACACACTTTGTTAGGACCTTTAGGATTGACAAAACCTTCTGGTTGTATCATATACAACTCTTCTTTAAGAAATTCATTAAGGAATGCAGTTTTGACATCCATTTGCCAAATTTCATAATCATAAAATGCGGCAATTGCTAACATGATCCGGACAGACTTTAAGCATAGATACGAGTGACAAACTCTCATCGTAGTCAATAGCTTGAACTTGTCGAAAACCTTTTGTGACAATTCGAGCTTTGTAGATAGTAACACTACTATCAGCGTCCGTCTTCCTCTTGAAGATCCATTTAATCTCAATGACTCGCCAATCATCGGGCAAGTCAATCAAAGTCCGTACTTTGTTCTCATACATGGATCTCATCTCAGATTTCATGGCCTCAAGCAATTTCACGGAATCTGGGCTCATCATCGCTTCCTCATAGTTTGTAGGTTCGTCATGGTCTAGTAACATGACTTCCAGAAAGGATTACCGTACCACTGTGGTGCGGACCATACTTCGGTTGACCTACGAGGTTCGGTAGTAACTTGATCTGAAGTTTCATGATCGTCATCATTAGCTTCCTCACTAATTGATGTAGGAATCACTCGAACTGATTTCTGTGATGAACTACTTTCCAATTCGGGAGAAGGTACAATTACCTCATCAAGTTCTACTTTCCTCCCACTCACTTCTTTCGAGAGAAACTCCTTCTCTAGAAAGGATCCATTTTTAGCAACGAATATCTTGCCTTTGGATCTGTGATAGAAGGTGTACCCAACAGTTTCCTTCGGGTATCCTATGAAGACACATTTCTCCGATTTGGGTTTGAGCTTATCATGTAGAAGCTTTTTCATATAAGCATCGCAACCAAACCACAGCTCATACGATGTCATCTCAACGGATTTAGATGGTGCCCTATTTAACGTGAATGCAGCTGTCTCTAATGCATAACCCCAAAACTATAGCGGTAAATCAGTAAGAGACATCATAGATCGCACCATATCTAATAAAGTGCGGGTACGACGTTCGGACACACCATTACGCTGTGGTGTTCTAGGTGGCGTGAGTTGCGAAACTATTCCGCACTGTTTCAAATGAAGACCAAACTCATAACTCAAATATTCTCCTCCACGATCAGATCGTAAAAACTTTATTTTCTTGTTACGATGATTTTCCACTTCACTCTGAAATTCTTTGAACTTCAAATGTTTCAGACTTATGTTTCATCAAGTAGATATACCCATATCTGCTCAAATCATCTGTGAAGGTCAGAACATAACGATACCCGCCACGAGCCTCAACACTCATCGGACCGCATTCATCGGTATGTATTATTTCCAACAAGTCTGTTGCTCGCTCCATTGTTTCGGAGAACGGAGTCTTAGTCATCTTGCCCATGAGGCATGGTTCGCAAGCATCAAGTGATTCGAAAAGTCCATCAGCATGGAGTTTCTTCATGCGCTTTACACCAATATGACCTAAACGGAAGTGCCACAAATAAGTTGCACTATCATTATTAAACTTGTATCTTTTGGCTTAAATACTATGAATATGTGTATCACTACTATCGAGATTCAACAAAAATAGACCACTCATCAAGGGTGCATGACCATAAAAGATATTACTCATATAAATAGAACAACCATTATTCTCTGATTTAAATGAATAACCGTCTCGCATCAAACAAGATCCAGATATAATGTTCATGCTTAACGCTAGCACCAAATAACAATTATTCATGTCTAAAACTAACCCCGAAGGTAGATGTAGAGGTAGCGTGCCGACGGTGATCACATCGACTTTGGAACCATTTCCCACGCGCATCGTCACCTCGTCCTTGTCCAATCTTTGTTTAATCCGTAGCCCCTGTTTCAAGTTGCAAATATGAGCAACAGAACCAGTATCAAATACCCAGGCGCTACTACGAGCATTAGTAAGGTACACATCAATAACATGTATATCAAATATACCTTTCACTTTGCCATCCTTCTTATCCGCGAAATACTTGGGGCAGTTCCGCTTCCAGTGACCAGTCCCTTTGCAGTAGAAGCACTCGGTCTCAGGCTTAGGTCCAGACTTGGTCTTCTTCACTTGAGCAGCAACTTGCTTGCCGTTCTTCTTGAAGTTCCCCTTCTTCCCTTTGCCCTTTTTCTTGAAACTATTGGTCTTGTTAACCATCAACACTTGATGCTCCTTCTTGATTTCTACCTCCGCAGCCTTTAGCATTGCGAAGAGCTCGAGAATTGTCTTATCCATCCCTTGCATATTATAGTTCATCATGAAGCTTTTGTAGATTGGTGGCAATGATTGAAGAAATCTATCAATGACACTATCATCAGGAAGATTAACTCCCAGTTGAGTCAAGTGGTTGTGGTACCCAGACATTCTGAGTATATGTTCACTGACAGAACTATTCTCCTCCATCTTACAGCTGTAGAACTTATTGGAGACTTCATATCTCTCAATCCGGGTATTTGCTTGAAATATTAACTTCAACTCCTCGAACATCTCATATGCTCCATGACGTTCAAAACGCCGTTGAAGTCCCGGTTCTAAGCCGTAGAGCATGGCACACTGAACTGTCGAGTAGTCATCAGCTTTGCTCTGCTAGACGTTCATAACGTCCGGAGTTGCTCCTGCAGCGGTGCTTCCAGGACGTAATTCTTCTGTGCAGCAATGAGGATAATCCTCAAGTTACGAACCCAGTCTGTGTAGTTGCTACCATCATCTTTCAACTTAGCTTTCTCTAGGAACGCATTAAAATTCAAAGGAACGGTAGCACGGGCCATATATCTACAACAACATAGACATGCAAAATACTATCAGGTACTAAGTTCATCGTAAATTAAAGTTCAATTAATCATATTACTTAAGAACTCCCACTTAGATAGACATCCCTCTAGTCATCTAAATGATCACGTGATCCATATCAACTAAACCATGTCCGATCATAACGTGAGATGGAGTAGTTTTGAATGGTGAAAATCACTATGTTGATCATATCTACTATATGATTCACGCTCGACCTTTTGGTCTCAGTGTTCCGAGGCCATATCTGCATATGCTAGGCTCGTCAAGTTTAACTCGAGTATTCTGCGTGTGCAAAACTGGCTTGCACCCGTTGTATGTGAACGTAGAGCTTATTACACCGAATCATCACGTGGTGTCTCGGCACGACGAACTGTAGCAACGGTGCATACTTAGGGAGAACACTTATACCTTGAAATTTAGTGAGGGATCATCTTATAATGCTACTGCCGTACTAAGCAAAATAAGATGCATAAAGGATAAACATCACATGCAATCAAAATAAGTGATATGATATGGCCATCATCATCTTTTGCCTTTGATCTCCATCTCCAAAGCACCGTCATGATCATCATCGTCACCGGCTTGACACCTTGATCTCCATCGAAGCATTGTTGTCGTCTTGCCAACTATTGCTTCTACGACTATCGCTACCGCTTAGTGATAAAGTAAAGCAATTACATGGTGATTGCATTTCATACAATAAAGCGACAACCATAGGCTCCTGCCAGTTGCCGATAACTTTTACAAAACATGATCATCTCATACAACAATTTATATATCATCTTGCCTTGACCATATCACATCACAACAAGCCCTGCAAAAACAAGTTAGACGTCCTCTACTTGGTTGTTGCAAGTTTTACGTGGCTGCTACGGGCTTCTAGCAAGAACCGTTCTTACCTACGCATCAGAACCGCAACGATTTTTCATCAAGTATGTTGTTTTAACCTTCAACAAGGACCGGGCGTAGTCAAACTCGATTCAACTAAAGTTGGAGAAACGGACACCCGCCAGCCACCTGTGTGCAAAGCACGTCTGTAGAACTAGTCTCATGAACACGGTCATGTAATGTCGGTCTGGGACGCTTCATCCAACAATACCGTCGAATCAAAGTAAGACGTTGCTGGTAAGCAGTATGACTATTATCTCCCACAACACTTTGTGTTCTACTCGTGCATATAACATCTACGCATAGACCTGGCTCGGATGCCACTATTGGGGAACGCAATATTTCAAAAAAATTACCTACGATCACGCAAGATCTATCTAGGAGATGCATAGCAATGAGCGGGGAGAGTGTGTCCACGTACCCTCGTAGACCGAAAGCAGAAGTGTTTAGTAACACGGTTGATGTAGTCGAACGTCTTCGCGATCCAACCGATCCAAGCACAGAACGTACGGCACCTCCGCGTTCAACACACGTTTAGCTCGGTGACGTCCCTAGATCTCTTGATCCAGTTGAAGACGAGGGAGAGTTCCGTCAACACTACGGCGTGGCGATGGTGATGATGAAGTTACCGGCGCAGGGCTTCTCCTAAGCACTACGACAATATGACCGTGGTGTGTAACTATGGAGGGGGGCACCGCACACGGCTAAGAGAAGGCTTGGTGTGCCTTTGGGGTGCCCCCCTCCCACGTATATAAAGGGGGGAGGAGAGGTGGCCGGCCCAAAGGGGGCGCGCCAGGTGTGGGGAATCCAACTACGACTCCCTAGTCCAAGTAGGATTCCCCTCTCCTTTTTCCTTTTTCGGAATAGCAAAGAGGGAAATCGAGGAGGATTAGGAGAGGGAAAGGGGGGGGCGCGCCCCCACCCCTTGTCCAATTTGGACTGACAAGGGGGGCGCGCGCCACCTCCCTGGCCGGCCCTCTCTCCTCCACTAAGGCCCATGTGTGGCCCATTAACTCCCCAGGGGGGTTCCGGTAACCCCCGGTACTCCGAAACTTATCCGATACTTCCCGAAACCATTCCAGTGTCCGAATATAACCTTCCAATATATGAATCTTCACCTCTCAACCATTTTGAGAATCCTCGTCATGTCCGTGATCTCATCCGGGACTCCGAACAAACTTCGGTCATCAAATCACATAACTCATAATACAAATCGTCATCGAACGTTAAGCGTGCGGACCCTACGGGTTCGAGAACTATGTAGACATGACCGAGACACATCTCCGGTCAATAACCAATAGCGGAACCTGGATGCTCATATTGGCTCCTACATATTCTACGAAGATCTTTATCGGTCAAACCGCATATCAACATATGTTGTTCCCTTTGTCATCGGTATGTTACTTGCCCGAGATTCGATCGTCCGTATCACCATACCTAGTTCAATCTCATTACCGGCAAGTCTCTTTACTCGTTCCGTAATGAATCATCTCGTGACTAACTCATTAGACACATTGCTTGCAAGGATCATAGTGATGTGCATTACCGAGAGGGCCCAGAGATACCTCTCCAATACACGGAGTGACAAATCCTAATCTCGATCTCCCAGTTACGTTGTGACGTTTGATAGCACACAAGGTGTTCCTTCGGTATTCGGGAGTTGCATAATCTCATAGTCAGAGGAACATGTATAAGTCATGAAGAAAGCAATAGCAATAAAACTAAATGATCATTACGCTAAGCTAAAGGATGGGTCTTGTACATCACATCATTTTCTAATGATGTGATCCCGTTCATCAAATGACAACACATGTCTATGGTCAGGAAACTTAACCATGTTTGATCAACGAGCTAGTCTAGTAGAGGCATACTAGGGACACTCTGTTTGTCTATGTATTCACACATGTACTAAGTTTCCGGTTAATACAATTCTAGCATGAATAATAAACATTTATCATGATATAAGGAAATATAAATAACAACTTTATTATTGCCTCTAGGGCATATTTCCTTCACATGCCGAGTTCAATCTCGTTACCGGAAAGTCTCTTTACTCGTTTTGTAATGCAACATCGCACAACTAACTCATTAGTCACATTACTTGCAAGGCTTATACTGATGTGCATTACCGAGAGGGCCCAGAGATACCTCTCCGGTACTCGGAGTGACAAATCCTAATCTTGATCTATGCCAACCCAACAAACACCTTCGGAGACACCTGTAGAGCATATTTATAATCACCCAGCTACGTTGTGACGTTTGATAGCACACAAGGTGTTCCTCCGGTATTCATGACTTGCATAATCTCATAGTCAGAGGAATATTTATAAGTCATGAAGAAAGCAATGGCAATAAAACTTAACGATCATTATGCCAAGCTAACGGATGGGTCTTGTCCATCACATCATTCTCTAATGATGTGATCCCATTCATCAAATGACAACACATGTCTATGGTCAGGAAACATAACCATCTTTGATCAACGAGCTAGTCAAGTAGAGGCATACTAGGGACACTCTGTTTTGTCTATGTATGCACACATGTACTAAGTTTCCGGTTAATACAATTCTAGCATGAATAATAAACATTTATCATGATATAAGGAAATATAAATAACAACTTTATTATTGCCTCTAGGGCATATTTCCTTCAAGTTTCCCCATTGGTGCCCCTTCTGCGTCTACATCGACGCCTTGGGGGGATCTGGGGGTGTCAACCATGTAGACATCATAAGTGGATGCCGCAGTCCACCTGCCAGTGTTTACTAGAGGCGAGGTGTTTTCTGTGGGGCCATCGGCACCTTCATCCATGTCCGTGGCCTCGCCGTAGTCCAGCACGTCGGTTAAATCATTGAACGTGGTGACTAGGTGGGTGGTGGGTGGGATGTAAATTTCCCGATCGTCGGCTTTAAGTCTGATCTGATCATAAACCGAAGTCTTACCGTCCGAGATAGACATGCTCTGTATATGGTCAAGCACCTCATTGAGGTGGGGTAGCTCTTCGGAATTTATTGCTTGGTTATAAGCGGGGCTGACCCGAAGTGTACCCGGTGTGTAACTTGCCATGTTTTCGTGCGAAGGGGTGATACGTCTCCAACGTATCTATAATTTATGAAGTATTCATGCTATTATATTATCCTTCTAGGATGTTTTATATGCATTTATATGCTATTTTATATGATTTTTGGGACTAACCTATTAACCTAGAGCCCAGTGCCAGTTTGTGTTTTTTCCTTGTTTTTGAGTATCGCAGAAAAGGAAAACCAAGCGGAGTCCAATTGACCTGAAACTTGACGGGGCTTATTTTTGGACCAGAAGAAGGCCATGGAGTAAAAGAGTTGGGCTAGAAGAGTCCCGGGCTGCCCACGAGGGTGGGAGGCGCGCCCACCCACCATGGGTGCGCCCCCTACCTCGTGGATAGCCCGGAGACCCCCCCTGACTTGTTCTCGACGCCAAAACCTCTTATATATACTGAAACCTCCAGAACATAACCTAGATCGGGCGTTCCACCGCCGCAAGCCTCTGTAGCCACCGAAAACCAATCTAGACCCGTTCCGGCACCCTACTGGAGGGGGGATCCCTCACCGGTGGCCATCTTCATCATCCCGGCGCTCTCCATGACGAGGAGGGAGTAGTTCACCCTCGGGGCTGAGGGTATGTACCAGTAGCTATGTATTTGATCTCTCTCTCTCTCTCTCGTGTTCTTGAGGTGCTACGATCTTGATGTATCGTGAGCTTTGCTATTATAGTTGGATCTTATGATGTTTCTCCCCCTCTACTCTCTTGTAATGGATTGAGTTTTCCCTTTAAAGTTATCTTATCGGATTGAGTCTTTAAGGATTTGAGAACACTTGATGTATGTCTTGCATGTGCTTATCTGTGGTGACAATGGGATATTCACGTGATCTACTTGATGTATGTTTTGGTGATCAACTTGCGGATTCCATAACATTGTGAACTTATGCATAGGGGTTGGCACACTTTTTCGTCTTAACTCTCCGGTAGAAACTTTGGGGCACTCTTTGAAGTACTTTGTGTTGGTTTGAAGAGATAAATCTGAGATTGTGTGATGCATATCATATAATCATACCCACGGATACTTGTGGTGACATTGGAGTATCTAGGTGACATTGGGTTTTGGTTGATTTGTGTCTTAAGGTGTTATTCTAGTACGAACTCTATGATAGATTGAACGGAAAGAATAGCTTCGTGCTATTTTACTACGGACTCTTGAATAGATCGATCAGAAAGGATAACTTTGAGGTGGTTTCGTACCCTACCATAATCTCTTCGTTTGTTCTCCGCTATTAGTGACTTTGGAGTGACTCTTTGTTGCATGTTGAGGGATAGTTATATGATCAAATTATGTTATCATTGTTGAGAGAACTTGCACTAGTGAAAGTATGAACCATAGGCCTTGTTTCCAAGCATTGCAATACCATTTACGCTCACTTTTACCGTTCACTACCTTGCTGTCTTTATATTTTCAGATTACAAAAACCTATATCTATCATCCATATTGCACTTGTATCACCATCTCTTCGCCGAACTAGTGCACCTATACAATTTACCATTGTATTGGGTGTGTTGGGGACACAAGAGACTCTTTGTTATTTGGTTGCAGGGTTGTTTGAGAGAGACCATCTTCAACCTACGCCTCCCACAGATTGATAAACCTTAGGTCATCCACTTGAGGGAAATTTTCTACTGTCCTACAAACCTCTGCACTTGGAGGCCCAACAACGTCTACAAGAAGAAGGTTGCGTAGTAGACATCAAGCTCTTTTCTGGCGCCGTTGCCGGGGAGGTGAGTGCTTGAAGGTATATCTGTAGATCTTGCAATTGAATCTTTTAGTTTATTGTTTTATCACTAGTTTAGTCTATAAAATAAAACTAGAAAAAAATGGAATTAGGGTTGCCTCATATGCTTCATCTTTTTAATGTCTTTCGTGAAAATGATGGGAAGGAAAATTGTGCTCAAGTACTAGAAGAAGAATTACATAGAATGCTTGGCATAAAATATGTGAATGATGAGCATGATTGCAATGTTGTTAGTATGAATTCTTTGAGTACCCTTGATGCTAATGATATGCAAAGCCACAAGCTTGGGGATGCTATGTTTGATGAAGACGTGTTTTGTCCCCCAAGTTTTGACGAGCAAATTTATTATGATGAAAGCATGCCTCCTATCTATGATGATTATTGTGATGACACGTAATGCTATAAAGAATAAAGATAACCATGAAACTTGTCATCATGATTTTAATTTTCAATTGGATTATGCTTCACATGATAGTTATTTTGTTGAGTTTGCTCCCACTACTATTGATGAGAATAAAATTGCTTATGTGGAGAGTAATAAAAATTCTATACTTGTAGATCATGAAAAGAATGTTTTATGTGATGGTTATATTGTTGAATTCATTCATGATGCTACTGAAAATTATTATCAGGGAGGAATATATGCTCGTAGGAATTGCAATAATATCAAGTTTCATCTCTATGTGCTTAAAGTTTTAAAGTTATGCTTGTTTTGCCTTCCTATGCTAGTTTATAATTGTTCCCATAAATTGTTTGCTCACAAAATCCATATGCATAGGAAGTGGGTTAGACTTAAATGTGCTAGTCATATTCTTCATGATGCTCTCTTTATGTTTCAATTCTTATCTTTTAGGTGAGCATCATTGAAATCATCATGCCTAGCTAGGGGCGTTAAACGTTAGCGCTTGTTGGGAGGCAACCCAATTTTATTTTTGTTTCTTGCTTTTTGTTTCTGTTTAGTAATAAATAATCCATTTAGCCTCTGGTTAGATGTGTTTTTATGTTTTAATTGGTGTTTGTGCCAAGTAGAACCTTTGGGAAGACTTGGGTGAAGTCTTTGTGATCTTGCTGTAAAAAACAGAAACTTTAGCGCTCACGAGATTAGCTCCCATTTTTTACTGGAGAGTTTTTTTAGGTTGATTCTTTTTGCAAAATATTAATAGACAAATTCCTCAGGTCCACAAATTTATTTCATAATTTTTGGAGTTCCATAAGTATACGTTTGATACAGATTACTAAAGACTTTTCTGTTTTTGACAGATTCTGTTTTCTATGTATTGTTTGCTTATTTTGATGTATCTATGAGTAGTATCGGAGGGTATGAACCATAGAGAAGTTGGAATACAGTAGATATTACACCAATATGAATTTAGAATGATTTCACAACAGTACCTAAGTGGTGATTTATTTTCTTATACTAACGGAGCTTACGAGTTTTCTGTTGAGTTTTGTGTTGTGAAGTTTTCAAGTTTTGGGTAAAGATTCGATGGACTATGGAATAAGGAGTGGCAAGAGCCTAAGCTTGGGGATGCCCAAGGCACCCCAAGGTAATATTCAAAGACAACCAAGAGCCTAAGCTTGGGGATGCCCCGGATGGCATCCCCTCTTTCGTCTTCATTCATCGGTAACTTTACTTGGAGCTATATTTTTATTCGCCACATGATATGTGTTTTGCTTGGAGCGTCATTTTATTTTCTTTTGTTTTGCTGGATGTATGAATAAAATACCAAGATCTGAAATTCTTAAATGAGAGAGAGTCTTCACATAGCTACATAATTATTTAACTACTCATTGATCTTCACTTATATCTTTTTGGAGTAGTTTGTCATTTACTCGTGTGCTTCACTTATATCCTATGAGTAAATGGTTGAATGATTTGAATATCATAAATCTGAAATTATATATATTTCATATGCTTATCCCATGGGGAGTAATGCCTTCACATATAAGAAGTAGAGGTGGTAAAAAAATTTAAGGTTAGCAAACATTGTATTGGTCACTTGAACAATTCATGAAAGAATATTGAAGGAAGAGAGATTTCACATATAAATATACTATCTTGGACATCTTCTATGATTGTGAGCCCCATTAATTATTTTCAAACCTGAGAAAATTAGTTGAAGTTGGACAAGGAAGACAACATAATGAGTTATGCTTGGGTATATTTGTATAGAAGTTATCTTGTTATGGATCCTCGAACATGTGGTGCTTGCTATTTAGAATCCTTTGCTAGCCAAAATATCTGTACTAAGTGGGAATACTACTTGTGCATCCAAATTCATTGAACCAAGTTTATTCCATGAGTGTCCACTATATTTACCTGTATGCGGTATTTACCTGCCGTTCCAAGTAAATTTGCATGTGCCAAACTCTAAACCTTCAAATAATAATCTGTTTTGTATGCCCGAATCGCTCATGTAGCGACTAGGGGCTGTCAATATCTTCCATGCTAGGTGGGTTATTCTCACGATGAGTGGACTCCGCTCATCATTCATGAGAAAATGGCTGGTAACTGGGATGCCCAATCCTATGATCAAAAGATCAAAAACAAAATCACAAATAATTTAAACAAAACTCCCCTAGGAATGTTGATAGTTGGACGGCACCCATTGTTTCGGACAAGCTGTGGAGTGTGAATGTTGGTGGAGGGGGAGTAAAAATTTTACCTTTCTGTTTGGGAACTTCCTATAATGTATCTAGTATGGAAGATATTGGGAACTCTTGGTCGTTATGTTGACGATGAAAGCATACCTCTCAAAATTATTTTCATCTCTGTTTTGGCTTCGAGCTCTGGCACCTCTGCAAATCCCTGCTTCCCTCTGCGAAGGGCCTATCTTTTACTTTTATGCAAGAGTCAGTAGTATTCCTTCTCATTCCAACCTACTCTTTAGTTGGCAAGCATCATGTGGTGGAGAAAGATCTAAGCATATATGGTCATTCAAATATATTTGATCGTGAATTATTATTGTTGACAATTATCTATATGATAAATAAGTTGGGACGCGAAACATTAAGCCCCTATCTTTCTCTGTGTTCGATGGATGCTATTTGTTCTAAAACTATGCTTTGAGTGGTAGAAATCATGGAAGACTATATGATAGTTGAGTATGTGGGATTTGCTAAATCAAAGCTCTTACATAGACCCTTCCTGAAAATAAGATGAATTGCAATTGTTTGATGCCTGACAACTGTTTGTCAGTTTTCGAGAAAGTTTATGATCTATACTTTAACATGTTAATAGCTTGTTACTTGATCATGAGAAGCTTTATGATATGAGCTACTGTTATGGCATATAATGATGCTGGAAAAGGTGATTGAAATTATCATTGATCAAACTTGTGCACCTGCTAGCATTCACACTTCATAAAATATTTCTTTTATCATTTACCTACTCGAGGACGAGCAGGAATTAAGCTTGGGGATGCTGATACGTCTCCAACGTATCTATAATTTATAAGTATTCATGCTATTATATTATCCTTCTAGGATGTTTTATATGCATTTATATGCTATTTTATATTATTTTTGGGACTAACCTATTAACCTAGAGCCCAGTGCCAGTTTCTGTTTTTTCCTTGTTTTTGAGTATCGCAGAAAAGGAAAACCAAGCGGAGTCCAATTGACCTGAAACTTGACGGAGCTTATTTTTGGACCAGAAGAAGGCCATGGAGTAAAAGAGTTGGGCCATAAGAGTCTCGGGCTGCCCACGAGGGTGGGAGGCGCGCCCACCCCCCATGGGCGTGCCCCCCTACCTCGTGGACAGCCCGGAGACCCCCCTGATTTGTTCTCGACGCCAAAACCTCTTATATATACTGAAACCTCCAGAACATAACCTAGATCGGGAGTTCCACCGCCGCAAGCCTCTATAGCCACCGAAAACCTATCTAGACCCGTTCTGGTACCCTGCCGGAGGGGGGATCCCTCACCGGTGGCCATCTTCATCATCCCGGCGCTCTCCATGACGAGGAGGGAGTAGTTCACCCTCGGGGCTGAGGGTATGTACCAGTAGCTATGTGTTTGATCTCTCTCTCTCTCTCTCTCTCTCTCTCTCGTGTTCTTGAGGTGGTACGATCTTGATGTATCGCGAGCTTTGCTATTATAGTTGGATCTTATGATGTTTCTCCCCCTCTACTCTCTTGTAATGGATTGAGTTTTCCCTTTGAAGTTATTTTATCGGATTGAGTCTTTAAAGATTTGAGAACACTTGATGTATGTCTTGCATGTGCTTATCTGTGGTGACAATGGGATATTCACGTGATCTACTTGATGTATGTTTTGGTGATCAACTTGCGGGTTCCATAACATTGTGAACTTATGCATAGGGGTTGGCACACTTTTTCGTCTTGACTCTCCGGTAGAAACTTTGGGGCACTCTTTGAAGTACTTTGTGTTGGTTTGAATAGATGAATCTGAGATTGTGTGATGCATATCGTATAATCATACACAAGGATACTTGTGGTGACATTGGAGTATCTAGGTGACATTAGGGTTTTGGTTGATTTGTGTCTTAAGGTGTTATTCTAGTACGAACTCTAGGATAGATCGAACGGAAAGAATAGCTTCGTGCTATTTTACTACGGACTCTTGAATAGATCGATCAGAAAGGATAACTTTGAGGTGGTTTCGTACCCTACCATAATCTCTTCGTTTGTTCAACGCTATTAGTGACTTTGGAGTGACTCTTTGTTGCATGTTGAGGGATAGTTATATGATCCAATTATGTTATTATTGTTGAGAGAACTTGCACTAGTGAAAGTATGAACCCTAGGCCTTGTTTCCAAGCATTGCAATACCGTTTACGCTCACTTTTACCGTTCGCTACCTTGCTGTCTTTATATTTTCAGATTACAAAAATCTATATCTATCATCCATATTGCACTTGTATCATCATCTCTTCGCCAAACTAGTGCACATATACAATTTACCATTGTATTGGGTGTGTTGGGGTCACAAGAGACTCTTTGTTATTTGGTTGCAAGGTTGTTTGAGAGAGACCATCTTCAACCTACGCCTCCCACGGATTGATAAACCTTAGGTCATCCACTTGAGGGAAATTCGCTACTGTCCTACAAACCTCTGCACTTGGAGGCCCAACAACGTCTACAAGAAGAAGGTTGCATAGTAGACATCAAGGGGATCCTAAGGCGATTCTACATCCTCGCCAGGGTCGGCTCTAAGGCTGACGCAACTTTAGGGGTGGGAATCGGATCTACGTCCGGGCCGGAGATCGAAAGGGGACCGTCCGGAGTTGTTACGCCGGGGGTCTATGGTGATGCCACAAGTCCTTGCCCGACATTCTCGGCAGAGATCAGCTCCGGAGTCAAGCCTCCAGAACCGGCCAGGTCCTCAATCCGGCCGGGCTTCCAGCCTGACAGGACGAGTTCGCTGCGGGAATCTGCAGTGACTCATGGCCGCCGAAGGTCACGACCCGACCTGAGGCGTAGTTTTCAACGAAGGCCGGATGGCCCATTGAGTCGACGCAGAAGATCATGCTGCCGAACACAAAAAGTTGGCCGGGGGCGTAAACGCTCCCATGGACCTTGTCGCAGTTGATCTGCGAGTGAGCCATCGATCTTTCTGTTGATCCCGTAGTGGAAATCTCAATGAAAGCACGAGTGTGGGTGTCAAAACCGGCAGACCTTGGGGTAGGGAGTCCCGAGATGTGGATCTCGGACAAATGGTAATAGGAACAGAGAGACGATGTTTTACCCAGGTTCAGGCCCTCTTGATGGAGGTAACACTACTAGGGAAAACCCTTGTAGTAGCGCGGGTTTTGAGGCTAGCAGCAGCGCGGGCAGCCGTGCTACTACTACAGCGCTACACCTAACTGTAAGTAGTAGCGCGGTCCGCACCCGCGCTACTACTGTTGACTATATCAGCAACGCTTTTCTGGAATGCGCTACTATTAGTTAGCTGTAGCGATTTCCTAGCCCCTCGCTACTGCTATATCTTTCATCATTTTCCCCCGCTTCCTACCCTGTTTCGGTTTCAATAAACTGCAATTTCCAGATACTACTACTAGATATCAATTTCATAAAGCATTAAAGGTACTAGGTAGTACTCCCTCCATTCCAAATTACTCGTCGTGGTTTTAGTTCAAACCACGACGAGTAATTTGGAACAAAGGGAGTACTAGATAACAATTTCATGTATAGTCAACATGCATCCTCAAGCAGTACAACGGCATATCGATGACGATCATCATATGTAATTCTAGATGATATCGACGACGATCATCCTATGTAGTTCTAGATGATATGGCCACACACACATATGTAGTTCTAGATGATATCGAAGACGATCATCATCCTCAAGCCTGGGCGGTGGGTGTTGCTGATAGTAATTAGGATGGCCTATCCAACACGAAGATTCTTGCCATCGAGGAATCTCTTCCACCCAACCGAGTTTAAGTGTGTGCGACCGTCTGTGTCCACGCGGTAAGTACAGATTGTGACAGAGCCCCTTGCAGTAAGGCGTAGTCCAGCTGAGCCTTCTTCATCAGGCTCGATACCATAACTCACAGATAGGATCTTTGCCAATTTCTGAATAAGAAAAACATATTAATTAATAAATAGCCTCGCACATACTCTTGTAAATAGGTATATATGGATTATCTACACTATTAATAGTTCCTTAGATTCTACACTAATAAGCATGTGATCGAACTCTACACTAAAGCATATCATCGACTAGATTCCACACAACATATCATTGGACTCTACACTAAGCATATCATCGGATAATTTGCATTTGTAAGTATAACATACCATATCATGTCGATCGACCATGGTACTTGTCAGGCGGGTCACGAATGGCACCTCGACAAAGTCACCACGTGGCGGAATTATGTCCCATAGGTTGCACACCTCCTCCTCGCTCAGCCTCACTCTTTGAGCTACGATGGCTTCATGAAGTGGGTCCTCATCATCTTCATCGAGTGGGTCCTCATTATGTTCACCATCTTCGTCATCTTCATCATCTTCCACCAGGTTGATATAAATGACAGCCAGCTTGGGTCTTTCTGCTCTGAAGGAGAAGCGATCAACTCACCACCAGTAAGACGCATGCGGGCGAGGAAATGGGCCCATCCATTGTTGGGGATCGTTGCAGAAATTAAAAAAATTCTACGCATCACCAAGATCAATCTATGGAGTTTACTAGCAACGAGAGGGGAGGAGTGCATCTACATACCCTTGTAGATCGCGAGCGGAAGCATTCAAGAGAACGGGGTTGATGGAGTCGTACTCGTCGTGATCCAAATCACCGATGATCCAAGCGCCGAACGGACGGCACCTCCGCGTTCAACACACGTACGGAGCGGTGACGTCTCCCATGCCTTGATCCAGCAAGGAGGAGGGAGAGGTTGAGGAAGAAGGCTCCAACAGCAGCACGACGGCGTGGTGGTGGTGGAGTGACAATTCTCCGGCAGGGCTTCGCCAAGCACACGCGGAGGAGGAGAGGTGTTGGGGAGGGGAGGGGCTGCACCTTGGGAAAGGTGTGGCTGCCCTCCTACCCCTCCACTATATATAGGGGCAAGGGAGAGGGGGGCGGCCCCCTTAGATCCCATCTGGTGGGAGGGGCGATGGCCAGGGGGAGGTGGCTTCCCCCCCAAGCAAGGGGGCACCCCTTTTAGGGTTCCCCCCAAACCCTAGGCGCATGGGCCCTTGGGGGGTTTGGCGCCCAGCCCACTTAGGGCTGGTTCCCTTCCACCTACAGCCCATAAGGCCCTCCAGGGCAGGTGGACCATCCCGGTGGACCCCCGGAACCCCTCCGGTGGTCCCGGTACAATACCGGTATACCGCCGAATATTTCCGGTGACCGTATGGTGACTTCCCATATATAAATATTTACCTCCGGACCATTCCGGAACTCCTCGTGACATCCGGGATCTCATCCGGGACTCCGAACAATATTCGGAAATCACATACAAACCTTCCTTATAACCCTAGCGTCATCGAACCTTAAGTGTATAGACCCTACGGGTTCGGGAATCATGCAGACATGACCGAGACACCTCTCTAGCCAATAACCAACAGCGGGATCTGGATACCCATGTTGGCTCCCACATGTTCCACGATGATCTCATCGGATGAACCACGATGTCGAGGATTCAAGCAATCCCGTATACAATTCCCTTTGTCAATCGATAGATTACTTGCCCGAGATTCGATCGTCGGTATCCCAATACCTCGTTCAATCTCATTACCGGCAAGTCACTTTACTCGTTCCGTAATGCATGATCCCGTGACTAACTACTTAGTCACATTGAGCTCATTATGATGATGCATTACCGAGTGGGCCCAGAGATACCTCTCCGTCATACGGAGTGACAAATCCCAGTCTCGATCCGAGCCAACCCAACAGACACTTTCGGAGATACCTGTAGTGCACCTTTATAGCCACCCAGTTACGTTGTGACATTTGGTACACCCAAAGCATTCCTACGGTATCCGGGAGTTGCACGATCTCATGGTCTAAGGAAATGATACTTGACATTAGAAAAGCTTCAGCAAACGAACTACACGATCTAGTGCTATGCTTAGGATTGGGTCTTTTCCATCACATCATTCTCCTAATGATGTGATCCCGTTATCAATGACATCCAATGTCCATGGTCAGGAAACCGTAACCATCTATTGATCAACGAGCTAGTCAACTAGAGGCTCACTAGGGACATGTTATGGTCTATGTGTTCACACATGTATTACGATTTCCGGATAACACAATTATAGCATGAACAATAGACAATTATCATGAACAAGGAAATATAATAATAACCATTTTATTATTGCCTCTAGGGCATATTTCCAACAGTCTCCCACTTGCACTAGAGTCATTAATCTAGTTACATTGTGATGAATCGTACACCCATAGAGTTCTTGTGTTGATCATGTTTTGCCCGTGGAAGAGGTTTAGTCAACGGATCTGCGACATTCAAATCCGTATGTACTTTACAAATATCTATGTCTCCATTTTGAACATTTTCACGAATGGAGTTGAAGCGACGCTTGATGTGCCTGGTCTTCTTGTGAAACCTGGGCTCCTTAGCAAGGGCAATAGCTCCAGTGTTGTCACAGAAGAGAGTCATCGGCCCCGATGCATTGGGAATAACTCCTAGGTCGGCAATGAACTCCTTCATCCAGATTGCTTCATGTGCTGCCTCCGAGGCTGCCATGTACTCCGCTTCACATGTAGATCCCGCCACGACGCTTTGCTTGCAACTGCACCAGCTGACTGCCCCACCATTCAAAATATACACGTATCCGGTTTGTGACTTAGAGTCATCCAGATCTGTGTCGAAGCTAGCATCAACGTAACCCTTTACGATGAGCTCTTCGTCACCTCCATAAACGAGAAACATATCCTTAGTCCTTTTCAGGTACTTCGGGATGTTCTTGACCGCTGTCCAGTGTTCCATGCCGGGATTACTTTGGTACCTTCCTACCAAACTTACGGCAAGGTTTACATCAGGTCTGGTACACAGCATGGCATACATAATAGACCCTATGGCCGAGGCATAGGGGACGACACTCACCTTTTCTCTATCTTCTGCCATGGTCGGGCATTGAGCCGTGCTCAATCTCACACCTTGCAATACAGGCAAGAACCCCTTCTTGGACTGATCCATATTGAACTTCTTCAATATCTTGTCAAGGTATGTGCTTTGTGAAAGACCTATGAGGCGTCTTGATCTATCTCTATAGATCTTGATGCCTAATATGTAAGCAGCTTCTCCAAGGTCCTTCATTGAAAAACACTTATTCAAGTAGGCCTTTATACTTTCCAAGAATTCTATATCATTTCCCATCAATAGTATGTCATCCACATATAATAAGAGAAATGCTACAGAGCTCCCACTCACTTTCTTGTAAACACAGGCTTCTCCATAAGTCTGCGTAAACCCAAACGCTTTGATCATCTCATCAAAGCGAATGTTCCAACTCCGAGATGCTTGCACCAGCCCATAGATTGAGCGCTGGAGCTTGCATACTTTGTCAGCATTCTTAGGATCGACAAAACCTTCCGGCTGCATCATATACAATTCTTCCTTAAGGAAGCCGTTAAGGAATGTCGTTTTGACGTCCATTTGCCATATTTCATAATCGTAGAAAGCGGCAATTGCTAACATGATTCGGACGGACTTCAGCTTCGCTACGGGTGAGAAGGTCTCATCGTAGTCAACTCCTTGAACTTGTTGATAACCCTTAGCGACGAGTCGAGCTTTATAGATGGTAACATTTCCATCCGCGTCCGTCTTCTTCTTAAAGATCCATTTATTTTCTATCGCTCGCCGATCATCGGGCAAGTCTGTCAAAGTCCATACTTTGTTTTCATACATGGATCCTATCTCGGATTGCATGGCTTCAAGCCATTTGTTGGAATCTGGGCCCGCCATCGCTTCTTCATAGTTCGAAGGTTCACCGTTGTCCAACAACATGATTTCCAGGACAGGGTTGCCGTACCACTCTGGTGCGGAGCGTGTCCTTGTGGACCTACGAAGTTTAGTGGTAACTTGATCATGATCGCCATCATTAACTTCCTCTCTAGTCGGTGCAGGCACCACAGAAACATTTTCTTGTGCTGCGCTACTTTCTGGTTCGAGAGGGGTCATTTCATCAAGTTCCACTTTCCTCCCACTTACTTCTTTCGAGAGAAACTCTTTCTCCAGAAAGGACCCGTTCTTGGCAACGAAGATCTTGCCTTCGGATCTGAGGTAGAAGGTATACCCAATGGTTTCCTTAGGGTATCCTATGAAGACGCATTTTTTCCGACTTGGGTTCGAGCTTTTCAGGTTGAAGTTTCTTGACAAAAGCATCGCATCCCCAAACTTTAAGAAACGACAGCTTAGGTTTCTTTCCAAACCATAATTCATACGGTGTCGTCTTAACGGATTTCGACGGAGCCCTATTTAAAGTGATTGCGGCAGTCTCTAAAGCATAACCCCAGAATGATAGCGGTAGATCGGTAAGAGACATCATAGATCGCACCATATCCAATAGAGTGCGATTACGACGTTCGGACACACCATTACGCTGAGGTGTTCCAGGCGGCGTGAGTTGTGAAACAAGTCCACATTTCCTTAAGTGTGTGCCAATCTCGTGACTCAAATATTCCCCTCCACGATCTGATTGTAAGAACTTTATTTTCCTGTCACATTGATTCTCAACCTCACTCTAAAATTCCTTGAACTTTTCAAAGGTCTCAGACTTGTGTTTCATTAAATAGACATACCCATATCTACTCAAGTCATCAGCGAGGGTGAGAACATAACGATAGCCACCGCGAGCCTCAACGCTCATTGGACCGCACACATCAGTATGTATGATTTCCAATAAGTTGGTTGCTCGCTCCATTGTTCCGGAGAACGGAGTCTTGGTCATTTTGCCCATGAGGCATGGTTCGCACGTGTCAAATGATTCATAATCAAGAGACTCCAAAAGTCCATCTGTATGGAGTTTCTTCATGCGTTTGACACCAATGTGACCAAGGCGGCAGTGCCACAAGTATGTGGGACTATCATTATCAACCTTACATTTCTTGGCATTCACACTATGAATATGTGTAACATCACATTCGAGATTCATTAAGAATAAACCATTGACCAGCGGGACATGACCATAAAACATATCTCTCATATAAATAGAACAACCATTATTCTCGGATTTAAATGAGTAGCCATCTCGCATTAAACGAGATCCAGATACAATGTTCATGCTCAAAGCTGGCACTAAATAACAATTATTGAGGTTTAAAACTAATCCCGTAGGTAAATGTAGAGGTAGCGTGCCGACGGCGATCACATCGACCTTGGAACCATTCCCGACGCGCATCGTCACCTCGTCCTTTGCTAGTCTCCGCTTATTCCGCAGCTCCTGCTTTGAGTTACAAATATGAGCAACCGCACCGGTATCAAATACCCAGGAGCTACTACGAGCGCTGGTTAGGTACACATCAATAACATGTATATCACATATACCTTTGGTATTGCCGGCCTTCTTATCCGCTAAGTACTTGGGGCAGTTCTGCTTCCAGTGACCATTTCCCTTGCAATAAAAGCACTCAGTCTCAGGCTTGGGTACATTCTTTGTCTTCTTCCCGGTAGCTTGCTTACCGGGCGCGGCAACTCCCTTGCCGTCTTTCTTGAAGTTCTTCTTACCCTTGCCTTTCTTGAACTTAGTGGTTTTATTCACCATCAACACTTGATGTTCCTTTTTGATCTCCACCTCCGCTGATTTCAACATTGAATATACCTCAGGAATGGTCTTTTCCATCCCCTGCATATTGAAGTTCATCACAAAGCTCTTGTAGCTAGGTGGGAGCGACTGGAGGATTCTGTCAACGACCGCGTCATCCGGGAGATTAACTCCCAGCTGAGACAAGCGGTTGTGCAACCCAGACATTTTGAGTATGTGTTCGCTGACGGAACTATTCTCCTCCATCTTACAACTGTAGAACTTGTCGGAGACTTCATATCTCTCGACCCAGGCATGAGCTTGGAAAACCATTTTCAGCTCTTGGAACATCTCATATGCTCTGTGCTGCTCAAAACGCTTTTGGAGGCCCGGTTCTAAGCTGTAAAGCATGCCGCACTGAACCAGGGAGTAATCATCACTACATGACTGCCAGGCGTTCAGAACGTCTTGAGTTGCTGGGAAAACAGGTGCATCACCTAGCGGTGCTTCAAGGACATATGCTTTCTTGGTAGCTATGAGGATAATCCTCAGGTTACGGACCCAGTCCGTGTAGTTGCTACCATCGTCTTTCAGCTTGGTTTTCTCTAGGAACGCATTGAAGTTGAGGGCAACATTAGCGTGGGCCATTTGATCTACAAGACATATTGTAAAGGTTTTTTGGACTAAGTTCATCTAATCAAATTATTAACGAACTCCCACTCAGACAGACATCCCTCTAGTCATCTAAGTGATACATGATCCGAGTAAACTAGGCCATGTCCGATCATCACGTGAGACGGACTAGTCATCATCGGTGAACATCTTCATGTTGATCGTATCTGCTATACGACTCATGTTCGACCTTTTGGTCTCTTGTGTTCCGAGGCCATGTCTGTACATGCTAGGCTCGTCAAGTCAACCTAAGTGTATTGTGTGTGTAAATCTGGCTTACACCCGTTGTATGCGAACGTTAGAACCTATCACACCCGATCATCACGTGGTGCTTCGGAACCTTCGCAACGGTGCACAGTTAGGGGAACACTTTCTTGAAATTTTAGCGAGGGATCATCTTATTTATGCTACCGTCATTCTAAGCAAATAAGATGTAAAACATGATAAACATCACATGCAATCAAATAGTGACATGATATGGCCAATATCATTTTGCTCCTTTTGATCTCCATCTTCGGGGTGCCATGTTCATCATCGTCACCGGCATGACACCATGATCTCCATCATCATGATCTCCATCATCGTGTCTTCATGAAGTTGTCTCGCCAACTATTACTTCTACTACTATGGCTAACGGTTAGCAATAAAGTAAAGTAATTACATGACGTTTCAGTTGACACGCAGGTCATAAATAAATTAACACAACTCCTATGGCTCCTGCCGGTTGTCATACTCATCGACATGCAAGTCGTGATTCCTATTACAAGAACATGATCAATCTCATACATCACATATATCATTCATCACATCCTTCTGGCCATATCACATCACATGACACTTGCTGCAAAAACAAGTTAGACGTCCTCTAATTGTTGTTGCAATTTTACGTGGCTGCTATAGGTTTCTAGCAAGAACGTTTCTTACCTACGCCAAAACCACAACGTGATATGCCAATTTCTATTTACCCTTCATAAGGACCCTTTTCATCGAATCCGATCTGACTAAAGTGGGAGAGACAGACACCCGCTAGCCACCTTATGCAACTAATGCATGTCAGTCGGTGGAACCTGTCTCACGTAAGCGTACGTGTAAGGTCGGTCCGGGCTGCTTCATCCCACGATGCCGCCGAATCAAGATAAGACAAGTAACGGCAAGTAAATTGACAAAATCGACGCCCACAACAACTTGTGTTCTACTCGTGCATAGAAACTACGCATAAACCTGGATCATGATGCCACTGTTGGGGATCGTTGCAGAAATTAAAAAAATTCTACGCATCACCAAGATCAATCTATGGAGTTTACTAGCAATGAGAGGGGAGGAGTGCATCTACATACCCTTGTAGATCGCGAGCGGAAGCGTTCAAGAGAACGGGGTTGATGGAGTCGTACTCGTCGTGATCCAAATCACCGATGATCCAAGCGCCGAACGGACGGCACCTCCGCGTTCAACACACGTACGGAGCGGTGACGTCTCCCACGCCTTGATCCAGCCAGGAGGAGGGAGAGGTTGAGGAAGAAGGCTCCAACAGCAGCACGACGGCGTGGTGGTGGTGGAGTGACAGTTCTCCGGCAGGGCTTCGCCAAGCACACGCGGAGGAGGAGAGGTGTTGGGGAGGGGAGGGGCTGCGCCTTGGGAAAGGTGTGGCTGCCCTCCTACCCGTCCACTATATATAGGGGCAAGGGAGGGGGGGCCGGCCCCCTTAGATCCCATCTGGTGGGAGGGGCGGCGGCCAGGGGGAGGTGGCTTGCCCCGCAAGCAAGGGGGCGCCCCTTTTAGGGTTCCCCCCAAACCCTAGGCGCATGGGCCCTTGGGGGGTTTGGCACCCAGCCCACTTAGGGCTGGTTCCCTTCCACCTACAGCCCATAAGGCCCTCCGGGGCAGGTGGACCATCCCGGTGGACCCCCGGAACCCCTCCGGTGGTCCCGGTACAATACCGGTATACCCCCGAATTGTTCCGGTGACCGTATGGTGACTTCCCATATATAAATCTTTACCTCCGGACCATTCCGGAACTCCTCGTGGCATCCGGGATCTCATCCGGGACTCCGAACAACATTCGGCAATCACATACAAACCTTCCTTATAACCCTAGCGTCATCGAACCTTAAGTGTGTAGACCCTACGGGTTCGGGAATCATGCAGACATGACCGAGACACCTCTCTAGCCAATAACCAACAGCGGGATCTGGATACCCATGTTGGCTCCCACATGTTCCACTATGATCTCATCGGATGAACCACGATGTCGAGGATTCAAGCAATCCCGTATACAATTCCCTTTGTCAATCGATACGTTACTTGCCCGAGATTCGATCGTCGGTATCCCAATACCTCGTTCAATCTCGTTACCAGCAAGTCACTTTACTCGTTCCGTAATGCATGATCCCGTGACTAACTACTTAGTCACATTGAGCTCATTATGATGATGCATTACCGAGTGGGCCCAGAGATACCTCTCCGTTATACGGAGTGACAAATCCCAGTCTCGATCCAAGCCAACCCAACAGACACTTTCGGAGATACCTGTAGTGCACCTTTATAGCCACCCAGTTACGTTGTGACGTTTGGTACACCCAAAGCATTCCTACGGTATCAGGGAGTTGCACGATCTCATGGTCTAAGGAAATGATATTTGACATTAGAAAAGCTTCAGCAAACGAACTACACGATCTAGTGCTATGCTTAGGATTGGGTCTTGTCCATCACATCATTCTCCTAATGATGTGATCCCATTATCAATGACATCCAATGTGCATGGTCAGGAAACCGTAACCATCTATTGATCAACGAGCTAGTCAACTAGAGGCTCACTAGGGACATGTTATGGTCTATGTGTTCACACATGTATTACGATTTCCGGATAACACAATTATAGCATGAACAATAGACAATTATCATGAACAAGGAAATATAATAATAACCATTTTATTATTGCCTCTAGGGCATATTTCCAACATCCATGTCCTCCAATCTGCGACATATTGCGTCCTTTCTCGACCTCCATAGTGTACGGCCCTCCAAATGTCACAGTGTCTCCTGTCAGCTTGTTGAATTTCAGCCTCACATTGCATGGGACGATCTGTGTAAAAAAGCAAAATGACACAATGCAGTAATGTCAACACTAAAAATAAAATAGTTGTTAAATTTCATATAATTTCTTACCGCCGCATGACGAAAACTCAGCTAGAAGTAGATGCCGAACAGCTTGCCAGTTGCAAGGCTGCTGGCGCACCTTGACTTGCACAATCGACATGGTGGTGGTGGTGGTGGGGCCATTTTCCTAAAGCAATATGAGCAAGGATTAACGATCCACTTCACAGAAAAGAAAAATAATTGTTAAATCAAAATGTTCTATAAATCAACTTGCCTATTAAATTAACTTGCCTACTAAATCAACTAAATCAAAATGTTCTATAAATCAACTAGCCTATTAAATCAACTTGCCTACTAAATCAACTAAATCAAAATGTTCTATAAATCAAGTAAATCAACTAGCCTACTAAATCAACTTGCCTACTAAATCAACTAAATCAAAATGTTCTAAATCAACTAAATCAACTAGCCTACTAAATCAACTAAATCATATGAACTAAATCAAAATGTTGCATATGAACTAGCCTACTAAATCAAAATGTAGCAGGGAGGAGGGGTTGTGGATGGAGGAGGGAGGAGGGAGAAGGAGGGGCGACTGGAGGAGGGAGGAGAGAGTGTTGGGGAACGTAGTAATTTCAAAAAAATTCCTACGCACACGCAAGATCATGGTGATGCATAGCAACGAGAGGGAAGAGTGTTGTCTACGTACCCTCGTAGACCGAAAGCGGAAGCGTTAACACAACGCGGTTGATGTAGTCGTACGTCTTCACGATCCGACCGGTCAAGTACCGAACGCACGGCACCTCCGAGTTCAGCACACGTTCAGTTCGATGACGTCCCTCGAACTCCGATCCAGCCGAGTGTTGAGGGAGAGTTTTGTCAGCACGACGGCGTGGTGATGATGATGATGTTCTATCAACGCAGGGCTTCGCCTAAGCTCCGCAACGATATTATCGAGGTGTAATATGGTGGAGGGGGGCACCGCACACGGCTAAAAGATCGTTGATCAATTGTGTGTAGAGAGGTGCCCCCCTGCCCCCGTATATAAAGGAGCAAGGGGGAGGCCGCCGGCCTAGGAGGTAGAGGCGCGCCAGGAGGAGTCCTACTCCTACCGGGAGTAGGACTCCCCCCCTTTCCATGTTGGACTAGGAGTGGAAGGGGGAAGAGGTGGAGGGGAGGAAGGAAGGGGGGCGCCGCCCCCCTCTCCTTGTCATATTCGGACTGGGGGGGAAGGGGGGCGCGGCCCTGCCCTAGCCTCCTCTCCTCTCTTCCACCTAGGCCCAATAAGGCCCATTAAGTTACCGGGGGTTCCGGTAACCTCCCGGTACTCCGGAAAAATCCCGATTTCACCCGGAACACTTCCGATGTCCAAACATAGGCTTCCAATATATCAATCTTTATGTCTCGACCATTTCGAGACTCCTCGTCATGTCCGTGATCACATCCGGGACTCCGAACAACCTTCGGTACATCAAAACATATAAACTCATAATAAAACTGTCATCGTAACGTTAAGCGTGCGGACCCTACGGGTTCGAGAACTATGTAGACATGACCGAGACACCTCTCCGATCAATAACCAATAGCGGAACCTGGATGCTCATATTGGTTCCTACATATTCTACGAAGATCTTTATCGGTCAGACCGCATAACAACATACGTTGTTCCCTTTGTCATCGGTATGTTACTTGCCCGAGATTCGATCGTCGGTATCTCGATACCTAGTTCAATCTCGTTACCGGCAAGTCTCTTTACTCGTTCCGTAATACATCATCCCGCAACTAACTCATTAGTTACAATGCTTGCAAGGCTTTATAGTGATGTGTATTACTGAGTGGGCCCAGAGATACCTCTCCGACAATCGGAGTGACAAATCCTAATCTCGAAATACGCCAACCCAACAAGTACCTTTGGAGACACCTGTAGAGCACCTTTATAATCACCCAGTTATGTTGTGACGTTTGGTAGCACACAAAGTGTTCCTCCGGTAAACGGGAGTTGCATAATCTCATAGTCATAGGAACATGTATAAGTCATGAAGAAAGCAATAGCAACATACTAAACGATCGAGTGAGCTAACGGAATGGGTCAAGTCAATCACGTCATTCTCCTAATGAAGTGATCCCGTTAATCAAATGACAACTCATGTCTATGGCTAGGAAACATAACCATCTTTGATCAACGAGCTAGTCAAGTAGAGGCATACTAGTGACACTCTGTTTGTATATGTATTCACACATGCATTATGTTTCCGGTTAATACAATTCTAGCATGAATAATAAACATTTATCATGATATAAGGAAATAAATAATACTTTATTATTGCCTCTAGGGCATATTTCCTTCAGAGAGTAGGACGGAGGAGGAAGGGCGGAGTGAGGAGGGGACGGCCGGCGGCGAGTCGAGGGTGGACGGAGGACGAGGGCGGTACCGAGTCCAGCGAGGAGGAGGAGTTGACGGCGGCGCAGAAGGAAGAGGGGTAGGCGACGGCGGCTGGCGGGGGAGGACCGGCGCGCGGGGGGGTTGAGGGGGAGATGGAGTGAGTGTGAGTGTGAGTGTGGATCGGATAGAGGAGAGCGTGGGGGGTGGGAGATAGCTAGTTTTAGCAGTAGCGCTCTAAAGGTAAAGGCGCTACTGCTAAACTACCTAGCAGTAGCGCGCTCCGAATTAACGCGCTGCTGCTAGAACTAGCTTCACGGCAGGGTCGTGGGAATTGTAGCAGTAGCGCGGCTTGGAGGAGGCGCGCTACTGCTACGTTTATTTCAGCAGCGAGTATTGCCGGAGCGCGCTACTGCTACATTGCAGGCAGCGCCTTAATTTAAAACTCGCTGCTGGTAAGATCCTGTGTATAAGCTTTTCCCTAGTAGTGATGGCGAGGACAACTCGGACGACGAGCAGATCCGGTTCAATCCGTACTGCGTCTTCGACCGGTACTTCCGCGAGAAGGACGGCAAGGGCGCCGGGAAGGGCAAGGGCAGCCGTGGATGAACTCCATCATAGTCAAACATGCCAAATTTTGGTAGTCTGATGGCATGTTTAGTAGTAGTGATGGGGTAACCGGACAATGTGTGTGCATCGACGTAGTTGCATGAGTTTGTATAGATTTGAGATATGATAATTTAGGTGGTCGGATGTGGATTACATTATTTGGGGGGTGACCGGTCAGTGCCCCGGCGTTTGAGAGGCCGGATTTGTCAAGTCCGGCTGTAGATGCTCTTACGGTTAAGAGTTTATTTAGATTTTTTTTATACTCCCTTCGTCTCAAAATAAGTGATTCAACTTTATACATATACTTTGATCTTACGGTTAGATTGAGCCCCAAAGTTAGTGCAAGGCCGCGAGACAGCGGCAATGAAGGACCCGTCACATGCTCGCGCTCTACTCCGCTCCGCTCCCCGCCATGCATCTCCGCAGCGCCCGGGCGCATCGGCCTAGGCCCCCCACGTCGACCACCAACAGCCGCGCACTCCCGAATTCATCGATTGAGATCCAGAGAAGCACGGCCGCCGAGGAAACGGGAGGTAATTAAACACGGCGTTTGACCAACTGCGTGCGTGCATGCATGCGTTCTTGCATTGCTCTTGGCTACCTCGCTGCCGATTCGCCGTCGACGTGGTGGCGCATACATGATGGAGATGTCGCTGATGGAAGCGATGGTGAGCGGCGGCACCGGGGAGTCGATCCTGACGTCGATGAAGTTTGCGGTGCTGCCGATCGCCAAGGTGTTCACATTGTGCTTCATGGGCTTCCTCATGGCCACCAGGTACATCGGCATCCTCGACGCCAACGGCCGCAAGCTTCTCAACGGGGTGAGCAAATTCCATATCCATGCGCGTCTGGTCTTTCAGAAAACGTTCACCTCAAATTATTCTCAATGGACTAGACCTCTATCGATGGCTTCGAAAATCTATACGTAGCACAAAATTATGTATGGGCAGACTACATATATATGGTTATCTGTTTTTAAAGGAGGATAAATGGGCCCTGCGTACTTAGCTTCAATCACAATAACATTACACTAGATCGGTACCGCGCCTTGGCGCGAGGATGCCGGTCCCAAGTTAGTAGGAATCCAGATTTAGCATATGCATTTATACAGGACAACTACCGAGTGATCCATTAAATAGGGATTTCATAATCTGGAACATTAGTTACTGCGTACATACCAGAAATAAACATAAGAACAAGTCACTTCCTACCAAAATATATGTGTCCTCTAAAACCAGAATCGACATGAACAAACAAAAGAATTGTTGACGAACAACACTTGGACGAAGCAAATCATTCTAAGCCTACAATTGATAAGATGGGTGGGACATATGCAAAGGAATTGTTGACGAACAACACTTGGACGAAATAAATCATTCTAAGCCTACAATTGATAAGATGGGTGGGAACATATATGCACGGCCAGCCGCTGAGTAATGCATTTAAATAGGGAATGCATTTAAATAGGGATCTCGCAATCTGCACCGATAGTTGATGCATCAATATATAATAGGAAAGATTTCATAAAGAAGAGCAAGGGTATTACTAATGGCAGGGGCAAGCATTATTGGCATCTTGGCAGTGGCTTAATATGTCAATCTTTTGATCGTCATCTTCAACCTCCTTACATTCTGGACATTTTCTCTTTTAAATCACTTGAATGGTCTTCAAATAGCATTGCCCACGAGGATATGCCTCACTACCGCAAGCCACGCCAACGCATACACCACAAGAAGGAGCAGCATCACATCCTCGTCCATCTCTGCGGTGTGGTGGCGGCTGTGCCTATCCTGCGGAGTGCCGAGGAGTGATAGCAACCTAGGTTATGATCAGCAGCAGCACGAGCACGACGACGGTAAGAGAAATAGGGAAGGATAAAGTGCACGGAAGAGGCGGGTCGAAGCAGCGAGGACCTTGAGGACGGCGCTGCCCGAGTCGTCCTCCTTGATGAGGAAGCACCAAGGGAAACTTGATGCTTGCCGCTGGCCTCCCTGATGAATTGGAGCTGAGCACTACGGGGTCAGAGGTGCAGCGCCTCATGCTTCTCCCGCTGACCACCGAGGAAAGCGAGGCCAGCTTGGGAGCAAAAGAGCCAGAAGCTGAATATATATAAGCAATCAACCAAGAAATGAGATGCTATATGTGAATAATATACAAATAAGAGATGCTATATAAATGACCTGCAGCGCGCCTTGGCGCGCGGTGCCGGGGCCGATTGTTGTGCCTAAGCGTGTGTGCCAGCCAGGCAAGCTTAGCATGTTTACTGGCCTATGATAAAGCAGAAGCATTTATCCTGATTAATAGCAATAGGAGTTGAGCACAAAGCAGAAGCATTTAGCTTGATTAAGAGCAGTATGGCATAAAGATTAGTGCTATATAGTAGCAGAAGCAAACAAAGCGGTAATGAGATCGATATTGAGCAAGCAAACCACATATAGGGCTAACAGAGAATGCCATTTTTTTCATACAAAGCAAGATTTTGATCTAACATAACAGAGAAACGGGCCTAACAGAGAAACATTTTGATCTAACAGAGAATGGCATAAAGATTAGTGCTATAGAATGGCATTTGGATCTAACATATAGGGCTAATAGTGAAAGCCTTTTCTTGGTGAAGTTTTTGTTGCCCAGAGTTTCGTGGTAGAATACGCCTCCTCTTGCGCCGCAAGGTATTGTTTGACACACAATAGAAGGGAACCAGAAATATTATGCCAGCCTTGCTTGTTTTTTGTAAGGCATGGAACAAAGAAATAGGCCTTTTACTGTGTCTATATGGGCCTACCTGATCGCCTCGAGTTGAAAACAAGAGAATCACGCTCCACGCCTTCATACCAATAGAGAAGCTGAGCCTAGGTGTATCAATTACGAACATGTGTTCTGCTACATCTAAAATAGAAGGATCAGTATGGTCATTACATGGAATTCTAAAGACAAATTAAACAAGTATCTGCTGCTGATAAAAAAAGTATAACAGGATTTGGTGAAATGTCAGTAGATTCTTAGGATCAGGGTAGCAGTCTTCGCCATCTAAAATTCTCTAGTTTGTAATTACACAAAAAATGGAGTTTCATTTGTTTGTATTTACACAAAAATAGAGTTTCCTTTGTTTTTCTACATACAAAAAAATGGAGTTTGCTAATGCAATCACATGTAGCAGAGTTGTTCAAGCAATTGACAGGAGGAGATGATACATACACTAAGCACCACAAAGTCATGTAACAAAAAATAGAGGAAAACTGAAGGAAGAGACAAAGATGGCATTACCTTCACAGGAGAGGTAGACCTGACTTTGCTGGGAGAGGAGCAGGGTAGCGGTCATCGCCATCGCCGACGGGAGGTGTCTCCAGTGAGAAAAGACATGGAAGCAAGTTGGAGATTCGCGACCCAACTACAATGAACTCCACTAAAATCCTTTGAAGCATTCAATTGCTGCAACAGACCTAGAGGAAAGTAGCCCAATTAGCTCACCCGCTCACCAAAAAAAGAAATGGAGGGAAAGAAATCCAAGAACACAAACTTGCACTACAATGGGTGAGTGGATAAGAAACAGAAACATGTAGCAATACAATAAGCCTTTGAAGCACTTAGCCTTAGTTGAGTCTTGCCAGGTAGTTGCTATTTACTACCACTTCAAAATAAGGAAAACAATCATTTTAATTTGTCATTTTAAAATGTCAAGCCACCTCTAACAACCCCATTTCTAACAATTTGTTTTTGGCTAGCCACGGTTTAGATTTGTTCATGTTGTACATCTTTTATTTTCTTTTGGCTATTATATTTTGCCTGAGAAAGAAAAAGTGAGGCAGCCAACAAATCAAGCAAGAAAACAAAGATGCACTTTGCCAAAAAGTAGCTAGATCCAGGACTCTGCTTGATAGTAAAGCGCCAACAAGATTTAAAAAAAGAGAAAGAGAAACCCCTTCTCTGGAAGCACGCATGACCGAAAATGATTTGCTTGTGCTCTTGGATAAATAGATACAGGTAGATCCAAGGCTTTACAGCAAGACGTATAGGACAGGACACGACCATCAAACCAAGCAAAGCAACCAAGATGTACTCTTTGAAATGTAGCTATATGAAAGTATCACTTTGACAGCAAAGTACCAGGAAAACAACAAAGACAAAGAAGGACCGCTTCTTTGAAACCAGCTAGACCTGAAAATCTCCCCCACATGATGTGAGCAGCGCCAACAAGCAAATCAACAGCTCACTTGTAGGGCATAGAAGAAACACACAAAAAGAAAAATAGGCCCCACCAGAATCCATAGAAGTGACAAAAAACCATGATTCCATCTCATAGTCGATCCAGCTGAGCAAGAACAAAAATACAAGCAAACAGTAATATACTCCTTGATGCCAGGCCTCTACCAACAAGAGCGCAAGCAAGCAAATGGTTGGAGAACTGAGAAGAGAAGAAGAAAAGGGATCGACCTGCAGAACGATGACCGACGTAGTAGTACGAATCGACCAGAAGCACGAGCACCCGCAGTGGACGAACCTGCAAGGGAAAAAGAGCAAATCAAGCATGAGCTCCAGGCAACCACGACTGGGACGGTCAGGGAAAAACACGTACAGATCGAGGGCCGCAGCAACAGATCCGGCGCACAGAGAACAAGAACAGAGGATCTACAACAAATAAGATCCAAAATTAGTTGACAGGAACACTATTTGTTTTTGAATATTTGTTAGTAGCAAACGTGAAATGCACAAAAAAATCAAATGGCTAATAAACCAACCAATCGTTCTGAAGCTAGTTCAGTAGGAAAGAACATTTAGCAAACTAAGATGAAGCTTTTTAAAAAGTCTGGTGAGCATGCAATGGGCAGCACTGGATAAATCATTAACTCTAAACAAAAAGGATGAAAGAACAGGGAAAAGGTCAATTCACATGGGATAAATCACTAATTCTAAACACTACCATCTAATTTGGAGGGCCTCTGCTTTCATACATAGCTGATTCAGAAGGACATGCGAATCAGAAGTAGTCAACCTCACATAGAAGATAGAACTGCCCTTCCCCTGAGTCCCCGATTACTACTGGACCATGTACTGCTAAAAGCACAAGGCCAAAAAACAGAAGAAATAATCGGAGGACGCATAAACTGAATTTGTTGCAATATATCAGAGGAAGAATAACATTTACTCCTGACTGTAGCGCAACTGTAATGTCTTCTCAACTAACAGAAGTACCCAACTTTGTGAAAATAAATGTTTCTCGGAATTTTCTGCTGTGTGCCAAAAGTTTGTTTCGGTCGATCAGAGAATTCCTTCCAATTTAGCGGTAAAACTTGCTTCTGCATAAAATGAACTGATATCCATACAACTAATATGACTACTATTAAATCCGTCTTATTTTTCCTTTTTTTACTACTATTACAACAACCCACGTGTGTATGCGATAGAAAACTTGCCCAGGAGGGAGAAACACAAGGTCAATTAATCAGTCTACCGGAGCAACAAATTAATAGTTTCGACGGTTCTATACAATTAAGAAGCTGAACTTTAAAGGCATATTTGAAAGGCACACAGCTGCTCTGCTCAGAGATTGTTGGCCCAAGCTCCATCTCTAATTCTTTTGACTGAAAATAAACATGAAAATATGCTAGAAGAAACAGAGGAAACGGAAATAAGGAAAAACAAAGAGAAATATGGCATGTAGGATAAAGTTCTTACAGGGATTTCTGTCAACCATTGCCAGCAAGGACACTAATACTACTCCACACAAATGATTAAACACATGATTAACGATGTTGCCAACAACTCTTATTTAGCTGCACCTTTCTAGTCCTGAAATTAAAGGAATGAAGCACACAGCTTAAAGATTTAAGAGATTAGTAAACAACTGCAGGTTTCAAAGATGCAGTAAATTTAACTAACAAATCTGCATATGTAGATAATATCCTCATTGTTTGTCATGTAAAACACCCTGTAATGTAAAGGATGGCAGTGCCAAAATAACTAAGAAATATGTTCTTATCTTATATGCTTTCAAAACAGAGAACATGGTTGCCGCGGCGACAGATAATCCAATGAGTGCCAAAGTAGCAACACCACCAGCGAAACCATCAAGACCATCAACCAATGTTACTCCAGTATCCATAGAAATAGAACTTATTGTAGCCAGAACCCATATAAAGTTTTCCCATGCATGCAAGACCAAATGGTGGAGGTAGAGGAACATATGATGTGCTCAGTATACAGATTATGCCCAATCATATACACAGTTGCCTATTTTTGCAAGAACAAGAGACTATTGCTACAGGAGATAGAAATGAAAAAACTTCATCATGGGCACACAATATATACAATGTTTGGAAACATAGAGAAGAAATGCAGTCAATAATCTTAATATATCAATAGAGAAGATCACCTGCATGACGTGTTGTGGGTGAATCAGGTGAGAACGGTGCCGATAGGGCTGCGACCGCAATGTCCTTCTTCCCTCCTCTCAGCGCATAACAAAGAGTAGGAACTGAGATTGTGGAGTGTGCCTACTGCATTGCAGAACAAATGAGAGAACTGTTGGGGAACGTAGCAGAAATTCAAAATTTTCTACGCATCACCAAGATCAATTTATGGAGTAATCTAGCAACGAGGGGAAGGGGAGTGCATCTACATACCATTGTAGATCGCGATGCGGAAGCGTTGCAAGAACGCGGATGAGGGAGTCGTACTCGTAGCGATTCAGATCGCGGTTGGTTCCGATCTAAGCGTCGAACCACGGCGCCTCCGCGTTCAACACACGTGCAGCCCGGTGACGTCTCCCACGCCTTGATCCAGCAAGGAGAGAGGGAGAGGTTGGGGAAGACTCCATCCAGCAGCAGCATGACGGCGTGGTGGTGATGGAGGAGCGTGGCAATCCCGCAGGGCTTCGCCAAGCACCGCGGGAGAGGAGGAGGAGGGAGAGGGGTAGGGCTGCGCCGAAAGAGAGACATTCTCATATGTATGGCAGCCCCAAATACCTCAAGTATATATAGGGGAAGGGGAGGGGCTGCACCCCCATCTAGGGTTCCCTCCCCAGGGGTGGCGGCAGCCCCCAAACCCATCTAGGGTGCGGCCAAGGGGAGGAGAGGGGGGCGCCACTAGGGTGGGCCTTAAGGCCCATCTGGACCTAGGGTTTGCCCCCTCCCACTCTCCCATGCGCCTTGGGCCTTGGTGGGGGGGCGCACCAGCCCACCTGGGGCTGGTACCCTCCCACACTTGGCCCACGCAGCCTTCTGGGGCTGGTGGCCCCACTTGGTGGACCCCCGGGACCCTCCCGGTGGTCCCGGTACATTACCGATATCACCCGAAACTTTTCCGGTGACCAAAACAGGACTTCCCATATATAAATCTTTACCTCCGGACCATTCCGGAACTCCTCGTGACGTCCGGGATCTCATCCGGGACTCCGAACAACATTCGGTAACCACGTACATACTTTCCCTATAACCCTAGCGTCATCGAACCTTAAGTGTGTAGACCCTACGGGTTCGGGAACCATGCAGACATGACCGAGACGTTCTCCGGTCAATAACCAACAGCGGGATCTGGATACCCATGTTGGCTCCCACATGTTCCACGATGATCTCATCGGATGAACCACGATGTCGGGGATTCAATCAATCCCGTATGCAATTCCCTTTGTCTATCGGTATGTTACTTGCCCGAGATTCGATCGTCGGTATCCCTATACCTTGTTCAATCTCGTTACCGGCAAGTCTCTTTACTCGTTCCGTAACTCACATCATCCCGTGATCAACTCCTTGATCACATTGTGCACATTATGATGATGTCCTACCGAGTGAGCCCAGAGATACCTCTCCGTTTACACGGAGTGACAAATCCCAGTCTCGATTCGTGCCAACCCAACAGACACTTTCGGAGATACCTGTAGTGCACCTTTATAGCCACCCAGTTACGTTGTGACGTTTGGTACACCCAAAGCATTCCTACGGTATCCGGGAGTTGCACAATCTCATGGTCTAAGAAAATGATACTTGACATTAGAAAAGCTCTGAGCAAACGAACTACACGATCTTGTGCTAGGCTTAGGATTGGGTCTTGTCCATCACATCATTCTCCTAATGATGTGATCCCGTTATCAACGACATCCAATGTCCATGGTCAGGAAACCGTAACCATCTATTGATCAACGAGCTAGTCAACTAGAGGCTTACTAGGGACATGGTGTTGTCTATGTATCCACACATGTATCTGAGTTTCCTATCAATACAATTCTAGCATGGATAATAAACGATTATCATGAACAAGGAAATATAATAATAACCAATTTATTATTGCCTCTAGGGCATATTTCCAACAGTCTCCCACTTGCACTAGAGTCAATAATCTAGTTCACATCACCATGTGATTAACACTCACAGGTCACATCACCATGTGACCAACATCCAAGAGTTTACTAGAGTCAACAATCTAGTTCACATCACTATGTGATTAACACTCAATGAGTTCTGGTTTGATCATGTTATGCTTGTGAGAGAGGTTATTAGTCAACGGGTCTGAACCTCTCAGATCCGTGTGTGCTTTACGAATATCTATGTCATCTTGTGGATGCTACCACGCGCTACTTGGAGCCATTTCAAATAACTGTTCTACTATACGAATCCGGTTTACTACTCAGAGTCATCCGGATTAGTGTCAAAGTTTGCATCGACGTAACCCTTTACGACGAACTCCTTTTCACCTCCATAATCGAGAAAATTCCTTAGTCCACTAGATACTAAGGATAAGTTCGATCGCTGTCATGTGATCCATTCCCGGATCACTATTGTACCCCTTGACCAACTCATGGCAAGGCACACTTCATGTGCGGTACACAGCATAGCATACTGTAGAGCCTACGTCTAAAGCATAGGGGACGACCTTCATCCTTTCTCTCTCTTCTGCTGTGGTCAGGTCTTGAGTCTTACTCAATACTCACACCTTGTAACACAGCCAAGAACTCCTTCTTTGCTGATCTATTTTGAACTCTTTCAAAATCATGTCAAGGTGTGCGTTCTTTGAAAGTATCATCGGGCATCTTGATCTATCTCTATGGATCTTGATGCCCAGTATGTAAGCAGCTTTATCCAGGTCTTCCTTTGAAAAACTCCTTTCAAACAACCTTTTATGCTTTCCAGAAATTTTACATCATTTCGGATCAACAATATGTCATTCACATATATTTATCAGAAATGTTGTAGCGCTCCCACTCACTTTATTGTAAATACAAGTTTCTAACAAACTTTGTATAAACCCAAAAACTTTGATCACTCCATCAAAGCGTATATTCTGACTCCGAGATGCTTGCTCTAATCCATGGAAGGATTGCTGGAGCTAGCATACCTTTTAGCATCCTTAGGATCGACAAAACCTTTCTGATTGTATCACATACAACCTTTCCTTACGAAAACTGGTAAGGAAACTTGTTTTGACATCCATCTGCCAGATTTCATAAATGCAGCTAATGCTAAAATGATTCCGACGGACTTAAGCATCGCTACGGATGAGAAAATCTCATCGTAGTCAACTCCTTGAACTTGTGGAAATACTCTTTGCCACAAGTCGAGCTTCATAGACGGTAACATTACCGTCCACGTCCGTCTTCTTCTCAAAGTTCCATTTATCTCGGATTTCATGGCTTCTAACCATTTGTCGGAATATGGGCCCACCATCACTTCTCCATAGCTCGTAGGTTCATTGTTGTCTAGCAACATGACTTCCAAGACAGGATCACGTACTACTCTGAAGTATTACGCATCCTCGTCGTCCTACGAGGTTTGGTAGTGACTTGATCCGAAGTTTCATGATCACTATCATAAGCTTCCACTTCAATTGGTGTAGGTGCCACAGGAACAACTTCCTGTGCCCTGCTACACACTAGTTGAAGTTATGGTTCAATAACCTCATAGAGTCTCCACCATCCTCCCACTCAATTCTTTCGAGAGAAACTTTTCCTCGAGAAAGGAACTGTTTTCTAGAAGCAATTACTTTTGCTTCCAGATCTGAAATAGGAGGTATACCCAACTGTTTTGGGTATTCTATGAAGACGCATTTACCTGCTTTGGGATCGAGCTTATCAGCCTGAAACTTTTTCACATAAGCATCGCAGCCCCAAACTTTTAAGAAACGACAACTTAGGTTTCTCTAAACGGTGTCGTCTCAACGGAATTGCGTGGTGCCCCTTTTTAAAGTGAATGCGGTTGTCTCTAATGCCTAACCCATAAACGATAGTGGTAATTCGATAAGAGACATCATGGTATGCACCATATCCAATAGGGTGCAGTTATGATGTTCGGACACACCATCACACTATGGTGTTCCAGGCGGTATTAATTGTGAAACACTTTCCACAATGTCTTAATTGTGTGCCAAACTCGTAACTCAGATACTCATCTCTATGATCATATCACAGACATTTTATCCTCTTGTCACGACGATCTTCAACTTCACTCTGAAATTACTTGAACCTTTCAATAATTCAGACTTGTGTTTCTTCAAGTAAATACACTCAGCATCTACTCAAATCATCTGTGAAGTAAGAACATAACGATATCCACTGCATGCCTCAGCACTCATTGGACTGCATACATCAAAATGTATTACTTCCAATAAGTTGCTCTCTTGTTCCATCTTACTGAAAACGAGGCCTTTCAGTCATCTTGCCCATGTGGTATGATTTGCATGTCTCAAGTGATTCAAAATCAAGTGAGTCAAAACGATACATCTGCATGGAGTTTCTTCATGCATATATACCAATAGACATGGTTCGCATGTCTCAATCTTTTCAAAAACGACTGAGTCCAAAGATCCATCTACATGGAGCTTCTTCATGCGTTCTATACCAATATGACTCAAATGGCAGTGCCACAAGTATGTGGAACTATCATTACTATTTTATATCTTTTGGCACGAACATGTGTATCACTACGATCGAGATTCATTTTAGGTGTAAGACCATTGAAGGTATTATTCAAATAAAAGAGTAACCATTATTCTCCTTAAATGAATAACCGTATTGCGATAAACATAATCCAATCATGTTTGTGCTCAACGCAAACACCAATCTCGATGGTAGAGGGAGCATGCGATGCTTGATCACATCAACCTTGGAAACACTTCCAACACATATCGTCATCTCACCTTTAGCTAGTCTCCGTTTATTCCGCAGCTTTTATTTCGAGTTACTAACACTTAGCAACCGAACCGGTATCTAATCCCCTGGTGCTGCTAGGAGTACTAGTAAAGTACACATTCATATAATGTATATCCAATATACTCCTGTCGACCTTGCCTGCCTTCTCATCTACCAAGTATCTAGGGTAGCTCTGCTTCAGTGACCGTTCCCCTCATTACAGAAGCACTTAGTCTCGGGTTTGGGTTCAACCTTGGGATTCTTCACTAGAGCAGCAATTGATTTGTTGTTTCATGAAGTATCCCTTCTTCCCTTGCCCTTCTTGAAACTAGTGGTTTTACTAACCATCAACAATTGATGCTCCTACTTGATTTCTACTTTCGCGGTGTCAAACATCGCGAATAGCTCAAGGATCATCATATCTATCCCTGATATGTTATAGTTCATCACCAAGCTCCAGTAGCTTGGTGGCAGTGACTTTGGAGAACCATCACTATCTCATCTGGAAGATTAACTCCCACTCGATTCAAGTGATTGTGGTATTCAGACAATCTGAGCACGTGCTCAACGATTGAGCTTTTCTCCCTTAGTTTGCAGGCTTAAGAAACTTGTCAGAGGTCTCATACCTCTTGACGTGGGCACTAGTCCGAAATCCCAATTTCAGTCTTCGGAACATCTCATATGTTCTGCGACGTTTCAAAAACTGTCTTTGGTGCCACAATTCTAAACCGTCAGCATTACTCACTGAATTATCACGTAGTCATCAAAACGTGTATGTCAGATGTTTCGCAACATCTACAGACGACGCTGAGGTTCAGCACACCGAGCGGTGCATTAAGGACATAAGCCTTCTGTGCAGCAATGAGGACAATCCTCAGTTTACGGACCCAGTCCGCATAATTGCTACTACCAACTTTCAACTAAATTTTATCTAGGAACATATCTTAAACAGTAGAACTAAAGCGCAAGCTATGACATAATTTGCAAAGACTTTTTGACTATGTTCATGATAATGAAGTTCATCTGATTATTGAACTCCCACTCAGATAGACATCCCTCTAGTCATCTAAGTGATACATGATCCGAGTCAAACTAGGCCGTGTCCGATCATCACGTGAGACGGACTAGTCATCATCGGTGAACATCTCCATGTTGATCGTATCTGCTATACGACTCATGTTCGACCTTTCAGTCTCTTGTGTTCCGAGGCCATGTCTGTACATGCTAGGCTCGTCAAGTCAACCTAAGTGTTTTGCATGTGTTCCGAGGCCATGTCTGTACATGCTAGGCTCGTCAACACCCGTTGTATTCGAACGTTAGAATCTATCACACCCGATCATCACGTGGTGCTTCGAAACAACGAACCTTCGCAACGGTGCACAGTTAGGGGAACACACGTCTCTTGAAATTTTTAGTGAGGGATCATCTTATTTATGCTACCGTCGTTCTAAGCAAATAAGATGCATAACATGATAAACATCACATGCAATCAAATAGTGACATGATATGGCCAATATCATTTTGCTCCTTTGATCTCCATCTTCGGGGCACCATGATCATCTTTGTCACCGGCAAGACACCATGATCTCCATCATCATGATCTCCATCATTGTGTCTTCATGAAGTTGTCACGCCAACGATTACTTCTACTTCTATGGCTAACGCGCTTAGCAATAAAGTAAAGTAATTTACATGGCGTTATTCAATGACACGCGGGTCATACAAAAAATAAAGATAACTCCTATGGCTCCTTCCGGTTGTCATACTCATCGACATGCAAGTCGTGATTCCTATTACAAGAATATGATCAATCTCATACATCACATATATCATTCATCACATCTTCTGGCCATATCACATCACAAGGCACATGCTGCAAAAACAAGTTAGACGTCCTCTAATTGTTGTTGCAAGTTTTTACGTGGCTTGTATAGGTTTCTAGCAAGAACGTTTCTTACCTACGTAAGACCACAACGTGATATGCCAATTTATATTTACCCTTCATAAGGACCCTTTTCATCGAATTCGTTCCGACTAAAGTGGGAGAGACAGACACCCGCTAGCCACCTTATGCAACTCGTGCATGTCAGTCGGTGGAACCTGTCTCACGTAAGCGTACGTGTAAGGTCGGTCCCGGCCGCTTCATCCCACAATGCCGCCGAAACAAGATAAGACTAGTAGCGGCAAGAAGAATTGGCAACATCTACGCCCACAACTGCTTTGTGTTCTACTCGTGCATAGAAACTACGCATAGACCTAGCTCATGATGCCACTGTTGGGGAACGTAGCAGAAATTCAAAATTTTCTACGCATCACCAAGATCAATCTATGGAGTAATCTAGCAACGAGGGGAAGGGGAGTGCATCTAAATACCATTGTAGATCGCGATGCGGAAGCGTTGCAAGAACGCGGATGAGGGAGTCGTACTCGTAGCGATTTAGATCGCGGTTGGTTCCGATCTAAGCGCCGAACCACGGCGCCTCCGCGTTCAACACACGTGCAGCCCGGTGACGTCTCCCACGCCTTGATCCAGCAAGGAGAGAGGGAGAGGTTGGGGAAGACTCCATCCAGCAGCAGCACGACGGCGTGGTGGTGATGGAGGAGCGTGGCAATCCCGCAGGGCTTCGCCAAGCACCGCGGGAGAGGAGGAGGGAGAGGGGTAGGGCTGTGCCGAAAGAGAGACATTCTCATATGTATGGCAGCCCCAAATACCTCAAGTATATATAGGGGAAGGGGAGGGGTTGCGCCCCCATCTAGGGTTCCCTCCCCAGGGGTGGCGGCAGCCCCCAAACCCATCTAGGGTGCGGCCAAGGGGAGGAGAGGGGGGCGCCACTAGGGTGGGCCTTAAGGCCCATCTGGACCTAGGGTTTGCCCCCTCCCACTCTCCCATGCGCCTTGGGCCTTGGTGGGGGGGCGCACCAGCCCACCTGGGGCTGGTACCCTCCCACACTTGGCCCACGCAGCCTTCTGGGGCTGGTGGCCCCACTTGGTGGACCCCCGGGACCCTCTCGGTGGTCCCGGTACATTACCGATATCACCCGAAACTTTTCCGGTGACCAAAACAGGACTTCCCATATATAAATCTTTACCTCCGGACCATTCCGGAACTCCTCGTGACATCCGGGATCTCATCCGGGACTCCGAACAACATTCGGTAACCACGTACATACTTTCCCTATAACCCTAGCGTCATCGAACCTTAAGTGTGTAGACCCTACGGGTTCGGGAACCATGCAGACATGACCGAGACGTTCTCCGGTCAATAACCAACAGCGGGATCTGGATACCCATGTTGGCTCCCACATGTTCCACGATGATCTCATCGGATGAACCACGATGTCGGTGATTCAATCAATCCCGTATGCAATTCCCTTTGTCTATCGGTATGTTACTTGCCCGAGATTCGATCGTCGGTATCCCTATACCTTGTTCAATCTCGTTACAGGCAAGTCTCTTTACTCGTTCCGTAACTCACATCATCCCGTGATCAACTCCTTGATCACATTGTGCACATTATGATGATGTCCTACCGAGTGGGCCCAGAGATACCTCTCCGTTTACATGGAGTGACAAATCCCAGTCTCGATTCGTGCCAACCCAACAGACACTTTCGGAGATACCTGTAGTGCACCTTTATAGCCACCCAGTTACGTTGTGACGTTTGGTACACCCAAAGCATTCCTACGGTATCCGGGAGTTGCACAATCTCATGGTCTAAGGAAATGATACTTGACATTAGAAAAGCTCTGAGCAAACGAACTACACGATCTTGTGCTAGGCTTAGGATTGGGTCTTGTCCATCACATCATTCTCCTAATGATGTGATCTCGTTATCAACGACATCCAATGTCCATGGTCAGGAAACCGTAACCATCTATTGATCAACGAGCTAGTCAACTAGAGGCTTACTAGGGACATGGTGTTGTCTTTGTATCCACACATGTATCTGAGTTTCCTATCAATACAATTCTAGCATGGATAATAAACGATTATCGTGAATAAGGAAATATAATAATAATCAATTTATTATTGCCTCTAGGGCATATTTCCAACAAGAACTGGTTCTGTGATACCCTGCAGCTACTCCTGGTCCTAAGAAAAACGGAAATACAATCAATTTCCTCTGTTTTTGCCCTGTGGTCAAAATGAATATTTATGTAATGCTTCTGCTTACTGAAAACGGCATGCACAACTACTTAAATAATGAACTCCTCGTCGCAGGGAGGCAGATCTCTATTATGAGCAGATACTCTCTTCTACAACTTGTTCCTGAACAGGAGTATTTCACACGATCAGAGTACTGAACGGGTGCTATAAGACAATGTACAAGAAAAACATCAACCACACCAGGGTTGCACGAGCTACCTCAAAATTGTCAGCATAATATGGCATTGATGAAGGCATAATACCAGACTTGAGGATAAATGATTTGTTTGAGATAGTGTTACTTACATCTAAACATTCTCAGTTTTGGTGCCAAGAGGATGCCTTCTGAGAACCACCTCCAAACTAATATGAAAAAGCAAGTACAGAAGAAACATTACACAATAAGATAAAAGCATATGTTCTGTCAACAAAGATACAAAACACACAAGCAACACATGCAGGTCAATCCCAACTATTTGAATGAACCCAAGAAAAATATTCCATGCCGTTCTTTACAAAATTAGACAAAAATAATGTACCAGCAAGTATATGCTCCTGAAAAAGAAGCCATGTCTAGGCATCAGAACAAAGGTTTCCTATGTGATAAGAATCAAGCCAAAGGGATTGTTATTTAACAATAAATATATGAGTATGATAATTAGCTGAAGGTCTCGATGCTTCCCCTATTTGTGTGGTTAATGATGTTATGTTCAGTCCACATAGTCTAGATGTACGATTTCTAGGAAACACTTGATATGTTTTTATTAAAATGCTTATCAGTACTGCAGGAGTGGAAGAAGTTTCTACTATAACAATTGCACATGATTCAGCGTTTTGATGGATCAAGAGCTTTCTGATCTATGTGTGATTGAGAAAAGAAACAATAGAAAGAAGAGATTGAGAGGGAGAGAGATGTCAGGGAGCAAACCTGTTTGGAGGAGACAAGAGGGCATCGACGGCAGCAGGGCGCTTGGCGACGACAGGGAGGAGACCGCTGCTTTGCGCCGCACACCTCGCATGCGCATCCTTGTTCGCCGACGGCCCCGCGTCCATCCACGTCCCCGGCGGAGGCCACCTGCAGAGAACGGGTTAGTTGAAGGGTGGTGCGGCGAGGCAAGGGGCGAGCGGCGGCTTGTGCGGATCTCGAACCGGCGGGGAGCTGGCGACAGAGGGGCGGCGCCCGGAGGGGACGAAGGAACGGGAGGTGGTGGCGCCGAGCGGCAGGCGGCTGCCCTTGGGCTGCTTCTCGGAGGACTTGCGCTTCTTCCGGCCATGGCTGGCTCAGCCACGGGAGAGGAACATGGAGAGGATTGTAGCGCGGCTGCGGCTGGTTGGCGGCGGCGGCGGATGGGGAGGATGGCTGGTGGCGGCGGCTCTCGAGAGAAAGAGATGTGCGGGAGAGAGAAGTGAGGGGGCAGCGAATCGAACGAGGAGATCGAACCCTACCACTGATTGGGGAGGAGGGAGCGAATCAGAAAAGGGCGCGTGTTGACCTAAGATGTGAAATGACAAAAATACCCTCGTGGGGGCACCAAAATATCGGCGATGGCACGAGATCTTTACAGTGGGGTGAAACTATTCATTGCTACAGGAGCTCCTGTTCAATCCGACGGCCAAGATCTTTCCTAAGGAGCATCGAACGGCCGAGATTGCATCAAGCAAAACGATCCAACGGCTGGGAACTCCAAATCGCTGAGGAGGCTGGAGGTTCACTGTCATCCTTATTTCTCGATATGACACCTTATATTAATTCATGTGAATAATACCTGTAGGTACGAACTCATTGCGTCAGTGGCCTGAAATTCTCATAGTACAGTTGTGTCCCTACCTACGGCTCCTGACATTCTCATATGTATTCTTCATGTTTTAATTGTATATATCCGGTTGTTGTTTCCAGCTAGTGTTTTCCCTACTACTTCCGTGCCTTATATTCACTCAGCTTGGACGAGCAATTACAGTGCAGAAACTGTTAGACTGGTAAGTATCAGTAAGCTCTAGCTCTAATTAGCACGAAAAATACGCTAGGTCGAATTGGAATACTATGAAATTAGTGTGGATACTTCTTACAGATTTTCCTCCGTCAGAACACTGAGCAAAAATGGAGACGAGAATCCTTATATACTAATCTCCAACACTCTGCAGGTGGTACATCCCTTTAAATATTGTTCTGGGGACAGTGTCTGGTTCTCTAGTGGGCCTTCTTGTGGCGTTCATTGTACAGCCGCCACGTCCATATTTCAAGTTCACCGTTGTCCACATCGCCATAGGCAAGCCGTATTCTGCCAGCTTGTGGATCCATGGTTTGATACGTGGGTCCTGAGCTTGTGATGGGTGTGTGCGTGCATGCATGCAGGTAACAATGGAAACATGCCTCTTGTCCTGATCGCCGCTCTCTGTCGAGACCCATCAAACCCGTTTGGCGACCCTGAGAAATGCAAGCAGGACGGCAACGCATACGTCTCCTTTGGGCAATGGGTACAGCATAACATATATGCGTTCCCGTTTCATCCCTTGTGGGTTGTGAGGTGTGATCTCATGTATGTGTCCTTGGCCGCCAGGTCGGGGCGATCATCTTGTACAGCTACGTGTTTCAGATGCTTGCGCCGCCGCCTGGTGAAACCTTCGACGGAAGCAGAGTGGAGAAGCCCCCTCCCCCGGCCCTGGCTGCCGCACCTGCACCTGAACAAGTTCCCCTGCTAACGTCGCGTGCATCTGAACAAGCTCCCAAGTGCTCAAAAGTAAGATGTTTTTCTTTCTTCCGTAGTTCTGTCGTTACAAGTTCTTCCGAAATGCCGATGAATGGTTTTCTGAAGGGTACCTGCCCTGTAAACTGGACAGGCACTGGAAAGCCTGCACATCTTTGTTCGGAAATTTAAGCTGAAGCGAGTGTTTCAACCACCGGTGATTGCCTCGGTGAGTAATTAATACTGTAATACAGTGCTCGTTTGATTCTGCTCACACAGAGACTCTGCACTGGCTGCCCTTTCCATCCACCGCTGTGATTCAACGTTTGTCAACATGTTCGTCAGGCACTGGGGATTTCCATTGGAGCAACGCCATCCCTGAAGCACTTGGTCCTGACTAACCACGCCCCGTTATTCTTCTTTACCGATGCCTGCATCATTCTTGGGTACAATTTCATATTGCAGTTGCAGTATACACAAATCTCGTAGTGTGCCTTAGAGGATACTACTGCATGGTAACACAATACGGTCTGCTGCCTTCCTGTAGGGGGGCAATGATCCCATGCATCTTGCTCGCCCTCGGAGGCAATCTCGTCGATGGTTAGCTCCGTCCGCTGTGCTCTCCTGCATGCATGCATGTAACCTCAGTTATCAGTGAACGCGAATGATTACTACTACGAGTACAAGAAAGATATGCACTCCTCAGAAAAGCGTGTATGTGTTGTTGATTGGAATCGATGCAGGTCCGGGTGCGGGCAGCAAGAAGCTGGGACTGAGGACGACGGCGGCGATCATCATCGGGCGGCTGGTGCTGGTCCCACCGGCGGGGATGTGCATGGTCGCCCTGGCGGACAGGCTGGGGTTCATCCCGAGGGGCGACACCATGTTCAAGTTCGTCCTCCTCCTGCAGCACTCCATGCCCACCTCCGTGCTCTCCGGTACAACAATTCATGTCCCCGACCCAACTCAACCAAATTAAACCGCCACGCGTGGATGGATGTTGCATACATGCACCAGGTTAAATCATGCATGAGTAACGAAGCTCTGCTCTGTACGTTGGATTCGAGCAGGGGCCGTCGCTAATCTGCGCGGTTGCGGGGAGGAGTCGGCGGCGGTGCTCTTCTGGATGTACGTTTGCGCCGTCTTCTCCGTCGCCGGGTGGATGGTGCTCTACATCAGGATGCTCTTCTGAGGCCAGGCCTCCACCCCTTCTGTGGTTCCGTTCCCGCTTCTTCCACCAAGCAAATGTTACTCTGTACTCCATCCACTCCGACCGATACATCAATTCATACGCTGCTGTTGCTTATTGCAGTTCACACGCGCCGACGATGGTGATGCTAGTAGTAGCTGACACTGACAGTGACCTCCCGGTCGCGGACAAAGTTTGCTGTCGACGCTCTCGATTTGTGCGTCCAGGACGTGTCCCTCACAAGACTCGCCGCCCCGGCCGGGAAGGGCTTGGCTCCTTTTGATTTGTGTGGCGGGGACGGGATACTGCCGCCGCTGGAAATGCCCTGCAGCTTCACATAAACGACAGAAAGGAATATGCACCAAGCATTCGGTCTACATTAGAGTTATGGATCACTAAAACCTAGCACTCTTTATGAGTTGTCCACAGCGTGTATGGGTTCCTTTGATTCCAAGGATTTTCATAGGAATTTTAAATCCTTAGAGCATCTCTTCCAATTACTATAATTTAGAGGACTACACGGTCTGAGTATCATTTAGCAAAGTATATTCACTACTTTAAAAAAAGGCCGTTTCTAATCGATCCCCTAAACTTAACTCACTAATTTTCTTTTTGACCAAATCCGTTTAATTTGATCCACCAAGTTAAACTTCAATACTCAATTATTTTATTAAACGACGTCTTTTTTAAAAAAAAGGCATGAGCCCGACTTTACAAATAAAGCCACGAGGGGTAGCAAGACATAACAGACAGGACAACCAACCAACATCCAGGACAATCACGAGAAATAAGACCGGCCAACAGACACGCGGGCCAGCATAAAAACATAACATAGGCACGCAGGCCAACAACCTACTCCTAAAAACAGAGGACGGCAAGACTAGGCAGGATCATCATCCGCTGGAGACGATAAAGAGTTGGTGGACGCTCGAACTTTAGCAATCAGCATCTCAGGGAGTCCCGATCATCAGGTTTAGTCAATAATTTTCACTGCTGCAAAAAGATACATTTTAAACAGGACATAAGCAGGTTTGTTAGAAAAAACACCCTCAATGATGAATTTGTTTATTGTAGTCTAAAGCGACCAGCATAAAGAGCCAACGCCGACCCAAAACAAACGTTTGGACCGTCCTGGAGCCCAGATGAAAGAAGCCGAAGCTCATGAAAGGAGTTGGGGCCAGGAGACATTAAGCCAGGCATGAACGCAACACCAAACCGTGTTGGCCAACACACATCCAAAGAAAATGTGGCCGACATCTTCCAACTGAGAGCACAAGGCGCAACGATCAGAACTAGGGTCATTCCGCTCGCGGATTTGGTCCGCCGAAGGCAAACAGCCCCTAAAGGCCTGCCAAAGAAAGATCTTGATCTTGGGGCGCAGTTAAGGCCAACTCCAGCGCACGACCCCAAATCGTCCGGGTCTGTCGGTTTGTGGTTAAACGGACATATGAGATGGACCTATATAATTAAACCACCCGCGAAATTATTTTAGCTTCAGCAGTAGCAACACCCTATATAATTTACAAGAAATAAACAATAGCAAGAGGTTCAACCCTGATGAGGCGGCGGTCCAGGCGCAACAGCCTCCGTGACCAGCGTCGGCGCAGCTGCCTCCCTGCGGACGTCCTCCAATTGCTCTGAATTGGTGCATGGACGAGATCATGAGCCAGCATTTCTGGTTTGGACATTGTGGCTTGGTTGTCCAAATGTGGATAACGGGTAGCTAGTTTGGACATTGTCTAAATTTTAGACGACGAAATAGACAAGCCACTAAAGACGTTTTTTGGCATGTGGTAGTCTAAAGTTGGCATAGACCAGCATTTGCACAAGCCACTAGAGATGCTCTTACCACCTCAAGCGGACGAAATCTGGATAAAGCGGACGTCCGTTTGGGGTCGTGCGCTGGAGTTGGCCTAACCTGCTTAAATTTAGAGGTGGGAGTACCAGATATGAGGCAAGAGTATTAAACGACATCCTGGTCACATACTTCGCCGGTTCTTTGCTAAGAGAACCGATACAAAGAAATCTACAAGAAAAATAACACACTTCAATAGAAACACCACTTTCCTATTTGCTCAAATTAGTCTGATCAAAGCTTTCGCTTTCTCTTCATTGCCTACATTGTTCCTTTTCTCTATTGGCTTCTTGAGCTTGCACACTTCTGTCTTCTCCACCTCCTCAAAGTTGGACATCGCATCCTCTCTAGTCTCAACTTCGACACCATGTCCTCTCTAGTCCCATCTCTAGCAACTACTGCATGAACATTTTGCAAATTTCTCGCTGACAATAGTTCAATGTACTCTTCTTCCCAATGTCAAAACTTGCATTCTTCATACATACAATTTTGAGAAAATTTTAAATTGCGACGAATCCGAAGAGCAACCGTACAAAATCGTGTTGGGGAACGTAGCATGTAATTTCAAAATTATCCTACGATCACGCAAGATCTATCTAGGAGATGCATAGCAACTAGAGGAGGAGAGTGTGTCCACGTACCCTCGTATACCGAAAGCGGAAGCGTTAGTTTAACGCGGTTGATGTAGTCGAACGTCTTCACGATCCAACCGATCTTAGTACCGAACGTACGGCACCTCCGACTTCAGCACACGTTCAGCTCGATGACGTCCCTCGAACTCTTGATCCAGCAGAGGGTCGAGGGAGAGTTCCGTTAGCACGAAGGCGTGATGACGGTGATGGTGATGTGATCCGCGCAGGGCTTCGCCTAAGCACTACGACGCTATGACCGGAGGAGTAAACTGTGGAGGGGGGCACCGCAGACGGCTAAGAGAACAACTGATGTGCCTTTGGGGTGCCTCCCGCCCAAGTATATAAAGAGGGGAGGAGGAGGCGGCCCGCCAGGAGGGGGCGCGCCAAAGGGAGTCCTACTAGGACTCCTAGTCCTAGTAGGATTCGGCCCCCTCTTTTCCATTCTTCACCGGAGGGAAAACGAAGGAGAGGGAGAGGGAGAGGAAAAGGGGGGGCGCCCCCTCCTCCTTGTCCTATTCGGACTCCCTAGGAGGGGGGCGCGCGCCAGCCCCCTGCGGGCTTACCTCTCTCTCCCCTAGGCCCATGTAGGCCCAAATTCCCCGGGGGGTTCCCGTGACCCCTCGATACTCCGGTCAAATACCCGAACCACTCGAAGCCATTCCGATGTCCGAATACTACCTTCCAATATATGAATCTTTACCTCTCGACCATTTCGAGATTCCTCGTCATGTCCGTGATCTCATCCTGGACTCCGAACAAACTTTGGTCACCAAAACACACAACTCATATACAAATCGTCATCGAAAGTTAAGCGTGCGGACCCTACGGGTTCGAAAACTATGTAGACATGACCGAGACACATCTCCGGTCAATAACCAATAGCGGAACCTGGATGCTCATATTGGTTCATACATATTCTACGAAGATCTTTATCGGTCAAACTGTAATAACAATATACGTTTATTCCCTTTGTCATCGGTATGTTACTTGCCTGAGATTTGATCGTCGGTATCATCATACCTAGTTCAATCTCGTTACCGGCAAGTCTCTTTACTCGTTCCATAGTGCATCATCCTGCAACTAACTCATTAGTCACATTGCTTGCAAGGCTTATAGTGATGTGCATTACCGAGAGGGCCCAGAGATACCTCTCCAATACTCGGAGTGACAAATCCTAATCTCGATCTATGCCAACTCAACAAACACCTTTGGAGACACCTATAGAGCATCTTTATAATCACCCAGTTACGTTGTGACGTTTGATAGCACACAAGGTCTTCCTCCGGTATTCGGGAGTTGCATAATCTCATAGTCAGATGAATATGTATAAGTCATGAAGAAAGCAGTAGCAATAAAACTTAACGATCATTATGCTAAGCTAACGGATGGGTCTTGTCCATCACATTATTCTATAATGATGTGATCACGTTCATCAAATAACAACACATGTCTATGGTTAGGAAACTTAACCATCTTGATTAACGAGCTAGTCTAGTAGAGGCATACTAGGGACACTATGTTTTGTCTATGTATTCACACATGTACTAAGTTTTCGATTAATACAATTCTAGCATGAATAATAAACATTTATCATGATATAAGGAAATATAAATAACAACTTTATTATTGTCTCTAGGGCATATTTCCTTCAGTCTCTGACTTGCACTAGAGTCAATAATCTAGATTACATAGTAATGATTCTAACACCCATGGAGTCTTGGTGCTGATCATGTTTTGCTCGTGGAAGAGGCTTAGTCAACGGGTCTGCAACATTCAGATCCGTATGTATTTTGCAAATCTCTATGTCTCCCTCCTTGACTTGATCGCGGATGGAATTGAAGCGTCTCTTGATGTGTTTGGTTCTTTTGTGAAATCTGGATTCCTTCGCCAAGGCAATTGCTCCAGTATTGTCACAAAAGATTTTCATTGGACCCGATGCACTAGGTATTACACCTAAATCGGATATGAACTCCTTCATCCATACTCCTTCATTTGCTGCTTCCGAAGCAGCTATGTACTCCGCTTCACACGTAGATCCCGCCACGACGCTCTGCGTGGAACTGCACCAACTTACAGCTCCACAATTCAATATAAATACGTATCGATTTGTGACTTAGAGTCATCTGGATCATTGTCAAAGCTTGCATCGATGTAACCATTTACGACAGATCTTTGTCACCTCCATAAACGAGAAACATATCCTTAGTCTTTTTCAGGTATTTCAGGATGTTCTTGACCGTTGTCCAGTGATCCACTCCTGGATTACTTTGGTATCTCCCTGCTAAGCTTATAGCAAGGCACACATCACGTCTGATACACAGCGTTGCATACATGATAGAACCTATGGCTGAGGCATAGGGAATGACTTTCTTTTTCTCTCTATCTTCTGCAGTGGTCAGGCATTGAGTCTGACTCAACTTCACACCTTGTAACACACGCAAGAACCCTTTCTTTGACTGGTCCATTTTGAACTTCTTCAAAACTTTATCAAGGTATGTGCTTTGTGAAAGTCCAATTAAGCGTCTTGATCTATCTCTATAGATCTTGATGCCCAATATATAAGCAGCTTCACCGAGGTCTTTCATTGAAAAATTCTTATTCAAGTATCCTTTTATGCTATCCAGAAATTATGTATTATTTCCAATCAACAATATGTCATCCACATATAATATTAGAAATGCTATAGAGCTCCCACTCACTTTCTTGTAAATACAGCCTTCTCCAAAAGTATGTATAAAACCATATGCTTTGATCACACTATCAAAGCGTATATTCCAACTCCGAGATGCTTGCACCAGTCCATAAATGGATCGCTGGGATTTGCACACTTTGTTAGCACCTTTAGGATCAACAAAACCTTCTCATTGCATCATATACAACTCTTCTTTAAGAAATCCATTAAGGAATCCAGTTTTGACATCCATTTGTCAAATTTCATAATCATAAAATGCGGCAATTGCTAACATGATTCGGACAGACTTAAGCATCGCTACGGGTGAGAAGGTCTCATCGTAGTCAACTCCTTGAACTTGTCGAAAACCTTTCGCAACAAGTCGAGCTTTGTAGACAGTAACATTACCGTCAGCGTCAGTTTATACGTCTCCAACATATCTATAATTTTTTATTGTTCCATGATGTTATATTATCAATCTTGGATGTTTTATAATCATTTTATAGTCATTTTATATCATTTTTTGGTACTAACCTATTGACATAGTGCCAAGTGCCAGTTGCTGTTTTCTGCATGTTTTTTACATCGCAGGAAATCAATATCAAACGGAGTCCAAACGCAACGAAACTTTACGGAGATTTTTTTTGGACCAGAAAGAACATAATGGGCCCTGGCTGCGCCTGGGGGGTGCTCCGAGGAGAGCACAACCCACCAGGGTGCGCCAGGAGGCCCAGGCGCGCCCTAGTGGGTTGTGCCCACCTCGGGTGCCCTCCGAACCGCCTCTTTGCTCTATAAATACCCCAATATTCCCAAAACTCTAGGGGAGTCGACGAAATATTAATTCAGCCGCCGCAGAGTCCAGAACCAGATCCAATCTAGACACCATCTCGGATGGGGTTCACCACCTCCATTGGTGCCTCTCCGATGATGCGTGAGTAGTTCTTTGTAGACCTTCGGGTTCGTAGTTAGTAGCTAGATGGCTTCCTCTCTCTCGCTGAATTCTCAATACAATGGTCTCTTGGAGATCCATATGATGTAACTCTTTTTGTGGTGTGTTTGTTGGGATCGATGAACTTTGAGTTTATGATTAGATATATCTTTTTTATATCCATGAAAGTTATTTGAGTTTCTTTGATCTCTTATATGTATGATTGCTTATAGCCTCGTATTTCTTCTCCGATATTTGGGTTTTGTTTGGCCAACTTGATCTATTTATCTTGCAAAGGGAAGAGGGCTTTGTAGTGGGTTCGATCTTACGGTGCTTGATCCCAGTGACAGAAGGGGAACCGACACGTATGTATCGTTGCTACTAAGGATAAAACGATGGGGTCTATCTCTACATAGATAGATCTTGTCTACATCATGTCATCGTTCTTATTGCATTACTCCGTTTCTCCATGAACTTAATACACTAGATGCATGCTGGATAGCGGTCGATGTGTGGTGTATTAGTAGTAGATGCAGGCAGGAGTCGGTCTACTAATCTTGGACATGATGCCTATATAATGATCATTGCCTGGATATCGTCATGATTATTTGAAGTTCTATTAATTGCCCAATAGTATTGTTCACCCACCGTTTGCTATTTTTCTCGAGAGAAGCCACTAGTGAAACCTACGGCCCCCGGGTCTCTTTCTCACATATTTGCCTTTGCGATCTACTTTTCCTTTGCATTTATTTTCAAATCTGTTAAACCAAAAATACAAAAAATACCTTGCTGCAATTTATTCTTATTTATTTTATTTGGCGTTCAATCTATCAATCTACTACAATTTTATCTCACGTCCGTTTGCCTATCTTGAGGCGCCGCTACCCGAAAGGGATTGACAACCCCTTTTACACGTCGGGTTGCGAGGATTTGTTATCTGTGTTCAGGGGCTGTTTAAGTAGTGTTGCTTGGTTCTCCTACTGGTTCGATAACCTTGGTTTCATATCTGAGGGAAATACCTACCGCCGCTGTGCTGCATCATCCCTTCCTCTTTGGGGAAATACCGACGTAGCTTCAAGCGACATCATCAGTCTTCTTCTTGAAGATCCATTTATTCTCTATGGCTTGCCGATCATCGGGCAAGTCAATCAAAGTCCATACTTTGTTCTCATACATGGATGCCATCTCGGATTTCATGGCCTCAAGCCATTTCACGGAATCTGGGCTCATCATCGCTTCCTCATAGTTCGTAGGTTCGTCATGGTCTAGTAACATGACTTCCAGAATAGGATTACCGCACCACTCTGGTGCGGAATGTATCTCTGGTTGACCTACGAGGTTCGGTAGTAACTTGATCTGAAGTTTCATGATCATCATCATTAACTTCCTCACTAATTGGTGTAGGAATCACTGGAACTAATTTCTGTGATGAACTACTTTCCAATTCGGGAGAAGGTACAATTACCTCATCAAGTTCTACTTTCCTCCCACTCACTTCTTTCGAGAGAAACTCCTTCTCTAGAAAGGATCCATTCTTAGCAACAAATATCTTGCCTTCGGATCTGTGATAGAAGGTGTACCCAACAGTTTCCTTTGGGTATCCTATGAAGACACATTTCTCCGATTTGGGTTCGAGCTTATCAGGTTGAAGCTTTTTCACATAAGCATCGCAGCCCCAAACTTTAAGAAACCACAGCTTAGGTTTCTCGCTAAACCACAGTTCATATGGTGTCATCTCAACGGATTTAGATGGTGCCCTATTTAACGTGAATGCAGCCATCTCTAAAGCATAACCCTAAAACGATAGCGGTAAATCGGTAAGAGACATCATAGATCGCACCATATCTAATAAAGTACGGTTAACGACGTTCGGACACACCATTACGCTGTGGTGTTCCAGGTGGCGTGAGTTGCGAAACTATTCCACATTGTTTCAAATTAAGACCAAACTCGTAACTCAAATTCACCTCCACGCTCAGATCATAGAAACTTTATTTTCTTGTTACGATGATTTTCCACTTCACTCTGAAATTCTTTGAACTTTTCAAATGTTTTAGACTTATGTTTCATTAAGTAGATATACCCATATCTGCTCAAATCATCTGTGAAGGTCAGAAAACAACGATACCCGCCGCGAGCCTCAACACTCATCGGACCGCATACATCAGTATGCATTATTTCCATTAAGTCAGTGGCTCACTCCATTGTTCCGGAGAACGGAGTCTTAGTCATCTTGCCCATGAGGCATGGTTCGCAAGCATCACGTGATTCATAATCAAGTGATTCCAAAAACCCATCAGCATGGAGTTTCTTCATGCGCTTTACATCAATATGACCTAAACGGCAGTGCCACAAATAAGTTGCACTATCATTATTAACTTTGCATTGGCTTCAATATTATGAATATGTGTATCACTACGATCGAGATTCAACAAAAATAGACCACTCATCAAGGGTGCATGACCATAAAAGATATTACTCATATAAATAGAACAACCATTATTCTCTGATTTAAATGAATAACCGTCTCGCATCAAACAAGATCCAGATATAATGTTCATGCTCAACGCTGGCACGAAATAACAATTATTCAGGTCTAAAACTAATCCCGAAGGTAGATGTAGAGGTAGCGTGCCGACGGAGATCACATCGACCTTGGATCCATTTCCGACGCGCATCGTCACCTCGTCCTTAGCCAATCTTCGTTTAATCTGTAGCCCATGTTTCGAGTTGCAAATATGAGCAATAGAACCAGTATCAAATACCCAGGTGCTACTACGAGCATTAGTAAGGTACACATCAATAACATGTATATCAAATATACCTTTCACTTTGCCATCCTTCTTATCCGCCAAATACTTGGGGCAGTTCCGCTTCCAGTGACCAATCCCTTTGTAGTAGAAGCACTCAGTTTCAGGCTTAGGTCCAGACTTGGGCTTCTTCCCTTGAGCAGCAACTTGTTTGCTATTCTTCTTGAAGTTCCCCTTCTTCCCTTTGCCCCTTTTCTTGAAACTAGTGGTCTTGTTAACCATCAACACTTGATGCTCCTTCTTGATTTCTACCTCCATAGCCTTTAGCATCGCGAAGAGCTCGGGAATTGTCTTTTCCATCCCTTGCATATTATAGTTCAAGCCTTTATAGCTTGGTGGCAGTGATTGAAGAACTCTCTCAATGACACTATCATCAGGAAGATTAACTCCCAGCTGAGTCAAGTGGTTATGGTACCCAGAAATTCTGAGTATGTGTTCATTGACAGAACTATTCTCCTCCATCTTGCAGCTATAGAACCTGTTGGAGACTCCATATCTCTCAACTCGGGCATTTGCTTGAAATATTAACTTCAACTCCTGGAACATCTCATATGCTCCATGATTTATAAAACGTCTTTGAAGTCTCGATTCTAAGCCGTAAAGCATGGCAAACTGAACTATTGAGTAGTCATCAGCTTTAGTCTGCCAGACGTTCATAACATCCAGAGTTGCTCCTGCAGCGGGCCTTGCACCTAGCGGTGCTTCCAGGATGTAATTCTTCTGTGCAGCAATGAGGATAATCCTCAAGTTACGGACCCAGTCCGTGTAGTTGCTACCATCACCTTTCAACTTAGCTTTCTCTAGGAACGCATTAAAATTCAAGGGAACGGTAGCACGGGCCATTGATCTACAACAACATAGATATGCAAAAACTATCAGGACTAAGTTCATGATAAATTAAAGTTCAATTGATCATATTACTTAAGAACTCCCACTTAGATAGACATCCCTCCATTCATCTAAATGATCACGTGATCCATATCAACTAAACCATGTCCGATCATCACGTGAGATGGAATAGTTTTCAATGGTGAACATCTCTATGTTGATCATATCTACTATATGATTCATGTTCGACCTTTCGGTCTCAGTGTTCCGAGGCCATATCTGCATATGCTAGGCTCGTCAAGTTTAACCCGAGTATTCTGCAGTGCAAAACTGGCTTGCACCCGTTGTATGTGAACGTAGAGCTTATCACACCCAATCATCACGTGGTGTCTCGGCACGACAAACTGTAGCAAAGTGCATACTCAGAGAGAAAAATTATACCTTGAAATTTAGTGAGGGATCATCTTATAATGCTACCGCCGTACTAAGCAAAATAAGATGCATAAAAGATAAACATCACATGCAATCAAAATATGTGACATGATATGGCCATCATCATCTTGTGCCTTTGATCTCCATCTCCAAAGCACCGTCATGATCTCCATCATCACCGTCTTGACACCTTGATCTCCATCGTGGTGTCATTGTCGTCTCGCCAACTATTGCTTCTACGACTATCGCTACCTCTTAGTGATAAAGTAAAGCAATTGCATTTCATACAATAAAGCGACAACCATAAGGCTCCTTCCAGTTGCCGATAAATTTTACAAAACATGATCATCTCATACAACAATTTATATCTCATCACATCTTGACCATATCACATCACAACATGCCCTGCAAAAACAAGTTAGACGTCCTCTACTTTGTTGTTGCAAGTTTTACGTGGCTGCTACGGGCTTCTAGCAAGAACCGTTCTTACCTACGCATCAAAACCAGAACGATTTTTTGTCAAGTGTGATGCTTTAACCATTCAACAAGGACCGGTCGTAGTCAAATTCGATTGAACTAAAGTTGGAGAAACAGACACCCGCCAGCCACCTGTGTGCAAAAGCACGTCGGTAGAACCGGTCTCATGAACGTGGTCATGTAATGTTGGTCCGGGCCACTTCATCCAACAATACCTCCGAATCAAAATAAGACATTGGTGGTAAGCAGTATGACTATTATCGCCCACAACTCTTTGTGTTCTACTCGTGCATATCATCTATGCATAGACCTGGCTCGGATGCCACTGTTGGGGAACGTAGCATGTAATTTCAAAACTATCCTATGATCACGCAAGATCTATCTAGGAGATGCATAGCAACGAGAGAGGGAGAGTGTGTCCAAGTACCCTCGTAGACCGAAAGCGGAAGCGTTAGTTTAACGCGGTTGATGTAGTCGAACGTCTTCACGATCTAACCGATCTTAGTACCGAACGTACGGCACCTCCGAGTTTAGCACACGTTCAGCTCGATGACGTCCCTCGAACTCTTGATCCAGCAGAGGGTCGAGGGAGAGTTCCCTTAGCACGACGGCGTGATGACAGTGATGGTGACGTGATCCGCGCAGGGCTTCGCCTGAGCACTACGACGCTATGACCGGAGGAGTAAACTATGGAGGGGGCACCGCACACGGCTAAGAGAACAATTGATGTGCCTTTGGGGTGCCTCCCGCCCCCGTATATAAAGGAGGGGAGGAGGAGGCGGCCGTCCAGGAGGGCGCGCACCAAGGGGGGAGTCCTACTAGGACTCCTAGTCATAGTAGGATTCGCCCCCCCTCTTTTCCTTTCTTCACCGGAGGGAAAAGAAAGGAGAGAGGGAGAGGAAAGGGGGGTTGTGCCCCCTCCTCCTTGTCCTATTCGGACTCCCTAGGAGGGGCGCGCGCTACCCCCCGCGGGGGTACCTCTCTCTCCCCTAGGCCCATGTAGGCCCAATACTTCCCGGGGGGTTCCGGTAACCCCTCGGTACTCCGGTGAAATACCCGAACCACTCAAAACCATTCTGATGTCCGAATACTACCTTCCAATATATGAATATTTACCTCTCGACCATTTCGAGACTCCTCGTCATGTCTGTGATCTCATCCTGGACTCCGAACAAACTTCGGTCACCAAAACACATAACTCATAATACAAATCGTCATCGAAAGTTAAGCGTGCGGACCCTACGGGTTCGAAAACTATGTAGACATGACCGAGACACATCTCCGGTCAATAACCAATAGCGGAACCTAGATGCTCATATTGGTTCATACATATTCTACGAAGATCTTTATCTGTCAAACTGTAATAACAATATACGTTTATTCCCTTTGTCACCGGTATGTTACTTGCCTGAGATTTGATCGTCGGTATCATCATACCTAGTTCAATCTCGTTACCGGCAAGTCTCTTTACTCGTTCCATAGTGCATCATCCTGCAACTAACTCATTAGTCACATTGCTTGCAAGGCTTATAGTGATGTGCATTACCGAGAGGGCCCAGAGATACCTCTCCGATACTCGGAGTGACAAATCCTAATCTCGATCTATGCCAACCCAACAAACACCTTTGGAGACACCTGTAGAGCATCTTTATAATCACCCAGTTACGTTGTGACGTTTGATAGCACACAAGGTGTTCCTCCGGTATTCGGGAGTTGCACAATCTCATAGTGAGAGGAATATGTGTAAGTCATGAAGAAAGCAATAGCAATAAAACTTAACGATCATCATGCTAAGCTAACGGATGGTTCTTGTCCATCACATCATTCTCTAATGATGTGATCCAGTTCATCAAATGACAACACATGTCTATGGTTAGGAAACTTAACCATCTTTGATTAACGAGCTAGTCTAGTAGAGGCATACTAGGGAAACTTTGTTTTGTCTATGTATTCACACATGTACTAAGTTTTCGATTAATACAATTCTAGCATGAATAATAAACATTTATCATGATATAAGAAAATATAAATAACAACTTTATTATTGCCTCTAGGGCATATTTCCTTCAAATCGTACTCACTCCCTCCTTCTCGCACTTATAGAACACCCTTCTGGGATGTTTCGGCGAAACGAGGCACAACACCCGCCGCGTGCAGTGGCCACACTTGATGACCGTCAGCGGCGAGCCGATGACCTGCTGAGCGAGTGTTGAGCCCGACCGATGAGATGATGTGGCTGTGCCGCTGGTTGGTCGACAGTGAGATGCGAGCGTCGTGAGGAGGAGGGCTATTGAGATGCGGTGCAGAGCGGTCAAGGGGGTTGCATGGTTTGGTCCTTGTTGAATCACTCCAAAACGCGACGACACCAGCGATTGGGTGCGTCAAATCGGACGACGGCAGCATTGGACGTAGATCAGTCAGTTTTGGCGCCGGCAACGAGAAGCAGCCGAATCGAGGTGATGGGAGAGCGTGGCGACACTGGTTTAACTTGTGCTCAGAAGCACCTTGGATAGTAACATAATTCCTCCTGGACCAGTTTTGCATAGGTTCAATACGGAGTACATCCAAAAGGATATATAAATGTTGATTAAAACAAAATAGTGAACACCAAATTGTACGGATGTGAAAACTGAGAAATGGTTAAAACCAAAACAACATTTTGCTTTCCATGGTAGTTCAGTAGTTGTCGATAGAGCGGATAATATGATATGTATAATTATACTTAAGGTGGCATGGTATCCAACTAGAAAAAAGAGCCTGGAAAGGAATGGAGATGAAAAATGGACAACAGAAGAGAAGGCTTACCTTGGTTTCTATTTGGGTGCTATACATGTTTGTTTTGCTATCGTTTAAGTGTCTTACCATAAGAACAGACAACAAATATATTTATATTTACTATAGTAAGAAGATTGAACTTGCGATAGGTACTATCTATACCAAGCAAGCAAGACTAAGGTAACAATATGATTGTCAATTTGGTAAGCAGAGTAACTTTAGAAATGTATAGCAATTAGGCCTTAGAAGCAAGTGCAAGGAAAATGAAAGATTAGCTCGCACAACAATTTATGTTTTATTGCTGCTATTATATAATTGTATTTGCTGGTTCTCTCATTTGGACAATCTGCTCTCTGAATTAGAATGTACAGATCATTTATAGTACCCAAAAGTATGCCCTAAACTTATTCTTTACAATGAACAACAAAAAATCAAATATCAAGAAGTTATGGTAATGAAGCTAAACCACAACATCACTATGTTCTTGAAAGAACACTTGTAACTACAATGACCGTACAAAGGCATCATTTTAATCTGTTGTAGTACACAAATTAAGATTATGTGAAAGATGTATCCTTGCATACAAATATATACAACTTATAGTCAACACTATAATTTAAATTTAATTCAAATGACACAATAGGTTAACAACCACCAGGAGCAATATGTGGAAGCTGAGTATATTTAGCAATCTGTGTGAAGTTAGGATGCAAACCAGATAATAAGATGATCTGAAAACCTATATTTATAATAACACAATGCAAATCTGCAGATATTTTCTCATAGACTTCAAATAAGACAATCCTAACATATTCAGTTTTATGTAAAACTTGCTAATCCATGTGTTGCAAAGCATGATAACAAACATGCTCAATGATTTTTTTAAAGCACCACAATCAAAATAGCAAATACGACATATACAACCACCACCAACAACAGGTTACAAAAGATTAGGAGATGATTTCCGACATCCATAATCAATAAAATATTAGAATAATCATCAACAATCGGTTTCCACGGTAACTTCAACATCCATCATGGGCAATCTACCTTTTGTAAATAACAGTAAGGATCAACTCCATAAATAAACCAATAGTGCGTAGATATTAAGTGTGCAACAACACAACAAAGTCTTTCCCATGTAGTGATAACTATCTAACTAGAAGATACCCCGCGTGTTGAAGTGGGAAATGTGAGCAAAAGGAGAAAAAAATACCAACTATATTATATACATGTGATAGCAAATAAAAATGTACTAAAGTGGAAGCACCATCTATGAATTATCAGGTGCATCAGACGGTGTTTCGAACATTGACAATAAATTTTCAAGTCATCTAAAAGAACTATGTCTAATAACAGTGAACCTTTCATGTCCATACTTCACGCTAGCTAGGTTGAAAGGTTTAAATTTCATATCATCTTGAAAGTTTAAACGTATGTGAAAGTTTGTACAATCTAGAACACATTACATATTTCTTGCATCACATAATAATAAAATGAGTGTGTTACAACTGTTGATAAACATGCATAAGTAGATTCTGGCCATTACTAAATGTTATTGGTGAAGTATTGTCAGCAACTTGCAAATTTGAATGACAAACGTGAAGTCCTCAATTGGAAAAAACTATTTGGTATATCAAGTTTATTCTCGCTCTCCAATTCAGTCTAACGCTGCCTTTTTTTGGAGCAGATGGATGTCATATCAGACGGAAAAAAATGCTATTACCAAGTGCCTTAGGGAAAGGGGATGGACACTACAAACCAAACTTATTTTCCTACTACGCGTGCTTTATTTATTTGGGATGTGTACGGTTACTGTGATCTCTTATTTATGTATGTAACACTCAAAGGAAGAAAAACTGAAGAACAGAGTATATGACCACTACAACTGCAAGTCGTTATTGTAGTCCGAAGTTGGGTGTTTTGCATGACCACTAGGAAGGAGAGCACCGAACGACCATAATGGCTTCCTCCCTAGCCACAGAAGGTTAGCTTGGAAAAAGAAGGCTACCATTAATGCATCAAAAAGATGTCGTTGGAGGAAAGACAAACATGACGCCAACAACCCTGCTGAAAAGCTCACTGCAAGAGCTGGATCAAGTGCTTCTCTGTGCATTGGTTGTTAATACGTCTCCAACGTATCTATAATTTATGAAGTATTCATACTGTTATTTTATCGTTCTTAGATGTTTTATAATCATTTTATAGTCATTTTATATCATTTTTTGGGACTAACCTATTGACATAGTGCCAAGTGCCAGTTGCTGTTTTTTGCATGTTTTTTACATCGCAGAAAATCAATATCAAACGGAGTCCAAACACCGTGAAACTTTTTGTGGATTTTTTATGGGCTAGAAGACTCCCGATAGGCTAGAGCAGCACCTGGGGGGTGCCCCGAGGGGGGCACAACCCACCAGGGCGCGCCAGGCCCCCCTGGCGCGCCCAGGTGGGTTGTGCCCACCTCGGTGGCCTCCCGTACCCCCTCTTTGCACTATAAATCCCCAAATATTCCGAAACCCTTCGGGGTTAACCTAGATCAGAAGTTCCGCCGCCGCAGGGTCCGTAGCCACCGAAAACCAATCTAGACCCGTTCCGGCACCCTGCCGTAGGGTGGAATCATCTCCGGTGGCCATCTTCATCATCCCGGCGGCCACCACGATGAGGAGGGAGTAGTCCACTGATAACCCACAAGTATAGGGGATCGCAACAGTTTTCGAGGGTAGAGTATTCAACCCAAATTTATTGATTCGACACAAGGGGAGCCAAAGAATATTCTCAAGTATTAGCAGTTGAGTTGTCAATTCAACCACATCTGGATAACTTAATATCTGCAGCAAAGTATTTAGTAGCAAAGTAATATGGAAGTAACGGTAACAGAGGTAACAGTAGCAAAAGTAATATTTTTGGTGTTTTGTAGTGATTGTAACAGTAGCAACGGAAAAGTAAATAAGCGAAGAACAATATGTGAAAAGCTCGTAGGCATTGGATCGGTGATGGAGAATTATGCCGGATGTGGTTCATCATGTAACAGTCGTAACATAGGGTGACACAGAACTAGCTCCAATTCATCAATGTAATGTAGGCATGTATTCCGAATATAGTCATACGTGCTTATGGAAAAGAACTTGCATGACATCTTTTGTCCTACCCTCCCGTGGCAGCGGGGTCCTAATGGAAACTAAGGGATATTAAGGCCTTCTTTTAATAGAGTACCGGACCAAAGCATTAACACATAGTGAATACATGAACTCCTCAAACTATGGTCATCACCGGGAGTGGTCCCGATTATTGTCACTTCGGGGTTGCCAGATCATAACACATAGTAGGTGACTATAGACTTGCAAGATAGGATCAAGAACTCACATATATTCATGAAAACATAATAGGTTCAGATCTGAAATCATGGCACTCGGGCCCTAGTGACAAGCATTAAGCATAGCAAAGTCATAGCAACATCAATCTCAGAACATAGTGGATACTAGGGATCAAACGCTAACAAAACTAACTCGATTACATGATAGATCTCATCCAACCCATCACCGTCCAGCAAGCCTATGATGGAATTACTCATGCACGGCGGTGAGCATCATGAAATTGGTGATGGAGGATGGTTGATGATGACGACGGCGACGAATCACCCTCTCCGGAGCCCCGAACGGACTCCAGATCAGCCCTCCCGAGAGGTTTTAGGGCTTGGCGGCGGCTCCGTATCGTAAAACGCGATGAATCCTTATCTCTGGTTTTTTTCTCCCTGGAAGTGAATATATGGAGTTGGAGTTGAGGTCGGTGGAGCGTCAGGGGGCCCACGAGGTAGGGGGCGTGCCCAGGGGGGGCAGGCGCGCCCCCCACCCTCGTGGATAGGGTGTGGGCCCCCTGACGTGGATTTTTCTTCTAGTATTTTTCTTATTTTCCAAATAGATGTTCCGTGGAGTTTTAGGTCATTCCGAGAACTTTTGTTTCTGCACATAAATAACACCATGGAAAGTCTGCTGAAAACAGCGTCAGTCCGGGTTAGTTCCATTCAAATCATGCAAGTTAGAGTCCAAAACAAGGGCAAAAGTGTTTGGAAAAGTAGATACGACGGAGACGTATCAACTCCCCCAAGCTTAAACCTTTGCTTGTCCTCAAGCAATTCAGTTGATAAACTGAAAGTGATAAAGAAAAACTTTTACAAACTCTGTTTGCTCTTGTTGTTGTAGATATGTAAAGCCAGCATTCAAGTTTTCAGCAAAGATTATGACTAACCACATTCGCAATAACTCTTAGGTCTCATGTTTACTCATGTCTATGGCATAATCAACTAGCGAGCAATAATAATAAATCTCGGATGACAACACTTTCTCAAAACAATCATGATATGATATAACAGGATGGTATCTCGCTAGCCCTTTCTGAGACCGCAAAACATAAATGCAGAGCACTTTTAAAGATCAAGGACTGACTAAACATTGTAATTCATGGTAAAAGAGATCCAGTCATAGTCATACCCAATATAAATTAATACTAATGGATGCAAATGACAGCAGTGCTCTCCAGCTGGTGCTTTTGATAAGAGGGTGATGACTCAACATGAAAGTAAATAGATAGGCCCTTCGCAGAGGGAAGCAGGGATTTGTAGAGGTGCCAGAGCTCGGTTTTGAAATAGAGATAAATAATATTTTGAGCGGCACACTTTCATTGTCAACATAACAACCAAGAGATGGCGATATCTTCCATGCTACACACATTATAGGCGGTTCCCAAACAGAATGGTAAAGTTTATACTCCCCCTCCACCAACAAGCATCAATCCATGGCTTGCTCGAAACAACGAGTGCCTCCAACTAGCAACAGTCCCAGGGGGAGTTTTGTTTGCAATTATTTTGATTTAGTTTGCATAAAGCATGGGATTGGGCATCCCGGTGACCAGCCATTTTCTCGTGAGTAAGGAGCGGAGTCCACTCCTCTTGAGAATAACCCGCCTAGCATGGAAGATACGGACAGCCCTAGTTGATACATGAGCTATTCGAGCATACAAAACAGAATTTCATTTGAAGGTTTAGAGTTTGGCACATACAAATTTACTTGGAACGGCAGGTAAATACCGCATATAGGAAGGTATAGTGGACTCATATGGCATAACTTTGGGGTTTAAGGGATTGGATGCACAAGCAGTATTCCCGCTTAGTACAAGTGAAGGCTAGCAAAAGACTGGGAAGCGACCAACTAGAGAGCGACAACAGTCATGAACATGCATTAAAATTAATAAACATTGAGTGCAAGCATGAGTAGGATATAATCCACCATGAACAGAAATATCGTGAAGGCTATGTTGATTTGTTTCAACTACATGTGTGAACATGTGCCAAGTCAAGTCACTTGAATTGTTCAAAGGAGGATACCACCCCATCATACCACATCACAACCATTTTAATAGCATGTTGGCACGCAAGGTAAACCATTATAAACTCCTAGCTAATTAAGCATGGCATAAGCAACTATAATCTCTAATTGTCATTGCAAACATGTTTATTCATAATGGGCTGAATCAGGAACGATGAACTAATCATATTTACAAAAACAAGAGAGGTCGAGTTCATACCAGCTTCTCTCATCTCAGTCAGTCCATCATATATTGTCATAATTGCCTTTCACTTGCACGACCGAACGATGTGAAAATAATAAGAGTGCACGTGCATTGGACTAAGCTGGAATCTGCGAGCATTCAATAAACAGGAGAAGACAGGGCAATATGGGCTCTTGGTTAAATCAACAATAATGCATATAAGAGCCACTTCAACAATTTAATTATGGTCTTCTCCTATCGACCCCCAAAGAGAAGAAAATAAATAAAACTATTCACACGGGAAAGCTCCCAACAAGCAAAAAGAAGAACGGGAAATCTTTTTGGGTTTTCTTTTTAATTATTATTACTATAGCAAGAAAAGTAAACTAACTAAAAGCTACACTAATTTTTTTTGTTTTTCTTAAGGTTTAACAAACACACAAGAAGAAAGCAAGAAAAAGAAAATAAACTAGCATGGATGTTACAATGAAAGAGTATGAGCACCGACAACTAGCAATGAGTGTGTGAACATAAATGTAATGTCGGTGAGAGATACGTACTCCCCCAAGCATAAGCTTTTGGCCTAAGTTGGTCTATTGCCACGGATGGCCTGGCGGATATCCATACTTGTAGCCGGGGTCGTACTGAGATGCAGCAGTTATCGCCTCCTGAGCTGCAGCGTGGCGGCGAGCTGCCTCTGCCCTCCTCTCGTACTCATCTGCCTCCTCTCTGGTAATAACATATCTTCCTTTTGCCTGATAATCAAAGAAGGCAGGAGCAGGGAGAGTAATACGGACAGCACGACGTCTGTCAAAGATTAAGCGATAATGGAGAGGTGATTCATTCCTCTCAACAAATTGGTGGTGAACCATAGCATTAAAGTCTAGGTAAGCAGGAGGCAATTCAATATCATCCTCACGTATGTCCACACCAAGAAAATTAGCTAAGCGGGTTGCATAAATTCCACCAAAGAAATCTCCATTAAATATATTGTGATGCAACCTACGTGCAACAATGGCTCCCACATTATAAGATTTGTCTCCTAACACAGCACTCCTAAGAATACTGAGGTCAGGGACACACATGTGACATGCTTCATCCTTACCATTTATGCACCTACCTATAAAGAGAGCAAAATAATGTATAGCAGGAAAATGGATGCTCCCTATGGTAGCTTGTGCTATATCTCTATATTCCCCCACAGTTATACTAGCAAGAAAATTTCTAAATTCAGATTTGCGAGGTTCACTAGCACTACCCCATTGTGGAAGTTTGCAAGCAGTGGTAAAATCCTCTAAGTCCATCGTATAAGATTTTTCATAAAGATCAAACGGGACAGTTGGAGAATTACGTGAAGATGAAAATTCAAACCTCCTCACAAATGAACTAGTGAGATAGTGGTATTGGCGGCACTTCTCTGCCTCGAAGCTCACAAGATCAGCATTACGCAAATATGCGTTAAATTCTTCCTTGATTCCCGCTCGATCCATAAAGTTTTCTGAAGGCCATTCACAAGGCCGCACTGGAGCGTCCCTTGGTGGCTCATCGTCAGCATCACGCATTGCAAGCCTGGGTCCTTGCTTCCTTGAAGAACCACCTTGGAACATTTTCCTAAGCATATTTCTTCCTCTGAAAATTTCTGAAATTTTAGTAACTTCAAAATAAAAGTGAACCAAGCTCAACAAGATTGATAGCAACTACTCCTACAAGTGCCTAGAGCCTATATCAAGCATTAGAACTACTTGGAACCATATAAATTTGACATGCAAGCTCAAGAATATGGTCACCTAGGCAGCACAAATTTGCAATGAATAGAGCATTAGAACAAAAACTAATTGGACCAATGGAGGAGTCACATACCAAGGAACAATCTCCCCAAGTAGTTTTGTGAGAGGTGCTTTGAGCAAGGAGATCGAAAATCGCAGCAAAATGAGCTAGAACTCGTGCTTGAGTTGGATGATGATTTTTTGGGAGGAAGAAGAAGTGTGTGGGTGCAGGAATAAGTGGAGGGGAGCCACCGTGGGACCACGAGGCAGGGGGCGCGCCCAGGGGGTAGGGCGCACCCTCCACCCTCGTGGCCAGGTGCTTGCCCCTCCTGCTGTGTTCTCAGTGCCAGATATTCTCAAATATTCCAGAAAAAATCATATTTCATTTTCAGGGCATTTGGAGAACTTTTATTTTCGGGGTATTTTTATATTGCACGGATAAATCAGAAATAGACAGAAAAATACTATTTTTACTTTATTTCAACTAAATAATAGAAAGTAGAAAGAGGGTACAGAAGGTTGTGCCTTCTAGTTTTATCCATCTCATGCTCATCAAAAGGAATCCACTAACAAGGTTGATCAAGTCTTGTTAACAAACTCATTCCGAATAACATGGAACCGGAGAAATTTCGAATAACACTATGTTACCTCAACGGGGATATGCACATCCCCAATGATAAGAATATCATATTTCTTCTTGACAGTAGGAAGAGGAAATTCAAAACCTCCAAAAATAATCGATGGAATTTTTCCAATAGAATTAATACTGTGGACTTGAGGTTGTTTCCTCGAAAAGTGTACCATATGCTCATTGCCATTAACATGAAAAGTGACATTGCCTTTGTTGCAATCAATAACAGCCCCTGCAGTATTCAGAAAAGGTCTTCCAAGAATAATAGACATACTATCGTCCTCGGGAGTATCAAGAATGACAAAGTCCGTTAAAATAGTAACGTTTGCAACCACAACAGGCACGTCCTCATAAATACCGACAAGTATAGCAGTTGATTTATCAGCCATTTGCAAAGATATTTTAGTAGGTGTCAATTTATTCAAATCAAGTCTACGATATAAAGAGAGAGGCATAACACTAACACCGGCTCCAAGATCACATAAGGCAGTTTTAACATAGTTTCTTTTAATGGAGCATGGTATAGTAGGTACTCATGGATCTCCTAGTTTCTTAGGTATTCCACCCTTAAAAGTGTAATTAGCAAGCACGGTGGAAATTTCAGCTTCCGGTATCTTTCTTTTATTTGTAACAATATCTTTCATATACTTAGCATAAGGATTCATTTTGAGCATATCAGTTAATCGCATACGCAAAAAGATAGGTCTAATCATTTCAGCAAAGCGCTCAAAATCCTCATCATCCTTTTTCTTGGATGGTTTCGGAGGAAAAGGCATGGGTTTCTGAACCCATGGTTCTCTTTCTTTACCATGTTTCCTAGCAACAAAGTCTCTCTTATCATAACGTTGATTCTTTGATTGTGGGTTATCAAGATCAACAGCAGGTTCAATTTCTACATCATTATCATTGCTAGGTTGAGCATCATCATTGACATTATCGCTAAGTTCATGTTCATTACCAGATTGTGTTTCAGCATCAGAAATAGATATATCATTTGGATTCTCAGGTGGTTCAGCAATAGGTTCACTAGAAGCATGCAAAGTCCTATCATTTTTCTTTTTCTTCTTTTTAGAAGGACTAGGTGCATCAATATTATTTCTATGAGAATCTTGTTCAATTCTCTTAGGGTGGCCTTCAGGATACAAAGGTTCCTGAGTCATTTTACCAGTTCTAGTAGCCACTCTAAAAGCATAATCATTATTCTTACTATTCAATTCATTGAGCAAATCATTTTGAGACTTAAGTACTTGTTCTACTTGAGTGGTAACCGTAGAAGCATGTTTAGTAATGAGTTTAAGTTCACCTTTAACTCTAGACATATAATCACCCAAGTGTTCAAGCGTATCGGAATTGTATTTCAATTGTCTATCAAAATAAGCATTGAAGTTTTCTTGTTTGACAATAAAATTATCAAACTCTTCTAAGCATTGTCTAGCAGACTTATAGTGAGGAATATCACCTTCATCAATTCTATAGAGAGAATTTACCTTTACTACCTGTGTCGGGTTGTCAAGACCATGAGTTTCTTCAATAGGTGATGGATTAAGATCATATGTTTCTTCAACAGGCGGTAAATTAAGACCATGTATTTCTTCAATAGGTGGTAAATTCTTAACATCTTCAGCTTTAATACCTTTTTCTTTCATAGATTTCTTTGCCTCTTGCATATCTTCAGGACTGAGAAATAGAACACCCCTCTTCTTCAGAGTTGGTTTAGGAATAGGCTCAGGAATTGACTCAGGAAGTGTCCAATTATTTTCATTTGTCAACATATTATTTAATAGAATTTCAGCTTCATCCGGTGTTCTTTCCCTGAAAACAGAACCAGCACAACTATCCAGGTAATCTCTGGAAGCATCGGTTAGTCCATTATAAAAGATATCAAGTATTTCATTTTTCTTAAGAGGATGATCAGGCAAAGCATTAAGTAATTGGAGAAGCCTCCCCCAAGCTTGTGGGAGACTCTCTTCTTCAATTTGCACAAAATTATATATATCCCTTAAAGCAGCTCGTTTCTTATGAGCAGGGAAATATTTAGCAGAGAAGTAATAAATCATATCCTAGGGACTACGCACACAACCAGGATCAAGAGAATTAAACCATATCTTAGCATCACCCTTTAATGAGAATGGAAATATTTTAAGGATATAAAGGTAGCGAGTTCTCTCATCATTAGTGAACAGGGTGGCTATATCATTTAATTTAGTAAGATGTGCCACAACAGTTTCAAATTCATAGCCATGAAAAGGATCAGATTCAACCAAAGTAATTATATCAGGATCAACAGAGAATTCATAATCCTTATCAGTAACACAGATAGGCGAAGTAGCAAAAGCAGAGTCAGGTTTCATTCAAGCATTAAGAGATTGCTGCTTCCATTTAGCTAATAACCTCTTGAGCTCGTATCTATCTTTGCAACCTAAAATAGCTAAAGCAGCTTCTTTTTCAAAAACATAACCCTCGGGGATAACAGGCGATTCACATTTATTAGGGGGAGAGTCTTCATCATCACTTTCATCAATGTTATCAGTTTCAATAATTTCATTCTCTCTAACCCTAGCAAGTTGTTCATCAAGAAATTCACCAAGTGGCACAGTAGTATCAAGCATAGTAGTAGTTTCATCATAAGTATCATGCATAGCAGAAGTGGCATCATCAATGACATGCGACATATCAGAATGAATAGCAGAAGCAGGCTTAGGTGTCGCAAGCTTACTCAAAACAGAAGGTGAATCAAGTGCAGAGCTAGATGGCAGTTCCTTACCTCCCCTCGTAGTTGAGGGAGAAATTGTTGTCTTAGCGTCTTTCAAGTTCTTCATAGTGACCAGCAGATATAAATCCCAAGTGACTCAAAGAATAGAGCTATGCTCCCCGGCAACGGCACCAGAAAATAGTCTTGATAACCCACAAGTATAGGGGATCGCAACAGTTTTCGAGGGTAGAGTATTCAACCCAAATTTATTGATTCGACACAAGGGGAGCCAAAGAATATTCTCAAGTATTAGCAGTTGAGTTGTCAATTCAACCACATCTGGATAACTTAATATCTACAGCAAAGTATTTAGTAGCAAAGTAATATGGAAGTAACGGTAACAGAGGTAACACTAGCAAAAGTAATATTTTTGGTGTTTTGTAGTGATTGTAACAGTAGCAACGGAAAAGTAAATAAGCGAAGAACAATATGTGAAAAGCTCGTAGGCATTGGATCGGTGATGGAGAATTATGCCGGATGTGGTTCATCATGTAACAGTCATAACATAGGGTGACACAAAACTAGCTCCAATTCATCAATGTAATGTAGGCATGTATTCCGAATATAGTCATACGTGCTTATGGAAAAGAACTTGCATGACATCTTTTGTCCTACCCTCCCGTGGCAGCGGGGTCCTAATGGAAACTAAGGGATATTAAGGCCTCCTTTTAATAGAGTACCGGACCAAAGCATTAACACATAGTGAATACATTAACTCCTCAAACTATGGTCATCACCGGGAGTGGTCCCGATTATTGTCACTTCGTGGTTGCCGAATCATAACACATAGTAGGTGACTATAGACTTGCAAGATAGGATCAAGAACTCACATATATTCATGAAAACATAATAGATTCAGATCTGAAATCATGGCACTCGGGCCCTAGTGACAAGCATTAAGCATAGCAAAGTCATAGCAACATCAATCTCAGAACATAATGGATACTAGGGATCAAACCCTAACAAAACTAACTCGATTACATGATAGATCTCATCCAACCCATCACCGTCCAGCAAGGCTACGATGTAATTACTCACGCACGGCGGTGAGCATCATGAAATTGGTGATGGAGGATGGTTGATGATGACGACGGCGACGAATCCCCCTCTCCGGAGCCCCGAACGGACTCCAGATCAGCCCTCCCGAGAGGTTTTAGGGCTTGGCGGCGACTCTGTATCGTAAAACGCGATGAATCCTTCTCTCTGATTTTTCTCTCCCCAAAAGTGAATATATGGAGTTGGAGTTGAGGTCGGTGGAGAGTCAGGGGGCCCACGAGGTAGGGGACGCGCCTAGGGGGGGCAGGCGCGCCCCCACCCTCGTGGACAGGGTGTGGGCCCCCTGACGTGGATTTTTCTTCCAGTATTTTTCTTATTTTCCAAATAGATGTTCCATGGAGTTTCAGGTCATTCCGAGAACTTTTGTTTCTGCACATAAATAACCATGGAAAGTCTGCTGAAAACGACGCCAGTCCAGATTAGTTCCATTCAAATCATGCAAGTTAGAGTCCAAAACAAGGGCAAAAGTGTTTGGAAAAGTAGATACGACGGAGACGTATCATCCACCCTCGGGGCTGAGGGTTTGTACCAGTAGCTATGTGTTTAATCTCTCTCTCTCTCGTGATCTATATCATGGGCTTTGTTAATATAGTCGGATCATATGGTGTTTCTCCCATCTATACCCTTGTTGTTATGAATTGAATCTTTACCCTTTGAAGTTTTGTCATGTCGGATTGAATATTCAGATTTGAGATCACATGATGTATGTCTTGCGGTATGAACACTTGAGGTGACATTGGGGTATCTTATTGATTCACTTGATATACGTTATGGCACTCAACTTGCGGATTCCCGCGGTGATATTGGGGTAATCTATGCATAGGGGTTGATGCACATTTTTATTATCTTTTCTCCGATAGAAACTTTGGGGTCTCCTTGTAGTTCTTTGTGTGGATTGAGTATTATGAATATGAATTTGCTTTGGTGTTATTCTAGTACGAACTCTAGGATAGATCGAACGGAAACAACAACTTTGTGTTATTTTAGTATGAACTCTTGAATAGATCGAACGGAAGAATAGCTTTGAGGTGGCTTCGTACCCTACAAACAATTCCTATCTTTTGTTCTCCTCTCATAGGAACTCGGGAGTGATTCTTCATTGCACTTTGAGGGATAATCATATGATCCAACTATGTTAGCATTGTTGAGAGATTGCACTAGTGAAAGTATGGACCCTAGGCCTCATTTTCAATCATTGCAACACCGTTTTTGTGCCCGTTTACTATTTGCTACATTGCTGTTTTTATTTATTCAGATTATAAAAATATATTTCTACCATCCATATTACACTTTATCACCATCTCTTCGCCGAACTAGTGCACCTATACAATTTGCTATTGTATTGGGTGTGTTGGGGACACAAGAGATATCTTGTATTTGGTTGCAGGGTCGTTTGAGAGAGACCATCTTCATCCTACACCTCTCACGGATTGATAGACCTTAGGTCATCCACTTGAGGGAAAATTGCTACTGTCCTACAAAACTTTGCGCTTGGAGGCCCAACACGTGTCTACAAGAATAAAGTTGCGTAGTAGACATCAGTTGTCATTCTCCATTCCATGTCTGAGGCCCTCACCGGCGTTGCCATGAGTTTGTTCCTTCCAGCCTGAAAAGAAAGCTAGTCTCCCCAGCGACAACGGAGCTAGTTTCTACAACTGGAGACAGAAATGGCAGGAGAAGACGAAAGGCCACCGACGGTTGCCGAAGTCCGAGAGCCGTCAGTGGCGAGGAGGCCGACAATCGTGCCGGAGGATCCATCGGCAAGGGGATGACAACGTGAGAGAATCTCGGCTGAGGCGTTCATGGAGGAATATGAGAGGCATCGAAGGCAAGGCGATCGTGGCGGAGCCGGATGAGCTTTCAGAAGTGAGGCGGCCTGGCAGTCGTGCTGGACCAAGAGAGTGGACAGTGGGCTGGTGGACAGAGCCATACATAGGAGTGCCATCACGCCGAGATCACTGTCCAGTCGCCTCACCTATGATGTGGAGAAGATATCACTTCTTTTATGAGGGGTCCTTGATCTTTTTTTACTTTTAAGGGAGAGAAGGGCCGGTGGTTATTCATAGTTGGAACCATCCACCTCCTCTGCCACAACAAGCACCTGCTGATGAGCCACCCATTCTCACGAGAGCGGCAAGCAAAGGCAGGAAGCTGAGGTTGCGGTCACCACTCAGCACAATGCCCAAACGGGGGCTTTTGGAGGAAGATTTATATGCTGCAATTTGCTAGAAGCTGGGTGGTCCGAGGAAGTTGAAGGGGAAGGGTGTAGGTAGAGAAGGGGATGAAGTATTGGGATGGAAAAAGTAATCTCTATGCCGGTTAAAATAATAATTAATGACATGGGATCATGCATGTAGTGCGCCAAGTAGTTTACCACTGAAAAGGAAATGCAAGAGGGGGCTTGATTTGGCCAATCACATATGAATGGAAACAGAAGGCACGATGTCCCATGTTTACATGTTCAGAGTTGCTGATAGGCCGCATGTCAAGAGAAATAGGTAGTGGGGTGCTCCTATTTAAATATAGTAGATGCCAGCATCAAAAACATTTTTTTTGCAAAATCAAGCACTTTATTCACTAACATCACCACAGAAAAACAAAGTAGAAGAGGAGAAAGGTATGTTACTTCGTTTCACGGCAGAGAGAAGGGGACAATAATCATGATGCTGCAGACGTAGAGTTGTAATATAAATTCCTTAGAGCATCTCCAGCCGTTTGCCCCAGGCATGGAGTAGCAGCAATAGCAGCAGCTCGCCACCGCAAATCCACCTCTTCCGACGCACCCCCGTCCACCGCCGCCGACGCAGGAGCAGCAGCTCGCCAGTCGCCACCGCAAATCCACCGCCGCCGACGCACCCCCGTCCACCGCCGCCGACGCAGGAGCAGCAGCTGTAGCAGCCCGCGGAGCAGAGGATCCGCCATGGGCATGGGCGGGCGGTCGGGCGGTTGGGCGTGGGCGGCCAAGCGAGGGAGGCGCGCGGCGGAGACGAGAGCCGCCCAAGACGTTCGCGCGCGTGCTCGCCCTCGTCCAAGTGCAGTTCCCCGGCCGCCGTGATCGACCACTCCGTCACCCCGCCGTCATGGCCGCCGACGGGCCGAGCCGACTGCGGAAATGGATTTGCCGTGCCGTTCTCCTCGTCCACACGGAAGATCGCGAGCCGGAGCTTCCGTCGCGGACCGGCCGGCGAGCGAGCGAGCAGTGCGTGCGTGCGATGGAGAGGTGCGGGAGCTGGTTTGGGTCCGACGCGGCGGCGCAGGCGGCCGCGCAGAAGGCCGTGCCCGCCTCCCTTCGTCGTCCCGGCCTCCCTTCTTCAGGCCTCTGCACTTCCCGCTATTCCATCCCGGCGTCTTCGTGGCTCATCACCACCAGCAGTTCATGGGCGAGGACGGCACAATGGCCGTGCACGCTGGCATCGGCGTCCCGTTCATGCAGCCGCATTGGCGGGAGCAGGGCGCGCCTCAGTTGTTGGCGCTGGGCAGCCCTGCGCGCCCTCGCCGGCAGCGGAGGGCAACGGCCGTGGCGCCAGCGCGGCGGTGCTGATGGACGAGAACGAGCAGTTGCAGGGTCAGCAACACGACACCGCTGCAGGAGCTCTCCCACATGCGCAAGCTCCACAACGTGGTCGGGAGGTTGTTGGAGGGGCGGGGACGGGGGAGTGTGCCTTGTGCGGCCGAGCGCGTGGGTGGGCCTGGAGAAAAGAGAGGGAGAGAGAGAGGAGAGAGGGAGTTGGGACACTGACAGTGGACCGTTTGCATGCAAATAACAGTGCCGGCGTCCCCAGCTACCCCCGGGGGCTGGGTTTCGCCTGGGATCGCCGGCTGAACTTTTGCTCAAATCCGGCGAAAACTGGGCTCTTGGGGTGACGTGTGGAAAAAAATTCAGTCGCCGGTGCCTAAAAAGTGGTCCTGAGCGGACATATGTAAAGTCATCGAGAGAGAGAAAGATGACTTGCTAGCCTATTCTCACACATTGTCCTGGAGTGTCGTGCTCCTCTCCGTCGTTTACTAGTCCTCCCCATGGCAGAGCTTGCCGGAGGTGACACCTCGTGTTGTAGCTAGTGGAGGAGTAGGTTGAGAAGGGTTGGCTAGAGATCCGACCGGGGTGTGGAGAAGTTGTGGTGTCACATGGGTGCACTGGAGGGAGATCTCGAGTTCCTGTAGGAGCAAAAGGCAATGGCTGCGGCGGTGGACACCAGAGGAGGGGGGAAACTTCAGACAAAGAAAAGAAACTAGGCGTAACTAGACTTGCAGGAGGCGATGCTAATGGCCACTGGACCGCCGCGCATGCGAACCTAGCTTCGCCTAGTGTTTGGTGCGGGGACATGTCAAGAGGGGGTCGAAGGCTAGGCTAATGTAGGAATTGGTGGTGACGGATCGTTGCGAAGCTGGACTGACAAATGGCGGTGCTAATTAGGGGCATAGATGGCCAAAATCTTAGTCAGCGATGCTGAATTTGGAATAAAAGAAAGGGAGAGAAAGAGACGACAGTGAGCGAGAGAACATGGGAGAGAGGCGGCATGAAAGGGTTGTGTTATATCACGCGAAAGAAACCTAGCCAACATTGACTGAGAAGAGTGGTCCCACTCATCTCGCACCCCCACGGTGCACCAGAAAACTCTATTCCCCGAAAGTTTAGAGTTTTATAAGAATTGCATATTCATTTCATATTTACCTACAAATTTGTCTAAGAACCTTTATATATTGTCCAGATGCATTGAACCATGGTGCTCTATTTCATCAAGTTTCTAAAAACCAGTTGAAAAGGGTAAAATAGGAGTAATAAGGAATAAAAATCACACGGAAAGGGGAAAAGGACCCCTACTCTCTCCACAGGGGCCAGGGAGTCCCAACTCCGCCTCCACGCTTGACCTCACCTCCATCCGTAAGCGTCGCCGTCGCAGTCGCCGGCGAGCGCCATGCGGCCTTCCTCCCGCATACTCGCCGCGAGGCACCTCCTACGCAGCTCCCGCTTCCAACCCTCCACGGCGGCCGCCGCCTCCTCTGTTTTCCGGCGGCTCGACGGAACCAATGGGCAGTCCGTGGCGAAGCCTCTCCGTAATCCCCACCTCGGAGAACTCGGACCAAACTGTAGGGTTTTTCCTGGGAGCGGCGCCCCCTTTGCCCACCTCAACTGCTTGCTGCCGGACTCCACCTACCCGCCGCACTGCGCGCGGCCCCTCCGCGACTTGGTAACAAGTGCTTACCGCATTCTAGTTTTTTTTTTTACGACATACCGCATTCTAGTTTCGACGCTGAGATGCATAGATACAGTAGTGCATGATAGGGTCTTACCTTATACGTTATCAATGTTTTACTGAAATATAAGTGGGAATTTCCTAGCAAAACAGTAGGCAGCAGTAAGGTGATTCGTTAATAGCTTACACATAAAAAATGAAGCACGACTGATGGACTTAGCGGGCGCTGTTGATTCGGCTTCAGTTTTGTTCTCTAATTGTTACAAAGGGAAGATACTCGGTCTCCGGCTTAATCTGCCAAAGCACAAAATGAAGTACTAGCGTGGTGCATATGGCAGTGTTGCCTTCTTAATGCTGATTCTGTCTGTGAAGTGTTGTTGTATTTACTCTGCACTTTTCAGTTCCATCTGAAATATGGTTATTCAAGTATCTTCTTGCGGTTGGTTCGTGATGTCAGTGATTGCAGCAATGACGAAAAGTTTGATGCATTTGTCTGTTAATTTTCTTAATAGAAGCTACTGTTTGTTTGTCAAATATGGTTTTGTGATTCTTACTATGTTTGTAGAGAGGGCATGCATTCTCCACAGCTGCCAATTCAGTGACTATTGGGAAGCCGGCTGATGATAACATGCATAAAGATGCCCCAAAAAAGGACATTGATGATCAGATAGCAGACGCGCAGATTCTTCGAAACCTTTGGAAGTACTTAATGCTGAACGATAGCCCTGATTTCCGCTTCAGGCTTGTGCTGTCATTGGGCCTCTTAGTTGGTGCAAAGGTAAATGCTACTCGTGAAAACTCTAACCCATACAAGTATCGTTGATGATAAGAAACATCAACTTTTGTTAGCAAAAACTTTTGTTTCTTTTGTACTCATTAATGACCAGCAATCTGCAAATGTTGGCAATCCCATTTGAGCTAACACTCTTCCCTAGAAGCTACCATTGACCATCATGTTGCAGGCTCAGTATTGATAATCTCTTTACCTCACTTTGTTGGTATGCAGTGCCCATAGTGCACTGATATTCTTCTATATTTTCTTTATACAAATGACCCTTTAACCAATTCTCATGTAATGTGATAAACTCATATACAGCCTATTTGTAGGTGTATTTTTAAATGGAATTTCTTGTTTAATACCTCAAATAGTCGACTATCATCACTCTGAAATCAAAGGAAGAATATTGCCCTTCCAGTTATGATACATCATACATACATGTCATAATGGATGAAGTTGTTACATGAACCTTCCAACTTTGTCACGTGCCTTATCTGTTTAAAATTTTATTTTGACGAAGCTTTTCTGTTTATAATGGACACCAGGTTATAAATGTTCAAGTGCCTTTCTTGTTTAAGCTTGCTATCGATTGGCTTGCAGCCCTTGGTGGCGCTGAAGCCTCGCTGGCATCATTTACAGATGCTAATGCAACCATGCTGGCTCTCTTTGCAAGTCCAGCAGCAGTTCTGATTGGTTATGGTATTGCACGGTCAGGAGTATCAGCTTGTACAGGTACATTTGTTACAGAAGTTGCTTATCATTGTTTTCTTACGCCTGAAAAGCTGTCAAAAGAAACTCCTTTGGTGAGCATGAGGATATGCATTTTTGAGATTCTCTCTTACTGCTCTCCTGTTAAAAGATATATAACTATGATTTAGTCCTCATGGCAAAATTTCTGTTTTCAGAATTGCGCAATGCTTTATTTTCTAAAGTGACTGCGAGAGCCATCCGTTCAGTCTCCAGGACGGTAAATATTGAAACCTTTTCATTTCTATGGTACCACGTTTTAGTGAAGTTGAATGATTATTTTCTGTTTGAAGTCATCCAGAATTTGGATGTTTCAGCACAGTATGGATATATGTTGAATTAAGCATCTTATTTTTCTTGATATCCAATGCTATCGTTCTCCTATATATGTTTATATTCACGGAGAAGAAAAAAAGTTACTATAATGGCATCTGGACAAGATCCACTTGTTGGATGACTGGTGCTGCGCAACTGTTTCGATGTTAAACTGCAGGCACTTTAAGTATTGATTTAGTTTCTTAACTCTTCACATTGCAGGTATTTTTTCACCTGCATGAGCTTGATCTTCGTTATCATCTAAGGTACTTGGGAAATGCTCTGATTCATCCATCATGCTTGTTTCGATGTTTTCCCTCTTTTCATTGATTAACCGCATTATCTGTTGTCCTGACGTACAATACATTTGTGGTAAAAATACCACAAGTAACTTAGATGGTTAAACACTAATTCCTTTATATAAGCTGCACCCATTTTTTTATTCAATCAAACAGTCAATAAGAAGTCTCTGAACCCTAATATCCTCTATCCGTGCCCATGCTACCCTTCCTGCTTACCTGCGTGCCCACACCAGTAAGGTGCGCCAGCTTTTAATCGGCCCTAAGGTCTTGCTTGTATTGCATCCTGTAAATCGGTGTGGAAACAAGCGACAAGAACAACACTTATTATTATGTAGTTGCTGAGTATTGATTTAATGGAGGCTATTTGAATTTTCATTATGTTTCCTTGCCGGTTTATGTGTTTCAGCCGTCAAACTGGAGCTCTAAATCGCATAATTGACCGAGGCAGTCGTGCCATAAATTACATTCTTACAGTGATGGTGTTCAATGTTGTTCCCACAATACTAGAGGTACTCACAGTTACTACCCTCAACTGTTACTGTCCACCAGTTGTGCAAATTGCCTGTGATATTGTCATATTGGTGCTGGTTGCTTTTGGTAATTTATGTCATTTCTTCTTGTGGCCTTTATGTGAGCTCTGTTTGCCTTGTGCTGTTGCTTCTTATTTACAGATTGGTATGGTGTCAAGTATACTTGCGTACCAGTTTGGTTCCACTTTTGCTTGGATTACTTCAGTTTCAGTTGCTACCTACATTGTTTTCACTTTGGCTATCACACAGGTGCGGACACTGTACTCTGTCATCACATATGTAGTCTTAAGATCTTGCTTTCATAAATGCTCAATCTACCTATCTAATGGTATCTTTCCTACCATGTATTACTCTGGTTCTTCATCACTCTGTTTTCATTATGACAGTGGCGGACTCAGTTCAGGACAGCCATGAACAAAGCTGATAATGCTTCTAGTACAGTGGCAGTTGACTCCCTTCTCAATTATGAGGTTATCCCATGGTTGTCCGTTACTCTGGTGTCTGGTCTATATTTTTACCGTTACATATTGTAATTCAACTTCTTACCATTCTTGTTTTGCTTGCGTGCAGACTGTTAAATACTTCAACAATGAGCAATTTGAAGTTCAGAAGTATGATAAATACTTAAAGAGTAAGTACATATATCAATTAATTCGTGGGAGAAATATCATCACAAAATGAAATACACAACTACACTATAAGTTAATTTTGTTAGATATGTTTGATCTTTTAACTACTTTTTCTTACAATGTGCTCAGGTTACGAGGATGCTGCACTGAAAACTCAAAGTAGCCTCGCCTACCTGAATTTTGGGCAAAGTGTTATATTCAGCTCGGCATTATCCACAGCAATGGTTTTGAGCTCATATGGTATAATGAGTGGTGCTCTGACTGTCGGTGATTTGGTAGTTCCTTATGTCAAGTCTTTGTGTTTTATATCTTTTGCCATCTCATTTCTTAAATCACTTTGACACATTGGGGTAGCAATACATCCACATCAAAGTAGAAAGATATTCAACTCAGGTTGAATATATCCTCAGGTTGACCAATATTACCTCAGGTTGTCAACATGAAAGTTGGTAGAAGCGAAAATGTGTAACTGGAAAATAAAATATACTCCCTCCGTCCCAAAATAAGTGGCGACCACGTCACTTATTTTGGGACAGAGGGAGTACTGTTTAACAATGACTTGATATTAAGCTTCAGATCTTTTTCGTTTTCTGCTTTTCTTAGTCTTGCAGTTGCCTTTGATTAATGTGTTGAAATCTTGGCGTCCAGGTCATGGTTAATGGACTTCTATTCCAGCTTTCACTGCCGCTGAACTTCCTTGGGAGTGTCTACCGAGAATCTAGACAGAGCCTCATTGACATGAAGTCTATGTTTCAGTTACTTGAGGTAAAAGCTTTGTAGTTATAGATTCATACTGCTCAATGTCTGATGGCATGCAGTTTAATTTATCATTAATGATGGTCTCAGAAACTTCAGAACTATTATCTGCGTCTTGTTTTAGGAAAAACCTGGAATAAAGGATGAGCCTCATGCACAACCTTTGCAGTTCAAGGGAGGATGCATTGAATTTGAGAACGTGCATTTTGGGTAAGTTTTGTCCTTTGTTAGCTTGTTAAGTGCCGCAAAGTGCTTATATTATTTCCCAAAAGAAAACTGCACATGTAGCAAGTTTGAAAGCAGTAGAGCAACCAAGCAGCTTCTTTTAACCATTGATAGCCAATTAAATGATAGTGTTTTTTTCCAGTATATTTGGTTTCCTTTGAAAAGAATGTGAAAGTATTCCTGCTAAATACATCCTTGTTGAGTGAATTTTTTTTCTTTCCTGAAAGTTCTTTCAGCAGTGAATATATAGTACTGAAGTGTTTATAGGACATCTAAATTTAGTGATTTTCTTTGTCTATGATCTCCCTGTAAATTTGAACTTCTCTAATCATCTCGACTGTCATCTCCAAAGACCTCAAATAGGTGAAATATTAACAACTTGGATCATCTAACAAATAACTCCCGCTTCATGTCATCTGGGTACTCATCACTGTTTCAGATACTATGTTATTAGGGATTTACACATACAGCTAAGACTTTACTAATTTTAACGTTCTTTAATTAGCAAAAATCTGAGAACAGTCACTGTGCATATTGGGATGTACTCCCTCTGTTGTAAATTAAGTAAAGTTCTAGCTTTGTCCTAAGTCAAACTTGTTTAAGTTTGACCAAGTCTACAGAAAAATAGACCAACATTTAAAACACCAAATTATTTTCATTAGATTCTTTATAAAATTTGTTTTCGTACTATCTATATTTGATGTTGTAGATCTCTAACACATTTTTGTATATACTTGGTCAAACTTAGACTTGTTTGACTAAGGACAAACCTAGAACTTCAATTAATTTGGAATGGAGGGAGTACCCTGACTAAACAGAATTTCTTCAAAGTAAATTTAAGAAACCAACCAAGGCTTTAAGTACAACTACGTAAATCAGATCTGTGATGTAGTAGAGGCTGTAAATTAGACAACAGTCTGATCCAGTACCATATTTATTGACGAGTAGCTCAGAGATTTGATTTCTTCCAGGTATGTGCCAGAAAGGAAGATTCTTGATGGGGCCTCTTTCACTGTACCGGCAGGAAACAGTGTGGCAATTGTTGGAACTAGTGGCAGCGGTACACTAATCTTCTTATTTACTAAATAATATTAAAGCTTTCGGTTATCTTATGTTGGTGTAAGCAAAATATAATCTTCGAAGTCATGAGCATCATTACCTCACAAGTTTTGGGGTGTCAAGTAGAACTGTTAGCATCTCATTTTTGTAGACCTGTAGCTGTTTTGTGTTGGATATCATAATAATTTAGGCCACATCTGGAAAATAAAGATCAGTGCGTGAGTTTATGAGAGGTCTTTGAATTAGAAGCTCCTCTTGAAGTGCCCTTGTAGACCTGTACATAATCATACAAGAGTTGATACCCCACTGTTGTTACTATCAACATAACTTCTGTAGGGTTAATTGGATTGTCTATGTCTGCAGTGCTTCTATAGACATGCAATGTGATGATGTATCATATATGTCAGCTGTGATTAGCAAGACCTTAGTGATTTTGGACTTCTAAATATACATAGAACTAAGAAATCCTAATAGGGTACACATCAGCAATCTCTTTTCTGTAAGGTCTTCATATATTTACAATATCAGTAATGAAAGTGCAAACATTGCCACATTGGCCAATGCATGATTTCTTAGCATGTCGTGTAGTCATGGCACATGGACTAGAGTCATTAATGAAGGATATCGAGTTTCCAGTAATGGATGCACAAATTTCGCTTAGGACCTGTAAGAGCATCTTCAACTGGACTGGGGAAATTTGACATCTCATATGTCCGCGGATGCGTCCGCGGACAGCATGGGCTCGAACCCTATTTGTCCGCCCCAGCAGCCGCACCCCTCATACCCAAACCCCCAAATCCATACAAAGCCATGCAACATAGAACAACACAATGATGATAAACACATAGCAGTTTGTCATACATATATAACCGGACACATCAAGTTCATCATAGCTAGTTCATACTTCATATGATAGCACTAGGATAGGACAACCGGGCATAGTTAGTTCATACACATGTGATAGATACGACTACGATCTAGGACTAGATGACATAAAAGTACGCAAATGGACATCACCACTTTGCCTTGCCCTTCCCCTTGTCGTCTCCGGGGCGCCAGTAGTGCATGTCGAAGGCGGCGTAGGCATCATCGTCCGGGGGGCCATCAAAGTTTCTGGAGGACTCGGAGGAGGGGAGCCTGGCGAGATGTCGGGTGGCGCTGGCCTACTCGGCAAGGCGGCGGGCTTTGGTGGCGACGACTGCTTGCCCAGCTGCAAGCCGCTCCGACGCCTCAAGGCTCAGCCGCAATGCCTTCGCGTCTCGCGGTGGCAGCGGTAGTGGGCGTTCGTCTTCGTGTTGGTCAACGACCAGCGTAGAACGCAGTGGAGGATCCGGTCCTCGTCGTTCGATTCGGAGGGTAGGGGGACCGGCGCGGATATGCAAGATCCATGAACGTAGTGGCTGGATCCTGCCCGGGCCGCTTGCTTTGTGCGTGAGCTGCCCGTGCCTCGGACTCAAGGAGCCGCCGCGGGCTCAATGGTGATGGGACCAGCACCTAGCGCAGCCGAAGGTGATGGCCTGGAGCTGCAAGAGCCCCGCCAGGCCGTAGGGGAGGGCACAGACCGCGGTGGTCGGGCGTGGAGGTGTAGGAGCCATTTTGAGCCACAGGGGAGGGCGCGGAGCTCGACGTGCCGCCCCTATCCATTCGCGATTGGCGGATGGCGAGCTTGTCGTGGGACTCCGCTGCGAGGGCGTCCTGGTCAATGGGATCTGGTTCGGATCCGGAGCTGCTGCCGGAGCTGGAGATGGTGGCGAGGAACGGCGGGGACAGGACCGGAGCGGAGAGAGTGAGGTAGGGTTTGGTCCACGGTGGGCTTGGGGTTTTGTGGGGTCGGGGTGGGCCAATGCGGTCCGATCCGACGTGGCGGACGCGCCCCATTTCTGCTCACATATGGGCTGTATGTGGGGGGTGCCGGACAGCCCGGACATATGGGCTGGGTATAGGGGGTCTGGTTGGGTGGCGTTTTTGGTCTGGGCCCTGTCCGGGCTGACAGCCCGGACATATGGGGGCGGGAGGTGGGGGGGGGGGGGGGGGCGTGGGAGTGGGAGTTCCGGTTGGAGATGCTCTAAGCCTCTCCAAATAAATTTTGTTGAAGCCATTATGTTTTTCAGTACCTAATAGGAGGTGTCTTCTAAGGTTTACAAGCCAAAGGTTCATCTCTGCCCAAACATGTTTGAGGGCTTATTTCATATAATTGTGTTTTATAGTTGTTTAACATTTTATTTGAGTCCAAATCTTGTCTACTGGATGGACAACACATATTGTTTAATCTTGCTTTAATGTGAGCCATAGAAGAGCTGTTACTTCTGGGTAAGTGGTGTTCATTAACTAGTCCTTTCTTCTGCAGGAAAGTCAACCATACTTAGACTTCTCTTCAGATTTTTTGAATCTACTTCAGGATCTGTAAGAACAAAGAAGCATGATCCCTACTTTTGATTTCTTGCTGATAAATTGATACTCATGTTATGGTTTCTCAACTTTCTGATGTACTTCACATTTTCCATTCTTGTGATACCTTGTGTTCTTTCTTCCTGGCAGATACGAATAGATGGACAAGACATCCGAGGAGTCACACTGGAGAGTCTTCGGAAGTCTCTTGGTGTTGTACCACAGGACACGGTTACCCCTCTGATACTCTATTCTCTGTCAACGCTTAATATTTCATGCTTCTGTTGGCCTCTTACTGAATGCACTACATTGTGCTGTAGAGTCGAAATGCATTATTACAAGTCCTACTTTAGGAAGACGACAAAATTGTATTTTATCTAGTTCTGGTAGGAACTTGTACCCTACCAGACCTGGGGCGTAAGCAGTAAGGGAAGGATGGAGCGGGGCGAGGCGATGAGCGGGCGCGCCGGCGGCTGGGCGCCGTCGCGTAGGAGGAAGATGGCGGCGGCGGCTAGGGTTCTGGGCGGCTAGGGTTTCCGGCTCCTCTGGGAGCCGGGCAATAGGGATAATAATATTCTTATTGCTTAATTCCAAAAAGAGTCTTACAGCCTATATTTATAACCTAGATAACTTGCATAAGAATTAACCTAAAATAACTTGCATAAGAATTAACCTAAGATAACTTGTGGGCTAAGATTGCCCGGTGGGCCTAGCTAAACCGGCCATAACACTTCTCCCCGCCTGCACAAACAGCTCGTCCTCGAGCTGTAAGGTGGGGAAGCGCTTGCGGAACTCCTGGAGGCGATCAACCAGCGTCAAACACCTTCTCGACAGCTGGGGCGGCCAGGTCGGCGGCGACGGCGTCCTCCGGAATGTAGTCTGCAACCTCCAGGTAGAAGAGTCGCGGGCAGGCATGGCCGGGCGTGTAGGGCTCGTCGCAGTTGAAGCACAACCCTTGGCGGCGACGCTTGAGTAGCTCGTCTGAGGTGAGCCGGCGGAACGGGCGCGCCGCGGTCGCGGCGAGGGGTGCCGCAGAAGCCTGCACATGCCGACCCTGTGCGGAATCCGGCCCGGGTAGCGACCCAGCGGTCCGGGACGGTGATTCCTGCTGGATGGCCACCGCGCGGCGCTCGAACGCGCGGGCGTAGCACATGGCCGACTGGAGATCCTGGGGTCCCCGAAGCTCCACGTCCACGCGGATGTGATCCGGAAGTCCACCGACAAAGAGGTCGGCCCGCTGCTGTGCCGTCACGCCCGACGCATGGCATGCCAGGGCCTGGAAACGGTCGGCGAAGTCCTGCACCGTGGAGGTGAAGGGAAGGCGGCCAAGCTCCGCCAGGTGGCTCCCGCGAACCGGAGGCCCAAAGCGAAGGAGGCAGAGCTCGCGGAAGCGCTCCCAAGGGGGCATGCTGCCCTCGTCCTGCTCGAGGGCGTAGTACCAGGTCTGGGCTGCACCGCGAAGGTGGTAGGATGCCAGCCAAGTGCGCTCCGACGCGAGCGTGCGCTGGCCACGGAAAAATTGCTCACACTGGTTGAGCCAGTTAAGCGGGTCCTCCGTGCCGTCATAAGTGGCGAAATCGATCTTGGCGAACCGTGGCGGCGTCTGGGTCGGCGCACCATGGCCGACCGGCTCGGCGGTGCGGAGCAGTGATGATGACGGCGCCTGGTCAACGGTGGGGAGGCCGTCGTAGGCCCCCGCGGAGTCGGACGAGGCCACAGACTGCAGCGTGGGTACCGGTGGGTCCCCGGCCTCTGTGTAAACTGGCGGTGGCGACGTCCCGGTTAGCCAGGCCGGGATCGGGGACGGTGACGGCGGAAACCGGACCTGCTGGATCGGAAGTCCTCCCGGTGTGGACTGGCCCAGTCCGGAGCTGGGCGGCGGCGGTGGGAGCTGGACCGGCGCGGGCCAATGCGGCCACTGCGGCGCTGGGGCGGGCGCGGGAGGCGCGGGTGGCGCTGCGAGAACCGGCGCGGGCCACTGCGGCCAGGACGGTGCTGGGGCGGGCGGCGGCTGGAGCGACTGGGGCCCCGGCGATCGCCGCGGGTACCGAGTACCAGGGCAGGTGCAGCAGCGGCGGGGGCCCGCCGGTGTAGCCCGCCTGGAACGGCAGCAGGGGCGTCCCGCCCGGGCCCGACACGTTCTGGATCGGCCAGTGCGTCGCCGGGTGGTTGTAGGCGGGGGGCGCAGCCGGCGGGGTGGTGTGCGGGCCGGCCAAGTACAGGGAGATGCCCTGGACGGCCGTCACGAGGTCCCGCAGGGTGCTGGTCATCTCCTCCGGCGTGAAGACGGAGGTTGTCGGCGGCGCGGAAGTGACGGGGGCCGGCGGCGCGGAGGTGATCGGGGCCGGCGGCGTTAGGGACCCGGCACTGGTCATCGGGGCGGTGGTGATGATGGGCAGCGGCGGCGTGGGTGTTGATGACGACATGATCGAACCCGAGTCTCTTGATACCAAATTGGTAGGAACTTGTACCCTACCAGGCCTGGGGCGTAAGCAGTAAGGGAAGGATGGAGCGGGGCGAGGCGATGAGCGGGCGCGCCGGCGGCTGGGCGCCGTCGCGTAGGAGGAAGATGGCGGCGGCGGCTAGGGTTCTGGGCGGCTAGGGTTTCCGGCTCCTCTGGGAGCCGGGCAATAGGGATAATAATATTCTTATTGCTTAATTCCAAAAAGAGTCTTACAGCCTATATTTATAACCTAGATAACATGCATAAGAATTAACCTAAGATAACTTGTGGGCTAAGATTGCCCGGTGGGCCTAGCTAAACCGGCCATAACAAGTTCTCTTTTGGAAACCCAGCTTTCTATGTAAACCTCTCCTACAAAACAACAGCTTCCCCACCATAGCTGCTTCTGGTGCAGCCACAAACCGCACAGATGGGGAAAACATATTGAAGTATCATTACATGTGGGATAACAAGTTTATTTATATTTAACAGAAGAAAAGTTCCAATAGATGATCGAAATAATGTGGTTTGTTCTGTTGCAAGAGAATCAGGTTAAGCTTACAGAATTAATACCACTGCAGGTACTTTTCAATGATACTATTAAGCATAATATACAATATGGGCGGTTATCAGCAACTGATGAAGAGGTGAGGTGTTCTTCCAATACACAGAGGAGCTATAGTGGTGGTGACGAGAAGGCAGCTTAGTCATGTTTGTTGTAGAAAAGTAATGTATTTTTTTCTTCCAAATTTCCATACAGGTTTATGATGCTGCTCGACGTGCTTCTATCCATGATACAATTATGAACTTTCCTGACAAGTATGACACAGTCGTGGGAGAGCGTGGATTGAAGGTAAGATAATGTCTTATTTTGTGCAAAATCAGGAAATGCCGTAACCTGTGACATTGAAATTATTAGCTTAGCATATCTCAAGAACTGTTGTTTGGCCGTTTTTGCAGTTAAGTGGTGGTGAGAAACAACGAGTGTCAATTGCTCGTGTATTCTTGAAGGAGCCTTCCATTCTGTGAGTCTCTCTCACCCATTTGTATTATTGATGGTTGTCTTGTTTGTATCGAGATATTAGGTAGTATCCAGTGGGCAGAGCTACTTAGCGGCCATACTGAGCCATGCCACCCTGCCCCTGCACCTCTTAAATCTATGCACAATAGTTAGTAAACCATATATATATAGAAAGTCTATTCATCACCCAGGGTGCAGAATAAGTTATTCTTCACCCGAGGTAATCTTACGATCATTTCATAAATAAATTACATTTGAAATACAAATAGTTACTCCCTGCGTCCCAAAATAAGTGTCTCAACTTTGTACTAACTCTAGTACAAATTTATACTAAGGTTGAGACACTTATTTTGGGACAAAGGGAGTACATTCATATTGATTCACTGCATAAAATTTGACATAAGAAAAAAATATAGGTCATAAGACCAGAAAAATTACATTTTATGTACATTTTACACTATGTTTTTACATTTATAATTTTACGAAACATAGAATATTTTTTACGGCGATTATATATTTTCTTACGTTCTCTTTTTATGTCTGAAATAAGACAAAATTTACGGAACGTAAAATTACGACGCATTGATGTTAAAATAGAGGGGGTGAAGAATAACTATTCCTCACCCAGGGTGATGAATAGTCAATCCCTATATATGTGTGTGTGTGTGTGTGTGTGTTAGGCTTAAAATCTATTAATTTGGGTTTCTCTAACCTGTTATGTGGTCATGATCCACTCGTATTGTTGGCACTATCTTGATTTTCTGCCTATCTCCACCACTGGTAGGTATTGTTTTCTTGTCAGCATTATTGAAGTATCATGATACTGTATGTTTACAATTGTTTCGTAAGCATACTCAGCTTGTGTTTTGTAAGAAAATACCCAAAGGATTGTCCATTCACCAACCTAATTATGTAGAGGGTAATTGGCTAGTATCATTACTTAATTACGGACACATGAAGTACTCCCTCTTTTCATTAACACAAGACGTTTTAGGGACTTGCATGTTCAGTCTAAAACGTCCAATATTGGTGAACAGAGGGAGTACTTATTAATTGAAAATGCATAAGCAAGTTCAAGCTGTGACCTGTGACATTGAAATTATTAGCTGTTTACTCTAGCGTAGGTCACTGGGAGTTTGTGCATGGATAGTAGATAATGGCATTGAGCTTTCGTGCAAGTAGAAGCTAATCGGGCTTTGAACTCCATTTATGCATGCATGCAGCATGCCTTTTAAGATTGCATGAGCAGCTATTTTACTGTCAGGAGGCAATAGGCCTCAAGCTTTTAGTACCTCATTGAACACGGAACGAGGCAATGACTTCGTTTGTAAGCTTTTGCGTGGCTAGCTGCACATGCAGACCATTTTAGGGGAGGCCCAGGCCCAGTTGTTTCCGTCCTTGGTGTGTGATCCTGATCAGTGTCACGACTCCAACAATTTTACAAGTTGTATTGTGTTCCCACCAGGTTGCGATCCATCGTATGATCCGTTCTAGTCAGGCAGGGTTGTACCAGCGCGTGATACCATGCTCCAATTGCAGTACTGAAAACCAGGGTCTTATTGTTCTCAATCTTTAGGCAAGCCGCTCTGTATGTAGAATCTATTAACGCTCTTGTATGATGGCTAACATGAGTCAAAGTCAGACCTGCTAAATGGTTTTGAAGTTTGAACTAATTTCAGATACTTATCAAACAATATTTTGGAGTTATTTTGTGTGCAAATAATGGGCTTAACCAGTTCCTCGTGCTGACATAATTTCTTCTCTGATTTGTACCAGATTATGTGATGAAGCTACAAGCGCACTCGATAGCACTACTGAAGCATCGATTTTGAATTCTCTGATGTCCTTGTCCGTCGATCGTACCTCAATTTTTATCGCTCACCGACTCACAACTGCAATGCAATGCGACGAGGTATTGAGATTTGTGCACATACTTAGTATGGCGTACATATGTGGAAATAAATAGCGTGGCTTGTTGCTAAATTGACAACACGCAGTCCAGATTAACAACCAGAGGTTGCTATCGCAACTGCTCATGATATGAATTTTCTAACTGCATGGGAGTAAACCCTATATGCTTTGTATTCATCTATAAAAAATCATCACTTCCTTGATACCTATGCAAGTCATGTTTCAATTGATTTTCAGATCATCGTCCTGGAGAATGGAACAGTAGTGGAACAAGGACCACATGATTTTCTTCTGTCAAAGGGCGGGCGGTATGCTGAACTGTGGTCACAGCAGAACAACAGTGAAGCCAGTGATGCTTCTGATGTTAGCTTAGAAGTTTGATAGACTCGATACAAGTTCCCCTTTGCAAGGGAAAATTACACATCCATCTCTCACTGAAAGCAGGTTTCTCCTTGGCCTTGTAAATGTGGTGCTTAAGATTTCATACTGGGGGAACATAAATATACAGTTGCGGGAAAAATTCTCCATTTAAGAGAGAGCCGAGAGGCAAAAAAGTTTCTTCAGAACCATTTGACGATCCTAGCATATGTCCATGTCAATGTAACACTTTTTTTTGTTACATGGAGTAAGTAAATACTCCCTCCGTCCCAAAATTGTTAGTACAAAGTTGAGTCACTTATTTTAGAACGGAGGGAGTATTACTAACCGCCCGTTCATGACCCTGGCAGGTAGTTTAATGTAGTACTACCTTCCTTTTGGTTTATAAGGCTTGTGTGTATTAGATCTATAATTTAACCAACATAAGATGAGCTGTATTGTCTAAAACTTATACCATTAGAAAGTATATGATTTGAAGTTTCTAATGATATATTTTTTATGATATATAACTTGTATTACGTTGGTCTATTGGTCAACCTAGATATACATGTAAGCCTTATAAACCGGGACGGAAAGGAGGTAGCACTATCAAAACTGCCAAGACGTCTTACATTAGTGGACAGAGGAAGTAACATTCAAATGTTAATTTATTTCCATTATGGACATGTAAGCCTTGCGTATGCCATTTGGCCATTCTTGTGTAGTCAGACTTCATTGCAGTTATGGTAGATACCCAGCTGGACGGCATTGGAGCTTCTAATGCAAAACACACGAGACACGTAGTGTGTTATTGAGTTCTTATTTGTTGCGTAGAAACTTATTCCTTTTGCGTTCTACAGTTGTGGATGAGTATACACTGTTATATTATAGCCAATCAAGTTAATGACAGCTAAATTCTTTGATGTGGACAACGATTTGCCCCCATGCTAAATTGGAAGGATGCTTGGTAGCGGTATTAGTATTTTTTTTTTGCCCCTTGTTGCTTTGCACTTGGATAATTTGCCACTACTTACATTGTAAATATTTGATAATTTGCCACTCTTTACTTTGCACTTTGATCTTTTGCCCCCTGTTAGATGAGACCCATGCGAAATCCCTAAATTACTCTTTGCACCTGATTGACCATGCACGAGATGAAGTCGATCCCCATCTCCCGTTCTCCTCTTTGTTCCCACAACTTTAGGACATGGGAGGCGGCTAGGCCTTTGTCGTGAGTGTCTACCTCCCGGCGATGGCCAACACAAGGTAGGCTACAAGGGCGGTGGAGAGTAGCAAGGCTGAGGGCAACAAGGTGCAAATGTGGTGAACTGGGGCTCTTCTCCGTGCCGCTCGAGGAACTCCACCAGTAGGTACTCCCCCACCATCATTGCCAGCAGCAGTCGTTGCTCACCCAACATGCTCGTAGGTCGGAGCAAGTTGGGCAGGAGAGTGCAAGCTCATGACGACTTCATCGCGGGCTTGCGGGCTCGGGCGTCACACCATCGCTGAAGAAGAAAATGGGCTCCACAACCCTGACCAAGGCGCGACCGAGCTGCCCAACCTAGGTGGCCCGTGACAATGCATGTGTGCCCGCTGGAGAAGATGTCGTCATCGAGCCGACGTCCACCTGAAAAGCAGAGGAGACAACAATGGCGATCTTGCCTTCTTCTTTGGCATAGAAGCAGGCGTCACCGCTGCTCATCCAAGCCACCCTTCTTCTGCTTGGCGGCTCGATCGAGGGCATCACGGATTTTGCACGCCACGACTTCGGCTTGAGCTTTCGAGACGAGTGTGCGCCTCCTCCTTTGCACAGGCAGTGTGATGGGCACCACACAACTCCGAGTAAATCTGCATGGAGTGAGGAGCGGCGAGCGCCTCCTCCTTCTTTGCTTCGGCAGCCACACGAGCGTCACCCGTCTCCTTTTCCTTGGCAGCGGCAACCGTGTAGTGCCGTGTAGACTGCCAGTGGAGGTACGACCACTTGATCTTGCGTGGTGGAGATGGGGAGGACATGGCGAGGGTAGGAACGCGACGTGGGCGCGGATGGGTGAGGACGAGGAAATGGGTGGGCTAGGATTTGGGGGTCGCCGACCGGCCAGACATCAATGCAGGTAGTCGGAGCGTTGAGCAAGGCAGGGTTTTGGATGGTACTGAGGTGACAAAGTCCGACGTGGTGGACGCTAGAGCTCCCATGATTTGGGTCGGACGCCCAAATCGATCAGGCCCAATTTGGATGGCCACTTTGGAGGCCTAAAAATATCTAGACCGCCCGTCCGAACATGCATATAGTGGAGGTTTGGGCATCCGCGTTGAAGATGCCCTTAAGGAAGGTTATGAAAAAAAAAGTATTAGGAAGGTTATAGAAAAAAATATTAGGCTATCTCCAACATGGATCTAAAGATGGACACCCTTATGTTTCAACGGACCCGCATGGACGTGTTCGTGGACATCTGGTCGGAAGGAGAGCATCCCATGCTATTTGTTTTTTGATAAAAGTAATTGTTCACATACACTTAGCATAGAAATATAAATCTAATCTCTTATCACGATGGCCGGAGCCTGGGAAGACACCTCGTCTTACATATTTGACCGGGCGTCTTCAATAACTATGGTCGGAGCGTTGACTGGTGCGGCGGCTGCGACCTTGGCTTCTTTGGCATAGAAGCAGGCGCTGCTGCTGCTCATCCTGATCGAGGGCATCACGGCTTTCGCACGCCTTGACTTTGACTCAGAGCATGTGACCGGTGGCGAGCGCCTCCTCCTCTTTTGCACAGGCGGCGCGCGACTCCTGAGTAAGGCCGCGTTCGGCTCCTCTCCGCTCCTTTCACACTGCTCTCCGGAGCGGACGAGCCTCTAGTTCATTTTTACGGAGCGGCCTAAACTGAGCTCCACAACTCCGCGGAGTCGGAGCGGATGTGATGAGGAACACTAGATGAGAAGAAAGAAAACACATGCCAGATCTGTTTGGCTACTTCTAGATGCTTCCACTCCAGTGTAGTATTTCTTTCCTTTTCTTTTCTATCCTACTTACCGTTTTCTAGAGTCTTCTAGTTGTGAGTAGCTATGAGTAGAATGGTGAAACTTACATAATGTTTTCTAGAGTATTCCAGCTATAAGTAGAAGTATGTGAAGGCTTTCCAAAGCCCTATAAATAGAGGTCCTCGCCTCTACTTTAGAGGCAGACTATGTACCCCTACCTATAATAGAACTTGTTGTTCTTATCTAAGATCTTGGAGTAGATCTTGTGCCCTAGGAGTTCTGGATTGAACTCTTGCTGCCCTATCAACCTACATTCGCCTCTAGAGCGATATCTAGCGCAGCACGTTGAAGCTGTTCCTTCAACACTTGTGCTGTACACATTAGCAGCAAGGTGGAGTTGCTCCTCCACAAACTTTGTGTTGCTTCAGGTGGTATCAGAGCCTCGTTGACCCATACTAGTTCTTGCTGTCCTCTTCGAGAGTAAGTTGCAGCAAGCAATGGAGCAATTGGAGAAGAGGATGGATGCTGCTGAACAACAAATCAAAGAGCTGCGTGAAGATCTTAATAGGAGATTTGACCAGCTGGTTGAGATGATAAGAAAGGGTGTCCCCCCCGCTACCAATGAAGGAGATTCATCTAAAGAAGAGGAAGATGTTCATCAAGGAAGGAGAGGTAATCTTGGAGCAAGACCGCCACGACAACATGTTGTTCAACGTGCTTCAAGAAGGCCAATTTATGTTGAGGCTTCTGAAGGTGAAGAATATGATGATGCCCTTGAAGAGCCAAATCTCTACGCATATCGGAGAGCACCCAACCCTACATATGCAAGAGATACATACAAGGTGAAAGCTGAGATCCCAAGTTTTAATGGAAATGATGACATTGAAGGGTGCCTGGATTGGTTATATGAAGTGGAGACTTTCTTTGAGGTCATGGAGGTTCCGGAAGATCGTAGAGTTCCTTTGGTCGCATACAAACTGAAAGGAGGAGCCGGTGCATGGTGGCATCGCGTTCAAGAGGAGCGTAGGCTCAGAGGAGAACCTCGTGTTAGAACTTGGCGACAAATGAAAGGCCTCTTGAAAGGGAGATTTTTGCCCGCTGATTATGACCAGATCCTATTTATCCAATTTCAAAATTGTGCTCAAGGAAATAGGACTGTTTCAGATTACACGGAGGAGTTTCTAAGGCTACAAGTGAGGTGCAACCTTGCTGAAACTGAAGAGCAACAAGTTGCAAGGTACATCAATGGTCTCAATGATGCTATTCAAGATCGATTTATGATGCAACAAATCTGGTCCGTTGATCAAGCACAAGCTCTAGCCTTAAAGGCCGAGAGGTTTGTGAGGATGAGAAAGACAACTAAGGCTCCATATCCTCCATATCCTCATACCGAAGGCTCATCTAGGAGCCAACCTAATAGAGTGGAAGAAAAGACCACTCCACCAAAGACAAAACAGCCCATCCCGAAGCAAACTAGAGGCAAGGGTAAGGCAAATGAAGGCCCAAAGTGCTATAAATATGGTAAAGAGGGACACATATCCAGCGGCTGCCCACTAAGGAAATTTGTTAACACGACTATCCATGATGGTGAAAGCGATGAGGAAGAATACGAATCTGAAGATGTAGACGGACAAGAGGTTTGTCAAGAAGAAGGTGAAGAGGTGGTATGTGTGATCCAGCGTGTCCTATGTTCCACACCACAACTCGATGACACACAACGGAAGAAAAAAATTGAGAGCAAATGCACGGTGAATGGCAAGGTATGCAAACTAGTGATTGATAGTTGCAGCTGCGAGAATCTTATCTCCCGGAAGTTGGTGGACCATTTAAAGCTTGAAACCCATGATCATCCAAATCCCTACACTATTGGATGGATCAAGAAAGGAGTGAATATGAGGATCACCAAACAATGCAACCTGCCACTTTCTTTGGGTAAGCATTATCGCTCAAATGTGTTGTGTGATGTGGTTGGCATGGATGCCAGCCATGTTCTTCTTGGGAGGCCTTGGCAATTTGATGTGGATACTACACACAAGGGCAAGGAAAATTCTTACTCTTTCATTTGGAACAAGAGAAGGATCATTATCTTACCAAACAAACCCGAAGGTAATACCTCTAAGGAGGAGGGGAAAACTATGTTAACTATCTCCCATACCTCTCATGAGTTTATGGAAGACTTGAAGGAGGCAGATTTGTGTGCTGCACTTGTTGTAAAGGGAGAAGAGCACCTGACTGTTGAAATTCCAGCAAAGGTACGTGGTTTATTGGCGGAATTTCAGAACATACTTGGGGAGCCACATGGCTTGCCACCGATGAGAGGAATTCAACATAGAATTGACTTAATTCCGGGAGCAAGTCTTCCTAATCTTCCACACTATCGAATGAGCCCAAAGGAGCATGCTATATTGAAGGAGAAAGTGGAGGAATTGTTGCAAAAGGGGCACATTCGAGAAAGTATTAGCCCATGTGTTGTACCAGCCCTACTCGTGCCAAAGAAAGATGGATCTTAGCGCATGTGTACGGACAGTAGAGCCGTTAACAAGATCATCGTAAGATATAGATTCCCTATTCCCCGTCTGGATGATATGTTGGATCAGCTTAGTGGAGCAAGAGTGTTCACAAAGCTATATTTAAGAAGTGGATATCATCAAATCCGTATAAGACCCGGGGATGAATGGAAGACCGCCTTCAAGACAAAGGAAGGGTTGTTTGAATGGCTAGTCATGCCATTTGGACTCTCAAATGCACCAAGTACCTTTATGCACTTAATGAATCAAGTCCTTAGACCCTTCTTATCCCACTTTGTTGTGGTCTATTTCGATGACATCTTGATCTATAGCAAGGATGAGGATGAACACTTTGATCACATTCGGAAGGTGCTAGAAGTACTAAGGGAAAATGAGCTCTACGTCAACTTGAAGAAATGTGTTTTCCTGCAAACACAACTTCTTTTCCTAGGATTCGTCATAACATGTGACGGCATTCGTGTTGATGATTTTAAGGTTGAAGCAATCCGAGAATGGCCAACTCCTAAGACCATTTCTGAGGTAAGAAGCTTTCATGGCCTTGCAACTTTCTATAGGCGATTTGTTAAAAATTTCAGCACTATCATGGCACCAATTACCGAGTGTTTGAAGAAAGGAAAGTTCTAATGGGCTGAAGCTAGCTTCAATGAGATTAAACAAAAGCTATCACAAGCTCCTGTCTTGGTACTACCTGATTTTAACAAGACTTTTGAGTTGGAGTGTGATGCAAGTGGAGTAGGCATTGAAGCTGTCCTATCTCAAGAAAGGAAGCCCATTGCTTTCTTTAGTGAGAAGTTAAGTGAAGCTAGACAGAAATGGAGTACCTATCAGCAAGAATTATATGTCGTTTTCAGAGCGTTGAAAACTTGGGAAGTCTATTTGCTGCCTAAAGAGTTCATTGTTTATAGCGACCATCAATCCTTGAAGCATTTTAGAAATCAAAAGCATGTTGACCGCATGCTAGCAAGATGGGCAACATATCTTGAGAGGTTTAACTATCTCATCGTGCATAAATCTGGAATAACTAACAGAGTGGCCGATGCTTTGAGTCGTCGTGCATGCCTCTTGACTTCTTTTGAAGCTGAACTTCCGGCCATGGGTCAAATAAAGGAGTTGTATGAGGGTGACGAAGACTTTGGCCATGTTTGGGTAAAGCACGCAAGGGGCCAACCATTAGGTGATGACTATTTGATGCAAGATGGATATCTCTTCAAAAATGATCGTTTGTGCATTCCAAGAAGTTCTCTACGTGACAAGCTGGTCAGAGAGCTCCATTCAAGTGATCTTAGTGGCCATGTTGGACGGGACAAGACTATCGCTAACCTGGAAGCTCGCTACTTTTGGCCACAACTAAAGAGAGATGCTGGAAAGTTCGTTCAACGGTGCCCCGTATGTCAGACCTGCAGAGGCCAAGTCCAGAACACAGGGTTATACATGCCTTTGCCTGTTCCTGTTGCTCCATGGGAGGACATTTCTATGGACTTCGTCTTGGGCTTGCCAAGAACAAGACGAGGAAGTGATGCTGTATTTGTGGTCGTGGATAGATTCTCTAAGATGGCTCATTTCATCCCATGCCGCAAGACAACGGATGCTCATCATGTGGCAAACCTATTCTTTCGAGAAGTGGTTAGACTTCATGGAGTTCCAAGGTCCATTGTCTCAGACCGTGATAGCAAGTTTCTTGCTGCATTTTGGCTCACTTTGTGGAAGCAATTCAACACTGAATTGAAATTTTCTAGCACTGCTCATCCACAAACAGATGGACAAACGGAAGTGGTGAACAAGTTTTTGGGTAATCTGATCCATTGCATTTGTGCAGAAAGAAAGGGGCAATGGGATTTGGCTTTATCTCTTGCAGAGTTCTCCTACAATAACTCCAAGCATAGATCCACAGGAAGGAGCCCTTTTTCCATTGTCTACACTAAAGTTCCAACACATGTGGTGGACCTGGTGAAGCTGCCATCAAGGGGAAACTCAAAATCATCATTGTCCTTTGCTGATAATTACACCGAGTTATTTGAAGAGATTCGCGGCGCTTTGGAAGCACAAAATCAGAAATATAAACAACTAGCTGATTGCAAAAAGAGGCCAAAATCATTCCAAGTCGGTGATAAGGTGATGGTCTACCTCCGAAAAGAGAGGCTGCCTTTAGGTGTTAAAGGAAAAGTTAGGTAGCGAAGGTATGGGCCCTTCTCTATCATGAGGAAGATAAATGATAATGCTTATGTGATAGATCTTCCAAGTGACATGGGTATCTCCAACACTTTCAATGTTGCGGACTTGACTCTCTACCATCCAGAAGAAGCGCTCTATGAAGATAACTCGAGGGCGAGTTCCAAACAACCAAGGGAGAATGATGAGGAACACTAGATGAGAAGAAAGAAAACACATGCCAGATCTGTTTGGCTACTTCTAGATGCTTCCACTCTAGTGTAGTATTTCTTTCCTTTTCTTTTCTATCCTACCTATTGTTTTCTAGAGTCTTCTAGTTGTGAGTAGTTGAGTAGAATGGTGAAACTTACATAATGTTTTCTAGAGTATTCCAGCTATAAGTAGAAGTATGTGAAGGCTTCCCAAAGCCCTATAAATAGAGGTCATCGCCTCTACTTTAGAGGCAGACTATGTACCCCTACCTATAATAGAACTTGTTGTTCTTATCTAAGATCTTGGAGTAGATCTTGTGCCCTAGGAGTTCTGGATTGAACTCTTGCTGCCCTATCAACCTACATTCGCCTCTAGAGCGATATCTAGCGCAGCACGTTGAAGCTGTTCCTTCAACACTTGTGTTGTACACATTGTAGCAGCAAGGTGGAGTTGCTCCTCCACAAACTTTGTGCTGCTTCAGGATGAGATGGATTCCGAACACGGTCTAAATCCGCATGGAGTGAGGGGCGGCGAGCGCCTCCTTTTTTCTTAGGCAGCCACACGAGCGTTGGACGCCTCCTCTCTCTCTTGGTGGCGGCGGCAGTGTAGTGTCGTGAGAGACATGACCACTTGATCTTGCGTGGCGAAGGTAGGGAGGACATTGCGAGGGGAGGAGCGTGATAGCGGCGCAGACGTGTGAGGACGAGGAAATGGGTGGACTAGGGTTTAGCGGGGGGGGGGGGGGGGGAGGGGGTCGTCGGCCTGCCGGGCATCAATGCAGGTAGGCGGAGCAGTATGCTGTGCAGGGTTTTGGACGGTACCAGGGTGTCAAGTCTGAAATGGCGGACATCTGGACTCCCTCCCCGATTTGGGGTTGGGGGATTTCAATGCCCGGATCGATCAGGCCCAATTTGAACGGCTGTGTTGGTGGCCTAAAAATGTTCGGACCGTAGGAGATTTGGGCGTCACAGGTACGTTATCTTAGTCGCGCGCTGAAAAAAGCCGCTCTTTTGCGCGCGCGTAGCCGAAACGGGCGCTCCAGCAGCCGCGCAATAATCGCGCGCGCGGAAGGAAACGGCACCGCGCGCGGTGTATTTGCTGCGCCCGCCCCCGCGCGCTGGACAGCGACGATTCACGCACGACTTCACCAATCGCCAGATCTGAGACCTCCAGGCGCTGGCGCCGCCGCCGGCACCTTCCCCATTCGCTTCGGTGACCCGTCGGCGCTTCCCCTGCCTATCCCCGCACGCCGCCGCTACTTCCTCCACCTCCTCTCCTCGCCGCCGCCCGCACCTTCCCCATTCGCTCCGGTGACCCGTTGGCGCTTCCCTCGCCTATCCCCGCGTGCCGCTGCTGCTTTCTCCACCTCCTCTCCTCGCCGCCGCCCCTCCAGCACACCATTCCTTCGACGAACAGCGCCCGACGGCCATTTGCAGCTCGACGCCCACAAGGTGTTTGACAAAACGCTTGCAAGGTATGTATTGCTTCAACTTTATATTTTGTAGATGAATTTGGTGAACTATTTGTTGTGCTGAAAGATAAACTATTTGTTTGAGTTGTAATAAATTGAACTATTTATTGTTGATTTATTTTGTGTGTGTTCGATCTTCTTGGTTCTATTTTGAGTGCGAAATGGTGTTTGTGCTAGGGGCGCGCTGTGTAAATTTAGCGCGCCTGCTGGAGCTATAGCGCCGCGCCATATTTTGCGGCGCCTGCTCCTGCTACGAGCAAAAAAAGGCTATTTCGGCACTAAAAATAGTTTAGCGCGTCGCGCGGTTACGCGCCTGTTGTGCTCTAACCAGATTCTTTTGCGTGCTACACAATGTACAAGGATTAATTTCAGATTGCAGAAGGTAAGTGTTCACATATGGGAAGCAGCTACTAATGGTAAGTTGGCAACACGCGGGCACAAGCTTTTACAGCCAAGCTGTAACTGGCTGAGCCATTCTAAGATGATTTCAGAGGCAAACTCCAGATTGTTTCCGTTTCAATGCAATTGCTGCTATATTCACAATCTGTCAAACAGGATTGGCAACCCTTTAAAGCGCCCACGTAAAATAAAAATTTCCATGTCAGGAACAGCATTCAAAGATTTACAGGGCCATACATACATGCTGGAAAAGTAACTACAGTAGCATGGTACATAAGTTATAGCGCATCTCAGGCTCACATCACCTATTCCTCTTGTTGTTTATTGGATACAACGACCATGAAGGAAGAAGAAACCAACAAGAAGAAGATGCCTGCAAAGAAGAGATCCATGTCTGGAAAAGGGAAGAGGCGAAGCGCCAGGTTGCTCAAGCTCGAGGAGCAGAAGAATGATGACAAGGATGGTGGCTGCATCCTAGATCCCTGGCACATCATCCGGAATAGCTTCTCCTGCGCCGCGCAAGGGAAGAGAAAAAGGAATGACGAAGTCCAGGTAAAAATTTCCATCAAAGCTATGAATTTGTTTTCTCCCTCCCGGTTGATCTGTTCATTCATCTACATCTTTCTTCAGAAGTTGCAGGGAGAAGCTTCGTGTGGCCAAGAGATCGATGCGGCATATACCGGTACGTGATCACCGCCTCGTTTTCTGATGCTGCCTGTGTGTGCATGCGTGAATCCAGTTAATTTTGTTTCAGATAACATATCAGGCAAGGGCGCGACGTCGGAGCAGATCATCAACTACATTCTCAACATGCTGGAGCTGTAAGCTTGGGACTATGTGTATATCTTTTCTTTTCCGGTTTTGCTACATCACAAGCGAGGTTGCGTTGATGAGAGAGTGGCCGTGGATAGGGGAGGAAAGGGCGGCGGCAAGAGAGCTAGAAGACGAGGATGTGATAAGGAAAGTTAGGGTTAGGTGACGAAGACGAATTATAACCATTGGATGGAAAGCATGCGGCTAAAGGAGGTTACTAGGATTTTAAGAAGAAGAAAATGCAATTGTGCTATAGCAAGACCCCTTTCGGTTTGAATAGAGCTCATGTGACTGGAATTTTCTTAAATTTAAATCACCTTGCTTCTTCCTCCTCCTCTCTAGTGGCATGAGGTGGAGCTCATAACCGGCGCTAAGGAAGGAGATGGCCATGAAGAGAGGCCTGGGGCAGGGGGCATTGGCGCGGGAGAAGAGCTGCCGCCACCTGGACAGAGAGATGTTTGTGTGCGTGTGCGGAAAGGGGGGGGGGGGGGGGGGGGGGGGGGGCATGTAGAGAGGAGGGTGAAGTGGGGAAGGGGGCAGCGCAACTAGCTATGGGATGGGTGGGGTCAAAGAGAGGGTTGAGGAGCAAATGATGCGGCGACAATGAGAAAGCGATCGGATATTGGGAGAAGAGGGCGACGGTGGCAACCGGAGAGCTGAATGACGAGGACAGGAAATATAGAAAGTTAAGGGTTTAGGGGGATAAGGCCAAACATAGCCATTGGATGGAACTTATGTGAAGAGCAAAAAAGAGAAATTGTGGAAATCATGTGGCTGGGCTAAAGAAACGGACCAGGCAACTATGCTCTAGCATATCTTTCTTGTTGGTGTCCTGTGGAAGCATCGGGAGCACAAGCGCGAACCTGGAAGGTTTTTTTTACATGCGCTTTCTTTGTCCTGTTGCAGGAGAGACGGACTCGAGTTGTTCGCGATGCCGGATGACATCCAGGTAAAGCATGCACGCATGAACAAGACACGTCTGAAATTTCCCCACACGATTTATAGATGGAAACGTTGACACATTTCTTGTTTCATCTTGACATGGTGGTGCAGGTGGGTGATTGCGCGGAACGGGTAGAGAGGCCCGGCGATTTTGCGACGTTAAGGCAGAAGAACACAGATGGCACGTACAAGACACTGGAGCAATTCGAGGTCAGCCCGTCTCATTCATTGTTCCTGTTGTTTCTTTTCTTTCTTTCTTTATTTATAGATGGATCATGGATGGATGGATGGATGGATAGATGGATAGAGAAATGAAGATTTGGTTCCATGATCTTCATGTGCAGAAGGATGTGTACATGGTGTTCCAGAAAGCAATGTCCATAAACAGCCAGGACACCATACCTTACAAAGAGGTTAATCGGTCGTTCATTCCTCCTCAATTAACCAACCATACTATACGTTGCATGCATGCCAGAATGAATGAATGTTTGTTTTTGGCTCAGGCCGTGGCGTTGCTGGATCAAGCCAAGCAGGTTTTCCTGTCCCTCAAGAAGAACCGGATGTACTCCGAGTCGGACCTCCTGGCGTGGCGTCACAAGCAACTCGACGCTGGGCCCAGCAAGGCAGCGAGAGATCAACAAGGCGGCGATGCTGCCGTTACACCTGCACAGCAGCGGCACAGCATCACGCCGCTGAAGAAGAAGGCCGCCGGCGTCGGCGTCGGCGAGAAGAAACACCGGATCGGCAAGGGAGGAGTCAGAAGCACGCCATCGCCGGTAAAGAGAGCAAGAAAAGGTAATGAGTCGAGGAGACGACATCGATCCAATGCACATCCAAAGAGACCATTGGTGAATGCTGACGTGATGGCGCTGGCCACAGGGTTCGCAGCAGCGACAACGGAACCTGGTGGCGCCAGGGAGCTCAAAAGGAGGCTCACTTACAACGATGGCGCTGGTCGGGCAACGCCGGTGACGCCGCCGCCGCCTGCCTTCCGAGATGGGCAAGCTACCGTTGTTTATGTATGTAAAATAAAAGCCTCTCAACTATAGGAGTAACAATCATGGATGCATGCGTGTGCGTGGAAACTGAAGCAAAGTTTTGGTGCAGCAACATCTGCAGGTGCAGGGGGGGCACACGTACCAGGAAAGCCTCCGGCGCTTCGTGCGGGACGCAGGGCTCAAGGCAAGGCTGGCCACCGAGTTCAAGATCCTCGAATGTGACACTCGGGGCAGGCACAACCCCTCGCCGGCGTCCTACTGGAACGGTTTCGCCCCCAACGCCGGCACCTACTACCCCTCAAGTGCCGCGACGTCACCGGCGGCCGGTGGCGAGCGGCCTTTTCCGGATTGCAAGCCGGGGACGGACGACCTGCTCAGCCTCGTGATGCTGATGGGCACGCCCGCCTTCTTGGAGAGAGCCAAGCACATGTTTGGTTACACGGCCTCTGAGGACAGCTCCAAGGTGACCAAAGCTGCCAAGGACGCAAAGGTCACCATCACAGAAGCGCCGCAGACAAGTGACGCAGGCGACCCCGCTGCCACTTTCGGACCATTCGCTCCGCCCAAGTTGCCCCTCAGCCGGCTGGGCTTCAGCCAGTTCGCCGCCTCTTCTGCCCAGCCGTTCACAGTGAAGTCGAAATCTCCTGGAGAGAAGAGACGAGAATGAAGGACGAACCCAGCTCCAGCAAGTTCACTCCGTACATTTTGTGTCGTGTCCTCAACTCCCATTGTATCGCTCAAAGTCAGCGGGAAATGATAGTATTATTTTAGAATAATTGCAACTAGCATCTCTTTTCTATCTAAACTTAGTCAAACATAGTTTATCATACATAATTGCAACTAGCACCGAGGTTGCTCATAATCAAATGTATGCGAGTTCCAACCATCACAGACTTCAGATATACACAAGACATTCTGCCACAGGCCAACATAGTTTTTGTTTGTTTTGCCAAGAAATAACATACCAGTAGTAATTAACATGCCACAACAGTTGTATTCTGATTGATACCAAAGCATATTAGCAGACTGGACTCCTTTCTCTTATGTTTTTCTTAAAGGAAACACTGGCATATTATCTTCTTAACACGTACGTAGCTCTCAAAGCATCGCACGGCTGTAAACGCCACCTACACTGTAACAATTACTGCATCAGCCAACTTTAAGAGGCCTCGCAAACTTAAAACAAGAAGCAGCAGCAGGACCTACAGTATGAGTGGCAGCTGCGTTTATCAACCTTTCCAGGTATCCTTGATGTTCCTGACCGTCCTCAGCGCTTCAACTGCCGACTTGGCACCAAATTTTGCCTGCAGAATCAAGGATACAGTCACCAAATGTGTGCCGTTTGTGTTACAAGAAACTGTCTGAGATGGCGCAAGAGTACAATGCAACGGAAAAACCAAAGAGACCAGATGAGCAGAAACTGGTGAGGAAGAAAAGAAACGACTGAAACTGTACAGCTAATAAAATTGAAATTAAGAGACTCCTGATGTGCTAGTTCTTATTTGTGAGGCGACAAGTTACTATCTAAAACTGGCGCTACGAATTACAGAAGATGGTATCATCTAGAAGCATAGTAACTAGCGGGTGTGCTTTACGGACCTGTATTTCAGGCAGATCAACACGCATGAAGGTGTTTATCTCAAGCTCATCTCCTATAGTTGAGGGAACCGTCGGTTGATTTGCTTCACGCTGCTTTTGAGCCCATTCCAGTTTCTGCTTCATTTTTTCGTTCTCTGGCTCGACTGTCAGCATGAATTGTAGGCTCTTTACAGTGTACTGTGAGACACGATGAAATAATAAGAGCAGAGTATACATCACTTATCTGTTCAAGCATATCATATTAGCAACACATAACACAAATTATTGTTGGGCGCACACATGGAGTTAACAGCAAAGGTGTTTTCAGGATGTTTTTTAGAAAGAATAGTGTGACACTGTAACATGAACACTTTTTACATAACATAGGAAGCCAGATTGCAACAATTTGAGCCAGACAGAAAATGTATAAGATATTATATTTTAGTTAAGGATCCGTATGCTAACCTCATTCAGAATTCATGTTTTCACATGCATCCAGAATCTAAAGCATACGTCATCTTCTATAACTCAAGTTTAAAAGGAGGCCAAAACAATCAAGGGAATAGCATAGAGGATGTAGAGAGTGGCATGATAGCTAAACTACCACTTGTCGATGTTGAACACATGTAACAGAAACACACAGAACCGAACAAATAATTAAGGAATATATCTGCTACACTTTTGAGTATATAAGTTTCACTGAAGATTCATATTTGTCAAAAATGAAGGCCTGTTATTCCAGAAAGAGCTAAGAAACTTGCCTCATGGCCACAGTAAACACGAGTTGACTTAGGCAGCGAGCCCAGTGTAACACAAAGGGACTGGTACATTTGCTCTGCCGTACCCTCGAAAAACCTCCCACAGCCAGCAATGAACTGCGCTTCAAAAAATGGTCAGGTATTTAACATGGAGAAGAGCAATTATTATGTGATGTGTATACTAACCAAGGTGTCTCCAGTAAATACTGCTGGGTCTTCCTCCTCTTTGCTAGTAACGTAGTAGCTAATATGACCTTTTGTATGACTGTTGGAAATATAAAAAGGGTAAGGACCACCAAATCAAGAAAATAACAAAGTTGATAATTCACAGAGCAAACATACAAAAGGTTCCAACACCATTCAAATCAGTAATACTAGCAAAATCCATGAAGTAGTTGTGCTATTATATGATTTATTTATTCAAGCGGATGCACATCTGTAAATAATTCAGTGTCCTTATACACAAAAAGGTTTTATTTCTTATCTTTTAAAGCTTACGTGATACAGAAAATAGAAACCATACTAATCATATAAGAAAACTAATGAGGAGGTGAGAACTATGTTACATGGCAAGAAGGTAACAACTCATACCATGGCGTATGTAGGCACAGTATGTCAATTTCCTTCCCAATGGATAACTTAGTTCCGTTTTCCACCTGATCAGTGCAGCCTTTAACATTGTCCATGGATCCCCCATAGACCTTAATCCCTGGCACCAGCAGCCTCATCTTCTCATTGCCACCAGCATGATCCCTAGAACCATAAATAATCATTACCAGCTCACTACATGATTGCAACAATACCTGACGATTATAGCACATATGAAGTAAATCATCATTACCAGCTCCCTAGATAGTTCCAATAACACCTTTTAGCACATATTGAGTACTCTCTCCATCCCGTAATATAAGATGTTTTTGCAAGCTAACACAGCTTGCAAAAACGTCTTTATTGTGGGACGAAGGGGGTACTACTTATTTTCTACCTACTGCCAGATAGCTACCTTGAAAGCATCAAAATGTTTTCTTCATCAGTCTTTATTTGTATTAGAAACGCCACATGTAGTATGAATGGAATACACCAATTACTTAGACTGCATATTCAGTGGAGTGCCCACATAGCTCTTTCATCATTGTGTAATTTATTACTTCATTTCTCTTCAGCCATTTCTTATGTATGATTCTACTTTGTATCATTCTCTACATGATTGCTAATGAGTACAAATATATGTTGGTTTAGCACATACTAATATTCTGTTCCCCTTAGGCATGAAAACGGAGTGGAAACTTTCCGGATTTTCCATGGAAAAACGGTGATGGAGAAGAAATACGTAAACGAAATATTGTGGAATGGAAACGGAAATGGAATTTCTTACGCGGAACGAAACGGCGTTTTCCGGCAGAAATTCCATTTCCGTAAATACGGAACTTTCCGTTTCTCCATGGCTATTATGTGGCTCAGTCCAGCACTCAATAAAACACATGTTGTGGCCCAACATCCAGATCGCTAATACCTAATGTAGTCTCCTTATACGTGTCACTATCCCCAGCAGACCAGCCTACACCCTCCTGCCCATCTTCGCTGCACTGTCCAGGCGCCTCCATGTAGTGCGGCTGGTTTAGGAGATCATCAAAAGACGTTGTAGTCATATAAACTGGAATAGCTTGTTAGTTTGCTTGTGTTTTTCGAAATCGTTCAACGGGTCTTTTAGTTCCGGCGAACATAGTATTTGTATCAGCGCCCGCACCGTATTCATTACCGGTAGTATCTCTTTCCGTATTCGTTTCCACTTCCGGAAAAAAAAATGAAAACAAATGCGGCAACACTCAGTTCTGTCTGTTTCCGTTTCCGTTTCCGCTTTGTTTTCTTTTTGAATTTTCAGGGGGGCGGGGGTGTCCCACCTGAACATTTCATTAAAAGAACAGGGGCAAGCCCCGTGGGGGCAGAATGTTTACATCATTTTGGGAGAGACAACAGGCAGAGAGATTTTTTTTGGGGGGTGGGGGGGGGGGGGGGGGGGGGATTTCAGCAACAGCACGGGGTTGACAGAGCACAAGGTAAGCTGCAAGGGCGATCAGCCACGAGTCGGCGTCTCCCTGTCTATCACTCTTCAGCCTTCCACGCCACAGAGCAGCGTCCTCGCGGCAGCACTTGAGGAGAAGCGAAAGAGATGGCCGCAGGCCACGGAACACCACACCGTTCCGATGCTTCCACAAGTGCCAGCAACACAGCAACAGGAAGGTGTCAACCGATGGCCGGAGAGACGTCCTGCAGGTGCAGCAACTTGACCGACGCGCCGAGGAGCAGGACGCCCAGCTTGGTCCAGAAGGAGACGGCGAAGGGGCGGCCGAAGACAAGGTGTTGGGCGGACTGAATTTCTGCTCCGTTTACATCCCTAATTCACCTTGTAGTTATCCTCAGAGCAATAAGAGCATCAAGCTATTAGCTTTATCTTTCCTTTTCCATTTCTCAATCTCTATCTTCGAGTTTTATAAGAACATGTAGCATGATTGCACGAGTGACGTTTTTGCAATTATACTTGGTTTGTTCTGCAAGAACTATAGAAGCACGAAGCAGAGCACATCCCTATTCTAGAAAGTAGTGGCCCTCTTAGCAACCAAGGGAAGTAATAAGCCGATGAATTACTAGGCTGGGATGGGATGGGATGGATGGCGTACCAGTGGTGGTGGGTGGTGAGGACGCAGTCGATGTAGGCGCCGACCTCGCTGGCCGCCGCCAGCACCTTCTCCGGCTCCACCGGGTCGACGGCCGCCGCCGCCTTGGTGCTCTCGTCAACGATCCTTGAAAAGAGAATAAACAGGATCTCAAACGGATCTCCGAGCAGAAGCTAAGCAAGAAAAGAAGCAAGATTCAAGATTCGTACAGGTAGGCATAGTTATCCTCCAAGCAAGCCACCGGAATGATCTTCATCTTTCGATTTCTGGAACGAAATCCTGACGGAGAAGAGTGGAAGCAGGCCGGAAGGGAGGAGAGGGTCGTGGAAGGTTTAAGAATGGGGAACAACCGCTTTGGGGAACCAGGATCCTCTCTACCCGTCAATTGGTGAGCCAGGCCTGCCATCGTTTTTTTTCCCTCTGTCTCTCTCTTTTCTTCTGAAAAATCTACGGAACCAATGCGATGCTTAGAGCAACTCTAGCAGACCCGCATCCCGCCGACCCGCAAAACGCTTGCAGTTCGTGCAAAACAGTTTTTACGGGCCGACTCGGGCTGGCACAGATGCAGACCCCTAAATGGATCGGTAAAAATGCATATTCGCGAAATATGCTATTTTACGGGTCAGCTATGCGGGGTCTGCTCTTTGCGCCGCTGCATCCCGCATATCATCAGCCCGCAAAAATCAAATCCAGCATAATTCAACAATCGAAAACAAACTGAATTATTCAAATCAAACATAAAACAATAATCATCCGCATTATAATTAATTATTCAAATCACCGTAGCAAACTTAAATAATGCAAATACAAAACTTAGTCACTTGTCATGAATACAAATACAAATGAATACAAAAATTAGTCACTGTCCAGCCTTTTGCCAGTGGTGCTCAATGAGATCTTTCTGAAGTTGAAAATGTGTGTCTGCATTTTCAATCTCCTTGTATGTCTGAAGAAAAGCTCTAATACGGTTTGGGTCTCTAGCTGGTTTGCGACGGCTACCCACATTGTCGTAAAAAAAATCTAAGTTAATTCCTCTCTCATCTTTAAGAATCATATTGTGCAGAATAACACAGCATGTCATGATGTTCTTCAAGGTTTTCTTATCCAAAAACGAGCAGGACCACGGACAATAGCAAACCTAGATTGCAAAACACCGAATACTTTTTCAATGTCTTTTCGGGCTGCCTCTTGCACCTTTGCAAATTCACATTGTTTTTTTGTTTTGGGTTCTTTGATGCTCTTGACAAATGTGCACCAAGGAGGGTATATACCATCTGCAAGATAGTACCCCTTTGTGTATTCATGCCCATTGATAGTGTAGTTGCAAGCAGGAGCATCACCACTAGCAAGCCTAGCAAACAAATGAGCGTTGCAAAACATTGATATCATTGAGAGTGCCCGGCATACCAAAAAAGCAATGCCAAATCCATAAATCCTCGGATGCAGCGGCCTCTAGCACAATTGTTGCATCACGAGACTTGCCATAATACATTCCTTGCAAAGCCTTGGGGCAATTTTTCCAATTCCAATGCATACAATCAATGCTACCTAGCATGCCAGGCCAACCTCTCCTCTCATTAGCTGCCATCAATTTCTTTGTGTCATCTTCATTGGGTGCCCGAAGATACTCAGGACCAAAGACACAGACGATTACTTTCGCAAATCTACGCACAGACTCAATTGTGCTATCTTCACCAATGCGAAGATACTCATCGGCATAGTCAGCCGGAACGCCATATGCAATCACCTGCATCGCTGCGGAGATTTTTTGATATGCACTAAATCCCTTTAAGCCCGCCACATTTCTTCTTTGGGATAAAATACCGGCAATTTGCCTCGCAAGTTTCACAAAGAGGGATCGGCGCATTCGGTACCTTCTGCGGAAGAGGTGTGCAGGATAGGTAGGATTCTCCGCAAAATAATCTTGCATCAACATCTCGTTCCCAAGATGGCGATTCCAAGGAATGCACAGACGCCCGACAGTAGATCCTCGCCTCCTCTTCCGGTACTCGTCTTCATGCTCCTTCACGGCAAGCGCCATGACTAATGTTTGCCGCCGAAAGGTCGCAAGCATGGTCTCCACATCCGAGTCGTCCGAATCGGATAGCAAGAACTTCTCGCACGGGGTCAACTCCATCTACACGCACACCGGCGCGTCAATCTACCACACAGCTCGCAGAAATCACAAAAAAGAGACTAACCGGTGGCGGGTGATCCCGGGCGGCGACGAGGGGGGTGCGCTCGACGGTGGTCGATCCCCAGCGGCGGCGGCGACGGGGGGGAGGGGGAGGCTCTTCTCGCCGGATCCGGAGGGGCGGTGCAGCGGACCGGCGTGGGAGGGTGTGGGCGGCCCCGCGGAGCGATTCCGCCCGCAGATATGACCGGAATCGCCGGCGGCGGGCGGGCGGAAGCAAGGGCGGGCAGCGGCGAAAGGAGGGGGAAAAGAGCGCGGGGCTGAAATGTCCCTCCCGCCAACTGCTTCTCTGTGGTGCAGGGCACCGCAGTCGCGGGGGCGAAACCCGCGTTTTCCCGGGTTGGGGTCGGGAATTTGCCGCGCCCCTTAAAAAAATTTGTGGGACGGGGCGGGATGCGGGGTCTGGTCGGGCAGGCTTTCCGGTCCGTACCCATATTTTGACGGTTATTTTGCGGGTCGGGGCCGGATGTGGGGTCCCCTAGGGTTGCTCTTAGGGCATATACAATGGTATACAGTCAACAGTGATAGGATTTTCATTGACGTTGAAGAGAAAGATAGAGGACAGAGAAGATGCCCGTCTGTAGAAATAAAGACGATCTGTTGCCATAAACTTCGCTGCTAACCAACGGCCTTTTTGCCATTGTATGGAAAGTCCGTCTATTGTTCTCCAGAAAAATCTCACGATCTGTTTCCCTTGCCTACAAAACTCACCACGCGCACGACCAGAAATTTACGTCGTGAGTATGCTACAGATTGTCCAATAGACAGACTACTGTACAGGGCGTCTTTTATACTATCTGTAAAGTGATGTGTACGTAACCTATAAATAGCAGCTATCTAAACAGATGCACATGCCCTTAGCACGAGACGTGCACCCTCCGATTGGCCGGTGAACGACAGGCGCCTACCGCCTGTGTATCTGTGTTCCACGGCATTTTTTTTATAAATAAAATATATTAATATCGCGAAGATATCAATTACATTCAGCCTTACCAAAGTGTGTTTCACGGTATGCCCTAGAAAAATCTTTAAACTACCCCTCTATCCCCTACTATAACATAAATAATACAAGATGCAATACTATCTAGTTATAATAACATCTTAGCATATTATAGGACGGAGGAGTAATTTCTTTTTTTACTACTAATGAGACGTACATCAATTTACTTTAAAGATACCAAAGCATTCTTTGACCCGGTCATTTTACTGGTTTGTCTGTTTTACTATCATCGACGAGGGCTTTGGAAGTGAAACCCATTTCGACATATTTTGGAGCATTTAGACTCTTAGTTATTTACCATCATATTTATAATGAGTTTTCAAAAATTTGAACATTGTTGTGCACCGACTAGTGTATACTAGAGATTAAAATTTTGTAATGTGTACTAGCAATCCATCTTTACAATGCAAGAGAATACAATCATATAACTCTCATCCAGCAAAGTGACATCACATGGGTATTGTTGTCCATTATAATCCTTCATCTTTCGTCTTTCGTCAACATCAATTACGCCATCTTATTTCTCAAGGCCAGTAAGCATAACTATTTCTTTTCTTTTTGAGAGGTGGTATCCCTTCCCGCCTAGAGCTTTAGGAGAAGAGCACTGGGCCAGTATAAATATAGGTTAGGTGCCACCATAGAGAGGGATCAATCTTTGCGCCCTCCCGAGGTAGCTCACCCTTGTACCAGTTCATACTCATCCTCCTCGCGAGGCAATCCACCACAAAGCAGGAGTAGGGTCTTACACCGCAAGGTGGCCCGAACCTGGATAAATCTCGTGTCCCTTCCCTCATTCGCTCGCTCAAGCACGACGGAGGAAGGCCGTGGGGCGGTGAGCAGCAAGCCGTAGGCTAGCGGAGTCCTTCGCGCACGCCCCAGAGTTCGAACCTTATTTTGGGTCTGCGGAGCCCCGATTCCGACATTTGGCGCGGTAGGTAGGGGCGTGCCGAAGTTCTTCCGCAAAGAAGAAGCAGCTCCTCCCAAAGATCCGACCTGACGCCAAGAAACGCGCCGGCGACGCCTCAGGTGCTGCGCTTGCCGCCGGGCGCCCCTTCCTCCCGCATAGGAAGGCGCGCCCGGCGCCTCCCTCAGGACGGGCTCGGGGGCTTCCATCTAGAGAGCGTCTGACCTGACCAGTGGAACGAGGGAGGTGTTTGGGCACCACTTGGAGGTGTGCCTTGACGCGCGCCCCCACAAGCAAGGAACGAGGCACAAGGCGCCAGGAGCACAAGAATTCATCACCAAGGCGATCGACGAGCTTCAGGAAGTGCGGGCCATGCGCGGCGAGCGTCGCCCCACGTGCCCCACCAACTTAGCTGCCGCTCTCGACGCGGGCGGCGAGCTGCGAGTCTGCGTCAACATCCTGGGCCTCAACAGGGCCGCTTCTCAAGACCTCTTCTGGCTGTCGCGTGTCAGCCGGAGCGCGGGTTTCCCCTGCAACTAAATCCGCATGCCCTTCGGCTTGCTCAACGCGAGCACCACGTACCATCGGTTCGCGCAGCTCGCGATGGCGTCTCATGAGGCCCGGCGCTTGGCGCCGATGCCTCACGAGGCTCCAGACCCCCGCGAGCCTCCCGGACCTTAGTAGTCGTCCGGCTCGTGAGGAGCGAGCCTCCGCGGCGCACTTCATCGACTCCCTCGATGCTTCCGCAGCATTGCCATGTGACTTTTTGGTTTGTTCAATTGAGGGCGCCCCACGGGCTGCATTATCCTCAGGCTGGCTAGGGTCCGTCCCTGCAGCCGCATCGTTTTGCTCATGTATCAGAACTGGCCATGCCTTGATGAAATTTCCTTGATGATTTAATCTACTTGTCCGGTGCTTCGTCACCATGAACGTCGCCGCGCCCTCATGAACCCACTCTCGACCGCCTCATGATTAAGGACTGGCACAACGTCTATGCTTGGGTCCGTCCCTGCAGCGTTGTTAAATCCAAGCGACCGAGCTCTGTCTCGCGGGCCAGCTCCCATGCACGTCACCTCCCGGGGTCCTTGGTGCCTTGTCCTTGCATGAGCTCATCGAGGGTAGGTGAGTAAGGGTGCGCGGCTCAGTTCATACAACCACGATCTTGGTGCCTCACCACCGCGGGAGCCACGCGCCGGGTGTTCTTCCTTAGATTGTGGCATGAGAAGACGTGGCACGACGTCTGTGCTCGGGTCCATCCCTCCAGCGTTGGCAAACCCAAGTGATCGAGCTCTGTCTGGCGGGCCGGCCCCGTACACGTCACCTCCTATGGGTCCTTGGTGTTTAGCATTCTCATGCAATGACCTCTGGACGTTCATTCTGCGCAGGTCGCCCTCATAACTCAGGTTCCGCAAGCGCGCTCCACGCCGAAAACTAGGCGCAACCCTCCTGAGGTAGGACCTCCTGAGCCCCGCGCTGGCTCACGAGCGTCTAAAAACACCTCCTCAAAGTTGTGTCGTGCCAGCCACACATACAAATGAAATAGGGCTGTACACACCCCGGAGACTCTAGTGCAGAGCTCCTGCCCACGCCCAGTAGAAGCTCCATGCTCAACGCTGGTGGATACGATCACAGTTCAGCCATGCCCATGCCCAGCGGAAGCCCCATGCTCCGCGCTGGTGGACAAACAACTGAGGGCGCCCGACGAGCAGCGTTAACCTCAGGATGGCCGCTCCGCTCTTCAGCGACACTTCTAGTAGCCTTCCCCCGGGCCTCACGCGAGCGGGGGCTGGACACAGTGCCCGTGCTTGGGTCAGTCCCAGCAGAACTGAGAAACCCAAGGAACAGGGCTCTGGCTCATGGGCCCACTCCCGCGCACGTCACCCCACCAAGGTCCTTGGTGTCTGGTCTCCTCGTGTGACCCCCAGGTGTATCCTGACGAGAGAAAGGTAGGAAGGCCCCCGAGTTAACCTCGTCGTCGCCCACATTTCCTTCGTGCGGGCTGCTTGCGCGTCAAGGGGGGGCCCTGAGCATCGCGACTCAGGAGCCTCACTAGTCTCGTAGCCCCTCACCCCTTGGCTTTGTCCAGGCATCGTGACCTGACATCCCAACAGCGGCCGAGGTATGCGCGGGGCTGGGCCCTACCGACGCAGAGCACAAAGGCAAGTAGAAATGAAATCAAGCGCGGAACAGAGACTACGAAGTTCAAATAGTCATTACAAGCATCAAATGTATCTCCAATTTAAACAAAGTCTTACGCCTCTGCGAGGCATGATCGGTCTGTTGTAGGATAACGAAAAAGCTTCAGGAAGAAGGCTCGTCGCCGCTGTTGCTGCTGCCTACCTCAGCCTCGATGGGCCCGCTATCACTACTGCAGGTGAACTTCTCAAGCAGCGCGGCTACATGGCCCTCCACAGCTTCCGCCGTCGCTTCACGGGACTCACGAGGGACGGGCCCTATCACCATGCCGAAGTCGAAGCCGGGGTGGTGGAGGTAGAGGTGGCTGAAGACACGCGTCGCTGCCACGGAGAAGAGGTAGCGGCACTCCCCCTCCAAGATGCTGTCCACCTTATGGGCAGCGCCTTCGAGCTCGTCAGTGATCTTGGAGGAAAGCTCGGCGTAGCCGGCATCGGGGATGGCGAGCGGAGCCTTGAACTCCTCCCTGCATATGTAGCTCAGTGCCTGGCGAGCCTTGAGCTCGAGAGAAGAGAAGGCGGTGCGGTCCGCCGCCGCTCATGCCTCGGCGTTGGCCGAGATCTTCTTCTCCCTGGCGTCTAGTCAAGCGTTTACCTCGGAGACATGTTCGGCGTAGGCCGCTTTGGCTTCGGTCACCTCCTGCTGCAGCTTGCCTAGGCGCTCGTGCTCCGCGGCCTGCTCGACGCCCACCATCATCAGCACGGAGTCATGATTCGTAAGCTTTGCCTCGCGAGCCTTGAGGTCGTCCTCCAGCTGCTGGAGTTGCTGCGTGCGTGCAACCAGTTCCTCCCGAAGCGCCTTCAGGCTGGCCTCCGCCTCGCCGCAGCGCTTGGCGGCCGCCGCTTGCTACCTCTTGAGCATGCGTTGGTTTTCCCTTGAAGAGGAGAGGGTGATGCAGCAAAGTAGCGTAAGTATTTCCCTCAATTTTTGAGAACCAAGGTATCAATCCAGTAGGAGACAACACACAAGTCACCTAGTACCTGCACAAACAATCAAGAACCTTGCAACCAACGCGATAAAGGTGTTGTCAATCCCTTCACGGCACTCGCAAAAGTGAGATCTAATAAAGATAGTAAAGTAAATATTTTTGGTATTTTTGTTGTATAGATTGGAAATTAAAGATTGCAAAATAGTACACGAGATGCAATGTAAATAAAAGAGATGCAATATAATAAGAAAGAGACCCGGGGGCCATAGATTTCACTAGTGGCTTCTCTCAAGATAGCATGTATTACGGTGGGTGAACAAATTACTGCAGAGCAATTGATAGAAGAGGGCATAGTTATGAAGTTATCTAAGGCAATGATCATGAATATAGGCATCACGTCCGTGTCAAGTAGACTGAAACGATTCTGCATCTACTACTATTACTCCACACATCGACCGCTATCCAGCATGCATCTAGAGTATTAAGTTCATAAGAACAGAGTAACGCATTAGGCAAGATGACATGATGTACAGGGATAAACTCAAGCAATATGATATAAACCCCATCTTTTTATCCTCGATGGCAACAATACAATACCTTTCCTTGCTGCCCCTAATGTCACTGGGAAAGGACATCGCAAGATTGAACCCAAAGCTAAGCACTTCTCCCATTGCAAGAAAGATCAATCTAGTAGGCCAAACTAAACCGATAATTCGAAGAGACTTGCAAAGATATCAAATCATGCATATAAGAATTTAGAGAAGAAACAAATAATATTCATAGATAATCAAGTTCATAAATGCACAATTCATCGGATCTCGGCAAACACACCGCAAAAGAGTATTACATCGAATAGATCTCCAAGAACATCGAGGAGAACTTTGTATTGAGAATCAAAGAGAGAGAAGAAGCCATCTAGCTAATAACTATGGACTCGAAGGTCTGTGGTAAACTACTCACGCTTCATCGGAGAGGCTATGGTGTTGATGTAGAAGCCCTCCGTGATCGATTCCCCCTCCGGCAGATCGCTGAAAAAGGCCCCAAGATGGGATCTCACGGGTACAGAAGGTTGCGGCGGTGGAAAAGTGGTTTCGTGGCTCCCACTGATGTTTTTAGGGTATAAGAGTATATATAGGCGAAAGAAGTACGTCGGTGGAGCTACGAGGGGCCCACGAGGGTGGGGGGCGCGCCTACCCCCCTGGGCGCGCCCTCCTGCCTCGTGGCCGCCTCGTGTCGTTCCAGACTTCAACTCCAAGTCTTCTGGATTGCTTTCAGTCCAAGAAAGATCATCGCGAAGGTTTCGTTCCGTTTGGATTCCGTTTGATATTCCTTTTCTGCGCAACACTAAAATAGGAAAAAAAAACAGAAACTAGCACTGGGCCTCCGGTTAATAGGTTAGTCCCAAAAATAATATAAAAGATCATATTAAAGCCCATTAAACATCCAAAACAGATAATATAATAGCATGGAACAATAAAAAATTATAGATACGTTGGAGACGTATCAAGCATCCCCAAGCTTAATTCCTGCTCGTCCTCGAGTAGGTAAATGATAAAAACAGAATTTTTTTATGTGGAATGCTACCTAACATAATTATCAATGTAATTTTCTTTATTGTGGCATGAATGTTCAGATCCGGAAGATTCAGGACAAAAGTTTAATATTGACATAAAAATAATAATACTTCAAGCATACTAACAAAGTAATCATGTCTTCTCAAAATAACATGGCCAAAGAAAGTTCATCCCTACAAAATCTTATAGTTTGGCTATGCTCCATCTTCGTCACACAAAATGCTCAAATCATGCACAACCCCGATGACAAGCCAAGCAATTGTTTCATACTTTAGTATTCTCAAAAAAAATTCAACTTTCACGCGATACATGAGCGCGAGCCATGGACATAGCACTATAGGTGGAATAGAATGGTGGTTGTGGAGAAGACAAAAAGGAGGAAGATGGTCTCACATCAACTAGGCGTATCAATGGGCTATGAAGATGCCCACCAATAGATATCAATGTGAGTGAGTAGGGATTGCCATGCAACGGATGCACTAGAGCTATAAATGCATGAAAGCTCAACAAAAGAAACTAAGTGGGTGTGCATCCAACTTGCTTGCTCACGAAGACCTAGGGCATTTTGAGGAAGCCCATCGTTGGAATATACAAGCCAAGTTCTATAATGAAAAATTCCCACTAGTAAATGAAAGTGACAAAATTAGAAACTCTCCATCATGAAGATCATGGTGCTACTTTGAAGCACAAGTGTGGAAAAAAGGATAGTAGCATTGTCCCTTCTCTCTTTTTCTCTCATTTTTTTGGGCCTTCTCTTTTTTTGGCCTTTCTCTCTTTTTATTTATTTATTTCCTCACATGGGACAATGCTCTAATAATGAATATCGTCACACTTCTATTTACTTACAACTCAAAAATTACAACTCGATACTAGAACAAAATATGACTCTATATGCGTGCCTCCGGCGATGTACCGGGATGTGCAATGAATCAAGAGTGACATGTATGGAAAAATTAAGAATGGTGGCTTTGCCAAAAATACGATGTCAACTACATGATCATGCAAGGCAATATGACAATGATGGAGCGTGTCATAATAAACGGAACGGTGGAAAGTTGCATGGCAATATATCTCGGAATGGCTATGGAAATGCCATAATAGGTAGGTATGGTGGCTGTTTTGAGGAAGGTAAATGGTGGGTTTATGGTACCGACGAAAGTTGCGTGGTACTAGAGAGGCTAGCAATGGTGGAAGGGTGAGAGTGCGTATAATCCATGGACTCAACATTAGTCATAAAGAACTCACATACTTATTGCAAAAATCTACAAGTCATCAAAAACCAAGCACTACGCGCATGCTCCTACGGGGATAGATTGGTAGGAAAAGACCATCGCTCGTCCCCGACCGCCACTCATAAGGAAGACAATCAAAGAAACACCCCATGCTTCAAATTTGTCACACAACGGTTACCATACGTGCATGCTACGGGACTTGCAAACCTCAACACAAGTATTTCTCAAATTCACAATTAATCTAGTAGCATGACTCTAATATCACCATCCTCATGTCCCAAAACAATCATCAAGCATCAAACTTCTCATAGCATTCAACGCACTTTATATGAAAGTTTTTATTATACCCATCTTGGATGCCCATCATATTAGGACTAATTTTATAACCAAAGCAAATTACCATGCTGTTTTAAAAGACTCTAAAAATAATATAAGTGAAGCATGGGAGATCAATAATTTCTATAAAATAAAACCACCACCGTGCTCTAAAAAGATATAAGTGAAGCACTAGAGCAAAATTATCTAGCTCAAAAGATATAAGTGAAGCACATAGAGTATTCTAATAAATTCTGATTCATGCGTGTCTCTCCCAAAAGGTGTGTACAGCAAGGATGATTGTGGTAAACTAAAAAGTGAAGACTCAAATCATACAAGACGCTCCAAGCAAAACACATATCATGTGGTGAATAAAAATATAGCATCAAGTAAAGTTACCGATAGACGAAGACGAAAGAGGGGATGCCTTCCGGGGCATCCCCAAGCTTAGGTTTTGGTTGTCCTTGAATTTTACCTTGGGTGCCTTGGGCATCATCAAGCTTAGGCTCTTGCCACTCATTATTCCAAAATGCATCAAATCTTTACCCAAAAACTTGAAAACTTCACAACACAAAACTCAACAGAAAATCTCAAGAGCTCCGTTAGTATAAGAAAATAAACCACCACTTTAATGTACTGTAATGAAATCATTCTTTATTTTTATTGGTTTTAAACCTACTGTATTCCAACTTCTCTATGGTTCATACCCACCGATACTACTCATAGATTCATCAAAATAAGCAAACAACACACGAAAAACAGAATCTGTCAAAACAGAACAGTATGTAGCAATCTGACTAAATCGAATACTTCTGGAGCTCCAAAAATTCTGAAATAAATTGGTGGATGTGAGTAATTTTTCTATTAATTATCTGCAAAAATAATCAACCTAAAAGCACTCTCCAGTAAAAATTGGCAGCTAATCTCGTGAGCGCAAAAGTTTCTCTTTTTTTACAGCAAGACCGCAAAGACTTCACCCAAGTCTTCCCAAAGGTTCTACTTGGCACAAACACTAATTAAAACATAAAACCACATCTAAACAGAGGCTAGATGAATTATTTATTACTAAACAGGAAAAAAAGTAAATAACAAAAATAAAATTGGGTTGCCTCCTAACAAGCGGTATCGTTTAACGCCCCTAGCTAGGCATAAAAGCAAGAATAGATCTATGTATTGTCATCTTTGGCATGCAATCCATAAGTGGATCTCATAATAGATTCATAAGGCAATTTAATTTTCTTCCTAGGAAAGTGTTCCATGCCTTTCCTTAAGGGAAATTGGAATCTAATATTTCCTTCTTTCATGTCAATAATTGCACCAATCGTTCTAAGGAATGGTCTACCAAGAATAATAGGACATGTAGGATTGCAATCTATATCAAGAACAATGAAATCTACGGGCACATAATTCCTATTCGCAACAATAAGAACATCATTAATCCTTCCCATAGGTTTCTTAATGGTGGAATCCGCAAGATGCAAATTTAAGGAACAATCATCAAATTCACGGAAACCTAGCACATCACACAAAGTTTTTGGGATCGTGGAAACACTAGCACCCAAATCACATAAAGCATAGCATTCATAATCTTTAATCTTAATTTTAATTGTAGGTTCCCACTCATCATAAAGTTTTCTTGGGATAGAAACTTCTAGTTCAAGCTTTTCTTCATGGGATTGCATTAAAGCATCAGCGATATGTTTAGTAAAAGCTTTATTCTGATTATAAGCATGAGGAGAATTTAACACGGACTGCAACAAGGAAATACAATCTATCAAAGAACAATTATCATAATTAAATCCTTGAAATCCAAAATAGTGGGTTCATTGCTATGTAAAGTTTTTACCTCTTCAATCCCACTTTCATTAATTTTTGCATCAAGATCTAAAAACTCTGAATCATTGGGACGCCTTTTAACTAAAGTTGACTCATCTCGAGTCCCATCTTTATCAAGATTCGTATTGGAAAACAAAGATTTAATAGGAGACACATCAATCATGTTTAGATCTTCATTATTATTATCATGAAAACTAGAAGAACACGCTTTCACAAAGCAATCTTTTTTAGCACGCATCCTAGCGGTTCTTTCTTTGCACTCATCAATGGAAATTCTCATGGCTTTGAGAGAATCATTGATGTCATGCTTAGGTGGAATAGATCTAAGTCTCAAAGAATCAACATCAAGAGAAATTCTATCCACGTTCCTAGCCAACTCATCAATCTTAGGCAATTTTTCTTCAAGCAAAGCATTAAGATTCTTTTGCGAATTCATAAATTCTTTAACACTAGTCTCAAAATCAGAGGGCATCTTATTAAAATTTCCATAAGAGTTGTTGTAGGAATTACCATAATTATTAGAGGAATTACTAGGGAACGGCCTAGAATTAAAGTTTCCTCTATACACGTTGTTACCAAAGTTGTTCCTACCAAAAAAATTCACATCCACAGATTCATTATTATTCTCAATCAAAGTGGACAAAGGCATATCATTAAGATCAGAAGAAACACTTTTATTAGCAAACAATTTCATAAGTTCATCCATTCCACTCAAAACATTAATCTCTTCAATCGCATGAACTTTTTTACTAGTGGATCTCTCGGTGTGCCATTGAGAATAATTAACCATAATATTGTCTAGGAGTTTAGTAGCTTCTCCTAAAGTGATTTCCATAAAAGTGCCTCCCGCGGCCGAATCTAAAAGATTTCTAGAAGCAAAATTCAATCTGGCATAAATTTTTTGTATAATCATCCACAAATTCAAACCATGTGTAGGGCAATTACGTATCATTAATTTCATTCTCTCCCAAGCTTGTGCAACATGCTCATGATCAAGTTGCTTAAAATTCATAATATCATTTCTAAGAGAGATGATCTTAGCGGGAGGAAAATACTTAGAGATAAAAGCATATTTGCACTTATTCCATGAATCAATACTATTTTTAGGCAAATAAGAGAACCAAGTTTTAGCACGATCTCTAAGCGAAAACGGAAATAGCTTCAATTTAACAATATCATTATCCACATCTTTCTTCTTTTTCATATCACACAAATCAACAAAGTTGTTTAGATGGGTAGCCGCATCTTCACTAGGAAGGCCAGAAAATTGATCTTTCATAACAAGATTCAACAAAGCGGTATTAATTTCACAAGATTCAGCATCGGTAGTAGGAGCAATCAGAGTGCTAATAAAATCATTGTTGTTGGTATTGGAAAAGTCACACAATTTAGTATTATCCTGAGCCATCGTGACAAACAATCAATCCAACACACAAGCACACAAGAAGCAAGCGAAAAGAGACGAAGGGGAAAAGGGCAAAGAAAAAGGCAAAGGTTTTCGAAAATCTTTTTAGAAGTGGGGGAGAGGAAAACGAGAGGCGAATGGCAAATAATGTAATGCGAGGAGAAGAGTTTATGATGGGTACTTGGTATGTCTCGACTTGGCGTAGATCTCCCCGGCAACGTCGCCAGAAATCCTTCTTGCTACCTCTTGAGCATGCGTTGGTTTTCCCTTGAAGAGGAAAGGGTGATGCAGCAAAGTAGCGTAAGTATTTCCCTCAGTTTTTGAGAACCAAGGTATCAATCCAGTAGGAGACAACACACAAGTCACCTAGTACCTGCACAAACAATCAAGAACCTTGCAACCAACGCGATAAAGGGGTTGTCAATCCCTTCGCGGCCACTCGCAAAAGTGAGATCTAATAAAGATAGTAAAGTAAATATTTTTGGTATTTTTGTTGTATAGATTGGAAAGTAAAGATTGCAAAATAGTACACAAGATGCGATGTAAATAAAAGAGATGCAATATAATAAGAAAGATACCCGGGGGCCATAGGTTTCACTAGTGGCTTCTCTCAAGATAGCATGTATTACGGTGGGTGAAAAAATTACTACCGAGCAATTGATAGAAGAGTGCATAGTTATGATGTTATCTAAGGCAATGATCATGAATATAGGCATCACGTCCGTGTCAAGTAGACCGAAACGATTCTGCATCTACTACTATTACTCCACACATCGACCGCTATCCAGCATGCATCTAGAGTATTAAGTTCATAAGAACAAAGTAACACATTAGGCAAGATGACATGATGTAGAGGGATAAACTCAAGCAATATGATATAAACCCCATCTTTTTATCCTCGATGGCAACAATACAATACGTGCCTTGCTGCCCCTACTGTCACTGGGAAAGGACACCGCAAGATTGAACCCAAAGCTAAGCACTTCTCCCATTGCAATAAAGATCAATCTAGTAGGCCAAACTAAACCGATAATTCGAAGAGACTTGCAAAGATATCAAATCATGCACATAAGACTTCATAGAAGAACCAAATAATATTCATAGATAATCAAGTTCATAAATCCACAATTCATCGGATCTCGGCAAACACACCGCAAAAGAGTATTACATCGAATAGATCTCCAAGAACATCGAGGAGAACTTTGTATTGAGAATCAAAGAGAGAGAAGAAGCCATCTAGCTAATAACTATGGACCCGAAGGTCTGTGGTAAACTACTCATGCTTCATCGGAGAGGCTATGCTGTTGATGTAGAAGCCCTCCATGATCGATTCCCCCTCTGACAGATCACCGGAAAAGGCCCCAAGATGGGATCTCACGGGTACAGAAGGTTGTGGCGGTGGAAAAGTGGTTTCGTGGCTCCCCCTAATGTTTTTAGGGTATAAGAGTATATATATAGGCAAAAGAAGTACGTCGGTGGAGCTACGAGGGGCCCACGAGGGTGGGGGGCGCGCCCTCCTGCCTCGTGGCATTCCAGACTTCAACTCCAAGTGTTCTGGATTGCTTTCGGTCCAAGAAAGATCATCGCGAAGGTTTCATTCCGTTTGGATTCCGTTTGATATTCCTTTTCTGCGAAACACTAAAATAGGCAAAAAAAAAACAGAAACTGGCACTAGGCCTCCGGTTAATAGGTTAGTCCCAAAAATAATATAAAAGAGCATATTAAATCCCATTAAGCATCCAAAACAGATAATATAATAGCATGAACAATAAAAAATTATAGATACGTTGGAGACGTATCACCGCTGCTTCAGCAAGCGCATCGTCACGAGCCGCCCTTGCATTGGCGGCTTCCTCCCTGCTCTCTGTAGCAGCGGCCTCGGCCTGGCTCCAGGCCTCCTTGGTCGTTGTCTCAACCTGGAGCCAAGCTGAGGCGAGCCCCAGACGCTCCCTGGCGAGGCAACGAGGTGAAATGGATACCCCTATCCACACGAAAAGATAGAAAGAAAACAGTTACTGGTCAATAACAAGATACAAACATACACGAAACGAAAAGAAGCATCTTCATTATCACTACAAAAAAACACTTCCGTGATGATACGTGTTTGTCACAGTAGGTCACGTTTTTTGTCATGCATGTACATCCATGACGATTTTATGACAGAATCAAGATAGTCATACCTGTGCTGTCGTAGAAGTGTTCCATGACAATACCAAAATTATCATCACGAAAGTGTCCACTTCCATGACGATAAATGGCACGTCATGGAAGTGCTTTTGTCAAGGGTAACCGACATGTGGCATCCACCGTAACGGTCACCGTTAAGCTATCGGGTTCCGGTTTGGATCCGATAACCCATTAATAGCCCGGACCAATGGGTATTTTCCATGTGTAAAATCATCATTGGCTGGAGGAAACACGTGTTGGCTCCTCGGTGGGCCAGATGTCGTCCGTCCAATGGAGGAGACATGCCTATGATATGTCAACATGTGGCAGGGCCCAACAAAGGCCCATATAGGTTAAAAAGGCTGGCCCAGTCAAAGGCCCATAATATTTACTCAGGTACTAGTGGGCCAGCCCAATAACGGCCTGTTTGAACATGGCCCATTTATGGTCCGAAGCCAGATCTGGCCCGTTAATTGTTCGCCGAATATTTGGGCCCAATTACGGCCCAGAGACATTTCGGCCTGTTAGAGGCCCGATGTAGACATGGGCCCATTTCAGCCCGGTGTGTCTTTCGGCCTAGGAATGGCCCGTGCTGCCCATGGGCCGTATATGGTCCGACGCGACATCCGGCCCTCCAACGGCCCATGATAAAGGTGGCAACAGTTCACGCCAATGTGACTTTGGGCCTGTTAAAGGCTTGTCGTATAATTTGGCCCGTTGATGCCTCTACTAAGCTTTTGGCCTCTTAAAGGCCCATGATATCAGTGGGCCAACTAAGGCCCGAGATATGTTTCGACCTGGTAATGGCCCGTCATATAGCTGGGCCAATAATGGCCCGGTCTACATTTCAGCCTGCTGAAGGCCCGTCGACGAATAGTGAAAATTGAGGCCCAACATGCATTTCAGCCTGCTAAAGGTCCATGGTTCTTCTGGGCCATAACAGGCCAGCAGAATATTCAGCCTGTTAATGGCCCAAAGCTACATGGGCCCAACTAAGCACTGGGTCCACTAAAGGCCCAACTAAACTTTGGGTCGAATATAGGCCCATGTAAGTTGTGGGCCTGGCACAAAGTGTGAAGGCCCCAATGGCCTTCCAGGCCCAAGAAAGTTGCAGGCCAGCCCAATTGTGGCCCACTAAAATGCAGGCCCGTTAGAGGCGAATATTTCGGCCCGGTCGACTACATCAGATTTTCGCCCTTTTTTTCAGATGGCGAATGATGGCAGTGACTAGTAGGAATTAAGAACAAACCTACTCTATACAATAAAGAAATTATGGCATAGTAACTTAGAATAGCCCTACACTATACAATAAAGTATTTATGGTATATTACATCCACTGGGCATCGAAGTTCGCCACCAGTGATCATAAAAGCAATGAAGAAGCAGATTACAAAAACTGGGCGCCATTGCAGCGTAACAAAATAATACTGAACCAAGACCACTTCCAAGACAGTTCAAGAAAGGTTAGCCTTGCGCGGGAGCTGCTGCGCAAGCTACTGAGCAAGGTTGTGAGACCGGCCTAGCATGTCGGTCATAGCTTCCAGGTGTAGGTGTTTAGCCATGAGGTTATCATTGGTGTTCTCCACAATCTTTCTTAGAGATAGGACTTCAAGTCAAATTTGAGTTGCAGAATGCCTTTCTGCTAGAACTTGGGACTGAAGAAGTCGAAGTGATTCAGACAGTGGATTATGTGAGCTTGTCTGACTGCTAGTCTCAAGTAACTTGAACACTGCATCAAGACAAGACTTTGGGGTTGTCTCGCTATCTTCAAGATGTTTTGCCTTCTTTGCTGCAATATATGTTGGGTTTGTCTCACAGCCTTCAGCAGACTTGTGCATGCCATCAGGCATATCACCCTGAAACAAGCAGAGAGATGACATGTTTTGCACGTGTATAAACAAAGATGATAACTGTGCTGTCAATTCCATCCAATTTCAAATTAGAAAATAAAGAGTAAGTTCAAAATATCAATAGCATAATTTGGCATTGTTCATAATGCAGGGAGCTTCACCACACTACTGGATTACCATGTCAACAAAACAAGCATAGATGAAGGGCAAAGACAATCATTGTATCTATTTTGGTTAGTGTGCATGGCATGTTGTTCATATCATCAGCCACATCAGTAAGATAAAACAGGAGATGACAGGTGCAAACGTGGGTTGCTTCACCACACACTGGATATAGATCCACAAAAACAAGCATACAAATAGGGAGTATTGAGTAATGTGCATGGTATGAATAAGGAATTTGGTTTTACAAGTAAAACTTGGAATTTACAGTTGTTGCGAACATGCATTTTGATAGAAACAACAAACTAAACAGCAATTAACAATAGGGAGTATGAGCAAATTAAACAATAGTTGAGGATAAAGGCTTTAGAAGGACTGACTTAAATTAACAGTTAACACCGGCTTTATAATGCCCTTCTCCATGTCAAGGGAAGGATAACTCAAGAATTTCAGCACATAATCTTCTTCATAAGCATTGCATGTACTCTACATTTTGTAGAGAGTAATTATAGATATGACAATACTGGAAGGATAGAGGATAATGAAGATAAGATGCAGATTGATGCTACATAATCAACTACCAATCCCTGGAAGTACAAGCGTTACAGGACAAAATGTACTAACAAGAGCAATGGGCTACACTTCTGCACTAGCATTGTTTGTGTATTCAACTTTTTGGTAAGATTAAATATAGATCTAATATTTTTTTAGTAAATGGTGGGCGAGGGAGATAAGATGCAGAATGCTACACAATGAACCAATCCCTCTTCCCATAATATAAGAGTGTTTTGAACACTGGTGTACTGTACAAAACGCTCTTATATTATGGGACAGAGGGAGTAGCTGTTAACGTAAGTACAGTGATTGACGACATTCAGTCCTTACAAGAGGACTGCAGAGCTAAACCTCTTTAAAAGCGTTGGGTTGATTCTAAATTTATGTAAGAGTCCATATGGATCTTATAATGTCCACCAAATGGCGGATAACGATGCTAACATGTGCAGTGATGCTACATAATCAACCAGCTATGAAAGTAAGTACGGTCATACAGGGCAAGAGGTACTCACAAGAGCAATGCAGTGTGCAGTATAGTTGCGAGATTCTGTGGTTGCTTGAGAATGAGTGTTCTTCTGCAAACAGTTTTCATACAAGTGAGACGTTAAGGCACATGCAGAAATGTAGTTCAAATTGTGATGTGATATCATAGACAGTACCTTACGCTACAGACGAGACCAATGTGTAACAAGATTATTCCAGTCACTGTCTGATAAATGTAGCACCAGAGACTTTACAGAAATTTCATTTAGATGCTTGCCATCGAAGTGCGCTTGCCTCAGGTAGGAACGATACTTCATCAACGAGTGCTTGAAAAGCGCAACCAACCCTTGCTCGTCTTAACTATCCAGTTTGGTCCTCGCCTATTTGAAATAATGAAATCTTGTGTCTTCTGTTAGCAGAAACATATGCAGTAATTACCATGAATAGCATCAGTACATTACTTACGCGTACGTTGCGGAGGAAGATTGGAAATTGTTCTTTGTCTATGGTATAATCTTTCCATGAAGGAAAGATGCGCACAAAGTTCCTAACAACAATATAAGCTTCATCTTGTAAACTGGGAAGAAGTGGAACAGGAGTCCTATTTGCTGCAATTGGGGCTCTCTCTCGTTCAAAAAGGGATTTGGCAACTGGATTTGGTGTACTCTTTGCTGGAATGGGGGTTTTGCGTCGTAGAGCTGGTACTATGTCAACTGGCATCATCATACTGTTTGCGGCAGTTGGGGTCTGCTGAGTTGGGGCATTAGAGATGGCCAGTGTAGCAGGGCTAGAGTCTGCTAGAGTTGTGGCCGTGTTTTTTGGGTCTGGTGATATTGCAACTACACCTAATGGGCTATTTGATTTTTCAGGTGTCACTACCTTTTCCAAATACTTTGTTCGTGCTCCTCCGCGATCAGCAATCGTCCTCTTCCTTTTGAACGTCTAATACACAAGAACAACATTTGAATGGATAAATATGGTATGATGACAGATGGAATATGTACTGAAAATGGATAGGCAGGGCGTATTCACATACACAATGTGTAAACTAAGCTTATGGTAGTGCAACAAAGTAGAAGCAATGCAAAGCATCAGTTGCGAGATGTGTGAGACCAATATAACCTTGAAAAGTTAGAGCAAGCACCTTGATGGGTGAATAACATAGGGCATCCGCCTCTGACTCCTCCACTAGGGAGCTACATTGACCTATGTCACTGTTAGGATCATATTCTCAGCATGAATCTGTAGGTGGAGAGCATTTGCATTGCATTGCATCCAGACTTGATTTCAGTCCCTTAATGCCAAGTTTGACAGCCATGGCATTGTTTTGCTTTATTCTTATCATGCGCGCAAGCTCATAATCATTATGATGCTCTTCAGTATCTGAGATTCATGAAAACATAAAAAGTAGTTAGATTATCTATGGAATGCATTGCGGATTCAACTTGAAGAGTGTCTCCCTATGAACCCCTGCGTATGCAAAGTTCACCCCCAACCATGCTGACCAGACCACACACAGAAATACAAACCTCTTATGTCTCTATAACAGGCATACACATTTCAAAACTGAAGTAGGAACATTAGAATCATATCAAATTCGTATTTGAACAAATAAACTAAGGAACTATGAGTGGCATAATGTTTAGCTTCAAGGGTGGACTGCTAGTAGTGCGACACAAAGCAAGTAGGCATACTGTATTCCATGTAAAAGATTGTAGTCTATGTAAAAGGTGGAAATGACACTTTCTTTCTATGCAATGCAGTGTTTGTTGCCCACACATGATGGAAGAGATCACACAGAGAAATACTATTCACTCATGTCTGTGGTTCCAGTATTTTGAAACAGGGTGGTCCACCCGAAAAGAATATTGACAACAAATATGACAAGGCAAGCATAGAGGTAGTGAATCAATCATTACTTGTGAGCTTACTAGGACAAGTATGCAAAATTGTAACTACAGTAAGAGACCGTCCAAAATCTGAATCAAGAAGTTGGTATAGCACTTATTGTTTGCAACTAATCGACGTGAATAATTGGATATCATATCGAATGAGTAAGAAAGACAAGTAAAATTGTCAACAAAACTGGCCTACAGTAGTAATCTGGGTCAATGTCACTATGGCCAACAATCCAAAATGACTAGTGTCTGTTCCTAGGGCCGGAATTTTGAAACCCTGTGAACTTTATAGGTACTAAAGATTACTGAAATACATCTGAACCATTAAGTGTAGGTAGCACTCAGTACACAACAAACCCTAATGACATCCTGCCTAATGAGTAATGAATCAATTAGATATGGGTGATGAGGAGTGGCTGCTGAGTGTTGAGGACGTATCTCATGATAAATCGGGTTGGCTTAGTGGCTGGTGCACGCCTGAGCCCTGAACGAACTGGGAAGGTAGGCACGGTGGCGCGCTTGGGCAACGACGACGTTGTTGGGCGAGCGGCTCCTGACCTCCTGTTAGTCCGACGTCTCCTCCTAGAGTCATGTCGTCCGGGGATGGCAAGTCTCCGGCGAGGCAGGCGGCTGGGGACGAGTAGAGATCGGAAGCGCAACATAACAGAGGGAAATCGGGGCCTGGGCCGACCCAAAATCCCAGGGTGGGCCGCGGCCCACCGTGGGCACCCTTTAGATACACACGTGAGCGGCGTACATGCATTTTTGAAACTAAATTAGGAACATTTAGCTGACCAATTAAATGACTCTGTTTTAATAATATCATATTCGTATTTGAACAACTAAGCTTGTTTAGCTTGATGGGTGGAGCAGTGCTATTATGACATGAAGCATGCATGTTGATCGTATAGTGATCATAAAAGGGGGAAACCCTAAGCATCTTTTTAGCAAAAGAGGGTTTCCCCTCCGATTTCTATTAAAGAAACCACCACGGAACCAACATGATCAATTAAACCCTAAGCATGATCAATTAAACCCTATTATGACTATGCCATGGCAGATTTGAAGCTGCAAACCACGGAAATGCAATTTAGCAACCATTGTTTGCTTCGAACTAAGAACTAAATTCTAAGAGCTGAAAAGAAAGTACAGTAACCAAGTTACGATCTATTTTTTTGGTTGAGATCAAAAAGTTGAGCAGATATGAAGTACCACCTCTCTTGCGGCACCGTGTAGGCATCGAGGGTGCGATGGCTGTCGATGGCGTTGAAGCAGATCTGCGACGGTAGATGGGTGCATCGGGGGATAAGTCCCGTTGCGGTGGACGAGAAGGTCGTGTGAGCGGCCTCGGCAAAGAGGACGACGACGCCGATGAAGCGACAGGACGCGATGCAAGGCTCCTGGTCCGTCGCCATGGATGAGAAAAGTCCATCTCTAGCAGTGGACGACGCGGTCTTGGTAGGCGCTCCTGCATGGTGGGGGATAGTGGCGATGGATGGGGTGGCGGCGATGGATGGGGTGGCGGACGGAGGAGGCTGGTGTGGGGATGGTGTTCTAGCGCGGACGGTGTATGAATGGGAAAATGGAGGGAGAGGTACGGGGAACCATGTTTTTGGGATGCGCCTTTCTGAAATATGGGAAAGTTACGAACTTAGCCCCCGTTTAAAATTTGGACGTCTCGTTAGTTGGGGATAGGACGGTAATCTCGCATCTCCCCAATATTTGCCCAGAGTGATTTTGGGTGATGAGAGGGTGTTTTGGCGCCCACGGTTGGTGCCCACGGTTGAATGGGGCTGACAGGTAGGGCGGTTGTGTTACGTCTGAGTGAAGTTACAAACCCGCCCCTATTGAAAATATATGCCTACGTCGATTTTGGCCAAGTCGAGTTTGTTTTGCCGTCCATCATGTATGAATGGGCAAATGGAGGGAGAGATAGAGGTCTTTCAGACGAGCTTGAATCAAATGTGTTTTGCCGCCCATGTTTGGTGCCCACCATGTCTGAATGGGCTTAGAGGCGGTCGTGTCACGTCTAATTGAAGTTACTAACCTACACTACAAAAAAAGAAACATCCGTGACATTTTGGGCCGAACGAATTTTTTTCTGTCATACTTATGGCACTTCTATGACGATAATTGTGACAAAACCCGGTATCATCATAGATGAGGGGGGTGTTGGGGAACATAGTAATTTCAAAAAAATTCCTACGCACACGCAAGATCATGGTGATGCATAGCAACGAGAGGGGAGAGTGTCGTCTACGTACCCTCACTACCGAACATACGACACCTCCGCGTTCAGCACACGTTCAACTCGGTGACGTCCCGCGAACTCACAATCTAGTAGAGCTTCGGGGAACAGCTTCGTCAGCACGATAGCTTAGTGACGGTGATGATGATGCTACCGACGCAGGGCTTCGCCTAAGCACCGCTACGATATTACCGAGGTGGATTATGGTGGGGGGACACCGCACACGGCAAAGAGATCAATGATCAATTGTTGTGTCTCCAAGGGGTGCCCCCTCCCCGTATATAAAGGAGTGGAGGAGGGGGAGGGGGCCGGCCTCCTATGGCGCGCCCCATGAGTAGGACTCCCCCCTTCCAAGTAGGAGTACGAGAGGAGAAGGAAGGGAGAGAAGGAGAGAAGGAAAGGGGGGCGCCGCCCCCCTCCTTGTCCAATTCGGACTAGAGGGAGAGGGGGGGCGCGGCCGCCCTGGCCGCCCCTCCTCTTCTCCCACTAGGGCCCATTAGGCCCAATATACTCCCCGGGGGAGGGGGGTTCCGGTAACCCCTCGGTACTCCGGTATATGTCCGAAACCTCCCGAAACACTTCTGGTGTCCGAACATAGTCGTCCAATATATCGATCTTTACGTCTCGACCATTTCGAGACTCCTCGTCATGTCCGCGATCATATCCGGGACTCCGAACTACCTTCGGTACATCAAAACACAAAAACTCATAATACCGATCGTCACAGAACTTTAAGCGTGCGGACCCTACGGGTTCGAGAACTATGTACACATGTCCGAGACACGTCTCCCGTCAATAACCAATAGCGGAACCTGGATGATCATATTGGTTCCTACATATTCCACGAAGATCTTTATCGGTCAAACCGCATAACAACATACTTGTTCCCTTTGTCATCAGTATGTTACTTGCCCGAGATTCGATCGTCGGTATCTCAATACCTAGCTCAATCTCGTTACCGGCAAGTCTCTTTACTTGTTCCGTAATGCATCATCCTGCAACTAACTCATTAGTCACATTGCTTGCAAGGCTTATAGTGATGTGCATTACCGAGAGGGCCCAGAGATACCTCTTCGACAATCGGAGTGACAAATCCTATTCTTGATCTATGCCAACTCAACGAACACCATCGGAGACACTTGTAGAGCACCTTTATAATCACCCAGTTACGTTGTGACATTTGGTAGCGCACAAAGTGTTCCTCCGGTATTCGGGAGTTGCATAATCTCATAGTCATAGGAACTTGTATAAGTCATGGAGAAAGCAATAGCAGTAAACTAAACGATCAAGTGCTAAGCTAAGGAAATGGGTCAAGTCAATCACATCATTCTCCTAATGATGTGATCCCGTTAATCAAATGACAACTCATGTCTATGGCTGGGAAACTCAACCATCTTTGATCAACGAGCTAGTCAAATAGAGGCATACTAGTGACACTATGTTTGTCTATGTATTCACACATGTATTATGTTTCGGTTAATACAATTCTAGCATGAATAATAAACATTTATCATGATATGAGGAAATAAATAATAACTTTATTATTGCCTCTAGGGCATATTTCCTTCAGTCTCCCACTTGCACTAGAGTCAATAATCTAGATTACACAGTAATGATTTTAACACCCATGGAGTCTTGGTGCTGATCATGTTTTGCTCGTGAAAGAGGCTTAGTCAAGGGGTCTGCAACATTCAGATCCATATGTATCTTGCAAATCTCTATGTCTCCCACCTGGACTTGATCCCGAATGGAATTGAAGCGTCTCTTGATGTGCTTGGTTCTCTTGTGAAATCTGGATTCCTTTGCCAAGGCAATTGCACCAGTATTGTCACAAAAGATTTTCATTGGACCCGGTGCACTATGTATGACACCTAGATCGGATATGAACTCCTTCATGCAGACTCCTTCATTTGCTGCTTTCGAAGCAGCTATGTACTCTGCTTCACACGTAGACCCCGCCACGACGCTTTGTTTAGAACTGCACCAACTGACAGCTCCATCGTTTAATATAAACACGATCCGGTTTGCGATTTAGAATCGTCCGGATCAGTGTCAAAGCTTGCATCGACATAACCATTTACGACGAGCTCTTTGTCACCTCCATACACGAGAAACATATCCTTAGTCCTTTTCAGGTATTTCAGGATGTTCTTGACCGCTGTCCAATGATCCACTCCTGGATTACTTTGGTACCTCCCTGCTAAGCTAATAGCAAGGCACACATCAGGTCTGGTACACAACATTGCATACATGATAGAGCCTATGGCTGAAGCATAGGGAACACTTTTCATTTTCTCTCTATCTTCTGCAGTGGTCGGGCATTGAGTCTGACTCAACTTCACACCTTGTAACACAGGCAAGAACCCTTTCTTTGCTTGATCCATTTTGAACTTTTTCAAAACTTTATCAAGGTATGTGCTTTGTGAAAGTCCAATCAAGCGTCTTGATCTATCTCTATAGATCTTGATGCCCAATATATAAGCAGCTTCACCGAGGTCTTTCATTGGAAAACTCTTATTCAAGTATCCTTTTATGCTATCCAGAAATTCTATATCATTTCCAATCAACAATATGTCATCCACATATAATATTAGAAATGCTACAGAGCTCCCACTCACTTTCTTGTAAATACAGGCTTCTCCAAAAGTCTCTATAAAACCATATGCTTTGATCACACTATCAAAACGTTTATTCCAACTCCGAGAGGCTTGCACCAGTCCATAAATGGATCACTGGAGCTTGCACACTTTGTTAGCACCTTTTGGATCGACAAAACCTTCTGGTTGCATCATATACAACTCTTCTTCCAGAAATTCATTCAGGAATGCACTTTTGACATCCATTTGCCAAATTTCATAATCATAAAATGCGGCAATTGCTAACATGATTCGGACAGACTTAAGCATCGCTACGGGTGAGAAAGTCTCATCGTAGTCAACCCCTTGAACTTGTCGAAAACCTTTCGCAACAAGTCGAGCTTTGTAGACAGTAACATTACCGTCAGCGTCAGTCTTCTTCTTGAAGATCCACTTATTCTCTATGGCTTGCCGATCATCGGGCAAGTCAACCAAAGTCCACACTTTGTTCTCATACATGGATCCCATCTCAGATTTCATGGCCTCAAGCCATTTTGTGGAATCTGGGCTTACCATCGCTTTTTCATAGTTCGTAGGTTAGCCATGGTCTAGTAACATGACTTCCAGAATAGGATTACCGTACCACTCTGGTGCGGATGTTACTCTGGTTGACCTACGAGGTTCGGTAGTAACTTGATCTGAAGATTCATGATCAATATCATTAGCTTCCTCACTAATTGGTGTAGGTGTCACAGGAACCGGTTTTTGTGATGAACTACTTTCCAATAAGGGAGCAGGTACAATTACCTCATCAAGTTCTACTTTCCTCCCACTCACTTCTTTCGAGAGAAACTCCTTCTCTAGAAAGGATCCATTCTTAGCAACAAATATCTTGCCTTCGGATCTGTGATAGAAGGTGTACCCAATAGTTTCCTTTGGGTATCCTATGGAGACACATTTCTCCGATTTGGGTTCGAGCTTATTAGGTTGAAGCTTTTTCACATAAGCATCGCAGCCCCAAACTTTAAGAAACGACAACTTTGGTTTCTTGCCAAACCACAGTGCATAAGGCGTCGTCTCAACGGATTTTGATGGTGCCCTATTTAACGTGAATGCAGCCGTCTCTAAAGCATAGCCCCAAAACGATAGCGGTAAATCAGTAAGAGACATCATAGATCGCACCATATCTAGTAAAGTACGATTACGATGTTCGGACACACCATTACGCTGTGGTGTTCCGGGTGGCTGGGTTGCGAAACTATTCCTCATTGTTTCAAATGTAGACCAAACTCGTAACTCAAATATTCTCTTCCACGATCAGATCGTAGAAACTTTATTTTCTTGTTACGATGATTTTCCACTTCACTCTGAAATTCTTTGAACTTCTCAAATGTTTCAGACTTGTGTTTCATTAAGTAGATATACCCATATCTACTCAAATCATCTGTGAAGGTGAGAAAATAACGATACACGCCGCGAGCCTCAATATTCATTGGACCACATACATCAGTATGTATGATTTCCAATAAATCTGTTGCTCGCTCCATTGTTCCGGAGAACAGCGTTTTAGTCATCTTGCCCATGAGGCATGGTTCGAAAGTACCAAGTGATTCATAATCAAGTGATTCCAGAAGTCCATCAGCATGGAGTTTCTTCATGCACTTTACACCAATATGACCCAAACGGCAGTGCCACAAATAAGTTGCACTATCATTAGCAACTCTGCATCTTTTGGCTTCAACATTATGAATATGTGTATTACTACTATCGAGATTCAACACAAATAGACCACTCTTCAAGGGTGCATGACCATAAAAGATATTACTCATATAAATAGAACAACCATTATTCTAAGATTTAAATGAATAACCGTCTTGCATCAAACAAGATCCAGATATAATGGTCATGCTCAACGCTGGCACCAAATAACAATTATTCAGGTCCAAAATTAATCCCGAAGGTAGATGTAGAGGTAGCGTGCCAACGGCGATCACATCAACTTTGGAACCATTTCCCACGCGCATCATCACCTCGTCCTTAGTCAATCTTCGCTCAATCCGTAGTCCCGGTTTGGAGTTGCAAATATTAGAAACATAACCAGTATCAAATACCCAGGTGCTACTGCGAGCTCTAGTAAGGTACACATCAATAACATGTATATCACATATACCTTTGTTCACCTTGCCATCCTCCTTATCTGCCAAATACTTGGGGCAGTTCCGCTTCCAGTGACTAGTCTGTTTGCAGTAAAAGCACTCAGTCTCAGGCTTAGGTCCAGACTTGGGTTTCTTCTCTTGAGCAGCAACTTGTTTGCCGTTCTTTTTGAAGTTCCCCTTCTTCTTCCCTTTACCCTTTTTCTTGAAACTGGTGGTCTTGTTGACCATCAACACTTGATGCTCCTTCTTGATTTCTACCTCCGCAGCCTTTAGCATTGCGAAGAGCTCGGGAATTGTCTTATCCATCCCTTGCATATTATAGTTCATCACGAAGCTCTTGTAGCTTGGTGGCAGTGATTGAAGAATTCTGTCAATGACACTATCATCCGGAAGATTAACTCCCAGTTGAATCAAGTGATTGTTATACCCAGACATTTTGAGTATATGTTCACTGACAGAACTATTCTCCTCCATTTTGCAGCTGTAGAACTTATTGGAGACTTCATATCTCTCAATCCGGGCATTTGCTTGAAATATTAACTTCAACTCCTGGAACATCTCATATGCTCCATGACGTTCAAAACGTCGTTGAAGTCCCGGTTCTAAGCCGTAAAGCATGGCACATTGAACTATCGAGTAGTCATCAGCTTTGCTCTGCCAGACATTCTTAACGTCATCAGTAGCATCTGCAGCTGGCCTGGCACCCAGCGGTGCTTCCAGGACGTAATTCTTCTGTGCAGCAATGAGGATAATCCTCAAGTTACGGACCCAGTCTGTGTAATTGCTACCATCATCTTTCAACTTTGCTTTCTCAAGGAACACATTAAAATTCAACGGAACAACAGCACGGGCCATCTATCTACAACAACATAGACAAGCAAAATACTATCAGGTACTAAGTTCATGATAAATTTAAGTTAATTAATCATATTACTTAAGAACTCCCACTTAGATAGACATCTCTCTTATCATCTAAGTGATCACGTGATCCAAATCAACTAAACCATAACCAATCATCACGTGAAATGGAGTAGTTTTCAATGGTGAACATCACTATGTTGATCATATCTACTATATGATTCACGTTCGACCTTTCAGTCTCAGTGTTCCGAGGCCATATCTGCATATGCTAGGCTCGTCAAGTTTAACCTGAGTATTCTGCGTGTGCAAAACTGGCTTGCACCCGTCGTATAAGAACGTTGAGCTTATCACACCCGATCATCACGTGGTGTCTCGGCACGACGATCTTTGGCAACGGTGCATACTCAGGGAGAACACTTGTACCTTGAATTTTTAGTGAGAGATCATCTTATAATGCTACCGCCAATCAAAGCAGAATAAGATGCATAAAGGATAAACATCACATGCAATCAATATAAGTGATATGATATGGCCATCATCATCTTGTGCCTTTGATCTCCATCTCCAAAGCACCGTCATGATCACCGTCGTCACCGGCACGACACCTTGATTTCCATCGTAGCATCGTTGTCGTCTCGCCAACTATTGCTTCTACGACTATCGCTACCGCTTAGTGATAAAGTAAAGCAGTTACATGGCGATTGCATTTCATACAATAAAGCGACAACCATATGGCTCCTGCCAGTTGCCGATAACTCCATTACAAAACATGATCATCTCATACAATAAAATATAGCATCATGTCTTGACCATATCACATCACAACATGCCCTGCAAAAACAAGTTAGACGTCCTCTACTTTGTTGTTGCAAGTTTTACGTGGCTGCTACAGGCTGAGCAAGAACCGTTCTTACCTACGCATCAAAACCACAACGATATTTCGTCAAGTTAGTGCTGTTTTAACCTTCAACAAGGACCGGGCGTAGTCACACTCGGTTCAACTAAAGTTGGAGAAACTGACACCCGCCAGCCACCTATGTGCGAAGCACGTCGGTAGAACCAGTCTCGCGTAAGCGTATGCGTAATGTCGGTCCGGGCCGCTTCATCCAACAATACCGCCGAACCAAAGTATGACATGGTGGTAAGTAGTATGACTTGTATCGCCCACAACTCACTTGTGTTCTGGTGCATATAACATCTACACATAAACCTGGCTCGGATGCCACTGTTGGGGAACGTAGTAATTTCAAAAAAAATCCTACGCACACGCAAGATCATGGTGATGCATAGCAACGAGAGGGGAGAGTGTCATCTACGTACCCTCGTAGACCGTAAGCGGAAGAGTTATAACAACGCGGTTGATGTAGTCGTACGTCTTCACGATCGACCGATCCTCAGTACCAGACGTACGGCACCTCTGCGTTCAGCACATGTTCAGCTCGGTGACGTCCCGCAAACTCACGATTCAGTAGAGCTTCGGGGAAGAGCTTCGTCAGCACGACAGCGTGGTGACGGTGATGATGATGCTACTGACGCAGGGCTTCGCCTAAGCACCGCTATGATATTACCGAGGTGGATTATGGTGGAGGGGGGCACCGCACACGGCAAAGAGATCAATGATCAATTGTTGTGTCTCCAAGGGGTGCCCCCCTCCCCGTATATAAAGGAGTGGAGGAGGGGGAGGGGGCCAGCCTCCTATGGCGCGCCCCATGAGGAGTCCTACTCCCACCGGGAGTAGGACTCCCCCCTTCCAAGTAGGAGTAGGAGAGGAGAAGGAAGGGACAGAAGGAGAGAAGGAAAGGGGGGCGGCGCCGCCCCTCCTTGTCCAATTTGGACTAGAGGGGGAGGGGGCGCGCGGCTGCCTTGGCCGCCCCTCCTCTTCTCCCACTAGGGACCATTAGGCCTAATATACTCCCCGGGGGGTTCCGGTAACCCCTGGTACTCCGGTATATGTCCGAAACCTCCCGAAACACTTCCGGTGTCCGAGCATAGTCGTCCAATATATCGATCTTTATGTCTCGACCATTTCGAGACTCCTCGTCATGTCCGTGATCATATCCGGGACTCCGAACTACCTTCGGTACATCAAAACACAAAAACTCATAATACCGATCATCACAGAACTTTAAGCGTGAGGACCCTACGGGTTCGAGAACTATGTAGACATGACCGAGACACGTCTCCGGTCAATAACCAATAGCGGAACCTGGATGCTCATATTGGTTCCTACATATTCCACGAAGATCTTTATCGGTCAAACCGCATAACAACATACGTTGTCCCCTTTGTCATCGGTATGTTACTTGCTTGAGATTCGATCGTCGGTATCTCAATACCTAGCTCAATCTCGTTACCGGCAAGTCTCTTTACTCGTTCCGTAATGCATCATCCCGCAACTAACTCATTAGTCACATTGCTTGCAAGGCTTATAGTGAGAGGGCCCAGAGATACCTCTCCGACAATCAGAGTGGCAAATCCTATTCTCGATCTATGACAACTCAACGAACACCATCGGAGACACCTGTAGAGCACCTTTATAATCACCCAGTTACGTTGTGACGTTTGGTAGCACACAAAGTGTTCCTCCGGTATTCCGGAGTTGCATAATCTGATAGTCATAGGAACTTGTATAAGTCATGGAGAAAGCAATAGCAGTAAACTAAACGATCAAGTGCTAAGCTAAGGAAATGGGTCAAGTCAATCACATCATTCTCCTAATGATGTGATCCCGTTAATCAAATGACAACTCATGTCTATGGCTGGGAAACTCAACCATCTTTGATCAACGAGATAGTCAAATAGAGGCATACTAGTGCACTATGTTTGTCTATGTATTCACACATGTATTATGTTTCCGGTTAATACAATTCTAGCATGAATAATAAACATTTATCATAATATGAGGAGATAAATAATAACTTTATTATTGCCTCTAGGGTATATTTCCTTCAGTGGGGTCCTAATTCTATGACAAAAAATCATGACAGAAAACGGGCTTTTCGTCCTGGGCGGGCCGGAGACGCAACTGCATGACATTCTTTGGGCCGTCCATGACGGAAAAAACCATGGAAGAAGTGAGGGCCAGGAAAATATTGGGGAGTTCCCGGTTACGGTGGCTGGTCGGGGGCCGAGCGATGCGCGTTTCTCTCATACGTATGCACGCGTGTGTGAGGCGTTAGGCTCTAACTAAACCCGAGCAAGGCGTTGGGCTCTAACTGAACCCGAGCGATTGCACTGCAGGCTACACGTTACTGAACCCGAGCGATCGATTGATCCCTTGCTGTTAACTGAACCCGAGTGATTCCTTCGCTACTGCTGCTAACTGAACCCGAGCGATCGGTCGAACACTGCTGCCTCCTTCCCTGGATGAACAGTGAGCGTTGTTGAGGGGGTTTGGATGAACAGTTCCCGGTGGGTGGTTGGATGAACAGGACCCCGTGGTAGTAGAGGCCATTGCCGCTGGATGAACAGTACCCCGATCAATCGAGCCGGTGGATGAACATGACCCCGTGGAGGGCTGGATGAACAGGACCCCGTGGAGGCTGGTTGAACAGTAGCCAGTGGAGGGCTGGTTGAACAGTAGCCAGTGGAGGGCTGGATGAACAGTAGCCCATGGAGGGGTGGTTGAACAGGACCCCCGTGGAGATGGCTGGTTGAACAGTAGCCGGTGGAGGCTGGATGAATATGAGCCCGTGGATGAACAGTCGCAGGTGGAGGCTGGAGGAGGTCGACGGTGGATGAACAGGAGCCCGTGGAGGCTGGAGGAGTACGACGGTGGAGATGAACAGTATCCCGTGGAGTCCCGTTTTGCGGTATGCCACACTCCTCCCGATGAACAGGACCCCCGTTTCGACCGTAGCGCTCCAACACAAGTCTGTTTCCTCTGTTTTGTGGTACGCCACACCCCTCCCGATCAACAGGACCCCGTTTCCACCATAGGAGGTCCGTTTCCTCCATTTTACGGTACACCAGACTCCTCCCGATGAACAGGATCCCGTTTCGACTGTGGCCGGTCGAACACAAGGCCGTTTCCTCCGTTCCGCGGCATGCTAGGCCTCGTTTCCATCGCATGTTCCGTCCAAGCCGGTTGGCTCCCGATGAACAGCACGCGTTCCATTGCCTCCCGATGAACACGACGCATTCCGTTGGCTCCCCATGAACACGACGACGACGCAGTTTCTCCATTCCGACCCAGCCACAACCATGTACACGAGCCCTGGCCGTACGTATGCGCGAGTAGGTGTTCGAGACCCCGCCCGTATGTACGTACGTGGCCGTATTTACTTACTTGCAACATGGCCGCTATACGTACGTGTACATGCTACGTACGCGCCTCTACTACGACACGTGCGCCCCTCTACTATGACAAGTGCCCTTCCTTACACGGCCACGGTTCATCGCTGCAGCGTGCAGACATACCGATCATATGTACGCACACGTTCGCGACCAGAATGACAACGCTACGTACGCTTCGACCAGGTGGGTCCCGACTGTCAGGCACTTTCTTGCGTGCGAAGATGTAGCTGGTGGGTCCCAGCAGTCAGGGGGCGAATCATTTTTTTGCCCGTAATATGGACGCACTTCCTTGCGTGCGAAGATGTAGCTGGTGGGTCCCAGCAGTCAGGGGGAAACTTTTTTACGCGAAATACGGTGGCCTGTCCGGTGGGTCCCTGCTGTCAGGTGGAGGAATAATTATTTTGCGTGTAATAAGGAGGCACTTCCTTGCTGTGGCCGTGGACCCAGCTGTTAGCCTCTCCACGTACAGTACTCTTCTGATGGAAGTCGTTCCTTGACCATGTTGACCACGCCGCGCCGAGAGCACCAAGGCAGTGGACGACGGCGATGCCTAGGAAGGGGACGACGCGGAGCCGAGGAAGACGCGGCAGTGGAAGCTCACGCGGAGAGGAGTACGAGGGTTCACTGGTTCGGCTGCGGTGTGAGGCTGCCGTCGCCGCAGAATAACAGGGGGTGTGGGTGAGTAGAAGCGGTTGGCCTGGCCAGTGGTGGGAGTAGTAGGGGCGGTGAGGCCTCCGCGGTATCACAGCCGGCCATGGGAGGCAGGAGCACGCGGCACGACCGGCGCTGGTTTGGGTGGCTGGAGCAAGAAGACCAGAGGTTGAAGAAGCACTACGGCCGTTGGATGGACATCGTACGGTCACTGGAGGTAGAATCGTTCATATTGACTAAGTTGACAAAGCCCTCCGTCCCCGTCAACTTAGTAGGCCCACAAGTCAGCCTCCCACACAGGGGGGTATTCATTTTTTTGTGCGTAATAAGGAGGCACTTCCTTGCGTGCGAAGATATAGCTGGTGGGTCCAAGCTGTCAGCGGGGGGAATGTTTTTTTCGCGAAATACAGAGGCCCTTCCATTGGGTCCCAGATTTCAGGTGGAGGAATCATTATTTTGCGCGTAATAAGGAGGCATTTCCTTGTGTGCGGCCGTGGACCCAGCTGTCAGCCTCTCCACGTACAGTCCACTTCCGATGGATGTCGTTCGTTGACCATGTTTACCACGCCGCGCCGAGAGAACCAGAGCGGTGGACGACGGCGAGGCCTACGAAGGGAACGACACGGAGCCGGGGAAGACACGGCAGTGGTTGCCCACGCGGTGGGGAGTATGAGGGTTGACTGGTTCGGCTGCCGTCGCCGGAAAATAATAGGAGGTGTGGGTGAGTAGAGGGATAGACAGGCCAGGGATGCGAGTATGGTGGGACCATGAGGCCTGCCCGGCAGCACAGCCGGCCACGGGATGCGGGAGCAGGCGGTTCCGTCGGCGCTGGTTTGGGCGGCTGGAGCAGGAAGATCAGAGACTGAAGAAGCACGATTGCCGTTAGATTGACATCTAACGGTCTGACACTGGTAGAGTCGATTGTTGACTAAGTTTCTTTTTTGAGAAACCTTGTGTACGCATGAACTTAGTAGGCCCACAAGTCAGCCTCCTAATCTGTGGCAGACAACATAGAGCCCATTTGCTAAAAAAAAATTTGCAGCCCATTTGCTAATTCTTAAGTAATTTATTACAGCCCATTTTCTGCCCAGGACCACGGTCAAAAAATTCAACCTTATTTTGCATATTTCGGTGGAGTCCGAACTGTTGTAATCCCGAAATGATAAACATTTTTAAGAACTTATTAATTTGCCAAAAAAATCATTTTGTTTTTGTAAGCAAATAAGACGTGGGACAATTGAGTTGGTTTAAGGGAAAACCAGTGGTAAAGAAATCAATGCTGGGAGGGAAAACAACAACAAAAATAAGGATGTAAATATGAAAAAGGAACTTTATATATTTTCAATATAATGATACGTGTATATGAACTAGTAAAACTATAGGTAGAGATTAGAAAACGGATGTAGGACATGGCGTTTCAAGAGGAAAGTAGAACTGGGCTGTGCATTTGATTCAGTAAAAAAACTGCCTGCGGATGTTGTAAGACAAAATATAACTAACGCTGGCGAGCCAGAGGCCAGTAGATACCTGCTAGATCTTTGTGCCCCGTTGTCGTTATGGGCTGGGCCTGTTAAAAACAAAACCAAGCCTCGGCAGTCTACACCCTAGTTGAAACTTGCTCGACCTGAAAAAACAATATACCTGCTCAACAAACGAGAGAATTCTGCAAGTACAGACTGATAACTGGGATGCAGCAGGTATATTGTTTTTTCATCGTGATAATAAGTGCATGCACTTGTTTCAAAAAAATTGGAGAACTGGGAATTCGAACGACAGGTGCTTATGCTACCCATCAAATAAAAATCAGGTGCCTGAAAATTCGTTTCGAAAGAAATGATTCAGCTTTATATCCACGTCGACCCTCGGCATGATGGTTGGAAGCAAATGCCAAGTTCATACCGAAAGATCGTTAACAACAATACCAACTTGCGGACGACAAGGTAGTACACGTACCAATACCAAACTAACTTATAATCTTTTTACTCCTGGCCCTAGTGTTCGTCTAGTAGAAAATCTTGCAGAGGACCAGCTCCCGCTCCTTCTCTTGCTCCAGGTCCCCGAGGTGGTACTGGTGCATCACCCAGTTGGTCCTCTGCTGGTCGAAGTTCTTGTTGGTGTGAAGCACCAGAACATTTTTGTTGCCTGTCTGCCGACCGTTGACCACCACCGGCAAGGTATTGTCGGTCTTGTGCCACATCGCGTGCATGCCGCACTCTAACTATATCTTGCGACGCGTCCACGTGCCCCTTTTGAACTCCCTGGAATTGCGCTAGAATAAATGCCTGCTTAGGCCACTCAGTGTGATACCTGCAGTATTGTCAAATACAAGTTTTAGTGTACGTGGTTGGCATTTTCATAACATCTTTGGCATGTTGCAGACACTTGTTTCACTTTTTATTAACTGTCAAATTGTAATTGCTTCACTAGGTTTGCGTCTAAAAAGAAAAATAGAGCTATAAACAAAGGAATATGTTTGTGCAAGTAGACGGCCGATCGGTGTCTTACCTGGAAGTTTCTCTGGATGGGCATATGCCGTGCTCGCTGTCGATGGTTGGTATGAACAAATCGATGAGAGGGTGAGATCTCGCGCTGTCAGCAGCCACTTTGGCCTCAAGGTGCTCGATCAGCTCCTGATCCGTGGGATCGAACTTGACGCCAGCCGGCAGCACCGGCCAATCCTTCTTGGACTTGCATCGGTTAATTCCAGTTATATGGTACTCAATGTATGATCAATCGACTGCTTTAAGTGAATGATGAAAGATCTCGACAGATAAGTGGTACTCCAAATCTGAAGTCCACAATACCCGAAGACGCCGCCGGGATTCTTGTGTCACCTCACGCGCAGCGTGTTGTCACGTCAATTCAATGTGTGGACATGATGAATAATTTGACCGACGTATACTAGTACTGCTACTGTAGTACTTACTAGTCGTATTTAGTGTCACATTTTAACCATAGGTTTAACTAGCAAAATGTCAATGCATGTCACCGAAAATTATTCCATTGGAAACTATGTTCAAATACGAATAAAACGATATAATTTTTTGTGACATGCATTAACATTTAGTTAGTGAAATTTATGGTCAAAATTTGACACAAATTACGAAGGGGACCAGTAAACCAGGAAGGAGGTAGTAGTACGAGTAGCGCAATAAATGTTATAGAGGACTAGTACAAATTTAGAAATGGGGTAAGAAGTTACAAGGCTGTGCGACAGACTTTGTAGGCTACATGAGTAATAAAAATATAGTTCCCATTGGACAACACTTTCACCAACAAGTACACACTTGAAGCCTAATTGATATATACATATATATATATATATATATATATATATATATATATATATATATGGCTTCTGCACAACATCTCCATCATCATTATCAGTACATCCTACGCAGGTGAGTTAGGATGCACTTGATCCCAGAAAGGTATCTATCCTTCTAACCAGAGGAATGCTTCAAACTAACAACAGTACATAATATCCAACAAAAGAGGGTCATTCTACAGCAGTAGGACACATGGCTCAGTCTAGATATCAGTACGAATCAAGTTGTGCATATTTGCTGTTGGCATGAACCACATCGCCGCATGTCGGGTTTGTAAAAGCCATCCATCGCATGGAAGCTTGATGCCTTTCACACACTGAAGATTATCTGGCAACAAGCTGGGTCGACGAATCTCTGGATATGGTGATTCGTGAAACCCATTGTATGATGTGTAAACACAGTTCCCCCTGGCGAATGGAAGTTGCATAGCACGGTAATCATCACCGGTGATATGATCGATGATTGGTTGGATGATCGGATAATCGAGCCCGAGGAACATGGAGTGGTTGCCGAGGCTGTAAACCCGCCTCCAGTTGAATATGCCTAGCCCGACGGAGCTGGGATCTTTCTCGAACACGAAGCAGCCATAGCCATGAATGTTACGAACGCCCCAGGCATTGTACTGCATGTGGTTTGATGAAATGGTTTGGTCAATTTGGTACGTGCAAATGAGCATCAAATAACCGCCGTCAGCTGAACGAGCGATAAACCACCACGCATCGGCTGGTATGATTCCAGGTCCTGGAATCATGAAGGCCAGCACATTTGCGTCTGCTGCAACAATTCAAATTGGAGACCAAAAGGACAAAAATAAACAATCATGTTCAGAGTATGTGTGGAATTAAGGTTATTATAATAGTGACACATATCATAGACAGAGAATTGCAATGCTGTGGTCATAATCATACCCCAAGTTAAAAAAATAAGCCAATGGCTTTCATATTCTAGCAATATATCATGGTTCAAACATCATGTAACAATGAGAGGAAAACAGATATGACAGGGCCTACTCATATTCTACCATAGCACTTACTACAATTATCATATCAACTCTAAGCAATAACATGCGTTGTTATAAAAAACCTGGAAATGATAGTAACATATAGCAATCATGAGGTTATACTCACAATATCTATTCTAACAATCATTAGATGCCAATTGTTCTCATATCAACTCTAACAATAACATGTGTGGTCATAAAAATCTAGGAAATGAGAGGAACATATAGCAATGATGTGGTTATAGACATACTATATATTCTAAATTTGTAACAATGAACGGGCAGTCATATTCTTAAGGTAAAGATGAGATGAGATAGAACAATTACACGACGATAGATTCCACCAGTATAGGCAGCCAATCTGTGCGTCGACCGCATAAACGATGCCATCGTGCACTATAGCATCAGACAGAAATGTTGGGTGAAGAGGATCGACGATGAGCCATAACCATGTATGGAGACCGGATTCCAGATAGACTAATCCCATGCTGAACACGGCAATGAGCTTGTAATGCATGTAGTCTTGTGATGGTGTGGGCACTTCGCAGATTACAACCTTCAGCAAACAAAGGTCGAGCCAAAAGCTCGACGCGTCTCGTGCGTAGTAGGCAGGAGTGTCCGGCGGGCCGCGAGGCTCGATGGCGGCTGTATCCAACGATGGAAGGGTGATCTCTCGCTGGGTGTAGATATCCACGAGACGCCACGGACTACCGAATTGGTGGATGAGGATGATCCAGTTGGCCTTTATGCCCTCCCAGTAGTGGCCGCACATGAAGGACAGGTAGACGGGTAGTGGTAGCATGTTGAGGGGCACCACGACAACCTCCGTAGGATCGTCAAGTCGGTGTCTGGGCCACCTGTGAGGATCGGGCATTAGCAAGCAGGGTGTCTTGAAAAGAGCCGTCCGGTTGTAGACGAGTAGATGGTAAAAAGACACCGAGCATGCGGCCAGACAGACGGTGTTGAGCAGGTCCATACGATTACAGATCTGCTCCAAGAGAACATCAGGGTGGGAATTCCAATCACGGCTCTGCGTGTCAGTCGGTTCTACCATAGGGTTTTTTAGGGTGCTGAGTGACTGGGGTTTTCGGTGCCTACGAGCCAGCGGGGAAGTGGATTCGGGCGGGCGAGCGAAGAAGATGGCGTGTGTGGCCGAGCAGTGAGTGGGGGGATATGGTAGGCGCGAGCTACCAAGGAAGATGGCGCGGGCGGGCGAGCAGTGAGCGGGGGGAAATGGTGTGCGGCCGACGATGGGGAAGAGAGGAGGAAGAAGAAGAGAGGAGGAAGAAGAGTGAAAGACGGGGAAGAAAGTGCATTAAATCTCAATTCTACTAGTACTACTACCAGGATATACCGTCCTTTGGAGTGTAAATAGTTACGCCGATGACATGTGGGTCTACCTCAAGAGGGCCCATATGTCAGTTAATGGAGGAGAGAGGTGCGTAGTCGTATTTGCAGAAGCGCGCTCCACTGGCAAACATGATGGCAATACTGGGTAAGGCTGATTTAGTAACACCAACACGCTGGTTCAGCTTACTAATCAAGTGTCCCATCTGCTACAGCGTGTATTGTCACTTCACTGTGAAGACTAGTTGAATAGTTCTCTCTGACCGAGATGGGGAATAATGGATCGCGAAGACTTTCTATCTACAGTATCCCTATGCCTGTACGCTTGGGCCCCTCCCAATGCTCCGCCTTGTACAGGTGCTAAGGCTGCCATGTAGGCAAAAAGTCTGATGTGGCAAGGTAATTAAGAGGAGAGATAAGTGTGGTGACCCCAGTACGAAGCGCGAGAACCTAGACAAAAGACTTAAATGGAATAATCCCACCATTGCATCAAGAACTTTACTTACAAAATCATTAAATAAAGGATGCTTAGCACCAACAAGTTAAGCACCTATACATGTAAGCATTGGGAGCTTTAGTTGATAAAGTTTTTAATGTGCTTAGCACCCCATGTAAGCATCGATGCATCGTGTCCAACAAGATGAAACATTGGCCAAGGCACCCGACACCAATAATGTGTGAGTACTAGTACTACCTCCTTTCCGATTTATAGGGCTCAATTCAAAAATCTCATCAACCAAGGTAGATGATGAGTGGTGGAATAATTTTTGTAGTTTGCAAAAACACTCAATTAATGCACTCATTTTCCTCAAAAAATATGTTTACCAATGCATTAATTTTGTGTCAAACTTTGACCATCTACTCCCTCCATCCAGGTGAGTCATCTTTGGTTGTGCACCGTGACCAAGGAGGGAAAAACAAGAGAACTTAATGTTTATTTGCTACTCCCTCCGTTCCTAAATATTGTCTTTTTCGACATTCAAATGGAATACAACATACGGATGTATGTAGACATATTTTAGAGTGTAGATTCACTCATTTTGCTCCATATGTAGTCACTTGTTGAAATCTCTAGAGAGACAAATACTCCGTGGGAACAGAGGGAGGCTTTTACTCCGTATTTGGGAACAGAGGGAGTATCACAATATGGAGGGAATAGAGGAAGCTTGAAATATGAACATGTCAATGGGAGGGAGTAAAAGCCTCATGCATGCATGCATGCATGCAACATGCAACACTCACACGTACACATGGGCACACGCAACACTCACGCACCCATGACGCACACAGCACACGACGCAACACACACGCTCACGCTCAAGTGCTCAACCTACTCCCTACGTCCATGAAAGACTGTACATTTAGAGATTTACACATTAACGAGGGCATAATTAACGCCCAAAAGTAGCAGATTTATGTGTGCATGCTACCATTGAGAGAAGAAGATTAAATGAAGGTTGATGCATGCTGTAATTAAGGATAGACATGTAGCCTATAGCTATAGCACAAGTTGGTGCATTAGTCAATCAATATCGATTTTAGATTAAAGGCTAAATGCATTGGAAGTGTAGATGTACACTCTTTGTTTTTTAGCCGATGTACACTCTGCTGGAAGACCGAGGGAATACACGTGCATGCACTCACATACACAGCCAGGGTGGTTCGCGCGCAAGGGTTGGACTCCTGTCGCGCCTGCGTAAAGTTTTGTTCAACTGATTTCTTTGCTCTGCCAACTAACAGGTGGGACCCAGAAACCAGGTGACAATTTAACCAGTCAACAAAGTGACACGTCGACTATGTGGCCGGTCTGTAGAGTGCAATACGGTGCTCTACGATGAGCTAGTGATTGTATAATCACCGCAAAACTATATATAGTGACCATAAAGAGCGTATTGTTACATACTTTGACCGCCAGTGTATTTTTCTCATTTCAAATTAAGCCATATTTAACCGGAAAGGACTAGTACTTGTACTGCTTTGATGTGTCCCGTCAACTCGCCGAACGAGAAGAAGCTTGCTTACTACGCCTCTCCCTCGCCCACGCGCACGGTGGCTCGCAGGACAAGGGAGAGGGTTTTGACTACAGCGCCCTCTCCCTCTCCCTCTCCCTCTCGCTCGCCCTCGCGGTGGACGTGCAACAGTTCAATCGGTGTCAGATTGCCAGAATCATATTATACTGTAGTATCATCATTGTTGGACCTTCCAAAGAGGCGAAGAGCCAAGTGCATGGTTCACACGAGTATGAACTGTTGAACCTCCCTAAGAGGCAAAGAGCCAAGTGCAAGGTTTTATAGGAGTTGTCGTGCTAGTAGGAGTATTACAACTATAGCGAACGATGCTACTATATGATGCTGCCACGTCACCTATATCCAAAGCTGTGCCACCTTTTTTTCTCAATGAGCGTGTTGGATCCCGTGCAACAACCACAGAAGTTGCACGTACACATAACACATTTACTAGTAATAAATTCTAAAGGACAAATGCCAGTATGCCACACATTCATTAGATAAATTTGTGCACGACTAGTCTACATATATTCATAGCGCTACTGTTCACAATTTACCATACCCCACTTACACGTTATAGATGGGCTACATGTTCTCCTCCAGGTTCCAGTCCCATGTATTCTTCATGGATGGCACGATCCATAGCGGTGGGCAATGGGAATCATTGTCACAACTTTCTAGTCCGGTTCCACACGATGGAGACTCATCCAAGCTGAAGCGGCATAAATCAGGGATAGCGTGCCCCAGCATGTCGTTCATCCGGCGGTGCGCACTAAAGACACAGCCATGCTTCATGAATGGCAGGCCTTCGGTGTCGTGCATGGAAGGTGGCACTGCTTCGCAATGGGGTAGTGATACGTCTCCAACGTATCTATAATTTTTGATTGCTTCATGTTATATTATATTATGTTTTGGATCATTAATGGGCTTTGTTATAAACTTTTATATTATTTCTGGGTCTAACCTATTAACCGGAGGCCCAACCCAAATTGCTGTTTTTTGCCTATTTCAGAGTTTCGGAGAAAAAGAATATCAAACGGAGTCCAAACGGAATGAAACCTTCGGGAACGTGATTTTCGAAACAAACGTGATCCAGAGGACTTGGAGTCTACGTCAAGAAATCAACCAGGAGAGCACGAGGCAGGGGGCGCGCCTACCCCCTGGGCGCGCCCTCCACCCTCGTGGGGCCCACGTTGCTCCACCGACGTACTTCTTCCTCCTATATATACCTACGTACCCCCAAACCAATAGAAGCATCCACGAAAACCTAATTCCACCGCCGCAACCTTCTGTACCCGTGAGATCCCATCTTGGGGCCTTTTCTGGCGTCCTGCCGGAGGGGGCATTGATCACGGAGGGCTTCTACATCAACACCATAGCCTCTCCGATGATGTGTGAGTAGTTTACCTCAGACCTTCGGTCCATAGTTATTAGCTAGATGGCTTCTTCTCTCTCTTTGGATCTCAATACAAAGTTCTCCATGATTCTCGTGGATATCTATTCGATGTAATCTTCTTTTGCGGTGTGTTTGTTGAGACGGATGAATTGTGGGTTTATGATCAAGTTTATCTATGAAAAATATTTGAATCTTCTCTGAATTCTTTTATGTATGATTGGTTATCTTTGCAAGTCTCTTAAAATTATCAGTTTGGTTTGGCCTACTAGATTGATCTTTCTTGCAATGGGAGAAGCGCTTAGCTTTGGGTTCAATCTTGCGGTGTCCTTTCCCAGTGACAGCAGGGGCAGCAAGGCACGTATTGTATTGTTGCCATCGAGGATAACAAGATGGGGTTTATATCATATTGCATGAGTTTATCCCTCTACATCATGTCACCTTACTTAAAGCATTACTCTGTTCTTCTGAACTTAATACTCTAGATGCATGCTGGATAGCGGTTGATGTGTGGAGTAATAGTAGTAGATGCAGGCACGAGTCGGTCTACTTGTCACGGACGTGATGCCTATATACATGATCATACCTAGATATTCTCATAACTATGCTCAATTCTATCAATTGCTCAACAATAATTTGTTCACCCACCGTAATACTTATGCTCTTGAGAGAAGCCACTAGTGAAACCTATGGCCCCCGGGTCTATTTTCCATCATATTAATCTTCCAACACTTAGCTATTTTTATTGCCTTTTATTTTACTTTGCATCTTTATTATAAAAATACCAAAAATATTATCTTATCATATCTATCAGATCTCACTTTCGTAAGTGACCGTGAAGGGATTGACAACCCCTTTATTGTGTTGGTTGCGAGGTTTTTATTTGTTTGTGTAGGTGCGAGGGACTTGAGCGTGGCCTCCTACTGGATTGATACCTTGGTTCTCAAAAACTAAGGGAAATACTTACGCTACTTTACTGCATCACCCTTTCCTCTTCAAGGGGAAACCAACGCAGTGCTCAAGAGGTAGCAAGAAGGATTTCTGGCGCCGTTGCCGGGGAGTCTACCCAAAAGTCAACATACAAAATACCCATCACAAACTCTTATGTCCCGCATTACATTATTTGCCATTTGCCTCTCGTTTTCCTCTCCCCCACTTCACCCTTGCCGTTTTATTCGCCCTCGCCTTTCCGTTCGCCTCTTTTTCACTTGCTTCTTGTTTGCTCGTGTGTTGGGTTGCTTGCTTGTCATGATGGCTCAAGATAATACTAAATTGTGTGACTTTACCAATACCAACAACAATGATTTTCTTAGCACTCCGATTGCTCCCCTTACCGATACTGAATCTTGTGAAATTAATGCTGCTTTGTTGAATCTTGTCATGAAAGATCAATTCGCCGGCCTTCCTAGTGAAGATGCCGCTACCCATCTAAATAGCTTCGTTGATTTGTGTGATATGAAAAAGAAGAAAGATGTGGACAATGATATTGTTAAATTGAAGCTATTTCCTTTTTCGCTTAGAGATCGTGCTAAAGCTTGGTTTTCGTCTTTGCCTAAAAATAGTATTGATTCATGGAATAGGTGCAAAGATGCTTTTATCTCTAAGTATTTTCCTCCCGCTAAGATCATCTCTCTTAGAAACGATATTATGAATTTTAAGCAACTTGATCATGAACATGTTGCACAAGCTTGGGAGAGGATGAAATTAATGATACGTAATTGCCCTACACATGGTTTGAATTTGTGGATGATTATACAAAAAATTTATGCCGGATTGAATTTTGCTTCTCGAAATCTTTTAGATTCGGCCGCGGGAGGCACTTTTATGGAAATCACTTTAGGAGAGGCTACTAAACTCCTAGATAACATTATGGTTAATTATTCTCAATGGCACACTGAAAGATCTACTAATAAAAAAGTGCATGCGATAGAAGAAATTAATGTTTTGAGTGGAAAGATGGATGAACTTGTGAAATTATTTGCTAATAAAAGTGTTTCTTCTGATCCTAATGATATGCCTTTGTCTACTTTGATTGAAAATAATAATGAATCTATGGATGTGAATTTTGTTGGTAGGAATAATTTTGGTAACAACGCGTATAGAGGAAACTTTAATCCTAGGCCGTATCCTAGTAATCCCTCTAATAATTATGGTAATTCCTACAACAATTCTTATGGAAATTTTAATAAGATACCCTCTGAATTTGAGACTAGTGTTAAAGAATTTATGAATTCGCAAAAGAATTTCAATGCTTTGCTTGAAGAAAAGTTGCCTAAGATTGATGAATTGGCTAGGAACGTTGATAGAAATTCTCTTGATGTTGATTCCTTGAAACTTAGATCTATCCCACCTAAGCATGATATCAATGAGTCTCTCAAGGCCAGAGAATTTCCATTGATGAGTGCAAAGAAAGAACCGCTAGGATGCGTGCTAAGAAAAATTGCTTTATGAAGGCGTGTTCTTCTAATTTTTATGAGAATAAAGATGAAGATCTAAAAGTTACTGATGTGTCCCCTATTAAATATTTGTTTTCCAATATGAATCTTGATAATGATGGGACTGAATATGAGCCACCTTTACCTAGAAGGCGTCCCAAAAATTCGGAGTTTTTAGATCTTGATGCAAAAATTGGTAAAAGTGGGATTGAAGAGATCAAAACTCTAGATATTAATGAACCCACTATTTTGGATTTCAAGGAATTTAATTATGATAATTTCTCTTTGATAGATTGTATTTCCTTGTTGCAATCCGTGCTAAATTCTCCACATGCTTATAGTCAACATAAAGCTTTTACTAAACATGTCGTGGATGCTTTGATGCAATCTTATGAAGAAAAACTTGAGTTGGAAGTCCATCCCTAGAAACTTTATGATGAGTGGGAACCTACTATTAAAATTAAAAGTAAAGATCATGAATGCTATGCTTTGTGTGATTTGGGTGCTAGTGTTTCCACGATTCCAAAAACTTTGTGTGATTTGCTAGGTTTCCGTGAATTTGATGATTGTTCTTTGAACTTGCACCTTGTGGATTCCACCATTAAGAAACCTATGGGAAGAATTAATGATGTTCTTATTGTTGCAAATAGGAACTACGTGCCCGTAGATTTTATTGTTCTTGACATAGATTGCAACCCTTCATGTCCTATTATTCTTGACAGACCTTTCCTTAGAACGATTGGTGCAATTATTGATATGAAGGAAGGAAATATTATATTCCAATTTCTGTTAAAGAAAGGCATGGAACACTTCCCTAGGAAGAAAATTAAACTACCATATGAATCTATTATGAGAGCCACTTATGGATTGCCTACCAAAGATGGCAATACCTAGATCTATCCTTGCTTTTATGCCTAGCTAGGGGCGTTAAACGATAGCGCTTGTTGGGAGGCAACCCAATTTTATTTTTAGTTTTTTGCTTTTTGCTTCTGTTTAGGAATAAATCTTTGATCTATCCTCTGGTTAGATTTGTTTTTATGTTTTAATTAGTGTTTGTGCCAAGTTAAACCTATAGGATCTTCTTGGATGATAGTTATTTATCTTGCTGAAAATTCCAGAAACTTTCTATTCACGAAACAAATTGTTAAAAATCACCAGAACGTGATAAAATATTGATTCCAATTGCAGAAGATCAATAAACAAATTTTCTAGGTCTTCCTATTTTGGTAGATTGTTTGGAGTTCCAGAAGTTTGCGTTAGTTACAGATTACTACAGACTGTTCTGTTTTTGACAGATTCTGTTTTTCGTGTGTTGTTTGCTTATTTTGATGAATCTATGGCTACTAAAATAGTTTTTAAACCATAGAGAAGTTGGAATACAGTAGGTTTAACACCAATATAAATAAAGAATGAGTTCATTACAGTACCTTGAAGTGGTGTTTTGTTTTCTTTCGCTAACGGAGCTCACGAGATTTTCTGTTAAGTTTTGTGTTGTGAAGTTTTCAAGTTTTGGGTAAAAGATTTGATGGATTATGGAACAAGGAGTGGAAAGAACCTAAGCTTGGGGATTCCCATGGCACCCCAAGATAATCTAAGGACACCAAAAAGCCAAAGCTTGGGGATGCCCCGGAAGGCATCCGCTCTTTCGTCTACTTCCATCGGTAACTTTACTTGGAGCTATATTTTTATTCACCACATGATATGTGTTTTGCTTGGAGCGTCTTGTATGATTTGAGTCTTTGTTTTTTAGTTTACCACAATCATCTTTTCTGTACACACCTTTTGAGAGAAACACACATGATTCGGAATTTATTAGAATACTCTATGCGCTTCGCTTATATCTTTTGAGCTATATAGTTTTTGCTCTAGTGCTTCACTTATATCTTTTATAGCACGGCGGTGGTTTTGTTTTATAGAAACTATTATTCTCTCATGCTTCACTTATATTATTTTGAGAGTCTTAAACAGCATGGTAATTTGCTTAAATAGGGAAACTAATCCTAATATGCTAAGTATTCAAGACTAGTAAAAACTTTCTTATGAGTGTGCTAAATACTAAGAGAAGTTTGATGCTTGATGATTGTTTTGAGATATGGAGGTAGTGATATTAAAGTTGTGCTAGTTGAGTAGTTGTGAAATTGAGAAATACTTGTGTTGAAGTTTGCAAGTCCCGTAGCATGCACGTATGGTAAACGTTATGTAACAAATTTGAAATATGAGGTGTTCTTTGATTGTCTTCCTTATGAGTGGCGGTCGGGGACGAGCGATGGTCTTTTCCTACCAATCTATCCCCCTAGGAGCATGCGCGTAGTGCTTTGTTTTTGATGACTTGTAGATTTTTGCAATAAGTATGTGAGTTCTTTATGACTAATGTTGAGTCCATGGATTATACGCACTCTTACTCTTCCATCATTGCTAGCCTCTTCGGTACCGTGCATTGCCCTTTCTCACATTGAGAGTTGGTGCAAACTTCGCTGGTGCATCCAAACCCCGTGATATGATACGCTCTGTCACACATAAACTTCCTTATATCTTCCTCAAAACAGCCACCATACCTACCTATTATGGAATTTCCATAGCCATTCCGAGATATATGGCCATGCAACTTTCCACCGTCCCGTTTATCATGACACGTTCATCATTGTCATATTGCTTTGCATGATCATGTAGTCGACATCGTATTTGTGGCAAAGCCACCGTTCATAATTTTTCATACATGTCAGTCTTGATTCATTGCCTATCCCAGTATACCGCCGGAAGCATTCATATAGAGTCATACTTTGTTCTAGTATCGAGTTGTAATCATTGAGTTGTAAATAAATAGAAGTGTGATGATCATCATTCATAGAGCATTGTCCCAATAAAAATAAGAGAAAGGCCAAATAAAAAAAGGAAGGCCCAAAAAAGGGACAATGCTACTATCCTTTTTTTCACACTTGTACTTCAAAGTAGCACCGTGATCTTCATGATAGAGAGTCTCTTGTTTTGTCACTTTCATATACTAGTGGGAATTTTTCATTATGGAACTTGGCTTGTATATTCCAACAATGGGCTTCCTCAAATGCCCTAGGTCTTCATGAGCAAGCAAGTTGGATGCACACCCACTTAGTTTCTTTTGTTGAGCTTTCATGCATTTATAGCTCTAGTGCATCCGTTGCATGGCAATCCCTACTCCTTGCATTAACATCAATCGATGGGCATCTCCATAGCCCGTTGATTAGCTGCGTTGATGTGAGACTTTCTCCTTTTTTTTCTTCTCCACATAACCCCCATCATTATATTCTATTCCACCCATAGTGCTATATCCATGGCTCACGCTCATGTATTGCGTGAAGGTTGAAAAAGTTTGAGATTACTAAAGTATGAAACAATTGCTTGGCTTGTCATCGGGGTTGTGCATGATGGGAGCATTCTTGTGTGACGAAAATGGAGCATGACTAAACTATATGATTTTGTAGGGATGAACTTTCTTTGGCCATGTTATTTTGAGAAGACATAATTGCTTAGTTAGTATGCTTGAAGTATTATTGCTTTTATGTCAATATTAAAATTTTATCTTGAATCTTTCGGATCTGAATATTCATACCACAATTAAGAGGGTTACATTAAAAAATTATGCCAAGTAGCATTCCACATCAAAAATTCTGTTTTTATCATTTACCTACTCGAGGACGAGTAGGAATTAAGCTTGGGGATGCTTGATACGTCTCCAACGTATCTGTAATTTTTAATTGCTTCATGCTATATTATATTCTGTTTTGGATGATTAATGGGCTTTATTATACACTTCTATATTATTTTTGGGACTAACCTACTAACCGGAGGCCCAGCCCAAATTGCTGTTTTTTTGCCTATTTCAGAGTTTCGCGGAAAAAGAATATCAAACGGAGTCCAAACGGAATGAAACCTTCGGGAACGTGATTTTCGGAACAAACGTGATCCAGAGGACTTGGACCCTATGTCAAGAAAGCAACCAGGAGGGCACGAGGTAGGGGACGCGCCTACCCCCCTTGGGCGCGCCCTCCACCCTCGTGGGGCCCATGTTGCTCCACCGATGTACTTCTTCCTCCTATATATACCTACGTACCCCCAAACCAACAGAAGCATCCACGAAAACCTAATTCCACTGCCGCAATCTTCTGTACCCGTGAGATCCCATCTTGGGGCCTTTTCCGGCATCCTGCCGGAGGGGGCATTGATCACGGAGGGCTTCTACATCAACACCATAGCCTCTCCGATGATGTGTGAGTAGTTTACCTCAGACCTTCGGGTCCATAGTTTTTTTTGAAGGTTAGGACAGTAGGAAAGGCTCCTACTGCTTATATATTACCACAATGTAAAAGTTTTGTTACATATGCACAGGGTGGGGGGGGGGGGAGAAGAACAACTACATAACTAAGTTACAAGGTGGAGGCAGCTTCCTTATCAAGGATCCCTCTACAGCTCCCTCTATGTATATGTTCATTGTATAACAGCCAAAGTGTCGTGCACAAGTTGTTTTTTGTGATCAGGTAGTCTGTGTAAGAGATCTCAAAAATCATTTTTGAACCTCTCTTTCCATGAGTCAATGCATGGCAGCACTTTTCTAAAGTAATTGTTGTTACGTTCCTTCCACAAGCTCCAAGCTGCCAGTAGGAAAATCTCCATGATCATTAATAGCTAGATGGCTAGATGGCTTCTTCTCTCTCTTTGGATCTCAATACAAAGTTCTCCACGATTCTCATGGAGATCTATTCGATGTAATCTTCTTTTGCGGTGTGTTTGTTGAGACCGACGAATTGTGGGTTTATGATCAAGTTTATCTATGAACAATATTTGAATCTCCTCTGAATTCTTTTATGTATGATTGGTTATCTTTGCAAGTCTCTTCGAATTATCAGTTTGGTTTGGCCTACTAGATTGATCTTTCTTGGAATGGGAGAAGTGCTTAGCTTTGGGTTCAATCTTGCGGTGTCCTTTCCCAGTGACAGCAGGGGCAGCAAGGAACGTATTGTATTGTTGCCATCGAGGATAACAAGATGGGGTTTATATCATATTGCATGAGTTTATCCCTCTACATCATGTCATCTTACTTAAAGTGTTACTCTGTTCTTATGAACTTAATACTCTAGATGCATGCTGGATAGCGGTCGATGTGTGGAGTAATAGTAGTAGATGCAGGCAGGAGTCGGTCTACTTGTCATGGATGTGATGTCTATATACATGATCATACCTAGATATTCTCATAATTATGCTCAATTCTATCAATTGCTCAACAGTAATTTGTTCACCCACCGTAATACTTATGTGCTCTTGAGAGAAGCCACTAGTGAAACCTATGGCCCCCGGGTCTATTTTCCATCATATTAATCTTCCAACACTTAGCTATTTTTATTGCCCTTTTATTTTACTTTGCATATTTATTATAAAAATACCAAAAATATTATCTTATCATATTTATCAGATCTCACTTTCGTAAGTGACCGTGAAGGGATTGACAACCCCTTTATTGCATTGGTTGCGAGGTTTTATTTGTTTGTGTAGGTGCAAGGGACTCGTGCGTGGCCTCCTACTGGATTGATACCTTGGTTCTCAAAAACTGAGGGAAATACTTACGCTACTTTGCTGCATCACCCTTTCCTCTTCAAGGGAAAACCAACGCAGTTCTCAAGAGATAGCACACGCCGTGGGCCGCAGGCAGGCAAGTCTGGGGACCCCCGTTCCGAGAACGCCGACAGTAGCCCCCGGGCCCAAGGCGCGCTCGGGCTTCGCTTCACGGCGAAGCCAAAGGTCAAGCGCGGAGCGCCACGGGCCCCAAAAGCCTGCGGCCTTGGTCGACGCATGGCGGTTGATTGGACGTGGGCGTCTCCGCTTCCCCACGCTGCCTCGGCAACTGCTCGACTTGACAAGTCCCTGTGAGGCAACGTGCCCCCTGAAGGAAATATGCCCTAGAGGCAATAATAAAGTTATTATTTATTTCCTTATATCATGATAAATGTTTATTATTCATGCTAGAATTGTATTAACCGGAAACATAATACATGTGTGAATACATAGACAAACAGAGTGTCACTAGTATGCCTCTACTTGACTAGCTCGTTAATCAAAGATGGTTATGTTTCCTAGCCATAGACATAAGTTGTCATTTGATTAACGAGATCACCTCATTAGGAGAATGACATGATTGACTTGACCCATTTCGTTAGCTTAGCACTCGATCGTTTAGTATGTTGCTATTGCTTTCTTCATGACTTATACATGTTCCTATGACTATGAGATTATGCAACTCCCGTTTACCGGAGGAACACTTTGTGTGCTACCAAACGTCACAACGTAAATGGGTGATTATAAAGGTGCTCTAGAGGTGTCTCCAAAGGTACTTGTTGGGTTGGCGTATTTCGAGATTAGGATTTTGTCACTCCGATTGTCGGAGAGGTATCTCTGGGCCCACTCGGTAGTGCACATCACTATAAGCCTTGCAAGCATTGTGACTAATGAGTTAGTTGCGGGATGATGTGTTACGGAACGAGTAAAGAGACTTGCCGGTAACGAGATTGAACTAGGTATCGAGATACCGACGATCAAATCTCGGGCAAGTAACATACCGGTGACAAAGGGAACAACGTATGTTGTTATGCGGTCTGACCGATAAAGATCTTCGTAGAATATGTGGGAGCCAATATGGGCATTCAGGTCCCGCTATTGGTTATTGACCGGAGACGTGTCTCGGTCATGTCTACATAGTTCTCGAACCCGTAGGGTCCGCACGCTTAACGTTACGATGACAGTTTTATTGAGTTTTGATGTACCGAAGGAGTTTGGAGTCCCGGATGAGATCGGAGACATGACGAGGAGTCTCGAAATGGCCGAGACGTAAAGATCGATATATTGGACGACTATATTCGGACTTCGGAAAGGTTCCGAGTGATTCGGGTATTTTTCGGAGTACCGGAGAGTTACGGGAATACGTATTGGGCCTTATTGGGCCATACGGGAAAGAAGGAAAAGGGCCTCAAGGGTGGCCGCACCCCTCCCCTTGGTCTGGTCCGAATTGGACTAGGGAAGGGGGGCGCCCCCTTCCTTCCTTCTCTTTTTCCCTTCCTCTTTTCCTATTCCATATGGGAGGTGGAATCCTACTAGGACTAGGGAGTCCTAGTAGGACTCCACACTTGGTGCGCCCCCTCCTAGGGCCGGCCTCCTCCTCCCGTGCTCCTTTATATACGGGGGCAGGGGGGCACCCCAGAGACACAACAATTGATCCTTGAGATCTCTTAGCCGTGTGCGGTGCCCCCTCCACCATATTACACCTCGATAATACCATTGCGGAGCTTAGGCAACGCCGTGCGTCGGTGGAACATCATCATCGTCACCACGCCGTCGTGCTGACGAAACTCTCCCTTAACACTCGGCTGGATCGGAGTTCGAGGGACGTCATCGAGCTGAACGTGTGTAGAACTCGGAGGTGCCGTACGTTCGGTACTTGATCGGTCGGATCGTGAAGACGTACGACTACATCAACCGCGTTGTGATAACGCTTCCGCTGTCGGTCTACGAGGGTACGTGGACAACATTCTCCCCTCTCGTTGCTATGCATCACCATGATCTTGCGTGTGCGTAGGAAATTTTTGAAATTACTACGTTCCCCAACACCCCCGAGCTCTCGCCGGGCTCGGAGCAGGGCCGCGACATCCAGCCGCCGCCGCCGCTGATCTGGATGGGGTTGGCGCCGGCCTCACGCGGCCCACTGTTGATGATGGCGTCAGCCGCGAGAGGGTGTAGATAGGATTCTACTAACTTCTCATCTTTTGTTCCCTGCGAGGAATCAAGAAATGCCCCGCGGGGGCGTGTAAGGATCTGTGATGTCTTTTGTGTACATCTTCCTTATTATGAAAATCTGCGAGTGCATGTCCTGTTAAGGCTCGGTCTCCCCTTTCCAACCTCGTGACAGCTTATTGCTCTACGCTGACAGGTCCCGGTCCCCAGGCAGGCTGCAGCCGTCGCTGGTATGCGAGGTCGCGTGCCGTGGTCAAGGCCAAGACGTGAGCGGCCCGAGGTCCAGTAAGAGCTCCTGAGGCGCGATGCTCAGGGGGTCCCCTTTAGCGCTCAAGCAGTTGTGGTAAGATAAGAAAGGGAGGAGACGTGGCCACGACAGGGCTGCGATGAGGGTGGCCCCTAGGTTCCAACAACTTAGTCATCATGGGCTCGTGACTTATCTTGGCGGTCCGGGGTCGATTCTCCGCGATGCGCCAGACCTGGGCGCAACCACCCGCAGCGTAGTTAGGTTAGGCCCGTGCGGGTCCTCCCCCTTCCAATGCTCTCCTTCGTGCTCTACGTCCTCAGGTCCCGGCCCTCGAGCGAGCTCAGCCGCCGCTGGTATGCCAGGTCGTGATGCCATGGGCAAGGCCAGGGGGTGAGGGCTGGAGAGCCAGTAAGAGCTCCTGAGTCGCGATGCTCAGGAGCCCCCCTTTTAACGTGCAAGCGGACTGCTTGGAAGAGGTGGGAGCTCGCAGTGCCGCCTGGTGCTATCCTTGTGAGATTCCTGCGAGCCATCACAAGGAAGAACACAATCTGCCGTTATGGTTGCCAGCCCGCTGCTGGTTGCTCCGCGAGGGGGTGAAGGCACTGAGGGCCCGTTGAGGTGACGTGCGCGGGGCGCGCCGCGAGCCAGAGCTCGACCACTCAGGTTTATCAACGTGGCAGGGACGGACCCGTGCACCAGCGCCGTGCCGGCGTAAGGAGGCCCCGTGGGAGGCGACGATCGAGCAGGTGATAACCACAGGTTGATTACGTAGGAAAGGCAGATTAGCTTGGGTAAATACAGAAAGATACATGCCACTGGGTCAAGCCCGAGCGGCTTGGGGATGATGCAGCCCGAGGGGCGCCCCCAACAGGGTAAATTAAACACATAAAAGGGGTACATGCCACAGGGACGGACCCACGCGGCCTGGGAATGATGCAGCCCGAGGGGCGCTCCTAGCTGAACGAACTTGGAAAATGTCACCTGGTTCTGTTGACGAAGGAGAGTTGGGGCAGCTGAAGGTATGCGGCGAAGGGATTGCTCCTCCCGAGCCACCGGGGCCCTGAGCCTCGGGAGGCTCTGAGGGTTCAGGTGGTTTCCTGAGGACCGTAGCCATCTCCACTAGGACGGCATGGTGCCTGGCCTCCTGAGCCGCCAGGACACGCTGCAGGTTGTGCTGATAGGCTGACGACACGCTCGGCAGGCCGAAAGGCATGCGAACATAGCTGTGTGGTGGACCCTCGCAACGGCCCATGCGCGAAGGCCAGATTAGCTCCTGAGAAGCGGCCCTGTTGAGCCCCCGGACGTCGATGCAGACAAGCAGCCCGGCATCCTCGCCTGGATGAGGAGCTGCGCCTCGTGAGCGGCGGTCGCCGCGCATGGCCCATGAGTCTTGTAGTTCCTGAGTGGTCTTCGTGATGAACTCCTGAGCGGTGGGCGCTCCTTGCCCTGTGTTCTCCTGAAGGAGACGTGCCGTGAAGCACACCTCCAAGCAGTGCCCGAGCGCCTCCCTCTTGATGTTAGCAAGGTCTGAGGCCCTCCAGAACAGAGCCCCGGAGCCCTGCCGATGAGGGCGCTGGGCGCGCCTTCCTATGCGACAGAGAGGCGCCCCTGGAGCGGGCGCTGATCCTGACGAGGTTCCAGTTACAACGCCATCCTCCTGAGATCCTGAACGGCGCATTTGCTTCTTCTTCTTGGGGAGGGCCTCAGGAGGGCCCTCGCCCTTGCTGTCGGGGTCGTCGATTGCTGCAGCCCGGAAGGCACACTCGAGGGAGCACACCCCGTCTCTTTCTTTGCATGGGACCGTCATGATTCCGCCACTTCCCGGCATCTTGAGGACGTTGTAGCCGTGGTGTGTCACCGCCATGAACTTGGCCAGGGCTGGATACCCAAGGATGGCGTTGTATGGCAGACGGATGTGCGCGACGTCGAAGTCGATGAGCTTGGTGCGGTAGTTCTTGCGTTCCCCGAAGGTGACAGGGAGGCGGACCTGCCCTATCGGTGTGGTGGAGCCGTCGGTTACTCCTAAGAATGGCTTGGTAGGCTAAAGTTGGTCATATGGCACTTGGAGGTTGTCAAACGTGTCTACCGACAGGACGTTGAGCCCCACGCCGCCGTCGATGAGGGTCTTGGTAACTTGCACGTTGTTGATGACTGGAGAACAAAGCATCGGGAGGGCACCAGCGGTTGCCGCGCACTTGAGCTTATCTGCCGAGTTGAAGGTGATGGCGCACTGGGACCACCTGAGTGGGCGCGTGGCTTCAAGCTTGGGGAGGACTGCATTCACTTCATGAGCAAACTGTTTGAAGATGCGCTGCGAGGCTGGGGCCTGGGCTCTGCCCAAGATGCAGGCGATAGCGCGCGGCTCCTGGAAGCCCCCAACCCCCTCGTCCTGATGGTGGTCGTGATTCCTTCTTGGTGGTGGCGGCAGCGGGGGAAGACCGGCGTTGCCCTGAGGACGATCCTCACGAGGCTGGTCCCTCCAGGCGCCCTCGCGAGGATGATCCTGCCAGCGGTCCTCACGAGGCCGGTCGCGCCACTCCTGGCGCGGGCCACGGTCGTCCCAGCGCCCGCCTCCACGTCCTGCTCCTCGGCCGTAGCCCCGGTCGCTGCGCTCGGGGCGTCGACCGAAGCGTCCTTCGCGAATGGCTCTGAGGTCTTGACAGTCGCTGGTGTTGTGGGTGTTTAGGTTGTGAAAGGCGCAGAATGGTCGGCTTCTCTTGGATGACTCGGGCTGGTCTCTGCCTCGCTTGGTGTCCGGCTCCACTGCGAGCACAGCTGCTCCCTTGCGCTTCACGTTCTTGGCCTTGGCTTTCTTCTCCTCTGGGTCCACAGCCGGCAGCTCGAGGAGGGAGAGGCGCCCTTCCTCAGCCCTTGCGCACTTGGTCGCCAGGTTGAACAGCTCCTGAGATGTGCACATCTCCACATGGATAGCGAGCTCTTCCTTCATCTTGATATCGCGGACGCCATCAGAGAACGCAGAGATGATGGCCTCGTCCGTCACCTTGGGGATCTTGAGGCGGATGTTGTTGAAGCGCTGGATGAACTTCTGGAGGGTTTCTCCTGGTTGCTGCTTGACACGGCGTAGGTCACCCGCGGCCGGCGGGCGGTCGCGAGTGCCCTGGAAGTTGGCGATGAAGCGTTCGCGCATCTCATCCCAGGAGGAGATCGAACCCGGAGGCAGGTTCAGGAGCCACTAACGTGCGCCATCTTTGAGTGCCATGGGGAACCAGTTCGCCATGATCTTTTCGTCGCCGTTCGCTGCCTCGATGCTCAGCTCATAGAGCTGCAGGAACTCCGCGGGGTCGGGGGTGCCGTCGTAGCGAGGAGGCAGATCTGGCTTGAACTTGCCCAGCCAGGCAACGCTACGCAGCTCGGGTGTGAAGGCGCGGCAGCCGGCCGTGGTCGCCAGGGCCCGTCTTCGAGGTGGAGGTTGGTCTTGACGCCCACGTGCCGCCACAACAAGCGGCGCGGGGCCCTGCTGCGGTAGACGATCCTGGCGCGGCGGTGCGAGGAGCGGCCGAGCGTTCTCTTGCGGCGGAGGGACTTCTTGACAGCTTCTTTCTTCGGGCGCGGGCGCGGGACGCGGCAGGTCGCGTTGTGGGGCCGCGCGCCTTGGGGCAGAGGTGGTGGAGGCGCTCCATGAGCTACGTCGCCCATAGCTGGCGGAGGGTGAGGCGGGGAGAGGGACGGCGCAGGGGAGCCCCCTGCGGCGCGGACGAGCTCGGCGATGCGGTCGAGCCAGTCCTCGTAGAGGTCGTCGACCGGGCGGTAGCATAGGAGCTCGTGCGCCATGAGGAGCGTGGCCCGTGCGTCCATGGGAGCGCGACGAGCATGGGACGAGGAACCAGCCGGGGTCAGCGATGGAGTGGCGGTGCGGCCGTCCCGCCGCACCGAGGGATGCAGCGAGGATGCTTGTTGCTCATTCCCCGCCGGACCGGTGGTGTCCTTGGTGGTAGGAGACAGAGAACGACGAGGTGGCCCACCGACGGGAGCCGTCTGAGCGACGCGAGTGGCTAGGGCAGCCCGGCGCTCTGCTCGAGCGCGGCGAGTGTCGGCCATGGAGCCGACGGAGCGACTGGACGCGAGACGACGGAAAGGAAACTCCGGCGCACCCCTACCTGGCGCGCCAAATGTCGGATCACGGGTTCCGGCAAAACCCTCAAGGTTCAAACACTGGGGTGCGCGTGAAGGTTTCCTCCCTACCGATCTACGCCCTAGCTCGCTAAGATCTCGCGGACGAACTTGACGAACTCACAACACAAAGACACAAGGTTTATACTGGTTCAGGCCACCGTTGTGGTGTAATACCCTACTCCAGTGTGGTGGTGGTGGATTGCCTCTTGGGCTGATGAACAATAGTACAAGGGGAAGAACGGCCTCCAGAGGTTGAGGTGTTCTTGTGCTCGGAGTGTGGCTAAGGATTGGCTCTAGATCAGATGCCTCTACTGTGGTGGCTAGTTCTACTTATATAGGCCCTGGTCCTCTTCCCAAATATTGAGCGGGAAGGGAGCCAACAATGGCCAATTTGAAAGGGGAGCTAGTACAGCTTATCCTGACAAAAGGGGTCTTCGCCTGCGAAAGGCTCTGGTGATGACGCCGTCTTGGGCTCCACGGTGACCTCTGTCCTGCTGGTCTCTGTCTCGTTGCACCGATATGGAAACCTTTGTCTGATGCCTTGGTACTCTGCGCCTGCGCTTGCCTCTTTAGCACCAAAGAGGAAACAAGGACGCTGCGCGCACTGGCGCCCGCCTGATCTTGATCGTCATGCCTCATGTCACGAGAGCCTCGCGAGGTTTGCCCTGCCTTGATATCTCCGCTCCTGCGAGGCAGCCTGGTGAGGCCGCTCCTGAGGAGGTCTTGCGTCGTCTGCCTTGCGAGGCTTGGCCCCTCGCGAGGGTCTTGAATGTCTTTTTGATGAAGGTGGGCCGTACAGGCCTGCTAGCATAGCCACGCCGTGGGCCGCAGGCAGGCAAGTCTGGGGACCCCCGTTCCCAGAACGCCGACAGGTGCGCGCGAAGATCTCCCCCTACCTAATCATGCCCTCAACCTTGCCACGATCTCTAAGCCTAGCTCGACGAACTCGCAACACAAGAGACACAAGATTTATACTGGTTCGGGCCACCATTGTGGTGTAATACCCTACTCCAGTGTGGTGTGGTGGATTGCCTCTCACGCTGAGGATGAACAGTACAAGGGGAAGAACAGCCTCCTGAGGTGAGGTGTTCTTATGCTTGGTGGGTGTGAGGATGAACTGAATGAGTTCGAGACGAGATGCCTCCTACTGCGGTGGCTAGCCCTATTTATAGAGGCCCTGGTCCTCTCCCCAAATATTGAGCGGGAAGGGAGCCAACAATGGCCAATTTGAAAGGGGACAACTAGTACAAGCTATCCTGACTAAAGGTGGTCTTCGCCTGCCAAAGGCTCTGGTGATGATGCTGTCTTGGGCTCCATGGTGACCTCCATCCTTCCGTCCTGCTAGTCTTGGTCTCGTTGCACCGATATGGAAACCTTTGCCTGATGCATCGGTACTCATCGCCTGCGCTTGCCTCCTTAGCACCAAAGAGGAAACGAGGACACTGTGCGCTCTGGTGCCCGCCCGGCGCCCGCCTGATCTTGCTCGTCATGGCTTACGTCGTAGGAACCTCGCGAGGTTCGCCTTGCCTTGATCTCTCCGCCCCTCGCGAGCCAGCCTGGTGAGGCCACTCCCGAGGAGGTCTTGCGTCGTCCACCTCGCGAGACTTGGCCCCTCACGAGGATCTTGAGCGTTTGCTAGTGAAGACGGGTCGTACTGGGCCGCGAGGGAGTCACGCCGTGGGCCGCAGGCAGGCAAGTCTGGGGACCCCCGTTCCCAGAACGCCGACAGTAGCCCCCGGGCCCAAGGCGCGCTCGGACTTGGCTTCGAGGCGAAGCCAAAGGGCAAGTGCCGAGCGCCGCAGGCCCAACAGCCTACGGCCTTGGTCGACGCGTGGCGACTGATTGGACGTGGGCGTCCCCGCTTCCCCATGCAGCCTTGAAATCCGCCTGGCTAGGCGGCCACGGTGTCCTACACAGTTATTTCCCCATTGCTGGCAACACACCCCCCACTTCCTCGCTTCCTCGTACCTCTGCTTCCTCTTCCAATCTAACTCGAGCTCAGCCTCTCAATCGTCATGGCGCCGAACCGGACGGATAAAGGGAAGAGGCCCTTGTCCTCGACCAGCTCATCTCCGGCCATCGAGCCCGCCGTCGGCTGATCGCGGGTGCTCAACTAGGAAGCCATGGATAAGGTCCACCCTGCACTTGCTACCAGCTTCAACGAGTGGGGAGGGACGGTGGCCTGGCCTGCGTCCTGAGCCTCCATTGATAGGACGGGCTCCGAGGTCCAGTTCTTCATCGACGCCCTGTGGGCTGGCTTGGTTCCTCCCTTCTCCGCCTTCTTCGAGGCCGTGCTTTCCCATTACCAGATCCATATGCTGCATCTTGATCCTCAATCTGTCGCCCTTCTCGTTGTCTTCACCTTCGTCTGCGAGTCCATGGTGGGCATTGCTCCTTCCGTGGCCCTCTTGCGCCATTTCTTCTCACTGCACCTGACCGATCCCCAGCAGTGCTCGGGGTGCGTGAGCTTCCAGGCCGTGGCAGCGACAGGCGGCTCGGGGATCGACTTCGGCCTCCCGCCGTCTTCGAGCGAGTTTCGGAAGCGGTGGGTGTATGTTGATGTTGGAGTACTCAGTCCCCTGCTCTCGCCTCCTTCGTCCCCCGCCATCCCCAGCTCTGGCTGGGGTCACGAGGAGCTCGTCAGCTCCCGTCTCTCTTTCGTCTGGTTCCGACTGAGGAGGCTAAAGGATCTCAGCGTGACCGCGCCCATGGTGATGGAGGAGTTCCTCCGGCGCCGTATCGCTCCACTCCAGCACCATTCTCGGCCGATGTGGGCTCTGACCGGCGACCAGGATCATATGAGGCTCCAGGAGTCAGGGCTTCCGGCCGAGGCGCGAAGGACGGTGCTTGGAATCTTGGCTGGCGACCCCTCGCTGGGCGATCTGTCGCAGGGGGCAGTTGCTTGTACAACTGTTCGAACAGGGTGGAGTTCGCGGGGCAGATGCCCCCTTTGATGAATGGGGGCTGCGTCCGGTCGGCCTTGTGGGACCTCGTGAGAATCCCGTCATCGTGTTTCCTCTCCATGTCGCCGGCGCCGAGCTTGCCCCAAGAGCGGATGAAGGGGGGCCGGCACTGCTAGAGGCTGGAGGCGCAGGACCCGAGGCGTCGACGCCGCCTGAGGCTCCCAAGGCGTCGTCCTCGGGAGTCCGGGATTCTCGTCCTGGGGCGGCAGCTGAAGGGGTGATGCAGTCTGCTGCTTCTGAGGCCGAATCTCTTAAGGCCTCGGCGAGTCGTCGCGAGACGGAGCCCGATAGCCCTGTTCAGCCTGGCGCTCCCGAGGTAGTCTCCTCGGATGCTTCACCAGCCGCGCACCGCACTGGTCGCCACGTACAACGCTTGGGCCGGTTCCACGTGGACTTCGAGGCGCTCTGCAAGAGGAAGGGGTCTCCAAGCTGCAGCAGTAGCACTATCCGGCCGTTGAGACATAGGAAGTACATCGCCATAGATGAGTGAGTACCTTATCTTTTGTAATTCCTTGAGTGCTGCTTCCCTTCCTGATGGTGGTTCTTCAGGATCCCCTCTGCCAAGGCTGTGAAGCCTCCCGAGGAGCAACTTCCTCTTGCCTCATCTTCTTCGCTGGCCGTGAGTGCCCCAAGCTGGTGCACCGCCTGTGGCGCGGGTTCAGCTGAAGAGGCAAGCCTACCTGCAACGGGCCTCAGGCCCGTGCCCTTGCCATCTCTCCTCCGTGGCCTTGCTTGGAGCGCGGCCGGCGTGCCAAGGGCTCCTCCTCTGGTCGTGGACGGCGGCTGGATGGCTTCGATCTTGGGCTTCCCTTCAAGCAGTGGGTTTACGTCTACCCGGGCCCCTTGCGGGGCCTGGCCAGTGATCGGGGGGGGGGGGGGGGCCAGCCCCCAGCCCCCTGCTGAGAGGGGGTGAGGCACTCCGGACCCCGTCGACAGACCCCGAGGCAGGGGACGGCATTGGCCGCGCGCTTAGGTTTGCGCACGAACGAAGCGTCATCCGCCACGAGCTATTCCAGGAGGCAATGGGCGCGATGAACCGGCTCGGCGGGGAACTCGCTGATGTAGGCACTCGTCTCGAGGCCGAGGGTCTTCGGCTGATGGAGGAGCGGCGCAAGCTGAAGGTGGCCATCAACCTCTCGCGCCACCAGCACGAGCTTGACAATGCGAAGGCCGAGGCGTCTCTTGCGACCTCGCGCGAGGCCTGCTCCCGGGCCTTGGAAGAAGCCGACCGCCGCCGTGAGTTTGCCGAAAAACGCGCGTGGGAGCTCCAGGCCTGGAGCGCCTCCTTGGAGCAGCAGGTGGAGGCATGCCAAGCCGCCCTGGCGTCGATGAGGGGGACACCTGCCGAGAAGGAAGAGATCTTGAAGTGCGAAGAAGCGCTGGCGCTGGAAGCCGTGGAGCGCAGCCTCGAGCATGAACGGTTGGAGACGAGGGAGCGCCAAGTTGCTCTAGCGGAGGATGCCGTCAGCGCGCGCGAGGCTCGGGCCCAGGAGGATGTTGACCACCGTGTGGCCAAGGATCGCACGGATCTTGTGGGCAGGTACAACCTGGAGCTGGAGCTCATAGCGGCCGAGGCTGCAAGCAGGACTGCTGCCCTCAAGGCCAGGCTCACTGAGGCGGAGCAACGCGAGGAGGCCGCCGCAGCTGCCCTGGCCTCGGCGCAGGCTGAGCTGGCCTCTGCCCGTGCCGAGCTGCTTCCTCTTCAGCAGCGAGTTGTCAACGCCGAGTCCATCGTGCAGCAGAACAGGGAGGAAGTGCTTCGATGGCGGACGCTGGAGCGCGTGCATGCCCCCATGCTCGAGGGCCTCAGGAACAGGGCCAATGCGGCGCTGGGCCACATCTGTGATGAGAACGCCCCTCATCCCCATGTGAACGACTACGCCAGCCACCTCCGCTTCTTCACGGACATGGTGACGCGCCTGGAGAATCGTTCTGAGAGAGCTCGCCAACTTGTTGAAGAGAGGAGCCGTGGCCTGCTTGGGCGCGCGTCTCCCGCGTCTTTAGCCATCTCCAAAACACTTACCCCGACTTTGATTTTGATGCCGCCATTGCCCCCGTACACGAGGCCATCCGAGGTGACCTGGCGCGATGGGTGGAAGACAATGTGGACGCGCTGGTCAGGGCCTTTACTTCCGATGACGATGCGGTGGTAGTTGCGGCGGACGAAGGCGACGTGGTCGACGTCGGCGAGGGCGGTGCTGGTGATGGTGACGGGAACGCCAGCGACGGCGACAGCGACGCCAGTGACGCGTCTGAAGGCGACCCAGGGGACGCCGTGAGCGTCATGTCTGATTGAACCCGCGCCTCCCTGTTGTTTATCCTGCATGCCAAAACTCGGGCACGACCCTAGAAGTTGTAAGAGAATTTTGGGAGGGGAAGCCCCTCATGTAAACAGATTGTTGTCTCTATTTCTTAGGCCAAGCTGAATATATGTCTTCATGAACTCGTGAATCTTGCGGCGAGTTTGCTATTTGTAATTTACCTTAGCCGGAACGGGCCCCGAGCTGGCCTGTAAGATCGCGAGTTTCTGAGGAGCCTGTGAGGAGCTTGCCGATCCGCCTGAGGGGGGCTCGCGAGGAGCGAGCGCCAGTCATGGCAGGGCACGCATGCAGCGCTCGCGTGTTATGCCCAGCCCCCGCTCACGAGGGGCTCGCGAGGAGGAGTCAGCAGGCGCAAACGCTGAACCAAGGTAGAAACCAAATTGCAAGAAACCGCACAAACGAGAAAAGGCACCCCCCGCGCGCACCAACGAAAATTCAACTTCAACTTAAATCCAAAGCCAGAAAGCAGGGCTACAGAGAAGAGGTTAAAAGCAAATGGCCGCGTCCGGCGCCTAGTCTAGTCTTCTTGTCTTCTCACCAGCGCAGAGCTAAGTGCTGCCACTAGGACGTGGGAGGGAGCCCCCGAGGCCCGAGGGCGGCACTCCTGAGGCTCCGGGGCATGTACAGCCCCACTCATTGTTACGTGAGAGTGTCACGAGCGGAGACCTTCACAGGCGCGAGCCTTACTTCATATCGCCAGACGAGGGCCCCGCCTTGCGGCGCCTCGACCACCGTTGGGGGCGACCGAAAACCAGGACGTCACCAAGGGGCAAAGGGGACGCCAGCGGCGCCCTCGGCGACCACGGGTCCTCTGCCGGGGGGAAGGCTCTCCTGCGCCTCCCCGGCAGAGGGCCTACCTCCGGGGGACTCCCTGCTCCGTGCGTCGCGGGGAGGGGCCTTGCTCCCGGCCCCTCTCCTGCAGCCCCAGTGCGCTCCTGCTGGCGGAAGGGAAGCTGCCGAGCTGGGGCCGCGATCCGCTGCTGTGACTTGACCCTCCTGCGACCCATGGTTAGCGTAAGCTTGCTCCTGAGAAATTAGTGATACTCTATAGCTGTTGTTGCCGGCCCGGTTGGCGAGGCTCTCGGGAGGCTCCTGGAAGGTCTAAGCTTCTGGCGCCTCCTCCTCCCAGCCTGGCCCGAGGAACGAGCCAGGGTCGTCTTCCAACGTGTACTCCTAGTCCATCATGCGGGGCACGTAGGCCTCTGAGGCAGCCGCCTCGAAGACCTCGCTATAATGCCCCATGCTCCACGTTGCCCGCGCCCCGCAGCATTTGGCGGTGCGCGTGCTGCCTGGGGTGCGGGGTTGAGGTCTTCTTGGGCAGGCGGTGCCGCCCGGGCCGGCCAAGCTGCCCAGCGGTCGGTGTTGTTCCTCGGGTCATCGGACATTGGAACCGCGGAGTGTCGGCGGATCAACTGGTGGAAGGAAAACTCCGGCGCACCCCTACCTGGCGCGCCAAATTTCGGATCTCGGGTTCCGGCAAAACCCTCAAGGTTAGAACACTGGGGTGTGCGCGAAGATCTCCCCCTACCTAATCACGCCCTCAACCTCGCCACAATCTCTAAGCCTAGCTCGACGAACTCGCAACATAAGAGACACAAGATTTATACCGGTTCGGGCCACCGTTGTGGTGTAATACCCTACTCCAGTGTGGTGTGGTGGATTGCCTCTCGGGCTGAGGATGAACAGTACAAGGGGAAGAACAACCTCCTGAGGTGAGGTGTTCTTGTGCTTGGTGGGTGTGAGGATGAACTGAATGAGTTCGAGACAAGATGCCTTCTACTGCAGTGGCTAGCCAAATGTATAGAGGCCCTGGTCCTCTCCCCAAATATTGAGCGGGAAGGGAGCCAACAACGGCCAATTTGAAAGGGGACAGCTAGTACAAGCTATCCTGACTAAAGGTGGTCTTCGCCTGCCAAAGGCTCTGGTGATGACGCTGTCTTGGGCTCCACGGTGACCTCCGTCCTGTCATCTTGCTGGTCTTGGTCTCGGTGCACCGATATGGAAACCTTTGCCTGATGCCTCGCTACTCATCGCCTACGCTTGACTCCTTAGCACCAAAGAGGAAACGAGGACACTGTGCGCACTGGCGCCCGCCTGATCTTGGTCGTCATAGCTGACGTCGTAGGGACCTCGCGAGGTTCGCCTTGCCTTGATCTCTCCACCCCTCGCGAGCCAGCCTGGTGAGGCCACTCCCGAGGAGGTCTTGCATCGTCTGCCTTGCGAGGCTTGGCCCCTCGCGAGGGTCTTGAGTGTTTGCTGGTGAAGACGGACCGTATTGGGCCGCGAGGGAGCCACGCCGTGGGCCGCAGGTAGGCAAGTCTGGGGACCCCCATTCCAGAACACCGACAACAGGGAGGGAGGGGAAATGCGAGGCAGGACTCGCCGGCCGTGAGAGTTTTATAACAGGCCGGTAAGCATTGGGATTTTGGGGGATTTCACCAAGTCGGGCGGGAAGCTTGCACGGGAACGAGCTCACCGACGATTCATTGGCGCCACCGTTTGGCCAAAAGAACGCCCCCGCGCGCTGCGCAAGCTTGCGCTGTAAGCCGTCTGCGGTAGCAGGGTGACAAGACGTACGAGAGGAGGACGAAAGGCCACGTACACACACGGTTAATAAAAGAATGTTTGCGATTTAATTACCTACTACACCCCCGTCCTGGTTTATAAGTATGATTTAACTAATAAAATACGAATGCATGTCGCCAAAGATTATATAGTTGGATTCGTATTTGAACATAGTTTCCAATTATATAATTTTTATAACATGCATTAACATTTTGTGGATTAAATTTGAGGGCAAGGTATGGCACAGAATATAAAGGGGACTATAGACTAGACGGAGGTGGTAGCACACGGCCGCTCTCTACGCAGCGACGCAACTGTCGGCTGGCTTGTCGGCGACCATTTCTTGCGTGTTCAACTGCTCTATGCGTGTGGTTGCTTGCGGTTCAGGCAGCCGTGGCGCGCTCTGCTCGCGTCCCGCCATGCGCGCTCTGCTCTCGCGTCCCTCTGGGTGCTCTTTCCTTGTCCCTCCACGCGCGCTGCCAGTGTTTGGGGCCGGCACACGATCACGCACGTTCGTGTGCACGCGGTTGCGCTGGGCGCGGCGCGACGATGAAGTTACCCGCTACAAAAACTGCCATGCAGACACACAGAGAATCTAGCCCGCCCGGCCCCCATTTATTCCTACGGCCATTTACCTTATATATCTTGCGTTACACGACATAGCAAGCACACCCACGATGGCACATACAGAGAGGACATCCAGCGGTTCTAATTGCGCTCCCAGCGGTCGACGACGACAACGGCGAGCAGTTCACCACGCATCACATAGTGGACACCCACGTGAGGGGGAAGGCCCTCTCGGTGGTGTACACGAACGATCCGGTCTCGGTGGAGAGATCCATCCAAACTATGGAGCAGTTCCTTGCCGAGGACAAGTACCGAGTGGTCGGCTTCGACCTCGAGTACACCATGGGTCGTGCCGGGCACGATCAGAAGGTTGCCTTCGCCCAGTTGTGCGTGCGACATGACATGCTCATCTACCACTACCACCTTTCCACAAGGCCTTGCGAGCGTTTCTCCAGGTTTATCAACAGCTCCGACTACAGTTTTGCTACGGTGGACACCACAAATGATCTAAAAGCTCTCAAGGTTTCGGGCTTGAAATGCCCGAATCTTGTCAACATCCAGCACCACTACAAGGTCCGGGGGAGTGACAGCAACAAACTAAACTCCCTGGTTGACCTCGCCTCGTCCATCATCGACCCCTACTACGTGAAGATGAAGGAAGAGAGCAAGAAGGACAAGAATGCCTGATACAGTGTTTGGCATGAGAGACTGGATGAAGAACACGTCAAGCACACGGCCAAGGACGCGTACACAAGCTACGAGATGTACATGCGGATCGTTGACATGAGGAACTGTCTTCTTCCTGCCCCAGACAAGGGATCGAGCCACATAGCAGTGGCGGGAGCGTCACAAGAAGTAGATGACTAGACGATCGTTTCTCCTACTTTAGAATGCATGCAATTGTTGATTGAGGTGTGTGCGAATGATCTGTATAGTCACTTATGTAATTGGATGTTTATTTCAGTTATATATATATACATGTTATTCTACTATAGACAGAGCAAATCACACAGCTTATTAGCAGCAATCGTCTGTGTTATTATTGGTCTTCGCACACATTTCTGATTACGGACCTGTTTGCCGCGTATCACACACATCTTGTTCAGTTGAACCATTTCCATTGTGTTGCCTAATCACACATAGTTCATCCTAGTGAACCGTATGCTGTATATCGCACACGCCTTCATCTGGCTGCCCATTTCTTTTGTTCCTCCTCATCCCAAACAGTTAATTGAACTGAACTGTATGCCCTGCATCGCACACGCAACTAAAATCTGAACCGTGTTTGATGCATCCTCCATCGCAAACGTTTTGCACCTTTTTTGATGGTTTTTTACACCACTGTTTGCGATTATGGCATCACACACAGTTTCGTCGAAGGGTCTCTGATCGTAGTGTCGCGTTTGGACCATCCTACAGTAGTGGTAGCCCAATCCTTTTGTGGCAAAGGATAGGCCAAAACGGTCTCTTATGATAAGCAAAGCGTTCTTGAAGGTACACGGGAATTTCATCATATCACTTTCATCATGTTGGCTTGATTCGCATTCGCTACTTTGATAATTTGATATGTGGGTGGATCAGTGCTTAGGTGTTGTTATTACTTGAACAAACCTCCTACTTATGATTAACCCCCTCGCAAGCATCCGCAACTACGAGAAAAGTATTAAGATAAAATCTAATCATAGCATTAACCTTTTGGATCCAAATCGGTCCCTTATGAAGTAACGCATAAACTAGGGTTTAAGCTTCTGTCACTCTAGCAACCCATCATCTAACAACTACTCCACAATGCATTCCCTTAGGCCCTAATAAGTTGAAGTGTCATGTAGTCGGCGTTCACATGACACCACTAAGGGAATCACAACATACATATCATCAAAATATCGAACACATATCAAGTTCACATGATTACTTGCAACATGACTTCTCCCGTGACCTCAAGAACAAAAGTAACTACTCAAAAATAATAATCATTCTCAAGATCAGAGGGGTATTAAATAGCATAATAGATCCGAACATGTAATCTTCTACCAAATAAACCAGATAGTAATCAACTACAAGATGTAATCAACACTACTAGTCACCCACAAGCACCAATCTAAGGTTCCGGTACAAAGATTGAACACAAGAGATGAACTAGGGTTTGAGAGGAGTTGGTGCTATTGAAGATGTTGATGGAGATGGCCCTCCCAAAGATGGGAGAGTTGTTGGTGATGATGATGACGATGATTTCCCCCTCCGGGAGGGAAGTTCCCGCGGCGGAATCGCTCTGCCGGAGGGCAAAAGTGCTCCTGCCCAATTCCGCCTCAAGACGGCGGCATTTCATCCCGAAAGTCCTTCCCTTATTTCTTTTCTAGGTCAAAATGACTTATATACCAGAAGAGGGGCACCGGAGGTGGGCCGAGGAGGGCACAACCCACCAGGGCGCGCCAGGTTGGTTGTGCCCACCTGGTGGGTCCCCTCTGGTAGTTATTTGCTCCAATAATTCTCATATATTCCATTAAAAAATCTCCGTGAAGTTTTAGCTTATTTGGAGTTGTGCAGAATAGGTAGCTCTGAGGTGCTTTTTCAGGTCCGTCTTTGTGTAAACCTTGCAAATTATGAGAGAAAAGGCATTAAAATTACTCCCAAAAGCATTATTATGCAGAAGAACATTATAAATAATAGTGGAAAAACATGATGCAAAATGGACGTATCACCTGACACTGTTGGGTCTGATGATGATGAGCAGGACTATGAGCCACCGTGAGAGGAGCCATCTTGGGCTAAGAAGCTCAAGCAGAAGATGAAGAAGTTGTTTTGCCTCCAGGCCAAGGGACAGTACAAGGCTCACGTGGATGCAAAGAAGGCCCGTTGTCGTGACAAGGCCATCATGAGGCAGGTTGGCCTCACTATTCAGATGGCTCCGAGGAAAAGATCATTGGTGAGGAGTCTTGGGTCAGAGTGCACTGCCCGTGGACCGATTCTGATGAGGGCACTGGAGACCCTACACCTGCTGCAGAGGACTCTGAGGAGGAGGAGCATGATTGGTGATGACTTGGAGTGTTGATGCCAAAGGGGGAGAGATTTTAGGGATTTGCAGTGTGTCGTGCATCAAGTGTGTGTGTTTCTCTTATTTGTCGTTGCTTTCCTCGCTCGAACTCTTTCATTTGCTTTTGTGTTTATCCTATGTGTTCGAGACCATATAGTGTGAGACATATGCGCGCTACCCTTGCCTTATCTATTATGTCGAGTACTTTATTATTGTGTGAGATATATCCTATGTTATGCCCTTATCCTTATGCTCACATGCTATTACTTGCCTGCTCCTCAATTATTATGTTTTGCAAGTATGCTTGGTCGACAAAAAATAGGGGGAGTGTGGATCCTAAATGTGTGCACTTTGCATTTCAAAGAATATCTAAAGCAGTGCACACATCTAGGGGGAGCCCGTCTATATTTTGTAGATATGTGGGTTTGCATGCCTCATTGCTATATCTTTAGTGCAAATCCCATGTTGTCATCAATCCACCAAAAAGGGGGAGATTATTAGGGCATATTTCTCCCAAAGTGGTTTTGGTGATTGATGACAATGTGGTTGCGGACTAATCATGTGCATTGAGCATTTCAGATAAGCAAACATTTGGCACCAGACGATTTGAGCCCCTCGGAGTTACAAAGTGAAGAAGGTTTTCTTTCCTGCGTTTCATTTTCATGGACTTGAGTCGTAGGGAAAACTGTACTATCAAGAGGGGTTCCGCTTCGGAAAGGTTTGGGTGGAATCATAACATACACACTCATATTTGCACCCCATCTACTTTCCGTGCCAATGGAGTCGTCCCTTTGTTCTCTAGATGGAGTCGTGGAAAGCTGCTGGCAGCAGTACCGCTGCTAGTACCGCTGGCACTGCTGCTCTCTACTCGGGCTTTGATTTTTTATGTCGGGTTCCCAGCAGAGCGTGCAAAAGTAGGAACGGCAGTAGGCGCGATAGTACCGCATGTAGGCAGTAGTACCGCCCGTACCACCGTTGCCACTAACGCACGGTGTCCTGCTTTTCACTTTGACTCCGCTTCTCACTAGCGGTAGTAGGAATGGTAGTTCTGGCTGCAAGCGGTAGTACCGCCTTTCATGGGCGGTAGTACCGCTCTAGCCATTCTACCACTGCCCCATCTGCCTACTCACTGTGGTAGGGCAACCCCAGCGGTAGTACCGCTGGGGGGTGAGGTAGTACCGCTCTGGCGGCACTGCTGGCCCCTGGCCCTGTGCCATTGCCTTTACTCTTGGTGACTACCGCTTGGGCGATAGTACCGCTCCCTAAGCGGTAGTACCACTTGTGTGCGGGTTGTGAGCTACTAACGGTTGGATTCTCTCCCCACTATATAAAGGGGGGTCTTCTTCCCCAAGAAGACTCACCTCTTCCTCCCCCAAACTCCATTGTTGCTCCCAAGCTCATTTTCGCCCGATCTCTGTCCCTAGCCAATCAAACTTGTTGATTTTCTAGGGATTGGTGAGAAGGCACCGGTCTACACTTCCACCAAGAGAAATTTGATTCCCCCCACTAATCCCTTACAGATCTTGTTACTCTTGGGTGTTTGAGCACCCTAGATGGTTGAGGTCACCTCGGAGCCACATTCCATTGTGGTGAAGCTTCGTGGTGTTGTTGGGAGCCTCCAATTAAGTTGTGGAGATTGCCCCAACCCTGTTTGTAAAGGTTTGGTCGCCGCCTTCAAGGGCACCACTAGTGCAATCACGGCATCTCGCATTGTGTGAGGGCGTGAGGAGAATACGGTGGCCCTAGTGGCTTCTTGGGGAGCATTGTGCCTCCACACCACTCCAACGGAGACGTACTTCCCCTCAAAGGGAAGGAACTTTGGTAACACATCCTCGTCTCCACCGGCTCCACTTGTGGTTATTTCTTGCCTTTACTTCGTGCAAGCTTTACTTGTGTATTATCTCTAGCTTGCTTGTGTTGCTCGTGTTGCTTGCATCATACAGGTTGCTCACCTAGTCGCATATCTAGACAACCTATTTGTTGCAAACCCTAATTCGTTAAGAGAAGTTAAAAATTGGTAGTTTCCTATTCACTCCTCTCTAGTCAACCATATCGATCCTTTCATTTACTTTTATGTTTCAATCTTAGCAATGAAAATAACGAAAAAGATCAAATGTAATCTTATGGGAAGTAATGACATTACATAAGGAAAAGTATAATTGGTAAAATTTATTGAAAGTTAACAAACATAGCATTGGTCAATGATGCAATTCATGAAAGAATTAATAAGGGAAGAGAAGATTCACATGTAAATATACTATCTTTGACATCTTTTATGATTGTGAGCCCCCATTAAATTTTTTATGCCTAATTGTTGACGTTGGACAAGGAAGACAATGTAATGAATTATGTTTGCTTATATTCACATAGACGTTATATTGTCATAGATCCTCCACATGTGGTGCTTGCCCAATATCTTTGGTAGCCAAAAATCCGCACTAAGTAGAGATACTACCACTGGTACAGCGAGGTGCTATACAAACGGTTTTTAACCCCTTCCCGCGATGGCATTTGGAACCGTCGCCAAGTGAGTGTGGGCGATAGGGGGGTCCTTTTCACACGACCCAGAAACCATCGGGGATAGGGAGGCTTGATGCATATACAGTACTCGCTACTCGTTTGTGCTCGCATTGCCATCGCAGTCGGTATTCTGTGGTGCTACGTTTACGATGTGTGGCCCATCACAAACGGTTCACTATTATAGAACGTGTCTGATAAGCAGACAATCACACACATTCGCTTTTCCCAAACTGTATGCGATAAATAATTAATAAGATTAGCCAATCGTCGTATGAGTGTCGGACAGGATTATGAAACCTCAGACCGTCGTAACATCGTCGTACACGACAACTATCGCACACCTATTCTGTGGTGCAACGTTTACGATGCATACCACATCAAAAACAGTTCATGGTTGCGAATCGTGTACAATAACAAAAGTATCACAAACGTTTAGTTTGCCCGCACCGTTTGTGATATTGTCTGACATCGCACACGCTTTGCAACGGCAACTGTGTGCATGCTTCCACACGTTTCCTCTCTGTGAACCATGTCAGATTGTGGTGTATATCGCAAACGTTTGTGTTTTACCAACCGTGTGTGCCGTAATGACCTGCAGAGCATAATTTTACCGTAATTTAATTGTTGCTATTTCAAATTGGACCGGATTTGAATTTGAATGTATGCTATAGCTTATTCATATCCATCAAGTTCAAACAACCAATGCATTATTCGATTCATAGGTACATATGTTCAAGAATTACATAAGAACAAAATAAAGAATGATGAACCACAGTTGTATACTTGTACTATTAAAGACGGTAAAGAAAGAGGCGAAATACATTCTGGTTGCTGAACAAGGTGAAGTGGAATGCCCATATTGTGCCCTCCTCCATGCAGAAGGCACGCACGACTCTAGCCCAATCCCTTGTGATGGACAAGCGCCCATCCTTCACGGTCTTCATGAAAACATCTAGATAATCATTCTGTTCTGGTAGAAATACTTTAACCTTTGCATGCCCACCAATCATGTAGTTCGAGAGGTAATCTTGAGTAAACTGCTTTGGGAACCACTGCAAAGGAAAAAAGATTCAGACATTGTCATCTAACACAACTCATTATGGGCAGTAAAAAGAAGGCTGCAGAGTTCTTACTTACCATCCTGCAGTTTGCTGTTGTCTTGGATAAAGTGTAAACAAATAGTTTAATTGCCATCTTTTGACCCATTTTACTAACAATCTTTATCAGCCTCCTCACTTGATGCTGGTTCATCAATACCTCATTGCCCCATACGCAGAAAGGGTCGAAGCGCGGGTCTTTACCAATGACATATGTACCTAAAAGCACCAAGTTAATATTAGAAGGTAAACAACAATTGCAAAATGATGTAGTACAACACTCTTTTATAATATCTTATAACATCCAATATACTAACATATTAGATGAATTAACATCTTATATTATGGGCGAGAAGGAGTTTATTGCATTCTTACAAATTATCGGCTGATTAACTGCTACTGTATCCATGGGTTAGAGTTAGTTTGAGCTAGTTCGGGCTCAAATAGCCCTAAAGTATATCCAAACATGAGGGCTAGTTTGAGCTAGTTGCATCTAACCCACCCAAAAAAACTATCCATCACAAGAGGTGCTAATTGGAGCTAGTTCTCCTAGTGCATTTATTGCCAATCTAACCCTATCATCCAAACACCTCTTTGGATGGAGTTAGTTCAGGGTTAGACATGAGCTAGAAACTAACCCTAACCTCTAGCTAAGTTCAGTATCCAAACAAGGCTATGTTGTTGTTGTTGCTGCTGCTCTTTTACGTATATCTAGACATCATCAGAGCATTAAGGTAACACTCTTCCTTGTTGCTATGTAGCCTAGGATTGCATATTTAGACATTAAGTACAGTGCATGTTTCTATGTAGCCTCAAATATATTAGATATGGCCCTAGTTAACCTAACGATAAATGAGGTACAGATATATTCAGTTAAAATTCCGATTCACCGATTAGTCCCTTATCAGCCCCCGGCCTATATGGTACTAGCTACCGATATCCTGAACAGTGAGTATATATAAGCCATGGAATGAAACTAACCTCGATGGAAAACAGCAATCGTTCCCAAAATTGTCCTGTGTAGGTACATCGAGAGGCATGTTAAGCACAACAGGCTAAACATCAACCAAATATATCTATGGTAGACAAAATAATCTCCAAAAGATAGCTTCAGTGTGTAGGTTTAAGCATGCTAGTAAAGCAACACAAGTGGAAAGGTGTGTTACCTGCATCAGGCCTAACATTTAACAATAAGCAAACATAGTCATTCAAACTGGTATTGTGCCGGTCTAAGTACACTGGTTATTGTTAAATAAAAATAGAAAGGCGTGTTAACTACAAGATGCAGCAACCAAATGTAGTCATTCATAGTGGTACTATTGAAAATTGGTATTGATGAAATTGAACTGCACAGTTCATACTTGCACATATAGAACATCACGTTGTGAAGAACTGGAATAAACAAGGCATACTACAAAAAAACAAAGATAGCATTTGAAACCGGACATATGCTAACTACAAACAACCGAACAATCAAAAAACTTTAAAAGAGACATATGCTAGCTATAACAGGCTTAACAGCAAGCAAATATATGCATTCCTATCGGTATGTTTAAAACTGGATTGATGAAATGTACTGCACATTAAATAATTGCACATATAGAGTATCACATTGTGAACAACTGAAATAAACAAGGCATACTGCAAACAACCAAGTATAGCAATTAAAATTGGACAAATTCTCACTACACTACAAAAGGGACTCGACAAAACAAATCATGGGTTCCCCCTTGTGAAGACGCACGGCAAAACAAATCATGGGCTTCCTCATTTGTCACAGATGGGCTCGTTCCCATGGGAAGAGCACGAACCCTGGATGCGCTCCATGTTGTCGTAGATGGGCTCCTTCCCCTTGGAAGAGCACGGCTGTAGGGTGCCCTCCCTGATGTCGCAGACGGGCTCTTTCCCCTTGGAAGAGCCGGAGAGGGTGCCCTCCTCGTGGTCACCGTCGACGAGGCCTGACTTGGAAGCTGTGGATCCAAAGCCAGCGTCGTAGAACATGTCCTTCAGAAATGACAAAAGGGGCTCGATGGTGATGTAGGATGGCAAATTTTTGACAGCGAGCCAGAGGAGATCAGTGGCGGGGCCATGGATGAGATCGCCGGCGGTTGAACCCGAGGGGTTGGGGTGGGCCACTTAACCTGTGACATAGCCTGCCTCAGGCCATCGCTGTCGACGACCTCGATGTCGTAGCCGGCATCCGCGACATACCCGCATACTCAAGCTCGCTGATTGAGTGTGCGCGGACAGTAATGGTCGTTAGCTTCCTTGGCGGAGTCGGGCGAAGAGACCGCGATACACCTCGTTTGGGCCAGTTGCTCCTCGAGCTCCACGAGAAGCGTAGCCAGGCTTAGGCCGCGACGCTCTGGAGTGGGCGATTGAAATGGGGATGGGGATCTTTGGGAAAGGGGGCATTTGACAGGCGTCATCTAAGAAACTCAGGGCAGCCTGGGAATGGAGATCGGTGGGTAAGCTGCACGGGCAAACCGGTAGATGTTGACAATGGAGGCCTTGCGGCGCAGGCGCCGACCTTGCTAGAGTTTCGAGCTAGGGTGTGTGTGTGTGCGCGCGCGCGCGCGCGCGAGGAGGTTTTGGTGTGTGTGTGTGTGTGTGTGTGGAGGGGGCGGGGGTGTGTTTGAGGAAATGACGCAGCTATTGAAAATTTTACTACGCCGGAGTCAAACGCTGGAGCGAAATGTCGGGGCTATTGAAAATTTGGATGTTGGTGCATCGCACATGATCCGGAGATAACAACCGTGTTTTATGAAACAGAAAAACCCTCGAGGCGGGCATATATTTTCGAGGGATGCAAGCGGGAGCTGGAAAAACATCACACATGGTTGAAACATAATACACTACAAAAAAGACACACCCGTGACATTTCGGGCCGAACGAAAAAAGTTTCTGTCATACTTATGACACTTCTATGATGATAATTGTGACAAAACTCGGTATCATCATAGATATGGTGGGGTCCTACTTCTATGACAAAAAAACATGACAGAAAATGGGCTTTTCGTCCTGGGCGGGCCGGAGACGCAGCTGCATGACATTCTTCGGGCCGTCCATGACGGAAAAAACCATGGTAGAAGCGAGGGCAAGGAAAATATCGGGGTGTTCCCGGTTACGGTGGGTGGTCGGGGCCGAGCGATGCGCGTTTCTCTCGTACACGCACGCGCGTGTGTGTGAGGCGTTGGGCTCTAACTGAACCCGAGCGAGGCGTTGGGCTCTAACTGAACCCGAGCGATTGCATTGCAGGCTACGCGTTACTGAACCTGAGCAATCGATCGATGGCTGTTAACTGAACCCGATCGAGCGATTCCTTCGCTACTACTGCTAACTGAAGCCGATCGATGCTTCCTCTGGATGAATAGTGAGCGTTGCTGGGGGAGTTTGGATGAACAGTTCCCGGTGGGGGTGGATGAACAGGACCCCGTGGTGTTGCCTCTGGATGAACAGGACCCCGATCGATCGAGCCGGTTGGGGCTGGATGAACAGGAGCCCGTGGAGGGCTGGATGAACAGGACCACCCCGTGGAGGGCAGGATGAACAGTAGACGGTGGAGGGCTGGATGAACAGTAGCCCGTGGAGGGGTGGTTGAACAGGAGCCCGTGGAGAGGGCTGGTTGAACAGTAGCCGGTGGAGTAGCGCGCGGTGGAGGCTGGATGAACAGGAGCCCGTGGATGAACAATCGCAGGAGGAGGTCGACGGTGGATGAACAGTAGCCCGTGGAGGCTGGAGGGGGTCGACGGTGGAGACGAACAGTATCCCGTGGAGTCCCGTTTTGCGGTACGCCACGCCCCTCCCGATGAACAGGACCCCCGTTTCGACCGTAGCGCTCCAACACAAGTCCGTTTCCTCCGTTTTGCGGTATGCCACACCCCTCCCGATCAACAGGACCCCCGTTTCGACCATAGGAGGTCCGTTTCCTCCGTTTTGCAGTACACCAGACCCCTCCCGATGAACAGGATCCCGTTTCGACCGTGGCCGGTTGAACACAAGGCTGTTTCCTCCGTTCTGCGGTACGCCAGGCCTCGTTTCCATCGGTTGTTCCGTCCAAGCCCTCCTGATGAACACGACGACGCATTTCGTTCCGGCCCAGCCGGTTGGCTCCCCATGAACACGACGACGACGCAGTTTCTCCGTTCCGACCCAGCCATGTACACGAGCCCTGGCCGTACGTATGCGCGACTAGGCGTTCGAGACCCTGCCCGTATGTACGTACGTGGCCGTATTTTCTTTCTTGCACACTTGCCGCTGTACGTACGTGTACATGCTACATGCGCGCCTCTACTACGACACGTGTGCGCCTCTACATCGACCAGTATGTACGTACACGTTCGCGACCAGAATGACAATGCTACATATGCTTCGACCAGGTGGGTCCTGACTATCAGGCACTTCCTTGCCTGCGAAGATGTAGCTGGTGGGTCCCAGCAGTCACGGGGGCGAATCGGGTTTTTTTTGCCCGGACGCACTTCCTTGCGTGCGAAGATGTAACTTGTGGGTCCCAGCAGTCAGGGGGGAACGTTTTTTTCGCGAAATACAGTGGCCCGTCCGGTGGGTCCCCATTGTCAGGTGGAGGAATAATTATTTTGCGTAATAAGGAGGCACTTCCTTGCTGTGGCCGTGGACCCAGCTGTCAGCCTCTCCACGTACAGTCCACGTCCGATGGAAGCCGTTCCTTGACCACGTTGACCACGCCGCGCCGAGAGCACCAGGGCGGTGGACGACGGGGAGGCCTTGGAAGGGGACGACGCGAAGTCGGGGAAGACGCGGCAGTGGATGCCCACGCGTAGAGTAGTATGAGGGTTCACTGGTTCGCTGCGGTGTGAGGCTTCCGTCGCCGCAGAATAACAGGGGGTGTGGGTGAGTAGAGGGATGGCCTGGCCAGCGGTGGGAGTAGTAGGGGGCGGTGAGGCCTCCGCCGCATCGCAGGCGGCCATGGGAGGCAGGAGCACGAGGCACGACAGGCGCTGGTTTGGGTGGCTGGAGTAAGAAGACCAGAGGTTGAAGAAGCACTACGGCCGTTGGATGGACATCGTACGGTCACTGGAGCTAGAATCGTGCATATTGACTAAGTTGACAAAGCCCTCCGTCCCCGTCAACTTAGTAGGCGCACAAGTCAGCCTGCCAATATACTGGGTCCCAGCTAGCAGGGGGAGGATTCATTTTTTTGTGCGTAATAAGGAGGCACTTCCTTGCGTGCGAAGATATAGCTGGTGGGTCCAAGCTGTCAGCGGCGGTAATGTTTTTTTCACGAAATACAGAGGCCCTTTCGGTGGGTCCCAGATGTCAGGTGGAGGAATCATTATTTTGCGCGTAATAAGGAGGCATTTCCTTGTGTGCGGTCGTGGACCCAGCTGTCAGCCTCTCCACGTATAGTCCACTTCAGATGCATGTCGGTCGTTGACAACGTTGACCAGGCTGCGCCGAAGCCCCAGGGCGGTGGACGACGGCGAGGCCTAGGAAGGGAACGACACGGAGGCAGTGAAGACTCGGCAGTTGTTTCCCACGCGGAGGGGAGTACGACTGTACGAGGGTTTACTGGTTCGCCTGCCGTCGCCGGAGAATAACAGCAGGTGTGGGTAAGTAGAGGGATGGCTAGGCCAGCGATGGGAGTACGGTGGGGCGCTGTTTGAGCGGCTGGAGCAGGAAGAGCATAGATTGAAGAAGCACGACGGCTGTTGGATGGACATCCAACAGTCACTGCTTGTGCGTCAACCTTTTTTTAGGAAAGCCTCAAATCTGTGGAAAACATCATGCAGCCCATCTGCCATTATTTCTAATAATTTACAGCCCATTTGCTAATTCTTAAGGTTTTTTTTGGAGCCCATGTTCTTTTTGTTAGCATTACAGCCCATATTGTGGCCACGGTTAAAAAATTTATGAAATTTTGCATATTTCGGTGCGGTCCGAACTGTTTTTAATCCCGAAATTTCGAGTCACATTCAAACTGATTTTAAAAATAAATGTATATCAATATAGAATCGAACAAATTTTCCACGCATAAAAATCAATGCAATTTAAAATCTCGAAATGAAAAAAAAGAAATTTGAAACTAATTGCCGGTTTGATGTGTTTTAAAAATGTACAGCCCATTTCTCATTACTGATAGGTCTTTTCTCGGCCAGCCGAATGAAGCTCTCCTCGTCTTGAAAGATTTGCAGCCCAACAGGCCTGACAAAGCGACTTACTTGGCAAATCACAAAAAAACTAGGCTGTGGCCGTGGACCCAGCTGTCAGCCTCTCCACGTACAGTACTCTTCCGATGGAAGTCGGTCGTTGACCACATTGACCATGCCGCGCCGAGAGCACAAAGGCGGTGGACGACGGCGAGGCCTAGGAAGGGGACGACACGGAGCCGGGGAAGACGCGGCAGTGGATGCCCATGCGGAGAGGAGTACGAGGGTTCACTGGTTCGGCTGCGGTGTGAGGATGTCGTCGCCGCAGAATAACAGGGGGTGTGGGTGAGTGGAGGGATGGCCTGGCTAGCGGTGGGAGTAGTATGGGGGCAGTGAGGCCTCCGCGGCAGCACAGCCGGCCACGGGAGGCAGGAGCAGGCGGCACGACGGGCGCTGCTTTGGGCGGCTGGAGCAAGAAGACCAGAGGTTGAAGAAGCACTAAGGCCGTTGGATGGACATCGTACGGTCACTGGAGCTAGAATCATTCATATTGACTAAGTTGACAAAGCCCTCCGTCCCCATCAACTTAGTAGGCCCACAAGTCAGCCTCCCACTGTGGTGGGTTCCAGCTGGCAGGGGGTATTCATTTTTTTGTGCGCAATAAGGAGGCACTTCCTTGCGTGCGAAGATATAGTTGGTGGGTCCGACCTGTCAGCAGAGGGAACGTTTTTTTCGCGAAATACAGATGCCCTTCCGGTGGGTCCTAGATGTCAGCTGGAGGAATCATTATTTTGCGCGTAATAAGGAGGCATTTCCTTGTGTGCGGCCGTGGACCCAGCTGTCAGCCTCTCCACGTACAGTCCACTTCCGATGGATGTCGTTCGTTGACCACGTTGACCACGACGCGCCGAGAGCACCAGGGTGGTGGACGACGGCGAGGCCTACGAAGGGAATGACACGGAGCCGGGGAAGACAAGGCAGTGGCTGCCCACGCGGTGGAGAGTACGAGGGTTGACTGGTCCGGCTGCCGTCGCCGGAAAATTACAGGAGGTGTGGGTGAGTAGAGGGATAGACATGCCAGGGATGCGAGTATATGATGGGGCCATGAGGCCTGCCCGGCAGCACAGCCGGCCATGGGAGGTGGGAGCAGGCAGTTCCGACGGCGCTGGTTTGGGCGGCTGGGGAAGGAAGATCAGAGACTGAAGAAGCACGATTGCCGTTAGATTGACATCTAACGGTCTGACGCTGGTAGAGTCGATTGTTGACTAAGTTTCTTTTTTGATAAACCTTGTGTACGCATGAACTAGGCCCACAAGTCAGCCTCCAAATCTGTGGCAGACAACATAGAGCCCATTTGCTATTTTTTAATAATTTGTAGCCCATTTGCTAATTCTTAAGTAATTTATTACAGCCCATTTTCTGCCCAGGACCACGGTCAAAAAGTTCAACCTTATTTTGCATATTTCGGTGGAGTCCGAACTTTTGTAATCCCGAAATGATAAACATTTTTTAAGAACTTATTGATTTGCCAAAAAAATCGTTTTGTTTTTGTAAGCAAATAAGATGTGGGACAATTTAGTTGGTTTAAGGGAAAACCAGTGGTAAAAAAATAAGCTGGGAGGGAAAACAACAACAAAAATAAGGATGTAAATATGAAAAGTGAATTTTATGTATTTTCAATATAATGATACGTGTATATGAACTAGTAAAACTATAGGTAGAGATTAGAAAAGGGATGTAGGACATGCGTTTCAAGAGGAAAATAGAACTGGGCTGTGTGTTTGATTCAGTAAAAAAAAGTGCCTGCGGGATGTTGTAAGACAAAATATAAGTAACGCTGGCGGGCTAGAGGCCAGTACATACCTGCTGGATCTTTGTGCCCCGTTGTCGTCATGGGCTGGGCCTGTTAAAAACAAAACCAAGCCTGGGCAGTCTACAGCCCAGTTGAAACTTGCTCGACCTAAAAAAATATATACCTGCTCAATAAACGAGAGAATTCTACAAGTACAGACTGATAACTGGGATGCAGCAGGGATATTGTTTTTTAATCATGATAATAAGAGCATGCACTTGTTTCAAAAAAATTGGAGAACTGGGAATTCGAACAGCAGGTGCTTATGCTACCCATCAAATAAAAATCAGGTGCCTGAAAATTCGTTTCGAAACAAATGATTCAGCTTTATATCCACGTCGACCCTCGGCATGATGGTTGGAAGCAAATGCCAAGTTCATACCAAAAGATCGTTAACAACAATACCAACTTGCGGAAGACAAGGTAGTACAAGTACCAATACCAAACTAACTTATAATCTTTTTACTCCTGGCCCTAGTGTTTGTCTAGTAGAAAATCTTGCAGAGGACCAGCTCCCGCTCCTTCTCTTGCTCCAGGTCCTCTAGGTGGTACTGGTGCATCACCCAGTTGGTCCTCTGCTGGTCGAAGTTCTTGTTGGTGTGCAGCACCAGAACCTTTTTGCTGCCCGTCTGCCGGCCGTTGACCATCACCGGCAAGGTATTGCCGGTGTTGTGCCACATCGCGTGCATGCCGCACTCCGACTGTATCTTGTGACGCGTCCACGTGACCCTTTTGAACGCCGTGGAATTGCGCTGGAAGAAATGCTTGCTTAGGCCACTCAGTGTGATACCTGCAGTATTGTCGAATACAGGTTTTAGTGTACGCAGTTGGCATTTTCATAACATCTTTGGCATGTTGCAGTCACTTGTTGCACTTTTTATTAACTGTCAAATTGTAATTGCTTCACCAGGTCTACGTCTAAAAAGAAAAATAGAGCTATAAACAAAGGAATATGTTTGTGCAAGTAGACGGCCGATCGGTATCTTACCTGGAAGTTTCTCAGGATGGGTGTAGCATATGCCGTGCTCGATGTCGATGGTTGGTATGAACAAATCAGAGGGTGAGATCTCGCGCTATCAGCACTCACTTTGGCCTCAAGGTGCTCGATCAGCTCCTGATTCATGGGATCGAACATGACGCCAGCCGGCAGCACCGACCAATCCTTCTTCGACTTGCATGGGTTAATTCTAGTTATATGGTACTCAATGTATGATCAATCGACTGTTTTAAGTGAATGATGAAAGATTTCGACAGATAAGTGGTACTCCAAATCTGAAGTCCAGAATACCCGAACAAGACGCCGGGATTCTTGTGTCACCTCACGCGCAGCGTGTTGTTACGTCAATTCAATGTGTGGACATGATGAATAATTTGATCGATGTATACTAGTACTGCTACTGTACTACTTACTAGTCGTATTTAGTGTCACATTTTAACCATAGGTTTAACTAACAAGTACGCACTTGAAGCCTAAGTGATATATATATACTGCACAGCATCTCCATCATCATTATCAGTACATCCTGCGCAGGTGAGTTAGGATGCACTTGATCCCAGAAAGGTATCTATCCTTCAAACCAGAGGAGTGCTTCAAACTAACAACAATACATAATATCCAACAAAAGAGGGTCGTGCTACAGCAGCAGAATACATGGCTCAGTCTACATATCAGTACGAATCAAGTTGTGCATATTTGTTGTTGGCATGAACCACATCGCCGCATGTCGGGTTTGCAAAAGCTATCCATCGCATGGAAGCTTGATGCCTTTCACACACTGAAGATTATCTAGCAACAAGCTGGGTCGATGAATCTCTGGATATGGTGATTCATGAAACCCATGGTATTATGTGTAAACACAACCCCCCTGGCGAATGGAAGTTGCATAGCACGGTAATCATCGCCGGTGATATGATCGATGATTGGTTGGATGATCGGATAATTGAGCCCGAGGAACATGGAGTGGTTGCCGAGGCTGTAAACCCGCCTCCAGTTGAATACGCCTGGCCCAACGGAGCTGGGATCTTTCTCGAACATGAAGCAGCCATAGCCATCAATGTCATGAACGCCCCAGGCATTGTACTGCATGTGGTTTGATGAAATGGTTTGGTCAATTTGGTACATGCAAATGAGCATCAAATGACCACCGTCAGCTGAACGAGCAATAAACCACCACCCATCGGCTAGTATGATTCCAGGTCCTGGAATCATGAAGGCCAGCGCATTTGCCTCTGCTTCAACAATTCAAATCGGAGACCAAAAGGACAAAAATAAACAATCATGTTCAGAGTATGTGTGGAATTAAGATTATTATAACAGTGACACATATCATAGACGGAGAATTGCAATGTCGTGGTCATAATCATACCCCCAAGTTAAAAAAAATAAGCCAATGGCTTTCATATTCTAGCAATATATCATGGTTCAAACATCATGTAACAATGAGAGGAAAACAGATATGACAGGGCCTACTCATATTCTACCATAGCACTTACTACAGTTATCATATCAACTCTAAGCAATAACATGTGTTGTTATAAAAATCCTGGAAATGAGAGTAACATATAGCAATCATGAGGTTATACTCATAATATCTATTCTAACAATCATTAGATACCAATTGTTCTCATATCAACTCTAACAATAACAAGTGTGGTCATAAAAATCTAGGAAATGAGAGGAACATATAGCAATGATGTGGTTATAGACATACTATATATTCTAAATTTGTAGCAATGAACAGGCAGTCGTATTCTTAAGGTAAAGATGAGATGATATAGAACAATTACACGATGATAGATTCCACCAGTATAGGCATCCAATCTGTGCGTCGACCGCATAAACGATGCCATCATGCACTATAGCATCAGTCAGAAGTGTTGGGTAAAGAGGATCGACGATGAGCCATAACCATGTATGGCGACCGGATTCCAGATAGACTAATCCCATGTTGAACACGGCAATGAGCTCGTAATCCATGTAGTATTTTGATGGTGTGGGCACTTCGCTGATTACAACCTTCAGCAAACAGAGGTCGAGCCAAAAGCTCGACGCATCTCGTGTGTAGTAGGCAAGAGTGTCCGGCGGGCCACGAGGCTCGATGGCGGCGGTATCCAAAGATGGAAGGGTGATCTCTCGCTGGGTGTAGATATCCATGAGACGCCACGGACTACCGGATTGGTGGATGAGGACGATCCAGTTGGCATTCATGCCCGCCCAGTAGTGTCCGCGCATGAAGGACAGGTGGGCGGGTAGTGGTAGCATGTCGAGGGGCACCACGACAACCTCCGTAGGATCGTCAAGTCGGTGTCTGGGCTACCTGCGAGGATTGGGAATCAGCAAGCAGGGTGTCTTGAAAAGAGTCGGCCGGTTGCAGACGAGTAGACGGTACAAAGACACCGAGCATGCGGCCAGACGGACGGTGCTGAGTAGGTCCATACGATTACAGATCTGCTCCAAGAGAACATCGGGGAGGGAATTCCAATCGCGGCTCTGCGTGTCAGTCGGTTCTGCCATTGGGGTTTTTGGTGCCTGCAAGCCAGCGGGGAAGTGGATTCGGGCGGGCGAGCGAAGAAGCTTCTCCTCGTGTGGCCGAGCAGTGAGCGAGGGGGGGTATGGTACGCGCGAGCTACCAAGGAAGATAGCGCTGGCGGGCGAGCAGAGAGCGGGGGGAAATGGTGTGCGGCCGACGATGGGGAAGAGAGGAGGAAGAAGAAGAGAGGAGGAAGAAGAGTGGAAGACGGGGAAGAAATTGCATTAAATCTCAATTCTACTAGTACTACCAGGATATACCGTCCTTCGGAGTGTAAATAGTTACACCGATGACATATGTGTCTACCACAAGAGGGCACATATGTCAGTTAATGGAGGACAGAAGCGTGCTCTACTGGCAAACATGATGGCAGTACTGGGTAAGGCTGATTTAGTAACACCAACACGCTCGTTCAGCTTATTAATTAAGTGTCCCATCTACTGCAGCGTGCATTGTCACTTCACTGCGAAGACTAGTTGAATAGTTCTCTCTGACCGAGATGGGGAATAATGGATTGCGAAGACTTCCTTTCTACATTATCCCTATGCCTCTACGCTCACTTCACTCATTTTGCTCCGTACGTAGTCACTTGTTGAAATCTCTAGAAAGAAAAATACTCCGTATTTGGGAACAGTGGGAGGATTTTACTCCGTATTTGGGAAGAGAGGGAGTATCACCATATGGAGGGAACAGAGGAAGCTTGAAATATGAACATGTCAATGGGAGGGAGTAAGCCCCATGCATGCATGCATGCAACATGCGACACTCACACGTACACATGGACGCACGCAACACTCACGCACCCATGCGGCACACAGCACACGACGCAACACACACGCTCACGCTCAAGTGCTCAACCTACTCCCTACGTCCGTGAAAGACTGTACATTTAGGCTAGTCATAGTGGGAGTAACTTAGCTAGTAACATAGCGCAGTCCAAGACAAGTTTACTTATGTGGCATGTATTTAGTGAGGAGAGATGTGTTTAGAGTAACATAATATGTTATTGTAACATAGAGCTTTCCAAGAAAAGATGAGTCTAGAAGCTAATAAATGAAGTCATATATGACACTACTACTATGTTACTTTGCACTATGGAGATAGTAACTTAGACTAGTGTCATATGCATGACACTAGTATAAGTTACTCCCCACTATTACCAGCCTTAGAGATTTACACATTGACCAGGGCATAATTAACGCCCAAAAGTAGCAGACTTATGTGTGCATGCGACCATTGAGAGAAGAAGATTAAATGAAGGTCGTTGCATGATATAATTAAGGATAGACATGTAGCCTATACCTAGAGCACAAGTTGGTGCATTAGTCAACCAATATCGATTTAGATTAAAGGCTAAATGCATTGGAAGTGTAGATGTACTACACTCTTTGTTTTTTAGCTGATTTCTTTGCTCTGCCAACTGACAGGTGGGACCCAGAAACCAGGTGACAATTTAACCAGTCAACGAAGTGCCACGTCGACTATGTGGCCGGTCAGTAGGGTGCAATACGGTGCTCTACGATGAGCTAGTGATCGTATAATCACCGCAAAACTATATATAGTGACCGTAAAGAGCGTATTGTTACATACGTTGACCGCCAGTGTATTTTTCTCATTTCAAATTAAGCCATATTAACCGGAAAGGACGCAGTATGGACTAGTACTAGTACTGCTTTGATGTGTCCCGTCAACTCGCTGAACGAGGAGAAGCTTGCTTACTACGCCTCTCCCTCGCCCATGCGCGCGGTGGTTCGCAGGACGAGGAGAGGGTTTTGACTACAGCGCCCTCTCCCTCTCCCTCTCCCTCGCCCTCGCCCTCGCGGTTGACGTGCAGCAGTTCAATCGGTGTCAGATTGCCAGAAGCATAGTGTGTACTGTAGTATCATCATTGTTGGACCTTCCGAAGAGGCGAAGAGCCAAGTGCAAGGTTCATACGAGTACGAACTGTTGAACCTCCCGAAGAGGCAAAGAGCCAAGCGCAAGGTTTTATAGGAGTTGTCGTCCTAGTGGGAGCGTACTACAACTATAGCGAACGATGCTACTGTATGATGCCGCCACGTCACGTATATCCAAAGCTGTGCCACCTTTTTTTTTCTCAAAGAGCGTGTTGGAGCCCGTGCAACAACCACACAAGTTGCACATACACATAACACATTTACTAGTAATAAATTCTAAAGGACAAATGCCAGTATGCCATACAAGTTCATCTCCAATTCATGTGATAAATTTGTGCATGACTAGTCTACATATATTTACAGCGCTACCGTTCACAATTTACCGTACTCCACTTACACGTTATAGATGGGCTACATGTCCTCCTCCAGGTTCCAGTCCCAGGTGTTCTTCATGGATGGCACGATCCATAGCGGTGGGCAACGGGAATCATTGTCGCAGCTTTCTAGTCCGGTTCCACATGATGGAGACTCATCCAAGCTGAAGCGGCATAAATCAGGGATAGCGTGTCCCAGCATGTCGTTCATCCGGCGGTGCGCACTGAAGACACAACCATGCTTCACGAACGGCAGGCCTTCCGTGTCGTGCACGGAAGGTGGCATCCGCTTCACAATGGGGTAGCTGTCCCCAATGAAAAGCGAGTACTCTCCAAGAGTGTTCCTCGGCACCCACGTAGCATCACGGGGGTCGAACTCGGCGCCGTTCATCTGGTACACGCGGCATCTCAGATCTGGACACATGGTGACATACATAGTCAAGGTCCATGCATAATAATGTTGTGCTCAAATATGGCAGTCAGTAATACTGTGCAGCAAATAGTACTACTCCGGTATAGAGGAAGTAAAATAACCGGCTTATTATATATAGCCACTCTTGGCTACATGGATGAGATAGTAAGACATGGAAAAACAAAAATGGTGGTACCTAGTGGGTTCAAGTCTTCAAGGGCCTAGCTAGCTATACGCATCCTCCAAGGTAAAAAGTACTCCTACTAGTACGTAAGTAGAGTACTAGTACAACAATGAAAGAGAAGGCGAGAGGGTTAAAAAATGGAATACCTGGGTAGATGGTGACGGTCCGATCGTGGTAAATTGTGTGACCATGTTGCACATCAGTGGTACCATGGGTAACGACTGCTAAGATAGTTGATCCCAATATGCCAAAGTCAACTACAAGGTTCCAGGTTAGACCGAATCGCGGATGCAAATGCACATCCAGGATCGGCGATCTTATTTTGATCGCGGGATGATTGGTCCCTGCAAAATAATGAAGTACCGTTAGGGATGCAAATGATGGTTTGTGCATTCCGTTTGTAATCTCCCATACCGTAGGATGGCAACCAGATGAAACAAGTCCCCTGGCTTGTCACCGCGAAGATGCGGCCTAGATGGCGCACGGCGTCTTCGAACGTGTAGGGGTACAAATTTGCCGCCGCCAGCATGCGCCAGCCTCTGCCGTTACTGCCTCTTGCATTGATGGCAATCCTTATGTCGAACACCGCGATGAGATAGTAATCGTCGTAGCCGCGTCGCTTTGTCGGCGGGTCCGCAATTGCTATCTTCTTCAATCTCATGTAGGCATCATCATACGTATTCAAGCCCAGCCAGTCCAGAAGGCCGATCCCAATGGTGGAGAAGGGGTCTACCGGAACGGCCGCACTGCTGTGGATGTTGTGCAAAATGATGGTGGTATCCGGCCGGAGGTATGCAAGCCAATCTTCGTTGGCACCGACCCAGACCTATATATAAGACGGTGGGCAGCGGAGAAATTACGGGATGGAAATGGAATAACTAAGTACTACATGATCAAACTCCATTACTGACCTGCTCATCGGACAAAATCTGACTACCTCTCAACGTCGGCAACTCTAGCGGAGTCAACGTGCAACCATGGCCAGGGAGCGGTGGACTGTTCGAAGGATTGTCGCATAGAAGAACCTTCTCCTCGAGGACGCATGGAAGACCAACAAGCATGGCCTTTTCCCAAGCCATTTTAAGCACCGTCTTGAAAAAGTTGGTGCAGGAAGCACCGAGTCTTACGGCGGTGAGGACGTCGGAGCGGCGTGCGATTACTCCCAGAGGATCGTCGTCCAAGGTCTCCCAGCCCCGACGAGGAGGAGAACCGCCTGGCGAATCCATGGGAGCAGCGACAAACTGCCTTCTCTTCGGGGGGAGGGGAACTGGCGAGGAGGAGATAAGAGTGTAGTAACCGCAGGGCCTCGTCCCTTCCAACTGTAGATCGTTCCTTCCAACTGTAGCGAAGGGGTGAGGCTATTATTTACTACTAGTACTAGCATTATGGGACGTTATGGGATTGCATTATACTGTAAATAATAGCACTAGTAATAAATTTTTGGCACTAGCTAGTAGTTTTTGGCGTGGATTAAGAAATTTTGGGTATGTTTTTGCTATTTTTTGTACACGCCAACTAGTGTCAAAAAACGTCTTACATTATGTGACGGAGGAGTACGTACTCGTACTGTAGCAGTACTAGTACTACTTTCTCAACTAGTAGTGCGAGGGTACTACTAGTGCTATGTACTGTACTTCTAGTATAGTGCACCAATTTTGAACTCTTGAATCTCAGGGCCAAGGAGCTACAGTTGGAAGTGGAGGGTACTACTGCTCTCTAGAACCATCGTTGTACTATCAATGCAGGGAAAGTACACCTGCGTAGTGGCCTAGTGGGTACTCTTGTGCTCTATTCAGCCGCTCCTCTCACGTAGCTGGCCTACTCAGCCGCTCCTGTCACGCACACACTAGCAGCCTGTTTATCAGTGACGGTTACTGCGGGGGCAGAACATTTGAGTTATTTGATACAGCGAGACTAGGCTTTTCGCTTCCATTCGTGGAGGTGTAATGGATCTCGTCGAACTTTGTTAGTAGTTCCTTCTTTATGAATGAGATGAAGCAAAGCTTTTGCCTCCATTTAAAAAAAACACGTCAAGAGGAATTTCTTTTATAGTAGAGCCGATAATGGAGTGAAGTCCATGCGTGCAACGCCACAAGCTACAGAGTAGTAGTAGAGCACTTTACGTACAGAGCCATATTGCACAGTTCCCAATGCCCCACCAGGCTTTTCCGGCTCCTCGGGCTTAATTGGGAGGCGCTAGTTTAAATATGCTACTAGCTGATGAGGAAGCTGCAAGCGAGGTGCGGCTAGGGCGAGCACGCGAGCCACGAGATGCTGGGAAGGAAAAACCGTTCACGTGGCTAGGCTATCCAGTGCACCCAGATTGTGGTGCCGCACGTCCGTTTGACTTCAAAACTCAAACTACCCTGTAAAATATTGGCTCGCAGCAAAGTTACTATTTAAAAAAAGGCCGTCGTGCGTTCAGCCGGGATCGAACCCACAAAACAAGGTATACACTCCCGCGTACTCGTTGCACTACAACGCAACCTAGAATTGCCTTTTGTCGCTAGTAGTACATTGTTCCTTACAAGAAACCCCTAATAATGCAAGAAACCACTAATAATGCCAAGAAACTACTACCACTTGCATACGTGGCAGACTTAAGATAAGACTACCTTATCAACCATTGTACATGCTTTTACCAACCAGCCCTACCAACAAACGACTACTCTACAAAGTACCATTATAGGCACGTTTCAACCCATGGCCCTGTTTGGATACATTTGTTGTCAATCTAACCCTGCCATCCAAACATCACTTTGGTTAGAGTTAGTTCAGGGTTAGAATCTAACCTCTGACTTAGAGTATCCAAACAGGGCCCATGTCACCCATTAAGTCAACGCCTTCTATTTGGCCGGGCGTTATGACTTGTGGGACCTACATGTTAGTCTGCACAAAAATCCCCGAGTGACCTCCTACCTCCGGCCCGTCCACCTAGTCATCCTTGACCATGGGACGCAGCTACCGCCGTCGGCAGAAAGCGAGGTCAAAACCGCCGGTGGTGCGGAGCCCATCTTGCGGCAGCCCGGATGCCAGCTCCGTCCGGCGCGCGCGGCCGCTAGCTAGCCAAGATAGCTCCGTCCAGCTGCTTGTCTGCAAGGTTTGCTAGCTAGATTGGCACGGCGGCGCGACGGCTTGCTCGCGCGCGCCGCGCTAAGGCCAGCCATCTGGCTCGAGCGAAGGCCAGCGCGGCGGCTTGCTCGCGCGTGAGTCACGCTCGGGCCAGCCTGCCAACTCGTGCGAAGGCCAGCGCGACGTCCGGCCCGTCCGGCGGAGCGGCGGCCAACTCGCTCATCACCGGCGCCACCGACGAACATGCATCGGTACTGTTTGAAGTAATGTTCAGGAAAAATAATGATTTGGGGGGAATAACAGGATAGAAGGTTAGATGTGGGTCCCTCGTGTCAATGGTCAAACAAAATGTGTTGGTTTAAGCTTGTAACATCCCAACTTTTCAATTTGGTATGTTATACATAGATCATCATTGCATATCATGTTTTATTGCATTTTGACAAATCCTCGATAAATCCTAAGCAACTCAAGGACCCTCGGAGAGAGTTGGGGATTTTCTCGAATTTTCATATTTGATTTTCATCAAATAATAAGACGAGGATTTTGGTTTTAACTATTTTCTCTCCGGAAAAATATTTCATTTTAAAAATAAACGAGAGGAGAAAATATGACTTCTCCAAAACAATTGAAATACTGGAGGAAAAATGTTAAAATCATTTATTGGAATTTATTTGGATTTTATTTGCAATTTTTATTGCATTAAAAATATTGCATGTTTTCAAAATATTTATTTTGTGTTAAAAAATGTTCACCCTATTCTAGATTTTCTAACTAGACGGGGAAAATTTATTTTATATTTTTCTGACTTTTATTTATTTTTCTATGAATTATTTTCCGCGGAACGTTTAAGAAAAAACGCGCGCGCCCGCCGGGCCAAGCCCAGCCGCCAGGCCGCCGGCCCACCCCGCGCCCCTCTCCTCTCCCCGCACGGCCGCCGCCGCGCCGTCTCCGCCATGGACACGGGAAGCCCCGCCGCCGCACTTGCCCCTCCCCCAAGCCACCTCCGGCCCCCTTCCCCCTTTATATACCCCGCTCTCTCTCGCCTCTCATCTCGCTCGCCGCCGCCGCCCGCCTTGCCCGCCTCGCCGCCGCCGGACCGAGCCCGAGTCGCCGCCGAGCCGCCGCCGTTCGCCGCCCCCTCGCCGCCCCTCGCGCCCCCCCCCCCCAGCCCGCACCTCGCCGCCCTCGCCGCCCCTCGCCCGGAGCCCCGCCGGAGCACTGCCCCGACGAGGTACTGCCTCGCTGCCCCGTTCGTCGTTGCCGGTTTTTGTTAAAAAAACCCTTCGTTTAAAAAAAAACCCTAGATCGGTTTTTTTTCGGTTTTATTATTTTGCGAGCGTTCACCGAACCGTTTGTTTTGACGAACGCGTTCGTCGGTTTTTCTCTGTTAACGAACGTCCGTTCTTTAACCGTTCGTCCGTTTTTCTTTTTCATCGGATTTTTCTGCGATTATCTCAGATTCGATTTCTGATCGAATCTTCGTTTCTCTTTAACTTCTCGCTCGTTTATCGGAATCAGGCGATTCAAGCGCCTAGAGTTTCGTCTCGAAATTCTCTTTCCGTTTAACCTACTCAAACAAGTTTTTGCTACAGTAAAATTTGACCTAGATCCAGATTAGTAAACGAAGCTTCTTTCTTTCGCAGTTTGACTTTCGTTGTTTCTTTCGAGTTGATTCTTTTTGCAAACCGGAGTTCTTAAGTTGAACTTTCTGGTTGGATCTTTCATTCGAGTTTTACCTGTGCATTAGATGAGTACTGATTGTATGCTTGTGTGTTTGCGATAGAGTACCCGGAGTGTGCCGCTTGTTATTTCGAATCGCTGGGTTTTGCGGATCATCAGCAAGGCAAGTAACACTTTGATCATACCTTCCATACCCAGTTTTTATGCATTAGATTCAACCCTCAAACATTGCATGATTAGGATCTAATTAAATTGTGGGTATTGGGAAGTAGTTGAGGTAGCACCTATTACCTGTTTTCTTATCAAACCCTTGGGAGTTACTTCTACGTTGCTATTATATTGCCATGCTATGCTCGTAGACGTGGATTGGGTTTGAGTGAAATTCATGACAGATGTGAGATTGTTAATAATGGTTTACTTAAGGTGGCAACTAAAACTCACATCTGGGTGGATTGAGGTACCTGGGTATTCCAGGATTGCCTGTTTTTCTTTTGGACCGCCACCCAGGCTCAAAGGGATCATGAGATTATTCATGCTAGAAACTTCCGTGTGCAGCCGCAAGCTATTATGGGCTCTAGCATAGTTGACTAAGTTGTGTGAACTCTTACAGTGGTAGACTAGCAGATGTAGGGGAAAGTAGGTGTAACTGTCTACCCATACGTAAGGTGCAAACACTTCTGAAAGACTGTGTCTTGGTCATCCGTTACTCAAACACCATGTAGTGCGAGTAATCCAACGGAGGCGATCGAGTCTTGTGGGGAAAAGTGCACAAACCTCTGCAGAGTGTACAAACTAATCATGGTTAGCCGTGTCCCCGGTTATGGACAACTTGAGTATCTAGTACTTTGATTATCATGTGAATCTCATCACTATGTTACGTCTAATTAATTTTGTTGGGTTATTGATGACATTTAATTGGGATTGAGATGCTGTCAACCATCTCAATGTTTCACAACCACCATGATAGTTAAATAAAATTTATTCCTTTGAAGTAGGATAAAATTGGCTTTTCGCAAAATTGTAACCATAGAGCTTTCCACCAGCCATATATGCATGTAGTATAGCATTATTATTGTTCATTATTCTCTATGTGTTACATTGCCAGCATATTCTATGTGCTGACCCGTTTTCGGGCTGCAAGGTTTCATGTTGCAGACTTATCAGACGACGAGTAAAGTGCCTTAGGTCGTGGTCTTATACTCGGTGATGCCGCTGGAGTTGAGGGACTCACTTATCTTCCAAGTCTTCCGCTGTTATCGTTTTAGATGGCCTTAAGCCATGTTTATCATACTTAATCTCTTTGGAGATATTCGATGTAATAAGTGTGTGATTGCTACTCTGTTATAAATCCTCCATTTGTACTGTGCGTGTCAGCATTACTGATCCAGGGATGACACTGGTGCACAGCAGCACAGACCATTTGAGGTCTGGTCGCTACAAAGCTGCCTCGTCGGCACGGACGTGTGGGCCAACCCTGTCATAAATGGGTTTAATCTAACCTAATCGATAGGTAGTAGTTTTTGGCGTGGATTAAGAAATTTTGGGTATGTTTTTGCTATTTTTTGTACAATAGATTCTTCCTAGGGCTGGTTGAAAGTGGTAGTTTTTTGTTAAATACTCTACATATTGTAAGTAGGAGTGAAAGTTAAGCTTTGGAACCCAATAAGCAAGGCTAGTTACATAGTGCATATGTGTACATGATTGAAAGTAAATATCAACCATGAGTGACTAATATCTTGATGGAAAACTCGAAACTATGGAATACTAGGGAAATTTTTTGCATGGTTGGAAATACTAGCAATGTTCATGTGCGTTGCAACGAATCATAATTAGAATAATACTTATTCACAAACTTGATACAAAACACTCTAATTTTGATATACATATATCACTAGAGATATATTATGTTTCAATTAGAATATATTCCTTGGGCTATTTTGGTGAGGTCGGGGAGGGATGTGGTTGGTTTTAAGATACTAATTATGGGTTTTTCTGCAAATTGGTAGACAAGTGGGATGTTTGTGAGAAAAGGCAACAACTTACCTCACAGTCGTTAGATGTAGATCTAATGGTCACAAACGACGGAAGGCAGACACACCATCATCACCAACTTAGTCTTCTGTAGGAGTACTAGCAAGATCCGTGCATTTCACGGAACATCAAGATGCATTTTTTTTATAAAAACACTCGTTGTGATTGACCCATGTAGGAGTAATCCCATGTGTAAAAACTAATGATATCTCGAGAAATAGGAGATAAGGTGAAGAGGAGTGGGGCGTGGTGGTGATTGGTGGTCGGACTGAGCGGAGGCATGGGGATTGACGACGCCAGCAGCGACCACCAGGCCAGTTTGTTCCAAAGGCTTCCTTTCTTAATTGCTCAACAATGAGGTTGTTGGAGATAAGGATGAACGAGGGAAGGCCTTGTCTGCAAATGTGGAGAGGGGTGCGGGTATCTTTTAGTTTAATTTCCATGAGTCAGATATAGATCGGATGGTCTATATTGCAAGATGGCACGCGTACCATCATCACCAACTCGGTTTTTTATAAGAGAAGAAATATAAGTATGGAGATACAAACGTATTATCGATACTTGTTTCCGTAAACTAGCATCTACATTCTATTCAACGCCTCAGCATGTGAGGCCTTAGCACAATGACTTCTCGACTGTGTAAAAAAAAGGTTTTCCCGTCGCCGATAAGGAGGGGGTGACGGCGGCGCGCTATTTGGCTTGCTCTAGTCCTAGTAGTCATACTAGGTGGTCTAAGCACGTGTAGATTTATTCTTTTTCACGTCTCGTGTTCGCCGTACTGCCACGACTATTGATGAATAGACGGTAAGTTATTCATGGGGAAACCCTTGTTGAGCGTGTTTGCGAGAGAGAGAGAGAGCCAGTATGCGTGTGTGATATGTCTAGAGACTGAGGCAATGATAACAGATTCTTTGTGTCTATGTGTGTGGAGGATAGAGAGAGACATGTACATGGGGCTTTGTGTTGTGTAACGTGGAGACACATATACATAATTAGAGAGTGAGTGTGCGAGATACACATGCGGACATGGGGAGAGATGAGGGTCCAGATTAATGGGTGTTTGTGCGTGTCTCTGTGTGTTTGTGCGCGCGTTTGTGTGTGATAGAGACAGAGAGAGAGAGAGAGAGAGAGAGAGGAAGAGAGGGGGCGAGAGAGGGGGCGTTTGTGTCCATAAATGGCGTATAGATAGGGAGACAATGTTGATGTTGTTTGAAATTGGCCTATGTACGGAGACGCAAGGGAAGCGAGTCATCGTGTGTGTGATAGGGACTTCATGAGAGATCTAGAATAGATGGTGTAGAGAACAATGTGCGAGATCGAGAACGATGATACATTAGGGAGCTATGGAAAGAGTCACGACATATATGTATACAGGGAGGAGCTGGGGCGGGTCCGCATGTGGGAGAGATAGAAAGAGGAGAGTGGTGCACAAGGAGACAAAGTGTGCTTGTTTTGCAGTGGGGGTGGTGTGTGAGGTGAGTGTGCGAGAACCACATAACTAGGGAGATAGATGTTTGGGGGCGACGTTTTGTGTGTATGGGAAAGATACACTCTACATAGTGCGTGTGCTTGGGAAAGAGAGATGCCGGGAGACCTAGCTAGAGAGTGGGGGAAGAGATGTGTGCATGCCCAAGAGACAAAGTGATAGAGACCTATATTGGGGTCTGGACTTTAGAAGAGAGAGGGGTGTTAATGTGCTCGTGTGTTGGTGTTTGGGGGAGAGAACGACTTCTGTGTGTGGGGGGAGACGAGGGGGGGTTGGCTTCAGATAAAGAGTGAGGTGTCTATATTTGAGGGACTTTAGCGTAATTGAGATATACATGGTCAATAGTGTGTGCACTCAAGGTTGATCAATTTGTTTCACAGTTTGGACTATGAGATAACGATACTTTTGAACATGCGTGATATACTTTGATGTACCAGAATTAGAAACCTAAGATTGGAATTTTGGAATTCGACTCCATCATTAGCTTTTGTAATTCATTTAAATGGAGGTACATTTTTAAGCCGGGATTTCGTGATTTGAAATTCATATATCAAACCTAGAGATATACACATACGGGCATGTTCAAACTTTATAATCATCCACTTTATTCATACACATACACATTTTTGCTTTTGTCATCATATTTAGGATAAACACATTTGGAATTTCATTTGAATTGGACCATATGATGGTATTTGCTTGTAGTAGCTCAATGATCCATATTTGAAATGAATGGACAATCTAAGTTTCGAGTTGGAGACATTGATTTTCAAAACTTGCACTTTTTTTGCGTGCAAAACAAACAAATTCTCGGCCATGATATCATAGTCGGCCATACAAGAGCAGAATATAATTTCAGGCGCCAAAAGCTTTCAAACTTCCCGCTCACATCGAAATATCTCGTGCCCGAAAGTTTAACCCTGCGATATTCCTGTTTTACCCCTGCCACATGAACGGAAAAGGGCTGCTTTGGTAACTCCATTGTTTTCCCCTCTTTGCCCCCAACATTCTTCCCCAGAGCCCTTCCCCTCCCCGACCCCCCCCCCCAACCACGGCAAGCCGCCGAATCTAGTCCTCCGCCGCAGCGGTGCACCTCACACCCCGACGGATCTACCTTCCGCACCTTGGAACCCCACCTACCAACTCACCACTGTTGGAAATATGCCCTAGAGGCAATAATAAATTGGTTATTATTATATTTCCTTGTTCATGATAATCGTTTATTATCCATGCTAGAATTGTATTGATAGGAAACTCAGATACATGTGTGGATACATAGACAACACCATGTCCCTAGTAAGCCTCTAGTTGACTAGCTCGTTGATCAATAGATGGTTACGGTTTCCTGACCATGGACATTGGATGTCGTTGATAACGGGATCACATCATTAGGAGAATGATGTTATGGACAAGACCCAATCCTAAGCCTAGCACAAGATCGTGTAGTTCGTTTGCTCAGAGCTTTTCTAATGTCAAGTATCATTTCCTTAGACCATGAGATTGTGCAACTCCCGGATACCGTAGGAATGCTTTGGGTGTACCAAACGTCACAACGTAACTGGGTGGCTATAAAGGTGCACTACAGGTATCTCCGAAAGTGTCTGTTGGGTTGGCACGAATCGAGACTGGGATTTGTCACTCCATGTAAACGGAGAGGTATCTCTGGGCCCACTCGGTAGGACATCATCATAATGTGCACAATGTGACCAAGGAGTTGATCACGGGATGATGTGAGTTACGGAACGAGTAAAGAGACTTGCCGGTAACGAGATTGAACAAGGTATAGGGATACCGACGATCGAATCTCGGGCAAGTAACATACCGCTAGACAAAGGGAATTGCATACGGGATTGATTGAATCACCGACATCGTGGTTCATCCGATGAGATCATCGTGGAACATGTGGGAGCCAACATGGGTATCCATATCCCGCTGTTGGTTATTGACCGGAGAACGTCTCGGTCATGTCTGCATGGTTCCCGAACCCGTAGGGTCTACACACTTAAGGTTCGATGACGCTAGGGTCATAGGGAATAGATATACGTGGTTACCGAATGTTGTTCGGAGTACCGGATGAGATCCCGAACGTCACGAGGAGTTCCGGAATGGTCCGGAGGTAAAGATTTATATATGGGAAGTCCTGTTTTGGTCACCGGAAAAGTTTCGGGTGCTATCGGTAATGTACCGGGACCACCGGGAGGGTCCCGGGGGTCCACCAAGTGGGGCCACCAGCCCCAGAAGGCTGCGTGGGCCAAGTGTGGGAGGGGACCAGCCCTAGGTGGGCTGGTGCGCCCCCCCACCAAGGCCCAAGGCGCATGGGAGAGTGGGAGGGGGCAAACCCTAGGTCCAGATGGGCCTTAAGGCCCACCCTAGTGGCGCCCCCCTCTCCTCCCCTTGGCCACCCCCCTAGATGGGATCTAGGGCTGGCCGCCACCCCTTGGGGTGGGAACCCTAGAGGGGGCGCAGCCCCCTCCCCCGCTATATATAGTTGAGGTCTAGGGCTGCCCAACACATGAGTTTTCCTGTCTCTCTTGGCGCAGCCCTACCTCTCTTCCTCCTCCTCTCCCGCGGTGCTTGGCGAAGCCCTGCGGGATTGCCACGCTCCTCCATCACCACCACGCCATCGTGCTGCTGCTGGATGGAGTCTTCCCCAACCTCTCCCTCTCTCCTTGCTGGATCAAGGCATGGGAGACGTCACCGGGCTGCACGTGTGTTGAACGCGGAGGCACCGTTCTTCGGTGCTCAGATCGGAATCAACCGCGATCTGAATCGCTACGAGTACGACTCCCTCATCCGCGTTCTTGCAACGCTTCCGCATCGCGATCTACAAGGGTATGTAGATGCACTCCCCTTCCCCTCGCTGCTAGATTACTCCATAGATTGATCTTGGTAATGCGTAGAAAATTTTGAATTTCTGCTACGTTCCCCAACAGTGGTATCAGAGCTAGGTCTATGCGTAGTTTCTATGCACGAGTAGAACACAAAGCAGTTGTGGGCGTAGATGTTGCCAATTCTTCTTGCCGCTACTAGTCTTATCTTGTTTCGGCGGCATTGTGGGATGAAGCGGCCCGGACCGACCTTACATGTACGCTTACGTGAGACAGGTTCCACTGACTGACATGCACTAGATGCATAAGGTGGCTAGCGGGTGTCTGTCTCTCCCACTTTAGTCGGAACGGATTCGATGAAAAGGGTCCTTATGAAGGGTAAATAGAAATTGGCATATCACGTTGTGGTTTAACGTTGGTAAGAAACGTTCTTGCTAGAAACCTATACAAGCCACGTAAAAACTTGCAACAACAATTAGAGGACGTCTAACTTGTTTTTGCAGCATGTGCTATGTGATGTGATATGGCCAGAAGATGTGATGAATGATATATGTGATGTATGAGATTGATCATATTCTTGTAATAGGAATCACGACTTGCATGTCGATGAGTATGACAACCGGCAGGAGCCATAGGAGTTGTCTTTATTTTTTGTATGACCTGCGTGTCATTGAATAACGCCATGTAAATTACTTTACTTTATCGCTAAGCGCGTTAGCCATAGAAGTAGAAGTAATCGTTGGCGTGACAACTTCATGAAGACACAATGATGGAGATCATGATGATGGAGATCATGGTGTCATGCCGGTGACGAAGATGATCATGGTGCCCCAAAGATGGAGATCAAAGGAGCAAAATGATATTGGCCATATCATGTCACTATTTGATTGCATGTGATGTTTATCATGTTTTGCATCTTATTTGCTTAGAACGACGGTAGTAAGTAAGATGATCCCTCACTAAAATTTTAAGAAAGTGTTCCCCCTAACTGTGCACCGTTGCGAAGGTTCGTTGTTTCGAAGCACCACGTGATGATCTGGTGTGATAGATTCTAATGTTCGAATACAACGGGTGTTGACGAGCCTAGCATGTACAGACATGGCCTCGGAACACAAGCAAAACACTTAGGTTGACTTGACGAGCCTAGCATGTACAGACATGGCCTCGGAGCACAAGAGACCGAAAGGTCGAACATGAGTCGTATAGTAGATGCGATCAACATGGAGATGTTCACCGATGATGACTAGTCCGTCTCACGTGATGATCGGACACGGCCTAGTTTGACTCGGATCATGTATCACTTAGATGACTAGAGGGATGTCTATCTGAGTGGGAGTTCATTAATCAGATGAACTTCATTATGATGAACATAGTCAAAAGGTCTTTGCAAATTATGTCATAGCTTGCGCTTTAGTTCTACTGTTTAAGATATGTACCTAGAGAAAATTTAGTTGAAAGTTAATAGTAGCAATTATGCAGACTGGGTCCGTAAACTGAGGAGTGTCCTCATTGCTGCACAGAAGGCTTATGTCCTTAATGCACCGCTCGGTGTGCTGAACCTCAGCGTCGTCTGTAGATGTTACGAAACATCTGACATACACATTTTGATGACTACGTGATAGTTCAGTGCGTATTGCTAACGGTTTAGAATTGTGGCACCAAAGACGTTTTTTGAAACGTCGCAGAACATATGAGATGTTCCGAAGACTGAAATTGGGATTTCAGACTAGTGCCCACGTCAAGAGGTATGAGACCTCTGACAAATTTCTTAAGCCTGCAGACTAAGGGAGAAGAGCTCAATTGTTGAGCATGTGCTCAGATTGTCTGGGTGCCACAATCACTTGAATCGAGTGGGAGTTAATCTTCCAGATGAGATAGTGATGGTTCTCCATAGTCACTGCCACCAAGCTATTACAGCTTCGTGATGAACTATAACATATCAGGGATAGACATGATGATCCTTGAGCAACTCGTGAAGTTTGACACCGCGAAAGTAGAAATCAAGAAGGAGCATCAATCGTTGATGGTTAGTAAAACCACTAGTTTCTAGAAGGGCAAGGGCAAAAGGGATACTTCATGAAACGGCAAATCATTTGCTGCTCTAGTGAAGAATCCCAAGGTTGAACCCAAACCCGAGACTAAGTGCTTCTGTAATGAGGTGAACAGTCACTGAAGCAAAACTACCCTAGATACTTGGTAGATGAGAAGGCAGGCAAGGTCGACAGAAGTATATTGGATATACGTTATATGAATGTGTACTTTACTAGTACTCCTAGCAGCACCAGGGTATTAGATACCGGTTCGGTTGCTAAGTGTTAGTAACTCGAAATAAAAGCTGCGGAATAAACGGAGACTAGCTAAAGGTGAGATGACGATATGTGTTGGAAGTGTTTCCAAGGTTGATGTGATCAAGCATCGCATGCTCCCTCTACCATCGAGATTTGGTGTTTGCGTTGAGCATGATTGGATTATGTTTATCGCAATACGGTTGTTCATTTAAGGAGAATAAATGTTACTCTGTATATTTGAATAATACCTTCAATGGTCTTGCACCTAAAATGAATCTCGATCGTAGTGATACACATGTTCATGCCAAAAGTAATGATAGTACCACATACTTGTGGCACTGCTATTTGAGTCATATTGGGATAAAACGCATGAAGAAGCTCCATGTAGATGGATCTTTGGACTCACTCATTTTTGAAAAGCTTGAGACATGCGAACCATGTCTATTGGTATATGTGCATGAAGAAACTCCATGCAGATGGATCGTTTGGACTCACTTGATTTTGAATCACTTGAGACATGCAAATCATACCACATGGGCAAGATGACTGAAAGGCCTCGTTTTCAGTAAGATGGAACAAGAGAGCAACTTGTTGGAAGTAATACATTTTGATGTGTGCAGTCCAATGAGTGCTGAGGCATGTAGTGGATATCAATATGTTCTTACTTCACGAATGATTTGAGTAGATGCTGAGTGTATTTACTTGATGAAACACAAGTCGGAATTATTGAAAGGTTCAAGTAATTTCAGAGTGAAGTTGAAGATCGTCGTGACAAGAGGATAAAATGTCTGTGATATGATCATAGAGATGAGTATCTGAGTTACGAGTTTGGCACACAATTAAGACATTGTGGAAAGTGTTTCACAGTTAATACCGCCTGGAACACCATAGTGTGATGGTGTGTCCGAACATCATAACTGCACCCTATTGGATATGGTGCATACCATGATGTCTCTTATCGAATTACCACTATCGTTTATGGGTTAGGCATTAGAGACAACCGCATTCACTTTAAAAGGGGCACCACGCAATTCCGTTGAGACGACACCGTTTAGAGAAACCTAAGTTGTCGTTTCTTAAAAGTTTGGGGCTGCGATGCTTATGTGAAAAGTTTCAAGCTGATAAGCTCGAACCCAAAGCGGATAAATGCATCTTCATAGAATACCCGAAACAGTTGGGTATACCTCCTATTTCAGATCCGGAAGCAAAGTGATTGTTTCTAGAAACGAGTCCTTTCTCGAGGAAAAGTTTCTCTCGAAAGAATTGAGTGGGAGGATGGTGGAGACTTGATAAGGTTATTGAACCGTCACTTCAACTAGTGTGTAGCAGGGCACAGGAAGTTGTTCCTGTGGCACCTACACCAATTGAAGTGGAAGCTCATGATAGTGATCATGAAACTTCGGATCAAATCACTACCAAACCTCGTAGGACGACGAGGATGCGTACTACTTCAGAGTGGTACGTGATCCTGTCTTGGAAGTCATGTTGCTAGACAACAATGAACCTACGAGCTATGGAGAAGCGATGGTGGGCCCATATTCCGACAAATGGTTAAAAGCCATGAAATCCGAGATAAATGGATCTTTAAGAAGAAGACGGACGTCGACGGTAATGTTACCATCTATGAAGCTAGACTTGTGGCAAAGAGTATTTTCACAAGTTCAAGGAGTTGACTACGATGAGATTTTCTCATCCGTAGCGATGCTTAAGTCCGTCGGAATCATGTTAGCATTAGCTGCATTTATGAAATCTGGCAGATGAATGTCAAAAACAGGTTTCCTTACCAGTTTTCGTAAGGAAAAGTTGTATGTGATACAATCAGAAAGGTTTTGTCGATCCTAAGGATGCTAAAAGGTATGCTAGCTCCAGCGATCCTTCCATGGATTAGAGCAAGCATCTCGGAGTCAGAATATACACTTTGATGGAGTGATCAAAGGTTTTGGGTTTATACAAAGTTTGTTAGAAACTTGTATTTACAATAAAGTGAGTGGGAACGCTACAACATTTCTAATAAGTATATGTGAATGACATATTGTTGATCCGAAATGATGTAAAATTTCTGGAAAGCATAAAGGGTTGTTTGAAAGGAGTTTTTCAAAGGAAGACCTGGATAAAGCTGCTTACATATTGGGCATCAAGATCTATAGAGATAGATCAAGACGCCTGATGATGCTTTCAAAGAAGGGACCTTGACATGATTTTGAAAGAGTTCAAAATAGATCAGCAAAGAAGGAGTTCTTGGCTGTGTTACAAGGTGTGAGTATTGAGTGAGACTCAAGACCTGACCACAACAGAAGAGAGAAAAAGGACGAAGGTCGTCCCCTATGCTTTAGACGTAGGCTCTACAGTATGCTTTGCTGTGTACCGCACATGAAGTGTCCCTTGCCATGAGTTGGTCAAGGGGTACAATAGTGATCCGGGAATAGATCACATGACAGCAGTCGAACTTATCCTTAGTATCTAGTGGACTACGGAATTTTCTCGATTATGGAGGTGAAAAGGAGTTCGTCGTAAAGGGTTACGTCGATGCGAACTTTGACACTAATCCGGATGACTCTGAGTAGTAAACCGGATTCGTATAGTAGAGCAGTTGTTTGAAATGGCTCCAAATAGCGCGTGGTAGCATCCACAAGATGACATAGATATTTGTAAAGCACACGGTTCTGAAAGGTTCAGACCCGTTGACTAATAACCTCTCTCACAAGCATAACATGATCAAACCAGAACTCATTGAGTGTTAATCACATAGTGATGTGAACTAGATTGTTGACTCTAGTAAACTCTTTAGATGTTGGTCACATGGTGATGTGACCAGTGAGTGTTAATCACATGGTGATGTGACCAGTGAGTGTTAATCACATGGTGATGTGAACCAGATTATTGACTCTAGTGCAAGTGGGAGACTGTTGGAAATATGCCCTAGAGGCAATAATAAATTGGTTATTATTATATTTCCTTGTTCATGATAATCGTTTATTATCCATGCTACAATTGTATTGATAGGAAACTCAGATACATGTGTGGATACATAGACAACACCATGTCCCTAGTAAGCCTCTAGTTGACTAGCTCGTTGATCAATAGATGGTTACGGTTTCCTGACCATGGACATTGGATGTCGTTGATAATGGGATCACATCATTAGGAGAATGATGTGATGGACAAGACCCAATCCTAAGCCTAGCACAAGATCATGTAGTTCGTTTGCTCAGAGCTTTTCTAATGTCAAGTATCATTTCCTTATACCATGAGATTGTGCAACTCCCGGATACCGTAGGAATGCTTTGGGTGTACCAAACGTCACAACATAACTGGGTGGCTATAAAGGTGCACTATAGGTATCTCCGAAAGTGTCTGTTGGGTTGGCACGAATCGAGACTGGGATTTGTCACTCCGTGTAAACGGAGAGGTATCTCTGGGCCCACTCGGTAGGACATCATCATAATGTGCACAATGTGACCAAGGAGTTGATCACGGGATGATGTGAGTTACGGAACGAGTAAAGAGACTTGCCGGTAACAAGATTGAACAAGGTATAGGGATACCGACGATCGAATCTCGGGCAAGTAACATACCGCTAGACAAAGGGAATTGCATACGGGATTGATTGAATCCCCGACATCGTGGTTCATCCGATGAGATCATCGTGGAACATGTGGGAGCCAACATGGGTATCCATATCCCGCTGTTGGTTATTGACCGGAGAACGTCTCGGTCATGTCTGCATGGTTCCCGAACCCGTAGGGTCTACACACTTAAGGTTCGATGATGCTAGGGTCATAGGGAATAGATATACGTGGTTACCGAATGTTGTTCGGAGTCCCGAATGAGATCCCAGATGTCACGAGGAGTTCCAGAATGGTTCGGAGGTAAAGATTTATATATGGGAAGTCCTGTTTTGGTCACCGGAAAAGTTTCGGGTGCTATCGGTAATGTACCGGGACCACCGGGAGGGTCCCGGGGGTCCACCAAGTGGGGCCACCAGCCCCAGAAGGCTGCGTGGGCCAAGTGTGGGAGGGAACCAGCCCTAGGTGGGCTGGTGCGCCCCCCCCCCCCCCACCAAGGCCCAAGGCGCATGGGAGAGTGGGAGGGGCAAACCCTAGGTCCAGATGGGCCTTAAGGCCCACCCTAGTGGCGCCCCCCCTCTCCTCCCCTTGGCCACCCCCCTAGATGGGATCTAGGGCTGGCCGCCACCCCTTGGGGTGGGAACCCTAGAGGGGGCGCAGCCCCCTCCCCCCCTATATATAGTTGAGGTCTAGGGCTGCCCAACACATGAGTTTTCCTGTCTCTCTTGGCGCAGCCCTACCTCTCTTCCTCCTCCTCTCCCGCGGTGCTTGGCGAAGCCCTGCGGGATTGCCACGCTCCTCCATCACCACCACGCCGTCGTGCTGCTGCTGGATGGAGTCTTCCCCAACCTCTCCCTCTCTCCTTGCTGGATCAAGGCGTGGGAGACGTCACCGGGCTGCACGTGTGTTGAACGCGGAGGCACCGTTCTTCGGTGCTCAGATCGGAATCAACCGCGATCTGAATCGCTACGAGTACGACTCCCTCATCCGCGTTCTTGCAACGCTTCCGCATCGTGATCTACAAGGGTATGTAGATGCACTCCCCTTCCCCTCGCTGCTAGATTACTCCATAGATTGATCTTGGTGATGCGTAGAAAATTTTGAATTTCTGCTACGTTCCCCAACAACCACTTCACCGGAGCCGCTTCAGCGACTGGCTTGTACACCGCTCTAGATCTCCTTGACCGCCATCATGGTCCACCGCACCGGATCTGCTTAACCGGCACCCTCGTCCACCACAGTGTAGGCCCTTCACTGACTCCCTCGTCCGTCCCTTCGCTGGCCCTTCATACAAGCCCTCGTCCACCGCAACAGATCCGCCTCACCGAAAGCACTGTACAACGCGCCCGCCAAAGCCTTCGTCCACTGCACCAGACCCGCTCCACGGACGCCATATTCAACTCCACTGGCCCTGCTTTACCGACGCCGCAGCCTCATCAGGTTATTTTGATCTGTACTCCTTCGGTTTTTCTCTTTATCGTGCAACTGTTCACTTACCACAGATGAGCTTTCTTGTATGTCGACAGGCGCCACAACCGTAGCACCGGAGCCGCTTCAGCAACGGCAACAGCCGGCCCAAACTCAACCGCAACACGAGCACCATCGACGATCCTTAGCTATCAAGTATGCCAACAATACCCATACGCCGCCGAGAATCAGGTACTATTATCCAACGACCGGCGCCTACCTTCACTTTCTTAGCATAAGCACCGCTCCTTTGAATTTCTTCAGGGCATCATTCAGTTTTTCATGAGACGAGTTATTCTGCTTGCACCTGTAGGGCCATACTTCTGGCAGTGAACATGTTCCATGTGCTAAATTACATACCAGTGCACATATAGTTAATATGCTTTAGTTTTGTCCTAAGTATTACTGTACTTCCTAGATATCACTGCCTACTATTTTACATCTTGCATGCAATATTTATGATAATGGTGTTGTTCTGATGCCACCTGTTGGTTCCATCAGACTGCTTCATGTTCTCTATGCTTAATTACACATCAGCAAACTAGCGTGTGGTTCCGCTGGTTTTTGTTCGTTTTACCCTACATTTTCTGATGCTAGCTATTACATCACTGCTACGAGCCTTTGTTCATTACTTTTTTGTGTGTTCTTGATCTTCCCAAGTTGCATGACTAATTTGATGCTTCTATTAATTATGGAGCTGCCAACTCAAGCAAAATATTTGTTCTTTTGGGGCTGGCACCTCGAACAAGCATAAAAATAGAGGGAAGCAGATATATTGTCGTGTATGCACACACCCTTATTTCATTAGTTTAGATGAACCATTGATGATCAATTCGAACCAGTGCATGCGATTAAAATTAATTTTACCTAAATAGAGGGTGCAGAATAAACTACAACAAGTAGATTTGCAACCACGGGATGCTGACAATATCTTCAAAGAACATCGCAACAGCAGCGAGGCTTCACAACAACATATGGTAAGCCAGTGTGTTTTAGTACATGTGAAATGTAATGCATGTGGGCTGCTTTCTTGGCTTGTGCCCTCAACCTGTAATCCTACAGAATAAGTAATAGTTCAGTTGTCTGCTTTGCTGTATTGCTTGATTCAAATGCTTGTTTGTTACTTGTTACGCTATACCTGAGTTGGCCAATATGTCAGCAGTGCCTGCTGTACTATTGTAAAGAAATGCATGCCTAGTTCATTTGAGTCCTTAACTTTTCCTCCGAACTTCATCACAAGACTGTCTTCGTAGTTTATATGAGGCCACATTGTTAAGTGCTTTCTCAGATTATTTCAACTACTTAGATGCCTTGGCAAATTAAATATAGCGGTGGTACACTCCCTTTCAACTAGGGATGTCAACTGGGTCCCGTTTAATCCCGATTAAAGTCCACTAGTGGTATGATAGTTCAAAAGAGTTTTTTTTGAGGAAAATGAACCAGGGAGCTTGCAAAAACTAACTAGATGGGACTGGCGGATGTCGTTTATTTGCCACTTACATCCCTAGTTCATCTTACCATTTTAATTTCTTTTCGGTTGATGCTGCTTTGAACCATTTAAATATAGCTTGTCATGCTCGGCAACAATTCGTATGTCGTTTACCATGTAAGCTTACTGCCAGGATCATGCGATAACTATCTCTTACTTATGTCCAGCGGAAACCTTTCAGGATGCCGTTCACACTAGGACACAATGTACAACCCCAGAATCTATTTGTGGAAGCAGTGCGCCATCCATGTTACCAGATGGTAGCAGGTCAGAGGCAACACCGCCGGAGAGCAGTCGGAGCACAGATATTATAGTTCTTGAGGCTCTACTGGAGGAAGAAAGAGATGGTGTGGCTGCCATGAATGAGGTAATCTCGATCTTGAAGCTGGAAATTATGCAATTAGCTGCACGCATTATGCAAGCAACCCAAGAATTGGAGGAAGTAAGAATGTTGCATTTGAAGACGGAGGAGGTCCTGCTGCTTCTGCTATCTGAAGCCCAGGGTAATCCCAGTTCTTCTTTAGATAGCAGTTGAAATTGTCATTAGATTATTGTACTTGCATGTTGTGTCATGTCTCTGAATGGATTATGTTGTAAGACCCCCTATGTTGTCCATGTGTTGTAATGATCCGAATTTTTTAGGCGAGGTACTCCTCAGTACTTGTATGATTGACATAAGGTGAACTGTTTTTCGTGTGAGCAAATTGTATTGGATGAAATAACTGTTTGACTCAAAGTGTATCCAACCTACTGAATTCGAAGATCACGGCATTTCTAAATCATAATCATATATAAAGGTGGAATAAATCTTTGTTGTAGTTTTGAAGAAATAAATAACAAAACGTAGAATTATCTTTGTCGTAATCGAATAAAAATTGGATTTGGATTTAGTTGCCAGGGCCCAGGGCAAACGTGAATGCTAATTCTCCCAAGTTTTGAACGAAGCGGCTAAACACCCACTATCATTTGTGGGCTGCCTGAAGCAAGTGTTTGCGAGATGGAAATTACTGTCTACCCCTGACACTTGACATCCTTATCGACCGGATTTACACTGCTGTCGATAGGGGTAGACTAGTAACTTCAATCAGACGTGACACGACGGCCTCTGAGCCCATTCAGACATGGTGGGCGCCAAACGTGGGCGGCAAAACTATAACACCCTGAGGATCATGCTACAGTAACTCTCTGTGATTAAGCTAATCATGTTGCTAAACAGGGCTTGATCACAATTGCATCACATTTCTTTTCAAACTCCTAGTTCAAACTTCAATTAAAATCAAAGTGGAAAATAAAAGTTTTCAAAAATTTAAACAAAAATGTTCGGTGGGTGCCAAATAATACACTGGTAATTATGGTGGAGAAAACACATTTTTATAAAATACCTAAATACTTTTAAATGAAATAAAACAGAAAAGAAAATAAATAAATAAAAAGAAAATACAACAGAAAACAGAACAGGCAAAGAAAAAAGAAAAAAAGGAGAAGGCCCTCCCCCCCACTGGACCCCTGGCCCGACTGGGCCGACCCCCGGCCCAGCCCACCTCTCCCGCTCGCCCCCTTCCCTGTTCCCCCGACCGGGGTCGGAACAGGGGCAGTCCCCGCCGCACCCCCTCGCCGGCGACGGGGAGGATAAGGTCGCCAGCTCCCCCCCGCCTCCTCGGGCCTCTCTCCCGCTCACCCCCGCTCACCTCTCGGCCCCTGCGCCTCTCTCTTCTCCCCCCCAGATCCGCGCCACTCCTTCCTTCCCCACGCCCGACGCGGTCGCCGCCGTTCACCGTCGTTCACACGGCCACCGTACCCACCTCGCCGCCCCAAGGTGTCTCCAAGGACCGCCGTCGCCCGCTGCTTCGTCTGGTGCAGCCCGTTGGAGACCGGAGCCCCTGCAACGACCTCCCCGAGCTCGCCTTCAACTTCGGACGCCGGCGACCCCCTTCTTCCCCGGCGCCGATATGCTGCTCCTAAGCCCCTCACCGGCCTCCGTGTGCCGCGCGGTGAGCCTCTCCCCCTCCTCCCCTGTCCTTTCTCTCTCACGCGCCCCCTAGCGGCTTCCCCACGCGCGCCCGAACGCCGCGCCGCGGAGCTCGTCGCCGGCGGGTCTCCGGTGACCATTTGGTCATGGGCGTAGGCCCGTTAGCTCGACCGCATCGTGCCGCACCCGCCTAGCTAGTTAGTTCGGCCGCTCGCGCGCTCTAACGCCGCACCCGCCCCAGCCCGAAGCACTTTGCCGCCGGTGAGCTCGTAGCGCTCGCCCCCGCCCGTTCCAGCCGCTCCGGCCACCACCGTTGGACGCGCGGCACCGAGCCGCGTCGAACGCGCCCAGCCACGACCCCGCAGACCCCCTGTGCGCGAAACCCGCGCCCCTCCCGAGCCGCGCCGCCGCGTTTGGCTCGTCGGAGTTGCTCCGGCGCCGGCCGCCGACGTGGCTGGCCTGGCCCCCCCCCAGTGCCACTGCCAGTGGGCCCCGTTGACTGGGTCCACCCAGTCAACGTGCTGACTGGGCAGGCCCAGGCACTGACATGCGGGCCCCGCCGCAAAAATTAAAAACAAAAAGAAAAATGTTTTATAAATAAAAATAATTAGATTAACTAATCACTCACTGACATATGGGGCCCACCCCTCTAATTAGACTGTTAGTTTAGTTTAAATTAATATTAGACTAACAGAGGCTGACATGTGGGTCCCACTGGACCCACCTGTCTGGTTTGACTGGTCAGCCGACCTGTTGACCTGCTGACGTCAGCATTGCCTCATGCTGACGTCATAATTCATTTATGCTTAATTCACATAATTCCAGAAATTCAAATAAACTTTGAAAATTCATATCTTTTAAACCGTAACTCGGATGAAAATGTTTTCTATATGAAAGTTGTTCAGAACGACGAGACGAATCCGAATACGCAGTCCGTTCGTCCACCACACCTCCCTAACCTATCGAACTAGCAACTTTCCCCCTCCGGTCCGTCTGACCGAAAACGCGAAACATCGGGAATACCTCCCGGTTGTTTCCCCCCCTTCACCGGTACCATCTACTGTCGCGTTAGGTCACACCTAGCACCGCTCATTTTCATGTCACGCATCGTCATGCTTATGTTTGCATTGTATTTACTGTTTCTTCCCCCCTCTTCTCTCCGGTAGACTACGAGACCGACACTGCTGCTGCCCAGTTCGACTACGGAGTCGACGACCCCTCCTACTTGCCAGAGCAACCAGGCAAGCCCCCCCCCCTTGATCACCAGATATCGCCTACTCTTCTCTATTCTGCTTGCATTAGAGTAGTGTAGCATGTTACTGCTTTCGATATCCTATCCTGATGCATAGCCTATCCTTGCTACTACTGTTGTTACCTTTACCTGCAATCCTACATGCTTAGTATAGGATGCTAGTTTTCCATCAGTGGCCCTACATTCTTGTCCGTCTGCTGTGCTATACTGTCGGGCCGTGATCACCTGGGCCGTGATCACGGGTATATACTTATATACTATATACATGACACATGAGATGACTAAAGTCGGGTCGGCTCGTAGGAGTACCCGCGAGTGGATCTTTGTGGCGGAGCGACAGGGCAGGTTGAGACTGCCTAGGTGAGAGGTGGGCCTGGCCCTGGTCGGCGTTCGCGGTTACTTAACACGCTTAACGAGATCTTGGTATTTGATCTGAGTCTGGCCATTTGGTCTATACGCACTAACCATCTACGTGGGAGTAGTTATGGGTATCCCGACGTCGTGGTATCAGCCGAAGCTCTTTTGACGTCAGCAACTGAGTGGCGCGCGCCGCATTGGACCGTAAGCTCGCGCTTGTATTAAGGGGGCTAGGTCTGCTTCCGGCCGCGTACGCAACGTGCAGGTGTGCATAGGGCGATGGGCCCAGACCCCTGCGCGCATAGGTTTAGACCGGCGTGCTGACCTCTCTGTTGAGCCTAGGTGGGGCTGCGACGTGTTGATCTTACGAGGCCGGGCATGACCCAGAAAAGTGTGTCCGGCCAAATGGGATCGAGCGTGTTGGGTTATGTGGTGCACCCCTGCAGGGAAGTTTATCTATTCGAATAGCCGTGTCCCTCGGTAAAAGGACGACCCGGAGTTGTACCTTGACCTTATGACAACTAGAACTGGATACCGAATAAAACACACCCTTCCAAGTGCCAGATACAACCCGGTGATCGCTCTCTAACAGGGCGACGAGGAGGGGATCGCCGGGTAGGATTATGCTATGCGATGCTACTTGGAGGACTTCAATCTACTCTCTTCTACCTGCTGCAAGATGGAGATGGCCAGAAGCGTAGTCTTCGACAGGACTAGCTATCCCCCTTTTATTCTGGCATTCTGCAGTTCAGTCCACTGATATGCCCCTTTACACATATACCCATGCATATGTAGTATAGCTCCTTGCTTGCGAGTACTTTGGATGAGTACTCACGGTTGCTTCTCTCCCTCTTCCCCCCTTTCCTATCTATCTGGTTGTCGCAACCAGATGTTGGAGTCCAGGAGCCAGACGCCACCGTCGACGACGACACCTACGACACTGGAGGTGCCTACTACTACGTGCAGGCCGCTGACGACGATCAGGAGTAGTTAGGAGGATCCCAGGCAGGAGGCCTGCGCCTCGTTCGATCTGTATCCCAGTTTGTGCTAGCCTTCTTAAGGCAAACTTGTTTAACTTATGTCTGTACTCAGATATTGTTGCTTCCGCTGACTCGTCTATGATCGAGCACTTGTATTCGAGCCCTCGAGGCCCCTGGCTTGTATTATGATGCTTGTATGACTTATTTATGTTTTAGAGTTGTGTTGTGATATCTTCCCGTGAGTCCCTGATCTTGATCGTACACATTTGCGTGCATGATTAGTGTACGGTCAAATCGGGGGCGTCACAAGTTGGTATCAAAGCCGACTGCCTGTAGGAATCCCCCTTTCCACACTCCTTGGCCGAAGTCGAGTCTAGACATTACAAAACTTTTACTAACATGGCTGTGTGTCTTACGGGCCCACGTCGCCATTGGGTGGTACTAGTATCTTTTACTCCTCGACCTTTACTCTGGGACTCTGAACTCTCTTCTACTCGGGTTAAACGAATTTACTAACTTTAACACTAGGATCCCGTGACCGCATTCACCCCAAAGTTGGATAAACCATAGTTGTTTCTTAGAGTAGTATTTTGAACAATTCACACACTGTCATTTGACTCCTTTGAAACGTCTTTGCTTTCAGATGGAACCCGTGAGGCAGGTCGTTCGCCACACGATGGCCATTGGTGCCTCGGGATCACCTGCGGTGCTAGCTGAGATGATGACCTAACTGGGTTATCGCTGGCACCCTGAGTACACCGTCTACGAGGAGTACCAGGACTTTAACCAGGAGCAGTACCGTGCCATCGTCCACCTCTACTCTCGGGAGTACGACTCCACTACTGTGCTGCACACCGCACATGGTGTTGGTGTGACCATTGATATGGCTGTCCACGATGCTGCCTATGCTGCTCTGACACGTCTTCGTGGAGAGTATCAGGAGTTGGACACCTCCCCTTTCAGGCACATTGCTATCGCATCTGATGTTGGTGCGGAGGGATACTATACTGCTACCTACTCCACGGTCACCCGAGAGCCCTTCTACCATCAGCACCTTGTTCTGCATGCTGATGGGCTGGATCGAGCTAACCGAGCTCTTCGCCACGAGATGTACACCACCCGTCAGCACCTTTACCGAGCTCTGACGCTGCTGCACCCCTTTGTCCGGTCTGGACAGGTACCACGTACTGCGATCTACCCAGCCAGGACCGTGATGCCCCACGGTGTCGGTTGGCCAGAGGTGGGAGGCTACTCTCCCACACTTGGCCCTCTTCTGCCACCTGAGCGTCGGGTTCTACACCTGAGTATTCGCGGCCCCCAGTCTGCTGACGTCGAGGGCTATCCGTTGCCTCACTACCAGCTGTCGGGCTACGATTACCTCCACAGTACCTCTTGGGACTGATGTAGGCTTGCTTGTAGTATTAGTTGCAGTCGCCGCGAGCTTGTGTGCCGCCTATGATGTTTTAGTCTATGTACTGAACTCTATGTACTGAACTCTATGCATGACCCCTTTTGTAAGTTATGCCGACTACTATGTAGTAGCTATCGTGCTCCTTTCATTATGCATGTTTCATCATGAATGATTCTTGTCATTGCAAATTTCTCAATGCTGAACTACCCCTGTTATATATTAGCAGGATGGTTAGACCAGGTGGTCGTGGTCGTGGTGGCGATGCCCCACCACCACCTGAGTACATGGCTGGTATGATCCAACAGTTTGAACTGAACCGCCAATTCATGGAAAATATGATGGCTCAGTTTCCTCGCCCCAATATGAACCAGCAGCCAGCCCAAGTGACTCTTCAAGATTTCATACGCCTCAACCCAACCATCTACCGCAGCTCAACTCAGCCTCTGGATGCTGATGACTGGCTCCGTGACATCACCTATGAGATGGAGTCTGCTGATGTAGCCCCTGCTAGCTATGTCACTTTTGCTTCCTCCTTCTTGAAGGGACCCGCAGCTCAATGGTGGGACAGCCACAGGCGTACTCTGCCAGCTGGAACAATCATCACATGGCCAGACTTCCAAGCTGCTTTCCGTGCCCGCTTCATTCCTCAGGGAGTCATGGACCGGAAGAAGCGTGAGTTCCGCAACCTCACCCAAGGCAACAAAACTGTCGAAGCTTATCAGTGGGGGTTTCTGGACTTGTCCCGCTATGCTGAAGAAGACATTGCAACTGATGCACGCAGACAGGAGAAGTTCCGTGATGGCCTTCAAGCTGACATCAAGCTCGCACTTCTAGTGCATGACTTTGCTGATTTCGCCACCTTGGTGAACAAGGCCATCAATGTCGAAACTGGTCTGCAGGAATACCAGAGCTCTCACAGACGCAACCGTGACACGGGCTCATCTTCGGGCTCGCCTTCACAGAAGCGTAAGATATGGATCCCGAACAGCATGTACCGTCCAAATGCATCTGCCCCAAGGCAGAACTATGCTGCACCTCGTCTGCCTCCACCACCATCTAGGCAGTCAAGGCTTCCAGCTCCACCATCCCAAGCTCCTGTTCCCACTCCCAATAATGGTCTGTGCTACAAGTGTGGACAACAAGGTCACCGTGCCAGGGACTGCCATCAGAATTAGAATCAACTTGCCCTTCCAGCAACGGGCCGTGGTAACAACCAGCCCCGCAACAACAATGCTAAGCCTTATGGTCGTGCTCATGCCAACCACGTTGATCTCAACGAAGCTCAAGACCAGCCTGCTACTGTGATGGGTACACTCCTCGTTAATTCAGTACCAACATCCGTTTTATTTGATACAGGTGCATCGCATTCATTCATGTCAGAAGATTTTGCATACAAGCACGACGTTAAATGTGAGGAGATGAACACCTCTGTATTGGTCAAAACCCCCGTGGGACAGTGTCAAACCTCCTTGGTTGGCATCGATGTCCCCGTGGAAATCGAAGGGCTGGAGTTCTATGCCTCTCCCATTATCCTGAAGTCGTCTAACATCGACCTCATTTTGGGTATGGATTGGTTGAAAGCGCATACTGCTTCTATAGTTTGCGCCACTAAAACCGTCCATCTGCTACACCCTTCAGATGAAATAGTTGCTTACCAAGCTAATCTGGTACAAAATGCCGAGGCAAGGCTCTATGCATTGAATGCATTGAACGCTGCACCACTCGAGGGCATTGAGAACATTCCCGTCGTGCGTGAATTCCTCGACGTCTTCCCTGAAGAACTTCCAGGGATTCCCCCTGCTAGAGCTGTCGAATTCATCATCGACTTGAAACCAGGCACCACTCCTATAGCCAAGCGACCCTACAAGATGCCTCTGCATGAACTCCTTGAGCTTAAGGAGGAAATCGATAAATCTCTTCGCAAAGGATTCATTCGCCCAAGTTGCTCTCCTTGGGGAGCACCTTCCCTCTTTGTCAAGAAGAAGGATGGGACAAACCGGTTAGTTCAACACTACCGTCCTATAAACCAAGCTACCATTCAGAATAAATACCCTCTTCCTCGGATCAATGATCTGTATGATCAACTGGCGGGTTCGTCAGTGTTCTCTAAGCTCGAGTTGAGGTTGGGCTACCATCAGATCCGTGTTCGCGAAGAGGATATCCCAAAGACCGCCTTCGTGACTCGCTATGGTTCATACGAGTACACCGTCATGTCTTTCGGTTTAACCAATGCTCCAGCCACCTTCTCTCGTCTGATGAACTATATATTCATGGATTACCTCGACAAGTTCGTCGTGGTTTATCTGGATGATATCCTGGTATTCTCCAAGAACGAAGAAGAACATGCTGAACATCTTCGACTTGTGCTGGAAAAGCTACGAGAACATCAACTATATGCCAAGTTCTCCAAATGTGAATTCTGGCTACCGGAAGTAACCTATCTTGGGCATGTCATCTCTAAGGATGGTATTGCCGTCAACCCCGAGCGAGTTCAGGCTATTCTTGATTGGACTCCTCCCAAGAACATTAAGCAAGTCAGAAGTTTTCTCGGTCTCGCCAGCCATTGCCGTCGATTCGTCGAGAACTTCTCTAAGATCGCCAGGCCTCTGACTAACCTGTTGCATAAGGGTGTCAAGTTCCAATGGACAGACAAATGTCAGGAAAGTTTCCAGGCACTCAAAGACAAGTTGACTTCTGCCCTAGTTCTAGCTCCACCTGATACTAAGAAGGACTTCGTCATTTACTGCGACGCTTCCCGTCAAGGATTAGGCTGTGTCCTAATGCAAGACCGCAAAGTGATTGCTTATGCCTCTCGACAATTGCGCCCTCACGAAGAGAACTACCCAGTTCACGACCTCGAACTTGCTGCTGTCATTCATGCGCTGAAGCAGTGGCGACATTACCTTCTCGGTAATCGTTGCGAGATCTTCACTGACCACCAAAGCCTGAAGTATCTGTTTACTCAGCCAGATCTGAACCTCCGTCAGCAGAGATGGATGGAGCTTGTTGCAGACTTTGACTTGGGTATTTCCTATACGCCAGGAAAGGCTAATGTAATGGTTGATGCCTTGAGCCGCAAGTCTTACTGCAACCACCTCCAGGTTCACAAAGTTCAGCCCTCGCTTGTTGAAGAATTCAGGAAGCTGAACCTCCATATTGTTCCTTCAGGTGCACTCACTCCCCCTCCTAAGGAGTTTGGCAAGGTGAACCTCCACGTTGTTACCCAGGGTTCCCTCAATACCCTAGTTGCTAAACCAGATCTCGTGGATAGCATCAAAAGGCTACAGAAGTATGACTCTGAAGCCCACAAGATTAAGCGCTACCTCGCAGAAGGAAAGCCCTCATTCTTCACCATTGCTGAAGATGGCACCCTATACTTCAAGGGCCGCCTAGTGGTGCCATGTGCAGAGAAAAACCTGGATATGACACAGGAAGTTATGAAAGAAGCTCATGATACGCCTCTATGTATCCACCCTGGTAGTACAAAGATGTACCAAGACATCTGTCAGAGATTCTGGTGGTCTAATATGAAGCAAGCCATTGCTCGTTATGTTGCTGAGTGTGACGTTTGCCGTCGTATCAAAGCAGAACATCAAAGGCCTGCTGGAACTCTGCAACCTATCTCTATTCCTGAATGGAAATGGGACCATGTTGAGATGGACTTCGTCACTGGATTTCCCAAATCACAGAAAGGTAATGATGCTATTCTTGTCGTCATTGACCGACTTTCCAAAGTTGCACATTTTCTGGCAGTCAAAGAAACGATCACTGCTAGCCAGTTGGCAACGCTCTATATGTCCAGGATTGTTTCACTCCACGGTATTCCATTGGTTATCAGCTCAGACCATGGCAGCTTATTCACTTCAAGATTCTGGGCAAGTTTCCAAGAAGCTATGGGAACTCATCTGTCATTCAGTACTGCGTTTCATCCTCAATCGCAAGGACAAGTTGAACGCGTCAATCAAGTTCTCGAAGACATGCTTCGAGCTTGCGTTACTTCCTTCGGCAAGAAATGGGAGGAATCTCTCCCGTATGCTGAGTTCTCTTATAATAATAGCTATCAAGCTAGTCTGAAGATGGCCCCCTTCGAAGTGTTGTATGGACGAAAGTGCCGAACCCCTCTGAACTGGTCAGAAACTAGGGAACGTCCACTCTTCGGTCCGGATATTATCCAAGATGCCGAAGAACAAGTCCGCATTATTCGTGAGAATCTCAAGACTGCTCAGTCACGTCAGAAGAGTCAGTATGACCGTCATCATAAAGACATGGTCTATCAACCTGGCGAAAAGGCTTATCTTCGAGTCACACCTATGAAGGGTGCTCACCGCTTCGGGATCAAGGGCAAACTAGCTCCTCGCTATATTGGCCCATTCACTATTCTCGAAAGGCGTGGAAAAGTGGCATACCAACTGGAGCTACCGCCGAACCTTTCTCAGGTTCACGATGTGTTCCATGTGTCACAGCTCCGCCGTTGCTTCAAGGATCCAATCCGAGCTGTGGATCATGAAGTGCTCGAATTGCAGCAAGACCTATCCTATAAGGAGCATCCAGTCCGCATTCTCGACCAAGCTGAACGCCGCACACGTCAGAAGGCGATCAAGTTTCTCAAAGTCCAGTGGTCGCACCATTCTGAAGATGAGGCCACTTGGGAACGAGAGGATCGTCTGCGCGAAGAATACCCCACACGGTTTCCTTCTACCTCCTAAATCTCGGGACAAGATTTCTTGTAGTGGAGGAGATTTGTAACACCCTGAGGATCATGCTACAGTAACTCTCTGTGATTAAGCTAATCATGTTGCTAAACAGGGCTTGATCACAATTGCATCACATTTCTTTTCAAACTCCTAGTTCAAACTTCAATTAAAATCAAAGTGGAAAATAAAAGTTTTCAAAAATTTAAACAAAAATGTTCGGTGGGTGCCAAATAATACACTGGTAATTATGGTGGAGAAAACACATTTTTATAAAATACCTAAATACTTTTAAATGAAATAAAACAGAAAAGAAAATAAATAAATAAAAAGAAAATACAACAGAAAACAGAACAGGCAAAGAAAAAAGAAAAAAAGGAGAAGGCCCTCCCCCCCACTGGACCCCTGGCCCGACTGGGCCGACCCCCGGCCCAGCCCACCTCTCCCGCTCGCCCCCTTCCCTGTTCCCCCGACCGGGGTCGGAACAGGGGCAGTCCCCGCCGCACCCCCTCGCCGGCGACGGGGAGGATAAGGTCGCCAGCTCCCCCCGCCTCCTCGGGCCTCTCTCCCGCTCACCCCCGCTCACCTCTCGGCCCCTGCGCCTCTCTCTTCTCCCCCCCAGATCCGCGCCACTCCTTCCTTCCCCACGCCCGACGCGGTCGCCGCCGTTCACCGTCGTTCACACGGCCACCGTACCCACCTCGCCGCCCCAAGGTGTCTCCAAGGACCGCCGTCGCCCGCTGCTTCGTCTGGTGCAGCCCGTTGGAGACCGGAGCCCCTGCAACGACCTCCCCGAGCTCGCCTTCAACTTCGGACGCCGGCGACCCCCTTCTTCCCCGGCGCCGATCTGCTGCTCCTAAGCCCCTCACCGGCCTCCGTGTGCCGCGCGGTGAGCCTCTCCCCCTCCTCCCCTGTCCTTTCTCTCTCGCGCGCCCCCTAGCGGCTTCCCCACGCGCGCCCGAACGCCGCGCCGCGGAGCTCGTCGCCGGCGGGTCTCCGGTGACCATTTGGTCATGGGCGTAGGCCCGTTAGCTCGACCGCATCGTGCCGCACCCGCCTAGCTAGTTAGTTCGGCCGCTCGCGCGCTCTAACGCCGCACCCGCCCCAGCCCGAAGCACTTCGCCGCCGGCGAGCTCGTAGCGCTCGCCCCCGCCCGTTCCAGCCGCTCCGGCCACCACCGTTGGACGCGCGGCACCGAGCCGCGTCGAACGCGCCCAGCCACGACCCCGCAGACCCCCTGTGCGCGAAAACCGCGCCCCTCCCGAGCCGCGCCGCCGCGTTTGGCTCGTCGGAGTTGCTCCGGCGCCGGCCGCCGACGTGGCTGGCCTGGGCCCCCCCCCCAGTGCCACTGCCAGTGGGCCCCGTGGGCCCCGTTGACTGGGTCCACCCAGTCAACGTGCTGACTGGGCAGGCCCAGGCACTGACATGCGGGCCCCGCCGCAAAAATTAAAAACAAAAAGAAAAATGTTTTATAAATAAAAATAATTAGATTAACTAATCACTCACTGACATATGGGGCCCACCCCTCTAATTAGACTGTTAGTTTAGTTTAAATTAATATTAGACTAACAGAGGCTGACATGTGGGTCCCACTGGACCCACCTGTCTGGTTTGACTGGTCAGCCGACCTGTTGACCTGCTGACGTCAGCATTGCCTCATGCTGACGTCATAATTCATTTATGCTTAATTCACATAATTCCAGAAATTCAAATAAACTTTGAAAATTCATATCTTTTAAACCGTAACTCGGATGAAAATGTTTTCTATATGAAAGTTGTTCAGAACGACGAGACGAATCCGAATACGCAGTCCGTTCGTCCACCACACCTCCCTAACCTATCGAACTAGCAACTTTCCCCCTCCGGTCCGTCTGACCGAAAACGCGAAACATCGGGAATACCTCCCGGTTGTTTCCCCCCCTTCACCGGTACCATCTACTGTCGCGTTAGGTCACACCTAGCACCGCTCATTTTCATGTCACGCATCGTCATGCTTATGTTTGCATTGTATTTACTGTTTCTTCCCCCCTCTTCTCTCCGGTAGACTACGAGACCGACACTGCTGCTGCCCAGTTCGACTACGGAGTCGACGACCCCTCCTACTTGCCAGAGCAACCAGGCAAGCCCCCCCCCTTGATCACCAGATATCGCCTACTCTTCTCTATTCTGCTTGCATTAGAGTAGTGTAGCATGTTACTGCTTTCGATATCCTATCCTGATGCATAGCCTATCCTTGCTACTACTGTTGTTACCTTTACCTGCAATCCTACATGCTTAGTATAGGATGCTAGTTTTCCATCAGTGGCCCTACATTCTTGTCCGTCTGCTGTGCTATACTGTCGGGCCGTGATCACCTGGGCCGTGATCACGGGTATATACTTATATACTATATACATGACACATGAGATGACTAAAGTCGGGTCGGCTCGTAGGAGTACCCGCGAGTGGATCTTTGTGGCGGAGCGACAGGGCAGGTTGAGACTGCCTAGGTGAGAGGTGGGCCTGGCCCTGGTCGGCGTTCGCGGTTACTTAACACGCTTAACGAGATCTTGGTATTTGATCTGAGTCTGGCCATTTGGTCTATACGCACTAACCATCTACGTGGGAGTAGTTATGGGTATCCCGACGTCGTGGTATCAGCCGAAGCTCTTTTGACGTCAGCAACTGAGTGGCGCGCGCCGCATTGGACCGTAAGCTCGCGCTTGTATTAAGGGGGCTAGGTCTGCTTCCGGCCGCGTACGCAACGTGCAGGTGTGCATAGGGCGATGGGCCCAGACCCCTGCGCGCATAGGTTTAGACCGGCGTGCTGACCTCTCTGTTGAGCCTAGGTGGGGCTGCGACGTGTTGATCTTACGAGGCCGGGCATGACCCAGAAAAGTGTGTCCGGCCAAATGGGATCGAGCGTGTTGGGTTATGTGGTGCACCCCTGCAGGGAAGTTTATCTATTCGAATAGCCGTGTCCCTCGGTAAAAGGACGACCCGGAGTTGTACCTTGACCTTATGACAACTAGAACTGGATACCGAATAAAACACACCCTTCCAAGTGCCAGATACAACCCGGTGATCGCTCTCTAACAGGGCGACGAGGAGGGGATCGCCGGGTAGGATTATGCTATGCGATGCTACTTGGAGGACTTCAATCTACTCTCTTCTACCTGCTGCAAGATGGAGATGGCCAGAAGCGTAGTCTTCGACAGGACTAGCTATCCCCCTTTTATTCTGGCATTCTGCAGTTCAGTCCACTGATATGCCCCTTTACACATATACCCATGCATATGTAGTATAGCTCCTTGCTTGCGAGTACTTTGGATGAGTACTCACGGTTGCTTCTCTCCCTCTTTCCCCCTTTCCTATCTATCTGGTTGTCGCAACCAGATGTTGGAGTCCAGGAGCCAGACGCCACCGTCGACGACGACACCTACGACACTGGAGGTGCCTACTACTACGTGCAGGCCGCTGACGACGATCAGGAGTAGTTAGGAGGATCCCAGGCAGGAGGCCTGCGCCTCGTTCGATCTGTATCCCAGTTTGTGCTAGCCTTCTTAAGGCAAACTTGTTTAACTTATGTCTGTACTCAGATATTGTTGCTTCCGCTGACTCGTCTATGATCGAGCACTTGTATTCGAGCCCTCGAGGCCCCTGGCTTGTATTATGATGCTTGTATGACTTATTTATGTTTTAGAGTTGTGTTGTGATATCTTCCCGTGAGTCCCTGATCTTGATCGTACACATTTGCGTGCATGATTAGTGTACGGTCAAATCGGGGGCGTCACAACACATTTGATTCAAGCTCGTCCGAAAGATATGTGTCTCTCCCTCCATTTCCCCATTCATCCACGCTGGGCGGCAAAACAAACTCTCCTCGTCCGAAATCGATGTAGGCTAATATTTTAAATAGGGGCAGATGTGTAACTTCCCTCAGACGTGACACAACCGCCCTACTTGCCAGCCCCGTTCATACACCGTGGGCGCCAACCGTGGGCGGCAAAACACCCTCTCCTCGCCCAAAATCGTTACCGGCAAATATTTGGGAGATGCGAGATTACCGTCCTATCCCCAACCGACGTGATGTCCGAAATTTTAAACGGGGGATAAGTTCGTAACTTTTCCACATTTCAGACAAGCGCGTCCCAAAGTTTGAGATCCCCCCTCCCCCTCCATTTCCCCATTCATACACCGTCGGCGCCACGACAACCTCCCCACTGCGGTCAGCCTCCTCCGTCCGCCACCCCATCCTTCACCTTGCCGGAGCCGCTACCCCTACCCCGTCGTCCACTGCAAGAGATGGACGTCTCTCATCCACGGCGCCGGACCAGGATCCTTTCATCGCGTCGTCTCGCTTCATCGGCGCCGTCATCCACTTTGAAGTTGCCGCTCCTACGACCGCCTCGTCCACGGAAACAGGATTTATCCCCCAACCCGGTCGCCTGCCATCTAAAGTCTTCTTCCCCGCCGCCGACAGCCATCGCACCCATAGCACCCTCAACGTATCAGCAGGGGCCTACACGGCGTCGCAAGAGAGGTGTTACTCTTCCATATGTGCTTAAGTTATTGATCTCACCCGGAAAATAGATCTTAAATTGTTTACTGTACTTTTCTTGTCTGTACCAAATCGTAGTGGCTAGTTGAATGCAAACATTGGTTGCGAAGTAGCTTTGTCCGGTTTGCACCTTCAGATCTACCATGTCACGGTCACTATACTCGTAAAGCTTATGATTTCCCCCCTTTATATTCACTACCATCATCGTAGGTGCTTCACTGCTTCGTGTCGTGCTAGCACTGCTCCTCAAGACCTCAACCCATCAAGCGAAACAACATGCCACTCATAATTCCAAAGCTTACGTGCTGAAATACGAATCTGATATGATGCTCATATTACTAAAACAGAGAACGTTTAATTGGTCACCTAATGTTCCTATATTCGTTTCGAAAAGCATGTGCGCCACCCACTGGTCCAGCTAGTTCCACTTTCCTGATTTTACTCTTGATGCTTAGGGTTTTCCCCTTTTATCTACTCTACTATGATCTGCGTAGGTGCTTTCTGTCATACTAGCATTACTCCACCCTTCAAGCTAAACAACACAACACTCAAAATTCCAAAGCTTAGTTGTTCAAATATGATTGTGCTATGATACTGATATTAGTTAACAGACACATTTAATTGGTTAGCTAAAGGTCCCACTTGAGTTTCCAAATGCATGTCACGACATATAGAGAGACAGCAGAATTGCATTTCTTTGTCACTTGTTGACTGTACTTCCTTGTCCATACCAAATCTTAGTTGTTATTTCAAAGCAAATATCAGTTGCTAACTACCCTTTGCACGGTTTGCAGCTTCAGATCTGCCATCCCACTGCCACGGTCAACACTACACTCATCATGCTTACGGTTTCCCCATTTTATGATGACCACGATCAGCCTACGTGGTTCGTGTCGTAATAGCACTGCTCCACCCATCGAGCTAAACAAGCTTAGTTGTACAAATTCAAATCTAATATTATGTTGATATTAGTAAAACTGAGATATGTTTAATTGGTCGGCTAAATGTTCCTACTTTAGTTTCGAAATGCATGTGAGCCACATATGGAGAGACCGGAAGGAATGGTATTTCTTTGTGCGCTCTGGTTCATCATGGGTGGCCAACCGACATTGTATAGAAAGACTTGTAATATCTTCAATCTGCTTGCTCTTCTGCTCTTCTTTAAGATGATCCTCTTCTCTTGCGGTCGACTGGTTAGGTCGAGTTATTCTCCCTTAGTATATTTTGAATCTGTCACGTCAGGTCGACTTGTTCTTCTTTACTATATGTTGAAGTTGTCATCTGCGATGTATCATCACTTCTGGAGCTCTCATATTCTGAGTAGTAGGCCACATTATATTAATGCACACACCAAATTACAGCATGCATGGCACCTCTTAGAATAATTGCAGAGATAGTACAAAGGGGTTTAGAGGGAGGAAGTATTGGATTAGAATCACTTCTGCATTACAAAGATAATCTCACTTGTTTTTATGTTTTCATGCATGTCGGGTATTGAACATTATCAAAATGAATATGAGAATGGGCGCATGAGAGGAATATTGCGGAACAATCCACTGGCTAACAAACTTGGCATGGTGGAGGATGGCCTATCTTATTCACCCATCAAGGTGCATGCTCTAACTTGGCAAGGTTGTATTGGTCGCACATATTTTGCATCTGACCTCTTGCATTACTTCTACTTTGTTACACCATCTGCTTAGTTTAAGCATCATATATGAGTATATGCCATACCTATCCATTTTTTGTACCTATTCCATGTGTCGTCATACTATGTTTTTCCAGTCAAATGTTTTTCTTTCGTAATAGATGTCCAAAAGGAAGAGGGTGATTGCAGATCCTCAAGGAGTACAAACTAGGTATTTGGAAAAGGTAGTGATACCTATTAAATCAGATAGATCAGCAGCCACAGAAAACACAGGCCCAACTGTAACAGACTTTACCCCTACTCCAGTGGCCAAACCCCTATTAGAACTTCTGACAGCCCAGCGTCAGGTACTGTCTATGATATCAATTCAAAATTTGAACTCCTAATTTCTGCATGTGCCTTACCTTCTCTCTTGTATGAAAACTAATTTCAGATAAATCTCCTTGCTCAAAGGATCATAGGATCTCACGACAATACTGGGCTCTGCATTGCTCTTGTCAGTACCTCTTGCCCTTTGTCAGCATACTTACACTCATTGCTGTTTGATTATGTAGCATCACTGTAAATGTTCGCTTCTTTATCCTCCCTTTGCTTGAAATTATAAGATCTATATTTACTCTTAGATAAATGTAGAATTAACACAATGGTTATGAAGTTTTGGATTGCTGATGTAAGTACCTATTGTCATGTACTCCCTCTGTATCGAATTATTGTTGATCAATTGGATGTATTTAGAACTTAGTAGTGCTAGATACATCCATTTGAGCGACAACTAATAACGGACAGTGGTGGTATTACTGTACATGCATCGTGAGATAGTTGATTGTCTAGCCTTACTCTGCATCTTATCTGCCCTACCATCCACTTTCTCCAAATTATCATATCTACATTTACTCTTACCAAAATGTTGAATAAAGCCAATGCCACTACACACGTTGATGTCTGCATTCCTCTTGTTAGTACCTTTTGCCTTGTAACGCTGTACTTAATTAATTGCTATTTGATTATGTATCATCAGTCTGCACCTGAGCTTCATTATCCTCTATTTCTTCCAATATTATTTGATCTATATTTACTCTTTGCAAAATGTAGAATAATGGCAACGCTTATAAAGAATTTTCTTTGGGGAATTTATTGAATTATCTTTCCATCAACATGGAGAAGGGCTTTGTCCAGCCCGTGTTAACACGTAATGTAAGTTCATCCTTCTCAAGCCTTCAAACTTTGTTCTAGTATAGATTTGGATAGGCATCATTTCCTCCACTGCTATTTACATCTGATTGGATGTTTGCAACAACTACCAGTTTTAAATTGTAGTTGTAAAAACATGTTCCTTATGCAGAACAGATCCATTTATTTGCTTATATAATTGTGAAACCTGTTACGTGTCTCCTTGTTTCTCTTTCAGATTCGTATCTCTTATGCCAGGCAGAACTTTAGGAAAGATAGTGAGCCAAACCATCTTGAGGACAGCGAGATGACCCCAAGGTCCTGTCTTGATGAAGACAGTGAGTTGAAGCTACTCACCAGCAGGTCTGAGACAACCTGTGTGCAATCGCTGCCTCAATCAGTTCGACTTCTTCAGTCTCAACTTAAAGCGGAAAGGCTTGCTTCAGCTCAGCTCCAACTTGAAGTCAAAGATGTAATGAAGATGTCGAGGGACTGCCTTGCGCACTATGGTGCCATACAGCTAGGGATGAAGCATCTATCGTTAACACAACTGAGGTCTCATCAGCTTGTTCGGCTGCTTGCGGGGCCCGAGCTTGCCAGGTCTAGTGCCTTCTGAAGTGCTCTCAGTTTTGTATATTCTTTTGTCGGCGCGTTTATATGCACTAGTGGCGACCTTTGATGCCCAGTGTATGTAATCCGCGGTCATGTTGCGCTTTATTATCACCGGTAGCGAACTTTGATTCCAAGTGGATGTAATATGCCGTAATTTCTTTGTTGTATAGTCTAGGTTTATTCTTTGGTCGGTATGCTGTAATTTACGCCGGAAGGTTCAGTGGATCTCAGTGTTGTCGGTCTTCAGGCCGTCCCATTACTCATATGGGCCAAAACGTGGGCCTATAATCATCTTGGGCCATTAGCAGGTCTAAACCTATAGTAGTTTCCCACCTTTAACAGGCCATGGGCTACATATTTACTGTAGTGACACTGGGCTTCCTACGGGCCGTAGAAATAATGGGCCTTCTACGGTCCGTAGAAACAATGGGCCTTCTACGGGCCGTAGAAACAATGGGCCTTCTACGGGTCGTATCATCAATGGGCCTTAGACGGGTCATATGATCGATTGGCCAAACATGGGCCAAAAACAGACCGCATTATGGCCGTAAACGGGCTAGAGTTGGAGTCGTCCGTTCATGGGCCGACCATAACGGGTCGTCGTTAATAGGCCGTATTTGATGATACTATGAAAACGGCCCAACGTATTAACGGGGCACAAACGGGCCGACTGTAACCACGGGCTGAATTTGTCCCACAAGCAGAAAATGGCAGTAACGGGCCGTAAGTAACCGAATGTTGGAAATGAGCCCAAGAATAAATGGGCCCTGAGAAGGCCGAAAGATAACATGGGCTGCAAACGGCCCAATGGATTAATGAGCCGTTAATGGGTATAAAGTGATACACTATTCATTACGGGCCAGTTTCACCACGGGTCGTTAATGGGCCAAGAGTTACAAAGGGCCTCATATGGGCCGAAAGACGTCATGGGCCATACATGGGCCGGAACTTAAAATGGGCTGGAATCATATTGGACGGCCCAGATGACGCTACTGGGCCTAATTCGGATAGGTCGTAACGGGCCCTGGGTTAGCGGGCTATAAATGGGCTATATGCGAACAGGCCGTTAACAGGCTTTCCGTGGGCTGGCCTTTTCACAGGAATGGGCCTCTGTTCGGCTGTGCCACATGTCGATGTATCATAGGCGCCTTCGGTCCAATGAGTGGATGACATCTGTCCCAACGGTGAGCCGACACGTGTTTCCTCCAGCCAATGATGATTTTACACGTGGAAAATCCCCATTGGTCGGGGCTGTTAGCGGGTTATCGGATCCAAAACCGGGCCTGATAGGTTAACGGCGTTCCGTTACGGTGGATGCCACGTGTCGGTCACCCTTGACGAAAGCACTTCTGTGACGTACGATTTATCGTCATGGAAGTGGACACTTCCGTGATGATAATTTTGGTAATGTCACGGAACACTTCTACGACAGCACAGGTATGACTATCTTGATTCTGTTATAAAATTGTCATGGATGTACATGCATGACAAAAAACGCGACCTACTGTGACAAACACGTATCATCACGGAAGTGTATTTTTTTTGTAGTGATAACCGTGTGTTATCAAATAGAAAAAAACTGCGGGCGGGTAGATATTTTTGAGAGGGGAAGCCTCGTGGAGCCCAATGTACTGTGGGGATGTGCGTGACAGGGGCACCGGCGTGGCACACGGTTAGTGTGAGTGAACCATGACTGTTGCGTCATCTGACTTGTCTAATGTTCATAAATTTGGCGAAAAATGACGCAGGAGAGGGTCAGAACACGAACACACTTGCATGTGGACCAAACATATGTATGAAAACGGTGGTTTGACGTTCAAATACCAAATGCAACTTAGATGTGGCACCTATCTCGCAAAGCGCATGGTATTGCTTCCACGCCCCCCCCCCCCCACCTCGGGTCGGCGGGAAGGGAATCCTAAGCTATGAATGCATGCCCCCCCATGGAGGTTCACCTAGTAAAGTGCCAAGTAGCAGCCCCCTCCCACACAGACACCCACTTTCAGCCGGCGGGCTAGAGAGGCATCTCACCAAGATGGATCATAAAACAGACCAAGAATAATCCACCTTGGTCGTACAGCCTCTCTCTTGTTGTTGGTCAAAGTGATGGCCATCCATGCGACCCCGGAGATGGGCTAGCTCGCCAATAATCACGCAAGTAGCTAGTCCCCGAAGACAACCACTGTCTGCGTGTGGCCCAAACATATGTATGGATAGGTGTGTTTGAATACACAATGGAACAACTTTGATGTGGCACCGTGCTTTCGAACCAGAAATCCCCACACTGAGTGAGGGTTAGTTTACGATGCATATGTATGTCACACCACACTTCAAGCCGATGATGGGGATTCATGCATGCATGCGTGCATAGTATGCACTCAAACTTAATTAGGTCTGAATCTCACCATGACCTATACTACAATAACACGAACCAAAGGAAGAATCCGCCATGGTAACATATCTTGTTGTCGATCAAGGTGATCATGGATGTCCACGCGGGTCCACGAATATATAGGCTTGTTGCCGATAACCATGCGAGGGAGTGTACCATTCGAAGACAACCACTACATGCATATGTATGGAGGTGATGCGTGCATGCATGTTTGAATACCATTTCACAACATTGATGTGGCACGTGCATCAAAAATCGTATAGTCCCCACACAGAGCGAGATCGGTTCATGACGTGTCGTGGTACTAGCCACTTCGACTAGATGGGAGGGATTCATGCATACACATGCATGTGTGTGCTCAAACTGTATCATGTCATCCCAGAGCATGACTTATATATACCGTATTACAAACAAAAAATAATCCCCTCCTAAGTCAAATTAACCTCTCTCGTTGTCAGGCAAAGTAGTGATGGACCAAGCAGGCCCACATATGGAAAGCATCGATATCGCTGATAACTGCTTGAGTGGGTGTGAGAGGACAACCACCATCGCTTTGCATGTGGGCCAAACATATGTTGAATACCAAAAAAACACAACTTTGATGTGGCACATGCCTCGAAAACCATAAAGTCCCCGCATAGAGCGAGGTTCATGAAGCGTACTACATATGATGGTCCGCTTCCCCCTCTTGGACGCATATTATATGCTCCTACTGTAATACAACCCAAAAAGAATCCTCCTTGATGGTGAAACTAATTAACCTCTCCCGATGTAGGTGAAAGTGATGCATGCATCGACGATGGCCTCGTGGGCCCACAGATGGAAGCGTCACATGTGAGTATCCTAGGATAACCATTGCATGGATGCATGTGGCCCAAAGAGGCGTTGTGTGATGTTTGAATAGCCAATTTCACAACTTTGATGTGGTACGTGCCTCAAAAACCGAAAAGTCTCGACACTGAGTGAGGTGTACTTGTTCACGAACGCGTACGTATAGTATATATGCTAGTCCCATCCCACCTCTTCGACACATACTCTCTCTCTCTCTCTATATATATATATACATAAACACTACTCTGATCACGAGATCAGAATAATATTCTGATCACAACCTGGCCTGCCTGAGTAACGCGCCTGAACTTCCCTCTGTACGAACCCGACCTTCGGGCTATCTTCGCAACCGTGTCTCCCCGCGCGAATTATTCTGGTTAGTCGTGTTCTATATGATGTTAGTGTAATCTAGAAACGTTTTCTAGCAACTAAATACCTGTTTTAAATAGGAATCTCGCTCATTGGCGGATTTTGCACTCGGGTCGTGATGAACTCGCGTTTGTGCAATTTTACTGCCTGACTTGTTCGACCTGAACTTCCCCCTGTGGTAGGTTGAACTTCCGCCAACATCGCCCAAATGGGGCTTGTTATATACCGTTGGAAAGCTATGGACATGACTATCATGACCCAAGTTAAATTTTGGGCAAACTGTAAGCGGTTTAAGAGCAGTTTTGAAAACCGTTTTTTCTTCAAACAAAAAATGTGAATCGTATTTTTGATCGCATTTCCAAACCGTTTATCGGAATGAGGCAAATAATATGGCATTGGAAAGCTGCTGCAAAACCGCTCCTTTCACATGTTGAAAGTTTCCTCTAATTCCCTATGGTTATAGAGTAATTTGGAAGATCATAAAATTTCACCAACCGAACAGCCAAGTTCGTATTTTCGATGTCATTTGTAAAAGGCTAATCCAATTGAGGCAAATGATATGGCGTTGGAAAGCTTATGAAAACGCGCTACTTTTTAATATTGAAAGTGTTTTCTAAATTTGAACGGTTTAAAAGTAATTTAGAAAACGGTATAATTTCCACCGAGTTTGTATTTTCGAGCTAATTTTTTAACTGTGCGTCCGAACGCAGCAAATGATATGGCGTTGAAAAGGTTGAGGAAATGCGAAACTTTTTATATATTGTTTGTCCCAATTCTTTACGGTTTTAAGTCAGTTTTGAAAATGGCTAAAAATTTATTTTCGCTGTAATTTCTACAAAATTTGTCGGAATGGGGCAAATAATATACCGTTGAAAAGCTACGAAAAATGCGAAACTTTTTCATATTGATGGTTTTCTCTAATTCCTAGCCGTTTTGAAGTAATTTCAAAAACGACGAGATCATTTGTTCTGCCTTTATCGCGAAACAGATTCTTCGAAAATGCACCGCGTGAAGAACCTGAACTTCTGGCACGTCTACTTGAACTTCACTCTGTTTTTCACGTGCTTTTTTTGCCCATACCTCTCCATCCACTCGCCGGAATTGTGCAATTAATATACCGGTAGAAAGCTTATGTAAACATGCAACTTTACCGTGTTGATCATTTTTTCATACTCGCGGCGGTTTTGAAAGTTTTTCATCTCAAATTCGTTCACTATAGTAGCCGAACTTCCTGCTGTTTTCATGTTGAACTTCTATGCGTATTTTCGTTTGTAATTTTCTCATCCATTTCGTCAGTGTTACATAAATGATATTCCTTTTGTACAAACATCTCTCACAATATTGTTTTTAACTTTCTCCGACCGAGGAGTTGAACTTATAACAACAAAACTTTTAGTATTTAATTTCTTCTTATTTTTTTAATACAAAATGCACACCGTGTAGTACGTGAACTTGTGACAGTTATCAATCGAACTTCTCTCGGTTACGTGAAAATATCTGAGTTTTTTATAAATATTTATCTCAATTTCTTAACCCTTTTTTATGAATTTTGAAGCGCTCTTTTTTTAAAAGTTGAACTTCTTGTTATTTTATTTTTGAACTTCTTGTTTCCACTCTTTAATAACGAGGAAAATATGAGTTTTCTATAATCATCGAACTTCTCCATCTTTTTAATATGGACTTCCTGGTTTATTTATTAATCTTTTATGAATTTTGAAGTGCTCTATTTTTAAAAGTTGACCTTCTTGTTATTTTTTTGAACTTCTTGTTTCCACTCTTTAATAACGAGGAAAATCTGAGTTTTCTATAATCATCGAACTTCTCCATCTTTTTAAAATGGACTTCGTGGTTTTATTTTCTTAATCTTTATAATTTGAATTTTTAATTTCTTTTTGAAATCAAATTGCTCCCAAATAATAACTGAACTTCCCTGTGGGTTGAGAGAATTATTTTAAAATGCAAAAAAACAATTTTTTTTGTTTTCAAACATGGAAATACAAGGTGAACATATCTCGCAGGAATTTTTGAACTTCCCCGGACAGAGCACGTGAACTTCTTGCAACAAACCTTTTAGGCTTCTGGTTTTGTATTCTTTTATTCTCCTCTGAAACGCATTCCGTGTAGTAGTTGAACTTCCAGCTGTTTTCACCTTGAACTTCTGTCACGTTTTTCTGTTCGTAATTCCCCACCTATACATCGGAGTTGCACAAATAATATACCTTTGCAAACCTGCTGAAAAGATATAACTTTTTCTAATACGGTTAAGCTTTTGTTTCGAACAACATGCACCATTTTGTTTTAACCTTTTTTGGAAGAAGAATATTTATACACCTTGGAAAGTTGTTGAATATGAGAAACTTTTTAATGTAGAGCATTTTTGTTTTAAATTTGTAATTGATTGAGAGAATTATTTTAATTCACCAAAACAATAATTTTTGTGCGGTTTTGCACATGTAAATACATGGTGAACCTCTCTCACAAGTATTTTTGAACTTCCCCTGACCAAGCACTTGAACTTCTCGCACCAATTTTTTTAGAGTTTACCTTTTATTTCTTTTTTTTTCTCATATGAAACACACACCATGTAGCACGTGAACTTCAGGCTGTTATCACTTTGAATCGCTCTCTGCTTTTTTTAGCCCCAAGTCCTAAAACACTCTTCAAAATTGAGCATGTAAATCCTAGGTTTTTTATCTCTGAACTTCTCTATTTTTTTAGTTTGAACTTCTTAGTTTTATTCTTATAAAAGGAAAAAAATGATTTTTAAGTAAACATCATACAACCTTTTAAAATTGAACTTCATACATTAATTTTGCTTGGAAACAAAGAAGAATTTGAGTATGTTGTGTACATCAAACTATTTCGTTTTTTAATATGAAATTATTGATTATCTTCTTTTAAATGGAATTGCTGCAAAAAATTTAAAATGCAAAAAGTGACGCTACCCTTTAGCAAAAAAAATCAGAATTTTTATAGACATCAAACCGCTCCACTTTTTCAATTTTTAACCTCTTTGCGTATTTTTAGAAATGGGAAAATATGAGTTTTTGTAATAAATGACAAACTTCTTCGTTATTTCGAATTGAACTTCTTGGTTTATTCATTAGTAACGGGAAAAATATGAGTTTTTGTAATAAATATTGAACTGCTTCATTTTTTTTTTGAAATTGAATTTCTTGGTTTATTATTTAGTAACGAGGAAAATCTGGATTTTCATATACACTGAACTATTCTACTTTTTAAAAAAATTGAACTTCTTGAATTTTTTTTCAATCTAGAATTCTTTGGTGTTATCATTTGTAATAGAAAATAAAAAATAATGAATTTTTAACTACTCTATTTTTTTAAAAATAATTAGCTTCCTACGTGATAAAACATACACATAACTTTTATATATATCGAACTTCTTGTGTGGATTTACATTTTTTCGCTGGTAGATTAAACGATCTTTTTTTGTCACATATTTTTTGAATTTTTGCATTTTTTTTTGTTTGAACTTCTATCTTTTTATACGCAAAAAGAAAAAATAACTACCCATTGCACGAAGACACACACAACCATTTTTTGCATGCATGAACGCAAGTGTGCTCTGAACTCGGTCATGTATGTCATGCAAAAAATTACAGCAAATTAAAATGCACACATAACAATTGAAACACTGATGGCAACATCTTTTTGCAATGTTTAATATTTGGATCCATGAACATAAAATTTGAACTTCCTAATTTAGTCCATGAACACAAAAAACAAACACTATAAAACTAATATGGAAAATAAACATGATAAAACTAGTTTTTTTCAATTCAGTGTACCGCGCACACACGCGGACAGCACATCCACAATTTCTTTTGGCTGACATCATATGAAAAAGTGTTTGTTTAATAACTGATTTTTTCACCAATGACCAGTAAATCCGGCGTATAGCTTAGTAGAACTTCACCGATGCCGGCACATAGCCCTTGTACATGGCGTAGTTCCTGTTTCCCTGCATTGAACTTCTGCAGCTGACACAACAAAGCGTCCACACACAGTTTTGTACCACTACACGATAGGAGGGGAGCTTCTGACATGCCTCAACTAAGAAGCACCGGTTGGGTTCTTCATATCCTGGGGAGAGTAATTCTCAGGTGTCAAATGCGACAATTTACATGAGTTGATGGAGAGAGGATTTGAGCTATCGGTGGCATAACCTTCATATCCGTAGAACAAACAAATCATAAGCATAAGCAATAGGCTGTTATCAAGAAACAAAAAACATGCTAGAGGTTGACAAAAAGAGGCGCCATGGTTGCAGCCGAAGCCGGTGTAGGTGGTTGGCCGCGCCGGTGACGCGCTGGAGGAAGGGAGTGTTGTCGCCGACAGCGGGCGATGAGGAAGTGAGCAGCTGCAGTGCATGCGGGCCTGACTGGCTTCCATACATTATGCATTGTTGCTACCCAAAATCAGAAATATCTGAAACATGGATGGGATGGGATGGAAGAAGTGCTACGCTGACCGTCACCTTCTGCTGTGGACTTCTGTTCGCGATGGCCTCGACCTCCCTGACGCTACGGGGCTGGACTGTGATGGTGTTGGGTCACCGTCAGGGCAATTGGGACTTGGACGGTGCGTCTCTGCACACTTCCACCTCTGAATGCTGTGCAGGTAAGGATTTCTTCAAGAGACATATTTAACAAAATGAAAGTACGAATCGGAAGAAACTAAGGAAACTGTACAAACTGTAGGACATACATGGAATGTTGTGTATCTAAACTGATCTGGGCATGCATTGGAGCTTCGCGCATATTTACGGGTTTTATTAAAATGACACGTAATTTTTTTTCTGAACTATTTCTTTTGTACCAACTATATTTGAACTATTGATTTTTATATTACTAAACTGCTGTATGTATATGAGTTATATGCGCTAAAAGTTGCTGCTGTTGTACTGATGATATCTTTCTCTTGTCAATAAACTAAACTGTTTGTAATATGGGCAGTATAACTGATGAAAATTCAGTAGAGCGTGCTATTGCATATGAGTTTTTTCTAAGAACAGAAAAAAGTATGGAATCAACAATACATAAAAGGAGCAATATTTTTCATCACCTAATTCTGCTAAAGGTACGTACAGAGCAGATATTGTAGTCTTTTTGAAAGTGTTAGCTTCAGGAGGAGAAGCCACTGGCCGAGGTGAGAAGGAGAAGCACCTTGCCTCCTTGTTGATGCACGACAGTGTGGGAAGCACGGTGCAGGTGAGTGCTACCTGGAGGAAGCTCAGATGGGTGGAGCTGGACGACTGTAGGGAGGGGGAGGGAGTGCTGACCGACATGCCAAGCGGCTAGGTAGAAGCCCCGACGGCGATGAATAGAAGCCAGCCACGCGAGCGGGTCTACTCCTCCGTGTGATGCAGTTCGATCATCCTGAGCGAGGCAGGAGGGAGTTAGCGCACGGCCCTCCGACGGCGGCCCAAATGCAGGTGTGCGAGCGAGGTTCTGCTCCCGACTCCGCGAAGCCCTCCGCTGGATCCACAGCCTGCGGCGTCGGCGATGGGTGGCCGGCGGCGGGAGGCGCATCGGGGCCCGGAGGGCGGCGGCGGGAGGTGCGTGGGAACCGGGGGGGGGGGGGGGGGGGGGGGGGGGGGGGGGGGGGGGCGGCTGGAGGTGCGTCGTGGCCGAGGGCGGGAGGCAGCGAAGGCGCGTCCTGGCAGGGATGGGCCGCGGCGGAGGTGCGTCCGGGTCGGTGTAGGTGACGGCGGGAAGCGCGCCGGGGCCGAGGGGCCGGCGGTGGGAGGCGCGCCGGAGCCGAGGAGGCGGCGGAGGGAGGTTGGTCGGGGAGGTTGCGGGGAAGGTCAGCGCGGGGAGTGGATAAGGTGGGCGCCGATGGAACGTTGTTTTTTTCTTTTCGAGAAGTTCGGGTGGGCTGCCTTTCCAAATCCAGGAACATCCCATCGCCCCTCTATAGGACGCGCCCTGATCAGAATAATCAGAATAGTGCTATCCTATAATACAAACAAAAAAGATACTATTTTACTGGTCAAATTAACCTTACTGCCGGTCATTCGTCAAAAAGATGGACGACGACCTCGTGGGGCCACAAAAAACGTCACACGCGAGTATCGAGTGTCGTGTAGGACAACCATCAACTGCATGTGGACAAAACATGTATGTATGAAAGGGTTGTGCGCAATGTTTTAAATAATGAATTCACGACTCTGATGTGGCACCTGCCTCACAAAACGGCCAACCCACACGATGGCTCACGACTTATAGTGTACTGCGAGCCACCCGCCACCCCCCAGACGCGCGCGCGCGCACACACACCATAAATCCACCGCAACTATGATGCATGTTAAATTATCCCACGGTGAACATATGTTACCAAAGGAGGGACGTTTTAATTTTGAAAAAAAAAACAGAGATCATAGAGACGTTCTAGTACATTGATTGATTTTCTAGGGGTATAATGTGCAAAAATCAAATTTGAGCTACATGCACACGTGACAGTGCACCTAAATGGATTGCAAAAACACATGTATCTCACTGGGTGCATGTTTACTCCCCGTGCAAGAAATTTCAAACATTGAAAACCTTGATTTTTAAATTCTAGTACATCCAAAACTTATTTGAAATTCTTGAAACTTATCGTGTTGTCACATGGACACCAATACAAAGTGGCATTGTACTTTTCTTTGTCAAATTTGAGACCAGTTTTGATGTAATCTTTATCTTCTTACAAACGGGAGATCATTAATAATTGGGAACCAATATCCCAAACGTATTTTATATTCGAACCATGAGCGTTAGACCAACAATGGATACGTGCCATGCTTCGGTTAATCAATAAAGTGGCAGCATTAATCATCCAAATAGAAAAACAATATACGTGTGTTGTGCGAGCAAGCGTGAGTTGACAGGACGCATGCGAGCAGTCCACCGCGCAGGCAGACCGAGAGGCGTGCGTGCAAGTGTGTGAATTGACGGGAGGTGTGCTCGCTGCGCAGTGTCATCGGGAGGCGTGCGAGTAGCTGTGTGAAACGACGGTAGGCATGCCAACAGTCTGGTGCGCAGGGTCACCGGGAGGCGAGCCAGCGGTTTGACTGCCGCCCACCTCTCTCCCACTACTCCATATTAATGGCACGCCGCCCGAGTGGCCGCACCCCCATCCTCGCCACATACACAATCCTCTCTCTCCACTTGCATCCTCGACGCCGCTCTCAGTCCTCAAAGTCGACAGTGTATGAGGATGCTGCCGAAACGCCCCATCGAAGGGAGTGGCGACGCCGGGGCTGCTGAAGCACCAAAGCACGGCGTGGAGATGGAGACTGAGGTTGCCGTCATCGCCGGCGAGGTATCGCTGCACCCTGGCATCGTCGACGGCGTCGAGCTTCCATAGCCGGAGGCGGAGGTCCACACCGACTCCGGTGACGACTCGGGCGACAACCCCGGCTTCGACTCCGACGACCACTCCGGCGACGACTCCAACGAAGACGGACAACTGCTTAGTCATCTATACCCATTTATGTGTCAAATAGATCCTAGGGTTTCTCTGGTTACTCCTGCCTCCCCCTTTTTGGAATAGAAATCCTATGATTATGTTCTCTCAATCCATGAAATCTGAGTAAGTTTCGTTAGATCCGTGTAGTGTATTGATTGTTTGAATGGTACAAGTGATAAGTGATTAGTTGTTTCATCTGTGCAAATGATTTCTGCTAGTAATCCGACTAGGGTTAGTGTTCGTGCTAATAATTCCTAGCCAGGACTTGACAATTGATTTCGAATGACCTACATATATGTTTGTGTCATTATTTTCTTCAAGATTGGTATGTACATAGATGATTGTGCTTAAAAACCGAACCATAATCTCTGGATATGTATAAAAATAGCCATAACTTCCTAATCCTACTTCACGGCATGTAAAAATTGATTGGATGCCAAATTTTGGCAACTGCCAAATGTTCGCTAGAGATTAGTTTGTAAACATTAATTTGACGCCACATTTTCTTTACTATTTGTATAGGTGTTGTCTGACGATGTGGAAAGCGAGGATGAAGATGGCCAGGGGAGGTACAAGAGGCAAATCCTGAGGGAGCTTTATGCAGGAATGCATAACAAGCGTATTAGGACCTGGGACGACGGCTATCGATGCCCATTTTGCAACCACAAGCTTCATGACGCGTATCAAAGTGGTCTGGCGCATACAAGAGGACGGGTTGTTGGCTCCTTCAATCAGAAGTATTCTCGCAGGGTGGCGCACGGCGCGTACGCCGAGTACCTGGAGTTGCTTTATGATCGTGCCGGCAGATGAGATGAGATGTGGGATCGAACTATGTATGGCTATGTAGTGTATTAATGATGGTTGAACTATACTTGTGTACGCTTATTATCTATTTCTGAGTATGTTTAATCTATGTTTACTTATGTCTAAATATGGGATATGGATGCAATCAGTTAGGTTGATGGAATCTACCTCCGTCCTGGTTATTGGTCCCCTTTGTAATTTGTGTTAAATTTTGACCAAAGATTTAACTGTCAAAATGTTAGTGCAGGTCAGCAAAAATTATATCGTCGGATGCGTATTTGAACATAGTGTTCAATGATGTAATTTTTTGTGACATGCATAAACATTTGTTAGTTAAATATTTGGTACAAATTACAAACGGGACCAATAAACCAGGACAGAGGTAGTACGTTAGTCGCATACGGTTCCCAAAATTGGAACCGTGTGCAATGACTTTCATTTTGCCTCTTACGTCAATCACACACGGTTGGCTCTAGCAAAGCATTGCCTCCGAAACTCTTTGTGGGACAAAAAACCCTCACCACCCAATTCCAAAAAGAAAAGGAAAACTCTCACCATTCCCATGTAAAAAAAACCTCAACCCGCCCGCCACCCCCTCCGGTCCCATTCACACCTGCACAAGCTCCTCCGCGTCTATGCATGGCAGCGCCTATCACGGCGGCAACCACTTAGCTCGACGTGTGCCGCCGCCGCCAGGCTGCCGGCAAACCCCACCGCATTTCACCACTTTCGCTTGCCGCCGCCTATCGCCATCGACTTTCTCTATGCTGCTTGCGGTCGACCAAGCTCCGCCCGGTTGGGGAATCCGCTGTACTGAGGTTTTTTTTCTCATGGACAAGGTAACTAATTTAATGAGATATTATCTCATCTTTGATCCCAGTTCATTTGCCTCCTTTAATCACCCGGCCAAAATCATTGTGAATTCATTTTTATTCGAGCTAATTTGAGAGTTTTCTTTCATTCATAGAGTGTACAGTGCGCGGACACATCTGGACTTTGCGGCCTCCGCCAGACATCCATGGAGTTCTATCTCACCATACCAGATGACTTGAGGATGTGCGTGGTATGTTCAATCTCACCCTAAATCGGTTGGCATGGCCTACTTTCCTGAACATATATGTACTAAATATTACTATATTTGGATAAAAGGTGCCACATGCACCATATACATCAAAGGGGATTTTTTCCACCTCTTTCTATATTAGGCAAATTAATGATGTATTGTTCTTTCGATTACTCTCATATTTCCATGACATCACATTTACCCTATCTGTTTAATTATAGATTTTTGTCCTTCGATTTCAACTGTTGTACAGTTCTTTCATTTTTGGGCCCATATTTGCATGTTACCATATTTCCTTTAACAATCCTACCATTTTCTGCAGCACGTCCCTTGCTATGCAACAGAATCTGTAGTGCACAATCTTTCCCTTTACATAAATCAAGACTGCAGGGATGTCATACTAAACACAAACCATGGATTTACAATCATTGCTACTGTAAGACTTGATGAACATGGTGACTCCTATTTTGGCAATCACTACTGGAATTAGCTTATTTGCTGTCTGCCAATTCTTTGCCGTCTGCTGGCTGACGGCAAAGAAGGTCTTTGCCGTCCGCTTACATAAAATGGACGGCAAAGAACTGGCTGATGGCAAAGAAGGTCTTTGCTATCAGCCAGTTCTTTGCCGTCCGCTAGCGGACGGCAAAGAATCTTTGTTGTCAGCTGGCGGACGGCAAAGAGAGAGATGGGCCCCACTAACGAGCTGCTTAGAAAAAAACCTAACGGCCCCCTCTTTGCCATCTGCTAGCAGACGGCAAAGAGCAAAAAAGTGGACGACAAAGGGGGGCGGACGGCAAAGAGATAACGTTATTTTTGGCAAACGGCAAAGTGAGCTCTTTGCCGTCTGTATTTTTTGGCAGACGACAAAGAGGAAACATAGCACACAGATCGATCACGCAGATCGATGACTTGGCAAGATCTCAGACGCACATCTCCACCCTCCGTCAGACACACACCCCAGCCACCCACGACGCACGCGCGCCCAGGGCAGCACCCACGCGCCCAGCCCCATGCCCTGTCTTCTCTCTCCCTTATCCCCACCCCCACCGCACGTCTCTCTCTCTCTCTCATTTCTCTCCCTCTCGATCCAAATCGAGGAGGCCGGCCGGCCGGCGCCCGCCACCACCTCGACCCCCGGCCCTGGCCAACACCTCGCCGACCCTTGCCTCATCCCCCGTCGCCCCTGCCGGCCTCCGCGCCTCGTCCCCCATCGCGCGCCGTCCGCCTCTGCCACGCCACCGAAGCCTGCCTCCGCGCGCCGCCCGGCTTCGCCCGCCCCCGCTCGCCGCCAGCCTCCTCCGCAAGCCGCCCGGCCTCGCCCGCCTGCCCCTACGCTGCTCTCTGCCTTCCTCTCTCAGCGCGCCTCCGAGCACCAGCAGCCACCCGCCTCCAAGCACCAGCAGCCGAGCCGCGGGCCTTCACCTTCGCTGCTCTCCTTTGCAGCCCGCCTTCGCATGCCGCGGGCCTCCACCTCCACTTCTCTTCTCTGCCGGCGATGGGGCTTGGCGCTGACGTAGTTGGTGCGGTCCAATGGATCTAGCGCTCGGACGAGGGTGGCGAGCTCCGGTGCGGCGGCGGACGGCTTGAGCTCCTCGGGTGTCCATGGTGGTGTCGGTGTGCTCCTGTCCATGGAGAAAGGAAGGAGAAGGCAGAGGGGCGCGGCTGCTGGTTGTTGCTTCTCCAGCGAGCATGGCACAGGGGATGGTTGCAGGGAGGCGCGTTCGTCCAGATCAAACACCTGTACTGTAACGCAGTGTAATCCGTTCGTGTGTAATTTGTTCGTCTTGTTAAACAGAGTAGTTTTGTTTTGGATCAGCAAGCTATATGATGGATAGTTTTGTCCTGTGAAATCCGTTCGTTCGTTGTTGATTCTTGAAACAGCAGTGTTGATGGATACTATGGTGTTCGTCCTCAGTTCGTTCCTCTGCACTTGGACTATTTGTTCGTTTTTTTAAATAAAAAAATTCTTTGCCATCTGTAATGTTTCTGGCTGACGACAAAGAAAGAGTCTGTGACAGACGGCAAAGAGGTGGCAGCCGGCAGACGGCAAAGCCTCCCGTTAGACACCTAACGTGGCTAACGTCTATCCTTTGCTGTCAACTTTCTTTGCCGTCTGCTTGCCTAGGAAAACTGACGGCAAATGTCTTTGTCGTCCGCTGTTTGAAAACAGACGGCAAAGAAGCTCTTTACCGTAACTGTCTTTGTCGTTCATGTTTGCCGTCTGCGGCTGACAACAAAGACCTTTGCCGTCAGCTTTCTGGTCCTTTGCCGTCTGCCATGGCAGACGGCAAATCAGCTGATTCCTGTAGTGAATGGCCTTTGGAAAGAAATTTCTAATTTTTATGTACTGAAAGCTGGCACTAAAATTGCACTGCACATAAAATAGCTTGGTCATGAGATATATGCTAACTTCCCCGACGATATCATCCGTCCAGACTTTGTTCGAAGTAAGTTTTCTTTTCAAGTATCCGCATGTTGACTTACCCAACAATATCAAATGAATTGCGTAGTATTTAAGCAACCAATTGTTATTCCATTTTCTTACTATGTTCCTAGCTACTAACTTCTAGTTACCAATACACTTTTCTATTGCCCTGTTTTAACTAAATATTCCCTGTACTCCCACTTCTATCAGAAAGCACCGCTGACAAGGAGACTCCGGAGGTGGAGAACGGGGCTGCCAACAAGCGGAGGCGGAGCGAGTAAGAACCGCAAGCGACTCCAGCAGGCCTAGACTTCATCAACAGCCTCACCGATGATATGTTGACAGTCATCATCTCCCTCCTCCCAATCAAATATGGGGCACGGACAACCGTCCTTTCTCGGCGGTGGCACCCCCTATGGAACTCCACCCCTCTCGACCTCATCGACACCCACGAGCTCTGCCATGGCTATCGCAAAAGTTTGTATGCGTTCTCCAAGATCCTCGGCAGTCACCCTGGCCCAACCAGAGGCCTTAGAATGGGCAAGTTCCGTTTGAACGGCAAGGACTGAGCCAAGCTTGACGACTGGTTCCGATCCCCAGCCCTAGATTAGCTCGAGGAGCTCACTTTTGATGATGGGCATATGCACTCGCTCCCAACGTCTGTGCTCCGCCTCGCGCCCACGTTGCGCGTCGCCAAGTTCAGGAATTGCCATCCCCCCCAGTAATGACGCGCCCGCTCTTATTCTACCATGACTGAAGCACCTCAAGCTCGTCGTCGTTTGCCTCCCAAACAGTGACATGCAGCGCCTGCTCCGTGGTTGTACTGCATTCGAGTACCTTCGTCGCCAGACGGTCAATGGGTTGAGTAGCTTCCATATCACCTCCATGACTCTCCGGACTATTTATGTGTGTTGTTGGTGCAGCAAGAAGACATGACAAGATGTGTACCAGGGTATAGTCATTCAGGACACACCTTCACTTGAGAGATTACTTGTAGTTGATCAAGAAGGTCCAACAAGAATCAATGTCATTTCTGCGTCGAAATTGATAGTGGTGGGCTACTCGTCTGACAAATACTCCGAACTTGATATTGGATCCACACCCGTTCAGGTACAACAGCCGCCTTCTACCTCTCCTTCTAGAAATTAACATTATTTCTAATTTTGAATATGTATGTTCGTCTCTCATCCAGAAAATGATTCCGACAAGCTTGACCCCGAAACTGCGCACAGTGAAGGTCTTGGCACTAGAATCTATCGGCCCCAACCTGGAGGAAGTTGTCAGTTTCCTGAGATGCTTTCCGTGTCTCGAGAAGCTATATATCGAGGTGATGTTCCTTTCCTGTTAAATGTTAACCATAAGGGAGTTCAATTTGTGACACCTTTTTCCAAGTTTACAATGACAATGTACTATGATTTCTGAAGGATTTTTTGGTGGATTTCAGTACATTCATGTCCCCCCGCCCCCCCATATTGGTTGCTTGATCCGTATGGTTACAATCCATAAGCATTTCTCCTTTGGATTCATCTGTACTAGTTTTCTTAGGGAACTTTTCATCCACTCCAACCTCTTGTGAAGAAGGCTACATTTTCCAGATTGTAATCAAATGCCCATGTTAATCATGTCGGATCGAAGATGGCATGTTAGTGCATTTTACAAATCCTGCAAACCAAATAGGCCTGTAGTAGTGTTCAAAATTGCATGCAGGCACTAACAAATTTTCTTCTATTGCAGATAAAATTAGGCCCGGTGGTGGATAATGTGATACAATATAACAATCACGTCGAATGCCTAGATCTGCATCTCTCAGAAATTACTTTGAACTCCTAGCGAGGGACCTTACCGAAGATTATATTCGCCAAGTTCTTTGTTGTCAGAGCAAGGGTGCTGAAGGTAATGAGGTTTGCCCTACATTTATTTCGCAAATATGAATGGTTTGTTGATCAGCGCCGGCAGCTGCGGCAGAATGGAATAGGCTCCAAAAATGCTGAATTTCATTTTGGAACTTCATATGACAGAGTAATCGGAAGTCATCGTGTCAACCCCATACATGACTTCTCAGTGGCTGACCCCTTTGCAAGAATTATGAGGTTTCGAAACCAGACTTAGAAGTGGTAATATTAGTTTGAACCTCTCTGCTATCCATGTTCAGTGGATCAGCGCGAGCGTTTGCAGCTAATGAGCTGAATTTCATTTCTAATATCAGTTTGAACCTTGTAATCTTCGAATTTGAGCCATATAACTCTGGAATTTGAACCTTGTAATATTTTGAGCTTTTATGGTACAATTTTTGAAATATCATCGTATGAGACTCGAAATATTGGTAGCACTATTTTGACCTTAATATGCAATGGACTTAGTTTTTATTAACCATTCTCGAATCTGTTTACCTTGTCGATCTCATAGCACACGATTTGTATAGCTAACTCGACTGTGATATTTGACATTATTGTACACAGTTGGTTTCTTCAATCGTGTGCCCAGTAGAGTGCAGAATTAATTATCGCACTCGAGTGTCCATCATCACCCTTCTGTGTAACTTGACCTCATCACCCACGGGTAAACTTATGACCGAAGTCATTCCACGCACTTCATTTTTACAAAGCTTTTTGCCAATAAACGCCCACGATTTGTCCCTCTTCTAGCCGACGCGTGGCCAAACTAGCCGGGCGAGAAGCTTGCACGGTAAACTGCGCGGTAGCGCGGGAACAAGCTCACCGATGATACATTTGGCGCCTCTTCGAGCCCACGCATGGTCAAACGAAACGCGTGTGGAGAGGTGTTGTCAAGTGTGCACTGGAATCCTCCGCTATGAACGTCGTGACAAGACGTGACGATTACAGGCCGGCCGGCCCCCATTTATTATAGTGGCCATTTAACCCTTGTGTCTCTTCAACCTTTCAATGGCGCCCCACCATTGCAAGAAGCACACCACCACGACAAATTGTTAGAGGGTATCCTGCGCGGCTCCAATGGCGCTCCGAGCGCCTACCGACGACGAGCAGCATTTCACCATGCATGCCGTCATGGACACCCACAAAAGGTTCACGGAGATCTCGGTAGTGTACACCAACAACCTGGTCTAGGTGGAGCACTCCATCTACATCATGGAGCTGTTGCTTGCTGAGGAGAAGTACAAGGTGGTCGGGTTCGACCTCGAGTACACCCGCGCTCGTGCCAGGTCTCGTCCAAAGGTCGCCATCACCCAGATGTGCGTGTGCAACCACGTCCTCATCTACCACTACTGCCTGGCCACAAGGCCTTGCGAGCGTTTCACCAGGTTTTTCAACAGCCCCCACTACATGTTCGCTACAGTGGACATCACCAACGATGTAAAGGTGCTCAAGAATTCGGGCATCGCCTGCCAGAATCTTGTCGACATCCAGGGCCAATACAAGATCTGGGGCAACAAGGAGCATGAGAAGGACTCACCGGTTCACCTCGTCGAGGCCATCATCGACCCCTACTATAGAGACATGAAGGATTCCTGCAACAAGGACAAGTGTGCCTGGCACTCGGCCTGCTGATGTCGCTTGAAGCTACGTCGGTATTTCCCCAAAGAGGAAGGGATGATGCAGCACAGCGGCAATAGGTATTTCCCTCAAAAATGAAACCAAGGTTATCGAACCAGTAGGAGAACCAAACAACACAATGTAAACAGCCCCTGCACACAAATAACAACACCTCGCAACCCACGTGTTAAAGGGGTTGTCAATCCCTTTCGGGTAACAGCGCCAGAAACGGCGTGCGGACGAGAATAAGATGTAATAAATTGATAGATAGAACGCCAAATAAAATAAATATAAATAAAATGCAGCAAGGTATTTTTGTATTTTTGGTTTAATAGATCTAAAAATAAATGCAAGGAAAAAGTAGATCGCAAAGGCAAATATATGAGAAATAAGACCCGGGGGCCGTAGATTTCACTAGTGGCTTCTCTCGAGAAAAATAGCAAACGATGGGTAAACAAATTACTGTTGGGAAATTGATAGAACTTCAAATAATTATGACAATATCCAGGCAATGATCATTATATAGGCATCACGTCCAAGATTAGTAGACCGACTCCTGCCTGCATCTACTACTATTACTCCACACATCAACCGCTATCCAGCATGCATCTAGTGTATTAAGTTCATGGAAAAATGGAGTAATGCAATAAGAACGATGACATGATGTAGACAAGATCTATCTATGTAGAGATAGACCCCATCGTTTTATCCTTAGTAGCAATGATACGTGTCGTTTCCCTTTCTGTCACCGGGATCAAGCACCGTAAGATCGAACCCACTACAAAGCACCTCTTCCCATTGCAAGATAAATAGATCAAGTTGGCCAAACAAAACCCAAATATCGGAGAAGAAATACGAGGCTATAAGAGATCATGCATATAAGAGATCAAACAAACTCAAATAACTTTCATGGATATAAAAATATAGTTTCAATTAAAATACCCATAGTTGTTGGAAGAAAGCGGGGATGCCACTCGGGGGCATCCCCAAGCTTAGTTGGTTGCTCATTTTTGGATAATAGCTTGGGATAATGGGGCATCCTTGAGGGAGTCCTGGATTAAGGGGTCCTCGGGCGTCTGGCCTGTTGGACATGGGTCGGACTGATGGGCTGTGAAGATACAAGACCGAAGACTCTCACCCGTATCCGGATGGGACTCTCCTTGGCGTGGAAGGCAAGCTTGGCGTCTGGATATGAAGATTCCTTTCTCTGTAACCGACTTTGTACAACCCTAGTCCCCTCTGATGTCTATATAAACCGGAGGGCTTAGTCCGTAGAGAAGAAGAATCATAATCATAGTCATACAGGCTAGACTTCTAGGGTTTTTGCCATTACGATCTCGAGGTAGATCAACTCTTGTAATACTCATATTCATCAAGATCAATCAAGCAGGAAGTAGGGTATTACCTCCATAGAGAGGGCCCGAACCTGGGTAAACATCGTGTCCCCTGTCTCCTGTTACCATCGACCTTAGACTCACAGTTCGGGACCCCCTACCCGAGATCCGTCGGTTTTGACACCGACATTGGTGCTTTCATTGAGAGTTCCGCTGTGACGTCGAAGGCAGGATTGATGGCTCGCCTTGTTATCAAGGACAGTATCACCACCGGAGCTGCCCTGACATCAGGCCAAACCCTCCGGCTGGGCGGCTTCACCATGACCGCCCCTACGGCCGTTAAGCCAATGATGACTTCTCGGGTCATCGAAAACCACCTCCATGTTAGCTCCGAATACTCTAAGCAGATGGATCCGGCTGAGTTATCGTCTTTGAACGAGCTCCTAGATCGCATCGCCGCCTTGGGGGTCTCCGCGGACTACGATCGGATTGGGCTTAAACCCGACCAGAGAGAAATTAAATCTCCGCCAATCACCCACCAGATAGCGGTAGTTGAGGAGCAAGACGACAACTATTCCTCCATATTGAGGACAAACTGTGTTCGGATTTCCGAGCTCGAAGAGCCGGACACCTGCCTTCGGAAGGACATAGCCCGCCCTCCGAACCTAGAATCGAACGACGGGCCTGAAAAATCAGTTAATATCCTGGAGCCCGAGCTATTAAGTTCGGAAGTTCTTCAAACTATGGATTCCAAACTGGGTCAGGGTTCGGATTTAAAGCCACCCACCCACCCAGATAGGCGCGATCTCACGCACATGCGGCAGTAGTCTCAGGAAACAGTCCATCACTTTTGGGCCAGATTCCTCCTTGGCAAAGACAAGATTAAAGATTGCCGCGACAAAGACGTGATCGTAGTATTCTGCAATAATTGCAAGGACGAAGGACTCCTCAACGCCATCAATCGCTGTCGCGTATTACACTTCGCTGACTTGGCAACCATCGTGCAGAAGTACTGCGCAATGGAAAGCGCCTGGAAAACTCAGGCAGCTCCCTGGGAACCACCGGTTTCCACTCAACCCTTTGTCCGGGCAAAAAGGGTGCACCCTCGCGGCACACCAGATCCAATGGTAAAGAAATCTAAGCACATCACGGGGCGCGGAACCATTCTGGAAGGATGGCTCGATAGGCCATGCAAAATACATGCAACGCCGGACACCATACCAACCCACAGCCTTAGAGCATGTTGGATACTCCGGCAAGTAGCCAAAAGCGGCGAGGATACCCTCACCAAAAATACACCGGTGCAACATCCCCCGGAAGATGATGACCCCAGCGTATTAACAGTCTTCGAGACTTTCACTTCAAACAATCGGCGTAAAAGGGCTCTCCGCAACCTCACCGAAGTCTGCCAAGTTGCAGCAATAAACCCTTGGAATGACACGGCCATAACTTTTAACGCCAGTGACGAACCAAAATTCCGGACAGTCCGAGCACCAGCCGCCTTGGTCCTTAATCCAATTGTGGACGGATTTCGGCTCACCAAAGTGCTCATAGACGGCGGCAATGGATTAAACCTCATCTACGAGGATACGCTTAATAAAATGGAAATTGACAAGAGCCGCATCGAGCAAAGTAGCACGACCTTCCGGGGAATCATTCCTAGTCGGGAGGTGCGATGCGCGGGAAAAATCACGCTCGACGTGGTATTCGGCACACTGGAGAATTATCAGTCCGAAGAGATAACCTTCCAAGTGGCTCCTTTCAACAGCGGATATCACGCCCTATTGGGGCGAGACGCATTTACACGCTTCCAAGCTATACCTCATTACGGGTACATGAAGCTCAAGATGCCCGGGCCAAACGGTATCATCACTCTTACCAGTAATCCGGACATAGCACTCCGCGCCGAAAATAAAACCGCATCCCTGGCCCTCGAGGCATTGTCTGAAATACTCGCGGCCGAAGAGCTAACCGCGTTGCACTCTACTGTGGATAGGGATGACGTAATCCTGGACAAACGACCCAAATCCACCTCCTTTAAACCAGCAGATGAAATAGTAAAATTTCAAGTCCACCCGACGGATCCCAAGAAAACAGCATCCATCGGAGCACAACTCGACCCACCAGTCGACGCCGCACTACGAGAGTTCCTGCGTGAGAACTGGGACATATTCGCCTGGCACCCTTCTGATATGCCAGGAATCCCATGTAGATTGGCCGAACACAGCCTCAATATATTAAAGGGACATAAACCGGTCAAGCAAACACTACGGCGTTTTTCCGCACCCAAACGACAAGCCATGGGGGAGGAGCTTGCCAAGTTACTCGAGGCCGAATTCATCAGAGAAATAAAACACCCGGACTGGCTAGCAAACCTGGTGATGGTACCAAAGAAGGATAAATCCTGGCGCCTATGCGTCGATTTCAAAGACCTCAACAAGGCCTGCCCTAAGGATCCCTTCCCCCTCCCTCGCATCGATCAGATTATTGATGCGACCGCAGGACATGACTCAGTGTGTTTCATCGACGCATACTCCGGATACCATCAAATCAAGACGAAGGAGTCCAACCAAGCCGCAACGGCATTCATTACCCCATATGGGCCTTTCTGCTTCAACAATATGCCTTTCGGGCTAAAAAACGCTGGCGCCACCTACCAACACATGATTCAAACATGTCTGAAGAAACAGATCGGCAAGACAGTTGAAGCATATGTGGACGACATCGTCATCAAAACCAGGCACGTCGAGTCACTGATAGACGATTTATGTCTCACATTCGACAACCTCCGTACATACGACATCAAGCTCAATCCGAAAAAATGTGTTTTCGGCGTCCCCTCCGGAAAACTGCTGGGCTTCATCATTTCCAATAGAGAAATTGAGGCAAATCCAGCCAAAATCCGAGCTTTGTCACAATTGGCTACGCCAACAGACCTTAAACAGGTCCAAAAACTCACGGGATGCGTGGCAGCTTTAAGCCGCTTTATCTCCAGATTGGGAGAAAAAGCATTGCCACTCTACTGCCTTTTTTGATGCACGACCACTTCGAGTGGACGGATGCGGCCACGGCCGGGCTGGAGGAAATAAAGGCCCTTTTAGCGAGCAACCCAATCCTGGCTGCACCAAACATCGGCGAACCCATGTTATTATACATATCGGCAACACACCAAGTGGTGAGCGCCGTGCTCGTCGTTGAGCAAGAGCAGGACGGACACAAATTCCCGCTCCAGAAACCAGTATACTACGTATCCACTGTCCTCACACCGTGCAAATCCCGATACCCTCATTACCAAAAAATAGCATACGCGGTCTTCATGGCATCCCGGAAGCTGCGACACTACTTTCAAGAGTGCTCGATTACGGTGGCTTCCGAGGTACCACTCAACGACATAATAAACAACCGCGATGCCACGGGCCGGATTGCTAAGTGGGCCATTGAGCTCCTTCCATTCGACATAACATACAAACCGCGCCGAGCCGTTAAATCCCAAGTACTGGCTGACTTCATCACCGAATGGACGGAGGCCGAACTCCCTAAAGAGTAGGACACGTATTCCAGCTGGGTTATGTACTTAGATGGTTCCAAAATGTTGGCGGGGTTGGGGGCGGGCGTTGTCTTAACGTCCCCCACTGGAGACGTAGTTCAGTACATACTCCAAATATTATACACATACTCCAACAACGCAGCCGAATATGAGGCCTTATTACATGCACTTCGGATGGCCATCTCCATGGGCATACAACGCCTGGAAGTGCACGGGGACTCAAACCTCGCAATATCTCAAATAAACGGAGATTTCGATGCCAAAGATCCAAAGATGGCGGCTTATCGTAACGCCGTCCTACAAATGTTGGCTCGGTTCGAGGGGCTCGAGTTTCATCATGTGGCTCGAGAAAGTAATGAAGCAGCGGACGTCCTTGCTCGCATCGGCGCCAAGCGCGACACTGTCCCACCTAACATCTTTCTGGAAAGGCTTTTTAAGCCGTCCGTGGTGTGGCAAGGGGAGAGCGGCAACACCAGTCCGGATCCGAATACAACCCCAGATTCCGAACACACCGATATCATCTGGGGCTCAGCCACCGAAATAACACCGTCGGCCCGTCTCATCATGGCAGTCATTGCCCCATGGACCGAACCCTTCTTGGCCTACCTTAACAGGAGAGAACTCCCTGAGGATCAGAATGAGGCTCGCCGCATTGTCCGATGTTCGAAGGCCTACAAGGTTCACGACAAAGAACTCTACAAGAAAAGCGCTACCGAAGTACTTCAAAGATGTATATCCGAGGAAGAGGGGCGGCAGCCCTTGGTTGAAATTCATGCCGGTCTCGGCGGTCACCATGCCGCAGCTCAGGCCCTTGTTAGTAAGGCCTTCCGTACAGGTTTTTATTGGCCGACGGCCCGAGCAGATGCACAGGACCTTGTCGAACGTTGTGTCGGATGCCAGCTTTTCGCCAACCAAAGCCATATGCCACCCACTGCTCTACAAACAATCCCCATCACTTGGCCTTTCGTGGTCTGGGGGCTTGATATGGTCAGACCCCTTAAAGGAGGAAGCCATAAGAAAAAATATATGCTGGTCATGGTGGACAAATTCACTAAGTGGATAGAGGCCAAACCAGTTAAAATGGCCGAAGCCGGGCCAGTGATAGAATTCATATCCGTTGTGGTGCACCGTTATGGTGTTCCACACAGCATCATCACTGATAACGGCTCCAATTTCATAGCCGATGAGGTGAAAAACTGGTGTGCTAATCTGGGCATTAAGCTCGATTACGCCTCCATCTATCACCCGCAAACAAACGGCCAAGTCGAACGGGCCAATGGTCTTCTTATGAGCGCCATCAAACCCAGACTAGTGTGGTCTTTGAAAGAATTAGACAAGCACTGGGTTGAGGAGCTCGACTCCGTACTCTGGGGGCTGCGGACTACCCCAACCGCACCACTGGATATACACCTTTCTTCATGGTGTACGGCACGGAGGCTGTGTTGCCTTGCGACATTATTCATGACTCACCTCGAGTGCGCATGTACGAAGATAGAGAGGCCGAGCTTGATCGGCAGGACAGCCTAGATGCCCTGGAGGAGGAACGCGATGTTGCAAAAGCCTGTTCCACACTTTATCAACTACAGGCCCGCAGATATCAAAGCAGAGAAGTACGGGCCAAGACTTATAATGTTGGCGAACTCGTTCTACGCTTGCCGGAGAAGAAAAAGGACAAACTCAAGCCCAAGTGGGAGGGTCCCTTCATCATTGACGAAGTTCTCACTGGAGGAGCGTACCGCCTACGTGATGCATCTGACAATCACCTAGAGCCGAATCCCTGGAACGCGGCTAGACTCCGAAGATTCTATGCCTAGCGCCGAACTCTTTGTTCGTTTCCTTCTCCCTATTGTTTCCATTACTTTTTCCTCTCTTTTCGCTTTTTTCCTTCTTAGCCTTAAAGCTCTTCGTGCGGCTCAACCGTGCACCTGTGACATACACATACTCAAATATGTACGTCCATTATACCTGGGGGCTTCTTCGACAGAAGCTTATTATTGTTATTTTCCGAGCATCAAGCTCATCACATATGCATGTTTTTCACCATATGTACCTTTTCTTCGCCATTATATGCATCGATATGACTTAAGTTTTGGTCAAGCTGGGTTGCCTGGCTCCTGTGCTTATGCCCTACGTTCCCGTTAGTTCGGCTAGGGCATAAAGGGAGCACCTTTGCGATTGTTACTGCCGGGTCATCCGGATGTGTACCTCAGACTGGGTGAAGCCGAAAGCTAGCGTTATTAAGGGAATATTCGGTCGGCGGACTAAAGATGTTCTTTCATTCACCCCGTTGTGAACCCCCAGACGTTACGTATACTGTGATTTTTTCAATCACAGTTCGGGCATGCACACTAACGCATATACACCCAGAGAAAGGAACCCTTAACGGAACTATTCTCTGTGGAAGATGTTTCTTACAATCACAATGTAATATAACATAGCTAGCTGGATACAACTTGTCTGTTCAAGCAACTATGACACCTACGCCTAGTTTCCACGCATACCCCGGTCTATTTTTGCCGCTTAGGTATTCGGAAACACTCCGCACCTTCGGGTCCAGAGGTCGAAGCGAAAAGGTCTGCCATGACAATCGTTTTACAATCCGGCTAGGGACAAATATGTCAAGAAAGTACATAGTCACTTGGACTCAAAAATTTCCTCCTCTATACCGTCTAACAGGCTGTCTAACTTAAAATCCTGTTGGGAATATCTAGCAGCTACTTCGACCTGGTCATATACCAAACTAACGGGAATTTCTTTTAAATCTGACCATAGAGGTCCGACCCGGGCCATATGATTCGGATCAAGCTTGGTATACCGTGTTTTCACCATGGCCCAGGCTTCTCGTGCACCTTCCCGGCAGGCTGATATCTTCCATAATCGGAAGCGTCGCCGCGCTCCCTTGAATAGTTGTATAAGCTCCTCCATCCTTCCTGGAGGGGAGGCGGACGGCCATAAGGCCTTGGCAACGCTTCGCATCGCCTGCCGAGCTTGCTCGTGCATTTGCGACATCTCTTGTACCAGATCGCCCGAGAATCCAGACATCTCCTCTTCGGGACGGCCCGTCAGCATACCTATAGACATAACTCTGTTAGTCCCTTTCATCTCCGAACTACATGGAGGTAATTTTGACCACATAGTAAATATGCCGCCGCGCAACCTCTTATTTTCCTTCACAGAGTCAGCCAGCTGGGCCCGTACATCTTTCAGTTCTTCTCCCAGCTGGGTGTTTGAATCCTACAGCTTATTTTTCTCATCCCTGACTTGTGTCAGCACACGTTCGCCCGCGGCCAGTAGTCTTTTGGCTTCTTGTTCTCCCGCTTGAGCGGCTTTCAGTTGCTCCTTCAGTTGATCTGACGATCCTGCCACAAGATGTGCAACAGTGTTAACAATGCTGGCATATAATTATGGTTTCTCGATGGAGAGGAACATTACCAGGTGACGCCTTCTTGGATTTCTCCAGTTCGTCGGTTGCAGCAGTTAGCTTGGTCCGACACTTTTCTAGTTCCTGAGATAACAGGTTGTTCTTCTCCGTAAGCACCTGGTTATACAATGATCCTTAAATCAGTTGTATCAACTGCTTCAAGTCTCGGGCGCTACTGGTATATAACTATCAGATTGGTATAATATAAACTTACCCGCATATCTTTCAAATGCTGGTCTGCGGCTCTTGTAAGCCCGTCTCGAGCAGCTCGAATGTATGCATCCGCTGAGCTGAAGCCATCGAATGCCTCTTTTGTAAAACCAGGGTCGCGAAGAACGGCCCTCCGACGCCGATGACCCATGGCGCTTTCCACTTCCGAGTTGGTGACAGATACATCGTCTGAGTCCTCGGCCAAAGAACAATCCGGCGTCAATCCCGTTTCTATCCTTGTCTTTTTGGCAGGGTCTGGAACCTGGCTATTGGGAGTATGACCGGCAGTATCCCCGGACATAGTCCGGCGAACGCTTTTCCTGAGAAGGCACAAGTGGAAAGTGTCACAGTTGGATGTGACTGCCAGGGGGCATATTTACAAAAACCATACCTCTTTGACGAAGGCTCGACCGGGCCTTCATTTGCCTTCCTCTTCGAAGGCTTGCCCGGCGTGGGTGCCGCTCTCTTCGGCGTGGCCTCTGGTGCGACATGGCGTGCCGAACGCCTTCCCTTTGGAGCACGAGACAGTGCGGTGGGTGAGGCAGAACGAGGAGGCTCTTTTGGAGGAGATGTCTCCTGATTACTTACGTGTGAGGCAGGGAGAAGACCGGGATAGTCGGCGGTGATGGCTACTTCTGTGCCGTCATAGCTCGCCTGGTAGAACACCCCATCCTCGAGCACCACGAATATGTCCGGATCCTCTTCGAATCCGGGATCAAGGTCCCGGTTGTGATCCTCTGGCTGTGGGGCGGGGCTGTATAGCCCCTCGGTGATCTTTTGCCACTTCTGTTACAAATGGACGGATTAATGTTCATTAGAATTGACTTGGGGAGTAGAATGAGTGGAGCAGCATGGTTGGAACTCACCTAGCTAGGAGGACTGTACATGGAGAATCCATCTCTGCGCTTGATACAAATAAATTCCTCTTCCTCCCCTTTGAAACAGCTCGGCCAATATTTTTGCCAAAGCGGCGGGGGTGTCCGGACCCTTCCGACCACAGCGAGAGGCGTCGTCTTCTCCATTATAGTGCCACATGGGAAGCCCTCTGTATTGGAGTTGTTGCACCCCTCGCACTACGTACGTCGCCATTACCTCGACTATTGATAATCCGGACTGGGCAAGCGTCTTTATCTTGCTCATCAGCTGACGAACTTCCGCACTATCTTCCTCCTCGAAGCTCCGAGGACGCCAGTTGTGGCGTTTCCTCAACGGAACACTTGTAAATTCGGGAAGACCCATTCGAACTGGGTCAGGAAGGGCGACGTCCTCGATATAGAACCATTCGGAAGGCCACTCTTCGGATGCCTTCTTCGGTGTGCCGGAAAGGTATCCGGTCTCGGCGATACGCCATATCTCGGCTCCGCCCACTTAGAATATTGATCCATCTTGGTTGCGAGGGACGAGGCAGAATAGCTTCCTCCACAATTCAAAATGGGCCTCACACCCTAGAAATAGCTCGCAAAGAGCGACGTAGCCCGCGATGTGCAGGATGGAGGCAGGAGTGAAGTTGTGCAGTTGAAGGCCATAATACTCCAAAAGCCCTCGGAGGAACGGATGGATTGGAAATCCGACGCCTCTTAGCAAGTAGGGGACGAAGCACACTCGCTCCCCCTGGATGGATTGGGGAAATTATCAGCCTGAGCCCCGCCGGTGAAGGAGGCAATCCTGCTCGAACGGGGACTAGATCCGCCGGGGGGAGAAAACCCTGTGTTCGGAGCTTCACCAGCTGACCATGGGATATGGAACATCTCTCCCAATCGCCTTTTTCTGGGCCGTGGGGACGGGAGGAAGAGCTGGGAGCGCATGCCATGTTGGAGTGGTTTTTCCTAGCAAGCTCTGGGATTTTTCGCATGATGTGGAACGGATCTGAGATCCAACCCCTTTAAATAGACGCTCTTCTTACATGGCCGGGGTGTTATATGCAAAAAATACCCTGACCTCTCGCATTCGCTCGACACGTGGAAGCTGAAGCTATGGATGCACAGAAGCCAATGGGAACGACATTAAATGGAAGGCCGAATACAGTCCTTTGAAGTCGTTGGAGGAGGAACCCACCTTGCAATGCCGAAGACAATCTGCACGCCGAACACATCGTCATTGAAAGCCTGGTTCGGGGGCTACTGAGGGAGTCCTGGATTAAGGGGTCCTCGGGCGTCCAGCCTGTTGAACATGGGCCGGACTGATGGGCTGTGAAGATACAAGACCGAAGACTCTCACCCGTGTCCGGATGGGACTCCCCTTGGCGTGGAAGGCAAGCTTGGCGTCTGGATATGAAGATTCCTTTCTCTGTAACCGACTTTGTACAACCCTAGTCCCCTCCGGTGTCTATAAACCGGAGGGCTTAGTCCGTAGAGAAGAAGAATCATAATCATAGTCATACAGGCTAGACTTCTAGGGTTTTAGCCATTACGATCTCGAGGTAGATTAACTCTTGTAATACTCATATTCATCAAGATCAATCAAGCAGGAAGTAGGGTATTACCTCCATAGAGAGGGCCCGAACCTGGGTAAACATCGTGTCCCCTGTCTCCTGTTACCATCGACCTTAGACGCACAGTTCAGGAGCCCTTACCCGAGATCCGCCGGTTTTGACACCGACAATCCTCAAGCTTAGGCTCTTCCATCCTTCCTCATCCATCGTAAGATAACCCAAAACTTGAAAACTTCAATCACAGAGAACTCAACAAAACCTTCATGAGATCCGTTAGTGTAAGAAAAATAAACCACTACTATAAGTGTTGTATAAAACCAATTCTTATGTTGTTTTTGTATTATATCTACTGTATTCCAACTTTTCTATGGCAAAAACTCATCAAAGAAAACCATAGAGCCATCAAAATAAGCACACAACACAAAGAAAATAGAATCTGTCAAAACAGAACAGTCTGTAGCAATCTGATTTGTTCGAATACTTCTAGAACTCCAAAAATTCTAAAAAACTAGGACGGCCTGGGTAATTTGTATATTAATCTTCTGCAAAAATAATTGGCATTTTATCACGTTCTGGTGATTTTTAACAATTATTTTTGTGAGCACAAAGTTTCTGTCTTTTTCAGCAAGATCAAACAACTATCACCCAAGAAGATCCTATTGGTTCTACTTGGCACAAACACTAATTAAAACACAAAAAACACAATCATAACAATAGCATAATTGTTCTAACACTCAAGAACAGAAAGCAAAAAGCAAAAATAATATTTATTCATTGGGTTGCCTCCCAACAAGCGCTATACTTTTACGCCCTTAGCTAGGCATAAAGCAAGGATCTAAGTTTTATCATCTTTGGTTCGAGATCCATAAGATGCCCTCATGGTTGATTCATATGGTGGCCTAATTATTGTTCTAGGGAAGTGTTACATACCCTTGCTCAAAGGAAATTGGAACTTAATATTGCCTTCTTTCATATCAATCACGACACCGATAGTGCGTAAAAACGGTCTACCAAGAATAATTGGACAAGACGGATTGCAGTCAATATCAAGAACAATAAAATCTATGGGCACATAATTCCTATTTGCAAGAATAAGAACATCATTAATTCTTCCCATAGGCTTTTTAATAGTAGAATCCGCCAAGTGTAAATTTAAAGAACATTCTTCAAGATTAGTAAGACCAAGTACATCACATAAAGATTTCAAAATTGTAGAAACACTAGCACCCAAATCACATAAAGCAAAACACTCATAATTTTTAATCTTTACTTTGATAGTAGGTTCCCATTCATCATGCAATTTTCTAGGAATTGAAACTTCTAATTCCATTTTTTCTTCAAAAGCTTTCATCGTAGCATCAACAATATGTTTAGTAAAAGCTTTATTTTATTCATAAGCATGGGGTGAATTTATCATGGATTGCAACAAAGAAATACAATCAATCAAAGAGCAACTATCATAATTAAAGTCTTTGTAATCCAAAAGAGTGGACACATCACTAGCTAAAGTTTTGACCTCTCCAAACCCACTTTCATCAATTTTCTCAACAAGATTTTCACCCTCCGAAATATTGGGACGCCTTCTACCTAAAGTTGACTCTTCTCCAGTCCCTTTTTCATCAATCTTAACTTTACTAAATAAAGAATCAATAGAAGAAACACCAATCATTTTAACATCTTCATCACTTCTACGAAAGAAATCACTAGAAAACGCTTTTTCTAAAAATTCTCTTTTAGCTCTAAGCATAGCGGTTCTTTTCTTACTTTCATCTATAGAAACATAAAGAGCTTTAATTGATTCATCTACTTTAGGCACAAAAAATTTCATCTTGAGATTTTCCACATCATGAGCAATTCTATCAACACTTCTAGACAAATCATCAATCTTATTTAACTTTTCTTCTATGGAAGTGTTGAAAACTTTTTGTGTGTTGATAAATTCTTTAATATTATTCTCAAGATCAGAGGTGATCCTATTATTATTATAAGATTGATTTCCATAGGAATTACCATAATTATTAGAGGAATTACTAGGAAAATTACCTCTATAAGCATTATTGTTGAAATTATTTCGAGAGATAAAATTCATATCTATGGCATCACTATTTTGCTCAATCAAAGTAGACAAAGGCATATCATTAAAATCAATAGGAGCACTTTTACTAGCAACCAATTTCATAAGAGCATCAACTTTTTCACTCAAAGAAGAAATTTGTTCAACGGAATTAACTTTTTTACTAGTAGAAGCCCTTTCGGTATGCCATTGTGAATAATTGGCCATGATATTATCAAGCAATTTGGTGGATTCACCCAAAGTAATTTCCATAAAATTACCACCCACGGCGGAATCTAAAAGATTACGAGAAACAAAATTCAATCCCGCATAAAAAAATTATGATCATCCAAAGATTTAACCCATGAGTTGGGCAATTCCTTAGCATCATTTTCATACTTTCCCAAGATTGTGCAACATGCTCATGTTCAAGTTGCTTGAAATTCATGATCTGGGTTCTAAGGGAAATAATTTTTGTGGGAGGAAAATACTTAGTGATAAAAGCATCTTTGCACTTATTCCAAGAACCGATACTATTGCGAGGCAAAGAAGAGAACCAATTTTTTTGCAGAATCACGCAAAGAAAACGGAAATAATTTCATCTTAACCACATCATTGTCCACATCTTTTCTTCTTTTTCATATCGCATAATTCCACGAAGGTGTTAAGATGGGACGCGGCATCCTCATTAGGAGTACCGGAAATTGATCTTTCATAACAAGATTCAGCAAAGCAGTATTAATATCACAAGTCTCCACACTAGCAGCAGGAGGAGCAACCGGAGTGCCAATAAAATCATTGTTGTTGATATTTGAGAAATCACATAATTTGGTGTTCTCTTGAGTCATGATGACCACACAACAAGTTTGCACTCAAAAACAGACCCGGCAAGAAAACGGCGAACGGAAAATGAGAGGCGAATAAAACGGCAATTTTTTGTGAAGTTGGGGAGAGGAAAACGAGAGGCAATGGAAAATAATGTAAATTGCAAGGAGATGAGATTTGTGATTAGGAACCTGGTATATGTTGAAGATCCTCCCCGACAACGGCGCCAGAAATTCCTTTTGATGTCGCTTGAAGCTACGTCGGTATTTCCCCAAAGAGGAAGGGATGATGCAGCACAGCGGCAGTAGGTATTTCCCTCAGAAATGAAACCAAGGTTATCGAACCAGTAGGAGAACCAAGCAACACAATGTAAACAGCCCTTGCACACAAATAACAACACCTAGCAACCCGGCGTGTTAAAGGGGTCGTCAATCCCTTTCGGGTAACGGCGCCAGAAACGGCGTGCGGACGGGAATAAGATGTAATAAATTGATAGATCGAACGCCAAATAAAATAATAGAAATAAAATGCAGCAAGGTATTTTTGGTTTAATAGATCTGAAAATAAATGCAAGGAAAAAAGTAGATCGCAAAGGCAAATATATGAGAAATAAGACCCGGGGGCCGTAGATTTTACTACTGGCTTCTCTCGAGAAAAATAACAAACGGTGGGTAAACAAATTACTGTTGGGAAATTGATAGAAATTCAAATAATTATGACGATATCCAGGCAATGATCATTATATAGGCATCACGTCCAAGATTAGTAGACCGACTCCTGCCTGCATCTACTACTATTACTCCACACATCGGCCGCTATCCAGCATGCATCTAGTGTATTAAGTTCATGGAAAAACAGAGTAATGCGATAAGAACGATGACATGATGTAGACAAGATCTATCTATGTAGAGATAGACCCCATCGTTTTATCCTTAGTAGCAATGATACATACGTGTCGTTTCCCTTTCTGTCACTCGGATCAAGCACCGTAAGATCGAACCCACTACAAAGCACCTCTTCCCATTGCAAGATAAATAGATCAAGTTGGCCAAACAAAACCCAAACATCGGAGAAGAAATACGAGGCTATAAGAGATCATGCATATAAGAGATCAAAGAAACTCAATAACTTTCACGGATATAAAAAGATATAACTGATCATAAACTCGAAGTTCATCAGATCCCAACAAACACATCGCAAAAGAGTTACATCATATGGATCTCCAAGAGACCATTGTATTGAGAATTCAGCGAGAGAGAGAAAGCCATCTAGCTACTAACTACGGACCCGAAGGTCTACAAAGAACTACTCACGCATCATCGAAGAGGCACCAATGGAGGTGGCGAACCCCATCCGAGATGGTGTCTAGATTGGATCTGGTGGTTCTGGACTCTGCGGTGGCTGGATGAATATTTCGTCAATGCTCCTAGGGTGTTGGGAATATTGGGGTATTTATATAGCAAAGAGGCGGTCCGGGGGGCACCCGAGGTGGGCACAACCCACTAGGGCGCTCCTGGGCCTCCTGGCGTGCCCTGGTGGGTTGTGCCTCCCTCGGGGCATCCCCCCCAGGAGCAGCTAGGGCCCAACGTGTTCCTTCTGGCCCATAAAAAATGATCGTGGAGTTTCGTGGCATTTGTACTCCGTCTGGTATTGATTTTCTGCGATGTAAAAAACATGGAAAAAACAACAACTAGCACTTGGCACTATGTCAATAGGTTAGTACCAAAAATGATATAAAATGACTATAAAATGATTATAAAACATCCAAGATTGATAATAACAGCATAGAACAATCAAAAATTATAGATACGTTGGAGACGTATCACCTGCATGGAGAAACTCGACAAAGCTCATGTCGTGTACGCAGCCAAGGAGGCGTACACGAGCTACGACATGTACAGGCGGATCGTTGACATGAGGAGTGCCTCCTTCCCCAAAACGGCCAGGGATCCAGCCGGAAGCAGAGCAATGGCAAGCGTCGTCGCAACAAGAAGTAGATGATTAGATCCTCGTTTCTCCTAGTTTAGTATGCATGTAATTGCTTACTTTGGTGTGTGGAAATGTTATGTGTGTAGTCACTTGTGTAATTGTATGCTTAATTTGGTACGCAATGCTGGATTTTTAAGTATATATGTTGATGCTCTGTAGACAGAGCGTAGATGTTGTGCGGACAAAGCAAATCACATCGCACACGGACTAAATATGGAACCCGTTGGTGATGTTTTCATCAATCACTCACAATTGTATAGCAGCAATCGTTTGCCCACAACACACACATCTTGTTAACAGGAATCGTTTGTGTTGTTATCGGTCTGCCCACACGTTTTCGATTACACACCTGTTTGCCGCGTATCACACACATCTTGTTAAGTTGAACCATTTCTGTTCTCTTGGCTCAACGCAAACAGTTCATTCGAGTGAACTGTATGTCGTGTATCGCACGCACCTTCACCTGGCTGCCCATTTCTGTTGTTCCGCCTCATCATAAACAGTTTATCCGAGTGAACTTTATGTCGTATACCGCACACGCCTTCATTTACCTGCCCATTTCTTTTGTTCTGCCTCATCGCAAACAGTTCATTGAACTGAACCGTATCCCCCGCATCACACACACAACTAAAATCTGAAATGTGTTTGATGTATCCTTCATCGCAAACGTTTTGCATCTTTTTTACGGTTATTTTACATCACTGTTGCGACTAATGCATCGCACACAGTTTCGTCAAAGGGTCTCTGATCGTAGTGTCGCGTTAGCAGCATCCTGCAGTAGTGTACTTGTGCATCCAAAAACCTTAAACCCAGTTTCATGTTACAAGAGTCCACTACACCTACCTATGGATTGAATAAGATCCTTGAAATAAGTTGTCATCGGTGCATAAAGCGATAAAAATTGCTCCCAAATATGTTTGATCTTTTATTGTAAGGGACAATTAGCATTGTACAAACTTGTGATGGCAAAGTAATAAAAGCGGCGAACTGCATAATAAAGGTTGCTATCATAAGGGGCAATATAACGTGACGTTCCTTTGCATTAAGAGCTTTGGCATTCAAAATCAAAAAGCACATGACAACCTCTGCTTCCCTGTACGAAGGGCCTATCTTTTACTTTTATGTATCTACTTTTTATACAAGAGTCAATAGTGTTCTCCTCTATTCCTTTTTGTTTTTCTCTTTTGTAAGCATCATGTGGTGGGGAAAGATCTAGGCACATATATCCAGTTGGATATGAGCATGAGTTATTATTGTTGACATCACCCCTGAGGTGAATAAGTTGGGAGGCGAAATCATAGGTCCCTATCTTTCTATGTGTCCGACTAAAACTTTTTGCTCCATATATATGTTGTGAGTGTTAGCAATCATAGAAGACTAAATGATGGTTGAGTATGTGGATTTGCTAAAAAGCTCCAACATGAGACCCTTCCTGAAATTATGATGGATTGTAATTGCATTGTAGAATGAGAACATAGTTTGTTGGTTTTCAAGAAAGTTTATGTCTTATACTTCGATGTTGTGATGAATTATTACTTGCTTATGAGAAGTGTTATGATAATGAACATTGTTGTTATAATAATGATCATGATGCTACTATGTCTGGGTTTTTATCGACACCCCTCTCTCTAAGCATGTGGACACGATTATCGATATTGGCTTTAGCTTGAGGACAAGCGAGGTCTAATCTTGGGGGAGTTGATACGTCCATTTTGCGTCATGTTTTCCCAATGTTGTTTATAGTATTTTTTTAATAAATATAACACTTTGTGAAGCAATTCTAATGCCTTTTCTCTCTTAATATACAAGATTTACATGAAGAGGGAGATTGCCAACAGCTGGAATTTTGGACCTGAAAAAGCTACGTCAGAGATACCTATTCTACATATCTCCAAATGAGCTGGAATTTATGGAGATTTATTTTGGAATATATAAAAATTATTGGAGAAAAGAAGTACCAGAGGGGGCCACCCAAGTGCCCACTAGGCACCAGGGCACGCCTACCCCCTCCCCCCCGGCAAGCCCTGGTGGGTAGGGGCCCCTGGCTAGCCTCCGGTGCCCATCTTCTGGTATATAAGCCCATTTTCCCTAGAAAAAAGAGGACTTTCGGGACGGAGCGCCGCCTTCTCAAGGCGGAACTTGGGCAGGAGCACTTTTGCTCTCCGGCGGAGAGATTCCACCGGGGATACTTCCCTCCGGGAGGGGGAAATTGAAGTCGTCATCATCACCAACAACCCTCTCATCGTGGGAGGGTCAATCTTCATCAACATCTTCAACAGCACCATCTCATCTCAAACCCTAGTTCATATATTGTATTCAATCTTTGCATCAAAACCTTAGATTGGTGCCTATGGGTTGCTAGTACTGTTGATTACATCTTGTAGTTGATGCTAGGTTTATTTGGTGGAAGATCATATGTTTAGATCTATCGTGCTATTCAACACCCCTCTGATCTTGAACATGAATATGTTTTGTGAGTAGTTGCTTTTGTTCTTGAGGAGATGGGAGAACTCTAGTCATAAGTAATCATGTGAATTTCGTATTTGTTCGATATTTTGATGGTATGTATGTTGTTGATTCCCTTAGTGGTGTTATGTGAACATCGACTACATGACACTTCACCATGTTTGTGCCTAAGGGAATGCATTGTGGAGTAGTAATTAGATGATGGGTTGCTAGAGTGGCAGAAGCTTAAACCCTAGTTTATGCGCTATTCCGTAAGGGGATTATTTGGATCCATATGTTTAATGCTATGGTTAGATTATCTTAATTCTTCTTTCGTAGTTGCAGATGCTTGCGAGAGGGGTTAATCATACGTGGGATGCTTGTTCAAGTAAGAACATGACCCAAGCACCGGTCTACCCAAATATCAAAGTAGCGAACGCGAATCAAACAAACATGATGAAAGTGACTAGATGAAATTCCCGCGTGTCCTCAAGAACGCTTTGCTTATTATAAGAGACTGTTCCGACCTGTCCTTTGCTACAAAAAGGATTGGGCTACCTTGCTGCACTTTTTCACCGTTACTATTACTTGCTCGTTACAAATTACCTTGCTATCAAGTTACCTGTTACCGACAATTTCAGTGCCTGCAGAAAATACCTTGCTGAAAACCGCTTGTCATTCCCTTCTGCTCCTTGTTGGGTTCGACACTCTTTCTTATCAAAAGGACTACGATTGATCCCCTATACTTGTGGGTCATCAGACACCCTCCCCAATGGACCAGTTAGTAAGGCAGATGGGAAACTAGCTTATGTCCCCTGGAAAAGTTTGTAGTTTTTCAGATACCGACCAAGGGAGATGTGTGGGGGGTACGCACGGATACGTTGAAGGTGGTGGTGGCACTGTCTTGTCGAGAAGGGCTCGGCCTGCTGGAATTTCGCCGGAGTAAGAGGTGATAGAGGCTATGGTGGGGCTCGTCAGCAGTAGCCTGGCGGCGATGTCCAGCGCAAAATGGGGAATATGGACGAGGGGGCGAGGATGTTTTATAGGGCATGGGCTAGTGGCTAGGGCGTGGCCAGATCATGACAAACCCGCGAAGTGGGTGTCCTGGTGAAAGTACATGTAGTCCCCATGTGGTTTTGGTAATTAAATAACAATCCTATAGGACTAATGTTTGCATTGAGGTATACATTTGAAGGTTAGTCCCATTGAAAAATGATTGAAGAATAATGGAACACAACCCCTTTGAAGAAACAATTACATCGAGATGATCAAAATGGATTTCATTGGAGTATCTTAAGGGTTGCCATGCTTAGAGCTATGGTTTGAGCCATAATGGGTCAAGATCTTAAAAGGATGATTTGTATGATGAATTCTAGGAGTGGATCAAAGATATGATCATAATGGACTCATGTGTTGAGTCATGATTGAGCAAGCTATTCAAGTGAAGAATTCAATATACCCTTCATGACGTCAAGATTAAACATGGAGTAGAGATATCGGTTGACCAAGATGAAGCTCGGAGATCGAACTCTAAATGGTCAACACACGAGCGCAAACGAGACCACATAGGATCTTGTGGTATGATAAGAAATTACCAATTGCACTATGTGTACTAACCCATACTATGTGTTGTCTATGTTTTTAAGGGTTAGGTGATTCTCATGGGCTCGCATCGAGAGAGAGAGAGAGAGATCAAGTGTCCATGAGAGGATGACATCAAGTGTTGATGATCATGGTTGACAAGGGCAAGTTCAAGATAGCCATCCTGAAGGATTACATGCTTGAAGCTTGTGGATGATCACATGACGAACGTATGAAGATGAATACAATGCAATGATCCCCGCATGGCTTATGGGGGAGCTATTCGAAGCCTTCACCAAGTTTCATGATCAAGATCATCGTTCTGACTTGAGCCAAGCATAAACCTCAACATCAAGCTCAATTGGAATGCTTTAGTCAAAGGTATTAGTTCCTTTGGCTTTAGTTGTGAGGATCTATGACCATCGAAAAGGATATATGCTCAAGAATGAGTTTTCGGAAGCTATCTAGTATAGTTCTTTATGATTCTTGAGTTATAGGGATCCCACACTATTAAGAGGGGATCAAAGGGGTTAGTGATAGATTTTCTCAAGTCAACATCTTCTATTTCCACTTCCTCACATCATATTCCAACATAGGCATATTTCACTCCTATCCAATACAAATGCAAAATGCCTATACATCTACCAAAGAAAATCCAAAGCCAAATAGGTTACCCAAATACATGATAAAACCTTTCCATAGTTTGCACCCTCCATTTTGGTTTATCTTGGGTGGTTCTCTATGTGAGGACCTGGAGCTTTTCTATAGCTTCAAAACAAGCCCAAGATCATCAAAATAGGAGTCCGGATGTGAAAGTTATGCACGTTTTACTTTTGGGGCGGCTGCAGTTTTTATGTTGGCCGGATGTCCGGCCACTGCTATCCAGAGGGCGTATGGTTTGTGTGAAATCGCCGGATGTCCGGCCCCTGGCCCGGATGTCTGGCCAAGATATCCAGCGAGCATGTTGAAATGTTGGTTTTGTCTCCCGGATGTCCGGCACTTGTCTGGATGCCTGGGGCCCCAACTTTGGCCAGATGTCCGGGCCCTGTACATTGGCTCTGTTTTTCTGTGTACGTGTGCACATTTCTCAGCCACCGGATGTCCGGCCCTTGCCCGGATGTCCGGTCCGACACAGCCACTTACACTCCAACGGTCATATTTGCACTACCACTATATATAGCCTTCTTCCACCCCGGGAGAAGGTTGAGCAAACACATTCATATGAACCCTAGAACACAAAAAGTCTCCCTCTCACTTCTCCTACACCAAATCTTAGATCCCGGAGAGAATCGTGAGAGTTCTTGAGAGATTTTCCAATCAAGTGATAGATCCACTCCCTCTCCCTCTTGTGACCAAAGGAATTCGTGATTTGAGCAAGTCTTGAGCATTTCCCCCTTGATCTTGTTACTCTTGGAGGTTGGAGACTCCTACGCGGTAGGAGTGCTCTGGTGAGGAATCAACTTGTGATTTACCCCCCCCCCCTCGGAAAGTTTGTGAAGGTTTGGAGGCCGCCTCAAGGTCTACCACTAGTGGTTGAGAAATGCCTTCATGATGTTGTATCAAAGGGAGAATAGGGTGAGCCTTCGTGGCGTTGGTGTGCCTTCGTGGTAACATCCACCTCTCTAACGGTGACTAGCTTCCCTCCAAGGAAGTGAACATCGGGATACATCCTCGTCTCTGTGTCTTCGGTTATCTCTAACCCTAGCCACTACTTGTGGTTTACTTTGGTCTCTTGACCTTGCATTCACTATATATTGTTTTCCTCATTATATTGTGTTGGCTATTTCCTTGAACAGATTATTTAGGCCTACACTTTATATCCCGCGATTCATACTTGCTACTATTGATATATCTTGTGTTTAGTGTGAATTGCTAACTTGTGTCATACACTTACATATCTTGTGATATTGCTCAAGTAAGTTTGTGTAACTTACTTGTGCTTGTTAGTATCCTTGTTGTGCTCACCTCATTTACATTAAGTTGTTGGTGCACTTAGTTGAGCCTAGTATATTTAGGATTTGTGCTTGAAAAGTATCCGTTTAGTTAATTTCCGCATTAGGATAAAGCCAAATCCGTCGAAGTTTTTAAAATGCCTATTCACCCCCCTCTAGGCGACATCGTGGTCCTTTCACCTGGGTGCTTGGAATCGTGGGTGTGGTCGTCGGTTGGAGGTTGACGAAGATGAAGCCAACAAGTGGATCCCGCGGTTAGTGACATGGAGAGAGAGAAAGAGGGAGGGAGAGGGTTGTGGGTGTGTTGTTGGCCATCGGATGGAGATCCAACGACCATGTTATAACGCATGCATACCGGTTCGTCCTTAGCGGGTTGGGTTGATCGCTGTGCGGCATGCGCGTAGGCTAGGTGAGTTGGGTCATGCTGTAGCTAGGTTAGGCTAGGACTTTTTTGTTTCTTTTTTTTCTTCTCTTTTCATTTCTGTTTTGAATTCCAAATGTGCCTCAAATCCTTCCTGAAAATTTTATGTTTTGTCTAGTATTTAGGCCTTTTTAGGAAAATGGTTTCCCGCCAAAATAAAATAAGCTTTATTTGAATTATTCCCCTTTTTCATCTGAATTGATTCAAAATCATATTCACTCTAATCTTTTTGGAAATTTAACCAGAGGTTCAAAATAATATTTTGGACCTGATGAAATGCCTTTATGCCCAAATCAATTATTTAAATTTTCACCCTATTTTTGGAATATCAATTTATTCCCTAATATTTAGGGTTCCATTTAATTACCAATTTCATTTTTAGGGCTTTAATATATCCTGGGATTTATGGATATTAATCCCGGCCCAAAATATTTAACAAAAGTCACAAGCATATCTAATCGTGAAGGGCGCAATATGGACATTTCACTTCTTCACCTACACCGACAACCAGAATGCCTTTTGTCTCTCTCTTTACGGCCTTTTAATGCTATTGTGCTTCTTGTTTTAATTTGGTGCTTCTATAGTGCTTGGACATATGCATTTGAATTATGTAATGGTGGTTGAACCTATTTAAACTGAGTGTGTATGATGGAATGAAATATGTGATTTTCTACTTTCAAATCCAAATTCTAGAGAATTTTCAATTGCAGGAATTAAATTATGGCAAAAAAACAGCCATGTAGGTAATTACGGTGGCTTCATAGAGCAAAACATGTGGGATGAACCCCAAAAGCACACGGGTTCCGTCAAAGAGGCAAACATGTGCGATGAACCTCAATAACTCAGACGTTTCAAAGAGGCAAACATGTGCGATGAACCTCTTTGGCACACACATCTTGTTGTATCGAAACATGTGTAACGATAGATACATCTAAAACAGCACACTATTGAAGAGTGTGTGAGATAGGAACCCTTATCGCATATGTTTAGCCAACGATTTTTTTTAGAATCACCGGGGGGAGCTCCCCCACCTGGATATATTACTCAAACGGCTGCATAAGCAGCAGGTACATAATTACAGGGGCACGGTGCAATATGCAGAGAGGTAGGAACGCCACGAGAAGACGTCCTCCTTGTCACTCGTCTCGACAAGACGTTGTGACCATAGGTCTAGGTCAGAGATAAGGTTCCCGAGGGTTATTACAGAACATTGATCAATATTCCTAAACAGCATATCATTAGGTGTTGCCCATATCTTCCATAGTAGTGCCATGAGGACGAGGGACCATGCTTTCTTGGGGAGGTGTTGAGGCAGTGGAGTGTCCCAGAGCTCAGTGATATCGTCGGCCGATGGCAAGAGCCCCATACGTTGTCATATCCTGTTGGCAAGAGGACATGTGATGAAGAGATGAATGGAGTCTTCAGGTAACGTAGCACAGCGGGGGCATAAATCAGAGGAGATTATATGCTTGTGGGCAAGATTCACTCTAGTGTTGAGGCGGTCTTTGAAGAGAAGCCAAGCAAAAAAAATTATTTTGCGAGGAGCCTTGGTGCCCCAAGTGAGGGGGGCAATGAGATCCATGTCTGGCCTAGTCATGAGGGTGTCATACGCTTGCTTGGTGGAGAAGTCATGGCCCCTGAGTAGGAACCTTTTATCTTCCTCTGTCGAAGGCATGAAGTCCTGCAAAATAGCCAAAAGCGAGACAAGCTCTTGTTCTGCTATAAGAGAGAGACGATTACGGAGGTTATCTTCGATACCGAAACGCAAAATGTTAGCCACTTTTACCAGCTCTAGGTTGGAGTGTGAGAAAAGGTGCGGGAATGTGCGACATGAATAGCACCACACACATTTTGAAGTTATTAAACGTGCATGTTGTGCGCCGCATCGCAAACGGGGGAAAAGCAGAGTGTTTGTGATAGGCCTTTTATCGCACACGTTGTCTGAGTCGTCCTTGTTGTTGGGCACATCGCAAACATTGCGTCTGTATTGCGCGTGAGATAGACCTATCATCCCACAGGATCTCCAGAGACCAAACATATGTGGGATGTTGTTTGTATCGCAAACTCTTACATCAGGAATCACGTGTGCGATAGGTTCGGGCATCACATACGATTAGTTTTGCCAAAACGTCTGCATTTTAGATTCAAATGCTTACTTAGGAGTTGAACACATGAGAGGCAACCGTGGGGGCGATCGTGGTGGTGACTGGCGGTGTCAAAACCGGCGGATCTTGGGTAGGGGGTCCCGAACTGTGCGTCTAAGGCGGATGGTAACAGGAGGCGGGGGACACAATGTTTACCCAGGTTCGGGCCCTCTCGATGGAGGTAATACCCTACTTCCTGCTTGATTGATCTTGATGATATGAGTATTACAAGAGTTGATCTACCACGAGATCGTAGAGGCTAAACCCTAGAAGCTAGCCTATGATTATGATTGTTGTTGTCCTACGGACTAAACCCTCCAGTTTATATAGACACCGGAGGGGGCTAGGGTTACACAGAGTCGCTTACAAGGGAGGAGATCTACATATCCGAATTGCCAAGCTTGCCTTCCACGCAAAGGAGAGTCCCATCCGGACACGGGACGAAGTCTTCAATCTTGTATCTTCATAGTCCAACAGTCCGGCCAAAGTATATAGTCCGGCAGTCCGAGGACCCCCTTATCCAGGACTCCCTCAGTATCCCCTGAACCAGGCTTCAATGACGATGAGTCCGGCGCGCAGATCGTCTTCGGCATTGCAAGGCGGGTTCCTCTTCCGAATACCCCATAGAAGATTTTGAACACAAGGATCGTGTCCGGCTCTGCAAAACAAATTCCACATACCACCGTAGAGAGTATAATATTCCACAAATCTAATCTGCCGATAACTTTTCATAATGTGACATCCTGCCGTGGTCCGGTCCTTACGAACCGTTTTTTGCCAACCTACCACTGCACGTGTTGCGAGGCGGTTTTCTTGGCACGTCTTGTCGAAGCAGAGACCGTGTCCCCTTATCACGGGATTCTCATCAATACGGGTGTGGGTAACCCAATTGCGCCTGCTGGTATGACTCCTCGATTTTAGGCAAGTCCCGAACGCCCACGCGGAGGACGCTTGATATTCACCCTCTTTATAAAGGGGCCAAGGCCTGTCCTTTTCTTCTCGTGCTCGATCCTTCCCTTTCCCCACCTCGAATTCCAACACCCAAGGCTTAGGCTAAGCGCTTCAGACCTTCAATCATGTCCGGATCCAACCTTCAAGGCCGGTGGATGGCCTCCTCTGTCACAGAGGAGGACATCAAGAAGCTAAGAGAAGCCAGGTATCTGACCGCCAAAATCTCGCATAGGCTGCTTGCTCAAGGGCAGGTCATCCCCACTCCCGAACCCAATGAGAGTGTTGTATTTGTTTCCCACTTCCTTCGAGGGCTAGGCTTTATTCTTGATCCCTTTGTTAGAGGGCTTATGTTCTATTACGGGCTCGATTTCCATGATCTGGCTCCGAATTCCATCCTTCACATCTCGTCGTTCATCGTGGTGTGTGAGGCCTTCCTCCGCATCACCCCACACTTCGGCTTATGGCTCAAGACCTTCAATGTGAAGCCGAAGATGATCGATGGGCAACACGCAGAATGCGGAGGTGCCATAATAAGCAAAGGCGCCGATGCTCCATGGCCAAAGGGTTCCTTCCCGGAGATGTCCAACTTATGGCAGCGGGAGTGGTTTTACATCACAGCTCCCCGAAGTACTAAGTGGGTAGCTGCCCCTGCCTTCCGTTCGGCCCCCCGCCACAACTGGCGTCATGGGTCAACAAGGGGCTGGACTGGGGGCCAGTTAATGACGTGACGACATTGCAGAGTCGCATCCGAGATCTCCTCAAGAGAGATGTCAGCTTTGGCAAGGTAATGCAAGTAATGCTAGTTCGTCGGGTCCTGCCATGCCAACGTCGACCCCTTCGTATGTGGGAGTTCAGCCCGGAAGGACCGCGAACTATTCAGCAATTCTTCGGCGTGACGCTCGAAGAGATGTATGGATTGTTCTTCGGATCACGAATAAAGTGTCCGGACACCACCGAGGATGCGGGTCTGAACTGCAATCGTCCAGATACCGACGTAAGTAATTCTGTGGCCGAACATGCCGTCTTTTTATTTGTCACAACATCATTCTGAAAAAATCGCTCTTTGACCAGGACTGGATAAAAAAGGCGAAGATGATCAGGTGTTCGGCCCCCCTTCCCGAAGGCTCACCGGATCCTGTACTAGCCAGGATGCTTGGGCACGCACCTTATCAAGTGCCATCAGAGGGAGATAAAGGGAGGAATAAAGAAGCCGAAAGCGGGCCTCACACATTACTCATCCAAACCGGGGGAATTAGTGTCTCCACGAAGGAGGATAATCGGGGAGAAGAATCTAAAATTCCCTCTCCCCAAGGAATAAAAAGGACCGCCTCTGAAGACTTGGAAACAAGGGTTTCCAAACGGGGGAAGAAACCTTCGCCAGGGGGCCCTGCCCCGGAGGGCACCCTTACCGCACAGTGCCCGCAAGGGGATCAGCCCTCCACCGAGCTGTAAGTGAACAAGAGTACCTTTGGTAACTATATCCTGCTTCATCTCCGAGGACAATAACCGAGACGTATGTCTTGCAGTTCGGATCGTAGCCCTTCTCGACAGAGTTCGTCTTCGGGGGATCTTCTTCCGGAGATGATGGAGAGCGAAACGTCTCCCCCTGTCTCCCCGCCTCATGAGGCGGACGACCCTGAGGTGTCGTCACGGAGGATTTCTCCTGATCCGCCAAGGCCAGAAGGTAACCCTTCGGCCACCCGAAGTCCGGAGTATTCGGCTCCTAAGGAGAGCAACAGAAAGAGTCCGGGACTGTCTGGTGCACGACCGGACGCACTGATGGGTCTTCTGGAGCAAGCAGCTATCTCAGAGGCGCATCGTACTTTGATGGGTGCGGTGGTTGAGAGGATTTCATCCGCTGAAAATGGGTTGCATGAAGCTTCTATGAGCCTGCTAAAAGGCTTTGAGGTACGCAAAGTAATATATATATTTTTTGACGGTACCGCACACGCTAGGTGTGCCCTATACAGATAGTAGCCCCTAAGACTCTGGTTGCTGTCCAAAGGCGGCAAACAAAGGATCATAGTCCCAGGTAAGGATCATGTTGCTTTCATGTGCAGGCGGCTGAGGGTCCGGTGGCAGGCCGGACTGGTGAGTTTGCCAAACTGAGGCGGCAACTTGATGCGGCAGATGACGACATCGTGCTTGTAAACAAGCGGCTTGACAAGGCACAGGGTATGTATTCTTCGGTGGTCAACAGATATTAAGAGGAGCATGATGCTAGTATCTATAATATGTTGTGACTGCAGATGGAGCTGTCGCCGTGGAGACCCTTCGGGCGGAGCTTGCCCAAGCCAAGGAACAAGCCAGGAGAAGTGATGCGGCCGCCCTAAAGGCGGTCGAAGAGTTAAGAGCCGAACAGGCTGCTCATCGCCAGAGCGAAGATAAAATAGCCAAGATGGCTGTTGAGCTGAAGGATGCCGTCGACCGGTATGAGCTTCTTGAAAAGGAAAGCCAAGCGAAAGCGGCGGACCTGAAGAAAGCCATGGTAGTAGCCAAGGAAACCCGCTCTAAAATCAGAGTGGAGGAGGAGCTTTGTCAACCCGGAGATATCACGGCTAGGAAGCCCTTTTTGTTGCGGACGAAGTTCGGAGATCCAAAGTATGCCCCTCTGGATCAATTATGGAGTGCTGCAGACGCGTACTTGGACTTGGCAACGAGTGCTGCTGATGCGACTGAGTTTTTCAAAGATCACGAAGTGGAAAAGTTGTTCTGGTCGCAGTTCAGTGCTCCAACGCGCCCGCTGCTGTTAAATGAGCAAATGGCCGAGTGGGCTGAGCTCCATAGGTTGTCCGGGCTTGCCATGAGTTCTGTCGTGGATCATCTTTGGCCGGAAGGACCAAGGCCGAATAGTTATTTTGGTTTAGTGCAACGATTCCTTGGTGTTGTGCCGCATATCGACGCTGTAAAGAGGTCGGCGTGCATAGAGGGTGCGCGGATGGCTCTTGCCCGTGTTAAGACATACTGGGCAGAGATGGAGGCCACCACTATTGCAACCCGGGGTCCGGCCGTAGGCCAGGTCTCGGCCAAGCACTATTTGAAGAAGTCCTAGAAGGCGCTCGTTTAATAGAGGCTCAGTGCTCGAAGAGTATCATGTTCGAGTGACATGTATCCCAATTGTAAAAATGATGGTATTTGGATTATAAAGGCTGTGTTTATACTTTTGCCTGAAAGTATTATGATGCCTCCCGTGCGGCCGTTTATGTATGTATATAACCTGAAAGTTTGCAGTCGTCGGCTTCAGCCCCCACGCATATAATGCGGGGTGTTCGGAAAAGCGCGTATTCACACTTGATCCAACGTCTTGGTCGATTAAGGAGGTGATAGCGCGGCGAACAAGGCAATCAGACTATATTGCTTTAACACTTTCACTTAGCCATAGGAGTTTGACGGTGGGGCTACTATATAGCCCCTGGTACTTCCGCGCTTATCCGAATGCGGTGCGCGTACATACATGACCGGGAAGCCGGTCCTTCGTTAATGCGGAGGAATCGCGAAGATTCTGCTGAGTCCTCGAGTGGTTGACCAGTCTCGCGCTTTATCATGACAGTTAGTTTTCGGCTTTCTCTACTGAGGTGCTCATCCAGATGAACCAGGTCACAATCGCAGCAGTTCTCCCGGTGCCACCTTAGCCGATAGAGCGGAACGTAAGGTAGCAAAACACGGGAGCCGGGCAAACCCAACTATTGACCAAAGACATGATTCGGAGCAGATGCATATAAGGCCAAACTTGCGACGCCGAACACTCCCTAAGGTATTCGGACTTTACAACATATACCTGGCTGAGTAACGCCCTTGATAATGAACCCTGAATTTCCAGGTATGTGCATTAGTCTGACGTGGCGAAATGCCAATAACGCCAGCATCCCTCTCGGTTGTGTTGTCCGGAGGGTGTGAAGCAACAAGAGACAGTAAGAAAGGTTTACATAGGGTCTTAATCTAAAAAGAAACCTTTGAGCGGGGCCCTGCTGCACGTCTGCGCCTGTGTCTCCGTTGTGCCGTATCCTGGAAGGGTGTAGCACGATTATCATCTGTAAAAGAGAAAAACCCAGGTGAAAGTCTTTGTGTGAAAAATTGGTTATTCTTAATAAACCATTAAAATTCAATCTAAATAAGGTCAAGCCGAACTGCAGTCCTTTTTACATGCGGGAAGCCCCTAGCACCACATATGGGGGTATATCCATCTGTTACAGTTAGTGGTGCGCCGGACTCGTCTAGTCGTGTCCGCGGTCTTGACGACCGATCATTTATTCTGGTTGGAGAGGTCGTTCAGTGGTCGGCTGCTAGAGCTGCCATACATTCTTCCGCACGTAAGAAACGCTCTGTGTTTCCGCTAACTATGATGATGCCACATGAACCGGGCATCTTAAGCTTAAGATAAGCGTAATGCGGTACTGCATTAAAACGAGCGAAGGCTGTTCTTCCGAGTAGTGCGTGATAGCCGCTTCGGAATGGAGCGATGTCGAAGGTTAATTCTTCGCTTCGGAAGTTGTCGGGAGAACCGAATACAACCTCCAGTACTTGAGAGCCCGTGCAGCGGGCCTCTGGGCCTGGTATTGCTCCTTTAAAGGTAGTATTGCTTTGGCTGATTCTTGTCGGGTCTATCCCCATTTTGCGGACTATGTCCTGATATATCAGATTAAGGCTACTGCCGCCGTCCATAAGGACTCGGGTGAGATGGTATCCCTCAATTATTGGGTCTAGCACCAAGGCAGCCGATCCTCCCATGAATCTGACATAATCTGTCTAGAATCTTGTTTAGGCTGGACGGTCCATCTCTGCTGCCTTTGAATGGCTTTTTCCATTGACCGGGTCGAGAGCCCCTGAATCCGGCGTTTACCGTCGTGTTGTCTGGGTTGTCTTCATTGTTTCGACGCTTGCTTTTATTGTGTCGTGGTTTTCCATTGCCATCCCTGACTTCGGATGTGCCTGGGTCGCTGGTGCCGCTACGGGCCAGCCAACTATCTTCGCCCGCGCAAAAGCGGGTCATAAGGCTTGTTAGGGCTGCCATTGTCCGCGGTTTTTCCTGGCCGAGGTGTCTGGCAAGCCATTTGTCCCGGACACTGTGTTTGAAAGCCGCTAAGGCTTCGGCGTCCGGGCAGTCGACAATTTAATTCTTCTTAGTGAGGAATCTGTTCCAAAGCCTTCGGGCTGACTCTCCGGGTTGTTGGATTATATGACTTAAATCGTCTACATCCGGAGGTCAGACATAGGACCCTTGAAAATTAGCCCTAAAAGCATCCTCAAGCTCTTCCCAACTTCCGATTGAGTTTTCGGGGAGGCTCTTCAGCCAGTGTCGAGCTGGTCCTTTAAACTTGAGGGGCAAGTATTTGATGGCGTGGAGATCATCTCCGCGAGCCATGTGGATATGAAGGATAAAGTCCTCAATCCAGACCCCGGGGTCTGTCATTCTGTCGTATGCCTCTATGTTCACGGGTTTGAATCCCTCTGGAAATTCATGATCCAGCACCTCATCGGTGAAGCATAGGGGGTGCGCGGCACCCCTGTATTTGGAGTGTCATGGCATTCTGACGGTTGTAGTGTTCGGTTTTGATTCTGTGCCGGAGCGCGCTTCCTAGATCCATAGATGGACCTGGTCAGACCGGCTTTTTGGTGCAAGTCCTCACGTTAATCGTGTGCTGACTTATGTGCGACATCGTTAGCCGCCCTACCGCGCCCCAGCCGTTGGCATCCTCTTATCGCGGCGGGAGCCGGTTCTGGGCCCTTGCTGGTTCGGATTCTGGCGACTCCGACAATGAGGAGGCCAGGGACGGCGACGGATCTGGGGCGGCGGCGTATTCCCCGACACCTAGTGACAAGGTTTGCGAATTTTTGGGGGCCGGATACTCGGAGGAAGAGGTGGCCGGATTCATTGATGGGATCGTTCCGGCGACTGATCGTGCTTGGGATGGGATCGGCAAAGCCGACGCGATGGAGGTTCTCCGGCGAGTGGTTCATCGCCGGACGGCTCCGACGGTGATCCGCCCATGGAAGGGGCCATTACCCAAGGTATGTCTTCCTTCTCTAACTCTTGGTGATTTTTTGGGTTCGTGGAAGGTGGTGAAGGATCGCCGGAGAAGGTCTCGGCTAAAGGCGGTTGTGTCGCCAGTGTTGAATCATGGCGAGATCCAGGCGGCTCGTACTGCTCGTTTGAATTCCTTGTTGGGCCAAGATGGGCCTGACTCAGTCTGTGTGGACCTGGGCGCAACAGGACCTGGGCAAGTGGCCCAGGAAGCGATCCCAGCCACCGGTACGAGCCCCTCGATCGATTCGCTGCGTTGTATTGGCTCTACCGATGAGTTGAACCACATACGTGATCTGCCTAGGGTTCATGTGATCGCAAGGTCGGGCTTTCCCTCAATCGGTTCTGGCCGGGCATTGCGGGTCTCTCCAGCGGCTGCTGCTTACCTGCCGAAGCCCAAGTCCGGCATGGTAGGCATGGTGGGGTGAGGCCAGCCTCCGCCAGCCAAGCAAGGAAACACACCCCCGGCCCCGGCGCCTGCCGTGCAGCAGGAGGCGTCGCCTGCCGGCCAGGCTGCCGGGCGGGGCGCCGCTCATGCTACCGGGCGGGGCAGAGCCCTACCCGATGGGCGAGTGGCCAACCAGGCTGCTGGGCGGGGTGGGAACCATACATCCGGGCGAGGGGGCGCACATGGCATCGGGCGGGGCGGCGGCCCTGGTCGAGATGGCTTCGGCGGTGGTGGTGGTCTGGACAACGGTGCCAGTGGTTTCCGATACAACCGATATGGTCAGTGGGGTGACGACGGGTACGATGCATACGGCGAGGGTCAGCACCGGGGCTCTTCGTCTGGTGGTGGACGGGGCTCTGGATGGAACAATGGTAGTGGACCGGGGCGCGGCTTTGAAGGACCTCTTAGCAATTTCGTTGAGGGGGTCATCGGCCCAACCAACCAGTCTAACCGAGGAGTTCATCGTGCTTTCTGTGGTTGAAGAGGAGGGGGCGGCGCCCGCCTCCACCGCAGCCTCCTCCACCGCTGGCTGATACGGCCGTGGTGGCTAATGTCGTGCCTGTTGTTACGGGTCTGACGTCCTCTCCAGCGCTTCCCGAGGTGGCTGTAGACAGAGTCAGGGCATTGGCTGCTATCAGCATTCCGGAGACCAGCACCGGAGTTGCTAAGGTTGGTGACGATGTTTCTGAAAAGGTTCTGGATAAACGTAATGGTGAAAAGCTATCTAAGTGGGCTATTAAGAAGAAGAAGTTACCGTGCTATAGATGTGGAGAGCCAGGACATTTTGTGGTAGAGTGTACCACAGAATTGTGTGATTACTGCTGTAGATCGCAGCATAAGTCCGGTGACTGCCCACTTCTTTCTGGCCCCAAGCCGGTGGTCACCATTTATGGAGTTTGTTGTCAGGAACTTATGTTTTTTGAGTCACCTGATGTGGCACCTTCGATGCATGTGCAAGAGAGTTCTTTTCCCGTGGTTGTCAAGGTTACTAATGGGAGTTTGACTGATGCACAGATTGTGCGGCAGCTGCAGGATCTTGTTCCAGGTAATCGCCAGTGGGACCTTGTCAAGTTGGAGACCAAGACTTACAAGGTTGATTTTCCTACTAAGGAGGACCAGCTACATATCCTCAAATGGGGCATGTGTAGAGTACAGAGTATGAATATTGTCCTTACGTTTGATGAGTGGAAGGAGAAGGAGCCTGAGGGTACACCTTTGGAGAAGGTCTGGGTTCGTTTCTATGGTGCACCACGCAAATATATTAATCACTTCCTGGTAGCTTGGAGCTTGGGTTCTCTCATTGGGAAGACGGAACAGGTGGACATGCCTTTCACTCGGGCACATGGTGCAGCGAGATTACTTGTCGGTGTTGTCAGCTTGGAGTTTGTTCCGGATGTGGTCAAGTGGACACATGCCGGCGTCACATACGTGCTAGAGCTTGAGATTGAGGATACTCCGATTCCTCAGGAGGGCGAGGGGGATGACACCCAGGATATGGATACGACTAAGGGGGATGGAGCCCCCGGAGATCAGAGTAAGGAGCCAGAGAGCACATCAGGGAGACGGCTAAGGGGCCGGATTCGCTGTCTGATAAGGCGGATAAGTCTGCTACGGGGCCGTCTGGCTCCTCGACTCCGATGAACTCACTTCGTTTTGGGTCTTTTGATGCGCGTTCTGCGCCTAGTCGTCTATGGAGTATACGAGTGGAGATGGACAATCCAGCGGAACTTGAGTTACCTCCGGTGTTGGCTTCTGGCAGTGTGTCACCAACGATACCTGCATCCCCGAGGATGGACTCCGGGACGATGGTAGGTCTAGGGACGGATTTTGGTCAGACTACAGAGCTTCGCTGTGAGGGCAGGGAGGATCATGGGCAGGAGGCCCTCCGATTCCCCGCTGCCCTCGATCAGGATGGTGCTTCTCTGCGGATGAGGAGTCTGGCGACACCGTGCGACGCTGCGGACGTTCATCACGCACCTGGAGGTGACGGTCCGGGAGGGGGTGTGGGCAGGAGGCCCCCGCCCCTACCTCTCCCTTGGTGGACATGCCGCGCGCCGGAGGTGATGCCGGATCGAGAGGGGGAGCGGGCAGGTGGCCTCCACCCCTACCTCTCACCGGCCATCCTTGGAGGGGGCGGTCCTTGCTTAGGTCCCGGGTGGTGGTCTTGGACCGAGATCGCCGGGCCTACCGAGCCGGTGGCGGTGATGGCTGGGGGAGCTTCGCTGGTTCTGCTGACGCACGACAGCTCTCCAGCTGGTTCGTCTCAGTTGAGCCCTATTGGGGGTCGGGCAGGAGGCCTTACCCCGAACGGGGTCACTCGGGATGACATCATCGCTTTTGGAGGGATTCCAGACCCTGTTTCCGATGGTCGACAGATGAGTTGTCGCCTCCAGGATCAGTCGGATGTTGATGACATGCAGCTACGGTGCGCCATGCGGGCGACCAGGCTTCGTGATATTGAGGTCACTACTGGTATGTCAGTCAACACTTCCAATTCAATCTTGCATTTTTCTAATAATGAGATTATTCATAATGCAAATCGGTTGGGAGTTTCTCTGGGTAGTAATGATGTTGAAGTTTCTAAGTCCGTTAATGATCTCTTGGATCTTGAAGCGGAGCGCGCTTTAGAGATGATTAGAAACCTAGCGGCTGTTAAACCTATGAATGATTCTGATGTAGATGCGTTGGGGTCAATGTGCTTGATAGCTTTTGTGTGGATCTGGCACCCTCTCCTCCTGAGAATGAGGAAGATGACTACTTCACTTCCCCAAGGGATTCCACTATTGCTGATTCCCGGGTGGATGTGCCCAACGAGCTTGGTCGTGAGGACCGGGTAGAGGACCAAAACAAACCTAAACGCAAGTGGAATCGGAGGATTTATCCGGCGTCGGCCGTGCGTAGAAGTGCTAGGATCCGAACCACTAAAAAATTTCATGATGAAATATGAAAGGAATTTTTTGGAATAGCAGAGGTCTTAAGGACTTGGCTAAAAGAAGGTTTCTAGCGGATGCTTCTATAGAACACAAATTGGATTTTATTGCCCTGTCAGAAACTGGAAGGGACAATTTCACCCCCCCCCTAGTTCCTTAGTACTCTATCGGGAGGGGTAGATTTTGATTGGCATTGTCTACCTCCAAGAGGAAGATTCGGTGGGATTTTACTTGGGGTTAAATGTGATTCATTGGAAGTTAGGAATGTGGTAATGGCAGACTTTGCGGTTAAGTTTCGGGTTCGGTCAAAGGCCGATGGGTTTAATTGGGCTTTGGTGGCGGTATATGGTGCCGCGCAACCTGAACTCATACCAGACTTTTTGGCGGATTTAGTCTGTATTTGTGGTAACGAACAGCTCTCAGCCCTGATTGGGGGTGATTTTAACATCATCCGTAGACGGGAGGGAAAAACAATGATAACTTTGACGGCAGATGGTCGTTTATGTTTAATAGAATTATTGAAAGCTTAGATCTTCGAGAGATTGAGCTTTCTGGTAGAAAGTTCACTTGGGCCAACACATTACCGGTCCCGACCTTTGAGAAGCTGGATCGGGTCCTAACGAGCGTCGAATGGGAATAAAAGTTTCCCCTAGTGACGGTCCAAGCGCTCTCTCGCCAATCTCCGATCATACCCCATTGTTGGTTGACTCGGGAGAGGCAACACATGTGGGGAACAAGAGTACGTTTTCTTTCGAATCAGCGTGGTTTGAAAGAGAAGGGTTTCTGGATCTAATAGCAAGAGAATAGGCTAAAGATTCAGGAGGGAGAACGAATGTTGAGCGATGGCAAAATAAGATCAGGCATTTGAGGCAATTCTTGCGGGGTTGGGCTAAACATCTGAGTGGGATATATAAGGTTGAGAAGGAAAGACTCCTTTTGCTTATTCAATCCCTAGATTTAAAAGTTGAGTCCTCCATCTTAGATACTAGAAAGCTGGAAACTAAAGTGGAGGCGGAGTTAAGATTGAAAGAACTGCTCCGTGAGGAGGAATTGAAGTGGGCACTGCGAGCTAAAGTTCGCAAAATCATCCAAGGGGATGACAACACACAATTCTTCCACATGATTGCGAATGGCAAGTACCAAAAGAAGAGAATCTTTTAGCTTGAGCAAGATAAGGGTACGATTTTAGGGCAGGAGAACCTAAAGGCATATATCACCAATTACTACAAGCAGCTGTTTGGGCCTCCTGAGGACAATTTTGTTTCTTTGGATGAGTCGAGGGTTGAGGATGTTCCTCAGCTCGCAGTTGATGAGAATGATATATTGACAGCCCCATTTTCTAAGAAAAATAGGTGTTTGAAGCAATCTCCGAAACGAAAAATAATAAAGCTCCAGGACCGGATGGTTTTCCGGCGGAGTTTTATAAGAAGTGTTGGCACATCATTAAGGAGGACTTGCTCCCGATGTTCCAGGATCTTTTCTTGGGACAGTTGTGAAGGAAATATGCCCTAGAGGCAATAATAAAGTTGTTATTTATATTTCCTTATATCATGATAAATGTTTATTATTCATGCTAGAATTGTACTAACCGTAAACTTAGTACATGTGTGAATATGTAGACAAACAGAGTGTCACTAGTATGCCTCTACTTGACTAGCTCGTTAATCAAAGATGGTTAAGTTTCCTAGCCATAGACATGAGTTGTCATTTGATGAATGGGATCACATCATTAGAGAATGATGTGATTGACTTGACCCATCCGTTAGCTTAGCACTATGATCGTTTAGTTTATTGCTATTGCTTTCTTCATAACTTATACATGTTCCTATGACTATGAGATTATGCAACTCCCGAATACCGGAGGAACACTTAGTGTGCTATCAAACGTCACAACGTAACTGGGTGATTATAAAGATGCTCTACAGGTGTCTCCAATGGTGTTTGTTGAGTTGGCATAGATTGAGATTAGGATTTGTCACCCCGTGTATCGGAGAGGTATCTCTGGGCCCTCTCGGTAATGCACATCACTATAAGCCTTGCAAGCAATGTTACTAATGAGTTAGTTACGGGATGATGCATTACGGAACGAGTAAAGAGACTTGCCGGTAACGAGATTGAACTAGGTATTGAGATACCGACGATCGAATCTCGGGCAAGTAACATACCGATGACAAAGGGAACAATGTATGTTGTTATGCGGTTTGACCGATAAAGATCTTCGTAGAATATGTAGGAACCAATATGAGCATCTAGGTTCCGCTATTGGTTATTGACCGGAGATGAGTCTCGGTCATGTCTGCATAGTTCTCGAACCCGTAGGGTCCGCACGCTTAACGTCTGATGACGATCGGTATTATGAGTTTATGTGTTTTGATGTGCCAAAGGTTGTTCGGAGTCCCGGATGTGATCACGGACATGATGAGGAGTCTCGAAATGGTCGAGACATAAAGATCGATATATTGGAAGTCTATGTTTGGACATCAGAATGGTTCCGGGTGAGTTCGGGCATTTACCGGAGTACCGGGGGGTTACCGGAACCCCCCGGGGAGTGTATGAGCCTTATTGGGCCTTAGTGGGAGAGAGGAGGAAGCGGCCAAGGTGGGGGCGCCCCGCCCCCCAAGCCCAATCCGAATTGGGGTGGGGTGCCAGCCCCCCTTTCCTTCTCCCTCTCTCCTCCTTCCTTCCCCTCCTACTCCAACTAGGGAAGGGGGAATCCTACTCCCACCGGGAGTAGGACTCCCCCTTGGGCGCGCTATGAGAGGGCCGGCCCTCCCCCTTCTTCACTCCTTTATATACGGGGGAGGGGGCACCCCATAGACACACAAGTTGATTGTTTAGCCGTGTGCGGTGCCCCCTCCCATAGATTTCCACCTCAGTCATATCGTTGCAGTGCTTAGGCGAAGCCCTGCGCCGGTAGCTTCATCATCACCGTCACCACACCGTCGTGCTGACGAAACTCTCCCTCGACCTCGGCTGGATCTAGAGTTTGTGGGACGTCATCGAGCTGAACGTGTGCAGATCGTGAAGGTGTCGTACCTTCGGTGCTAGGATCGGTTAGATCGTGAAGACGTACGACTACATCAACCGCGTTGTCATAACGCTTCCGCTTACGGTCTACGAGGGTACGTGGACAACACTCTCCCCTCTCGTTGCTATGCATCACCTAGATGGATCTTGCGTGTGCGTAGGATTTTCTTTGAAATTACTGCGTTACCCAACAGTGGCATCCGAGCCAGGTCTATGCTTAGATGTTATATGCACGAGTAGAACACAAATATTTGTGGGCGATAATAGTCATACTGCTTACCAGCATGTCATACTTTGACTCGGCGGTATTGTTGGATGAAGCGGCTCAGACCGAAATTACGCGTACGCTTACGTGAGACTGGTTCTACGGACGTGCTTTGCACACAGGTGGCTAGTGGGTGTCTGTTTCTCCAACTTTAGTTGAATCGAGTGTGACTACGCCCGGTCCTGGTTGAAGGTTAAAACAGCAAACTTGACGAAAAATCGTTGTGGTTTTGATGCGTAGGTAAGAACGGTTCTTGCTAAGCCCGTAGCAGCCACGTAAAACTTGCAACAACAAAGTATATGACGTCTAACTTGTTTTTGCAGGGCATGTTGTGATGTGATATGGTCAAGACGTGATTATATAAATTGTTGTATGAGATGATCATGTTTTGTAACACAGTTATCGGCAACTGGCAGGAGCCATATGGTTGTTGCTTTATTGTATCAAATGCAATCGCCATGTAATTGCTTTACTTTATCACTAAGCGGTAGCGATAGTTGTAGACGCAATAGTTGGCGAGACGGCAACGATGCTTCAATGGAGATCGTCAAGCCGGTGATGATGGTGATCATGACGGTGCTTTGGAGATGGAGATCAATGGCACAAGATGATGATGGCCATATCATATCACTTATATTGATTGCATGTGATGTTTATCCTTTATGCATCTTATTTTGCTTAGTTCGACTGTAGCATTATAAGATAATCTCTCAGTAAATTTCAAGGTATAAGTGTTCTCCCTGAGTATGCACCAATGCGACAGTTCGTCGTGCCGATACACCACGTGATGATCGGGTGTGATAAGCTCTAGTTCACATACAACGGGTGCAAGCCAGTTTTGCACACGCAGAATACTCGGGTTAAACTTGACAAGCCTAGCATATGCAGATATGGCCTCAGAACACTCAGACCGAAAGGTCGAGCGTGAATCATATAGTAGATATGATCAACATAGTGATGTTCACCATTGAAAACTACTCCATCTCACGTGATGATCGGACATGGTTTAGTTGATTTGGATCACGTGATCACTTAGATGATTAGAGGGATGTCTATCTAAGTGGGAGTTCTTCAGTAATATGATTAATTGAACTTTAATTTATCATGAACTTAGTTCTGATAGTATTTGCATAACTATGTTGTAGATCAATAGCTCACGATGTAGCTCCACGTTTATTTTTGATATATTCCTAGAGAAAAACTATGCTGAAAGATGATAGTAGGAATGATGCGGACTAGATCCGTGATCTGAGGATTATCCTCATTGCTGCACAGAAGTATTATGTCCTTGATGCACCGCTAGGTGACGGACCTATTGCAGGAGCAGATGCAGACGTTATGAACGTTTGACAAAGCTCGGTATGATGACTACTTAATAGTTTAGTGCACCATGTTTTACGGCTTAGAACCGGGACTTCAAAAATGTTTTCAACGCCACGGAGCATATAAGATTTTCTAAGAGTTGAAATTGGTATTTCATACTCATGCCCGTGTCGAGAGGTATGAGACCTCTAACAGTACGTTGCCTACAAGATGGAGGAGAATATCTCAACCAGTGAGCATGGGCTCAGATTGTCTGAGTACTACAACTGCTTGAATCAAGTGGGAGTTAATCTTCCAAATAAGATAGTAATTGATAAAGTTCTCTAGTCACTATCACCAACTTACTAGAACTTAGTGATGAACTATAATATGCAAGGGATGACGAAAGTAATTCCCAAGCTCTTCCCGATGCTGAAATCGGCGAAGGTAGAAATCAAGAAATAGAATCAAGTGTTGATGGTTAACAACCACTAGTTTCAAGAGAAGGGCAAAGGGAAAGAAAGGGAACTTCAAGAAGAATGGCAAGCAAGTTGCCACTCCCATGAAGAAGCCTAAAGCTAGACCCAAGCCTGAAATTGAGTGCTTCTACTGCAAAGGAAATGGTCACTCAAAGTGGAACTACCCTAGATACTTGGCGGATAAGAAGGATGGCAAAGTGAACAAAGGTATATTTGATATACATGTTATTGATGTGTACTTGACTAGTGTTTATAGAAACCCCTCAGTATTTGATACTGGTTCATTTGCTAAGAGTAGTAACTTCAAACGGGAGTTGCAAGACAAACAGACACTAGTTAAGGGCGAGGTGGTGATGTATGTTGGAAGTGATTCCAAGGTTGATAAGATCACCAACGCACACTCCCTTCGGGATTAGTGTTGAACCTAAAATAAATGTTATTTGGTGTTTGCGTTGAGCATAATATGATTGGATCATATTTATTGCAATACGGTTATTCATTTAAGTCAAAGAATAATTGTTATTCTGTTTACATGAATAAAACCTTCTGTGGTCATACACCCAAGGTTAATGGTTTATTGAATCTCGATTGTAGTGATACACATATTCATAATATTGAAGCCAAAAGATGCAAGGTTAATAATGATAGTGCAACTTATTTGTGGCACTGCCGTTTAGATCATATTGGTGTAAAGCCCATGAAGAAACTCCATGCTGGTGGGTTTTTGGAATCACTTGATTATGAATCACTTGATGCTTGTGAACCATGCCTCATGGGCAAGATGACTAAAACTCCATTCTCCGGAACAATGGAGCGAGCCACTGACTTATTGGAAATAATACATACCGATGTATGCGGTCCGATGAGTGTTGAGGCTCGCGGTGGGTATCGTTATTTTCTAAACCTTCGCAGATGATTTGAGCAGATGTGGGTATATCTACTTAAATGAAACACAAGTCTGAAACATTTGAAAAAGTTTAAAGAATTTTCAGAGTGAAGTGGAGAATCATCGTAACAAGAAAATAAAGTTTCTACGATCTGATCGCGGAGGCAAATATTTGAGCTACGAGTTTGGCCTTCAATGTGAAATAGTTTCACAAGTCACGCCACCTGGAACACCACAGCGTAATGGTGTGTCCGAACATCGTAACCGCACTTTATTGGATATGGTGTGATTTATGATGTCTCTTACCGATTTACCACTATCGTTTTGGGGTTATGCATTAGAGACAGCTGCATTCACGTTAAATAGGGCATCATCTAAATCCCTTGAGACGACACCATATAAACTGTGGTTTAGCAAGAAACCTAAGCAGCCGTTTCTTAAAATTTGGGGTTGTGATGCTTATGTGAAAAAATTCCAACCTGATAAGCTCGAACCCAAATCGAAGAAATGCATCTTCATAGGATACCCGAAGGAAACTGTTGGGTACACCTTCTATCACAGGTCCGAAGGCAAGATATTCGTTGCTAAGAATGGATCCTTTCTAGAGAAGAAGATTCTCTCGAAATAAGTGAGTGGGAGGAATGTAGAACTTGATGAGGTAATTGTACCTTCTCCCGAATTGGAAAGTAGTTGATCACAGAAATCAGATCCAGTGATTCCTACACCAATTAAGTGAGGAAGCTAATGATGATGATCATGAAATTTCAGATCAAGTTACTACCGAACCTCATAGGTCAACCAGAGTATGGTCCGCACCAGAGTGGTACGGTAATCCTTTCTGGAAGTCATGTTACTAGACCATGACGAACCTACGAACTATGAGGAAGCGATGATGAGCCCAGATTCCACGAAATGGCTTGAGGCCATGAAATCTGAGATGGGATCCATGTATGAGAACAAAGTATGGACTTTGATTGACTTGCCCATGATCGGCAAGCCATTGAGAATGAATGGATCTTCAAGAGGAAGACGGATGTTGATAGTAGTGTTACTATCTACAAAGCTCGAATTGTCGCAAGAAGTTTTCGACAAGTTCAAGGTGTTGACTACGATAAGATTTTCTCACTCGTAGCGATGCTTAAGTCTGTACGAATCATGTTAGAAATTGCCACATTTTATGAAATCTGGCAAATGGATGTCAAAACTGCATTCCTTAATGGATTTCTTAAAGAAGAGTTGTATATGATACAACCAGAAGGTTTTGTCAATCCTAAAGGCGCTAACAAAATATGCAAGCTCCAGCGATCCATCTATGGACTGGTGCAAGCATCTTGGAGTTGGAATATACGCTTTGATAAGTTGATCAAAGCATATAGTTTTATACAGATTTGCGGTGAAGCCTATATTTACAAGAAAGTGAGTGGGAGCACTACAGCCTTTCTGATAAGTATATGTGTATGACATATTGTTGATCGGAAATGATGTAGAATTTTCTGGAAAGCATAAATGAGTGTTTGAAAGGAGTTTTTCAAACAAAGACCTTGGTGAAGCTGTTACATATTGAGCATCAAGATCTAAAGAGATAGATCAAGACACTTGATAAAATTTTCCAATGAATACATACCTTGACAAGTTTTTGAAGTAGTTCAATATGGAACAGTCAAAGAAAGAGTTCTTGCCTGTGTTGCAAGGTGTGAAGTTGAGTAAAGACTCAAAACCCGACCACGGCAGAAAATAGAAATAATGAAAAATCATTCCCTATGCCTCAGTCATAGGTTCTATAAAGTATGCTATGCTGTGTACCATGTACCAGACCTATTGTGTACCTCACCATGAGTTTGGCAAGAGGGTACAACAGTGATCCAGGAGTGGATCACTAGACAGCGGTCAAAATTATCCTTAGAGGACTAAGGAAATATTTCTCGGTTATGGAGGTGATAAAAGAGTTTGTCGTAAAGAGTTACGTCGATGCAATCTTTTGACACCGATCTAGATGACTCTAAAGTCTTGATCTAGATACATATTGAAAGTGGGAGTGATTAGCTAGAGTAGCTCCGTGCAAAGCATTGTAGACATAGAAAATTTGCAAAATACATACGGCTCTGAATGTGGCAGACCCGTTGACTATACTTCTCTCACAAGAAAAACATGATCACTCATTGGGTGTTAATCACATAGCGATGTGAACTAGATTACAGACTCTAGTAAACCCTTTGGGTGTTAGTCACATAGAGATGTGAACTAATCACATAAAGATGTGAACTATTGGTGTGAAATCACATGACGATGTGAACTAGATTATTGACTCTAGTGCAAGTGGGAGACTGAAGGAAATATGCCCTAGAGGCAATAATGAAGTTGTTATTTATATTTCCTTATATCATGATAAATGTTTATTATTCATGCTAGAATTGTATTAACCGGAAACTTAGTACATGTGTGAATATATAGACAAACAAAGTGTCACTAGTATGCCTCTACTTGGCTAGCTCGTTAATCAAAGATGGTTAAGTTTCCTAGCCATAGACATGAGTTGTCATTTGATGAACGGGATCACATCATTAGAGAATGATGTGATTGACTTGACCCATCCGTTAGCTTAGCACTATGATCGTTTAGTTTATTGCTATTGCTTTCTTCATAACTTATACATGTTCCTATGACTATGAGATTATGCAACTCCCGAATACCGGAGGAACACTTAGTGTGCTATCAAATGTCACAACGTAACTGGGTGATTATAAAGATGCTCTACAGGTGTCTCCAATGGTGTTTGTTGAGTTGGCATAGATCGAGATTAGGATTTGTCACTCCATGTATCGGAGAGGTATCTCTGGGCCCTCTCGGTAATGCACATCACTATAAGCCTTGCAAGCAATGTGACTAATGAGTTAGTTACGGGATGATGCATTACGGAACGAGTAAAGACACTTGCCGGTAACGAGATTGAACTAGGTATTGAGATACCGACGATCGAATCTCAGGCAAGTAACATACCGATGACAAAGGGAACAACGTATGTTGTTATGCGGTTTGACCGATAAAGATCTTCGTAGAATATGTAGGAACCAATATGAGCATCCAGGTTCCGCTATTGGTTATTGACCGGAGATGAGTCTCGGTCATGTCTACAAAGTTCTCGAACCCGTAGGGTCCGCACGCTTAACGTTCGATGACGATCGATATTATGAGTTTATGTGTTTTGATGTGCCGAAGGTTGTTCGGAGTCCCGGATGTGAACACGGACATGACGAGGAGTCTCGAAATGGTCGAGACATAAAGATCGATATATTGGAAGGCTATGTTTGGACATCGGAATGGTTCCGGGTGAGTTCGGGCATTTACCGGAGTACCGGGGGGTTACCGGAACCCCACGGGGAGTGTATGGGCCTTATTGGGCCTTAATGGGAGAGAGGAGGAGGCGGCCAAGGTGGGGGCGCCCCCCTCCCCCCCCCCCCAAGCCCAATCCGAATTGGGGTGGGGGCCGGCACCCCTTTCCTTCTCCCTCTCTCCACCTTCCTTCCTCTCCTACTCCAACTAGGGAAGGGGGAATCCTACTCCCACCGGGAGTAGGACCCCCCCCCCTTGGGCGCGCCATGAGAGTGCCGGCCCTCCCCCTCCTCCACTCCTTTATATACGGGGGAGGGGGCACCCCATAGACACACAAGTTGATTGTTTAGCCGTGTGCGGTGCCCCCTCCATAGATTTCCACCTCGGTCATATTGTTGCAGTGCTTAGGCGAAGCCCTGCGCCGGTAGCTTCATCATCACCGTCACCACGTCGTTGTGCTGAGAAACTCTCCCTCGACCTCAGCTGGATCTAGAGTTCATGGGACGTCACCGAGCTGAACGTGTGCAGATCGCAGAGGTGCCGTACCTTCGGTGCTAGGATCGGTCGGATCGTGTAGACGTACGACTACATCAACCGCGTTGTCATAACGTTTCCGCTTACGGTCTACGAGGGTACGTGGACAACACTCTCCCCTCTCGTTGCTATGCATCACCTAGATGGATCTTGCGTGTGCATAGGAAATTTTTTGAAATTACTGCGTTACCCAACAAGTTGCAGTTGTTTCACTTGAATTTCGGTACTATCACTCTGCTTCCTAAGAAAACAGAGGCTATGAGGATTGAGCAATTTAGGTCGATCTGTCTTCTTTATGTTAGCTTTAAAATCTTCACCAAAGTTGGGACTAATAGGCTTACACAGATTGCGCATTTTGTGGTGCAGCCGTCCCAAACTGCTTTCATGCCGGACAGAAACATCCTAGAAGGGGTTGTGGTTCTGCATGAAACGCTCCATGAAATCCACACGAAAAAACTAGATGGGGTGGTTTTCAAAGTGGATTTTGAAAAAGCGTACGACAAGGTAAAATGGCCTTTTCTTCAGCAGGCTTTGCGTATGAAAGGATTCGATCAGGCCTGGAGAGACCAGGTAGATTCGTTCACGCAAAAAGGGAGTGTTGGCATCAGGGTTAATGAGGTCATTATTTCCAGACACACAAGGGTCTGCGACAAGGAGATCCGATGTCGCCGATTCTGTTCAACATAGTCGTTGACATGTTGACAATCCTAATAGGAAGGACCAAGGATGATGGTCAGGTTGGTGGCCTCGCCCCGCATTTAGTTGACGGGGGAGTGTCTATCCTACAGTACGCTGATGATACTATCATCTTTATGGAGCATAATTTGGCTAAAGCTAGAAACATGAAGCTAGTTTTATGCTTGTTCGAACAATTATCGGGGTTGAAGATTAACTTCCACAAAAGTGAATTGTTCTGCTTTGGAAGAGCTAAAGAAGAACAACAAGCTTACAAAGAATTGTTCGGGTGCGAATTGGGATCTTTACCCTTCACGTATTTGGGTATACCAATCCACCATCGCAAGCTTCCTAACAAAGAGTGGAAGAGCATTGAAGATCGATTTGAGAAAAAACTGAGCTGCTGGAAGGGCAAGCTTATGTCATACGGAGGACGATTGATTCTGATTAATTCGGTTCTCACAAGTATGCCTATGTTTTTATTGTCTTTTTTCGAAGTACCAGTTGGAGTACAGAAAAGGCTAGATTTCTATCGATCGCGCTTCTTCTGGCAGAGCGATGAATTAAAAAGAAAATACAGACTCGCTAAGTGGGATATCATCTGTAGGCCGAAAGACCAAGGGGGTCTAGGCATTGAAAATTTAGAGGTGAAGAACAGATGTCTTCTCAGCAAGTGGTTGTATAAGTTATCTGTAGAGACGGATGTCACTTGGGCACAGATTCTTCGTAATAAGTACCTCCAATCCAAAACTTTGTCCCAGGTGACGGTAAGACCGATTGATTCGCCTTTTGGAAGGGACTCATGCGAGTGAAATCAGCCTTTTTCAATAGGACAAAATTTGTAGTTGGAAATGCACTTCCACAAGATTCTAGGAGGATACATGGCTAGGGGAGACACCCCTTGCGATCCAATATCCTTCTCTCTATAATATTGTTCAGCGAAGAGCCACTTACGTTGCAACAATACTACAGTCAAATCCTCTTAATATTCAATTCAGGAGGACGCTAGTGGGAAACCGTTGGGAAGTTTGGCTCCATCTTGTGAGAAGATTGATAGATGTCCAACTTTCTCAACAGCCAGATCAGCTACGCTGGAAACTAGCTAAGAATGGGGAGTTTTCGGTTAAATCCGTGTATTTGGATACTATCAACGCTAGCGTTATTCCTAATTCGAAACATGTTTGGAAAGTCAAAGTGCCTTTAAAAATCAAGTGTTTATGTGGTTTGTCCACAAACAGGTCATCTTAACTAAAGATAATTTAGCGAAACGAAACTGGACGGGTTCTAAAAGATGTAGTTTTTGTGATAGTGATGAATCAATCAGACACCTCTTTCTTGATTGCCCTTTGGCAAAGATTTTGTGGAGGTCGGTCCACATAGCTTTTAATATAACTCCTCCGAATTCCATTAACACGTTATTTGGGACGTGGCTAGATGGGATTGACGTAGTAACAACGAGACATATCCGTGTAGGAGTATGTGCTTTACTATGGGCAATTTAAAACTGCAGAAACGACTTGGTTTTTAACAGAACAACAAATATTCATTTCTTGCAGGTTGTCTTCAGGGCCACCACACTCATCCGTATGTGGTCGCTACTCACTCCGACGGAGGCCATGGGGCATTTGGTTACTGGTTATATCCGATGGGAGACAGTAGCACGGGCTATCTTCAACCGGTTTGGATGGCGGTCATGCAATAGGATAGGTGTTTAGTTTCCTATCTGTTTTTTGCCTGCCGGTTGTGGTTGTCCTGTTTCTTTTTGTGCTTTTTGTTGAGCATATGTTCCTTTGTTTGAGACTACGAAATTTTTGTTGGACCTTTTGCTTATCAATAATATGGCTATATGCATCTATCTGATGCAGAGGCCGAGGAAAACCCTCTTTTCGAAGAAAAAAACATCTGCATTTTCATACGTTGTCATCGCACACCAACGCAAGGCGACGGTTTGCATATGCGTTTGCGAAAGAGGGTTTTAACCGTGTGCCCGATGGTCTTACAACTGCACTAATGCAAATCACCTTTATTTATGAATAAAACCAAACTCACAACGTGTTTAACGACGAAACAGGTTCGTAAAGCATGCTGCCAACTCGAGCTACACACTAGACATCATACTATTACCATCGCAAGTATAGTCCCCACATGTTTATATCCGCTTACTCGCATACATAAAGCTAGCTGGACGTGCGTATGACAGCTCCTGTCACAACATATGGCATGGTAGAATCGATATTCAGGCCGGACCCGACGAAGGCTGACACGTAATGGGAGGTTGTAATCTTCAAGCCGATCCGGCGACGGAGGGTGGAAAGACACCTTTTCCTCGCGGGCGTCCCTCGAGCGACCCGTGCCAAGTCAGCAACTGCACAGAAAAAGGAAACACTTCAACTATTTGTTCATCAATCATACTGGAAACACCTGACCTCTCGGCGTACGGAGTTGATCAACTCTGGGGAATGTGAAGTGCTGATGATTACCTTGGCGTTGACACCATCGGGGACGATGCGGCCCTCCCTCCTGAGCTTGAGATACTCTTCGCGCTTAAACTTGGTGAATCCCCTGGAAGAAACGATTCGGACAATCGTACGGTTGAGATCTACCCGGCAACCACAAGGCAGGCACAGGTGGAGAGAGCTCTCGATCTTGGCCGTCCAATTCAAACAAGGGAAGACCGATGGATTTAAGAATTTAAGATGGCGTACCATTTGCCGCTGACGATGACCCTCTGGCGTCCGGGGAATTTGAACTTGGCCCGGCGCAGCGCCTCCTGCGCGTGGGCCGCGTGCGCGTCGCGGCAGCGCACGGAGAGCAGCACCTGGCCGATGTGCACCCGCGCGCACATCCCGGTGGGCTTGCCGAAGGCGCCGCGCATGCCGGTCTGCAGCCGGTCGGCGCCGGCGCAGGAGAGCATCTTGTTGATGCGGAGGACGTGGTAGGGGTGCGCGCGCACGCGGAGGTGGAAGGCGTCCTTGCCGGCGTGCTTGGCTATGTACTTGTTGCAGGCGATCCGGGCCGCCTCCAGGGCCTCGCTCGTCACGTTCTCCTTCTCCCAGCTCACCAGGTGCACGCACAGCGGGAACTCGTCCACGCCACGCTTCTTCTGCCCCACGTCGAAGATGCGGATCTTGGCGTCCGGCACCCCGCGGCAGTACCGCGACTTGGGGTACGGCTTGTTCTTGATCTGGCGGTAGCACCGAGCAGGCCCTGAACAACAACGCGTTGGTTCAAGTAGCTATTGCTAACATCGTGCATGATCGATCCGGCGAGCTAGCTAGAGGAAAGAAAAGAAAGGTGATGGCTGCAACATGGAGACGATGGAGATCCGGCCAGCTAGAGGAAAGAAAAGAAAGGTGATGGCTGCAACATGGAGACGATGGAGATCCGGCCAGCTAGAGGAAAGAAAGGGAAAGGAAAGGAAAGAAAGGTGATGGCTGCTTACTCCTTCCCATGGCGAAAAGCTGCAACCTGAGGTGACAATAGGGAGGCTGTGGAGTCTTTCGGAGCTTGGCTAGGATGTGTGATTCGAGGGAGACGGGGGAAGCCAAGTGGTGGGTTTATAGAGGAGATGAGGCTGGTGCCGGAAGGTTCTGGTTTTCCGGCAACGCGTGTCGACGAGCGGCCGGAAGGCCGAGGTTGTGTTTGGTTGAGGCAGGCCGTGACGCTTCTTCGAGAGCATGCGGGCGAGTGGTTGACACGTCGTGGGCTGTGAAAGCGATCTAAGCATTTGCTTGGGTTTGAACACCCCAAAGGGGCCGAGCCGAATTCTTTGTAAGCAAGTGAAGCCGCAGCCCATGATCTCCGGGATGACGCACGCATGCTGCTCAACTCTGAACTGATCCTCGTGCTTCTAAAAAATCAAAACTGGTCCTCGTACTGCCCGAGTGTTAGCTTTTTTTTCAAGGGCTACTACGTCCAAGCGTCACTCTCAAATGTCTAAGCACAGCCGGTGGGGCGAAGGCTATTCAACCAGAGTCTCAATTATTTGTCCCATTTCAAACGGATCGAATACAAACACAGACGAAATTTGAGCTTAACGGAGGAAATTAAAGCAAGTTCATAAATATTACCCCCTCCGTCTCAAAATTCTTGTCTTAGATTTGTCTACATACGGACGTATCTATTCACGTTTTAGTGTTAGATACATCTGTATCTAGATAAATCTAAGACAAGAATTTTAGGACGGAGGGAGTACATGCAAATGGACGATATTGAACAAGTTCAACATAAACTTAAACTAAGCTAAACTAAACCAGGCTAGGCACTAGACGGTGACCTTGTAGGCTAGCTTTCGAGGCCATCGGCACTTCCATCTTCGTCAACGTTGTCGGCTAATCTGCTGTCCCCGCCGCCATTTGAGTCGCCGTCGTCGTCTTGGCGCCAGTAACGGAAGGCCCGTCGGGCGTCACGCTATCCCTGCCCAACCCCATGATGCGCTGGCGGTGCAAGCGCTCTGCCACATCCTCCACCTTCTTTCATCGTTCATCGTCGGCGGCTACGATGAAGACGGTGCACTAGGATTCCGTCAACCCCACTTGGAGGAGCTAGGTGTTGAGGCGGCGACAGCAGCGGGCGTCCGACTTGACAGTGTTCTTGGACCGGTCGAGTGCCCAAGCCTCCTCGAGCGCGAGGTACATGAGCACCCAGGTCTGTATCATCTGGGTCTTGGCGAACACCGCCTTGCACTATGTATTGCGTCGCTCCCGACGGTGCGGCTCCGCCTCAGCTTTGCACTTGGAGGGTGGGGCGTCGCAGGTGCCCTTGATGTAGTAGTGGAGGCACGGGGCTGCTTGGACAATGCCGGGGAGGACCGGGCGCCACTGGCCGCTCGACTTGCGACCCGGCAGAACAGCGGCTCCTCCTTCACGCAACGGGTGATATGGATGCCACGATTGCACGGCGGGGACAGTGGCTCCTTCTTCATGCGGTAGCGTACGTTCTGAATGTCGCGGTTGCGCGGCAAAGACGGTGGTGCCAGGCCCCGGCCGACCAATGACCTGTGCAACACCTTCTCTATCTGAATTGCGAACTCCTCATCCATCGATGCGGCGAGATGGGATGGCTTTTGCTCCTCGTTGTCCGATGAGAGCGTCTCCATCTTCACCGTGGAGAGTCGTGGAGGACGACGGACTCGATGACCGTGAGCGACATCGAGAACTAGATTTGAAGCAACCGTGAAGATGGAGGCACGGGGCTGCTTGGACGATGCCGGGGAGGACTGGGCGCCACTGGCTACTCGACTTGCGACCCTGCAGAACGGTGGCTCCTCCTTCACACAACGTGTGATATGGATGCCACGGTTGCACGGCGGGGACAATGACTCCTTCTTCACGCGGTAGTGTACGTTCTGAATGTCGCGGTTGCGCGGCAAAGACGGTGATGCCAGACCCCGGCTCCTTCTTCACGGTGGAGAGTCGTGGAGGACGACGGACCCGACGACCGTGGGCGACATCGAGAACTAGATTTGAAGCAACCGTGCAGATGGAGGCACGGGGCTGCTTGGACGATGCCGGGGAGGACCGGGCGCCACTGGCTGCTCGACTTGCGACCCGGCAGAATGGTGGCTCCTCCTTCATGCAACGTGTGATATGGATGCCACGGTTGTACGGCGAGGAGGTAGCGTACGTTCTGAATGTCGTGGTTGTGCGGCAAAGACAGTGGTGCCAGACCCCGGCCGACCAATGACCTAGGCAACACCTCCTCTATCTGTGTTGCGAACTCCTCATCCATCGATGCGGCGAGATGGGATGGCTTTTGCTCCTCGTTGTCCGATGAGAGCGTCTCCATCTTCACCGTGGAGAGTCGTGGAGGACGACGGACTCGATGACCGTGAGCGACATCGAGAACTAGATTTGAAGCAACCGTGAAGATGGAGGCACGGGGCTGCTTGGACGATGCCGGGGAGGACTGGGCGCCACTGGCTACTCGACTTGCGACCCTGCAGAACGGTGGCTCCTCCTTCACACAACGTGTGATATGGATGCCACGGTTGCACGGCGGGGACAATGACTCCTTCTTCACGCGGTAGTGTACGTTCTGAATGTCGCGGTTGCGCGGCAAAGACGGTGATGCCAGACCCCGGCTCCTTCTTCACGGTGGAGAGTCGTGGAGGACGACGGACCCGACGACCGTGGGCGACATCGAGAACTAGATTTGAAGCAACCGTGAAGATGGAGGCACGGGGCTGCTTGGACGATGCCGGGGAGGACTGGGCGCCACTGGCTACTCGACTTGCGACCCTGCAGAACGGTGGCTCCTCCTTCACACAACGTGTGATATGGATGCCACGGTTGCACGGCGGGGACAATGACTCCTTCTTCACGCGGTAGTGTACGTTCTGAATGTCGCGGTTGCGCGGCAAAGACGGTGATGCCAGACCCCGGCTCCTTCTTCACGGTGGAGAGTCGTGGAGGACGACGGACCCGACGACCGTGGGCGACATCGAGAACTAGATTTGAAGCAACCGTGCAGATGGAGGCACGGGGCTGCTTGGACGATGCCGGGGAGGACCGGGCGCCACTGGCTGCTCGACTTGCGACCCGGCAGAATGGTGGCTCCTCCTTCATGCAACGTGTGATATGGATGCCACGGTTGTACGGCGAGGAGGTAGCGTACGTTCTGAATGTCGTGGTTGTGCGGCAAAGACAGTGGTGCCAGACCCCGGCCGACCAATGACCTAGGCAACACCTCCTCTATCTGTGTTGCGAACTCCTCATCCATCGATGCGGCGAGCTGGGATGGCTTTTGCTCCTCGTTGTCTGATGAGAGCGTCTCCATCTTCACAGTGGAGAGTCGTGGAGGACGACAGACCCGATGACCGTGGGCGACATCGAGAACTAGATCTGAAGCTCCCCCCCCCCCCGATCTGTCATCCTGGCGTAGCGGTGGCTGGTCCTATCGGCTATCGCGGGCAGCCACCACGTCTGTGTCTTCTCGGCATCCGACTTCTTGCCCGTCGCAAGCTTGGATTTGTGCGGTGGTCGGTGAAGGTGTGGGAGAGGAGGAGGGGGTGTGCTTGCGCGAAGGAGCCCGTTAGGTTTTAAAGCCGGAGAAGGCTTCTCGGTCCCCACGAAGGTGTGAATGCGGGTAGCCGAGCGGGCGAGCAATCGTTGTGAATGCTCGGAGGTTTTTTAAGCCCAACGGTCAGATAGGTTTTTTTGATGGGTTCGAATGTCAGAGTTCGATGTGGCAGACATTTGGACTGCCCGAGAGCTCCATTCGATTTAAGGCCGGGTTGCAGGATTTTGGACGTCTAGATTGATCTGGACCAATTTAGTGACCTGCGTTGGAGGCCTAAAAATGTTTGAACCATCAGGTTTAGACATTTGCAGGCGGTTGGGTATCCGTGTTAGGATGCCCTTAGCCTTTAGGTTGGCAACTCTGAATACCGTCCAGATCACTGAGAGCAACGATGGCGTGGACGGGCTCGCCTGCTCCTGGTATGTGTGCCAATCGAACTTCCACACGTTGCAGACCATAGTGAATGCGATCGTATAGATAACCATCGTATACCGGCAGTGCAGTGGTGCTGGCAGCGACAGAGCCGTGTGAAATAAAGATGATGTAGCGGTACAAGACACTGCTGTACCGTTGGTACATCAGGCGCGTGGGATTACATTACAGCGGACGTTAGAAACGACCCGTCATCAAAACGGCGCTTTCCAAACGGATAAGTGTAGGTTTCGGTATGGACCCATTCTCTCGGCCGACAGGAAAAAGAGGTCTATCCCTTCGAGCGCCGCAAGAGCTGTCAAGAGCAGAACTATGGCGATGCCGTAGGAGGGGGGCGACGGGATTCGAATCTCTAGCAGATCCAATCGACTGGTATTTTTTCTGTTCCGCTAGTTTTTTATCTCAATCTTAGCCACTGTAGTTCGAGGGTCATCTTATCAAGGAACTGGGTTGTTTTACATAGATTTCCATTGCCGGATCTCGCCGCGGCCGAATACTTGCTGCGCGACGAAGTAAATCAATCTCTGTTGTGCGCGGTCGCTCAATCCAGCAATAGTGGTGCCGGCGAGACGGCGGTAACAGTACAAGAAGAATTTGACCACAGTTTCAAAAGGGGTGCCCTGTCGAATTCAGAGCAGTCAACAGACAAAGACGATGGACACGCACCTGACTCGTCGAGCAGGTATATATATGCGGCGGTTTATTTCTAGTTGAAACATATACAGTAGTAGTTATACAATTTGTGCGTCAGTTTGGCTGTCTAAATTATACTACACTTTATTCATTAACTCATGTGAGATTGGAGCGAATTCAAATTCAAATGGTGATACCTTGTCCAGTGTAGGACTCTGCTTTTATGCTAGTGGAAACTGTATGCATACAAATTTTTCCTGAAATACATTCCCCCATTTTGATTGCCAGTGTGAGGCAGTGCAGCTACAGGATTTCCTTATATATCTACTGTGTTCTGTAACATAGGTTTCAGTTGCCAGAGGTCACCATCTGTCAACAGTTAGTGAACGGCGAAGCAAGCCAAACTTTGGTATGCACAGCCGCTGAATCCGGCATCGGTGATGTGGGTGATCCACCGCCCACAATACAAGTAGACATCAACAGCACTTGCAATGGAATGGCCCTGTCCCTTCCGACCTCAGAACAATCGACAGGCAAAGACGATCCTCAAGCACCTGGCTGGACCAAAAGGTATACAATTGTGGATGTGTGTTTCTGTTTCAAGGATATGACAATTTTGAGTGGGCTGTATATTTACATTCCTCCAAATTTCACTGAGAAGTACTGATTTTCCTGTAAAGTAGTACAAGGCTGCTGCTAGACATCGATACGTTGTGTTTTGTGATTACACACTACTAGAAACCAAAAAAAACTGTTTCTAGAATAACATGTAGCTGTATGATGCAGGGTACGTGTAGGGCACACACCTATTTATATTCCTCCAAAAGTTGTTCTGTATATCGTCGAGAAAATAGCTGTGGAGACAATTTTCCTTAGTTTGTTTATTTCCACATTCTGTTGTTGAGGGCCAAAAAATAGAAATTTGTGTAATAAAACCTGTTGAAGGTACACTGCTATCTGTTGTACTTGTTAACTTGCCAACATGTTGTACGCTTGTGAATGAGGCTACTGTGGTTTAAGCAAAATCATTGTCACGCCTCTATGTGTTCTTCTCAATTTTGAGTATTCGGTATTTTAGATTCTATTTTGTTTTGTTCTACAACTTTGTCTGCGAAAACAGATTCAGTTTCTCGTCTGTAAAAGAAAGTAAATTGGCAATGTGCAGTTGGGCCGTATCGACATTAACTCATTCGTGTCTACATGCAACGGCATGTGGCAACTCAAGCCTGCTGTGCTGAGTATTCGGTATTTGAAATTCATACTGCTTGACACCGCTCGACAAAGCGAGCTGTACTTAACGAGGAGATGTGGCTCATCCGGGCAAACCACACTCATTTGCACTCAACGTCATAGCAAAAGGAAGAGAAAGGGCGTGTGTGTGTGCGCGCGCGCCAGCAATGAACAGAACCAGTAGCATCAGTTCTTGGGATCTCGAGATCATATCGCTGGGAGCAGTGAACCAGAGGATGCGGCTATCATGGAGCGGACATCTGTGATTGAGGTAAGATGTTCTCACTAGTGTTCATCTCCTTGCTCATCTAAAATGGAAACATAGCAGATCTATATGCTGCTTCGTCCTGCATGCTGGCTTCAGTTCACGGAAGAGCTGACAGTACATGAATGGCTGGTGAAGAATTCGACGACGAACCTGAAGTGCAATCCCGTCTTACAGCCGTGGAAGAGGTCGGCACCTGTGATCCAGAGAATCGAATCTGCACCGGCGGTCACAACGGGTCGGATTCAAGCAGCTACTGTGAGTCAACGACCAGAGGAGCTGAATAGATCTGGTGGCACGACCAAATCCTTTCACAAACAGAACACCACTTCGTACGCCGTCGGGGACAGTGGTACATATTGGTACGTGTCGAAAGCGCCGTCATCAACGGCTGCCGTCGGCCGGCACGTCCCGCAGAACGGCGTCTCTATCCATCACGTATACACATTAAATGCGCTCACGTCCTGGTCCAGGCATACGTCTTACGTCGTGCATCCCAAAACGAACGAACGCATAGCGATACCGGGAGCGCGCGTGCTCGTCCGCGCCAACAAATTTCCGCCAGATCACTACATTATCGTTCATAACCAAACTAGGGAATATCACGAAAATTAATGACAGGAAAATGTGTCTTCAATTCGAGTGTTTGATTTACGTTCTACTCCCTCTGTAAACTAATATAAGAGCGTTTAGATCACTATTTTAGTATTCTAAACATTCTTATATTAGTTTACGGAGGGAGTACTATGCTTGTTTTGCCGCATATCGGCCGTTGTTTACACGGCCTACGAATTAGTCGATCAGGCAGGCAGGCCAGCGAGCACACCGGCAGCCGGCCGCCGGCGACCCATGTGTTTTCACGGGACGAAGTACATGGGGTTTGGTATCTTGAACACGCGGTCGCCGACGTTTTCGCCCTGCAGGTCGCTCCACTGATCCCCGAGGTTGCCGCGGATCCTGTATCCCTCGTCCACCAGCTGCTTCCTCATCGCCGACTTGAACAGCGACGAGCTCTGCCCTCGGTACTCGGGAGTTCTGCAAACACATTTCCATCATGTTCTATGCCAGAAATCAACCTTGCCTCTCTCTGAATAGTAGTAGCAAGGGATTCTCTATTACCAAAAATAGTGTGTGTTTAAGTCACCAAGAGGTGTTGGTAGTGTACCTCATCATGAGCCTCTCGTACCCTGAGAACCCCTCCGACTCTAGATTCTGGGACGTGCAGGAGCCCAGAGTCTCCTCGTCCCTCCCGGAGAGAAGGAAGACCTTGAATCCCTTGTCCTGCAGCGCCGCGAACAGCCCAAGGACCGGAGGTATCCCCGGGCAGGCCCCTTGGCTAGCCCACTTCTTGAAGGCCATGGGATCGTACGCCCTGAAACACACCATGCATTATTCGCTGGCCGCTGCCGCTTGAAAGTTGAAACACGTTCTCTCGTTGCACTCGCAGAATGAAACGGAGACGCAGACGCACGTACCCGAAGCGCTTGGCCTGGTAGTAGAGCAGGTTGGAGAGGCAGGTGTCGTCGATGTCGAAGATCCAGGCGTCGAGGCCGTCGGCGGCGGCGGCGATCTGGTCGACGTAGGCGGACACCTGCTCCATGACGCTGTCCAGGTCCCTGCCGTACTGGCCCCGGGTCATGTAGGCCTTGACGTAGCCGACGCAGGGCGCCGGCACCGTGCGCCAGCCCCTCGCGTTGTTGGCCTCCACCATGACGCGCCAGCTGAGGCAGCCGGCGTCGTCGTGCGTCGCGGAGCTCGGCCAGAAGCTCGGCTTGGCGCAGCTGACGAAGCCGCCGCCAAGGGAGAGGAGGTGCGTGATCACCACCCACAGAGCAAGCGCCTGGGAGGAACCCATCAATGCCGCGCGCCCGGGATTACCAAACAAACGTGGGCTGGACAAAACACTCGAAGTAATGAGTTGGTACGTACGTCGTACGTAGGAGAAACACACCACATAACAAGTCGTGAGAGACTCTTTCCAGGTCACGATCATGTTCCGTTTCCAAACAAAAAGGGAAGGAAGGAGTAAGGAAGATCGTAATCTAACCTGGATCGACGCGTCAATGATGCTCGCGGCAGACGGGTCGATCGAGACTTGTGTCCGAGTAGCAGCAGCGGGCGTACGTGTGGATTTTATAGGGAGGGGGATCCAGGCCAGGCCCCGGAAGGTTCGTGTCATGAGTCACCGTCCAGTGCTGTGCAAGGAAAAGAATAGGAATAAATGATTACACCATGGATGGAAGATGCAAGCGGCCTGCTTTGGGTTGGGGTTAGCACGAGATGGTGCCCCATTTGCACCGCAGCGCCAGCGCGCTCCGGTGCGCGCCACGTCAACGCAACCGCGCCGCCACTGCTCGCTAACGAATAACGATCGTGTGTCTGATGGCGACCTCGCCAAAGTTGGCTGACTGGCTGCTCTTTCTTAATCGATCGAGGCTGATGGTGCTGGTCAACAAGCGCTGACAAAGCAAACGTTGGGTTGGGAATTGCACGAGTGGAAGGACATTGACCACCAGATGGGAACCCCAACCCCTCCAACTAACGCCACGCACAACAGGTATGCCCTTTCTGCCGGTGCCGGCCATGTACACCGGCCCCAGCTCCACGCACGCACGACAACAAAGTCCACTGGGGATGAGGGAGGGATCTAGTCCACTGGGGAGTAGAAATAATGGAGCATTAGATCATCTTAGCGGACTCGTCGTACTGCCTCCATTTCCTTAGAGCAAGTACAATAGAGCTGAGTCAGCGGGTTATAAAAAATAAACTAGTATATTTCTGCTTAGTTGGAGGAAAGAGAAAAGGAGAGAGAAGGTAAGCGGGCTCTTCGTGAAGAGCCAGCTCTAGCACGTGCTCCTAGGCACTTTGTGAGAATAAAATGTAGGCCACATAATAAAAAAGTAGTACACTCTTTTGATCTACTATTGTACATGTTGACTATAAGATGGGTTGTAGATGACATGGCACTGGCTTATAGCCAGCAGCTGGCTATACTATTAACCATGCTCTTATACAAGGCCACAAACTCAAATTGCAGGTACCTAGATAAAATTTAATGATTACTTTGCAAGCCAACTTTTCTTCTTGTTAACTGGGATCATTAATACGTCCGCATGCATGCAAGGAAGGAATGAGAAGGAAGTAGTACAGTATCATTATGACTACATGCATGCAAGTATTAAATAAGTTGCTAGTACGAGAAAACATCATTAAATTTTGCCCCGGTTACTGTTAGTGGCCTTGTATAGATGCAAAATGTATTTTTCATAGTGACCTTGTATAAGGGAATGGAGGGAGTATTAGTATTCTTCATACAATTTTGCTAAAGCACATCTAGATGTGCTATAAGTATTGCACATCTATCTAAATCCTATATCATTGATCTTATGCGGAGATTCGTATGGATTTTTTTTTCTTTTTTCTTTTCCTTTTTATGCTTGATTGAGTCACTTAGATGTGCAATAACTAGGGCACATTCCTAAACACACCCTCTTCTTCGTATTTATATGGAGTATGTTCCATATGTATTAGGGAGGCTGTGAGGGAGGGTGCCATGCAGAGTGCTCCACAAGAAAATTTCAACTTTTGTTGGGCACAACAATTGCCAAATTTCATTCCAAATAGAATTAGCAGAATAGTACCATTTATGTCCCGTGTCAAAGGCGTTCACCAAATTTATAATTCCGTTCTGCATAGTATGTCGATCTTACATAGAAGGTACCACTCTTTGTAAGATTTCAAGCAATGAAATCTGACATATCATATGTTGGAAGCGGGATAGCAACTACTTGTTGTGCATCCACTGGCTAGAAACTTGCCTAACCAAGTCTTCACCCCAGTTGCATGTAGCTGGATCAGTAATATCACCGACCTTCAACAAAATTTGACCTCCCCATGCTGTAATTATTTTCCTATCATTATTATTGGTATCCATGCATCCTCCCATATATTAATATTTCTGTCCATCCCCAGCTCTCCAGATATAACGGTGACATAGCACATTTACTCCAGCCATGTTACCCTGCCATGTAAAGGACAACCCCTTCTTGAGCTTGGCCTCTAAAAGGTTGCCACCCAGATAATATTTCTCACGAATAATACGAACACATAGGGACTCTGGGTTCTCAACGAGCCTCATTGCTTGCTTTTCCAACATTGCTAAAATGAAACCGTGGATATCAAGAAAACTCGTCCCTCCTTTACTCTTTGGCGTGATAGATCCTCTGGATCACTAGGCTAGATCAAATCCGGTAAACCTACCTTGTCCAGCAGCGGATGAACTCGAGCCGGAGGCCATCGTGGTGCTGGGGCACACGGCGATGGCGGAGAGTGGGCGAGGTGGAGGTGGCGGCGATGTGTAGGCAGTGGCGGCGGAGCTTCCCGTCACTGTCAGCGCTAGACCTAGATCGGGTCGGGGTTTTCGGTGGGGAGACTGGCAACGCGGTGAACCTCGTACTGCGTGCCGCCGGCCCCCACCTCTTTATGTAGCGCTGCGTGACAGGGGCCCGTCAACCATATTGTGGTTGGGCGCCCCCGATCAGGGCGCGGATCAGGGGCCCGGTGGGCCGTTGGGCCCACACGGAAAGAGATCAACCTAACATTCTCCCCCTTGATCTCAACTTTACTTTTAACTTTACACTTTCTAGTTTATCTGTTTCATCACATATTGATACATAGAGCATGTTTCATCGTCACGGCTTAATTGCCGTTAGAATCATACAGCTACAACATACTTTATGTTCAGAAACAAATTCTGTTCCTTTTGGGCCTATCCAGGAATCATAAGGCTTTCCCTTAAACCCATGCCGGCTAAGTGTTCCTTGAACACATTGGGTGGTAAGCCTTTCGTTAGCGGATCCGCAAGCATATCCTTTGTCCTTATATGCTCGAGACTTATAGTTTGATCCTGGATTTTATCTTTCACAACATAATACCTTATCTCTATTGTTTTGGCAGCATTACTCGACTTGTTGTTGTGAGCGTAAAATACTGCGGGTTGGTTGTCGCAGTACATCTTTAGTGGTTTGTGAATACAATCTACCACTTTCAAGTCAGGTACAAATTTCTTTAGCCATATCGCCTGCCCCGTGGCTTCGAAGCATGCTATGAATTCTGCATACATCGTGGATGATGCAACTATCGACTGTTTGGAGCTTTTCCACGAAATAGCTCCCCCAGCGAGGGTGAATATGTATCCTGGCGTGGATTTTCTATCATCTCTGTCCCCCGCAAAATCTGCGTCTGAATACCCTTTTATCTCTAGGGAATCACTTCTCCTGTATATTAGCATGTAGTCCTTCGTGCCTTGCGCATAACGCAATGCTTTCTTTACCATCTTCCAGTGCTCTAGGCCTGGATTCTCTTGATATCTACCGAGTACCCCGGTGATAAAAGCTAAGTCAGGGCGAGTGCACACTTGTGCATACTGTAAGCTGCCAACTGCCGAAGCATATGGTACTGCTTTCATTTGATCGATCTCATACTGGTTCTTGGGACATTGAAATTTCCCAAAACTATCGCCCTTAACTATTGGAGCAGGTGTGGCTTTACTCGCATGCATATTATACTTTTTAAGAACCTTTTCTAAATATGCTTGCTGAGATAGTCCTAAGACTCCATTGTTCCTATCTCGGTGAATTTCTATGCCCAAAACATATGATGCTTCACCAAGATCTGTTATGTCAAAATTTGAGGATAAGTATTTCTTTGTTTCTTGTAGTAGACTAACATCACTACTAGCAAGCAGGATATCATCCACATACAAGATTAGGAAAATATATTTCCCATTTCTAAACATTGCATAAATGCAATTATCCTCAATATTTTCTTTAAATCCAAAACTTTTAATCGTTTGATTAAACTTTAGATACCACTGCCGAGAGGCTTGTCTTAATCCATAAATGGATTTCTTCAGGCGGCACCCCATATTTTCCTTGCCTTCCATGATAAAACCCTTGGGTTATTTCATGTAGACCTTTTCTTTTAAATCACCATTCAGAAATGCCGTCTTAACATCCATTTGATGTAAATCTAAATCAAAATGAGCAACTAATGCCATTATGATTCTGAAGGAATCCTTACATGAGACTGGAGAAAATGTCTCATTGTAATCTATCCCTTCTCTTTGTGTAAATCCTTTTGCCACGAGTCGTGCTTTATACTTTTCTATATTCCCTTTAGAGTCATACTTAATTTTGTAGACCCATTTACAGCCTACTGTTTTGGCTCCTTTAGGAATTTCCTCTAAGTCCCAAACATCTTTGGAACTCATCGATTTCATCTCGTCTTCCATTGCCTTCATCCACTTCGATGAATGAGGGCTTCTCATGGCTTCTTCATATGAGGTGGGATCTTTTTCCATATGAACCATTTCTGTGTTATAAACTTTAAAGTCAGTAGAAATAGCTGACTTTCTTGGTCTTGTAGACCTTCTAAGGGCCTCAGTTTCTGGCACATTTTGTGCCTCAACTTCTGGCACTTCTTCTAAATTTTGTTGTTGCACCTCCCTTTCATGCTCAACAACGGGTTCAGTCGGCTCCTGACGGACAGGTTCCGGGTCTTTCCCCACAGCTGTCATGGGTGGAGTTGCAACTGGTAGTGAGAAAAATGGCTCCTGAATCATCGGATTATGTGCATGCACCCTCTTCTCCTCAAGATCAATTTTCCAAGCTACCAAGCTCCCCCTCATCATTTCGTCCTCTAAGAAGACTGCATGTCTCGTTTCTACAAACTTTGTATATCTGCCAGGCCAGTAGAAACGAAAACCTTTTGATCTGTCTGGATAGCCAATGAAGTGGCAACTAATTGTTTTGGGATCTAACTTTGCAATGTTTGGATTAAACATTTTGGCCTCAGCAGGGCACCCCCACACCCTGAAGTGTTGTAGGGAGGGCATCCTTCCTGTCCATAGCTCATACGGTGTTTTGGGCACCGACTTGCTTGGTACTCTATTGAGAATGTGAATGGCGGTTTTAAGCGCCTCCATCCATAATCCCAATGGCAAGTTGGAATAACTCATCATGCTGCGCACCATATCCATAAGGGTACGGTTGCGCCTTTCAGCTACTCCATTTTGCTGAGGCTCGCCCGGCATTGAATACTGGGCTACTATGCCAGTCTCCTGCAAGAACTTCGCAAAAGGTCCAGGGACTTGGCCATATGGAGTGTGTCGACCGTAGTACTCTCCCCCACGGTCGGACCTTACTATCTTTATTCTTTTATCGTGCTGATTTTCAACTTCAGCTTTGAATATTTTAAATTTATCCAACGCTTCCGATCTTTCTTTGATTGGATAAATATAACCATAGCGAGAGTAATCATCTGTGAATGTTATGAACGAGTCATATCCATCCACACTTTTCACCGGAAATGGTCCACAAATATCAGTGTGAATGATTTCTAGTGTGCCTGTGCTATGGATTGCACCTTTTTTGATTTGTTTTACGTACTTTCCTTTAATGCAATCTATGCATTGTTCTAAGTCTGAAAATTCTAACGGAGGAAGAATTTCACTTTTGACTAATCTTTCTATTCTCCCCTTCGAAATATGGCCCAAGCGACAGTGCCATAGTTTCGATGAGTCAAATGTTCTTTTTCTTTTCTTTTGTACTTTATTCGACGCAGAAACATGTTCTTTCACATTGCAAACGGAATAGACTTTTTCACGAAGTGATAACAAATAAAGCTCATCATGTAGTAAAGCATCACCCACATAAGCATTATTTAACCAAATGGCACACTTGCCATGTCCAAAATAACACTCATAATTATCTTTGTCCAAGCAAGAAACACTTATTAAGTTTCTATTACATGATGGAACGAATAAAACATCTCTAATTAGAAGATTGAATCCATCAGCTAACTCCAAGGAGATATCACCGACAGCTTCAACTTTTGCTTCAACTCCGTTCGCCACTTCAATGCGTCTTTCGCTTCTTAGCGTAGTCCGCGTCGAATGAAATCCGTGTAAAGAATTTGCAACATGAACAGTTGCTCCAGAGTCAATCCACCAAGTGGATTTTGAAAACTGTGAATACAGGGATTCATTTACAAATGAAACTATACTGTTACCTCTTTTTGCCATGATCGACTTTAGCCAAACGGGACAGTCTTTCTTGTAATGCCCGGTCTTCTTACAGTGGAGACAAGTGTCTTTGTCCACTGAGAAAGGCTGTTGCTGACGCTGATGCTGATAGGAAACTTTTCCTTGTGGCTTTGAAGGAGAACTTTTGTTGTTTAGATTGTAATTCTTTCTTTTGTGACCATGCACATAGTTGAGTGTACCACCATGTGAGGCTTTTAGTCTCTCCTCTTCTTGAACACACATTGTTATTGTCTTTTCTACGTCCCATGTTCCAGGTGACATATTATAGTTCACTACAAAAGCTTCAAACTCCTTTGGCAATGAAGCCATGACAAGGTGGACCAGGAGCGCTGGTTTGATCTCCAGATCCGCATCCATTGGTTTGAGCTTTGCAGCCATATTGCTCATCCTGAGGATGTGCTCTCTTATGCCATGACTGCCACCTCTGTATTTTCTGTCACCAGTTGCTCTAACACCTGGGTGGCATATATCTTTGAAGAGCCAGTGAACTGGCTCTTTATCTTTGAGAGCAACTCCCCTGCAGAAGTGCACTCTGCAATGGAGCCCACAATGGCGCTCTCAATGGTGTTCTTTATAAAGGCCATGCATTTTTTATTTGCATTGACCCACTTTTGATTATCTATGAGGTAGGACTGCTCCAAAAGAGCATAGTCCCCTCTCTTTTTAGCCCATGCAGCATCATCGTCAGTAGCCTCTCCTACTGGCTCTGTGGGTCTGACCGGCTGTGGTTTCTCCACAACCCAGTCAAGATCAGCACACACAAACGCCAGTTCAACTTTCTTCCTCCACTCAGTGTGGTTGTCACCTCTGAGTGTTGGAACTTCTTTTAGGCAACTCATCAAATGAAAGCCTCCTGAAATTACAATTTAAATGACATCAATATAACAATCATATGTATTAATCTAACGTTGGTCAAATTAAACATATAACTGTCTATGCAATTAAATCTATATTACCGTTGGGCAAAAATTAGAAATAAATGCACCTTTAAATAAAATATGATCATGTTATTAACAACGTCGGTCATAAAAATAACATAATCATATTCATTTTAATAATCACTTTAACATGCTCTTAAAAAACTTAATACTATGGAAACTTTTATTTTCTTTGTAAAAGAGCATTAATTATTTACGCAGCGGAAAAACATGAATAAAAATTCACGAACTTTTTACTTTTTACAGAAACTTTTCTATGACCGAATATAAAAAAAATATGAACTTTATTATTTTTCTTTATAAAATTCATGAACATTTATTTTCTGAAAATTTTCTATTTGCATTTTCAGAAACTTTTCCTGTCACTTTTCTATTTTCTAGACAAAATTTTCGTTGGAAAAAATTGCATAAGAAAGCTATTTAAAATCTGCCCAGAAACTGGACAAAATCAACAGCAGCAACGTCGTGCGGCTAAGGCCTCGGCCCAGCGCGCAGCCCAGCCGGCCTGGACCCAGCGCGCCCGCGGCGGCTGGCCACAGGCCAGCGGCGACTGCGCCCGGCCTCCCTCTCTTTCGGCCCAGTGGCCCAGGGCGGGGCTAGGGTTTCGATCTAGACCGTTCAAAACGATCGGACGGCTGTCCGCTGGTTTCGCTGGAACAAAACAGAGAGCCCGACCCCAGTCCAACCCTAGCGCCCCCATTTTCCTCTCGATCTCCTCTCTCTCCCGAAAACGGCGGAGGCAGCTGCTGCTCCCCGGCCGCCCGGTCCGGCCGCCGGCGGCGGTGGCGAAAGCCACCGCGCCGCGCTTGCTTGCTCTCCCTTCCCCCTTTTCCCTTTCTTTTCTCCGGTCCGCAGTGCTGCGCCTCCGGCCGTCCAGCCACCGCGCGCGAGCGCCGGCCGCCGGCCGCCGGCGACGGCTCCACCACCGCGCCGCGCGAGCCCGGCCACCGTCTCTTCCTTTCCCCCTCCATTTCTTATTCTCTTCTCCATCCCCGCAGCCTACAGGCAAGAGTGATAGAGAGAGAGGCTCTGCAGCCCCCGGCTGTTCCCTCGCGCCCCTGTGTGCTCGCGCCCGGCGACGAACCACCGCGGCTGCGGCGCACCAGACGGCGAATGGCGGCGCCCCTACAGTTCCCCTTGCCGGCGTGCGCGAACTCCCGCCGGAGAGCGCGCCACTGTCAAGTGGTCCTGTGGAGGTGCCCTTTGCCCCGAAGGGTCGTGTTCTTCTTCCCGATCCTCGGCTTGCCGATGCGATTCGGGATCGAGAGGAACGGCGCGGCCTTGCGGCGGCGCGATTTCTTTGCCCTTTGCCCCTATTGTTCTTTTAGGGTTAGGGTTCTTTGGGGGAGGGATCTGTTTTTCTTTTTCTTTTTCTGTGGTTGTTTCTTTGTACCGAAAATCATCTAGCCAAGATGGCCTGATACCATTGATAGATCCTCTGGATCACTAGGCTAGATCAAATCCGGTAAACCTACCTTGTCCAGCAGCGGATGAACTCGAGCCGGAGGCCATCGTGGTGCTGGGGCACACGGCGATGGCGGAGAGTGGGCGAGGTGGAGGTGGCGGCGATGTGTAGGCAGTGGCGGCGGAGCTTCCCGTCACTGTCAGCGCTAGACCTAGATCGGGTCGGGGTTTTCGATGGGGAGACTGGCAACGCGGTGAACCTCGTACTGCGTGCCGCTGGCCCCCACCTCTTTATGTAGCGCTGCGTGACAGGGGCCCGTCAACCATATTGTGGTTGGGCGCCCCCGATCAGGGCGCGGATCAGGGGCCCGGTGGGCCGTTGGGCCCACACGGAAAGAGATCAACCTGACATGGCGCACACATTTTCACCGCGCCATTCAATCCATATTTTTCTGGTTGTTCTTGTCACCCTACTGTCCATGGATAATTGTTGAGATCGGAGATCAGCGAGCTCTCCTAGATTGTTCATCCAGGTGTTAAAACACTCAAGTCACTTCAGAGACATGGCGTGATTTGCCTAGGTTCAAGCCACCGCCGAGATGTAACACCCTACTCCCGCGTTGTGTGTTCTTTCTTGTATATCGAGAGCTCTCCTGCTTACATGTGCGTAGTGAGCTCTAAGTGTTCTCAATCGGATCCCCCCGTCCTCGTAGACAACTTTGTTTGCTCCTTTTATTGTCCTGGGGCAGCCGGTTGACCTCGCCTTCTAACCACTTGTTGTGGATATGCCATGCTCCCCATACCTCACTGGAAAGGGCCACGGGAAAGGTATGACGCAAGGAATAGTTGGGGGCAACAACTATCGACGACGCTCCAGGGTACACCCTATTGTGCGCTCGTCACCTGTCATCAGCAAGCAAGAACTGACAACAGAGCCATGTCATCCCCTGCGTATGGGCAAGGTCAAAAGGCGACATGTGAGTCTCGATGGATGGGACATAGGTCGAGTCCAGAAAATGTGGCATCGTACGTCTTCATACCTACCCTACGTCTCTCCGCCACTGACCGAGGTAGAGACGCAGGCCACCCAGCACAATCATGCCCGGGGAAATGGTGCAGAGAGCTAATGTCCTCCACGGCTCGTGCTTCCTTGTCTTGAATGGAAAGGCTTCTAGAATCTTCTTCAAGACGGAACCGACCTAGGGGGCCTTGGGCCGGCCTACTGGGGCCAATAACCAGCAAGGTGAGGCACCCCTGGGCTGTAACACCGCACAATACAAACACGAGCAAGGGTAGATTAACACTATCGTGAGGGCCTGATTCCTGAATCTAGGTAAATTCAGTCTCTTGTTTCCCCTCCGATCTATTCACGTAGCCAGGATACCCTATCAAAGGATCTGCCGGATTCTACTCCAACATTTACGTTATTTTTAACTAATAGAGATGAATAAAACAAACCATGTGTATAAAAAAAATCATGGTAATGTATTCTACTCCAGCAAAGTAAGAACACTTGACTACTTTCATAGAAGGAAATTTTGACTGACTTCCAAAATTATCCAGTTTTCACACCGACTTAAAAAAATTATTCAGAGTTCATCTTTGATTGCAAGTAATCATGACAAAGTCCACCACCGAGTATCATATTGATGAAGTCGAGATCAACTTGCATGGCCAGGAAGGGAGGTGGCAGCAACTCAGAAAGATTCGGTTGTTATTGGATGCGTTAGCACTGAAAAAAATGCAAAGAATGCGTTGCAACAGGAACGGCTAAGTCAGTAGCCACTCACCATTAGTGGCTGGCGGATAAAGGATAATAGTCTAGACCATTTGCCTGGATTGCACCTAAGAAACTTTTGCATAGTCCACCACACCCAACTAGTGAAGAAAATAGTATTCTTCCTCCGAGCAACTGTGCTTAATGCAATGGCAAGTCCAGTAGGTACCTGCTGTTAGTGGCACATGGGTCAGAGCCTACAATACCTGTCCTGAATAAACATAAGAACCTATTGCACATTTGCAATCAGTAGGAACTTGACCAGATACCAGAGAAGCATTAAGTGATATTCAAAACTGTCTCCAATTGTAGAGAAAATTCGGATACAACTTTGTCGGTCGTATGCGCATGCAAGATGCTGCCCCGCATATAACTACATGTATAAATGTATTAATATTGGGATCCAACAAATCTTACAGGACGAGAAAGAGAAATATGGCCGAGGGCAATTCACAACTCCAGTGCTCCACCTCCACAAGGATATGCCTGGCCAAATGGGCACTAGCTCTACAATTTCACATAAGTTAGCATGTTTTACTTCCAGGCTCCATGCCAGTTTCACCGGGCATAAGAATATATAGAACCCAACTAGTCACCAGTTTGTTCAGACAAATAGACTAGTGGCTGGGAATTCAAGCATTTGACCTGTAAAGGAGCATCTAAAATCAGCCAAATCCATAAGAAGCTGGTCCATCTTTGCAGAACCAATATAGATAGTTCTTTCATCATTCTTCACCATGAAGATGCATGGGTCCTCATGTCATCATAAGAGCAAACAATGTCTCTCTCAAAAAAAAATTTAGGAAAAAGAAGAGTGAACGAAAGAAAAACCTTATTCATGCTATACAAAAGAAGCGATTGATTTGTAGCCACCCTCGTTGATGTGGCTGGCTAGAGAGCTGTCACCTGTCTTCACTATCTTGCCACTTTCCTGTAAGTTACCAATCAGAAGCATTATCAGTGACAGCACATGCCCTTTATTGAAGAATTTTAAATCGTTGAAATACTCACAACACTGTTCCTACATTCTACAAGATTAGGACGGAAAAGAAGAAAGATTGACAAAGGTGCAAGTGATATTTTGATTATCAGCAAGTGCTGCCATGGGGTTGAATGCTAGATTGAGAAACAGTTACTTTCAAATGTGTACAACCTGGTGAGACCATAGGTCTTCACCACCTGATTAAATAACACTACACATAAAAAGTTAGGCCATACAAGTTCAGTCACCTCTTTGGCAGTGCTCTAAAGATGCACAAAACAGAAAATGAACAGCCAATTCTGGGTCCAAATGAATCTTTCTTGAAACAAAATAGAGGAATGCTTAAGGCTCAGTCTGCAGTTACTGAACTGTGTTGTGTTAAACTTATTTTATAATCTGCTGTGGGAAAACAGTCATGAAAGCAGGCAAGAGTTGGTTACCAAACAGAAAAATACCAATTCCGGGGCCAAACGAAATCTTTCTTGAAACAAGATAGAGGAATGCTAAGGCTTAGTTTGCGGTTGTTGAACAATTTTCTGCTTAACTTACTTTATAATCTGCTGCGGAAACAGCCCCGAAAGCAGGCAAAATTTTGTCACCCAGACAGAAAAAATAGGCAAAAGCTGGTTGGAAAATCTGGACAATCATAATCCACCTCAATGCCAAACACAGCCTAAATTAGATGCATTTGAACACACAAAGGTGCTATCAAGTACCTAAACTCTACAGAACAAGTATGCTTGTGAGCTTACCATGATGTGAACATAGCTTGGCTTAATAAGATCCAAAAGACGTTGGTAATGTGTAATCATCAGAACGGAGTTTTGGGGAGTCAAGAGCCCATTCACTGCATGAGCTACATCTTCAAGTGCATCAACATCTAATCCAGAATCGATTTCATCGAGGAGGGCTAAATCAGCCCCAAGGACCTAATTCACAAACTATGAATCAGAAGTGGAAATTTATTGGATGTAGATATATAAAGATTTCTGGTAAAAATGTTCAACAAGCATTCTCTGTGTCAAAGAATGTATGCTTTAGACCTATGCAATAAAATTTGCTGATAATGTTTCGTAACAAACATAAAGCTAACAAGTCTCAACAAAACAAGGAGATTGGCATGCTGCATAGAATAATGAATATATAATACAAAATTAAAACAATAAAGTGTACACGAAGATGGTCATCATTTAAGGAAAGAAATGCCTAATGAATCTCAAATGCATACACACCACTGATAGGTCTCGGCATCAGATTAAGCTTCATACAGAACATGTTCAGAGCTGAAAATGTATGGAGACACAAAAAGGCTGGCAAAGAAATCTAGAATGAATTCATTGGATAGGGGAATAAATGGAAGAGTTTAACTCAGTGGTTCGTTGCAGCAAAGAAGAGACTGCAGGTAAGCCAACATATTTATTTTCTGAAGATCCTCAAAAATTAACTACATACAGCTTTGAGATATTATGCCTGTATATGGTTTAATTTGTAGCAATATGGCCATCCTTGGATACCAAGTATCTGTGGAACTATGAACTGGTATTATGGTGGTATAACATCCCATATTGGCATTATAATCAGTCCAGCAAATCAAACAGGAACTGCTATTCATGATCCTCTTATCAGATGGACTGGTTGAACTCTCTAATTTGCATATGTGAAACAAGGCATCTAATCTTTCGAAGTTCATTTGGTCTGGTTTAGCATTTGGTGAACTAAAAAACTTGCTAGTTCAGATTTTATTAACTGTCAGCAACTACTTGGTCTAACAGTTACATTTTTCAACAACATACTGTATTGAATATCGCAATCTCCAATACTTCTATTTTTGTTAATCTGCGAAAAAATTGATACATGAAACCTGCAATATCTAATAGGTGATACAATGGTAGCACATAAGTGATGTAACAGCCAAATTAGGGTGTCTGATAGCCCATAGTAATCTTACAGAAAGTTGCAGTATCTCATTGCGCTTTCTTTCTCCACCACTAAATCCTTCGTTTACATTACGATCAAGGATCTTTGGCTCCATCTTTAAGGCCTCGACTTTTTGTGATACAACAGAATAGAACTGCATGATAAGGCAAAATATATGTCAGTTTGTACTTATCATAGAAACTAGTTAGCAACATACAACACAGTATTATTCTCTAGTATGCTAAGTATAAAAAGATTGATGGCTATACAATAGCATAATATTCAAACCTCAAGAGGTCCCAAAGCTGGGAGACCGTCCTTCTCTCTGCGAGCATTTATTGCCATGAGCAGAAAATCATAATTGCTCACTCCAGGAATTTCAATAGGCGCTTGGAAGCTCATAAAGAGGCCTGCAAGAGATCTTTCCTCTGGCTCCATGTCAATTAAGTTCTCACCCTTGAAGAGAATGGTACCACCAGTTACCTCGTAGTGTGGATGGCCAACAAGAACCTGTAAAAAACAGAGAGAACACTCAACTGAATGTCTAGATATGCGAGCCAGGAACAAGGTCAATTACGCACGGTTTAATCAGGCCACCTTGGAGATGCAAACAAGGCAAGGGGTTGAATTAAGTTGCACAATTATGGTGGCTGAACTTCCCACAGAATTCACAATGCTCGCATTACATAAGAAAGCTCGTCGAATACTTAAGGGGTTGATCTCCACAGGTCCTACAAGTTTAAGACCACAAGCTTGACTATACTTTACTGGCTGTGTTTTTTAACCTGGGCCTGAACTTACAAGGGTACTTCAAAACTTCTTGTATAAGTGGTACATCCGGTTGGTTATTTTAGCAACAAAATGACCACCAGCATTTCCTTTAACAATTTGGAGTTCACATGATGCCAAAACAAACTTGGTTGCATGGGTTCATTAAAGTATTTTCAAAATACAAGCTGCAAAACAAGTACTGAGCATACCATGTTCAGGTGCCATTTGCATTGTTTGCCTGGAGCAGTTTGAAGGAAGCTTTGAACTGCAAACAAGTCCCTGGTTCACCCAAAAGGGGTCAAATGGATCTGCTTTACTGAAGTGTTTTTGTCTTTATGGCCTATTCTCAGCAAGATGGTCACTTAAGGGGAGTTGTTGTGACATCTTGCTGGTGCTTTCTACAAATAATTTTGTCTTTGCAGCAACAGGGAACATTGCTGAAGGAAGGGAGTTAGGCTGTTAGGGGAGCAACCGATGGTGGACATGGCGGTCAGCAGAATCAAGTGATAGCCCAACGTCCTAACAGAAAACAAGTTAACCAAAAGGAACCTTGCCACATGATAAGGTTAGAACCTTTATGCGTTCTTATAACAGATCTTGGTAGTCTTTTGTCGCTCTCTGTAAGAATTTAAGATGATCTGTTATACAAACTTTGTATATCACTGTCGAAAAAAGCTCTATTATGTTCATATGTTCTAGCAGAGGTGTTACTTCAAGTGATTGGTGGATGCTGCTTTATATGGAGGGGCTCTGATTGCTCACTGTTAACTGGAATACCCGGCTCTTTCTAGCCTTAATTTCTTCTGGATTTGGTCCCTAAGAGGTTTCACGAAAATAGGCTCATGTATGCACCATACATCCAAACAAGAGACATAAAAGGCATAACTCTTGCAAGAAAATCACCTCGTCCATCATGGTTTTATACATCACTAGATGATCCATCAAATTTGGTTGAATGACCCAGTTCTTCATTTCGTACTTGGCTTATGAAGGACGAGGTGGTGATGGGCTAAATCCATTCGATTCATTAAACCAAGTGATCTAGGATTGTATGGATCATTCACCATTTTAATATTTGATTCCTCAAACCAAATAACACCTAAGATTCCAATCACAGTTGCCATACTAGAGAAGGCACGTGTAACTTAAATGGCATCGAAATAGGCAAGCACACAAATTGAATACTGATTCTAAGAAGGGAAACCAAATTGAACTCTTGATTTTGGCCATTTCGATCCTCTTGATCTCCATTTCTCAGAGACATCTCAAACAGGCACATAAATGTACGCAGGCAACAATTTCTCAGTGGTTTTCATAGTAACAATCGAGAAAAATTTGGACGGGTGAGCTGTAGGACCTAACCTTTGTGAGGGTGCTCTTGCCGGAGCCGTTCTTCCCCATGATCGCATGAACCTATTATCACACGCAGACAAACCCAACACAAGTCAACACACCAACCCTTGCAGACCCAATCAAGCACTACACCAAACGAGCCGCTAGTTCTTCCAACCCAACACGAACCTCGCCCTCGCGGATGGTGAGGTCGACGCCTTTTAGGATCTGCTGCCCAGTCTCCTTGACGGAGGCGGTAAGCCCGTGTACCTCGAGAAGGAGCTTTCCAGCGGACTCGGTCGCCGCGGCGGAGGCCACAGCCGAGCGGTGCCGTGGCCGCACGGAGATATAACCCAGCGGCGGGTGGCCGCGGAGGATGGGGCGGGATGAGGAGGAGGAGAAGAGAGGGGATGAGGAGGAAACTGCGGCGACGGCGAACGGCGGCGCCATGGGAAGGTCAGGGACGAGGCAGCAGGTGCGCGCCTCAAGATGCTTCGTTCGCGGCGGCTTCGGATGACGACGGGGTCAGTAGTGGGCCAGCGGCGTCGTATTGCAGTTGCGTATTTGCCGTCCTCCCTATCGGGTCGAGTGCTATTATCCACGGGCCTCTTTGGGCCAGCCTGTTCACACCCTAACAACTCCACGGTACAAACCCGAATTAGGTCGAAATCACTACTTCTTTCAAAAGATCAGGCTCACCTCCTCAGGTTGTGACAAGTGGCGCACTACATGCGCGCCGCTGTCGCAACCTGAGACTTTTTCTTTTTCTTCGTACATTCGTTTATTCAGAATGTTTTATCTTTTAAACCATGTGTTCAGATCTTGAACCGTTTTTATCATTGGATTCCTCGCGCAGAGATCTTCAAAGCTAGATCCCATGTTGATAGGTTTTGACGAATTTTTTTCACGAAGAAACAGGACGAAAAAACTGAATCGAGAGGACGTTTTTTTATTTTTTCGAAAGAGGCATGGTCGTGCCTCTCGCGAAAGCAAAACCGTGCTTCTCACAGAAAAAAAACACATTTTTTTTCATTTCTGAGTCGTGACTCTCGCAAAAGCACAACCGTGTCTCTCGCGGAAGCAAAAACCGTGCCTCTAGCGAAAGAAAAAAAACAGAAAACGCATTTTTTTGAGAGGCACTCGCGAAAGCACAACCGTGCCTCTCACGGAAGAAAAAGACACAAAACGCGTTTATTCCGTTTTCGAGAGGCACGGTTGTGCCTCTCGCGAAAGCACAACCGTGCCCCCGGCGCAAGAAAAATAAAACAGAAAACGCGTTTTTTTTTCGTTTCCGAGAGGCATGGTCATGCCTCTTGCGAAAGCAAAACCATGCCTCTCGTGAAAGAAAAAACCTGTTTTTCGCGCAAAAAATATATTTTTTCAAAAAAAGTTGATCCAAAAGCTAAGGAAGATCGCTGAAAAACCAAAAAGTCAGAAAAAGCAAAAAAATGTTTAAAAGCCGAAAACGCGTATGGAAAAAATAAAAAAATAAAATCTGAAGGGAACGCCCAGAGTGCGACACGTGGTGGCGGACGAGAGCGCGCCAAGTTTGCGCTCTCAGCCCACCCCCAAGTGATCGTTGGGAGGCTCCCGAAGGATCGCCAACTAGTTGCTTCTGAATTAGGTGATTCTCTCGAAAGCGAAGCAACCTGTGATTGGATAGTTAGATGAACAGTGGTATCCTCAGCCCATCAGGGTTCAAGTCCTGGTGTTCGCATTTATCTTGGATTTATTTCAGAATTTTCGGTGATGTGCTTTCGGTGGGAGAAAACGTTTCCATCGACTACGAGTCACCTACGGTGACTTCGTAAAATCTTAAGATGATATGCCGGCTCAGTCTCTCAAAAATGTTCATAGGGATAGGGTATGCGCGTATATATGAGCGCTTGCGTTTGTACTGTGTTTGAAAACTGATTCCTAAAAAAAGTGATTCCGATCGTGTTTCCATTATTCCGATACACCGAAATTCTTATTTTTTATAAAGAAGGTTGAAACCCCACGACCTACAACATTATGGTGCACACGTGAATCTTTATTAAAGTTGATGTAAGGCAATAAATTCAAAACATCAACAACTACAAAACATGGACAACTACATCAGAACCATTGCAAGATACAATTTTAACACTGATGACCAAGTTGACTTTTTCTGTGGCAAGACCTTCAAAAAGATAAATGTCTCAAGTTGTTGCCGCCACGACCAACCAAAGATGGTGAAGCACAAGGTTTTCATCCAGGTTGCCGAGACCAACCCATGAAGGTCAGCACATCAACAAACAAGACAACGTTTTTTAAAGGATCGAGATGGACCTAGAGAAAGGTGAATAAGTACAATTAGATGACTTGTTGCGCCAATTGGTGCAGAGACCAACTGCAGCCTGGAAATTAAGTGAACTATTTGAAACATAAAATGAAAGTGAAACAAACTGTTTGAGGCGTTGCAAATGATTATGTTCATACCGCCTCTCTAGTTGCCTTGACAATGATCATTGCTCATAGATTTCTTTTATGATTTCCTTTGATTGACATGAGACTGCAGCTCGAAAGTTAAGCGAAGTAATTGAAATTGCAACCAAGAAGATAAGCAACGCCATGGGTAGCATGTCTAACAAAAAGACCGAAGTTAAGTGAATTGATGAAGAGAAATCAAATTGATGAAGAGAAATCAACTGAAAGCTAAAAGTTAAGCAAACTATTTGAAACATAAAATGGAACTTAGAGCAACTCTAATGGGGCGACCCATTTCATCCGCTGGTGTCCGTTTGAGTCGGCGCGGACACAAAAGTCGGCCAAACGCGCCGACCCAAACGGACGCGTGTCCGCTTTTCGTCTGCGGGCGACCCATTCCAGGCTCATTTTTTAGCCGGATTTGCGTCGGCGCGGGCACGAGACGGACGCACGCGCGCTCGCCTTCTCATCCCCCTGGGCCCGCTGGTCTGTGGCACATTGGCCTCCCCCATCCAACAGCAATCCTCGTCCTCCTCCTTCGTCGCCGATGCCGCCGCTCATTTTTTCCGGTGACTCTGCCAGCTGCCGGCGCCTCAACATCCGCTCAACAACGCCGCCACCTCCCCACGCCGCCCGCCACCGCCGTCTTGCCGCCGGGGAACCGACTGCTTCCCACCCCCCGCTCCCCCCGACGCAGTCGCGACCGCGACCAAGAAGCTACCTCGCCGCCCCGGCCAGATCCTCACCGGCACGCTCGTCGGACGCCGACAGGGCAGCTAGCTGGTCCGTGCGCGCCGCGGCTCCCTTCACAGGCCGTCTCCTTCGTCGACGCCCGCAAGCTGTTCGACAGTTTGCCAAGGTACAAAATGGACTCCGCCGATGAGTTCTTTTTTCACAATTTCCTTTGCGACTCCGAGGATTCGTCGTCCAATGACGAGGAGGAGATATTGGCTGCCGTGTTGGTCCATCACCACCTCAATAGCCAGCGGTCGTTGTTCCATGGCTCCATCCCGGGCCACCTTCCGGCGTTGAATCGCAACCGAGAGAGCGGGCATCTCCTTCTTTGGAAGGACTACTTTGATACAACAAATCCGTTGTTCAAACATCAGAAATTCCGCCGCCGTTTCCGTACGAGTAGGCATCTTTTCAACCGTATTATAGAGGGGGTGGTCGGCTACGATGTCTATTTCGAGTGCAAAGAGGATGCCGTTGAAAAGATTGGTTCCTCCTCTTATCAGAAATGCACTTCCGCCATCCGAATGCTTGCATACGGAGTGCCCGGTGATATCATTGACGAGTACATCCGTATGAGCGAGTCTACATGCCTAGAGTCCCTGTATAAGTTTTGCAAGGTTGTCATTGTTGTGTTTGGCCCTGAGTACTTGAGAGAGTCGACTCCTGAAGATACAGCCCATTTGTTGGCGATGAATGCCAGCAGGGACGTCCGGTAGGGGCTTTCCAGGGATGCTTGGCAGCATAGACTGTATGCACTGGGAGTGGAAGAACTACCCTTCCGCTTGGCAAGGGCAGTATAAGGGCCATGTCAGGGCTTGCACTGTCATACTAGAGGTCGTGGCGTCTCAAGATCTCTAGATCTGGCACTCTTTCTTTGGCATGGCCGGATCACACAATGATATCAACGTGCTTCAGCGCTCGCCGGTGTTTGTTAGGCTTGCCGAAGGCAACAGCCCACCGGTGAACTTTACTATCAACGGTCACATGCTACGACAAAGGATACTACCTGGGTGACGGTATGTATCCTCAGTGGACCACTATTGTCAAGACAATCCCCAACCCTGTCGGAGAGACGAGGAAAAGATTTTCCCAAGAGTAAGAGAGTGCTAGGAAGGATGTCAAGCGTGCCTTTGGTGTTTTGCAATCTCGATGGGACATCGTTCGGTATCCTGCTAATACCTGGAGCACGCAAAAACTGTGGGAGATGATGACTGCTTGTGTGATCATGTATAATATGATCGTAGAAGGTGAGCGCCCGGAACGTCTGTACGATCAAGGGTTTCAGTTTCAGGGTGAGAATGTTATGTCTGAGCATGAAGGAGCGGCAACGTTTGAACAGTTCACCCAATTTCATCATGACATGTGTGATTGGGAAACTCACGTGCAACTATAAAATGATTTGGTTGAGTATATGTGGGCTCATGTTGGCGACCAATAGATGTATCTTCTTTATTCAGCTTGCAAAACTATGTCAGACATTTTTACTTTTATTCGTCTTGTAAAACTATGCTATTTTATTCGGTTGAAACTATGTTATTTGACTATATGTTTGAATGCAAAATCAATGCAAAAAATGAGTTATTTGTTGAAATAGGGCGGCCAGCCGGCCACGCCGGCACATATGGGTCGACGCGTTAGGCGCGCTGCCGCCCCATATCTAAAACAGGGCGGACGTCAGGCGGGCGGCCGACCCAAACGGACAAAAAGCGGACAAAATCGCCGTCCGTTTGGGTCGGCCCGTTGGAGTTGCTCTTAAGTAAACTATTTGAAGAAACCAACTACAGTGATCAGTATAGAGATGTTTCTCGTAAATGACCTGCAATTGATTGTGTTTGTATATTTACAAACGATAGAGTCTCGTCGGCCAGAAAATCCAACGCTCGGGTTCATAGAAAGGCTGAGCACGCGCCCACGTCACCTGACTCTAGTCGGATGATGTGTGCTATGATGTCTACCTGACCTTTCATTCCCGTGGTTTCGCCCAGATACCGTGTCTTGGGATATCTGCGCGGATATTCCACCCCCACATGTTTATGGGTGACAAAAATAGCACTAATAAAAAGTTCGCTTGACTTGTTCGTTCCATTGGATCTTTTTTACCAGGGTCACACATGCCCTTTTCGTTATGCGTTTCTTGGCTGCGGCCGGTCAGGGAAAATAAGAACACAACATGAGCATTATCATTTGCATATAACTAAGGAAAAGCGTATTTTAGATAGTTCACCAACCTTCTTGATTGCATCTGGTTTTGGTTCCCTTGTGGACGGCTCGTAAAACATATTTTTAGATTCCTTGTTGCATCTGACCATGTTGCCACGAGTGCCTCGATTTAATCGCGGACCACGGTTACTCTAGTCGGGCTGACGTGTTAAGGGAGTGGATTATTGCATGTGTCCCATTGACAATCTATCTGTGGGCACATATGAAAAGTACAAGCAGTGTCAAGTACCCAATCATCATTTGTCTCGGCACATCCAAAAATAACAACAAGAACATTATCAGAACTATCATCACGAGCAACATTAGCATAATTTTCACATTTTTGTTACCTTTCAGTTTGTATGTGTCATTCCTCTTTCCTTTGTTCTATAACTTGACATATTTTGAGATGTCATGCCAGTGTCTCTTGCAATATCTGCAAGATTGTTTCTTGCCTCTGGATTGTGATCGACCCATGTAGTCATTCTTACTTTTGCTTATGTTTCTATTATGTGAGTTCTTCTCCTTTGTCCTTCCCGATGAAAGCACGGGCTCTGCTGGAACTACTCTTCTTGTGTGATGAAGACTTTGAAAAAGACCTTGAGGACTTCTTCTTTTCGTCAGAACTGTCATCCTTGCTCTTCTTCTTATTGTTATTCTTCTTCTTTGATTCCTTTTTCTAGAGAGGGCAGTCGACAATATAATGGCCCTTCTTGCATTTGTGGCAAGTTCTCTTCTTGTTGTCCCGAGAAGAAGCTTCTCCTGTTTTCTTATAGTCATAGTTTGAAGACATCCCAAAGTGGTTTTTCTTTCAGAACTTCTGGAATTTTCTCACCAGCATTGCAAGTTCTCGCCAATTTCTTCAGGGCCACCAGAACTGCAGTCAGATTCTTCTTCAAATGAAGAAATTGCTTTTGCTTTTGCCTTCCGAGCGCGAGGTTCTCCATAGGTTGAACCATACATGTCTCTCTTCTCAGCTTGCTAAAATTCATGAGTATTGAGCCTCTCAAGAATATTAGCCGGGTCAAGAAGCTTGTAATCAGGACGCTCTTGAATCATCAGGCTCAAAGTGTCGAACAAGCTATCAGGCGACCTCAGCAATTTCTTCACCACCTCATGATTAGTGATGTCCGTTGCGCCAAGAGCTTGAAGCTCATTGGAGATGTCAGCGAGGCGGTCAAAGGTGTGTTGAATATTCTCATTGCCAAGCCTCTTGTAGTGATTGAAGAGATTCCGAAGTATGTCAACGTGTGAGTCATGTTAAGCGGAGACTCCCTCATTGACCTTGGAAAGCATATCCCAGATAAGTTTCGAGGTTTCCAAAGCACTCTCTCCACCATACTGTCCTTTGTTCAAGTGACCACTGATACGTCTCCGTTGTATCTATAATTTTTTATTGTTCCATGCCAATGTTATACAACTTTCACATACTTTTGGCAGAATATCCATATCAAACAAAGTCCAAACGCGATAAAAATTTACAGAGATTTATTTTGTAATATATGTGCATTTCTGGAAAAAGAATCAATGCAAGACGGTGCTCGAGGGGCCCACTACCTATCAGGGCACCCCTGGGGGGCAGGTGCGCCCAGGTGGGTAATGGGCACCTCGTAAGGCGGTTGTTGCCCTTCTTTCGCCGCAATAAAGATAATTTATGGATAAAAATCCCCTCAAAATTTTAGCCCAATCGGAGTTACGGATCTCCGGAAATTTAAGAAATAGTTTTCGGCCAGAAAATAGGAACGCAAAACAAAAGAGAACAAAGAGAGAGAGATCCAATCTCGGAGGGCCTCCCGCCCCTCCGCTACCATGGAGGCCATGGACCAGAGGGGGGAACTCTCCTCCCATCTATGGGGGAGGCCAAGGAAGAAGTAGAAGGAGGGGGCTCTCTCCCCCTGTCTCCCGGTGGCGCCGGAGCGCCGCCAGGGCAACCATCGTGACGGCGATTTACAGCAGCAACTTCGTCGCCGTCATCACCAACTCTCTCCACCTCTATGCAACGGTGTAACACCTCTTCTCCTGTTGTAATCTCTACTTAAACATGATGCTTAATGCCACATATTATCCAATGATGTGTTGCCACCCTATGGTGTTTGAGTAGATATTGTCCTATGGATTGATTAATGATCGTGGTTGGTTTGAGTTGTATATTTTATTTTGATGTTGTCCTAGGCTGCCCTCCTTGTCGCGCAAGCATGAGGGATCCCCGTTGTATGGTGCTGCAATATGTTCATGATTCGCTTATGGTGGATGCGTGAGTGACGGAAACACATACCTGAGTAGGTGGGTTGTTGTGTATGGGATAAAGAGGACTTGGTACCTAATGCTATGGTTGGGTTTCACATTAATGATCTTTGGTAGTTACGGACGCTTGTTAGAGTTCCAATCATAAGTTCATATGATCCAAGTACGGGAAGTATGTTAGCTCATGCCTCTCCCTCATATAAAATTGCAGTAATGATTACCGGTCTAGTTATCGACTGCCTAGGGAAAAATCTTTCTCTTGTGTTACAAACAGCTTTCTACTAAACAACTAACTTAAATTATCTTACAAATACTCATAGTTTTATTCTAGCTAAGTACTTCTAGTTTTATTCTTGCAAACTTATCCTACACCTACAAAATAGTTTCATACTTGTTCTAGGTAAAGCGAATGTTAAGTGTGTGTAGAGTTGTATCGGTGGTCAATAGAACTTGAGGGAATATTTGGTCTACCTTTAGCTCCTCGTTGGATTCGACACTCTTATATATCAAAAAGGCTACAAATGATACCCTATACTTGTGGGTTATCAAGACCTTTTTCTGGCGCCGTTGCCGGGGAGCAATAGCGTGGGGTAAATATGCTTGTGTGTGCTTGTTTGCTTTATCATTAAGTAGATTTTATTGTTTGTTCTAAGTTGTTCTCTATCTTTATTTATGGGTAGGAAACGTAAAATACCAAAAAAATGGTTGTACCTGCTAAACCAATGGTTGAAGAACCACCCAAAATCTATCATACTCCTGAAGCTTTCTGCTTGGATCATCTTCGATCCCTATGTGCTCGTGCTGAAACCCCAACTAGCTTAGTTGAGGGCAAATCATTAGATGAGCATGCGTGCAACATCGCTTATCTCAAAAAGGAAAACTTTTATGGCATCATATTAATACTATGCATTGCTATGCTTGGAATTTATGCAAAATATATGATTTTATTTGTTGTTCTGAACAGTGGCGGAGCCAGGAATGGAGCAAGCCCTGGGCCTAAAAACATTTTTGCCGCGAGGAAAAAACTTAACGTCCACAAGGCTTTTAGCTCCCTCAAAAAGATACCCCAAACAAAATATGGCTCAATTGCGTGAAATACTTATAATTTAAACTCAATGATTAATGATACAATAAAATAGATAAAAACATGACAAAAACTACAAAGAACAATATGTGGTAAAAAAAAGAGTACCAAATCAATGGTTTGCTTCATCACTGCCTCACATAACCTCATCAATGGTGGAAGAAGAACCAACACCTTCAAGACATCTAAAGGAAAATTTCATAAGAAATGCATAAACATCAAGTGAAACAATTATCATTGGTACAAATATAAAAAACTTACCACTTCGATGAGGTAAAAGCTCTTTGTGAGAACTATATGATTGAAAGCAATATACAATATCATTATCATCAATAATTACAAATACATCTCGCTAAATCTCTTCATCTTCTTTTTCTACAATATGAAATAAAATTGACAATTACATCAAAATACCCTCGATATATGACTGCATACACACACGTTATTTGAACTAAATTTCAGTTCGAAGCAGTTTACACGGTGCAACATCATACAAGTAAAAGATGTTATAAGTGGAATTGTGAAAAGAATCAGGGGGGATACATAGAAAGCATCAAAGAAAATACGAGGTGCAGCAGCCCGCAGTGAAGCAACCAGTAGAGGGGATGATGTGCCGATACGTCTCCAACATATCTATAATTTTTTATTGTTCCATGCTATTATATTATCTATTTTGGATGTTTTATATGCATTAATATGATTTTTTTATATTATTTTTGGGACTAACCTATTAGCCTAGAGCCCAGTGCCAATTTCTGTTTTTTCCTTGTTTTTGAGTTCTACAGAAAAGGAATATCAAACGGAGTCCAAACGGAGTAAACTTTTGTGATGATTTATCTTAGACCAGAAGACATCCAGAGAACTTGGAGAGGGGGCCAGAAGGTTCCCGAGGAGGCCACAAGCCTGCTAGGCGCGCCCCAGGGGGGCGCCCTGATGGCTTGTGGGCCCCTCGGGAGTCCTCCAACCCTAATCTTTGCACTATAAATTCCCAAATATTCCCAAACCATCAGAGGCATCCACCAAAATACTTCTCCACCGCCGCAAGCCTTTATTCCCGTGAGATCCCATCTTGGGGCCTTTTTCGGCACCCTGCCGGAGGGGGATTCGATCACGAAGGGCCTCTACATCAACCTTATTGCCCTTCCGATGAAGCGTGAGTAGTTTACCACAGACCTACAGGTCCATAGCTAGTAGCTAGATGGCTTCTTCTCTCTCTTTGATATTCAATACAATGTTCTCCTCAATGTTCTTGGAGATCTATCTGATGTAATATTCTTACGCGCCGTGTTTGTCGAGATCCGATGAATTGTGGATTTATGATCAGATTATCTATGAATATTACTTAAGTCTTCTCTGAACTCTTTTATGCATGATTAAATATCATTGTATTTCTCTTCGAACTATCGGTTTGGTTTGGCCAACAAGATTGTTTTTTCTTGCAATGGGAGAGGTGCTTAGTTTTGGGTTCAATATTGCGGTGTCCTCACCCAGTGACAAAGTAGGGGTAGCGAGGCATGTATTGTATTGTTGCCATCACGGATAAAAAGATGGAGTTTATATCATATTGCTTGATTTTATCCCTCTACATCATGTCATCTTACTTAAGGCGTTACTCCGCTCTTATGAACTTAATACTCTAGATGCATGCTGGATAGCAGTGATGTGTGGAGTAATAGTAGTAGATGCAGGCAGGAGTTGGTCTACTTGACACGGACGTGATGCCTATATTCATGATCATTGCCTTAGATATCGTCATAATTATGCACTTTTCAATCAATTGCTCGACAGTAATTTATTTACCCATCGTATGTTTTCTTTCAAGAGAGAAGCCTCTAGTGAAACCTATGGCCCCCGGGTCTATTTTCCATCATATATTTTCAGATATATAAACAAAAAACAAAAAATACCTTGCTGCACTTTATTTATATTTACTTTAGTTTGCCTTCTTATTTATCTTTTATACCTATCTCTATCCGATATCACTCTTGTTCGAGACCATGAAGGGATTAACAACCCCTATTTCGTGTTGAGTGCAAGTGTTTGTTAGTTTGTGCAGGTGCATACATTGGAGACTTGCTTGTGCCTCCTACCGGATTGATACCTTGGTTCTTAACTGAGGGAAATACTTATCTCTACTTTGCGGCATCACCCTTTCCTCTTCAAGGGAAAAATCAACACAAGCTCAAGAAGTAGCACGTGCCACGTGGAGGATCGACGCACATGACAGGAGGCGGCGGCCGGGAGCCCCAGAGCAGGGGGGTGGGAGTGGGGGCCAAGGCCGGAGGCGAAGCCATGGCGGACGGTGGCGCGAGCAGTAGAGTCCGGAGATCGATCATGCCACTCGTCCTGGCTGCATGCGACTCAGCGACGGCTGCGCGAGGGTTGCGTCTCATTTTTTTCAGCAAAACAACGCTGGCGTTGCATCTCTTCTGCCTGGCGGATCATGCGCGGGACTACTCGTGCGTACGAGGTGGATCGTGGTGGGGTGGGTTGCCCCGTGCGTGCGTTTCTTTGTGGCAAGACAGCCTAGCAAGGCTTTGGGCCTTCTTTTAATTGGGCTATGCCCCGGGCCTGCGAAGAAACATATATAATTATAGCTTGTAAATTTTTGCACGCCCCAGGCCTGGGCCCTGGGTGCCCGGGGCCCAGCTCCGCCCTGGTTTTGAAGACCCTAAGAAACACCTACCTTACCAATGTGAGTTTAGTGATAATGGAATCGTATTTTCTTATGCTTAAGGTGATAATAGTTACTATGATATTGAACAAATTGAAGAATTTGTTGCTTTTAAGGGTGCTTATGAAATTGCTTCTTTGATTGAAAAGTATGACATTACTCTTTACAAATCTGAAAATTCTGTCATACTTAAATATTGCTATGAAAATTATGCTTCTAATGCTTATGTTAAACCATATATTGAGGACTCCTCCGCTGTCCAGGAAGAGATTAATATTTTGCAGGAATCTATGGAAGAAGAAATTGCTGAAATTGTGAGCTCATTAGATGAAAAAGATGAGGAGGAGAGCAAAGAACAAAACGAGGAAGAGCGGATTGATCACCCGTGAACACCTTCTAATGCGAGTAACTCTTTATCCCATACATTATTTAACTTCCCTTCGTGCTTATCGAAGGATGAATGCTATGATTTCTTGGATTCGCTTGAAATATCCCTTTTTGTTGAAATTGATGCTTGCTATGCTTGTGGCCATGATGCCAATTTGAATTATGCTTATGTAGATGAACTTGTTATAGTTCCTTATGTTAAGAATGAAATTGTTGCTATTGCACCCACACATGATAGTCCTATTATCTTTTTGAATTCTTCAAACTACACTATATCGGAGAAGTTTGCTCTTATTAAGGATTATATTGATGGGGTGTGTTTTACTGTTACACATGATGATTTTGATGAATATGATATGCATGTGCTTGCTGCTCCTACTTGCAATAACTATAGAGAGGAACCACATCTCAACCTCTCTATGTTTCCAACACAATAAAATTGCAAGAAACTATTTATGCTATGTATCGGCCTTTATTTTGTGTGCATAAATTGTTCTTGTATGACATGCCGATGCATAGAAAGAGAGTTAGACTTCATTGTTACATGATATATGTTACTTTGTGCTCACTACTAAATTACAAATCATTGTTAATTAAAATTGGCTTTGATATATATACCTTGGGATCCGGGTCGATCAATTACTTGAGCACTATATGCCTAGCTTAATGGCTTTAAAGAAAGCACTGCCAGGGAGACAACCCGGAATTTTTAGAGAGTCATTTTATTTCTGGTGTGTGCTTTTATAAAGTTTTAAAACAAAAAATATATAGGGGAACTTAAAACTTTTCAAAAAGAAAAGTGAAAGTATGAAAGATGAGCACCATTGAAGTGGGGGAGCTCCTTGAACTTTGTTCATGCCCATGGAAACTTTGCAAACCTTGATTATAGAAAATTTTCAACAAAAATAATTACCCCCTTGTACAAATCCATAGTATTATAAAAATAATGTGCTAAGCTTTGCCTTTAGGATGTTTAAATTGCTTGTTTGGTATGTGCGGTGCAAAAACAGAAACTTTTGTTGTAGTGCGTGAATTTACATTTTTTACTGGAACATGAAAAAATTCTGAATTTTTTACACAATACTGCTATGCAATTTTTTTATTACATCCTGATTTTTTAGAATTTTTGGAGTTACAGAAGTATAGTCAATATTCAGATTGCTACAGATTGTTCTGTTTTTGACAGATTCTGTTTTTGATGCATTGTTTTGATGGAACTATGGATTGTATCAGTGGTTATAAGCCATGGAGAATTTAGAATACAGTAGGTATAATGCAAAAATAAATATGAATGGGTTTGCAACAGTACTTAAAGTAGTGATTTTTTTATTATACTAACGGATCTCACGAGGGTTTTGTTAAGTTTTGTGTGATTGAAGTTTTCAAGTTTTGGGTGAGGTCACGGCGGATGAAAGAATAAGGAGTAGCAAGAGTGTAAGCTTGGGGATGACCAAGGCACCCCAAGGTAATATTCAAGGACTCCCAAGTAACTAAGCTTGGGGATGCCCTAGAAGGCATCCCCTCTTTCTTCTAACGGCCATCGGTAGTTTTACTTGGAGCTATATTTTTATTCGTCACATGATATGCGTAAATTCTTGGAGCATATTTTGTGTTTATTTTTCCTTTTTCTTTTATGCACAATGCTGGTATGAGATAGTCCTTGGTAGAATGCTTCATGCACTTCACGTATATCTTTTGAGTATGGCTTTATAGAATGCTTCATGTGCTTCACTTATATCATTTGAAGTTTGGATTGCCTGTTTATCTACATATAGAAAACCATTATGTGTAGAAGGCTCTTTTGCTTCACTTATATTTATTAGAGCATGGGCAAGTCTTTTGTAGAAAGAATTAAATTCTCATGCTTCACTTATATCTGTTTGGAGAGTCAACAGGAATTGGTCATTCACGTGGTTAGTCAGAAATCCTACATGAAACTTGTAGATCACTAAATATGATATGTTTGATTCCTTGCAATAGTATTGCGATATAGAGATGGTAATATGTGGGAGGTACTAGTGAATGATTGTGGTTTAGTAAGAATATTGGTGTTAAGGTTTGTGATTTCCTATGCATGCACGTAAAGTCCATAGTTATGGAACGAAGTTATATCCTACTTATGGTGCATTGTTTAGTGTTTATGTTCAATGCACGTTTATGACCATTTTTGCTTTTTGGTTGGTCGCTTCTCAATCTATTTGCTAGCCTCCATTTGTACTAAGCGGGAATGCTGCTTATGCATCCAATTGCTTAAACCTAAAGTTCTGCGATATGAGTGCACCATACCTACCTATATGCGGTATTTACATGCCGCCCCAAGTAAATTTGCACGTGTGATATCTACTACGCAACTTTATTCTTGTAGACTCGTGTTGGGCCTCCAAGCAAAGAGTTTTGTAGGACAGTGGCAATTTTCCCTCAAGTGGATGACCTAAGGTTTATCAATTCGTGGGAGGCGTAGGATGAAGATGGTCTCTCTCAAACAACCCTGCAACCAAATAACAAAGAGTGTCTTGTGTCCCCAACACACCAAATACAATGGTAAATTGTATAGGTGCACTAGTTCGGCGAAGAGATGGTGATACAAGTGTAGTAATGATAGTAGATATTGATTTTTTGCGAGAGGAACAATAAAAAACAGCAAGGTAGCAAGTAACAAAAGTGAGCACAAACGATATTGCAATGTTTAGAAACAAGGCATAGGGTTCGTACTTTCGCTAGTGTAAGCTCTCAACAATGCTAATATAATTGGATCATATAACCATCCCTCAACGTGCGATGAAGAATCTCCAAAGTTCCTATCTAGCGGACAACATAAGAAGAAATTGTTTGTAGGGTACAAAACCACCTCAAAGTTATCCTTTCCGATCGATCTATCTAAGAGTTCATACTAAAATAACACCAAGTTATCCTTTTCGATCGATCTATCTAAGAGTTCGTACTAAAATTGTTGGGGAACGCAGTAATTTCAAAAAAAATATCCTACGCACACGCAAAATCTATGTGATGCATAGCAACGAGCGGGAGAGTGTAGTCCACGTACCCTCGTAGACCGTAAGCGGAAGCGTTACGACAACGTGGTTGGTGTAGTCGTACGTCTTCACGATCCGACCGATCCTAGTACCGAAAGTACGGCACCTCCGCGATCTACACACGTTCAGCTCGGTGACGTCCCACGAACTCTCGATCCAGCTGAGTGTCGAGGGAGAGCTTCGTCAGCACGACGGCGTGATGACGGTGATGATGAAGCTACCGGCGCAGGGCTTCGCCTAAGCACTACGACGATATGACCGAGGTGGATTATGGTGGAGGGGGGCACCGCACATGGCTAAGACAATGATCAACTTGTGTGTCTATGGGGTACCCCCCTCCCCATGTATATAAAGGAGGGAGGGGCGAGGCCGGCCGGCCTCTCTAGGTGCGCCAAGGGGGGGAGTCCTCCTCCTAGTGGGAGTAGGCACTACAAAAAAAATACACTTCCGTGATGATACGTGTTTGTCACAGTAGGTCACGTTTTCTGTCATGCATGTACATCCATGACAAATTTATGACAGAATGAAGATAGTCATACATGTGCTGTCCTAGAAGTGTTCCATGACATTACCAAAATTATCATCACGGAAGTGTCCGCTTCCATGATGATAAATCGTGCGTCACAGAAGTGCTTTCGTCAAGGGTGACCGACACGTGGCATCCACCGTAACGGAACACCGTTAAGCTATCGGGTCCGATTTTGGATCCGATAATCCATTAACAGCCCCGACCAATGGGGATTTTCCACGTGTAAAATCATCATTGGCTGGAGAAAACACGTGTCGGCTCACCGTTGGGACAGATGTCATCCACTCATTGGACCCAAAGCGCCTATGATACGTCGACACGTGGCACGGCCCAACAGAGGCCCATTCCTGTGAAAAGGCCGGCCCGTTTGACTTGGTCAAAAGGTGGCGGGCCGGCCCACGACAAGCCTGTTAACCGCCTGTTCGCATATAGCCCAATTACAACCCGCTATCCTAGGGCCCGTTTACGGCCTATCCGAATTAGGCCCAGTAGCATCATCTGGGCCGTCCAATATAATTCCAGCCCGTTTTAACTTCCGGCCCATGTATGGCCCATGACGTCTTTCGCCCCATATGAGGCCCTTAGTAACCCTCGGCCCCTTAACGGCCCATGGTAAAACTGGCCCGTAATGAACAGTGTATCACTTTATACCCATTAACGGCCCATTATTCCGTTGGGCTGTTTCCAGCCCATGATATCTTTCGGCCTTCTCAGGGCCCACTCATTCTTGGGCTCATTTCCAGCATTCGGTTACTTACGGCCCGTTACTGTCATTTTCTGCTTGTGGGCCAAATTCAGCCCGTGGTTACAGTCGGCCCGTTTGTGTCCCGTTAATCTGTTGGGCCATTTTCATAGCATCATCAAATACGGCCTATTAACGGCCCATTATGGTCAGCCCATAAAACGTACGATTTCCACTCTAGCCCGTTTACGACCCCTTATACGGCCTGTACAAGGCCCATAGATGAGACGGCCCGTAGAAGGCCCATGGATCCTACGGGATGTAGAAGGCCCATTGACCCGACGGCCCATTGATCCGACGGCCCATAGAAGGCCCATGGATCCGCTGGCCCATAGAAGGCCCATGGATCCGACAGCCGATAGAAGGCCCACGGATCTGACAGCCCATAGAAGGCCCACAAATCCGACAGCCACAGAAGGCCATGGATCGTCCGTCCCGTAGATGGCCCATGGAATGTACGGCCTGTGGAGGGCCATGGTCAATACAACGTTTGGGCGAGTTGGCCCCCGTTTGAACGATATAGCATATTCAAAGAATTATCCTACTCTATACAATCACCTCTAAAAAACATACACTATACAATAAAGAGACTAAGGCATAGAAACGTAGAATAATCCTACACTATACAATAAAGAAATTACAGCCGATTATATCCACTGGGCATTATGGTTCGGCACCAGTGATAATAAAGCATACACATACACTGGGCAAATACAGCTCATACATCATGGACGTGCATCAACATAACTTACCATTTGAACTATAATCTCTTCAGAAAATAGGATTGGCCGGATTTAGATAGCACAAATTTCAGTCTGCAAAATCTCCAATTCCTTCGTTGTCACCTCAGTGTCTTGTTTCATTTTTTTGACTCATGCATCTAATACATGCATGTCCAGTCTCAACTTGTTGATTGTACGTTCAGAATCATGTACACGTTGTGTTGCCACCTCTAGTTGATGCTCGAGAACATCAGCACATTCCAATTCCAATCCATAGTCATTCGGTAACGACCATGCTACACTTCTCGCAGATCTTTGTGTTGATGTCACTTCATCCTGAAATGTTTGTGTAAGTACACATGACTAGGGTAAAAATATAGTTACAACGTGAAGCGAGCAAGACAGACTATTTTGTACATGGCAAAACAGGGCTAACAATAATGTTACACGTCATGAAGCATAAGCAGGTGATATTTTAAAAATTATAAAAAAGGTAGTATGTGCAGCCTGCATACAGAAATCTCTCTTAGCTCACCAGAGGAGCATGATGTTGGGGCCCAATCCAAAACACAGACAAGTTATAAATTTAGACAGCACGTTGCGTAGAAGTAAGCAAGCAGTTGGCCATTCTGTAGCTCAATTAAAGTCTTAGGGAGCATAATGAACAGCAGAGGATTTCATACAAACATACTACAACAAGCAAAACTATGCAATCATTAGCCTAGTATAAACTAGATTGTGAGCCTCATTCAATAATAGTTGGTTAATAGACTTCAAAGCTTCAGGCACACTTCGGCAGAGTAATTAAATGGTAAGGCCTTTAATTATGTCAACTAATAGTTATACAAGTACCCAACATCAGGCATCATTCTTTGGGCATCTCATTAACTGAGGACAAATAGAGCAATTGAAAAGAGCAAATTAATTATGCCTGAAACAAACAAGGAATTGAACTGTTGAGTTGGATACAGTGACTTACCTTAACAGGTTGAAGAGGCTCAGCGCAGCTCCTACTTCTCTTGCAAGGCTCCTTCCTAACATCTTGTACTTGGAAATCCTCAATCTTATCTTCATTGCACCCCCTCTGCAAGGTGACACAAACTAGTTACTCGTCTCCTTGGAAGATAAATATGCATACTTTCCAGTCTGTGAACACAAAAGGATGAGATTATAACAAAACAACACCACATAATGAAACATGCCGCATCTATTGCACTTGCACACAATGAAATGAGCATTTACTATGTCTGCACTATGTAAAACTAGGCATACCTTCGAACTGGATCTCCAGGTACTCTTGGAGAGCCTACTTTAGTGTACAGCCAAACCTTTATGTCACCTATGAGTTAGAAAAGGCCCCACTATAGCAGCCCTTAGTGTTTGAATCGTTGACAAGCTCTGTTAGAGTGTTAGGTCAAGAACAACAAGCAATCAAAGCAAACAGTCCTAGTATGGCTGGCTGATGCAAACAAGCAATTGAACAGATGTGTGAGCAAATCTTACATATCAAGAAAAGAAGCAAAGAAGGAGGCTTAAAGACCATCACTTGACTGACCAGATTTAAGGGGCATTTAAACATCATGTGCAACGTATGAACTAACATAAACATTGCATATTCCAGATTCTACAATGGAATGCACATGTATTAGGTTATGCCATGTATGATGATGCCTAAATGTACACTATAGCAGGCAGGAGTGGTTCATCATTGCACGCACAATTGAATTGCAGGTTAAGGGCCAGTTCTATTCCGCCTTTTTAGGGCTTATTGTCAAAATAAGCCATAAAAGATGTAAAGAAGTCATTTTTGAGTTATGGGCTTGGGCTTAACTAATTTTGCTTTGGAGGGGGGTGTTTCGGGTAGAACCTCACTAAAAATTGAAGGGAAGGGGAATAGGGAAATGACTCTGTTGTCTGCCTATATTACACTCAAAATGCAACTGGTGACGCCCGCGTCACAGCTCACCCTCAAGTAAAAACAAACATGCAAGCGTTCATTGCCCTACCCGCTTGCATCTCCTCTCCCCTTTCCTTCTACCTCGATCCCCTGCCTGCAACACTAGGGTTCCTCCAGCAAGGCGTCGCCACTGCTCCCATCTGGCCTGGTCCTCGACGATGCTCTGTCCAGCTAGGCTACATGGCCGGCGGGTAGGGGCAAATCTCCCTGGCTGCTCCTCCCTCTGGTGCCGCCCCTCATTCTCATGGTCTCCAGCAGCTGCTCCACTGTGGTTCGTCCAACGCACTACTCCGGCAGGCGCTGCACAACTACGGCTGATGCCACACTGCGGCAGAAGGCACCTTATTCCCCCTCCCCACCTCCCAGGCCGTGGCCTTGAGGTGCTGTTGAAGGATGAGCTCATCCAACAAGGTGAGGATCTCCTCTGATTTTTTGCCAAATTTTCATTCTGGTCCACTATACGATGAATTGCTATGAGCTGCTTCTGCTGCTGCTATATGATGCATTGCTATGAGCTGCTCCTGCTGCTGCTATATGAATTACTATGAGCTGCTGCTGCTATATGATGAATTGCTATGAGCTGCTGCTGCTACTATATGATGAATTGCTATGAGCTGTTGCTGCTGCTATATGATGAATTGCTATGAGCTGCTGCTACTGCTATATGATGAGTTGCTATAAGCTGCTGCTGCTACTGCTGTATGATGAATTGCTATGAGCTGCTCCTGCTGATGCTATATGATGAATTGCTATGAGCTGCTCCTGCTGCTGCTATATGATGAATTGCTATGAGCTGCTCCTGCTGCTGCTATATGATGAATTGCTATGAGCTGCTGCTATATGATGAATTGCTATGAGCTGCTGCTGGTATATGATGAATTGCACACTGCTGCTGTTGTATGATGAGTTGCTATGAGCTGCTGCTGCTGCTATATGATGCTTTCAGGTGGTGCTGCTATATAATAATAACCAGCCACTTGGACCATCGAATTTCAATAAATAATTATTCTTCATTTAAATGTGGGTCATGCGTTTTTCGTTTAAATTAGGCAATGGGATCTCTATGGAAAACATTGACCAAAGTAGATTGTGCCAAGTAAATGGTATCTTTGTATTTGCATTTTGAGCAAATAGTGATGGTCTGTTTTCCTATCATATTAATTACTACACTGGGTTCAATTTGTGATGTTTGCAAGTCAAATTAATTTTCATATGGGGAGCAAAATTAAAAAATATAATGCAATCTAGACTTTTCACTTATCATACCAAAGATAAGCTGAAAACGCAATGAAAAGAACTGGTTGGCTTATTACATGGAGCTTATATTCACAGGTGCTTATTTCCTTAGGATAACTCGTAATAACTGTCCCTAAGAAACTTGGCCAATAGAACTGACATACAAATAACATGTCACGATGATTGCAATGGAGGAGTGACGTACCATAACACACTGTATAGGCTCACCGCTGGCTCTCCTTTTTTGCGATGTTCCATGAAATTGCCACATACATCTTGTACTTTTTCATTGTGTAACCCTATCTGCAAGTTGACACGGCTAATTTCAGAAATCTCTACATGATAATACATTGCATATCCCTTGTGCATATTTAAACCACCAATTAATGATTGTGTGCGTAGCATAAACTACCCATGACTCTGTGTGCTGAACTAGCAGGCACTCTAAGGGAGCCTAATGTAGTGTACTGGAATCCCTACATGCCACCTACGATTTTGTGTAATGTACTGCCTCTGTTCCTAAATATATGTCTATGTAGAGATTCCAGTATGGACCACAAACGGATGTATATAGATGCATTTTCGAGTGTAGATTCACTCATTTTGCTCCGTATGTACCCTATAGTGGAATCTCTAGAAAGACTTATATTTAGGAACGGAGGTACGAGGTAGTATCATGTATGACATCTACATATCTAATTTAGCAGCCAGTAGTAGAAATCATTGTCTGCACAAAGGGATTACTGGTCAAAAATCCTAGCAAAGCACGCAGGCAGGCATAGAACAATACAAGAGAGAGAGAGACGCTTACAAGATCATAGCAATGCCTCGGTCCAGGATCTTGGTTGGCCAAGCTGTTAGATCCAGAAGAAACATCGTCCTTGTAGTTTTTGCCAGCTGCATAACAGGTAACAGCGACCTGTTAGTATATTTGAAGTACATCGGGCAGGTGATGCTGGACGGGTTTAAAGGTGACAAGTACCTAGGCCGTGGCGGGTGCTTGGCATCTTGCCAGACGGTGGGAATCAGGTTAGAAACGTCAAGGGTGATGACGCTGCACTGGATGTCGGGGTCCGGTAAGGAGATCTAGAACCGTCGAGTAGGGTGTTTGTGGAGCGGCTCTGGTAGGGTGGACTACGGTGTGGGCGAAGTGGATCTGTGGCCGTGGACGAGGGCGTAGGTGAAGCTGCTCCGGTGGTTGGGTTAAGGATGGTGTCGACGATGCGGATCTGCGGCCATGGACGGGGCGTCAGAAGCTGCTCCGGTAGGTTGGATGAGGGTGCGAGGAAGCGGATCTGAGGCCGTGGACTTTTGAGTTGGCAAAGCGGCCCCGGTAGGGTTGAAAATGGTATAGGCGAAGCTACTCCGGTGGGGTTGACGATGTTGTCGGTGAAGCGGCTCCGGTAGGGTTGAGGAAGGTGTCGACGAAGAGGATCAGAGGCCGTCGACGGGGGCGTCAGTGGGGCAGCTCCGGGGGGTGTGGACGAAGCGTCTCTGGTGGGGAGTACGAATGAGCCGCTGCAGATACGCTGCGGTTGACGAGAGTACCGGCGAAGCAGATCCGGCGCCGTGGACAAGGCCGACACTGAATGGGCTGTGGTACAGTGGTGGATGAGCAGTCTACTTGTTTCTAGGGGAGGTGGGAGGGGTAGATGCAGCCGCAGAAGCAGATCCGGCAAGGTGGGCGCTGCTGGCAGTGAATGGGCTCTAGTACGCTGGTGGATGAGCAGTCTAGGGTTTCGAGAGGGGAGGGGAGAAAGGCCAATGAAGTACGGACGGCGTGATGTGAGATGCTCTGGTGCTGTGGAGTTAGTTGTTTTTGCGGGGGGGGGGGGGGGGGAGGAAATGGGGGTGCCGTGTAGTGGGGGGAACCGAAAGTTACCAAAGCAGCCCCGACCTATTATGTAGATGAGGGTGGTATTGTAACTGTTGGTCTCCGTGCACCAAGGACAAAAGGGGAATTTTGCATGCTAAAGACTAAGGTGGCGGAAATTTTAGAAGGAGGAGGGAGATTTTGCAGCCCGTGGGATCGTTCGTATCCAGTTTCAACTAATTGTGGACCGTGCTAGCGGGAAGGTCATGCGAGACTGTGTACACGGGGCACGCGTCGGCAGTTAATAACTGGTGTGTCCACCCCAGAAAAAAAGACAATAACTCGGGATGATGCGCCGATAACTTGGACGTTCACACGAGCGCGGCCAATCGTACGGGTGTAGTGGCGCGTTCACAAAAAAGGGATCAAACGCTCAGCCTATGTATTTCTCGTGTAAATAGATAATTTAGTACAATTGGTTATTTACTTTAAACATAATGCATTGATGTGTTAGTGTAGAGGCGCACAAAAAGAAATGGATATTGTAGTCCGCTACTTAAAAGTGTTACCTCATATGATTACATAGCCTCCATTTCATAAATTGCGTACCCGTTGAATTCATATATGAATATTACATATATTACTTCATAATAGAACCTTAAATCATCCAAGACTAATGATTTTGAATGCATGAGTAACAATGGTGCATGTACATGATAGCTACATTGGTTGTTTGAAGAAACATCATGTAACTTTGGCATGCACAACTGAAAATGTTTATTTAAATAGAAAAAAATGTGATATGTGAGTGTCCAATCTTTATAGCGTTGAATCGATATTGTACCTTTGGCCACGATACGAAGTAGATATTGATTTATGCTCAAGCGATGCACGTCCACGATCGCTAGATAGTGATACGTGAATGAATTGTGCAATCTCTCTCACACGCATACATATCTCATTTCCCTGTGGGCATCGGAATCACACACGCGCACTTCGTGTATTTCTCTCCCTCCGTCAAGGTTAGAATTCGTCTTTCTACCCCATCCTACAAGTCTCTCACACAGAAACACACACGCTCTCTCTGTCGAACACGCCCACCCGTTTAATTCCACCCACCAACAGCCACTAATGTCTCAAAGTATAATAATGTCTCTCACACATATGCCTAAGGTTAACTCGAGTCCGGAACCATATGAATACATACAATGGGATTCCAACAGAGCACCTTTTGTTTTGAGATTTCGCTCTCTCTCTATCTCTCCCTCTCCCCCCCCCTCTCTCTCTCTCTCTCACACACGCGCGCACGCGCGCACACATTGTTTCTCGCTTCATTTTTCCGGCACTTGCATGCACACAATTTGTTTATCTTCGTGATGCTTTAAGTATGCCTCACACAAATGCTATCTACCTATCCCTTAATATAGCTAGATATGTGTCACACAAACTCCTTCTCCCTACTAGCAAGATGCCCATGCGTTGCACCGAACATCAAGATGCATTTGTATGAGTAGTTTATCTTGTGGGAGAAAAGGATGAACGAGGGAATGCCTTATTTGCAAATGCGGAGAGGGGTGTGGGTATCTTTTTGCAAAATTGCCACAATTTCCTTCCTATCCGTCGGGTATAAATCGGATGGCCTATATTGCAGGATGGCAGGAACACCATCATCACCAACTCTGTTTTTTATAAGAGTAGGGATATGTAAGTGTCACTGCCCCCCCGACACACACACCCACACCCACACAACCACACACACACACACTTCCCTACACCGAAGGAGTAGGGTGACACCTCGATCTTGATACTAATCTATCGACTGGCTTCTCTCTCAAACACACACACACACACGCACACTACCCGACACCGAAGGAGTAGGGCGGCACCTCGATCTTGATAGTAATCTATCTACTCCTCTTTCAAACACACACACACACACACACACACACACTCGCTAGTTGTGCCTCTGTGCCTACCGCGCACACTCTCGATATGTCTTTCTCTCCCTCCCCCTCCCCCCACCCCAACAATGACAGCAGAAGGGTGACAACTCAATCTGATCATAATCTGTCAATTGGTTTCTCTCTCGAACATCGTGTCTCTGTGCCTCGCTTAGTAGCCCCTTCGATATGTAGACTTCTTGCACGCGCACAGCTGTAGTGCCGATGACGCTGAACCCAGTGTGCCTCGTTTTTACCGGCCTCATGTGATAGTTTTCACCCTGTTTTCTGTTAATTAACAAGGCAACCTTTTCTTTGTTACTACTAGTGAATCCGAAATCATTCGGGGCAGACATAAAATATATAACTTCAACCCAATTATCGCAGTAACTATTTTAAAAGAAACTAGCTAGATGCCCGTGCGTTGCACGGAACATCAAGATGCATTTGTATGAGTAGTTTATCTTGTGAGAGAAAAGGATGAACGAGGGAAGGCCGTATTTGCGAACGTGGAGAGGGGTGTGGGTATATTTTTGCAAAATTGCCATAGTTTTCTTCCTATCCGTTAGATATAAATCCGACGGCCTATATTGCAGGATGGCACGCACACCATCATCACCAACTCTGTTTTCTACTCCCTCCGTTCCTAAATATTTGTCTTTTTAGAGATTTCAACAAGTGACTACATATGGAGCAAAATGAGTGAATCTACACTCTAAAATATGTCTACATACACATCCGTATGTGGTAGTCCATTTGAAATCTGAAAAAGACAAATATTTAGGAACGGATGGAGTATAAGAGTAACATGGAGATATATCTCCAGCATGGTCTACAACAAAAATGTGCTGGACTGGTTAGCGCCGGATGCTCGCAACGCGATGACATGAGTTCGAATTTTGTCTTTAACTTTAGATTTTTATATTATATATTACTTATTTAATATATACTTCTTTCGCTACTGTACTGACAGTGGAACCCACAGAGTACTTAGAATACAAGATTAAGGATGGACTTGTTTCTTTTTAACTTTCTGTACGAAGCTGTAGCCACCCTGCAAGTCACGTGTACACTGTACATGCAATTAACTTTTTATAGAGGGACAATCATACACGCAATTAACTCAAATGGATTGGATGTCACTCTATTATTTCCAGCATAAGAGCATCTCCAACGGCAGCCGGCAAATTTCCTCCCGCTTCCTTCCGCGGAGGACGACATCAAACGCCAGCGGCATACATTTTCACAACTCTAACCAACCAGATGAAATTCGTGCAAACACGGACTGATTTCATATAAGCATGAAGGATTTCGTATAAAAAAGCCGGATCTTCATATAAACATGATGGATTTCATTACATTTACATGAACTAAGCGGTGCCAATCCGGCTCTCTTGGTATAATTAATACTCCCTCCGTCCAGAAATACTTGTCCCAGAAATGGATGTATCTAGACTTATTTTAGTTATAGATACATACAATTTATCCATTCTTAGAACAAAAATTTCCCGCCAGCTGGAGAGGGAGTACATAATCTAAATAGCCGCCCGCGGATCCCTTTGTCTTCCTCACGTCCGGCAGACACTTTGCGGGGTCTACGAAGGTCCTCGGAAGAGACGAAGAAGCAAAGAAACCACCTGAATGCGCAGTCGTCGCCTCGGCGGTGGCCTTCATGGGACCCAAGTGGCGGCGGCCTCCCGTGTTCTACTTCTCCTTGATGATGGCGGCGGACACGGAGAAGCTGGCCACCGACTCGTCGCTGTCCACGCACTCGGCTTATGTCTCTGCCTGCATGGCGCTGCCGCAGGCACGGGAAGCACGCCCACAGACACGGGAGGCGTGGTACGACGCGGCAGCGACGACGCCCGTACCGGTGTGCTCGCCGCCGCGCCGGCGTGGAGCAACTCGCCACTCCTCATCAAGCTGAACTGGAGCGGCGAGTTGCTGAACCACGCGCCTGCTTGGGGCGGCAACTGGCTCCGTCGAGCCAAGCGAGGTTGGTGAAGCACCGAGCGGCCTCGCCCGTATCCGGAGGGCCCGGCGGGCCACCCAGCCGGGTAATATGCCGGAGAACGGCTCCTCGGAAGCCATCGGAAGAGTGGAGAAAATGGTGAAGGAGGAGATGGGGGTGCGGCGGAGGGGTGCGATTCTTGCCTGTTGTCTGTCTGGCCTCATGTAAATAGAGGGCGGACGGTAGGAGCTTGGCCGGCGTCTGGCCTCGTTTAAACTGAGGGCGGACGGGAGGAGCTCGGCCGGTGTTGCGTTTAATTCCGGCCCGCTCATGAACAGACGTGTGGCCGGAGTAGGTATGTCGGTTTGCATGCGGGTTTAACGGAGGGGTTTGATGGAGGCGAGGAGGCGTGTTCAGCCGGGCGTGCAGCGGGCGGTGCAGTACTATTCGATTTGACAGCGGGCGGCGTAGTTCCCGATACGGCTTTAATGCAGACGAGCGAGGGAGTAGCGGTTCCCGAAATGTTGAACGGCCAATGCATCCTCCTTCAATTAATGCATGAGGGAAGTAATGGGAGGAGGATCAGGAAAAGAGGCTGCACGATGTGAATGCAACGCAGTTTGCCCTCATATAAAGGCGCCCCTCCATTCCAATGCATCTACCACATCGTACGCACCTAAGCATTTGCCTAAGCACCTACACTAAGCGCAAAAGAGCTCACTCCAGACCCATGGTGGCGATGCGCGGGAGCGGCCAGCAGCTGTGCCAGATGGTCCATGACGTCGGCCTGCGGCATGGCGCCGAGGATCGCCTCCAGACGGTGTTGGAGACCGGCTGGTGGATGGCTGCCATCGACGCCAACTACGACTCTCAGTTGGACCAGATGATCGTTGCCACCACCAAGAAGTTCACCGTCCTCAAGAAGCTCGCGGACGACATCGCCGTACTCCTCCAGCCCGCGCGCCCGGGCTCCTCATTGCCTGCCACCCTAATCGGCCTCCATGGCCGGAACCTCTTTCAAGCACTGGTGGCCCTGCGACTACCCGCCGACGCCACGAAGAATGTCCACTTGGAGGTCGCGCTCGCCGCGAGGCGCCTCGCCCTGCAAGAATTCGTCGACCTACACATCCACGTGTACGAGCAAATCGTGTACATAGGTATCTACAAGGCTAGTGAGGACGCTACGACGTTGGCCTTCCTCAACCGGCTGGAAGCCTTGGATGCCTTTGCTGAGAAGCACCTCGACCTCGCCACAAAAGCCGCCGCTCCTTAGCCGCCGGTCGGTGGCCCGGCGCACTAAGTTGAGGAGGAGGAGGAGGTCGTACGTTGATGGATGCATCTTTCTTCTTGCCTTCTGTAACCACCACTGTGATCGCATCATCATCATGGCCTTAATTCTTATTGTGCTGTTGCATTCTCATTACAGTCAATACCGACATGTGCGATCCCTTTGCTTAATTATATGCATCACTGTAACTAGTACTCCATCCGTCAATTTATAAGTTGTGCTTACCTTTTCCATCAACTTCGTGCAACACGCGGGCATCTTGCTAGAAACACTAGAACATGTCGGACCGCGTGTGACCAAACCGACGATGCGCCAACCTAGCTACTATGTACCCTGCTTATCTGGCGGAAATAGCCCCGCCCTAGCGTTTCCAATCGTTATTTCTATCTATCGATCGTGCCAAGGAGCAAAACCAAAATGTTACAATTTATACATGTTTCTCTACTACTACTCCTATAAAAGACTCAGTTGGTGATGGTGGTGTGTCTGCCATCCGTTGTTTCTGACCATTAGATCTGCATCTAACGGCTGTGAGGTAAGTTGTGGAATTTTTGCAACAATAGCCCACTTCTCTACTCCAATTTGCAGAAAACCCCTTATTATCTTGAAAGCAACCACATCCCTCCCTCACCTCATCAAAACAGCCTGAGAAATATATACTCCTATAAAAGACTCAGTTGGTGATGGTGGTGTGTCTGCCATCCGTCGTTTCTGACCATTAGATCTGCATGTAACGGCTGTGAGGTAAGTTGTGGCATTTTTGCAACAATAGCCCACTTCTCTGCTCCAATTTGCAGAAAACCCCTTATTAACTTGAAAGCAACCACATCCCTCCCTCACCTCATCAAAACAGCCCGAGAAATATATTTTGAGTGAAAAGTACTCCTCCGTTCCTAAATATTTGTCTTTCTAGAGATTTCAATAAGTGACTACATATGGAGCAAAATGAGTGAATCTACACTTCAAAATATGTCTATATAATCCGTATGTGATAGTCCATTTGAAATCTCTAAAAAGTCAAATATTTAGGAACGGAGGGAGTAATATATTAGGATTATATCAAAACAAGAGTGATTTCTTTCAAGTTTGTGAACAAGTACTACTATTCTACTACTTTGGATCTGTCGCAACGCACGGGCACATTGCTAGTAAAAGGAAAAGGCCTGCCGCATTCGCGTCGCACTCCCCCCCACACGCCCGGGAATCGAGAGTACTCCACGGCCCGTCCGGCACGACACATAGCTTAGGGAAGGCGTGTTGCCTAGCATTTTCACTTTCATGTGGGACCGCCGTTGAGCAAACCGACTATTGGCAAACTGCACCCCGCCCGCCGCCGGGTTGGAAAACAGAAACGAGGGGAAGATCTAGCTGTAGCACGGAAGCCAAGAAATTTGGTGTCAAATGGGGCTCGTTGATAGAGTAGGAGCATTCCGTACTACTCTACTCCTACTAGTACCAAGTTTGTACTATACAACTAGTACTACCACTATACAACTAGTAGGTACGTGCACGGCACAACATCGTAGGAACAAAAAACGGGAAGATCTTGTTTTGGGTGATTTATCTTTTTTTCTGTCAACGTAGTATGAACAATATGATGTGGGGGGGCACCCATGAAGCTTATGTGACTTGGTTGCATGGCTACAAAAGGTTAGAGAAAAATATATAGATAATGTGTTTAGAGTGCACTCCACTAAACAGATATACTTTGGATCCATTGCAACGGGCCGGCACATCTATATCTATACCCCCTATATAGTGTGTGAATAACTTTGAAAGTTGGTCGTTGGATGAAGCCAATCCGACGGTACAAAGATGGCAAATCCGAGCACTACTGGCCATTGGATATCATCTACATTCCACCAGACTCTGCCACATGTAGAATCTAGAAGACTCCATGGTTGAACTTCATTCATGACTAACTTTGCCACAACTAAGCTTAGGCAAAGTGTGTCTGAAACAAAAAATGTGGCTAACAAAATGGCCACCACAAGTGTGGCAAGATTCGTCAAGAAGTTGAGTCTATGACATGTGGACCATGTAGCTAGAAAAGTGTGGCAAGCCACAAGTGTAGCAATGAACCAAACACATGCCTGGTGTGTTTGGTAGGGTGTATGAAGGGTGCATGATCCCAAGAGTTCCCTTCTCGGCCCATTTTTGGGTGTTTGGTAGAGTGTATGGAGGGTGCGTGAGTCCACACTAGATTAGCACAAATACACTAGAAGCATGCATGAAGAGAGCATACATGAAGAGGGGTGTTGAGTTGAGCATGCATGAAGAGGGAACAACTATGCCGAGACGAGAACGCAACCAAACACACTTGTGGCACGCCTAAGCTTAGGCGTGGCAACTTAGGCTGCAAACCAAACCATAACTTTGAAAGTTGGTCGTTGGATGAAGCCAATCCGATGGTACAAAGATGGCAAATCCGAGCACTACTGGCCGTAGGATATCATCTACATTCCACCAGATTCTGCCACATGTAGAATCTAGAAGACTCCATGGTTGAACTTCATTCATGACTAACTTTGCCACAACTAAGCTTAGGCAAAGTGTGTCTGCCACAAAAAATGTGGCTAACAAGATGGCCACCACAAGTGTGGCAAGATTTGGCAAGAAGTTGAGTCTATGACATGTGGACCATGTAGCTAGAAAAGTGTGGCAAGCCACAAGTGTAGCAATGAACCAAACACATGCCGGCACGCCTAAGCTTAGGCGTGGCAACCTTAGGCTGCAAACCAAACCATAACTTTGAAAGTTGGTCGTTGGATGAAGCCAATCCGACGGTACAAAGATGGCAAATCCGAGCACTACTGGCCGTTGGATATCATCTACATTCCACCAGATTTTGCCACATGTAGAATCTAGAAGACTCCACATGTAGAAGCATAATGCACAAACCACCAGAATCTCATGCGTGCAATGCACGTGTACCTTACTAGTAGTTGGTAGTAGTAAGAAACAAATTCTGGGTTTGGCACGAGCTCGTACAGCGGGAGCACCACAAGGCCTGCCGCAGGAGTTACATTTCCCTCTCGGGGCCCACGGGACCGAACTTCAGTGGCTTAGTGCCCGGACTATGAGTCAATGACATGCGGACCTTAAATGCGGCTGGCCCACATGTCATTCTCATGGTGGTGGTGTGGTTCGCGACTCACTCGTTCGAGATGAACCGGCCGGTGGTGGCATGGCCGTGGCGAGGGTGCCACAGCTGGGCGTTGGGGCGTTACGAGGCGTAGATGGCCACACCGGCGGGTACTACCTGTAGTACAGAAGTACTCCAGCTGAGGATTGATGCCCGGGACGAAATGTGTCACAACCGCTGGATGAAAATTCGATGGTGCGGGACGTGTGATGTCATGGGTTCGTGCAGCGTCGTGGGAATCGCGTGTGGCTGTGGTAGAAACTTGATGCTCGCCGCATTTAAGGTGGCCCACATGTCATGCACACAAAGGCAAAGCGGAGGTGCGGCCGAGAGGGGTGAGGCACACGTCGGGGGATGTGGTGCCATGGGTTGGAGCGGCGTCGTGGGAATCGCGAGTGGCAGTGGATGAAACGTGATGATCGTCGTAGTTGAACTTCCATGGACAAGCTGTCATGTCTACAGACACATGCATTGCATATCGATCACTTGAGGGAGTAGTAGAGAAAGCTAGGCGGATAAATAGTTCCTTATAGTCAAGCGGACCCATGCTACTACTTGTTCCAAAGACATGAACACCATCGAAATAGTCCATCTATATCAATATACATAGAGAGGGAATATTTTTTTACAAGAGAGGAAATAGTTCATCCATCCATAATGCCCTGCTGCTGGTGCAGCAACTTCTTCTTCTTCTTCTTCTTCTTCTTCTTCTTCTCATTTTCTGTAGGAGACGGCTTCGCAACAAGCTCTCTGGACCTTGCAGCTATCTCGAAACTCACACGGGCATTGAGGGCAGCATATTTTATCCACTCGTACGTCAAGGGATAATTCTCCCATCCAGACGACCTTAATGCCAGCGTCTCGTCACCCTTCTAAAGATTTGTTCCTAGCACAAAATTTGCTACGTCGAATAGGGATGGTGTCGGTTTATCACAATCTTCTACAGGAATTTTTCTTCTGGTTTGTAGTTCAGCGATGCTTTTCAAATCAAGGTTGTACGGATCCAACTTCTGTTTGTCCCCTGCGATGGCTGCCCCACAGAAGTATATGTCCTCCCGAGACAAGAAATCGTGAAGCTCACCTGGTATGGAGGGCGCGTCTATGATGTGGTACACCAAAACATCATCTTCGAGGCACAGCTGAAGGACAGCGGCGCATTGGATCTTCCCAGTGGCACGCTCCGTGTACTCTGCATCGAGACCGATACATTGTTGATCCACTTCCGAACAACCCTTGGGTGGTCGGTGACTGTGGCAACTATGCTCAACGAGCCTTCGACGAGGACATGTTGGACGCTAAAAACCTGTGTCTCGATCTCTTTCGCCATTTGGAACCGCTGGACCGGAGGGCTATGGTTTGGAGAATTAGGATTAGATGGGTAGTCTAACTGAAGAAGATGATTATTTATAGGGGCTTCGGAATTACCCCAGGAGGATGTGAAGAGGTTAAAACAATGTGAATGCAGTGTGGTTTGGATGCAAATGAAGATCAAGGAGTAGTGAAAAAGCCGAGGAAAATCGGTTCCCGATGGAGAAGTAAATGGGAGAAGTTATGCGCATGCATGAGGAGAGGTGCGGTGGTTTGACTGTTGCATGCAATGGATTGGACGGGCTCTTCGGTTGCCTTTTCTCTCTCCCACACGCACAGAGTGGCCCACTTGCATGCTGCAGTTTATTGGCTGGAGTCGGGCTGCAACTGCTCATGCATATGCTAATTAATGCTGTGAATGCGGGGCATGGAGGGAAATGGGCGCATGCAAAAGGGTATATACGCAGACTAATTAGAGAAATACTGAAAAAGTTATGCGCAGACAAAAGAGGACCGGAGGGAGTACTACTCATATTCCTACTACGGTTAAGGAATATGCGGTTATCCTCAAAAAAGAAAAGTCCTTCGCGCTTCTGCATGAACGAGAATTTGGTTCTGCTCGCAATATGGATGATAGCTGGAGGATGAAGTGAACCCAGAGGCATGCTAGCACGGAAGTGTACTCATGTTCCTACTACTCCTACCAGTAGTAGTAGTACAACTGTGGTACACTTGATGGTCAAAATACTATTATTCATCCGGTCCTCACAGTGAAGTGACAAGACCCTGCGCCCGAGGTGACACCAGTCCAGGCGGCGTGTCCGGGTTACCAAAGTCAGCCTCACCTTGTGCACTGTGCAGTCACTGTCACCGCCGCTGTATAGCATGCCTCGCCTCGTCTCCCTCTCCCCTAGCACCACTCCATCTCCATCTCCGTCTCGCCGGAGATCCTGAGGTCACTCTTCATTATCTCACTGTGCCCCCGCAAACCCTCGCCTCGCTCGCCTCCCCCAGTACCACTATTCCCTCGCTAGCCGCTCCAGCACCGACAACCTTCTCCCCCGTAAATCAAGCCCCCCGAAACCCCACCTTCCAAACTCCACCATGGCCGAACGCGAACCGCGCAGGATCCGTATGAGCCGCGATTGGAGCAATCTCCCCAGTGACGTCCTCGACCTCTGTTGTTCGTGTATGGATATGTTGAGCGCCCTGCGGCTGGCTGCATGCTCGAGGGGCATGCACACGGCCATCATCGAAGCGAGGCCAAAGCTTTTCAAGACACCCTGCTTGCTGCTATCTGGTCTTGCGAGATTGGCTCACCATGATACAGAGGCGTACATGATGCCCCTCGACTTCAATCCGATCTCCATTAGCCGAAACTTCTTTGCAGGTATGTAGTGGGTCGCCGTACATCATTTCCCTCGACTTTGATCCGATCACCATCGCCCGAAACTTCTTGGCAGGTATATACTGGGTCGGCATGAACTCCCACTGGATGGCTGCCTTCAGAGAAGACGGTAAAAAGTTGGTGCTCGTGAACTTCCAGACCTCCCATGAGATTATCCTTCCTCCGTTGGAGAGTTTTACAATCGCGGTCCTAGTCATCTAGATTACCACGTCAGTTGGGCGGACCTTGTTTTGCAGGAGATTGTAATCTGCCAAGTGCCCACACGACATGCGAATTACGCAGACTTCAAGCTAATTGCCTTGTTCGACCGCGGACTCGCCTATCTTTACGCCGGTGCCTTCTTTAGCTGGAGACAACTCAGCTCGCAGTGGATCATCGTCAAAGCTGATACACACTTTTGTGATGCTATTGAACACAATGGCATCATCTACGCGATCGACAAAGCAGATGGCACCACGTATTGCTGGGACGGCGCGTGTACGTTGTTTCCGTCTCATGTTAATGATGACGCCATGACACAGTTTGAACTTTTTGTGATGATTGCTGTTTGAGCAGAATTTGAGTAGAACTATGGCAATGTATTAGAGACGCCGTAAATCAGCTATATTTGGAATGATTTAATTCATGCAATTGTGATCATGTCATTACAGCCAATTTGTACCCCTGAATAATCAAACGGTTAGGAATATATGGATATTCTCCTTATTTTACAGTAATCTATATACTACTACTAAATATGAGTGTGTATCAATGGCCATGTTAGTTTCCTCATTTTATGATGTAGAAACATGCACCACACTGTTGGTTTCATCTAACCATACATTAGGGAAGTAAATGTGCATATGGAGAACTCTATATTTGGAAGTAGTGAAATCCTGTAATGCTTACCATGTGTACATACCTATATTCGTCCTTCAGCAATCAATGGCTAGAATAATATCCTCACAAAAAATTTGCCCACAGAACACGACTATATAACAATGCATGGTCTGTTAGTTACCTTGAAGAATTTGTTTGTGAGGACAGAACATGGTTCCATAACATGCATGACATGGTAGTTTCCTGTGAAGAATCGATTGCGAGATAACATGGGTATAACCATGCATGGCACTTCTATATTTTCGAACCCAGTATACATTTCCCTGTATTTTCCTCCCAGTTCCAACAGGGACATATCACTGCTGTTTCTTGCATTATCCTACTCATACTCTGAACAATGCTGATCTTACATTAACAATGCCTGTCCTTTTTGATATGATGCAGTGTCCCTACAGTTACTGCCCTTTGTAATCACAACACCTTTGCCAAAAACAGGGAAGCACAACTGGTTCCTCGCTCGATCAGACGATGGCAAAAGACTGATGATCATTCGGACACATGAGCCGGAAAAGTTATATTGCAAAAACCCCACTGTATACAAGCACCGTGAAATACGTGAGTATCCGGACAGTGGCTGTTACGTCTATGAGCAGGATACCAACTTGTTGGGGCCTTCAGGATTTTTTAGTTGGAGGCGGGTAAACAGCCTTGGTTCACACTCTCTGTTTCTCGGACTCAATTATCCGATTAACCAGGAGATCACCGTTGGCAAGGACCTTGATGGAAGAGAGGCTCTGTTTGCTATGGAAAACTGTGTCTACACGGCGAGCCCTAGGAGTTCGGGAGCAAACTCCCCTGATTGTCGACGATACAGCCTGCAGCCAAAAGAAGGTGAGAATGACAAAGGCATCCGGTTTAACTTTGATCCTTGGATGTCTCAATTGCGACAGGCAGTGATGTGGTTCAAGCCTTCAGGTTGATAGGTAATTGGGCTGTTGCATCGAAAGGGTGGAGTACTGGTGTCTCCGGATCATTGGTCACTGAAGCGGGGCTGCAAATTATGATGGTGTTGGATCATCTCTTCGAATGACTTTTTTTTGTCTTTGCTGCTTGTTCTGGATGGGTAGTTCTTTCTTTTGTTATGCATATTCCTTGTCATTTGGTCATCCTCGTGTATGTCACTCTTACTATGTAATAGTTGGCTCTGTTTAGAATGTCATTCTCGTCTGGATCACGAGAGTCTGAGCGCTGCAGATGGGTGCATTTTGGTGGTGTAGCAAGACTTCTTATGAACTATCATGTCTTGCTGTTTATGTCAGTAGTAGTCACTAGTCAGTGTTTGAATGTTGTATATATCGTTGTTTCGAACTGTTTATTGTCTCGAACTACTGGTGGGCTAAATGAGGGCATCACCATTCTCCAGTGTTCAGAGTGTATCTCCTTTTTTCAAGTTATATAATTTGAGCTCAGTGTCTTTTCGATGATGTACACTTGTTTGGGCCAGTGAGGTGTCGTTGAATATGGGCCGAGTAGTAACGCAATGCCAAACAGGTCAATTATGACTCTCAGGCCGGGCTCTCAAAAGATCCTCAAAAAAAAGGCCGGGCTCTCCAAAAAATAAAGAATAAGGACTCTTAGGCCGACATGTGGGCGCCACCGGTGTTTTTGTGCGCTTGCGCGCCGAGAGCATATTGGCGCGTGTTTGAAATTCAAGCTACCTTTTCATCCCCAATCTCCCGCCCCTCCCCCACCTCTGGAGTCTCGATTCCTACTCCAGTTCCCCCAAATCCCCCTCCTGTACTCAAGCTCACTATCATGTTGCCGGTCAACGCGGATCTCCGAGCCGGAGATCCTGAGGTCCATCCTGCCTTCGGTCGCTGCGTGCTGTCGCTCAACAGTGGCATGGCGGCGCTTGACGACCAGTTTGCCGGCAAAGTGCTGATGGTAACCATCAATGGCGACCGGCGTCCCATCTCGCCAGACGACCTTGTCAAAGCTCTTGGCATTGCGCACGGCATCCAAATAAGTGACTTGCTCGTCGAAGTCTGTTCGCCACTGGCTGATTTCTTCGTCAGGTTCCAGACAACTTTTGACTGCAGTCATGTGTTCAAATCTTCCCGGCGTTTGTTCTGCGATGGCGCGCTGGTGAGCTTTGATCGGTGGCACCCAGGATGGGGCTCGGTGCCCTCTGAGCTTGAGTTTTTAACAAAGCTTACCTTCCACGGGATGCCTCGACGTGCTTGGAACATCGAGTCCATGAATGAGCTTATCAACGACCTTGGAGGTGAGCTCGTAAGTATGTTTGTTCCTCCAGACAGCTGGGCTCTGACGGTTATGGCATGGATGAAGAAGCCGTCCACCATACCGAAGGTGATTGGTGTTGAGATACCGGTGCAGGAACCGGGCCTGTACTATTCGTCGCCACCAAGGCCGCCACGGACCACGTTAGGGATGTACCTGTATCGAGTGTTCGTGCATGTCGAAGAAGTGGTCAATCCATCAATCGAAGTCCTGCCGCCGCCGCTGGTGCCAGGGTCCGTTGATGACGTCCATTACAGGAGTCAACGTCAGACTTTCCCCGTGTTGCTCGGAACGATGGATGGCACAGGGCCTACTCCATAGCGCGGCGGAGGCCACTGCTTCTTTGGGAGAAGAGGCAGGGATGGCTACCTGGATGTGCTCTAATTTGAGGTAACAACTGAATCTTGTCAGATACTAGTTAAATCCGAGCTATGGGTGTGAAGCACTGATGTGCCAGTACATTTGATTGTGACCTGTTCTAATTTTGTACCTGAACTTGTTTTAGAAAGGGTTGTACATCAACTTAATGTGCTAGCAGAACTTATTGTGTTGTCTGTCTGTTTTCTTTGCACAGCATTCAAGATATTTCCCTGTCATTGATAAAGACGATGAATCGTTATGTACAAGTTCGTTGGTTTCAACATAGCCCTACCCGTAGCGATCCACTGCTTCCATCCAGATTGTGCCGCGTGCGTGAAATTTTTGTATGCAAGTTCAGTGTGCTATGATGTTCTATATGATTGTGTCAACTATATAAGTTTTTATTGAGCATCAGCAATGCATATGGCTGAAAGATGTATTTACGAGCCTCGACCGATAGGTCTCTCTCTCTCTCTCTCTCTCTCTCTCACACACACACACACATGCACAAGTGGGACCCGTTGAATTATTTCTTTGCTCGTGACAGCTTTTAATTAGGTTCCACTGTAATCTAACTTTTTTCTTAAGTTATTAATTGAGCTCAGTGACTTCGAAAAGTTGTACATAAGCCTTGTTTGGGCCTTTCCGGCGTCGCTGAATGTGGGCTGAGTAGCCATGTTAGGTTGTACTGTACTACACAGGCCTTTTTTTCAACATCAGCAATGCAACTGGGCCGACAGTTGTACACAATATCCGGGTCAACTTGTTATTCTCCGCCCCGCTGGGCTGCAAACTTTCCTAGGAGGTATGCATTAGGCTTAACAAGAAAATGGACTTTAAGAAATAATAAATGGGATGTAATTATAATAACTGAGCAGTAACTATAAAAAATGCACCAAACACGTAATTAGTTTAAAAAATATATTAATTTGAAAATTTTAATTTCATTACTTGTTGCGCGCGCAATATTTCGTTGGATTTTAATGTAATACAACTTTATTTTGAAATTATATTTAATCTGACTAGAAATTTCGGATAAAAATATTTCGGATCCCATAAAAATGTGGGATTTTTGTTTGAATTCTGTTTTGAGCGGTTGGTTGAAATTATTAATCGTTGTCCTAGCTAGAAACTGGGTTGTACTTTTAACAAACTGTAAATGGGCTGTAGTAAATTCCATTAGAATAAAAAAATGGGTTGTACATTCTTACAAATCGCAAATGGGCTATATGTTCTCTGCCACACACTTGTGGGCCTTCTAAGTTGACGCGTCCCCTAACAAAACTAAGTTGACGCGTATGCAAGGCTTTGACAACAACACACGGTTCTGGCAGCTGTGGCCATTGGATGTACATCCAACGGATGTCGTGCTTCTTCTTCAATCTCGGATATTCTTGCTTCAGCCGCCCAAAAATGATTCCTCCCCCTGACATCTGGGGCGCACCGTTTCGGAGGCTGACCTGTGGGCCTACTAAGTTGACGCGTACCAAGGGCTTTGTCAACTTAGTTGATATAAACGATTCTAGCTGCAGTGACCATACGATGTCTATCCAACGGCCGTAGTGCTTCTTCAACCTCTGGTCTTCTTGCTCCAGCCGCCCAAAGCAGCGCCGGTCGTGCCGCGTGCTCCTGCCTCCCGTGGCCGGCTGTGATGCCGCGGAGGCCTCACCGCCCCCTACTACTCCCACCGCTGGCCATGCCATCCCTCTACTCACCCACACCCCCTGTTATTCCGCGGCGATGACAGCCTCACACCACAGCCGAACCAGTGAACCCTCGTACTCCTCTCCGCGCGGGCTTCCACTGCCGCGTCTTCCCCGGCTCTGCGTCATCCCCTTCCTAGGCCTCGCCGTCGTCCACCGCCCTGGTGCTCTCGGCGCGGCATGGTCAACGTGGTCAAGGAATGGCTTCCATCAGACGTGGACTGTACGTGGAGAGGCTGACAGCTGGGTCTACGGCCGCAGCAAGGAAGTGCCTCCTTATTACGCGGAAAATAATGATTCCTCCACCTGACAGCAGGAACCCACCGGACGGGCCACCGTATTTCACGAAAAAAATGTTTCCCCCTGACTACTAGGACCCACCAGACGGGCCACCGTATTGCGTGAAAAAAAGTTCCCCCCGCTGTCAGCTCAGACCCACCGGAAGTGCCTCCTTATTACGCACAAAAAAATGAATACCCCCCTGCTGGTTGGGACCCACCTTGGTGGGAGGCTGACTTGTGGGCCTACTAAGTTGACGGGGACGGAGTGCTTTGTCAACTTAGTCAATATGAACAATTCTAGCTCCAGTGACCGTACGATGTCCATCCAACGGCCATAGTGCTTCTTCAACCTCTGGTCTTGTTGCTCCAGCCGCCCAAAGCAGCGCCGGTCGTGCCGCATGCTCCTGCCTCCCGTGGTCAGCTGTGCTGCCGCGGAGGCCTCACCGCCCCCTACTATTCCCACCGTTGGCCAGGCCATCCCTCTACTCACCCACACCCCCTGTTATTCTGCGGCGACGGCAGCCTCACACCACAGCGAACCAATGAACCCTCGTACTCCTCTACGCGTGGGCATCCACTGCCGCGTCTTCCCCGGCTCCGCGTCGTCCCCTTCCTAGGCCTCGCCATTGTCCAGCGCCCTGGTGCTCTCGGCGCAGCGTAGTCAACGTGGTCAAGGAATGGCTTCCATCGGACGTAGACTGTACGTGGAGAGGCTGACAGTTGGGTTCATGGTGTTGGGGATCGTTGCAGAAATTAAAAAATTTCTACGCATCACCAAGATCAATCTATGGAGTAACTAGCAACGACAGAGAGGGAAGTGCATCTTCGTTCCGTTGAAGATCGTGAGATGGAAGCGTTACAAGAACGCGGATGAGGGAGCCGTACTCGTAGCGATTCAGATCGCGGTTGATTCCGATCCAAGCGCCGAACAACGGCGCCTCCGCGTTCAACACACGTGCAGCCCGGTGACGTCTCCCGCACCTTGATCCAGCAAGGAGGAGGGAGAGGTTGAGGAAGAGGGCTCCAACAGCAGCACGACGGCGTGGTGGTGATGGAGTGGCAGTTGTCCGGCAGGGCTTCGCCAAGCTCACGCGGAGGAGGAGAGGTGTTGGGGAGGGGAGGGGCTGCGCCTTGGATGTGGTGCTGCAACCCTCCCTCTACCCCTCTATTTATAGGGAGAAGGGGGGAGGGGCCCGGCCCCTCTAGATGAGATCTAGAGGGGGGGCGGCGGCCAAAGGGGGAGGGGGCTTGCCCCACAAGCAAGGGGGCGCCCCCTTTAGGGTTCCCCCCCAACCCTAGGCGCATGGGCCCTAGGGGGATAGCGCCCAGCCCACTTAGGGGCTGGTTCCCTTCCACCTACATCCCATAAGGCCCTCCGGGGCAGGTGGACCCTCCCGGTGGACCCCCGGAACCCCTCCGGTGGTCCCGGTACAATACCGGTATACCCCCGATTATTTCCGGTGATCGTATGATGACTTCCCATATATAAATCTTCACCTCCGGACCATTCCGGAACTCCTCGTGACGTCCGGGATCTCATTCGGGACTCCGAACAACATTCGGTAACCACATACAAATCTTCCTTATAACCCTAGCGTCATCGAACCTTAAGTGTGTAGACCCTAAGGGTTCGGGAATCATGCAGACATGACCGAGACCGCTCTCTAGCCAATAACCAACAGCGGGATCTGGATACCCATGTTGGCTCCCACATGTTCCACGATGATCTCATCGGATGAACCACGATGTCGAGGATTCAAGCAATCCCGTATACAATTCCCTTTGTCAATCGGTACGTTACTTGCCCGAGATTCGATTGTCGGTATCCCAATACCTCGTTCAATGTCGTTACCGGCAAGTCACTTTACTCGTTCCGTAATGCATGATCCCGTGACTAACTACTTAGTCACATTGAGCTCATTATGATGATGCATTACCGAGTGGGCCCAGAGATACCTCTCCATCATACGGAGTGACAAATCCCAGTCTCGATCCGTGCCAACCCAACAGACACTTTCGGAGATACCTGCAGTGCACCTTTATAGCCACCCAGTTACGTTGTGACATTTGGTACACCCAAAGCATTCCTACGGTATCCGGGAGTTGCACGATCTCATGGTCTAAGGAAATGATACTTGACATTAGAAAAGCTTTAGCAAACGAACTACACGATCTAGTGCTATGCTTAGGATTGGGTCTTGTCCATCACATCATTCTCCTAATGATGTGATCCCGTTATCAATGACATCCAATGTCCATGGTCAGGAAACCGTAACCATCTATTGATCAACGAGCTAGTCAACTAGAGGCTCACTAGGGACATGTTATGGTCTATGTGTTCACACATGTATTACGATTTCCGGATAACACAATTATAGCATGAACAATAGACAATTATCATGAACAAGGACATATAATAATAACCATTTTATTATTGCCTCTAGGGCATATTTCCAACAGTCTCCCACTTGCACTAGAGTCAATAATCTAGTTACATTGTGATGAATCGTACACCCATAGAGTTCTGGTGTTGATCATGTTTCGCTCTTGGAAGAGGTTTAGTCAACGGATCTGCGACATTCAAATCCATATGCACTTTACAAATATCTATGTCTCCATTTTGAACATTTTCACGAATGGAGTTGAAGCGACGCTTGATGTGCCTGGTCTTCTTGTGAAACCTGGGCTCCTTGGCAAGGGCAATAGCTCCAGTGTTGTCACAGAAGAGAGTCATCGGTCCCGATGCATTGGGAATAACTCCTAGGTCGGCAATGAACTCCTTCATCCAGATTGCTTCATGTGCTGCCTCTGAGGCTGCCATGTACTCCGCTTCACATGTAGATCCCCCCACGACGCTTTGCTTGCAACTGCACCAGCTGACTGCCCCACCATTCAAAATATACACGTATCCGGTTTGTGATTTAGAGTCATCCAGATCTGTGTCGAAGCTAGCATCGACGTAACCCTTTACGACGAGCTCTTCGTCACCTCCATAAACGAGAAACATATCCTCAGTCCTTTTCAGGTACTTCAGGATGTTCTTGACCGCTGTCCAGTGTTCCATGCCGGTATTACTTTGGTACCTTCCTACCAAACTTACGGCAAGGTTTACATCAGGTCTGGTAGAAGGTATACCCAATGGCTTCCTTCGGGTATCCTATGAAGACGCATTTTTCCGACTTGGGTTCGAGCTTTTCAGGTTGAAGTTTCTTGACATAAGCATCGCATCCCCAAACTTTCAGAAATGACAGCTTAGGTTTCTTCCCAAACCATAATTCATACGGTGTCGTCTCAACGGTTCGACGAAGCCCTATTTAAAGTGAATGCGGCAGTCTCTAAAGCATAACCCCAAAATGATAGCGGTAGATCGGTAAGAGACATCATAGATCGCACCATATCCAATAGAGTGCGATTACGACGTTCGGACACACCATTACGCTGAGGTGTTCCAGGTGGCGTGAGTTGTGAAACAATTCCACATTTCCTTAAGTGTGTGCCAAATTCGTGACTCAAGTATTCCCCTCCACGATCTGATCGTAAGAACTTTATTTTCCTGTCACGTTGATTCTCAACCTCACTCTGAAATTCCTTGAACTTTTCAAAGGTCTCAGACTTGTGTTTCATTAAGTAGACATACCCATATCTACTCAAGTCATCAGTGAGGGTGAGAACATAACGATAGCCACCGCGAGCCTCAACGCTCATTGGACCGCACACATCAGCATGTATGATTTCCAATAAGTTGGTTGCTCGCTCCACTGTTCCGGAGAACGGAGTCTTGGTCATTTTGCCCATGAGGCATGGTTCGCATGTGTCAAATGATTCATAATCAAGAGACTCCAAAAGTCCATCTGCATGGAGTTTCTTCATGCGTTTGACACCAATGTGACCAAGGCGGCAGTGCCACAAGTATGTGGGACTATCATTATCAACCTTACATTTCTTGGCACTCACACTATGAATATGTGTAACATCACGTTCGAGATTCATTAAGAATAAACCATTGACCAACGGGGCATGACCATAAAACATATCTCTCATGTAAATAGAACAACCATTATTCTCGGATTTACATGAGTAGCCATCTCGCATCAAACGAGATCCAGATACAATGTTCATGCTCAAAGCTGGCACTAAATAACAATTATTGGGGTTTAAAACTAATCCCGTAGGTAAATGTAGAGGTAGCGTGCCGACGCGATCACATCGACCTTGGAACCATTCCTGGCGTGCATCGTCACCTCGTCCTTCGCCAGTCTCCGCTTATTCCGCAGCTCCCGCTTTGAGTTACAAATATGAGCAACCGCACCGGTATCAAATACCCAGGAGATACTACGAGCGCTGGTTAGGTACACATCAATAACATGTATATCACATATACCTTTGGTATTGCCGGCCTTCTTATCCGCTAAGTACTTGGGGCAGTTCCGCTTCCAGTGACTGTTTCCCTTGCAATAAAAACACTCAGTCTCAGGTTTGGGTCCATTCTTTGTCTTCTTCCCGGCAGCTTGCTTACCGGGCGCGGCAACTCCCTTGCCGTCTTTCTTGATGTTCTTCTTACCCTTGCCTTTCTTGAACTTAGTGGTCTTATTCACCATCAACACTTGATGTTCCTTTTTGATCTCCACCTCCGCTGATTTCAGCATCGAATATACCCCAGGAATGGTTTTCTCCATCCCCTGCATATTGAAGTTCATCACAAAGCTTTTGTAGCTAGGTGGAAGCGACTGAAGGATTCTGTCAACGACCGCGTCATCCGGGAGATTAACTCCCAGCTGAGACAAGCGGTTGTGCAACCCAGACATTTTGAGTATGTGTTCGCTGACGGAACTATTCTCCTCCATCTTACAACTGTAGAACTTGTCGGAGACTTCATATCTCTCGACCCGGGCATGAGCTTGGAAAAACATTTGCAGCTTTTGGAACATCTCATATGCTCCGTGCTGCTCGAAACGCTTTTGCAGCCCCGGTTCTAAGTTGTAAAGCATGCCGCACTGAACCAGGGAGTAATCATCAACACGTGTTTGCCAGGCGTTCATAACGTCCTGGTTTGCTGGGACGGGTGCTTCACCTAGCGGTGCTTCAAGGACATATGCTTTCTTGGCAGCTATGAGGATGATCCTCAAGTTCCGGACCAGTCCGTATAGTTGCTACCATCGTCTTTCAGCTTGGTTTTCTCTAGGAACGCGTTGAAGTTGAGGTTGACATTAGCGTGGGCCATTTGATCTATGAGACATATTGCAAAGATTTTAGACTAAGTTCATGATAATTAAGTTCATCTAATCAAATTATTAATGAACTCCCACTCTGACAGACATCCCTCTAGTCATCTAAGTGATACATGATCCGAGTCAACTAGGCCGTGTCCGATCATCACGTGAGACGGACTAGTCATCATCGTTGAACATCTTCATGTTGATCGTATTTGTTATACGACTCATGTTCGACCTTTCGGTCTCTTGTGTTCCTAGGCCATGTCTGTACATGCTAGGCTCGTCAAGTCAACCTAAGTGTATTGCGTGTGTAAATCTGGCTTACACCCGTTGTATGCGAATGTTAGAACCTATCACACCCGATCATCACGTGGTGCTTCGGAACAACGAACCTTCGCAATGGTGCACAGTTAGGGGGAACACTTTCTTGAAATTTTAGCGAGGGATCATCTTATTTATGCTACCGTCGTTCTAAGCAAATAAGATGTAAAACATGATAAACATCACATGCAATCAAATAGTGACATGATATGGCCAATATCATTTTGCTCCTTTTGATCTCCACCTTCGGGGCACCATGATCATCATCGTCACCGGCATGACACCATGATCTCCATCATCGTGTCTTCATGAAGTTGTCTCGCCAACTATTACTTCTACTACTATGGCTAATAGTTAGCAATAAAGTAAAGTAATTACATGACGTTCCAGTTGACACGCAGGTCATAAATAAATTAAGACAACTCCTATGGCTCCTGCCGGTTGTCATACTCATCGACATGCAAGTCGTGATTCCTATTACAAGAACATGATCAATCTCATACATCACATATATCATTCGTCACATACTTCTGGCCATATCACATCACATGACACTTGCTGCAAAAACAAGTTAGACATCCTCTAATTGTTGTTGCAAATTTTTACGTGGCTGCTATAGGTTTCTAGCAAGAACGTTTCTTACCTACGCCAAAACCACAACGTGATATGCCAATTTCTATTTACCCTTCATAAGGACCCTTTTCATCGAATCCGATCCGACTAAAGTGGGAGAGACAGACACCCGCTAGCCACCTTATGCAACTAGTGCATGTCAGTCGGTGGAACCTGTCTCACGTAAGCGTACGTGTAAGGTCGGTCCGGGCCGCTTCATCCCACGATGCCGCCGAATCAAGATAAGACTAGTAACAGCAAGTAAACTGACAAAATCGACGCCCACAACAACTTGTGTTCTACTCGTGCATACAAACTACGCATAGACCTAGCTCATGATGCCACTGTTGGGGATCGTTGCAGAAATTAAATTTTTTCTACGCATCACCAAGATCAATCTATGGAGTAACTAGCAACGAGAGAGAGTGTAGCGACCAGACCTCAAACAGTCTGATCTACCGTGCACCAATGTCATCCCTGGATCAGTAATGCTGACACGCACAATACAAATGAAGGATTTATAACAGAGTAGCAATCACACACTTATTACAACGAGTATCTCAAGAGAGAAATAAGTATGACAAATATGGCTTAAGGCCATCTAATACGATAACAGCGGAAGACTTGGAAGATAAGTGAGTCCATCAACTCCAACGGCATCACTGAGTATAAGACCACGACCTAAGGCACCTTACTCGTCGTCTGAAAAGTCTGCAACATGAAACGTTGCAGCCCGAAAACGGGTCAGCACATGGAATATGCTGGCAATGTAACACATAGAGAGTAATGAACATAATAATGCTATACTACATGCATATATGGCCGGTAGAAGGCTCTATGGTTACAGTTTTGCAAAAAGCCAATTTTTCCCTACTACAATGGAATAAATTTTATTTAACTATCATGGTGGTTGTTAAACATTGAGAATGGTTGACAGCATTCTCAATCCCAATTAAGTATCATCATTAACCCAACAAAATTAATTAAAGTAACATGATGAGATTCACATGATAATCCAAGTACTAGATACTCAAGATGTCCATAACCGGGGACACGGCTAACCATGATTAGTTTATACACTCTGCAGAGATTTGTGCACTTTTCCCCACAAGACCCGATCGCCTCCACTTGATTCTCGCACTACATGATGTTTGAGAAACAGATGACCGAGACACAGTCTTTCAGAAGCGTTAACTCTCTATTCCGGGTAGACAGTACCACCTACATCCCCTACATCTGCTAGTCTACCTCTTCAAGAGCTCACACAAACTACTCAACTATGCTAGAGCCCATAATAGCTTGCGGCTGCACACGAAAGTTTCTAGCATGAATAATCTCATGATCCCTTTGAACCTGGGTGGCGGTCCAAAAGAAAACAGGCAATCCTGGAATACCCAGGTACCTCAATCCACCCAGATGTGAGTTTTAGTTGCCACCTTAGGGTTAACCATTAATTAACAATCTCACATCTGTCATGGTAACACTCAAACCCAATCCACGTCTACTAGCATAGCATAGCAATATAAGCAAACGTAGAAGTAACTCCCAAAGGTTTGATAATAAACAGGGCAATAGGTACTACCTCATCTACTTCCCAATACCCACAATTTAATTAGATCCTAATCATGCAATGTTTGAGGATTGGTCTAATGCAATAAAACTGGGTAGTAAAAGAGGTATGATCAAAGTGTTACTTGCCTTGCTGATGATCCGTGAAACTTAGAGATTCGAAGTAGCAAGCGGCGCACTCCGGGTACTCTATCGCAAACAAACAAGCATACAATAAGCACTCATCTAATGCACAGGTAAAACTCAAATAAAGATCTAACCAGAAAGTTCAACTTAAGAACTCTGGTTTGCAAAAAGAATCGAATCAAACGAAGCAACGAAAGTCAAACGGCGAAAGAAACAAGCTTCGTTTACTAATCTGGATCTAAGTCAAATTTTACAGTAGCAACAACTTGTTTGAATAGGTTAAACGGAAAGAGAATTTCGAGACGAAACTCTAGGCGCTTGAATCGCCTGATTCCGATAAACAAGCTAAATGATAAACCAGAACGAAAATCTGATCAGAAATCGCGATCTGGAATAATCGCGAAAAATCCGACGAAAAAGAAAACTGACGAACAGTTAAATGAACGGACGTTCGTTAACTGCGACTAACCGGCGAACACGTTCGTTAAAACGAACGGATCGGTGAACGTTCACTACTAACTAAACAAAAAAAACCGATCTATATAAAAAAATAAATCTAGGGTTTCGAAAAAAATAAACCGAACGGTTTTAAAAAAAACCGGCACGGCGGCGGCTTCGGCTACCTCGGAACGGCGGAACTCGGCGGGGTCGGGACGGGGCTCCGGCGGGTTCGGGAGAGGGCGGCGGGGCTCGGGCGTCGCCGGGGGCGACGAGGGGCGACGAGGGCGGCGGCGTACGGGGCTTCCCGAGGCGGCGGCGTCGGGCTCCTGCTCCGGCGGGTCCTCTCAGCGCGGGGTGGCTTCGGGTCGGGGCGGGGTGAGGAGAGGGGCGGCGGGGGGGGGGTATTTAAGGAGGAGGGGGGTGTTGCCTTGGGGGAGGGGCAAGGGGCGGCGGCGACGAGCGGGACTCGGGGCGGCGGCGGTCTCCGTCTCGGTCTCCAGGAGGGAGACGAGGCGCGGGGCTGGGCTGGGCCGTCGGCTGGGTTTCGGCCCAGTCGGCGCGCTTCGCGAGTTTTTTTTTAAATAATTTCGCCGAACCTAAAAAAATCATAGAAAATAAATAAAAATTCAAAAATGCCAAAACAAATTTTCACCGTCTAATTAAAATAATCAGAACAAGATGAACATTTTCTTGGCCCAAAATACAATTTTGAAAATGTGCAATTTTTCTAATGCAATTAAAATTGCAAATAAAATCCGAATAAAATCCAATATTTGATTTTAATATTTTTCCTCCAATATTTCAATTATTGTGGAGAAGTCATATTTTCTCCTCTCATTTATTTTAATACGAAATATTTTTCGGAGAGAAAAATAATTAAAACCAAAAATCCTCGTTTCATTATTTGATAAAAATCAAATATGAAAACCGCGAAAAATCCCCAACTCTCTCCGAGGGTCCTTGAGTTGCTTAGGATTTTCGAGGATTTGCCAAAATGCAATAAAATATGCTATGCAATGATGATCTAATGTATAACATTCCAAATTGAAAATTTGGGATGTTACAAACCTACCCCCTTAAGATGAATCTCGCCCTCGAGATTCGGGTTGGCTAGAAAATAGGTGAGAGTGGTCCTTCCGTAGATCTTCCTCTCGCTCCCAGGTGGCTTCGTCCTCGGTATGGTGACTCCACTGAACTTTGCAAAACTTGATAACCTTGCTGCGGGTGACTCGGCTGGCATACTCCAGAATCTTAACTGGTTTCTCCTCATAGGTCAAGTCACTATCCAGCTGAATCGCTTCCAATGGCACCGTATCTCTCAGTGGTATATCAGCCATATCTGCGTGGCACTTCTTCAACTGGGAAACGTGAAATACATCACGAACTCCTGACAATCCTTCAGGCAATTCCAGCTTGTAGGCGACTTCTCCCATACGCTCCAAAAAAACTTTGTATGGTCCTACAAAACGTGGCGCTAACTTTCCTTTAAGTCCAAAGCGCTTCACTCCTCGAAGTGGTGATACTCGTAGGTAAACTCTGTCTCCGACTTCGTAAACTGTCTCCTTGCGTTTAGAATCCGCATAACTCTTCTGCCTGGACTGGGCTACCTTGAGCCTATCGCAAATCAACTTCACTTTCTGTTCTGATTCCTTAATCAAGTCTGGTCCAAACAACTGGCGGTCTCCAACTTCGTCCCATAACAATGGTGTTCTACACCTCCTTCTGTATAAAGCTTCGAAAGGGGCCATCTTCAAACTGGTTTGATAACTGTTGTTGTAAGAAAACTCTGCATACGGCAAATTGTCGTCCCAACTAGATCCATAATCTAGCGCACAAGCTCTCAGCATATCTTCCAAAATCTGATTGACTCTCTCGGTCTGTCCGTCTGTCTGTGGGTGAAAGGCTGTCCTAAACTCTAGCCTGGTACCCAAAGTTTCATGTAACTGATTCCAAAACTTCGAAGTAAACTGGGTTCATCTATCTGATACAATGGTCCTCGGAACTCCATGCAGACATACGATCCTGGTCATGTATATCTTTGCCAACTTAGCACTGGTGTAAGTGGTCTTCACTGGGATGAAATGAGCTACTTTCGTCAAACGATCGACTACAACCCATATTGAGTCATAGCCTGAATGAGTCATGGGAAGTCCCGTGATAAAATCCATGCCTAGTTTATCCCATTTCCATTCGGGTATCGGCAATGGCTGTAGCAATCCTGCTGGCTTCTTGTAACACCCCGGTGTAATGATGCTACAGTAACCCCTGGGGTTAAGTTAATCTTTTTGCTAAACATGTGTCTGATCATTAGTATCTCATGTTTCTTTCAACTTCCCCTTTTTATGCAAATTCAAATGCTAAGTGAAATTCAAAATTTCTCAAACATGAAAACAAAAATGTTCATCGTGTGGAAAATATTCTTCTGGTAATATTGGTGGTGAACCAACTTTTTTGCAAAGTACCTAAATGGCCTAAAATAGCTATAACAGAAAGTTGTTAAAAAAAGAAAGCAAAAGTTAAAAAAAAGAAAGAGCACAGGCCACTGTGCATTGGGCCAAGTGCACAGTGCCTGGCCCGAGCCTCGGCCCATTCCAGCTGGTCCGGCCCAGCCCCTCCCCGGGTCGCCTCCTCCCCCTGTTCCCCTGACCGGGGTCGCAACAGGGGCGAGCCCCGCCGGACCGCCTCGACGGCGACTCCCCGGAGAGGATAAGGTCGACCCCTCCCCTCGACGCCTCGACCTCCTCCTCACCTACCTCCACTCACCTGTCTCGCCTCCTAGGTCCACCCCGCTCTCCCCCCTCTCTGTCTCGGCCACTCACCTCACCCGAGCGCGGTCGACGCCATGGTCGCACCATAGCCACGGCCACCTTCTTCCCCGCACCGCGCCTCCCTGTCCATACTCTCCGTCGGCGTCGTCTACGCCGCCTACGCCAAGCGCCTGGAGCCAGGGAGCAACGGAGCACCCGCATCGCCGTCTTCTTCCTCCTTGGCCTGGAAGACTCCGTCGGCGATTCGCTCCGGCGAGCTCTCCCCCAAGCCCGCTTTGCTCACCTGCAGGTCACGGTGAGCCCCTGCCTTCTTCCCCCCGCCCTTCTCGTCGACGACCGTACCTCGTAGTCGCCATCCCCGCTGTGGCCGAGCCCTCCGCCGCGGACGCTCGTCGCCGGCCACCTCCCGGTGACCAAATGGCCACGCGCAGTAGTCCATCGCCGTCGCACGCGCATGTAGAGGTCCCTTGGCCATTTAGTTTGTCCGCAAACGAGCTGCCGTTGCTGACCCGCATCGAGCCAAGTTCCGGCCGCCGCTATCGTCGACGCTGCGCCCTGCTCCGGTCAACTCCAGCCCCCGCGACCACCGCCGTTGGATGCGCGAGATCGACCGCAGACGAACGAGTCCAGCCGCGTCCGATTTGAGCCACCGTAGCGCGATCCCGACAAGGTCCCGAACGCCACCACCGCCTCCACTCGTCGCCGGCGCCGTTTCCGGCAGCTCCAGCTCCGGCCGGCCTCACCACGCGGCGGGCTCTCCCCGTTCGAACGCGCCCGCCCGCGCCCGTGTTGGCCCCCTGTAGACGAATCCCGACGAGGCCGAGCGCCCTCCGCCGCGATTTCTTGCTCGCCGGCGTTCAACCTCCGGCCTGCTGAGCTGGCACACCTGGGGCCGCCCCCTGGGTCACTGCCAGTGGGGCCCCTGGCCTCCTGTTGACCAGTTGACCTGGTCACCTGTGCTGACTGGGCAGGCCCCAGCCACTGACGTGCGGGCCCCACCACTTAAATAACTAATTAAAATGATTTTATAATTAAAAGTAATTAGTTTAGCTAATTAGTCACTGACATGTGGGACCCAACTGCTAATTAACCACGTTTAATTAAAATAACCCACTGTTAGCCCTCTGTCTATGACATGTAGGACCCACTGGTCAGTTTGACCTGGTCAGCGAGTCTGTTGACTGCTGACGTCATCAGCACGTCATGCTGACGTCATTTTATCTTTTCTGTTATTTTAAATAAATTCAGAATATGGTTTAATCTTTGGAAATTCATAAAAAATAAACCGTAACTCGGATGAAAATGTTTTCTATATGAAAGTTGCTCAGAAAAATCCAACGAATCCGAATATGTGGTCCATTCATCAGTCGGATGCCTCTAGCTATCTGAACATGGAACATTCCCCCTCCGGTCATCTGTTTGACACAGGTCTGAAACCGGGAAAACATTCCCGGTTGAATTCCCCCTTCACCTATATCGTGTAGCCTTACGTTAGGTCACACCCGGCACCGCATATTGCCATGTTATGCTTTATGATGCTTTGTCTGCTTTATATTTACTGTTTCTTCCCCCTCTTCTCTCCGGTAGACCCCGAGACTGATGCCGCCCCTATGATCGACTACGTCGACGACGACCCCTCCTTGCTAGAGCAACCAGGCAAGCCCCCCCTTTGATCATCCCGATATCGCCCATTCCATTCTCTCATGCTTGCATTAGATTTTGCTACTGTTATTATTTGCTCCTATTCTGATGCATAGCCTGCTTTTTGTAACCTGTTCATTGTACCCTACCTGCTTATCCTAAACTGCTTAGTATAGGTTGGTTAGTGATCCATCAGTGACCCCCACCTCGTCCTTGTTGCCCCGGCTTCATCATTGAAGACCCGATCAACGGGATCGAAGACCAGGCCCCGACACCGCACATCACTTTCCCCTTAGTTGCTCGACACTACTGTGTTACTATTGAGTGCCGAGGGTGAGACCTCTACAGCACTTCTGATGTTAACCCTGTAGTGTAGCTATTCGGTCGTGGTCATCGAGGGTGATTCCGCCTTAACCACTTCCGATACGACTCTGTCGTGCAACCCCTCAAGTGTGAACCTCGGGGGTGATTCCTCTTACGTTCACCTTGATGATTACATCGAATGGAATTCACCGGGGGTGATTCCTCGGGTTTTCCCCTTGATGTTTGGACACACAGTTACTATGGTTACTATGACTTTACACTGAACCATGTTACTAGAGACGGGTCGGCCCTGAGGGGTACCCGCGCGAGCTTAATTGCGAGTGATGTGGAGTCGGGTTGACCTGGAAGGTGCCCGCGAGATAATTACGAGGCATGGCCGGGCATTCCTAGCCCTTGCCGCAATTCCTCGAGACGGGGCGACGGGGTCACATCTTTCGTGAGTCTCTGCTTGTTACCGCGCGTTCCTAATCCACTACGATTTGGATATTTGATCCAAGGGGCCTCTGGCCTGATAGCACTAACCATCACGTGGGCATAGTATGGGCGTTCTGCGTCGTATGCATCAGCCGAAGCTTAATAGACGTCAGCGATTCAGCGGCGCGCGCCAGGTTGGACTGGTAAGCTCCTACCTTTTTAAGGAGGTAGCTAGGTCTGCTCACCGGCCGCCCACGCAACGTGTAGGAGTTCCCGGGGCGATGGCCCATGACCCCTGGTGGCATAGGTTTAGTCCGGCGTGCTGACCTCTCTATTAAGCCTAGGTTGGGTTGCGGCGTATTGTTTGGCCGAGGCCGGGCATGACCCAGGAAAGTGTGTCCGGCCGGAGTTAATCGAGCATGGTGGGTAAGTTGGTGCACCCCTGCAGGGAAGAAAACATCTATCGATAGCCTGTCCTACGGAAACGGACACTTGGAGTTGTATCCCGATCGATACAACTAGAACTGGATACTTGTGATGAGACTTGGATATGAGAATTGGATTATAATTGGAACTGGATAGTATGGCTCTGGGATTGCTTTCTCGCAGGGAGTCGAGAAAGGATCTCTGGCCGAGGTTGATAACACTTCTACTACTTTACTTTATGCTACTCTACTCCCTCCTGTTGCTGCAAGATGGTGGTTTCCAGAAGATGCTAGTCTTCGATAGGACTAGGCCTTCTCTCTATTCTGGCATTGCTGCAGCCCAGTCCACATATACAACCTTCCTTTGATAATGTTGCATATGTAGTGTAGATCCTTGCTTGCGAGTACTTTGGATGAGTACTCACGGTTGCTTTGCTTCCCCTTTGCCCCTTTCTTCTTCTTTCCGGTTGATGCAATCAGATGTCGGAGCCCAGGAGCCAGATGCCACCGCCGATGCCTGCTACTACGTGGAGACCGCTGACGACCAGAAGTAGTTAGGAGGCTCCCAGGCAGGAGGCCTTGCCTCTTCGATCGTGTTGCTTTCTGTGCTAGCCCTCTTAAGGCATCCCTGTTCAACTTATGTCTGTACTCAGATATTGTTGCTTCCGCTGACTCTTGTGTAATCGAGCTCATGTATTCGAGCCCTCGAGGCCCCTGGCTTGTAATATAAAGCTTGTATTATTTTAATTTGTGTCTAGAGTTGTGTTGTGATATCTTCCCGTGAGTCCTTGATCTTGATCGTACACATTTGCGTGTATGATTAGTGTACGATTGAATCGAGGGCGTCACAAGTTGGTATCAGAGCCGACTGCCTGTAAGTAGCCCCCTTTCCAACTCCTTGGCCGAAGTTGAGTCTAGTCACTGAAAAACTTTTACTAACATTGGCTCTGTGGCTTACGGGCCCACGTCGCCATTGGGTGATATTAGGATCTTTTACTCCTCATCTATACTCTGGGACTCTGATCTCTCTTCCATTCGGGTTAAACGAATTTACTAACTCTAACATTAGGATCCCGTGACCACATTCACCCCAAAGTTGGATAAGCCATAATTATTCCTTAGAATAGTATTCTGAATAGTACACACACTGTCGTGTTGACTACGAAGTGGTATCCATCGTACCTCTTTCATTATGCATGTTTCATCATGAATGGTCCTTGTCTTTGCAAATGCTCAATGCTGAACTACCCCCCTGTTACATGTTAGCAGGATGGTTAGACCCGCTGGTCGTGGCCGTGGTGCCAACGATCCACCACCGCCCGAATTCTTTGCTGGAATGATGCAACAATTTGAGCTGAACCGCCAGTTCATGGAAGGAATGATGGCTCAGTTTCCTCGTCCGAACATGAATCAACAACCAACCCCAGTAACTCTGCAGGACTTCATGTGCCTCAACCCAACTATCTTCCACAGCTCAACTCAACCCCTTGATGCTGATGACTGGCTCCGCGACATCACGTATGAAATGGAGTCTGCTAGTGTTGCCCCTGCTAGCTATGTCACCTTTGCATCTTTCTTTCTGAAGGGTCCCACTGCTCAATGGTGGGACAGCCACAGGCGTACCCTACCTGCTGGAACGGTAATCACTTGGCCGGATTTCCAAGCTGCCTTCCGTGCCCGCTTCATTCCTCAGGGAATCATGGACAGGAAGAAGCGAGATTTCCGTAACCTCACCCAAGGCAACAAGTCTGTAGATGCTTATCAACGGGAATTTCTAGACTTGTCACGTTATGCTGAAGAAGACATTGCAACTGATGCTCGTAAGCAAGAGAAGTTTCGTGATGGACTTCACCCTGATATCAAGCTAGCACTGCTCGTTCATGACCTTGCCGACTTCGCCACCTTGGTGAACAAGGCTATTCAGGTTGAGACTGGTCTTCAGGAACACCAGGGATCCCTCAGGCGCAGCCGTGACGCTGGCTCATCTTCGGGCCCGTCCGCGCAGAAGCGTCGGATATGGATCCCCCACAGCATGTATCGTCCAACTGCACCCGCACCAAGACAGTCCTATGCTGCACCTCGTCTGCCTCCTCCACCGCAGAGGCAGCCTCTTCGAGATGTACCATCCCAAGCTCTTGCTCCCGATCCCAATGATGGTCTGTGCTTCAGATGTGGCCGCCCAGGCCACCTTGCTAAAGAATGCAATCAGAAAAAGAGCCAGTTGGCTCTGCCTTCTACTAGCCGTAATAATCAGCCCCATAACAACAATGCCAGACCTTATGGTCGTGGTCAGGCTAATCATGTTGATCTGAATGAAGCTCAAGACCAGCCTGCCACTGTGATGGGTACTCTTCTCGTTAATTCAGTACCGGCTTCTGTTTTATTCGATTCAGGAGCATCGCATTCATTCATGTCAGAAAATTTTGCATACGCACACGACATTCGATGCGAGCCCATGAACACCCCGATAGTGGTACGCACCCCTGCGGGTCAGTGTCGAACTACCATGATTGGTCGCGCCGTCCCCGTTGAAATTGAAGGGTTGGAATTCCTTGTTTCTCCCATTATTCTGGAGTCTTCCAATATTGACCTCATTCTGGGAATGGAATGGTTGAAAGCGCATACTGCCTCTATCGTTTGTGCCACCAAGGTCGTTCACCTCCTACATCCTTCCGATGAGATAGTAACCTACCATGCTCAGCTTGTTCAAAACGCTAAAGCACGACTTTATGCTTTGAATGCGTTGAACGCAACACCTCTTGAGGGAATTGAAAAGATTCCAGTCGTTCGTGACTTCCAAGACGTATTTCCAGAAGAACTTCCAGGAATACCCCCTGCCCGGGCTGTCGAGTTCGTCATCGACTTGAAACCAGGCACCGTTCCTATTGCCAAACGACCCTACAAGATGCCACCTCATGAACTCCTTGAACTTAAGGAGGAAATCGACAAATCTCTTCGCAAGGGTTTCATTCGTCCAAGTTCCTCTGCTTGGGGAGCACCTTCTCTCTTCGTCAAGAAGAAGGACGGAACGAACCGTTTGGTCCAAGACTACCGTCCTATCAACCAAGCTACAATTCAGAACAAATATCCCCTTCCTCGGATCAATGATCTGTATGATCAACTGGCTGGTTCATCGATTTTCTCTAAACTTGACTTGAGGTTGGGTTACCACCAGATCCGTGTTCGTGAAGAGGATATTCCAAAGACCGCATTCGTCACTCGTTATGGTTCTTACGAGTACACCGTCATGTCTTTTGGCTTGACCAATGCTCCAGCTACATTCTCCCGTCTGATGAACTACATATTCATGGATTACCTCGACAAGTTCGTCGTAGTCTATCTGGATGATATCCTGGTATATTCGAAGAACAAAGAAGAACATGCTGAACATCTTCGACTTGTTCTAGAGAAGCTTCGAGAGCATCAACTTTATGTCAAGTATTCCAAGTGTGAATTCTGGTTACCCGAAGTCACCTACCTTGGTCATGTCATCTCCAAGGATGGTATTGCCGTCAACCCAGAGCGCGTTCAGGCTATTCTTGACTGGACCCCTCCGAAGACTGTCAAGCAAGTCAGAAGCTTTCTCGGACTTGCCAGCTATTGTTGCCGCTTTGTCGAGAACTTCTCAAAGATTGCCAAGCCACTGACCAATCTGCTTCACAAGGGCGTTAAGTTCGATTGGACAGACAAATGTCAGGAAAGTTTCCAGTCACTCAAGGACAAGCTGACTTCTGCCCCAGTGCTTGCTCCCCCTGATTCTCGCAAGGACTTCGTCATCTATTGCGACGCTTCACGTCAAGGATTAGGCTGTGTCCTAATGCAAGAGCGCAAAGTAATTGCGTATGCCTCCCGCAAGTGCGTCCTCATGAAGAGAACTACCGAGTTCATGATCTCGAGCTTGCTGCGGTTATCTTTGCACTGAAGCTATGGCGACAATACCTTCTCGGTAATCGTTGTGAGATTTTCACCGATCATCAGAGTCTGAAGTACCTGTTTACTCAGCCAGATCTGAACCTCCGTCAGCAGCGAAGGATGGAAGCTATTGCTGACTACAACTGCGGTATATCCTATACCCCTGGCAAGGCTAATGTAATGGCCGATGCCCTGAGTCGTAAGTCTTATTGCAACAATCACATGGTCTTCAAAGCTCAACCCCGCCTTTATGAAGAGCTATGCAAGCTGAACCTTCAACTAGTTCCACAGGGTTCTCTGAATAACCTTGTCTTGGAACCAACTCTTTTGAAAGCAATCAAGTCTGCTCAAGCCAAAGATGCACATGTTGATCTGATGAAAAAGGATCTTGCATTAGAGAAATCCAGAGATTTCTCACTTGGTGAAGATGGAACCTTATACTTCAGAGATCGCATTGTAGTACCCCGGTTCGAGCTTATGACAGAGAAGGTGATGAAAGAAGCGCATGACACCCCTCTCTCTATTCATCCGGAAAGTACCAAGATGTATCTAGACATCCGTCAGAAGTACTGGTGGTCTAATATGAAGCAAGACATTGCTCGATATATCGAAGAATGTGACGTTTGTCGCCGCGTCAAAGCAGAACATCAGAAACCGGCTGGACTTCTACAACCACTTCCGATTCCTGAATGGAAGTGGGATAAGATCCAAATGGACTTTGTCACTGGCCTTCCCAAGTCTCAGAAAGGTAACGATGCTATCTTTGTCGTCATCGACCAATTCTCGAAGGTTGCTCACTTTCTGCCAGTCAAGGAGACAATCACTGCTAGTCAATTAGCAAACTTGTATATCTCCAGAATTGTGTCACTCCACGGCATTCCGAAGGAGATCAGTTCAGATCGCGACAGTATATTCACTTCAAAGTTCTGGGATAGTTTCCAAGAGGCAATGGGAACTCATATTACCTGGAGCACTGCTTATCATCCCCAATCCCAAGGCCAAGTCGAGTGAGTCAATCAAATTCTTGAAGACATGCTTCGGGCTTGGGTTATTTCTTTCGGCAAGAAGTGGGAAGAATCTCTCCCTTATGCGGAGTTCTCTTATAACAACAGTTATCAAGCCAGCTTGAAGATGGCACCCTTTGAAGTGCTCTATGGACGTAAGTGCCGAACCCCTCTGAATTGGTCAGAAACTGGGGAACGGACGCTCATTGGCCCAGACATTATTCAACAAGCTGAAGAGCAGGTTCGCATTGTCCGGGATAATCTTAAGGCGGCCTAGTCCCGCCAGAAGAGCAACTTTGACCGGAAACACTGGGGTTCAACTTATCAACCTGGTGAACAAGCTTATCTGCGTGTCACTCCTTTGAGAGGCACTCATCGGTTCGGAGTCAAGGGCAAGCTAGCTCCGCGCTACATTGGTCCTTTCCGCATTCTGGCCCGTCGTGGACTGGTGGCTTATCAACTGGAGTTGCCACCTCAGTTCTCTCACGTTCATGATGTCTTCCATGTATCGCAACTTCGTCGATGCTTCAAGGATCCGGAACGTGAAGTGGATCCGGAGCTGATTGAAGTGCAAGATGATCTCACATACAAAGAGCATCCTATCTGCATTCATGAAGAAGCTGAACGTCGAACACGCCAGAAGGTTACCGGGTTCCTCAAGGTGCAATGGTCAAATCATTCTAAAGATGAAGCCACTTGGGAACGCGAGGATAACCTCCGTGCTGAATACCCCGATCTGTTCCCTTCTACCTCTTAATTCTCGGGACGAGAATTCCTTTTAGAGGAGGAGAGTTGTAACACCCCGGTGTAATGATGCTACAGTAACCCCTGGGGTTAAGTTAATCTTTTTGCTAAACATGTGTCTGATCATTAGTATCTCATGTTTCTTTCAACTTCCCCTTTTTATGCAAATTCAAATGCTAAGTGAAATTCAAAATTTCTCAAACATGAAAACAAAAATGTTCATCGTGTGGAAAATATTCTTCTGGTAATATTGGTGGTGAACCAACTTTTTTGCAAAGTACCTAAATGGCCTAAAATAGCTATAACAGAAAGTTGTTAAAAAAAGAAAGCAAAAGTTAAAAAAAAGAAAGAGCACAGGCCACTGTGCATTGGGCCAAGTGCACAGTGCCTGGCCCGAGCCTCGGCCCATTCCAGCTGGTCCGGCCCAGCCCCTCCCCGGGTCGCCTCCTCCCCCTGTTCCCCCGACCGGGGTCGCAACAGGGGCGAGCCCCGCCGGACCGCCTCGACGTCCCCGGAGAGGATAAGGTCGACCCCTCCCCTCGACGCCTCGACCTCCTCCTCACCTACCTCCACTCACCTGTCTCGCCTCCCAGGTCCACCCCGCTCTCCCCCCTCTCTGTCTCGGCCACTCACCTCACCCGAGCGCCGTCGACGCCATGGTCGCGCCATAGCCACGGCCACCTTCTTCCCCGCACCGCGCCTCCCTGTCCATACTCTCCGTCGGAGTCATCTACGCCGCCTACGCCAAGCGCCTGGAGCCGGGGAGCAACGGAGCGCCCGCATCGCCGTCTTCTTCCTCCTTGGCCCGGCAGACTCCGTCGGCGATTCGCTCCGGCGAGCTCTCCCCCAAGCCCTCTTTGCTCACCTGCAGGTCACGGTGAGCCCTTGCCTTCTTCCCCCCGACCTTCTCGTCGACGACCGTACCTCGTAGTCGCCATCCCCGCTGTGGCCGAGCCCTCCGCCGCGGACGCTCGTCGCCGGCCACCTCCCGGTGACCAAATGGCCACGCGCAGTAGTCCATCGCCGTCGCACGCGCATGTAGAGGTCCCTTGGCCATTTAGTTTGTCCGCAAACGAGCTACCGTTGCTGACCCGCATCGAGCCGAGTTCCGGCCGCCGCTATCGTCGATGCTGCGCCCTGCTCCGGTCAACTCCAGCCCCCGCGACCACCGCCGTTGGATGCGCGAGATCGACCACAGACGAACGAGTCCAGCCGCGTCCGATTTGAGCCACCGTAGCGCGATCCCGACAAGGTCCCGAACGCCACCACCGCCTCCACTCGTCGCCGGCGCCGTTTCCGGCAGCTCCAGCTCTGGCCGGCCTCACCACGCGACGCGGCGGGCTCTCTCCGTTCGAACGCGCCCGCCCGCGCCCGTGTAGGCCCCCTGTAGACGAATCCCGACGAGGCCGAGCGCCCTCCGCTGTGTTTTTGTGCTCGCCGGCGTTCAACCGCCGGCCTGCTGAGCTGGCACACCTGGGGCCGCCCCCTGGGTCACTGCCAGTGGGGCCCCTGGCCTCCTGTTGACCAGTTGACCTGGTCACCTGTGCTGACTGGGCAGGCCCCAGCCACTGACGTGCGGGCCCCACCACTTAAATAACTAATTAAAACGATTTTCTAATTAAAAGTAATTAGTTTAGCTAATTAGTCACTGACATGTGGGACCCAGCTGCTAATTAACCACGTTTAATTAAAATAACCCACTGTTAGCCCTCTGTCTATGACATGTAGGACCCACTGGTCAGTTTGACCTGGTCAGCGAGTCTGTTGACTGCTGACGTCATCAGCACGTCATGCTGACGTCATTTTATCTTTTCTGTTATTTTAAATAAATTCAAAATATGGTTTAATCTTTGAAAATTCATAGAAAATAATCCGTAACTCGGATGAAAATGTTTTCTATATGAAAGTTGCTCAGAAAAATCCAATGAATCCGAATACGTGGTCCATTCATCAGTCGGATGCCTCTAGCTATCTGAACATGGAACATTCCCCCTCCGGTCATCTGTCTGACACAGGTCCGAAACCGGGTAAACATTCCCGGTTGAATTCCCCCTTCACCTATATCGTGTAGCCTTACGTTAGGTCACACCCGGCACCGCATATTGCCATGTTATGCTTTATGATGCTTTGTCTGCTTTATATTTACTGTTTCTTCCCCCTCTTCTCTCCGGTAGACCCCGAGACTGATGCCGCCCCTGTGATCGACTACATCGACGACGACCCCTCCTTGCTAGAGCAACCAGGCAAGCCCCCCCTTTGATCATCCCGATATCGCCCATTCCATTCTCTCATGCTTGCATTAGATTTTGCTACTGTTATTATTTGCTCCTATTCTGATGCATAGCCTGCTTTTTGTAACCTGTTCATTGTACCCTACCTGCTTATCCTAAACTGCTTAGTATAGGTTGGTTAGTGATCCATCAGTGACCCCCACCTTGTCCTTGTTGCCCCGGCTTCATCATTGAAGACCCGATCAACGGGATCGAAGACCAGGCCCCGGCACCGCACATCACTTTCCCCTTAGTTGCTCGACACTACTGTGTTACTATTGAGTGCCGAGGGTGAGACCTCTACAGCACTTCTGATGTTAACCCTGTAGTGTAGCTATTCGGTCGTGGTCATCGAGGGTGATTCCGCCTTAACCACTTCCGATACGACTCTGTCGTGCAACCCCTCAAGTGTGAACCTCGGGGGTGATTCCTCTTACGTTCACCTTGATGATTACATCGAATGGAATTCACCGAGGGTGATTCCTCGGGTTTTCCCCTTGATGTTTGGACACACAGTTACTATGGTTACTATGACTTTACACTGAACCATGTTACTAGAGACGGGTCGGCCCTGAGGGGTACCCGCGCGAGCTTAATTGCGAGTGATGTGGAGTCGGGTTGACCTGGAAGGTGCCCGCGAGATAATTACGAGGCGTGGCCGGGCATTCCTAGCCCTTGCCGCAATTCCTCGAGACGGGGCGACGGGGTCACATCTTTCGTGAGTCTCTGCTTGTTACCGCGCGTTCCTAATCCACTACGATTTGGATATTTGATCCAAGGGGCTTCTGGCCTGATAGCACTGACCATCACGTGGGCATAGTATGGGCGTTCTGCGTCGTATGCATCAGCCGAAGCTTAATAGACGTCAGCGATTGAGCGGCGCGCGCCGGGTTGGACTGGTAAGCTCCTACCTTTTTAAGGAGGTAGCTAGGTCTGCTCACCGGCCGCCCACGCAACATGTAGGAGTTCCCGGGGCGATGGCCCATGACCCCTGGGGGCATAGGTTTAGTCCGGCGTGCTGACCTCTCTATTAAGCCTATGTCAGGTTGCGGCGTATTGTTTGGCTGAGGCCAGGCATGACCCAGGAAAGTGTGTCCGGCCGGAGTTAATCGAGCATGGTGGGTAAGTTGGTGCACCCCTGCAGGGAAGAAAACATCTATCGATAGCCTGTCCTACGGAAACGGACACTTGGAGTTGTATCCCGATCGATACAACTAGAACTGGATACTTGTGATGAGACTTGGATATGAGAATTGGATTATAATTGGAACTGGATAGTATGGCTCTGGGATTGCTTTCTCGCAGGGAGTCGAGAAAGGATCTCTGGCCGAGGTTGATAACACTTCTACTACTTTACTTTATGCTACTCTACTCCCTCCTGTTGCTGCAAGATGGTGGTTTCCAGAAGATGCTAGTCTTTGATAGGACTAGGCCTTCTCTCTATTCTGGCATTGCTGCAGCCCAAACCACATATACAACCTTCCTTTGATAATGTTGCATATGTAGTGTAGATCCTTGCTTGCGAGTACTTTGGATGAGTACTCACGGTTGCTTTGCTTCCCCTTTGCCCCTTTCTTCTTCTTTCCAGTTGATGCAATCAGATGTCGGAGCCCAGGAGCCAGATGCCACCGCCGATGCCTGCTACTACGTGGAGACCGCTGACGACCAGAAGTAGTTAGGAGGCTCCCAGGCAGGAGGCCTTGCCTCTTCGATCGTGTTGCTTTCTGTGTTAGCCCTCTTAAGGCATCCCTATTCAACTTATGTCTGTACTCAGACATTGTTGCTTCCGCTGACTCTTGTGTAATCGAGCTCATGTATTCGAGCCCTCGAGGCCCCTGGCTTGTAATATAAAGCTTGTATTATTTTAATTTGTGTCTAGAGTTGTGTTGTGATATCTTCCCGTGAGTCCTTGATCTTGATCGTACACATTTGCGTGTATGATTAGTGTACGATTGAATCGAGGGCATCACACTTCTGATGCTCTGCCTTCACTCTCTGACATACATCACAAACTGCTACATACTCCGCAATATCCTTCTTCATTCCGGTCCACCAGAAAGTATCCTTCAAATCCAAATACATCTTGGTATTTCCTGGGTGAATTGAATACGGTGAATCATGGGCCTCTTGCAAGATCAACTTCCTGATCTCCGGATCATTGGGCACATAAACGCGGTCCTCAAACCATAAGGTATCATGCTCATCCTCACGAAATCCCTTGGCTTTTCCTTTACTCATCCTTTTCTTTATTTCTGCAATCTCCTTGTCTGTCTTCTGAGCTTCCCTGATCTTTTCCATCAAGGTAGACTGAATCCCCAACGTTGCTAAATAGCCTCTTGGAACTATCTCCAAACATAGCTCGCGAAGATCCTCGGCTAATAATTTCGGTAACTATCCGGTCCTGAGGGTGTTAACATGGCTCTTGCGGCTCAATGCATCCGCTACTACGTTAGCCTTCCCGGGGTGATAATGCAATCTCATATCATAATCCTTAATGAGCTCCAACCATCTCCTTTGCCTGAGATTCAACTCCTTCTGCGTGAAAATGTACTTCAAACTCTTGTGATCCGTGTACACCTCACAGTGATTTCCGATGAGAAAATGTCTCCATGTCTTCAATGCATGTACTACGGCTGCTAACTCCAAATCATGGGTGGCATAATTCTTCTCATGGGGTTTTAGTTGTCGTGAAGCATATGAAACAACTCTTCCCTCCTGCATTAGCACTGCTCCAAGTCCTCGACGTGAAGCGTCGCAATATACTTCATAATCCTTGCATTGATCTGACAGAATCAGCACTGGTGATGTAACCAAACGTTTCTTCAACTCTTGGAAACTAGCTTCACATTCCTCAATCCAATTGAACTTGGTGTCCTTCTTTAGCAGCTCTGTCATGGGCTTAGCAATCCTCGAGAAATTCTCAATGAACCTCCGGTAGTATCCTGCAAGTCCAAGAAAACTCTGGATCTCTCCAACTGATGTGGGTAATTCCCAGTTTGTCACAGTGTCGACTTTGGCGGGTCTACTGCTATTCCTTCTCCAGATATAACATGTCCGAGGAATCTAACTTCCTTCAACCAAAACTCACATTTGCTGAACTTGGTGTATAACTGATGTTCTCTAAGCTTCTCAAGTACCAAACGCAAATGCTCCTTATGCTCCTCTTCATTCTTGGAGTAGACTAAAATGTCATCAATGAACACTACGACGAACTTATCCAAAAACTCCATAAACACTTTGTTCATCAGGTTCATGAAATAGGCAGGTGCGTTAGTCAGACCAAATGGCATAACGGTATACTCGTACAACCCATACCTTGTGGTAAAAGCCGTCTTGGGTATATCCTGCTCTCGAATCTTCAACTGATGGTATCTTGATCGTAGATCGATCTTGAAAAATACCTTAGCTCCTTGTAATCGGTCAAACAGATCATTGATCATCGGCAGTGGGTACTTATTTTTGATGGTCACTTCATTCAATCCACGATAATCAACAACCATCCTCAACGATCCATCTTTCTTCTCCACTAGAAGTACGGGTGATCCCCAAGGTGAAGAACTTGGGCGAATATAGCCTTTATCCAGTAACTCCTTAATCTGCTTCTTAATCTCCTCCAAATCTTTTGCGGGCATTCTGTACGGTCTCTTAGATATTGGCCCTATGCCTGGCAAAAGCTCAATCAAAAACTCAATGTCTCTATCCGGTGGCATGCCTGGCAACTCTTCTGGAAATACATCTGGGTAATCCTTCACCACTGGTACTTCTTCCTGTACAACTCCTGATAAGGAATTTACTTGAGTCCTCTTCCGCACATGCCGGGATACATACTTAATCCTTCTCCCTTCTGGGGTGGTAAGCAAAATCGACTTACCGGCGCACTCAATGTTCCCTCCATACTTAGATAACCAATCCATGCCTAATATCACATCCAATCCTTGCGATTGCAGTACTATTAGGTCCGAGGGAAACACGTAGTTACCAATCCTTAATGGTAACCGATAACACCATAAACTAGCCATATACTCTGCTCCTGGCGAGGTTACTAACATGGGTGACCTAAGGGCTTGGGTTGGCAGTTTATACTTATCCACAAATCCATTCATACATATCAAGGGGATTCAACCTCAAGAAACGGGCTAAGTGATCAACAGGTGGTGGTGGTGGGTTGTTGTTGTTGTTGCCTTGGTTCTGTACTAACATTTGCATCAGGGCATTCTGCTGCTGAATCAACTGAGTGATCTCCGGTGGGAAAACAAATCCGGTGTCGCGTCTCGGAGGCATCTGATAGGTTTAGAAAAGATGAGAATTTAGAATAGAATGAGGTCTAGAGAGAAAACACTACCCATATGCACATGAGACGAACACAATCAATATCACTCAATCAATCAAAGCATACAATCTATCTAACTATCGTTACAAAGTGCTCGGACTATACTATATACATGGGGGAATACTACTACTGATTATGGTGGTCTACTAGAAATTTTGATCGGTCGAAGACTCCATGATATCTGCTCCAGCTTCATCAACAAAGTCATCTTCACTGGGGTCTGAGTCGGTGTCGTCGATGATGATGTAGTTATCCAGGCAAGTGCAATCATCATCTTCTCCTCCTGGTGCTGGGTCTCCCATTCAATACTCCGATCTTCTTTATCAGGTCGTCATTCTTCTCCAACAACGTGGCGATCTCCTCCTCATATCCATCGCGCGTAGACTTGAGTTCTTCCTCCAACTCCGTGATCTTGGTCAATGCCTTCTTCAGATCTAACATGTCTGCGCACATCTGGTTCTCCTGGCGACGAATGTGTTGGTTTTGCTCCTGGATGAAAGCTGCAATTGATCCATCCTTCTTGGTGCTGATCATCTCCCATTGCTCATCTCGGTGTCCACAAATCTGATAAATAGTATCCTTAAGCTCTCTATGGTAGAATTCTCCAATGCGTCCCATAGAGATGTGGGCTGCCAAGCTCTTCCCTAAACTCCAGGTTGGTGCATCAAAGGAAAACTCTATAGGCTCAGTGACTGGCGTAAACGTCCTTCCTGGAACTTGAACTTGAATCTTCCAGCGCTCCTCTTCTGGTAGTGTAGCTTTGTAAGTCCCGGTGAAGCTTGGTATTCCGATGTTCAGGTACTTAGTGACTTCCTTCAAGTGTCGTCCAAAAGGTGTATCTTCATCCGGTTGCATGAACTTGTTCCTTGCATCCGCCATTCCTAAAAGAGTAGAAAGTGGAGAGGAGTCAGAAATGAGAAGAGAGTAGTGTTCTAGGGTTTAAGCTTAGTGGTCATGTCCTACAGTCAGCGTGTGCTCTGATACCACCTTTGTAGCGACCAGACCTCAAACAGTCTGATCTACCGTGCACCAGTGTCATCCCTGGATCAGTAATGCTGACACGCACAGTACAAATGGAGGATTTATAACAGAGTAGCAATCACACACTTATTACAACGAGTATCTCAAGAGAGAAATAAGTATGACAAATATGGCTTAAAGCCATCTAATACGATAACAGCGGAAGACTTGGAAGATAAGTGAGTCCATCAACTCCAACGGCATCACTGAGTATAAGACCACGACCTAAGGCACCTTACTCGTCGTCTGAAAAGTCTGCAACATGAAATGTTGCAGCCCGGAAATGGGTCAGCACATGGAATATGCTGGCAATGTAACACATAGAGAGTAATGAACATAATAATGCTATACTACATGCATATATGGCTGGTAGAAGGCTCTATGGTTACAGTTTTGCAAAAAGCTAATTTTTCCCTACTACAATGGAATAAATTTTATTTAACTATCATGGTGGTTGTTAAACATTGAGAATGGTTGACAGCATTCTCAATCCCAATTAAGTATCATCATTAACCCAACAAAATTAATTAAAGTAACATGATGAGATTCACATGATAATCCAAGTACTAGATACTCAAGATGTCCATAACCGGGGACACGGCTAACCATGATTAGTTTATACACTCTGCAGAGGTTTGTGCACTTTTCCCCACAAGACCCAATCGCCTCCGCTTGATTCTCGCACTACATGATGTTTGAGAATCGGATGACCGAGACACAGTCTTTCAGAAGCGTTAACTCTCTACTCCGGGTAGACAGTACCACCTACATCCCCTACATCTGCTAGTCTACCTCTTCAAGAGCTCACACAAACTACTCAACTATGCTAGAGCCCACAATAGCTTGCGGCTGCACACGGAAGTTTCTAGCATGAATAATCTCATGATCCCTTTGAACCTGGGTGGCGGTCCAAAAGAAAACAGGCAATCCTGGAATACCCAGGTACCTCAATCCACCCAGATGTGAGTTTTAGTTGCCACCTTAGGGTTAACCATTAATTAACAATCTCACATCTGTCATGGTAACACTCAAACCCAATCCACATCTACTAGCATAGCATAGCAATATAAGCAAACGTAGAAGTAACTCCCAAAGGTTTGATAATAAACAGGGCAATAGGTACTACCTCATCTACTTCCCAATACCCACAATTTAATTAGATCCTAATCATGCAATGTTTGAGGATTGGTCTAATGCAATAAAACTGGGTAGTAAAAGAGGTATGATCAAAGTGTTACTTGCCTTGCTGATGATCCGTGAAACTTAGAGATTCGAAGTAGCAAGCGGCGCACTCCGGGTACTCTATCGCAAACAAACAAGCATACAATAAGCACTCATCTAATGCACAGGTAAAACTCAAATAAAGATCTAACCAGAAAGTTCAACTTAAGAACTCTGGTTTGCAAAAAGAATCGAATCAAACGAAGCAACGAAAGTCAAACGGCGAAAGAAACAAGCTTCGTTTACTAATCTGGATCTAAGTCAAATTTTACAGTAGCAACAACTTGTTTGAATAGGTTAAACAGAAAGAGAATTTCGAGACGAAACTCTAGGCGCTTGAATCGCCTGATTCCGATAAACAAGCTAAATGATAAACCAGAACGAAAATCTGATCAGAAATCGCGATCTGGAATAATCGCGAAAAATCCGACAAAAAAGAAAACTGACGAACAGTTAAATGAACGGACGTTCGTTAACTGCGACTAACCGGCGAACACGTTCGTTAAAACGAACGGATCGGTGAACGTTCACTAACTAACTAAACAAAAAAAATAAACCGATCTATATAAAAAAATAAATCTAGGGTTTCGGAAAAAAAATAAACCGAACGGTTTTAAAAAAAAACGGCACGGCGGCGGCTTCGGCTACCTCGGAACGGCGGAACTCGGCGGGGTCGGGACGGGGCTCCGGCGGGTTCGGGAGAGGGCGGCGGGGCTCGGGCGTCGCCGGGGGCGGCGAGGGGCGACGAGGGCGGCGGCGTACGGGGCTTCCCGAGGCGGCGGTCGGGCTCCTGCTCCGGCGGGTCCTCTCAGCGGCGGGGTGGCTTCGGGTCGGGGCGGGGTGAGGAGAGGGGCGGCGGGGGGGGGGGGTATTTAAGGAGGAGGGGGGTGTTGCCTTGGGGGAGGGGCAAGGGGCGGCGGCGACGAGCGGGACTCGGGGCGGCGGCGGTCTCCGTCTCGGTCTCCAGGAGGGAGACGAGGCGCGGGGCTGGGCTGGGCCGTCGGCTGGGTTTCGCCGAACCTAAAAAAATCGTAGAAAAATAAATAAAAATTTAAAAAATGCCAAAGCAAATTTTCACCGTGTAATTAAAATAATTAGAACGAGATGAACATTTTCTTGGCCCAAAAATACAGTTTTGAAAACGTGCAATTTTTCTAATGCAATTAAAATTGCAAATAAAATCCGAATAAAATCCAATATTTGATTTTAATATTTTTCCTCCAATATTTCAATCATTGTGGAGAAGTCATATTTTCTCCTCTCATTTATTTTAATACGAAATATTTTTCGGAGAGAAAAATAATTAAAACCAAAAATCCTCATTTCATTATTTGATAAAAATTAAATATGAAAACGCGAAAAATCCCCAACTCTCTCCGAGGGTCCTTGAGTTGCTTAGGATTTTCGAGGATTTGCCAAAATGCAATAAAAGATGCTATGCAATGATGATCTAATGTATAACATTCCAAATTGAAAATTTGGGATGTTACAGAGAAGGAAGTGCATCTTCATACTGTTGAAGATCGCGAGACGGAAGCGTTACAAGAACGCGGATGAGGGAGTCGTACTCGTAGCGATTCAGATCGCGGTTGATTCCGATCCAAGCGCCGAACAACGGCGCCTCCGCGTTCAACACACGTGCAGCCCGGTGACGTCTCCCGCACCTTGATCCAGCAAGGAGGAGGGAGAGGTTGAGGAAGAGGGCTCCAACAGCAGCACGACGGCGTGGTGGTGATGGAGTGGCAGTTGTCCGGCAGGGCTTCGCCAAGCTCACGCGGAGGAGGAGAGGTGTTGGGGAGGGGAGGGGCTGCGCCTTGGATGTGGTGTTGCAGCCCTCCCTCTACCCCTCTATTTATAGGGAGAAGGGGGAAGGGGGCCGGCCCCTCTAGATGAGATCTAGAGGGGGGCGGCGGCCAAGGGGGAGGGGGCTTGCCCCACAAGCAAGGGGGCGCCCCCTTTAGGGTTTCCCCCCCAACCCTAGGCGCATGGGCCCTAGGGGGATGGCGCCCAGCCCACTTAGGGGCTGGTTCCCTTCCACCTACAGCCCATAAGGCCCTCCGGGGCAGGTGGACCCTCCCGGTGGACCCCCGGAACCCCTCCGGTGGTCCCGGTACAATACCAGTATACCCCCGAATATTTCCGGTGACCGTATGATGACTTCCCATATATAAATCTTCACCTCCGGACCATTCCGGAACTCCTCGTGACGTCCGGGATCTCATCCGGGATCCGAACAACATTCGGTAACCACATACAGATCTTCCTTATAACCCTAGCGTCATCGAACCTTAAGTGTGTAGACCCTACGGGTTCGGGAATCATGTAGACATGACCGAGACTGCTCTTTAGCCAATAACCAACAGCAGGATCTGGATACCCATGTTGGCTCCCACATGTTCCACGATGATCTCATCGGATGAACCACGATGTCGAGGATTCAAGCAATCCTGTATACAATTCTCTTTGTCAATCGGTACGTTACTTGCCCGAGATTCGATCGTCGGTATCCCAATACCTCGTTCAATCTCGTTACCGGCAAGTCACTTTACTCGTTCCGTAATGCATGATCCCGTGACTAACTACTTAGTCACATTGAGCTCATTATGATGACGCATTACCGAGTGGGCCCAGAGATACCTCTCCGTCATACGGAGTGACAAATCCCAGTCTCGATCCGTGCCAACCCAACAGACACTTTCGGAGATACCTGCAGTGCACCTTTATAGCCACCCAGTTACGTTGTGACGTTTTGTACATCCAAAGCATTCCTACAGTATCCGGGAGTTGCACGATCTCATGGTCTAAGGAAATGATACTTTACATTAGAAAAGCTTTAGCAAACGAACTACACGATCTAGTGCTATGCTTAGGATTGGGTCTTGTCCATCACATCATTCTCCTAATGATGTGATCCCGTTATCAATGACATCCAATGTCCATGGTCAGGAAACCGTAACCATCTATTGATCAACGAGCTAGTCAACTAGAGGCTCACTAGGGACATGTTATTGTCTATGTGTTCACACATGTATTACGATTTCCGGATAACACAATTATAGCATGAACAATAGACAATTATCATGAACAAGGAAATATAATAATAACCATTTTATTATTGCGTCTAGGGCATATTTCCAACACATGGCCGCAGCAAGGAAGTGCCTCCTTATTACGCGGAAAATAATGATTCCTCCACCTGACAGCGGGGACCCACTGGACGGGCCACCGTATTTCGCGAGAAAAACGTTTCCCCTGACTGTTGGGACCCACCAGCTACATCTTCGCACGCAAGGAAGTTCGTCCGGGCAAAAAAAAAGAAAAAACGATTCACCCCCCCGACTACTGGGACCCACCAGCTACATCTTCGCAGGCAAGGAAGTGCCTGACAGTCGGGACCCACCTGGTCGAAGCGTACGTAGCGTTGTCATTCTGGTCGCGTACGTGTACGTACATACTGGTCAATGTAGTGGCGCGCACGTGTCGTAGTAGAGGCGCGCACGTAGCATGTACAGGTACGTACATCGGCCAGGGTGCAAGAAAGTAAATACGGCCACGTACGTACATACGGGTGGGGTCTCGAACGCCTACTCGCGTGTACGTACGGCCAGGGCTCGTGTACATGGCTGGGTTGGAACGGAGAAACTGCGTCGTCGTCGTGTTCATGGGGAGGCAACGGAATGCGTCGCGTTCATCGGGAGGCAACAGAACGCGTGGCAGCCAACCGGCTTGGACGGAACAACCGATGGAAACAAGGCCTGGCGTACCGCAGAACGGAGGAAACGGCCTTGTGTTCGACCGGCCACGTTCGAAACGGGATCCTGTTCATCGGGAGGCGTCTGGCATACCGCAAAACGGAGGAAACGGGCCTCCTATGGTCGAAACGGGGGTCCTGTTGATCGGGAGGGGTGTGGCATACTGCAAAACGGAGGAAACAGACTTGTGTTGGAGCGCTACGGTCGAAACGGGGGTCCTGTTCATCGGGAGGGGTGTGGCGTACCGCAAAACGGGACTCCACGGGATACTGTTCATCTCCACCGTCGACCCCCTCCAGCCTTCACGGGCTACTGTTCATCCACCGTCGACCTCCTCCAGCCTCCACCTGCGACTGTTTATCCACGGGCTCCTGTTCATCCAGCCTCCACCGCGCGCTTATCCACAGGCTACTGTTCAACCAGCCCTCTCCACGGGCTCCTGTTCAACCACCCCTCCACGGGCTACTATTCATCCAGCCCTCCACCGTCTACTGTTCATCCTGCCCTCCACGGGGTGGTCCTGTTCATCCTGCCCTCCACGGGGTCCTGTTCATCCAGCCCCAACCGGCTCGATCGATCGGGGTCCTGTTCATCCAGAGGCAACACCACGGGGTCCTGTTCATCCACCCCCACCGGGAACTGTTCATCCAAACCCCCCAGCAACGCTCACTGTTCATCCAGAGGCAGCATTCGGCTTCAGTTAGCAGCAGTAGCAAAGGAATCGCTCGATCGCTCGGGTTCAGTAACGCGCAGCCTGCAGTGCAATCGCTCGGGTTTAGTTAGAGCCCAACACCTCGCACCCACGCGCGTGCGTGTACGAGAGAAACGCGCATCGCTCGGCCCCGACCACCCACCGTAACTGGGAACACCCCGATATTTTCCTCGCCCTCGCTTCTACCACAGTTTTTCCGTCATGGACGTCCCAAAGAATGTCATGCAGCTGCGTCTTCGGCCCGCCCAGGACGAAAAGCCCATTTTCTGTCAGGATTTTTTGTCATAGAAGTAGGACCCCACCACATCTATGATGATACCGGGTTTTGTCACAATTATCGTCATAGAAGTGTCATAAGTATGACAATTTTTTTTCGTTCGACCCAAAATGTCATGGATGTGTCTTTTTTTTGTAGTGAGGACCCCCTTTCCTAGTCCCACTAGGAATAGAAGGAAGAGGGGGAAGGAGAAAGGAAAGGGGGCCCGCCCCCCTCACCCAATTCGGATTGGGCTTGGGGGGCACGCCCCCTCCTAGGCTGCCTCCTCTCTCTTCCACTAAGGCCCAATAAGGCCCATGAACTCCCCGGGGGGTTCCGATAACCTCCCGGTACTCTGGTAAATGCCCAAACTCATCCGGAACCATTCCGATGTCCAAACATAGTCATCCAATATATCGATCTTTATGTCTCGACCATTTCGAGACTCCTCCTCATGTCCATGATCACATCCGGGACTCCAAACAACCTTCGGCACATCAAAACACATAAACTCATAATACCGATCGTCATCGAACGTTAAGCGTGCGGACCTTACGGGTTCGAGAACTATGTAGACATGACCGAGACTCATCTCCGGTCAATAACCAATAGCGGAACCTGGATGCTCATATTGGTTCCTACATATTCTACGAAGATCTTTATCGGTCAAACCGCATAACAACATACGTTGTTCCCTTTGTCATCGGTATGTTACTTGCCCGAGATTTGATCGCCGGTATCTCAATACCTAGTTCAATCTCGTTACCGGCAAGTCTCTTTACTCGTTCTGTAATACATCATCCCGCAACTAACTCATTAGTCACATTGCTTGCAAGGCTTATAGTGATGTGCATTACCGAGCGGGCCAAGAGATACCTCTCCGACAATCAGAGTGACAAATCCTAATCTCGATCTATGCCAACTCAACAAACACCATCGGAGACGCCTGTAGAGCATCTTTATAATCACCCAGTTACATTTTGACGTTTGATAGCACACAAGGTGTTCCTCTGGTATTCGGGAGTTGCATAATCTCATAGTCTGAGGAACATGTATAAGTCATGAAAAAAGCAGTAGCAATGAAACTGTAACAATCATAATGCTAAGCTAACGAATGGGTCTTGTCCATCACATCATTCTCCTAATGATGTGATCCCGTTCATCAAATGACAACACATGTCTATGGTTAGGAAACATAACCATCTTTGATAAACGAGCTAGTCAAGTAGATGCATACTAGGGACACTTTGTTTTGTCTATGTATTCACACATGTACTAAGTTTCCGGCTAATACAATTCTAGCATGAATAATAAACATTTATCATGAAATAAGGAAATAAATAATAACTTTATTATTGCCTCTAGGGCATATTTCCTTCAGTCTCCCACTTGCACTAGAGTCAATAATCCGGTTCACATCGCCATGTGATTTAACACCAATAGTTCACATCACCATGTGATTAACACCCATAGTTCACATCGCCATGTGACCAACACTCAAAGGGTTTACTAGAGTCAGTAATCCTAGTTCACATCACCATGTGATTAACACCCAAAGAGTAGTAAGGTGTGATCATGTTTGGCTTGTGAGAGAAGTTTAGTCAACGGGTCTGCCATATTCATATCCGTATGTATTTTGCAAATTCTATGTCAACAATGCTCTACACGGAGCTACTTTAGCTAATTGCTCCCACTTTCAATATGTATCCAAATTGAGAGTTAGAGTCATCTGGATCAGTGTCAAAACTTGCATCGACGTAACCCTTTACGACGAACCTTTTGTCACCTCCATAATTGAGAAACATATCCTTATTCCACTAAGGATAATTTTGACCGCTGTCCAGTGATCTACTCCTAGATCACCATTGTACTCCCTTGCCAAACTCAGTGTAGGGTATACAATAGATCTGGTACACAGCATGGCATACATTATAGAACCTATGGCTGAGGCATAGGGAATGACTTTCATTCTCTTTCTATCTTCTGCCGTGGTCAGGCTTTGAGTCTTACTCAATTTCACACCTTGCAATACAGGCAAGAACTCCTTCTTTGACTGTTCCATTTTGAGCCACTTCAAAAATTTGTCAAGGTATGTACTTCATTGAAAAAACTTATCAAGCGTCTTGATCTATCTCTATAGATCTTGATGCTCAATATGTAAGCAGCTTCATCGAGGTCTTTCTTTGAAAAACTCCTTTCAAACACTCCTTTTATGCTTTCCAGAAAATTCTACATCATTTCCGATCAATAATATGTCATTCACATATACTTATCAGAAAGGTTGTAGTGCTCCCACTCACTTTCTTGTAAATACAGGCTTCATCGCAAGTCTATATAAAACTATATGCTTTGATCAACTCATCAAAGCGTATATTCCAACTCTGAGATGCTTTGCACCAGTCCATGGATGGATCGCTGGAGCTTGCACATTTTGTTAGCACCTTTAGGATCGACAAAACCTTCTGGTTGCATCATATACAACTCTTCTTTAAGAAATCCATTAAGGAATGTAGTTTTGACATCCATTTGCCAGATTTCATAAAATGTGGCAATTTGCTAACATGATTCGGACAGATGTAAGCATCGCTACGAGTGAGAAAATCTCATTGTAGTCAACACCTTGAACTTTGTCAAAAACCTTTTTTCGACAAGTCTAGCTTTGTAGATAGTAACACTACTATCAGCGTCCGTCTTCCTCTTGAAGAGCCATTTATTTTCTATGGCTTGCCGATCATCGGGTAAGTCAACCAAAGTCCAGACTTTGTTCTCATACATGGATCCCATCTTAGATTTCATGGCCTCAAGCCATTTCGCGGAATCTGGGCTCATCATCGCTTCCTCATAGTTCGTAGGTTCATCATGGTCAAGTAAAATGAACTCCAGAATAGGATTACCGTACCACACTGGTGCGGAACGTACTTTGGTTGACCTACGAGGTTCGGTAGTAACTTGATCCGAAGCTTCATGATCATCATCATTAACTTCCTCACTAATTGGTGTAAGCATCACTTGAACTGATTTCAGTGAAGAAATACTTTCCAATTCGGGACAAGGTACAATTACCTCATCAAGTTCTACCTTCCTCCCACTCACTTCTTTCGAGAGAAACTCCTTCTCCAAAAAGGATCCATTCTTAGCAAAAAAGATCTTGCCTTCGGATCTGTGATAGAAGGTGTACCCAACAGACTCTTTTGGGTATCCTATGAAGACACATTTCTCCGATTTGGATTCGAGCTTATCAGGTTGAAGCTTTTTCACATAAGCATCGCAGCCTCAAACTTTAAGAAACGACAACTTGGGTTTCTTGCCAAACCACAGTTCATAAGGTGTCATCTCAACGGATTTAGATGGTGCCCTATTTAACGTGAATGCAGCTGTCTCTAATGCATAACCCCAAAACGATAGTGGTAAATCGGTGAGAGACATCATAGATTGCACTATATCCAATAAAGTAAGGTTATGACGTTCCGACACACCATTATGTTGTGGTGTTCTAGGTGGCATGAGTTTGTGAAACTATTCCACATTGTTTTAATTGAAGGCCAAACTCATAACTCAAATATTTGCCTCTACGATCAGATCGTAGAAACTTTATTTTCTCGTTACGATGATTCTCTACTTCACTCTGAAAAGCTTTGAACTTTTCAAGTGTTTCGGACTTGTGTTTCATCAAGTAGATATACACATATCTGCTCAAATCATCTATGAAGGTCAGAAAACAATGATACCCGCCGTGAGCCTCAACACTCATTGGACCGCATACATCAGTATGTATTATTTCCAATAAGTCAGTGGCTCGCTCCATTGTTCCGGAGAACGGAGTCTTAGTCATCTTGCCCATGAGGCATGGTTCGCAAGCATCAAATGATTCATAATCAAGTGATTCCAAAAGTCCATCGGCATGGAGTTTCTTCATGCGCTTTACACCAATATGACCTAAACGGCAGTGCCACAAATAAGTTGCACTATCATTATTAACTTTGCATCTTTTGGCTTCAATATTTATGAATATGTGTATCACTACGATCGAGATTCAATAAACCATTTACATTGAGTGTATGACCATAAAAGGTTTTTATTCATGTAAATAGAACAACAATTATTCTTTGACTTAAATGAATAACCGTATTGCAATAAACATGATCCAATCATATTCATGCTTAACGGAAACACCTAATAACATTTATTTTAGGTTCAACACTAATCCCAAAGGTAAAAGGAGTGTGCGATGGTGATCTTATCAACCTTGGAATCATTTCCAACACACATCGTCACCTCGCCCTTAACTAGTCTCTGTTTATTTTGCAACTCCCGTTTTGAGTTACTACTCTTAGCAACTGAACTAGTATCAAATACCGAGGGGTTGCTATAAACACTAGTAAAGTACACATCAATAACATGTATATCAAATATACCTTTGTTCATTTTGCCATCCTTCTTATCCGCCAAGTATCTAGGGGCAGTTCCACTTCCAGTGACCATTTCCTTTGCAGTAGAAGCACCCAGTTTCAGGCTTGAGTCTAGCTTTGGGTTTCTTCACGGGAGTGACAACTTGTTTGTCATTCTTCTTGAAGTTCCCCTTCTATTCTTTTGCCCTTTTTCTTGAAACTAGTGGTCTTGTTGACCATCAACACTTGATGCTCCTTCTTGATTTCTACCTCCGCAACCTTTAGCATCACGAAGAGCTCGGGAATTGTCTTGTTCACCCCTTGCATATTATAGTTCATCACGAAGCTCTTGTAGCTTGGTGGTAGTGATTGAAGAATTCTGTCAATGATAGTATAATAAGGAAGATTAACTCCCAGTTGAATCAAGTGATTGTTATACCCAGACATTTTGAGTATATGCTTACTGACACAACTATTCTCCTCCATTTTGCAGTTGTAGAACTTATTGGAGACTTCATATCTGTCAATCCGGGCATTTGCTTGAAATATTAACTTCGACTCCTGGAACATCTCATATGCTCCATGACGTTCAAAACATCGTTGAAGTCCCGGTTCTAAGCCGTAAAGCATGGCACACTGAACTATCGAGTAGTAATCAGCTTTGCTCTGCCAGACGTTCATAACATCTGGCGTTGCTCCTGCAGCGGGTTTGGCACCTAGTGGTGCTTCCAGGACGTAATTCTTCCGTGCAGCAATGAGGATAATCCTCAAGTTACGGACCCGGTCCGTGTAATTGCTACCATCATCTTTCAACTTAGCTTTCTCAAGGAACATATCATAAATAAAATGGGAAAGCTATTTGTGAGCTATTGATCTACAGCATAGATATGCAAATACTATCAGGACTAAGTTCATGATAAATTTAAGTTCAATTAATCATATTACTTAATAACTCTCACTTAGATAGACATCCCTCAAGTCATCTAAATGATCACGTGATCCATATCAACTAAACCATGTCCGATCATCACGTGAGATGGAGTAGTTTTCAATGGTGAACATCACTATGTTGATCATATCTACTATATGATTCACGTTCGACCTTTCGGTCTCCAGTGTTCCGAGGCCATACCTGCATATGCTAGGCTCATCAAGTTTAACCCGAGTATTTTGCGTGTGCAAAACTGGCTTGCACCCGTTGTATGTGAACGTAGAGCTTATCACACCCGATCATCACGTGGTGTCTCAGCACGAAGAACTATCGCAATGGTGCATACTCAGGGAGAACACTTATACCTTGAAATTTTAGTAAGGGATCATCTTATAAAGCTACCGCCGAACCAAGCAAAATAAGATGTATAAAAGATAAACATCACATGCAATCAAAATATGTGACATGATATGGCCATCGTCATCTTGTGCCTTTGATCTCCATCTCCAAAGTACCGTCATGATTTCTATCGTCACCGGCATGACACCATGATCTCTATCAACGTGTCGTCATATGGTCGTCTCACCAACTATTGCTTTTGCAACTATTGCTATCGCATAGTGATAAAGTAAAGCAATTACATGGCACTTGCATCTTATGCAATAAAGAGACAACCATAAGGCTCCTGCCAGTTGCCGATAGTTTAAAAAACATGATCATCTCATACAACAATTTATATCTCATCACGTCTTGACCATATCATATCACAACATGCCCTACAAAAACAAGTTAGACGTCCTCTACTTTGTTGTTGCAAGTTTTACGTGGCTGCTACGGGCTTAGCAAGAACCGTTTTTACCTACGCATCAAAACCACAACGATTTTTCATCAAGTGTGTTGTTTTAACCTTCAACAAGGACCGGGCGTAGTCACACTCAATTCAACTAAACTTGGAGAAACAGACACCCACTAGCCACCTGTGTGCGAAGCACGGCGGTAGAATCAATCTCATGAACGCGGTCATGTAATGTCGTTCTGAGCCGCTTCATCCAACAATACCGCCGAATCAAAGTATGGCATGCTGGTAAGCAGTATGACTATTATCGCGCACAACACTTTGTGTTCTACTCGTGCATATAGCATCTATGCATGGACCTGGCTCGGATGCCACTGTTGGGGAACGCAGTAATTTCAAAAATAAATCCTATGCACACGCAAAATCTATGTGATGCATAGCAACGAGCGGGAGAGTGTAGTCCACGTACCCTCATAGACCGTAAGCGGAAGCGTTATGACAACACGGTTGATGTAGTCGTACGTCTTCACGATCCGACCGATCCTAGTACCGAAAGTATGGCACGTTCGCGATCTGCACACGTTCAGCTCGGTGACGTCCCACGAACTCTCGATCCAGCTGAGTGTCGAGGGAGAGCTTCGTCAGCACGACAGCATGATGACGGTGATGATGAAGCTACCGGTGCAGGGCTTCGCCTAAGCACTACGACGATATGACCGAGGTGGATTATGGTGGAGGGGGGCACCGCACACGGCTAAGACAATGATCAACTTGTGTGTCTATGGGGTGCCCCCCACCCCACGTACATAAATGTAACATCCCAAATTTCCAATTTGGAATGTTATACATAGGTCACTCATGCATGTCATATTTTATTGCATTTTGTTTTGCGATCCTCGAAATTCTAAGCAACTCGAGGACCTACGGAGAGAGTTGGGGATTTCACGTTGTTCATATTTGAATTTTATCAAATATCGAAACAAGGATCACTTTGATTTTATTTTTTTTCCTTTCCGAAAATATTTCATATTAAAAATATATGAGAGGAGATAATATGACTTCTCCAAAATAAAATGAATATTGAAGGAAAAATATTAAAATCAATTAAGAATTTTATTCGGAGTTTTATTACTATTTTATTTGAATTAGAAAAAATATGCGTTTTTCAAAAATTGCATTTGAGGCGAAATAAATGTTCACTTTGTCCGCAATATTATTAGAGGACCGTGAAAATTTATTTCAGGATTTTTGGAGTCTGTTTAGTATTTTTTTTGTTAGTTTTTCTGCGCCAGGTTTTTCGAAAAAAAAGTTGAACGGACCTAACCGGGCCGTGTCCGACTAGGACTCCTGGCCCGGCTGGCTTTAAAAGCTGAGGCCCGCGACCCCTGAGGCCCAAACCGCGCCGCCGCCTGCCCTAACCCTAGCGCCACCCGCCCGATCCGCCGCCGCATCGCGCCGCAGCCGCCGACGCCGCCTTCCGCCGGAGCCCCGCCGCAGCCGCCGTTCCGCCGCAGCCGCCTTCCCGCCGCCCCGCTGCTGGATCCGATCTCGCCGGAGGTATAACCGCCGCCGCCGCCGGTTTTCGCAAGAAAACCGTTCAGTTTTTCTTTAAAAACCTTAGTTTCGTTTTTTAGATCGGTTCGTTCGGTTTTTCTCGGTTCGGTTATTTAGTGGACGTTCGTCCGTTTGTTCATTTTAACGAACGCTGTTCATCCGTTAGCCGTAGACAACGAAAGTTCGTTTGTTAGCCTGTTTGTTAGTTTTTCTTTTTCCAGGGCTTCTCCGCGATTATTTCCGATCGCGATTTCTGCCCTAATCTTCGATCTAGTTTATCTTTTCGCTCGTTTATCCAAATCGGGTGAAACAAGCGCCTAGGTCTTCATCTCGAAGCCCTCTTTCTGTTTAACCAACTTGAACAAGATTTTGATACTGTAAAATTTGACTTTAGTCCATATTAGTAAACGGATCTTGTTTCTTTCGTAGTTTGAGTTTCGTTGCTCCGTTTGATTTGATTCTTTTTGCAAATCGAATCTCTTTAGTTGAGTTTTCAGATTCGATCTTCTTATTTGAGTTTTACCCGTGCATCTTTGCTTGATGGATTATGTATTCTATTGTTTGTTTGCGATAGAATTCCTGGAGTGCGAAGCGTGCTACTACGAGTCGCTAGGTTTTGCGGATCGTCAGCAAGGCAAGTAGCACATTGAGCATACCCTTTATTACCCAGTTTTATGCATTCGTTTCAACCCTCACACGTTGCATGAGTAGGATCTCTTAACATGTGGGTCTGGGAAGTAAATGATGAGGTAGAACCTATTACCTGTTTATTATCAAACCCTTGGGAGCTACTTCTACGTTATGCTTATATTGCCATGCTATGCACATAGACGTGGATTGGGTTGTGAGTGTATCCATGATAGATGTGAGATTGTTAATTAATGGTTAACTTAAGGTGGCAACTTTAAGACACATCTGGGTGGATTGCTTGTGGGCACCTGGAGAATCCAGTGTTGTCCTAGGATATCCTGGAGTACTCGTGTGATCATCCTACGGTCCGCCACCCAGGCTCAAAGGGATCATAAGATTATTCATGCTAGAAACTTCCGTGTTGAGTATGTTGCATGACCTCTTCAAGTGGTAGGCTAGCAGATGTAGGGGATGTAGGTTGGTACTATCTACCCAGGGTTAGAGTTAATGCTTCTGAAAGACAGTGTCTCGGTCATCCGTTTCTCAAACACCGTGTAGTGCGAGAAATCCAACGGAGGAGATCGAGTCTTGTGGGGAAAAGTGCGCAAACCTCTGCAGAGTGTATAAACTAATCACAGTTAGTCGTGTCCCCGGTTATGGACATCTTGAGTATCTGGTACTTGAATTATTGATTTGATCTCATCACTCTAATTAAATTTGTTGGGTTGATAATTATTTCTAATTGGGACTGAGTTGGAGGAACCTTCTCAATGTTTCAACTACCATGATAGTTAAATAAAACTTATTCCTTTGTTGTAGGAACAAATTGGCTTTTCGCAAAACAATATTGAAGGAAATATGCCCTAGAGGCAATAATAAAGTTATTATTTATTTCCTTATATCATGATAAATGTTTATTATTCATGCTAGAATTGTATTAACCGGAAACATAATACATGTGTGAATACATAGACAAACAGAGCGTCACTAGTATGCCTCTACTTGACTAGATCGTTAATCAAAGATGGTTATGTTTCCTAGCCATAGACATGAGTTGTCATTTGATTAACGGGATCACCTCATTAGGAGAATGACGTGATTGACTTGACCCATTCCGTTAGCTTAGCACTCGATCGTTTAGTATGTTGCTATTGCTTTCTTCATGACTTATACATGTTCCTATGACTATGAGATTATGCAACTCCCGTTTACCGGATGAACACTTTGTGTGCTACCAAACGTCACAACGTAACTGGGTGATTATAAAGGTGCTCTACAGGTGTCTCCGAAGGTACTTGTGGGGTTGGCGTATTTCGAGATTAGGATTTGTCACTCCGATTGTCGGAGAGGTATCTCTGGGCCCACTCAGTAATGCACATCACTATAAGCCTTGCAAGCATTGTAACTAATGAGTTAGTTGCGGGATGATGTATTACGGAACGAGTAAAGAGACTTGCCGGTAACGAGATTGAACTAGGTATTGAGATACCGACGATCGAATCTCGGGCAAGTAACATACCGATGACAAAGGGAACAACGTATGTTGTTATGCGGTCTGACCGATAAAGATCTTCGTAGAATATGTGGGAGCCAATATGAGCATCCAGGTTCGGCTATTGGTTATTGACCGGAGAGGTGTCTCGGTCATGGCTACATAGTTCTCGAACCCGTAGGGTCCGCACGCTTAATGTTACGATGACAGTTATATTATGAGTTTGTGTGTTTTGATGTACCGAAGGAGTTCGGAGTCGCAGATGAGATCGGGGACATGATGAGGAGTCTCGAAATGGCCGAGACGTAAAGATCAATATATTGGACGACTATATTCGGACTTCGGAAAGGTTCCGAGTGATTCGGGTATTTTTCGCAGTACCGGAGAGTTACGGGAATTCGTATTGGGCCTTAATGGGCCATACGGGAAAGGAGAGAAAGGCCCCAAAGGGTGGCCGCACCCCTCCTCATGGACTAGTCCGAATTGGACTAGGGAGGGGGGGGCGCCCCCTTCCTTCTTTCTCCTTCTCCCTTCCCTTTTCCTACTCCAACAAGGAAAGGAGGAGTCCTACTCCCGGTGGGAGTAGGACTCCCCCCTTGGCGCGCCCTCCTCCTAGGCCGGCGGCCTTCTCCCTTGCTCCTTTATATACGGGGGCAGGTGGGCACCCCATAGACACAACAATTGATCTCTTAGCCATGTGCGGTGCCCCCCTCCACCATATTACACCTTGATAATATCGTAGCGGTGCTTAGGCGAAGCCCTGCGTCGGTAGAACATCATCATCGTCACCACGCTGTCGTGCTGACGAAACTCTCCCTCAACACTCGGCTGGATCAGAGTTCGAGGGACGTCATCGAGCAGAACGTGTGCTGAACTCGGAGGTGCCGTGCGTTCGGTACTTGATCGGTCAGATCGTGAAGACGTACGACTACATCAACCGCGTTGTGTTAAACGCTTCCGCTATCGGTCTACGAGGGTACGTGGACAACACTCTCCCCTCTCGTTGCTATGCATCACCATGATCTTGCGTGTGCGTAATTTTTTTTTGAAATTACTATGTTCCCCAACGGTGGCATCCGAGCCAGGTTTTATGCGTTGATGTTATATGCACGAGTAGAACACAAGTGAGTTGTGGGCGATATAAGTCATACTGCTTACCAGCATGTCATATTTTGGTTCAGCGGTATTGTGAGATGAAGCGGCCCGGACCGACATTACGCTTACGCTTACGCGAGACTGGTTTCACCGTTGCGAGCACTCGTTGCTTAAAGGTGTCTGGCGGGTGTCTGTCTCTCTCACTTTAGTTGAACCGAGTGTGGCTACGCCCGGTCCTTGCGAAGGTTAAAACTGCACCAACTTGACAAACTATCGTTGTGGTTTTGATGCGTAGTTAAGAACGGTTCTTGCTAAGCCCGTAGCAGCCACGTAAAACTTGCAACAACAAAGTAGAGGACGTCTAACTTGTTTTTGCAGGGCATGTTGTGATGCGATATGGTCAAGACATGATGCTATATTTTATTGTATGAGATGATCATGTTTTGTAACCGAGTTATCGGCAACTGGCAGGAGCCATATGGTTGTCACTTTATTGTATGCAATGCAATCGCCATGTAATTGTTTTACTTTATCACTAAGCGGTAGCGATAGTCGTAAAAGCAATAGTTGGCGAGACAACAACGATGCTACGATGGAGATCAAGGTGTCGCGCCGGTGACGATGGTGATCATGACGGTGCTTCGGAGATGGAGATCACAAGCACAAGATGATGATGGCCATATCATATCACTTATATTGATTGCATGTGATGTTAATCTTTTATGCATCTTATCTTGCTTTGATTGACGGTAGCATTATAAGATGATCTCTCACTAAAATTTCAAGATAAAAGTGTTCTCCCTGAGTATGCACCGTTGCGAAAGTTCTTCGTGCTGAGACACCACGTGATGATCGGGTGTGATAGGCTCTACGTTCAAATACAATGGGTGCAAAACAGTTGCTCACGCGGAATACTCAGGTTAAACTTGACGAGCCTAGCATATGCAGATATGGCCTCAGAACACGGAGACCGAAAGGTCGAGCGTGAATCATATAGTAGATATGATCAACATAGTGATGTTCACCATTGAAACTACTCCATCTCACGTGATGATCGGACATGGTTTAGTTGATTTGGATCACGTAATCACTTAGATGATTAGAGGGATGTCTATCTAAGTGGGAGTTCTTAAATAATATGATTAATTGAACTTAAATTTATCATGTACTTAGTCCTGATAGTATTTTGCAAATTATGTTGTAGATCAATAGCTCGCGTTGTTGCTTCCCTGTGTTTATTTTTGATATGTTCCTAGAGAAAAATTATGTTGAAAGATGTTAGTAGCAAAGATGCGGATTGGATCCGTGATCTGAGGATTATCATCATTGCTGCACAGAAAAATTATGTCCTTGATGCACCGCTAGGTGACAGACCTATTGCAGGAGCAGATGCAGACGTTATGAACGTTTGGCTAGCTCAACATGATGACTACTTGATAGTTTAGTGCACCATGCTTAACGGCTTAGAATCGGGACTTCAAAGACGTTTTGAACGTCATGGACCATATGAGATATTCCAGGAGTTGAAGTTAATATTTCAAGCAAATACCCGAGTTGAGAGATATGAAGTCTCCAACAAGTTCTATAGCTAAAAGATGGAGGAGAATAGCTCAAGCAGTGAGCATGTGCTCAGATTGTCTGGGTACTACAATCGCTTGAATCAAGTGGGAGTTAATCTTCCAGATAAAATAGTGATTGACAGAATTCTCTAGTCACCATCACCAAGTTAGTAGAACTCCGTGATGAACTATAGTATGTAAGGGATGACGAAAGCAATTCCCGAGCTCTTCGCGATGCTGAAATCGACGAAGATAGAAATCAAGAAAGAGCATCAAGTGTTGATGGTTAACAAGACCACTAGTTTCAAGAAAAGGGCAAAGGGATAGAAGGGGAACTTCAAAAGAATGGCAAGCAAGTTGCTACTCAAGTGAAGAAGCCCAAGTCTGTACCTAAGCCTGAGACTAAGTGATTCTACTGCAAAGGGACTGGTCGCTGGGAGCGGAACTACCCCAAGTATTTGGCGGATAAGGAGGATGGCAAAGTAAACACAGGTATATTTGATATACATGTTATTTATGTGTACTTTACTAGTGTTTATAGCAACCCTCAGTATTTGATACTAGTTCAGTTGCTAAGATTAGTAACTCGAATCAGGAATTGCAGAATGAACAGAGAGTAGTTAAGGGTGAAGTGACGATGTGTGTGGAAGTGGTTCCAAGATTGATATGATCATCATCGCACACTCCCTATACTTTCGGGATTAGTTTTGAAACTAAATAAGTGTTATTTGGTGTTTGCGTTGAGCATGAATATGATTTGATCATGTTTGTTGCAATACGGTTATTCATTTAAATTAGAGAATAATTGTTGTTCTGTTTACATGAATAAAACCTTCTATGGTCATACACCCAATAAAATGGTTTGTTGGATCTCGATCGTAGTGATACACATATACATAATAATGAAGCCAAAAGATGCAAAGTTAATAATGATAGTGCAACTTATTTGTGGCACTGCCGTTTAGGCCATATTGGTGTAAAGCGCATGAAGAAACTCCATACTGATGGGATTTTGGAATCACTTGATTATGAATCACTTGATGCTTGCGAACCGTGCCTCATGGGCAAGATGACTAAAACGCCGTTCTCCGGAACTATGGAGAGAGCAACAGATTTGTTGGAAATCATACATACTGATGTATGCGATCCGATGAGTGTTGAGGCTCGTAGCGGGTATCATTAATTTCTGACCTTCACAGATGATTTGAGCAGATATGGGTATATCTACTTAATGAAACAGAAGTCTGAAACATTTGAAAAGTTCATATAATTTCAGAGAGAAGTGGAAAATCATTGTAACAAGAAAATAAAGTTTCTACGATCTGATCGTGGAGTAGAGTATTTGAGTTACGAGTTTGGCCTTCAGTTAAAACAATGTGAAATAGTTTCACTACTCACGCCACCTAGAACACCACGGTGTAATGGTGTGTCCGAACATCGTAACCGTACTTTATTAGATATGGTGCGATATATGATGTCTCTTACCGATCTACCACTATCGTTTTGGGGTTGTGCATTAGAGACAGCTGCATTCACGTTAAATAGGGTACCATCTAAATCTGTTGAGACGACATCTTATGAACTGTGGTTTGGCAAGAAACCAAAGTTGTCGTTTCTTAAAGTTTGGGGTTGCGATGCTTATGTGAAAAGGTTTTCATCCTGATAAGCTCAAACCCAAATCGGAGAAATGTGTCTTCATAGGATACCCAAAGGAGACAGTTGGGTACACCTTCTATCACAGATCCGAAGGCAAGACATTCGTTGCTAAGAATGGATCCTTTCTAGAGAAGGAGTTTCTCTCGAAAGAAGTGAGTGGGAGGAAAGTAGAACTTGATGAGGTAACTGTACCTGCTCCCTTATTGGAAAGTAGTTCATCACAGAAATCTGTTCCTGTGACTCCTACACCAATTAGTGAGGAAGTTAATGATGATGATCATGTAACTTCATATCAAGTTACTACCAAACCTCGTAGGTAAACCAGAGTGAGATCCACACCAGAGTGGTACGGTAATCCTGTTCTGGAGGTCATGTTATTTGACCATGACGAACCTACGAACTATGAGGAAACGATGATGAGCCCAGATTCCGTGAAATGGCTTGAGGCCATGAAATCTGAGACAAGATCCATATATGAGAACAAAGTATGGACTTTGATTGACTTGCCCAATGATCGGCTAGCCATTGAGATTAAATGGATCTTCAAGAGGAAGACAGACAGTGATAGTAGTGTTACTGTCTACAAAGCTAGAATTGTCGCAAAAAGGTTTTCGACAAGTTCAAGGTGTTGACTACGATGAGAGTTTCTCACTCGTATCTATGCTTAAGTCTGTCTGAATCATGTTAGCAATTGCCGCATTTTATGAAATATGGCAAATGGATAAACAAAACTGCATTCCTTAATGGATTTATTAAAGAAGAGTTGTATATGATGCAACCAGGAGGTTTTGTCAATCCTATAAGTGCTAACAAAATATGCAAACTCCAGCGATCCATTTATGGACTGGTGCAAGCATCTCGGAGTTGGCATATACGCTTTGATAAGTTGATCAAAGCATATAGTTTTATACAGACTTGCGGTGAAGCCTGTATTTACAAGAAAGTGAGTGGGAGCACTACAACATTTCTGATAAGTATATGTGAATGACATATTGTTGATCAGAAATAATGTAGAATTATTCTGCAAAGCATAAAGGAGTGTTTGAAAGGAGTTTTTAAAAGAAAGACCTCGGTGAAGCTACTTACATATTGAGCATCAAGATCTATAGAGATAGATCAAGACGCTTGATAAGTTTTTTCAATGAGTACATACCTTAACAAGATTTTGAAGTAGTTCAAAATAGAACAGTCAAAGAAAGAGTTCTTGCCTGTGTTACAAGGTGTGAAATTGAGTAAGACTCAAAGCCCGACCACGGCAGAAGATAGAAAGAGAATGAAAGTCATTGCCTATGCCTTGGCCATAGGTTCTATAAAGTATGCCATGTTGTGGACCAGATCTATTGTATACCCTACACTGATTTTGGCAAGGGAGTACAATAGTGATCTAGGAGTAGATCACTGGACAGCGGTCAAAATTATCCTTAGTGGAATAAGGATATGTTTCTCGATTATGGAAGTGACAAAAGGTTCGTCGTAAAGGGTTACGTCGATGCAAGTTTTGACACTAATCTAGATGACTCTAAGTCTCGGTCTAGATACATATTGAAAGTGGGAGCAATTAGCAAGAGTAGCTCCGTGCAGAGCATTGTAGACATAGAAATTTGCAAAATACTTACGGATCTGAATGTGACAGACCCGTTGACTAAAATTATCTCACAATCAAAACATGATCACACCTTAGTACTCTTTTGGTGTTAATCACATAGCGATGTGAACTAGATTATTGACTCTAGTAAACCCTTTGGGTGTTGGTCACATGACGATGTGAACTATGGGTGTTAATCACATGGTGATGTGAATTATTGATGTTAAATCACATGGCGATGTGAACTAGATTATTGACTCTAGTGCAAGTGGGAGACTGAAGGAAATATGCCCTAGGGGCAATAATAAAGTTATTATTTATTTCCTTATATCATGATAAATGTTTATTATTCATGCTAGAATTGTATTAACCGGAAACATAATACATGTGTGAATACATAGACAAACAGAGTGTCACTAGTATGCCTCTACTTGACTAGCTCGTTAATCAAAGATGGTTATGTTTCCTAGCCATAGACATGAGTTGTCATTTGATTAACGGGATCACCTCATTAGGAGAATGACGTGATTGACTTGACCCATTCCGTTAGCTTAGCACTCGATCGTTTAGTATGTTGCTATTGCTTTCTTCATGACTTATACATGTTCCTATGACTATGAGATTATGCAACTCCCGTTTACCGGAGGAACACTTTGTGTGCTACCAAACGTCACAACGTAACTGGGTGATTATAAAGGTGCTCTACAGGTGTCTCCGAAGGTACTTGTGGGGTTGGCGTATTTCGAGATTAGGATTTGTCACTCCGATTGTCGGAGAGGTATCTCTGGGCCCACTCAGTAATGCACATCACTATAAGCCTTGCAAGCATTGTAACTAATGAGTTAGTTGCGGGATGATGTATTACGGAACGAGTAAAGAGACTTGCCGGTAACGAGATTGAACTAGGTATTGAGATACCGACGATCGAATCTCGGGCAAGTAACATACCGATGACAAAGGGAACAACGTATGTTGTTATGCGGTCTGACCGATAAAGATCTTCGTAGAATATGTGGGAGCCAATATGAGCATCCAGGTTCCGCTATTGGTTATTGACCGGAGAGGTGTCTCGGTCATGTCTACATAGTTCTCGAACCCGTAGGGTCCGCACGGTTAACGTTACGATGACAGTTATATTATGAGTTTATGTGTTTTGATGTACCGAAGGAGTTTGGAGTCCCAGATGAGATCAGGGACATGACGAGGAGTCTCGAAATGGCCGAGACGTAAAGATCGATATATTGGACGACTATATTCGGACTTCGGAAAGGTTCCGAGTGATTCGGGTATTTTTCGTAGTACCGGAGAGTTACGGGAATTCGTATTGGGCCTTAATGGGCCATACGGGAAAGGAGAGAAAGGCCCCAAAGGGTGGCCACACCCCTCCCCATGGACTAGTCCGAATTGGACTAGGGAGGGGGGCGCTCCCTTCCTTCTTTCTCCTTCTCCCTTCCCTTTTCCTACTCCAACAAGGAAAGGAGGAGTCCTACTCCCGGTGGGAGTAGGACTCCCCCCTTGGCGCGCCCTCCTCCTAGGCCGGCGGCCTTCTCCCTTGCTCCTTTATATACGGGGGCAGGTGGGCACCCCATAGACACAACAATTGATCTCTTAGCCGTGTGCGGTGCCCCCCTCCACCATATTACACCTCGATAATATCGTAGCGGTGCTTAGGCGAAGCCCTGCGTCGGTAGAACATCATCATCGTCACCACGCCGTCGTGCTGACGAAACTCTCCCTCAACACTCGGCTGGATCGGAGTTCGAGGGACGTCATCGAGCTGAACGTGTGCTGAACTCGGAGGTGCCGTGCGTTCGGTACTTGATCGGTCGGATCATGAAGACGTATGACTACATCAACCGCGTTGTGTTAAACGCTTCCGCTATCGGTCTACGAGGGTACGTGGACAACACTCTCCCCTCTCGTTGCTATGCATCACCATGATCTTGCGTGTGCATAGAATTTTTTTTGAAATTACTACGTTCCCCAACAAATATAAACTTAGAGCCTCCACCAGCCATATATGCATGTAGTGATAGCATTACTCTGTTCATTGCTCTACTGTGTTATATTACCAGCATATTCCATGTGCTGACCTGTTTTTTGGCTGCAACATGAGAGTAAGGTTCGCTAGGTCGTTGTCGTGCACTCAGCTAAGTCGTTGGAGTTGATGGACTCACTTTATCTTCCGAACCTTCCGCTGTTATCTTATTTAGATGCCTTAAGCCATATTATTGTAATAAGTTCTCTTTTGAGACATTCAATGTAATAAGTGTGTGATTGCTACTCTATTATAAGTCCATTCGAGTATTGTGTGTGTCAGCATTACAGATCCAGGGATGACACTGAAGCATAGAGACTTGACCGTCTGAGGTCGGGTCGCTACAATAAAGGAGGGAGGGGGGAGGCCGGCCGGCCTCTCTAGGCGCGCCAAGGCGGGAGGAGTCCTCTTCCTAGTGGGAGTAGGACCCCCCTTTCCTAGTCCCACTAGGAATAGAAGGAAGAGGGGGAAGGAGAAAGGAAAGGGGGCCCGGCCCCCTCACCCAATTCGGATTGGGCTTAGGGGGGCGCGCCCCCTCCTAGGCCGCCTCCTCCTCTCTCCCACTAAGGCCCAATAAGGCCCATGCAGTCCCCGAGGGGTTCCGATAACCTCCCGGTACTTCGGTAAATGCCCGAACTCATCCGGAACCATTCCGATGTCCAAACATAGTCATCCAATATATCGATCTTTATGTATCGACCATTTCGAGACTCCTCATCATGTCCATGATCACATCTGGGACTCCGAACAACCTTCGGTACATCAAAACACAAAAACTCATAATACCGATCGTCACAGAGCGTTAAGCGTGCGGACCCTACGGGTTCGAGAACTATGTAGACATGACCGAGACTCATCTCCGGTCAATAACCAATAGAGGAACCTGGATGCTCATATTGGTTCCTACATATTCTACGAAGATCTTTATCGGTCAAACCGCATAACAACATACGTTGTTCCCTTTGTCATCGGTATGTTACTTGCCCGAGATTCGATCGTCGGTATCTCAATACCTAGTTCAATCTCGTTACCGGCAAGTCTCTTTACTCGTTCCGTAATACATCATCCCACAACTAACTCATTAGTCACATTGCTTGCAAGGCTTATAGTGATGTGCATTACCGAGCGGGCCCAGAGACACCTCTCCGACAATCGGAGTGACAAATCCTAATCTTGATCTATGCCAACTCAACAAACACCATCGGAGACACCTGTAGAGCATCTTTATAATCACCCAGTTACGTTGTGACGTTTGATAGCACACAAGGTGTTCCTCTGGTATTCGGGAGTTGCATAATCTCATAGTTTGAGGAACATGTATAAGTCATGAAGAAAGCAGTAGCAATGAAACTGTAACGATCATAATGCTAAGCTAACGAATGGGTCTTGTCCATCACATCATTCTCCTAATGATGTGATCCCGTTCATCAAATGACAACACATGTCTATGGTTAGGAAACATAACCATCTTTGATAAACGAGCTAGTCAAGTAGAGGCATACCAGGGACACTTTGTTTTGTCTATGTATTCACACATGTACTAAGTTTCCGGCTAATACAATTCTAGCATGAATAATAAACATTTATCATGAAATAAGGAAATAAATAATAACTTTATTATCGCCTCTAGGGCATATTTCCTTCAAAAATAACACCAAATGATACACATCAACCAACTCTAATGTCACCTAGATACTCTAATGTCACCATGAGTATCCGTGAGTTGATCATACGATATGCGTCAAACAATTTCAAATTCATAATACTCAATCCAACACAAAGAACCTCAAAGAGTGCCCCAAGATTTCTACCGGAGAAACAAAGACGAGAACATGCATCAACCCCTATGCATAGATTACCCCAATGGCACCTCGGAATCCGCGAGTTTAGTACCAAAACACACATCAAGTGAATCAATATGATACCCCATTGTCACCACGGGTATTAATAGCAAGACGTACATCAACTGTTCTCAAATCCATAAAAGTATTCAATCCTATAATAACGATATCTCAAAGGGAAAGCTCAATTCATCACAACAAGATGGAGACAGGAAAACACCATATGATCCAACTATATTAACAAAGCCCGCGATACATCAAGATTGTGCCAAATCAAGAACATGAGAGAGAGAGATTAAACACATAGCTGCTGGCTTAAACCCTGAGCCCCGAGGGTGGACTACTCCCTCCTCATCATGCTGGCCGCCGGGATGATGAAGATGGCCTCCGGTGATGATTTCCCCTCCGGTAGATTGTTGGATCAGGGTCCAGATTGGTTTTTCGTGGCTACAGAGGCTTGCAGCGGCGGAACTTCTCATCTAGGTTAACTTTCGAAGGTTTCTGAATATATAGGATTGTTTGGCGTCAGTTTCACGCGAAGATGGGCCTCAGGGGGGCCACTACCCACCAGGGCACGCCAGGGGGGTGGCGCGCCCTAGTGCCTTGTGGGTAGCAGGGGGCCCCTCCAGTGGTTCTTTGCTCTAGTATTTTTCTTTTCTTCCAAAAAAATCGTCAAAAAGTTTCGCCCAATTCCGAGAACTTCTATTTCTGCACAAAAACAACACCACGGTAGTTTTGCTGAAAACAACGTCAGTCCGGGTTAGTTCCATGCAAATCATACCAAAACCATATAAAATTGTTGTAAACATGGCATGAATACTTCATAAATTATAGATATGTTGGAGACGTATCAATGTACCAACCCTAATTATTCAAAATAAATTTCCATTTTGTGTGCCCATACCGCTCATGTGGCGGCAGGGGGTGGCCGATATATTTCATGCTAGGCGGGTATTCTCATGATGAGTGTTTATTGACTTGTCATTGCATGAGAAAGTGGCAGGTAATCGGGATGCCCAGTCCCACAATGAATCAAAAATAATAATAACAAAATTCCTTGGAAATTGTTGGTATGGAAGGCACCCGTGGATACGGCTAGCCATGGATTGTGAAAGAATGGTGGAAAGTGCTACTTGTGATCCGCGCTCGTATTTCCCCGAAGAGGAGAGGATGATGTAGCACAATAGAGGTAAGTATTTCCCTCAGTTATGAAACCAAGGTTATCAATCCAGTAGGAGAACCAAGCAACACTATGTAAACAGCACCTGCACACAAACAACAAATACTTGCAACCCAACGCGTAAAGGAGTTGTCAATCCCTCAACGGTATTGAGATAGATTAAATTGTATAGGTTTTGATAAATAGATCTGGCAAAAATACAAAATAAAATAAATAAAGGAAAATTGCAGCAAGGTATTTTTGATTTAATATATGATAGGAAATAGACCCAGGGGCCATAGTTTTCACTAGAGGCTTCTCTCGAAAAATAGCATACGGTGGGTAAACAAATTACTGTTGAGAAATTGATAGAAAAGCAAATAATTATGAGGATATCCAAGGCAATGATCATGTATATACGCATCACGTCGAAGATTAGTAGACCGACTCCTGCCTACATCTACTACTATTACTCCACACATCGACCGCTATCCAGCATGCATCTAGTGTATTAAGTTCATGGAAAAATGGAGTAATGCAATAAGAACGATGACTTGATGTAGACAAGATAAACACACGTATGAACAAACCCCATCTTGTTACCCTTAATAGCAATGATACATGCATGTCATGTCTCTTTTTGTCACTGAGATTGAGCACCGCAAGATCGAACCCATCACAAAGCACCTCTTCCCATGGCAAGATAAATCAATCTAGTTGGCCAAACCAAACCAATAAATCGGAGAAGAAATACGAGGCTATAATAATCATGCATAAAAGATTTTAAAGAAGACTCAAGTAATATTCATGGATAGATCTGATCATAAACTCACAATTCATCGGATCCCAACAAACACACCGCAAAAAAGAGTTACATCAAATAGATCTCCAAGAACATCGAGGAGAACATTTTATTGAAGATCAAAAAGAGAGAAGAAGCCATCTAGCTACTAACTACGGACCCGTAGGTCTATGGTAAAATACTCACGCATCATCGGAGGGGCACCAAGGATGATGAAGAACCGCTCCGTGATTGCTGCCCCCTCCCGCGAGTGCCGAAAAAGGCCTCTAGGTTGTATCTCGTGGTTCTGGAACTTACGGCGGCGGAAAAAGTATTTCGTCGACTTCGCTAGGGTTTTGGGGATTTTAGAGTATTTATAGAGGCGGAGGTAGGTCAAGGCGGTGCTCGTGGGCGCCACTACCCACAAGGGCGCGCCGGAGGCCCCTGGCATCCCGTGGTGCCTAGTGGGCCCCACGAGCCTCTTCTGGCTCCCTCCCAAAGCTTTCGGGGTCTCTTATCGCCAGAAAAAAATCTCCAAAAAGTGGCATTTGGACTTTGTTTGGTATTGATATTCTGTAAAGTAAAAAACAAGCAAAAAACAGCAACTGGCACTAGGCACTATGTCAATAGGTTAGTCCCAAATAATGATATAAAGTTGCTAGTAAATGTATATAAAACATCCAAGATTGATAATATAACAGCATGGAACAATCAAAAATTATAGATACGTTGGAGACGTATCAGCATCCCCAACCTTAATTCCTACTCGTCCTCGAGTAGCTAAATGATAAAAATAGGATCTTTGATGTGGAATGCTGCCTATCATGTTTATCACATATTCTTTTCTTTTGTAGCATGGACATTTGGACTTTAGATGATTCAATACAATAGTCTATAATTTGACATGAGGACATCAATACTCAAACATATCAACAAGCAACCATGTCTTTCAAAATAACAACCCTAAAGAAAGCTATCCCTAGCACATTATGCTCAATCATTGATCCATTCATGAAACACACTCAAAAATATTAGCTATATCCAATGCATGAGTATGATAATAGTGTTCCCTAGCCGGTGCTTCATAAGAGAAGATGGAGACTCAATAAAAAGAAAATTTTCATAAAAGCAAATAGATATGCCCTTCGCAGAGGGAGCAGAGATTTGTAGAGGAGCCGGAGCTCATAGCTTAAATTGAGAGATAAAATAGTTTTGAGAGGCATGCTTTTCCTGTCAACGAAAACGACCAAGAGTTCCTAATATCTTCCATGCTGGATAAATCATAGGAGGTTCCCAAACATAAAATAAAGTTTATTTCCTTTTCCACCATTCTTTCACAATCCATGGCTACCCGTATCCACAGGTGCCTTCCATACCAACACTTTTCAAGGAATTTATTATTGACAACATATAATATTTTTTTCATTTCGGGACCGGGCATCCCTATTACCTGTCACACTCTCGTGCAATGACAAGTGAATAAACACTCATCTTGAGAATAACATACCTAGCATGGAAAATATTGGCCACCCCCTGCCGCTCCATGAGCGGTACGGGCACACAAAAAGGAAATTCATTTTGAAAATTAGAGTTGGCACATACAAATTTACTTGGACTGGCATGAAAATACCACATATATGTAGGTATGGTGGACTCATTTGACACAACTTTGGGTTTAAGGAGTTGGATGCATAAGCAGTATTCCCACTGAGTACAAATGAAGGTTAGCAAATAGATTGAGAAGCGACCAACCAAGAAACAAAAACGATCATAAAGGAGCATTACACATAACTAACACTAAATAATGCACCACAAGTAGGATCAAACTTCATTGCATAACTATTGACTTTCGTGCCTGCATAGGGAATCACAAACCTTAACACCAATATTCTTACTAAAGCATAATTACTCACCAACATGACTCACATATTACTATCTCCATATCTCAAAACTATTACAAGGAATCAAGTTTATAATATCGAATGATCTTCATGAAAGTTTTTATTATAGCCCCCTTGAATATCTATCACTTTGGGACTAAACTCATATATAATCATTTCTACTAGCAAGCTCTCAAACAAATTTAAGTGAAGCACAAGAGCATAAATTTCTTCAAAATAATTTCCTTTTTCAACTTCCAAAATAATATAAGTGAAGCATGAGATCATATTTCTTCAAAATTTACTAACTCTCAAAATAATCTAAGTGAAGCATGAGAGCATTTCTTCAAAAATTAAACCGCCATCGTGCTCTAAAAAATATAAGTGAAGTACTAGAGCAATTCCCTAGCTCAAAAAATTTAAGTGAAGCACATAGAGCAATTCTAACAAATCATAGCATCATTATGGCTCTCTCAAATAGGTGTGTCCAGCAAGGATGATTGTGACAAACTAAAAAGCAAAACAAGCAAAGACTCATATAATATAAGACGCTCCAAGCAAAACTCATGATATGTGACGAATAAAAATATAGCTCCAAGTAAAATTGCCGATGGTCGTCAGAAGAAAGAGGGGATACCTTCCCGGGCATCCCCAAGCTTAGTTGCTTGGGATTACTTGAATATTTCCTTCGGGTGCCATGGGCATCCCCAATCTTAGGCCCTTGCCACTCCTTATTCCTTCATCCATCGTTATCTCACCCAAAACTTGAAAACTTCAATGACACAAAATTTAACAAAACCTTCGTGAGATCCGTTAGTATAATAAAGCAAAACACCACTTCAAGTACTGTTGCAAGCCCATTCATATTTTATTATTGTGTTATACCTACCGTATTCTAACTTTACCATGGCTTATAACCCCTGATACTATCCATAGATTCATCAAAATAAGCACACAAAGCAATGAAAACAGAATCTGTCAAAAACAGACTAGTCTGTAGTAATCTATACTCTAATCATACTTCTGTAACTCCAAAAATTCTGAAAAATTAGAACAATGTAGGAAATTTGTATACCAATCTTGGGTAAAAAAATTCAGAATTTCCGTTCGCTTTAGTGATTTGTAAAAATTCTTCTACTGGACGTAAAAGTTTATGTTTTCCAACAGGATCAAATCAACTATCACCCAAGCCATCCTAAAGGCATTACTTGGCACAAACACTAATTAAAACATCAAAATCACAATTATAACAGAAGCATAATTTTGTATTTATAGAAAAATAGTAAAAAATTAAAGGATAACTATTGGGTTGCCTCCCAACAAGCGCTATTGTTACGCCCCTAGCTAGGCATAATGCATAGATTCAATTATTGACATCTTTAATTTTTGATCCATAGGTTGCCCTCATGATTGACTCATATGGTGGATTAATTCTAGTTATAGGGAAGTGTTCCATACCCTTTCTCAGCGGAAACTGAAATTTAATATTCCCTTCTTTCATATCAATCATGGCACCTATAGTTCATAAAAACGGTCTACCAAGTATTATGGGACAAGACGGATTGGAATCAATATCAAGAACAATAAAATCTATGGGAACATAGTTCCTATTTGTAAGAATAAGAACATCATTAATTCATCCCAAAGGCTTTTTAATAGTAGAATCAACCAAGTGCAAATTAAGAGAACATTCTTCCAACTTGGTAAAACCTAGCACATCACATAGAGATTTCGGAATTGTGGAAACACTAGCACCCGAATCAGATAAAGCACTGCACTCATAATTTTTGACCTTGACTTTAATGGTGGGTTCCCATTCATCATATAATTTTCCAGGAATTGGGATCTCTAGTTCTAACTTTTCTTCTAAGGCTTTCATCATCGCTTCTACAATATGTTTAGTAAAAGCTTTATTTTGTTAGTATGCACTGGGTGAATTTAGCATGGATTGCAACAAAGAAATACAGTCAATCTGTCAGATTTCGGGCTTCGGCAAAACCCTTGAGCTTCGAACACTGGGGTGCGCATGAAGATCTCTCTCCCCCTAGCTCGCACGCTTGCCGCAATCTCAAAGCTCAGCATGTTGAACCCGAAGAACAGGGGGCACAAGAGTTTATACTGGTTCGGGCCACCGATTTGGTGTAATACCCTACTCCAGTGTGGTGTGGTGGATTGCCTTGTAGGCTGAGGATGAACAAGTACAAGGGAAGAACGGCCTCCTGAGGAGAGGTGCTCTTGTGCTTGGTGAGCTAGGGTGGTGGCTGATGATCTGAATGATCCATCCCCCCGCTAAGGTGGTGGCTAGTCCTATTTATAGAGGCCCGGGTCCTCTCCCCAAATATTAGGCGGGAGGGGATCCCACAACGACCAATTTGAAGGGGGCAGCTAGTACAAGCTATCCTGACAAAAGGTGGTCTTCGCCTGCCAAAGGCTCTGGTGGTGGCACCATCGTGGGCTCCGCGATGACCTCCATCCTGCTGTCCTGCTGGTCTTGGTCTCATTGCACCGATATGGAAACCTTTTACTGATGCCTCAGGACTCCTCGCCTGCGCTTGCCCCTTTAGCACCAAAGAGGCAGCGGGTACTCTGCGCCTGCTAGCGCCCGCCTAGCCTTGGTCGTCATGGCTCACGTCACGGGAACCTCACGAGGTGCCCCTCGCCTTGATCTCTCCGCTCCTCGCAAGCCAGCCTAGTGAGGCCGCCCCTGAGGAGGTCTTGTGTCGTCCGCCTCGCGAGGCTTGGCCTCTCTCGAGGGTCTTGAGTGTTTGCTGGTGAAGATGGGCCGTACCAGGCCTCTGGTGGAGCCACGCCGTGGGCCGCAAGCAGGCAAGTCTGGGGACCCCCGTTCCCAGAACCTCGATAGTAGCCCCCGGGCCCAAGGCGCGCTCAGACTTGGCTTCGGGGCGAAGCCAAGGGGCAAGTGTGGAGCGCCGCGGGCCCTAACCGCCTGCGGCCTTGATTGACACATGGCAACTGACAGGACGTGGGCATCTCCGCTTCCCCAGGCAGACTTGATATCCGCCTGGCTAGGCGGCCATCGCGACCTACACAGTTGCTCCTTCGTTGCTGGCGACGCGCTTCCCCAACTCTTCCGCCTTCCCGAAACAACAACCTCCTCTTTCAATCCGACCTGGGCTCTGTCCTCTCCGTCGCCATGGCGCCGAGCCGAGCGAAGAAGGGGAAGAAGAAGCCTCACTCCTCAGCCAAACCACCCTCGGCCTTCGAGCCAGCCGTCGAGCGGTCGGTGGTGCTCAACCAGGAGGCCATGGACAAGGTCCGCCTAGCGCTCGCCGCCGACTTCAACGAATGGGTGAAGACGGTGGCCTGGCCTGCATCCCGCGCCTCCGTCGATAAGACAGTCACCGATGTCCATATGCTCCTTGACGCCCTATGGGACGGCCTGATTCCCCCTTTCTCCACCACCGAACAAGGACCGCATGAGGCTTCACGAGTCCGGGCTTCCTCTTGAGGCGCAGCAAACTGTGCTCGAAATCCTGACGGGCGACCCGTCGCCAGCCAACATGCCGGAGGAGGGTTGTCTCTTGTACTGCTGCTTGAACAAGGTGGATTTCGCGAGGCAGATGCCCCCTTTCGATGAGTGGAGACTATGTCCAGCCGGTCTTGAAGGGCCTCGTGAGAACCCTGTCTTCGTAGCTCCCTTGCCTGTCGCCAGCGCGGAGCTTGCCCCAGAAGTGGGCGCAGGGGGGCGAGCGCTTTCGAGCGCCGGAGACGCGGCTGCCGCGGGGCCGGCACCGCTGGAGGCTCCTGAAGGGTCGTCTCATGGGCCCCTGGAGAGCCATCCTGAGGAGGCGGCCGGGGGGCGGAGCAGCCAGACACTCCCGAGGCTGAAGCCCCAGAGGCCCAGGCGGGCCGCCGCGAGGCGGAGGCCGAGGTCTCCACGCAGTCCTGCACCCCTGAGGTCGCCTCCTCAGGAGCCACTCCAGCGGCGCCCGGCGCTGGTGACTGTGCCCGGGGCTTCGGCCGGCTTCGACTGAACTTCGACGCGCTCCAGAAGAGGAAGAGATCTCCAAGCTGCGGCGGTGATGCCTTCCGGCCATTGAAACAGAGGAAGTATATCGCCATAGACGAGTGAGTACCTTATCTTTGTAATTTCTCAAGTGCTGCTTCCCCTTCTGACCCTGATTCCTCCGGGTCCCTTCTGCTAAGGCGCCGAAATCTCTTGAGGAGCAACCTCCTCCTGCCTCGAGTCCTCCGCTGGTTCTGAGCACCTCTAGCCGGCCTGCCACACTCGGCGCAAGGTCGGCCGGAGAGGCGCACGTGCCGGCCTGGCATCTTGACCCCGCGCTCTTGCCGTTCCTCCTTTGTGGTCCTGCCTGGGGTGCTGAAGGTGTGCCAAGGGCTCCTCCTCTGGTTATTGACCGCGGCTGGGTGACCTCGGCCCTGGCGCCTTCTTCATGCAACGACCCTCCGCTACTCCGGGCCCCTGCGAAGACCCGAAGGACGACTAGAAAGGGGCCGGCCTCTAGCCCCCGGCCGGGGGGAAGCGTGCCTCTTCAGATTTCTCCAGCGACTTCCGGCGTGGAGGACGAGCCCCGTCGCTCATTCGAGCGGGCGCGCAAGAGGGGCACTGTCTGTCATGAGCTTTTCCGGGAGGCGATGGGTGTGCTGAGTCGGCTTGGGGAGGAGCTTGTGGATGTTGACGCCCGCCTTGAGACCGAGGGCCTTCGGCTGGCGGACAAGTGGCGTCAATTGAAGGTGGCCTTCAACCTCGGGCGCCTTCAGCGCGAGCACGCCAACGTGCAGGCCAAAGTGTCCCTCGCAACCTCGCGCGAGGCCAGCGCCCGAGCCTTGGAGGAGGCCAGGGAGGAAGACCACCGCCACGAGGTTGCCGAGAAGCACCGGAAGGAGCTCCAGGTTCTTAATGCCTCCCTGGAGCAGCAAGTGGAGGCGCGTAGGGTTGCCTTTGCGTCGATGAAGGGGGCACCGTCCGACGAGGAGGAGATCTTGAGGTGCGAGGAAGCGTTGATGCTGGAGGCCACGGAGCCCAGCCTCGAGCTTGAGCGGTTGGAGCCGAGGGAGCGCCAAGTTGCCCAAGTGGAAGATGCTGCCAGTGCGCGCGAGGCTAGGACCCAGGAGGAAGTTGACCATAGGGTAACCGAGGCCCGCACCGATCTTGCCAAGGTGTATGACCTGAAGCTGAAGTTCGTGGAGGCCGAAGCTGAGGGCAGGACCACTGCCCTCAGGTCAAGGTTGGCTTAGTCGGGGGAGCGCGAGAAGGCCGCCGTGGCTGCCTTGATCTCCGTGCAGGCCGAGTTGGCCTCCGCCCGTGCTGAGCTGCTCCCGCTTCAGCAGTGGGCTACCGCTGCTGAGTCCATCGCGCAACAGAGCAGGGAGGAGGCGATACGCCGACAGACGTTGCAGCGCGAGCATACCCCCATGCTCCAGGACCTCAGGACGAGGGCCAACCGGGCGCTGGGCGCCATTTGTGACGAACGCGCCCCTCATCCCCACGCGGAAGATTATGCCAGCCATCTCCGCTTCTTTACTAATGTCGTGACGCGCCTAGAGAACCGGACGGAGAGGGCTCACGAGCTTGTCGAGGAGAAGAGCCGGGGCCTCCTTGGGCGTGCGTTTTCCCGCATTTTCAGCCATCTCCAGAACATCAATCCTGACTTCGAGTTTGATGCCGCCATCGCTCCTGTGCCCGGGGTCATCCGGGGCAACCTAGCACACTGGGTGGATGACAAGGTGGACGCCCTGGTCAGGGCCTTTGCTTCTGATGATGACGCGGTGGTGGTCGTGGCGGATGAGGGCGGCGCGGTTGATGATGGCGAAGATAGCGCTAGCAGCATGTCTGGGAGCGATACAGAGGACGCGGCGAGCGACATGTCCAACTGAGCCCGTGCTCCTTTATTTTGAACCTGCATGCAAAAGCTTGGGCATGGTCCCGCACGATGTAAGAGCATTTTGGGGAGGGGGAGCCCCTCATGTAAACGGAATACCATTTTACTTAGGCTAAGCTTGAAACATGCTTTTGTGAGCTCACGAGCCCTTGCTGGCTTGCTGCCGTAACTTACCTTAGTCCAGGCGGGTTTCAAACTGATTTGGTAGCAGCGGATGTGCACTTCTCCCGAGGGGAGTCCCTTGCGGGCTCGCGAGGTTCTGATCTCCCGAGGAGTTTGCTGGTCCGCCCGAGTGGGCCTCGCGAGGAGCGAGCGCCAGTCATGGCGAGGTGCGCCCGTAGTGTGTGCATGCCACGCCCATCCCCCGCTCGCGAGGTGCTCGGAAGGGGGGGGAGCAAACGCAAATCTCCGAATAAAGCACGAATCCAGAAACTCACAAAATCAACATGAACGAGAAAAGGCACCCCCCTCGATTGCTAATGAAAATCCGACTTAAAATCTAGAATCAAAGGCTGCAAATTTGGGCTACAGAAAAGAGGTCAAAGCAAATAGCCGCGTCCGGCACCTAGCTAGTCTTCTTGTCTTCCACCAGCGCGGAGCTAAGTGCTATCACTGGTTGTGAGCATAGTCATTGGGGGACAGTGTCGACGGCCAACGCGGAGCATGGTGCTTCCACTAGGACGTGGGCGGGAGCCCCCGAGGCCCGAGGGCGGCACTCCAGAGACTCCGGGGTGTGTACAACCCCACTCATTATTACGTGAGAGTGTCACGAGCGGAGACCTTCACAGGCGTGCACCACCCCCGACCACCATTGGGTCGTCCGGAAACCAGGACGAGGCCAAGGGGCAAGGGGGATGCTAGCGGCGCCCCCGGCGACCATGGGCCCTCTGCCAGGGGGAAAGGGCTCTCCAGCGCTTCCCCCGGCAGAGGACCTACCTCCGCACGGTGCCTTGCTCCATGCGGCGCGGGGAAGGCCGTGGCTCCAAGCCCCCCGCGCGCAGCCCCCGGCGCTCCACTCCGGCCAGGGGCGGAACCACCACCCTTGGGTCTCCGGCTACCGTCGCGGTCTGGTCCACCTACAGCCCATGGTTAGTGCACGCCTGCTCCCGCGATACGTGCTGTACCCCGTCGTCGTTGCTGAAGGGGTCGGCGGAGCCTTCGGGCGACTCGTATAAAGCTCCTGCTTCAAGCATTCCGCTGTGCCATCCTGGCCCGAGGAACACGTCGGGACCTCCCCGAGCACGTACTCCAGGTTCACTATGCGGGGCACATAGACATCGACGGTCACCCCACCAGGACCATCACCTGAGTGCCCCGCGCCTGGAGCTTCCAGCCATGACACCCGGCCCTGGCAGCTGCCGGGTTGCACTCCAGCGCGCCCTGGCAGGGGGCTGCCAGCGCTTGCTCCCGCCCGTGATGAAGTTGCAGTAGTCAGATGGGCAGCGCTAGTGCCCACATTGGTGTCGTCGGGTTCTTCCATTGCCCCAGGGGGTGCGTGAGCTCGCCGGGGCCTCACACGCACCTCAGCTACAACCTGAGGCATGGACAAGGAGTAGAAAGGCGGCTCGCACCTACAGGCACAATCCAACAGTTCGGCGACGCGTTCCAGCAACGCGTCACGGCCGTTCTCGGCCAGCCTGCACCGTAACAGCTCCCGTGCCACGATGAGTGCGGCCAGCATGTTTGCCTGCTCCCGTCAGGTGTGCGGTGCCGTCGCCGCGGCATAGCTTGAGGATCGCGCGGGGGCACGTGCGCGCCGTGGTGCAAGGGCGGAGGTTGCAGGTCCACGCCGCCAGCGGCCGGTGGCGTTAGGCGGTGTGCGGGCCGCCTGGAGCGCGGAGTTGAGGTCTTCCGGAGCGGACGGCGGTGCTCTGCTACGTCTTGAGCACTGCGTTGGTTTTCCCTTGAAGAGGAAAGGGTGATCCAGTAGAGTAGCGTAAGTATTTCCCTCAGTTTTTGAGAACCAAGGTATTAATCCAGTAGGAGACCACGCTCGAGTCCCACGCACCTACACAAACAAATAAGAACCTCGCAACCAACGCGATAAAGGGGTTGTCAATCCCTTCACGGTCACTTACGAGAGTGAGATATGATAGATATGATAAGATAATATTTTTGGTATTTTTATGATAAAAAGTGAAGATTGCAAAGTAAATGAAGATAGAAATAGCTAAGTGTTAGAAGATTAATATGATGGAAAATAGACCCGGGGGCCGTAGGTTTCACTAGTGGCTTCTCTCAAGATAGCATAAGTATTACAGTGGGTGAACAAATTACTGTCGAGCAATTGATAGAATTGAGCATAGTTATGAGAATATCTTGGTATGATCATGTATATAGGCATCACATCCGCGACAAGTAGACCGAAACGATTCTGCATCTACTACTATTACTCCACACATCGACCGCTATCCAACATGCATCTAGAGTATTAAGTCAAAAGAACAGAGTAATGCTTTAAGCAAGATGACATGATGTAGAGGGATAAACTCATGCAATATGATATAAACCCCATCTTTTTATCCTCGATGGCAACAATACAATACGTGCCTTGCTGCCCCTGCTGTCACTAGGAAAGGACACCACAAGATTGAACCCAAAGCTAAGCACTTCTCACATTGCAAGAAAGATCAATCTAGTAGGCCAAACCAAACTGATAATTCGAAGAGACTTGCAAAGATGACCAATCATACATAAAAGAATTCAGAGGAGGTTCAAATATTGTTCATAGATAAACTTGATCATAAACCCACAATTCATCGGTCTCGACAAACACACCGCAAAAGAAGAGTTACATCAAATAGATCTCCAAGAAGATCGAGGAGAACTTTGTATTGAGATCCAAAGAGAGAGAAGAAGCCATCTAGCTAATAACTATGGACCCGAAGGTCTGAGGTAAACTACTCACACATCATCGGAGAGGCTATGGTGTTGATGTAGAATCCCTCCGTGATCAATGCCCCCTCCGGCAGGACGCCGGAAAAGGCCCCAAGATGGGATCTCACGGGTACAGAAGGTTGCGGCGGTGGAAATAGGGTTTTTGCTACGTATATGATGTTTCCAGGGTGTATGGGTATATATAGGAGGAAGAAGTACGTCGGTGGAGCAACGTGGGCCCCACGAGGGTGGAGGGCGCGCCAGGGGGAGGTGGGCTTGCCCCCCTACCTCGTGCTCTCCTCGTTGATTGCTTTACGTAGACTCCAAGTCCTCTGGATCACGTTTGTTCCGAAAATCACATTCCCGAAGGTTTCATTCCATTTGGACTCCGTTTGATATCCTTTTCCTTCGAAACACTGAAATAGGCAAAAAAACAACAATTTGGGCCGGGCCTCCGGTTAATAGGTTAGTCCCAAAAATAATATAAAAGTGTATAATAAAGCCCATTAATCATCCAAAACAGAATATAATATAGCATGGAACAATAAAAAATTATAGATACGTTGGAGACGTATCAAGCATCCCCAAGCTTAATTCCTGCTTGTCCTCGAGTAGGTAAATGATAAAAACAGAATTTTTGATGTGGAATGCTACTTAGCATAATTTTCAATGTAACCTCTTAATTGTGGTATGAATATTCAGATCCGAAAGATTCAAGATAAAAGTTTAATATTGACATAAAATTAATAATACTTCAAGCATACTAACTAAGCAATTAGTTCTTCTCAAAATAACATGGCCAAAGAAAGTTCATCCCTACAAAATCATATAGTTTGGTCATGCTCCATTTTCATCACACAAGAATGCTCTCATCATGCACAACCCCGATGACAAGCCAAGCAATTTTTCATACTTTAGTAATCTCAAACTTCTTTTAACTTTCACGCAATACATGAGCGTGAGCTATGGATATAGCACTATGGGTGGAATAGAATATAATGATGGGGGTTATGTGGAGAAGACAAAAAAGGAGAAAGTCTGACATCAACGCGGCTAATCAACGGGCTATGGAGATGCCCATCAATTGATATTAATGTGAGGAGTAGGGATTAGCATGCAACGAATGCACTAGAGCTATAAATGTATGAAAGCTCAAGAAAAGAAACTAAGTGGGTGTGCATCCAACTTGCTTGCTCACGAAGACCTAGGGCATTTGAGGAAGCCCATTGTTGGAATATACAAGCCAAGTTCTATAACGAAAAATTCCCACTAGTATATGAAAGTGACAAAACAAGAGACTATCTATCATAAGGATCATGGTGCTACTTTGAAGCACAAGCATTGCCCCTTTTTATTTTCTCTTTTTTTTGGGGCCTTTTTTGCCTTTTTTTGGGACAATGCTCTATGAATGATGATCATCACACTTCTATTTATTTACAATTCAAGGATTACAACTCGATACTAGAACAAAGTATGACTCTACATGAATGCCTCCGGCGGTGTACCGGGATGGGCAATGAATCAAGAGTGACATGTATGATAATATGCATGGTGGTTTTGCCACAAATACGATGTCAAGTACATGATCATGCAAGGCAATATGACAATGATGAACGTGTCATGATAAACGGCACGGTGGAAAGTTGCATGGCAATATATCTCGGAATGGCTATGGAAATGCCATAATAGGTAGGTATGGTGGCTGTTTTGAGGAAGATATAAGGAGGTTTATGTGTGATAGAGCGTATCGTATCACGGGGTTTGGATGCACCGGTGAAGTTTGCACCAACTCTGAAGGTGAGAAAGGGCAATGCACGGTACCGAAGAGGCTAGCAATGATGGAAGGGTAAGAGTGCGTATAATCCATGGACTCAACATTAGTCATAAAGAACTCACATACTTATTGCAAAAATCTACAAGTCATCAAAAACCAAGCACTACGAGCATGCTCCTAGGGGGATAGATTGGTAGGAAAAGACCATCGCTCGTCCCCGACCGCCACTCATAAGGAGGACAATCAAAGAACATCTCATGTTTCAAATTTGTTACACAACGTTTACCATACGTGCATGCTACGGGACTTGCAAACTTCAACACAAGTATTTCTCAAATTCAAAACTACTCAACTAGCACAACTTTAATATCACTACCTCCATATCTCAAAACAATCATCAAGCATCAAACTTTTCTTAGTATTCAACACACTCATAAGAAAGTTTTTACTAATCTTGAATACCTAGCATATTAGGACTAATTTCCCAATTTAAGCAAATTACCATGCTGTTTTGTAGAACTCTCAAAATAATATAAGTGAAGCATGAGAGAACAATAGTTTCTATAAAACAAATTCACCACCGTACTCTAAAAGATATAAGCGAAGCATTAGAGCAAAACTATATAGCTCAAAAGATATAAGTGAAGCACATAGAGTATTCTAATAAATTCCGAATCATGTGTGTCTCTCTCAAAGGGTGTGTACAGCAAAGATGATTGTGGTAAACTAAAAATCAAGGACTCAAATTATACAAGACGCTTCAAGCAAAACACATATATTGTGGTGAATAAAAATATAGCTCCAAGTAAAGTTACCAATGGACGAAGACGAAAGAGGGGATGCCTTCTGGGGCATCCCCAAGCTTTGGCTTTTTGTTGTCCTTAGATTATCTTGGGGTGCCATGGGCATCCCCAAGCTTAGGCTCTTGCCACTCCTTGTTCCATAATCCACCAAATCTTTACCCAAAACTTGAAAACTTCACAACACAAAACTCAACAGAAAATCTCGTGAGCTCCGTTAGCGAAAGAAAAGAAAACACCACTTCAAGGTACTGTTTTGAACTCATTCTTTATTTATATTGGTGTTAAACCTACTGTATTCCAACTTATCTATGGTTTATAAACTATTTTACTAGCCATAGATTCATCAAAATAAGCAAACAACACATGAAAAACAGAATCTGTCAAAAACAGAACAGTCTGTAGTAATCTGTAACTAACGCAAACTTCTGGAACTCTAAAAATTATGCCAAAATAGGACGACCTAAATAATTTGTTTATTGATCCACTGAAATTGGAATCAGTATTTTATCACGTTCCTGAAATTTTTAACAATTGTTTTCGTGAACAGAAAGTTTCTGGAATTTCCAGCAAGATCAAATAACTATCATCCAAGAAGATCCTATAGGTTTAACTTGGCACAAACACTAATTAAAACACAAAACCAAATCTAACCAGAGGCTAGATCAAAGATTTATTCTTAAACATAAGCAAAAAGCAAAATACTAAAAATAAAATTGGGTTGCCTCCCAACAAGCGTTATCGTTTAACGCCCCTAGCTAGGCATAAAAACAAGGATAGATCTAAGTATTGCCATCTTTGGTAGGCAATCCATAAGTGGCTCTCATAATAGATTCATATGGTAATTTAATTTAATTTCTAGGGAAGTGTTCCATGCCTTTCCTTAACGGAAATTGGAATCTAATATTCCCTTCCTTCATATCAATAATTGCACCAATCGTTCTAAGGAAAGGTCTACCAAGAATAATAGGACATGAAGGATTACAATCTATATCAAGAACAATAAAATCTACGGGCATATAGTTCCTATTTGCAAAAATAAGAACATCATTAATTCTTCCCATAGGTTTCTTAATAGTGGAATCTGCAAGGTGTAAATTTAAAGAGCAATCATCAAATTCGCGGAAACCTAACAAATCACACAAAGTTTTTGGAATCGTGGAAACACTAGCACCCAAATCACACAAAGCATAGCATTCATGATCTTTAATTTTAATTTTAATAGTAGGTTCCCACTCATCATAAAGTTTTCTAGGGATAGAAACTTCCAACTCAAGTTTTTCTTCATAAGATTGCATTAAAGCATCAACGATATGTTTAGTAAAAGCTTTATTTTGACTATAAGCATGAGGAGAATTTAGCACGGATTGCAACAAGGAAATAAAATCTATCAAAGAGAAATTATCATAATTACATTCCTTGAAATCCAAGATAGTGGGTTCATTGATATCTAAAGTTTTGACCTCTTCAATCCCACTTTACCAATTTTAGCATCAAGATCTAAAAACTCTGAATTTTTGGAACGCCTTCTAGGTAAAGGTGGTTCCTCTCCAGTCCCATCATTATCAAGATTCATATTGCAAAACAAATATTTAATAGGGGACACATCAATAACTTTTAGATCTTCATCTTTATTCTCACAAAAATTAGAAGAACACGCTTTCACAAAACAATCTTTCTTAGCACGCATCCTAGCGGTTCTTTCTTTGCACTCATCAATGGAAATTCTCATAGCTTTGAGAGACTCATTGATATCATGCTTAGGTGGAATAGATCTAAGTTTCAAAGAATCAACATCAAGAGAAATTATATCAACGTTCCTAGCCAATTCATCAACTTTAAGCAATTTCTCTTCAAGCAAAGTATTGAAATTATTTTGCAAATTCATAAACTCTTTAACACTAGTCTCAAAATCAGAGGCCATCTTATTAAAAATTCCATAAGAGTTGTTGTAGGAATTACCAAAATTATTAGAGGAATTACTAGGATACGGTCTAGGATTAAAGTTTCCTCTATACGCGTTGTTACCAAAATTATTCCTACCAACAAAATTCACATCCATAGATTCATTATTATTCTCAATCAAGGTAGACAAAGGCATATCATTAGGATCAGAAGAAACACTTTTAGTAGCAAATAATTTCATGAGTTCATCCATCTTTCCACTCAAAACATTAATTTCTTCTATCACACGCATTTTTTTATTAGTAGATCTTTCGGTGTGCCATTGAGAATAATTAAAAATAATATTATCTAGGAGTTTAGTAGCTTCTCCTAAAGTGATTTCCATAAAAGTGCCTCCCGCGGCCGAATCTAAAAGATTTCTAGAAGCAAAATTCAATCCGGCATAATTTTTTTGTATAATCATCCATAAATTAGAACCATGAGTAGGGCAATTACGTATCATTAATTTCATTCTCTCCCAAGCTTGTGAAACATGTTCATGATCAAGTTGCTTAAAATTCATAATATCGTTTCTAAGAGAGATGATCTTAGCGGGAGGAAAATACTTAGAGATAAAAACATCTTTGCACTTATTCCAAGAATCAATACTATTTTTAGTTTAGCACGATCTCTAAGCGAAAAAGGAAATAGCTTCAATTTAACAATATCATTATCCACATCTTTCTTCTTTTGCATATCACACAAATCAACGAAGCTATTCAGATGGGTAGCGGCATCTTCACTAGGAAGGCCGGCGAATTGATCTTTCATGACAAGATTCAACAAAGCAGCATTAATTTCACAAGATTTAGCATCGGTAAGAGGAGCAATCGGAGTGCTAATAAAATCATTGTTGTTGATATTGGTAAAGTCACACAATTTATTATTATCTTGAGCCATCGTGACAAGCAAGCAACCCAACACACGAGCAAACAAGAAGCGAGCGAAAAAGAGGCGAACGGAAAAGAGAGGGCGAATAAAATGGCAAGGGTGAAGTGGGGGAGAGGAAAACGAGAGGCAAATGGCAAATAATGTAATGCGAGGGGTAAGAGTTTGTGATGGGTACTTGGTATGTCGTGACTTTTGCGTAGACTCCCCGGCAACGGCGCCAGAAATGGCTCGTTGATGGGAGCTCAAATCTTGACTTGACTTGGTGTAGGCCTCCCCGGCAACGGCGCCAGAAATCCTTCTTGCTACCTCTTGAGCACTGCGTTGGTTTTCCCTTGAAGAGGAAAGGGTGATGCAATAAAGTAGCGTAAGTATTTCCCTCAGTTTTTGAGAACCAAGGTATGAATCCAGTAGGAGACCATGCTCGAGTCCCACGCACCTACACAAACAAATAAGAACCTCGCAACCAACGCGATAAAGGGGTTGTCAATCCCTTCACGGTCACTTACGAGAGTGAGATCTGATAGATATGATAAGATAATATTTTTGGTATTTTTATGATAAAAAGTGAAGATTGCAAAGTAAATAAAGATAGAAATAGCTAAGTGTTAGAATATTAATATGATGGAAAATAGACTCGGGGGCCATAGGTTTCACTAGTGGCTTCTCTCAAGATAGCATAAGTATTACGGTGGGTGAACAAATTACTGTCGAGCAATTGATAGAATTGAGCATAGTTATGGGAATATCTAGGTACGATCATGTATATAGGCATCACGTCCGCGACAAGTAGACCGAAACGATTCTGCATCTACTACTATTACTCCACACATCGACCGCTATCCAGCATGCATCTAGAGTATTAAGTTCAAAAGAGCAGAGTAATGCTTTAAGCAAGATGGCATGATGTAGAGGGATAAACTCATGCAATATGATATAAACCCCATCTTTTTATCCTCGATGGCAACAATACAATACGTGCCTTGCTGCCCCTGCTGTCACTGGGAAAGGACATCGCAAGATTGAACCCAAAGCTAAGCACTTCTCCCATTGCAAGAAAGATCAATCTAGTAGGCCAAACCAAACTGATAATTCGAAGAGACTTGCAAAGATAACCAATCATACATAAAAGAATTCAGAGGAGATTCAAATATTGTTCATAGATAAACTTGATCATAAACCCACAATTCATCGGTCTCGACAAACACACCACAAAAGAAGAGTTACATCAAATAGATCTCCAAGAAGATCGAGGAGAACTTTTTATTGAGATCCAAAGAGAGAGAAGAAGCCATCTAGCTAATAACTATGGACCCGAAGGTCTGAGGTAAACTACTCACACATCATCGGAGAGGCTATGGTGTTGATGTAGAAGCCCTCCGTGATCAATGCCCCCTTCGGCAGGACGCCGGAAAAGGCCCCAAGATGGGATCTCACGGGTGCAGAAGGTTGCAGCGTTGGAAATAGGGTTTTTGCTCCATATATGATGTTTCCAGGGTGTATGGGTATATATAGGAGGACGAAGTACGTCGGTGGAGCAACATGGGCCCCACGAGGGTGGAGGGCGCGCCTGGGGGAGGTGGGCGCGCCCCCTACCTCGTGCTCTCCTCGTTGATTGCTTTACGTAGACTCCAAGTCCTCTGGATCACGTTTGTTCTGAAAATCACGTTCCCGAAGGTTTCATTCCGTTTGGACTCCGTTTGATATCCTTTTCCTTCGAAACACTTAAATAGGCAAAAAAAACAGCAATTTGGGCTGGGCCTCCGGTTAATAGGTTAGTCCCAAAAATAATATAAAAGTGTATAATAAAGCCCATTAATCATCCAAAACAGAATATAATATAGCATGGAACAATAAAAAATTATAGATACGTTGGAGACGTATCATGCTCGAGCGGGCCAGGCCGCCCAACGGTCGGCTTGGGTACTCAGACCATCAGCCATCGGAGCTACGGAGCGATGGCGAGTTGGTCCGGTGGAGAAGAAGCCTCGGCGCACCCCTACCTGGCGCGCCAAATGTTGGATTTTGGGTTCCGGCAAAACCCTTGAGGTTCGAACACTGGGGTGCGCACGAAGATCTCTCTCCCCTAGCTCGCACGCTTGCCGCAATCTCAGAGCTCAGCACGTCGAACCCGAAGAACAGGGGACACAAGATTTTATACTGGTTCGGGCCACCGATGTGGTGTAATACCCTACTCCAGTGTGGTGTGGTGGATTGCCTTGTAGGCTGAGGATGAATAAGTACAAGGGAAGAAGAGCCTCCTGAGGAGAGGTGCTCTTGTGCTTTGTGAGCTAGGGTGGTGGTTGATGATCTGAATGACCCGTCCCCCCGCTAAGGTGGTGGCTAGTCCTATTTATAGAGGCCCGGGTCCTCTCCCCAAATATTAGGCGGTGAGGGATCCCACAATGTCCAATTTGAAGGGGGCAGCTAGTACAAGCTATCCAGACAAAAGGTTGTCTTCACCTGCCATAGGCTCTGCTGGTGACGCCGTCGTGGGCTCCGCGATGACCTCCATCCTGCCGTCCTGCTGGTCTTGGTCTCGTTGCACCGATATGGAAACCTTTGCCTGATGCCTCGGGACTCCTCGCATGCGCTTGCCCCTTTAGCACCAAAGAGGCAGCGGGTACTCTGCGCCTGCCCGCGCCCGCCTGGTGCCCGCCTGGCCTTGGTCGTCACGGCTCACATCACGGGAACCTCACGAGGTGCCCCTCGCCTTGATCTCTCCGCTCCTCGCGAGCAAGACTAGTGAGGCCGCCCCTGAGGAGGTCTTGTGTCGTCTGCCTCGCGAGGCTTGGCCCCTCGCGAGGGTCATGAGTGTTTGCTGGTGAAGATGGGCCGTACTAGGCCGCTGGTGGAGCCACGCCGTGGGCTGCAGGCAGGCAAGTCTGGGGACCCCCATTCCCAGAACGCTGACACAATCAAAGAACAATTATCATAATTAAAATCTTTGTAATCCAGAAGAGTGGGCACATCACTAGTTAAAGTTTTCACCTCTCCAAACCCACCTTTATCAATTTTTTCAACAAGATTTTCACCCTCTGAATTATGATGAGTACGCCTTCTAGCTAAAGTTGACTATTCTTCAGTCCTATTTTCATCAATTTTAACATTAATAAACAAGGAATCAATAGAAGAAACACCAATCATCTTAACATCTTCATCGTTACTAGGAAAAAATCAAGTGGAATCGCTTTTTCTAAAAATTCTCATTTAGCTCTTAGCATAACATTTCTATTCTTTCTCTCATCCATGGAAACATATAAAACTTTAATTGATTCATTGACATCAACCTTGGGTGGAAAAAAATTAATCTTGAGATTTTCTACATCATGTGTAATTCTATTAATGCTCCTAGACATATCATCAATCTTATTCAATTTTTCTTCTATCATAGTGTTGAAAACTTTTTGAGAATTGATAAATTCCTTAAAATTACTCTCAAGATCAGAGGGCATCCTATTATTATTATTATTATTACCATAGGGATTGCCATAATTGTTAGAGGAATTTCTAGGAAACGGCCTAGGATTAAAATTACCCCTATAAGCATTATTATTAAAAATGTTTCGTGAGACAAAATTCACATCTACGAGGTCATTATTTTACACAATCAAAGTAGACAAAGGCACATCATTAAGATCAATAGGAGCATTTTTACTAGCAACCAATTCCATAAGTGCATCATGTAGCGACCCGACCCGATAAGAGTCGAAGTCTCTGTGCTTACCGTGCTAGTCCTTGGATCGACTTGCTAGCACACACAGTACTCGATGAAATAACAGAAATAACACACATCTCTTTATTACATCGATAGTCCAGGAGCAATACAATTTATTACAAAATAGGGCATAATGTCAAATAAAACAAATGTTGCGGAAGCAAAGTAGTAAATGAGTCATTCAAATCTACGAGCAAAGGTTGAGTGTAGAACATCGACCTATCGCACCTTAATCCTCGTGGATATATCTGCAACGTGATAAGTTGCAGCCATATAGGTCAGTACATTAATGTAATGGCAAGTCACATCATGAGTGTAATGAACCTATTTGTACATGCAATTTGGCTGGTGGAAATCTCTGAGTTTAGTTTTTGCATAAAGCTAGTTTTTCCCTATTGCAAAAGATATTATTCTACTCCTACAAAATAGCATAGGATGAGTTGGCAAACCCAACTCAATCCATTCCCAAATGTTCGTATAAACCCAACTGATTTAAATAAGGGTGATAAGATCTCCCGGCATTTCCACTACTAGATTCTCAAGTTGTCCGTAACCGGGGAAACGGCTAATCGATTAGGTTGACACTCTACATAGGTTGCACACTTTTCCCCACAAGACTCAACCACCTCCATGATCGGAAGATCGAGACATAGTCCTTCGAAAGTATTCCCCCATAACCCACAGATAGGCCGGAACACCTACATATTCTACATCAGCTAGCCTATCCCGGAAGGGGTCACCCTATCTACTCAACTAAGCTAGATCCCATAATGGCTTGTGGCTGAACACGTAAGCTTCTAGACATGAAAATAAGTATGACCCCTTTGATCCTGAGCGGACGGACCACTAGTGGTGCACCACCATGGATTTTCCATGCATGCCCCACTGTACTTCGTCACCATTCAACCAATTTCTGCCCAGGTAGTTCATTAATTATCTTAGGTCATGTTTACTACATTATCACTCACACTTGATAATGAGTCACTCCCCAATCCATGTCTACTTTAGCGCAGCAATATAATGTAAAACGGTGGCGACAAAGTTGTAAGGTTCAGACCTACCTCAATGAACTACTAGGTGTAAAGCATAGCCATCCGGCATAAAATTTCTACCATATAATCCTACCACAAAGGATTAAGTGCATATATAAAACATAGGTAATTGAAAGAATGGTCAAATGTGAACTTGCCTTGGTACTGTTGGTTCAACTCTAAAGAATGATAATATTCTGCTTCTCACTCCGGAGAATCTATCGCAAAGTAAATAAACATACATAAGCAATCATTTCAGAGAACCAAAATAACACGCAAAGCAAAAAAGGCTCAGAAAAACAAATGAACATACAACACACTTAGCTATCACACAAATATTCTAAGTGCAAAACAACATATGACATGGGTTCAAAGATGTGATGTGAACTATAGTGCATACTAGGCATACGAGTAAAATATTAATGGACAGAATCCTAGTGTGTGAAAAATATCGTGAGATTGGTCCAAGTCATAGTGTTTGGCTACGGTGACAAAATGCAAAAAGAATCAACTTCATATGAGCTACGGTTTAGGAGATACGGCCAGTTGAAGTTTGAATTCAAATCTGAATAAATTTCGAATTTGAATCTGGCAAAAATTTGCAAAGATGGGTATATCTAAACATGACAAAAAAATTGCCGTTGGTTTCATCAAATTTGGATCTACGGTTGAATTATGGCTAATCTAAGTTCAAGGAATAATCTGCTAATTTCAGGTAGCAACCAGTGAAACAGAAAAGGAACTATAACTGCGAACAAGCCCTCGGCCACATGGCGGCTTCCTACGGGCTTGCACCCATTCGCGACTTAGGCTAAACGGCGGACAATCGACAAATAAAAAGTGCTACGAGACGGCTAACTAAAAACTGATCGGTTTAAAATAAAACCCACCGTTTAACGGAGTACCGGTTTGATAAAAAAACGAACCTAATCTAATCCACACCATTAGATTTTGATCTAACGGATGGGACGGAGGGCGGCGGCTTATAGTGGGTGGTGGTGGTGGCCAGCGACGAGCAAACGACGGGGCGGCGGCTCGGGTCGAACGGGGCGGTGGCTCCGTCGGGTTCCGGCGGCGGGAAAGTAGACTGGGAAGACCGGCACGTCGAGGTGGACCGGAAGGTGGTGACGGCGGTCCTCGGCGACGTCCAGACGGGCGGAGGAAGGGTGGCGGAGCTCAGTGCTCCGGCGGGGCTCGGGGTCGGTAGCGGCGTCACTTCGGCGATCCTAGGGGCACAAAAATGTGTCAAATAGATGCGTGTGGTCATGCGGAGGTGATTGGCAGAAATATGAGGGTCGGGGTGGTCTATGGGTGACAAAATGCTCCGGCGAGTTCCGTTCGGCCGGCGAGATCCAAGCGGCGACTGCAGGCGGTGTGAGCAGCGTGGGACCATGCGAGAAGGCGGGTTTGGACGAGAGGGCTCCGGGGCTTTTATAGGTGTGGGCAGAAGCGCTCGGGGCTTCAGATAAGCCTCATCCGTGAGAGAGCTGAGCGGCAGTTGCGGGAGCGCGGCGAGGATGTTTATCCCGCGGGCTGCGGGAGGTTGAAGACCCCACCAGTCAGTGAGAGCGGCGGGAGGCGAGCTAGGCGAAGGCGGGGCAGTCGACCGGCGCAAAGACTTCGGGAGCTGGGGGGCAGGCCTGGGCCGAAACTGGCCATGGGCCATGGCTGGCGATGTGCCTGAGCGCGCGTGTGTGTTTTGTTTTGTTTGTCTTTTTCAGAAAAAATTCTAAGGCCAAAACAAATTCAAACAAAATCCTAAAAATACCACAATAATTTCTAAAATTATTATGGAATAAACAGAGAATTGTGAACATTAATCTAAGCACAGAAAAATTTAAAATATTTTCCTAATGCAATTAATGCACTTTTGGCAAATAAAGTAAATACCAAATAAACTCCAAAACTCGAAAATGGTATTCTAATGAATCTTCCAACTCTCTTATAATTCGAGGAAGTCATCTTGTCCCCTCTCTTTTATTTTTCCCGAGTGGAAAATTATTTGAATACTCTAGAAAAAATCCAAAATGCAATAAAATATGATATGCATTGAATGACTCTATTAACATCCAAATTTAATAAAAAATTGGGATGTTACAAACCTACCCCCTGTAAGATGAATCTCCCCTCGAGATTTGGATTGGCCAGCAAAAAGGTGTGGATGGTCCTGCCTGAGATCTTCTTCTCACTCCCAAGTAGCTTCCTCCTCGGTGTGGTGACTCCACTGAACCTTGCAGAATTTGATGATCTTGGTACGAGTGATTCTCTCTGCAGTCTCAAGAATCTTAACAGGCTTCTCCTCATAAGTCAGATCACTCTCCAACTGAATTTCCTCCAGTGGCATTGTATCTCTTAAAGGAATGTCTGCCATCTCTGCATGACACTTCTTTAGTTGGGAAACATGAAACACATCATGAACTCCTGACAAAGCCTCTGGTAATTCCAACTGGTATGAAACCTCTCCCTTGTGTTCCCAGAACTCTGTATGGCCCCACAAATCATGGTGCTAACTTTCCCTTGACTCCGAATCTCTTAATACCTTGAAGTGGAGACACTCGAAGATATGCTCTATCTCCCACCTCATAGATCACTTCCTTGCGTTTAGCATCGACATAACTCTTTTATCTGGACTGAGCTATCTTAAGTCTGTCACGAATCAACTTGACCTTCTCCTCAGAATCTTTGATCAAATCTGGTCCAAACAATTTGCGATCTCCAACTCCATTCCACATCAAATGTGTCCTGCATTTCTTGCCGTGCAATGCCTCGAAAGGGGCCATCTGCAAACTGGCTTGATAGCTGTTGTTGTAGAGAAATCTGCATAAGGTAAGTTATCATCCCAACTAGATCCATAGTCTAGTGCACAAGCTCTCAACATGTCCTCCAGAATCCGATTGACTCTCTTTGTCTGCCCGTCAGTCTGTGGATGGAAGGTTGTACTGAACTCTAGCCCGGTACCCAAAGTTTTGTGTAACTAATTCCAAAACTTTGAGGTAAATTGTGTTCCTCTATCTGATACAATGGTCCTTAGAACTCCATGCAGACATACGATCCTGGTCATATATATCTTTGCCAGCTTAGCACTTGTATAGGTGGTCTTCACTAGGATGAAGTGAGCAACCTTGGTCAAACGATCAACTATTACCCATATGGAATCATAACCCGAACGGGTCCCGTGTAATCCCGTGATAAAGTCCATGCCAAGTCTGTCCCATTTCCAATCTGGTATCGGCAACTGTTGAAGTAAACCTGCTGGTTTCTGATGCTTTGCCTTTACGCTCTGACATACATCAGATGTTGCCACATACTCGGGAAATTATCTCTTCATATCGGACCACCAAAAACATTCCTTCAAGTCCAAATACATTTTGGTGTTGCCTAGGTGTATCGAGTATGGTGAGTCATGAGCACTACAAAAAAAGACACATCCATGACATTTTGGGCCGAACGAAAATCTTTTTTGTCATACTTATGACACTTCTATGACGATAATTGTGACAAAACCCGGTATCATCATAGATGTGGTGGGGTCCTACTTCTATGACAAAAAATCATGACAGAAAATGGGCTTTTCGTCCTGGGCGGGCCGGAGACGCAGCTGCATGACATTCTTTGGGCCGTCCATGACGGAAAAAACCGTGGTAGAAGCGAGGGCGTGGAAAATATCGGGGAGTCCCTGGTTACGGTGGGTGGTCGGGGGCCGAGCGATGCGCGTTTCTCTCGTATGTACGCGCGTGTGTGCGAGGCGTTGGGCTCTAACTGAACCCGAGCGAGGCGTTGGGCTCTAACTGAACCCGAGCGATTGCACTGCAGGCTACGCGTTACTGAACCCGAGCGATCGATATATGGCTGTTAATTGAACCCGATCGAGCGATTCCTTCGCTACTGCTGCTAACTGAAGCTGATCGATGCTGCCTCTGGATGAACAGTGAGCGTTGCTGGAGGGTTTGGATGAACAGTTCCCGGTGGGGGTGGATGAATAGGACCCCCTGGCGTTGCCTCTGGATGAACAGGACCCCGATCGATTGAGCCGGTTGGGGCTGGATGAACAAGACCCCGATCGTTCAAGCCGGTTGGGGCTGGATGAACACGACCCCATGGAGGGCAGGATGAACAGGACCACCCCGTGGAGGGCAGGATGAACAGTAGACGGTGGAGGGAAGGATGAACAGTAGCCCATGGAGGGGTGGTTGAACAGGAGCCCGTGGAGAGGGCTGGTTGAACAGTAGCCGGTGGAGTATGATAACCCACAAGTATAGGGGATCGCAACAGTTTTCGAGGGTAGATTATTCAACCCAAATTTATTGATTCGACACAAGGGGAGCCAAAGAATATTCTCAAGTATTAGCAGTTGAGTTGTCAATTCAACCACACCTGGACAACTTAATATCTGCAGCAAAGTATTTAGTGACAAAGTAGCATGGAAGTAACGGTAACGGTAGCAAAAGTAATATTTTTGGGTTTTGTAGTGACTGTAACAGTAGCAACGGAAAAGTAAATAAGCGAAGAACAATATGTGAAAATCTCGTAGGCATTGGATCGGTGATGAAGAATTATGCCGGATGTGGTTCATCATGTAACAATCATAACATAGGGTGACACAGAACTAGCTCCAATTCATCAATGTAATGTAGGCATGTATTCCGAATATAGTCATACATGCTTATGGAAAAGAACTTGCATGACATCTTTTGTCCTACCCTCCCGTGGCAGCGGGGTCCTAACGGAAACTAAGGGATATTAAGGCCTCCTTTTAATAGAGTACCGGACCAAAGCATTAACACATAGTGAATACATGAACTCCTCAAACTACGGTCATCACCGGGAGTGGTCTCGATTATTGTCACTTCGGGGTTGCCGGATCATAACACATAGTAGGTGACTACAGACTTGCAAGATAGGATCAAGAACTCACATATATTCATGAAAACATAATAGGTTCAGATCTGAAATCATGGCACTCGGGCCCTAGTGACAAGCATTAAGCATAGCAAAGTCATAGCAACATCAATCTCAGAACATAATGGATACTAGGGATCAAACCCTAACAAAACTAACTCAATTACATGATAAATCTCATCCAACCCATCACCGTCCAGCAAGCCTACGATGGAATTACTCACGCACGGCGGTGAGCATCATGAAATTGGTGATGGAGGATGGTTGATGATGATGACGGCGACGGATTCCCCTCTCCCGAGCCCCGAACGGGCTCCAGATCAGCCCTCCCGAGACAGTTTAGGGCTTGGCGGCGGCTCCATATCGTAAAACGCGGTGATTCTTTCTCTCTTATTTTTTTCTCCCCGAACACGAATATATGGAGTTGGAGTTAAGGTCGGTGGAGCTCCAGGGGGCCCACGAGGCAGGGGGCAGGCGCCCCCACCCTCGTGGACAGGGTGTGGGCCCCCTGGCCTTGATTCTTTTGCCAATATTTTTTATTATTTCCAAAGATAATCTCCGTGGAGTTTCAGGTCATTCCGAGAATTTTGTTTCTGCACATAAATAACACCATGGTAATTCTGCTGAAAACAGCGTCTGTCCGGGTTAGTTTCATTCAAATCATGCAAGTTAGAGTCCAAAACAAGGGCAAAAGTGTTTGGGAAAGTAGATACGACGGAGACGTATCAGAGTAGCGCGCGGTGGAGGCTGGATGAATAGGAGCCCGTGGATGAACAGTCGCAGGTGGAGTCTGGAGGAGGTCGACGGTGGATGAACAGTAGCCCGTGGAGGCTGGAGGGAGTCGACGGTGGAGATGAACAGTATCCCGTGGAGTCCCGTTTTGCGGTACGCCACACCCCTCCCGATGAACAGGACCCCCGTTTCGATCGTAGCGCTCCAACACAAGTCCGTTTCCTCCGTTTTGCTGTACGCCACACCCCTCCTGATCAACAGGACCCCCGTTTCGACCGTAGGAGGTCCGTTTCCTCCGTTTTACGGTACGCCAGACCCCTCCTGATGAACAGGATCCTGTTTCGAACGTGGCCGGTCGAACACAAGGCCGTTTCCTCCGTTCTGCGGTACGCCAGGCCTCGTTTCCATCGAATGTTCCATCCAAGCCCTCCCGATGAACACGACGACGCATTCCGTTCCGACCCAGCCGGTTGGCTCCCCATGAACACGACGACGACGTTGTTTCTCCGTTCTGACCCAGCCATGTACACGAGCCCTGGCCGTACGTATGCGCGAGTAGGCGTTCGAGACCCTGCCTGTATGTACGTATGTGGCCGTATTTTCTTTCTTGCACACTGGCCATTGTACGTACGTGTACATGCTACATGCGCGCCTCCACTACGACACGTGCGCGCCTCTACATCGACCAGTATGTACGTAGACGTTCGCGACCAGAATGACAACACTACGTACGCTTCGACCAGGTGGGTCCCGACTGTCAGGCACATCCTTGCCTGCGAAGATGTAGCTGGTGGGTCCCAGCAGTCAGGGGGGCGAATCATTTTTTTTTGCCCGGACGCACTTCCTTGCGTGCGAAGATGTAGCTGGTGGGTCCCAGCTGTCAGGGGGAAACGTTTTTTTTGTGAAATACGGTGGCCCGTCCGGTGGGTCCCCGCTGTCTGGTGGAGGAATAATTATTTTGAGCGTAATAAGGAGGCACTTCCTTGCTGCGGCCGTGGACCCAGCTGTCAGCCTCTCCACGTACAGTCCACGTCCGATGGAAGCCGTTCCTTGACCACGTTGACCACGCCGTGCCAAGAGCACTAGGGCGGTGGACGATGGCGAGGCCTAGGAAGGGGACGACACGGAGCCGGGGAAGACGCGACAGTGGAAGCCCGCGCGGAGAGGAGTACGAGGGTTCACTGGTTCGCTGCGGTGTGAGGCTGCCGTCGCCGCAGGGCCTGGCCAACGGTGGGAATAGTAGGGGGCGGTGAGGCCTCCACAGCAGCACAACCGGCCACGGGAGGCAGGAGAATGCGGCAAGACCGGCGCTGCTTTGGGCGGCTGGAGCAAGAAGACCAGAGGTTGAAGAAGCACTAAGGCCGTTGGATGGACATTGTACGATCACTGGAGCTAGAATCGTTCATATTGACTAAGTTGACAAAGCCCTCCATCCCCGTCAACTTAGTAAGCCCACAAGTCAGCCTCCCACTATGGTGGGTCCCAGCTGGCAGGGGGTCTTCATTTTTTTGTGCGCAATAAGGAGGCACTTCCTTGCGTACGAAGATATAGTTGGTGGGTCCGACCTGTCAGCGGAGGGAACGTTTTTTTTTCGCGAAATACAAAGGCCCTTCCGGCGGGTCCCAGATGTCAGGTGGAGGAATCATTATTTTGCGCGTAATAAGGAGGCATTTCCTTGTGTGCGGCCGTGGACCTAGCTGTCAGACTCTCCACGCACAGTCCACTTCCGATGGATGTCGTTCGTTGACCACGTTGACCACGCCGCGCCGAGAGCACTAGGGCGGTGGACGACGGCGAGGTCTATGAAGGGAATGACATGGAGCCGGGGAAGACACGGCAGTGGCTGCCCACGCGGTGGAGAGTACGAGGGTTGACTGGTTCGGCTGCCGTCGCCGGAAAATAACAGGAGGTGTGGGTGAGTAGAGGGATAGACAGGCCAGGGATGCGAGTATATGATGGGGCCGTGAGGCCTGCCCGGCAGCACAGCCGGCCACGGGAGGCGGGAGAAGGTGGTTCCGACGGCGCTGGTTTGGGCGGCTGGGGCAGGAAGATCAGAGACTGAAGAAGCACGATTGCCGTTAAATTGACATCTAATGGTCTGACGGTGGTAGAGTCGATTGTTGACTAAGTTTATTTTTTGATAAACCTTGTGTACGCATGAACTTAGTAGGCCCACAAGTCAGCCTCCAAATCTGTGGCACACAACATAGAGCCCATTTGCTATTTTTTAATAATTTACAGCCCATTTGCTAATTCTTAAGTAATTTATTACAACCCATTTTCTGCCCAAGACCACGGTCAAAAAGTTCAACCTTATTTTGCATATTTCGGTGGAGTCTGAACTTTTGTAATCCCGAAATGATAAAAAAAATTAAGAACTTATTGATTTGCCAAAAAATTTGTTTTGTTTTTGTAAGCAAATAAGAAGTGGGACAATTGAGTTGGTTTAAGGGAAAACCAGTGGTAAAAAAATCAGCGTTGGGAGGGAAAACAACAACAAAAATAAGGATGTAAATATGAAAAGTGAATTTTATGTATTTTCAATATAATGATACGTGTATATGAACTTGTAAAACTATAGGTAGAGATTAGAAAACGGATGTAGGACATGCGTTTCAAGAGGAAAATAGAAATGGGCTGTGTGTTTGATTCAGTAAAAAAAGTGCCTGCAGATGTTGTAAGACAAAATATAACTAACGCTGGCAGGCCAGAGCCCAGTAGATACCCGCTGGATCTTTGTGCCCCGTTGTCGTCATGGGCTGGGCCCGTTAAAAACAAAACCAAGCCTGGGCAGTCTACAGCCCAGTTGAAACTTGCTCGACCTGAAAAAACAATATACGTGCTTAATAAACGAGAGAATTCTGCAAGTACAGACTGATAACTGGGATGCAACAGGGATATTGTTTTTTCATCGTGATAATAAGAGCATGCACTTGTTTAGAAAAATTTGGAGAACTGGGAATTCGAACGGCAGGTGCTTATGCTACCCATCAAATAAAAATCAGGTGCCTGAAAATTCATTTTGAAACAAATGAATCAGCTTTATATCCACATCGACCCTCGGCATGATGGTTGGAAGCAAATGCCAAGTTCATACCAAAAGATCGTTAACAACAATACCAACTTGCGGATGACAAGGTAGTACAAGTACCAATACCAACTAACTTATAATCTTTTTACTCCTGGCCCTAGTGTTCGTCTGGTAGAAAATCTTGCAGAGGACCAGCTCCCGCTTCTTCTCTTGCTCCAGGTCCCCGAGGTGGTACTGGTGCATCACCCAGTTGGTCCTCTGCTGGTCGAAGTTCTTGTTGGTGTGCAGCACCAGAACCTTTTTGCTGCCCGTCTACCGGCCGTTGACCATCACCGACAAGGTATTGCCGGTGTTGTGCCACATCGCGTGCATGCCGCACTTCGACTGTATCTTGCGACGCGTCCACATGCCCCTTTTGAACGCCCTGGAATTGCGCTGGAAGAAATGCTTGCTTAGGCCACTCGGTGTGATACCTGCAGTATTGTCGAATACAGGTTTTAGTGTACGTAGTTGGCCTTTTCATAACATCTTTGGCATGTTTCAGTCACTTGTTTCACTTTTTATTAACTGTCAAATTGTAATTACTTCACCAGGTCTGCGTCTAAAAAGAAAACTAGAGCTATAAACAAAGGAATATGTTTGTGCAAGTAGACGGCCGATCGGTGTCTTACCTGGAAATTTCTCAGGACGGGTGTAGCATATGTCGTGCTCGCTGTCGATGGTTGGTATGAACAAATCGATGAGAGGGTGAAATCTCGCGCTGTCAGCACTCACTTTGGCCTCAAGGTGCTCGATCAACTCCTGATCTGTGGGCTCGAACTTGACGCCAGCCGGCAGCACCGGCCAATCCTTCTTCGACTTGCATGGGTTAATTCCAGTTATATCGTACTCAATGTATGATCAATCGACTGTTTTAAGTGAATGATGAAAGATTTCGACAGATAAGTGGTACTCCAAATCTGAAGTCCAGAATACCCGAACACGCCGCCGGGATTCTTGTGTCACCTCACGCGCAGCGTGTTGTCACGTCAATTCAATGTGTGGACATGATGAATAATTTGACCGGCGTATACTAGTACTGCTACTGTACTACTTACTAGTCGTATTTAGTGTCACATTTTAACCATAGGTTTAACTAACAAGTACGCACTTGAAGCCTAAGTGATATATATATATACTGCACAACATCTCCATCATCATTATCAGTACATCCTGCGCAGGTGAGTTAGGATGCACTTGATCCCAGAAAGGTATATATCCTTCAAACCAGAGGAGTGCTTCAAACTAACAACAATCCAACAAAAGAGGGTCGTGCTACAGCAGCAGAATACATGGCTCAGTCTACATATCAGTACGAATCAAGTTTTGCATATTTGCTGTTGGCATGAACCACATCGCCGCATGTCGGGTTTACAAAAGCCATCCATCGCATGGAAGCTTGATGCCTTTCACACACTGAAGATTATCTCGCAACAAGCTATGTCGACGAATCTCTGGATATGGTGATTCATGAAACCCATGGTATGATGTGTAAACACAGTCCCCCCTGGCGAATGGAAGTTGCATAGCACGGTAATCATCGCCGGTGATATGATCGATGATTGGTTGTATGATCGGACAATTGAGCCCGAGGAACATGGAGTGGTTGCTGAGGCTGTAAACCCGCCTCCAGTTGAATACACCTGGCCCAATGGAGCTGGGATCTTTCTCGAACACGAAGCAGCCATAGCCATCAATGTCACGAACGCCCCAGGCATTGTACTACATGTGGTTTGATGAAATGGTTTTGTCAATTTGGTACGTGCAAATGAGCATCAAATGACCACCGTCAGCTGAACGAGCGATAAACCACCACCCATCGGCTGGTATGATTCCAGGTCCTGGAATCATGAAGGCCAGCGCATTTGCGTCTGCTGCAACAATTCAAATTGGAGACCAAAAGGACAAAAATAAACAATCATGTTTAGAGTATGTGTGGAAATAAGATTATTATAACAGTGACACATATCATAGACAGAGAATTGCAATGACGTGGTCATAATCATACCCCAAGTTAAAAAAAATAAGCCTATGGCTTTCATATTCTAGCAAAATATCATGGTTCAAACATCATGTAACAATGAGAGGAAAACAGATATGACAGGGCCTACTCATATTCTACCATAGCACTTACTACAGTTATCATACCAACTCTAAGCAATAACATGTGTTGTTATAAAAATCCTCGAAATGAGAGTAACATATAGCAATCATGAGGTTATACTCATAATATCTATTCTAACAATCATTAGATACCAATTGTTCTCATATTAACTCTAACAATAACATGTGTGGTCATAAAATTCTAGGAAATGAGAGGAACATATAGCAATGATGTGGTTATAGACATACTATATATTCTAAATTTGTAACAATGAACAGGCAGTCGTATTCTTAAGGTAAAGATGAGATGAGATAGAACAATTACACGACGATAGATTCCACCAGTATAGGCAGCCAATCTCTGCGTCGACCGCATAAACGATGCCATCGTGCACTATATCATCAGACAAAAGTGTTGGGTGAAGAGGATCGACGATGAGCCATAACCATGTATGGTGACTGGATTCCAGATAGACTAATCCCATGTTGAACACAGCAATGAGCTTGTAATCCAGGTAGTCTTCTGATGGTGTGGGCACTTTGCAGATTACAACCTTCAGCAAACAGAGGTCGAGTCAAAAGCTCGACGCGTCTCGTGCGTAGTAGGCAGGAGTGTCCGGTGGGCCGCGAGGCTCGATGGCGGAGGTATCCAAAGATGGAAGGGTGATCTCTCGTTGGGTGTAGATATCCACGAGACGCCACAGACTACCGGATTGGTGGATGAGGACGATCCAGTTGGCCTTCATGCCTGCCCAGTAGTGGCCGCGCATGAAGGGCAGGTGGACGGGTAGTGGTAGCATGTCGAGGGGCACCACGACAACCTCCGTAGGATCGTCAAGTCGGTGTCTGGGCCACCTGCGAGGATCGGGCATCAGCAAGCAGGGTGTCTTGAAAAGAGCCGGCTGGTTGCAGACGAGTAAACGGTACAAAGACACCGAGCATGCGGCCAGACAGACGGTGCTGAGTAGGTCCATACGATTACAGATCTGCTCCAAGAGAACATCGGGGAGGGAATTCCAATCGCGGCTCTGCGTGTCACTCGGTTCTGCCATTGGGGTTTTTGGTGCCTGCGAGCCAGCGGGGAAGTGGATTCGTGCGGGCGAGCGAAGAAGCTTCTCCTCGTGTGGCCGAGCAGTGAGCGGGGGGATATGGTACGCGCGAGCTACCAAGGAAGATAGCGCGGGCGGGCGAGCAGTGAGCGGGGGGAAATGGTGTGCGGCCGACGATGGGGAAGAGAGGAGGAAGAAGAAGAGAGGAGGAAGAAGAGTGGAAGACGGGGAAGAAAGTGCATTAAATCTCAACTCTACTACTACTACCAGGATATACCGTCCTTTGGATTGTAAATAGTTACACCGATGACATGTGGGTCTACCACAAGAGGGCACATATGTCAGTTAATGGAGGACAGAAACGTGCTCTACTGGCAAACATGATGGCAGTACTGGGTAAGGCTGATTTAGTAACACCAACACGCTGGTTCAGCTTATTAATTAAGTGTCCCATCTGCTGCAGCGTGTATTGTCACTTCACTGCGAAGACTAGTTGAATAGTTCTCTCTGACCGAGATGGGGAATAATGGATCGCGAAGACTTCCTTTCTACATTATCCATATGCCTCTATGCTCACTTCACTCATTTTGCTCCGTACGTAGTCACTTGTTGAAATCTCTAGAAAGACAAATACTCCGTATTTGGGAACAGAGGGAGGATTTTACTCCGTATTCGGGAACAGAGGGAGGATTTTACTCCGTATTTGGGAACAGAGGGAGTATCACCATATGGAGAGAACAGAGGAAGCTTGAAATATGAACATGTCAATGGGAGGGAGTAAGCCCCATGCATGCATGCATGCAACATGCAACACTCACACGTACACATGGACGCATGCAACACTCACGCACCCATGCGGCACACAGCACACGACGCAACACACACGCTCACGCTCAAGTGCTCAACCTACTCCCTACGTCCGTGAAAGACTGTACATTTAGAGATTTACACATTGACCGGGGCATAATTAACGCCCAAAAGTTATGTGTACATGCGACCATTGAGAGAAGAAGATTAAATGAAGGTCGTTGCATGCTGTAATTAAGGATAGACATGTAGCCTATACCTAGAGCACAAGTTGGTGCATAGTCAATCAATATCGATTTAGATTAAAGGCTAAATGCATTGGAAGTGTAGATGTACTACACTCTTTGTTTTTTAGCTGATTTCTTTGCTCTGCCAACTGACAGGTGGGACCCAGAAACCAGGTGACAATTTAACCAGTCAACAAAGTGCCACGTCGACTATGTGGCCGGTCAGTAGGGTGCAATATGGTGCTCTACGATGAGCTAGTGATCGTATAATCACCGCAAAACTATATATAGTGACCGTAAAGAGCGTATTGTTACATGCATTGACCGCCAGTGTATTTTTCTCGTTTCAAATTAAGCCATATTAACCGGAAAGGATGCAGTATGGACTAGTACTAGTACTGCTTTGATGTGTCCCGTCAACTCGCCGAACGAGGAGAAGCTTGCTTACTACGCCTCTCCCTCGCCCGCGCGCGTGGTGGTTCGCAGGACGAGGAGAGGGTTTTGACTACAGTGCGCCCTCTCCCTCTCCCTCGCCCTCGCGGTGGACGTGCAGCAGTTCAATCGGTGTCAGATTGCCAGAAGCATAATGTGTACTATAGTATCATCATTGTTGGACCTTCCGAAGAGGCGAAGAGCCAAGTGCAAGGTTCACATGAGTACGAACTGTTGAACCTCCCGAAGAGGCAAAGAGCCAAGCGCAAGGTTTTATAGGAGTTGTCGTCCTAGTAGGAGCGTACTACAACTATAGCGAACGATGCTACTATATGATGCCGCCACGTCACGTATATCCAAAGTTGTGCCACCTTTTTTTTCTCAAAGAGCGTGTTGGAGCCCGTGCAACAACCACACATAGTAATAAATTCTAAAGGACAAATGCCAGTATGCCACACAAGTTCATCTCCAATTCATGTGATAAATTTGTGCATGACTAGTCTACATGTATTCACAGCGCTACCGTTCACAATTTACCGTACTCCACTTACACGTTATAGATGGGCTACATGTCCTCCTCCAGGTTCTAGTCCCAGGTGTTCTTCATGGATGGCACGATCCATAGCGGTGGGCAACGGGAATCATTGTTGCAACTTTCTAGTCCGGTTCCACACGATGGAGACTCATCCAAGCTGAAGCGGCATAAATCAGGGATTGCGTGTCCCAGCATGTCGTTCTTCCGGCGGTGCGCACGGAAGACACAACCATGCTTCATGAACAGCAGGCCTTCCGTGTCGTGCACGGAAGGTGGCATCTGCTTCACAATGGGGTAGTTGTCCCCAATGAAAAGCGAGTACTCTCCAAGAGTGTTCCTCGGCACCCACGTAGCATCACGGGGGTCGAACTCGGCGCCGTTCATCTGGTACACGCGGCATCTCATATCTGGACACATGGTGACATACATAGTCAAGGTCCATGCATAATAATGTTGTGCTCAAATATGGCGGTCAGTAATACTGTGCAGCAAATAGTACTACTCCGGTATAGAGGAAGTAAAATAACCGGCTTATTATATATAGCCACTGTTGGCTACATGGATGAGATAGTAAGACATGGAAAAGCAAAAATGGTGGCAGCTAGTGGGTTCAAGTCTTCAAGGGCCTAGCTAGCTATACGCGTCCTCCAAGGTAAAAAGTACTCCTACTAGTACGTAAGTAGAGTACTAGTACAACAATGAAAGAGAAGGCAAGAGGGTTAAAAAATGGAATACCTGGGTAGATGGTGACGGTCCGATCGTGGTAGATTGTGTGACCATGTTGCACATCAGTGGTACCATGGGTAACGACTACTAAGATAGTTGATCCCAATATGCCAAAGTCAGCTACAAGGTTCCAGGTTAGACCGAATCGCGGATGCAAATGCACATCCAGGATCGGCGATCTTATTTTGATCGCGGGATGACTGGTCCCTGCAAAATAATGGAGTACCGTTAGGGATGCAAATGATGGTTTGTGCATTCCGTTTGTAATCTCCATACCGTAGGATGGCAACCAGATGAAACAAGTCCGCTGGCTTGTCACCGCGAAGATGCGGCCTAGATGGCGCACGGCGTCTTCGAACGTGTAGGGGTACAAATCTGCGGCCGCCAACATGCGCCAGCCTCTGCCGTTACTGCCTCTTGCATTGATGGCAATCCTTATGTCGAACATCGCGATGAGATAGTAACTGTCGTAGCCACATCGCTTTGTCGGCGGGTCCGCAATTGCTATCTTCTTCAATCTCATGTAGGCATCATCATACGTATTCAAGCCAGCCAGTCCGGAAGGCCGATCCCAATGGTGGAGAAGGGGTCTACCGGAACGGCCGCACTGCTGGATGTTGTGCAAAATGATGGTGGTATCCGGCCGGAGGTATGCAAGCCAATCTTCGTTGGCACCGACCCAGACCTATATATAATACGGTGGGCAGCGGAGAAATTACGGGATGGAAATGGAATAACTAAATGCTACATGATCAAACTCCATTACTGACCTGCTCATCGGACAAAATCCGACTACCTCTCAACGTCGGCAACTCTAGCGGAGTCAACATGCCACCATGGCCAGGGAGCGGTGGACTGTTCGAAGGATTGTCGCATAGAAGAACCTTCTCCTCGAGGACGCATGGAAGACCAACAAGCATGGCCTTTTCCCAAGCCATTTTAAGCACGTCTTGAAGTAGTTGGTGCAGGAAGCACCAAGTCTTGCGGCGGTGAGGACGTCGGAGCGGCGTGCGATTTCTCCCAGAGGATCATCGTCCAAGGTCTCCCAGCCCCGACGAGGAGGAGAACCGCCTGGCGAATCCATGGGAGCAGCGACGAACTGCCTTCTCTTCGGGGGGAGGGGAACTGGCAAGGAGGAGATAAGAGCGTAGTAACCACAGGGCCTCGTCCCTTCTAACTGTAGATCATTCCTTCCAACTGTAGCGAAGGGGTGAGGCTATTGTTTACTACTAGTACTAGCATTATGGAACGTTATGGGATTGCATTATACTGTAAATAATAGCACTAGTAAGAAATTTTTGGCACTAGCTAGTGTTTTTTGGCGTGGATTAAGAAATTTTGGGTATGTTTTTGCTATTTTTTGCACACGCCAACTAGTGTCAAAAAACGTCTTACATTATGTGACGGAGGAGTACGTACTCGTACTATAGCAGTACTAGTACTACTTTCTCAACTAGTAGTGCGAGGGTACTACTAGTGCTATGTACTGTACTTCTAGTATAGTGCACCAGTTTTGAACTCTTGAATCTCAGGGACAAGGAGCTACAGTTGGAAGTGGAGGGTACTACTGTTCTCTAGAACCATCGCTGTACTATCAATGCAGGGAAAGTACACCTGCGTAGTGGCCTAGTGGGTACTCTCTGTGCTCTATTCAGCCGCTCCTCTCATGTAGCTGGCCTACTCAGCCGCTCCTCTCACGCACACACTAGCAGCCTGTTTATCAGTGACGGTTAATGCGGGGGCAAAACATTTGAGTTATTTGATACAGCCAGACTAGGCTTTTCACTTCCATTTGTGGAGGTGTAATGGATCTTGTCGAACTTTGTAAGTAGTTCCTTCTTTATGAATGAGATGAAGCAAAGCTTTTGCCTCCGTTTCAAAAAAACACGTCAACAGGAATTTCTTTTATAGTAGAGCCGATAATGGAGTGAAGTCCATGCATGCAACACCACAAGCTACAGAGTAGTAGTAGAGCACTTTACGTACAAAGCCATATTGCACAGTTCCCAATGCCCCGCCAGGCTTTTCCGGCTCCTCGAGCTTAATTGGGAGGCGCTAGTTTAAATATGCTACTAGCTGATGAGGAAGCTGCAAGCGAGGTGCGGCTAGGGCGAGCACGCGAGCCACGAGATGCTGGGAAGGAAAAACTATTCACGTGGCTAGGCTATCCAGTGCACCCAGATTGTGGTGCCGCACGTCCGTTTGGCTTCAAAACTCAAAGTACCCGTGTAAAATATTGGCTCGTAGCGAAGTTACTATTTTAAAAAAAGGCCGCCGTGCGTTCAGCCGGGATCGAACCCACAAAACAAGGTATACACTCCCGCGACCACTAGTAGTACTCGTTGGAGTACAATGCAACCTAGAATCGCCTTTTGTCGCTAGTAGTACATTGTTCCTTACAAGAAACCCCTAATAATGAAAGAAACCACTAATAATGCCAAGAAACTACTACCACTTGCATACGTGGCAGACTTAAGATAAGACAACCTTATCAACCATTGTACATGCTCTTACCAACCAGCCCTACCAACAAACGACTACTCTACAAAGTACCATTATAGGCACGTTTCAACCCATGGCCCTGTTTGGATACATTTGTTGTCAATCTAACCCTGCCATCCAAACACCACTTTGGTTAGAGTTAGTTCAGGGTTAGAATCTAACCTCTGACTTAGAGTATCCAAACAGGGCCCATGTCGCCCATTAAGTCAACGCCTTCTATTTGACTGGGCGTTATGACTTGTGGGACCTACATGTCAGTCTGCACAAAAATCCCCGAGTGACCTCCTACCTCCGGCCCGTCCACCTAGTCATCCTCGGCCATGGGACGCAGCTACCGCCGCCGGCAGAAGGCGAGGTCAAAACCGCCGGCGGTGCAGAGCCCATCTTGCGGCAGCCCGGATGCCAGCTCCGTCCGGCGCTCGCGGCCGCTAGCTAGCCAAGATAGCTCCGTCCAGCTGCTTGTCTGTAAGGTTTGCTAGCAAGATTGGCATGGCAGCGCGGCAGCTTGCTCGCGCGCGCCGCGCTAAGGCCAGCCATCTGGCTCGAGCGAAGGCCAGCGTGGTGGCTTGCTCGCTCGTGAGTCACGCTCGGGCCAGCCTGCCAACTCGTGCGGAGGCTAGCATGGCGTCCGGCCCGTCCGACGGAGCGGCGGCCAACTCGCTCATCACCGGCGCCACCAACGAACATGCATCAGTACTGTTTGAAGTAATGTTCTGGAAAAATAATGATTTGAGGGGGAATAACAGGATAGAAGGTCAGATGATGGTCCCTCGTGTCAACGGTCAAACAAAATGTGTTGGTTTAAGCTGCCTCATCAGCACGGACATGTGGGCCAACCCTGTCATAAATGGGTTTAATCTAACCTAATCGGTAGGTAGTAGTTTTTGGCGTGGATTAAGAAATTTTGGGTATGTTTTTGCTATTTTTTGTACAATAGATTCTTCCTAGGGCTGGTTGAAAGTGGTAGTTTTTTGTTAAATACTCTACATATTGTAAGTAGGAGTGAAAGTTAAGCTTTGGAACCCAATAAGCAAGGCTAGTTACATAGTGCATATGTGTACATGATTGAAAGTAAATATCAACCATGAGTGACTAATATCTTGATGGAAAACTCGAAACTATGGAATACTAGGGATTTTTTTTGCATGGTTGGAAATACTAGCAATGTTCATGTGCGTTGCAACGAATCATAATTAGAATAATACTTATTCACAAACTTGATAAAAACACTCTAATTTTGATATACATATATCACTAGAGATATATTATGTTTCAATTAGAATATATTCCTTGGGCTGTTTTGGTGAGGTCAGGGAGGGATGTGGTTGGTTTTAAGATACTAATTATGGGTTTTTCTGCAAATTGGTAGACAAGTGGGATGTTTGTGAGAAAAGGCAACAACTTACCTCATAGTCGTTAGATGTAGATCTAATGGTCACAAATGATGGATGGCAGACACAACATCATCACCAACTTAGTCTTCTGTAGGAGTACTAGCAAGATCTGTGCATTGCATGGAACATCAAGATGCATTTTTTATAAAAACACTCGTTGTGATTGACCCATGCGGGAGTAATCCCATGTGTAAAAACTAATGATATCTCGAGAAATAGGAGATAAGGTGAAGAGGAGTGGGGCGTGGTGGTGATCGGTGGTCGGACTGAGCGGAGGCATGGGGATTGATGACGCCGGCAGCGGCCACCGGGCCAGTTTGTTCCAGAGGCTTCCTTTCTTAATTGCTCAACAATGAGGTCGTTGGAGATAAGGATGAACGAGGGAAGGCCTTGTCTGCAAATGTGGAGAGGGGTGTGGGTATCTTTTAGTTTAATTTCCATCAGTCAGATATAGATCAGACGGTCTATATTGCAAGATGGCACGCGTACCATCATCACCAACTCGGTTTTATATAAGAGAAGAAATATAAGTATGGAGATACAAACGTATTATCGATACTTGTTTCCGTAAACTAGCATCTACATTCTATTCAACGCCTCAGCATGTTGATACGTCCATTTTGCATCATGCTTTTATATCGATATTTATTGCATTATGGGCTGTTATTACACATTATGTCACAATACTTATTCCTATTCTCTTTACAAGGTTTGCATAAGGAGGGAGAATGCCGGCAGCTGGAATTCAGGGCTGGAAAAGGAGCAAATATTAGAGACCTATTCTGCACAACTCCAAAAGTCCTGAAACTCCACGAAAGTTATTTTTGGAAATAATAAAAAATAGTGGAAGAAGAATCCACGTCAGGGGGCCCTCCACCTCTCCACGAGGGTGGGGGGCGCGCCCGCCTGCCTTGTGGGCCCCCTGTTGGCCCTCCGGTGCCCATCTTCTGCTATATGAAGTCTTTCGTCCGAAGAAAAATCAGAAGAAAGCTTTCGGGACGAGACTCCGCCGCCACGAGGCGGAACCTTGGCGGAGCCAATCTAGGGCTCCGGCAGAGCTGTTCTGCCGGGGACACTTCCCTCTGGGAGGGGGAAATCATCGACATCGTCATCACCAACGCTCCTCTCATCGGGAGAGGGCAATCTCCATCAACATCTTCACCAGCACCATCTCCTCTCAAACCCTAGTTCATCTCTTGTATCCAAATCTTTTCTCTAAGTCTGGGATTGGTACCTGTAGGTTCCTAGTAGTGTTGATTACTCCTTGTAGTTGATGCTAGTTGGTTTATTTGGTGGAAGATCATATGTTCAGATCCTATATGCATATTAATACTCCTCTAATTATGAACATGAATATGCTTTGTGAGTAGTTACGTTTGTTCCTGAGGACATGGGAGAAGTCTTGCTATTAGTAGTCATGTGAGTTTGGTATTCGTTCAATATTTTGATGAGATGTATGTTGTCTATCCTCTAGTGGTGTTATGTGAACGTCGACTACATGACACTTCACCATTGTTTGGGCCTAGAGGAAGGCTTTGGGAAGTAATAAGTAGATGATGGGTTGCTAGAGTGACAGAAGCTTAAACCCTAGTTTATGCGTTGCTTCGTAAGGGGCTGATTTGGATCCACATGTTTCATGCTATGGTTAGGTTTACCTTAATACTTCTTTTGTAGTTGCGGATGCTTACCATAGGGGTTAATCATAAGTGGGATGCTTGTCCAAGTAAGGGCGGTACCCAAGCACCGGTCCACCCACATATCAAATTATCAAAGTACCGAACGTGAATCATATGAACGTGATGAAAACTAGCTTGACGATAATTCCCATGTGTCCTCGGGAGCGCTTTTCTCTATATAAGAGTTTGTCCATGCTTGTCCTTTGCTACAAAAAGGATTGGGCCACCTTGCTGCGCTTTATTTACTTTTGTTACTTGTTGCTCGTTACAAATTATCTTATCACAAAACTATATGTTACCTATAATTTCAGTGCTTGCAGAGAATACCTTGCTGAAAACCGCTTATCATTTCCTTCTGCTCCTCGTTGGGTTCGACACTCTTACTTATCGAAAGGACTATGATAGATCCCCTATACTTGTGGGTCATCACATGTGAGGCATTAGCACAATGACTTCTCGACTGTGTAAAACAAAGGTTTTCCCGTCGCCGATAAGGAGGGGGTGACGGCGGCGCGCTTTTTGGCTTGCTCTAGTCCTAGTAGTCATACTAGGTGGTCTAAGCACGTGTAGATTTATTCTTTTTCACGTCTCGTGTTCGCCGTACTGCCATGACTGTTGATGAATAGACGGTAAGTTATTCACGGGGAAACCCTTGTTGAGCGTGTTTGCGAGAGAGAGAGAGAGACAGTGTGCGTGTGTGATATGTCTAGAGACTGAGGCAATGATAATATATTCTTTGTGTCTATGTCTGTGGAGGATAGAGAGAGACATGTACATGGGGCTTTGTGTTGACGTGGAGACACATATACATAATTAGAGAGTGAGTGTGCGAGATACACATGCGGACATGGGGAGAGATGAGGATCTAGATTAATGGGTGTTTGTGCGTGTCTGTGTGTGTTTGTGCGCGCATTTGTGTGTGAGAGGGATTGTGTGTATGTGGAGTAGAGAGACCACTAATGATGTAAACCTAGTATAAGGGAAGGGGGAATGGTGTGACATGTGTAGTAGCGGGATAGCATGGGTGCGGGCGGGGGGAGCAGACTATTTGGAAGAGACATCGATTGTGTGTGGGAGAGGGGTGTGAGAGCGAGAGAGAGAGAGAGAGAGAGATCTAGCGACGGAGAGAGAGAGAGAGAGAGAGAGAGAGAGAGAGAGAGAGAGAGGAAGAGAGGGGGCGAGAGAGGGGGCGTTTGTGTCCATAAATGGCATATAGATAGGGAGACAATGTTGATGTTGTTTGAAATTGGCCTATGTACGGAGACGCAAGGGAAGCGAGTCATCGTGTGTGTGATAGGGACTTCATGAGAGATCTAGAATAGACGGTGTAGAGAACAATGTGCGAGATCGAGAACGATGATACATTAGGGAGCTATGGAAAGAGTCACGACATATATGTATACAGGGAGGAGCTGGGGCGGGTCCGCATGTGGGAGAGATAGAAAGAGGAGAGTGGTGCACAAGGAGACAAAGTGTGCTTGTTTTGCAGTGGGGGTGGTGTGTGAGGTGAGTGTGCCAGAACCACATAACTAGGGAGATCGATGTTTGGGGGCGACCTTTTGTGTTTATGGGAAAGATACACTCTACATAGTGCGTGTGCTTGGGAAAGAGAGATGCCGGGAGACCTAGCTAGAGAGTGGGGGAAGAGATGTGTGCATGCCCAAGAGATAAAGTGATAGAGACCTATATTGGGGTTCGGACTTTAGAAGAGAGAGGGGTGTTAATGTGCTCGTGTGTTGGTGTTTGGGGGAGAGAACGACTTCTGTGTGTGTGGGAGGGTGGGGGTGGGCGACGAGGGGGGGGTTTGCTTCAGATAAAGAGTGAGGTGTCTATATTTGAGGGACTTTAGCGTAATTGAGATATACATGGTCAATAGTGTGTGCACTCAAGGTTGATCAATTTGTTTCACAGTTTGGACTATGAGATAACGATACTTTTGAACATGCGTGATATACTTTGATGTACCAGAATTACAAACCTAAGATTGGAATTTTGGAATTCGACTCCATCATTAGCTTTTGTAATTCATTTAAATGGAGGTACATTTTTAAGCCGGGATTTCGTGATTTCAAATTCATATATCAAACCTAGAGATATACACATACGTGCATGTTCAAACTTTATAATCATCCACTTTATTCATGCACATTTTTGCTTTTGTCGTCATATTTAGGATAAACACATTTGGAATTTCATTTGAATTGGACCATATGATGGTATTTGCTTGTAGTAGCTCAATGATCCATATTTGAATTGAATGGACAATCTAAGTTTCGAGTTGGAGACATTGATTTTCAAAACTTGCACTTTTTTTTGCGTGCAAAACAAACAAATTCTCGGCCATGATATCATAGTCGGCCGTACAAGAGCAGAATATAATTTCAGGCGCCAAAAGCTTTCAAACTTCCCGCTCAAATCGAAATATCTCGCGCCCGAAAGTTTAGCCCTGCAATATTCCTGTTTTACCCCTGCCACATGAATGGAAAAGGGCTGCTTTGGTAACTCCATTGTTTTCCCCTCTTTGCCCCCAACATTCTTCCCCAGAGCACCTCCCCTTCCCCTCCCCGACCCCCCAACCACGGCAAGCCACCGAATCTAGTCCTCCGCCACAGCGGTGGACCTCACACCCCGACGGATCTACCTTCCGCACCTTGGAACCCCCAACTGCCAACTCACCACTTCACCGGAGCCGCTTCAGCGACTGGCTTGTACACCGCTCCAGATCTCCTTGACCGCCATCATGGTCCACCGCACCGGATCTGCTTAACCGGCGCCCTCGTCCACCACAATGTAGGCCCTTCACTGACTCCCTCGTTCGTCCCTTCGCTGGCCTTTCATACAAGCCCTCGTCCGCCGCAACAGATCCGCCTCACCGAAAGTACTGTACAACGCGCCCGCCGAAGCCTTCGTCCACTGCACCGGACCCGCTCCACGGACGCCATATTCAACTCCACCGGCCCTGCTTTACCGACGCCGCAGCCTCATCAGGTTATTTCGATCTGTAGTCCTTCGGTTTTTCTCTTTATAGTGCAACTGTTCACTTACCACACATGAGCTTTCTTGTATGTCGACAGGCGCCGCAACCCTAGCACCGGAGCCGCTTCAGCGATGGCGACAGCCGGCCCAAACTCAACCGCAACACGAGCACCATCGACGATCCTTAGCTATCAAGTATGCCAACGATACCCATACGCCGCCGAGAATCAGGTACTATTATCCAACGGCCGGCGGCTACGTTCACTTTCTTAGCATAAGCACCACACCTTTGAACTTCTTCAAGGCATCATTCAGTTTTTCATGAGACGCGTTATTCTGCTTGCACCTGTAGGGCCATACTTCTGGCAGTGAACATGTTACATGTGCTAAATTACATACCAGTGCACATATAGTTAATATGCTTTAGTTTTGTCCTAAGTATTATTGCACTTCCTAGATATCACTGCCTACTATTTTACTTCTTGCATGCTATATTTATGATAATGGTGTTGTTCTGATGCCACCTGTTGGTTCCATCAGACTGCTTCATGTTCTCTATGCTTAATTACACATCAGCAAACTAGCATGTGGTTCCGCTGGTTTTTGTTCGTTTTACCCTACATTTTCTGATGCTAGCTATTACATCACTGCTACGAGCCTCTGTTCATTACTTTTTTGTGTGTTCTTGATCTTCCCAAGTTGCATGACTAATTTGATGCTTCAATTAATTATGGAGCTGCCAACCCCATCAAGCAAAATATTTGTTCTTTTGGGGCTGGCACCTCGAACAAGCATAAAAATAGAGGGAAGCAGATATATTGTCGTGTATGCACACACCCTTCTTTCATTAGTTTAGATGAACCATTGATGATCAATTCGAACCAGTGCATGCGATTAAAATTAATTTTACCTAAATAGAGGGTGCAGAATAAACTACAACAAGTAGATTTGCAACCACGGGATGCTGACGATATCTTCAAAGAACATTGCAACAGCAGCGAGGCTTCACAGCAACATATGGTAAGCCAGTGTGTTTTAGTACATGTGAAATGTAATGCGTGTGGGCTACTTTCTTGGCTTGTGCCCTCAACCTGTAATCCTACAGAATAAAAAATAGTTCACTTGTCTGCTTTGCTGTATTGCTTGATTCGAATGCTTGTTTGTTACTTGTTACGCTATACCTGAGTTGGCCAATATGTCAGCGGTGCCTACTGTACTATCATAAAGAAATGCATGCCTAGTTCATTTGAGTCCTTAACTTTTCCTCTGAATTTCATCACAAGACTGTCTTCGTAGTTTATATGAGGGCACACTATTAAGTGCTTTCTCGGATTATTTCAACTGCTTAGATGCCTTGACAACTTAGCGGTGGTACACTCCCTTTCAACTAGGGATGTCAAGTGGGTCCCGTTTAATGCCGATTAAAGTCCACTAGTGGTATGATAGTTCAAAAGAGTTTTTGTTTTTTGAGGAAAATGAACCAGGGAGCTAGCAAAAACTAACTAGATGGGACTGGCGAATGTCGTTTATTTGCCACTTACATCCCTAGTTTCATTTTACCATTTTAATTTCTTTTCGGCTAATGCTGCTTCGAACCATTTAAATATAGCTTGCCATGCTCGGCAATAATTCGTATGTCGTTTACCATGTAAGCTTACTTCCTGGATCATGCGATAACTATCTCTTACTTATGTCCAGCGGAAACCTTTCAGGATGCCGTTCACACTAGGACACAATGTACAACCCCAAAATCTATTTGTGGAAGCAGTGCGCCATCCATGTTACCAGATGGTAGCAGTTCAGAGGCAACACCGCCGGAGAGCAGTCTGAGCACAAATATTATAGTTCTTGAGGCTCTACTAGAGGCAGAAAGAGATGGTGTGGCTGCCATGAATGAGGTAAACTCAATCTTGAAGCTGGAAATTATGCAATTAGCTGCACGCATTATGCAAGCAACCCAAGAATTGGAGGAAGTAAGAATGTTACATTTGAAGACGGAGGTGGTCCTGCTGCTTCTGCTATCTGAAGCCCAGGGTAATCCCAGTTCTTCTTTAGATAACAGTTGAAATTGACATTAGATTATTGTACTTGCATGTTGTGTCATGTCTCTGAATGGATTATGTTGTAAGACCCCCTATGTTGTCCATGTGTTGTAATGATCTGAATTTTTTAGGCGAGGTAATCCTCAGTACTTGTATGATTGACATAAGGTGAACAGTTTTTCGTGTGAGCATATTGTATTAGATGAAATAACTGTTTGACTCAAAGTGTATCCAACCTACTGAATTCGAAGATCACGGCATTTCTAAATCATAATCATATATAAAGGTGGAATAAATCTTTGTTGTGGTTTTGAAGAAATAAATAACAAAACGTAGAATTATCTCTGGATATTCGTAATCGAATAAAAATTGGATTTGGATTTAGTTGCCAGGGCCCAGGGCAAACGTGAATGCTAATTCTCCCAAGTTTTGAACGAAGCGGCTAAACACCCACTATCATTTGTGGGCTGCCCGAAGCAAGTGTTTGCGAGATGGAAATTACTGTCTACCCCTGACACTTGACATCCTTATCGACCGGATTTACACTGCTGTCGATAGGGGTAGACTAGTAACTTCAATCAGACGTGACACGACGGCCTCTGAGCCCATTCAGACACGGTGGGCGCCAAACGTGGGCGGCAAAACACATTTGATTCAAGCTCGTCCGAAAGACATGTGTCTCCCCCTCCATTTCCCCTTTCATCCACGGTGGGCGGCAAAACAAACTCTCCTCATCCAAAATCGATGTAGCCTAGTATTTTGAATAGGGGCAGATGTGTAACTTCCCTCAGACGTGACACAACCGCCTTACCTGTTAGCCCTGTTCATACACCGTGGGCGCCAACCGTGGGCGGCAAAACACCCTCTCCTCGCCCAAAATCGTTACCGGCAAATATTTGGGAGATGCGAGATTACCGTCCTATCCCCAACCGACGTGATGTCTGAAATTTTAAATGGGGGATAAGTTCGTAACTTTTCCACATTTCAGACAAGCGCGTCCCAAAGTTTGAGATCCCCCCTCCCCCTCCATTTCCCCATTCACACACTGTCGGCGCCACGACAACCTCCCCACTGCGGCCAGCCTCCTCCGTCCGCCACCCCATCCTCCACCTTGCCGGAGCCGCTACCCCTACCCCGTCGTCCACTGCAAGAGATGGACGTCTCTCATCCACGGCGCCGGACCAGGATCCTTTCATCGCGTCGTCTTGCTTCATTGGCGCCATCGTCCACTTTGCCATTACCGCTCCTACGACCGCCTCGTCCACGGCAACAGGATTTATCCCCCAACCCGGCCGTCTGCCATCTAAGGTCTTCTTCCCCGCCGCCGACAGCCATCGCTGTTGGGGATCGTAGCAGAAATTAAAATTTTCTACGCATCACCAAGATCAATCTATGGAGTTTACTAGCAACGAGAGGGGAGGAGTGCATCTACATACCCTTGTAGATCGCGAGCGTAAGCGTTCAAGAGAACGGGGTTGATGGAGTCGTACTCGTCGTGATCCAAATCACCGATGATCCCAGCGCCGAACAGACGGCACCTCCGCGTTTACACACGTACAGAGCGGTGACGTCTCCCGCGCCTTGATCCAACAAGGAGGAGGGAGAGGTTGAGGAAGAAGGCTCCAACAGCAGCATGACGGCGTGGTGGTGGTGGAGTGACAGTTCTCCGGCAGGGCTTCGCCAAGCACACGCGGAGGAGGAGAGGTGTTGGGGAGGGGAGGGACTGCGCCTTGGATGTGGTGCTACAGCCCTCCCCTCACCCCTCTATTTATAGGGAGAAGGGGGAAGGGGGCCGGCCCCTCTAGATGAGATCTAGAGGGGGGGCGGCGGCCAAGGGGGGAGGGAGCTTGCCCCCCAAGCAAGGGGGAAGCCCCCCCTTTAGGGTTCCCCCCAAACCCTAGGCGCATGGGCCCTAGGGGGGTTGGCGCCCAGCTCACTAAGGGCTGGTTCCCTTCCACCTAAAGCCCATAAGGCCCTCCGGGGCAGGTGGACCCCCGGGACCCCTCCGGTGGTCCCGGTACAATACCGGTATACCCCCGAATATTTCCGGTAACCGTATGGTGACTTCTCATATATAAATCTTTACCTCCGGACCATTCCGGAACTCCTCGTGACGTCCGGGATCTCATCCGGGACTCCGAACAACATTCGGTAATCACATACAAACCTTCCTTATAACCCTAGTGTCATCGAACCTTAAGTGTGTAGACCCTACGGGTTCGGGAATCATGCAGACATGACCGAGACACCTCTCTAGCCAATAACCAACAGCGGGATCTGGATACCCATGTTGGCTCCCACATGTTCCACGATGATCTCATCGGATGAACCACGATGTCGAGGATTCAAGCAATCCCGTATACAATTCCCTTTGTCAATCGGTACATTACTTGCCCGAGATTCGATCGTCGGTATCCCAATACCTCGTTCAATCTTGTTACCGGCAAGTCACTTTACTCGTTCCGTAATGCATGATCCTGTGACTAACTACTTAGTCACATTGAGCTCATTATGATGATGCAATACCGAGTGGGCCCAGAGATACCTCTCTGTCATACGGAGTGACAAATTCCAGTCTCGATCCGAGCCAACCCAACAGACACTTTCGGAGATACCTGTAGTGCACCTTTATAGCCACCCAGTTACGTTGTGACGTTTGGTACACCCAAAGCATTCCTACGGTATCCGGGAGTTGCACGATCTCATGGTCTAAGGAAATGATACTTGACATTAGAAAAGCTTTAGCAAACGAACTACACGATCTAGTGCTATGCTTAGGATTGGGTCTTGTCCATCACATCATTCTCCTAATGATGTGATCCCGTTATCAATGACATCCAATGTCCATGGTCAGGAAACCGTAACCATCTATTGATCAACGAGCTAGTCAACTAGAGGCTCACTAGGGACATGTTATGGTCTATGTATTCACACATGTATTACGATTTCCGGATAACATAATTACAGCATGAACAATAGACAATTATCACGAACAAGGAAATATAATAATAACCATTTTATTATTGCCTCTAGGGCATATTTCCAACAGTCTCCCACTTGCACTAGAGTCAATAATCTAGTTACATTGTGATGAATCGTACACCCATAGAGTTCTGGTGTTGATCATGTTTCGCTCGTGGAAGAGGTTTAGTCAACGGATCTACGACATTCAAATCCGTATGCACTTTACAAATATCTATGTCTCCATTTTGAACATTTTCACGAATGGAGTTGAAGCGACGCTTGATGTGCCTGGTCTTCTTGTGAAACCTGGGCTCCTTGGCAAGGGCAATAGCTCCAGTGTTGTCACAGAAGAGAGTCATCGGCCCCGATGCATTGGGAATAACTCCTAGGTCGGCAATGAACTCCTTCATCCAGATTGCTTCATGTGCTGCCTCCGAGGCTGCCATGTACTCTGCTTCACATGTAGATCCTGCCACGACGCTTTGCTTGCAACTGCACCCGCTGACTGCCCCACCATTCAAAATGTACACGTATCCGGTTTGTGACTTAGAGTCATCCAGATCTGTGTCGAAGCTAGCATTGACGTAACCCTTTACGACGAGCTCTTCGTCACCTCCATAAACGAGAAACATATCCTTAGTCCTTTTCAGGTACTTCGGGATGTTCTTGACCGCTGTCCAGTGTTCCATGCCAGGATTACTTTGGTACCTTCCTACCAAACTTACGGCAAGGTTTACATCAGGTCTGGTACACAGCATGGCATACATGATAGACCCTATGGCCGAGGCATAGGGGACGACACTCATCTTTTCTCTATCTTTTGCCGTGGTCGGGCATTGAGCCGTGCTCAATCTCACACCTTGCAATACAGGCAAGAACCCCTTCTTGGACTGATCCATATTGAACTTCTTCAATATCTTGTCAAGGTATGTGCTTTGTGAAAGACCTATGAGGCGCCTCGATCTATCTCTATAGATCTTGATGCCTAATATGTAAGCAGCTTCTCCAAGGTCCTTCATTGAAAAACACTTATTCAAGTAGGCCTTTATACTTTCCAAGAATTCTATATCATTTCCCATCAATAGTATGTCATCCACATATAATAAGAGAAATGCTACAGAGCTCCCACTCACTTTCTTGTAAACACAGGCTTCTCCATAAGTCTGCGTAAACCCAAACGCTTTGATCATCTCATCAAAGTGAATGTTCCAACTCCGAGATGCCTGCACCAGCCCATAGATTGAGTGCTGGAGCTTGCATACTTTGTCAGCATTCTTAGGATCGACAAAACCTTCCGGCTGCATCATATACAATTCTTCCTTAAGGAAGCCGTTAAGGAATTCCGTTTTGACGTCCATTTGCCATATTTCATAATCGTAGAATGCGGCAATTGCTAACATGATTCAGACGGACTTCAGCTTCGCTACGGATGAGAAGGTCTCATCGTAGTCAACTCCTTGAACTTGTCGATAACCCTTAGCGACAAGTCGAGCTTTATAGATGGTAACATTTCCATCCGCGTCCGTCTTCTTCTTAAAGATCCATTTATTTTCTATCGCTCGCCGATCATCGGGCAAGTCTGTCAAAGTCCATACTTTGTTTTCATACATGGATCCTATCTCGGATTGCATGGCTTCAAGCCATTTGTTGGAATCTGGACCCGCCATTGCTTCTTCATAGTTCGAAGGTTCACCGTTGTCCAACAACATGATTTCCAGGACAGGGTTGCCGTACCACTCTGGTGCGGAACGTGTCCTTGTGGACCTACGAAGTTCAGTGGTAACTTGATCATGATCATCATCATTAACTTCCTCTCTAGTCGGTGCAGGCACCACAGAAACATTTTCTTGTGCTGCGCTAATTTCTAGTTCGAGAGGGGTCATCTCATCAAGTTCCACTTTCCTCCCACTTACCTCTTTCGAGAGAAACTCTTTCTCCAGAAAGGACCCGTTCTTGGCAACGAAGATCTTGCCTTCGGATCTGAGGTGAAGGTATACCCAATGGTTTCCTTAGGGTATCCTATGAAGACACATTTTTCCGACTTGGGTTCGAGCTTTTCAGGTTGAAGTTTCTTGACATAGGCATCGCATCCCCAAACTTTAAGAAACGACAGCTTAGGTTTCTCTCCAAACCATAATTCATATGGTGTCGTCTCAACGGATTTCGATGGAGCCCTATTTAAAGTGAATGCGGCAGTCTCTAAAGCATAACCCTAGAATGGTAGCGGTAGATCGGTAAGAGACATCATAGATCGCACCATATCCAATAGAGTGCGATTACGACGTTCGGACACACCATTACGCTGAGGTGTTCCAGGCGGCGTGAGTTGTGAAACAATTCCACATTTCCTTAAGTGTGTGCCAAATTCGTGACTCAAATATTCCCCTCCACAATCTGATCGTAAGAACTTTATTTTCCTGTCACGTTGATTCTCAACCTCACTATGAAATTCCTTGAACTTTTCAAAGGTCTCAGACTTGTGTTTCATTAAGTAGACATACCCATATCTACTCAAGTCATCAGTGAGGGTGAGAACATAACGATAGCCACCGCGAGCCTCAACGCTCATTGGACCGCACACATCAGCATGTATGATTTCCAATAAGTTGGTTGCTCGCTCCAGTGTTCCGGAGAACGGAGTCTTGGTCATTTTGCCCATGAGGCATGGTTCGCACGTGTCAAATGATTCATAATCAAGAGACTCCAAAAGTCCATCTGCATGGAGTTTCTTCATGCGTTTGACACCAATGTGACCAAGGCGGCAGTGCCACAAGTATGTGGGACTATCATTATCAACCTTACATTTCTTGGCATTCACACTATGAATATGTGTAACATCACGTTCGAGATTCATTAAAAATAAACCATTGACCAGCGGGGCATGACCATAAAACATATCTCTCATATAAATAGAACAACCATTATTCTCGGATTTAAATGAGTAGCCATCTCGCATCAAACGAGATCCAGATACAATGTTCATGCTCAAAGCTGGCACTAAATAACAATTATTGGGGTTTAAAACTAGTCCCGTAGGTAAATGTAGAGGTAGCGTGCCGACGGCGATCACATCGACCTTGGAACCATTCCCGACGCGCATCGTCACCTCGTCCTTCGCCAGTCTCCGCTTATTCCGCAGCTCCTCCTTTGAGTTACAAATATGAGCAACCACACCGGTATCAAATACCCAGGAGCTACTACGAGCGCTGGTTAGGTACACATCTATAACATGTATATCACATATACCTTTGGTATTGCCGGCCTTCTTATCCGCTAAGTACTTGGGGCAGTTCCGCTTCCAGTGACCGTTTCCCTTGCAATAAAAGCACTCAGTCTCAGGCTTGGGTCCATTCTTTGTCTTCTTCCCGGCAGCTTGCTTACCGGGCGCGGCAACTCCCTTGCCGTCTTTCTTGAAGTTCTTCTTACCCTTGCCTTTCTTGAACTTAGTGGTTTTATTCACCATCAACACTTGATGTTCCTTTTTGATCTCCACCTCCGCTGATTTCAACATTGAATATACCTCAGGAATGGTCTTTTCCATCCCCTGCATATTGAAGTTCATCACAAAGCTCTTGTAGCTAGGTGGGAGCGACTGAAGGATTCTGTCAATGACCGCGTCATCTGGGAGATTAACTCCCAGCTGAGACAAGCGGTTGTGCAACCCAGACATTTTGAGTATGTGTTCGCTGACGGAACTATTCTCCTCCATCTTACAACTGTAGAACTTGTCGGAGACTTCATATCTCTCGACCCGGGCATGAGCTTGGAAAACCATTTTCAGCTTTTGGAACATCTCATATGCTCCGTGCTGCTCAAAACGGTTTTGGAGCCCCGGTTCTAAGCTGTAAAGCATGCCGCACTGAACCAGGGAGTAATCATCACTACGTGACTACCAGGCATTCAGAACGTCTTGAGTTGCTGGGAAAACAGGTGCATCACCTAGAGGTGCTTCAAGGACATATGCTTTCTTGGCAGCTATGAGGATAATCTTCAGGTTATGGACCCAGTCCGTGTAGTTGCTACCATCGTCTTTCAGCTTGGTTTTCTCTAGGAACGCGTTGAAGTTGAGGGCAACATTAGCGTGGGCCATTTGATCTACAAGACATATTGTAAAGGTTTTTTAGACTAAGTTCATGATAATTAAGTTCATCTAATCAAATTATTAACGAACTCTCACTGAGACAGACATCCCTCTAGTCATCTAAGTGATACATGATCCGAGTCAACTAGGCTGTGTCCGATCATCACGTGAGACGGACTAGTCATCATCGGTGAACATCTTCATGTTGATCGTATCTGCTATACGACTCATGTTCGACCTTTCGGTCTCTTGTGTTCCGAGGCCATGTCTGTACATGCTAGGCTCGTCAAGTCAACCTAAGTGTATTGCGTGTGTAAATCTGGCTTACACCCGTTGTATGCGAACGTTAGAACCTATCACACCCAATCATCACGTGGTGCTTCGGAACAACGAACCTTCGCAACGGTGCACAGTTAGGGGGAACACTTTCTTGAAATTTTAGCGAGGGATCATCTTATTTATGCTACCGTCGTTCTAAACAAATAAGATGTAAAACATGATAAACATCACATGCAATCAAATAGTGACATGATATGGCCAATATCATTTTGCTCCTTTTGATCTCCATCTTCGGGGCGCCATGTTCATCATCGTCACCGGCATGACACCATGATCTCCATCATCATGATCTCCATCATCGTGTCTTCATGAAGTTGTCTCGCCAACTATTACTTCTACTACTATGGCTAACGGTTAGCAATAAAGTAAAGTAATTACATGACGTTCCAGTTGACACGCAGGTCATAAATAAATTAAGACAACTCCTATGGCTCATGCCGGTTGTCATACTCATCGACATGCAAGTCGTGATTCCTATTACAAGAACATGAGCAATAAAGTAAAGTAATTACATGACGTTCCAGTTGACACGCAGGTCATAAATAAATTAAGACAACTCCTATGGCTCATGCCGGTTGTCATACTCATCGACATGCAAGTCGTGATTCCTATTACAAGAACATGATCAATCTCATACATCACATATATCATTCATCACATCCTTCTGGCCATATCACATCACATGATACTTGCTGAAAAAACAAGTTAGATGTCCTCTAATTGTTGTTGCAAACTTTTACGTGGCTCTATAGGTTTCTAGCAAGAACGATTCTTACCTATGCCAAAACCACGACGTGATATGCCAATTTCTATTTACCCTTCATAAGGACCCTTTTCATCGAATCCGATCCGACTAAAGTGGGAGAGACAGACACCTGCTAGCCACCTGATGCAACTAGGGCATGTCAGTCGGTGGAACCTGTCTCACGTAAGCGTACGTGTAAGGTCAGTCCGGGCCGCTTCATCCCACGATGCCGCCGAATCAAGATAAGACTAGTAACGGCAAGTAAATTGACAAAATCGACGCCCACAACAACTTGTGTTCTACCCGTGCATAGAAACTACGATAGACTTAGCTCATGATGCCACTGTTGGGGATCGTAGCAGAAATTAAAATTTTCTACGCATCACCAAGATCAATCTATGGAGTTTACTAGCAACGAGAGGGGAGGAGTGCATCTACATACCCTTGTAGATCGCGAGCGGAAGCGTTCAAGAGAATGGGGTTGATGGAGTCGTACTCGTCGTGATCCAAATCACCGATGATCCAAGCGCCGAACGGACGGCACCTCCGCGTTTAACACACGTACGGAGCGGTGACGTCTCCCACGCCTTGATCCAGCAAGGAGGAGGGAGAGGTTGAGGAAGAAGGCTCCAACAGCAGCACGACAGCGTGGTGGTGGTGGAGTGACAGTTCTCCGGCAGGGCTTCGCCAAGCACACGCGGAGGAGGAGAGGTGTTGGGGAGGGGAGGGGCTGCGCCTTGGATGTGGTGCTGCAGCCCTCCCCTCACCCCTCTATTTATAGGGAGAAGGGGGAAGGGGGCCGGCCCCTCTAGATCGGCGGCCAAGGGGGGAGGGAGCTTGCCCCCCAAGCAAGGGGGCGCCCCCCTTTAGTGTTACCCCCAAACCTAGGCGCATGGGCCCTAGGGGGGTTGGCGCCCAGCCCACTAAGGGCTGGTTCCCTTCCACCTACAGCCCATAAGGCCCTCCGGGGCAGGTGGACCCTCCCGGTGGACCCCCGGAACCCCTCCGGTGGTCCCGGTACAATACCGGTATACCCCCGAATATTTCCGGTGACCGTATGGTGACTTCCCATATATAAATCTTTACCTCCAGACCATTCCGGAACTCCTCGTGACGTCCGAGATCTCATCTGGGACTCCGAACAACATTCGGTAATCACATACAAACCTTCCTTATAACCCTAGCGTCATCGAACCTTAAGTGTGTAGACCCTACGGGTTCGGGAATCATGCAGACATGACCGAGACACCTCTCTAGCCAATAACAAATAGCGGGATCTGGATACCCATGTTGGCTCCCACATGTTCGACGATGATCTCATCGGATGAACCACGATGTCGAGGATTCAAGCAATCCCGTATACAATTCCCTTTGTCAATCGGTACATTACTTGCCTGAGATTCGATCGTCAGTATCCCAATACCTCTTTCAATCTCATTACCGGCAAGTCACTTTACTCATTCCGTAATGCATGATCCCGTGACTAACTACTTAGTCACATTGAGCCCATTATGATGATGCAATACCGAGTGGGCCCACAGATACCTCTCCATCATACGGAGTGACAAATTCCAGTCTCGATCCGAGCCAACCCAACAGACACTTTCGGAGATACCTGTAGTGCACCTTTATAGCCACCCAGTTACGTTGTGACGTTTGGTACACCCAAAGCATTCCTACGGTATCCGGGAGTTGCACGATCTCATGGTCTAAGGAAATGATACTTGACATTAGAAAAGCTTTAGCAAACGAACTACACGATCTAGTGCTATGCTTAGGATTGGGTCTTGTCCATCACATCATTCTCCTAATGATGTGATCCCGTTATCAATGGCATCCAATGTCCATGGTCAGGAAACCGTAACCATCTATTGATCAACGAGCTAGTCAACTAGAGGCTCACTAGGGACATGTTATGGTCTATGTATTCACACATGTATTATGATTTCCGGATAACATAATTAAAGCATGAACAAGAGACAATTATCATGAACAAGGAAATATAATAATAACCATTTTATTATTGCCTCTAGGGCATATTTCCAACAATCGCACCCGCGGCACCCTCAACGTATCAGCAAGGGCCTACACGGCGTCGCAAGAGAGGTGGTACTCTTCCATATGTGCTTAAGTTATTGATCTCACCCAGAAAATAGATCTTAAATTGTTTATTGTACTTTTCTTGTCCGTACCAAATCGTAGTGGCTAGTTGAATGCAAACATTGGTTGCGAAGTAGCTTTGTCCGGTTTGCACCTTCAGATCCGCCATGTCACGGTCACTATACTCGTAAAGCTTATGGTTTCCCCCTTTATATTCACTACCATCATCGTAGGTGCTTCCCTGCTTCGTGTCGTGCTAGCACTGCTCCTCAAGACCTCAACCCATCAAGCGAAACAACATGCCACTCATAATTCCAAAGCTGACGTGTTGAAATACGAATCTGATATGATGCTCATATTACTAAAACAGAGAACGTTTAATTGGTCACCTAATGTTTCTATATTCGTTTCAAAAAGCATGTGCGCCACCCATTGGTCCAGCTAGTTCCACTTTCCTGATTTTACTCTTGATGCTTAGAGTTTTCCCCTTTTATCTACTCTACTATGATCTGCGTAGGTGCTTTCTGTCATACTAGCATTACTCCACCCTTCAAGCTAAACAACACAACACTCAAAATTCCAAAGCTTAGTTGTTCAAATATGACTGTGATATGACACTGATATTAATTAATAGACACATTTAATTGGTTAGCTAAAGGTCCCACTTGAGTTTCCAAATGCATGTCGTGACATATAGAGAGACAGCAGAATTGCATTTCTTTGTCACTTGTTGACTGTACTTTCTTGTTCATACCAAATCTTAGTTGTTATTTCAAAGCAAATATCGGTTGCTCACTACCCTTTGCGCGGTTTGCAGCTTCAGATCTGCCATCCCACTGCCACAGTCAACACTATACTCATCATGCTTACGGTTTCCCCATTTTATGATGACCACGATCAACCTACGTGGTTCGTGTCGTAATAGCACTGCTCCACCCATCGAGCTAAACAAGCTTAGTTGTACAAATTCAAATCTGATATTATGCTGATATTAGTAAAACTGAGAGATGTTTAATTGGTCAGCTAAATGTTCCTACTTTAGTTTCGAAATGCATGTGAGCCACATATGGAGAGACCAGAAGGAATAGTATTTCTCTGTGCGCTCTGGTTCATCATGGGTGGCCAACCGACATTGTATAGAAAGACTTGTAATATCTTCAATCTACTTGCTCTTCTGCTCTTCTTTAAGATGATCCTCTTCTCTTGCGGTCGACTGGTCAGGTTGAGTTATTCTCCCTTAGTATATTTTGAATCTGTCAGGTCAGGTCGACTTGTTCTTCTTTACTATATGTTGAAGCTGTCATCTGCGAACTATCATCACTTCTGGAGCTCTCATATTTTGAGTAGTAGGCCACATTATATTAATGCACACACCAAATTACAGCATGCATGGCACCTCTTAGAAGTTGCAGAGATAGCACAAAGGGGTTTATAGGGAGGAAGTACTGGATTAGAATCACTTCTACATTACAAAGATAATATCACTTGTTTTTATGTTTTCATGCATGTCAGGTATTGAACATTATCAAAATGAATATGAGAATGGGCGCACGAGAGGAATATTGCGGAACGATCCACTGGCTAACAAACTTGGCATGGTGGAGGATGACTTATCTTATTCACCCATCAAGGTGCATGCTCTAACTTGGCAAGGTTGTATTGGTCGCACATACTTTGCATCTGACCTCTTGCATTACTTCTACTTTGTTACACCATCTGCTTAGTTTAAGCATCATATATGAGTATATGCCATACCTATCCATTTTCTGTACCTATTCCATGTGTCGTCATACTATGTTTTTCCAGTCAAATGTTGTTCTTTCGTAATAGATGTCCAAAAGGAAGAGGGTGATTGCAGATCCTCAAGGAGTACAAACTAGGTATTTGGAAAAGGTAGCGATACCTGTTAAATCAGATAGATCAGCAGCCACAGAAAACACAGGCCCAACTGTAACAGACTTTACCCCTACTCCAGTGGTCAAACCCCTATTAGAACTGCTGACAGCCCAGTGTCAGGTACTGTCTATGATATCAATTCAAAATTTGAACTCCTAAATTTCTGCATGTGCCTTACCTTCTCTCTTGTATGAAAACTAATTTCAGATGAATCTCCTTGCTCAAAGGATCATAGGATCTCACGACAATACTGGGCTCTCCATTGCTCTTGCCAGTACCTCTTGCCCTTTGTCAGCATACTTACACTCATTGCTGTTTGATTATGTAGCATCACTGTAAATGTTCGCTTCTTTATCCTTCCTTTGCTTGAAATTATAAGATTTATATTTACTCTTAGATAAATGTAGAATTAACACAATGGTTATGAAGTTTTGGATTGCTCATGTAAGTATCTGTTGTCATGTACTCCCTCTGTATCGAATTAATTGTTGATCAATTGGATGTATTTAGAACTTAATAGTTCTAGATACATCCATTTGAGCGACAACTAATAACGGACGATGGTGGTATTACTGTACATGCATCGCGAGATAGTTGATTGTCTAGCATTAGTCTGCATCATATCTGCCCTGCCCTCCACTTTCTCCAAATTATCATATCTACATTTACTCTTACCAAAATGTTGAATAAAGCCAATGCCACTGCACACGTTGATGTCTGCATTCCTCTTGTCAGTACCTTTTGCCTTGTAAAGCTGTACTTAATTAATTGCTATTTGATTATGTATCATCAGTCTGCACTTGAGCTTCATTATCCTCTATTTCTTCCAATATTATTTGATCTATATTTACTCTTTGCAAAATGTAGAATAATGGCAACGCTTATAAAGAATTTTCTTTGGGGAATTTATTGAATTATCTTTCCATCAACATGGAGAAGGGCTTTGTCCAGCCCTTGTTAACATGTAATGTAAGTTCATCCTTCTCAAGCCTTCAAACTTTGTTCTAGTATAGATTTGGATAGGCATCATTTCCTCCACTGCTGTTTACATCTGATTGGATGTTTGCAACAACTACCAGTTTTAAATTGTAGTTGTAAAAACATGTTCCTTATGCAGAACAGATCCATTTATTTGCTTATATAATTGTGAAACCTGTTACGTGTCTCCTTGCTTCTCTTTCAGAGTCGTATCTCTTATGCTAGGCAGAACTTTAGGAAAGATAGTGAGCCAAACCATCTTGAGGATAGCGAGATGACCCCAAGGTCCTGTCTTGATGAAGACAGTGAGTTGAAGCTACTCACCAGCAGGTGTGAGACAACCTCTGTGCAGTCGCTGCCTCAATCAGTTCGACTTCTTCAGTCTCAACTTAAAGTGGAAAGGCTTGCTTCAGCTCAGCTCCGACTTGAAGTCAAAGATGTAATGAAGATGTCAGGGGACTGCCTTGCGCACTATGGTGCCATACAGCTAGGGATGAAGCATCTATCGTTGACACAACTGAGGTCTCATCAGCTTGTTCGGCTGCTTGCAGGGGCCCGAGCTTGCCAGGTCTAGTGCCTTCTGAAGTGCTCTCAGTTTTGTATATTCTTTTGTCGGCGCGTTTATATGCACTGGTGGCGACCTTTGATGCCCGATGTATGTAATCTGCGGTAATGTTGCGCTTTATTATCACCGGGTAGCGAACATTGATTCCTAATATGCCGTAATTTCTTTGTTGTATAGTCTAGGTTTATTCTTTGGTCGGTATGCTATAATTTAGGCCGGAAGGTTCAGTGGATCTCAGTGTTGTCGGTCTTCAGGCCAGCTCGTTACTCATATGGGCCAAAACGTGGGCCTATAATCATCTTGGGCCATTAGCAGGTCTAAACCTATAGTAGTTTCCCGCCTTTAACAGGCCATGGGCTACATATTTACTGTAGTGACACTGGGCTTCCTACGGGCCGTAGAAACAATGGGCCTTCTACGGTCCGTAGAAACAATGGGCCTTCTACGGGCAGTATCATCAATGGGCCTTCTACGGGCCGTAGAAACAATGGGCCTTCTACGGGCAGTATCATCAATGGGCCTTAGACGGGCCATATGATCGATTGGCCAAACATGGGCCAAAAACAGACCGCATTATGGCCGTAATCGGGCAAGAGTTGGAGTCGTCCGTTCATGGGCCGACCATAACGGGCTGTCGTTAATAGGCCGTATTTGATGACGCTATGAAAACGGCACAACGTATTAACGGGCCACAAACGGGCCGACTGTAACCACGGGCTGAATTTGGACCACAAGCAGAAAATGGTAGTAACGGGTCGTAAGTAACCGAATGCTGGAAATGAGCCCAAGAATAAATGGGCCATGAGAAGGCCGAAAGATAACATGGGCTGCAAACGGCCCAATGGATTAATGGGCCGTTAATGGGTATAAAGTGATACACTGTTCATTACGGTCCAGTTTCACCACGGGCGGTTAATGGGCCAAGAGTTACAAAGGGCCTCATCTGGGCCGAAAGACGTCATGGGCCATACATGGGCCGGAACTTAAAATGGGCTGGAATCATATTGGACGGCCCAGATGACGCTACTGGGCCTAATTCAGATAGGTCGTAACGGGCCCTGGGTTAGCAGGCTGTAAATGGGCTATATGCGAACAGGCCGTTAACAGGCTTTTCGTGGGCCGGCCTGCCACCTTTTGACCAAGTCAAACTGGCCGGCCTTTTCACAGGAATGGGCCTCTGTTGGGCAGTGCCACGTGTCGACGTATCATAGGCGCCTTCTGTCCAGTGAGTGGATGACATCTGTCCCAACGGTGAGCCGACACGTGTTTCCTCCAGCCAATGATGATTTTACACGTGGAAAATCCCCATTGGTCGGGGCTGTTAGCGGGTTATCAGATCCAAAACCGGACCCGATAGCTTAACGGCGTTCCGTTACGGTGGATGCCATGTGTCGGTCACCCTTGACGAAAGCACTTCTGTGACGCGCGATTTATCGTCATGGAAGTGGACACTTCCATGATGAGAATTTTGGTAATGTCATGGAACACTTCTACGACAGCACAAGTATGACTATCTTGATTCTGTCATAAAATTGTCATGGATGTCCATGCATGACAAAAAATGCGACCTAATGTGACAAACACGTATCATCACGGAAGTGTATTTTTTTTGTAGTGGAGCCTCCTGAAGAATCAACTTCCTGATCTCTAGATCATTGGGTACTGATACGTCTCCGTCGTATCTATAATTTTTTATTGTTTCATGCCAATATTATACAACTTTCACATACTTTTGGCAACATTTTATATGATTTATTGGACTAATAAATTGATCCAGTGCCAGTTCCTGTTTGTCGCATGTTTTTTTCATAGAATATCCAATATCAAACGAAGTCCAAACGCGATATAATATTATGGAGAATTATTTTGGAATATATGTGATTTTTGGGAGGTGGAATCAATGCTAACGGAGGCCCACGGCCTCCACAACCCACCAGGGCGCGCCGGGCACCCCCTGGTGCGCCCAGGTGTCTTGTGCCCTCCCCGTAAGTTGGTTGAGTCCCTTCTCCGGGCGCAATAAAGATAATTTATGGAGAAAAAAATGTGTAAAAATTTCAGCGCAATCGGAGTTACGAATCTTCAAAAATTTAAGAAACGGTGAAGAGCCAGAAAACAGGAACGTGAAACAGAAGAGAACAGAGGGATATATCCAATCTCGGAGGGGCTCACGTCCCTCCACCGCCATGGAAACCATGGACCAGAGGGGGAACTCTCCTACCATCTAGGGGGAGGCCAAGGAAGAAGAAGAAGGAGGGGGGCTCCCTCCCCCTCTCTCCCGGTGGCGCCGGAGTGCCGCCGGGGCAAGGATCGTGACGGCGGTCTACACCAACAATCTTGCTACTGTCAACACCAACTTTCCCCCCCTATATGCATCAGTGTAACACCCCTTCTCCCGGTTGTAATCTCTACTTAAACATGGTGCTCAACACTATATATTATTGCCCAATGATATGTGGTTATCCTATGATGTTTGAGTAGATCCGTTTTGTCCTATGGGCTAATTGATGATAGTGGTTGGTTTGAGTGTGTATTTTATTATGGTGCTGCCCTACGGTGCCCTCCATCTCGCGCAAAAGTGAGGGGTCTCCGTTGTAGGGTGTTGCAATACATTCATAATTTCCTTATTGTCGGTTGCCGGAGTGACAGAAGCCTGGACACGGATAAGTGGGTTATTGTGTATGGGAGTAAAGAGGACTTGATACGTAATGCTATGGTTGGGTTTTATGACCTTAATGATCTTTAGTAGTTGCGGATGCTTGCTAGAGTTCCAATCATAAGTGCATATGATCCAAGTAGAGAAAGTATGTTAGCTCATGCCTCTCCCTCATGTAAAATTGCAAGAATGATTACCGGTCTAGTTATCAATTGCCTAGGGACAAATGACTTTCTTGTTGACAAAAGCTATCTACTTTTATTGTCTTGCAATTTATTCGTAGTTCCATTCTCACAGAGTACCCGTAGTTTTATTCTTGCAAAATAGTTTCATACTTGTTTTAGGTAAAGCAAACATTAAGTGTGCGTAGAGTTGTATCGGTGGTCGATAGAACTTGAGGGAATATTTGTTCTACCTTTAGCTCCTCGTTGGGTTCGACACTCCTATTTATCGAAAAAGGCTACAAATGATCCCCTATACTTGTGGGTTATCACGTACACAAATATGTCGCTCAAACCATATGGTTCCATGTTCATCCTCACGGAATCCTTCTGCTTTCCCTTTGCTCGTCATTTCCTTTATCTCGGCAATACCTTGGTCCAACTTCTGGGCTTCTCTAATTCTTCCCAACAAGGTGGACTGAATCTCGAGTGCAACAACATAACCTCTTGGACATATTTCCAACTGAATGTCTCTAAGCTCATGACATAACTCCCGAGGTAAACCTCCTGCGGTAAGGGTGTGAACATAACTCTTACGGTTCAAAGCATCTGCCACAACATTGGCTTTTCCTAGATGATAATGCACACTCATATCATAATCCTTTATAAGTTCCAACCATCCCCTTTGCCTGAGATTCAACTCCTTCTGCGTGAAGATATACTTGAAGCTCTTGTGATTCGTGTAAACATCACAACGATTCCCAGTAAGATAGTTTTTCCATGTCTTGAGTGCATGCACTACGGCTGCCAACTCCAAATCATGTGTGGCATAGTTCAATTCATGAGGTCGAAGCTGTCGTGAGGCATAAGCTAAGACTTTTCCCTCTTGCATAAGAACACCTCCAAGTCCCTGACGTGAAGCATCACAATACACTCGAAAGTCCTTGTGTATGTCAGGCAGAAGTAGTACTGGGGCTGTAACCAAATGCTTCTTCAACTCTTGAAAGCTGGCTTCACACTCTTCAGTCCAAACGAACTTGGTGTCCTTCTTCAATAATGTTGTCATGGGCCTTGCAATCCTGGAGAAATTCTCAGAAAATCTCTGGTAATATCCTGCAAGTCCAAGGAAACTGCGAATCTCCCCAACTATGGTGGGTGCCTTCCATTTTGTGACTGTCTCTACCTTGGTAGGGCCCACTGCAATCCCTTCACCTGACACGACATGTCCAAGAAATCCAACTTCCTTCATCCAAAACTCACACTTGCTGAACTTGGCATAAAGTTGATGTTCTCTGAGCTTCTCCAGAACTAAGCGCAGATGTTCCGCTTGTTCCTCCTCATTCTTGGAGTAAACTAATATATCATCAATGAATACCACAACGAACTTATCCAAGAACTCCATGAATACCTTGTTCATCATGCTCATAAAATAGGCAGGGGCGTTAGTCAAACCGAAGGACATGACCGTATACTCATAAAGCCCATGCCTTGTGGTAAAAGCTATCTTGGGTATATCCTTCTCACGGATCTTCAATTGGTGATAACCTGATCGAAGATCGATCTTGGAGAAAACACTAGCTCCTTCTAGCTGGTCAAACAAGTCATTGATCATCGGCAGGGGATACTTGTTCTTGATGGTCACCTCGTTCAAAGAGCGATAATCCACACACATCCTCAAGGTTCCATCTTTCTTCTCCACTAAGAATACCGGGGCTCCCCAAGGTGATGAACTCGGGCGAATATACCTTTCTCCAACAACTCCTTAATCTGCTTCTTGACTTCCTCAAAATCATTAGCAGGCATCCGATATGGCCTCTTGGAGATAGGTCCTATGCCTGGCAGCAACTCAATCAAAAACTCAATCTCCCGATCTGGCGGCATACCTGGTAACTCCTCTGGAAATACATCGGGATAATCCTTCACCACTGGTACTTCTTCCTGGACAACTCCCGTAAGAGAGTTCACTTGAGTCCTCTTAGGCTTAAGCCTGGATACATACTTGATCCTCTTCTTCTCTGGGGTGGTGAGAAAAATTGATCTACTAGCACAATCAATGTTCCCCTCATACTTGGACATCCAATCCATCCCTAGGATTACATCCAATCCTTGCGACTCTAGTATGATCATATTTGTGGGAAAACATGCCCCCCTATGTTCAAAGGTAACCGGAAACATCCCTGACTAACCATAGACTATAATAGGTGACTTAAGATCTATGGTAGGCAACTTATGTTTATCCACAAATCCCCTTGGTATGAATGAATGCGATGTACAAGTGTCAAAAAGAATAAGTGCTGGAAACGAATTAACCAAGAACTTACCAATCATTGCATCAGGCTGCTCATAGATCTCTTCCACATTGACATGATTCACATGCCCCTTAGTGAAAGGATTGGGCTTCTTGCCTCTAGAATTCCCGTCGCCATTTCCATTTCCATTCTGCATCTAGGGACACTCATTGGAGTAGGGACCTGTCTTCTTGCACTTGAAGCAGGTGATGTGACTTAGATCCTTCTTCATCGCTGTAGAAGAGCTGAAATGTTGTTGATTGCCATTTCCTCCAATGCCATGCTTGTGACCATGGTGGTTGTGTCCTATAGTCAACGTGTGCTCTGATACCATCTTGTAGTGACCCGACCCGGTAAGAGTCAAAGTATCTGTGCTTACCATGCTATTCCCTGGATTGACTTGCTAGCACACACAGTACTCGATGAAATAACAGAAATAACACACATCTCTTTATTACATCGATAGTCTAGGAGCAATACAATTTATTACAAAATAGGGCATATTCCAAATAAAACAAATGTTGTGGAAGCAAAGTAGTAAATGAGTCTATCAACTCTACGAGCAAAGGTTGAGTGTAGAACATCGACCTATCGCACCTTAATCCTCGTCGGATATATCTGCAATGTGATAAGTTGTAGCCATATAGGTCAGTACATTGAATGTACTGGCAAGTCACATCATGAGTATAATGAACCTATTTGTACATGCCATTTGGTTGGTGGAAATCTCTAAGTTTAGTTTTTGCATAAAGCTAGTTTTTCCCTATTGCAAAATATATTATTCTACTCCTACAAAATAGCATAGGATGAGTTGGCAAACCCAACTCAATCCATTCCCAAATGTTCATTTAAACCCAACTGATTTAATTAAGGGTGATGAGATCTCCTGGTATTTCCACTACTAGATGATCAAGTTGTCCGTAACTGGGGACACGGCTAATCAATTAGATTGACACTCTGCAGAGGTTGCGCACTTTTCCCCCACAAGACTCGACCACCTCCATGATCGGAAGATTGAGACATAGTCTTTCGAAAGTATTCCCCCTTAACCCACGGGTAGGCCGGTACACCTACATATTCTACATCAGCTAGCCTATCCCGGAAGCGGTCACACTATCTACTCAACTAAGCCAGAGCCCATAGTGGCGTGTGGCTGCACACGTAAGCTTCTAGACATGAAAATACGTTTGATCCCTTTGATCCTGAGCGGACGAAGCACTATTGGTGCACCACCATGGATTTCCCATGCATGCCCCATTGTACTTCGCCACCATTCAACCAATTTCTGCCCAGGTAGTTCATTGATTGTCTTAGGTCCTGTTTACTACATTGTCACTCACACTTTTTTTGAATTGATTGTCACTCACACTTGATAATGAGTCACCCCACAATCCAAATCTACTTTAGCAAAGCAATATAATGTAAAATGGTGGAGACAGAGTTGTAAGGTTCAGACCTACCTCAATGAACTACTGGGTGTAAAGCATAGCCATCCGGCCTAAAATTCCTACCATGCAATCCTACCACAAAGGACTAAGTGCAGATATAAAACATAGGTAATTGAAAGAATGGTCAAATGTGAACTTGCCTTGGTACTGCTGGTTCAACTCTAAAGAACGATAATATTCCACTTCGCACTCTGGACAGTCTATCGCAAAGTAAATAAACATACATAAGCAATCATTTCAGAGAACCAAAATAACATGCAAAGCACAAAGGCTCGAAAAAATCAAATGAACATACAACACACTTAGCTATCACAAAAATATTCTAAGTGCAAAACAACATATGACATGGGTTCAAAGATGTGATGTGAACTATAGTGCATACTAGGCATACGAGTAAAATATTAATGGACAAAATCCTAGTGTGTGAAAAATATCATGAGATTGGTACAAGTCATACGGTTTGGCTATGGTGACAAAATGCAAAAAGAATCAACTTCATCTGAACTACGGTTTAGGAGATATGGCCAGTTGAAGTTTGAATTCATATCTGAATAAATTTCAAATTTGAATCTGGCAAAAATTTGCAAAGATGGTATTACTAGATAGATCTAAACATGACGAAGGGTTTGCCGCTAGTTCCATCAAATTTGGATCTACGGTTGGAAAGTTATGGCTAATCTAAGTTCAAGGACTAATTTGCTAATTTGAGGTACCAAACAGTGAAACAGAAAAGAAACTATAACTGCAAACAGACCCTCGGCCATGTGGGGTTTCCTACGGGCTTGCACTCGTTCGAGGCTTAGGCCAGATGGCGGATAGCCAGCAAATTAAAAAAATGCTATGAGACGGCTAACTGAAAACTGATCGGTTTAAAATAAAACACCCGGTTTAACCGCGTACCGGTTTGATATAAAAAATGAACCTAGTCTAATCTACATCGTTAGATTTAGATCTAACGAACGGGACGGAGGGCGGCAGCTTACAGTGGGTGGTGGTGGTGGCCAGCGACAAGCAGACGATGGCGCGGCGGCTCGGGTCGAACGGGGTGGCAGCTCCGGCGGGGAAGTAGACAGGGAAGACCAGCGTGTCGAGGCGGACCGGAAGGTGGTGGCGGCGGTCCTCAACGACGTCTAGATGGGCGGAGGAAGGGTGTCTGAGCTCGGTGCTCCGGCGAGGCTCGGGGTCGGCAGCGGCATCACTCTAGCTATCCTAGGGGCACAAAACGTGTCAAATAGATGCGTCTGGTCATGCGGAGATGATTGACAGAAAAGTAAGGGTCAGGGTGGTCTACGGGCGTCGAAATGCTCTGGCGAGTTTCGTTCGGCCGGCAAGATCCAAGCAGCGACTTCGGGCGGTGTGAGTGGCATGGGACGATGCGGGAAGATGGGTTTGAACAAGGGGGCTCCGGGGCTTTTATAAGCACGGGCCGAACCGCTGCGGGGCTTCGGATAAGCCCCATCCGCGAGAGAGCCGAGCCGCAGTTGCGGGAGCGCGGCGAGGATGTTTATCCCGCGGGCCGCGGGAGGTTGAAGACGGACTGGGGCCAGGCCCCACCAGTCAGGGAGAGCGGCGGGAGGTGAGCGAGGCGAAGGCGGTGGTCGACCAACGCGAAGACTTCGGGCGCTGGTGGGCAGGCCTGGGCCGAAACTGGCCGTGGGTCGTGGCTGGCGTTGTGCGTGAGCACACGCGGGTGTGCGCGTGTGTTTTGTTTTGTGTGTTTTTTCTTCTTCAAAAAAACTTTCTAAGGCCAAAAAAAATTCAAAAAAAATCCTAAAAATGCCACAATAGTTTCTAAAATATTATGGAATAAACATAGCATAGTGGACATTAATCTAAGCACAAAAAAATTTAAAATATTTTCCTAATGCAATTAATGCACTTTTGAAATGAATTAAATACCAAATAAACTCCAAAATGATATTCTAATGAATTTTCCAACTCTCTTATAATTCGAGGGAGTCATCTTATCCCCTCTCATTTATTTTTCTCGAGTGGAAAATTATTTGAATACTCCAGAAAAATTCCAAAATGCAATAAAATATGATATGCATTGAATGACTCTATTAACATCCAAATTTAATAAAAATTGGGATGTTGCACATCAACTTTTTCACTCAAAGTACTAATTTCTTCAACAGAATTAACCTTTTTACTAGTAGGTGCTCTTTCGGTATGCCATTGTGAGTAATTTGCCATGATATTATCAAGTAATTTAGTGGCTTCACCCAAAGTAATCTCCATAAAAGTACCACCCGCGGCGGAATCTAAACGATTTCTAGAAACAAAATTCAATTCCGCATTTTTTTTTGCATAATCACCCATAGATTTAAACCATGAGTAGGAAAATTTCTTAGCATTAATTTCATTCTTTCCCAAAATTGTGCAACATGTTCATGCTCAAGTTGTTTGAAATTCATAATTTGGTTTCTAAGGGAAATAATTTTCATGGGAGGAAAATACTTAGTAATAAAAGCATCTTTGCACTTATCCCAACAATCTATACTATTTCATGGCAAAGATGAAAACCAAATTTTTGCACGATCCCGCAAAGTGAAAGGAAATAATTTTAGTTTCACAATATCATTGTCCATATCTTTTTTCTTTTGCATATCACACAATTCTACGAAAGTGTTTACATGGGATGCGGCGTCCTCATTAGGATTACCGAAAAACTGCTCATTAGGATTCAACAAAGCGGCATTAATATCATAAGACTCCGCACTAGCGGCGCGAGGAGCAATAGGAGTAATAATAAAATCATTATTATTAATATTGGAAAAATCACACAATTTGGTATTATCTTGAGACATAGTGACTACGCAAACAAGATCACAAGCAAACAAAAGATCAAACAAGAAAAAGGCAAACGGAAAATAGTTTTGTATTTTTGCAAAAACTTTCAGAAGCGGGGGAGACAAAAACGAGAGGTAAATGGCAAATAAAGTAATTGCAAGGAGATGAGAGTTTATGCGTAGGTACTTGATAGATGTTGATGATGTCTCCCCGGCAACGGCGCTTGAAATTCTTCCTGTTACTTGTGATCCGCGCTGGTATTTCCCCGAAGAGGAGAGGATGATGTAGCACACAACAGAGGTAAATATTTCACTCAGTTATGAAACCAAGGTTATCAATTCAGTAGGAGAACCAAGCAACACTATGCAAACAGCACCTGCACACAAATAGAAAATACTTGCAACCCAACGCGTAAAGGGGTTGTCAATCCCTCAACGGTATTGAGATAGATTAAATCGTATAGGTTTTGATAAATAGATTTGACAAAATACAAAATAAAATAAAGAAAGAAAAATTGCAGCAAGGTATTTTTGATTTAATATATGATAAGAAATAGATCCGGGGCCATAGTTTTCACTAGAGGCTTCTCTAAAAAAATAGCATAAGGCGGGTAAACAAATTACTATTGGGCAATTGATAGAAAAGCTAATAATTATGACGATATCCAAGGCAATGATCATGCATATAGGCATCACGTCCAAGATTAGTAGACCAACTCCTGCCTGCATCTACTACTATTACTTCACACATCGACTGCTATTCAGCATGCATCTAGTGTATTAAGTTCATGGAAAAATGGAGTAATGCAATAAGAACGATGACTTGATGTAGACAAGATAAACTCACGTATGAATAAACCCCATCTTGTTACCCTAAATAGCAATGATACATGTGTGTCATGTCTCTTTCTGTCACTGAGATTGAGCACTGCAAGATTGAACCCATCACACCACTTCCCATGGCAAGATAAATCAATCTAGTTGGCCAAGCCAAACAAATAAATTGGAGAAGAAATACGAGGCTATAAAAATCATGCATGAAAGAGTTCAAAAAAGACTTAAGTAATATTCATGGATAGATCTGATCATAAACTCACAATTCATCGGATCCCAACAAACACACCACAGAAAAGAGTTACACCAAATAGTCTCCAAGAACATCGAGGAGAACATTGTATTGAAGATCAAAAGTAGAGAAGAAGCCATCTAGCTACTAACTACGGACCCGTAGGTCTGTCGTAAACTACTCACGCATCATTAGAGGGGCAACAAGGATGAGGAAGAACCCCTCCGTGATCGTTGCCCCCTCCGGCAGAGTGCCGGAAAAGGCCTGTAGATTGGATCTTGTGGTTCTGGAACTTGCGGTGGTGGAAAAAGTATTTTGTCGACTCCCCTAGGGTTTTGGGTATTTTAGAGAATTTATAGAGGCGGAGGTAGGTCAAGGTGGTGCTCGTGGGCCCCACTACCCACAAGGGCGCGTCGGAGGCCCCTGGTGCGCCCTGGTGCCTAGTACGCCCCACGAGCCTCTTCTGGCTCCCTCCCGAAGCTTCGAGGGTCTCTTATCGCCAGAAAAAAATCTCCAAAAAGTTTCGTGGCATTTGGACGTCGTTTGGTATTGATATTCTGCAAAGTAAAAAACAAGCAAAAAACAACAACTAGCACTGGGCACTATGTCAATAGGTTAGTCCCAAAAAATGATACAAAGTTGCTAGTAAATGTATATAAAACATCCAAGATTGATAATATAACAATCATGGACAATCAAAAATTATAGATACGTTGGTTACGTATGAGAAAGGAAATGAACTTTACTTTATGTTTGGAAACCACCTATAATGTATCTAGCATGGAAGATGTTGGGAATTCTCGATCGTAGTGTTGACTGGAAAAGCATGCCTCTCAAAATAATTTTATCTCTAATTTAAGCTTTGTGCTCTGGCACCTCTGCAAATCTATGCTTCCCTTTGCGAAGGGCCTATCTATTTACTTTTATGCAATTTTTATTTTTATTTTGAGTCTTCACCCTCTCTTATAAGCACCAACTGGAGAGCACTATTGTCATACTTGTGCAATGGGTGTAGCTAATATTGAGTGTGTTTCATGAATGGATCAATGATTGAGCATGACGGGATAGGTATAACGTTCTTTAGTATTGATATTTGAAAGACATGATTGTTTGTTGGGATGCCTGAGTATTGATGTCTTTATGTCAAATTATAGACTATTGCTTGGAATCACTCATGTCTTAATATTCATGCCATGATTAGATTATATGATCAAGAATATGCTAGGTAGCATTCCACATCAAAAATTATCTTTTTTTATCATTTACCTACATGAGGACAAGCAGGAATTAAGCTTGGGGATGATGATACGTCTCTGTCGTATCTATAATTTTTTATTGTTCCATACCAATATTATACAACTTTCACATACTTTTGGCAACAATTTATATGATTTCTTGGACTAACATATTGATCCAGTGCCCAGTGCCAGTTCCTGTTTGTTGCATGTTTTTTGTTTCGCAGAATATCCATATCAAACAAAGTCCAAACGTGACAAAAATTTACGGAGATTTATTTTGGAATATATGTGAATTTCTAGAAGAGGAATCAACGCAAGATGGTTCTCGAGCGGCCCATTACCTATCAGGGCGCGCTTGGGGGGCCAGGCGCACCCAAGTGGGTAGTGGGCACCTCATAAGGCGGTTGCTGCCCTTCTTTCCCCGCAAGAAAGATATTCTATGGATAAAAATCCCCTCAAAATTTCAGCCCAATCAGGGTTATGGATCTCTAGGAATATAAGAAACGGTTTTCGGCCACAAAACAGAAATGCGAAACAAAGGAGAACAGAGAGAGAGAGAGAGATCCAATCTCGGAGGGCCCCCCGCCCTCCGCCGCCATGGCAACCATGGACCAGAGGGGGAACTCTCCTCCCATCTAGGGGGGGATGCCAAGGAAGAAGAAGAAGGAGGGGGCTCTCTCGCCCTCTTTCCTGGTGGCGCCGGAGCGCCGCCAGGGCAACCATCGTGACAGCAATCTACACCACCAACTGCGCCACCGTCATCACCAACTCTCTCCACCTCTATGCAGCGGTGTAACACCTCTTCTCCCCGCTGTAATCTCTACTTAAACATGGTGCTTAATGCCACATATTATTATCCAATGATGCGTTTCCATCCTATGGTGTTTGAGTAGATATGTTTTGTCCTATGGGTTGATTAATGATCGTGATTGGTTTGAGTTGTATATTTTATTTTAGTGCTATCCTACGGTGCCCTCCGTGTCGCGCAAGCATGAGGGATCCCCGCTGTATGGTATTCCAATACGTTCATGATTCCCTTATGGTGGATGGGGTGAGTGACGGAAACACATACCCGAGTAGGTGTGTTGTTGCGCATGGGGCAAAGAGGACTTGCTACCTAATGCTATGGTTAGGTTTTACCTTAATGATCTTTGGTAGTTACGTATGCTTGCTAGAGTTCCAATCATAAGTTCATATGATCCAAGTACGGAAAGTATGTTAGCTCATGTCTCTCCCTCATATAAAATTGCAGTAATGATTACCGGTCTAGTTATCGATTGCCTTGGGACAAATCTTTCTCTTGTGTTAAAAAAAGTTTTCTACTAAACAACTAACTTATATTATCTTGCAAATTACTCGTAGTTTTATTCTAGCTAAATACTTCTAGTTTTATTCTTGCAAACTTATCCTACACCTACAAAATAGTTTCATACTTGTTCTAGGTAAAGCGATGTAGCTAAGTACTTCTACTTTTATTCTTGCAAACTTATCCTACACCTACAAAATAGTTTCATACTTGTTCTAGGTAAATCGAACGTTAAGTGTGCTTAGAGTTGTACCAGTGGTCGATAGAACCTGAGGGAATATTTGTTCTACCTTTAGCTCCTCGTTGGGTTCGACACTCTTATTTATCGAAAAAGGCTACAGACGACCCCTTATACTTGTGGGCTATCAACCACAAATGACGTTCTTCATCTGAGAGTCCAACTGAGCAAATGTCTTTCTGTGAGTAGGAGTGACACGTTCACTAACGGCAAGGCGCTATTCTTGACAATGATACGTCTCCAACATATGTATAATTTTTGATTGTTCCATGCTATTATATTATCGGTTTTGGATGTTTTATATGCATTAATATGCTATTTTATATTATTTTTCGGACTAACTTATTAACCTAGAGCCCAGTGCCACTTTCTGTTTTTTCCTTGTTTTTGAGCTTCGTAGAAAAGGAACACCAAACGGAGTCCAAACCGAATAAAACCTTCGCGATGATTTTTCTTGGACCAGAAGACACCCAGGAGACTTGGAGTGCAAGTCGGGAGAGCCACGAGGCGGCCACAAGGGTGGAGGGCGTGCTCAGGGGGTAGGGCGCGCCCCCTACCTTGTGGGCCCCTTGGTGATCCCCTGACCTAGATCTTCCTCCTATATATTCAGATATATTCCCAAACCACTAGAAGCATCCACGAAAACACTTTTCCACTGCCGCAACCTTCTGTTCCCATGAGATCCCATCTACGGACCTTTTCCGGCACCCTGCCGGAGGGGGATTCGATCACGGAGGGCTTCTACATCAACTCTATTGCCCTTCCGATGAAGCGTGAGTAGTTTACCTCAGACCTACGGGTCCATAGCTAGTAGCTAGATGGCTTCTTCTCTCTCTTTGATTCTCAATACCATGTTCTCCTTGATGTTCTTGGAGATCTATCCGATGTAATATTCTTTTGCGGTGTGTTTGTCGAGATCCGATGAATTGTGGATTTATGATCAGCTTATCTATGAATATTATTTGAATCTTCTCTGAGTTCTTATATGCATGATTTGATATCTTTGTAATTCTCTTCGAACTATCGGTTTAGTGTGGACAACTAGATTGGTTTTTCTTGCAATGGGAGAAGTCCTTAGCTTTGGGTTCAATCTTGCGCTGTCCTTTCCCAGTGACAATAGGGGCAGCAAGGCACGTATTGTATTGTTGCCATCGAGGATAAAAAGATGGGGTTTACATCAGATTGCTTGAGTTTATTCCTCTACATCATGTCATCTTACTTAATGCGTTACTCTGTTCTTCATGAACTTAATACTCTAGATGCAGGCAGGAGTCGGTCGATGTGTGGAGTAATAATAGTAGATGCAGAATCGTTTCGGTATACTTGACACGGACATGATGCCTATATTTCATAATCATTGCCTTAGATATCGTCATAACTTTGCGCTGTTCTATCAATTGCTCGACAGTAATTTGTTCACCCACTGTATTATTTGCTATCTTGAGAGAAGCCTCTAGTGAAACCTATGACCAACGGGTCTATTTTCCATCATACAAGTTTCCGATCTTCTATTTTCCATCATATTAGTTTCCGATCTACTATTTTGCAATCTTTTACTTTCCTATCTATAAACCAAAAAACCCAAAATATTTACTTTATCTTTTGTTTAGTTTTATCTATCTCTATCAGATCTCACTCTTGCAAGTGACCGTAAAGGGATTGACAACCCCTTTATCGCGTTGGGTGCAAGTTGTTTGATTGTTTGTGCAGGTATTGGTGATTTGTGCGTTGTCTCCTACTGGATTGATACCTTGGTTCTCAAGCTGAGGGAAATACTTATCTCTACTTTGCTGCATCACCCTTTCCTCTTCAAGGGAAAAACCAACGCAAGGTCAAGAAGTAGCAGGAAGAATTTCTAGCGCCGTTGCCGGGGAGATCTATTCCAAGTCAAGACATACCAAGTACCCATCATAAAACTCTCATCTCTTGCATTATATTATTCCCCATTTGCCTCTCATTTTCCTCTCCTCCACTTCTAAAACGATTTTCAAAAAGATTTGCCTTTTTCTTGGCCCCTCTTCTATTCGTCTTCTCCGTTTGCTTTTGTGTGCTCGTGCGTTAGATCGCTTGTCTTGCTTTCATGGCTAGTCCTCCCATCATTGTTAGCACTCCCGATAATGAAGTCCTCAATTTTAAACAAAGGGAGGGAGAAAATTTAAAAGATGCTTGGTATAGAATTTCCAATGCTCAGAATAGATCTACTCGAAAGCAATCTACTGCCGTTCTTCTTCGCAATTTTTATGTGGGCATTATTCCTTGGAATAGATATGTTCTAGATACCATTACTGAAGGGAAATTCTTGGGGAGCCATACTTTTGATTCTTACAATGCTATGATAGATTTATTAGGGCCACCACCTCTTTTGCTCAATGGAACTATTTTAACCTTGGAACATGTGATGCAAAGGCTTTATATTATTGAGAATAAAATTGCTACCGTAGAATTGATTGAAAATTTGGATAAAACGATTCATAATCAGATTACTCAATATGGATCTAAGGTAGGAGTTACTTTAAAGAATCTTTGGGAAAAGGAACCCATAGTTAATGAAAAGATAGATCAGGATTCTACTAGAATTGGCAAACTAGAAGATATTATTACCAACTTGGGTTCCGCTTTTTCCTCTGTTAAAACTACTCAAATTCTTCCTCCTACTAAGATTGCCAAGTTTATTTATGTTCCTAAGAATAAGGGTGATTCTTCTAGTAAAGAAAATGAAGATCTCAAAACAATAAGTGTTCACCCCAATTTTTTTGATATTATTAAGGAACCAATTGCCACGAGGGAATTTCTTGATTTATTGCCTAGGAGTTTGATTATTGATAGAACCAAAGAATCTCCTAAGGATTATAAGTGTGTAATTGAAGAATTGCATACCGAAGATGACAATACCTAGATCTATTTGTGTTTTTATGCCTAGCTAAGGGCGTTAAACAATAGCGCTTGTTGGGAGGCAACCCAATTTTATTTTTATTCTTTGATTTTTGGTTCTGTTTTGAAATAAATAATTCATCTAGCCTTTGGTTAGATGTGTTTTTGTGTTTTAATTAGTGTTTGTGCCAAGTAAGACCTTTGGGATGGCTTACGGTGATAGTTGATTTGATCTTGCTGAAAAACAAAAACTTTTGCGCTCAGGAAAACAATTCTAATTTTTAACATAAGCGTGATAAAATACTGATTCTTTTTGAAGAAGATTTAAACAAATTTCCCAGGTTTTCCTAAATTTTCAGAATTTTTGGAGTTACAGAAGTATTCTAGAGTTATAGATTACTACAGACTGTTCTGTTTTTGACAGATTTTGTTTTCTATGTGTTGTTTTTCTTATTTTGATGAATCTATGGGTAGTATCGGGGGGTACGAACCATGGAAAAGTTGGAATACATTAGATATTACACCAATATAAATAAAGAATGAGTTCACAATAGTACCAAAAGTGGTGACTTATTCTCTTATACTAACGGAGCTTATGAGATTTTCTGTTGAGTTTTGTGTTGTGAAGTTTTCAAGTTTTGGGTAAGGATTTGATGGACTAAGGAATAAGGAGTGGCAAGAGCCTAAGCTTGGGGATGCCCAAGGCACCCCAAGGTAATATTTAAGGAGAACCAAGAGCCTAAACTTGGGGATGCCCCGGAAGGCATCCCCTCTTTCGTCTTCGTCTATCGGTAACTTTACTTGAGGCTATATTTTTATTCACCACATGATATGTGTTTTGAGTGGAGCGTCTTGTACGATATGAGTCTTTACTTTTTAGTTTTCCACAATCATCCTTGCTGTACACACTTTTTGAGAGGGGCACACATGAATCGTGATTTATTAGAATATTCTATGTGCTTCACTTATATCTTTTGAGCTAGGCAATTTTGCTCTAGTGCTTCAGTTATATCTTTTTAGAGCATGGCGGTGGCTTTATTTTGTAGAAATTATTGAACTCTCATGCTTCACTTATATTATTTTGAGAGTCTCTAAACAGCATGGTAATTTGCTTTGGTTATGAATTTAGTCCTAATATGATAGACATCGAAGAAGGATATAATAAAAACTTTCATATAAAGTGCATTGAATATTATGAGAAGTTTGATTCCTTATGATTGTTTTGAGATATAGAGATGGTGATATTAGAGTCATGCTAGTGAGCACTGGCGGAGCTACTCACGGGCAAAACTGTGTCGTGGCCCGCCCTGCAAAATCGCGAAAAAATATATATACATGTGCGACATAGCCCAAACACACAGCCCACATGATGGCCAGCCCACTACGCTCCATAACACAAAGGGTCAAAGGCGTTCCAGTCCAACAGTCAACAGAACAGCTGCCTAATCCATCCCCTGTTCGCGTACTTCACTAGGGCACGTCACCGGACGGCGGCGGAGGACCAGCAGCTGGCGCGGCCACAGCTAGTCGGAGCTAACCTCAACTCTGCTGCCAGTGGCAATCCATCCCTCATCCACCATCTGATGTGGCAGCACTAGCTGCGGCGGCGAGCCGGCCAGTGGGCAGTGGCGACCCGGCAGCGGCGGCAAGCAGAGCAACGAGCGGCGACTGGAATTGAGCTACTGGCCGCTACGAGGACGACCATTCCAGCATCATTGCCGTGATGTAGACGACCCAAGAGGACAACGAGCAGTCAATTTCGTCAGGTAAATTTCTCTCTTGAATTGTTTCCCCAATTTCAGCTGTACGGGTCAAAGTAAATCTGAAATCAGAGTGAGAAATTTTCAGTCAGCTGATCCTTACAAACTGTAATTTAGGTGCATCTGTCATGGGCAAAGCTAGTCAGCAAAGAATTGATTTAGTTTTTAAAAGGAAAAGAGATGATACAAATGAAGTTGAGGAGGATCCTTCACCACCTGCAGATCATCCAATTCCTCTACACTTGGTTGAATTGGAGCAACAGCAGAACCAAAATGGTCTTCAACAAAATCAACCGGTTCTATTTAAAGGTATCGAATTCTTGCAGCGCGACCCAGGATTACGCCCGCAGATTTGGCAATATCCACCAGAGCAAAGAGATAGTGTGCGGCGAGCATATTTATTGTTGACTGCTATGCAACCCCGTCTACAGAATTATGAACCTTCAGGTGAAATAGGGCATCAGCGCTGCTTCAAGTACAATTGGTTTGCTCAATTCCCCTCATGGCTAGAGTATTCAGAGGACAAACATCGTGCGTATTGTCTATATTGCTTTGTCGCCAGCAAAAAAGAAAGTACAAGAGGTGGTTCTCATGTATTCACAGTCGATGGCTTTGATAGTTGGAAGAGGGTTAATTGTGGAAAACATTGTGCATTTTTAACCCACATAGGTTCTGGTCCATGCTCATCTCACAACAATGCAGTCACAGAATGTCATGCCTTACTCAATCAACCATGCCACATAGAAAATGTGATGGTAGCAAAGGACAAGGAGAAAGTAGAAAGAAACTGTTTGCGTTTGAAAGTCTCAATTGCAGTTGTCAAGTGGCTCGCACGTCAAGCTTGTGCTTTTAGAGGGCATGATGAAAGACCTCAGTCCAAAATTAAAGGAATTTTTCTTGAAATGGTGGAGCTTCTCGCAGAATTCAACCCCGAGGTTGCCAAAGTTGTGATGGGGAATGCTCCGTATAATTCAAAGTACACATCACCTGATATTCAAAAGGAGATATTGAGTATATTTGCATGTAAAATCAGGAAGCATATCCGCGAGGAAATTGGAGATTCTAAGTTCTCCATTTTAGTGGACGAAACATGTGATGTAGCAAAGAGAGAGCAGATGGCGCTGATTCTCAGGTTTGTCGATAAAGGTGGTGTTTTGCAAGAGAGATTCTTTGACTTGATACATGTAGAAAACACAAGGTCTTTGACACTTAAAAATAAGCTGACCTATGTCTTATCAAACCATGGTTTTGACATCCAGAACCTTCGGGGACAAGGTTATGACGGGGCTAGTAATATGAGAGGTGATTTGAATGGACTACAAGCTCTATTTCTCCAAGAATGCCCATATGCTTATTATGCGCATTGTTATGCCCATCGCTTGCAGCTTGCTCTTGTTGATGCATCCAAAGAAGTGGTTCCTATTTCCCAATTCTTTCAGAAATTGGTGTGTCTCGTAAACACCGTTAACTCCTCTTAGAAGCGCCATGATGAGCTCCACCATGCGCAGCTTGTTGAACTAGAAAATGCAATCGCTATTTCTAGCATAGAGACAGGGCGAGGTTTAAACCAGATCCGCAACCTTAAGAGACCAGGAGACACAAGGTGGGGTTCTCATTTTGGTTCAGTTTACAGTCTTTTGAAGATGTTTGATGCTGTTGTTTCTGTTATCCAAGATATAGCTGCTGATAGATCCATTGGCTCAATTCGTGCGGATGCAGACACTTGTTTTAGCTACTTGTCCTCCTTTGAGTTCATATTTATCTTATGTTTGATGAAAGAAATATTTGAGATAACTGAACTACTTGGTCAAGCCTTACAGAAGAAGTCACAAGATATTGTGAATGCTGTTCGTCTAGTGTCCTCGACAAAAGAGCGTCTTCAGCAGCTGACATCAGATGATGGATATGCAGAATTTATTGTCATGGTTATTGAGTTATGTACAAACCATTCCATAGACATTCCTAACTTTGAGGAAACTTACATCTTGCGTGGTGGGCGTGCCTGTCATCAGCCTGATCAGTTCACCAAGGAGCATTACTTTCGAGTGGAAATATTCTTTGCAATGATGGATACTCAACTGTTTGAATTAAATTGAAGGTTCAATGAGAAGGTAATGGATCTTCTATCTACTAGTGCTACCTTGATTCCTAGAAACAGATTTAGAGACTTCAAAGCTAGTGATATATGTGAGATGGTGAAAAAATACTACCCAGCTGACTTCTCATAGCAAGATATATATGGATTAGAACTATAACTAAAACACTATGTTTTGGATGTTTCTAAGGATGAAGATATGAAAAATATATCAACCTTAATTGATCTTTGCCGATGCCTTGTGGAGACAGGAAGACATAATATCTTTAATTTGATTGAAAGGCTACTACGTTTGCTCATTACCCTCCCAGTTTCTATGGCGAGTGCTGAACGTGCATTTTATAGTATGAAGATCATTAAAACAAGGTTGCGGAATAAGATGGAAGATGATCATCTTGCCAACAACTTGCTAGTTAGCATAGAGGGTGAAATTCTGGAGAAATACAGCTATGAACACATCATTGATGTCTTTAGAAGCATTGCGGATCGGAAAGCTGATTTATAGTATGTAACACCATGATGGTCAAGAGTCAAGACTGATGCTAAACTATTATGGCTTCTTTTGCTTAGTACTAGTATATATGTACATAAATATGTGTGTGCATCTTGTAATCAATGAGAACAAGTATGTAGCTCTGTACTGATTATGCCTACTGAAATAGTATATGGTTCCAATTTTAAAATTTTGTGTGCTCTTCAGTAACTTGGCCCGCCCAGTTTTTTCCTTGTAGCTCCGCCACTGCTAGTGAGTAATTGTGGATTGTAGAAATACTTGTGTTAAAGTTTGTGATTCCCGTAGCATGCACGTATGGTGAACCTTTATGTGATGAAGTCGGAGCATGATTTATTTATTGATTGTCTTCCTTATGAGTGGCGGTCGGGGATGAGCGATGGTCTTTTCCTACCAATCTATCCCCCTAGGAGCATGCGAGTAGTACTTTGTTTCAACGACTAATAGATTCTTGCAATAAGTATGTGAGTTCTTTATGACTAATGTTGAGTCCATGGATTATACGCACTCTCACCCTTCCACCATTGCTAGCCTCTCTAGTGTCGCGCAAATTTCGCCGGTACCATACACCCACCATATACCTTCCTCAAAACAGCCACCATACCTACCTATTATGGCATTTTCATAGCCATTCCGAGATATATTGCCATGCAACTTTCCACCATTCCGTTTATTATGACACGTTCCATCATTGCCATATTGCTTTGCATGATCATGTAGTTGACATTATATTCGTGGCAAAGCCACCTTTCATAATTCTTTCATACATGTCAGTCTTGATTCATTGCACATCCTGGCACACCGCCGGAGGCATTCATATAGAGTCATATTTTGTTCTCGGTATCGAGTTGTAATTCTTGAGTTGTAAGTAAATAAAAGTGTGATGATCTTCATTATTAGAGCATTGTCCCATGTGAGGAAAGGATGATGGAAGCTATGATTCCCCCACAAGTCGGGATGAGTCTCTGGACTTTACAAAAAATAAAAGAGGCAAAAGAAGCCCATTCAATAAAAATGAGAGAAAAGAGAGAAGGGGCGATGTTACTATCCTTTTACCACACTTGTGCTTCAAAGTAGCACCATGATCTTCATGATAGAGAGTCTCCTATGTTGCAACTTTCATATACTAGTGGGAATTTTTCAAACTTGGCTTGTATATTCCAATGATGGGTTCCTCAAATTGCCCTAGGTCTTCGTGAGCAAGCGAGTTGGATGCACACCCACTTAGTTTCTTTTTGAGCTTTCATACACTTATAGCTCTAGTGCATCCGTTGCATGGCAATCCCTACTCACTCACATTGATATCTATTGATGGGCATCTCCATAGCCCGTTGATACGCCTAGTTGATGTGAGACTATCGCCCTCTTTTTGTCTTCTCCACAACCACCATATACTATTCCACCTATAGTGCTATGGCCATGGCTCACGCTCATGTATTGCGTGAAAGTTGAAAAAGTTCGAGAACATCAAAAGTATGAAATAATTGCTTGGCTTGTCATCGGGGTTGCACATGATTTGAATATTTTCTGTGATGAAGATGGAGCATAGCCAGTCTATATGATTTTGTAGGGATAAGCTTTCTTTGACCATGTTATTTTGAGAAGACACAATTACCTTGTTAGTATGCTTGAAGTATTATTGTTTTTATGTCAATATTAAACTTTTGTTTTGAATCTTATGGATCTAAACATTCATGCCACAATAAAGAAAATTACATGGATAAATATGTTAGGTAGCATTCCACATCAAAAATTCTGTTTTTATCATTTACATACTCAAGGACAAGCATGAATTAAGATTGGGGATGCTTGATACGTCTCCAACGTATCTATAATTTTTGATTGTTCCATGCTATTTATATTATCTGTTTTGGATGTTTTATATGCATTAATATTCTATTTTATATTATTCTCGGGACTAACTTATTAACCTAGAGCCCAGTGCCAGTTTCTGTTTTTTCCTTGTTTTTGAGCTTCGCAGAAAAGGAATACCAAACAGAGTCCAAACGGAATAAAACCTCCGCGATGATTTTTCTTGGACTAGAAGACACCCAGGAGACTTGGAGTGCAAGTCAGAAGAGCCACGAGGCGGCCACAAGGGTGCGCTCTCCTACCTTGTGGGTCCCTCGGTGATCCCCTGACCTAGATCTTCCTCCTATATATTCACATATATTCCCAAACCACCAAAAGCATCCACGAAAACACTTCCACCGCCGCAACCTTCTGTTCCCATGAGATCCCATCTAGGGACCTTTTTTAGCACCCTGCCGGAGGGGATTCGATCACAGAGGGCTTCTACATCAACTCTATTGCCCTTCCGATGAAGCGTGAGTAGTTTACCTCAGACCTACGGGTCCATAGCCAGTAGCTAGATGACTTCTTCTCTCTCCTTGATTCTCAATACCATGTTCTCCTCGATGTTTTTGGAGATCTATCCGATGTAATCTTCTTTTGCGGTGTGCTTGTCGAGATTCGATGAATTGTGGATTTATGATCAGCTTATCTATGAATATTATTTGAATCTTCTCTGAAATCTTATATGCATGATTTGATATCTTTGTAATTCTCTTCGAACTATCGATTTAGTTTGGCCAACTAGATTGGTTTTTCTTGCAATGGGAGAAATGCTTAGCTTTGGGTTCAATCTTGCGTTGTCCTTTCCCAGTGACAGTAGGGGCAGCAAGACACATATTGTATTGTTTCCATCGAGGATAAAAAGATGGGGTTTACATCATATTGCTTGAGTTTATTCCTCTACACCATGTCATCTTACTTAATGCATTACTCTGTTATTCATGAACTTAATACTCTAGATGCAGGCAGGAGTCGGCCGATGTGTGGAGTAATAGTAGTAGATGCAGAATCGTTTCAGTCTACTTGACACGGATGTGATGCCTATATTTCATAATCATTGCCTTATATATCATCATAATTAACTTTGATCTTTTCTATCAACTGCTCGACAGTAATTTGTTCACCCACCTTATTATTTGCTATCTTGAGAGAAGCCTCTAGTGAAACCTATGGCCCCCGGGTCTATTTTCCATCATACAAGTTTTCGATCTTCTATTTTCCATCATATTAGTTTCCGATCTACTATTTTGCAATCTTTTACTTTCCGATCTATAAACCAAAAAACCCAAAAATATTTACTTTATCTTTTGTTTAGTTTAATCTATCTCTATCAGATCTCACTTTTGCAAGTGACCGTGAAGGGATTGACAACCCCTTTATCGCGTTGGGTGCAAGTTGTTTGATTGTTTGTGCAGGTATTGGTGATTTGTGTATTATCTCCTACTGGATCGATAACTTGGTTCTCAAACTGAGGGAAATACTTATCTCTACTTTGCTGCATCACCCTTTCCTCTTCAAGGAAAAAACCAACGCAAGCTCAAGAAGTAGCAGACAACATACCATAGATCATTGTCAATAGCTTCAAGATGCATGCACATCTTATTCTTTCAGTATGGGTAGTCGATGCCAACAAAGACTGGACACTTGGGGGAGACCTTGAAATTCCATGTGGTCGACATAACTAAAACACCAGGTGGTTAAATCAAATCGCATAGAACAAGGGAGCACCTTGCTCAAGAGTGCAAGTTCGACTAGGGGTGAATATGAGATTTTTACAAATTTGTAAAAGGTTAGAGGTTTTGACGAATATCAGAGTGATGAAATACACAACGGAAAATAGAATTAAGCTATGCATGCAAATCAGAGTAGTTACAAAGTCATCTTGATGAAGCAGGACATGCATAGAAAGTAACAGAACATACAAGGCATGCAGAGAAACAAGATATCTAACTTAAGTACAACGAAACTGAAGACAAACAGAGTATGGCATGAGCTGGCCAAATAGCGAAAGTCTTCACGCAAAGTCTTCGAGGGGAGGAAGAAAAGTCTTCAACATATAGATGCGGAAATTAAAGTGTTGAAGAAATAGAACCGGATGCTCGATGAAGACAATGGATTTGTGAGCAGTTCCAGTTGTTGTGTCAACTTTACATCTGGTTAGGGAGGCTTGAGATTAAACTCAGAAGACACAAAGTCTTCACCTTATTCCCCTTGATCTAAGGTCACTTATACCTCGCCCAAACACTCATGGTAAGTCTTCGAGGTAGACTTATGAAGCTGCAACTAATCTCTGGGTGCTTTTGGTAATTAATAACAACATATAAGTCATTGATCTAATGCTCATTAATAATACATTTTAGAGAATATCAATGATTGGCATGGCAAGGACTAGTGATTGTGGACCCCTCAAAATGGTAAGGACAAGAATCGGCAAAGCTCCAAGACTCTACATTTTTGCTTAAGTGATCCAAGATCACATTGAGTCCATAGGAAAGCCAATACTATTAAAAGGGGATGAGTTTTGATCATGACTCAATTGCTCAAGTGCTTAGTGGTATTGCTCCAAAAATCCTCAAACACTTCTCCACATCACATCTGTCCAAAACCATAAAGTGTCATCTCAGTCCCACCGAAAATCTACATCCCAGACTCACCGAGTTATCACATACACTACCTAAGCCAAAACCCTAGCGCTTCGGTTCTACCGATATGGATCTCGGTCTCACCGAGATGGCGTGACCAAGTTTCTGTTGTGAAGTTGCTTCATTTAGGAATTACCGAGATGAAATGATCGAAACTATCGAAATGAGGTCTTGCCCTAGACATTGCACTTCGGCCGCACCGAGATGTTCTGATCGGTCTCATCGAAACCTCCAATGTTGGAATCTTCTACACTAGTCGGTCGCACTGCAAATTTGGTCCGGTGTCATCGAGTTGGGTCAAAGACTTGTAACAGTTGGATCTTTGGGTGAAGGCTATATATACCCCTCCACCCCCACTTACTCTCTTAGGGAGCCATCAGAATGGACCACCACTTCCACTACTCATTTTCTGAGAGAGAACCACATACTCATGTGTTGAGATCAAGACATTCCAATCCTACCATTTGAACCTTGATTTCTAGTCTTCCCCAAGTTGCTTTCCATTCAATCCCCTCTTCTACCAAAGCCAAATATGTGAGAGAGTGATTGAGTTATTGCGGAATCATCGGACAATGACCTCAACACCCCGAGAATGGCGGAAGTGCGGCCGTGTGAATGTCCACATAATGCTTTCATGGAAGAGCCTGGGTTCCATTAAGAGCTTGCCCAGTTCATTGCAAATGCCGTTCTAACTGACTTCCTCGCAGATGAGTGCGACCAACACCATATCCTCACGAACTCCTCTATGAAAAAAATTTATTTTCTAAATAGGCATGAACCTCCTGAAGTACGGTTCAATTTATATTCTGAAACCCGTCAGATTGCACTAACTGAATTTTGTGAGATATGTTTGATTCCCTCTGACGGGAAATTAAGAGAGCCTAGACCGACAAAGTTTGAGGACTTCCTCCTCACTTTGACAGTGGGTGAGGAACGAGGCGTGTCGAAAGCCACCACCACTAGCTTGCAGTTTCCTTCTGTGCACTACTTTGCTTTATTCAACGCGAAGTGTTTAACTGCTAGGGAGAAGGCCGGTGTAACATCCCAAATTTTCAATTTGGAATGTTATACATAGATCATCATTGCATATCATGTTTTGTTGCATTTTGACAAATCCTCGATAAATCCTAAGCAACTCAAGGACCCTCGGAGAGAGTTGGGGATTTTCTCGTATTTTCAAATTTGATTTTTCAAACGAGGATTTTGGTTTTAATTATTTTCTCTCTGGGAAAATATTTCATTTTAAATAAACGAGAGGAGAAAATATGACTTCTCCAAAACATTGAAATACTGGAGGAAAAATGTTAAAATAATTATTTGGAATTATTTGGATTTTATTTGCAATTTTTATTGCATTTAAAAATATGCATGTTTTCAAAATATTTATTTTTGATTTTAAAAAATGTTCACCCTATTCTAGATTTTCTAACTAGACAGGGAAAATTTATATCATATTTTTCTGATTTTTATTTATTTTTCTACGCAATATTTTCCGCGGATCTTATTTAAAAAAAAATACACGCCCGCGCCGACTGGGCCAAAGGCCCAGCCGACGGCCCGCCCCGTCGCCTCTCCTCCTCCCGCACGCCCGCGCCGCCCGAGTCCGGCCGCCGCACGCCATCGCCGGCCGACCCCTTCCCCAAGTCGCCGCCGCCCCCTCCCCTCTTTATATACCCCCCTCTCTTTTCTCCTCACCCGAGCCGCCGCCACCGCCCGCATCGCCCGCCGCCGCCGCCCGCATCCCGCCGCCGCCGCCCGCCGTTTGCCTGGCCGCCCGCCGCCGGGAGCGCCCGTGCCCGGAGCCCCTCGCCGCCGGAGCCCTCCCCGAGCCCCGCACCCCCGCCGCCCGAGCCCGCCCGCCGAAGCCTCGCCGGAGCCCCGACGAGGTACTGCTGTCGCCGGCCGTTTTGCTATTGACCGGTTTTCTGTAAAAAAAAACCTTTTGTTTTTTTTTTTAAAAACCCTAGATCGTTTTTTTCGGTTTTCTTATTTCACGAGCGTTCACCGAACCGTTCGTTTTAACGAACGCGTTCGTCGGTTTTTCTCTGTTAACGAACGTCCGTTATTTAACCGTTCGTCCGTTTTTCTTTTCGTCGGATTTTTCTCGGATTGGATTTCTGATCGAATTTTCGAATCTGTTTAACTTTTCGCTCGTTTATCGGAATCAGGCGATTCAAGCGCCTAGAGTTTCGTCTCGAAATTCTCTTTCCGTTTAACCTACTCAAACAAGTTTTTGCTACAGTAAAATTTGACCTAGATCCAGATTAGCAAACGAAGTTTCTTTCCTTCGCCGTTTGACTTTCGTTGCTTCTTTCGAGTTGATTCTTTTTGCAAACCGGAGTTCTTAAGTTGAACTTTCTGGTTGGATCTTTCATTCGAGTTTTACCTGTGCATTAGATGAGTACTGATTGTATGTTTGTTTGTTTGCGATAGAGTACCCGGAGTGTGCCGCTTGTTACTTCGACTCGCTAGGTTTTGCGGATCATCAGCAAGGCAAGTAACAGTTTGATCATACACCGTTCATACCCAGTTTTATTGCATTAGATCTGTTTTCCTCAAACACATTGCATGATTAGGATCTAATTAAACCGTGGGTATTGGGAAGTAGTTGAGGTAGTACCTATTACCTGTTTTATTTATCAAACCCTTGGGAGTTACTTCTACGTTGCTTTTATATTGCCATGCTATGCTCGTAGACGTGGATTGGGTTTGAGAGATATTCACGACAGATGTGAGATTGTTAATAATGGTTCAACTTAAGGTGGCAACTAAAACTCACATCTGGGTGGATTGAGGCACCTGGAGAACCCAGTGTTGTCTGTTTGTATAAGGTCCGCCACCCAGGCTCAAAGGGATCATAAGATCATTCATGCTAGAAACTTCCGTGTGCAGCCGCAAGCTATTATGGGCTCTAGCATAGCTGAGTAGGTTACAGGATCTCTTGAAGAGGTGGACTAGCAGATGTAGGGGAAAGTAGGTGTACCGGTCCATCCAGAGTAGAGAGTGATTGTTTCTGAAAGACTGTGTCTCGGTCATCCGTTTCTCAAACAACATGCAGTGCGAGAATCAAGCGGAGGCGATCGAGTCTTGTGGGAAAAGTGCACAAACCTCTGCAGAGTGTACGAACTGATCATGATTAGCCGTGTCCCCGGTTATGGACAACTTGAGTATCTAGTACCTGGATTATCATTTGAATCTCATCACCGTGATACTTATAATTAATTTTGTTGGGTTAATGATGATACTTAATTGGGATTGAGTTGGAGGTACCTTCTCAATGTTTCAACCACCATGATAGTTGAATAAAATTTATTCCTTTGTAGTAGGATAAAATTGGCTTTTCGTAAAACTGTAACCATAGAGCCTTTCCACCAGCCATATATGCATGTAGTATAGCCTTATTATTGTTCATTGCTCTCTATGTGTTACATTGCCAGCATATTCTATGTGCTGACCCGTTTCGGGCTGCAACGTTTCATGTTGCAGACTTTTCAGACGACGAGTAAGGTGCCTTAGGTCGTGGTCTTATACTCAGTGATGCCGCTGGAGTTGATGGACTCACTTATCTTCCAAGTCTTCCGCTGTTATCGTTATTAGATGGCCTTAAGCCATGTTTATACTTAATCTCTTCGGAGATATTCGATGTAATAAGTGTGTGATTGCTACTCTGTTATAAATCCTCCATTTGTACTGTGTGTGTCAGCATTACTGATCCAGGGATGACACTGGTGCACAGCAGCACAGGCCATTTGAGGTCTGGTCGCTACAGCCGGTGCACTTAGTTCTCCCGACCTCGCAATTTTACGTCGTGCAGTACACAATGATCACACCTTTAGCCTAGGGGCTATTGTTGCATGTCGTCTGCACCTCAACAGAACTAAGGGCAAAATCCATGGTGGTATTTATGCCGCTCGCTTAGCAAGACACTTTAATGTTCAGATACGCTAACATGACTATCGTTTGCCCCGAGTTTATCTAGAGCACCAGGCAATGGTGGTTCACCAATATACTAATGCAGCTGACTCTTTTAACAATGTTCATTATAACTTGGTATTCAGTGAGGATACCCGTGATATTATCCCGTTGCCTACACCTGCTTTGTTTGATTCTATTGCCATGAACGGATTGTGACGCCCGGATAATCAAGCTACAGTAAACCTCTGCTAAAGATGCCACGTCACCTCCGTTACTGTTGCTAATCACGTGTTAGTTCAAAACATTTCAAGTTCAAATTTAAATTAATGGCAAACAACAAAAGTTTTCAAATATCAAAACAAAAATGTTCGGAATGTGACATGATTAAGTTTACTAAATTAGGTGTAACCTATGCATTTTTCCAAAAACCAAAGTGTTTATGAAATGTGAGAAAGCAGAAAAGAAAATAAAGAAAAAGAAAACAAAACTAACAAAAAAGAAAAAGAAGAACCCCCCGGGCCGAATGGCCCAACTAGCCAGCAGGCCACCAGCCCCACTGGGCCAACCCATCAGGCCCAGCCGGCCACTCCCACCCCCACTCCCTTATCCCCTCTCCCCCGTAACCCTAGCCTCCAACTGCCCCACTTCCCCCTGCATCGCCGCTCCCCCCTCCCGATCCGATCTGGATCGGGATCCATCACTTTGCCTCCCCCCGACTCCCTCTGGATCGAGGCAACGACCCCCCCGACCCCATCGTCGATCCCTGCCGCCCGTCGCCCCCGGACCGCCACCGCGCTCCCCCGTCCTCCTCTGGACGCCGCCGCGCCGTCATGCATCGCCCCCGACGCGCCACCTCGCCGCATTCGACCTCGCCTCCGCCCACGGCCACCGCACGACCCCACGGTCGATCTACTTCACCGGAGCCTCCCCACCGGTCTGCCTCCTCGCCGCATGTCGTCCCCGGCGACCTCCTCGACCCCCGCTGCCTGAATCCCTACCGCCCCTGTGAGCTCCCCCTCTCCTCTCTCCCCTATGCGCCCTGCCTCTCCCCCGCGCTCGGCTCCGCCGCCCGCCGGCGCCCGCGGACAACCGCACCCGGCCAACCCCGCGGTGCCCCGCCCGCGCGCGCTCGTCCTGTTGCAGCCCGCCGCTGCCTGTGCCCCGCCTCTGCCTCTGGCCCCGCGGGCCATCGCCGCGCCGGCGGCCAACTCCGGCGCCCACCCCGGGCTCTCTCCTTCCCGCTGCCGCCCTGTTCAGCCACCACATCCGCCGCGGCACCCCCGCTCCGTCCGGCCACGCCGGCTTGCATCGCCGCGCCCAGCGCTCCTGGTTCTACACGGGCGGTGGTGCCCATTGCCCGTTCGCCCACGCCCGCTATGGCCCCAGGGGCCTATGACAGCTGGGCCCCGCCCCCTAAATGTTTTATATAAAAAGAAAAGGAGAAAAAAATAATTAAATTAATTAATTAATTAAGTTAATTAATCCTATTTAATTAATCTAATTAAGTAGTTAGTTTAATTAAAAAGTAATTAGATTAGTTAAATCCTAATTAGACTAAATAGACAATGACAAACGGGCCCCGTGTGCCAGGGTTGACCTAGTCAACCTGTGGACCTGCTGACATCATCCTGATGTCACGCGCAGACACAATAATTGCATTTTCTAATTAATTTAAATATGTTAATTCTAAAATTGAATTAAAACTTTGAAAATTAATATAAAATAATCCATAACTCGGATGAAAATACTTTATACATGAAAGTTGCTCAGAACGACGAGACGAATCCGGATACGCAGCCCGTTCGCCCGCCACACATCCCTAGCACAGCAAACACGCAACTTTCCCCCTTCGGTTCATCTGTCCGAAAACGCGAAACACCGGGAATACTTTCCCGGATGTTTCCCCCGTTCGCTGGTACCACCTCCTACCGCGTTAGGGCACACATAGCACCGCGCATTGTCATGTCTTCCATCGTCATGCTTATGTTTGCATTATATTTATTGTTTCTCCCCCTCTTCTCTTATTAGACACCGAGACCGACGCCGCTGCTACCCAGTACGACTATGTGTTGATGACCCCTTCTTGCCAGAGCAACCAGGCAAGCCCCCCCTTGATCACCAGATATCGCCTTTTCTTCTCTCTACTGCTTGCATTAGAGTAGTGTAGCATGTTACTGCTTTCGGTTAATCCTATTCTGCTGCATAGCCTGTCATTGTTGCTATAGTTGTTACCCTTACCTGCTATCCTAATGCTTAGTATAGGATGCTAGTGTTCCATCAGTGGCCCTACACTCTTGTCCGTCTGCCATGCTATACTACTGGGCCGTGATCACTTCAGGAGGTGATCACGGGCATATGCTATATACTTTATACTGTTACATTACCTATGATACTGTTCGGAGATGGGGGCTGAAGGGGCAGGTGGCTCCATCCCGGTAGAGGTGGGCCTGGGTTCCCGACGGCCCCCGACTGTTACTTTGTGGTGGAGCGACAGGGCAGGTTGAGACCACCTAGGAGAGAGGTGGGCCTGGCCCTGGTCGGCGTTCGTGGTTACTTCATAATAACACGCTTAACGAGATCTTGGTATTTGATCTCAGTCTGGCCACTGGCCTATACGCACTAACCAACTACGCGGGAACAGTTATGGGCACTCGGCGTCGTGGTATCAGCCGAAGCCTTCGTGACATCAGCGACTGAGCGGCGCGCGCCGGATTGGACTGGAACGCCTGCTAGGCTAGGTCTGCTTCTGGCTGCCCACGCAACATGCAGGTGTGCAATGGGCGATGGGCCCAGACCCCTGCGCCATAGGATTTAGACCGGCGTGCTGACCTCTCTGTTGTGCCTAGGTAGGGCTGCGACGTGTTGATCTTACGAGGCCGGGCATGACCCAGGAAAGTGTGTCCAGCCAAATGGGATCGAGCGTGTTGGGTTATGTGGTGCACCCCTGCAGGGAAGTTTATCTATTCGAATAGTCGTGATCTTCGGTAACAGGACGACTTGGAGTTGTACCTTGACCTTATGACAACTAGAACCGGATACTTAATAAAACACACCCTTCCAAGTGCCAGATATAACCCAGTGATCGCTCTCTAACAGGGCGACGAGGAGGGGATCGCCGGGTAGGATTACGCTATGCGATGCTACTTGGTGAACTTACCATCTACTCTCTTCTACATGCTGCAAGATGGAGGCTACCAGAAGCTTAGTCTTCGACAAGACTAGCTATCCCCCTCTTATTCTGGCATTCTGCAGTTCAGTCCACCGATATTGCCCTTTACACAGATACCCATGCATATGTAGTGTAGATCCTTGCTTGCGAGTACTTTGGATGAGTACTCACGGTTGCTTTTCTCCCTATTTTCCCCCTTTCCATTCTACCTGGTTGTCGCAACCAGATGTTGCAGCCCAGAAGCCAGACGCCACCGTCGACGACGACTCCTACTACACCGGAGGTGCCTACTATTACGTGCAGGCCACTGACGACGACTAGGAGTAGTTTAGGAGGATCCCAGGCAGGAGGCCTGCGCCTCTTTCGATCTGTATCCCAGTTTGTGCTAGCCATCCTTTGGCAACTTGTTGACTTATGTCTGTACTCAGATATTGTTGCTTCCGCTGACTTGTCTATGATCGAGCACTTGTATTCGAGCCCTCGAGGCCCCTGGCTTGTATTAAAATGCTTGTATGACTTATTTATGTTTTAGAGTTGTGTTGCGATATCTTCCCGTGAGTCCCTGATCTTGATCGTACACGTTAGCGTGCATGATTAGTGTACGATTGAATCGGGGGTGTCACAAGTTGGTATCAGAGCCGACTGCCTGTAGGAATCCCCCTTCCACACTCCTTGGCCGAAGTCGAGTCTAGTCATTGCAAAACTTTTACTAACATGGCTGTGTGCCTTACGGGCCCACGTCGCCATTGGGTGGTATTAGGATCTTTTACTCCTCGATCTTTACTCTGGGACTCTGAGCTCTCTTCTATTCGGGTTAAATGATTTTGCTAAACACAAAACTAACTTTAGGTTCTCGCAAGTACTTTCTCCCGGAGAGCCCCTCACTTCAGATGATTGCCTGCTGCACTAGAAGATTCCGAAGTTAGTCTACGATGTTCTCTCGAGTCTTTGTGCCATCGCATTTGCGATTTCCTTCCGCCGTCAACCCCTATGAAAACTGCATACACTTGCCATTCATACAATCATTCCCCATTGATCCTGTTATTACAAGATGTCGCGAAATACTCTTTGTTGTCCCGAGAATCCTTTGAGCTCACTGCCTTGCAGTTCTTTACCACATGAATACCCATACGGATAATTCATTCCACTTATCGAGTATCCGCTCATTCACAGTTGTTCATGTGTTTCACATAAGTCTTCGAAATACCATTCGATCTTCCGAAAATCCTGAGCAACCTATGGCTCTTGAAATCCTTGCCTACTTGCAATATGGTTAATCCCATAAGTCTTGTAATCTTATTGGCATCCGTTGTCATTATCATTTTGAGTCCGTTGATTCAATATGTTGCGAATAGTCGCAATCCCTAGTGAGTTCCTAGAATTCGTCCTTCCGGCTCAAGCGTCATTTTAAACATGAGCTGGATCTTGACCAATCCAATTGTCGTTGATTGTACCCCTATGCTTACTCAACTTATCCATCCTTAATCAGAGCGTTTGCTTCTGATCCATTGATTTGGAAATCATAATTCCTTTGCATTTGAGCTTTGGATTAGTCAGTTGTTTCTATAAACCAATGCCCTTGCATTGTTTTCTTCCTCTGATGGTGTGTCGATGCTCACATCAGCTCCGTTATGGACTGTCAGATCCTTTGTTGAATTTATTATCCGAAGTGTCCTTCATATTCAATAACCTTGTGAGCCTTTCCGCGGGTATGAAATGCCTTTGGTAAATTGTATCCTCTGCTTTGTCAACCATGCTCTACTTTCGAGCTTGTATTATTTACTTCGAAATTTGTGGTATAGGTTCCTAAGATGCCCCGATGGGTTGAACCAACGCCTTCCCTAATCTGTGTGAACCCGAAAGATTTGATGGGTCATACTTATCTGGTATTGCACCAGATAAAACTTTTAACAACTAGTGTCATTTTCTAAACACGAGAAGTGAATGGAAGGTTATACATTGAATAAGTGGGAGTCGACCTTGAACTTTGTGTTCATGCCCATGGACACGATGTAGATCCTATCATGGAAGCTTCTTGTAATAATAGCTATTTCCTTGATATAATATCCTTTGGTATCGGTGGATTGATCCTTTGCAATCGTGGTTCCGACCATATGTTCTTCCCTGATTCCATTTCTCGGTCAAGTTTAAGCACTTGTCTTCTGTGGATCAATACCCCAGTCCAACCTCTACTTTGATCTGTCGTCGAGTATTACCCCCCTGGTATCTCGAGATTATCATGGAACTGCATAACTTCTTATGAGTTCTTCATCAAGTACTACATTCTCACTGATTCCAAATTTTTCACGGGATTTGGGTTATTAAACACTCAAAGACACCGATAACTGAATCGAGTTCGCACCGCGATTAAACAACTCTTGGTAACCTTCATTACTTACAAATTTAATAGTCGATCACATCGTTCCTAGCCTAATTGGCTATATCATTATCGCACTGAATTTAACTGTGCTACCTGGTCCTTATTCCCGGAGCATAACTTTCGGCGATGAGCTAAGCTTACGTCGATCTTCCTCGTTTTATCGTTTCGCCTCGAACAACAAGCTTGATTCCGAGTTGGTGTCGTATCCATAGACCCAATAATCTTTCACTGCATCAGTCCTTTTGCTTGATGCAGTCGTTGTTCGATTGCTTCTTTGTGGAGCCTCTCGACAAAATTTGTCATGATCATTATCAACATCTTGACTCCTTCCTGGATATCAATTTAATTCATGACGAGAAATACCATCCTTGCCCTCGATGATTTTTTTATCATCGATCATTTTATTGCTTTCCATTCAACACAAAATTGTTCGTATTTTGTGTTATACCTTGAGTTCCTTGCTACCCATCATTTGTTCTTCTTTACCTTGAAGTATTACCGTCTTTTATGTCAAGAATGTCATGAGAATCTCACCACCTCTTAAGAATTATTGGTATAGTGGTACTTCTCACCATCACCATTCTTTCTTGGTCCTCATATTGATTCTAACCGGGATACCAACAAGCGAACGGTGCTGTTTGGATTATGTACTTCTAGCGACCCGATTGCTTTGAAGTTAATGATCGACAGTTCCTTCTTAGACTACCGGTTAGGGAATCACCATTCTTAAATTGATCATGCTACCTAAGCCCATATCTCGGGTGCACTTTTCAACCAACGTTTAATTGTGTGTGTTTTCCTCAAGCATACATCATTATGTCATCTAAATCTCACAATTGGCATCTCCTTGTTCACATAATTGTGGAAATCCATTTTTTGGAAACCTCGATGAGTTGTCTCCAAGTCCATCAGCCACCGACTCATCCTCTCCTTGATTTAGTGATGAACTCATGTTTCGGCACTCGCTTCCATAGTTCATTTCCCGAGAATCTTGTGAGGTCATCTCGGCAAATTGTGTTGCACCTTCTCTTCTCAGGCATCCTGGTGTCTGAGGTATCCTGACACCAATCGGATCTGAATCTCGGTCAGATATGATGGTTGGGACATATTTCCAAGAGTTATAACATTGGTCTCTACATAACCCGGTAAGGTGGTGTCTTTTCTTAGCACCCTTGGCCAGAGGACCTATTGTTATAGTTTCCTTTTTAGCAATGTTAGCCATTCTTCCATGAGGAAATTGTAAGACTTATGCTATAAGTTGTTCCTGATGAATCCTTTGAGTATCCAAAGTCCGACCTTGCTCGAAGACCATGTGAATGCTATCTCAAAGCATGTTTGTGGTACTCCGATCGTCAATAATAACATTTGAAGCACAATGATAAATTTTCTTTATCAAATTTACCCAAACACCGTTGTTTGGGTAATGTCATGAAATTCCTCTCCCCTTACCTAAATGATTTTCTACTTCATATCCTGCCATGGATATCATGCTCTGCTTGCCCTTGGAAAGGATATACCCCCTGAATTATGTGTTTAAACACATTTTCCTTTGCGTTGTTCTGTTTAATTTGTTGAACACATTTCCTTTCCATTGTTTTGTTTAACCTTTCATGTGATCTATATGATCTAAGCAGTAATATTCTCTGCTTATGTAAACACCTTGGTAGTCCTCGCCCACTTTTTTTGTAGTGTACCCCTCTGATCATGAGCATGTTGGTTATTTGTGAGTAGTTACTTTTGTTCTTGAGGTCACAGGATAAATCATGTTGCAAGTAATCATGTGAATTTGATATGTGTTCGATATTTTGATGGTATGTATCTTGTGATTCCCTTAGTGGTGTCATGTGAACGTCGACTACATGACACTTCACTTGCGCTCCCGTTTAGGGATATGAGTAACGTAGATCATGTTCACCGTTTTGACCTCGGGGGGGGGGGAGGGGTAATTTCTTTTGTCCCCTGTGTTCAGTGGGCGAGGCTCTTCATCGTCGTCCTCGCTGGGTGGTCCTTTCCCCTTGTGTTCGGCGTTGGGCTTGCCGGCCTGTTTAAAGACCCAACAATTTCGGTTGGTATGATTGGCAGGCTTATCGGGGGTGCCATGAATCTGGCAGGGCCGATCAAGTATTTTGTCCAAACTAGATGGACCATCCTTGTTTCCTTTGAATGGCTTCTTTCGCTGATCGGGCTTAGAGCCACTGAATCCGACGTTGACCGCCGTGTCTTCGGTATCTTCATTATTGCTTCGACGCTTGTGCCTGTTGCGTCGTGGCTTGCCATTGCCATCCCTGGCTTCGGAGGTGCCAGGGTCGCTGGTGCTATTGCTTCTACGAGCTAGCCAGCTATCTTCTCCCGCGCAAAAGCGGGTCATAAGGGTGGTAAGGGCTGCCATGGACTTTGACTTTTCTTGGCCGAGGTGTCGGGCGAGCCACTCGTCTCGGACGCTGTGTTTGAAGGCCGCGAGGGCTTCAGCGTCCGGACAATCCATAATTGGTTCTTTTTAATTAAGAACATGGTCCAGAGTTTCCGGGCTGATTCTCCGGGTTGCTGGACTATGTGACTAAGGTGATCGGCGTTTGGAGGCCGAACGTAGGTACCTTGGAAGTTGTCTCTAAAGGCATACTCCAAGTCTTCCCAACTGCCAATAGAATTTTCTGGGAGGCTGTTTAACCAATGTCATGCTGGTCCCTTTAATTTGAGCGGGAGGTATTTGATGGCATGGAGATCATCACCGCGGGCCATGTGGATATGGAGAAGAAAATCTTCGATCCATACTGCGGGATCCGTCGTACCATCGTATGATTCAATGTTCACGGGTTTAAACCCTTCTGGGAACTGGTGCTCCATCACCTCATCGGTGAAGCACAAGGGGTGTGCAGCGCCTCTGTATCGGGCGATATCGCGACACAGTTCGGGTGAAGTCCGTATGCGGTTTTTGGCCCGGGTGAGGTTGTGCCTGTCACGCCAGGCCTGATGGTCGTCCTCTCACGTTGGAGCATGTCCCCTCGATCCATAGATTGATCCTGTCTGACCGGCTCTATTGTCTAGGTCCTTGCGTAGGTCGTAGGTATAGCCCGGGGCCGTTGTCTCCTTGCCTCGGCGGCGGGGTGGTGCGGGCTGGTGTTCGGTGTAAGTAGCCGGTCTGTCCCATCCACGTGGTGGGCGGTCGGGTTCGTCGGCAGTTTTATTCTTTAGCGGTATTGGCTCAAGGGCCTCGTCGTCGAATTGTGGTAGTAGCTTGCGCTTCGGGTAACTCTTAGTTGGGAGTTCGAGGCCGTATTCCTCGGCTGCCAGGACATTAGTCCATCTATCATTGAGTAAATCCTGTTCAGCTTGAAGCTGCTGCTGCTTCTTTTCCAGGCTTCTCGCAGTAGCGATTAGCCGGCGCTTAAAGCGCTCTTGCTCGAGGGGTTCCTCAGGCACGATGAAGTCTTCGTCACCAAGGCTCACATCCTCTTCGGAGATCGGTAGGTAATTACTATCCTCCGAGTCCTCATTCCCGACCAGATCATCGGGGTTAACTTGCCCTTCCTCCCAATCATCCTGTTCGGATGTTGGCTCGACAGGGGCTTCGGGGTCTTCGGCATTCTCCAGAGTGTTATTGTATCCGGTGCCGGTATCGCTGTCTTTTCCGTGACGCGATTTTGAGCGGCGCTGCTGACGTCGGCGCCTCGGGGGTGCTTCAGCAAGCTTGTCCTCAATCGGATCCTTCTTGCCGTCGTCGTCAGACTCTTTGGGTGTGTATACCATGTACACATCATATGTGGAGGTGGCCGTCCAATGTCCGGTGAACGGAGGGTCTTGGCCTTGTTCGTCTCCGGAATCGTCGTCCATGCCGTCGATGTCTTCGGAGGCATAGTCCAGCATGTCGGTTCAATCTTTGACAGTGGCTATGAAGTGGGTGGTTGGTGGGACGTAAAATTCCCTGCTCTCAGCCCCTAGTCCGGGCTGGGCATAATTCAGAAGCGGTTCCTCTGTAATGACGAGGGATCGCATTAAGTCCAGAGCCTCGTTTAGAAGCGAGGTTTGGACAGGGAAACGAGAGTCCGCAGGGCTGACCGGGGCGAGAGCCTCCTGGCCACGCCTGTTTGACGTGGACCTCGAGAATACGGATTTGAAGTCCGAGGGAGAGTCCGGCACTTCAGCGACAAGGGGAGCCCAGTTCGTCTTCGGGTTTGCCGATGATGCAGTCTGATACGTCTCCAACGTATCTATAATTTATGAAGTATTCATGCTATTATATTATCCATCTTAGATGTTTTATATGCATTTATATGCTATTTTATATGATTTTTGGGACTAACCTATTAACCTAGAGCCCAGTGCCAGTTTCTGTTTTTTCCTTGTTTTTGAGTTTTATAGAAAAGGAATACCAAACGGAGTCCAATTGACGTGCCAATTTTTGTTGATTTTTTATGGACCAAAAGAAGCCCCTGGAGCAAAAGAGTTGGGCCAGAAGAGTCCCGGGCTGTCCACGAGGGTGGGGGGTGCGCCCACCCCCTGGGCGTGGGCCCCTGCCTCGTGGACGACTCAGAGACCCCCCTAACGTGAAACCAACGCCAAAAATTCCTATAAATACAGAAACCCCCAGAAAATAACCTAGATCGGAAATTCCGCCGCCGCAAGCCTCTGTAGCCACGAGAAATCAATCTAGGCCCTCTCTGGCACCCTGCGGAGGGGGCCATCATCACCGGAGGCCATGGAGGAGGAAGCACAAGGGGGAGAACCTCTCCTCCTCTTTTTCGGTGGCGCTGGAGTGCCATCGGGAGGGGAATCATCGCCGCGGTGATCGTCTTCATCAACATCACCATCATCATCACCATCCTCATCTCTTTTACGCGGTCCACTCTCCCGCACCCCGCTGTAATCCCTACTTGAACATGGTGCTTTATGCCACATATTATGATCCAATGATGTGTTGCCATCCTATGATGTTTTGAGTAGATATCTTTTGTCTTTGGGTTGATTGATGATCTAGATTGGTATGAGTTGTATGTTTTACTTTGATGCTGTCCTATGGTGCCCTCCGTGTCGCGCAAGCGTGAGGGGTTCCCGCTGTAGGGTGTTGCAATACGTTCATGATTCACTTATAGTGGGTTGGTGAGTGACTGAAACACAAACCCGAGTAAAGGGGGTTGTTGCGTATGGGAATAAAGAGGACTTGATGCTTTAATGCTATGGTTGGGTTTTACCTTAATGATGTTTAGTAGTTGTGGATGCTTGCTAGAGTTCCAATCATAAGTGCATATGATCCAAGTATAGAAAGTATGTTAGCTTATGCCTCTCCCTCATATGAAACTGCAATAGTGATCACCAGTCTTGTTAACGGTTGCCTAGGACAATTCCGCACACCGATCCACCATTATTCCACACTCGCTATTTATAATATTTAGTAATATATTCTAACTTTATGATAACAGCACCTAGTTTTATATTTTAGCTCTCCGATATCATACAAAGCTATCCTCTTCATGCCCACAACATAGTTTTATTTCTCGTTGCTAGTTGGAAGCAAACGTTCGGTGCATGTAGAGTCGTATCAGTGGCAGATAGGGCTTGAGAGAGTATTGATCTTACCTTTAGATCCTTGTGGGTTCGACACTCCATACTTATCACTTCCACCTTTGGAAATTGCTACGATGATTCCCTGCACTTGGGGATTATCAAGCTCTTTTCTCGCGCCGTTGCCGGGGAGCAATAGCGTGGGGTTGATATTCTCGTGTGTGCTTGTTTGCTTTCTTCACTAAGTAGATTTTGTTTTTCCTTTTTGTTTCTGTTTAGTTGTGGGTGAAACATACAAAATTATTTTAAAAGAATGAAAATACAAAAAAAAATTACTTGCCTCTCATGCCTAAGAAGTTTTTCAAAAAGAGAAGTGATTGGAAAGTTATGCATTGAAGAAGTGAGGGTCGACCTTGAGCACTTGTGTTCATGCTCACGGAAAAAATGTAGAATTTTTCATGGAAGTTTCTCTGTAAATAATTATCTCCTTATATATATCCATTGTATTATAAAATAATATGCCAAGCCTTGGTTTTAGGATGATTAGATTGCTTGTTTACTTTGTGCAGAACAAAAACAGAAACTTTGGCTGTAGCGCGTGATTTTACATTTTTTTACTGGAAAGTCAAATGGGTCTCAAAATTTTTGCACATTACTTCTGTACAAATTGTTCAAAGTTTCAAATTTATTTCATAATTTTTGGAGTTACATAAGTTTACTAAACCTCCAGATTACTACAGACTGTCCTGTTTTTGACAGATTCTGTTTTTCGCGTGTTGTTTGCTTATTTTGATGAATCTATGGCTAGTATCGGGGGGTATGAACCATAGAGAAGTTGGAATACAGTAGGTTTAACACCAATATAAATAAAAAATAAGTTCATTACAGTACTTTAAAGTGGTAGTTTGCTTTATTACACTAACGGATCTCACAAAGTTTTTGTTAAAGTTTTGTGTGGATGAAGTGTTCGAAGAACGAGGAGTTACCGATGTGAGAAGAATAAAGAGAGGCAAGAGTTCAAGCTTGGGGATGCCCAAGGCACCCAAAGTAAATATTTCAAAGGATACTCAAGCATCTAAGCTTGGGGATGCCCCGGTTGGCATCCCATCTTTCTTCTTCAACAAATATCGGTATACCTCGTTTTTGTTTTGTTCACATGATTTGTATCCTTTGTGTTTTTCTTTTTCTTTAAGAACCATGCTAGTATGAGATGTCCCTTCATCAATTTATAGAATACTTCATGTGCTTCACTTATATCTTTTCAGTATGATCTTATAGAATTGCTCTTTGTGCTTCACTTAAATCTTTTGAGTATGGTTTTATAGAATGCTTCGTGTGCTTCACTTACATATTTTGAGCTTGGATATTGGTTAGTCTATATTAATTGTAGAGTGCTCCATGAACTTCACTTATATCTTTTGGAGTATGAATAATACTATCATTTAAAGTGGGTTTGGAAGAGTGTCAACTATAGGAATTAGTGATCCCACTATTTTGGAGGGTGTTGAATCTTAGTGTGATATTTATGGAAGTGGATTTGGAAGAGTGTCAACTTTAGTTAGTAATGATTCCACTATTTCGGAAGAGGTTCCAATTGAGTATGAGAACAAAGTTGCTATCCATGATGCTACTGAAAATTATTATGAGGGAGGAATATATGCTTGTAGGAGTTGCAATAATATCAAGTTTCCTCTCTATGTGCTTAAAGTTTTGAAGTTATACTTGTTTTGCCTTCCTATTCTAGTTGATTCTTGTTCCTATAAATTATGTGTTCACAAAATCCCTAGGCATAGGAAGTTGGTTATATTCAAATGTGCTAGTCATATTCTTCATGATGCTCTCTTTATGTTTCAATTCTTATCTTTTATGTGAGAATCATTGAAATCATCATGTCTAGCTAAAAGGCATTAAAGAAAAGCGCTTGTTGGGAGACAACCCAATATTTACCCTTACTGTTTTTGTGTGTTTACATGATTAAGCTATTGTAGTAATCATGTTTTATAGCTTTTGTTTCAATAAAGTGCCAAGTAAGACCTTTGGGAAGACTTGGGTGAAAGTAAATGTAATCTTGCTGTAAAAAACAGAAACTTTGCGCTCACGAGATTAGCTGTCAGTTTTTACAGAAGAGTGTTTTTGAGTTGATTCTTTTTCAAGAAGATTAATAGACAAATTCCTCACGTCCACCAATTTATTTCATAATTTTTGGATTAGCAGAAGTATGGTTGCTGTTCAAATCATTACAGACTTTTCTCTTTCTGACAGATTCTGTTTTCGTTGCATAGTTTGCTAGTTTTCTAGTTTCTATGGCTTATATTTCTCAATATAAATTGTAGAAATGATATGGTATAGTAGGCATTGTGTGAGAACAATTATGAACCTTGTCTTTGACAGCACCAAAGTGAATGATTTACTCTTTATCATACTAACCTATCTCACGAAGTTCCGTTAAGTTTTGTGTGATTGAAGTTTTCAAGCTTTGGGTGAGATATCGATATGAGGAGAATAAGGAGTGGAAAGACCCTAAGCTTGGGGATGCCCAAGGCACCCCAAGTTAATATTCAAGGAAGACTCAAGCGCCTAAGCTTGGGGATGCCCCGGAAGGCATCCCCTCTTTCGTCTTCAAAACTATCGGTATACCTTACTCGGAGCTATATTTTTATTCGTCACATGATATGTGTTTTGCTTGGAGCGTATTTTCAATTCTACTTGCTGTTTGAATAAAATCATTGGATCTGAAATCTTTAATGAAAAAGAATCCTCCCATGGCTAGTTAATTATTTGACTACTCAGTGTTCTTCACTTATATCTTTTTGGGGTAGTTTGTCATTTACTCACGTGCTTCAAGTATATCCTATGAGCAAATGGTTGAATGAATTGAATATCATAAATCTGAATTTATAAATGTTTCATATGCTTATACCATGGGGAGTAATGACTTCACACAGAATAAGTATAGGTAGTAAGCTTATTGAAAGTTAGCAAACGCAGAATTGGTCACTTGAACAATTCATGAAAGAATATTGAAGGAAGAGAGATTTCACATATAAATATACTATCTTGGACATCTTTTATAATTGTGAGCACTCATTAAAATATGACATGCTAAAAGGATGATGTTGGACAAGGAAGACAATGTAATGGGTTATGTTTTCTTATATCCGAAATAAAGTATATTGTCATGGATCATCCAACATGCTGAGCTTGCCTTTCCCTCTCATGCTAGCCAAATTATTTGCACCAAGTAGAGATACTACTTGTGTTTCCAAATATCCCTTAAACCAGTTTTGCCATGAGAGTCCACCATACCTACCTATGGATTGAGTAAGATCCTTCAAGTAAGTTGTCATCGGTGCATGCAATAAAAATTGCTCTCTAAATATGTATGATCTATTAGTGCGAAGAAAATAAGCTTTATACGAACTTGTGATAGGGAAGAAATAAAAGCGACGGACTGCATAATAAAGGTCTTTATCACAAGAGGCAATATAAAGTGACGTTCTTTTGCATTAAGATTTTGTGCATCCAACCATAAAAGCGCATGACAACCTCTGCTTCCCTCTGCGAAGGGCCTATCTTTTACTTTTATCTTCTACCTTATGCAAGAGTCATGGTGATCTTCACCTTTTCTTTTTACATTTTATCCTTTCGCAAGCACATTGTGTTGGAAAGATCCTGATATATATATATATATATATATATATATATATATATATATATATATATATATATATATATATATATATATATATCCAATTGGATGTAAGTTATCATGAACTATTATTGTTGACATTACCCTTGAGGTAAAAGGTTGGCAGGCGAATCTATAAGCCCCTATCTTTCTCTGTGTCCGATTAAAACTTTGAACCCATAAATATCACGTGAGTGTTAGCAATTGCGGAAGATTAAATGATAGTTGAGTATGTGGAGTTTGCTGAATCAAAGCTCTTACATAGACCCTTCTCGAAAATAAGATGAATTGCAATTGTTTGATGACTAAGAGCACTGTTTGTTAGTTTTCAAGAAAGTTTATGATCTATACTTTAACATGTGAATATCTTGTTACTTGATCATGAAAAGTTTTATGAGATGAGCTACTGTTATGACATATAATGATGCTAGAAAAGGTGATTGAAATTATCATTGATCAAACTTGTGCACCTGCTAGCATTCACACTTCATAAATTGTTTCTTTTATCATTTACCTACTCGAGGACGAGCAGGAATTAAGCTTGGGGATGCTGATACGTCTCCAACGTATCTATAATTTATGAAGTATTCATGCTATTATATTATCCATCTTAGATGTTTTATATGCATTTATATGCTATTTTATATGATTTTTGGGACTAACCTATTAGCCTAGAGCCCAGTGCCAGTTTCTGTTTTTTCCTTGTTTTTGAGTTTTATAGAAAAGGAATACCAAACGGAGTCCAATTGACGTGCCAATTTTTGTTGATTTTTTATGGACCAAAAGAATCCCCTGGAGCAAAACAGTTGGGCCAGAAGAGTCCCGGGCTGTCCACGAGGGTGGGGGCGCGCCCACCCCCCTGGGCGTGGGCCCCTGCCTCATGGACGACTCGGAGACCCCCTTGACGTGAAACCAACGCCAAAAATTCCTATAAATACTGAAACCCCTAGAAAATAACCTAGATCGGAAGTTCCGCCACCGCAAGCCTCTGTAGCCACGAGAAATCAATCTAGGCCCTCTCTGGCACCCTACCGGAGGGGGCCATCATCACCGGAGGCCATGGAGGAGGAAGCACAAGGGGGAGAACCTCTCCTCCTCTCTTCCGGTGGCACCGGAGTGCCATCGGGAGGGGAATCATCGTCGTGGTGATCGTCTTCATCAACATCACCATCATCATCACCATCGTCATCTCTTTTACGCGGTCCACTCTCCCGCACCCCACTGTAATCCCTACTTGAACATGGTGCTTTATGCCACATATTATGATCCAATGATGTGTTGCCATCCTATGATGTTTTGAGTAGATATCTTTTGTCTTTGGGTTGATTGATGATCTAGATTGGTATGAGTTGTATGTTTTACTTTGATGCTGTCCTATGGTGCCCTCCGTGTCGCGCAAGCGTGAGGGGTTCCCGCTGTAGCGTGTTGCAATACGTTCATGATTCACTTATAGTGGGTTGGTGAGTGACTGAAACATAGTCCCCTTCGGATCTTCGGTAGCAAGTTCCATAACTACAGACAGTCCGACGGCCTCTAAACTCCTGTCTTCGGACCTGGTAGTGTGCTCTGGATCTAAGGCCGAAGCGGCGGTTGGGGCCGCGAACCCTTCGAAGATCAAGTCTCCACGGATATCAGCGACATAGTTTAGATTTCCAAAACTGATCTGATGACCAGGGGCGTAGCTGCTGATCTGCCCCAAGTGGCCAATCGAGTTGGCACGTAGTGCGAAGCCGGCGAATACGAAGATTTGGCCGGGGAGGAAAGTCTCCCCTGGAACAACATTATTGTAGATGATAAAACGAGCCATCGAACCTTCTATCGACAGCATAGAGGAACTCTCAATGAAAGCACCAATGTCGGTGTCAAAACCGGCCGATCTCGGGTAGGGGGTCCCGAACTGTGCGTCTGAGGATCGAAGGTAACAGGAGGCATGGGACACGATATTTACCCAGGTTCGGGCCCTCTTAATGGAGGTAATACCCTACTTCCTGCTTGATTGACTTTGATGAGTATAGGGGTTACAAGAGTTGATCTACCTCGAGATCGTAATGGCTAAACCCTAGATGTCTAGCCTGTATGATCGTGATTGCCTCTATGGACTAAACCCTCTGGTTATATAGACACCGGAGGGGCCTAGGGTTGTATAGAGTCGGTTTACAAAGAAAGGAATATTCATATACGAATGCTAAGCTTGCCTTCCACGCCAAGGAGAGTCCCATCCGGACACGGGGGAAAGCCTTCTATCTTGTATCTTCACAGCCCACCAGTCCGACCCACGTCACATAACCCGGACGCCCGAGGACCCCCTAATCCAGGACTCCCTCGCCGTTTGGGGCTCCGGAGAGGGGGATCTTTGGTCTTCGTCATCATCAACCATCCTCCATCACCAATTTCATGATGCTCCTCGCCAGGAGTGAGTAATTCCTTCGTAGGCTTGCTGGTCGTTGAGGAGTTGAATGAGATTCATCATGTAATTGAGTTAGTTTTGTTAGGGCTTGATCCCTAGCATCCACTATGTTCTGATATTGATGTTGCTATGACTTGGCTATGCTTAATGCTTGTCACTGGGGCCCGAGTGCCATGATTTCAGATCTGAACCGTTTATGTTTTCACCATTATATCTATGTTCTAGATCTGATCTTGCAAGCCATATGCACCTATTATGTGTTATGATCCGTAAACCCCAAGGTGACAATAATTGGGATACTTTCGGGTGATGACCGTAGTTTGAGGAGTTCATTTATTCACTATGTGCTGATGCTTTGTTCGGTTCTCTATTAAAAGGAGGCCGGGAAGATAATGCTGCCACAACTTCAGTACAAATTTAACTACAGCAAGTTCAAGGCCATGGACTCGGTAGTTCTTTTGGAATGACGCCTTGGAATCCACAAATGACTGAAGCATTATCAATTCTCACAAGAGGAGAAGCGTTTAACGCTTTCAAGGAATAAATCTGTGCTTCGGCATTTCGTACAAGATGAGCATGGTAGCTTACTATCTCACATGAAGGATGTAGTAGATGGACGGTTTTAGTGACGCAAATGATAGAAGCGGTATGTGTTTTCAACCATACCATTCCTAGAATGAGGTCAATATTGGAAGGTTTCAAAACAATGGGGGAACATGGAATTCCAACCCTTCAAAATTCAACGGGGCGTTGTGACTAACCATGGTGGTTCGACATTGGCCCGTGGAATGCAGCTTGGAATTCCAGCCATATGATGGCGGTTCCAACAGGAGGAACGCATGTGGGTGTCCCAACATTGAGCAGCGGGACCTTTTAGGTAGCAAGCCGTGAAGGGGACATAGTTGGAAGGGCTACATCGGCAGACCCCAACATGAAAGTGATGTCATCGAGCCAGCCATCAGCATCAAGGGGCTGAGTTGAGCTGCGGTAGATGACATGGTTGAGACGTGCAAAGTCTTGCAGAGGCACTAGGCTGGTTGCTTCATATTGGGACGCGGAAACTGAGCCATGACTCCTTTCATGAACTGGCGATTCAGCATCAAACTGTTGTATCATTCCGGCCATGTATTCGGGTGGCCATGACCAATGGGTCTAACCATCATGCTTAAATGCAATAGGGGGGTAGTTTAGCAAGGGGTGGGCCAAGTGTATGGAGTCATTCATGATGTAACTTGAGAGCAATGAGTAAAGGCGCGGTATGCACAAAGCAGTAGTCATTGAAGACATACAAATACATACATAGAGCCAATTACATGTTGTTCGTATGAGTTCAGACAAGAGAAACATCATGGACATACTAGGCGGCACGCATGCACGCGATGAAGGGATACAACAACGGGACATAGCAAAGGCTACATCAACATCGAAGATAACCACTGGAGCGAGGGATTTGCAAGTGAGGATGCAGGGTGCCCTCGATAAAAGGATCCTGCGGCCCATGAACAATGTGAAGCAGATCCTGGCCCTCAATTCAAGAAAGGCGTATTACAAATCTCTGGGTGGATGTGATCACGAGAACCTAGGATAGAGTTAGCAAAATCATTTAACCTGAATAGAAGAGAGATCAAGGTCCCAGAGTATAGACGAGGAGTAAAAGATCCTAATACCACCCAATGGCGACGTGGGCCCGTCAACCACACAGCCATGTTAGTAAAATAGTTTTTTCAAAGACTAGACTCAACTTCGTCCAAGGAGTTGTAAAGGGGGTTCCTACAGGCAGTCGGCTCTGATACAAACTTGTGACGCCCCCGATTCGACCGTAAACTGATCATACACGCAAATGTGTACGATCAAGATCAGGGATTCATGGGAAGATATCACAACACAACTCTAGACACAGATTGAAATAATACAAGCGTTATATTACAAGTCAGGTGCCTCGAGGGCTCAAATACATAGCTCGATACACAAGAGTCAGCGGAAGCAACAATACCTGAGTACAGACATATGTTAAACAAGGATGCCTTAAGAAGGCTAGCACAAAAGCAACAACAATCGAAGATGCAAGGCCTCCTACCTGGGACCTCCTAAGTACTCCTGGTCGTCGGCGGCCTCCATGTAGTAGTATCCGTCGGCGGTGGCATCTGGCTCCAGGGATCCACCAACTGGTTGCAACAACCAGAAAGATGAAAGAAGGGGGAAAAGGGGTAGCAAAGCAACCGTGAGTACTCATCCAAAGTACTCGCAAGCATCAGATCTATACTAAGTATGGATTGGTACCAAATGGATGGGTTGTATCTGTGGACTAAACTGCAGAATGCCAGAATAGAGGGGAAGGCCTAACCTATCGAAGACTAGCATCTTGCAGCAGGTAGAAGAGTAAAGAATAGTAGTTTAATATTAACAAGCATGTTGTAGCATTAACCCCCAGAGATCCTTCCTCGACTCCCTGCGAGAAAGCAATCCCGGAGCCACATATCCATCACATGTCTCAAGTAACCAGTTCTAGTTGTAATAGATCCGGATACAAGTCTGAACGTCCATTACCGTGGACACGGTATTCGAATAGATAAATTCCCTGCAGGGGTGCACCACGTTACCCAGCACGCTCGACCACTCTGGCCAGACACACTTTCCTGGGTCATGCCCGGCCTCGGAAGATCAACACATCGCAGCCCTACCTAGGCTCAGTAGAGAGGTCCCCGACGGTCTACATCCTAAGCACTCCAGGGTCTTGGGCCCATCTGAAGGAAATATTCCCTAGAGGCAATAATAAAGTTATTATTTATTTCCTTATTTCATGATAAATGTTTATTATTCATGCTAGAATTGTATTGACCGGAGACTTAGTACATGTGTGAATACATAGACAAAACATAAGTGTCCCTAGTATGCCTCTACTTGACTAGCTCGTTTATCAAAGATGGTTATGTTTCCTAACCATAGACATGTGTTGTCATTTGATGAACGGGATCACATCATTAGGAGAATGATGTGATGGACAAGACTCATTCGTTAGCTTAGCATTATGATCGTTACAGTTTCATTGCTACGGCTTTCTTCATGACTTATACATGTTCCTTAGACCATGAGATTATGCAACTCCCGAATACCGGAGGAACACTTTGTGCTATCAAACGTCACAACATAAATGGGTGATTATAAAGATGCTCTACAGGTGTATCCGAAGGTATTTGTTGCGTTGCCATAGATCGAGATTAGGATTTGTCACTCCGTGTTTCGGAGAGGTATCTCTGGGCCCTCTCGGTAATGCTCATCACTATAAGCCTTGCAAGCAATGTGACTAATGAGTTAGTTGCGGATGAAGTATTACAGAACGAGTAAAGAGACTTGCCGGTAACGAGATTGAACTAGGTATGATGATACCGACGATCGAATCTCGGGCAAGTAACATACCGATGACAAAGGGAACAACGTATGTTGTTATGCGGTTTGACCGATAAAGATCTTCGCAGAATATGTAGGAACCAATATGAGCATCCAGGTTCCGCTATTGGTTATTGACCAGAGATGTGTCTCGGTCATGTCTACATAGTTCTCGAACCCGTAGGGTCCGCACGCTTAACGTTCGATGACGATTTATATTATGAGTTATGTGTTTTGATGACCGAAGGTTGTTCGGAGTCCCGGATGAGATCACAGACATGACGAGGAGTCTCGAAATGGTCAAGACATAAAGATTGATATATTGGACCATGTTATTCGGACACCGGAAGTGTTCAGGATAGTTTCGGGTAAAAACGGAGTGCCGGAGGGGTTCCCGGAACCTCCGGGGGAACTAATGGGCCACCATGGGCCTTATTGGAGAGAGA